>NC_052629.1:92187164-94687164 GCF_016161935.1 Mauremys reevesii
TTTCTCTATTGTTTTTTTCCACCCCAAAATGTATCCATATATTGCTTACGCTTTTTGTCAACTACAGAGCCCCACACTAATCAGAAATGTGTCTGTTTCTGGCTGATGCTCTGATCTTCATGTTCTGATACAATACCAGGTTGTGTTTCCCCTTGAATGCAGAATTGCCAGTCAGATATCAAGTGACGAAAAATTGAGTCAGATTGGCTTAAAAATCACACCCCTTTATTTAAAAAAAGTTCTTTGGCTTTTTGAGCCAAGAGAAGTCACTGGTGGGGTGTATACACCATACTGGTATAGAAAGGGCTAAGAGGAGCCTGACAATAAGCCCACTCTGTGATATGTGGCAATAGCCCAATATGTTTGTTCTGTGACATGTGGAGAAGAGAGGCAATTAAGGATTAAAACCAGACTGGATAGTTCTGGTAAAGGAAGGACTGCAGGGCAATAGGGAGAAGAGATATCGAAGAGAGGTAGCTGGGAGTTTCCTCTTTGGAGGAAAGGAACTTACAGAGGGGCCTGAAGGAAGGAGCTTGTCCATGAGGCTGTCCCTGAAGGGAGAAGTTAGCTGAGGAGAGGGGAGACCCTCAGAGAAGCCCTGAGGGTCTGTGGTTTGGAAGGCACAGGGCTCCTAGGGGGAGAGCCTTGGGAGGCAGTAGTGTATAATATGATGCGGAAGAACTCTGCAGAGCCTGAAAGGGGTGAAGAGTCAGCAGAGAACTGAGCCCAGGAAGGTTGGAGTTTTGGTTCCTTTTGAGTTGAGGTTGAACACGGTTACCCCTGGAAGGGGTGGAACTCTGATTGTGACTTAGCTCGATGGCCAAGTCACTGCATAGACCACCGCAGTGCAAAGGAGGCTGAGGCACAGGGCTGCAATGCTGGGTCTTGCTATGGGGAGGTGCTCCAGGCTGGTGAGTGTGACAGGGTCATATTGTCGCACTTTCCTCTGCAAAAATTATGGCTAGACACTTACTTTCCAAAAATAAATATTTATTTAATAGATCCTCAGGACTCCAGGAGCTGGGGCTTTAAGAAAAACACCAAATACCATGAGACTTGCAATAACAGTACAGTAGGTGGCAGTCCCAGGGATTTTTCAGTTACCAGCTTCTATCAGTAGAAGTTTTAAAACACTTTCTAGTATTGAAGGAAATCACAACTAAAAAAATTATTTAATCAAAATATGGAATATTTTCCATAGTCATCTAAGGCAGTAGGAAAATAATCCTAAAATGCAGTTTGTTTTTAAAATACAGCCACTGCTACTCCAGGGCTGTATTTATCTGTAGGCTCCCAATCTGCTGCTGCATTCAGAGAAAGGCAGTTCTATCTGAAAGTGAAGTTTGAAGAAATATTGCAAAGTGCCTTGAAAGAGAGAATTACAGAATTCTTCTATATTTAAGTGCCCAAGACTCCTCATTTTGTCCTATCTGTATTAACCGAGTTAAGAACACCTTACTTACAGGAGTGTTGAGGCTCATCCCATTAATACTGAAGCTGTTTGAGATCCTCAAATCAAAGTATTTCAGAAGCGTAGGCTCAGGTTTTCAAAAGCCCTTAGCATTGGCCTAACTCTTCTCCGACTGATATCAGAGTTAAAGCTCCTGTTGACTTCAATGGGAGCAGAGTTACGCCAATGTTGAGTGCTTTGGAAAGTTTTACCCATAAATTATTACGTAGCACTCTAAGTTGGAGTCCTATTTTGCTGCTGCGTGGGGGATGTAGGGCGAGAAGCTCTGATGTAGCACAGGGTGGAACTTGGCACATGGCATTTTGACTGCACAAATGCTATTTTACTCTGCACTCAAAATAAATAAATTAAATAATATTCCTGCACGTGCATCCTGGATACCAAAATAGCACTGGAGAAGGAATGAGTCAGGTTATGAGTCTCTGTTGTGGGGGTGGGAATCCTAATGCTAATATTTAATTGCAAGGTTTATATGAGCATTTGCTTAAAGGGCCTTGTATGTCTGACTGGCTAGTTAACACAGCATTTTCTGGTTAAATTCTTTCAAACCTTACACTTTAGATATTGTATTCAGCAACCCTTTATTAAAGACACAAAACAAGGCTACTCTTGCCAGTCTGTCATCATCCATTTTATTGTCACCACCTATTTTAGTGTATGCTGAGGAGTGAGAGGTCAAGTCACAAACTTGACTCATTTCAGCTTCTATGGCTTTTTAAAAGGTCTCCTTTCTGGATACCTTAATATATTATTGATACTAATTATTAATTAGTATCACATGATGTTCCCCATAAATAGTAGTTTGTTCACTTCAGCTGCTATATTAAAACAGTTTTGTATGACAGCCAAGTGGCTATGAATTTAACCTTCTAACATGGCAGAAGTGCAACTGGGAGTTTGGACTGGCTTCTCTGGGCTGCAGTCCTTAGCTGCTTGTGTGTTTCTGCTCAGAAGGTTATCTAATGTTTGTTTAAATTGCTGCTTCATAAGATGACCGAGATGACCACCTCTCTGACTACATTAAGAGGACAAAGATTGTAACATGGAGGCAGGGGTGCAGTGGAGAAATGTGCCATATTCATTTATCTTTCAACATAAAAATCTTTGTGATCATAGTGGAGAAAAATATAGCAAACTGCTTGGGGCTAAAGACTAATAGGTGATTAGAAATGCTATTCAAATCAACTTTTGCGAGCAGAATATGACTAGGAAATAGCTGCTCAATACTTGGCAAATAAAACTTTATAAATAAAGGGGCCTGATTTGTTTTATTTCTGAATGCTGAGTACCACTGACTTCAGCTAGAGAAGTGAATGCCCAGCACTCTTGAAAATTGGACCCCTGTTCTTCAGGAGATAAGAAGGGGTTATATAGCAATGCAGGATTGAGGTCCAGGCTTTCTCCATTTCCATGGTATTGGGTCATACCCCTTGAGCCGGTGGCAAGCAAGAGATGGTTGTAGGAGTCACCACTGTGGTCCTAAGCCATTTTATTATCCCCCTGTGTACATGGCAGGGACTCACTCCTGCGGCACCTCCTGCTGGTCGTCCTCAGGAATTAGCTCTTTGACACACAAGCGCCCTCTGCAGGCTAATGATCCGCTTGCGGTTGGCCCCATGTCCCTCCCAGGACCCCAGTGCCCTTATCCCAGGGTTCTGCCTCCTGCAGTACCCCACAGTCTTGCTGGGTTTCCCCACCCCAGGGGAACCCCCACTCCCTATCCCCATGTCACCTCAGTCACGGCTACTGCCAGTCTCTGTTTAGCCCCCGCGCCCTGGGGCAGACTGTAGTGTATCAGCCAATCATCATAGGCAACAAGGGGTTTGGACTAGCTGCCTTTACCTACCCTCCAGCTTCCCCTCTGCAAGCCCAATACCTAGGAGGCATAGAACTAGGCCCTGCAGCCTGGGGAGTTACTGGCCTAGGGCTTCCCAGCTCCTAAGGCCTTTCCCCAGCCCAGCCCTGCCTCCCTCTAGGTCCCCTGGGTGAGTTCCCCAGCAGCCAGGCCTATCTCCCTCTCAAGTCAGAGAGAGACTGCTCCCTCTGGCTTCCCTGGCCGCCTTATAAGGCCCAGTTGCTTAGTTTGGGGCATGGCCCCAGCTGCAGCCACTTCCCCCAATCAGCCAGGGTTTTACTTTGCCCAGCCCCAGCCCTCTGCAGGGCTTTTCTAACCCCTCCAGGGCTGGAGCGGGTGCTCAGCCCGCTACACCTTGAAACAGGGTTTAGGGTAGCTTTGCACCTAGAGAGCAACATAAGATTGTTGTGCCTCAGGTTTGTCCCACATACTTGGTTTTACAGTTCTAGATATGTCTGCCTGTCTCTGGGCATTCTGAGCAGTGAACAGTCAGATGCAGGAGCAAAGGGGAGATTAGTATAAAAGAGGGTCAAATCTCAGTCTCACAAACCTAACCTAGTACTCTGGCTTTGCCCAAGGGAAGTAGGATCCCCTCTCCCACCATGGAAGCAGCAAAGGATCCTGTGGCACCTTATAGACTAACAGACGTTTTGCAGCATGAGCTTTCGTGGGTGAATACTTGCATCCGAAGAAGTGGGTATTCACCCACGAAAGCTCATGCTGCAAACGTCTATAAGGTGCCACAAAACCAGACTAACACGGCTACCCCTCTGATACTCTCCCACCATGCTGTATGTTGGGGCCAGGGAGCCTGTATAAAGAAGTAATGGCTGCTATTGCTGGCTGTGGGGAGGAGGAGTAACATGCCCTTTTTCTCGCTCATGTGGGATTCAGGCTTGCGGATCAGCACTATATTATGCCTGGTCCCACCCTGGCCTGTCCCTATTTCATCCTCCATAGGGAGCTCTCAGAGCATCTAAGGAAGCCTGTGTCTGCAGTATGCAGAGGGATGTGGAGATTGCCTGCCCCCCTTGTGCAGCAGAAGCAATGTGTTAGGCCTTGCATGCCAGCCCAATAGGACAGAACTTGCTCTTAGCTAAGGTCCTGATTCAGCAAAGTGTATAAGCACTCGCTTTAATGCTTTGCTGACTCAGGGCCATAATAGTGTTCCATTCTATATCCTAGATCATCTCATTCACTTACAAAAACCTACTTTTACCAGTGTCTGGATTTTAATATGGGCTGGGTAACTATAAATGCTGTTTGCCAAAGATTTCTAGTGTTCTAAAAATAATCATTCTTTCCCATTTTCATAGTTTCCCCATTGCTATTTTTAATATACTTTAACTTTTGATGATTCTGTGTGGTTATTACATGGTAAAATTCAGCAGTTTTATATAAACATTAAATCCTTTCTTTAAATATTATGTGACATACTCAGTAAATATCTCTTCAGCTACAGAAATGGGTCAATGGAAACACGAATCTCTGAATGTCAGATGAAATGGATTGCATTCTATCTGAAGCGGTACAAGGGGAAATCTATTTTGCTCTACTTCAGTATTATTTGTAAATATGACAATCATTGCCATGTAAGTGCTGCCTTTACCTGGAAGTGGAATTTACTTCACTCATGCTTTACATTTTTTTTTCAGTATTTTTACTTAAATCGTTTTAAAGTATCAATATTAAAAGGCAATGTTTTGTAGATTTTTATGCTATTCTGTTTCAAAGGTATTTTGAAAAGAGATCTTTTTTTAGATCAATTTTTGGAAAGAAATATGTACAGTACTTTTGGACACTGTTCTCATGTCTGGAACGATTAAGGTCACGTGAGTCCAGTGTGATTTGAGCTTTATCCTCTCGCCAATTAGTGAGGTCTGGTGCAGTCATCCTGATGGATGGTTTTTGAGGTGGCACTATCAGTGCTGAATAACAGATGAAGTATCTGGTCACCTACTGGTTTAGAAATCAGTCAGGAAAGTGAAGTAAATTCCACCAGTGGGCCTCCAAAACTGCTCTGAATTCAGAGCAACGCCCATGGAACTCAACTTCCCCAGCCCATTTCTCAGTAACAGTATGATTTAAAAAAAAAATCCTCTTCCCCAAACCTAGGTACAAATTTTGCTTCAATGGCTTGATGTTTTCATTTTGCGCTGAGTTGGATGAATCTCATCTCTGAAACTGTCTTTTTAAAGTAAAATCACCACAAAACATAAAAACTCTGTATAAATATAAATATCATGTAAAATGCAAAACCAAGTGAGTGAAACTATTTTTCTTCCTCTTACATTGGTGCCACAAGTTTAACTTTGTGTGAGTAAAAATGGTGTTTAGCTTGGCATTGGTTAGGTCAAATGAAATAAGCTGGCTTAGCAAACAAACCTAGCCTTGTGTGTATAGTAATGATTAGCCATGGTGGAAGTAAGGAGTCATATGGTAGTTACTTGGGGATCTCATAGCAGCTGGAAAGAAACTAGGAGGATATGTTGGAAAGAAAATTTTGTATTCTGAGTGATTATTAACAATTGCTATAATAAAGCTGCCAAAAAATCAAGATCCATATTACATATTGATTTGCTATAGGTAGGAAAATATCATAGTTTAAAACTCTGTGTAGGAACACATTTTTGTAAAATGCTTGTAATTGAAATATATGTATTGTGGTGTAACTGAGGCTACAACTTTGGGGCATTAATCACTGTTCTTTAATGTTTGTATTTCATATCCCTCCTAGAGGGATACATTATCTACTTGACATTTGTAAAGCAGCTAAAATGAGTCTCTTTACTTTGTTCAAAAGAGTCAATGTTACTTTGTCATTTGGATTCTCTTTTATGTTTTAAACTGGTGCCTTGCACTGCAGCATGTGCCCTATTGCAAGAGCAATGTGTAAGTAGGGCTGGACAGGAAGTGACTTTCTTGTCCCATGAAAATTTTTGGAGGCTTCGACATGTATTCCCCCATGGTACATTTAACCCAAGCTCTCTTTAGTGTTTTGGTGGCAAACCGGAGGGAGACACCACCCAGTAGCCAACTGCCCCATGGTTATGGCAGTCTGCTGGGATGTGAAAGGCCCAGGTTCAAGTCCTTGCTTTGCCCATGTTTGAGCAGGGACTTGAATGCAGCTCCCCCACATTCCAGGGTGGTGCCCTAACTGCTGGCTATTGGCTAGTCCAGGGGAACAGCTCATCTCTCTTGTTGGAGCTGTTCCATTTTGTATAAATGTCTAACTGGGAATGGGGGAGAGGGACTCACTCTGTAACATGGTTGTTCTGGCACTCACCTGAGAGGTGGAGATCCAGGTTGAGTACCATAACACCTGGGCTACACAGTGTGTGACTCAGTCTCTGTCCCAATGAGTATTTATTTATATGAAGTGGAACAGCTCAACAGGAAAGACTGGGACACACTCAACCCCTAGTAGCCTGGTGCTCAGGGCACTCTCCTAGGATGTGGGAGACCCATGTTCAAGGCCCTGCTTTGCACATGGTTTCTCACATTCCAGGAAAATGCCCTGAGCAGCTGGCTGTTCTAGGTTGGGTCCCTTTATTATGAAAGGTTTGTCAAAATGGACCCTTTCCCTCCCACCCCCTCAATTCAGTCTTTACAAAGCAGCATTTTCTGATTCTTAAAATCGCTTTTTTTCCCCTGAAAATTTCCCACCCTCTCTATGTGCAACAACCAATGCCACTGTGAATGAGGCTGAATTCAGCCTACCAGAAATAAACACGGGCAACTGAAAGTCAAAGCTTGTGAAAGGCCGAAACAATAAATCCAGACACTCTGATCTGAACTCTTCTGGGGTTCAGGGTTTGCAATCCAGCCAAATTGTTCCCAAAGTTTACTGAGCTCAAGTTCAGTCAGGTTATAGTGGTAGTTTACAGCTCAGACCTTGTGTCCAAACCTAGGTCTGGGGTTATGGTTCATGTCCACCTCTAAATCTGCTACTGCAGTTGGTATGTGGGTTTACCCAAGGTATTATGAACAGGGACTAGTGAATCAGTTCATATAAAGCAGCTCCCTCAGCCTTCTGCACCTTCATAATTTTTTATAATTTTTAGAGCCATTCTGTGACCCTTTCCTGAACAGTTCAGATGAAATATTTGTTCACTTCTGGTGTTTGTGTGTGACTAGAATGCAGTGAGAAGGGCTGTTCTCATGGTATTTCCATCAGGGACCAGAAGCAGAAATGTTGCATATCTCATAGGAAAGCCTGCTCATGCAAGATGTCTGGCCCAGTTAATCAGATAGAAGTGGTCTGGATAGATTTCAAATAAGCATTTAAACTTTTTGGATGCCTTTCCTAACCGATCCAGAATGCCAAGTCATTGGAGGTCTGCCAGTTACTGAGAAGTTTGAGATTGCACTGTTCTGGATGGAGATAGTTGAACTATGGTGAGATTCTGACAGTCTTTCTCAATAGAAAAAGCATGTAACGACCTCTGTGTAACACGCACCTGGAACTTGGATTGGGCTCACTGAGGGTCCACAAACCTTTTGTCAAGTTTGGGCCCTAATTTTGTGGGAGCCTATGCCCAGCTTGTGGTTTTGGGGGGGGGGTTGGAAAAAAATATTGGATACTTCTTGTGTCCCAGGGTTTGGTTCCCAAAGTGGAGAAATCTTGCCCATCCTGACTGCAGTTCACTTCTCATCTCGGGGTTTCTTCAACCCCCTAACTCAGTGGATGCTAAAGGGGAATGGAAAACTTCCAGAACCTCTGCATCCATCTCAGTAAACAGAAATGACTGGATGTCATTCTGTGATGATTAAAACCTAATAGAGCTTAAAGAAAATCAGAAAACAACATAGAGAAACACTTAAAAATGAAAGCGGGTCCAATAACTTGCAGCTTTTTCTGGCAGCTCATTTTGAAACCTAAGTAATCTTTGTTTGGAGACTCTGGAGCAGCAGCAACAATTAAGGCGTAATGCTAATTGCTCATTGTTGTCCTCCCTTGGCTGATCATGCTACTCTCAGCTAGTGTCTCAAACTTCCTTGTGGGAGGGAAAAAATGCATCTTGTCACAAGTCCTTCCAATAGTAATTATTCTAAAACTGGTATCATAATCATGTCAATATCAAATAAACAGATGTTTATCGTTAATCCATAATTTTGCCATCAAAAATATACAATCCCTGGAAGAAATTGAAGGGGAAAGCATTTTTTAATTTACTGTGTATACTCCAAAAATTTAAATTGCTGTATGGCCTCCAAAATCAATATTGTATGTCAAAAAGGCTGCATGTTCTCCAAGGGAAGTATTGTATATCTAGCAAAAAAAAACCCCCAAAACTGCTCTCCTCAAAATTTTAGTTTTATCTACAAGAATTTCTCATTGTTAATATCGCCCTTAAAAGAAATGTCCAGAAAAAGGGGCATTAATTCTGTCAGTCTTGCAAGTTTCAGTTTTTGTTGAGGGGATGTGAGCTCTTACATAGAAGCTACAACTGCCTAATGAGCAAATAATATGCATCAGTCGGAGTCTGTTGCTTAATAACATGCCAGAGAGCCACAGTGATGAGATGAATTATGTTGGGTTCTGTTGTTATGAACATTTCCACTGGAAATTAGGGCTGCCTTCTGCATTAGACCTTGGGATACTGATTAGATGCGGTCATTTGATGTAACGGGAAAAGAGAATAGTGTATAATTTTTCATCGTGACTCTCTTCCTCAGAACTATTAATGGTGGTAGGTTAAATTACACCAAGGCTTCTGATGTAAACTGTAAGCGGATCAAGGTGCAGATAACTTCTGCTGTCGTCTTCAACATATTAAACGCTTCATAGTCATTTTAATGCACAAATAGGTTAATGTGTTATTTAAATACTGAAACTATTCATGGACTTGATCTAGGTAGTTGATGAGGGAACCCCAATTATCACTAAAGGAAATGGGAATTGTGCATGCTTAACAGCGTCTTGTAGGATTAGGCCAATTCTGCTGTTTAAAGCCCCAGTCCTGAAATATATATTACAAAATACAACCACTCATGGTGGTAGTTAAGTGTATGTAGGGTCAGAGCCTTAAAGAGCAGCTATTTCATAGAAAACTTTGAAGAACATGGTCTTAAAATATAACCTGTATCTCTCTCTTTTCCCCCTTCAATTTAGTATTCTGGACATTTGTTTGAAAAGAACATGTTTATCCTTAGGTTAAATCCTTAGGTTGCTAGGTGACATCTTTTCCAGAATGGCTACACTTACTGTCACAAACAAGGTTAACATTCCATGAGGTAGAGTAAATAAAACCTTAAAGATCCACAGACATCCCCGGTGGTTTGAAAAAGAATTGTGGGGAAAGGATTACAGAAAATTATAGGCTTCAGCAAAATTGTGTCTCAAAGTAATGTTTCAGTGCCAGTAGGTTTTTAAAATAAAACAACCTCAAAAACAGTGGAACATGCTCTCTGCTTTATTAGTACTAGTTCTATTTATTTTATCAAGCAGTGTGTGCTTGATGCTGTACATATATAAAAGGAAGATCATCTCCCTGGTGCAGAGTTGATAATTAGCTTCAACAAACTAAGCATAGTTCTGCTGATGTTATCAAAGTAACTTCCCAAATGAGCTGTTCCAGGAAGAAGGGTGCAATAACAAATATAAACAACCTCTCCATTTACCCTTCTCCCATTAACAACCAGACACCTCACGCCCACTGATCCTGTCAGCACTGAAGGTATAAGCACTGAAAAATCAGAGTGCTATATGAAGACTTGTTGTTATCTTCGGTGATGCAGATTTCCATGTGAAATAGCAAAAAAAGTTATTTGAAAAGTATGAGCCAACAAAATAGGGGTTAAATTTTTAATCCCCAAGAAACTATATTTTAAACAAAATATACAAGACGTTTCATCAGTAGTAGGGCTTCCAACTCAAAGTCTTGCATTGCATAAGGAGCTTCCAGGAATAGAAATTCCCAAACAAAATGATGCTGCAATACTTACTAAGGGTTTCAAAAACAGTGCAAAGTCTGGAGCAGATTTTCCAGTTACTGTACTGAATGCAATGCTGGTAATCATCATTAACCCACCACAGGTCCCTTTAAAGCTTCTTTAACCCAGTATTTTCCAAGTGGGAGAGAATCTGTAGCAGCCATTGCCAGCAGCACCAGGTGTGGTTCCTTTGACCTTGTGAACCCCAAAGATGTCAGCAATTGCATAAGAACATAAGAATGGCCGTACCGGGTCAGACCAAAGGTCCATCTAGCCCAGTATCTGTCTACCGGCAGTGGCCAATGCCAGGTGCCCCTGAGGGAGTGAACCTAACAGGCAATAATCAAGTGATCTCTCTCCTGCCATCCATCTCCATCCTCTGACGAACAGAGGCTAGGGACACCATTCTTACCCATCCTGGCTAATAGCCATTTATGGACTTAGCCACCATGAATTTATCCAGTCCCCTTTTAAACATTGTTATAGTCCTAGCCTTCACAACCTCCTCAGGCAAGGAGTTCCACAAGTTGACTGAGCTGCGTGAAGAAGAACTTCCTTTTATTTGTTTTAAACCTGCTGCCTATTAATTTCATTTGGTGACCCCTAGTTCTTGTATTATGGGAATAAGTAAATAACTTTTCCTTATCCACTTTCTCAACATCACTCATGATTTTATATACCTCTATCATGTCCCCCCTTAGTCTCCTCTTTTCCAAACTGAAGAGTCCTAGCCTCTTTAATCTTTCCTCATATGGGACCCTCTCTAAACCCCTAATCATTTTAGTTGCTCTTTTCTGAACCTTTTCTAGTGCTAGAATATCTTTTTTGAGGTGAGGAGACCACATCTGTACACAGTATTCGAGATGTGGGCATACCATGGATTTATATAAGGGCAATAATATATTCTCAGTCTTATTCTCTATCCCCTTTTTAATTATTCCTAACATCCTGTTTGCTTTTTTGACCGCCTCTGCACACTGCGTGGACATCTTCAGAGAACTATCCACGATAACTCCAAGATCTTTTTCCTGACTCGTTATAGCTAAATTAGCCCCCATCATGTTGTATGTATAGTTGGGGTTATTTTTTCCAATGTGCATTACTTTACATTTATCCACATTAAATTTCATTTGCCATTTTGTTGCCCAATCACTTAGTTTTGTGAGATCTTTTTGAAGTTCTTCACGATCTGCTTTGGTCTTAACTATCTTGAGTAGTTTAGTGTCATCTGCAAACTTTGCCACCTCACTGTTTACCCCTTTCTCCGGATCATTTATGAATAAATTGAATAGGATTGGTCCTAGGACTGACCCCTGGGGAAACACCACTAGTTACCCCTCTCCATTCTGAGAATTTACCATTAATTCCTACCCTTTGTTCCCTGTCCTTTAACCAGTTCTCAATCCATGAAAGGACCTTCCCTTTTATCCCATGACAGCTTAGGGCTTGTCTACACTACAGGACTATTTCGAATCTACTTAAGTCGAATTTGTGGATTCGACCTTAATAAGTCGAATTTGTGTATCCATACTAAATACACAAATTCGAACTTCTTAGTCCACATTCACAGGGCCAGCTTCGACTTTGGAAGCGGTGCACTGTGGGAACCTATCCCACAGTTCCCGCACTCCCCGCTGCCCATTTGAATTGTGGGATTTCCCCCCAATGCATGCTGGGGGGAAAAATGTGTCGTCATTGAACCGTCAATCCCGCCCTCCCTGTCTTCCTTGAAAGCGCCGGCGGGAAATCTGTTCGCGCCCTTCTCTGGTCGGTTACAGCGTGGACGCCACAGCACTGCGAGCATGGAGCCCGCTGCGATCATCGCTGCACTTATGGCCATTGTCAACTCCTCGCACATTATCGTCCACCTCTTCCACAGTCAGATGCTGAGAAACCGGGCGAGGAGGCTCCGGCAGCACGGTGAGGAGAGTGGCGCAGACCTCTCACAAAGCACGGTACGCCGGGCAGTGGAGATCATGGTGGCAATGGGTCAAGTTCATGGTGTGGAACGGCGATTCTGGGCCCGGGAAACAAGCACAGACTGGTGGGACCGCATAGTGCTGCAGGTCTGGGATGACACAGAGTGGCTGCGAAACTTCAGGATGCGTAGGGCACTGTCCTTGAACTGTGTGACTTGCTGTCCCCTGCCCTGAAGCGCCAGGACACAAGGATGCGAGCAGCCCTGACTGTGCAGAAGCGAGTGGCCATAGCCCTCTGGAAACTTGCCACGCCAGACAGCTACCGGTCAGTAGCGAACCACTTTGGCGTGGGCAAATCTACCGTGGGGATTGCTGTCATTCAAGTAGCCCACGCAATCGTTGAGCAACTGCTCTCAAAGGTAGTGACTGTCGGAAATGTCCAGGCCATCATAGATGGCTTCGCCGCGATGGGATTCCCAAACTGCGGTGGGGCTATAGATGGGACTCACATCCCTATCCTGGCACCAGCCCACCAGGCCAGCGAGTACATTAACCGAAGGGCTACTTTTCAATGGTGCTGCAAGCTGTGGTGGACCATAGGGGACGTTTTACCAACATCAACGTCGGGTGGGCGGGCAAGGTTCATTGTTCAGGAACTCTGGTCTGTTTAGACGCCTCCAGGCAGGCACTTTCTTCCCGGACCACAAAATAACGGTTGGGGATGTGCAGATGCCTACAGTGATCCTCGGGGACCCGGCCTACCCGCTAATGCCCTGGCTCATGAAGCCCTATACAGGCGCCTTGGACACTGAAAAGGAACTCTTCAACTACCGGCTGAGCAAGTGCAGAATGGTGGTGGAGTGTGCTTTCGGACGTCTCAAGGGAGATGGCGGACCTTACTGACTCGCGGACATCAGCGAAAGAATATCCCGTAGTTATTGCTGCTTGCTGTGTGCTCCACAATCTCTGTGAGAGCAAGGGCGAGACCTTTGGGCCGCTTGGGAGGTTGAGGCAAATCGCCTGGCTGCTGTTTACGATCAGCCAGACACCCGTGCTGAGAGAATATCCCAGCGGGAAGCGATATGCATCAGGGAGGCTTTGAAAGCGAGTTTCCTCGCAGAGCAGGGTAACCTGTGACTGTCCACTTGATTTTAAGAGAGCCTGATCATAAACCAAGTTTTCCCCACTTCCCAAGGACGTTTTAAAACTAAGGACATGTTTTAGTAATTAATAATAAATCTTTCGTTGACTTTGCATTTCTGTTTATTCGTTGAAACATGGAAGCATTCTGTGCTGGTTAAGGTGTGCACTGATGGGTGGGTTTGCAGGAAGGGGCGAGGGGTGCCGTCCTTGGATAGGGGTTACCATGACGGCTGTGGGTTTGGGCGTTGGAAGGGGTGAGGGGTGTGGGGGAAGGGTGAGTATCTGCCCCTGGATGAGGTCTATTTTTGGGGCTCGGGGCACCGGGGAGGATCGTGACTACGGTCCAAATGCATGTGAAGGGAAGCCTGCCTTTACATTCGGGGATGTCAGGCACCAGGACCCTGCACAAGCATACACATCAAGGAAAGACCGGGGCAGCATACACCACACAGACTGTCCCTGGTGCCTAGTGACTGCAGTCTGTGTGTGCCCTGCAGTTGACCCTGCAGCCAAGTCTGTAGCATGGCACTGTGGGCTATGCAGTGACATTACAATTCCCCCCCCCCCCCACAGAACAACAGAAAGTCTTCTGACACCAGAAACGTGACGGAAACAGTCAGTAACACCAAACCGCTTTTAATAATGTAATACACAGTGGGGGGTTTGAACTTGGAGTTGGGACTGGTTGATGCTGTAAAGAAAGAGCTTGTACAAATTTACAGCGCGACAGTTGTCTCTAACATTATCGGTGTGCTGCGGTGCAGGGACAGTTCTCACGGCCCCTACCGCCTCCGTCTTGTCACTTTGGGTGAGGGGGGGACAGGACTTCTTGGCGTTGGAGGGCGGTTGCAGATGCACTGCAGGGGGGCTCTCTCCTCCTGACTGCGGTCTTGCAGAACATCTACAAGGCGCCGGAGCGTCTCCGTTTGCTCCCTCATTAGACCAAGCAGCGTTTGAGTCGCCTGCTGGTCTTCCTGCCGCCACCTATCCTCCCGTTCCAGGTGTGTGCGATGCTGCTGACACAGGCTCTCCCTCGACTGTCTCTGCTCTGCCGCCTCCGCTCTGGAGCTGGCCATCAGTTCCTGGAACATGTCGTCCCTTGTCTTTTCTTTCGGCGTCTAATCCGAGCCAGCCTCTGCGTGGGATGGCGGGGCAGTCGGGAAGGAGCCGAGCTGTGTGATGTGAAAAAGTAGGTGATTTCCTTGAACACATACATGTTTGCCAACAGTAAACACAGTCTAGTCAGTTTCAGTGAACAAGACCAAAGAGGGAACCAAGTCTCAGGAGATCTCAGAACTAGTCCGAGATTTCGGAATACGCTCTCATTGGCGGCGCCATTGCACTGGAGAGCGCACAAGCGAGGAAAGATAGCTGCATCCCTCTTGCACAAAGTCCTGGTAAGCCTTACAGTACATACTGCTTATCAGTTAGTGGTTAGCTGTGCTCTCCTGCTAAAGGCAATGTGCAAAGCAGAAAGGATAAGCCTTTTGCAGCCCCTCCCGCCAGCGCACGGGAACGATCAATGCATGCTTGTTCTCTGTGGCCTCTCGCACGTGGCTGTTAGGCGAGGGTCATTGTTATGCAACCTAATTGTAAACCATTAACAATAGTAACACTACACTAATTGCCCTACTTAGATGCAGTATTTGCAGACCGAGATCACCCTGAGGCGGGTCACTCGTGCCCAGAAAGACCGCATGTTACGGGACGCACTGCACAGACCAGGACCATATGCAGCAATGCTAGTAGAGGCGATGGTTCCACTCTATATTCGGATGTCCTGGCGTGGAAGAGTCTGCTTCCACGGGCGCCCAACAAGCGACCTCTTCCGACGAACCTCATGCGGAGGCTTTGCGAGGAACTGAATGACACCTTCGTAGAAATGTCGCTAGAGGACTATTTTTCTATCCCCATTTGTGTGGACCTTCTCTTTATATAGTTTAATATATATTATAGTTTAATATTTAGAATGTTTTAAATTGTAAATATTTAGAATTTTTTAAAGTCCATTTGTGTGGACCTTCTCTTCATATAATTTAATATATATTATAGTTTAATATTTAGAATTTTGTAAATACTGTTTCTATTTTTCTATAACAATGTTATAAAAATAAATGTTTATACGTGTGTTGCACTTACCGCCTGATCCTTCCCTGATTCCGAGTCCTGGTTAACGGGCAGGGACGGTGGGTAGGGATCTCTGTGAGGGTGATGAAGAGATCCTGGCTGTCAGGGAAAGCGGGAGTGGGTTCGATGTCGCCTGCGCCGTCCTCTAAAGACCCTTCCTCATCTTCCCCATCGGCGAACAGGGAGGGGGAACTGTCCCGGTACACTATTCCGTCCTCGGAGTCCACCGTCACTGGTGGGGCACTGGTGGCAGAGCCACCTAGAATGGCATGCAGTGCCTCGTAGAAGCGGCATGTCTGGGGCTGGGCTCCGGAGCGTCCGTTTGCCGCTCTGACTGTTTGATACCCTTGTCTTAGGTCCTTCACTTTCACGCGGCACTGCATCGCATCCCGGCTGTATCCTTTGTCTTTCATGGCTTTAGAAACCTTCTCGAACGTCTTCGCGTTCCGCTTGTTGGAGCGCAGCTCCGAGAGCACAGACTCCTCGCCCCACACAGCGATCAGATCCTGGACTTCCCGGTCACTCCATGCTGGGGACCTCTTTCTATTCTGGGATTGCCCGGACTCCTCTGCTGGAGAGCTCTGCATCGTTGCAGGTGCTGCGGAGCTCGCCCCGATGTGCAACCAGAACGTCAGATTCAAACCGCCCAGACAGGAAAATGAATTCAAATTTTCGCGGGTCATTTCCTGTGTGGCTGGCCAGAGAATCCAAGCTCGGACTGCTGTCCAGAGCGTCAACAGAGTGGTGCACTGTGGGATAGCTCCCGGAGCTGCTAAGTTCGATTAGCATCCACACCAAGCCTAATTCGAGCTAGCAAGTGCGAATTTAGCGTTACTCCACCTGCCGGGGTGGAGTACCAAATTCGAACTAAAGAGCCCTCTAGTTCGAATTAAATGGCTTCCTGGTGTGGACGGTTGAGCGGTTAGTTCGAATTAACGCTGATAAATTCGAATTAAAGTCCTAGTGTAGACCAGGCCTCTATTTACGTAAGAGCCTTTGGTGAGGGACCTTGTCAAAGGCTTTCTGGAAATCTAAGTACACCATGTCCACCGGATCCCCCTTGTCCACATGTTTGTTGACCCCTTCAAAGAACTCTAATAGATTAGTAAGACACGATTTCCCTTTATAGAAACCATGTTGACTATTGCTCAAGAGTTTGTTTTTCTATGTGTCTGACAATTTTATTCTTTACTATTGTTTCAACTAATTTGCCCGGTACCGACGTTAGACTTATCGGTCTGTAATTGCCGGGATCACCTCTAGAGCCCTTTTTAAATATTGGCGTTACATTAGCTAACTTCCAGTCATTGGGTACCGAAGCCGATTTAAAGGACAGGTTACAAACCTTGGTTAATAGTTCCGCAACTTCACATTTGAGTTCTTTCAGAACTCTTGGGTGAATGCCATCTGGTCCCGGTGACTTGTTAATGTTGAGTTTATCAATTAATTCCAAAACCTCCTCTAGTGACACTTCAATCTGTGACAGTTCCTCAGATTTGTCACCTACAAAGCCAGCTCAGGTTTGGAAATCTCCCTAACATCCTCAGCCGTGAAGACTGAAGCAAAGAATCCATTTAGTTTCTCCGCAATGACTTTATCATCTTTAAGCGCTCCTTTTGTATTTTCATCGTCAAGGGGCCCCACTGGTTGTTTAGCAGGCTTCCTGCTTCTGATGTACTTAAAAACATTTTGTTATTACCTTTGGAGTTTTTGGCTAGCCGTTCTTCAAACTCCTCTTTGGCTTTTCTTATTACACTCTTGCACTTAAGTTGGCAGTGTTTGTGCTCCTTTCTATTTGTCTCACTGGGATTTGACTTCCACTTTTTAAAGGAAGTCTTTTTATCTCTCATAATTCTGGACAGTGTGGGCTGTTTTGTGAGCAGCACCTGACAAGCTGCTGAGGAACCGAGGTTTCTGGAGTCCATGGCTCCAAGACAGCTAGCTGGTTGGACTGCCCTGGAGATGGGACTGGGTTTTCTCATTTTGCAGAGAACTTTGAAATTTTTGGTATTCATCCTGAATTGGAAATTAAACCAAACTTTGAAAATTATGGCAATCCTCCACCAAATGGCCTTGCCTTACCCCTCACAGTGCTAGATACAACACACTGAACAGTGGGTTACACTTGCTCTGTAACTGATCAATAGACTTTTCCCCCTGTGCATCTGGTACCTGCCCCCACTCTGCAGCTAGAGATGCCAACCCTCTACAATTTGTCTCGGAGTCTCCAGGAATTAAAGATTAATCTTTAATTAAAGATTGTCATCTGATGAAACCTCCAGGAACATGTCCAACCAAAGTTGGCAACCCTACGTGCAGCAGAGTGGGATAATGCTTAGGGCTTTGGAAATGGGGCTCAAAATGTGTTCATCTAGTCTCAGCCATTTCGGAAAGAAGTGGGGAATGCATGTAGCTCCTTGTCGTGCATCACACAGGTTGTAAAGAAAAAGAGAGCCTGCCTGAGCTTATGTCTAACAACCTACTGTGGTTTACTTTTCACTCAGCAATACACATGCCCAAACTGCTATTAAAGATCTTGGAAATTATAATCCACTGCACAATTTTCTGTCAGTTACTACAGCCCACTAAGGGGCTACCAAAACACCAGGGGTTCTTCCCTGGCCTCATTGAAGATAATGGCAAAATTCCCATTGACTTCATTGGGGCCAGGAGTTAATGCTGCAGGTCTGTACGGATGTAGGTTTTGGTCACTACCTATCTGGACTAGACTGAAATTGGTGAACTGTAGCTATTCTATAAATTGCAGCCTGATTGTTAAGTAGGGTGTCTTCCTACAAGAACACTACACCAGTGCTTCATGATCTGCTTGATCTATTTGTGATCCCCTAGAGGGTGGTATTTTTCACCTTTTGAAGTCCTGAATAGTTTGGGGATGTGTAGGCTGGGTTAGTTTTAGTGTCCACGGTTAAGTTTGGTTTTTGTTAAGCAGCTGGATAAATTGCTATTTTGTGTATTATTTATGTCTTAAAGTTATTACATGCTTTTAGCACTTATAATAGGGGCCTATTTGTATGTAAAGCACTGCTACATTTGATGGCCACAGTCCCAATCCCAGTGGACAAGTACAACTATCATACTGGCACCTTTGTGGGCAGCGAGCATGTGTCGCTGAGGCCAGAACGTGTCCATATGGTGTGTGTGTGTGTGTTTTCTTTTAAATCAGTCCAAACTGATGAAATCCATATTCTGAAATGAAGAGTGGTAGAAAATTTTCTACTTGACTTGACATTGTTACTTTTCCCTGTTAATTTAAGAAACCGGTTTTCAATGAAATATGATGTCAGCATAAGGCAATAAGCCAGTGTCTCAAGAGAGTGGTAAATATTTTCCTAATAAAACTAGGACATTCATGATTTTACATTGAACTTCCTAAAATGAATGTGTAGATTGTCAAAATTCGTATGATCTTTGTGCCAATAACTGTACTAAATGTTCAGTTTTAATGTAAACTATCACAAAAGAGGTCGAGTACAGCTATGCATCAGTTACTTTCCAGGACAGTTTATTAGCATTTCAGATACCAGAAACGGGGGCCTGCAAAAGTTTACTCCTGAAGAATACTGCACTTCAGTAAAGAAATGCATGCTCTCTCTAAATGCACAACTGTATGCATTTAATGCCCAGTGCTAGTTCAACAGAAGTTAATGGAAGGACTTAGCGGATGTGTGATCAGGTTCTCAAGAGGGAGACTGAGTCCAGTGAATAGAGCACTGGATTGGAACTCAGGCCTTATTTCTGTTCCCTTGTTATACCAATGGCCAGCCTGTTGCGTGGTCTCTTGGGGAAAGTCACTTAACCTATTTCTGCCTCAGTTTCCTTATCTGTAAAATGTGGATAATAACCTCTGGCTCTGTAATGAGCTCTGAGATCTGTGGATGAGAAGTGCTATAAGCTAGATACTAATAATTAGTATCTTCATATGTTTGAATCCCCCTTTTTTATTATACCTAATGGTTATAGTTAAAGCTGCTCATAGAATCATAGAATATCGGGGTTGGAAGGGACCTCAGGAGATCATCTAGTCCAACCCCCTGTTCAAAGCAGAACAAATCCCCAGAACAGAAGAGAACAAAGTTACTTTTGATTCTATTTTAAAAGTTTGCATTTGATAGAGTAGGTACAGTTGGGCCTGTGTACCTTTGATTGGGTGCTGTGGCTTGGTAGCAGTAGGAGATGTGTATAAATGATGTCCAAAGCCTATTCCCTTAATAGTATCATTTATTTATTATTTGTACTAGTAGCTGAAACACCTGTGCAACAGCCTGGGCTAACTTGCAAAGTCATGCATGCTTATATGGGGGGTGGGGGGAGTAAAAAATGTTGAGAACGTCAAAAATAAAACAAAATTGGACAGTAACAGACCACAAATCCCTGGGACGATCTGAACCTGCTGACATTCTAAATACAAAGAGCTCTCAACCATGCTTGTAGCTGTTTCTATCACTTCACCCTGAGTCAACAGACATTCTAGGCTTAAGAGTGATGTTTGGGGTTTTCTTGTGTCATAGTTGCGTTGATTTGTGCTTGTGGCAAATGAGGGGTGTGTGCTTGGCAAGTTATTGTGTTAATTTGGGGGTGTGGGTGTTGGGCCAAGTAATCCACAGTCTGTGCAGCCTCCCTCATACAGCTAATGAAATTTGTTTCCTGCAAATTAGCTGAAGAGTAAAGGTGGTGGTTGGTGGTTACCGCCAATTATCACAATGATCTATCACTCTTGTCCTCATGGGTACATGCTTTACTGTAGCTGTACACTGCATGGGTGTAATTCGTAAAGTCAAAATGTCTGAATTTAAAAATAGAATGGTTACAGACTGCAAAACCTCATGATGATTCAATCTGGTGATATTTTAAACAAAAAGCACACTCAACCATGTTTGTAGCTGTTCCCCATTACTTCACACTGACTGGGGCCTGGTCTACACTACGATTTTAGGTCAAATTTAGCAGCGTTACCTTGATTTAATCCTGCACCCACCCACCCACCCGACGAAGTCCTTTTTTCCTTTGACTTAAAGGACTCTTAAAATCAATTTCTTTACTCCACCGCCGACGAGGGGATTAACGCTGAAATCGGCCTTGCCGGGTCGAATTTGGAGTAGTGTGGATGCAATTCAACAGTATTGGCCTTCGGGAGCTATCCCAGAGTGCTCCATTGTGACCACTCTGGACAGCGCTTTCAACTTGGATGCACTGGCCAGGTAGACAGGAAAAGGCCCGCGAACATTTGAATTTCATTTCCTGTTTGGCCAGCGTTGTGAGCTGATCAGCACAGGTGACCATGCAGAGCTCATCAGCAGAGGTGACCATGGAGTCCCAGCATCACGAAAGAGCTCCAGCATGGACCAAACGGGAGGTACTGCATCTGATTGCTGTATGGGGAGACGAATCTGAGCTAGCTGAACTCCGTTCCAGTAAATGAAATGCCAAAATATTTGCGAAAGTCTCCAAGGGCATGAAGGACAGAAGCTATAACAGGAACTCATGGCAGTGCCACATGAAAATTAAGGAGCTCAGGCAAGCCTACCAAAAAAACAGAGAGGCAAATGGCCGCTCCAGGTCAGAACCCCAAACATGCCACTTCTATGATGAGCTGCATGCCATTCTAGGGGGTGCAGCTGCAAGTACCCCCAAGCCTGTGCTTTGACTCCATCAATGGAGTAGGATGCAACACGAAGAGGGTTTGGGGGATGAGGAAGATGATAGCTCACAGCAAGGAAGTGGAGAAACCAGTTTCCCCAACAGCCAGGATCTGTTTCTCACCCTGGACCTGGAGCCAGTAACCCCTGAACCCACCCAAGGTGGGTTCCCGGACCCAGTAGGGGGAGAAGGGACTCTGGTGAGTGCACCTTTTGTAAATATTAGACATGGTTTAAAAGCAAGCATGTTTAATGATTGATTTGCCCTGGCATTCACAGCCAGTACTGCTACTGAAAAAGTCTCTGTTAACGTGTTGGGGGATGGAGCATTAATCCTCCAGGGACATCTCCATAAAGCTCTACTAGATGTACTCCCAAAGCCTTTGCAAAAGGTTTCTGGGGAGGGCAGCTTTATTCTGTCCTTCATGGTAGGACATTTTACCACGCCAGGCCAGTAGCACGTAGTCGGGAATCGTTGCAGAACAAAGCATTACAGCGTACGGTCCCGGTGTTTGCTGGCATTCAAACAACATCTGTTCTTTATCTCTTTGTGTTATCCTCAGGAGAGTGATATCATTCATGGTCACCTTGTTGAAATAGGGTGGTGTTATTAAGCGGATATTCAGAGGTGGCTGTGCCTGCTGGGCTATTTGCCTGTGGCTGAACAGAAATGTTCCCTGCTGTTAGCCATGCAGTGGGGGGAGGGGTGAAGCTATCAAAATGCAACCTTGTAATGAAAGCACATGTGCTATGTAATGTTAACAGCAAGGTTTACCGTGAAGGAGTGTACCCATTATTCTATAAAATGTCTTTAACTACCACTCTCCCTTTTTTCCCTCCACCAGCTGCATGTGTTTCTCCTTCCCAGAGGCTAGCAAAGATTAGAAGGCGAAAAAAACGCACTCGGCATGAAATGTTCTCTGAGCTCAAGCTGTCCTCCCACACTGACAGAGCACAGCAGAATGCATGGAGGCAGATAATGTCAGAGTGCAGGAAAGCACAATATGAACTCCAGGAGAGGTATCGGGCTGAAGATCATAGGTGGCATCAGCTTGCTGACAGAAGGCAGCAGTCAATGCTCAGGCAGCTGGAGTATCAAACTCATATGCTCCAGCATATGGTTGGGCTGCAGGAAAGGCAGCAGGAGCACAGACCGCCGCTACAGCCCCTGTGTAACCAACTGCCCTCCTCCCCAAGTTCCATTGCCTCCTCACCCAGACGCCCAAGAACGCGGTGGTGGGGCCTCCGGCCACCCAGCCACTCCACCCCAGAGGACTGCCCGAGCAACAGAAGGCTGGCATTCAATAAGTTTTAAAGTTTTTTGAAGTTTTAAAGTGTGGTGTGGCCTTGTCCTTCCCTCCTCCCCCACCCCTCCTGGGCTACCTTGGCAGCTATCCCTCAATTTGTGTGATGAATTAATAAAGAATGCATGAATGTGAAGCAACAATGACTTTATTGCCTCTGCAAGCGGTGATCGAAGTGGGGAGGAGATGGGGGTTAGATTACAGGGAAGTAGAGTGAACCAAGGGGAGGGGCTCATCAAGGAGAAACAAACAGAACTTTCACACTGTAGCCTGGCCAGTCATGAAACTGGTTTTCAAAGCACCCTCCTGTACTCTTCTAACCACCCTGGTGTCTGGCTGCACATAATCAGCAGCCAGGTGATTTGACTCAACCTCCCACCCCACTATAAATGTCTCCCCCTTACTGTCACAGATATTGTGGAGCGCACAGCAAGCAGTAATAACAATGGGAATATTGATTTTGCTGAGGTCTGTCCGAGTCAGTAAACTGCACCAGCGTGCTTTTAAACGTCCAAATGCACATTCTGCACTTGCTCAGCCTATAGTTGAACAGCTTCTGACTACTGTCCAGGCTGCCTGTGTATGGCTTCATGAGCCATGGCATTAAGGGGTAGGCTGGGTCCCCAAGGATAACTATAGGCATCCTGGTCTGGGAAGTAAGTCCCTTTCTGCAGCTTTTGAAACAGACCAGAGTTCCTGAAGATGCGAGCGTCATGTACCTTTCCCAGCCATTCCACGTTGATGTTGGTGAAACGTCCCTTGTGAGCCACCAGTGCTTGCAGCACCATTACATAAACCGAAAGGGGTACTTTTCACTCACTGGCTTGGTGCTCCGGTGCCAAGATAGGGATATGGGTTCTGTCTGTCGCCCCACCGCAGTTAGGGAATCCCATTGCAGCAAAACCATCCACTATGGCCTGCACATTTCCCAGAGTCCATATCCTTTATATCAGCAGCTCTTTGATTGCGTTGGCTACTTGGATCACAGCAGCCCCCACAGTAGATTTGCCCACTCCAAATTGATGCCTGACTGACAGGTAGCTGTCTGGCATTGCAAGCTTTCAGAGGGCTATCGCCAATCACTTCTCAACTGTGAGGGCTGCTCTCATCTTGATATTCTGGTGCTTCGGGGCAGGGGACAGCAAGTCACAAAGTTCCATGAAAGTGCCCTTACGCATGCGAAAGTTTCGCAGCCACTGGGAATCGTCCCAGACCCGCAACACTATGCAGTCCCACCATTCTGTGCTTGTTTCCCAGGCCTAGAATCAGCATTCCACGGTATGAGCCTGCCCCATTAATACCATGATGTGCACATTGCCAGCCCGGGGCCCATATTTTGTGAGAAGTCTATGTCCATGTCTATGTCCTCATCACCGCACTGCCGACGCCTCCTCCTCTGGTTTCGCTTTTGCAGGTTCTGGTTCTGCATATACTTCAGGATAATGCGCGTGGTGTTTACAGTGCTCATAATTGCTGCGGTGATCTGAGTGGGTCCATGTTCCTAGTGCTATGGCGTCTGCTCTGAAAAAAGGCGTGAAACGATTGTCTGCCATTGCTCTGATGGAGGGAGGGGCGACTGACGACGTGGCTTACAGGAAATTAAAATCAACTAAGAGGGTGGCTTTGCATCAAGGAGAAACACAAACTGTCACACAGAATGGCCCCCTCAAGGATTGAACTCAAAACCCTGGGTTTAGCAGGCTGTTGATTTCATGGAGGGAGAGGGGAAGTGAATACAAAACAAATCAGGTCTATTTCTTGTTTTGATCCACTCCATCTATCTTAGGCTGGCAGCAGACGGTGCGGTATGACTGCTAGCCATTGTCATCATCTGGGTGCTCGCCAGAAGATGTTGCAGTATGACTGGGGAATGACCTGTCTGAGTCACTCCCATGTCTGCCCAGGCACCCCTGAGGTCAGCTAAAAGAGCGCCCAGGAGTATGACGATGACTGCTACCAATCGTAATGCACCGTCTGCTGCCAAAAGGCAATGAGTTGCTGCTGTGTAGCAAGGCAATACCACATCTGCCAGAACCCAGGAGACATACGGTGATGGTGAGCTGAGCGGGCTCCATGCTTGCCGTGGTATGGCGTCTGCACAGGTAACCCAGGAAAAAAGGCACGAAACGGTTGTCTGCTGTTGCTTTCACGGAGGGAGGCAGGGAGGGAGGGAGAGGGGAGCCTGATGACATGTACTCAGAACCACTCACAATACTGTTTTTGCTCCATCAGGCATTGGGATCTCAACCTAGAATTCCAATGGGTAGCGGAGACTGCAGGAACTGTGGGATAGCTACCCACAGTGCAATGCTCCGGAAGTAGACGCTAGTCTTGGTACTGTGGAGGCAGTCTGCCAAGTTAATACACTTAGAGCATTTTGTTTGGGGACACACACAATTGACTGTAATCAAAACAATTTCTAAAAAACCAACTTCTATAAATTCAACCTAATTTCGTAGTGTAGATGAAGGACATAAATCCACACTGTGTAGAGGCCAAGCATAGGAGTTTATTACACACAGCGCTGACGGAGTGTCACCTAGCTTATTAGGCTCAGAGACACTGTTAATCAATTGATTAGAATAGAATATATAGATTTTTCATGGGCGGGGAAAAGTGACGGGGTAGGTAGTTTTACACCCCGGGATAAGTTTTGCAGCAAGACAAGATAGCACATTAACATGGTTAAAAGGCTACATAATGTCTCTGCCCATGGTCTCAAGTTAGCAAGTTAACATTTAATTAATACTTTGATAAAATGTTATTAGTATAAAATATATATGTTGAATTCTGATTTGGGGTCCATGGGAATGGAGCAACTCCTTTGATTGTCCAACAGATACATTCCTAGGGGTTAAAGCAAAGAAACAGAGAAAGTATATGACAATAAAGATTGTCCCCTTTATGCCTTAAGGCAGGCATTGGTCCCTGGGAAGGGAGGTGAAAGGATGCCATCTCTTATACTGACATGTGCCAACTTTTCATAAACTCAAGGTTGGATCTGTGGAAAAAACATTCCCTACAGAAGAAACTGACACAATAGGAATAGGGATCCTTTGTTCAGTCTGCAACTCTGAATAAGACACAATTATTTAGTTCTTAGCTCCAACACCTGGCAATTCTACTGACCAAGCATATTTTAGCAAAACAAGATTATCTGTTTACCCCAGTTTTCTCTTAGATAATCACTATTTGCTAGGCCTCTGGTCTCTTGACCATACTCTGGACTTTGGGTTTGAGAAAGAGCTGGCACAATCCATATACCAGGTTGTTATATAAAATGCACATGGATTTTAACCCTTCAGTAGACATAGCCTGGGACGTTCTAGACTTCAGAGTGAGATGTGGACCTGTCAGTCCTGGAAACTTCTTATATAGATTATTGTAGAACATAAGAACCCCAATCATGAACCAGAACTCCATTGTGCTAGATGTACAAACACAGATTCAAAACAGTTTATTTACTGTACTTTGAAGCTTTACAGGAGTGGTGAACAACCTTGACCAACATTAACTGGCTTTAAACAATTTTTGTGGGTGTGTGAGAGAGCATATACTAGATACAAATATGGGAGTAATTTTTGTAGGGTGCTACTGTTAAACTTCCATATGAACATCTGTATTGTGCATATTTTTTCAACTTTAAAAACTAACAAATGGAACCCATTTACTGCAGTTTGAAATAATAAAACAATATAATAATATGCTTTAAAAATGGCAATTGAATAATATGGAAGTGGAGCTGTCTCAACCAGTTAGGATGCTGTAAATATCTGTACAATAGAACCTCAATTTTGCAAACACTAGTCTTATGAATGACTATATATAAACCACTTTCCCACCAGGAGAAATAAATCTCATAATGAAAGTGATGTTGAAGAACAAATCAATTTAAATCCCTTCATATTCTGACGACTTTTATGCATTAGAAATTGCTTTTCAGTCGTTTGAACAAGAAAAAGGTGATGCAGTGCACAATTTTGCAATTTATGCACAGTATCTGCTATAATTTTCAGCTGCACAATTTAGGGGTAATATGATGGAAAATACAGTGTTTGTATAATTTGACACTCCTCCCTGTTAACTCCATGATGACCACATCCTCGGCTTATATAAATAGCTCAGTGTTAGTCCAGGATACAATTATTGCTTCATAATCAGGAATAAAGTTACCTAATGAGCCATGGGGCGGGGGAAGGATACCAGGTAGACAGGCCAGCCCTACATACTCTCCTTCTGCATCAGCGGTTCAGCTGAAGGGAGGCCATGTAGGGTTATGTAGGTGTGTCATACTTGCCCTTATGCCCCTGAATTGCTGTGGAAATGGGGGCCACAGGCTGGCACATAGTGATTGGGATCACATGTGACCTAAAAATAGAAAGTATAGTAAACAAATAGCTTTGGCTCAGATCATCTGCTCCGGTGGAAAAACCTACTGGAGGAGATAAGAGGAAATCAAGGCGAGTATTCATAATTTTCTAGCTATTTAAAAAAACATTAACACTTAACTTGTATTAAAAGATCACTTTTGTCCTACCTCTTACCCTAAGATGTACAGTACTGTCAAGATGAATATATTATAATCCCCTTTAAATAATTCATTTTACTTTCATAAAGCTTGGTCCAGACTCCCACTGGCTTCAGTGGGTGTTGGATTGGGCCTATCATGACACACAGCACTTGTAAAGAGATCTTTTGGTAAAGTTATTGAAATTTAGCTGCTGGAAATATATTGCACCCCAAACTGTAGTATTCTAAAAACTGTGCAGAGCCTTTTAAAAGACACTGTTCCCTAAATGTTGAAATGCTTTATTGGAAGACAGAGCTATAATTTGGTCTGCTTTGGGTTCTTAAAGGTTTGTCAGTACAGGCTTACTTTGATACTCCGTGTCTGCTGTTTACTAAATTGTGGCTGTATCTGAACATAAACCAGAATGCAGGGCTCTTTAGCTGATGTAACTTTATGGCAAGCACAATTTTTACATTCAGTGTAAACAGTTTAATGGCTAGATGGGTTGAATATCCTTTAATCCTGCCATCAAATTAAATATGTCATTCTTCCTGGTGAACTGTGCCATTATCTGACAAAAAACTTGGGCACTAACTTTCTTCCAGAACAAACACGTTTTTACTGGCTATTAACAAAGGCTTCCCCAATTCTCTGAGTGAGATCCTGGCTCCACTGAAGTCAATGGCAAAACTCCCATTGACTTCAATGAGGCCCTGAATTCACTCCTATCTTTTTGCTTTATTACATGTTAAGAAACTTACTAATGAGCACAGTTGTCAGTGACTGAGCTTCTCCGTGCACTTGAAATATGAGCTCTGAAATATGACTCTAAAGTTTTCTGTTCAGTAATTAGTGCGTTGATTTATGCCCTTTGAGGTTTGTGACCATTTTTGCTAAATATCATTAACAGGGACACAGAGGCAACTAGTGCTAATGTGTATAAAAATAGTATATGAAGACCAAAATAATTGTGTTTGAAAATCTAAATTAATATACTGTAATATTGTCTGGAAAAGAAATTCAGTCCCTCTAGCCAAAATTAGTAGTGACATGGAACATGTGGGATGGAGAGGTTGTGCATACTGAAGGTGGCAAACAGCTTCCATTCTGAAATGCTTTTTTAGCACTCCTTGCAGCTTCACCTTTTAAAAACTGCTCAAAATAACTGCTGAGGAAAACAGTAATCTCAGCATATGAATATAATACGAACTGTATGGAAAACAATAAAGTGAACACTGCTCAGCCCCTAATGCAAGTCCACATACACCCACAAATCAGCGATGTTACACACACCATGATTCTCGAGGAAAAAGTAATTATAAGTACTTTAACAAAAATTCTATTTCCCATATAACAGGAACCGATTAAGGAAAACCGTTTGATACTGAAGTTAAGATGATAAAAATAATACATAGAAAAAACTTAACAATCCATGGGTCAGAGTTAAGGTTTAGGTGTTGTAATGAATAATTCATTTGCATTCTTATAAAAAATAAAGGTTTCACTGTGTAGGGAAGGTAAGATTTGTGCAGTTTTTAACTACTTCCTTTTAAGTGGTTGGGGTTTATTTATTTTAAATAATGTGGCAGGTACTGTGACTGACTCTTGAAATTATTTAATGCAGAACTGTTACTGCAATGAAATTATTCCTGTTGAAAAAGAGCTTGCTGTGTCCATTCTAAGAGCTGTTCAATGCCTTCCTGGATACAAGAGAGTGCAAGTAGAGGGGTAGCATCAGGTTCATATTGTGGCATGTCCTCTCCAGGCTCTATGCACAGCCCTTTCCTGTCGTGGGCATAAGAACTGGCAAGAAATGAAAGGTTTTGCTACAAAATGAGGCGTTATAGCTGCCACATAGCAATGATACCATTGGTGCCTGTGTGGTGGCAGTCATTTTGGATAACACCAGGGAATGAATCAGAGACCTTCAGAGATAAAACGTGAGGCTCTATAGCTTGACCCACAACAGATTCATATTCACTCTGAATCATTCACAGAGGTAGGGAAAATGCACTCTGCAATGTGCCTTTTCCCTCCGACTCATCTCTATTAGTGTCACGCTCCCTTTCTAAGTAGGCATTGGGTCAATGGCTTTACCCTGGTTTCTATAGGAACTTTGGATTGCATTGCAAATGATGTCTTCGTAATAGCATGTCGTGGTTCTTTCTCCTTCCTCTGTTTTGTCATGTGGCACAAGTACCTTGAATGACTCCTCCCACTGTGTACTGTCTATGTCCCTTTTTCAGCCTTTTTGCAGGAATACACAGATCTTTGGTGCTGGTAGCACATGATATCTCGCGGGCATTTTGTTTCACTTGCCGGGAATTTTCAAACCTTTTAAAGTCTCTTGGACCTGGTTCTTTGCTCTGTGGCTCACTATGCATGGCAGTGCATGGCCCTAAAAGACCACAGGGTGTCTTAGAGCTGACCCAAGGTAGCAACAGCTTACAAAGTAGCCTGTTTAAAACAAAACAAACAACTCCCTTACTCTTTAAACCCAAATCTGGCTTTTGTCTCCTAAATGACCTTTTTTATTAAATGTGGGAACCTGACAGAACTTTGGGACATTCCCACTTCAGATTTCATTGAACTGGAAGTAAAAATATTTTCAATAGAAAGGGGAAAAGATGGGTTTTGTGTTGGGAAGGATATGAGACCAAAGAGATGGTGGTACAAGGGGTTGGCCGTCTATATCAGGAAAGGATTTTTTCCTTCAAGGGTGAAATTCACCCCATACTAGGCCTATGCACCTCTTAAGTCCTCAAAATAGGCCTTCTACTGACCCTCTGAACTTCACCCAAAATGAATGCCCTCAAGGATGCTAGATGCACAAGATGCACTATTTGGTCTATCATGTTAGACCATCTTAAGAATGACAGTTTTTAATATAGTAATAATCACATACAGCAGAGGTCCCCAAACTGTGGTGCACGGAGGAACGTCGTGGTGGGTGCAGCCGGCTTGGGCCAGCTCCCACAAGGGGTGGGGAGGGGGTGCCACTCACCTCCGCCTTGCCCCCGGTTGGACCCTTGGCTTCTGTCTTGGCCCCATCCCCAGCCTCAGTGTGGCTCCGCACCTGGCCTGGAGGAAGTAAAGGGATCACCACCAAAAAAACCTCCCCAAGAACCCCCCTACACACACACACTGGAACTAGAGCAGGGATGCCAACTCAAATTTAGCAGTGTCCCACTCCTCAATGGGAAGTGGCAGCGCTGTCTTCCTTGCAATACTGCATCCCTAATGCAAGGCATACACAGTCGCATTTTAACTCTCACCCTCCCAACTGCATGATCTAAAATTATGTTCAGCATCCACCAGCAGCATGGGGGCCTCCCTGACTCCAGAGAAAATTCTGTCAAAAATATTGCCCTAGTGTAAGAATGTTTAAGTCTTTTGGGAGGAGGGGAGTTGAGAGTGTTTAAATGTAAAATGCAGCCATGCTTGAACACCACACTCACTGTTTAGGTTTATAAGCTTTAATCCAAAATCTCTCCATTGACTACAACAAACAGGAATTGGAGCAGGGCCTTTGGTGCGCAGTGGTTGAAGGCACTCTGTATTTCAGCCTTGTGCATTGCCACATGCCCTCTTGTGGCTTATTCCTGTATTCTTTGCCATTCAGAGGGCACCACACCAGAGTTTTATTTACTCCTGAGGACATTCTGCACACAAAAAATAAAAATTCTGCACACAATATTTTAAAATTCTGCAAATTTTGTCAAATAAATGTGGAGGCTCCAGCATGGCATTGAGAAGCACAGGCCACTGGCTGCACAGAAGTGGGAGATTACTGTGCAGCTGTCCCCTCATCCCCCAGGACATGGACTCAGCGGTGCGGTTGCACCCAAACCTGGCACAGCACAGGGACCAGGCCTGCCCCAGAAGCGCCCCAGGGCCCTGACACTCTGTGTGGACAGGCAAGCTCTGCAAGTCAAGATCCAAGTGTGGAGCAGCTTACTGTGGGGGGGATCTAGGTGTGGATTGAGAGGGTTCTGTGTGGGGAAATCTGGGTGCGGGTGGCTCAGTGGGGGATCTGGATGCACAGGGGCTTGTTGGGGGGGGGGTTCTGGGTGTAATGGTAATGGAACTCTGTAGAGGAGTCCAGGTGAAGGTGGTTGAGGTTCAGCAGGGTTGGGTGTTGTGGGGGGGAATAGAGCTTGGCAGGGGTGTCTGGGTGTGGGGGCTTAATAGGGGGTCCAGATGCTGGGGGAGTGGGCCTCAGTGGGGTGGGGATCCAGCTGCAGCTGGTTAGGGCTTGGTGGGGTGGTGATCCAGGTGTGGGTGGCTCATTAGGATGATCCAGGTGTAGAGGAATTGGGGCTCGGTGGGAGGGTCTGAGTATGAGGGCATCTGGATGCATGGGGGTTGGGTGGATGGGGGAGAAGCTCCTTGTACCGGGATCCCTCCCCCTGCAACTGAGGAGCAATGGGCACATGAAGCAGCAGCAGGGAGGGAAGGGGGATGGAGTTTGCAGAGCTTCCTGCAGATGGGGGTGGGTCTGATGCAGCCCCAAATGCTGTGCAGGGGAAGGGGAAGTCCCATCCTCCCCAGCCCAGCCAGGACTAGTAGATGAGTCTGGCACAGGATAGGAGCCACCAACCAGGTCTTCCCCAGTTCAACCCTGCACCCCCCCCCTCCACAATGATTTACCTCTCTGCCAGCTGCCCTGGGCATCCAAAACATACTGCTGGGGAGGGTCACATAACTTCTCTTGTGGCTTCTCTTTGCTTCCCCATCAAAGTCATTTATCTGTGGGGAAGCAAAGAAATCTGCAAGGGACATAAATTCTGTGCATCCACAGTGGCACAGAATTCCCCTAGGAGTAAAATTTTATTCTATTCCTATCCTGCGGTGGAAAAGGATACTTGGACTTATTGTGTGGCAAGGGAGAATTGCCCATTATTTGTAGTTGATTCTGCATCCTGGGAGAGAAGTTTAGGAATGGGAAATGAGAGTACATGAAAACTCAACTATATTGGCTTATAATAGCCTGGCATTCCAACCAGAGAGGACAAGAGCCCCCCTGGTAGTTGGTTATACCATCTACCTCTGGCTGGTGAGTGGTGGTCGACTCAGATATCTAGATGTCCCTGCTGTTGCTGCTGATCATTAGTACAAGGAGGAAAAGACTAAATCTTAGCTCCCCTTTAATCTCTGGCTGTATTGAGAACTCTGCTTCAGGCAGAAAAAACTGGAATAACCAGTGATGAATAGTAGATTTAGTGGAATTCGGTAATGATAGTTAAAAATGGGAACATTCCTTCATTGCTTTATCACTGGCTGCTAATCTCACTTTCACCTAAAGTCTCCTATGGTGTTAATTTCTGACTTGGAACAAAATAACATTCCTGAAAGATTAGTCTTTAGGGGATGTTTTAATTTTAATTGAATACCTATGATAAAAGTAAAGCTTTGATCCCCGCCCCCCAGCCCTATTTGATCAACTTTCCACAAAGATGGTGTTCCAAATTTTTTGCAGCCAATACCCTTTATTTAGATGATGAGGCTTGATTCTTTCCAAAGAAAACTGGTAAATGCCTGAGATGATTGGTCTGCTTATGTGGACTATGCAAATATATGCTTAGTACATAGGTATATCACAATGCATGTGTTTAAAAGGAAATGTGTAATTCCAGGCAATGTCTGTCTAGGTATTATACACATGGGCATTGAGAATGGCCTTTATAATAAAAATGTACCTTTAACTGAGCTCCTATAAAGTAATTAAGAGTTTACAGACACAAAATTTTGTGTACAGTTGAAGTGTGGGATTTTCATAATTGCTCAGTATTGGTGTAACTCTGCTCCGACGGGGGGTGTGTACCAATATACTCAGGCATTTGAGCACAAGGAAGTGCAATTAACTCTGTGGTTTACCCGTATTTGGTGGGCATCAGAAACGTGCCTGAAATTATAGCTGGCTGAGGCTGGGAGTCCCAAAATGCGCTGGGCCACTGATGGGACTTCTGTCTCCATCATTTGCCTGCCAGAAGGGGCAAGTGAGTATGTAAACTACCCAGGATACTATTCACTCATTCTTCAAGACTTGGACGATCAGGGGCAGGTTCTTAAAAGCTAGTATTGGAAATATGGGAAAGGTTCATGATACCAGCTTGCTGAGGAGATCAGGCTTGTATTTGAAGGGGGAAGCAGGGACCTTATACCCAACAAATGATATTGTTATGAATGGTGTATCTGTGCCAGCTGTTTTAGGGTACCCACGTACCCGCTTCTGTCATTGCCCAGGAAATTGTACCCTGATGTCAGGGGCCCTAGAGTTTCAATTTCAAGCTCAGTAACTGCAGGATGGTGGAGGAAAGTCTCAATGGTGTTGCTTACAAATCCGTCTTGAGGCCAGTGTGCCCAACACTGCAAAGAATCGGTGCCTGCTGTTTAAATGCACATAATCTATGAGGCTAAAGCTATTTCTGCATGGAATGAACTCGACCTTGCATGCTTTCATACTGGTCCTGGGTCCCAGCGGGAAATGGGAAATAAGGGATGCTTAGCAGTGCAGGGAGAAAGAGGATGACATCTAAGTTTTGCTACTTCTTGGGGCATTCTTACGGTCATTTTTGTAAATCTGATTTTAGTTTAATGGCAGGTACAGGCCAAAATTGGGAGGGGCCACAAGTGCTGCTTACACGCTTTTGTGCAGTTGCTGGCATTTCCAGTGTACTATACTTTGTGACATTTGCACCTTTACAAAACCCATCTTAACAGATTTCCTGGAATGGCTCTATGTTTTGGGGTGGTGTTGATGGTGGGGATGGTTGCAGTCATTGTGTGATTGTTTGGATTTTCGCTGTGATTGTCACCTGCCTGAAGTAATAATAAAGAAATCACAAATGGCACATTGTTCCTTTTTGATTAAGGAGGACACGGCTTCTCTCAAATAACCAGTTTAATAAAGTATAGTAAACATCTGTAAAACTTCCCCTCCCTGTTTGATATCAAACAACTGCGGCTATTACAGAATATGGAGGTAGACTCAAAACACTTTGAAAAGAAGCCCTGCAAACTTTGTAACTCGATACAGTGACAGGAAAAGGAGAAACATGCGCATAACTTTCCAGTGCTCCTAAACTACCTTTGGTTATTGAGCGGTTGGTGGAGTGAATATAAAAAGTCAGAATGCCCAGAATAGCTGCTGTATGACAAAGGCACAACTGTCTCTTTTTCTGTTACAGCATCACTCTTTTGTGCCCCAGGAGAGGGGTGGTGGGGAGAGGAAAGCATAGGGACAGGAGGCTGGCCCTGTAAATGAAGTAGGTCCAGCTCACCTGTGCCTGAGCAGGTGCTCCTGTTGGGTCAATTAAGATGACAGAGCAGCACCTGGAGGCTATCCAGGATCAGTGAGAGTCCCAGAGAGAGGGAGTCTCACTGGGGTCAAAGCAGACTCCCTCAGTCATGAAGAGCAGGTGAGACCTGCCAGAGACCAGGGGATTGGAGGAGTCCTGGAAGGAAGCAAAAGGTGATTCCTGGGAAAAGATTAAAGACAGGAGAGCAGCAAGGGGGTTTGCTGGCTGGTGCCCGCCAGGACTGGAGAGGGCTGAAGGCTGGAGAAGAAGCAGCAGCAGCAGGTAGGAGCCTGCTGGCTCTAAGCAGGAGCCAACAGATGGAAAGGGCTGAAAGCAGAGGCGTGACAGAGGAGCTTACCTGCTGACACCTCCAGGCCCAGAGAGCTGGACCCCGAGGAACAATGGGAGCACTGTCGAAGTGAGGGATGCTCTCAGCAGAGAGGCTTTGGGGCTTCCTGCTGATAAGAGTGGGGCTTCACTCCACTTGGAAGGGTGGGGGTGGCTCTCCTGGCACAAGGGTAGGAGAGGACTGACAGAGTCCAGACGTCATCAAAGGCGCTGGTGTGTGGTACGTGAGGCATAGAGGGATGAGAGGTCTTAAGTTTTAACGACTGTTTTGCGCTGAGGTGAGAAATGGACTACATGTCTGAGATTTTTGTTGGGGATAATTTGAGCCACATTTTGGTACACCACCAAAAAAATCCAACACACAGCCGCGCCTGCACCCTTGAGCTGGTGACTGGCAGCTCCACCTCACCAAAAGACAGCTAGATAGTTTCAGTTTCTGTTCTTCCTCATGTCCCTTTGCCCTGTGCTCAAGGCACCTGCACCCCCCTTTAGTGGGGGTGGGGAAGTCCATCATTTACATGGGCAAAGGATACATTTTCAACTGGGGCATTTGAAGATAGCTGGAGAGTTGACTGGGTTGAGGGAGACCATTTGGAACAGCCTTCTGATGTGAGCTGCGGAGGAAAAGGTGCTTGGATAAGAATGTGCCAAGGGTTGAAAAAGGAGGCAGAGTTCAGCAGGAGTGATGAAGGGGATGTAGAGAGATATGGCGCATAAGTCAGGTGGGAGCCAGTTGGTGCAGAGTTTTAGAAACAAGGAGGCCTGTTTGAAACTGGAAAGTTTTTATAATGGAAAGTCTAGCAGGCACCACTATAATAAATTGTAAACATTAGTGCAAAGAGTCTGACGTTTCGTGGATGTGGTATTCTTGGGAAAAGAGGGTTCCCTTTCTTAATATTTTACTTTAAGAGCACACTATGCTGCAGTAGTTTTCTCTTTGCTATGAAGCTCATAAGAGTAATTCTGGAGTAAAACTTTATCTTGCATGGGTCTCATACTATTGAACCATTTAAATATTGAATGAAACACTAGAGCTGAAAGCTCCCTTTGTATCTGTGAGTGCAGAAATCTATGGAAAGATCCATTTTATTATAGAGGATTTCTTATACATTATGATAAATCCAGTCTTGGTTTTATAGCACCCGTTGTGATCTGTTGCAAAGAAAAGCATTAAATATAAAAAATCCAACAGCAACCAAGAGTAATAGTATTTTATTTCACAGTAGAAGGAATATGGTTAATTTTGACTTCCTAAAAACATCGCTGGTCAAGTATGTGGGGGAAATCCTAGTGCTGTTGAAGTCAGTGGGAGTTTTGCCACTGATTTAAGTGAGTTCAGGATTTTGCCTGTGGTCTCTTCCTACATCTACCTTGTTAAATCCAACTTTCTCCACGTAACAGAGACTAAGATCAAATAGCTCCTCCTACATGATGTTCAGTGACCATACTATCAAATCCTAGAGAAAACAGAGCAGTCTTTGTATTCCATTTACTCTCTCTGCAGCCTTGGGTCCCTGTAGTAGTGTAATAATCTTATATTAAATGATGCTTGTGCAGTCATCTTAAATTTCATGTTGTGGCTATTGGATCATCTTTCCTAGTTTCATTCCTTGTGTTCTTGATAGAGGCTCAAGTGAGGGCTATTTCCAATGCAAATTGTGATCACAAGGAATAGTCACTTCCTTGGAATTTGCAGATTTTATTATTTCCATGAGAGATGCAATTTAATCATTAAGGGAACTGGTGTAGCGCCAGCCTCGCATGCCTGCATAGAAGGAAGTTGACCCCAATTTTGTAAGCGGGTGTTTATGAAGTCAAAGGTGCACTCTTAAACAGACTAAGAAGCTGGGCCAGCAGCAGAATGCCCAATCTGGCGTGCACACAGGAGAAATTATCCACGATTAAAGAGTTTCTGATTAATATGACTTATGTGCCAAAACTGCACATGCAGCGTATGATCTCAATTAGAGTGAAACCTAATTCTTCAAGGCTAAGCTCCAGATTCATTCTGTAATTTCTCCTTTGTTTAACTTAGACATTTTTTGACAACAGGATTTTTTTTAAAAGGCAAAAACCCACCATTCTAAATTGCGCTTCTATAGAAAATGTCTGTCTTATGGTACTGCACTGAATACCTTGACTATTTAAACATTTTGAGGGGACGGGGGTTGTTGTGCATTCCTCTAAAGCACTGCCATTTATGTTGCTAATGGAGCTATAACAGTTTTCAGGAAAGAAGGAATACTCGTGTGCAGGTTTTCTGCTTAAAAAGTAACTCTTGCCAAAGAAAACGGCTTGAAGGTGGAAAGGAATAAGTATATAATCACACCACTGTCATTACCTCTGATATTAAGAAAGTAGGAAATGTCAAAGGCCTGTAAGAAAAATAAGTTGAGGTTTAATGAGTCCGCTGGAGAGGAATTATCAACATTAATCATTTAGGCTAGTGGACTAACATAGCTGGCATCAATAGAATAACTTTTTCCATCCTGGTTGAATATACAGCAGTTGTTCTAGGCTTGTTTCTAAGAATTTTTCCGTCTAATCTCAAAACATCCTGGAAATACAAATTCTGAACTAGTATGATCACATTTTAAATGCTCTCCCAAACCAATACGACGACTACTAAAATAATTCAGCATTTAGGCCCTAATCCTGCCCCTATAATGTGTGGGAGCAAAGGGTCCCAGATCCAGCAGAATCAATGCAGGGGGGCTTTTGAAAGCCCATGCAAGGAGGTGCACTATCCTTGCCTGTTATCTAAGGTGCAGAGTCTGCAGGATGTGGGGAGATTTTTGTGCCTGAACAGGGCATCTTGCAGCATTGGGGAACCAATGTTGAACCAATTCCCTGCGTGCTATTGAGTGATACTGGTGTGCTGTCTTTTAGATGAGATAGGAACTTAGCTCCATGGCACTTCAAGTCATTAAAGATCCAAAGGAACCTTTTGCCAAAGAAGGAATATTGACCTCAGAGCATTGGCCAAATTCCAGTTCCCTTCTGAATTATTAAATTATATTCTGTTTACTATATCTAAATGTCTGCTGTAATTTTGTCTGGATAAGGTATTCTCCACTTCCTATTTTAAGATGCTGTGTAGTGTAGCTGTGCTCTGTCAAACAGTTGCTTTCTGTTTTACACTCAGAGATTGGTGAAGCGATTCTCCTATATTTTGTAAGTAATTCTAAGGCATTTTGAAGCGCTTTGGGATGAAAGGCACTACTAAGTGTAGTATCATTATGCAATAATCCACTAGGGGGAGTTAGAAATTACCTTGGTAGCAGTCAGATTAAGATAAGGAGTTCTTGCTGCATAACTAAAGCCTGGTCTACACTAGGCGTTTAAACCGGTTTTAGGAGCGTAAAACCGATTTAACACCACAACCGTCCACACTAGGAGGCACCTTATATCGATTTTAATGGCTCTTTAAACCGGTTTCTGTACTCCTCCCTAACGAGAGGAGTAATGCTAGTATCGGTATTAACATATCGGATTAGGGTTAGTGTGGACGCTGATCGACGGCATTGGCCTCCGGGAGCTATCCCACAGTGCACCAGTGACCGCTCTGGACTGCAATCTGAACTCGGATGCAGTGGTCAGGTAGACAGGAAAAGCCCCGCGAACTTTTGAATATTTCCTGTTTGCCCAGCGTGGAGCTCCGATCAGCACGGGTGGCGATGCAGTCCGAAATCATAATAAAAAAAGAGCTCCAGCATGGACGATGCGGACGTGATCGCTGTAAGGGCAGGCAAATCTGTTCTATCAGCACTCCGTTACAGAAGACGAAATTCAAAATCATTTTTTAAATATCTCCAGACAGACGCCATAGCAGGGACTCAGCGCACTGCTGCGTGGCAAGCGTAACGGAAAGCCAAAGAATCAAATGGATGCTCATGGACTGGAGGACTCAAGCTATCCCACAGTTCCTGCAGTCTCTGAAAAGCATTTGCATTCTTGGCTGAGCTCCAAATGCTTCTAGGGTCAAAAACAGTGTCCGCGGTGGGTCAGGGCATAGCTAGGCAATTTCGCACCCCCACCCACCCCCAGAAGTGAAGGGAAAACAATCCTGTCTTGACTCTTTTACATGTCACCCTATCTTTACTGAATGCTGCAGATAGACGCGATGGTGCAGCACTCAACACCAACATCCTTGCTCCCCCCCCGCCATGGGTGACTGATGGTACAATAAGACTGATACCCATTGTCATCATCAGCCTATTGGCACATGGAGCAGTGCAAAAGGCCTGGTAACCATGCGTACTAGCATCAGTCAGGTCGATCAAGGGCGCCTGGCCCTAATTTTTCCTGGTAGATGGTACAATATGGCTGATAACCATCATCATCATAGCAACAGGGGGCTGAGCTTCATCAGCCCCCACCCTTCATGTGTAAAGAAAAGATTCAATTGCCCCTGGACTAGCAGCAGGATGCTGGGCTCCTCTCCTCCACACTCCTTAATGTCCTATGTGGACTATCATAGCAACTGGAGGCTGCCTTCCACTCATTTCTCACTAACAAGTATTCCTGCATTCTTTATTACTTCATCACACAAGTGGGGGACAATGCTATGGTAGCCCAGGAAGGCTGGGGAAGAATGGAATGAACAGGTGGGGTTGTTGCAGGAGCACCCCCTGTGAATAGCATACAGCTCATAATCTATGCAGGATCTGACACAGAGCAGCTGTGCTCTCTGGTTCTCTGATACAGTGGTTCTCTAGTACACTTGCCCATATTCTAGGCAGGACTGATTCTATTTTTAGATACCAAAAAGGAGGGATTGACTCAGGAGTCATTCCCAATTTGCTTTTGCCCCTGGCTAAGAGCAGCCAGGGGCATTTATGACAGCAGCAAATGGAACAGTGCAAAGGACTGGTAGCCATGCCCATCTTATTACCAATTTATGGTATGGTAGATGGTACAATATGGCTGATAACCATCACTGCTATCATGCAAAAGCAAAAGCATGCAGCTGTGTGCCACTGCTGAATCGCCTCTGTGAGCGGCATCTAGTACACATACGGTGACAGTCACAAAAGGCGAAACAGGCTCCATGATTGCCATGCTATGGCATCTTCCAGGGCAATCCAGGGAAAAAAAGGCATGAAATGCTTGTCTGCCGTTGCTTTCCCAGCGGAAGGAGTGACTGACGACATTTACCCAGAACCACCCGCGACAATGATTTTTGCCGCATCAGGCACTGGGATCTCAACCCGGAAATTCAAAGGGGGGGGGAGGCTGCGGGAACTATGGGATAGCTACGGAATAGCTACCCACAGTGCAATGCTCCAGAAATCGACGCTAGCCTCGGACCGTGGACGCACACCACCGATTTAATGTGTTTAGTGTGGCCGCGCACACTCGATTTTATACAATCTGTTTTACAAAACCGGTTTATGTAAATTCGGAATAATCCCGTAGTGTAGACGTAGATAGCTGCTAGTGGAAAACCTCATGAAGATGCAAATTCCGCATCTTAACTTATGGAGCAGGACTGGAATCTTTTTTCTGTGTAAATGACTAGTTGGAATCACACTGTTCCCCCTCCTTGACATTTGAAACTTTATTTTGAGAATAATTAGTTGGAACCTCACAATTATAATGTTATTTAGAAATATTTGTGTAAGGAAAATAATCCAGGAGAAATTAGGGGAAAGCATGCTTCTACACAATTTCCTTCTAGTCATCAGATTCAAAACTCTCTTCTTTTGAGTGGAAGAAAATACCGTGCGAAAGCATGTTGGCCTAGATCCTCAGAGGGTATAACTTAGTATAGCTCCATAAACTTCAGTGGAATGATGCAGGTTTATACCAACTTAGGCTCCATCTCTTTATCTTTTAAAAGCAAAAGGTGTATAGTAAATAAACCACAGATGCGCTAAGACATTTCATGGCTTTCCTTTTCCTTCTTTGTTGTGTTCTTCCCATTTAAACAAATACTTCACTTGTAGGCGCTCATTGAGATTTTCATACTGTGCACAAAAGTCACCTTAAAATGTCATAGATTTTGTGGCTAGAAGGTACCATCATGAGGTGGTGTAGCCTCACCTCAAGTTTTATTTACTCCATTTAATTGTATGTTAAAAATATACTTTAACACCCCCCTCTCTTGTTGACAGAGGAACCAGCCTTTTGCCACATGCCTGGCAATGTGCTGGAGAGTGGCATGCTTTCTCGCTCACCAACATACACCGAAGGAAGACTGGAACTTGAGTAAATTTGAAAAGCATCAGGCTGCGTTGTTGACACTATTGGCACATATCCCAGCAACAGACGCAGAGTGTGAATATACCAATGTCCTAGGAGAGAATAGACTCTACTTTCAAAGTAATCTTCGTTGTGTATTTGGTTGTCATGGTTTTTGTTCCTATGGCAACTGAGTTAGATTATTAGGGGATAGCCTAGCCAGCTTCGGCCGGTTGGGTGAGCTCTGTGACTGTAAATAAAATGGTAGTTTTGTTAGCTGTCTGCTCTCTGGCCTCAAGTGATTTCTTCCTAAACCGGCTGCCCCCCCAAGGATATAACAAGTGGTGACAATGGATGGGATTCCGGTGCTGCTCCAGTAACAGAAGAAAGTAGAAGTCAAGGTAAAGAACAAACAAACAAAAAACCTGCTTGTTTGCACTGACTGTGAAAGTGAAACTAAAAATCATGGCTACTCTGACCAGGCCACTGGAACCTTTTGATGAGAATATAGAGCAGTGGCATGTGTATACTGAGTGTTTTGAGCTTTTTGTTATTGCAAATGACATTACAGAAGCGAAGAAGGTGCCAATATTCTTAAGTGTTGTAGGGGCTAAAACCTACTCCCTGCTACGCAGCTTACTACACCCTGTTAAGCCTGAGACTAAATCTTACAGTGACATTGTGGAAATCCTGGGGTCCCATTTTTCCCCCAAACCACTGGTAATTGCTGAAAGATAGAGGTTCCACAAAAGAGACCAAAAGGAAGATGAAACAGTTGTACAATTTGTAGCAATTTTAAAAAAGCTAGCAGAACACTGTGAATTTAAAGAGATGTTAAATGATGCCCTGTGTGACAGGTTAGTGTGTGGCCTCTACAGTGAAGCTATACGGAAGCGCCTACTGACAGAGGCTCAGGTTACATTACAGAAGGCTGTTGATATTGCTGTCTCCATGGAACTGGCTACAAGGGAGACGCAATACATTGGTGCATCCCCTAGGGTGCAAAAAGTGTCACAAGAACCGACCCACAAAACTGTGCAGAGTCAAGAATGTTACCGCTGTGGTAAGCCGGGTCACCAGGCATCAGAATGCTGGTGTAAGGACCTGGTGTGTCGACACTGTGGCAAAAAGGGACACATTGAGTGTGCCTGTAAACAAAAGAAAAGGAGGCCTGTGGTCTGGCCGACAAAAAGAGGAATTCTGCATACCCTAGAGCAGACCCAGGATGATCAAGGTGACACCTCATCGCAAGAGGAAGTGCCACTGCATGTTTTGTCTTTGGCAGTGGTCTCACATGAATACTAGGTAACCCCGTTGTTGGATGGCAAACCTATACGCATGGAACTGGACACCGTGCAGCCGTCTCGCTGGTCTCTGAGACTGTGTATAAAGAAAAGCTACAGCATTTTCCGCTTAAGGAAACAAAAACTATTCTGAAGACGTATACGGGAGAAGCTGTGCCCATGTTGGGCACTATTGATGTTAAGGTGGAGCTCAATGGACAGGCTGCTAAATTGCCACTGTTTGTGGTGAGAGGTAATTACCCAGCCTTAATGGGTAGGTCTTGGCTTGGGAAGATTCAACTGAACTGGGCAGAAGTGCATCGGATGACTAAAGAAGAAACCAGTCTAACCCCTATACTAAGGAAACATGCTGCTGTTTTTGGAGATGATTTGGGAAGTATGAAGGGAATCACTGTGACATTGAACATTAAACCTGACAGTCCACCAAAATATCTGAAAGCCCGAACTGTGCCATATGCCATCAGGCCAAAAGTTGAAGCAGACCTGGAGCGCTTGGTCACCAATGGAGTCCTAATACCAGTTACCCATAGCTCATGGGCCACTCCTATCATTCCAATAGTGAAGAAAGATGGCTCTCTCCGGATTTGCAGTGATTTTAAAGTCACTGTCACCCCAGTGTTGTGTGCAGAGCAATACCCGCTTCCCCGCATCGATGACCTCTTCGCAGGCCTGGCTGGGGGACAAAAGTTCAGTAAGATTGATCTGAGTCAAGCATATTTACAGATGCACGTCGATGAAAAGTCCCAAGAGCTGTTGACTATTGTGACTCATAAGGGGCTTTATCGATACTGTCGCCTACCCTTCGGAATAACGTCTGCTCCCGTCCTGTTCCAGAGGGCTATGGACCAGATCTTGTGTGACTTGTCAGGAGTTCAGTGCTATCTGGATAATATCCTGGTCACTGGAAAAAATGAAGAGGATCACTTAAAGAATTTAGAGGCTACCCTACAAAGACTGGAAGAGTATGGCCTACGAGTTCGCAAAGACAAGTGTGAATTCTTCAAGCCCTCTGTTGAATATTTGGGACACATCATTGATTCTGCAGGTCTTCATAAGGCCCCTGCAAAAGTTAAAGCTATTGTGGAGGCTCCCCCACCTCGAAATGTAAGCCAGCTGCGCTCGTTTCTAGGACTACTGAACTATTATGGAAAGTTCATCTCACAGTTAGCCACACTGCTAAAACCACTTCGTGAGCTCCTTGGGCAGAACAAGGCCTGGAAGTGGACTGAAGCCTGTGATGTTGCATTTAACAAAGCTAAGGATGCATTGCTAAATTCTGAAGTTCTAACGCACTTTGATCCATCCTTACCCCTACAATTGGCCTGCGATGCCTTCCGTTATGGAGTGGGAGCAGTCGTGTCACACATTATGCCTTTGGAAGAAGAGAGACCTATTGCTTTTGCTTCACGCACTCTAAGCAAAGCAGACACTAACTACGCCCAAATCAAACGTGAGGCATTAGGAATTGTTTTTGGAATTTGGAAGTTTCATCAGTACCTGTTTGGGCGAAAGTTTACTCTTCTCACAGACCATCGACCTTTGACGTCAATTTTTGGACCCTACACAGGCATTCCCCCATTAGCTGCTAGTCGTATGCAACGTTGGGCATTGTTACTTTCAGCACACACATATGAAATCAAATATCGGAAATCCACTCTGCACGGCAACGCAGATGGCCTCTCAAGGTTGGCTTTGCTGGTCAAACATCAAGATAGTGCCCAAAAGGAAATCTTCTACTTTGAACAGGTAGAGAATACACCCATCACTGCTACTCCAGATAAAGAAGGCAACTCGCGTTGACCCAGTTATGGACCTGGTGATGCATGGAAAATCTCGACAAACCTCTCCGGTCTCACCTGACCTTGTTACCTACATGTCCAGGAGGACAGAGTTATCAGTCCAATCTGGTTGTTTGTTGTGGGGGAGACGTGTCATTATTCCACCACCACTGAGATCGCAGATGTTAGAACAGCTACATTCCGGTCACTGTGGAATAGTGCTCATGAAGGAAATTGCACGAAGCTATTTTTGGTAGCCTAGATTGGACAATGCTATTGAAGAGAAGGAAAAAGCTTGTATGTCATGTCAGGGTGTGAGGAATGCACCCCAGTGGGCACCCCTACACCCATGGGGCTGGCCTGAAAACCCGTGGCAACGTATTCACATTGACTTCGCTGGCCCCCTTAAAGGAAGCATGTTCTTGGTGGCAGTAGATGCCCATTCTAAATGGCCAGAAGTCTCTATAATGCAGTCCACTACTGCAGAGAGTACTATCCAAAAACTACGAGTACTTTTTAGTCGTTTTGGTCTGCCAGAACAACTTGTGAGCGACAACGGACCGCAGTTCGTCTCTCAGGAGTTTCAAAATTTTATGAAGGCAAATGGGATACACCACATCACGTCAGCACCATATCATCCATCCACCAACAGATTAGCTGAAAGATTTGTGCAGACAATGAAACATGCTTTGAAATCAGCAAGGGGACAACACTCCATTCAAAAGCGTCTGGATACCTTCTTACTTTCCTACAGAAACACACCTCATGCTACGACCCAGGCATCCCCGGCCTTTCTAATGATGGGATGACAGCTGTGCACTTGCTTTGATCTGCTGATACCTTCTGAACCCCGACAAATTGTGCAACATCAGCAGCAATATCAAGTCATCAGATGGGCACCCAGAGCAAAAGACCGAACCTTTAGCCCGGGACAGCCAGTTTTGGCTCGGAATTATACTTCCAGAGCTAAATGGGTCCCTGCCACAATCATCACTCAAACAGGACCTGTTTCCTACATAGTCCGGACTGCAGAGAATCTTACCTGGCGGCGACATGTAGATCAGCTGTTGCCAGGTCATGCCAGTCCTCAGGACACATCTGCAGTTGAGTGGTCTGACTTCACCTCTTCTGTTGAGACACCGAATCACCTGTTCCTGACGGTTCTCCTCCATTACTGCCGGCAGCTGAGATACCCCTTTGCCCAGCACGAGCTGATACCACCTCCTCACCTGTTCGTGCTGCAGACCCTGAGCCCATGGTACTTTCGGGTGCAACAACACCAGAAGTTCGCCATAATCCACCTAGAGACAGAAGGCTCCTCATTGGCTGGATCTTTAGCTAGGGCAAACCCACGGTTATGGGGCAAAATAATCCCCAGGGTTTAGCCGGGAATGGAGGCAGTCTACCCTCCTTCTCTAGTCTAGTGTGTGTTTTATTTAGGGGATGTTCTTATTGGGGGGGAGGAATATGTTGTGTATTTGGTTGTCATGGTTTTTGTTCCTATGGCAACTGAGTTAGATTATTAGGGGATCGCCCAGCCAGCTTCGGCCGGTTGGGTGAGCTCTGTGTCTGTAAATAAAATGGTAGTTTTGTTAGCTGTCTGCTGTCTGGCCTCAAGTGATTTCTTCCTAAACTGGATGCCCCCAAGGATATAACAATCTTGCTTGCTAAAATGTCCGTCCCACCTGGTGTCCGATCCCAAAGTCCACTGAAGTCATTATGGAGACTTCCATTGACTTCAGTGAGCATTGGATCAGCTCCCCAGAACCCTGCTTTATCAGAAGGATTGATGCACTCGCATTCTCTGATTAGGATGGACAATCTAAACAACGCTTGGACTCTGCCAGAATGGCTTTGTTAATAGAGCCAACCAGGAATCTCAATTCCTTTTGAGCTGTGGATGTTTCACAATAGCAATAAGCTTCTCTAGTTGATCTTCTGCCTAGTGAGTGGCTATTTCCTACATATAAACCTTGAATACTTTAATTTTTAAATATACCCCATCACACTCTGTTATGGGGTCTGCAGTATGTACATAAATAAATACAAAATGAGCATAAGCAATATTCACAATTTTACAGAATGCCATCTAAGTACATGACCCTTCAAAAATAAAATAAAACAAGGTCTCTGCCCTGGAGTTTATAATTTTAATGCACAACATGTAGCATGGCTGAGACAGAAACAATTACAGGGAGGAGAATGTGGAGCAAAAACTTAAGTGAAGAACTCATGGGAAAGTCTAAATGCACAGCTTTGTGGTGCTGTCGTGGTCAGGCAATAGGGTAGTGGCTGAGTGGTGATTGGTGGAATGTTAGCTGGAAGAAGTGATTCTTGAGGAGGGAGTTAGAGTGGAGTGAAGTTAAGCATAACAGAGGCAAACTGTTACAAACTCAGAGGATGGTATGCACAAGGCATAGAGCCTTGAGAGAGGGAACAAAACAAAGGGATCATGAAGGTGAGGGCATCTAGCAGAATGAAGTGTGTGGGAAGTGGTTGGAAATGAGTGATATGTACACCAGGAGGAATCATGCAGGTTAGACCAAAGAGTCTAAATAGGATGTGGAGAGGGAAGTGAGAGGGTCATGGTGGTGGAAGCGGAAGAAGATAAAAGCAGGAATGTGTTAGGTAGACTGGAAGGGAGATAGATGAACCTGCAAGGCAGGATAGGAGGGGATTGCAGTAGCTAATGGCAGGGGTGACTAATATGTGGACAAAGATTCTGTCAGTGGGTGTCAGGAGGAAAAAATGGATTTGGGAGGTGCTGAACAGAAAGAACCAAAAGCCTGGATGAGAGGGATGAAGAGAAGAGGAGTTGAGAATGACACATGTTGTGAATTTGACTGGCAGGGAGGAGAATGGAGATACTGACTCTGGGATAGGAGGGGAAGGAATGTAGGGAAAGATGAGCAGTTTAAAATTGGCAGTAGAAGAGCCAGGATGAGATGGGGGAGAGAAGGAAGCAAATGCAAGATTGAACAGAGATGGAGAAGTAACTGGGATTGGGGAGGGGAATCAGTTTAGAGATGCTTAGAGAAACATGCCAGCAGATGAGATCTAATGAGAGAGAGCCCAGGGTGTAGCTGTGGGATGGGGAGAACTTGACATGAGAAGTGAGGAGGGAAAGCCATTAAGGTAACCCCACTGAAGGAGTGATCAGTGAGATAGGAAGACAACCAAGGGAGTGTGAAGTCCTGAAAGAAAGAGCTGATGAACAGGGAGATGCTGACTGTCATAGGGAGCTGGAAGACCGAGGACATAAACATGGAAAAGAGGGCCTGGGACTTGGCCAGGAACATGGATCTATAGTATCCTTCACTGCAGAGAAGAGGAGTGGAATCTGGATTGCATGGGGATCAGGAGAGAGACAGGTGGTGAATTAAAGATGGAGGTAATGGACGTCACAGTGGAACAAAGGGCAGTAGGAAGTTGGGAGCAGTAGTTAGGCAGAATGGGGTTGAGGGGAGGTTTCTGTACAATAGGGGCTGGTCCAGTGCACCTGAAGGCAGAAAAGGGAACAGAGAGAAGGGATGAGGGAATGAGAAGTCATGAGCCGAGCTGGATGAATACTCCAAAAATATTTCCACAGACAAGGCTGCTTAGACTATGTTCACTCCAGCTGTGTTCGCACCCTTTTGGGGTTTATTTTCTGCTAATATTCTTGCAAATCAGCTGACTGGCAACCAGTAAGTCTAAGGGCTTACTAGCTGAAATAGCACATACTGCAGTATATTCATGGAACGTGAATTTTTAATTCAAATTTGTATTTGGTGATTCTAAGAGTCACACTCATCCATTCAGGCCATGTGACATGGGTGAGAGGCAACTGCTCAAATATAAAAAATTTGCAGTGAACTGCTTCCAAAAAGTTACAAGGCAAGAATATACATCAAAGTAGTTACCAGTGCATGTTTCCTTTATGTCAACAGGATCTGAGACTTTATTGGACCAATATGGGATGCACATTCTAGGGTAATGTACCCATTCCAGAACATGTCCTGCTACCAGCCTCCAGACTTTCAAGTTAAGGTGCTCTTAGCAAGAGTGCATCATCTGATCCCATATGCTGTTGTAATCTGGGGGCAGGGGAGGAGAGGAGAGGCTTATCTGCAGTAGTTAGGACTCAGACTATTGGATTTTGAAGATTAATACCAACAACTTGGGCCTGATTCTGATCTTAGTTTACACCAGTGTAAACTATCTGCAGTACCATTGAAACTGGTATAGTCGCACTGGTGTTAATCCAAAGAAAGATAGATCAGAATTGGGCTCACTGAGCTGCATGAAGAGGTGAACATATGCAGCCTGTAGAGAACTCGAGTAATGTGCTACCTATGGCTAATCTGATGAAATAGTCTAGAGTCTAGACACAACATTCTGCATCAACTGCAGCTTCTAGGGTAGCCACCTATAGAATGCATCCCTCTACTTTTACGGGACTGATCTTACCACTCTCTTTCTTAATGTGTAACTCTGTACAGCAATTGCAGCACAGTTTAATTTACAAGTTATTACACTGTTTCGCCATCACCCAGCACCCAGTAGTTAGGCTTATTCTGAGTAACTGAAACATAATTATCATGCTGTCTGAAACTTTCAGGCATCAGGTAATGCTTTATTTTATGAGGAAAAAATAACTATTTTATTTAAACTGTAAAATCTGTATATTTACAGAGTGGCTATTTTTGCTGTTCAGATTTTACAGCAATTACACTGGGAGTTTTTTCTGAAAAATTGAGCTCTCACTTAAGTCACCCACAAGCACTTCCTATGTAACTAATTACTTGGATTAATTGGATAATTGTGCTCAGGCAAAAGAAAATGAAACATCTTCTAATGGTGACTAATAGCCACAGCAGCATCTATTAACTCAAGAATAGCAAAGGAGTCTTTACCATTTGTGGTGTTTGTATATTATAGCCATAATCTGGGTCTTAGATCTGGAGCAAATTTTATGTGTGTAAAATTTTAAATCATAAGTCAGAGAGGTAAAATAGATTTTTTGCTAGTTCACTCTGCTTTTATCTAACTAAAAATAGCTGTCACGCGCACAGAGCTGTTTATCAGGGAATGTGAGGACAACTTTCTGTGTTTGGACATCATAACTATCCCGTTTGATATGCCCTGTAAATATTTTGCTGCTCCATTAGTGGGGTCTGGGTAGGTGGGGGTCACATACGGCTTTCCAGTAGTGCTGTTGCAGTTGGAGTTTGCATCATTGTAAGAGAATTTCTTGTATGTGGGCCCTCAGTCCAGAGCCACTGTTGTGTAGTGTTTGACTTATGCAGTCATCTGCTTCTGATTGCATGTGTTTTCAGAGGCTAAGGAGTAAGTGTCCAGAAAAAAGAGGCAACGATAGCGTGTTGCTTCTACAGGGAGTATTGGAATTAGTGTAGCTGGTAAACTACAGCAGTTTGGAAAGCTGTTCTGGGTTAACACTGTTGAATGCTGCAGAACATTTTCCAAGAATATTTGCTAACAAATTGGCTTTGTCCATGTGGGTACATCTTTGGCAACTTCATTGGGGGCAACATGCATATTTAAAGTTAAGCATATGCTTAAGTACTTTGCTGGTTGGGGGTCAGAGTGCTCTGGATTGAGTTTAGAGTAAATCGTATTTCCATGATAACGTCATGGCTTTGGATGGGTTCAGGAATTTCTGGACGTATGCACAAAACTGAAGTACAGGCTGAAGAAAACATCACTTCATTCTTTTACTGGATGACTTTCAGGTGCCAACGTGTCACCACCAGCCTCCTGTTACCTTCCACCAGCAATTGTTTGGTCATATAACTCAATGAAAAATAAAATTTGAAAAGGAGGGTGGGTGATAAATTCCTATCATTAATGAGTTAAAATAGGCCTGTCAAACACTGTCTCTTGAAAAATATTTCCTACTTTATGCAACACTGTAAAAGCAGAAGTTAGGAATCTTGAGATTACATGTGTAGACGTTGCAATGGTCTATGTAAAGCACTTGAATGCTGTATTTTATAGACTAACAAATAGTTTACAGCAGTAATTAGTGCAGAAGTTAAAGGTGCCCTCCAGCAAATCTGGATTAGTCACCAGCAGTGACATTCCTGACAGAGAAAGTTTTGTGAGTTTTGTATTTTCAGTAGGAATAGTTTATTCGTTTGAGCGAGAGCAGCATTTTGATAAATACCTCTAACTTGCAGTAAGAGCCGTGAACTCCTTTTCTCTCCCTTTTTGGCTTCTGAGCGCAGCATGGACATTGCGTGCAGTCTGTGTAGGGGATTTGGCTTTGGGGACTCACAAAGTTTTTAATACACTTTTACACAAATAATTTTTGGTCAGGAAATCTCAGTTTTGCCACGTGCATTCTACAAACATGTAGAAGGTGTTTAATTACAGTATTTCATTGATGAGCCCCAAATCACCTACCAAAAATGCCTTCTTTTTATTAAACCTCTTTGACTCATGCTTTATCTAATGAGCAAAAAAGATGGATCTTATGTTAGATTCAGCTAATGTGACTTTTGAGTTAGAAGACTGAGTAATGTGATATTGCTTCATTATGGGTCTGTCCCTGAGGTGTGCATTAATCAGCATGAGTCTTGAACTGGAGATGGGGAATGGTGGTGGTTCCTTCCTCCTCTCCGCTCTTGATCAGCTGGAAGGTCTGGCCATGGCTGGCCTGAAAATTGCTTGCTTGCACCCAGACTAAAATTAGCCTGAAAATGCTCTCACACAGGCCTGAAGTGGCTTTCCTAAAACACCCCAGGGAAATAGTAAGAAATTGAGAAAAACAAATGAGCCCGTAAATAAGAAACCTAGTTGAAAGGTTTCTTCTCTGCTTTTGTCTTACTCTTTCTTCCTAATTTCCTTAGTGTTTTCTTACCTCGTCACACCCCGGCATTTATTCTTATTTCTCTCTGTCCTTCTCCCTTTTGATTACTTTCTTTCATCTTACCAGTCTGGCTCACTACCACTTTCCCCCCGCTTTCTCCTGCCACTCCCTCTCTCTCTTCTTTCCCACAATATTATGTCTCCTCTCCTACTTTTGCTTCCCCACCTTATTTTTTCTCTCCCTTCACTTCTCTTGCTCCCTTATCTCTCACTCCTTTCTACTCTGGCTCCCTATGCTCTGGTTGCTTGCACTCTGCGGGAGGCTAATATAGAGCGAGTGCACGCTCTCAAAACACGTAGTTAACAGAGAACATGTTGTGCGTGACACTCAAGAATATGAAGCACTGTTAATGGGTTTTGTAGGACCAATAAAGGTGGTTGTTGTGTATGGCAAATGGGTTCCTTTGTGCAGTTTTTTACATCAGCTCTCAACAGCGAGGACCCAAACATGAACTCCTCTGTATTTCTGGCTTGGTCTTGGTTGCCTTCACTTGAAATAGGCTCCTGGACGTGGCTTTTTTTGGTTCTCTTTTTAAAGAACGTGTGTAGCGCCTCTCCACACTGCACAAAGGTCTTTTTCTAATTTCCTAGGCTGCACCCTTGCTCTCCTATTAGTTCCAAAATCTAGTGCAAGAGTAGGGGACCCCCCAAGGAGTTGTAGAAAGGTCCACACATGGCTAGTATTATTAGTATGGGACATCAGCCAAAAAACGATTTGGTATAACTTTGCAGGCCTGCTGTGAGCATGGGGATGAAGTGCAGTGAGTATCTCCAATGTCTCTGAGCTGTGCGTTAATGAGCAATTCTTCATGGTCCTAAAGTATCTTGCCATGATTAACATTTAAAAAATATTCTTTTTCTAAAGATAAATCTTATGCCATAGATAACATCTCATGACTAATGCAGAACAGTCTATGAACCACTGACCTCAGAGGGAGTTTTGCCATTGCCTCTAATGGCAGTTGGATTACATCCTATATCTGTATTTTTGCTTCTGTGGCAAGCTCCATGCAGCAGGGATCACATTACTCTGTTCTGTGGCCAGTGCTGGCACTCTGTCATGCTTAATGACTATAGTGGGGAAATGCATTAGTGGAAAGGATTCACTGCCTGTTCACTTTCTTTCAGAGACCGCCTATATCAGTCCAGACTCTTGGGTAATGTACTTCTTAACCAGTAGATGGAAACAGATCATGAAGTCTTTTGATAACATCATGCTCCTTCCCAGTCCCATAAATCAGATGAATACTCTGAAAATGGAACCAAGGGGAAAAACAAAATGGACCTGGTTGTCCAATAACTAGTGACAAACAGCTTTAATATGGTGATTATGTGACCATGTCAATGACTCTGCTTTCAAACTTTAAAAGGAGGTCTGGAATGGTACAGGTTTCAGAGTAGCAGCCATGTTAGTCTGTATCCGCAAAAAGAACAGGAGTACTTGTGGCACCTTAGAGACTAACAAATTTATTTGAGCATAAGCTTTCGTGGGCTACAGCCCACTTTTTCAGATGCAATAATTCCTTTTGAAGTGGAGCATATCATTAAAAAAAAATCCAATCTCAATTTAAACATGGCCAGTGGTGGATAATCCACCACAACCCTTGAACAATTGTTCCAATAGTTAATTACCTTCATGTTAAAACTTTCTTATTTCCAGCCTGCATTTGTCTACCTCCAGAAACTAATAGCTACAGAAAATGTCTCCCTCCATATTTAATTTATACCAGCCCACATGGTTAGTCTCCCAAAATGGTTAAAATATTTTTTTAGAGGTGGGATTACCAACTGTTTGCAGTTTGCAACCTCCTTCTGCCAAAGTCTGAGCAATTTATCTGTATAGTTTGGCAAAGATGAGGGCTGGAACTCAGGTTGCTGCCTTGCAAATGTGTCATAAAGACACTTCTCTTTCTGCCCATGAAGCTCCCATTGACTGGGTACTGTGAGCTATAAAGTATTATGGTGCTTCTTTCCCAGCTGCAGAATAAGCTTCCCTGGATCAGGTCTTTAATCCATTGCGATGGTGATTTGCAGGCTGTCTGCCCTTTCTTTAAATGCTGGTGCAGGATGAATAGTCTCTGCAATTGCCTAAATTCTGCTTCCCTTACTGTGTAAATTTGGAGGGCCCTATGGATGTTCTTGGGGGTGCGACAGAATGTGGGTAGCATTCCTGCTCCTGGGGTTTTTTTTATAGCGCTTTGGGCTTGATTTCTGTCCATCTTTATTATGACCTTAGTGAAAAATCATATAGCTCCTTTCAAGAAGGGGCTTGCATCTCCACCCCTCTTCTGACTGGATTTACTGCTGTGTAAAACTGGGTTTTTAATGACTGTAATCAAAAGAGGAACCTTGATCAGAGGCATAAATGAGGGGAGCTGTGAGAATATTCTACACCAATATCAATGTTGGAAATGGGCAATGCACTACCGGTCTGAGCTTGTCCTTTTGCCTTTAGGAACTTGGAGACATCCAGTCATGACTGTGTCCACTCACCCTGTGAACAGCGGGTTTGCTGCTTGCAAGTGGATCACTTGATTGTGAACATCAGTGAAGGGGGGCAGCAGTAGGAGAAGGGAAAACAAAACACACTGCCCTTCTCTTCCCTCCCTTTTCTGTAGAACTGAATGAGCTTTAGACATCCCTGCTTATGATTTCAAAGCTGTTGGTTTATTTCAGAATATTTGGTGTATTGAAGTAAAATGGTGGTACATCCACCAAATTGCAATGTATTACCAAAGTCTGATCGTTCCGAAAAGTGCTGAACAAATAGCGTGGGATGGCAGGTGGGAGAATATTTTCCAAATAGCAAGTCAAACTTTGAAAGCAAACTTTGATTCGGTTGTAACTGATTTTTTTGCGGGCACTTTCCTTGAATACTCTGCAAACAGTCAGAAAAGGTGTGTTTTTTCTTTTGTTTTTTGCTTTTAGTTAAAATGCTGGAATGTTTGCTGAAAGCAAATTTCAGAGTTTCATTTTTATTTATAAAATCTGCAATTCATACTGCATTGGCTGTGCACAGATATTACAGTGATGCAACCAATATCCGAACCTAGATGGGCTAGTTACATAACCAAGAATAGCTGAACTGTGAATTGCCCACCTTAAAAACTGAATATATGATTTGAAATTCATGCAGTAAATGACCTAACGTTCTGATCTGCTGACTGAGAATAGTCACCGGCTATCCACTTGGAGTTTCAGATAATGAATACCATGGAGAATTTTTGCAATCTGTTCAGACAGTCCACGCATAGAAAAAGTAAAAAAGCAAAATTCATTGAATAAGTTATTTCCTCACTGTGGGTGCTAAATTACCATGTAGTGAAGTGACTTGCATAGGCAGCTAAAATTAAGGATTTTTAAACTCTCTCTTTAAAATGTAGTCTATTGAAAATATGGAATATTGCAAGAGAGATGCTACAGAAAGACCTGGAGCTGTTAGGTATCATCTGTACCTCCTTAAACCACAATTTTAACCTCGACTGCCTGTGACCCTTAACAAACACCAAATTCATTGACATCATTTAATTTCTAAACCATAGTAAATTTGGCCTTGACATTAAAGAGTTCTCCATATGATTTACTTCATTAGACAGATCATTATGAGGAATATCTATGAATGGATGTGAGGAAAAATCAGAAGACGTAACCACATAAAGGAGAATGGGGGACAGTATTCCAGAAGGGACTTAGCCCATGAATTCACTGGCTCAGGTTATTCATAAGGCAACACATTTAATGACAGAAAAAACTGAAAAAGGTATTTCTCACAATGTCATTATTATACCCTTGTTTCTTCCTTTCCATTTCGTCTGCACTTGTTTAATCTCTGATTAAACTTTCCAGTTCTCACATGAGACCAACTTTCAGAGTGGTCCTTATATTTGTAGCACAATCACTTTCATATATAACTCCTAGAATGTACATGTGCAGATAAGAATTGCATGTGTAACCCACACAACTCCTGGGTGTGGTGTTCTGTCCCATCTAGTGGCACTGACACCACTTAAAGAGAGAGCTAAAATGAGTCTGCTCTACAGCCTTTGCAAACAGCCAATTGACTTTTAGCTCATGTGGTAGAGGCTCATGCCCTAAGCCCCGGAGGTCCGTGGTTCGATTCCACCCGCTGACAAGGTGTTACACATGTGTAAACTGAATAGCTCAGTCTGGGACTGTCGCTTTACCCTGAAATCAATGAGTGTTTTGTCATGATAATCCTTTTCTCTGTCTGATCACTAGACATGAAACCCCACTTATTACTTCAGCAAGTGGCAGAAGATCCAGTGTGATAGCTCTTAGGGGGTTGTTCTGGTGGTTTGGTTTTATTCAGACCAAACTTTGAGGCTGTTTATGGAGCACCCTAATGTCTCTACATGCCTCAGGGTGGCTCCAATGAGTTCTCAACACAGCTTTCCTCTGATGAAACTATCAAAATTTTAATGATGTTTTCCTTGAGCCCTGCTGATGTTGGATTTCCTGGATCCTCCTGACCTACAAGAGAAGTAGTAGTTGTATGCAAGGATAGGGATGACCACAGGTTTCTGGCCTAGCAGGTGGAAGTTGAGAGAGGTGAAATTTTTGAACAAAATTCCCCACCCCGTGTTAGTTTGTTTTTTTTTAAAGTAGGTTTGATTTGACCAAAATATCTCACAAGTTTGTGTTGATTTGAGTGAATTGCTTCAGTTGGGGGGCAGAGGGAAGAGTTCTGAAAAGAGGTCATGTTTCATTTTAACATTTTCAAAATAATGTTTAGACCATTTGAATTTTCAAATGAAAAGTTGTTTCAACTTAACTTTGATTAAAAAAATAAAAAGGGAAAGCCCAAAATATAAACAAAATGTTTTGTTTTAGGTTGAACCTGAAATATCTCCTTTTCAAATCTTGACATGTGTTATATTTTTGGATTGACCCCAAACAATTTTTTTAATTGCCAGAGAACAAAAAATTAATCAATTTATTCACACAACTCTAAGTGGCAGGATTGCACTGTTTGGCGTACCAAACAAGGAGACCGACCATCTTCAAGGGCTTTATCCAACACCCATTGAAATCAATAGTAGCCTTTCCATTGACTTCACTAGGCATTGATCAGACCCTAAAAGCTTCCTATATGGAGCTAGCTTCACAGGGGCAATTGTTCTCTGCCTGAGATGAATGTTATAAACAATTCCCAATTAAAAATGAATTCATTTTTCCCACTGAAGCCAGAATCTTGCAAGGTGCTGAGCACTGGGGCTTTGAGTTAGCAGACAACTGTTCTGGTAATTTTTCCCAGTGTGCAAAATTCTTTGCAGAGTTCTATTTAGCTGCGGATTAATAATAATCATTTAATGGACCTCATACATTTTGTTTTTAGATAAAATAATTGAAGAATTATTTTCATCATCAGCTGAACTAATCTGTTTCTAATAAATATGTACGCACTCCTAGCCAAAATCCATCCTTTTGTTTTGTGACTACTTTAGAAGCAGTTTGTGAAGTAAGTTAAGCTATAAACCAAGTACCAGCAGTCAATGAATTCCATCTAGTGTCTTAACTTTGAACTTGAGCATGTATTTAAAAACTGCCAATTTAAAAAAAAAATCCTTTCTTGGTACAGCCCAGAAAAATGGTCACCGTAAGGGGAAATGAAAATTATTTAGACTAAAGTCAAAGCAACAATTTAACATCCTTTTGTGTACACAAACACTCTTCTCAAAGTCACAAATCATAGCAGCTTGATGTACGAAGTCATTTTAAATGCTACTTACCTAAAGCCAGGAGATGAGAAACATGTGGCAGACCTTTTCTTGCAAAAGTTCAGGGAAGGGAGGGGCGAGGGAGAGGATGTTTGCATCTGTCCGAGGGCCTAAAAATACTGTAAAAGCTGACAGTTCACTTAAATCATTAATCCTACACTGAAGACATTTCCACACTTTAATGGACTGCAATTAAACTCAATATTTCTTAATACGAGTGTCAGGTGTTTTCAGCAGTGGTGCAAATGACTGCTTAGTGCTATAATTCTGAAGGAGAAGGCATTTAGTCCAGGCTCATTTGAAGAGCCAAATATAAACAAGAGCACATAATTCCATCTGCTTTTTGGCAATTTGTTGTTCCTTTTAGGTTCTCTTTCCCCGTTTGTCTTGTGGACACAGTTTGCAGGAAATGTCAGCCTGTGTGATTGATAGCATGAGATTGGATGTACTGACTTCATGCTTTCATAAAGCAAGACAGCTGTTGGGAGAAACTTTTCCTTCAAGAGCTGGAAAGGTTTAAATTTTCCATCTCTTTGACTATTTGGCCTGATGAAGGATTGGGTTTTACCAGAGGAGTAAATAAAAAGATGGCTAAGATGTACTACAAGGTCATTCAAGTGATCTTTAAATAGCAATTACAGGGGGTGGGGAGACAACTCCTTCGCGTTTGGAATCTGCTTTAGTGAGCCCTAAAGTATTATGCTTGAATTCTCTAAAATATCTTATAAAGCAGTATTTAAAAAAGACTACCTCTAATAATATGATTTTACAACGTAAGCTTGTCACCTGCCAGGAAACAATGAAAATGATTCACTTTTTGTCAACTGGGTTTCAGTGGTTCTGACAATTTGGCAGTACTCCAAAGTACTATATACTGTGCTATATACTTGCCATTTTTTCTAGCTAAGATTAGACACATTGGTTCTATTGTAATTATTTGTTATATGTTTTGGATAAGTGAATGAAGTATGTTTACCTTTATGGCAAAAATCATCTTCAAGTAGAGGGGCAATGCATATTCCTCCTAAACTTATTTTAGAATTTTACCTACACTCTATTTCATTTTGTAAAGCATTAATTTCTGAAGCTGTTGTGAGCATTTTGTTGACAGATCAATTTATTTTGATCTGACTTTTTTAATGGTGCATTTTGAGTCCAATTATCTGGTGCGTGTGTGTGGTTTTAATTTATGTATTAAATAAAAACATAATTTGACTCAACTAATTTAAACTAGTTAACTACTTCCACTCATCCTGAAATAGTCTTTGCCAGATCTGTATTTCAACTGGACATGGGCCAGAACCAAACCTCAGGAACTGAACACCCCCAAACTCTGGAGAAGATTGGATCCAGGTTGCAGTTTTTGAAGTCTGAGCCAGACTCTAATTGCTATTCAGTCTAGCGTTTTAGACCCATACCCATCACTACAATATGTGATGGTTCTTGCTCAGAAGGTACTAACAAGGTTTCCCAAACTAGACTGGGCCTAACCTTAATGGTCTCTGACAACATTTTAACTCTATGCGGAACCATCTGTTCCACCTTGTGTGTAGCTGTGATATTGAGTACCTTTCCCAGACTTGAGGAAGAGCTCTGTATAAGCTCAAAAACTTGTCTGTCGCCAACAGAAGTTGGTCCAGTAAAAGATTATTTCACTCAACTTGTGTCTGTGTTTTAGACCATTTATCAAACTCTGCTATTGTATAGCATTCAAGTATGTATCATGAGCAAATATTATAACAATTTTTTTTAAAGTATAAAACATGGGCAGGTCCTGGCTATGATCATCAAGGAACCTTTGCTAGCTAAGCACCTTGCTAGCAAGAACTGTTTAAATGCAGTCCTGCCTATCGTGATGTGAACTCTAGCCTCGATGGAACTTACTCAGTATTGATGCCCACTGAGGGTCTGCATTTCAAGAGCCATTTTGTATCCCTGAGACACCTGGCAGGCTGCTCCAAAAGGGTTAAACATATTGGGACCCCATCTTCTGGTCACAATCCCAGCATATGTACCAGGTGATGTTGAGTGAGCAGGAGGGTGGAATGCATTACTGTGCCCACTCCCCATTCATTAATGCTGCCATTCTGTACTCTCAGCCTCGTGCTTCTCAAGAGTCATAAGTTCATGGCAAAATACTTAAGGGAAAAGAAAAATTTGTGTTTATAAAATCATGATTATAAGAAAATTTTACATTCCAGCAAATCCTAGAAGACTTCAAATAACTCTTGAGACGGTTTAGGAACCAAACTGAAATAGAAGCTGTTACGTAAAGCAGACAAAGCATGGCATTAACTGCTTTGGGGATACATTTTGTAGTACTTTTGAGGTAAGAAGATATCAAGGAACAATTTGGGTCACTTCATTCAGATCCAGTAAACATTTCCATAATTACTAATCATCAGTGCCGCTTCTCGACTGTGTCTGGATGCTGGCAACAATCTAATCGCTTACAAAAATATACAATCTCGACCTCCTCCAATTATCATGATTGTACAGAACTGGAAAAAAGCCAGTCTATATTAGCCTCATACAACCGCCGTATTGTTGGACCCTGAAGGCCTTAATCATTGGTTCATATAGAGCTGAGAATCTCATCTTTATTTTTTTACTAGCACAGAGAGCAGAGTGTCTGCCCATCCAGAGGGCCATGTCCACCCCTCATATAATGTCATTAAAATCAGCAGTGTTACATCTGGGAGGAATTTGACCCTTTGCAGTGCTAGGGTGTGTTGTGGTTGCATAGCAATAACCAAGGCTCCAGCAGGTAACTATGTATTCCTGACCCACCCTTCCACTAACTTCACAAAATCCATCCTGCTCAGAGAAGTGCTTTACTGTCCATATTTGTATTGCAGCGGTGACTAGAGACCCAAACTGAGATTAGGCCCCTGTTTCTCTAGGTGCTGTACAAACCCATAGTAAGAGACAATCCATGCCCTGCCCTATTTATAATCTAAATAGCAAAGTCAGACAAAGGGTATGAAGGCAAACAGAAGTGAACAGACTTGCCTGAAATCACATAGCAAGTCAGGGGCAGAGGCGAGAGTAAAACCCACCTCTTCTTAATTGTAGTCCAGTGTTCTAACCACTGGAGTAAGCTGCCTCTGACTGTTTCTATTTACTGTACTGGCAGATCCGAACAAGTTCCTCTCCATTCACTAGAATAAAAAAACACACATAAAATACGCATAGTGACAGCACTCAACCAATCGGAACCAAAGCACAAACAAATCTTGCAGAGCAGCAAAAGAAGTAAATCCATTTCTAATACAGAAATGTAGCATGCCCATGTTAATAACTTTTACTTTTTTCTAGTAGTAATAATGTCCTACAGTAGAGCGGTTTCTTAGCACTGAAACTATCCAGTGTAGGTAGGCATTGATACTGTGCTCATCACGCTGTTCTCTGAGCGCCAGCTGAGTGGAAGTTTTCAATTAACTTTAAGTAGTTATTGGTTCAAATTAAGTCTTAACCAGTGTTTGCCTCTGTCAGTCTTTGTTGGGATATTGACACTGTCACGCTCAAATTTGAGTTGATTCTCATCTAGGTTCAGAGGGAGGCTCACGATTTCTCTAGAAACTTTCTTTCCTGGTCACCCGGGTGAATGGAAATCCTTCTGTTCAGCAGAATGAGGGGAGCCTCAGGCATGCAAGTCTGCTGCAGCACTGGTATTTAACCCCAGCAAAGCTGTAGCTCCAGAGGATGAGATAGGCCAGGTGGAAACCCTGTTTCTCTCCATCAGTTGTTTGTAGTGTCATTTCAAAATACATAAATATAAATACCTACCAAATATTGTTGAAATTAATGTTGACTTGTTATATGGCTTTACTCTGCCATGAACTGGACTCTATAGTTGAGTCCTTTATTCCCTAAATTGAAAGGAATGACTGTCAATGAAAAAGAAATACTTATTTGTATTACTATAGCACCAGGACCCTGTTGTGCCAGGCACTGTACAAACACAGAACAAAGCAACAGTCCCAGCCCCAAAGAGTTTTACATTCAATCTAAGTAAATAATCCTGTGGCTACGTGCACACCCTAATGAGAGAGGGGCTTGTCAGGAGTCATATGTATAATGGATGAGACTATAAGGTCACTGATATTTTAAATGAATGACACAAGTCCTAGAAAGTTAAATTCCCAATGAAATGAGTTCTTTCATATCCTGTGCTCCTTGCCTGGTCAAATCTTTCATTGGAGCCGAAAGGTCAGATTCTGATCTCTGTTAGACCAGTGTAAAGCAGAGCCCTCGGCCAATAAGAGGTATGCTTCAGTACAGAATGCAGAAAGTGAGTGAAGAGTTCAGGATTTGGCCTAGTATATTTATTCAGAGGAATTCTACAGTTATGGGAAGGGCTGACATCAGCAGAGGATGCTATATTTGATTTTTACAGCATGTCTACACTGCAGAGCCAGTGGCAGTATAGTTATGCTGGCAAATCCCCCTAGTAGAGATGCAGCGTATGCAAACACAAGTAGTTCTTCTACCACCTCGCCAGTGACATTAGCTATGCTGACAGAAGCACTCTTCTGTTGGGATACTTGCATCTATACCACGGATGTTGCTGGCATAGCCATTGGCCAACACACTTCTAGCTGATATAGCTATGCTGGAAAAACTTTGTAGTATAGACAAGGCCTGATTTTTCATGATGGGGAAAGATTTATCCTTTATCATGCAGGGGTGGTTGGGTGTTTTTTGTTTGTTTGTTTGTTTTTAAGAAAAAAAGGTCAGAGTGGGAGAAGGAAAATGTAATGGAGAAAGTCTGGTAGCACAGCCTAATTTGGGGTACGGAACAACCTTTATTTCTCGTTTTAGTACATTGTGTTTTCAGGTGACTCCCGTGTTATGGCAAGTACTCTAAATGATTTGTTTTAGTATGTAACTTACCCAGGGCTAGCAAAAAAACAACTTGGCCCTTCATCATATTTAAGATAATCATTTCAAAGAACATTGAAAAAAACTCTTAGTTGGAAGTGTTCAAGTGTTTTAAAACCTGTGTGGGTTGTTCGTCGTCTTTTCCCGGCTGATGCCATTTACCTATTTCACAATGAGAGGTGGATTAGCAGGAGAGTGGAAAGTGCCAGGATATCCTACATAGGGAATATGATAGTAGCAAGGGAAAGCCTTTAAGAAGCTCCACCCTGGACTGCACACGTCCAAGTGAGGACCCAAATTCTGAACACATCAGTTTTGTTGGGTTGATGGGGAATTCTAAATAACATGTCCTACTCCAGCATTGGGCTAGGAATATTAGATTCATGAGCTTTTCCAGATCAGCTAATCCCGTTGTTTTCTAAAGGAACAGAATGCTCTTGTGCATGTCAAAAGTTTAGCCTTTTCTGCCCATATTGCCAAACAACTGGCAGGTGCTTACATTAAAAAAAACAAAATATATCCTGTCAGAAAACCCCATCTAATCTCTGTGGTTTTTGTTGTTGTTTTGAGAAAGCCACATGCTCTGTAAAATATTGGCTCATTTAGGTTTAGTGATGATGCATCTTCATTTCTGCAACTACCTACAGTCAGGGTCAAATGCTGCAGTCCTTACTCAGCCACAGATCCCATTGACTTCATGGTCAGTTGAGCCCTATGATGGGTTTAAATTTCTACTCAGCAACAGTTTTTACTATCCATGATTGTGTAATTCAGAGCATTTAAGAGGAACCCATTCATCAGGAGACTTTAAAAACACTTTGCATAACCTGCTGTGGTATTCCTGTATAATCACTGGATGTTTTAAAAATTGTACTGTTGGCAAATAGCTTGCATGGTACTGAAGCCATATTTGAAATGTCAGGCCATATGGTTAACTCTTAGAGGACAGCAACCAGTTTTTCTTGTCAGCTCATGCAGAAATAAGATAATGTATATGCAAAAGAGTTCCCTTGGGTTTCTCTCCCAGATGGTGGGTGACCCTGGCTATACCCAGTTATTTACACTGGTGACTCATGCACAGGCCCCAGTTCCTTACTTGTAAGGGGGCCTTGCCCTTGGTGGGTCCTTTTAAAGTCCTTTTTGAGGGAGGATCTAAAAGGAAAGTTTAAATGCCCCAGCACACCTGAGAATAACTTCTTCATGGGGCCCATCAAATGGAAAAAGGCTAACAGTACTCCCAATGGTATAGCGGCGGTGTAATGGTTTTCGAGGCATTCCACTGGCTGGGCTGCTGAATCAGGTGGGTGCCAACAGGCTTACCCTGGGAGTTTGCTGGGTCAGGGTAGGGACCTCTTGGATGGGAGTTCCCCCTGCAGCTTCAGAAATTGCTCCAACAGTTTCCTGCTCAGGTGATCTCTCCCCTGAGCTGACTGCACTTCCTTCCTTTGTAAAGGCTGCTCTCTATCATACATGATTGGGAAGTGCGGGGCTAGCCCCCTACACTGGGCCTCTCAGGCATCTTCCTCATCAGTGTGAGGTCTGTACGCCCCATCACAGCATGCCTTTCTGTATGGGTTGATTGGATGTTGGTAAGTCACCACAGGAATTGTAAGCAAGTAAAATGTCAGATTCTAACAGAAAGAATAATAGGATTTTACTTGGGGCAAAGAATACACAGTGCATCTAATTATGACTTTCAACTGACTCATCTGAGTGTTTGCATTAAAAGGAAAATAGTCTTTCTATTCTAATAGTCTAGCCACCAAAAACCAGGCTCTCCTATACTACTGAACTCACCAAAAAGCACAGCAACCCAATCATTGAAAACCTTAATAGAAAAGAAATCTAGTTTTTCATCATAATCATTAAGGACAGTGGTTCTCAACCAGGGGTCTGGAGCCACCTGGGGGGCCGTGAGCAGGTTTCAAGGGATCTTCCAAGTATGATCACCATTACTCACTGGGGCCGAGAGCAGAAAGCTGAAGCCCCACCGCATGAGGCTGAAGCCCATGGCCCTGAGCCCCGTCACCCAGGGCTGAAGCTGAAGCCTGAGCAATGCAGCTTTGTGGGGGAGTAGAACAGTTCTGCCACCTATTCAGTGGAACCAGAATATCTGTGTGATCGCTTCAGCCTTTTGAAAATGTATTAACCTTTGTTTCTACTGTTTGGATAGTCAGGCAAAGGGAATTCAACACATCACTGAAACTGTATATGTATTAAAAGCTTTACTAACACAAAAGCAGACTCTACAAACCCCACAGTCATACTAACTTGACATGGTGGCATGATAAGTTGACTTTTGATGTATTCTTCATTGTAGAAGAGTAAAGAGGCTGGATCTAAGCTTAACCAGGATCATGTATTTCCTTACAAACTAGGTTTCTCTATTTTGTTTTGGGGGCTAGATACTATCTCTCATTCTTTTCACTGTTGCGTCCATTATTCTTCACCTGTGGCTTGACATGACTCTTGAGCAGAAATGAGCTAGAAGAAAAGCAATGAATTCACCTTTTATTGTGCAATTAAACAAGAGGTTGAGAGCTCAATGGTATACAAGAGGTCTGAATAGCTTTTCTTGCTTTTATTTTTGTTGAGTAATCTCACAGTACTCCAGCTGAGGCTTCACCAGTGCTGTGTAGAGCAGGATAATTACCTCATGTATCTTACATCTGACACTCCTGTTAATATACCCTTTTTCTCAGATGCATCACATAGTGGACTCATATCCAATGTGATCCACTATAAGCCTCCAGATCCTTTTCAGCGGTACTACCAGCTAGTCAGTTATTCCCCATTTTCTAGTTATGCATTTGATTTTTTTTCCTTCCTAAATGTAGTACTTCACATTTGTCTTATTGAATTTCATCTTGTTGATTTCAGATCAATTCTCCAATTTATCAATGTTTTGAATTTTAATCCTGTCTTCCTTAGTGCTAAGAACCCCTCCCAGCTTGGTGCCATCTGCAAATTTTATAAGTGCACACTCCACTCTATTATCCAAGTCATTAATGAAAAAATTGAATAGTATTGGATCCAAAACAGACTCCTGCAGGATCCCACTAGATACAGCCCCCTCCCCCCCCCCAGGTTTGACAGAGAACCATTGATAACTACTCTTTGAGTACAGTCTGTCAGCCAGTTTTGCACCCGCCTTATAGCAATTTCATCCAGACTGACTTTCCTTAGTTTGATTTTGAGACTGTCACGTGGGACTGTGTCAAAAGTCTTACTAAAATTGAGGTAGATCACATCTACAGCTTTCCCCTTGACCAGTAGGCCAGTAACCCTGTCAAAGAAGCAGTAGATCTCAAAGTGCATCACTGTCATTTATTGTACAGTATTTATTCTCCCAACACCTCTGGGAGGTAGGGAAGGGTTGCTATCCCCATATGCCAGAGAGGCTAAGTGAATTGCCCAAGTTCACAGAGGATGTCTTAGCTTACTTTTATTCACATAAAACTATGGCCCTGACCATTGCCATCAAGCAGCCTCCAGCTCCACATTACAGCCAGCTTAGTATTAACCTGTCGGGATGGGCCATCAAGGAGGTGGTAAGTGTCAAATATTTGGACGGTATAATAGAAGGTGTGGAGGATGCTTGAAAGATGTGGACACTAATATAGGAGCAGCTTCTGTCATGATTTGGGCCCTTCAGAGGTCTCTGTGGGGATTTTGTGACATCAAACTTGTATGAAGGTGCGAATTTATAGACCCACAGTTACACCATATCTGTTGAAACTTGGGCACTGAGGAAGGCTGACACATACCAGACTGACATTTTTGATTCTCGTCTTCATCAGCTGCTCCATATTATCAGTGGTAAGACAAGGTCAGAAATAATATCTGAAGCTGAATCCAGCAACCGCCTGCATCACCACTGGTTTGGTTTCGGTAGCTTTCTTCATATGGAAATATTATTAGAATGGAAGACCAACAAATTCTAAAATATGTGTACCAAGGAATGTCGCTACATGGCCAGAGATCATGTGGGCTCCAAAAGCTTCAGTGGTGTGATAAGATTGCCATTGATGGACATAAACTGAATATCCAGCCAGACCACCTAGCATGAGATCAATCCGGGTGGTGCTTGATCTGAAAGGAGGCCATGTCTCTTTGGGATTTTCCATGACGATGAAGAGACAGGATGTCTACCTCAGAATAGGGAATTGAAATGTACTGCTGAATGATGACACAACTTGTCTAGGTGTTAATCAATTTTTTACAGTTTTTATTTCTATGAACTGTTTTTTCTTACTATTTGAGCAGTTAAAGGGCTCTGTTCTTTTGATTAAATGGCATGTGTTTGGGGGTAAGGAGGTACTCATATAACTGATCTCGAAACTAGTTGTTACTAAACTTTTAGAAAAAGAAAATTGAGGGATCCTATTTCTCCTTTGGGTATATGGGTAGACTCACTGTTCACTTAGCTTACCCTTTTTGTATAAATAGATGCGATTCTTATGTGGGGCAGACTGATTGACTATTTAACACAGTTCCATGGTCCTGCTGTAACGGAAAATAATTTTTAAAGTTTGAGTGCAAGAAAAATAAAGTCATCGCTGCATAGGAGGACAGATGTGTTCTAGAGCATGTTCATCTTGATTCTGTGTCTTGTGCAGAGCTCTTTACAACCAACATTCCTATTCCATGAGTTGGGAGCTTGAAGGAGCTGGTGATACTGCTGTGAACCATATGTCCTAGTCTAATACACCTACGTCAATGCCAACAGCTGAGTGCTTTAATTTTTTTAAATTGTTTGTGTAATAGATCCCCTGGGCTTGCTTCTCCTCTGTTATCTGGGTGTAGATCAGGAGTAACTCTGCTATGGTCAGTGGAATTATACCAATATAAAACAGATGAACATTCAGACAGCCTAGCTTCAACATTAATGGTCTTTGGAAAAATTTGTTCACCCACATAATACTGTTTTTTGAAAAATAAATCAGATTTTAGCCACTAGCTTTTATAGATATTTCTAGGGACGCTATCCCATTACCTTAGTTGGAAGGGCTGACATAAAATCTCAGTGATATATAATTTTCATATCTGCTCAGACTTGTGTGCAGTTTTTATTGCAGTCTTAAATCACATAAAATAGCTATCCTCATAAGTAATTCTGACATAGAATTTTATGTATGAATCAAGACACAGTACATAAAGAATAGGTGATAAAATATTACACCAACATTCAGAAATTAAAATACTGACTTTTTAAACATCTGGCTTAGCTGTCTTTCTCTGCTGGAATACATAGTAATATTAAAGGATTAGCATAACCAACAAGAAGTGTTAAATGATTTGATTCCTGGAATGAGAGAACTCAGGACCCAACATTTAGAACATCATGCAGCATAAGAATTATTTTCTATAAAACACTTTGCCTCCATGTTCTCTCATATACTGGAGATAAAACTCGATGTTGCATTTAGGACTCTTTGGAGTATGAGATTTAGGAGAATGTTGTTTGGTTTTTGTTTTGTTTTTTAAATGTATAGCTCCCACTTTTTAGAAGTAGTGTTAAAGCTTCATGATTTTCATTAATTGTTATTGTTAGACTTTGAAAAATTTACAGAAAATGGGAGAGAAATTATCCTCTCTTCAGGATCACCACCAATTCAGGAAGGAGGGGGATAAAATGTCCTGTACATAAATCAATTACTTAAAACATAGATTTGTAAGAAAGCAGCCAAGAGATTGCTTACAGTGCGATGAAAAGCTAAATTAAAACTATGGGCAGTGAAACAGAATGACTAAAACAGCCATAAAGAATTCACATAATACTGCAAATAAAACAATGTCTACACCTACACAATGAAAAAGACCAAAGGTCAGCAAATTAAAGCCTTGGAAAAGCCAAATACAAGCAGTAGCATTGGTTGAAAAAAGAAAATGAGGGTAAGATTTAGAAGTTTGTGCAAAATGTGTGGTTATGACTGAGAGCTGGTGCGACTTGATTTGGGGTTCATTCCAATCCAAAAAACCCCCCTGTGTTCATTTTGGGTTGGATGTTAAACAAAACATCAGGATATAGACTGTATAGGAAGGCAACTCTTATAGTGCTTTCTCCCTGCTAGGCTAAGCCTAAGTAGTAGGCTGCCTCTACTTATCACTCACAGGGCCAGCTGCCCTGGCTCCTCCATTTTCCAACTCACAAGAGTTTCCTCCAACCCTTGATGTCTTTGGGTAAGGGAGTTTTCATTGCCTCCCCCTTCCAGCAGGTTCTTCAGCGGTGCATGCTGGATTGACACTTCCCCTCAGTGGACCTTCTGGGAAAGGGCATATTAGGTAAGGTCTGGTTCAATTCCTCTTCATAGAATCTTCTAGCTGTGGGCTGGGCAGCATCTCCACTCCTCCAGCCAGCCTCCTCTCAGACAACAGAGCGGTACTAAAGCTGGTTGGAAGGGGGGGAGAGGGGATTACTCTCCAGGAGTGCCTGAGGAAGGATGCTAAGTGTGTCTGGAAGGAGCAGACTGGAGCATGTTTCAGTTTTGGTTTGTAGTTGGCGAAAATGATTTTAAGGTTTAGGGAACCTTGTTAAGATTTCCAGGGCCTAATTCTTATTACATTAGGGGCCCTTATGCCACTCTCCACAGTCTAAACGGGCCTTAAAGTGCATGTAAATTAATTGCAGCAGTGTAAAGGGATTTGTGTGCATAAGAAACAGGTCCCCAGAAATAGTGACAGGGTGAATACTGCTGCATTCTGGAGCAGGTGAGGTCTTTTTCTTAAAACATTTTGGGGAGTCCAACTTTACAGCACATTCTTTTTATGAAGTTAAAAGTCTCTTCAGTGCTGGAGCATCTGTTATATTCTTCCAGCTGGTTTGCTGGCAGACCATATGACCCTTTTTAGCGCTCTTAGAAGTAGAAGGTAAGAGAGAGAGTTCCACTATTCCAAAATGTCATTTATGTTTTTCATCACTTTTTTTTTTCTTCTGTGGTGAGAATTATTTCTTCCCCCAGGTTTCCTTCTGTGTCTTGCACTCTACCAGTACAGAGGATAGAAGTTCGACAGCTGTGTTCTGCAAACAGGATTATAGGACATAATGACTAAATTCTTACAACCCAAGTTAGAACCCATACATTAAACCATAATACTCCGATATCAGCATCGACCCCTTCTAACTTCTCTTCCCAGGTACAAAGTGTATGTTGCACAAGCATCGCTGCCCTAACACAATGTGGTGATGCTATTGGATAATACAATAATCTAAACCAAGACCAACATATTAAATTCTGTGTCAGCTGCAGAATTGGAAGCATCCTCCACATCATCTCATAGACAGGGTGTCACAGCTTGTCCCATAGGTGACTGTTACTGTGCTCAGGAAGAACATGGCATGGCATATTAAATGAGGCAAATATGCTGTCCTTTTTCTCAGCTGGATACAGATATTCAAGGGAATACTGTGATTTCCTTTAATACTTAAAAATAAATTAAGGCTGAATGATGAATTGGAAAAAGGGTCCATCCCACTCATCCACCCATTTGTGGTTCATTTGTGGATACAAAGGTGAAGTTGAATAAAATTGTTCTGTAATCAAATACACAAAATACAAAGAGGGAGGAAATGTTCTGACATTGATTTACATTTAGCGCTAGGTTATCTTCTTTCCTATCTGTCTGCCTGTCAAGTGCCTTCTTGCATATTCCTGGTATATAGACTTTTGTGGGCCCACTCAGGTACTTAGTTAAGTGCTTTGCTGGATTGGAACCAGAATGATCAGCTCCTTGCCTTAGGCGAGTATTCTCAGACTCGCTCCTTCTGTGCTTCCATCCGTGTGACGGATGGAACTCAAATAATTTCTTCTCTTGCTGCTGCGCCCCCCAAGGAAAGGCAGCCTGTTCTGTCCATGGTGGTAAGACAGCCGGTGACAGGTTTTCTGTATTCTGTACTTTTAGTGAGCAATATTTTTGTCCTCCAACAGCCATCCCCATTTCCCCCCCACACACCCCAGTCACTTGCCCAAGTTATCCTCCTCCAGGTTCTGTTCTTTCTGTTTCCCACTGTGATCCTCATGTTCCATTTTTGGCACCAAGTTAGCTCTTCTATCTTAAAAGGAAAAACATAACACCAGTACCAGATGAATATACCTATCCAGATGTATTGACCACCTCTGCTTTATCCTGTGAATGGACAAGAGCCTGCACCACTTTAAAAAGGCTACCAAACCCACAGACCTTGACTGTCTGCTTTTCCCTGTCAGTGTACAAAACATTCACTTCTGTGCAGCTGATCACTTTGGTCAGCCAACACCAGAAGGTCCAGGTTGTGATGGTGAAGGCCATATTAGCACTGTCCCCCTGTATTTGCATAGGACCTAAATGTGTCTTATTGGCAGATCTTTCTTTGTGTCTGTTGAAAGCCAGTGAGACAGTTACAAATAAACCAATAATTGATTAATGAAACAAAAAGACACACTTGTTGAAATGTTCCTTCAGACCATTGGCCAGAGCTGTGACATGGAGGCTTTATGGTATCCGACGACAACCTTCCCAACCAGGACCCTGTATGTATGAGCATGCATGAATTCCTGTGTTCCAATCATTCTGGTGAATGGTAACCCATGACAGTGAACTATCAATTAGTGTTTTTAAGTTCAGTTAGCGAAGTACGTTGTCAGAACACTTCATTGTTATATTATTACATAGAGCTGCGGAAAAATATTTTTGATGGAATATAAAACAACCCAAAATCCAAGGTGGTGGTTTTTTTCCCCGATTTAATTTTGAGCTTGAGTGAGGCCAGCTCTGCAGAAAACTTCATTAAGGTATGTTCTTGTGCAAAATCATGCTCCTGTACCCATGAAAAAAGTGTCCCCATCCCCCCTTTTTTTAAGCCAATAAAGTCAAATTTGAGGGGATGCAAAACTGCAAAATAAACAATTATCATGTAAAATTCTGTGACGCATAAACTGTAAAGTTTGCACAGCTCTGTCACATCACCATGTAATCTTCTGGCAAACACATCAGTCATGAAATCAGTACTCTGCAAAAGGCTGACATTTTGTTACGATATTTCTTTCTCCTGAACATTAAAGCAGCTTATGTATGTTAAAACATTTTTCTTCTTCAAACATTGTGTACTCCTGTGAATCCTCATATTTCACTGAGGCTGGTATTTCATTATTTCCAAGTGTGTGTGTGTGTGTGTGTGTGTGTATTTACCTTTACAGTATGTAGCCTGACTAGGCAGTGGATAGCTGTTGAGATAAATGTCATGTGCCCACTGAATGTGAAGCCTTCATTGTTACTGTCTCCCAATGTGCACTGCAATGATAAAGACCGCTTGTTCACATAATGGTTACAGCTGGTTGGATGTGAGTAGGGGGTTTTCACAATAAAAAGGCATTTGGCTTTTGCTGGGATCCTTGTCAGTAAGATACTCAAAGATGGTTAATTGGACATTAATGTGTCAGATTTTCAACAAAATAACAAAAAATTTGCCAAAAATAAAACTCAGAGGAAACACGCCTCCACATTTTACAACAAAGCTTTGTTTAAAATAGAAGTTTAAAGCAGCTGAAGATTGATGACATGTTGACATAACTGATGGTAAAGGAGTTGGCTGAAGCTATGGGTGTGAAGGTCCAAATGAGAACATCTGCATTAAGAAGCTAATTCTCTTAAACATACTGATCAAAATATTAATGCTACGTGTAAACACAAGTGCTTTATCTGACAGTGATTTACATTTAGAACAACTTAATCCAACTATGCACTGCATCTTTATTCATTACCAGCAGCCTTTACTTAACACTTCATGCCCGCTTGCACAGGTGGACAATCTACTCAGAGTGACTATTGTGTTTATGTTATTTTTTCATAAGCTGGGTTTGAAATTTGTCAAACTGCATCATTGTTTAACTATGTGCCAGTCAAAGGGAAATTGCCAGATGGAGCGGCTTTCCCCTAACCTTGCTCCAGGCAATGAAATTACACATAGGCAACAGTCTTATGTCAAGTCTTTAAAAAAAAAAAAATAGGCCATGAATAGGTATGACTATGTGCATTCACAAAACCTGGCTTTCTTATGCCACTAATTTTATATGAAGGCTCATGCCAATGGTAAATAAAACTTCATGTCCGTCATGTCACTCATTAACTAGGTGCTCATAATTTATGTATTTAAGGTTTGCTTGTCCGCCAAGCAATCAAACAGTAAACCATGTTTTATAGGTGTTAGTGTTTATAGAAACTGTAAATAAATGTCAAACAAAAAAAATCAGGTTTCAAAAAAACGATCAGGGTTAAGTCATTTATCATTGTTCCAACTGGAAAAATCTGAGAACCCACTGGTGCCAAAGCAAATGTTTCCCTGACTTTTTCTAACTTGCCGCTTAAACTACTAGATTGTAGAATTCTATTAGCAGGACTCGATGAAATGGAAAACTTTGCAGATCATATGTTTTAAATGAGCCTCTTGCTTAAAGAATAGGGTGGGTTGGTGGTTCTTACAAAAGCCATCTTTTAAAAAAAAATTATACCTGAAAGGGAAGGTGAGATGACATGGTCTAGGCAAAAATTATGCTGCTTGAGAAGTAGGCAGAGAAGTAATTTGCAGGTAAAGGCAGGCATTTTTGTTTCCTGCAGCCTGACCTAGCTGCAGCAGGCACTGCCATGTGTTTCATGCCATGCCTGCTGTAGAACTATTTCCTCTGAAACATGTAGAAGAAAGAAACAACAGTACAGAACATGCCATTTGAGTTTGACTCTGGTGGTATTTCATTCCAGCCAGAGCAACTACTTCAAGGAATCGGATAAAGGTACAGTGTTTGTTATGCTGACAGGTCTGCACAAACTTTGGGCTTACTCTTATGCACTGTCAGATAACAGGTATTTTCTGGCTAATTTATCTATATCCTCAAAGTTGTATATTGTACCAGTTAGTAACATGTAGGCTAAGGCTTGTAAAATACCCTGTAATCAAAACAAAGATCCCTTTATCATATATAGATATCTTTACACTGAGTCTCTTTGGCAGCATATGTTATGGAGTCACCATACTGGTTCCAGAGCTCAGGCTATCCCAAGGTTTGTAAATCTATTACACTATATTCTCCATATATAAGAATCCTCCCAAAATATACAGCACTTTCTCACTGAGTACCAAATCTACCTTAGAATGAAGAAGTAAATCTGAGTGATTTTTTTGGACTTCCTAGTATTTTAGAAATGACCCCTTTTGGAAATTGTTTGGGTGAATCTAACCTTTTTCCTCTCTTTCTAGCACAGAGATACCCAGAGTATCATCCATGGCCTAGTGGAGATCTGGTAGCTCCATATTGGGTACCTCTCTATTTCCAGATGAGAAAAATTGAACAGATGGGACAGGGAGATAGTGTCTAACTTTTTTGGAAAAAGACAAAATATTTACTGAGTCAGACAGCTAAAGATACAGATATGTTTATAAAATGACTTTTCTATAAGCATTTGTGGAAGATGCTACAGAAATGTTAAGCAATTGCAAATGGGGAAAAGAGATGTTTTGTGCAATTGTGAATGGTAGGACAGTGGGGTTAAAAAGTAATCTGTGTTAACATGTGGGCCTTGCCACGGAAAAGTTTTGTGGACCTCTGCTCCTACAAACAAACTGATGAAGTTGGAAATTTCAAAGTTACCTTGCTTGTAAATGGTTTCAGAGTAGCAGCCGTGTTAGTCTATTTCCGCAAAAAGAACAGGAGTACTTGTGGCACCTTAGAGACTAACAAATTTAGTTGAGCATAAGCTTTTGTGGGCTACAGCCCACTTCATTGGATGCATAGACTGGAACATACAGCAAGAAGATATTTATACATACAGAGAACATGAAAAGGTGGAAGTAGCCATACCAACTGTAAGAGGCCAATCAATTGAGATGAGCTATTATCAGCAGGAGGAAAAAAAACTTTTGAAATGATAATCAAGATGACCCATAGAAGGTGTGAGGATACTTAATTGTATCTAATTTGCATATTAATTCAAGTTCAGCAGCCTCTCTTTGGAGTCTGTTTTTGAAGTTTTTTGTTGTAAAATTGCCACCTTCAAGTCTGTCACTGAGTGGTTAGAAAGGTTGAAGTGTTCTCCCACTGGTTTTTGAATGTTATGATTCCTGATGTCAGATTTGTGTCCATTTATTCTTTTGTGTAGAGACTGCCCGGTTTGGCCGATTCCAAGATTTTTTATATGGGCCACTGGTGAAGGTTTATTTGTATACAAATTTTGATGTATGAAGCCTATTGCTCCACAACCATTTGCTTATGTCCTGATCATTATAAAATGCAAATAATGAGAAATGGGTCTCCTGAGCCAATGGCTTTGATGACCTCCTGCACGTTGGGAAGTCTTCAGGAGAGCATTGTTCTCCTGAGGATTTCCAAAGGTCTATGGGAGAAGCCCTTCTGTCCTGTACAAGAAGGGAATTCCCAATTTGACTCTCTGGTAGACCTTGGAAAAACCCCTTGCCCACTACTGGGCTCCTCAAAGACTTTTTCCCTACACACTGCTGCTCTCTCTATTCCCATTGACCTGTATAGTTTTCTTTTTGTAAGTTGTAAGGAAATAACTTTTATACATACACATAATGGACAATTTTAATGCTCACATCTTTCATTGCACCTTCAAATGCATGCTTCAAAATATTGGAAATCATATTGCAGTGAAAAATCTTCACTTCAACATGTTAGTTTCTTGCTTTTGTCCTATTGCATACATATTTTGTCCTATTGCATATATATGATAGTGTGTACATATATATTTCCATGTGCTTATCATTTTTGTTTTAGCTCTGTGTACAGTTGTTGTGTAGAAATGCAGCAGCAATTTATGTTTTTCAATAGCAGAAACATTTTCAGTATACTTCAGCTTTACGTTATAACTGGGCCAGATCCTCAGATGATGTAAGTTAGTGTAGCTCTGTTGACATCAATGGTGCGAAGCCTGGATACACCAGCTGAAGATATGGCCCTCTTGATCAAGTGTTTGGTATATGGAGAGGTTAAGATTATAATTCAGTTATTTAGTTATGTGGGATTGGGACGTTGGAGTTCAGGTGGTGGTTGCATTTCATTTGGAAAATGAAACTAAACTCGTCATTTTCACTGTCTGGGTCTACTGCATTTGAACTCAGACTCTGTCATTGTGTATTATAAATGCTTAACTTAAAAAAATCTGCTGTTTTATACTGAACTTATAAAGCTATAACATTTTATTTTTATTATGCTTTCTTTATTTTATTTTACAGAAACTTCATTTTGTTTTTTAACAAATTTTAACAATGACCTTTCAATTTAGTTTATTAGTATTATTATTAGTAGTAGTATTTATTTACACATGCTGGTTGCCAGGCATCCGGTTTTCAACTGGGACACCCTGTCAAAAAGGGACCCTGGTGGCTCTGATCATCACCGCTGACCGGGCCACTAAAAGTCCATTTGATGGTGCAGCAGGGCTAAGGCAGGTTCCCTGCCTGCCCTGGATCCATGTGGCTCCTGGAAATGGCCACCATGTCCGGCTCCTAGGCACAGAGGCGGCCACGGGGTCTCTGCGCGCTGCCGCTGCCCTGAGTGTCTGCTCCGCAGCTTCCATTGGCCAGGAACCACGGCCAATAGGAGCTGTGGGGGTGGTGCCTATGGGTGTGTGTAGCGTGCAGAGACCCTGATTCCTCCACTTAGAAGCTGGATGTGCCAGAGGCTTCCGGGAGCCACCTGAGATAAGCACCGCCTGGCCGGAGCTCGCACCCCCAACCATCTGCCCCAGGTCAGAACCCCCTCCTGCACCCAGCTCCCTCCTGTAGCCTGTACCCTGCACTCCCTCCTGCACCCCAGCCCCCTGCCACAGCCCTGAGCCCAAGCCTGCACCCCTTCCTACATCTCAACCCCCTGCTCCAGCCATGAGCTTGAGCCTGCACCCCAAACCCCTCATCCCTGGCCCCACCCCAGAGCCCACCCCCCCTGCTGGAGCCCTCACCCCTTCCTACACTGCAACTCCCTGCCCCAATCCAAAGCCCCCTCCTGCAACCTGAACCCCTCATCCCTGGCCCCACCCCAGAGCCCTCACCCGCTGCCCCAGCCTGGTGAAAGTGAGTGAGGGTTGGGGATGGAGTGAGCAGGGGGTGGAGCAGGGCAAGGGTGCTTGGTTTTGTGCAATTAGAAAGTTGGCAACCCTAATGACCATGTCTAAAGGAAATACACCTCAACTTTATGCCAATGTGGCAAAGGCCCTTAAACACCTTTTATGAATTGTTCCCACAGCAACAATGGGAGGGTATATGATGCATTAGCGTCAGTATTTTCTTCATGCCATTTGTGCCCAACATGCATTAGCATTATTTTAGTCCTGAGTTATTTGAAAACTCACCGAAATTAAACAAATAGATATACTGTAAACCTTACAAATACAGTAACTTGTGGTATCCAATTTCATGGTTATTTCCAATACATTTTCTAAAGTGATGTTATTTCCACTCCTCAGGGACAAATCCTGAGGTTCTTATTGAGTGCTCAATCTTGCAAACCATTACTTAATATGACTATGCCCCTGTGTAAGGGTTTTCAGGATCTGAGATTTTTACTTAGTCCTTACTTAGCAAAACTCTCACTGGTTATGTTCAAGGATTTGTGGCCTGATCCAAAGCTCATTAAAGCCCATGGTAAACCTCCCATTAATTTCAATAGGCCCCTAACCCACAAATAATACATATGTATAAATATGACTTTTTAAAAAAAGTTGGTGCCAAAATTGACCTTTCAATTTACAAAATCCATTTTAAAAAATACTTGTCCTACATTTTCTTGACTTTCTGAAGATAGCCTTTGATTCTCTATTTTTTTCTTAAATAAAGGCAATAAATACTTTCAAATATCTAGGGACATAATTCGTGCCCTGTAATGCATGGTTTAAAAATCCAGCTCTTTTCTGGCTCATTACCCAGCCTGTAGACTTGATTTTTTTTTTAATTAATGTGAGAACACCTTCTTTATGGCATGTTCATGTTTGCTCAAAAGTTACATCATGTTTCAAATTATACAAGATGTCAGTACCAAGTATAATGATCTTTATTTCTAAGTTTCCAAAATGAGCACTGCATTTTTGGGGGTAAATTGCAACCTGGAAAGGAGAAAAAAAATATTTTTTTTTAACGAATAAAGTTTGTGTGTGTTGTAAACATACATATACATCACAGCTTATAGAGACAGCATGTGGTCTGTTTTTATATGGTGTGTCCACAATAGTTAAATGCCTCCAAGCAACACATCATGGATCTCCCTGTATTTCCTAACTACTGTCTGATGCAGTGCGCAAGCGACCAGGGGCTGCTAATAGGGAGTTTCGCAAAGGAGTTCTCCAGGTGAAGGAGGAGCAAATACAGCACCCTTGGGGTAAGTGGCTGTCTGTAGTGTGTGTTTGTGTTTGGGGATTACTTGCTGTGTGCTGAGCTTGTGTTTGTCTGTCTGTTTGGTTGGTTGCTTGAAGGACTGTGTGCTGTGGCTGGCAGTTGGAAGCTGTGAGCTTCAAAGTAAGGTTTGAAAGCTAGAAGCCTCTGTTAATTGGCTAGCCTTAGTCAGTGGGTGGGGCTATCAAGAAGGCCAGAGCTTTATAAAGCAGTATGCGAGTGACCAGGGACTGCTAATGGGGAGTGGGAAGGGGGCAAGGTTCACTTGCTGTTCTTTAAAACCTGTAAACTAAACTACATTCAAAACTTCTTGATTTTAAACAAAACCCTTTCATTAACTAGGTAGCTGCAGGAGACAATGCAGGCAGAAGCCCAGCAGCAGAGTGGGGGCTGTCCAGTTTATTGTGCCAAGTGCAGCATGTCTGATTACCTGCCCTGTGGGCAGGTGGTGTATGTGTGCATTCAGTGCAAGAAGCTCCTGGCCCTCAGAGGCTGTGTACAGGCTTTGGAGTCCAGGGTGGCGGAACTGGAGGAACTAAGGGAGGCAGAGAGGTATGTTGATGAAGCTTTCCGGGACACTGTAGAATTGTCCCACCTCTTGTTAGACAGCCCCTGTGCTGTTGAGGAGGATGAAAGGCCCAGGGAAGCAGAGCAGGCAATGGGAGCAGAAGGAAACCTTCCCATAGTTGGGACCCTCCTTCCAGATGGTGTTAGGGTATCCTCTCATACAGAGGTTACCTCTCCGGGGGAGGAAACTCCAGTCATTAGGAAAAGGCAAGTGTTAGTAATGGGAGATTCGATCATTAGAAACATAGCTGGGTTTGTGATGACCGGGAGAACTGTATGGTGACTTGCCTGCCTGGTGCGAAGGTTGCAGATCTCTCGAGGCATCTGGATAGACTTATGTGTAGTGCTGGGGAGGAGCCGGTGGTCGTGGTACATGTAGGTACCAGTGACATAGGGAAGGGTAGGAGAGACGTCCTGGAGGCCAAATTTAGGCTGCTAGGGAAGAGACTGAAATCCAGGACCTCTATGGTGGCATTCTCAAAAATGCTCCTAGTTGCACACACAGGGCCAGGTAGGCAGGCAGAGCTTCAGACTCTCAATGTGTGGATGAGACGATGGTGAAGAGAGGAGGGGGGTTAGATTCATTAGGAACTGGGGAAACTTTTGGGATGTGGGGAGCCTATACAGGAGAGATGGGCTCCACCTAAACCAAAGTGGAACCAGACTGCTGGCACTTAACATCAAAAAGGTTGCAGAGCAGTTTTTAAACTAGGAGATGGGGGAAAGCCGACTGCTGCAGAGGAGCATGTGGATCGGACAGAGACTTCTCTGAGGAGAGTCTATTGATAGAGATTCTCTAGGTTTAAATAGTCAGGAGCAGAGGATGGAAGAGGATAATATAAGGGACAGATCAGAGGAGAAACATTCACATAAAGAGTTAGACACATCAGAAAAGGGCAGACAAATAAATAGTGACAAGTTTTTAAAGTGCTTGTACACAAATGGTAGAAGTCTAAATAATAAGATGGGTGAACTAGAGTGCCTTGTGATAAAGGAGGATATTTATATAATAGGCATCACAGAAATTTGGTGGACAGAGGACAATCAATGGGACACAATCATTCCGGGGTACAAAATATATCAGAAGGACAGAACAGGTCATGCAGAGGTTGGGGGTGGGAGGAGTGGCACTATATGTGCAAGAAAATGTAGAATCAAATGTAGAATTAAGTGAATCCACTTGTTCCATAGAATCTCTATGGATAGTAATTTCATGCTCTAATAAGAATATAACATTAGGGATCTATTGACCACCTGACCAGGACAGTGATAGTAATGATGAAATGCTAAGGGAAATTAGAGAGGCTATCAAAATTAAGACCTCAATAATAGTGGGGGATTTCAATTATCCCCATATTGACTGGGAACATGTCACCTCAGGGTGAAATGCAGAGACAAAATTTCTCGATACTTTAAGTGACTGCTTCTTGGAGCAGCCGGTACGGGAACCCACAAGGGGAGAGGCAACACTTGATTTATTCCTGAGTGGAGTGCAAGAGCTGGTCCAAGAGGTAACTATAACAGGACCGCTTGGAAATAGTGACCATAATATAAGAACATTTAACATCCCTGTGGTGGGAAGAACATTTCAACAACCCAACTCTGTGGCATTTAATTTAAAAAAGGGGAACTATGCAAAAAGGAGGGGGTTAGTTAAACAGAAATTAAAAGGTACAGTGACTAAACTGAAATCCCATCAAGCTGCATGGACGCTTTTTAAAGACACCATAATAGAGGCCCAACTTAAATGTATACCCCAAATTAAGAAACACAGTAAAAGAACTAAAAAAGAGCCACTGTGGCTTAACAACTATGTGAAAAAAGCAGTGAGAGATAAAAAGGCATCTTTTAAAAAGTGGAAATCAAATCCTAGTGAGGTAAATTGAAAGGAGCAGAAACACTGCCAAATTAAGTGAAAAAATGTAATAAGAAACACCAAAGAGGAGTTTGAAGAATGGCTAGCCAAAAACTCAAAAGGTAATAACAAAATGTTTTTTTGAGAACATCAGAAGCAGGAAGCCTGCTAAACAACCAGTGGGGCCCCTGGATGATCGAGATAAAAAAGGAGTGCTTAAAGATGATAAAGTCATTGCGGAGAAACTAAATGGATTCTTTGCTTCAGTCTTCCTGGCTGAGGATGTTAGGCAGATTCCCAAATCTGTGTTGGCTTTTGTAGGTGACAAATCTGAGGAATTTTCACAGATTGAAGTGTCACTAGAGGAGGTTTTGGAATTAATTGATAAACTTAACATTAACACGTCACCGGGACCAGATGGCATTCACCCAAGAGGTCTGAAAGAATTCAGATGTGAAGTTGCAGAACTATTAACTATGGTTTGTAACCTGTCCTTTAAATCAGCTTCTGTACCCAATGACTGGAAGATAGCTACTGTAACACCAATATTTAAAAAGGGCTCTAGAGGTGATCCCGGCAATTACAGACCGGTAAGTCTAACATCGGTACCAGGCAAATTAGTTGAAACAATAGTTAAGAATAAAATTGTCAGACACATAGAAAAACACAAATTGTTGGTCAAAAGTCAACATGGTTTCTGTAAAGGGAAATCATGTCTTACTAATCTATTAGAGTTCTTTGAAGGGGTCAACAAACGTGGACAAGGGGGATCCAGTGGACATAGTATACTTAGATTTCCAGAAAGCCTTTGACAAGGTCCCTCACCAAAGGCTCTTAGGGTATGTCTACACTACAAGAGTAGTTCGATTTAACTTAGGTCGAATTTGTGGATTCGATCTTATGAAGTCGAATTTGTGTATCCACACTAAGGACACTAATTCGACTTTGTGAGTCCACACTAACGGGGCAAGCGTCGACATTGGAAGCGGTGCATTCTGGGCAGCTATCCCACAGTTCCCGCAGTCCCCGCTTCCCATTGGAATGCTGGGTAGAGCCCCCAATGCCTACTGGGGGAAAAATGTGTCGAGGGTGGTTTTGGGTAACTGTCGTCATTCAACCGTCACTCCCGCCCTCCCTCCCTGAAAGCGCCTGCAGGAAATCTGTTCGCGCACTTTTCTGGTCAGTGACAGCGCGGACGCCACAGCACTGCGAGCATGGCGCCCGCTGCGATCATCGCTGCACTTATGGCCGTTGTCAACTCCTCGCACCTTATCGTCCACCTCTTCCACAGTCAGCTGCTGAGAAATCGGGCGAGGAGGCTCCGGCAGCGCGGTGAGGACATAGAATCATAGAATTCAAGATCAGAAGGACCCCATGATAATCTCTAGCTCGACCTCTCCCCAGATGCAGGGCACATAAAGCGATCCACCCTCCTTTAGCAGCCCCCCCCCCCCCCATGCTCGGAGGGAAAAAAAACTCCAGCCACTGCACCCAATCTGGAGGAGGAAAATTCTCCCGACCCCAATAAATGGCGGTCAGCTGAACCCGAGCCCCAGGCTACCCTCTGGAAAAAGGTTATATCATATCATTGACCCCATTGTACTATTTACCAGTGTGGCACTTGAATGACCTATTGAGCTAAGCCGTTCCTATCATACCATCTCCTCCATAAACTTATCTAGCTTAATCTTAAAGTCATGGAGGTCCTTCGCCCCCACTGTTTCCCTCGGTAGGCTGTTCCAGTATTGCACTCCCCTGATGGTTAGAAACCTTCGTCTGAAGTGTCAGAGTGGCACAGACCTCTCACAAAGCATGGGATCCCACGCCGCGGGGTGGCAATGGGTCACGTTCATGCTGTGGAACGGCGATTCTGGGCCTAGGAAACAAGCACGGACTGGTGGGACCGCATAGTGCTGCAGGTCTGGGATGAATCACAGTGGCTGCAAAACTTCAGGATGCGTAAGGGCACTTTCCTTGAACTCTGTGACTTGCTGTCCCCTGCCCTGAAGCGCCAGGACACCTGGATGTGAGCAGCCCTGAGTGTGCAGAAGCGAGTGGCCATAGCCCTCTGGAAACTTGCAACGCCAGACAGCTACCGGTCAGTAGCGAACCACTTTGGTGTGGGCAAATCTACCGTGGGGGTTGCTGTGATGCAAGTAGCCCACGCAATCGTTGACTTACTGATCTCAAAGGTAGTGACCCTGGGAAATGTCCAGGTCGTCATAGATGGCTTCGCCGCGATGGGATTCCCAAACTGCGGTGGGGCTATAGATGGCACTCACATCCCTATCCTGGGACCAGCACACCAGGCCAGCCAGTATATTAACAGAAAGGGCTACTTTTCAATGGTGCTGCAAGCACTGGTGGACCATAGGGGACGTTTTACCAACATCTACGTTGGGTGGCCGGGCAAGGTTCATGACGCGTGTGTTTTCAGGAACTCTTGTCTGTTTAGACGCCTGCAGGAAGGTAGTTTCTTCCTAGACCACAAAATAACTGTTGGGGATGTGGAGATGCCTACAGTGATCCTCGGGGACCCAGCCTACCCTCTAATGCCCTGGCTCATGAAGCCCTATACAGGCGCCCTGGACAGTGACAAAGAACTCTTCAACTACCGGCTGAGCAAGTGCAGAATGGTGGTGGAGTGTGCTTTCGGACGTCTCAAGGGGAGATGGAGGAGCTTACTGACTCACTCGGATCTCAGCGAAACCAATATCCCCATTGTTATTGCAGCTTGCTGTGTGCTCCACAATCTCTCTGTGAGAGCAAGGGGGAGACCTTTATGGCGGGATGGGAGGTTGAGGCAAATCGCCTGGCTGCTGATTACACTCAGCCAGACACCCGTGCAATTAGAAGAGCCCAGCGGGAAGCGCTGTGCATCCGGAAGGCTTTGAAAGCTAGGTTCCTCAGAGAGCAGGGTAACCTATGACTGTCCAGTCTCTTTACAGAGAAGCTGAACCTGCCCCTGTTTCACTTACTATTCACTTTTTTCAGCAGTTACATACCCCGTTCCCCAGGTTTCCCCCCTTCCAACAGATGTTTAAAAATAAATTTACTGGAACATTTTTAATTCACAAAGTTTTCTTTACTAACGAATTCGCGTTAAAGGGTTCAAACAGGGACGCAGACTGTGGTGGGTACGGTGTGCAGTGATGTACAGACCGCTTCTACACTCGAGGAATGACAGGCTCCTGCTCCTACAGCGGTCTCTGGGGGGAGGACGGTTACAGGAGGGTGTGCAGGAAGGGGTGGGTTTGCAGGAAGGGGTGAGGGGTGTGTGGGAAGGGTGAGTAGGTGTAGGGGGATGAGGGCTCTGGCTGGGGCTCAGGGCATCGGAGAGGCTCATGGCTAGGGTGGAAGGGCATGGTAAGGGCAGCCTGACCTTGCCATTTCTGGATGCCAGGCGCTAGGACCCTGGGGCAGCATACACCTCCCAGACTGACCTGGGGCAGCAGACACCTCCCAGACTGACCCGGGTGCCTAGTGACTGCACTCTGTGTGTGACCTGCTGTTGATCCTGCCCCCATGTCTGTACCCTGCTAATGGTGGCTGTCCTATGTAATTAACAAACCCCTCCCCCCCTTCACACAAAGTCTTCTGCAAAGAAACATGACAGAAAAAGGAATTAACAGCAAATTATTTTTAATACTCAACTACACAGTTGGGGGATGAAACTGGGATTTGGGATTGGGTGAGCCAGGAAGGGAAGCAATTCTCAAACTTTAGGGAATGAGAACTGTTTGGTACATGAGCGCTCTGCTGGGGTGGAGTGACAGTTTTCACGGCTCCTAGTGCCCCTCCTTCTTGTTATTTTGGGTGAGGGGTGGACAGGACTTTGTGGTGGGGGAGGGCGGTTGCAGATACAGTGCAGGGGGGCTCTCTCCGCCTGCCTGCGGTCCTGCAGAACATCCACAAGGCACCGGAGCGTGTCCGTTTGCTCCCTCATTAGGCCAAGCAGCGTTTGAGTCGACTGCTGGTCTTCCTGCCGCCACCTGTCCTCCCGTTCGCTGTGTGAGCGCTGGTACAGAGAGAGGGTCTCCCTCCACTGGCTCTGCTGGGCCGCCTCGGTTCTGGAGCAGGCCATCAGTTCAGCGAACATCTCATCCTGAGTCTTTTTCTTTCGCTGCCTAATCTGCGCCAGCCTCTGTGAGGGGGATGCCGGGGCAGGTCGGGAAACAGCCGCAGCTGTGTGATGGGGAAAAAGGAAGTGATTTCCTTGCAAAGATACATGTTTGTGAACACTGAACACAGTCTAGTCTGTCTCTGTGAACAAGACCATACACGGCACCTATCTCATGCGTTCTCAGGACAAGTTCAAATTTTCGGCATTCGCTTTCATTGCCTGGGGTCTTGCACTGGAGATCAGACAAGCGGGGCAGGACAGCAGAATCCGTGTAGCAGCCAGGCCTGGTAAGCCATAAACTTTAGGCTGCTTAAAAGTTAATGTATAGCAGTGCCCTCCTGCTGCAGGCAATCCGGAAAGCATAAACTCTGACCCTGTTCCACCCCCTCGCGGCTGTCCCCGGGAAAGATCCCTGTATGCTTCCCCTCTGCAGCCTCCACCACATGGCTGTTAAACGACGCTTAGTGTTATGCAAAGGAAAAGTGAAGCATTCCCTATAGTAACATTACACTAATTCCCCTAATTAGATGCAGCAGTCGCTAAGCGAGATCACCCTGAGGCGGGTCACTAAGACAGAGAGAGCGCATGCTGCATGAAACCCTGCACAAACCAGGGCCCTATGCTGCCATGCTCGTGGAGGCAATGCTCCCACTGTACCTGAGGATAGCCTGGCGCGGAAGTGTGTGCTTCCACGGAGCACCCAATAAGGCACCTCTCCCCAGGAACCTCCTGTGGAGGCTTTTTGAGTACCTGTACGAGAGCTTTGTGGAACTCTCCCAAGAGGATTTCTGTTCTATCCCCATATGCATTGACCTTTTCATATAGTTTTTATTCCTGTTTTTTGAAAAATAAATGTTTACATGTTTATAGCACTTACCGACTGATCCTTCCCCTGATTCAGAGTCCGGGTTAACGGCCGGGGAGGGTTGATAGGGGATCTCTATGAGGGTGATGAAGAGATCCTGGCTGTCGGGGAAATCAGTATTGTAAGTGCTGTTGCCTGCCTCGTCCTCCACAAACCCTTCCTCATCTTCCCCATCCGCGAACATCGCCGAGAAACTGCCCGTCGACACTATCCCATCCTCAGAGTCCATGGTCATTGGTGGGGCAGTGGTGGCAGACCCACCGAGAATGGCATGCAGTGCCTCGTAGAAGCGGCATGTCTGGGGCTGGGCTCCGGAGCGTCCGTTTGCCGCTTTGATTTTTTGGTAGCCTTGTCTCAGGTCCTTGATTTTCACACGGCACTGCGTTGCATCCCGGCTGTATCCTCTGAGTGCCATGGCTTTGGAGACCTTCTCGTAGGTCTTTGCATTCCGTTTGTTGGAGCGCAGCTCCGAAAGCACAGACTGATCGCCCCACACAGCGATCAGATCCAAGACTTCCCGGTCAGTCCATGCTGGGGCCCTCTTTCTACTCTGAGATTGCATGGACCCCTCTGCTGGAGAGCTCTGCATTGTTGCCGGTGCTGCTGAGCTCGCCCCAATGTCCAACCAGGAATTGAGATTCAAACTGGCCAGACAGGAAAAGGAATTCAAATTTTCCTGGGGCTTTTCCTGTATGGCTGGTCAGAACATCTGAGCTCAGACTGCTGTCCAGAGCGTCAACACAGTGGTGCACTGTGGGATAGCTCCTGGAGCTACTAAGGTCGATTTCCATCCACAAATAGGCTAACTCAACATAGCCATGTCGAATTTAGTGCTACTGCCCTCGTCGGGGTGGAGTACCGAATTCGAACTAAAGAGCCCTCTAAGTTGAACTAATTAGCTTCCTGGTGTGGACGGTTGCACGGTTAAATCGAATTAATGCTGCTAAATTCGACATAAACTCCTAGTGTAGACCAGGCCTTACGTAAATTAAGCTGTCGTGGGATAAAAGGGAAGGTCCTTTCATGGATTTAGAACTGGTTAAAAGACAGGGAACAAAGGGTAGGAATAAATGGTAAATTCTCAGAATGGAGAGAGGTAACTAGGGGGAGGTGTTCCCCAAAGGTCAGTCCTAGGACCAATCCTATCCAACGTATTCATAAATGATCTGGAAAAAGGGGTAAAAAGTGAGGTGGCAAAGTTTGTAGATGATACTAAACTGCTCAAGATAGTTAAGACCAAAGCAGACTGTGAAGAACTTCAAAAAGATCTCACAAAACTAAGTGACTGGGCAACAAAATGGCAAATGAAATTTAATGTGGATAAATGTAAAGTAATGCACATTGGAAAAAATAACCCCAACTATACATACAATATGATTGGGGGCTAATTTAGCTCCAACGAATCAGGAAAAAGATCTTAGAGTTATGGAGGATAGTTCTCTGAAGACATCCATGCAGTGTGCAGAGGCAGTCAAAAAAAGAAAAAGGATGTTAGGAATCATTAAAAAGAGATAGAGAATAAGACGGAGAATATATTATTGCCCTTATATAAATCAATGGTATGCCCACATCTTGAATACTGCGTACAGATGTGGTCTCCTCATCTCAAAAGAGATATACTGGCACTAGAAAAGGTTCAGAGAAGGGCAACTAAAATGATTAGGGGTTTGGAACTGGTCCCATATGAGGAGAGATTAAAGAGGCTAGGACTTTTCAGCTTGGAAAAGAGGAGACTAAGGGGGGATATGATAGAGGTATATAAAATCATGAGTGATGTGGAGAAAGTAGATAAGGAAAAGTTATTTACTTATTCCCATAATACAAGAACTAGATTAAATTAAATTAATAGGCAGCAGGTTTAAAACAAATAAAAGGAAGTTCTTCTTCACACAGTGCACAGTCAACTTGTGGAACTCCTTGCCTGAGGAGGTTGTGAAGGCTAGGACTATAACAGCATTTAAAAGAGAACTGGATAAATTCATGGAGGTTAAGTCCATTAATGGCTACTAGCCAGGATGGGTAAGAAATGGCGTCCCTAGTCTCTGTCAGAGGGTTGAGATGGATGGCAGAAGAGAGATCACTTGATCATTACCTGTTAGGTTCACTCCCTCTGGGGCACCTGGCATTGGCCACTGTTGGTAGACAGGATACTGGGCTAGATGGACCTTTGGTCTGACCCAGTACGGCCGTTCTTATGTTCTTATGACTTTGCCATAATGCAATATTATATTTGTTTTCCATATTCCAAAGACAACTCAGAGTATTTTATTTGGTATTGGTGGAATACTTTGTAATACCCTGACACCCGAATATCCTAAATATATGACAGTGGTAAATATGTTTTGTACAAAGTATGTCTTGTGAGGTATCATTCTAAAAATCTTGATCTGCTAGACATTAATATCTCATTGGATTGTATGTGAAGTTATGAAGTTTGGCTGTGTATGTGTTACTGAAACATATTGTGAGGTTGAAAGCACCCACAAACAGCCTTTCAGGTACAGCAGTAAAAAGATGGCTCACTGGGAAAATGCACATAAGCACAAGGATTACCCTAGGACTGTGTACAATAGGAACCTCTCAGAGATGGTACTACACAATGGGAACTGTTTGACCCAGGTCACAGCAAAAGAGCTTTGCAGCAAATGGGAATAAGATATAAAAGGGAAACAATGACATCATGGGGGGACCCCACTCTCCCTGCAGCAACACAAGTGGAAACACCTAAGGGGCAAGGACTGAACTGTGGGATGTGATGGTCCTAGGCTAGAAGGATCTTTAACCTGTGTATGAAAACCTGGGAAAGCCAAGGCAACTTGTGCCTTAAGAGTCTGCCAGCCTGTTTATCATTCAGGATGAGAATTTGCTAATTTATATCCTACCTATCTAGTGTGTTAAGCTCAGTTTGCTTTTTTTGTTCATTTACTAACGTAGTCTGTTTTGATCTGTTGGCTATCCCTTTTTATCACTTCAAGAGGTAGATCTTTACTTAATGAACTATTTTGTTTTAAACCCAGTTTGTGTAATTCATAACTGGGGGGGGGGGTGCAAAAAGCTGTGCATATCTCTCTCCATATTGAGGGAGAGGGTGAATTTCAATGACCTTACTCTGTATAGTTCTATGTGCAGCACAAGACAATACAATTTTGGGTCTATTCTCCAAAGGGGGAATGCACTTGCGTGCTGGGCAATTCCTTAGCTGAAAGCCTTCCCATGCAGTGCTGATTTCAGTGTCTGTGTCTTTCTGCAGCTGAGTGTGTCCCCACCTGTGTGTGTGCTAGAGGAGGCTTGGGGGTCTGGCACAGGCGGGCTCAGTGGTACCCCAGTACGTCAAATGGCACCCTGGAAGGGGGTGGGGCAACCCATCACACACTTAGTGGACCAAATTAAACCCAGCATAAGCAAACACCGTTTCTATTGACTTCTATGGGTCTTGAAAAGCTAGATGACTGCCAATTAATACCCTGCCTATTTTCATATTATTGAGCCAGACCATTGGCTGGTGTAAGCTGACATACATTTACACCAGTTGAGGTTCTGACCTATTAATTTTCACAGACAATTGTAGGAAACTGTAAATTCTTGATAACTTTGCGATAACAAGGGAAACAATTCCCCTTTCCCTTTCTGACCTGCTAAAAGGCATGAAAGTCAGAACAGCAAGAAACTTCTTTTCAGGAAGATATAGAGTAGGAGAGAAAGGAGAGAGTGACAAAGTTTTTTAAGTACCTTTGCAGTCTGACATCAACAGAATATAGAAGCCAAATTTTACTGGCTAGCATGCAACTTCATTCTTTCAGTTCCTATCTTCAGGATATCTAATTATCAGGTCTGTTGTGGCATGTTCATCATAGTATCTGATAACCTAATAATAGGCAAAATTCAGTTTTAGGGTACATTCCTGCAACTCTGTTGACTTCAGTGGGTCTACAAGGATGTGATCTAAGATGGGATTTGGCTGCTTTTTGCAGTGTTTTGTTGGGTAGGTGGGGACGCGTTCTCCAAAAATGAGAAATCCATGTGATTGCCTAATTCAGAGACTGTCTTTACTAATGGTGTTTGGCTGATCCTACCCTCTTCTTTAAGCAATTATTTCCCCTTGTTTTGGCAATCATTTAGCAGTACAAATTTAAGCTCTCCTTTGAAGCCATCTAGCACTTTCTATGACATGTTTGTGCAGCATACACAGCATATAATAAAGCAGTACTGGGAACGAGTGTGTTTGTTGACAAACAGATGGCCTGTGATTATATCTTGCAGGTATCTTGGGTTAGATCTTCAGCTGTGTTTGTGCCATTCTACCAACACAAAGCTGCCCTAGGGCTGGTTCCTATGGCCATACAAGGCTTTCCCTATGCACAAGGATGATTAGTATGTAGCTACTGTAGTGGCTCCTTCTATTAACCTCTACCCGCACCCCTACTGTTCTATCATTCCCCCTGCAACACAAACACACTGTAGCCTGTGCAAGGGCTTTGTTGAGAAAAAGGGGAATGACCAGGGCCTGCCATGTGGCCCTGCAATCTCCACTTGTGACACTGGCCCCCAGGAGCCATTGGCAGCAGGCATAAATTACAGCACCCCTGAGACTGCTCTAATTTACACCATAAACAAGAGCAGACCAAGGACTGGGGAAGTCAAAAGGGATACTTGGCTCCTAAAGATAATTTTGCAGATTAGGATCATTGTAATTGCTTTGATGATAGGGAATTTTTAGTAGCACTATCACATCTGTGCGGTCTCAGTCAATAGATCTGATGTTGGTGGTGGACATCCTGAGTAATCTGTGGTGTTGCCTCTTGGTGACTTACTTTAATTTCCTACTTTGTAAGGAATCATTTTGTTATTTTTGTGGATAAAATATCTTTGATGAAGATGGAACTATGGTGTTTGAACTTTATGCTGCAGGGACAAATGCACAGTCTTACCTTGTTGTAGAGATGTCGAGAGACGTTTGTCTCATCATATGTGGTTTGATATGAGTCCATGTTCTCCCTTGATGTCGAAAGGTAGCGGGAAAATATTGGGTCTGCTCTTACTGATGATTTTCAATGCGTCCTTGAAGGAGAGCAGGGTTTCAGTTGTCTTTAAGGAAAAACTTGTGAGGCCTCTGCCCAACAAATCATCACTTGATTGACAGTCTGGTCAAATATTAATATTCAAGACAACTCCCACTTCCACTCCCAGATGCCTTAGATTTCCATGACTTTTTGTCAATCTGGATTCAGACCTAGGTGAGTACAGTACTGCACATGTTCCATTTCCAGGCCTGAATGTGGAAACTACACTTCTTATATTGGTTGCATTCTTTTTTTTCTTTATAGCAGTAGATTGCAACTCTTGGATCACCCATTTCAAGCTCCTTTCTCTCCCAATAGCCCCAGCTGCATTATTCCAGTGGGGAATAATAATTCTGCTACTTTGTATCTAGATAGGACCAAACAAAAATAAAAATGTAGGCATTTTTTTTGTAACAATGCTGCATTTAGTTATGTACTGTAAATTTGGATCGAATCATAGAATATCAGGGTTGGAAGGGACCTCAGGAGGTCATCTAGTCCAACCCCCTGCTCAAAGCAGGATCAAACCCAACTAAATCATCCCAACTAAATCCTATTCTCAGGGACACTTTTGACATTGATATTAACCGGTGCAGGAGCAGGACCTGTCTGTTCTGTGATGCTTTTTTACCTCATTTGTTCTTTATTGTATACTTGATAGAGTTTACTCTGAGTTTAGATTTATTCCAAATTTTCCTTTTACAAGGATTCCTGGTTAATGAAAAATTAGTTTAATTCAGTGATTTTATTTTTATTTTAATTTTTTTGTGGTCAGTAATCTGCCCAGGTAGCCTTCTTATTCTTTGTTTTTTCCCCAGAATAGAATGTCTCCATCTTTCTTGAGTCACGCATTAATGCCATTGCTTCTCACATTTTTGTTGCCAGGCACAAAGGTTTTAATCAAGAAATGACTGATAACCATAGTTACACAGAATATTAACTCAAGGGCATATGAAAATGTAGTACAAGTTTATTCCTTAAGAAGGGCTAAATCACTTTGGTTTTAAGCCTGTGTCAATTTGCCACTCTATGTACAAGTTTGTCCTTCAGCTTAATCCTCTGTTTGTGAAGGTTTACACAATCCATTCAACTGCTCATCATTAATCATAGCCATACGTTAACTCTGCACAGTTTTGAGGGAACATTCAACAATGCAAGTTGTGACTAGAAAAGCAAGGTCTGTCAGATCAGTCATAATAGCCAAGGAAATGTTGGTGTGCTCAGAACATCAGTATTACCTGTGTGCATCATACTTGTGCCTTCATGAGGCTGTTTTTGCTTTTTCAGAAGTCTACCAGCCCTGCATATCATTCAGAGATTCTTGAAGGTCACTTATTTCCATCTGAGTCATTTGGAAGCAATAGAGCTTTAGAAAGCCAACTCCAGGTTTTGTTTTCTTTAGAGGACAGGTGATGCAAAGCTGCAAGCAGAGACACCAAGTGGGAAGGTACATACAGTGAGTAGCAGTAAAACTCAGGTTTGGATTCACTCTGGTGACTAACTCCACTTGTCTATTGTGATGCTACTGGTGGAACTTCAACTTCCAAGCCCATTTCAGCTGCCAGTTTGAGGATCTTATGGGATGTTAGATGGGATGGGATCTGAGTTACTGCAGAGAATTCTTTCCTGGGTGCTGGCAGGTGAGTCTTGCCCACATGCTCAGGGTTTAACTGATCGCCATATTTGGGGTCGGGAAGGAATTTTCCTCCGGGGCAGATTGGCAGAGGCCCTGGAGGTTTTTCGCCTTCCTCTGCAGCATGGGGCATGGGTCACTTGCTGGAGGATTGTCTGCAGCTTGAGGTCTTCAAACCACAATTTGAAGACTTCAATAACTCAGACATAGGTTAGGGGTTTGTTATAGAAGTGGATGGGTAATATTCTGGGGCCTCTTTGTGCAGGAGGTCAGACTAGATGATCATAATGGTCCCTTCTGACCTTAAAGTCTATGAGTCTAATCTTCCATCGTTTTGATGAAGCTTTTCTATGCCTCTTGACCAGTCCCTGTTCGTTTTTGTCATAAGATTCTGCATTCCTACTAGCTCTAACTGTATGGCCTGTAGCGTTTGAGCCACTGATGTCAGGCATTGTATGGAACTTTATAATGATCAGGCTGACAATGAAAGGCCAGGTACCTGCTGGGAAGAAGAGTTAATGTACAAGCTGCTGTGTCTACCTGTTGCTTTCATGAGTAAAGTTTTCCAGTTGCATAAGAATAGATGTGAATTTTGCAGTGAAAAAGCTCTTGTCTTTCTGTCCCGGGCACTTTATATAACATCAGTATGTTAATGAAGAGACATTTCTTTAGGTTACTATTGTGAAAAAGCTTGATAATTGTTTTGACTCTTCTGATTGAGCAAGTGTAAGTGAAATTCAAAACCACAATTTGTTGACAACCAGGTTTACTGTATGGCATGAAGTACATAAATATTGCTTTCAGTATTTCTGCTGAACTGCACCCTGAACACATCTTTCTTTCCCTGCCATCCCAGAGTAATCCATGCTATGTATCCTTGACTGTTTTGGAGAGAGCAAGATTTTATGCCTGTGGCTGCTGCACTTGGTTCAAATGCTGGGACAACACCTAAGAATTCCTCTCCAATGCAGGCATTTCCAAGATTCACTTTTACAAACCTCCCTACAAATGATATTTGTTCAGTGTCTGCCAGGGCTGGCTCCAGACCCCAGCGCGCCAAGCGCGTGCTTGGGGCGGCATGCCGCGGGAAGGCGGCAGGCGGCTCCGATGGACCTCCCGCAGGCATGCCTACGGAGGGTCCGCTGGTCCCGCGGCTTCGGTGGAGCATCCGCAGGCGTGCCTGCGGGAGGTCCACCGGAGCCGCGGGACCAGCGGGCCCTCTGCAGGCACGTCTGCAGGAGGTCCACCGGAGCCACGGGACCGGCGACCGCCAGAGCGCCTCCCACGGCGTGCCGCCCTGCTTGGGGCGGCGCAATTCCTAGAGCCGCCCTGGTGTCTGCAATATCTTTCCTCCATATCGGATCACCTATTTCAATCAATTTAGACAGACTTGGGGCTAATATGTGTCATGGAGCAGTTTCCAAATGTTTCCTTAATACTACATGTGTGGAAATCAAATTGTGCATGCATGTTTAAGACCAAAGCTATAAATGGGTTATAAAAATAACCCAGTTCATGGAGGGATAGGTCCATCAATGCCTATTAGCCAAGATGATCAGAAATGCAACCCCGTTTTCTGGGAGTCCTAAGCCTCTAACTGCCAGAAGCTGGGAGTGGACCACAGGGGATGGATCAATTGATAACTGTCCTGTTCTGTTCATTCCCTCTGAACCATCTAGCATTGACCACTGTCAGAAAACAGGATACTGGGCTAGATGGACCACTGGTCTGACCCAGTATGGCCGTTCTTATGTTTTCTGTGGTCTTGTATAGCACCAAGCACTATGGTAGATGCAATTGGGCACAGCTCTGGAAGTGTCACTTTTTCCTCAACAATTGCTTTCGTCATGGTCATGATATGAGAATTTCCAAGGCATTCATTTTTTACATGCTATCTAATTGCTTAAGTGAAGATCTTGTATTTGGTGAAAGACCTGCTGATGAGTGCACCTTGTATTTTAGCTCTTTGGCCAGAAAAGGATGCAGTAGCAACAAAAAAGCTCCATTCTAAGTGGAGGAAACCACAGTATTTTGGTTGCTGGTCCCAGTGCTGTTCAGGAGGAGATGGCGTTTCTACGTAGCATCCGGGAGTGTGAGGGCTGCATCAGTAGGAAGACAATGCACACGGAGACAAATGGGATGGACGATGCTAGCGCACTACAGAAAATTGGCTTCTTGGTGAGGAGCAGACTGGCTGCTGGCCAACCCTGGAAGTAGACAGTGCTCTGTCCCCACCCAGGTCTCCTGTCCCTCAAGGTAAAGAACTGGTATGATTATGGTAACAATTAACTGGGTTATCAGAGACAGAGTGGAACCACCTGACTGTGTGCAAGAACCTGACTCTGTGTCATGTGGGGAGGGATAGCTCAGTGGTTTGAGCACTGGCCTACTAAACCCAGAGTTGTGAGTTAAATCCTTGAGGGGGCTATTTAGGGAACTGGGGTAAAAATCTGTCTGGGGATTGGTCTTTCTTTGAGCAGGGGGTTGGACTAGATGACCTCCTGAGGTCCCTTCCAACCCTGATATTCTATGCCCTGAACAAATCCCTGTTCCAGAACCAGGATTGATAATGATAGGACCAGCACTACCAGTCCTCACCACAGGGTCAAGGTGCATATTCCTTTAGAGGAAGTGAACAGACAATGTGCAAAGGTCAGGCCTCAAATGAGTAGAAACATTACTAGCCTAACAAACCAAATTGGTGAGTGGCTTAACTAGACAGAAGAGGTGATTACTAGATACCCTTTCAGAATGATTTGGTGCAGGTAATTCTGTTGGCAACACCTATACCATAGCACGCCAAGCTGAAAGGAGGGACTCACTGGAATCAAGGCTGGCAGACACTGTAATCTCTAATGCCCAGGGAGCACTGGATAATACTAAGGCTAGTCAATTGATCCTAGACAGCTTAAAGGATCTGTCAAACTCTGTATCCACCTCATTAGATATAACAAAATACCTGGGTCAAGAAGTCACCAGCCTGCTAATAAATGGGACTAAAATAAAGGCACTGGAGGAGAGTTGCTGGAGAGCAGGACAAACGTTGGCTATCACAAGGAATTGTAACCAATCTCCTTGATGACCAGGTCCACCCAGCCCTTAGGGTCCCCTGTACTCCTCCGTAGGCATGGGGAAACAGAGAATCAATGAGAGTCCAAAGACCAGTTTGGACAGGTAACAGTAGCCTTCTGGTACCTTTAGGCATCCCTCATTTACAGTGAGCCAGGATGGTGACCTTCTTGCCAGTATGGAGGAAGGGTCACGTTATTAAAATAGAAGGCGTTGCGTACGCTGAGGTCGCTGGGAGAGCATTGTATCCTAGTGAATGTTGCACCCACTCTGATAAAGAAATTCTGTGTACATGCCCATATAATGTTCTAACAAATCTGTCTAGGTTCAAAGTGGCTATTACTGAGAAACTGGTCCAGATGAATGGTACCTACTGGTGTGTGACTGCCCAGAACCACTCCATCAAGCTAAATGGAAAGCCCTGCCCCTTGAGACATCCATCCGTGTGCATGACGGTCCCCTGAAGGTCAACCCTGACTGTTGATGGGACGCGGCTTCACTGTACTCCACCAATGATGGGTAACCTAACATGGGATTCGGAATGGCACTCCGGCAGTAAGTATCTAGAGGAGGGTCTACAGGCCCTGCAAGCGAAGATTGAGGAGTTGGTGGCTGAGGCCCAGAGGCATATTGGGGAAGTCCATCTGAGGTACACTCAGATAGGGAAAACCGTGAACCAGGCTGATGTGAAGCACTCGAAGGCAAGGAACCAGGCAGTGGAGGTTAAAGCGATGATTATGGGTGATGCCATCTCAGGTGACAAGGTCCCCTGGGGATGGATCTGGGTGTTATTTTGTCAAGTTATGTGGAGAGTGTCTATCCTAACATTCCTGATGGTACTTGTGCTTTACCGGCGACTCTGCAATAGGCTGGGTACATTAAAATTGGTATATTTGACCTGGCGGGTTAAGGAACGCTAGGGTCAAGAGGAGGGACTGAAGGGTTAAAATCCATGTGCATTTTATATATCAACCTGGTATGTGGATTGTGCCAGCTCTTTTCCAGACCCAAAGTCCAGAGTATGGTCAAGAGACCAGAGGCCTAGCAAATAGTGATCAGCTAAGAGAAAACTGGGGTAAACAGATAATCTTGTTTTGCTAAAATATGCTTGGTCAGTAGAATTGCCAGGTGTTGGAGCTAAGAACTAAATAATTGTGTCTTATTCAGAGTTGCAGACTGAACAAAGAATCCCTATTCCTATTGTGTTAGTCTCTTCTGTAGGGAGACATTCTTGCCATAAATCCAACCTTGAGTTTATGAAAAGTTGGCACATGTCAGTACAAGATGTGCCATCCTTCCACCTCCTTTCCGAGGGACCAATGCCTCGCCTTTAGACACACAGACGACAATCTTTATTGCCATATACTTTCATTGTTTCTTTGCTTTAACCCCTAGGAATGTACCTCTTGGACAATCAAAGGAGTTGCTCCATTCCTATGGACCCCGTATCAGAATTCAACATATATATTTTATACTAATAACATTTTATCAAGGTATTAATTAAATGTTAACTTGCTAACTTGAGACCATGGGCGGAGACTTTATGTAACCTGTTAACCATTGGCTAATGTGCTAACCTGTCTTGCTGCAAAATCTATCCCAGGGTGTGGAACTGACTACCCCATCACTTTTCCCCGCCCATGGAAAATCTATATATTCTATTGTAATCAATTGATTGACAGTGTCTCTGAGCCTAATAAGCAAGGTGACACTCCGCCAGTGCTGTGTGTAATAAACTCCTATGCTTGACCTCTACACAGTTTGGATTTATGTCATTCAGCCACTGCAGCCGAGAACAGGAGATGTAGAGTGCTGGTGGATGGGGATTTCCTTCTGAGGGAAATGGAGGCATCCATTTGCTGACCTGACATGACGATGTCCTGGGAGGTGTGCTGCCTGCCTAGAGCCCGGGTCTGAGACTCCTCCATCCCTTTGACAATGTTGCTAATCCATGTGGGCACTAATGATACTGCCAAGTCTGACCCTGAGCAGATCAGCAGTGATTACAGGGCTCTGGGAGCAGGTTGAGTTCTCACCCATCCTCTGCTTATGGGTAAGGGCCCAAAAGGTGGTGGGGGATGGGGGGTGCGAACATATTGGAGATGAATGCACGGTGGAGCAGATGGTGTCAATGGGAGGGCTTTGGATTCCTTGACTGTGGGGTGCTGTTTTAGGAAGAAGGTCTGCTTGGAAGAGATGGGCTTCACCTGACCAAGAAGGGGAAGAGTGTTTTTACACATTAACTAGTCAACTTAGTGAGGAGCCTTTAAAATAGGTTCAAGGCGGGCAGGCAACAAAAGCCCACAACTAAATATTAAAAAGTGACTTTAACAGAGGGTTAGATTTTGGGGGGAGTGGGGCACTATGGAAAATTTCATAGGAGCAACAAGAGGGAAATCAGTGGGTGACTCCCCCACAAATGCAAGGAGAATGGGAAATAAACAGGAAGAACTGGAAGTATTAGTGCATAGGCTAAAATATTACTTCACTGGGATCACAGAGACTTGGTGGGATAAGTCTTGTGACTGGAATATTGGTATATAGTGGTATAACTTGTTCAGGAAGGACAGGCAAAGTAAAAAGGGAGGAGATCTTGCATTATGCATCAAGAATATATATATGTGTTCTGAGGCCCAGAAGGAGGGGGACAGACCAGGTTGAGTGCCTTTGGGTAAAGACAAAAGGGAGTAAAACACAGGAGTGACTTCATGTCAAGGGTCTACTATAAACCACCAGATCAGGAAGAGGAGGTGGATGAGGCATTTCTGGGACAAATAAAATAGCTGAAACACAAGATATAAGAACATAACGTAAGAACATAAGAACGGCCGTACCAGGTCAGACCAAAGGTCCATCTAGCCCAGTATCTGTCTACCGACAGTGGCCAATGCCAGGTGCCCCAGAGGGAGTGAACCTAACAGGCAATGATCAAGTGATCTCTCTAGGGCTAGGAACACCATTCTTACCCATCCTAGCTAATAGCCATTTATGGACTTAGCCACCATGAATTTATCCAGTCCCCTTTTAAACATTGTTATAGTCCTAGCCTTCACAACCTCCTCAGGTAAGGAGTTGCACAAGTTGACTGTGCGCTGCGTGAAGAAGAACTTCCTTTTATTTGTTTTAAACCTGCTGCCTATTAATTTCATTTGGTGACCCCTAGTTCTTGTATTATGGGAATAAGTAAATAACTTTTCCTTATCCACTTTCTCAACATCACTCATGATTTTATATACCTCTATCATATCCCCCCTTAGTCTTCTCTTTTCCAAGCTGAAGAGTCCTAGCCTCTTTAATCTTTCCTCATATGGGACCCTCTCTAAACACCTAATCATTTTAGTTGCCCTTTTCTGAACCTTTTCTAGTGCTAGAATATCTTTTTTTGAGGTGAGGAGACCACATCTGTACACAGTATTCGAGATGTGGGCGTACCATGGATTTATATAAGGGCAATAATATATTCTCAGTCTTATTCTCTATCCCCTTTTTAATGATTCCTAACATCCTGTTTGCTTTTTTGAACGCCTCTGCACATCTTCAGAGAACTATCCACGATGACTCCAAGATCTTTTTCCTGACTCGTTGTAGCTAAATTAGCCCCCATCATGTTGTATGTATAGTTGGGGTTATTTTTTCCAATGTGCATTACTTTACATTTATCCACATTAAATTTCATTTGCCATTTTGTTGCCCAATCACTTAGTTTTGTGAGATCTTTTTGAAGTTCTTCACAATCTGCTTTGGTCTTAACTATCTTGAGTAGTTTAGTATCATCTGCAAACTTTGCCACCTCACTGTTTACCCCTTTCTCCAGATCATTTATGAATAAATTGAATAGGATTGGTCCGAGGACTGACCCTTGGGGAACACCACTAGTTACCCCTCTCCATTCTGAGAATTTACCATTAATTCCTACCCTTTGTTCCCTGTCCTTTAACCAGTTCTCAATCCATGAAAGGACCTTCCCTTTTATCCCATGACAGCTTAATTTACATAAGAGCCTTTGGTGACAGACCTTGTCAAAGGCTTTCTGGAAATCTAAGTACACTATGTCCACCGGATCCCCCTTGTCCACATGCTTGTTGACCCCTTCAAAGAACTCTAATAGATTAGTAAGACACGATTTCCCTTTACAGAAACCATGTTGACTATTGCTCAACAGTTTGTTTTTCTATGTGTCTGACAATTTTATTCTTAACTATTGTTTCGACTAATTTGCCTGGTACCGACGTTAGACTTACCGGTCTGTAATTGCCGGGATCACCTCTAGAGCCCTTTTTAAATATTGGCATTACATTAGCTAACTTCCAGTCATTGGGTACCGATGCCGATTTAAAGGACAGGTTACAAACCTTAGTTAATAGTTCCGCAACTTCACATTTGAGTTCTTTCAGAACTCTTGGGTGAATGCCATCTGGTCCCGGTGACTTGTTAATGTTGAGTTGATCAATTAATTCCAAAACCTCCTCTAGTGACAATTCAATCTGTGACAGTTCCTCAGATTTGTCACCTACAAAAGCCAGCTCAGGTTTGGGAATCTCCCTAACATCCTCAGCCGTGAAGACTGAAGCAAAGAATCCATTTAGTTTCTCCGCAATGACTTTATCATCTTTAAGCGCTCCTTTTGTATTTTCATCGTCAAGGGGCCCCACTGGTTGTTTAGCAGGCTTCCTGCTTCTGATGTACTTAAAAAACATTTTGTTATTACCTTTGGAGTTTTTGGCTAGCCGTTCTTCAAACTCCTCTTTGGCTTTTCTTATTACACTCTTGCACTTAAGTTGGCAGTGTTTGTGCTCCTTTCTATTTGCCTCACTAGGATTTGACTTCCACTTTTTAAAGGAAGTCTTTTTATCTCTCACTGCTTCTTTTACATGGTTGTTAAGCCACGGTGGCTCTTTTTTAGTTCTTTTACTGTTTTTCTTAAATGGGGTATACATTGAAGTTGGGCCTCTATTATGGTGTCTTTAAAAAGGGCCCATGCAACTTGCAGGGATTTCACTTTAGTCACTGTACCTTTTAACTTTTGTGTAACTAACCCCCTCCTTTTTGTATAGTTCCCCCTTTTGAAATTAAATGCCACAGTGTTGGGCAGTTGAGGTGTTCTTCCCACCACAGGGATGTTGAATGCTATTGTATTATGGTCACTATTTCCAAGCGGTCCTGCTATAGTTACCTCTTGGACCAGCTCCTGCGCTCCACTCAGGATTAAATCTAGAGTTGCCTCTCCCCTTGTGGGTTCCCGTACCAGCTGCTCCATGTAGCAGTCATTTAAAGTATTGAGAAATTTTATCTCTGCATTTCGTCCTGAAGTGAAATGTTCCCAGTCAATATGCGGATAATTGAAATCCCCCACTATTATTGGGTTCTTAATTTTGATAGCCTCTCTAATTTCCCTTAGCATTTCATCATCACTAATAGATCTAATAGTACTGGGAGGACTTTAACTGCCCAGACATCTGTTGGAAAAGTAATATGGCAAAACACAAAATTTCCAATAAGTTCTTGCAATCTATTGGGGGCAACTTTTTGTTCAGAAAGTGGAGGAAGTAACTGGAGGGGCACCCATTGTACATTTAATTAGTACGAACAGAGAGGAATTGGTAGTGAATCTGAAGGTGGAAAGGCAGTATGGGTGAAAGTGATCATGAGATGATAGATTTCATGATTCTGAGGAAAGGAAGGTGTGAAATGAGTAAAATAAGGACAGTGAACTTAAAAAAAAAAGGCAGATTTTAACAGACTCTGAGAACTGGTAGGTAAGGTCCCATGGAAGAAAATTTGAAGAGGGAGAAAAGGAGTTCAGGAAAGCTGGCATTTTCTCAAGAAGTCAATATTAAAAGCACAACTGTAAACTATCCCAATGCAAATAAAGATAGGAAGAATAGTCAGTAAGAGGCCAAAGTGGCTCCTAGCAAGGGGTATAAAGGCAATAAGAAGAGGCTCTTTAACTACATTAGGGACAAGAGAAAGACAAAGGAAAGCATAGGTCCATGGGCAGCAGGTATAACAGGCCAGGGGAGGCTCTGCTGTGAATCCAGGAAGCTGAGTAGCAAATACCACCTCCTCAGCCACCCCAAAACCTGCATGGGGCATATCAAAAGCATCTTCAAAGAGACCCTTTTCTCTGGGGTGGCTTGTGTCGGGGGGGCGGGGGAGGGAGGCACAGCTGTTGCTGACCTGGGGGCTCCTCTGGGTGGGTGGGGAGGCCTCAGGGCTTCAGCCAGCCCAGGGCTCCTCCAGCAGAGTAGTGGGGAAGACTCGGGGCTGGGGGCTAGCTTCCCCAAAAGGGAGCTCCACCTACTGCCCATGCATAGGTCCTCTACTTAGCAAGGAAGGAGAACTAATTGATGGTCAGGTGTTTAATGCCTATTTTCCTTCAGTCTTTGCTAAAAAGTTTAATGGTGACCAGATACGCAACACAATTAATATTAATAAGGGGGAAGCAATGCAAGGCAAAATAGGAAAAGTACAGGCTAAAAAATATTTAGATAAGTTGCATGTATTCAAGTCAACAGAGTCTGATTAAATTTATCCTAGGGGGTACTTCAGGAACTAGCTGAAGCAATCTTGGAACCATTGGCAATCATTTTTGAGGATTCCTGGGGGAGAGGTCCCAGAAGATTGGATGGGGCAGACATAGTACCTGCTAAAAAGGGGAACAAAGAGGACATGGGGAATTATAGACCAGTCATCCTAATTTGGAAAGATACTGGAACAAATTATTAAACAAGCAATTTGTAAGCACCTAGAGGATAATAGGGTTATAAGGAATAGCCAGCATGGATTTGTCAAGAAAAAATCATATCAAATCAACCTAATTTCCTTCTTTGACATGGTAACTGCCTTATTGGATGTGGGGGAAGCAACAGATGTGATGTCTTTATTTTAGTTAGGCTTTAGGCACAATCCCACATGATTAGTCTCATAAGCAAACTAGGGTAAGGTGGTCTAGATGAAATTACTGTAGGTGGGTGCACAACTCAGACCATACTCAGAACTATTATCAATGGTTGGCTGTCAAACTGGGAAGGCATAACTAGTGGGGTCCTGCAAGGATCAATCCTGGGTCTGGTACTACTCAATATTTTCATTAATGACTTGGATAATGGAGTGGAGAACATGGTTTTAAAATTTGCTGACGACACCAAGGTGGGAGGCGTTGCAAGCACTTTGGAAAATTCTAAACAACCTTGATGAATGGGAGAACTGGTCTGAATTCAACAAGATGAAATTCAGTAAAGACTAGGGCAAAGTTTTTCACATAGGAAGGTAAAATTAAATGTCCATTTACAAAATGGGGAATAACTGGCTAGGTGGTAGTACTGCTGAAAAGGATCTTGGGTTTTATAGTGGATCACAAATTGAATATGAGTCAACAATGTGGTGCAGCTGAGAAAAAGGTGAATATCATTCTCGGGTATATTGACAGGAGTGTAGTACATAAGATATGAAAGGTAATTGTCCTGCTCTACTTGGCACTGGTTAGGCCTCAGCTGGAGTACTGTGTCCAACTCTGGGTGCCACACTTTAGGAAAGATGTGGACAAGCTGGAGAAGTCCAGAGGAGAACAACAAAAATGATAAAGGTTTAGAAAACCTGACCGATGAGGAAAGGTTAAAAAATGGGTCATGGTTAGAGCCCTGCAAATCTGCTGATATCCACTTTATAGCCGGAGACCATGTTTGCGGATCGAGGATCGGATGTGAACACAAATTTTGTATCTGCACAGAGGCTCTAGGCATGGTGAGTCTTCAGAAAAGAAGACTGGTGGGGGACCTGATAAGTCTTCAGATATGTTAAGGATTGTTATAAAGAGGACTGTGATCAATTGCGGGGAGGGATAGCTCAGTGGTTTGAGCATTGGCCTTCTAAACCCAGGGTTGTGCATTCAATCCTTGAGGGGGCCATTTGGGGATTTAGTTGGGGATTGGCCCTGCTTTGAGCAGGGGGTTGGACTAGATGACCTCCTGAGGTCCCTTCCAACCCTGATATCCTATGATTCAATTGTTCTCCATGTCCACTGAAGGCAGGATAAGAAGTAATGGGCTTAATCTGCAGCAAGGGAGATTTAGGTTAGATATTAGGAAAATCTTTCTAACTACACAGGTAGTTAAGCTCCAGAATAGGCTTCCAAGTGTGATTGTGGAATCCTCATAAGTAGAGACTTTTAAATACAGGTTCAAAAAACACTCTATCAGGGATGGCTTAGATTTACTTGGTCTTGCCTCAGCACAGGGGGCTGGACTTCTCCAGGTCCCTTCCAGCCCTACATTTCTATGATTCTATATAGATTAATACTGGGCAAACCAAAAATGAACAAATGATTTTGGATTACACTTTCTAGTCATAAAACAGGTTACAAAGGAGATCATAGTTAAATCTGCTCTGAGCTGGGATCACATAGTTCCCAATATTAGGGCAAGCTGCTGTTCCTGAGCTGAAAGTTGAGGTTGTTGATGTCATTGCATTACAATCTCTGCTTCTGTTGAGCAGCATGACTCCAAATTCTCTGGCATAGATTCTGCATGGAGGAGAAATGTTCTCAGTCAAATGAAATGTTTGGTTGCTTGAAAAAGTTCTAAGTATCAATGGTTACCTGAGGGTAAACATTAAAATATATTTGCATTTAATAAAAAGGGGCTTATTAATATTTTGGATTGGTTCTCTTATAGTGCCAGTTGTATGCCAAGGAAACTCAGCTGTCTTCAGCGGAGTTACTATTGTTTTTCACCAATGGAAGAGAGAGAGAATTATTTTTTTAATCCTATGACTTCCAAAGATTTACTAAGATGGACAAATGGCACAGTAAAAAGTATTACCCTTAGAAACGACAAATGAGTCACTAGTATGTTCATCGTTCCCAGAGGAGTCCTTATTTTTTAAATCATAAACTCCATCAGTATAATTATACTACTTACATATTTAAATGAACACAGTTCATTTAAAGATATGAAAAATACAGGGAATATGATTTTCTTTTCTTGGCTTTTATTTACTAGTTTTATTTAATTTTAAGCTTTTTCATATTTGTTTCCCTCTGACATTCCAGTTCATCAATACACTTAAGCAAGTAGTTAAATCCCACTGAAGTCAATGGAAAGTTTAGCATGTGCTTTGTTGGATTTGGGCTGGAATGCTTAAAATAAAGGGTTTCCAACTTCCATTATTGAATGACTGACCTGTTTTGTTTTCATTTACCTTATTAATGTTGAATGTCTAGATCATTTGAATATTTTTTCAGGTGAATCTGTCATTTTGTAAAATAAAATATAAAATGAGAAGTAAAATATAAGTCATAATGGAAATTACAGATCTCATTGACCAGGTTTGATAGTTATATAAATATACATTTTAAATATGAAGTTTAGACTGCTAAAGAGCCCTCTGCTCAAACTGAGTTGCTGGGAGGTGGGTATACCATCTAATGATGGGCCTACGCTCGTAAATCACATCAGAAATTCTGAGACAGTGTCACCATCTTATGCAAAAGATATATAAATGGGTGGAACAGAACAAAGTGGAGCGCCATCATGAGGAATCCCCTAGCTACCACCTGAGCTGGAACAAGGGCTGTACTAGGGGAAAGGATTGTGCCCAGACTAGGAAGGCATCCGATCTGTGAAAGAAATGTATTGAAACATCTTTCAGGGTGAGATATTATCTGTACTCAATTGTATTACTGTATTAGGCTTAGATTTGCATGTTTTATTTTATTTTGCTTGGTAACTCACTTTGTTCTGTCTGTTACTACTTAGAACCGCTTAAATCCTACTTTGTGTATTTAATAAAATCACTTTTTACTTATTAATTAACCCAGAGTATGTATTAATACCCAGGGGGGAGGGGGACAGCTGTGCATACCTCTCTATCATGTTATAGAGGGCAAACAATTTGAGTTTACTGTGTATAAGCTTTATACAGGGTAAAACGGATTTATTTGGGTTTAGACCCCATTGGGAGTTGAGCATCTGAGTGTTAAAGACGAACACTTCTGTAAGCTGCTTTCAGTTAAGTCTGCAGCTTTGAGGCAAGTAATTCAGATCCTGGCTCTGTGTTGGAGCAGACGGGCATGTCTGGCTCAGCAAGACAAGGTGCTGGGGTCCCGAGCTGGCAGGGAAAGCAGGAGCAGAGGTAGTCTTGGCACATGAGGTGGCAGCTCTCAAGGGGGGGTCTGTGATCTAACCCGTCACAACTGGCATTTCATAAAATAAAGTTTCTGTAAAAAAACAAATGCTGTGCAGAATAAAGCACAAAAATTTGGAATAAATTTAATGTGCCATGATTCATAGACCAAATCTACAAACTATACAGTAAATGTGGATGTTGTTTTAAGTCGGAAGATATTACCCCTAATGATAGTGTTTAGATTTACATAGTTTTTTCAAGTTAAAAATCTTTTGAGTATACAGTTATTAAATTAATATTTCCACTTTCATTAGAGCTATTTATATTTACCATCATACTCTAGTATTTTGTTTTCTAAAATAGTTTTGTTTAAACAAGAAGTTTCTCTCTTAAGTTCATCTACTCTAGTTTCCTGGAAACATTTGTACATGCTGCATATCTGACATTAATCATTTACATGACTATGGACTGCATGGTTTAGGATTTATGGCACTGGTCTGTGGATTCAGTAACTCTCCATTGATTTGTAATCAAGTTGACAAAACAGTGTTGTGATTTCCTCTTCTCTTCCTCCCCATCCCCAATTAACTAGAAAGTGAATTGGATAGTCCTCTTTCTTGACTCAGCCTTTCTAAATGACACACCAGTGCCTTTTCATATGCTTTCTGCAGTGCTACTTACTTGTGACTTAGAGTACCAGTATTGGAGTATTTCAGAGATAGGTGAAGCTTGTGAATGTCAGTCTTCTTGTGTATAATGCTGCATAGAGGGAGCAGGCTGCAATAGTGGCAGTGCAAACAAATGGGAATAAGATAACAGGGGAAAAGTAGTTATCATATTACATTATATCTTGTAAGAGAATATGCACACCCCAGAGGGCAGTTGACAACGTAAGACCGCAATTGATGTTCTATTAAATAACGATACTACTATCTATGATTTAACCTCAGTAGTGTGGAGATGCTTTTGGCAAATAGAAGGAAAGCTGCTGAAGAAAGCCAGCCTAATTTTGGAAACCTCTTTTAAGAGAGAACCCCAAAGTATAATCAAATGTATTGAGTACAATTTCTGTTCTGCCTTTAATAAAACTACCTTTCTTAAATAGCTAGTAGTTGCCAGTAAAATAGCCATATTTGGGCAAAGGCTGAGAACATTTAGCTATTACCATGACCTCTTCAAAGCTCAAAGCAGATCTTTTCATGGAAGCCTATTAGAGCTATTGCTCTAGAGAACCATTCTGGTATTTCAGTGGATGGAGCTCCATTTTCTGTTAACATGTAATGAACAGTGAGCTAGCTGAATACGGTTGTCTGCTGAGGAGACCGACGCAGCCAAAACCACCACCAATTCATGCTTCAATCTAAACAGAGTGATGCATTGCAGGTGCTTTCCACATCTCCTGGCACCTCCCAAAAACATTAGAGGGGATTTTCAGCTTCCTTTTCAGCTTTTAAATGGAGAGTCAGGTCAGTCTTTGGATTAGAAAAATCATAAATCCTCTGACCTATTGTATAGGCTTCCAGCTAGCATTGACTATTATCATGGCTTGTGAAACTCCACTACCCTAACCTATGCTGAAGCTGACAGAGTGCTAGTTTAATGAATGTATCTAAAGGCCCGCCATAAATTATCAGCAGAGAAAAGTCACTTCTCTGATGTTTGTGTATAAAAATTGGGCCTTAAATTGCTTTCTCCCTTAAACATCCTTTGTTTGAGTTACCCTGTAGGTGGCCTTCTTCTAAGATAGAAAGTTCACTGCCGTAAATAAAGTCCAGCAGGATGCAAGGTGCTGAAAAGAATGACTTCACTAGCTCTGTCCCTCCACTGCTGCAGTGAAATGAATGATTGTTGATTTGTATTTAATGCTCAATTTCCTCTCCATTACTACAGACCATGCAAGGCAGACCTTGTTTCAGGCTATTCATGTGAGAGCTCGATCTATCCGGTTTCACATCTGCTAAAGGCCCCCGTGTCATGCTAATTACAATCTCTCCAGGAACAAAACTGAGATTTTAAGGCCAAGGAGGGTGATACTCCTTCATAACCCATGTTCTAGTCCATAAAATTTGCTGTTTAAAAGTAAAAATCGGATCAGAAATGGGATGCAAACTATAAATGTAGAGAGCAAAGTGTAATGCTCTGGGGAAGGTCATGAGTTTTCTATGCACTCTTCATATATAAACCTTTTCGGAATGGAAAAGACATACTAGTAGTGTCTCTGCTTTCAGATTCCACAGCATAACAACTGCTTTTCCCTGCACCTCTATGTGCCATTACTGAGCACAGCCATTACACACACACACACACACACACACACACTCTTACTTTGTCACTATCTCCATAGAGATGACAGATGGTCCTCTGGAGAACAAGATGAATGCAGACTGGGACATGGAAATGTTTCTGGGACCCCAGGCTGCCTTTGTTTCTGCTCTTGCCTCTCTCTCATGTATCTTTTTTCCTCTTTTACAGAGGAAGCTATTGGAAGTAGGAGCCAATCCATTCATTTCCTCTCCAGCTTATCCTGCCAGCTGTCCTTTTCTTGAGGCTGTCATCTCCCTTTCCATTCTCTCTGGTGATAAGGCTGTCTCTCAAATTCCTCTACCCTTCTCCTCTGCTATCAAAACAAAACAGAGCTAAACTGACTCCTCCTCCTGTAACATTTTTTATTATTTGTATTACTGTAATTTGTATTAATGTAATTACTGAGGCCAACTGAGATCAGGGCCCAGTTCTGTAGGCACTGTTCAAACATAGTGAGAGACAGTCTCTGCCCCAGAGACCTTACAATCTAAATAAACAAGACAGGCTCTAGGTGGGTGGGGAAACAGAAGTACACAGAGGTGAAATGGCTTGGCTAAGGTCCCACAATGGCAGAGAGAGGATTAGAATCCAGGTCTCTGGAGTCCCAGTCCAGTGCCTACTCCACTAGACTACACTGCCTCCCCTTTGTAGTCAGCTGATTCTCATCCTAGGCTCAGCTGTCATCTTTTATATCTCTTGCCCTGGGATTCCTTCCAAAACTGCCACTCCCAGGGACCCTGAGTTGTGCCCTGTGGGAGTTGGCCTCATTCCCAGGATCCTTTCTAATTACCTCCAGTCCCTGGTGCTGCTCCTCGGGTCCAGCTACAGGGCACTGACAGAGAGCAGATGTCTGGAGCCCTGCTCAGGGCTGTAGTGTCTGTCTGCTTAAACAAGGGGAAGGGAAGGCTAGTGACTGCCTGGGGCCGGACTCCTGGGCTCCTCACAATCTCTAGCAGGCTCTCCTCTTGAGCAAACTTCCCTTGATACTCTGTGGCCAGCTTCACCTTTTAAAGCTCCCCTTCTCAAGGTAGAGCATGCTCTGCAAATGTGCCTAATCAGCACTGCCTGAGAGCAGGGACAGACAGTCTTTACACTTGCTATCTTTGGGATGGGGGTGCATATAGGAGAAATAATAGTATATTTTTGAAAAAAGAACAGGAGTACTTGTGGCACCTTAAAGACTAACAAATTTATTTTAGCATGAGCTTTCGTGAGCTACAGCTCACTTCTTCGGATGCATAGAATGGACACACAGACAGGAGATATTTATACATACAGAGAACATGAAAAGGTGGAAGTATGCATACCAACAGGAAAAGTCTACGCAATTGAGATGAGCTATCATCAGCAGGAGGAAAAAACTTTTTGAAGTGATAATTAAGATGGCCCATAGAAGGTGTGAGGAGAACTTAAGTTCTCCGCTGGTCCCGTGGCTTCGGTGGAGCATCCGCAGGCATGCCTGTGGGAGGTCCACCGGAGCCGCGGGACCAGCGGACCCTCCGCAGGCACGTCTGCAGGAGGTACACCAGAGCCGCGGGACTGGCGACCGCCAGAGCATCCCCCGCAGCGTGCAGCCCTGCTTGGGTCGGCGCAATTCCTAGAGCCGCCCCTGTTGCTGAGGGAGGAAAATCTGCTGTACTGGCTAGCCAAAAAGAGAGGCTGGACTGATAGCTGGAATGGGTGAACTCTGTGAGCAAGATCCTCAATTTACACAAGCTGCTATAGCTCAATTGAAGTCAATAGAATTGTGACAGTTGGCACCAGCTGAGAATCTGGCCCAAGCTTGTGAGTAATTGCTATCCATTTTTGAAGGTGTGACTCAAATGCAAATATCATTGATTCAAATTCTGGTTAGATGAGACTATATAAAACAGAAAAACAACGTTGGGTGAGAAATTCTGTATGGAAAAATACAGATGGGATACCATCAAGGAAGGGCCATTAAAGAATGGACACCTGTTACCCTCTGTATGTACCATGGTATTTGAGGTACCTTCCCATTCATAATATAAGGAATAACAAAAATACTATCATGGTAAAAAATCAGGGATAGGTTGTGACTAGCTTTGTGTGCGTTAACAGAGGGCAAGGCGTAGACTGGAAGGACACACAGCATTTCCTCCCCTTGGTTAGGACAAGTGGGTTGTCTGGGTTTACAGTGTATTTGAAATCCAAACTTGTTTCCCCCCCACCACCACCATTTTGTGTCTTTCTATATGCCAGCATGATTCTTAATCCTGTTGTTCATGTGCCCAGGGCAGGCTGTGCTGCCTGCTGGAAGTATCAGGACATTGCTTGGAATAAAGATGTCTGAAATTGAATACGATAATTATTTGGCTTTCCATAATCATAAAAAAATGGGGGCATTTATCCAGGGCGGTAGGCAATCTTGACACTAGTTACAAAAACAAAAATAAACAGCAGCTTCCCTGCACCAGACAAGACTAAATTCTGTACAAAAAATAAACCACAAAAATTTGCCTCCTCTATGCTGATTTAACTCCCATCAAATATCCTCCTCCTAATGTAGAGCCTTCCCTGTGTGTCAGCATGGATAATTTAATTGATTATCTAACTGATCTTTTTTATTTTTTTTATTTTAATTATTTCTGTAAAACAATAACACCTTCATGTATTAGAATATCTCTATGCACTACAGGGTTTAAGCAAAACTAGCTTTAGTGAAAGAAGCCAAATATGAGTATAGATAAGTAAAGGAAAGGGAGAAACTTCTATATTGTCAGGCCAAGAGAAAGGGATTGCTGGTAGTTTAGTTAGGTGAACTCAGTTGCTCTTATTTTTACTCATTCATCCTTGATATTAGCTCACTTTCCCTGCATTGATACACTGCATTGCAGAGTATCAATTTCAAAATTGCACTTTAGAGGAAAACTTTCCTATATAATCAATTATTCTTAGCAAAATACATTTTAGTGTAGAAGGTAACATTTTCAAAAGCACTGAAGTGATTTTAAGTTGCTTTTGAAAATGTGATGTAGGTATTTTTGAAAATCATACCCAAAATTATATATATTTAAAAAGTCAAGGTTCCTTCCTAATAATCTAGTGTGTAATTTTTTTTAAAAAGTAGAAAATTATTTCCTCCCAGAATATATGGTTTTGTATGTTTCTTAAGGGAGATGTTATGCATCCCATGGACTCTTCTTTCTTTTTTGCAAAGCTGAAAAAACATGCAAAAAGAGTCCTCTACCTTTCTGGCTTGTAAGTTACCCTTTAGTCTTGCAAGCAGATCTTACACAGGTAGTGTCATTGAAGGTAATGGCAGTATTCACATCTAACAGTTGCCAGAATCAACTTTAATAGGCAGCAGGTTTAAAACAAATAAAAGGAAGTTCTTCACGCAGCGCACAGTCAACTTGTGGAACTCCTTACCTGAGGAGGTTGTGAAGGCTAGGACTATAACAATGTTTAAAAGGGGACTGGATAAATTCATGGTGGCGAAGTCCATAAATGGCTATTAGCCAGAATGGGTAAGAATGGTGTCCTTAGCCTCTGTTCGTCAGAGGATGGAGATGGATGGCAGGAGAGAGATCACTTGATCATTGCCTGTTAGATTCACTCCCTCTGGGGCACCTGGCGTTGGCCACTGTCGGTAGACAGATACTGGGCTAGATGGACCTTTGGTCTGACCCGGTACGGCCTTTCTTATGTTCTTATGTTCTTTATTACAGGGACACAATATAAAAATCATACTTGTGTATGACCATTTTGCATTTAGTGTTGTTGCAAGTGAGACCTACAATTACTATAACTGAAAGATTCAAGAGAGAATTTTTCTCTTTTTTTTTTTCAGTTTGTCTGAATTTTGTGTTTGATAGTGCTTTGTGTATAGTCAGTTTCATTGTTTCCCTTTATATAGTTAGTCACTTTTCCTGTTTTGAGTGGGTCTTTCTTTCGCAAATAATAACAATGTGATTTTAAAACCAAAACATTAGCGGAGGGTTAACAGGCAGGTGTAATATCTGAAACTACAGTGAACTTATTTCTGAAGCTGACAAATGGGTGGTGTCTCTTTAAATACCCTCCATTTTGGGGGTGGGGCGGAGAAGTTGCACCACATTTTGAACATTATGCTGCAAATCAAAGATTTCTCCATTGTAGGCAATCTGTGGCTCCCCTGGAGTCCGGGGACTCTCAAAACCATGTACATTGCAGGTGTCTCAAGCCAGCTTTTAATGCCCTCAAAGAATTCAGTTTTAAATTTCATATGACATAATGTGATGTGTCATTTTCCTGTGCATGGTTCAACTACAGCAAATTATTCAAAATATAAAATACATTTTATTTTCTTACTCCCATGGTCATTTGCCTGAGAGATACATATTACATTTAGTATTTGTTTATAATATAGTGAAGTGATCCCTGTAACTTGGGCCATCTAACAGCTTCATATTGCTGGAGACAAGGATGGAAAAAGTTTAACTTATCAACTAGTTCAGGGATTAGTTTTGCTTTCCGGGGGGACACGAGGAAGTTGTTTCTGAAACAGCTGCATGATAAAGTGAAAGAGACAGAAAATCCAATGGTTAGTGCGAAAAACAGACATAAAAATCTGTGGGATTTGGAATCTCTTGGCGTTTAAACTACTGGGGTGTTTTGTGTACATCTGTGATCCTTTCATAATTGTCATGTCAGTCGCACAAGGGTGTGACAGCATATGTTTCATAAATTGCTATGTTCTGTTTTGAGCTATCTAAAGTGTGCCTTTGGTGACGCATGCCTTACAGATATATAGATGATGATGATGTGAGACTCCCATGTGAGACTTGGGTGAACATTTGTCTGTTTTCTTGTCAAAGAAATATGAATCTCGTCTGTAAGCACGGCAGGTATAGTTGCACCATGCAGTGGTGATGGCAGCAATAACTTGAAATGATCTAGGGAACTTGGATGAAAACTGTTAGAGGGGCTGCTTTGTGTCTCCTTTAGGAAATCTGGACTATCACTTGGACTAACCATTTGTGCTTTAGCTTCAGAACTTCTCCACATACAACAAATTCCTGTATTTTGAATTTTCCACCCTTCTACTTTGCGGGGAGGGCAGGGGAAATGATTTCCTTTCTCTTTGAAGACACAGTTAGTATCCATAATCTACATCATTGTCTGTTCAGTTACCTGAATTGAAGAAGAGAGAATGTTAATTTAAGCCAGTTCAATAGGCCTGCTACTCGGTCTACGTGTCTAGATATCCAGTACTGCCTATGAAAGGCTATTTCCTCGGTCTTTCCTTGCAGAACCTCCCTTGCCATAAAGGCTGGAATTATAAGGCGGGCCCAGAAGTTGTCTCCAGAAGTGACTCATCAGTGGGTTTGAGAGCAGCATACCTGGAGCAATACTCCCTGGAATGAGATCGTAGCATGAGGGCTGAGTGGTTCCATGTGGACTTTGAGCAGCTAGGGTCTATTTGCATGGTGTGCCAGTTGTATTCCCCCTAGGAAATACAAACCCTCTTCAACTTACCAGAGTACATATCAAAGCTAATTTTAGTTATCTAGAAGCATACATACACCTTAAACCAGGAACTTGTAGCTCAACATGAGAAAAATGGCTAGAAAGAACACACACACCCCTCCACCATCTGAATCAAGGATTTTGTCCATAAGGGAATTATAGCAGTACACCATTCAAAATTCCTTATTTTGTACAATAATAAAAAGATTAACTACCATGAAAAAGCGAACCCCCCTGAATAATCTTAAATCTTTGGTTGGGTGGATTATTGCAACATTTGATTCCTTTTTATATAGTATCTAGGGCTGTCAAGCAATTAAAAGAAATTAATCGAGTGATTTAATCGTGCTGTTAAACAATAATAGAATACCATTTATTTAAATATTTTTGGATGTTTTCTACATTTTCAAATATATTGATTTCAATTACAACACAGAATACAAAGTGTACACTGCTCACTTTATTTTTGATTGTAAATATTTGCACTGTAAAAACAAAATAAATAGTATTTAGCAATTCACCTAATACAAGTACTATAGTGCAATCTCTTTATGAAAATGAAAATTGAACTTACAAATGCAAAATTATGTACAAAAAACCTGTTAAAAAATAAAGCAATGTAAAACTTTAGAATGTACAAGTCCACTCAGTCCTACTTCTTGTTCAGCCAATCATTCAGACAAATAAGTTTGTTTACATTTTCAGGAGAAAATGCTGCCCGCTTCTTGTTTACAGTGTCACCTGAAAGTGAGAACAGGCGTTCACATGGCACTGTTGTAGTCGGTGTTGCAAGATATTTGCGAGCCAGATGCACTAAAGATTCATATGTCCCTTCGTGCTTCAGCCATTCCAAAGAACATGCGTCCATGCTGATGACAGGTTCTGCTCAATAACAATCCAAATCAGTGCAGACCAACACATGTTCATTTTCATCATCTGAGTCAGATGCCATCAGCAGAAGGTTGATTTTCTTTTTGGTGGTGGTGATTTGGGTTCTGTAGTTTCTGCATAGGATTGTTGCTCTTTTAAACTTCTGAAAGCATGCTCCACACCTTGTCCGTCTCAGGTTTTGGAAGGCACTTCAGATTCTTAAACCTTGGGTTGAGTGCTGTAGCTATCTTTAGAAATCTCACATTGGTACCTTCTTTGCATTTTGTGAAATCTGCAGTGAACCTGTTCTTAAAAGGAACAACATGTGCTGGGTCATCATCTGAGACTGCTATAACATGAAATATATGGCAGAATGTGGGCAAAACCACAGAGCAGGAGACATACAATTCTCCCCCAAGGAGTTTAGTCACAAATCAAATTAATGCATTATTTTTTTAACAAGCATCATCAGCATGGAAGCATGTCCTCTGGAATGGTGGCCAAAGCATGAAGGTGCATATGAATGTTTAGCATGTCTGGAACGTAAATACCTTGCAATGCTAGCTTCAAAAGTGCCATGCGAACACCTGTTCTCACTTTCTGGGTACATTGTAAATAAGGAGGCAGCATTATCTCCCATAAATGTAAACAAATGTGTTTGTCTTAGCAACTGGCTGAACAAGAAGTAGGACTGAGTGGACTTTTTTATTTTTGCGTGCAGTTATGTACCAAAAAAACTCTACATTTGTAAGTTGCACTTTCATGATAAAGAGGCCGCACTACAGTACTTGTATGAGGTGAATTGAAAAATACTATTTCTTTCTTTTATCATTTTTATAGTGCAAATATTTATAATAAAAAATATAAAGTGAGCACTGTACACTTTGTATTCCATGTTGTAATTGAAATCAGTATATTTGATAATGCAGAAAAACATCCAAAATATTCAATAAATTTAAATTGGTGTTTTATTGTTTTATAGTGCAATTAATCATGATTAATTTTTTTGAGTTAATCACATGAGTTAACTCTGATTAATTGACAGGCCTAATAGTCTCTCTATTATTTTTGTAAAGTCTTTTCCACTAACTCAAACATGTTGAACTACTCTCCTGGGAAAGCAGTTATTTTATAAAGAGATACAGAAACACCATAAATTCTCTGTCAGTTGCAATGAAGTAGAAGCTAAGTATTTTCTGCTTAAGAGGCATAGCGAATAAGTTTCTTTTATTATAAATATCATATTGCACCCTTGAAATGATTGCAAAGTGTGAAGATCTTTGCAAAAAATACATTGTTTTGATCTTTGTATTCATCCCATTACAAGAGTTGTGTATACACACAAGAAAATCTGAGCATACATGGGTGTTGTCACACACTGAGGGATAGGTGGTGTGACCTAGTGTTCAGAGTAGAACGAGAGGGCAGAGCTGGAGCAGTGGTCAGGAGACAAGCGAATGGTTGGAGCCAGGAGTTAGGAATCAGGACTAGGGCTACAGTGGAGAAGGCAAGGAGCAGAGCAAGGGCAGGACAGGATGGAGGTCTGGCACAGCTGTGGGCATGGAATGCATTGAGTAGCAGTTGCGCTGCTGCTGCTACAGGGCTTAACTAGCAATCTGTTGGCTTTTCTGACTAGTCAGGGAGCAGTCACTTAATGAGGGTTTATCTGGCCCAGCTGAGCTCATTTGATTGCTAGACAATCAAGGCCAGAGGCAGCTGAGTTCCTTACGGGTAGTTAGATACCTGTCTTTATGCTGTTTCCCCTCACTTGCATATACAGTTGTGGTGGCTGTCTCTGCAAATCTAGGTACTAATGCATTCCCCCCTCCCTCAAGTAGGACTGGGCCTTCTGTGTATTTGGCAGTAGATGCAGAAATCCAGTGAAAATATTGATCTCAGAAAATAATTTGTCAGCATTCTAATTTTTCAATAGTTTGGTTGAATTCATTAGGTGTTGCTGTCTGATTAATCTAAAAGTTTTATGCACCATTGCATTTAAAATGTTTAAATTCCATTCTGCTGACACGATCTTAGCAGGGATCAATCAGCTTAAAAGACTCAAAGCTAAATTTGTCTGACAACAAAAATGTAAGAACCTGAGGTGAGTAATGTTTCCTTGCTGGTTCCACAAGTCAGATGTTGCCAGGGCAGCTACAGATTTCAATGTGAATAGAATGGTTCTGATGTTAGTTAGTGGGCCAAATTCTGATCTCAGTTGCACCTGTTCTGACTCCAGCACCTTCTGGGGTTGTAAATGAGCACAATTTTATTCAAGTTGCTGTGGAAGGATTTACATTTCAAGAGGTCCTTGAAAGCAGAGGATGGACTAACTTACTCACCTGGAGCTCTGGCAGTTGATTAAATTCAATTAGTTGTGTGGTTTTGGTCATCTTTACTATTTTATTTCTTCTAAGCTATCTATTCTGGGTACTCATATGACCCCCATTACTGTAGTATCTGTGCTCCTCATAATCTTTTATCTTCACAACACTCGTGCAGTACGAAAGTGCTGTTATTGTTATCCCTAATTTACAGCTGGGGAACCCAGGCAAAAGAAGATGAGGAGACTGGCCCAAGATCATGGAAGAATCCACTCCTGGCTTACAGGGCCCAGGCTTCCCAAACCATAAGCAATGGTGTTATGAAACTCATACACTGCCAGTATATGGGGGCACAGACAGTTGCACACTCATCATTACCCTTTTCAGAGAGAATTGAGGATCTGACATGATGCTGCAGGAAATGTCCTTTTTGATCACAAGTGGCCCACTTTGCTCGTGTATGGTTTGGGGGCAATAAGAACCTTGCAAGTGCTAGTGATATCAAAGGGTCCTTTTGCATACCATACCCCAGAATCGTTACTGTAAACAGGCACTGTAGTAAAACCAAAACATATAATGTTAAAAACCTTAATGTCCGATTCTAATCTACAGAACTTTGTTTAATAGGAGCAGAACAATGTTTTGTGCAAGGTTGGCAGTTTAAACTGGCGAGGCAGTATCAGCTGGGAGTATGAACTCGTACATTGATTTTTGGATACATTAAAGTGCTGGGTACCAGTGGCTAAAGTGACATTTATCTTGCCTGGAACCATGAGAGAGGGTGCCTTTATGTGCAAAAAGATACATTTTGAGGAGTCCCAGTCCCGGATATCCAGGGAACACCCAACAAAAGACTGGTTATCAAACATCCAGGTGCATTGGCCCTGTAGCTTGTGGATGTATTGGATTTGCCTCTTTTGTTCTATAATGGGGTAATGTACTCTATTATGGTCATTTTTCTGTAAAAGCAATTAACGACACACTCCTTCTTCCTTCCAGGTGATGTAGCAATAGTCCTTGAGAACATAGGTGTAGATTGATACTACCCCTTTAAGCACCAAGTCCGGAAGTAACTCCCATTCATCAGCTTTTACCTGGCCCTTCACTTCTGCCTGAGGAGTAAGTTCATCGTACCCAGAGGAGTCCTTATTTTTTAAATCATAAACTCCATCAGTATAATTATACTCCTTATATTCAAACACAGGCTGTTGCCATTTATATAGAACAGATTCATTAACTAAACAAAACCAATGCTCATTCTCCTTCACAATGATATTGCCAGTGCTGCTGCTAATAAAGCACAGTTCCATAAAAACTACGTACAGGTGAATGGACTTCATGGACATCTTCCCTCCTGCAAAAGAGGAAGACAAAACAGAAGTCAGAAACAAAGTTCTCTTTATGGGGGTTGACAATCATCTTTCGATGAATCTTGGTTTTCAATCCTGTGACTCCAGCTCTTGAACTGAGTGGAATGAAACCATATTTGCAGTTTCTTACGTCCAGACTTGATCTTGACCAGGTAGGTGGTTGGGCTTGCCTTGTTCACAATGGGTACTGGTCCTACCCACCGTGGGCTGAGGGGATGGTGTTTCTCAGAGTAGTAGCGAAACAGCACCTTGTCCCCAATGTCTCATCCCATACAGCACAAATTAGCATTTAGTCTTTGGTTGACCTTATGAGAGGTACTCTTAAGGTTAGCAGCCATGGCTCTTTAGACAGAGCTGATAGCGTCCAGGAGATTCCAGATATAGTTGTCCATGTTAACTCGGGGACAATACTCATCTGTGGGCACCCCTTCTTGCACCCACTAGTACTCAGGAATCCGCATTAGCCTACCAGTGAGGACCTCATGAGGCGTATTCCCATGGGTGCCCACAGTTGATCGAAGAGCAGTCAGGATTAGTGGTAGCTTGGCATCCCAGTTCTTTCCTGTGGTCTCAATCACTTTTCTTAATGAGGTCTTTAAAATTAGGTTAGTGCGTTCCACGAGTCCCAGTGACTGGGGGTGCCCGGCGACATAAAACCACTGGTGAACTCCCAAAGCTGCACACACCTGCTTCATGAGCTCCCCGGTAAAATGGGGCCCCTGGTCAGAGTCTATTATGTGTGGCAGACCGAACCTGCTAAATGCTTGCTCCAGAAGGACGCGAGCGGTGGTGCTGGCAGTGCAATTTTTGGTGCAGTAAGCCTCCACCCACTTGGTAAATGGGTCTACCAGGACCAGGCAGTAGATGTTACCTCTACCTGTCTGTGTTAGTGGCCCAATAAAGTCTATTTGCACCCGGTGCCAAGGTCTGTTGACTGGCTGATATAGCACTGGACCTTTTCACACCCGGTGGTCTGGGTTGCTCTGTGCACATCTAAGGCAATTGTTGATGTGCTCCTCCGTGTCCTTCTGTGCACTAGGCCAACAACCATCAGCAATCTTTGCATAGTCTTTTCAGGGCCAAAATATCCCTGCTGATGGGCAAGCTTTACCATTTCCAGCCTTAGGCATGCCGGAATCACCAGCAATGGCACCTGATCACTGTCTCATTTAGTGGCCAGGATGAGGCCCAACTTGTGTTGAGAGATATGGTAAGCTCTATGTTGACCTTTCTGTAGGAGCTCCCTAATCTCTGTGTCTTTTTGTTGTAACTGTCTGGTGTCCAAATGGTTATGGACCTCTTTGGGATGGACTTCACTGAGGATGTGGCTCACCTTGTCCCACAAGGTTTCTGGTCCCAGAAGCACCGCCTGCTTTGCCAACTTATCAGCCCTGTTATTTAGCACTGAGACTTCTGCCTGGTTCTGCTGATGAGTGCAGAGCTTGAAAAGGTATCACCGGTGCGTTGCTCTGCCAGGTGCCAGGCATGCAGAAGGTAGCCAGAGTATGCAACGGGCTTGTTGTCTGCTGACAGCATCCCTCACTCTTTCCACACGATCATCCAGTCTATTAGGGCGTGCAGTATGCAGTCTGAGTCAGTGCAGATTGTTATGGTGGTGGCTGGCTCAGCTGACTCAAGAGCTGCAATTACAGCCACCCCTCTGTGACCTGTGCTGAATGATATCTCACTGTACCCTGAATCACCTCATCTGTGTTTATCTGGAGAGCAGCAAAGCTGGTGACTGGCTTGCCTTCATGATGGAAGCTGCTCCCATCTACCACCCGGATGTCACGGTGGTACTGCTTGGCAGTATCATAGCAGGTTTCAAGCTAGAAAGGGAATTTAATTGCAGGGATAATAATGTCTGGCAATGGGCGTTTGTGATCTTGACCACTGACAAAGTGCAAAAGATGCAGCAGCAGGTGTGGTTGTCTGTCTTCTCTACCTCCACTTCTCTATTTAGCAGCAACAAAATCCAACCAGCGAGCTGTGGGTTGCTCACCCTTCCAGAATTGGCCTGACCTGAAAGGACATACTGCACAGAGGTATCTGTGGTCTTTAATATGACAGGTGCCATCCCAATTAAAAACTCCCAATGTTGGAGGGCCCACACCAGTGCAAGAACGTTCTTTTCACACTTGGAGAACTGTTTCTCCACCTCGGTCAGTACTTTTGACCCATAAGCAACTGGTTTGATTGAAGTACCTGCCTGCTGAAGCAATACAGCACTAATGGCCATGTCCATTGTGGCAAGCTGTAGGTGGAAAGGTTTATTCACTTGGGGGTATGCCAAAGGAGGTGCTGTCATCAGGGCATGCTTCAATTTAAACACGGACTGCTGTTCTTGTTCTCCCCATCTCTAGAGTTGGTTTTTCCAAAGGAGCATGTATAGCGGCTTGGCGATCTCGGAGTACTGGTGAATAAAGTCTCTCAAGAATCCAACCAACCCCAAGAACGACCGCAGTGTGCTGACATCCATGGGCACAGGTAATTTACCGATTAAGTCTATTTGTGCTGCGTCAGGCTTTCTAACACAGGTAAGGTGCAGGTAAGACAATGTTATTGCCCTCTGGATCCGATGAATCTTGGTCCGTCACCCATACAAACAATATGGCACTTGGCTGCTTCTCGAATGGACAGCAAGAATGTCCATTTTGCACAGCCTATTTGTAACCTTGGTGGCACGAAGATTCTGTGGTGGAGCTAGTTAGAACTGGTCACCCCACAGTCAGTTACTTTTCACGCGAAACTGTCCATGAAGATGGTGTACCAATATGGAGTCTCTGCTGTCCTTCATGGCAAATGCCAATTTGAATGTTCAGACTCCATCTTTGATTTGAATCCCCATAACCTTACATCAACTACAAACATAGCAAAACATTCAATAAATCATATGAAACCTTACAGTAAGCATAACCAAACATGAATTCGGGGAAAATTCCCCAACAACATGGAAGTCTGTTGTCACTAGAGCAGGGAATTGAGTCATGGCTTCCTGCATCCCAGGCTAGCTCCTAACCACTGGACCATCCTTCCACATGACCATAGTGAGTACTGGTAGAAAAATGTTCAGGAGTATTTGCCCATCTGTTGTGCTGAATGTGCAGTCAGATTCAAGTCTGGCCAGGTGAAATGTTGATGTCTTATATTATCTTCAAAATTGAGCTCATGAAACTGAATCTAGAATATAGGGGGGGAAAAACAGAATCTAGCTTTCATGCACCAACACAATAAAATCCCTCCCATGTATAAATGATTTAAATACAAATTTTAATATTTTCATATTTAAAACAATTAAATGGAAATGGTTTAACAAATCATGCATGCCTTACACAGACCGATAGATAAGTATATACTACAATCTCTCTGTTCCATCAGTTTGACCACCCCTCAGTTTACAATAGTTTTTATTATTCATGACCATTAGTTTTTCCCAGTACTGAAGAAAGTGTAGGACTATTAATGCACTCAGTGCTGTCATTTGAGGCTGTTTAATTAGCTCTTCAAGTCAGGGAGTGTCTCTTTGCATTAGGCACTGTTCAAATATATAACAAAGAGTCTAGTGCCTCTAGGCTAGGTGCTACCACAATACACATAAGTGATGTTGTTAAAGTGGTGGTCATTTGTGAATGGCATTAACGTGGCATCATGCTAACATGCTGAAGGGATGCTTTTCATAGAATCATAGAAGATTAGGGTTGGAAGAAACCACAGGAGGTCATCTAGTTCAACCCCCTGCTCAAAGCAGCACCAGCCCCAACTAAATGTCATACCTCATTGTTTGCTGGCTTTCCTGACATTGCACTGCAGAACCTATACGTGGTTAGTATGCACCTTCCAGGGTCTTGTCTGCAAACCCTTATATGCAAGTAGCCTCATTGATTAGGTTTGCTAGACTTTAGTACCAACGAACATTAAAGCATGTGAGTAGCTTTATGCTCATTGGTACTGCCCTTGAAGTCCCAGGGACCACTCACATGCTTAAAGTTAAGCATGAGCATGTAGGCAGAATGACATTTCAGCATGGGGAGGGACTTGGACCATCCCACTGGGAAAGCAGAAAAGGCTTGGTTAGAAAAAACTCACCTTATTCACATGCATACCCCAAAAGCTCTTCTCTTAAGTATAGTACTGTGCATTTCAAATCTGTGCCACTCTTTTATAATTAGGGGGAAAAAAGTTTTGTGTTTTGGCTCTGGATATGTTATTGAAGGCTGGTATGCTACATTCGGTTTCCTTCAACTTTCTGAAATTACAGTATTTATCTTTTCTAAAGTTGCCACACTCTTGTGTTATGCAAAATGTTTTGTCATTTCACTGGGATGCCATAAATATGCTTGGCTGCTGCATGCAGTCTTATGAATCCCATCTGCTTGTGTTTGTGATCTAACCAGATTTTAATCCATTTAATTTGATGAGTAGTTCTGTTCTTTTTAGTAGGAGGAACTCTAATGTCCCAGTGCTCAGAACTTGTACAGTGGTGCTTTGTAGCTATACCAACCTCACTAGTACAATTTTTAACATAACTGGGGTTGAAATTCACACATGGGCAGAAGGCTTAAGTGGGCTTACATGTTGGAAAAGATGAGGTCTATACTACAAAGTTTTGCTGATCTAGCTATGTCAGCTAGGAGTGTGGGAAAAAGTCACCCCCTCGAGCCAACACAGCTATGCCGACACCCCCTCTCCTCCTGGGTAGATACAACTACGCTAATAGAAGAGCGCATAGCTAATCTCATTTGGCAAGGTGATATAGCTATGCTGGTGCAAGAATCCTATATAGCAGGGGTCGGCAACCTTTCAGAAGTGGTGTGCCGAGTCTTCATTTATTCACTCTGATTTAAGGTTTTGCGTGCCAGTAATACATTTTAATGTTTTTAGAAGGTCTCTTTCTATAATTCTATAATATATAACTAAACTATTGTTGTATGTAAAGTAAATAAGGTTTTTAAAATGTTTAAGAAGCTTCATTTAAAATTAAATTAAAATGCAGAGCCCCCCGGGCTGGTGGCCAGGACCCAGGCAGTGTGAGTGCCACTGAAAATCAGCTCGCGTGCCGCCTTTGGCACACGTGCCATAGGTTGCCTACCCCTGCTATATAGCTATACTGGCCAAGGCTTTATAGTATAGACAAGCCCTAAGTCTTGTGCTAGCTCTCTGCACAGGGGTACATTTCATGCTAGATCTCTTGTATTTCATCCGAGCACATCTCTGTTCCTCATTACAATGCAAGAAATTACTCCTCTTCTTTTTCCATATTCTTTTTTTGTCTTATGGTCTTCCCATGTACTCACTGACAAACTGACATAATGGAATGATCTCATATGTGGTGATGTTACAATTTGGAAACTGTGGAATAACACAAGAAACCAATTTTTTACTTTAAACTTCAAACATAATTTTTACTGAAATAGCCTGCCTTTACTGAAATAGCCTTCCTTCCTCTCACAGTCTTTTAAACAGTTCAGATTTTTTTTTAATGGTCACCAAGCCCCGTAGTTCAGACACATTTAGAGCATGAGACTTACCGGTTTATGATGTAAGTAGCCTCCAGCAGTCAACTGGATCCAAAGAGCAGTAAGTTCCTCAAGTTTCCTAAAAGTACAAATAGAAAAATATATAGGATTACAGCTCCTATTTTGACTACTCAAGCTTGTGTAAACTAAATTCATGTTAGAGGGTCAATGGAAGTAGCTGTTTGAACTAAGAGTTTCAAGCTACCTACCAAGGCTTTTTGTGCTAGAGATGGTGGCACATTTTACTATTCCTTGCAGAAATCACTGATCGTTTCTAGTTGAGTTTTGTTTTGAAATACAGATCTAACCTAGTTTGTACCAAGCACTGAAAAAGAGTGAAATGAAAGGAATGTTGAAGTTTTGCTTCACAGCATAAGTAAATAATAGAGTTTCATGGTACAGTTCTGCTTCATCCAATGTCAAAGTGGATACAGGCTCTGTCCTCCCCTGGTGGTAGCTTGACAAACTCTCTTGGTTACACATTTCTGTAGAATGAAATGGTTCATCTTATTTTTTTATTTCCCATCCCACGTGAGGCTGAGTTTAAATTAGCTGTCTGCTTGCTTGTGGTTTATTCCATTTCAGTGCATACAAAAAGGAAAATAAATGTTGAAATTAAAAACACTCATGTCAATGCACCTCTCTCTCTCTCTCTCTCTCTCTCTCTCTCTCTCTCAATGAAACCAGTAGACGCTTTCAGAGATGGGTCGAGTGTAGCTTTACAAACGCTCAGGGCCGCCCGGGGGGGGCAAGAGGGGCAATTTGCCCCAGGCCCTGTGCCCCGCAGGGGCCCCCACGAGAGTTTTTCGGGGGCCCTGGAGCTGGGTCCTTCACTCGCTCCGGGGGCCCCGGAAAACTCTTGTGGGGCCTGGGCCCCCAGAGCTTCTTCTGCTTCCCGGCTTCGCTGGCAGGGGGTCCTTCCACTCTGGGGCGGAAGGACCCCCCTGCCAGCGAATTACCGCTGAAGCGGGACCCGCCGCCGAAGTGCAGCCAGGTCTTTGGTGGTAATTCAGCGGCAGCGGGCCCGTCCATTCCGGGACCCGCCGCCGAATTACCACCGAAGACCCGGCTGCACTTTGGTGGCGGGTCCCGCTTCGGCGGTAATTAGCCGGCGGGGGGTCCCCGCCACGGGTCTTCAGGGCACTTTGGCAGCGGGTCCCAGAACAAAAGGACCCCCCACCGCCGAATTACCGCCAAAGCAGGGGCCCCCCCGCTGCCAAAGACCCCAGGCCCCCGGAATCCTCTGGGTGGCCTTGCAAACGCTTTTCAGCTGGTGTTTGTATTTACCTTAATGTCTGGAGTAGTTTGTGTCTATTTCCTATAGGACTTCAATCGTGCACTGAGGGTACGTCTACAATACAAGATTATTCCAATTTTACATAAACCGTTTTTTTAAAACAGATTGTATAAAGTCGAGTGCACGCAGCCACACTAAGCACATTAATTCGGCGGTGTGCATCCATGTACTGAGGCTAGCATCGATTTCCGGAGCGTTGCACTGTGGGTAGCTATCCCATAGCTATCCCATAGTTCCCGCAGTCTCCCCCACCCATTGGAATTCTGGGTTGAGCTCCCAGTGCCTGATGGGGCAAAAAACATTGTCGCGGGTGCTTCTGGGTACAGCCTCACCCCTCCCTCCGTGAAAGCAGCAGCAGCCAACCGTTTCGCGCCTTTTTTCCTGGGTGAACTGTGCAGACGCCATAGCACAGCAAGCATGGACCCTGCTCAGCTCAAGACAGCAATCATGGACGTTTTAAAAACCTCACGCATTCTCGTGCACTCAATGCTGAACCGGGACCTGCAAAGCCAGGCGAGGAGGCGGCGGCTACGGTAGCGCGGCGACGAGAGTGATGAGGACATGGACACAGAATTCTGTCAAACTGCGGGCCCCTGCGCTTTGGAGATCCTGCTGGTAATGGGGCAGGTTCCAGCCATTGAATGCTGATTTTGGGCCTGGGAAACAAGCACAGACTGGTGGGACTGCACAGTTTTGCAGGTCTGGGATGATTCGCAGTGGCTGCGAAACTTTCGCGTGCCGAAGGGCACTTTCATGGAACTTTGTGACTTGCTTTCCCCTGCCCTGAAGCGCCAGAATACAAAGATGAGAGCAGCCCTCACAGTTGAGAAGCGAGTGGCAATAGCCCTCTGGAAGCTTGCAACGCCAGACAGCTACCGGTCAGTCGGGAATCAATTTGGAGTGGGCAAATCTACTGTGGGGGCTGCTGTGATGCAAGTAGCCAAAGCAATCACTAAGCTGCTGCTATGAAAGGTTGTGACTCTGGGAAATGTGCAGGTCATAGTGGATGGCTTTGCTGCAATGTGATTCCCTAACTGTGGTGGGGCGATAGATGGAACCCATATCCCTATCTTGGCACCGGAGCACCAGGGCACCCACTACATAAACCGCAAGGGGTACTTTTCAATGGTGCTGCAAGCACTGGTAGATCACAAGGGACATTTCACCAACATCCATGTGGGATGGCCAGGAAGGGTTCATGACGCTCGCGTCTTCAGGAACACTACTCTGTTTAAATGGCTGCAGCAAGGGAATTACTTCCCAGACCAGAAAATAACAGTTGGGGATGTTGAAATACCTGTCGTTATCCTGGGGGACCCAGCCTACCCCTTGATGCCATGGCTCATGAAGCCATACACAGGCAGCCTGGACAGTAGTCAGGAGCTGTTCAACTACAGGCTGAGCAAGTGCAGAATGGTGGTAGAATGTGCATTTAGCCATTTAAAGGCGCGCTGGTGCACATTACTGACTCGCTCAGACCTCAGCCAAACCAATGTCCCCATTGTTATTGCCGCTTGCTGTGTGCTCCACAATCTCTGTGAGAGTAAGGGGGAGACCTTTATGGTGGGGTGGGAGGCTGAGGCAAATCACCTGGCCGCTGATTATGCACAGCCAGACACCAGGGAGATTAGAAGAGCACACCAGGAAGCGGTGCGCATTAGAGAAGCTTTGAAAACCAGTTTCATCACTGGCCAGGGTACAGTCTGACTGTTGTGTTTCTTTCTCCTTGATGAAACCATCCCCCCCTTTATTGACTCATTCACTGTAAGCCACCCCCCTCCCTTCGATCACAGCTTGCTTTCTAAGGAAATAAAGTCACTCTAGTTTAAAAATCATGTATTCTTTATTAACTTAATTATAAAAAGAGGGAGAGAACTGACAAGGTAGCCTGGGTGGGGTTTTGGAGGAGAATAGTAGGGAAGTAAAAGGCAACTATAAAAATTTCATAATTTCATAATAATGAGAGCCTTTTGGTTGGGCTGTCCACTGGGGTGGAGTGAGTGGGTGCATGGAGCCTACCCCCACGAGTTCTTACTCGTCTGGCAGGTGAGGAGGCTAAGGAACATAGTGAGGGGGGAGGGCGGTTATACAGGGGCTGCAGCGGCACTCTGTGATCCTGCTGCCGTTCCTGAAACACCACCATACGCCGGAGCATGTCAGTTTGATCACACAGCAGCCCCAGAGTTGCATCCCGCCACCGCTGATCTTCCTGCCGCCACCTCTCATCTCGAGCATCTCTCTTCTCATCTCGAGCATTTCTCCTGTCCTCACGTTCGTCCCTCCTATCCTCATGTTGGTCCCTCCTGTCCTCACAGTCACTGGCATTTTTCCTGTACTTTGCTACCACGTCCTTCCACTCATTCAGATGCGCTCTTTCATTGCGGGTCACTTCCATGATTTCCTAAAACATTTCTTCTCGCGTCTTTTTTTTCCGCCACCTTATCTGAGATAGCCTTCGGGATGGAGTAGGAATGCTTGAAAAATTTGCAGTTGCATGAGGGAGGGAAAAAAGGGAGAGAAGTATTTAAAAAGATACATTTTAGAGAACAATGGTCATACTCTTTCACGGTGAACAACACTATTCACGTTACATAGCACATGTGTTTTCACTACAAGGTCGCATTTTGCTTCCTAATATTGAGTGCCTGCGGCTTTGGTGTTACAGATCACAGATGCAGGTCCGGGCATCAGAATTCTGCTTGCATGCGGCCATGGTAAGCCATTGTCTTTCGTCTTCTGCAGCCTTCATCTATCCAGCGCCCTCCTTTCCCAAATAGCAAGCAAAGCCCATTGAGTGCTGCTTCTTTCCTGTTAACGTTCAGCAGCAGAAACCACCCCGTGGCTGGTATCATGGAAGATCACTGCTAAACACCCCCCTTTCCACCCCACCCCAACTGCGTGGCTGGTAGCAGGAAAGATCCCTGCTAGCCAAACGCGGAAAAGCGCAGCGCCAGTCGCGCCCCCCCCTCCTCCCCCCCGCTTGGCTACCTGCAGGGAAGGATTTCTTTTAAGCAACAGGCAAACAGCCCAGTAGGAATGGCCATCTCTGTCCCCTTACTTAAATTCCTGAATTTCAACCAGGTTACCATGAACGATATCACTCTCCTGAGGATAACACAGCAAGATAAAGAACGGATGTTGCTTGAATGCCAGCAATCACCGGGACCATACGCAGCTAGGCTTTGTCATGCAATGATACCAGATTACTTGCTACATGCATGGCTTGGTCAAGTGTCCTACCATGGAGGACGGAATAAAGCAGCGCTGCCCAGAAGCCTTCTGCAAAGGCTTTTGGAGTACCTCCAGGAGAGCTTCATGGAGATGTCCCTGGAGGATTTCTGCTCCATCCCCAGACATGTTAACAGACTTTTCCAGTAACTGTACTGGCCGCGAATGCATCCCAAGTCCTCAGGCCAAATTAATCATTGAAAAACGCTTGCTTTTAAACCATGTCTTATATTTACAAGGTACACTCACCAGAGGTCCCTTCCATGGCTTCATTGTCTGGGATAGTTGCTTGGGAGGGCTGGGAGGGTAATTCCGTCAGGGTGAGAAAAAGCTCCTGGCTGTTGGGGAGAACGGAGTGCTGTGTGCTCTCTACAAGCTCATCCTCATCTTCCCCATCCGCAGAATCCTCAGCCATGGCTGCGATTACCACCCCCACCTCGGAATCCACGGACTGGGGTGGGGTAGTGGTGGTGTACCCCCCTAGAATTGCATGCAGCTCAGCATAGAAGCGGCATGTTTTTGGCCCTGCCCCGGACCTTCCGTTTGCATCTTTGGTTTTCTGGTAGGCTTGTCTGAGCTCTTTAACTTTCACATGGCACTGTACTGAGTCCCTGGTGTGGCCTCTCTGCATCATGGCCTTGGAAATTTTTTCAAATGTTTTTTCATTTCGTCTTTTGGAACGGAGTTTTGTTACCACAGAATCCTCTCCCCATACAGCGATCAGATCCAGTACCTCCTGTGTGGTCCATGCTGGAGCTCTTTTTCGATTCTCAGGAGACTGCATTGTTACCTGTGCTGATGAGCTCTGCGTGGTCACCTGTGCTGATGAGCTCTCCACGCTGGCCAAACAGGAAATGAAATTCAAAAGTTCGCGGGACTTTTCCTGTCTACATGGCCAGTGCATCTGAGTTCAGATGGTTTTCCAGAGCGGTCACAATGGTACACTGTGGGATAGCTCCCGGAGGCCAATACCATCAATTTGCGGCCATGCTAACCCTAATCCAACATGGCAATACCGAGTTGAGCGCTACTCCCCTCGTCGGGGAGGAGTACAGATATCGGTATTAAGAGCCCTTTATATCGATATAAAGGGCTTCGTTGTGTGGACGGGTGCAGCGTAAAATCGGTTTAACGCTGCTAAATTCAGTATAAACACGTAGTGTAGACCAGGCCTGAGAAGTATTGGCTCCAGTGGGAGATTGGTTCCGGATGAGTGGGTGTGCAGAGTGAGTGTGTGTATATGTGTGTTCATGCACACAGGTTTATGTATAATAAGTGAGTGTTTGTATACACATTTGTGTTTATTACATGTATTTTGTTGCATCCACCATGACCTATCTAAGATACCATATGAATTTATTTTTGCTCTTTTCTATTTAAAAGGGATTCCAGACCTCCCTCTAATTCTAATGGTCTTTGCAGAGGGAAGTGATAAGCAATTCCCTCTCCACCTGTGCAGCAGGAACGGTGCAGAGCTGCTTCTGCTGCAATCTTTTTCCTGATGGTCTCGGGGAAAACACACAAAATGCAGCCACTTCCTCTGATAAAATGAAGCAAAATGCATCCTGCTCACCCTCCTGGCCACATAGACAGTTCAGCCAATCTTGGAAACCCAAGCTAATATTGTGTGACTAGGTGGACAATCGCAACTAGCCAACCTAGCTTGAAATGTGCTTAAGTGATGCAGAAATTTGCCACCATTTTTTAAAGGCATCCTAATAGGACCCAGCACTATTTAAAAAATCTAAATTTTGTCAAATTACAGCACTCTGCATATCACACTTTTTGTGAACACCAAAACAGGCAGTTTTGATTTTAAAAAATAGCTACCGGTATCCATTCTAGTAATGAGAATAAATCTTTCCAATCAGATAAACTCATTGCGTGTAGTCTATGATCTTAGTCCAGTTCTTAGCTGTAGGTATCCACATCATGCTAACTGCTACCCCAATTAGCAAATAGTCCGCACCCTTTGTGACTGATAGGAGAGTGACCAAAGACTGAATGGGCAGGGAATTTGAACTATTTGCTTGCTCTAGAGATGATCTCTCCTGCACAGTTATATGGTGACATGAGGAATCTTGCACTGCAAATGCCTGTATTTTCTGTTATGTCGGTAAATGATAGTCTTCCAGGCTGTCAATCTGGCACGTTTCATAAGGGGCGAATTGATTTATAAACTTATAAAAAAAAATGATTGCTCCTAAACTGAGATTTAAGATGGAATGTTGCCAGGAGAAAAATATATGACCCAAATACATTGTAAATCTATGAAAATGGGGCTTTATAACTCAGCTGCTGATGCATCTAAATCTAAAACAGGAAAGGGAATGAAGTATTAAACTTCCAGTTAACCTACCTCATTTGTTTTTTACTGTGTGACTGGTAATCTGAATACAAAAAAGTTCATAATTCAGATAAAATAAAACAAAAAAGCAGTTTACTGAACTTCAGAAAAACAAAGGACCAGAAACTCAGTTTATGCAAAATGGTGTAGCTCCATTGACTTCAAAAACTAAAACAGATTTTGTGTTTTGCATATAATTAAATGGCTTCTTTGTGATATACAATGACAACCAATTTGATCTAGGAGTATACTGGGATATGCTATCACAGAGGGACAAAGGACTATACAGGTGGGTCACACATAAATGCATCTGTAAATAAAGTATAAAATGTATTTCAGTGGGATATTATATCTGGTGAAGTACTTACATTGTAACTGAATAAACAGATAACATTCCTGGAAATACATTGGGTTGTTCTCTTTATATTCTGAGTAGAGCTGGTCAAAAAACAGGTAATATTGTTTTGCTAACATTTTCTCCCTTTTTAAGATCAAAGTTTTGAAAATTTTCAACAAGCTCTTTGTAAAGTACCATTCATTGAGACAATTGATACGTTATCCATGGTCATCCATTTCTGGATCACTCAGTCAACTTCATAGGCACAAATCTGACCAGCTTGACCTGTAGCCATTCTCATTCCATTTAACAGATCTATATCAAGGTAAGACACACATTGCTTTGATTTGCATGATTCCGCTTATATTTCACATTGGCCCATCTAAGTGTAGTAACAAATACCGTAATACTTACTGAAGAGTCTCTGAATTCATAGATAGGTGGCTCTGATAGTATCAAGAGTCGGAGGAACAAAAGAGAAAGAGGGAGGCCAGTGCTGAATTCCCATCTCTATTCCATACAAAGGCCCTCCTGAAACCTCTTTCTGGCCCCAGCCACTACAAAAAATATATTGTCAGTAGAGATTATGAATTCCTGCACTATGTACCATGTGTATCTACATTTCTATCTGTGTATATTGCAATAAAACAACATGCACAAGGTTATAAAAATAGCCTGGAAGTGATTGACATGCTAATAATGCTCAATCAAGTTAATAATGCTCATGTAACAAGCTCCTGAGAAAATAATATTTTTGGTCAATAATACATTTTTTAGAAAGGAACTGTTTGTTTTTAATTAACCTCATATTTAGCTATTTAGTCATGCCGTGTCTATCAGCCACGGTTAAAAAAAACACATGCTGTCTTCAAGGACTCTGTTGTTGCCTTAAACTTTCATCTCTTCCTTCTTGGCTCTCTTTTCTGCATTCCACCTTGGCAGGTTTGAAAGGATTGGGGCATATCACAGCTTGTCATGTTACTTCCATTCCTGGGCTCATCCTCCATAAGAACAGCATTAGGTGATCCTTGTATGACAGAGCATCCTATTATGTTATGACACTCGGTCAAGGTGAACCTGCTGTAAGTATTTAGAACAATACATTGTTTCCAAAGCTGTCATTCTGCATTTGTTTTGCCATTGGCTGACAGAATTAGATTTTAATCCATTAAGTGTTCCAAAAAAGCTAGTAGTGAGGAATTCTGTGATAAATAAAATAAAACTGAGCAGGACAGGCATTGCTGACAAATTCCTGATGGAGACAAAAGTGTCCGATGGGCTTGAGACCTGATGTTAAGAAGCGGGTGGTGGTTTTTTTGAAAATGGGAAAATGTATAGGCTCATAAGGAAAAAAAATAGATTTTTAGCTACTAGCCAAGATGAGAAATCTAGCTGAAAGAATTTGAAACAACCATGAGCTGTCATTTTGCCATTCAGTCTCCTAAAACTCACCAATGATTGGATGATTAACGACAGGACTAAGGACTGAAATACTTTACCCTTAAAGATCTCTATTTGCATTCTTTGAACATTTCTGATGTTATTCAGATGTGCGTTGTCAAGGGTTCTAACCGCTAGACCACTGCATATGCTATTTGCTGAGCGCCAGAAACAGTGACATTAAGGATATAATGTCCAACATTCACACTGGAATGATCTCATGTTCCTCCATTGTGCAGAGAATGGTTATTCCAAGAAACACACTTTGGTCTGTACTTTTTTTTTTAAACCTTCCTTTCCTTCTAGATTATGTACTGCATTTGATCAATGGAACCCAGCCATGAATTAAGAAATTTTACTAGACTAAAAATGTTCCTTTCTTCTCATTACCTGTTTGAAGGATAACATGACCTGAGTCTTTCATAAACTCCAGAATTCAACTCCATTTCCTAAAAGAGAAGCAAACGTTCAAAGAAAGAGGTGGAACAATCAACCTAATGCAAATAAACATTCAAACAAAGGCAAATTCAAACATTTAACAGTTTGGCTTTACAGTATTGTACCAATTAAAAAAGAGAATAAATCAAATGCTGAATTCAAAACAGAGCTATTGTATTTTATTTTCATCTGTAGTTTTTCTGATGTTCTAACAGCCCTGCCACCTTTTCATATGTAGAAATTTGGGACATTACTAATAGTGACCTTCTAAAAATTGAACTGAGTGCTGAGATGAGGCGGTAGAAGAAGTGATTGTTCTCCAGGATGAAAGAGCTGCCAAAATGAGATGTCTTCAGCTTTTCAAGACATCTGACACTCTTGCTTTTTGAAAGTTTCTTCCAGTTAAATATATATAGTTCATAGCTTGGTCCAGCATGAACCTGATTCATTTAGCACAAACCTGATGTTGCAGTTAAGCTAAGTCATCAGCACTATAAGAGAGAACTGTAACACAGCCAAAATGCTTCTGAAATAAATGTAGTCCTACTTCACTAATTCTGGGTCACTGAGAACGAAAATGATGCTTAAAATTGTTGATTGGCTCTAGTTTTCAAATTATGCTCTTGGGTCAGTATATAGGACCCTTGATTTGGGAATAACGGAGGATAAGTGAGTTATAAAGGGAAGGGATCTCAATTTAAACCAGAAATGACTAAAATACATCTTTGACTGGATCTATGAATAAATCTATGACTGGGTATGGACAGTACTTGCATTTTAGGCAAAACAATGAATGATGCAATCTGAAGCTGGTATTGCATCATACATGATATGAATTGCATCATGTTATTCCTAGAAGTCATGGATGATGCAATCATAACGAAGCTTACATCACTCTGCTGAACAAATTGCCCTATATCAGCTCTAGAAATCATACAGTGTCGTGCTCTCTTATTTGTCAGTGTTTGATTTTGCAAAGGGACACATTTCTGTTTACCCAAAGTGAGCAGAGATGCCTCGTACTTGTGTGAACAGTGCAGATAACTTCTGCTATGTTTGTGGTGAAGTGACTTTTGCATCACAAAAGTGCAGTATAACCACTATGGTTAAGAAAGCCTATCACCTTTATTTTGGCTGCAAAATTGGAGATCAGGACAAGAGGTGGGCCCCACACATATGCTGCAACACTTGTGCAACAAATCTTCGCCAGTGGTTGAACAGGAAAAGGAAATCTATGCCTTTTGCAGTGCCAATGATTTGGAGAGAGCCAACAGATCATACCAGCAATTGTTACTTCTGCATGGTGCCTCCAGTTGGGAAAGGTGTGTCAAAGAAGAAAAAGTGGACTGTGTATTATCCAAACATTCCATCAGCTATATGCCCAGTACCCCACAGAGAAGGACTGCCGGTTCCTGATGCACCAGAATCATTCTCACTTGAGTCAGACGAGGAAGAGGAAGAGGATGAAACTTCTGGTCCTGAACCATCAATGTCACAGGACCCACATTTTCTCCCATCCTCCTCCTCTGAACCACACCTCATAACACAAGGTGAACTGAATGACCTTGTCGGGGATTTAGAACTACCCAAGAGTAAGGAAGAGCTGTTGGGCTCCAGACTACAGCAGTGGAATCTCCTGGCAGGTGATATTAGGGTTTCCATGTTCCGTGACCGTCAAAAGGATCTTGTCCCATTCTTCTTCATGGAAGGTGATCTTGTAGCCTGCAACAATATCGATGGTGTGATGGCAGCCCTCAACATCGTTCACGATCCAGATGAGTGGAGACTGTTCATTGATTCATCGAAGACGAGTCTTAAAGCTGTTTTACTGTATAATGGCAATGTTTTGCCATCAATTCCAGTTGGTCATGCAGTCCATATGAAGGAAACCTATGACAACATGAAACAACTTTTGAGGTGCATAAACTATGACCAACATCAGTGGCAGCTTTGTGGCGATTTGAAGGTTGTTGCTCTCTTTCTTGGTCTGCAGACTGGATACACAAAGTACTGCTGTTTTCTCTGCGAATGGGATAGTCGTGCAAGAGATTCCCACTACATCAAGAAAGATTGGCCACTCCGACAGTCATTGGAGCCTGGGAGGAAAAGTGTTCAGCATCCACCACTTGTTGAATCAAGGAAGATTTTGTTACCACCCTTACACATCAAGCTGGGTCTGATGAAGAACTTTCTCAAGGCCATTAACAAAACACAAGCAGCTTTCAAGTACCTCCGTGGAAAATGTCCAAGGTTAAGTGAAGCTAAGATAAAGGAAGGTGTCTTTGTTGGTCCTCAGATTCGTGAACTTCTTCGAGATGATGCATTTGACCATGCACTGCATGGCAAGGAAAAGACGGCATGGAAAGCCTTCCAGTTAGTGGCAATAAATTTTCTCGGAAACAACAAGGCAGACAACTACAGGTTGTTGGTGGAAAACCTCCTCAAGGCATACAAAAGCCTTGGTTGCAACATGTCACTAAAGATACATTTTTTTGCACTCTCATCTAGATTTTTTTCCACCAAACTGCGGAGCAGTGAGCGACGAGCACGGCGAGCAATTTCACCAGGACATTGCAACAATGGAGAAACGCTATCAGGACAAATGGAGCCCATCAATGCTTGCAGACTATTGCTGGACAGTGACAAGAGATGCTCCATTTAATGAATACAAGAGACAAGCCAAGAAGCGCCGAGTAGACACTGAATAGGACTAAACTATGTACATAATAGTTTTTTGCCTTTTGTTTCATAATAAATTTTATTTATATAACCCTTTTGCTGATTTTTAAAGTGTTACATAAACAGGACAGGTGAAATATTATCATGTAAAGCAACCATAAACACATGAAAAGACCTAGGTTTACAATTTATGATTAAAACTCTACTATCTACACAATATACATAGACATAAAATGTAAAAACTTAAATACCTTAGAAACAGTAGCCAATCAGTTGTTTTAATTGTCATATTTGAATTCAGCACATCAAAATACATAATAAATAGCACATTTTATCTCTGAAGCAGACGACTTCTCAAAAATTGTAGACCAGTGTAATAGTAATAAAGAGTCCTGTGGCACCTTATAGACTAACAGATGAGCATAAGCTTTCATGGGTGAATACCCACTTCGTCAGACGCACGACATGCATCGAAAGCTTATGCTCCAATACGTCTGTTAGTCTATAAGGTGCCACAGAACTCTTTGTTGCTTTTTACAGATCCAGACTAACATGGCTACCCCTCTGATACTTGTAATAGTAATGCATTTTTAATGATATAGCACAGGATAATATAGTTCTATAGCCCAACAGGAAATACATCTGTCATCACAAGGAATCTGTCACAAGATTCTAAACTGTATTCAGTACAGCATATGGGTAAATGTACTACCACACAGTTCTGTGCTGCCACCCCTCCTGTTCATTGAGCATGTGAGTCCACTTGCAGGCTCAGTGAGGGAGTCTGGGCTGTGGTACTGTCACAGAGTGGATGGCACACAGCTGTACTTCTTTTTTAATCAGGCCAAAAATTATATATATAAAAAGTTTTATTTCTAATACCAAATGTGTCAAGTACCACGATCTGCATGATGCTGAGGGAGATCACCGAAGACAGATGTCTAAATTAATACTTCATGATTCCTCATGTGAGGATGGTAGCAGAACACCTGTTCTGGCTAGTTAGTCATTGAAGCAACTAAAAAAAACTTTCACAAGTGCACTGTTCTGAAACAAACAATAGAATTCAGACCTCTCTTTTTTCATCCCTTATACATTTTGCAGGTCTGTCCTTGTTGCTGACTGCAAATTCTTTACAGGTGTCTGGACAACAATAGGTTATTAGTGTTCACGTTCCGTTGGTGATGGATGGAATAGAAAGAACAGGGTTGGAGAATGATTTAGAACATATTGCTGTGGAAGCTGGTGAACTCGTGGTAAAGCCTTATTGCAGACCTCTTGTATTCACTTCTGTCCCATTATATTTCTGGGACCTTAACCCTTAAGTAAATACTGGTAAGCAGCAGTATCGCAGATACCGTGAATGGCAAACTACCTTAGAGCTGGCATTTACCGGAAAGAATAGATGGTGCACTGCTGTACAGCAGTTCTAAACATTGTCTTATAAAAAAGAAATTAAAGGTCCTCCTTTGTCCTTGCAATATGCTCTACCATTTTGTCCAGAACTAATAACCAAACACTTTTGCATTAATACTCTTTCACCTGAACACAATCCAATCCAATAGCAACTTGCAGCACAAGCCAGTGTTTTGTGTGTGATAAGGTGAAAACCAGATTTCAGTTTTGAGTTTGTCAGGTGAAAAATAAGTAGAAAAAATATATCTTAAACTTGATGGAAATCCTTTGATTATGTCCTTTAGAAGCATTAATGATTCTTAAAACTGAGCTAGAGTAGTGTGGTTTTCAACGTGGTATGTACGGAATGAATAAACAGAACTCCCTTATAATAGGGGTTTATGCGTGTCCTGGTTCTTGCCGGGCTGCTACCATTCTGAAATGAAATTAAAGTATCATTGTCTCAGAAGTCTGTGGAAAGCACGTCTGTCTATATTTTGCAGCTTTAGTAGTTTGGTTTGCCTTTTGTTTGGCTTTTCTAAGGCATGAAGAAGATACTTGCCACTTTGCTTTTGGCTCTGACTGAGACCTGAGCTGAACCTTATCAGCTATTTTATCTTTTGGAAAGTGATCCATCACAAACCTTTCACTTGTAGTGGTGGTTTGTAAACCACACTGTACCTTTCTTTTTCCTGACATTTTCTGGCTGCTTTCTCTTGTATGAGTAGTTTGTAGAGCTTTGCCATAAATTGCATTGTAAGCTCAAGTCAATGTTTAGGGCCAGATACTTTCACCTCTGCATAAAGTGTGAGTGAAAGTATTGTGTACAGAGGTTTCCCAGGAGTAGACCAGATCTACCTACCAGGGCTGCAGTAACATCCCCCTGCCCTGTGCTCCCTTCCAAAGTTTGGCTGGTGTAAGCACCAGCTATATCCCTACCCTCCAACCCCTAGCACTGTTCCTTGGCATTCAGGGTTTTGCAGCATCCCCTGGCACAACCTCTTCAAAGCCTGCACCCCTACAGAGAATGCAGCCCTGCTTGTTAGCAGGGGAAGTGGCCTGTGAGCATGCTGTCCAAATAGTCCTCATGGTAAAAAAAATTGTATTCAGCGCTTCTATGCATCATGAAGGAAAAATGAGGGTCCGGGGGTCTTCCGTGCTTTTTCTCCAGCATCACATCCTTCACTTGCACTAGTGTGAAGTAGTTGTGTGTAGTAACTAAACAGCACAAATGATCCCCGGCTTTCCTCCTTTCTGATCCCTGAGCTGAAATGAAATCACATTTTTTTTCTTTGCTTAGAATTTGTATAACTGTTTAGATTTTGCAAATGCAGTAAACTCTGGGCTCTCATGTGTCCTTGAAAGGATGAGAGGCAGAGAGAAGGACTAAAGCTTGACAGCACATCTTAGCAAATAACTAAAAACATACATGAATTCCACAACCAAAGTTAATTGTGACACTTCAGTAAATTTAGAAAAGCTCCTACCATACTCAAGCAAACTCTCATTTAACTGTCATGTTCTTTTTCTGTATTTCCTTCCCATCACTGCTAATTATTCAAATTTTTGTATATAAAAATATGAGCTCTTAAGTTTCCTATTGGGCTGTCCCTCTTGCTTGGTTAATTAAATTATTCTGTAACAACCATAGTAGCATCCATAGTAGTGATTTGTAGTATCCCTATCTTTAAACTGAGATATTATCTGAGGCATGTGCCAACTCCCATTGAAGTCAATGGAAAAACTTCAGTGGGAACCCGATAGAGGGTCCTCCTCCCCCATGCTCAGAGTCTAACTGATTGCCATATCTGGGGTCAGGAAGGAATTTTCCCCTGGGGTCAGATTGGCAGAGACCCTGGGGCTTTTCACCTTCCTCTGCAGCATGCAGCACGGGTCACTTGCAGGTTTCAACTAGTGTAAAATGGTGGATTCTCTGAAACTTGAAGTCTTTAAATTGTGATTTGAGGACGTCAGTAACTCAGTCAGAGGTTATGCGTCTATTACAGGAGTGGGTGGGTGAGGTTCTGTGGCCTGAAATGTGCAGGAGGTCAGACTAAATGATCATGATGGTCCCTTCTGACCTTAAAGTCTGACTATATGAGCAGAAGGGGCAGGTTAATTATAAGATTAACCAGCAATGCTTGAAAAGTAAATCTAGCCAAAGTAGAGGACTGTCAAATGGAGAGCTTGCTAAAATTGTGCATATTCCATGGTAGGCAGACAGGTCTGGTAGGCAGAGTCAACATGTAACTGTTGATAGTGGGGGAGACTACCATTGAAAAGTTCCAGGGGCAGGGGGAGGGCGCACATGACTGCCCACATGTCACCTCTGGATCTAGAACAGATTGTTTCAAACTGTGGGATGTGCCCCCCTGGAGGACATGGAAGAACATTCAGAGGTGCGGAGGCAAGTGGAGAAACCAGGCAGCACTGGCTGGTGACACCAGGCAGCTTGGGCCAGCCCCACATGGCGGGGGTTGGGGAGGGAGTGTTGCATCCTCCCTTGACTCACCTTAGAAGCTGTTGTTTAATGGAAAGCAGGGAAAGCCCCATCGCAGTGCGAGGGGAGCAGTTTCCCCTGAGCAGAGCCCCTGCTGTAGGAGTGGGAGAGTGACCTCTGCCCTGGGAATGGGCCTGGGGCGTTTGCCCCAGGGCAGTCTGCAAAGCTGGCATTGGGAAGCACTGGGACTCCAGCAGCAGGGAAGAAGCAACTGCCCCATGTATTGGGGGGAGGGGGAACAAGACTCAGCCTGCAGTCAGCCACCCTGCAGGGGAACCACAGCCACCTCGCTGCTGGGCATCCCGGCGAGAGGCAACCCGAGGCCTTGCCGACCCCCACTGCCCTGTTTCGCAGAGTCTTCAGCAGCCCCTCTGGATGGGTCCCCTTAGAACATTTAGCTGTTGCTAAATGAAAGGCAGAAATCTGGGACCCCCTCCCTCCACGCAGTCACTAAGTACAACAAAATGCTCGAGGGCTGTTTAATGTCCCATGTGATCATTTTTTGTGCTAGCACTGGGCCTGTGTATTCCCATGTTTTTTCCTATGAGAGCTAGAGTCTTAAATTTTCACTGGGAAAATATTTTCAGGGGTTCAAGGCATAGCACACAGCACATGAAAATATTTTACAATGAAAATATTCTGGTCTATAGGGTTAAGAGCTTCAAATTATGTGGAACTAGATTGTGCCCTTGATTGCCTTGGATGCATTAGAAGGGGTCTGGAAGGGTCCACAGGAGGGATTCTCTCTGGTTCCCAGGCAGCATACAGTAGCATGGCATCTGCACCACACTTGGAGCCTGGGCCAAAGCCCATTGAGGTTAATGGGAGGTTTTCCACTGACTTCAGCGGGCTTTGGGTCAGGGCCTTTTTGTGCCTGGCCAGGGCCGAGGAGGCTGTGGCCATGACCTCGTCCTTTCTCTCCCCTTTCAGACATCTAGCTCTCGAGGGCGGGGACTCAGAGGGAGCAGAGCTTGTGCCACCCAGGCATGTATTGGTTAATGCCTGCATGCTGGAGCAAGAGAGAATAAACACTTCTTGCACCTTTCCCCTTAGCCGAGATCCCCTGCAGGGGCTGAACACAATATGGCTCTTGGTGACTTTTGTATATAAACATGGCAAGCTGTGAAGGGTGGATGTTTCTTTCTTTGTGTAGAACAGCGAAAACCCTATGGTGGGTGCTATCCCGCTTTTGATTTGGTGTACAGCACACTGTCCTGTAGCTCTGCAATACTGTGGCACAGCAACTTGATGAAAAGGCAGAGATGGGTGGAATAATACAAATAAAAATAAGAATTAACCTGAATTTTTTATCAAAATTTTCAAACCATTGAAAGTTTGGCCAAAATTTGTTCATTTTTAAATTCCTCTGTACACTTTGGCTGCAGTCAAGAGCAAGAAACACTCAATACACTACGAAAGGATGATCTCTCATGGTATTTTGTGGCCAGCCTGAACCAGGAACTGCTGGAAATGTCAGTGAATGGTCTTGTGAGGTTTTCAGCCCGCAGAAGTTCCTGTAAGTTTGGATAAACTTCCAGCAGATCCCTCAGCTTTTGGATGCATGCCCAAAGAGAACCACATTTTTTCACAAGGCTCTTGGCATAGCAGTAGATGATTTTATAAGAAACATGAAACATTTATGTTACTGCAGCACCCAAAGGCCCTGATCGTCTCAAATGCTGCCAGAATATTTGAGTTTGTGTTTGAGCTTCCAGTGTGCTACAATGTGTGCTTAGCATGCAAAACTGCATTGCCAAATTCACTTCTGGGATGGGGGCAGAGCAAAAATACTTTGATTTAATTGCCACTGTCACAAATGAAAAGTAGTTTCTCGTACATTAATAGGTGGTGAGGGAGCCCTTTATCTGCCTGACACACATGCACACATCCATCCTTCACAGTGTTATTTTTACTAGTGATATAAAAATCCCAGAACAGATTTTTTTTCCCCCACTGCTCATCTCAAATGAATTCTGACAGTGCCCCTAGCTTTAAATGTTCTTTTTATTGTTATATAAATGAACAGCTTCTACCAGGCTTATGGCCACAAACACCAAGATTCAAATTACAGACAAACCATTTGGCTCATGTATAATTGCTGGGGTTTTAATGTATAATCCACCGTCTGATTAGCTGCAGATTTCAATGACAGCTGAAGCAGCAAATTCCTTTGTTTTATGCTGGTGGCAGGAATCCAAATTACATAATGGCTCCACTATTGAATAAAATTGATTAGGGACATGATGTTATTTGTGATTTAGTTTATTATTGCAACACATGTTTTATAAGACACTTATCATTGTGTGATCTACATGCATATTTCATGGCTTAGAGTATGTCATTAAAAATGCCAAATAAGGGGAGGAAATAGACCATGCTCCCGTCTGCCCAACAGTTTTAAAACGGAGAGAAGAGAAGGTTGGCATAGACCCCCAGTTCAACAAGATACTTAAATGCATCCATAACTTTAAGCATATGAATAACCCCATTGATTTTAAAATTAGGCAGGTATTTAAGTACCTTCCTAAATTGGGGACTTTGTCAGATATACCTGGGCATCTGATCAAGAGAGGCCCCTTTTCTAAGGCAAATGAACTCTGATAATGATTTTACATTTTAGAGGTACTTTCATCCCAAAGCACTTTACAGTCATAACAACTTGATCTGTCTGAGGTCCTACGCAGATATAATTTGCATGGCGAAATCTCTACTCCTATTTGCTTTTCTCCCTGTGACAGTGTCAGGGTTACTAGCACCTGTACTCACCCCTGTGGTCCCTTGAGGGCACCCGCGTAAGTTTTCAGGCTCTCAGCCTCTCTGGGGCAGAGGCCCACGTCTCTCTCCCTTCTGACTGGGTTTTAACACTGGACAGCTCCCTGCCTTACACAGTGACCTCCCCAGCAAGCACATTTATTCTTAAGGTAAAGGCATTACAGAGAAAACATAAAAACAATAGATGATCTTATATGCATGTAACAGCACATCAGAGATCACCCATCAGTCTTACGGGCCCTAGCAGACCAAAGTCTTTCCAATCCTTCTGTAAGTTGTTGATCTCTCTCTTGGACAGCAGGTTCTGTCAGTTTGCTGGATCAGTAAAAAGGCAGTGAGTCAGTTTAAATGCCGCCTTTTTATACCAAAAACCCCTTGCTTTCTGTTTGTCTCTGGAAAACCCAGCTTGAACCTGTATGTGCAAGCCTCCCTGGGGTGGTACCTCTCTGGAGGTCTTTACAATTTGACTGATTAACCTTACTCACCCCCTCTCCCTAGAGGAGCTGTGGCAACTCTCTTGCCCTGGAGTTGCATACAGTTCTCTGCTCTCAGTGATCCATAAACTTCATACACTGCGGTTTTCCAGAGACACTGCATGCAGCTGCAATACCTGTTACGCTCCCTTCCCAGGATAAGGAGGCTCTGCTTCGTGAACATTTTAAAAATGCTGGTTTGGGTGGAAATGCTTTGACAGACAAACTATGCTCTGGGAGCCGAATTCTCAGCTGGTGTCAATGGGCATAGTTCTGTGATCTGGCCTAAGGATCCCTTCAGCCACCTCTGGATGAGATTTTTGAAATGGGGTGTAAATAAGTGCACTGTTTCCATGATTCAGTCATCATGTGAGCCGGACTGAGATCATGGACTTTTCTTGATGCTGTTGGGTGATGGAATCTGAGGGGGTAGCAGGTCTAATGGTGCGAATGAGATACCAGAATGCTCTGGGGTGAGCAGAATGCTTCGCTTCTCTCTTGCACCGCTCTCTCTTGTTACCATCTGTTGCCTATGGCTGATACAGTACCATCGGAAGCTGACTACCTTATATCACCCTTACAGATAGCCTGTAATATGTGAAATGGCAGGGGGGAAAGCTGGAGTGCAGGTGGTGACTGACTGACTGACTACTGTAGAGAATTGTCATGCTACTATGTCCTGACTGCAGCTAAGACTCAGGCAGTTTCCTCTCCTCAGCTGTTACATTTATGAAATCCAGACAGGTGGAACTGTTCAAGTTCAGGCAGTTTGATTAATCCTGACTGCCTTGACTAAGTAACGGAGCAGAATTTTCCTCACTGTAATACTTTGTCAATTCCACAAATGGCATTAATTGAACTTGAAAACAGTGTGACACCTTCTATGAGAAAAGTATCCGAGTTGGAGGTGTGAAACGCACAGTAGTAGGTTTTCACCCAGTTTTGCTTCCTGGAGGTTGTGTGCATGTGCTTATAAAGATGGAGCCATGTCCTACATGGGTGATTAAAGCCAGTGGAGACTCATAGGACCCAATAATGACAAAAATAGTTAATGTGTGGAGAAGACAGTGCTGCTGTTGTTCTTAAGCAAATGGTAAGTAAGGCCCCTGTTAAAGATCCAAGAACAGTTCACCATTTAATTGAACTAATTCACCATTTAATTACTGTTCCAACGTGAAACTCCCTGGTTTAGGAAAGGTTTCAGAGTTGCAGCCATGTTAGTCTGTATCCGCAAAAAGAACAGGAGTACTTTTGGCACCTTAGAGACTAACAAATTTATTTCAGCATAAGCTTTCATGGGCTACAGCTCACTTCTTCGGATGCATAGAATGGAACACACAGACAGAAGATATTTATACATACAGAGAACATGAAAAGGTGGAAGTATGCATAACAACTGGAAGAGGCCAATCAATTGAGATGAGCTATCATCAGCAGGAGAAAAAAAAACCTTTGAAGTGATAATTGAGATGACCCATAGAAGGTGTGAGGAGAACTTAACATAGGGAAATAGATTCAATTAGAGTAATGACCCAACCATTCCCAGTCTCTGTTTAAACCTAAGTTAATTGTATCTAATTTGCATATTAATTCGAGTTCAGCAGTCTCTCTTTGGAGTCTGTCTTTGAAGGTTTTTTGTTGCAAAATTGCCACCTTCAAGTCTGTCACTGAGTGGTTTGAGAGGTTGAAGTGAACACTGTATGTATAAATATCTTCTGTCTGTGTGTTCCATTCTATGCATCCCAAGAAGTGAGCTGTAGCCCACAAAAGCTTATGCTAAAATAAATTTGTTAGTCTCTAAGGTGCCACAAGTACTCCTGTTCTTTTTTTGGTTTAGGAAAGGTTCTTGAGAACATGGTCATGCCGTATGCTTGCAACATCTGAATTCCATAGACACCTGGATTTTTAATGGTCTGTTTTGAATATTGAATGCTGATGATCTGGAGAGGAAGTAAGGTGTGCATGCTGATTTAATTTGTTCTATCTGCACTTTTAGGCAACCTGAATATGAGACATTTTTGAGTCATTCTAAGATTTTGATGGAGTGGCCCTTTAGTGGGTTTGCTCTGTCCAGCCAGAGGGTGCAGCTTGGCAATTGCTTATCCCCCTCAGGGATTTTCTACCTGGTCCCTTCTTGTCAGCCTTCCTGGTTACATGCACGTAATACTGCTAGAGCAGCCCGGGCAATATTTTGAGCTGTAGTGTCATCTGTACGTGTTAATAGTTAAACCTGGAGAAGGTGCTCAAGAATGTGTAATTCAAGTAAAACTGCTTCCTCTATGCAATTACATCAGCTCTTAATAGTGCTCTACGGGCCTGATCCAAACCCACTGCAATCAATGGGAGCCTTTCCGGAGGCTTTGGATCAGACCATTTAGTTTCCTTTTCATTGAAATACTCCTTCCTTTCCCAGTGCCTTGCAAGGATAGAAGCCTACATAGAAGTGAACTGGTTGCCACGTACCCCTCAGATGGATGCGATGCTTGTTGGTAGAGGGAAGCATATAGATGAATATATTGCGATAGTGTCTGCATCAATTATTTAGGATGCCTAGCTGTCTTGTAACAAAATGCCTTGTGATCTAGAGATCCCGTTAGTCCAAGCATTGTTTCTGGATATTAAGGTAGTGGTGGTCTGTCGTACTACTTATTCACTACAGCTGAATAGGAGATAGTGATCAGATTCCTTTCTGATATGGTCCTTGCAATGGCTATCCATGACCCCATCTCTTCCTGGCTAGACTTGAGTGCAAGGATCCACCTATCTGCATCTTTGCAGACATATTTGGGACATATTTGTGCTCCTGGCACCTGTCTTCTATCATATGCTAAACACAATGGCATAGTTCTAAGAAATTGGTTTTTCAGGGATTCAGATTTCACCACAGTTCATTCAAATCCAAATGAGGATTATTACAAAAGGAGCAAGACAATGGGATTTCTTCTTCTTTTTGTGACCATGATTATGGTGACATTGGTATTAAAAAATACTGATTCTTGTCTCTTACACTGGTGTTATCCAGGAGTAAATCCACTGACATCTTTGGAGATATAGTGGTATAAAGCTGTTGGAAATTAATGGAGAATCAGACCCTTTTCTACAATATTCCTGGGATGGCTCCTTTTTTGTATATCAGCTATAAAAATAATGGTAGTTCAATATTGGGTACTCCCCATATCCAGTTGATACCTGCACCCTCTGACTACATTTTGCTCTTTGGTGTAAATCTGGAGTGACTTCACATAGAATTTGGTTCAATTTCTTTAGGCTGGGATTTTCAAAAGGGCCTAACTGAGTCAGAGGCCCAGCTACCACTGACTTTCAATGGGAGTTGAGCGGCCAACGTCGGCCCCTTTGAAAATTGAAGCCTTAACCTTTAATCTTGTGGACTCTGTTTTTTCTTGATTTTATTTTTGTTTCATAATGGTCGCTGGATATCTGGTATGCCAGCAATCGGATAACAAAGATATGATTTGTCAGCCACAAAATATAACATTCCCCTTGCCAAGTAATCCTAAAGTAAAATATTTCAACAAATACGATACGTGATGTTTCTGTTTAGCACTGTTGTGCCTGTATCATAGCAATACATTACTTCCTTTTACGATAGCGGGTATGTCGTCAACAGCTGTTTTTTAAACCTCAACGGGGGCAAAGCAAGATATTGGTTTTATCTTTTCACCCATGTCATGATAAACCTGTTCAACTAATTCATAGCTTTCCATTCCATAATGATTGCAGCACCCTGACACTCCAGTATGCAATTACTGTGTGTAATGTGTATAGTGTGTAAAATGGAGAGAAGTATCTATCCTGTGATTTAAGTAAGTATTGGCCATCATGAGAGAAGGAATTTGAAGATGTAAAAAAAGTGCTGTGAAACACTAGGTGTTCTTCTTCAACCTTATCTTCCTTCCTCCAAAACAAGATGTTCTTACTTAAACAGAAATCATGTTTCTGAAAGTATGTTCTAAAATGAATAAAAAGTTTATAAGGAAACAGCTATCACTCATACCAAATCTCTATGTAAAGGGCCAGATCCTAGGCTGGAGCTACACTCATTTATACCCGTTGAGGATCTAGTGCAAAATCTTTAACTTTTTTTTTGGGGGGGGGCATTAGAGAACCTTCCACCAAAAGCTTTAAATATCTTAGGCAAAATGTTATGTAACACAGAGAATATCTTTTTGAAATAAACATATTTTTAACTATGCATGTGGGAAAGGAAACCTAAAAATGTATTTTCTAAATTTCCTTTATTTTTGTAACTTTTAACGATGTCCTTTTTTGGGGTTCATCTTTAAGTCACTCACAGTCCAGTTATAACTAGTTCCGTTTTAACAAACTGAACTTTCCTCCTTTGGATGTCCTTTAAGCGTTCCCTCTTCAGTGTAGTATTGACATACGTTGTTGTATACACTCCAGGAGAAATATTGTTCAGATAACATCCACATTAATAATAATCATACCTCGCTCTTCTACAGCGTTTTTCATTCGTCATTTTCATTAGTTGTTGTCTCTAAAGTGCTTATTGCATGGTTGATGGTATAACAGAAATAGAGTCAGCAGCCACTCCTTTCAGGGATATTGGTATCACCAGCATATTTGGAAACCATGTTAAGAGAGAAAATAGAGTATTCTCCATTGTATGCCATAGGATTTGATTTCTACAGAGGGTTTCTGATAATTCTATAAACCATGAGTGCAGCATAGTGTTTTGTTGTTAGGGTTTTTTTGTGTTTTATTTTTGTTTAGAGGTTTTTACATATCACCCAGACCCCAAAATAGATGGTAATATAAATGATAATGCACGATGTGTAATCTGAATCAGACTGAGTGTAGAGTTTGGGATGCTGCAATGCTAGTATACATTCCTGTGCAGGACCCCAGGAATAGGTTGCAGAGACGTCAAGAGGTCAGTCTCACTTTGGCTGAAGGAAAAGTGCAATCTCAGAATTGGTGGTGCTGTCCAGAGAACGGGGATGATCCAGGAGCCCTGGATGCAGTGACTCAGCAGCCTCTCTCAACGGAGCCCAGGCTGTAAACAGAAACTGCATGGTGACCACACCTCCCTGCAGCAGCACCGCTGATTCTTGACCTTTTGGCTCTTTTCGGTGTCTTAAAAAAAACAAACTTGGGTACTAATAACTCCAGGGATAGCTAAAAAACGTTTTATTGGACTTTTTTCATCAGTTTTCAGTATTGTAATGATTAGTGTAGATAGCACCTCCACTAGTAGATGGTGCTGTATCATTATCGTAGTGTTAAGTTGTTCTCTTGTATATTTTTATGTTGTTGATCTGATGGGAGCGGGGGAAGGAGTTAGCCAGAAGATCAGTGCTACCTGTTTGTGCTGGAGTTGGTACTTGCAGTGTTCCAGTAAATCTCTGTGATTATAGGCAAGTATTATAACAAGTGGCAGTGGCTTCAAGATGTCAAAAGCACGTTTGCCTGAGAAGAAATGTACTGGTCATGCATATTTCAGTAACTACTGTCTTCATGTACAGGTGGGGGTGAGAGAGAGAGCGCTAACTATTTGAGATCAATATTATAATCACAGGGATTATTTTAAAACTTTTTATCCCCAGTTACAGTGATGCAGCCTCACTGACTTAGGTTGCATGGGGCAGTCAGCGCAATGTTTACCCCTAAAACATTGTTTTAGAAGGGTATATCAAGTATCAAATTCCATGCAATAGACACTAAGCTCAGTGTGCACATAACACAGCATGACAGATTTTTTTTCTTAATGTTTCCCCCTTAGTAGTCTTTGATCTTGAATGATGCAACCATTTGTTGTAATGACATTTGAGAGCTATGAAGGAATTTACTTTATCTTACAAATGCGGGTTTGATCTTCTGGTCCTAATGCAGGCAAAACTCCCGGTGAAGTTGATGGGTTTAATCAAGGGCAGGACTGAGTGAGACCTTTCAGAATATGGAAAGTTGTAGGCAGCTGTTAGGTGCCCTGGGTCCTTTAAATCTTTATTTTGGAAAGTAGAGCAAAGGTGAGAAGTGTGTTACTTAATTAAAAGCCCTCGTCTTCAGTCATTTGCCCTTATCCCTTCAAATGCTTCAATAACATGACATTAGGAATTTTAGCCTGTCATTGCACACAAATACGTTCATCAGAATGGTTTACATTGACATGGGAAAGTTTTCACCTATTGAGATTCCGGTTCAATGAGGTGCATACACCCCAAATGGAATTAAACACACATGCCAGCTGCATAGCTATTTATTATTATAGGCATTCCTATGGTGTTCATCACTGTGAGGGCCTGAGAGACGTGTGTGATAGGGCATTATTATCCCTGTTTTACAGGTAAGGCAGCTAAGGCATACAGGGTTACATAGAATCATAGAATATTAGGATTGGAAGGGACCTCAGGAGGTCATCTAGTCCAACCGCCTGCTCAAAGCAGGACCAATCCCCAGATTTTTACCCCAGTTCCCCAAATGGCCCTCTCAAGGATTGAACTCACAACCCCAGGTTTAGCAGACCAATGCTCAATGATCTATCCAATGTGATGCAGCCAAGTCTGTGACAGAGTGAGGGATAGACCCTAGATATTCTGACTAAATTCTGTTCTTTAATCCTAGACAAACCTTTCCCTGTGGATATGTATGTCCTCTGACTCATTTTAGGGCCAGATTGTGATCGTGGCCTAAAGCCTGAGTCCACTGAATTTGCATAGGGGCCTGGTGGGAGATGGAATTCAGCATCAATCTCCCCAGGCCATATAGTTATGGACCCAGTGGCTACATGTCCTCTGGCCCCTTCCACAGTGACATAGCAAGAGCTGCTACCTAACATTGATTTACAGAATACAAGAGGAGCAGAGTCCCACTGAATGGCCTCTCAGTGTCTAGGAGTAATTGAACTGCTGCCTTTGAGTCTTTCCATGGCCCTTCTGCAAGATTCAGACCTCGAAGAAGGCATATGTGACATTATGGATGCATTGCATAAAATATCTTGATACATATTGAATGCTATCAGCAGTCTGTGTGGAAAACGATGAATAATAACTAACTGGTAAAGTGCAAGAACATAAGAATGGCCATACTGGGTCAGACCAAAGGTCCATCCAGCCCAGTATCCTGTCTGCCGACAGTGGCCAATGCCAGGTACCCCAGAGGGAGTGAACCTAACAGGTAATGATCAAGTGATCTCTCTCCTGTCATCCATCCAAGTTGAGTGCATTGTGAAACATCCAAGAAGCATGATTTAGGTATCCCATTAGACAGCTTACTAAGATTATGAAGTGGATCAGCCTTGTTATACAATAGGTGGGAAAAGTTTAGCTGGTTTATGAAGTCCCACATTGCGAAGATGATCCCAATATAGCTGAGCTTTATCTGTCCACTGGACAATCAGACTGTTCAGTTTCCTGGATCTTGTCCTATGATCACAGAGCACAGAAGCTCGTCTGGCATATTGTACATGTCAATATTTTTTCTCCAGTCTGAAAACATGGCTGCCATGGATCACTTATGAATTGCATTATTAAATATTTTATTCATGTAAATCACCAGTTTCTCAAAAAGCCAAGTTTGCAATATTTATTTTGATTTGGCTCAAATCCTTATTTTTACTTGTGGTTATTTATTGACAAATGGGGAATCAGAAATGATGAGAGAACTGCAATTTTTAAAACGTGTGTTTTTAAAAAAAAAAGAAAAAAAAAGAGGGAACTGGAGCACTAAGATTCCCTCTTTGTGTGTGTGTAGTACTCAGGAACGCCCAGAGGATTCAGGGGGCCTAGGTAAAGCGGGGGAGCTGCGGCACTTGTACTCACCCGGTGGCGGTCCAGGTCTGCGGCAGCATTTCGCCGGCAGGGGGCCCTTCAGTCACTCCGCGTCTTTGGCAGCACTGAAGGGCCCCCCACCGCCGAAATGCTGCCGAAGACGCGGCGTGACTGAAGGGCCCTCCGCCGCCGAAATGCCGCTGAAGACTCTGAGCAACTGAAGAGCCCCACACTGCCGAAATGCCGGCAGAAGACCCAGACCGCTGCCAGGCCAGGGCTCGCGGGGCCCCTGCAGGGCCCGGGGCAAATTGCCCCACTTGCCCCCCCCCCTCTGGGCGGCCCTGGTAGTACTTGCATAATTAGGTACATTATTTAATGTTAAAGTGTTGCATGTGTGTACATGGCACCTTTCATCCCAAACTATGTATCCAGCACATAACACAAGCAGGCTGCACAAGTGCACTGGAAATAGAGGTTTTAACAGAGTTATGAGGAAACCCTGTCCTACTTTTATATCAACTTTTATATCAATGTCTCTGTTGAACAGGCAGCACTGCACTTTTTAAGGTCTTATTTGAAAGAGCTACATGCACTAAGCTGCATGGAACTCGGTTTATCTACTGTGGAGAGGAGACAGGATGATTAGACTTATGGTGCAAAGCTGGTACTTATACCACTAAGCCATCCTCTCCAATTAAGTGACTGCAAAGCAGTTGGCATGAATATTGATGATATCCATGTATTTTTTTTAAATGAGCTCATCATCCTTCATTCCAAACTAAATACTCTTTCTTCTTGAAGTGTTGAAACTGCTTGGAGTGGCACTTCCCTCGGTTCATTGAGGAGCAGCGTATGCTTGGGTACAAATATTACATTTGGGAAAGGACTAAGCTGCTGCGTACTGATACAGTGCTGCCCAATTACTCCTGACTTAATCTCTTCTACCTTGAGAATTCCTCCACCAGAGCTATTCTTCTCTTGGAATTACAGAAACCAGACTGGGAAAGGCCTCTTGCACTATCTAATCTAACCCAGTGTCTCTGCAGGGCCAGACCAAGCAAGGATTTGAGAATGTCTCTGAATAATTGGTGTAGCTGGGTGAACACTGTAAGCAATTTACAGTTAATGCTCAGTAGACTTTGTAAGGAAATGACCTTTGACTTTGTTTGCTTTCTGAAACTATTCTAGCCAATGAATTTACTTGTGGGAAAATCCACCAAAATAGGAAATTTTAAGCAAGCATTTTAACATATTCCCAGAAATTAAATGTTGAGTTTCTAACCATAAGTGCTGGTACCAGAAACCTGATTCTAGGAATTATGCTCATCTGACTAGTGCATTTAAATGTTGAATGCTTTACAACAAACAACTCCAGAAGTTATTTGACAAAGGCATCGTATGTTCAGAAGGGACACTAAATGCATGCAATAAATTATTTGGTTATTATGAATTACTCACCTAGTACTAGTTATTAAGTAGCCTCTAGTTAATTTCAGCCAAGCTTTACATTCCTCATTCAATATTGGTAAACTTTTAGGCTTGACAAATATGGAAAATGGAATGCATTTAGGTGAGTCCTCCCCTTCCCCGCATGCAGAGTGGTTAAGTAGTTCTGTTTTAAAGGCAACATTGAGGTAAACATTTATTCTGTTAAATACCATTGTGGCATTCATGAATACTTTGCACTTCAGCACCTGCCATTGGAAGACCTAAGAGTGTTTAAAAATATGGATGAGTTAAGTTTAATAGCATCCCAATATGGTAGTATTATTCCCATTTTACAGATAGGGAAATTGAGGTAGACAGAGGTCCTAGACCTTGTACGTTTAAATGACTTATCCAAACTGTCACTGTAAGACCTGGGGACAGAGCCTGAAAGAGAACTCAAGGGTAGATTTTCAAAGACCCTCAAGGATGTAAATCCATGGGAGCTGTGCACCTAACCTCCTCCTCTCTGTGCCTTTTGGAAATCCCCCTCCCCCAGGTCTCAGATCCCAATGATCTAACCACAGTGTCACACTTCTCATTTGATGGTACATGGGTATTCCATTCCTGTTAAGGTCAATCATATTTTGATCTAAAATAAATGCTCTTTTTGTCTGCCCAGTGTTGGTAACCAAACTGATTAATCCATAAGTATAGAATGAAAAACGTACTCAATAAGGGCCCGATCCCACAAGGTCCTCAGAGCTCTCTAGTCCCATTGCAGTTATTTCATTACTTCAACTGACCATATAGGGAGATAAGTGGCAGCCATGTTTACCTGTTAGCATTAAAAGTGAAAAACCACATTTCTTCTTAATATTTTTTCTAATGAATTCCACATAGCCATCTCATGGAGACTGCAAGACGTTTTTATAAATGGCTGTACCTTGATTAAAGCTCCTGGCATTCATAATGGCACAAGCCTGTGGGATTTAGTACAGGCGGTGCAGTTCTTGTTTGCTTTTTCCTATGAAAATCTAAGTTTACATGAGGGCCATCAGCTGGAACCTGCATGCCTTTATTATTACTAATAGCGGTTGGGAGTGCAGCTTCAAATGATGCATAACATTTTTTTTTTAAAAGTAAACCATAAGCCAAGTTAAATGAACTTTAAAAGTGAACATGATTCATAACAGATACAATTTTAAAACTGACCAGACGCAGCAAATGTAAATTCTGTCCTTTTAACTGTAAAATGTTTAAGCTTATTTGCAAAAGAGTTTGAAAAATTAAAACCATACCCCCTCTATGTTTCTTTAGCTATGAAGAAACATTAGAGTTTTGCATTTGAAAGGATGGCAAGGCAAACTGTATAGACAGACTAAATGTCTACTTGAATTATCTTGCTTGTTGATGGGACGTCTTAAACTGATGATCACATGTAATCTGCTATGTATTAAAAGCATATTCTTTATTGGAGTCCCCATATTACATTTCAAATGCATTTCCATGGAATGTTTCAAAATGTCATCTAAAATTATTACTTTTTTCATTGAAATGACATATGTCCCCTCAGCACTCATCTAGAACTTTATTATTATGATTCATTGGACAGCTTAAAGACATGAGATCACTTTTTGTGGTTTTATGTCTCTCGCCCTACTTCTGTCCCTTTTTTAATGCTAATGCCGGCTTTGCATTCCCCTGCCACAGTTGAGTACTAGCTCTTTGGCATGTGTAGGTTTTGTTTTAGTTGATCAGAGGTTTGGCTTAAGTAAATATTTAGGCAATATATAACAACTGTGCCTCAAACAAACACTTATAATAATGATCACCCATAGTGATCGCTATAGTTAAAAAATTGAGTTCCGGCTTCCATTCTAACCCCTATTTTCAGATGCTCAAAATGATTCTCAAATCAGTTCCTTCGAGGGTGAGATTTTACCAAGATTGGCTTCCACCCAAAGAAGAAATATTTTGAAAAATTTCAAATTAAAAATTAGAAGAAAAATGTTTTGATGCATCATGCAAGTGATTTAAAATATTGCCTATGCTTTGAGGGAACCAGAAGTGCTGATGGCCCAATGACACAATTTTTTAAAGTTTCTGCACAAAAGAATATTGCAAAGCACCTAATGCACTCAAGTAGGATTTCTGTATGCATAATTATGTGCCATCATAAAGGCTAAAGGCAGTTTAAATGCTTATCATGTTAAAAGGTTAGAATTGAGCACCCATTGAAGTCAATGGGACTAAGATTTGGTGGTTAAAGCAGCTTAAAATCTCAAAGCAGCAAACTGAGATGAGACACCGGAAGAGTTTGTCATTGTAACTACACTCCAGCTGCTCCAGCGGCACAGTGATGGTGCTGCAGCAGTGCCACTGTGGTGTAGACGATTCTTACATTGACTGAAGGGTTTTTTCCATTGACGTAGTTAATCCCTCTCTCTGAGGAGACAGCAGCTGGGTTGACAGAAGAATTCTATATGGGGTGCTGTAGGCCAACCTAACTCTGGTTCTCAGGGTGTGAAATTTGTCACAGCCCTGAGCTATGTAGCTGGGTTGATCTAATTTTTAGAGTGTAGACCATGCCTGAGTTAATCCACTTTAATCTTTTAAACTGCTTTAACTCAGAAAAGATGCTTTAAATATTTAAAGTAGTTTAATTCTGTTGAGTGCCTGCAGTTCTGGAGGAGCATCCTTCAGAGATGCTTCAAGGACTCCTGACTTTAATGATCCTTCCGGTAAGGATGTCTGCTATATTTCTTACCCCCTTTAAGAAAGGGGGAGTTAGGTATAAAAGGTTCTCAAAATGAAGTTTGAGAAATCAATTATTCAAAAAGTCAAAAAAGGTGGAGAAAGGTTTGAAAAGATGAATCCTAAAGGCTCGAAACCCAGAAAAGAAATAAAAAGAAGACGAAGGATATAATTTTTGAAATCTCATGATTTGTAGGCTAATCTCGTGATTTTTGGTGCCTTATTCATGATTTTTGAATGCTTGTGGTTGGCAGTATTGCATGTGGGGTTCAAAATTAATTAGAATTTCATTATCCTAAAAGTATACTTAACAGGCCTTTAGTTAAATATCTTGTCAATTTTATTTAAGGCTTAATCCACTGAACCATTGTGTTACAACAGGTTATGATGACCTGGTTTAGCTTTGATTTGCTTTGGCTCTCTTTCTGTGAAGGTATAGCATTCCTATAGTTACTTCTTTGTACCGCCACCGGTAAACAACTAAACTAGAACAATATGTTTAACAGAGTTCTAACCTCTAACATTCTTCAAATATTGTTCTTATTTAAGCATTGACTTCTTAGGTTTTCCTGCAGGCTGGCTTGATGTAGTAGCTTGAATTCCACCCTCGAATCCTATAAGATATCATGATTCAATGAGTAGCCACAACAGCAGATTAAGGATGGTATGTTTGTTTTAACTCTGTATTTTGCTTGCTTTTGGTAGTTTCTGCTAGGCTTTTAAGGTTATTTAATCAGCATTCAGATTTTTTAAAATTAATTTTCTGCTTCTAGATAGTGTTACAAAAAAGGGAAAGGAATTGTATAAAAATGTATCAAAGGAAAATAACTTTCCATTAACAGTTCATCTGGACCATGAGTCTTCCAGCCCTAAAATGGGAAAATGGAGCCTTACTCCCATGACTCTTTCGTTGATATCTCAAGCTCCAAATTTAAAGACTCACTTGTGCTTAACTTCAAACATGTGAATAGTCCCAGTGGCTTCAAACTGAGAAATATGGATCTTTGTGCTCCCTCCAAAACAGCCTTTCTTTATTCTGTTGCTTCCCCTCTCCTTCTTATGTCCTTATCATCTGTTGCAATTGTCTTATTTCATGTAGTATATTGTGGTACTGTCACTTTAAAATTAGTTGTATAATCACCAGAGGGCCTCCCATTGTGAGCAGTCCCTCCCACACATCAGGCAAATGCATTCAGGGTCTGTAGGGAGCCATCTAGTCATGTAACCAATTAATAAAGCAAGTTGGGGTTTACTCTTTATATCTCTAGTCTCACGCTGGTTCCTGAATAGGGGAGGATGCAGCATAGTCACAAAAACAATACTCTCAGCTGCCTGACCACACTATAAAGCACGACATGGTGGCACAAGTGACCACATTCTGCCTGAAGCAAGAAGGTGGCTTTTTTTGGGCCGTCCCAGAGTGGATTATCAAATAGTGCAAACAAACTGCACAGACAAGAAACAGAAATCCACAGACCAGCAGGAACCAAAGAGAAAGAACAGAAGTACCAAGACACGGGACACACTGAACACCCCAAAGTGAAACCAATAAGGTAGCTAAACTAGAAAACAGTATTAGACCAAACAAAGAATATGAACACCCTGAACATGAAGGGTTGTAAGTCACCTCTGCCTTTCTTTCCTTGGTAATTTTGCTGGGAATTGGAGGAGATGGAAACAATGCTTCCACACCTATCTGAAAGCCTCAGGAGCAGATAAAACAAGAAGACGACATAAAAGTAGCCATTTTCCTGCACATAGTGGGAGAGGGGGCCCTGAAGTTTAAATAAAACACATTTGCACGGCAGCCAACTGAAATGGCGCCCGCTTCGGATGAGGTCTTAACAATTCTTAGGAACTATCATAACCCTAAGAAACATGTTGTGTTTGAACAATACCAGCTCTGGTCTCACACAGGCCAAGGGGAAGAGCAGATAGACAAGTGTGTCACAAAACTGAGGCAAACCCCAAGAAATGGTGAGTTTGGAAATATTGAAAAGGATGCGCCCAGAGAAAAAAATTGTGTTCCGTGTGACTGACAAAGGACTAAAGATGAAGTTGTTGAGGGAGCCCTATTTGGGCTTGCAAAAAGCAATGGATATTTGCAGAGCCGCACAAGTTGTAAAGACCCGAATAGAGATCATGTCTGGGCCACATCCTGACAAGCTCAAGCAGGCTCTTGCACAAATGAGTACTTAGAGCATCATGGGCAGGGCGCAACTGCCTGACAGAGCAAAGCAGACATGCCAACAGCTCGCACAAAGAAACAGTGCACACACTGTGGTAAGACACACCCACCCAGAGGCTGCTCAGCCTTTGGAGAAACATGTCACAAATGTGGAAAATGAAATCACTATTCTTCAATCTAGAGAGTGACAAACTTACCCACAAATCAGAATGTGAGCAATCTCTTCTTATACGTACCGTATCACAGGGAAATAAAAATGGGAGCAGCAAAACCTTAGTATTTGACACTGTATATAAGGAATATATCTTCAAAGTTTAAACTTGATCCTGGGGCTGAAGATAATGTTTTACCAATTCACCTTTTTAAAAGGATACCGAGTCCCACCCAGATAAAGCACTCTGATATTGTGCTCATGGCATGTGGCAGTTCCAGAAGGAGAAGTCACCCTAACAGCAGCAACAGCCAAGGCTAAGGCAGGAGGGGAGCCACACCGACTCACTACAGTACCTTTTGCAGTGAGACAGATTGAGGCTATGTCTACACTACCACGGTAAATTGACCTAAATTACATTACTCCAGCTACGTGAATGGCTCAAGCAGAGAATATCCAGTTCAACCCAGATAAAATCCAATTTATAGTAAAAGAAGTCAGATATGTGGGACACGTTCTCTCATCGCAAGGAATCAGGCCGGAAAACAGTAGGGTTGAAGCTTTAGCTAACATTAAACAACAGGACAAGAAGACATTACAGAAGATCCTGTGGGGATGATTAGATTAGTTGGACAGTATATCCCAGGTGAACCATCTTTTTGACAATTGCTCTGTGAAAACATAATTTGGCAATGGTTTTGGGAACATGACAATCACTGGGACAACTAAAGCCAGTGCTCTGGAATGCACTCAAATTCTATGATCCCAACAAACCAGTCACCATTCAAGCATGTTCATCCAAAGATTGTTTAAGAGCTTTGTCTGCTGCAAGACATAGGCCCCGTTATATATGGATCGCAAGGTCCGACAGAGGCAGAACAAAATTATGCCTATTGTATTTGCCACAAAGAAATTTGATCAATACATTGATCAAATTTGATCAATACAATGTGATCTTAAAGTCACACGTACCACTGATGATAAAATGTTAATTCCAGATACCTTAAGAGCTGCAGGGGACATACTACAGAACCAGATGATGAAATGGCTGATGAAAAGGTCATCTATGCAGCTGAGGCCACCTCGACACTCCACACAGATTTGTTAAACAAACTGAAGGAAGACACGCACAGATCTTGTAATGCAAACTTTTCACACCATTGTACGTGAGGGCTGGACACGCAGAAGAAGACTAGTGAATCCCAGAGCAGCCATACTGGGCTGCAGAAGACACTATTTCATTACAATAAGGGTTGTTAATGGCTGGTGACAAGGTAATTATTCCTAACAATGCAGGGCAGGAAATGCTTAACCACTTGCACGAGTCGCAAGAGCTAGGCAGATAATATTCTGGCCAGGTATGACTCAACACATATAATTCTGAATCCTTCTATAAGTTGTTCTGTCAGGAATGTTGGTCAAAAAGAATCATTATGGTCTCATGAGATTCCTGATCTACCACATAGCTGCAGATCTTTTTTTACTTCATTAGACATTCATATCTACTCCTAGTGGACTACTTTTCCAAATTTCAAGAAGTTCTGTGTCTGCCAAACAAGTCAGCACATTCTGTTATTGCTAAACTGAAATTGCATTTGCAAGACATGGCATCCCTAAAGAGTTAGTGAGTGACCGTGTTCCGTTTGCCAGCAGAGATCTTGGAGTGAAACTCACTCCAGTCCTGCATACCCACAATCTAATGGAATGGATGAGAGAACTATTCAGGCAACAAAAAAACAACAACAAAAAAATCAATGTTTCACAAAACAGCAACGTTGGGTAGAGAACAAACCAATGTCATTGACACCAGGCCTGAGCAAATGGTAAAGACTGAGCTCCAAGGGTCAAGTGCTAATAATCTCTGACCCACGCAGGTGTAGATTTAACAGCAAGTAGTCAGCAGCGCTGTAATACTCTACTCATGCCTCAAGCCTGGTGTCTGGGACACTGTTTGTCTGAGAAGTAAAGCTATTTATTGGGAGGGATTTTAACAATGAAGAAAGGGAGATGTAGTATATTGTGGTGCTGTCTCTTTAAGATTAGCCATCTGTAATCACTAGAGGCCCGCCTATTGTATGGGGTCTCTCACATGAGGCAGACGCTCTCAGAGTCTGTAAGAGCCATTTTGTCATGTAACTAATAGAGTTATGGTTTAAATTTTATATCCCTGGTCTCAGTCTGGTTCCTGAAGTACAGAGGCTGCAGCATTTACTCACAAGGAAGCCAGTCAGCTGCCTGCCCTCACTAGAAAGTACAGCATTTAGAACTTAATGCTCCACTGCTTTTCCTCCTCATCCATCCTCCACGGTGAATTTGTGATCTGGAGGGCACTTGGGTCTACTGGGAGATCTTTTCTATTTCCATTGTTAGCTCCTCAAGGTAGGGACTGTCTCGTGCCATGTTTGTACAGCACCTAGCGCAGTGAGGCAGTGGGCTTGGAAGAGGCCTCTGGGTACTATTGTAATACAAATAATAAATCATGGGTCCCTACTTCCTTTAGGAACTGATGGGTCTGTTTCTCTCTCTCAAGCACCTGGCATAGAGCTTACTGCAATTTTGCCAGATCAGGAGATAATTTCATTTATTTTTGGTAGGGGAAAAAATATTGATCTTAGTTTTAAAAAGTTAATAATTATTATCAGTGATAAGAATGAGACACAAGACTATCTCAGCCAAATAAAAATAATGCTCTGGTTAGTCAATAATGCCAAAATTACCACTCATTTGTTGGTGTATGCCTGTCGTAAAGTAGCTAGCTAGTGACATCTCAGCTTGCAAGTTATTAATTGCCATTGTGTCCTGATTTCACATGAGATGACAAAGCTGAGTGGTACCGAAGGCACACAAACGTATCAAAATGGCGGCTGTTTCAGGGGTAGGATGCACTGCTGTATTGTTTTTTAGTTAGCTCATGTTCTCTTGCTTTTGTCTTTAACTTGTAAATACTTTATTTCAGGTGGTTTTATCCTAGAAAAGACCCACAAACACAAGTGCTTGACACCATCAGAGTATTTCAGAAGCACTGAAAAAGGAAAAGAAAAAAACATGACAGCCAATTAAAAAACAATTTTTTTCTTCTGGTATCATTAATCAAATGCATAAACAGTCCATGCAGTGACACCTGGCAGGGTTAATGTTTAAGACCTACAGCAATTATAGCTCCCCTGAAAATCGCTTGGCCAGCAAGTCTCATAAAAGCCTGTGATTATGAAGGAAATGGGAATTAGCAGAAAAATTTAGGGAAACCAGTTGAAATACATTGGTAGCAAAGGAGGCAATGAGAAATCTGACTGATTGGAACTCCCCTGGGGAGAAGAAACAGGGTCTAGGGGTCACTCTTTCACCAAATTAGTAGTGTCTGTCATTTGAAACCAAAATAAAGCAGGAACAGAAGTAAAAGATTTTCCGTAGCGAGATTGCTCTCTGGTCTCTTGCACCTAAATCTCAGGGAGGCCGAGTGCAATTAGTGGCTTGGATTTTTGAAGATCCTAATTCAGCCATAATTCATCTCCTCCAAATATAGTCTTTGATATAGAATATAATCCTCAGGAAATCCCTCCCATTGATGTGTTTTTGCAGTAAACAATTGGAAAATTAGATGCAAACATTCTGTTTCCACCAATATTTCTTCTATCCCGTTTTGCATCTCTGTACTCCCCAAAAATTACTCAGCTAGAGTAAACACAGCTTTAATGAAAGCTAAGGCTCTTGTGGTTAGCACTCACCATAGCCCATATACTTCCCGTGTTTGAGGAACATTAGCAGAACACTTTTTGTGCCAGACACAATCATGCTCTAAGAAAAAATCTTAAAAGTAAACAGCAGTTTAAGCAAAGAATGATGACCGTTTGGAGCCAATTCCTTAATATCAAATGCTAAAAAAGCATTAGCTAAAACCTCTATAGAAGTTAATGTTCTCAACCACAGCAACAGCAACGTAAATCCACAAGGGCTTGATTCAGTGGTAGGCACAGCTAGGAAGATAGTGGCCTTATTTCCTCCTTGGCAAAGAATTTGCTTCAGCGGAAGGCACCATAACACTGAAGTACCTTGTTCTCTGGCTTCCTGGCTTTGGCAATTTGTGCTTCATTCCAAATGCTTTGTGCTATCTCAACCAGCTGGAAAGTGGCCTTGGCCTCTGATTTGATTTTAAATTAGTGAAAATAGTGACACGCTCTGAAAAACAAACAGTTAATTTTTCAATTGGGAAACCAGCTCAGCGATGATTGGGAAAAGAAATTGATGAAAAATTGCAAGCCATGTCAAGCCATGAGAAATTAAACACTGCACTGTTCTGAAAGGATGCCAATTATTGTGAACACTCTGGAGTCTAATGGATCCAAACCACTATTTCCTGATTCAATGTCTCCACTCTCTGCTTTGATGTTGTAGGATAGAAAGTTTCTTCACATAGCACAGACCTAAACAGAACTTATTGGACCCAATGGGCAAGCCAGGCCCATTAATAGTAATATGCACCACCCAAGACACAAGTTGAACAGTTTTGAGCACTTATTTCGTCTGTTAGTCTATAAGGTGCCACAGGACTCTCTGCTGCTTTATTAGTGATCAGTTGCTCTCTTTTAGTGCCTATTTATCAGAGATCCTTAGTGCTTCTCAAACATTAACTACTATGTAAGTGAGGAAGTTCTAATTTGAAAAGGGACTGAAAAATATGGCAGTATGCAGCAGTATGTTTGTGTCTCATTTGCTCCCAGTGAAAAATCTGCTTGATTTACAAGTTTAAAAGGTATGTGGGTTTGGGCGGGACGGGGGTTGGTTTTTTTTTTGGTCACACTCTATGTTAAGGTGACATTTATAAATAGTTGATAAAGGGTTAATTAATTATAACAATTGATTAACATCTATTGAAGTCCAACAGGTAGTAAGATGCTTGCAACCATCTTCAACTCCTTGTGCTTGTGTTATAGAAAGTTATATCATTAGTGTCTGAACATAACTGCTAATAATTATTAACCTTTGTAAACAATTAATAAATATACCCTTGATATACTGTGACACCTTTCCTCCGCTGCAAACTCAACCGGTAATCTGAGAGTCAAGCTGAGTTCTTTCCTTCCTGTGCATCATTACCTGTCATAAAGATTCTGCAGGCTAAATCAGAGCCTCATTTACACCTGTTCAACTGGCTTCAGATTACATTCTTACCTGTGCAAGTCTATTACTGTCAACGAGTGGAACTGATTAGAAGTTGTAAACAGTAGCAGACCTGTTAAGTCAGAAGGTTCCATTTTTACATAGTCACTTTTCAGAGTAGAACTTTACTTTAAACTTCACAACACTGTTGAGGCAGATATAGCTGTATATAAGAATTGCTTCACTCATCACTTCAAATGCACTAAGTAAAGGAAGTGAAGAAGATTACTCAGTCAAATTCACTGCAAGTGAGATTTTTCATGGATAGAATGTAATTTCTGCTTCATGTCTCATTCTAAAGAGAGCACATCTAAAAGTAAGTGCCACTAACACCCTAGTATTAGGGTTGGTATCTATGTGAATTTGCCATGGAGAAGTAGTGTTGGAATATGCAGTAGTGATCTGCAATGTAGATCAGACAGGGAAATCAGATTACTTACATAGTGAACAACTAGGAGAAAGAAAAATAATTCAACATCATCATTACAATGAAGGTCCCAAATCCTGCTGAAACTTAAGTACATGCTTATCTTTATGCTCAATGAAGTCAATGGGAATGCTCACATATATGAAGTTAAATGTGCTCAAGTCTTCGCAGCTTGGGGTCTAAGTTATAAAGTTGTTACCAATCTTTTTCTCCTTTGGCTGCTGATTAGAAATAAAAAATTGTGTTTAAATACAAGTAGTGAAAAGAGGGGAACTGACAATAAGAGACTGCTCCATGTTTTTCAGTGAAACAAATATTGCTTTGAAACCAGAAAATACCAAAGAAAGGGGAGGAAATGGGAAGTGGAGTCTTTCATGTATGTATGTATCTGAAAGGCTTAGTGTGATCCTGAGCTAGGAGATACCAGGTGATGACTGTCAGATCCCAGGAACACCGGGGCGGGGGTGGGGGGGGGAAGGGACTTGAGGAGAAACCTGGCCAAGCTAGGTAGAAAGCTGGACAAGGAATTAACAGTTCAGGAAGTAAAACAGGATGTGAGGCAGTTGGAGAGGGGAAAACCCTCCAGAGTAAGTGGAGTTATTGACAAATTTCATAAAGGGTGGGAAGCTGAGGTGCTGTAATGGCTTTTCTAGGCCTTCAAAATAGCCCAGAGATTTAAAGCAGTACTGGGCAAAAAGAACTGGAAATGCAATTGAAAATCATAATGACCCAATGGGAAAAATAGATGTGTGTCGTATGCTGAAGAACATATATTATACTATGCATTGTGTAAAATATGAAATAAAATACATTCAAATAAGATACATTCAAAACATCCTCAAAGTGGCTATTTTATCTGATATTTAAAACATCTGGTATCATGTATTTTATAGATCTTAAAATGTGGACTATTTTTCAAATTTTTATTGAATACCTTTTGAGTAAATGCAGCTTATGTTTGGAGTGTTTGTTTTTTTTATTAACAGAAAATTTTAGCCATGTGTATGTAAAATTAGGCAATAAGGAAAATAAAATAATTGGCAAAACTTTGTACAACCAAAACAGTTTATAGACATTTTATGGTGAAAGGAGTCTATCAATATCAAATGTAGTACTACTATAGCTACACAAAATAATTAATCTATTATATTAATTAGATGGAGGCCATTCGTAAATGATGTGGTACACTAAAATGTTGTTTCCTGTCCATAGTTTCCATATTTCTCCTGTGTCTTGGTTTGCTTTCTAAATGCATTGTTGAACTTTATCTCCATCTATTCCAGATGTTTTCAAGTTCTAATTTGTTTTCCATATGGTATCCACTTATATGACCATTTTAGTTTTTTCAGTCAAATCTGCTCCCTGGGTTCTCTGTGGGACGTAACATTTTTCTTTCACCAAAATAGTTTTTTCCTGCGGCGGCTGCTACTGCTGCCATTTCTTTTCTAGTAGTGCCTAAGATGTGCTAAAGGCCTGAGGCCTGCACCAAGGAGTTTACAATTTAAGGCCTTGATCTTGCAGACACTTAGGCAGGTACTTGATTTTTCTCAAGGCAATAGATTTATTGCTTCCATGAACCAAATCTGAATTGGATGTCAGCATTAGATTCTAGCCTTTGTTTCCAGAATGCAAGCCTAATCCATTTGCTGGTTCAGCAAAGCACTTAAGGATGTGCTCAAGTCCTATTTGAAGTCAATGGGATTTAAGCATATGCTTAAGGGCTTTACTCAATTAGGACCTGAGTATTCTGAATAGTTCTAGAAACATTGCAACCCTTTTCTGATGTATTATGAGAAGTGAAAAGACAATCAAAAATATAACATCTGCTGGAGAAGGGCTGAGCCAGTGCCCAGATCCAAACACCTCCAAATCTGGGGACTGTTTGAATCTAAAACTAGATCTGGATTCCAATTTTGGGGGTTGAGGCCATTTTTAATGTTGGCTCATAACCTCCTCTTGTATGTTGCCCAGTCTTGCTTACATTATCTTATTGTTGTTGTCTGACTCTCTTTCTCCAAAGGTTTCAATTTCTATTCTTCTTTCTTGAGACTTGCCCCAGATTTCTTCAAATCTCTCCTCTTTTTTTCATGCACTTCAATATCAGCTCCATAATTTCCAAAAATGCCATTGAAGCATCACTCAGTACTGATCAGTTATTGTTCTGCTGGCATCCCTCAGAATATTAGGCCAGATCTTTCAAATTTGGGTTTCTAAATTAGGTAGCCCAAATAAGAAGTACAGAGTGTCCACAGTTTTGAAAATCGAGCATCGGAGGCCTGGTTCAACTCCAACTGAAGTCAATAGGGATTTTTCACTGATTTCAGTAGGAGATGGATTGAGCCTTTCACTTTGAAAATTTGAGTCTAGATTTTAGATATGATACACTCAGGAGTAATTTGAAATCACAGGATCAAATTCTATCCTAAGTAACCTTTCCTCCTTTGTAGTCAATACAATTTTTTTTCCAAGTGTTAAGTGCCAAAGTGGAGTAGCTGGCTATCAGACAGACTGGCATAATAGATAATCTAGTAATGATTGTCAATAAAAATATATGAGGCTTATAAGAACAAGAACTCTCAACAATTATTAGTTACATAAGGCTGAAATGGCATTGAGTAAGACTTCGAATAAATCATCTTCTTAATTTGCAAAACCTTTTTTTTTAAAAAAGAGAAAATTACATATACTGTGAGTCAAGGCAAGATTGGATTCTTTCCTTACTTTACCTTATTTAGGGCTCATTTAGTTTGGAGGGGGAGGCTACCAGCCAGTGCTAATGCTTGCGTCTTCAGCCTGCTTACTTCTGTTTAATTTCAGATATGGTTAGCACTTAAGGAGACAGCATGTAGAATTACTCTTCCAGAAAAGAATGTATTAGTGGCTAAACTTTTCCTCACCATATACCAATGAATGCAATGCATAAACTATGTAAAGCAAACAGCCAGTGACATTATCTTGGTTTGCAGGTAATTTTCTAATGACTAATAAGACTGTTAGTAAGTCAATTTTCTAATATCCTCTTAGGAGAAAAATGTTTTTTTTATTTCCTTGGTAGGAGAGTTCTAGTCATTACTCTCTCCACAGAATAAAAAGCATGACTAATCTGCCTGGGATTTATTAGCACATGCCAATCAGGGGAAGATTACAATGACTACAATGACAGATACATGGAAGTGGTTAAACAGTCTAGCTCCTGATTACAATACTCGGTTACAATATCATGCTTTGGTGTGCAGGGCAATTGTTTTAATGATTCTTTTTTATTTTAATATTTTTCTATACTTACCAAAGTTACAATGTAGATTTAGTATCAGTCATAGGACCTTTGAGTTAGTGCAATCTAAAATCTAAGAATTCTAGGTAATACCGGTATTTTAAGATTCCAAAATTTGCCCTGGCTTAGATGTTTGCAACAGTTTGGTTAGAACTACCATAAATTCTCTTTTTATGCAAATCATCAGGAAAGGAAATCTGCAAAAAGGAGGCACTCTAAATAATCAAGGGCTTAGTACAGAGTCTGTTTCTAGCTGTGTGATGAGAACAGAAATGTTAATATGTTTATGGCTGCCAGGCAAAATATTGCAGCATGGCATCATGTTAAAAGAAGGGGAAACCTGTAAAATGTGAGAAACAGATTGTAGTAGAGAGCAGAAAGGGGGAGGGAAATTGTTTGTAGCCTTGTCTGGGTATATTAGATTTTTAAAAATCCTTATATTGCAATTTGACATGAATGCAAGGTATCAGCTGTAAAAAATAAAATAAAATAAAAAGTAAGCATCGTCATGGTTTTTCAATCTGTGTTGGACTTATTAATAAAGGACTGATCTTAGTGGGTTCTCAGTTCTCAGCACTCCTTATTTCTATATGGTTATACGAAAATTAATATTACATGGAAGTTTTCAAAGTCACAGATGGGAGTTAAGGGCACAACTTCCATTTGTGCCTTTGAAAATCTCTCCCTTAATTTGCATATCAGGTTAGCCATATAATTGAAGGATCCTTGTTTTATACTTGTGTGCAGATAGGCAGGATTGTCTATGACCTAGAATTATTCAGTTGAAGTCAGTGGACAGAACTACACCCATTTACCCCCGTTTACAATCTGACCTCCAGTATTCTTGGAGAGCTGTGATATCTTTGAAATGCCTCTGTCCAGTGTGGCCAAGTGTTGCTATCATTCTCCAAAAGTGCCACCTCTAATCCAGTACTTCTGGAAATAACCTGCTCAATCTCCAAGATGTCATATCCAGCTGATTTCATGAGATACTGTCAGGCAGGGCAGAAACAAGACTAGATGGCTCAATAACACTGAGTACAAATATTAGAGGTTCCAGAACATCCAGCTTCCTTGTAGGTCCCCTGAATAAATCTTCTAATCTTTTTTAGTGCACCAGTCATGCTGTCTTGTGTCCAGGTGATAGTGAACACAGGTAGGGATTAGGAAAAAAGTGGGCAAGCTGCTAATGTGAAAATTGGTTGCAAAGATAAAATCTGCCAAAAAAACATGGTTAGTAATTAACTGGAGCGGGCAGCAGTTTTCTTGGCAAAACTTAGTATCGTTTCCAGTTGCTGTGGTCTCTGCTAAAGAAAACTTCTCTGTAATTACAGGTTAAGCTGTTGTGCAATGTAAATAACATGAATAAAGCTGTCTCTTTTATAGTTTTGAACACTGTTGAATCAATTATTCAGTGTAAAAACTAGTCTTTAACCCATGGAAACTTCCTTTGAGGAAATGAATATAATTATGAAATATAAAAAAATATTAAATGAAGACAGACCACTTTATTTCAGGCACATTAATTTATAGTTTTATACATCTCTTTAAATGACATGCTGTTGGCAGGTTTCTAAAAGTACATAAGCAAAGCAAAATAATCAGGAATAGAAATAGTGGGTGAAACTGATGAAAGTTCCTATTTAGAGTAGATCATAGGACTTCAGGCTTAAGTATATTATGCTAGACTAAATGTTCTGTTTACAATGTTAATCAACAATAATATTTTCTGTGAACTATTATGTAGGAATATAGACCTGGAGTTTGATGTGGGGTTTGTTTGTTTAATCTATCTTTTATCTACCTTAAGACTTTATACTACCACCCATATGACAGTATCTGAGTGCTACTGATTTTGCTTGAATAGCAAAGTCCCATGGAGTGTTATGAACTGGTCATAAATATGCTTGGGTTAGGGTTTTTCTTTAGAGGGGGTTGTAGGGATTTTTGGGATGTTGTGTGGTTTTAGAGTAGAAGGGGTGGTGTCAGTGTTGTGAATGCCATTTTATGGTGTAAAGGCTCAAAGAGAAGATATTTTAGAGACATATTATAGTTCTTATTAATCTTGTATGTCTCCTCCCAGGAATTCTCCTTTGGAAAAGGTTACTGCAATTGCTGGCTTACTCTAGTTAGTGCATTGCAGCTAGGGAATGCCGCTAATACTGCAGGTGATAGTGTGCACAGGTGGACTTTTTCATGCATGCGGAACTCCAGTGACATCCACACCGGGACAGCAGTCTGCCTGTGCTATCAATTATGGGTTCGGAGCCCAGGATAGAAAATGCTTTTCTATGGTGTGATGAGTGGATAATTTTTTTTAAATTAAAAGTTGCTTTTTTATATTTGTTATAAAAAGCAACTGTAATTTGGGAGGAAAAATCTCCTATGTTTTTTATATAAATGTTCTTTTCCAATATTTGCCCAAATCTTCCAAAGCGCATGTGGCGAAGTGCATATGCACTTTTGTACTCAGCTAGCCTAGTGAACCCTGGGCACGGTCCCTGTAAACAAATTGAGTTTTTTCACCTACTGAGAGATAAACAGCTTCTCCAACTGAGCAAACAAACGTATTTAAGGATTTAGACCAATAATATTAACATTGATTTTGCTGTGTAAAATGAAAGAAAAGGGTTAAAACTGAGGAACAAATAAATACTAGACTAAATACACGGAAGGAAAAAATTATGCATGAGCTGGGGCATGGGTTAGGCATGTCAATGGATATCTTCCTTCTCTAGCTCCTTTAATTTTAACTGGATTAATGTAGATATGCCTCAGATCAGCTATGAGCTTTCACTGAGATACACAGAATTTGCTTGCTCAGGTGATTTTTTTCAGAAACAACTTTGAACATCATTTTTGTCTTCTAAAATGAAACATCTATAAAGTAATACCCTAACACTGTAAATTTTGACAGCATTAACTAACTCCCACAAAATGCCTGCAAGGTAGACGAGTATAATGAACTTGCCCTCAAATGATTAATCCAAGTACATTCTTGCTAATTTTGTTCTAAGGCACAAAAACCACTTTTTTTATTTCAAACTGAACAACAATATAAAGCAATATATACTCCTGGGAGAATTCTGTGCCACTGCTCACATGCGGAATTCATCTCCCATACAGATTTTTTTCCTTGCAGAAAAAACATTCTGCTGGAGAGGGGCTGCAGTTACACCTTTCTCCCACAAGGGGCTGCTGTGGCACGAGAACAGAGGGCAGCTGGCTCAGCAGCTGGAACAGCCAGTTGTGGATGTGGGAGGAGAGAGACTGTTTTCCTCACAGCACAGCCTGCGGGGCCAGGTTAGGAGGCATGGGATATGGGGGAGATGGACAGAGTGGGGCACATGAGGCTACTGGGAGGGTCACATAAACTGGCATTCAAAAGGGCTCTTCGGGATGACATACTGGGCAGGGAGCACAGGAGGTGACAGCATTGAATCAGTGGCAGAATTGGAGTGGGGATGCAGGGACACATGGGGACAGGGAGCAGGGGGTGGCAGAGTGGAGATGCAGGGACACATGGGGACGGGGGCAAAGAGGGGTAGGTGAGTGGTGGTTCAACACCAATACAAAGTACTCCACTTAGGAAGGATCAATCAGTTGCATACATGGGAAACGACTGTCTAGGAAGGAATAATGCAGAAAGGGATCTCAGGGTCATAGTGGATCACAAGCTAAATATGAGTCAACAGTGTAACACTGTTGCAAAAAAAAAAAGCAAACATAATTCTGGGATGTATTAGCAGGAGTGTTGTAAGCAAGAAACAAGAAGTAATTCTGCTGTACTCCACACCGATTAGGCACCAGCTGGAGTATTGTGTCCAGTTCTGGGTGCCACATTTCAGGAAAGGTGTGAACAAATTGGAGAAAATCCATGGAAGAGCAACAAAAATGATTAAAGGTCTAGAAAACATGACCTGTGAGGGAAGACTGAAAAACTTGAGTTTGTTTAGTCTGGAGAAGAACAGACTGAGAGGGGACATAACAGTCCTTAAGTATATGACAGGTCATTATAAGGAGGGGGGGGAATTGTTCTCCTTAACCTTTGAGGATAGGACAAGAAGAAATGTGCTTAAATTGCAGCAAGGGAGGTTTAGGTTGGACATTAGGAAAAACTTCTTAACTGTTAGGGTAGTTGAGCACTGGAATAAATTGCCCAGGGAGGTGGTGGAATCTCCATCACTGTAGATTTTTAAGAGCAGGTTAGACAAACACCTGTCAGGGGTGGTCTAGATAATACTTAGTCCTGCCTTGAGTGCAGGGGACTGGACTAGATGACCTCTCGAGGCCCCTTCCAGTCCTACAATTCTAATATTGTATGGGGACTCGGGGGTGGGGGGGAGAGTGAGGGGTGGAGAGCTACATGGGGCTAGGTTCTGCACATAGTTATGTGCCCGGGTGGATTACTTTGCAGGCTCTAGCACCTAAGCAGAACTCCCTTTGAAAACAACTGGAAGTTCTACTTGAATAAGGACTTCAGGGTTTGGCCCATTATGCATAATTAGTGGGTGTGGATGACAAACACAAACTTTTTAACCAGACGTGATAATAGTTTGAAAATTATCTATTTTATATGTTTAAGGCCCTAATCCTCCAAAAAATTACATATCTGCTTAATGTGAAGCATGTGACTAGTCCCATTGAATTCAATGGGAGTACTCATATACATATGTTTAACTTTAAGTATAAATCTTTCAAGGACTGGGGCCTAAAGCGGGTGTTATATGTTGTGCCAGCGAGCAAAAGCAGGCATGGAAAGTAAGGGTTAGGCTAGCTATTTTGCCATGAAAATAATTAGGTTATTTAAGGTTATACTTGATTCTGGTGTAATTTTTTTTTTAAAGAAACATAAACAGTTGCTCAATATTTAGAGAACAAACAAGATATCTGCTACTGATCAGTTTTCATTACTGTCAATGTAAACATTTCATTTCAAGGATCAGAAAACATTTATAAGTGGGCTGGACGTAGGCACAAATTGCTTTTCAATTATGATCAGCCTTTCCTAATGACATCAAATTTCCTAAAACTTCTCAAATAAAATTTGTATGCATAATATTCTCATGAACGTCTCAAATTCTCCTAAATAATTGTACTTGGCAATTGCTCCTTTGAAGAAGAATTATATTACCTTTTGGAAAAGACTTGGCTTAAGGAAATGCAAATATTTTGGTGAAATAAATATAAGAGATTGTTACTTAAGACTTCTGGCCTTTTCATATTGCCATTCATGATTGTAGATTTTCACCTTGTGTGCATTCTATCCAGCCAATCTTTGTGGAATTGGAGTCCTGAACTTTTTGTATTAAGATGGAATCTTTGACCTAAAGTTATTCTGTCTACACACTGGATTCTTTGCTTCATGCTGACATTTTTGGACTTGTAGAATGGTTATCAATGTGGGAAATTAGTCAAATTGTCTCCCTTGCTCCTTTTTAAAGGCCAAGTGATTTTACATCCTCTTTATCTTCCTTCTTACAAAGTGGTATTCTTCTCTTCTGGTGTTATGTAACATATTTCAAACTACTGTGCTCTCCTTTCCAGTAAATCCATTGTATGTGACATTTCTCAAAGTTGCAAAATAGCAAAAATGTAATGTTTTCAATCAGAAAAATAAATCTACCTCCTGGTATTATGCCATATTTTGGAGTATAATATGGTAGTGGGTAACTTTGAGAAAACCTGCCTTACTTACTGACCACCAGTCATGAGGTAGCTAGTACAAAGTTGCAGGATCTGGCTAGAATCTTCTCTGTTCCAGGACAAATAGATTGTATCCATGGTGAGGAAAATTTACCATCTTTGTCTGACTAGGAGACTATGCCTCTTACTCTCATTGGAGGTTTTTGCCCCTGGAATCTATGTGCTTACCTCCAGGTTAGACCACTGCATCTCTTTGTTCTCACTGATCAGGAAATAGCTGCTGCGGGTGGCATATTCCTCTGACAAATTGTCTTGAAATGCTCCGAAATTAGATGCAGAAGTCTATGCTGATCACATCAGTATTAAATCACCTTATTCACTATATTGAAGAATGTACCTTGCCTGTGGGGAACTTGAATGTGAATGCCCAAATTTAGTGGCTAAATTGAAGACATCTTGGAAATACATCCCATAAATTACACATAAGCTATTTGACAATATCCTTGGTTGCAGTGTGGGGGAGACAACCATGTTATAAATTAGTTTCTTTTGTTCCCTTTCTTCCAGTCTTGCTTTCAATTTCTCATATGATGTCAGTACAGTAGCAAACTTAAACCCTATTTCCTCCCTATTGTTGGGTTTCAGGACTGAATATCTGCTTTCCCCAAGGTAGAACAAGTTGATTATTTCAGTCATGGATATTCTCCTTTGCCAACACCTCCTGCTACATCTTTATCAAGATTAGTTGCATCATCCTCCATTCTGCTACATTCAGAGATGTCAGATGTATACAAATAATAACAAAAAGCACTTTTTTGTTTTAAATGTTTAATAAAGGATCATCTTTCTTTTTTCCCCTCTTTCAAATTATCATCTAATTTAGATGAATAGTCCTAATTTACTATACGTTGGCCTAATTTACATCTTGGATCAATCTCATATTTCATTCAGTGCTGCATGACCTGATGCACAGTGCCACATGCATGTGCTACACATTATGAGTAAAGCTTTAAAAAGCCCTCTTTTATAGCTGTTTATGTTATGTGATTGAGGTCTTGTAGAGAGAGAAATTTGCCAGGGCTAAAGGTTATTACTGGCATGTCTGCAACTAATATTACCTAAAACTAAAGCAATTAGGTTCACCAAAATATGAGCTGCTTAAAGGTACTTTTGAAAGTTAACATGTAATGCAACTTGATTTAATATATGCTACTGACATGATTTTAATTAAAGGACAGGGAGAAAATTAGTTGCACTGTTAAATGGGAGGTGAAGAGAGATTATTCTGCAGGTGAGCAAGGGAGTTTTGTATTGTATAAGGAAGATATAGTTTAACATTTAATGTACATAACTGCTAAGGGAGTAGGATGATGAAACAAGGACAAGTTCTGAACTCTACAATAATGATTTAACAGAAAACTAGACAGCAGGCTTATAACAAATGTTAGGGTTTGGATCATCCCCCCCTCATGATTTAAAGAACACTGGGTACTCTGCTTCCCCATTGGATTACTTTTATTAGGGGTATGTCTACATTACAATGGTATGTCTACACAGCAGCTAGGTGGTGCAATTTCCAGTATGGGTAGACTTATGCATGCTAGCTCTGTTCCAGATAGTGCCTAAAAACAGCAGTGGCCGCAGAGGCTCAGGCCAGTTGCTTGAGTATGCACCTTGGAAGGAGGAGGGGGCTTTCAGGTTGGGTTGTGCTCCAACTGGTCGCTCGACCTGCTGTCTCTGCTAGTGCAGCCCCATTGCTGTCTTTAGGCACTAGCTCTAGCAGCGCTATGTGTACCTGTCTACCTACACTGTGAATTACACCTCTCCCATCCCAAGTGATGGTTTGATGGTAGCAGGGGTAGGGGTAGCACAATCATGTTAGCTTTAATCTAGCTACCATGGGTAATAAAAGTCGCACAGATGTGGTGGCTCAGGCTTCAGACAGGGCTAGCAAGTCATGTGGCCCCAGGCTCTGTGGTACTCTGGTTGCTAAGCTGTGCTGAAGCCTGTGTCTCCACATCTGCATCACTATTCTTACCCATACTAGATGCATCAAAGTTAACATGGGAGCACAACAATCACATCTTTACTTGCAATGTAGACAAAACAAGGTAGAGCAAGGCTGCAAAGTGATATGGATGCTGGCCCTTTAAGTGGTTGCCATGCAGCAAGGAGCATGCAGTTGTCACTCTGTTGTTACCCTTAGCCCCCTGTGCATTAGATATTGACACGGCAGCAAGAAAGGGAGGAAAAAAGCAACAGTTATCCCTTATCTTATTGCCATTTTCTGAGCATGTATACATATTTAACCAGAATCTCTGTTACTCTCCTTCTGACAATAAAAAGGGTTTGAATGACCCATAAAGCAAAATACAAGGCATGTAATAATTTAAATACTACCTTTATATTAGCAAAAAGAGCTAATATTGTTTGAAAAGAGATAATATGCATTTAATCAACTAAAATGCCTTTATTACATGGTTGTTTACAGTACTGTTGCTGATTTTTAGACATTGTTTTAGCCTATATAAATTAGAAACATATATACTAAAATGATTTCTAAAAATTGTTATTTTAAGTCTCATGGGAGGTAGGGAGGCTATGTTTCCAGTCCAGAGCATATTTTAAAAAGGCCATGTGTAAAAAAGATATATTAAAAACACACACATTGGTGAGAGGATTTTAATTAGCCAGGTTTCTCACAGTTTTCTAACAGGTTTCTCACAGTTCTTCGGATTTGTGTTCCTTAGTGAAAGTAAATACGGGATAATTAGAGTAAATTTGTAAGTTCTATTAACCGAAATAGAACGTAATGCAAATAGGGAATCACAGAAAGCAACACAAAGCTGATTAGATTATAGTGCTTTACCAAATGTTACAAGAAAAACTAACATCCATGTTGAATTTGATCAAGAGACAATAAATCAAACTAAATTCAAATTCTATCACTGTCTTGTTAAATAAGCAAAAGGCAGGTGACTGGTACCAATATCGAATTATGGATCCTTAGATCCATATCTTTATCAATTTCCAATCAGTTTTATATGCCAGTTGAATTATGGGACTGCCCTTGGCAGTTCAATCAAACTCTGAAGTTGGAATTTAGACAAGTTACTTAATTATCAAAAAAAGTCAACTCAAAATTACCTTTCCCAGAAGATATTCTTAGCTATGCTTTTCTCACACAATGAAAATATCACACATTAAGAAGCAATATAATATGCAGAAAATTATTTTAACACTGTTATAAATTCTCTTGAATTTTGCCAGTACTGTCAGCTGTTATGCGACTATAGCCAAAAGTTCAACAGCGGTAAAACTCTTTAGCGTACAAGCCAATTCAAGCTGCTGTCTGTCATTTAAGAAATTGTTCATGTCTTGTGACCACACTTGTAAGCTGTTTACTTGAAAACAGCTCTTTCTGTGGTGTGGTATCTTTGCTATGTGTAACAGTTAGTTACAGGGGGAGCTGTGTTTTTGACCCTTTCCAGTCCATCTTCTGTGCACCCCTTTGGGACCAGGTTTTGCTATCTTCACCCCTCAGTGGGCGGAACCACACAGTGGAACCACTCTTAGACTGGATCTCTGGGTTGCAGCCCCCATGTTTACCAGCTGCCTTTGTCACCTGGAAGCCCTTTTCCTCCAGGAACCTATGACCAGTGGCTGATAAAAGTGACTCAAAAACAGATTAGTCAAAATGAAGCATTATTTATTCATCAAAAGGTACAAGGTACACAGAGCAAAGGGTACAAACAAAAAAGCCCATAATCTGTAAGCTTTCCTTGCAAGTTTTTGTAAGTTCTCAACAGCCCAGTTTCCTCCATCTTTGGGTTAGGAGAGACCACCTTAATAGGATACTTGTTGTGGCAAGACTGTAGTAGTTACTAGCCAGGGCTATCAATGGCTGTCTGACAACAGTTCCATTCACAGCATCTCTCAGCTGGACGTTTTCAACTTCAGAAAGCGACATGAACAAAAAAGGGCATTTTATACAACTTCTCCCGCTAGGTGGCTCGGTCCCGCCTCTCAGCTAACCAAACCAATCAGAAATGACCCATGCTTCTAGCAAAGATTTGAATTGGCCAATCAGAGTATGAGTTGTGTCCTTTCTCATCATCCAGTCTGAGTCTTTGGTGTCACTGCAGGTGAATGTTGTCCCCTAGGGGAGCCATCAACCTGCCTCTAAGGTGCAGCACTGGGAGAGGCAGCATATGGTGCCCTTAGGCTGGGTTCTTGGCTGTTCTTGTGGGTGAATGAAAGATTGTGGAAGCCCTCAAGAAAACTGTCAGAATAAATATACTTTACCCGTGTAGTCCCTTTCAGCTGTGGCTTAAATAAAATACTGTGCTCTGCTAGATTCACCTAATGGAGTTTCTTCTGAAGGAAGAGGGATTCCTGCCTTTTTATAATGGAGTGGAAACCTTGGAGAGCCCTAGGCTCTGCCAGGCTGAATCCCCACAAATTACCAGTCAGTTATGTTAGAGACAGCCCCTCAGTGCAGCTCCCTGTGACCTACTCCCTGTGACCCACTTGCAACACCGCTCTTGAGGCAGATACACAGCCACAGCTCCCCGCTCTGCCCCAAAGTGTGCATAAGGATAGAAAGGGCAGTTAATGCTGCTGCATTCCCTATTGGAAATCCAGCTAGTCTGAAGACAGAGTGATGCATAATAGCTACTTCCCATGTCTTCCCTTTCTCAACCTATACATCCCAGCCACGAGGTATGCCAGTGGAGGGTTTTTTGAAGCAACAATGATGCTCCTTGTCTGCTTGTAGACACTGGTTCCACCTTCCCTTACTGCCACTTACCAGAGTAAACGGAAGGGAATATCTACTCCGTGCTGTTCTCCAGTTCAACAAAGTACTTCAGTGTGTGCATAAATTTAAGCACAAGGGTAATTTTATCAACTTCATTGAAAATATGCCTGTTTACAATTAGGCATGCTCTTATGCACCTTGTTGAATTGGGGCCCACATGCACAAGAAAAGCAGTTATTTTTGTTAGAGATAATTGAGCATCCAAAGATTCTGAGCTTATTCTGGGTCAGAGAAGCATCCAGAAGTTTAGATGCAATACAAATCACCCAAACTCTTTGCCTGTAGAACTGTGTTGAAAATCTCCTAGACTTATAGACTTTAAGGCCAGAAAGGACCATCATGATCATCACAGGCCACAGAACCTCACCTACCCACTCTTGTAATACAGCCATAACCTCTGGTTGAGTTACTGAATGATTTAAAGACCAAGCTGCAGAGAATCCCCTATTTAATCTAGTTTAAACCAGCAAGTGATCTCTGTGCCCCATGCTGCAGAGGAAGGTGAAAACCTCCCAGGGTCTCTGCCAGTCTGATCTGGGGGGAAATTCCTTCCTGACCCCAAATATGGCAGTCAAATCTCCTGAGATCAGCCTTTCTCCTGAGATTTTTAGTATTCTGTTCAGACAGAAAAATCCTTATTCATAATATGTCAGCATTTTCACTTCTGGGACCAGCCTTTATGAAAAGGAAAAACTAACTTTTAAAAATATTATTTACCAAACTTTAAGGAATCTCATAAAGATTTGGTTTTTGACACTCCTTGTTTTATCCATACACATACACAGCTCCTCCTGGATATGGAGGACACAGATCACAGACAACAAAAATAGGTTTAACATGGCAGGCATAACTCTATTAAAATAATTGCAAAACAATACAGGATGTGTGTCTGTGCCCACAACACACACCTTTAACTATTAGGCAGTTCTTTGGCTCCAGCACAGTGACAGTCAAATTTAAACAAGAGGGAGGGGAGATGAAACTCGGCCAAAACTCCAAGCCCTCAACTAAGGATTCAGTCCTTGCTGGGATCCAATACACCCTCCCCTTGTATGGGGATGATGGAGCCCATGAGAGTGCCTCAGTCTGTGTGAGACACAAGACTACCAATGACCCAAATCAACCCAAGTTGGTACCATTCCCTCATAGGTCTCGTGCTCAAGTTGATCCCATGAGCTAGTTCCCCACGCTCCACACATGTGCATTAGCCACTAGTGATGAGCTTGGCTACACCTCTCCATTCACCTGCCTGGTCTCCCATTCTGCGGTATTCATCCCCTTGTGTTCTGTCCCCAAATGTTGGCCTCCCATCCAACAAGTGGACTTTATTCTCCTTAAATATTCAGATGACACATAACGAATCCATGTGTGTTTGTGTACAACTGAACCACCAAATTCCAGCAGGAATCTTGACACCTCTGATATTTGCTGAAAGCAAGCCTCAATGTTGCCTGTGCAAGAATTCATGGAAATCTAATTAAAATTTGCACAGCCAAATTTTCATGTGGAAGTGCTGGTTAGGGAACAAAAATAATGCCATGTGACTCACTTATCTGACCAATCACTACTAAGAAGTACAGTTCAAAATGGGAATAGTCATGACCAGTCCACAGAGTAAAAACATTATTTTGTATTATGCATCATGCCGTGTATACAGAGGACCAAATTTATTCTTGGAAAAACTCCATTAAACTCAATGCAAGTAAAACTAGCTATTCAGCTAATAATAATACTTAAAGAGACGTATCCATGCAATACATACAATAATACATGTTGACCTGTACGTGAAAGTAACACAGAGAAAACAAATATAAAACGTGCATTGCCTTAATGACAAGGTTGAGATTCAATAATAAACCAGTGATTTTAACTAATGTAGGCTATGTAGCTAAAGGAAACTAAATCTTTAATTTCAAAATGATTTGTTTAGAAACTTATAAAAAATTACCAGTGTAAGATAGGCTGGGGTTTTACCTGTACACGTTTAGAAGTTTTTCTATCTAATTTTCCAATATGCAATAACAGACTGAGCTGTGTAGTTGATAAATAACATGACAGTGAGAGATGTTTAAGAAAAGCTTTATTATTTATAGTACCTGTTATAAATGCGTATGGAGACTGCCAATATAATGAACCAAAATTCTAGTTTATTGAATGTACTTTAAAGTGTTTGACAGCTGGAAGACAGATAATATGAATTACTGTATATGAAGAAGGCCGTAGAAAGCTTCAGGGCTTTTTAATTTTGAATTCAAGCGAGGCATAAAAACAGCATAATTTTTTACTTTTGCCCTGTTTTATACACTACATAATATAGCCATTCTTCTAGATCCCAAAGTTGTCATTTCACAGTAGAGTTCAGGGCTGTAGTGGTTACATATTTTCCAAAGGTCAGTTTTCCAATTATAATCCCAAATTCAAAGTTAATATTTTTTCTTATACCCATGTTGTAACTTTATTTTGTTAATTTAATAAAGATACCATTTAGCTGAGGTAGGTGGTATTCTGGGCATATGAACAGTCACCCAATGTCAATAGCAAGCAGTAACTGTAACTACTGACTTCCCATCATTTGCAAAAAAATATTTTCCCAAAAATTATAGCATGTAGGAACGAGACAGCATCCAAGACTCTCGGTGAGAAATTACAGTGATTTTCTTAGGTACTTAAAATTAAACTTGGAGTATATAAAGTGTCATTACCTTTCAAAGGTCACCTCATGTGCTCTTTACTTCTTAATATCTGAGATGAGTTTATTTTCAAAGTCCTATAAATTGCAGCTAATAGACAGGCAGTATTTCTTTAAAAATGGTAATTTTATCCAAATCCTTCTCATCTGCGTCAAGTAACTTTTAGATTTTAACTTTAGCAACTGTCAGATTTTAAATAGCAAATACTATAATTAATAAAGCTGGATTAAAATACAGTATTATATATCCTTTTATTGCCTTAATTCACGTCCCCATATTTTCTTTACACTGATCATAATCAGTTCATTATTATATATATTAATTCAACACGTTCCAATTTAAGCCTGTGTTGAGCACTAAAATACATTAAGACATCCAATTTTGGCTTGCCCAGAAATTCCAGCATTGGCTTTGGCTTCAGATTAGAAAGTGCTTCAGAAATCCAAGAATTTATTATTATTCTTGCTTTATCTTTGAGTGCTCAGTCTGAGCAATAAGGCCCCGATCCTGCAAAGAGTTACACGTGTGCTTTATATATGTGAGTAGTTATATGAAAGCCAATGGGACTAGTCAGGTGTGTAAAATACATGTAAATCTTTGCAGTATTGGGGTATAAAGTGATTTGGTAATGTTTTTTCTTATACATGTATGTTTGTGATGCAGCATTTTACAGTCAGTATTTCAATTTTATTTAATGTAATTTCATGTTAGAAATGTTATGTTCATGTATTCTAAAATGAACCAATACATTTCTCTCTCTCTCTCTCTCTCTCTCTCTCTCACACACACACACACACACACACACACACACACACACACACAATCTGTCATATCATCAGCAGGTGTAAATTGCACCTGCTGATGATCCAGCCCAGTCACTATATTATCAGAACTCAGATACTCAAGGGAGCAGCAGATTTAAAACTCTGTAACACCCTCCCACAGGAAGTGAGAGAGTGAGAGACAGTCCTTCCCTTCCCAATCTGCAGATCATACAGACAACTCTTAAGGGTATGTCTACACTTACCAGGGATCCATGGTGCAGCGATCGATCCACCAGGGGTCGATTTAGTGGGTCTAGTGAAGACTCGCTAAATCAACCGCAGATCACTCTCCCATCAACTCTTTTACTCCATCATAATGAGAAGCATAAGGTAAGTCGACAGGATACTTTCTCCCATTGACCCAGGGTGGTGTAGACACAGCAATAAGTCAACCTATGCTACGTCAACTCCAGCTACGTTATTCACGTAGCTGGAGTTGTGTAACTTAGGTTGACTTAACCCCGTAGCGTAGACCTACCCTCAATTACAGCATTCCCTAAAGAACAAGAACAGAAGACTCTCATCAGTCATGCATCATGCTGAAAAGTAACAGCTCATAATTTAACCTAGAGTAAGGTATAGACCCGATATCATACTCAGAATAGGGACACTGATTACACCTACTGGAGCCTGGAGCACCAACTAGGATGACCAGATGTCCCGATTTTATAGGGACAGTCCCGATATTTGGGGCTTTGTCTTATATAGGCTCCTATTACCCTCCACCCCCTTTCAGGATTTTTCACACTTCCTGTCTGGTCACCCTAGCACCAACTGCTCCTCTAGCCATCCCCCACCTTCAACAGTCACTAAAGATTTAATCCTGGCCCTATTGATGTCAATGGAAATTTTGCCATTTACAACACATACATGCAGTGGTGGGTCTTTATGCATAGTTATGGACAGATGTGTTCTCACAGCGTACTGCGTGCTAAAAGGCAAAACCAGGTTGCCTTTCCATATCAGAAGCTACAAATGTCAAATAAGAGTTAAATGCCTGGGCAGCTTGTCAGTACTGTGGTGAATTAATAATACAGACCTGTGCTGGTGTCAAATACAGAATAAGCTTGTAAAGGCTGGAAACTGCTTCTAAATCTAGAAAAATCTCCCATAGGTGTGGAGGGAATGGGTGGGACCAGGTGCAGGAGAAAGGGGGATGCACAGAATGTTCCCCACCTTCCTGCAGCAGATCCACATGGCCAACTAACCTTGCCAAAAATAGAATGAATGGGGGCCGGGAGGACAGCAATGTAAGTCAGATGTGCCCCAAACTCTTGGGATTAAAATCCATACAGAAGCCTAGCAATAGTTAATCCTGCTCACAGCATTTTACAGAAACAACCCAAGCCTGATCCTGCATGGGGTGTGATTCACTTCAGTGGCATAAAAGACCATTGCAATTAGTTTGCTAGCAAGTGGAATGTGGCCAGACACTGATGGTGCTGCTGTTGTGTCTGAGAAGACTGGGGGAGTAAAATGGGGAGGTGGGGATGAGAGCACTGAGGGAGAGCCTTTTATGGATCTAGCCAAGACCCACAAGAAGGGGGACTTGGTTTCTTGTGGATCCATGACCCACCAATACCTTTCTTTAGTCCTGATCCCACCCATTCGGGGAGAGGTTTTGTATTAGTTTATTCGTCTCTGTGTATTTTTAATGCAGGAGCTGAACATTTTGGGATGTCTGCATGTTGACAACTAATTATATTTTAGTGCACCTGTTCATTGCAAAACTTACATATGTGGAATTGCAGGTTTTACTAAGCATAAATTTTGTGCAAAATATTTTCTAAGGATTTGATTCTATAAATGATAATATGTGGAAGACTGCTGAGCCTGTGTGAAGGTCCACTGATTTCAGCGGGTCTACTCACATCCTTAAAATTAAGCACTTATAAGTATTTGCAGGATGGGGCCTTAGAAGGAACAGAATTGGCCCTTTTTTCATTTTCTCCCTCTATCTGCTGGTGTAATTTTTCATGAACTGTTTGTCTGTGAACAGACAAAATAAAGAGGTGGTCTGTCCATACTCCATTAATAGGAATCTTCAGTTGAAATAGCATTACTTTAGACCTATAATTGTATGCTACCATTAATGCACTGTATGTCAAACAAAGTCTCAGTCTCTATAAAATAGATCATTTCTGATGCAAACGTTCCCATATGCCAGCTGAAAAAATCACTTTCCTGAAAGCATTTGTGTGAGTCAAATGCAATTGGCCAAACATTCACAGGAAGCAAACACCAAAGGGAGGTGAGCATAGCCAAAGCAAGCTCATTTTTAAACTCAAGCAGATATGCATGGAAAGCATTTTGTGGTATTCTCGCATATGTAGTTTCCATAGAATTATAGTCACTGACATGATGGCTGAAAAATGATACAGAGGATAAAAAGGGATTATGATGGAAGTGCCTTTGACTGGTTCATTATTTTGGAGCTGTTTCGAGTGTCAGTGATATTTTAGAGGAAGAGTAAAGAGTATAGGAAAAAACAACTAGAAATGTCTCCTTTTTGGCCAGGGCCATTTATTTATATTTTTGTTCCAAATGTACTTTGTGGGACACTCTACTCTCTTACTTGTAACTAGAGGATTTGGGGAGAATTTATTTCCAGTAGTTCTGAAAATAGGACAAGTGCCTCCTCGTACTCCCGCCTTCTCAAGTGGTATTTCTAGGAGTAGAATTTTCTAAAATGAACTATTTCAGAAGTATTCAGTATTGTTCTCATTTTGTTTTTTTGGCTGATATTTTTCCCCCAGCATTTCTCTTCTTTTTCTCAATAAATTGTTGAATGCTGGATGAAAAAATTGCTCTAAATTTTTGGCAATATTTCAAATTTAAGTATTGTGATACGGAAGAAAAATCTTTAACTGCATACAAATATTCAGGCAGTTAATTCATCTCTTTTAAAATGTTTATTCTGTTGTGTCTTAGTTTAAAAAAATACAGCTATTTCCTAATACACTTTTAAGGAAGAAAGACATGTTCCCTCTCTCCTTATAATGTCTATAATACAGGTTCTACAAGTGAAATGTGACCAAATGAAACAACTAGGATATAATCATGGCCCCACTGAAGTCAACGGCAAAACTCCCATCAATTTCAATTGTCCAGGATTTCACTCCTAGTTTATAAAGATATTTTTTACTCCTTTTTGAAAAAGAGCTTTTAAATGTTTCTGCATTTCAGCTGCCAAAACAATTCCAGATTGAATCAAAAGGAATCAGATTTACAAGAAACTATCCCCCCTGGTTTTTATTTGAGGGTCTGACCAATAAGGGGATAATTTGTTTGCTTGCTTGTTTACTATTCAGAGATTTGCAGTAATTTGTATAGTACTGCATGAAACTAATAACACTGCAAGATCCATGCATAGCACAGGCAGGCAGTGATGTTTTCCCACACATTCCTCTTGGTGCACCGCAAAACTAACCTACAATGTGACCGTCTTTTCAGTTCTGGCCTTCTGAACATAAGCATTTAATCAAGTAGACGTGTGCCAATATATAGAGAGATTTTGTAGCATGTGGACAAAATATGTTTTGCTTTGGGACCACCAAACTCATTTTCACTTTGATCTGGACTAAATCGGAACCCACACCTCCAGAAACGAAGGACTAATATTAACCCTCTCAGCTTCCACTACTGTTAATGTCAAAGACGCTACCTCTGTCAATTAGAAACCTTACAAATATTGTACATAGATGCCACTGGCAATAATGCATTTCAGATTTTTTAAAGTCTATTATGTAGACATCTGTCCCAATATAATAGTTCTTAAATTAATAAAATTTTAGTTTAACACTCACTTTTCCTCCCAAAAATGCCCCCTTTCAATTTAAATCTTCAAACAATTTTGCCTTCATGTCAAATAATATCATTTACAGACACATTATGCAACTCAGAAGTCATAACTGAATTTCAAAATATAAACAAGCTCATTTTGCTTATGCAAAATTTTATTTTATCTAACAAAATCTCTTATTTCCCATTTACATCTGGGAAATAAGAGATTCAATTAGATAATATAAGAGAGAATCTATTTTGATTCAATGGGCCAGATTCTGTGTTGCCCTGCACCTTGTGTTGTCATTGATACTATTGCAAAATGAGTTTAAAACATTACTAACTCAGAATGGTGGTAATTTACACTCACTTTGCACAGGTTGTAAATAGGGCTGGCCAATGGAGAATTTGGTCCAGTTTTTTTTTCTTATATTTTTACTTTGCATGATGCAGTCACTGCCCAAAAAATGAACTCTGTTCTCTGTTGTAGAATTTAGAAGTTATTAAAAATAGCAGTTTTTCATAGAGGAATATTCCAATAATCATAGTATTGCAGAGAAAGGAATATTATTTGTTAATTGATGCATTTGACTTACAGCACTTTTTTGCAAGTTCTGCACCCTATTCTTTCTATACCTCTTCTTACCTAACTTGATCAAACCATGTAATAAAGTAGTTTTGTTTAATTTCTGACAAATACCCACCCATAGCTTTTCAGCAATAACCGTGAGAAGATTTTACATGCTAAATTAACAAATATTTTCTGCATCATTGACATTCAATCTTCCATGACCATTAAATACAATCCCCCTGTAAGCAGGTCTAAGAGAGGGCTTTCTAAAGGACCGGATCTAACACCTTCATTTCCTTGATCCTGGAAGCCTGGCTGAAAGTCAATGTTAAGAAACTGGTGTCTGTATTTTAGTGTTTAAAATGTGTTGGTCGGATGGCTGTTTTCAAGTGGATCATGCCAATTACCTGAGATAAAGACTGAAGTATCAGCCTATGTATAGAGTGGTTCTAAAATCCTAGGCTATCACTAGGTGGGTAAATTTCTCAATAATTGTTGTTTACCTGTGAAGCATGTTTGAATATTCATTTCCCGTGTTGTCAGTTTTCTGTTTTCACCTACTCGGACTTGTCTGTGGTGTTAATCATTCTGTACCCACATAAATGAATTTGTTTTATTTATATAGGAAACTTAAGCTTTAACAGCTCATAGTCTGAACTGGGATTTGCATCTTCATTGCTATTCTATTGGAAGGGGCTAGGCTAGCTGCAGCCTCTGCTCCATAAATCTAGCAGATTCAGGATGTCCTTTTATTCTCAAAGTCATAGTAGGAGGACTACACACTTCTAACAACACCAGTGCTGGAATATCCCCTGAAAGGAGATACTGACAAAAAAAAAAGTGGGACTGAAACAAGATGGCTGATTCTTCTGTTGACTCATTTTATTATCTGTTATTGGAGCCCTGTAAGGTGATGCTGACAAATTCCTGCTGAGTCATTGTGTCAGATGTGGCTTGTTAATGTAGATGTAAGGGATGTGGTACTAGCCTTTGCCAAGGGTGAATCACTGGATGGTATAAAACTAGCAGAAGATGCTCTCCATCTATGTATCCAGCTCCCATCAATCAAGGTCCCATGCACCTTTCCCTATCAGTCAGGCTTATGTGTACCCTCTGCCTCCCCACCAACCACGCAGCCTTGCACATGTCTCTGCCCTCCCCCCATGCACATATCAACTAATCAGGCTTGCAGGTGCTATGTTATTCCATAGTCACTCTCAGTCTTTTCTTTGTGCCTGCCCTCTCCTATTAATCAAGTCTGCATGTGCCCCCCCCATCCATTAATCAAGTTTGCATGCCCTACGCCCTAATCTATCAGACTTGTGTGTGCCCAGCCTTCATTAATCATGTTAGTTTGCACCATATGTCCATCAATCAGGTTTATATGCACAGCACATTAACTTTGTTATAATGGAAATAACGACTAAAATTACTGTAAATCCAGGATTGTTGGGTTTTGGTTGTGAGGGGTTTTAAACCCTCTCCATTGCACCAGTGATTTGTGTAGGTAGATCATATATTTTTAAGAGCTATTAGTCAACAATGAAAAGTAGGACTGCCAATGAATATTTTTAGCCACAACACAAAGTTAAGTATCAGAGGGGTAGCCGTGTTAGTCTGGATCTGTAAAAGCAACAAAGAATCCTGTGGCACCTTATAGACTAACAGATGTTTTGCAGCATGAGCTTTTGTGGGTGAATACCCACTTCTTCAGATGCAAGTCGGATACAAAGTTAGTTGGTTCCCATTAAACATTTTATGAAGAGAAACTGAACAAAGACTACATAAAGAATTTAAAGGGTATAAAACAGTAATACAGAGTGAAACTTTGCAGCCATCCGCCACTTACTTTTAGAGGAAAACAGGAATTTATGCCACATGTTAAGCTCTTTTTATAATGGTGACAGGTTTCGGAGTGGTAGCTGTGTTAGTCTGTATCAGCAAAAACAACGAGGAGTTCTCGTGGCACCTTAGAGACTAACAAATTTATTTGGGCATAAGCTTTTGTTTGCTAGAACCCACTTCATCAGATGCATGTAGTGGAAAATACAGGAGCAGGTATAAATACATGAAAAGATGTGAGTTGTCTTACCAAGTGTGAGGTCAGTCTAACGAGACAATTCAATTAACAGCAGGATACCAAGGGAGGAAAAATAACTTTTGAAGTGGTAATGAGAGTGGCCCATTTCAGACAGTTGACAAGAACGTGTGAGTAACAGTAGCCCACGAAAGCTTATGCCCAATTAAATTGTAGTCTCTAAGGTGCCACAAGGTCTCCTCGCCCTTTTTATAATGCAACCTTAACTGTGTAGTTGCTACAAGGCACCTCCATTATCTGTGTGTCTATGAATGTATGGTGGGCCTGATTAAAATATCCCTGCATTTAGGATCTGAATTTCATGCTGTTCTCTTGTGTAATGTAGCAAATCAAACCTTTAGAGCCAAATAACACCTGATTTTGTTCACTTGATATTCAAATCTCTGTGATCCTGTCTTTCTAATCTATTATTAATATACATATTTAATTATGGAAATTAGGAATAAAAGAATGAACTTCCCCACCTGAAGCATTGGTAATCTGAAAGTTTAAATGTTGTTGTAAACCGTATTCTGTAACTTAAACCATTTTTGTGCATAGCTAACTTAACAATTTGTTTCAACAACTGTTAACCAATAAATTATAGAAATTAGGCTCTCATGTTTGAAAGTTTGTCCCCTGGTATCTTCACCTGAGTACTTGGTAGTACACTATGTTATAGACCAGTTGCCTACTAACCTGCAAAGCTAACAAAACAGGTCTTATGAAAAGGATGCTTCTAATGGTAAAGGCATGCAGGTGAACTAATGCAAAGGAAGGAGTGACAATAGAGTGTTGAAAGATGGCTTGAATGTTAATTTTTTCCCAGGAGTGTGAACTCTAGCAGAACCAAAGGACAATGCACCGGGAGCAGCTTTTAATACTGCTTTATACCTAGCAGACAAGCTTTGCGAACAAAGTAGGTTTGAGGTTTAACTTGTTTTGTAGATCTGACAAATGTTATGTTAATTGCTTTTGCACAGACATTAACACCTATGTAAGGCTGAATAACAGTTTGTCATGGCTCTGTCAACAAATACACATTCATGGGCAAACACAGGTGTAAACTCCTAAATAGGGTTTTTTTTTAGCCACATAATTATGTAAACAGTTTAACAATCCTTATGAAAGCCATAGTATTTAACAGTTTCTTTCTGCCTGGGCTGCTAGGAATGGATCCTCTGGAGTTTATTATGTGCTGTTGAGTTAAAGATCTTTCTTGGTTGAGAGTCCATTATTAATGGAAACTGCTAATGTTTCCTGATGGGGAGTGAGGGTGTCTGAGTCACTATCACTAGACTCTGGTAGTCTTGCTGACTAGTGATCTGAATCGAATCTGTCATTTTGGGGGCATATTATTGAGAAGGTTATAGTAGGTAAACTCTGTCAGTTGCTTGAACCTCACTATCCTAGACACAACTCGATTAACTTTTGGACTTGGATTTGATGCTGCACTGAATGCACTGGTTGATGATCTTCTCCTAGCAATGGGTCAGATAAAGTATCAATTCTAATTTTATTAGATCGGTCTGCTACCTTTGATACCTTTGACAACTGAGTTTTACTGGGACATCCACAGAAACTCTAGTAGGAGTGGCCACAAATTGTTTTCCAGTGGTTCCATTCATACTTACCTGGAGGGTCCCAAAGGATTTTTTGGGGCAATTGACCTTCTGTTTCAAGGGCTAAATTCATGTGAGCAAGGGACTCCTGGGAGAATAGTTACTTTTAATATTTCGGTTGTTTTTCACTTTGCATATAGTCATATTGGGTCCGAATTTTTCAAAGTTGGACATGAGCAATTCCATGCACACAGCAAATGTATTTGTGAATGCACATGGCCATTTAGACACTTAAGGGGCCATGTAAACATGCAGACATCTGACTTGTTTATGCACAGGGTGTTTACTACCATGCAAAATCCTCAACTCAATAGATTGTTCCTTTATACTGACAAGAAGAAAGGCTTAGAACTTTCTTTCATTTTTTTAATTGTAATTTTCAAAGCCAGCCAGAAAAAGTTATGAAGACCCCAAATACTTGAAATCAATTTAGTTTCCTTGCCTGGGGGGTTGATTTTTCCCAACTAATGTGTTTAGAAGATGTGTGAGGGAACACTCACAGAATCACAAAATGTTGATGGCATATTTTCCATCCTGACAATTTTGACAAGAGTTGGGAGCTGCACCAAGAACGGACCTGTGTTTCCCCCAACCTGGTTCAAGCACCAGTGGATGCCACCCCGATGTCTTTCAGACCACTGCACTGGCCCTACTGGGATCCTCAGACTGCATATTGTCAGCAATTTTCCTGTGATCCTAGTCTCTCTTGTGGGGATAAAGGGGCAGACATTCCCTTACACCAACTGCTCCTCCTACTCTGTCACCTCATGCACAATAATCGTTTGAGGAGCAGGAAACCAGGACAGATAAAATGGTTATTCCCCAAATATTTCTTCATCTTCCCCAGATGAGATGGTAATGCCTCCCCCACCGACTGTGAATGATGACTTCAGACTCTTCCAAGAGTTAATGAAGCAGGTTGCAGATTCCCTCCAGATCCCCTTGGAAGAGGTCAGAGAGTCACAACATAAGCTCCTGAACATCCTCCAATGGTCCCCCTCTACCCAAGTTGCCCTGCCTATTAATGAGGCCCTGTTGGATCCTGCCAAATCCATCTGGCAGACCGCTGCGATGATTCCATCAATATATAAATGGGCTGATAAAAAAATATTACATCCTGGCTAAAGATTCTGAGTTTGTTCACCTTTCCAAAACCAAACTCCTTGGTTGTGGAGGCAGTGAAGCTGCCACTCAATCTATCTCAATGGCAATAGTCATGCAGAAGGCATCCTGGCTCCAGTTCTTTGGATTCCAAAGAAAGGTCCAAAAAAAAAATGGTTGGGGACCTTCCCTTCAAAGCCTCAAACTGTTCACTGAGTCCATTGATGATTCACTGTGTACCCTTAAGGGTTCCAGCACCACGTTGAGATCCCTTGGGATGTATATGCCTACAGACAAATGAAAATTTAGTAGATCCCAAACTGCTCAAAGATCCTGCCCTGTGTCATTCTCAGGATTCCAGAAACCATTATGAATCATCCAGGAAAAAATCGAGGTTCCAAAGGAAGAGACCACCTGCTCCCTGTGCGCCCTCTACTGAAACATCACAGTCATCTAAGTATCAGTTTTGATAAGCTGGTTGAAGGCCTGGAACTCTCCCTCAACACTGAGTTGCCTATATACCGGGGTGGCCAAACCGTGGCTTGGAAGCTGCATGTTGCTCTTTTACAGTTAAAGTGCAGCTCAGAGAGCCCCCCACACTGCCTCCTCTCCCTTCTCCACCTACCAGACTGGGAGGTGGGGAAGCTCAGGACCTCTGCCTTGCACCAGGGTGGTGGGATAGGGGCTTCTGCCCAGCGGGGAGGAGGGGTCTTGGAGCTTCAACCCCACATGGCACAGCTGCCAGGGCTCGGGGCTTCAGCAGGAGTGGGGCTGAAACCCCAAGCCCCGCCAGGCACACCCCAGCTCTTGAACTTCTGAAGATTGTCATATGCAGCTCAGTGGGTCAGTAAGTTTGGCCACCCCTGCTATATACCTTTTAACCCACCTCCCACCCTTTGGAAATTCTCTCCCCCACTTTCTGCATCGGAGAGAACCACATTGGAGAAAGGAGTGCTGGAGGTTATAAGATCAGGGAATGTTATCCATTTTACTTCCCTCACTTCCCTGTCCCTCTTCTGGGACCCCTCTCAAGAACACCTCTTAAAGCAAGAAGCTCACTTCTGCAAATGGATGCTGTAGAACCAGTTCCTATTTTGCTAAGGGAAGGAGTTTTATTCCAGTTACTTTCTGGTCCTGAAAAAGAACGGCGGGTTGAGACCAATTTTTAGATCTAAGATTCCTAAACAACTGCAATCAAAGGTGTGCCTTTCTTTCAATATATGCACGGTATTTTTTATTTATTAAATAATGATGCCATATGTATAGGTCATAAAGATAAATGAAGTTTTCACATGGCAGTAACATTAGAAATTCTAAAACAGTTCACTCTGGAGGCTTTTGCTGATAGTTTATCACATAATGCTTAGCAGTGTACCATCATATTTTTTCTGTTAAGTGCCAGATCCTGCCTTCTGCCAAAATCTCAGAATTACACCCGCTGATAGGAAAAAATACTATGCATGGTGACCTTAACTTCACCAGATATCTAGCTGCAGAAGCCTGAGCAGGCAAGGAGAGATGATGCATGTTTCAGTCATCATCAGTGTGCCCAGAGGATGCTCTTCCTTCTCTTCCCCTCCTCCCCCAAAATAAACCAACTAGCAAACCTTTTCTTTTTTGAGGCAATTTTAGTAAGGTTTCAGCTCAAGTATTTGTTAAAGTAGCTTCTTTCTTTTATGCAAATGAGGTCTAGAACATTTGCAAACAAAACTTACAAAAACACCCCCACCCCAAAGATAAATTGTTTAAAAAAAAAACAACCCACAAACTCCCTTTGTTTTGCAAGTGACACACCCCCTTATACAGGTCTTCAGGTGTGAATGTATTCCTGTGCAGAAGGCCAACACAAGACTTGAAATGTATTTAGGCCCAGATCCTCAAAATCCGAGAAAGTTAGGAGCCTAAATATTTTTGAGGATCTGGGCCTTAGAGATTGTATATAACCTAGTGCTTCTATGATGCTTAGTCCTTCAGTACACTGGAAAGGGTATGTAAGTAAATTACTACAAGCGTTACACACTGCAGTTGTTGCATAATCCTGTGTAGGGACAAGGTCTTAAACGTGCCAACAACTATCAAGTAAAGGAAAGCACTTTGGTTATTTTCTACTGTCTACAAGGATAAAGATGTGGGTATTGACAACTATGTTTTTAACATCCTATACATTGCCAAATTTTTCAAACCTGTAGCCATCTTGTTAACAGCTCTGTCTAGTTAGGGTCATGAAGTATGCTCAGGATCAGTGGTTCCTAAACTTTTTACTGAGGACCCACCATTACATATTTTCTGTATAGTAGACAATAGTCGCTATATAAGAACGGTTGCCAACTTTGTAATATTTAAAAACCAGACTCTCCAGCAGGAGTGCAAGAACCTTCCCCCGAGGTCCTGCCCCTTCCCCTGAGGCCCCGCCCCGATTCACTCCTTTTCTCCGCTCTCCCCATAGCTCACTGGTTTTCCCCTTTCTCCTCCCACCCCTCTGCCCAGGTCGGGAGGAACTCACTTGCGGAGCCAAGGCTGGGAGCTGCAGCTGCCTGATGCAGGCAGGAGGCAGCCCCTGCTAAGTAAGGACTGGCACAGGTGATGTCACCTGGTGCCTCCCCCACCCACAGTAACCAGACTTTGGGTCAGTAGGTCTGACTGGACACTATGAGGTCTCCTTTTCCACCAGACTTTCTGATAAAAAACCAGACGCCTGACCACCCTACCTGCAAACTACTTTTGCCTGCTAGGACCTATCCTACAGGGCTGAGGAGTGCCATTTAAAGTGGGGGGCACCTTCAGAAACCCAACCCCCCTTTCCAACCCTGCTCAGTCTTCCATTCCCATCCCCTGTTCCCTCCTCCTCTCCCCAACCTGGCCCAGTGCCCTCTCCAGCTCCCCCCAGCCCTCATGCTCTCGCTCTCCCAGCCCTGCCCCCTCTTGCAGCTCCATTCGGCCTCCCTCTCTGCTGACTGTCATTGGCTCTAGATGCTTCCTCCATGCTACTACTGCTGCTGCTTGGATCCTGCTCCCCACTCCGCCACTGCCTGCTGCCTCAGGGAAGCCCGAAGAAATCAGATTAGAAAAGTATTTTGGCAAAAAGCCATTATCTAATTTGAAGGCTATTTTTTTAAAATAGTTTATGTCATACACTGTGATGAGAATAATGTAACAGCAACAGAGATAGGAGCATAGAGAAGACAGAGAAACAGAAGGCTGAAATAGGGTTGGTCTTAAAAGAGGGTATATTTTCTCATCCATTGATGATTAATGCAACAGTACTGTACTGCAAAAGTAATAGCGGCCAAAAGTTTAGTTACATGTATACCCTTGAGGGAATTCTGCTGTGGATTGGGGGCAGCATGTAGAACCTAAATGTGTATTCCAGCCTATGGATCATAATTTAAAAATGGGACACATCTTTCTCCCCAAAGTGAGTTAGTCTCCCCTGGTATAAACGTGTATCCCAGGTATTGAAACATGAATATTTCTTCATGCTAAAGCATCATAATTCAGCAGCAAACACATCATGAATACTGAGGAAATCAACCAAACGTCATATGCACTTACAATTTTTGTCACAAAATGTAATCTCAGATCATGGGTGTGCTCTTCAATGCCATAGCAACTTGGTATATTTTCATTTCACTAGAAAAAATGTGTAGGTGATAAACAGTATCATTCTCCAGTCCAGATAAGGAATCGGGATCCTCTGTTCCCAATGAATAAATGAAAGGCGTTCCGTATTTTCTCATCTACTAACTTATACGTAGAAGGGCCCTTTCTGTTCCACAAAATGAAGTGGATCACTAAATTTAATGGTTTTTTTTTTAAAAAATGAATGCAGTTTTAAGAAAAGAAAAGCAATGTAATGCTGTATCATCAGCCTTAGATATATTATATCTGTGTACCATTTAATTTTTTTCTTCTGTCAAATTGTTTTGTACATTATTGTACCTTTCTGTCAGCCTAAGTCTTTTAAACAACCACCTTAACTTCATGTGCAAACTCTCCCCATGCGGCAGTTCTGTGGGAGACATCTGGGTTGTTGCATTTTGGGTCCCTTGGTAATTTTGTAAGAAATGGATGGAAAATTATTGTCACGGCTTTCCTTCTAGGTCAGTAGTTTTCAAAAAGCATTTCAAAATTTTTTTAAAACATTATTTTCCTCCACTGACTTGATATTAGGTGGAAGAATGTCTGTAACTAATGGAAATTCAGCAGATTCTATGGCTATGAGTTGATGTCCATTGTTAAAGACTAGTTCTTTTGGATTCCCTTCATGACTGAAAATAAGGGGTTGATTACCGCTCTGGAAGTAACCTGGGAAGTACAGACTATTCTAGTCACTTACTGAAGTAATCAGTTCAAGTAATAGCATAATGGCAGCCTGCTGGTAGTGTTTCAAAAGACTCTGCTACAGTTATGTCCTCCTCAATCTTCCTTCCCTACTGGTTGAATTCCACTGAGTTCCTATTTAAAAAAATAAAACTGTCATTGCAGAGAAAGTGAACTTTAGGTTAACAAGATTGTATGGCCACTTGCAAGGAGAATCAGATAGGGAACTAGATACATGGAATATATGGTCTCTGTTGTAGGAAATTCCCTCTCCGCCTAACCCTCAAGCTGCAGAGCTATAATGGAGCCACTCTAAGCTATTGTTGTCTTCAGACTGCATTTCCTTGCGGCACAGCTAATGCGTCCCCTGTCTTCAGGAATGTATGGTCCATGGATCCCTGTAGTGACACATTTGCCAGCTAAGTCCTACAGAGTTCATGGTTTCAGCCAACACCAGGTGAAACTTGGACATTTGGCAGTTTTGCTTTGAATTTTTAGGTCCATTTGAACACATAAAATCAAGCCAGACAGACTCCACAAATTATTTTGTCAAACTGAGTGTGAGGCAAATTTAGCAAACTTTGCAGAGTTGTGACAGCACAAACTCATTTCACATAAGGCCATTATACAGCCATCACATGATAACCATTTTCAGTCAGTGCCAGCTGTTGATAGATTTGACCCTATAACCTAGAGCTGAAAAGCTCCATATCTTATTACCAGTTGTCTGAATCATTCAGTCTCTTTGGGTTTTTTTAAATATGAGGAGAAAAGTAGTTTATAGTAACATTTGAGGAAATAGAAACAAATATTAAATCAGGAGTAATTGCTGGGTTGATTTAACGGTAATTAGAAGTATCTGTCTCTTCTTATTCCATGAGCATAAATCTCATGGATATCAGGGGAGTACCACACACAACATAAGGACTGTGCATGGGCCTCAGTGTTGAATAAAGCTACGCCTAATCTACTTCCAAAAAAAATATTTTCAGTTTAGAAAAATGAAATGCTTGTTTTAAGTTGCAAACTTTAGATGGAATCGTAATTGCTCTATCGATGAACATCCTGGATTTTTAAAAAATCTGTAGAAATCTACTAGGGAGGGCTAATTACTGCTGGAATATATCCCATAATAATATAAACAATATCTGGTATCCTAATAACAATGAAATAAGTGAATGGAGGATGGGAGGAAGAAAGATACACAGCTGACTTTGTTCTCCCTGATCAAATATAGAAAGAACAATCTGATGCAGCCAAGTTCTGCAGAAGAGGTCAGCTTCTGAAGATTGTAAGCAGCATAAAAAAGAGCTTAGTTGGAACATTGGAAAAGTTCAAATCATTCTGTATAATAAGGCTCTGTGTGAGCTAGTGCCAACTCTAAAGTAGTGTAACATCATTTCCACACTCCAAGAGCAAAGAGCAGATGAGTGTGGAGATCATTTAGGGAGGGAAAAACCCCAGACAATGACTGGACTCGCTTACGTGTCTGTCTGTCTGTCTGTGTGAGAGAGAGGGAGATCGAGAGAGATAGTGTAGGGTGGCCAGGTGCCCGATTTTTGACTGGAAAGTCCAGTTGAAAAGGAGACCTGACAGTGTCTGGTCAGATCTACTGACCGGACACCCAAAGTCCAGTTACTGTGAGTGGGAGAGATGGGGAGGTGCCAGGTCATCACCTGCACCTGCCTTGACTCAGCCGGGGCCACCTTCTACCTGCGTTGGGTGGCCGCAGCTCACAGCTGCAGCTCCCCAAGTGAGTCCCTCCTGACCTGGTGTGACGTTATTGATATAAACTGGGACCATATAGAACATGGTTTGCAACCAAGGTCTTGTAGTGGCACCAAATCTTATGTAAAGGGGGTCCTATAAGGTGTCTAAGACCAGGTTATGGGTTGCTGGTTATGATTATGCTGTCTGTATGTCTGTATCATTTTGTAGTTGAAGTTATGAGTATTGGCTGTATACTGTCTGTATTTCAAATTTGTGCTGTGTTTCTGGGAAAAATCCCAGACAAGTTGGTGTTAGCTCTGCCTAGCCTGCTTGATGGCCCATTAAGGACCATCAGCTACACAACTGACCCATTGAGAGGAGACAGATACACCTTGTAACTCAGCAGGGTGTGCAGGAACTTGCCCATGTGACTGCAGACTCCATTTTGCTGTAATTTTCCACAGTAAGAACAAAGAAGTGTTCTTACACCTGGAAGAGCCTATATAAGGCTGATGCCTCATCTCCATCTTGTCTTCAATCCTGCTTCTTACCTCTGGAGGGACTTTGCTACAAGCTGAAGCTCTACACAAGGGATTGATGACCCATCCCAGCTGGGGATGTACTCCATAGACTTGATTTGAACCTGCAGTTTACTCCATCACTGCTACAAGCCTGAACTAAGAACTTTGCCATTACTGTATGTAATTGATTCCATTTAACCAATTCTAGCTCTCATCTCTACCTTTTTCCCTTTATGAATAAACCTTTAGATTTTAGATTCTAAAGGATTGGCAACAGCGTGATTTGTGGGTAAGATCTGATGTGTATATTGACCTGGGTCTGGGGCTTGATTCTTTGGGATCGAGAGAACCTTTTTCTTTTATTGGGGAGTTGATTTTCATAACCATTCATCCCCAGGACGAGTGGCACCGGTGGTGATACTGGGAGACTGGAGTGTCTAAGGAAATTGCTTGTATGACTTGTGGTTAGCCAGTGGGGTGAAACCGAAGTCCCTTTTGTCTGGCTGGTTTGGTTTGCCTTAGAGGTGGAAAAACCCCAGCCTAGGGCTGTAACTGCCCTATTTGAGCAATTGGTCCTGAATTGGCACTCTCAGTTGGGTCCCGCCAGAACCGCTTCGTCACACCTGGGCTGGGGGGTAAGAGGGGAAAAGCAGCGAGCGACTGGGTGGGGTGGGGGAAAAGAGGAGTGGATAGAGGATAGAGCCTTGAGGGAAGAGGCGGGGCAGGGGCAACACCTCAGGGATGAAGAGGTGAGGCGGGGAGGTTCCGGCACTCCTACTACAGTGTTTGGTTTTTAAATATGACCAAATTGGCAGCCCTATGATGGTGTGGTATGCAACAAAAGTTTTAATAGTATTGATTTGGGATGATTGTGATACTCACAAAGGGCTGGATCCTTAGCTGGTGTAAAGCATTGAAATCTGCTGAATCCGATGTAATTACACCAATTAACACCAGCTGGATTTGGCCCAGAGCGTGAAGCTAGGAGTTAGTTATGCATCTCACATAGATAAAACCATTCTACTGCCTCAGGCAATCATGTGCCATGTATATACATGCCACTCATTTCACGGGAAAAATATGTGAGATGCTTCAGAATATTTTGAGTGTCTTCTAGTCACTGATGATTTGTAAAACTCTGCCTACAAGGACTGATTTTCCTAACAAGTGCTCAACTGAAGAATGCTTAGGAGGAATGAAAAAAAATAACTAATTAGTTTTAGAAACCTGGAAAAGTTACCTCCTTTTTGTTTGTTTGTATTATGACTATGGGCCAGTAGGTCCTTTTCATTTTGAAAGGTAGAGGGAACACAACTCTTGTGAATATATGGAGAGAGGGGCACCGAAAGGGCATAGCCTTTCATCCTCAATTTCTTTTCCCCCTCCTACCATTCCCTCTAGAAGTCCCTTCACAGCTTCTCCATGGGAATAGGAAGGAGGTAGGTAGGGAGGAGAGGCAGTTGTTGGGGCGGGGGGCAAGACCGAGGAGGCAGTGTGGAGGTATTGTTAAAGGACTTCATACAGATGGCTGTCACCTCTGGTGCATCCCCTACAGACTGGTGAATTCCACGTGCCAAACACCTGCCATTTTAACAGAGACATGGTCTGGAAGTAATCCCTGAAGAAAGGAGTAGAAAGAAATTCTGTAAAATGGAAACTGATAGCATTCCCTGCCCTTTTATATGTAAATAAACTGGATTCAGGAAAAATTGTCCCTGAGTCTCCACTCATTCAGTATGGGCCAGTAAATTATTTGAAAGCTGTGCCTTTTACCATGTTTGTTAACCAGGATCAATGTTGTCAGGTTTAGAAAGGATTGTGCAGGGTATCTCAAGTTAAGTGCATGGTGCATTTATTTTTTATTTGACTGTCTTTACTAAAACTGCAGTATAATTCATGTGCATTATAGTCCTTAAGTTACTGAAGCAGTTAGTTAAATGTCACATACATCCATACTAGCATTGAACATACTTTACTAAAGAAAATATAAGTGTTTACTCTTAACTTTAATACTTTTAGTCAGTGTTGTAAGTAAAAAAGAAGAACTCCATCATAGCCCATGCAACATTTTTAAAAAGTCTTGGATTGCTTCATTGGCTTTTAGTCACCATCATATGTTTTTTCCTTAACAAAGGGCAATAGGAAATTATTGCATTGCACAAGTGGAATTTAAACGTTGATGATGTAGTTAAGGATGCTCTTTCCTTAGAAGAATCATTAAGTATGACCATGCTCTTTAAAAATTTGATTACAACAGTTCAGCAGATGGTAGACACTTGGGGTCAGCTCTAAAACGATCTGTATTTACAGAGTATTAATAATGGTTTAAACTTTCTCATACATAGATGTTGATTAATTTTAAATCCATTTGTAGAAACCCAGCATTGCCAGAATATTTCCTGAAACCACAATACAAAGTATGATAAACACCATCAGTTAATCCAGCCTAATGTACTCCACACATTTTTTAAAAATCACTAAAAGGATTATTGTAATTTTTCAAACATGAAAAAAAACAGATTGGCTCTTTCATTTGTACTCTGTATGTTATATTTTTGACAGACAATTCTTTTTGTTGATGGAATTATGTGTTTTTATCCTTTGCTGTAACATACTTTCAAATAACTTGTATTTAATTTTATATTCTATTTGAAATTTCTTCATACCAATGAGTGGAACATGTATTAATCCAGTCAGGTGAAACAACAGGAGGAAAACCTTTAAGAAAAGCCTACCAGCTATTTTAGCAAGGAAATCTGGTATTATTCACTAGTAAAGAAATAGTTTAGAGCATATAGGTTCTCAACTTTGGCCATAGTGTGACTGCTTTTTCAATAGGGACCATTTAACAAAATGGGAAGGACAGAGTGGTTGGAATCCTGACACCTGTTTGCAAGCCCCAAGTTAAAAATTCATGGGCCGAAATCCTGGCTCCATTGAAATCAGTGGGAGATTTGCCAGGACTTCAGTGAAGGCAGGGTTTTCACCCTTGGCATACAGTGTCTATCACTATATAAGCGCACATATTTCTTTGTATAATGGGTTTTTTAAACCCCTTTTGTTGGCTGCAGACATCTTTGCCAAAATTAAAAACAACAATATCCCCCCCCCCCACCACCACCACCACCAATGTGAACAGCTATGGTATATTTCCTCCCTTAAAGCTTTGGTAAGATGCAGCTTCTTATGTAGAGGGGTCCTAAGCCACTTAGGGATTCATAGACCAAATCAAACAACTTAGATATGGTTTTATAACTAATTTGAATTGCTTAGCATTTTACTTTCTATTACAGGGGTGGGCGAACTTTTTGGCCCGAAGTCCACATCTGGGTATGGAAATTGTACGGCAGGCCATGAATGCTCACAAAACCGGGGGTTGGGGTGCAGGAGGGGGTGAGGGCTCTGGCTGGGGGTGTGGGCTCTGGGGTGGGGCTGGAAATGAGGAGCTCAGGGTGCGTGAGGGGGCCTAGGGCTGAGACAGGGGGTTAAAATGGGGGGAGGGCTCCAGCTGGGGGTGCGGGCTTTGGGGTGGGGCAGGGGATGAGGGGTTGGTAGTGCAGAAGGGATGGAGGGGTTCAGAGGGTGGGAGGGGAATCAGTGCTGGGGCAGGGGCGCAGAAGGGGGGCAGGGGTGCAGGCTCCGAGTGGCACTTACCTCAAGCAGCTCCCAGAAGCAGCAGCATGTCCCCCCTCTGGCTCCTATGTAGAGGTGCGGCCAGGCAGCTCTGCATGCTGCCCTGTCCGCAGATGCCACCCCTGCAGCTCTCATTGGCCGCAGTTCCTGCTTGGGGCGGGGGCAGCCTGCGGAGCCCCCTGGCTGCCCCTATGTGTAGGAGCTGGGGGAAGAGGGGGACATGCCACTGCTTTTGGGAGCCGTGCAGAGCGGGGCAAACCCCGGACTCTGCTCCTCAGCAGGAACTAGAGCGCCGAATTAAAATGTCTGGAGGGCCAGATGCAGCCCACCCCTGTAGTTTGGCAACCCCTGTTCTATTATATTTATTTTGGGATGAAGTGAAATCATGTTATAATTAGGGCTGTTGATTAATTGCAGTTAACTCACATGATTAACTAAAAAAAATTAGCTGCGATTAAAAAGATTAATTACGATTAATCGCACTGTTAAACAATAGAATACCAATTGAAATTTATTAAATATTTTTGGATGTTTTTCTACATTTTCAAATATATTGATTTATATTACAACACAGAATACAAAGTGTATAGTGCTCACTATATATTATTTTTATTACAAGTATTTGCACTGTAAAAATGATAAAAGAAATAGTATTTTTCAGTTCACCTCATACAAGTACTGTAGTGCAATCTCTTTATCGTGAAAGTGTAACTTACAAACGTAGATTTTTGTTGTTGTTACATAACTGCATTCAAAAACAAAGCAATGTAAAACTTTAGAGCCTACAAGTCCACTCAGTCCTACTTCTTGTTCAGCCAATAGCTAAGACAGACAAGTTTGTTTACATTTACGGGAGATATTGCTGACTGCTTCTTATTTACGTCAACTGAAATTGAGAACAGGCATTTGCATGGCACTTTTGTAGCCGGCGTTGCAAGGTATTTATGTGCCAGACATGCTAAACATTCATATGCCCCTTCATGCTTCGGCCAGAGGACATGCTTCCATGCTGATGATGCTCCTTAAAAAAATAATGCATTAATTAAATTTGTGACTGAACTCCTTGGGGGAGAATTGTATGTCTCCTGCTCTGATTTACCTGCATTGTACCATATATTTTATGTTATAGACGTCTCGGCTGATGACCCAGCACATATTCATTTTAAGAATACTTTCACAGCAGATTTGACAAAACACAAAGAAGGTATCAATGTGAGATTTCTGATTTCTAAGGATAGATACAGCACTCAACTCAAGGTTTAAGAATCTGAAGTGCCTTCCAAAATCTGAGAGGGTTGAGGTGTGGAGAATGTTTTCAGATATTTTAAAAGAGTAACACTCTGATGCAGAAACTACAAAACCCGAACCACCAAAAAAGAAAATCAACCTTTTGCTGGTGGCATCTGACTCAGATGATGAAAATGAGCATGCGTCAGTCTGCTCTGCTTTGGATTTTTATCGAGCAGAATCCATCATCAGCATGGACACGTCTTCTGGAATGGTGGTTGAAGCATGAAATGACATATGAATCTTTAGTGCATCTGGCACATAAATATCTTGTGATGCCGGCTACAACAGTGCCATGAGAACGCCTGTTCTCACTTTCAGGTAACATTGTAAACAAGACGTGGGCAGCATTATCTCCCGCAAATTGTAACCAAACTTGTTTGTTTGAGTGATTGGCTGAAGTAGGATTGAGTGGACTTGTAGGTTCTAAAGTTTTACATTGTTTTATTTTTTGAATGCAGTTATTTTCTGTACATAATTCTACATTTGTAAATTCAACTTTCATGATAGAGAGATTGCACTACAGTTCTTGTATTAGGTGAATTGAAAAATACTATTTTTTTTTTAGTATATTTATTTTGGATTACAAATATTTGCAACGTGACCACTGTACACTTTGTATTCTGTGTTGTAATTGAAATCAATATATTTGAAAATGTAAAAAACATCCAAAAATATTTAAATAAATGGTATTCTATTATTAACAGTGCGATTAATCACGATTAATTTTTTTAATCGCTTGACAGCCCTAGTTGTAATATAGGCTCATGAGGAAGACGAGTTAAGGTTGAACTTTCAATCTAACTTTGCATTTCCAAACTTTAGACTGTTTGATTTCTCAAATGTATCGTTGCAGTCACACTAGAGGTTTTTTGCATAGAATTTCCTTCTTTTTAATTGTTTATCTTTGTAAGAAAGAAAAAGGTTAGAAGTTGCCAGTAGGACTTGGCAGTTCTGTGATCCCAAACTCTGGCACAGCCGTCCTTGACAAAGGTCACTGAACTGATTGAGACCTCTGGACTACCAAGGAAAACGTTTTCTTTAATTGGCCTCTTATTTATTAAGGGTTGGATTGTGATACTCTTACTCGTGTTTAACAGTATCTTACTCCTCACATGTTCCTATTGAAGTCAGTTGGACTACTTGACAGCAAGATACTGTTCAAAGTGAGTATAGGTATCATAAAAGAGCAATGAGAAAGGCCAGCAAGATTTGTCCCCGAGAGAGACAGAAAGAGAAGTCTTTATCATCATTAAAACTACTGTCCTTAGGTTGCAAAAATTACTAAGGTCTCAATTCAGCAAAGCCCTTAAGCATATTCTTAAACCCAACCCTATTCAAGTAAAGCATGTACTTAACTTCAGTGGGGCTTAAGCCAAGAACGTACGTACGTGCTTTGCTGGAGTCAGGATGAACTTAAGAACATGCTTTAAGAGCTTTGCTGAATTGGGGCCTAAGTGTGGTCAATATAATTCTCTTGGCAGGCAGTTTCAACATTATCTTAATTCAGTCTCCTTTTTAACCCAAGGGGCAAAAATTTTCTACTAGAACCTTCAGCTCTAGTCAGTATGTGTTTTACACATGCTCACTCCAGTATGCTATCTTAATATCACAGCTGAATTAGAATAGTCTACAGAATTAATCATTCTGGCCTCCACAGTTTCCATTATTTTTCTGTTTGCTTTTAAAATTCAGTGAAATTCTGATACAAAACCTCCCTACAAAGATAAATGATCCTTCCTACTTTACATTCTTAGGGTACATTTACACTACCCGCCGGATCGGCGGGTAGTGATCGATCTATTGGGGATCGATTTATCACGTCTAGTGTAGATGTGATAAAATCGATCCCCGATCACTCTGCCGTCGACTCTGGAACTCCACCATGGCGAGAGGCGGAAGCGGAGTCGACGGGGGAGCAGCAGCAGTCGACTTGCTGCTGTCCTCACAGCCAGGTAAATCGACCTAAGATACGCCGACTTCAGCTATGCTATTTGCGTGGCTAAAGTTGCGTATCTTAGGTCGACCCCCCCCCCAGTGTAGACCTAGCCTTAGGCATTTAAAAAAACCCAAAAACATGGCATAGCTAACAGCTTTAGAAAAGATCTGTGGCCAGCCAGCAGGAACACCTTTCCACTCATGTCTTCTCTCACCCGTCCTTTGATACTGGCAATACTAGTATATTATTCCCTTCCTTTGTCAATCTGTTCCACTGACCAGTTGTGCACATTGTCAGAACACTTTCCTATTCTCAGACCTAAACATTTCCTCCCTTAGCTTCAGGCCATTGCTGTCTGTGTGCCCTAGTGTCTTCTGAGGCTGTACATCATTGCCTTCCAATGGGCCATATTCTGATACCCTGACTCCACAAGTAGTCCCACTGAGAGTGAAAACAATAGGCCTGCTCATGGCACAAAATACTATTCAGGGTTCTCACATCACCCTGAGCCCAATTTTGCTTTTATGTTGTATTAACTTTCCCTTTAAAAAAATCTGTCCTAAATTGGAGACTATAGATCATATTCCGCATGTGGCCACAGCACAGAATGACACAGCTGCCCTCCTCAGTTCTAGGTCTATATTGGAATCTCTTTTGGTATATGCACACCCAAGAACTGCATTGGCTTTATTCCCAATAGTGCTGAGTGTAAATATTGAAAGCCTCTATTTACATTAGTTTGCTATCTACTGTCACACCCTGTTTTATTTTTTTTTCAAATTCATTTATTTCCAGATAGCATTTTGTATCTATTTATTTCCTCTGCTTAGTTGAGTGAATATTCATTTATTAATTGCTGAATCTCACCGTGACTGGTTCGGTCACAGAGATCCCCTTGGGACTGTCACCTGACATGCTGAAATTACCTCTGAGCCCATTTTCCACTGCCAGCTTGGGACTCCAGAACCCTGCCTTGTTGAGACAGACTTGCTAGTCTGCTACAACACAAACCCAGGTCTGGTCCACGCCCCCAAAGCTGCAGACTTTAACCAAAAAACAGCAGGTATTCCTGTCTCCAGCACCCAGACACCCAGATCCCAGTGGGATCCAAACCCCAAATAAATCTGTTTTATTCTGTATAAAGCTTATACAGGGTAAACTCATAAATTGTCTGCCCTCTATAACACTGATAGAGAGATATGCACAGCTGTTTGCTTCCCCCCGTATTAATCACTTTGGGTTAATTAATAAACAAAAGTGATTTTATTAAGTATAAAAAGTACGATTTAAGCGGTTTCAATAAATAACAGACAGAACAAAGTAAGTTACCAAGCAAAATAAAACAAAACACGCAAGTCTAAGCCTAAAACATTCAGAAACTGAGTACAGGAAAATCTCACCCTCAGGGATGTTCCAATAAGCTTCTTTCACAGACTGGACTCCTTCTTACTCTGGGCCAAGTCCTTTTCCCTGGTACAGTTCTTGTTAGCTCCATCTCAGGTGGTAACTAAGGGATTTCTCATGCCTGCAGCCCCCTTTGTTCTGTTCCACCCCCTTTTATAGCTTTGGCACAAGGCGGGAATCCTTTGTCTCTCTCTGGGTTTCCACCCTTCCTTCAAAATGGAAAAGCACCGGGTTTAAGATGGATTCCAGTACCAAGTGACATGATCACATGTCCTGTGAGACTTCATTACTCACTGGCTGGCACTCAGGTATATAGGAAGGCTTACAAGTAAACAGAGCCATTTACAACCAATTGTTCTGGTCAATGGGAGCCCTCAAGATTCTAAACCACCATTAATGGCCCACACTTTGCATAATTACAATAGGACTTCAGAGTAATACTTCATATTTCTAGCTTCAGATACAATAATGATACATGCATACAAATAGGATGAACACACTCAGTAGATTATAAGCTTTGTAATGATACCTTACAAGAGTCCTTTTGCATAAAGCATATTTCAGTTACATTATATTCACACTCATGAGCATATTTCCATAAACACTGCTACAATCTGTCCAGGTCAACTTCCACTAGAAATATGTCTGCTATTCATCCAGGTTTGGTGTCACTGGCAAATCTGAAAGAATAAAGTAAATTCAATCAATCTTATTATGTGATGTTTACCAGAATTCTTATACCAGTGTTAATTACCCCAACTTACTAGGGGGTGTCCATCTGGACCTTTCCATAAATAATTACTCTGTTTCTGTGGTTTTTAACCAATTTCTAATCCAAATGGTGGTATTTGTACCTAATTGGTTTTTATCCAGTTTCTTTATAAACTTATGTGGTACAATATCAAATCCAATACTTTAATTCCCAGGTGCAAATGTATTTTGCTGTCCCAGGCATCTACCTCACTGCTTGATGTTCCTACATCCCCTCTTTCTCTGCCTTACCCAGCAAGACAGCGCTGTTGATAAGTTAGTTTTATTTTCAGAACTGTAATAAAATAACTTCAAGTATGACAGGAAAAATACTTCATAGGGGATTTTAATAATGACCCCCTAATAAAATTCTTTTGGATCCATAAAACTATTCATGCATGCAGGTGCCATTAGTATAGAATGATAGGATACTTATGGTAATTCGGAATGTGCTCAGGGCTAAAGGACATTTGCAGACGGTGTAATTGCACTTTGGCTGTTTATTGCTCATGGTGCTAAATAGTTCTGGTTTGAAGTACCAGTTTAGTTCCTCATTTTCTAAAACATAATACAGTGAGGCTTGGGAGAGTTCTTACTTGCTCCCATGTAAGACAGTAGCCAAGAGTGTGAGAAGTTTCAGCAGTTTGCATGTATTGCAGTGAAAAATCTAATGTTGGTCTTTCTGCCTAGCATTACTAAATACAGAAAAGCAGTAGAAAATACCCTTTCCCTGGGAAAACAGGCTATTATGATGTTTCTTAGATATGTATCTTTTAAATAACATGGAAGAGGGATTGTTTTTAAACCACATTAGTTCACTGCTTTTTAAGCGTCATATTTGTGCTAAAATATATACAGTGCAGTTCGCAAGTTGGTTCAGTCATGCTTAAATCCCATTGACTTCAGTGTAAATTATGCTGGTAAAATCTACATTTTCAATGCTGTACATAGTGGTTTAGCTCCATGACTGCCTGTAACATTATTCTTAGTTGCAGTAAAATGTAACCAAGTTCTGAGTTAATTAAAAACATTTACAAGTCACATTGTACCCAAAAAAAGTAATACAGGATTGGGCGCATGGATTATGTATTCAAGTAATTTCTCAGGTAGTGGCCAGTAAGTACTACATGCTTCAGATGAAGCTGTTAGAATCCCAATAAAGGGCAATTTGGCGTATTCTGCCTTTAATCCGATAGTCTCCACAAGTTAGTGCTTGTCTTATGCCCTGAGCATGAAGTGTTATATCCCTTCCAGTTCTTCTCCTAGCCAGTGTAATGTGGATGTTCTCATTACATCTCATAGAAGTGTCTAATCCTCTTTAGAATCCTGCTAAACTGCTCCATCTGCTCATAAGATTTCACTGTTGTTGTAGCCATGTTGGTCCCAGGATATGAGAGAGACACGGTTTTAAATAGTCTCATCCAGCATGTGGAAAGCCCTTATGCTTAACAGTCTAACCCTCAGCTGCCCCCTTCATTTTCAGTGGTCTCCCACAACATGTTAACCCCTTATGTTTAGCAATCTGTCACAATTTGTAATTAGCTCACCCATTCTGGTTTCCTTCTACAGACCCGAAGAAGATTTCTGTGATGCTTGAAAGCTTGTACCTTCCACCAACAGAAGTTGGTCCAATAAAAGATATTACCTGCCCCACTTTGTGTCTCTCATAAGATTTCCCCATGGTCTCCCTCACATATTTTCTTTATAAATATGCTGGAACAGGAATATGAGCTACTTGCTCCTATTGCATTTAATGGAGGAATGTACTTTCATGATACCCTGCCAAGCTTCAATTAGTGGTGTGTTTGGGTTTGGTTACATGCTAGTGAGTCCTTCATTGATGTGCATCTATCAGATTGCTTTTGGAATCATGGAACATGGTGGATAGTCATACCTTTCACCTCTAGGGACCTGGATTCAAATCTAGCATTGATGAGTTTGGTTTCAACCTCATCCCTTGAGGCTGCTTGCCCACATCACAAAAACTAAATAATTTTGACATAAAGGCCAGCCTTTGCTTAGGAGAGACTAAAGACTGGAATAGCAGTGAAGTTGTAGCTCTGGTGCAGGCTTGATTTTCTCATAGCAAATAGCCTCTAGGAAAGTTAAAGATAGTGGCTACCTGGCAATATGTGTATATACCATGCTTATCACACTTCTTTAACTTAATCATTACTAATGTTTTGCTTGGTGAATGCAGCATTGAAAATATGCTATCAGAACATAAATCCTTGGCATCTCTGTCACTTTGTTAAAGCTAGAAAAATCCTCAGTAAGCTTCAGCAGAAACACAACATAATGCAATTAGCAGTTGAAATTGTTACTCATTCTCAGTGGAGAGAAGGGATTTCAGGAATAAGCCTTGGAGGACCAGGATGTTACCAAGTGTGGAAGCAAAGGCAAAACAGATGAGTGGCGACATTCTTGTCCCAGATGATATTTTATTAAATAAAATGTCTGTGTTGCTTGTGGGTTGATGTTTTAGATCAGCTTTGGGCCACGGTTAGCCATAACTGTGCTTTACTAACATGTGGCTTTTGAAAGAGCTGTTTTTAGTGTTCCTAAATGCTCTGCAGTAGTGTGGCCTCGTACTGAGGCACTGGCTGAGTATTAAGAGGTAAACAGAGTGGGGCTTGGAGAAAGGATGTAGCAAGCATTAGGAGACATGGCATTTGTGATGTAATGTACTTACTGCTGAGCCCTAGAAGCCTGTCTAGTGAAGAAATCAAGGGACTTTTGCTATCTGTGTTTTCACGCTATCCAGACCCTGATTCTCAGCTGCTCTATTCTCATACTGGGCACAGGAATAGAACAGACATAATGAGCGACAGTAAGGGTAGCTTTATGTCACTTTGGCCCTCCTGGATTCAGGGGCTGACTGGAGACTGCTCTAATTTATGCTGTGTTGCACCAGCTCTCTATGGGCCATTTCTGTAGCTCAGAGTAGTGCTCCAGCTTCTTCCCGCCAGCCCCAACATGCCTCATCACACCCCTCACACCCCTATAAATTACAGTCTGCAAGAGGGGACAGCATAGGGCTGTTCTGCTGGCTCTACACGGTATCCTCCTTAGGATGGGAGTGTTCCATTTGGGAGATCTGCTGGACCTGTACACCAGCAGAGCCAGCATACAGGAGCTATAAGGAAATGCAGAACCAGGGCCCCGTGTGTATCTTCCATTCCCAAACTGGTAAATTTGTCAGCTGCAACAACCTGCAAATTCAGTGTGAAAATACTCTGTCTTCAGTATACAACAGCCAATACATTCATACTCTAGACACAGAAGCACACTCAAGTTTTCCAGTTTGGTAACAAGATCTAATGTGAAAGCACTGAAAGAAGGTGAAACAAAAATTAATTATCCCCCCAGCTACTGATTTGTGATGGTAAAGGGTTAGCTAAAAGTGGGGCAGGGGAGATGAGGAGGATCGGGTAGCAAAGAATGGGGAGAGAAGGGGCTTGGAGGCAGTTGGAAGAAGGCTGAAGTAGTATGGCTTTAGATAATAACCAGTATCAGGATTCATCCAAGATTAGTAATTATTTGCTAATTTTGTGTTGTGGAACCATTTATATCTAAATGTCCATTAAAACAAGAGTTGGGATAATAAATGTGTAGTTAAATTTTTTGATTAGGGAAGACATCCTAAATTCCAATGAGTCCTTCATTGCAAAAAGAAAAAAAATAGCATCCTTGACACAGTAAGAAACATTCCCTCAAACCCATAGATAAATCTCTAGACAATATTCTACCTAAAGATGTTTGAACCTTGGACGGCAGTGTTGGTTGAAAAACTTTGACTAATGAAATGTGGATGGAAAAATTGAAATGTCCATGCTTTTTTCCTATTTCCTGACTAGCTTTGGATGCTGCAAGGGAATCTTCTACCAGGCACACATCTTTGCAACCAATAGATTGAAAAGCAAGTACTTTGTGTTAGGGGTTTTCCTTATTCGTTCACCTGATGTCATGGCCAAAGAAGGTTGAGTTTACAAGTCCAAAGAAACTGTAGTCTCCCTCTGTTTGCAGAACTGAGTCATCTCTCATCAGTGCTTATTCATATGGTTGAAGTATGAAGTGTAAATAATTGTGATTCAAAATGGATACACTTGTTAACAATCTAACTTAATTGCTTCCAATATTTATTAGGCAATGCTCCAGATCCCCTGAGGGTGTGCATACCTTTCCATAAACAGGGATTAAACAGGCCTATGAAGTCTAAAAAGGCCCTTTTATATGAAAACATTCATAATGAAATATTGATGCACATTGTTCCGAGGCTGAGACTGTAGTGAAGGTTCTGGCGTTTAATTCTTACTGGAGACCATTTGCAATATTTAAATAATTCCATAAAGCAAAGATAATTGCCATCATGACATTTAGAAAGTAAAATATGCCATTCTTCGTTCTTATAACATGTCATATCACAGCACTGAAATACCTATTGATAAATCCAGAACACCTCATTCTGTATTGTGTTTCTGGTTTTGACTAATGTCTCTTGTTACACACGCTCAGTCTGCTCAGTCAGGTAAATCTGCCGCTGACCAGACTTTGCACCTGGTATAAGCTATTAAAGGCAAGTCTTCAATCAGGCATAAAAACAGCATTTGTACAGAAGTGCCTATGTATGCTACAGTCCAATTCCCAGCCTCCATTGTCAGAATCATCCTGATGGGATTCTGTCCTCTCCCGTTATGCAACCTAATTAGAGATTGTGGAAATGGGAGAAAAGTAGGTGATGAACCCTGAGATTTGACCTTTAACAAGACACTATATCTACTGCATCCTTAGTCTTTAACATCCATTTCAGTGTTTCCATATTGGAGGTCAGAATTTCCTAATGCAGATACTATAGCCCTAAAATGATTATCGGGTTTTTGGAGAAGAGGAGTCTTCTGGGGTCTGCCTCTTTTCCTCACCTTTCAATTCACCATCACCCTCAAAGACGTCACATTCTACCAACCACATACCCAACCACGTACCCAAACATGCTTTTATCCACCAAACACTGCATGAACAGTGGCAGGGCAGCTTTCCCCACATCACTCGGCCTGTGTGCCTGAGCCACCTCCTAATAGTATCACCACTAGGAGTGAGATAGTAGTTCAGTCTTCATGCTTGCTCAGTCCTTGGCTTTTTTTCTTTTTCTGAGCCTGTCAGCAAGGTCCCAATTAGTACTAAATGTGGGGAAGATGTCAGGCTGGAAGGGACCTTGAGAGGTATTCAAGTCCAGCCCCCTATGCTCAGTAACGAGCTGCCAAAATCTTAACAACTGGTTCCCTACCGGGTCTTTGGCGGCACTTCAGCGGCGGGTCCTTCAGTGCTGCCAAAGACCCGGAACGAGCGTGCCAGACCAAGTGCTCAGGGGTTAAAGGGGTCTTGGACTGGCTGGGGGATTGGGAGGAGAGACCACATTTCCCCCCTGACATAGGGCCATGGCCAGTTGCTCCCCAGAAGGCCACCCCCCCAAAAGTGATCACCCCCCGCATACTCTGCAACCTTCACTTCTGTGCTGCTGTTGGTGTCAGTGCTGGCTTTAAAGCTGGGTACTGCCCAGCTCTGAAGGCAGCACCCCCACCAGCAGCCACTCAGAAGTAAGGGTGGCAATCCCGTTACCCTCTTACAATAGCTTTGCGACATCCCCTTGCCCCCTTTTGAGTCAGGACTCCCACGGTTACAGCACTGTGAAATTTCAGAGTTAAACATCTGAAACTGTGAAACTGACTCTTCTTAAAATCCTATGACTGTGAAATTGACCAAAATGGACCATGAATTGTGTAGGACCCTATCTATAGCAGACCCCCTACCATGACATCACCCCTATTTTTTACCCCTTTATCTTTACCCAGAGACTGTCAAATAGTCTGCTTCTCCCTCCTCCTTGTCCTCACAACAAGAGTATACATTCTTGATATATAATGCACCACCTCCCCCTTGTTATCCTGCCTGTATTTCCTGAAATAGCCATACCCCTTTATACCAATATTCCTGGCATGAAACTTAGCCCACCAAGTCTCTGTGATGCCAATTGATTCATAATTTCACTTATGGTCTAATACTTCCAGTTCTTCCTGCTTATTCCCCATATTCCTTGCATTTATGTATGGACCGGTAAGATGTTGAGCAGATTCACTCACTGATTTCTCTTGTTGCTCCAATGACTCGATTGTAATTTTCCTTGTCTCCCTCTCCTCCCCCTCTCCCCCCTGCCCAAACATCTAGTGCTCTGTTAAGGTTGCCTTTTTATGCTTACCTCTGGGCTTTTGCCCCCTGTCCCCTTTGAACCTAGTTTAAAGTCCTCCTCACTTGATTGGTGAGTTGGTGCACGAAGATGCTTTTCCCCTGCTTGGTTAGGTGGACCCCATCTCTACCCATACTGAATCAGATCCCACATTTTGTCATGTGAGATCTGATTCAGTAAAGCACTTAAGCACATGCTTAGCTTTAAGTACATGCTTAAGTCACACTGACTTCTAGTTAATGCATAAAATTAAGCATGTGCCCAAAGTGCTTTCGTGAATCTGGGACTAGGAACTGGACTTGAAACCAGCAAACTAATATCCACTAGGTAAAGGTACATTCCATTATACAAGTGTGCTATGCATCAATGCTTCAAATATGTGTGTTAAAAATGAAAATCTGCCATAAAGGAAGGTGCACAAGTAAAATCTGCCCCCAGGCAGCTTAATTTAAAGGCTGACAAGTAATGCATACTTTTGTGCTTACTAATTGCTTCAGTGTAAAGGTGTACTGATCATGGCAACTCTTTCATCGCTCAGCACATGGATAATCCAGTGCATAAAATAAAATTTGTAAGTTCTGTCCTTAGGCACTTTTTCATAATTCGGTTTCACTATAATTTCAGAAATGCAATGCAATAAATGATTATACATCTTCTCAAGATGAGTTCATGGGTGTACAAATACATTTAATTTAGCAATACTCAAGACAGATAAAAGAGTAGTGCAAACAGCCTGCAAGTCTCCTTTAATAGCACGCTGTCGTGAAGAAATAACAGTAGAACAATCTATATACCAGGTATTTTCTTGACAGACAATTGTCTCACTAACCTTTCTCATGTCATTCAAGCCAGGAAAATATTACAGCCCAGAGCAAGAAAGAGCGTAATATTAGGTGTTCACATGAATCTATTACCCACATATTCTTCCTTTTAAGTACATGTATGCTAATCCTGTGATCATTTGGGGAGTCAAAAAGAAAAGTAGTGGCTAGAAAGATGACAGAGGAAGAGTATTGCTAAGCAAGAAATTATCACGTTTCCTATTATAGGTTAAGAAATAATCTTTGCTTAATATGTAAAATAATATTACATCACTTAACTGAGCCAGAACACTCTTCTGTTTCCTTTACTAAGTCCTTGATGGTTTTCCATCTTAGAACTGAGCAGGGATGCTGTTGAGAAGACTCTGAGCAGTATTCTGGGAGCCCATAACTGCCGAACTGGCACCTAAAAGAGGCTAGTCTCTGGAAAACAGATAGAGGGTATCAGGCTGCAGGAAGCCACCATTAGAACACGGGCTTCAAAAGAAGGCCAATGAATTCCTTCAGTGGTTTCCACAGAATCTTATGCACTCTAGGATCCCAGGCCCTGAACACTGGCTACACAAGGAAGCTGGCTCTTTGGTTTAGGACAACAGGGAGAGCCTGCACTCTGATACGATTACTTTAATATAAGAAGCAGGAGGTCATAGGAAAGTGGATGGACAGAAGTTTCCTTTGCTCCTATTCCCAGAACATTGGCTGTAGAAAGAGTAGAACTTGTATTGCTGTCCTTGAATCACTGCCTATATGTAGGCAGAGTCTCCACGGTCACAGGGGTCTTCAAACATCTGGTGAGGGAGGGAGGGCTATGTTGTGCATCACTAGTGGCAAGATAGCTCTTCCAAGTTTGAGGTTTTTTTAACTGCTGGGGACTGTGGAGAATGGGGAAGAGTGAAGGGCTCAGGGAGAGATCAGGAAATGAATGACCTTAAAAAATACAATGTCCAAAGAATTATTAAAAAGAATGGCATTGAACAAACAAATATACATTGTGATTAGAAATACAAAACAGGAACAGCAAGCCTATAGACCAGCAAATAAAGATAGTCCTGATTTATTCATCTTAAAATTACAATTTGTGAGACTAGGTTACAACTTTCAAAACAGGCTGATCACCCACACCCGGATCTGCCTCAGAGTGTGTCACGATGGAGAACTTTGGTTGGCCTGTTTGTCAAACTATGAAATGAATTCTCCAAATGGGGCCAGACTTGGATACTCTTACTCATACTGAGTAGTACTTTACTCCACAAGTAGCCCTATTGACTTTAGTGGGATTATTCATTGGGTAAGTCCCTCTTTAAAGCGAGTAAGAGTATTGCATTTGGGGCCATAATGATAGAAATGATTAGGCTTGGTGGTTCTTCCTGTTTTCTTTGACACTCGCCAGCTTAGCCCTGAAAATGACATTGTTATAATATTAGCCCACTGCCACTACCATGCTGTTTAGCCAGGCCAAGGGGCTAAAATGTTGAGCATTATATTCCTTGCTCTTCACCATAAAACATTTGTACTAAAGCTTTCAGCAATTGTTTTTATTTGACCAGTGATTTAGTGTCCTGAATTACAGAATCATAGACTCATAAACTTTAAGGTCAGAAGGGACCATTATGATCGTCTAGTCTGACCTCCTGCACAACGCAGGCCACAGAATCTCACCCACCCACTCCTATGTCTGAGCTACTGAAGTTCTCAAATCATGGTTTAAAGACTTCAAGGTGCAGAGACAAACTGCTATAATGAATATATGCACATGATCGTTTCTCAAGTATAGAATTTGTAAATAAAATTTAAGATATGCAGTAGAAGATGCAGCTGCACTTAAGTACTAAGTCTGATATATCATACATAGACGATACTACAAATTACAAAATGTACCTGAAGTTCTTTTACCAAAAACAAACAAACAAACAAAAAAAACCCTGTTGTTTGAGAAATAGTATGTGAATGAGTAATTAGACTTCTTATACTGCATACACACAATGGGGAAGAGATTAAGGTTACACAAGCAACCTTAGCTCCGCTATTTCCTGATCTGAGTGCTTAACTATGTAACCTCAATTTTTTATTCTTTTTTTTTTCATTTTTATGACACTTACTAGGGTTTTTTTTTAAATAAACAGGTTAGACACCAATTAAAGACATTGCCCCATATAAGGAATACAGTAAATAAGACCCCTCTACCTCACATTGTGCTTAGTTTTCCGCTGACCAAGGTTCACACAAGGTTTTCAAGTATACAAGTCAATACTTACCGAGTAGATCCAAACTCCCACTGTTTTCGAGTTGGATCAGACGCCTTTAAGTGCACACACTACCCAAAACAGGGTGTCTCTGGCAGCATCTTAACTGCCCAGTATCTGAGGCACTCTCCTTCCTACAATAAGCAGCTAAGTTAAACCTGAACAATACAAACTGTGTTCTCTAGTTAGAGAAAACTTCAGGAGGAGATTGAAAAAAATTGTACCCACATTCACATCGCACAAAGTGTGATTTTTAAGCCCCCCAAATTGATCCAAATACTTTGCTGCAATACTCAAAAGCACTTCCCTGCCAAGTTTCAACTTTTTAACCCCAGCCATTTTGTCTTTTTTTTTTTTTAAAGAAAGGTCACCATTTGTCTTCACTCTGTTCATACTCAATAATGGTGGAGCCTCTCTCACCCTCAAAGTTTCAAGAACAATTCACCTTTGGGTAGCACCGAGTATAGAAACTTTCAGCCCAAAAGGTGAACTTTAACAGGGACCTAGCAACTAGCAACACAGATTAAAAACAGAAACACTAAGGGCTTGTCTAAACATGGAAACGGACTAGCATAACTATATAGTGAAATAATTATTCCACCATGGCCACGCTGGTACAACGCTCCCATGCTGACACACTACTCTGAAGTAAGTGACTTTATTCTGATATAACAGTAATTTATTCTGCAATAATTGTAATTGCTGTTTAAGATACTATCTTAATTGTAATTATTCCAGAATAGAATGTTCTCACAGGGGAGCTATACCAGCATAGCCACAGTAGAACAATCATACCACTACAGCAGTGCCAGTCATCTTCCCTGTGTAGACAAGCCCTTAGGCATCCTTACTGCTAAGTGATTCCTTCACCCCATCTATGAGGTTTAGAGGACACGTGGAGACCACATGAGCCAAGTCTGAGACATCTGTCAAGACATGCAGCCCACCTATAGTTTTATTCAGGTTACGTAAAATGCGCTGCTTTTAAACATTTGCCAGATTACATATAACTTTAACTGTATTTAAGATATGATTAGAATTACACACTATCTTTCAAAAACAAGTAATATCTCAAAATACTGAGATGACCCTAGTGATATTATGCCCAAATAAACCAACAACCCTTCCTATAAACCTTTATAAAAGTTTATTTATAGTACTGCTGAAAGCACTTTGAACTGATGGTTCTCTTAAAAGGCCAAACCACTTCTTATTACTTTGAATTCATTGGAAAAGCTTCTAGAATTGAATGTTTCTAGGGACTTCTGGTGATGTACTAGTAACAATAAAAATAATAAATAGGGGAACTAATTACTTAGAAGGTTCTTAAAGTTCTCGGCTTTGATGGAGGACTAAAGAGGTTTTATATTATCCTTCCCTGGATTCATGGGGAGAGCTGCTGTTAATGTCAATGGGAGCTCTGTGCAGAGAAGAAACGGGAGACTATGCCCCCTTATTAGTTTTCTTTACTAGACACCTAGGAATAAGTTTTCAAAGTGGTATGTAGAGATTTCATAATGTGAGTGCCATTGATATAAATGAGAATCATGTATCTAAATCCCCATACAGCCTTTGAAAATATACCCCGTGTGCTGTCAAGTGAAGAACTCTTAGAAACTACAATCACACAACCGACTGCAAAATCATAGAGATGTAGGGCTGGAAGGGACCTTGAGAGGTAGCTAGTGCAGCCCCCTGCACTGAGACTGGATCAAGTATACCTCCTAGACCATCCCTGGCAGGTAGTTACCTAACCCAGTGGCTCTCAACCTTTCCAGGACTACTGTATCACTTTCAGGAGTCTTTGTCTTGTGTGGCCCCAAGTTACACCTCACTTAAAAACTGCTTGCTTAAAAATCAGACATAAAATACAAAAGTGTCACAGCACACTAGTGCTGCAAAATTGCTGACTTTTTCATTTTACTATATAATTATAAATCAATTGGAATATAAATATTGTACTTGCATTTCAGTGTATAGTATATAGATTAGTATAAACAAGTGGTATGAAATGTGAGTTTGTAGTGACTTCGCTAGTGCTTTTTATGTAGCCTGTTGTAAAACTAGGCAACGATCTAGATGAGTTGATGTACCCCCTGGAAGACCTCTGTGTATCCCCAGGGGTACACATATCCCTGGTTGAGAACCACTGGCCTAACCTGTTCTTAAAAACCTCAAATAATGGGGACTCCACAATCTCCCTTGGAAACTTTATTCCAGAATTTAACTGCCCTTATAGTTAAAGTCTTTCCTAATATCTAACCTAAATCTCCCTTGCTACAGATTAAGCCCCTTACTTCTTATCCTGCCGTCACTGGACATGGAGAACAACTGATCATCCTTTTTATACAGCCCTTAATATATCTGAAGACTGTTGTCAGGTCCCCGCTCAGTCTTCTTTTCTCAAGACTAACCATGCTCAGTTTTTTAACCTTTCCTCATAGGTCAGGTTTTCTAAACCTTATATCATTTTTGTTGCTCTCCTCAGGACTCCCTCCAAATGGTCCATATCTTTTCACCAGTATTACCACTTATTCCCCAGTAGCTAGCGTTATAGTGGATTACAAATTAATATGAATCAACAATGTGATGCAGCTGCAAAAAAAAAAGGCCAATGTCATTCTGGAGTATATTAAGAGGATTATCGAATGTAAGACATGGGAGGTAATTGTCCCATTCTGTTCAGCGTTGGTGAGGCCTCAGCTGGAGTATTGTGTCCAGTTCTGGGCACTGCACAGTTGTTTTGTGGCGGCAAGCGCTGGGAGGAGAAGCAGGGACGCGGTGCACTTTGGGGAGTAGACGGAGGTGAGCTGAGCTGGGGCGGAGGGACGGGATGGGGAGCTTGGGCACCCATCAATTTTTCCACATGGGTGCTCCAGCCCTGGAGCACCCCCAGAGTCAGCGCTTATGATTCTATGGGAAGCCAGTGTAGAATGGAGGACCAGTTTGGTGTGCTCATGGTATATGGGAACAAAAGTTAAGTTAACCCAACATTAACTTAGCCACATGATATATATAGCGTTTTTTAAAAAAGACTCCTACTTTTCTGGTGGCATGGGTTTATATTACCTAGGTCTGATCCAAAGCCTATTGAAGTCAATGGGAGTCTTTTCATTGACTTCAATGAGCTTTGGAGCTGATCCTTAGTTCACTATGAAATTGAGTATTTGACTAATAAAACCAGGGCTGACTTGGGGAGCCAGTACAAATTACTGGGGCCCAGCAGTCCAGAAGGGGGCCCGGGGCCCGGCTTCCCCGGCTTCGTTGGCCCTGTTTAGCTGGTCTGCCCTTGCTGGGGGGCCCAAAAATTTTTTTCACCGGGGCCCGAACCCGCTCTCGGCGGCCCTGAATAAAACAACATTATAACATAACTTACGGAACAGTCCCAAAGTTGTTTTTAGAAAGACACTAAAGCTGTCATGACTATATTGTAGCTTAAAGGTAGGTGTCACCAGCCTGAAGAGAGAGACAGCCTGTGATGGAATATATTTACATTGCACAGTAAAGACAACAATACAGATCAAAGGAAGTCACTCCGGAAGAGATTTCTGACATTATTTGCAGAAATGATTGCTAGTAAATAGATTTTTCACATAAATATGATTTAGAAAAATCACATCTATGGTACAGTTTGTAGTTTCAACATCCCTTCCCCATCCCCCATTAATGGCTTTAGAAATGTTGGTTTATACCAACAAAATAATAATAATTTAGAGCATTAATTTTGTTTCCAAGGAGAGAAAAATCTAAAAGGCCATGTGTACAGGAGATAGTAGCCAATATACTAATCTCTTCTTTAAACTTGTCTGCTTGCAAGTTTATATGTACAATAACTATTGATTGTTGGTCGTATATTCTATGGTCTAGTGGTGTGAGCACAAGATTGGGAGTTTCTGAATTTGTCTCCCTGGGGCCCAGATCCCAAAGCTTTTTAGGAATATCAGTTCCATTCAAATCAATGAGGCGCCTAAATAGTTTTGAGGATCTGGGACCCTGTTACTTAGCAGTCTGCCTCTTTTTCCCCATTTGTATGTCTATTGCCACTAATAATATTGTTGCATAGGGATGTCATGGGAGTGAATTAATTAATGTTTTTCAGCTCTTTGAAGATGAAAAGCCTTATATAAGTGTTATTTATTATTACTGTAGGCTTTAGTGCTTCTCTGTCTATTTATATTAAAGGACATTACCAGTTCCCAAATTACAAGTAAATCCTTCTTCTATCATGAGACATTGTTTTAAACTTTTTTCCCCAGAAAAAAGTCTGCATGATATAATAGAAAAAAACACCATTGTCTTTGATGCTATTGTTCGGAGCACAACAGATTACAAGGCAACACAGCACAGCAGCAGTAAAACCAAACAAATCGGTTGCCTTTTCACCAGGCAATGCCATCTAGTGGTGCAACGTCCCACTCCTTGTTTCTGCTCGTAGAATCCAACCAAAGAAATCAGCAACTTCGTGTTAATCATGTGTTCTGTTGCTACCGTTTTGTCAGTTCCTTTCTTTGCAAAGGATAGAAACCCTGTTGCAGGGCTGTGATATTTTTCACTGGCTATTGTACCTAGGTGTCAGAACACTTAGATGTTCATTACTTTGAATGAACAAAGTTTGAATATCTTGTACTTCCATGAAGTCTGCTCACAGTCATGTAACTACATGCAAACACCTTTTATCCTCCTGGGAAGCTGGGCATGGGGAGTAAAAGGGTTGGGCTGGGGTGTGAACAGAGCCTTGCCTTTCCACTCACCACATGACAGCCGGCACAGCTGGGTCAATGCCAAGGGGGGGGGGGAGGGGAAGCAGTGCCTGGTAAAGGGCTAGCACAGCTTGCTTCCAAATGGAGCAAGAGGAAAGCAGGGGGACTGGAGTCACAGTACTTCCCCAGGTCTGTGCCTTACTCTTGGTAACTCCACATAGCCCTTATCATTGATGATGAAAGAACCCCCCAAGTTATAGAGTAGTTATAAACATTTCTTCTTTTAAAGTTATGGTTTGTGTGGACATTGGGACAAATTCTGCCCCCTTGCACTGATGGAAATTCAGAGCAATTGCGCAGATCTCAGCCAAGTTATTCTGGATGTGTGTTGGTGTAACTGACAGATGGCCACTTGTTTAATTTCCATGATACATAAATGAAACCCAAACTTTTCATATGCTGCAATAAAGGGAAGTGAAATCAGTGGCAATCGCCTCCATATTCCATGTGGGTGGCCATTCATCAATGTGATGTGGAATCTGGAAACATTTTTTTAACTTTCCAGCATTTCCTTCAGTACAGAGCAGTAATGAAATGCTTCAGCCATCTATAGAGTTGTTATAACAAACTATTTCTTGCTGACAATCATGGTCCATTAGGATTAATGGCTACATTTAATTACTGCAAACTTATCTTTATAATTAAAAAAATGCAAACTTGATCAAGTGTATTATTTTAAGTTTTATTTTAATACTTCTGTAACTTTCAAACAGTTTTGTACCAAATCCTCAGCTGTCTAAGTCGGCATAACTCCAGCAGAATCAGTGGTATTGTGCTGCATTAACCCAGCTGACTATCTGGCCCATAGTTGCTTTAAATATGATTTGTCCAGCTACTTGCTCACTACCCATTAAATCTTCCATTTACCAGTTTGCCCAGCTGTGCCCTTTATCACTGCAGACAGAAATGGTAATCCAGGTCTTTTCTGATTGTTCATTACATTGATGCTCATTGGCTTCCTTAGCAAGGTTCTTTATAGGCCAAGCAGGTGCAGAAGGCATCAGTAAGACATATCCTTCAAAGTAAACATTCAAAGCATATTTCCTTGGTGATGATAGATTTATGCTAGTTCCCTGTTAAACAGCATATCAATCACAATGTTGCATTTCCACATGTCTCCTTCCATGTCACCCAGGCTGCCCTACTGAAGTTAATGCTCAGATGTTATAGATGACAAGATTTGGTCCCATTTGTTTAACTATCAATCTTTTAAACCAATTGGGTGAAATCCTGGTCGCATTGAAATCAATGGGAGTTTTGCCATTGATTTCAGAGAAGCCAGGATTTCAGCTTTTACGTCCTATGAGCCAGATTTGGTGAAGCACTGGAATGGGTTACCTAGGGAGGTGGTGGAATCTCCTTCCTTAGAGGTTTTTAAGGTCAGGCTTGACAAAGCCCTGGCTGGGATGATTTGGTTGGAAATTGGTCCTGCTTTGAGCACGGGGTTGGACTAGATGACCTCCTGAGGTCCCTTCCAACCCTGATATTCTATGATTCTATGATTGTGATCCCCTTACTCACCATACTCCACATATTATCTCAAATTGACTTCAGTAGGACAGTTTTTTAAGTAAGGTACTATTCGATCTGTCTAAGAATCTGGCCCTATGTGCTTAGACTTCCCCTGAGATCTACTGATGCTCCTCTGCCAGTTGAAATATTTGTGAAACGAGGAGATACAGCCACTCTTCAGTCAGGCATGGTTAGTCAACCCCTTCTCTATCCAACTCAAAGCTAGCTAGCATATCTTAGGTATCTAACATCTCACAATCTGTAATGGATTTATCCTCCCAACAACCCTCTGAGGTAGAGAGAGATCCCCATTTTGCTGACGAGGAACTGAAGCACAGAGAGGCTAAGTGACTTGCTCAAGGTGACATACGGGAAGGGCTATGTTCACAAAGAAATTTAGACATGAAGCTGCTAAGGGGGGAGAAAGGTGCCTGAGAATGGGACTCTCAAAAGCCAGCACGCTAGCCAATAGCATATGCCAAGGCAAGGTGCCACACCTAAATCCAGGCTGCAGGAAGGTCCTTCCCTCTGCTTGGGAGTGTCAGCTGTAAAGTCTCTCTTGGAGTTAGGCACCTGCACAGTTTTTGCAAGAAGCCAGGGAAGGGACAACCTTGCTCAAAACTTTTAGTCCAATTGTTAGAGGATACGGGAGACCTGAGGGGCAGAAAGGATTTGAACAGGGATCTGCCGCCTCTCAGGTGAGGGCCCTAGCCACTGGGCTAGGGGATATTCTGTTGTGGGGCTCCCTCCATATCTTCTGTTGACGCTGTTCCACTGTGGATAAATAACAAAAGAGTGTTTGGAGCAGGGGCACTGGACCCTGGGTCCCTCACCTCCCAGGTGAGAGCTCAAATCACTGGGCTACAGGTTATGAGGGAAGTCCTCCTTCCCCTCTCCTCCCACTCCACCCCCCATATGTTCTGTGTAGGCTCGCCTATAGGGGCCTGATCCAATAGGAGAGCTCTGAGCATGCTTACCAGATCGGGCTCTGCAGGTGAATTAGGCGGAGGAAGCATTCATGCAGCATTCTGGGGCCTTACACCTGGCGAAGGGCTGCCATGTGCATAGGTGCCTACAGGGTTCAGCAGCCACTAAGTGGGGGTTTTGTGAATCCCAGTGGAGCCTGATTCTGGAATTTGGGCTCCTAAGTCTTCCTGTGAATCGAGCCCAAAGTCTATTCCAGAGCAGAGACTTGAACCTGCTACTACCCTAACCACTGGGCCATTCGTCACCAAGTGGCAAATCTAACATATTACTAGAGATGAGCAAAGCTCTCAAAATAGTTTGGGGGCTCACAGAATGAATCTGAGCTTGTGAACTTTAATTCCCTGTCATTTAAACCTATTTGCCCCAAGAGTGCTTCAATTTTTTAAAAAACAAAATGTGTTTTTCTAGCTGAAGGGGAGGGTCTGTGCTATGTAATAAGGACAGAAGAGTCTACTCCTCACCCCTTCAACTAGCACAAACGAATGCACTTTATGACACCCTCTGTCACTAAAAATTTTTTGTCACCTTCTCTGCTTCATTTTTCACCTAAACTTTTTATGAGATTATTTGTCATGTTCCTCTTTAACAGCTGTTGCCAAGCAGAACATGAGACCTATGTCGTAAGTTCAAAGCAAGTTTTCAAATGGCAAGATGTTCTATGGAGATCAAGTGATGCAAATCAAGGTCACCTATCCATAAGTATATTACTGTTTGGCTAACACCAGCCAATCACAACTCCTTTTGTTCTTATTTGCCATGTCTATATATAGCTCTGAGATGTTATCCCTCATCTAGAGCTGCCATTCTTAAGGTTTGTAGCATTAGGAGTCATGGAGCTTTTCATTAAATTTTACATTTCACATGGCTTCTGACCAGGCATGTAGTACTTGTTATCTATAAAGCATTAGCAGCATATAAATGTAATTAAAATGTGTGTAATTACTTTACTGTATTAGAAAATTACGTTTAGATCAGTGCACTTGCTTGTCCCATACTATTATTATGCTAGTGTCCAGGAGTCCCAATCAGGAGTGGAGTCCTATTTAGTTGGGCAGTATACAAAGAAACAGTCATTGCCCTAAAGTGCCTGCAGTCTAAATACTATATTTCACCTAATGAATAGGAATTGAAATATTTTCTCACATTTCTAAATATTACATCCTCTAATTACATCGTCAAACTGAACCAAGTAATAATTCAGGTGGTATGTTTACTGATACAGAAGCTTAGAATAAAGTTCTGGTTTAGATATTTGATTCTTCAACCAGCAGTATGTTTGATTGATTATTAATTCTCTATACAATCTCAGCCGTGAGAAATCAGTAGGATTTCTCAGGGAATAAGGTACTACTCAACCTTAATAAGGCTCTCAGAATCTGGCCCATAAAGTATAAACTAGAGTAATCCTGTCATTTTAATTTCAATTTTAACACTTGTGGGAGTTAAGGTTATAGAGCCAGCCATAAAATGGGAGCTGGTGCTGTGAAACATCCCCACAGAGCTCTACCAATGTGCCTCAGTTCTGATCTCCAAAGCTCTTGTCATCCATCTGAAAAGCTGAGAAATTAACACCAGTCCTGCCAATTCTGCCACCCTTATGTTCATTAGTACCTCACACCATGAGTATACCAGTCTGCTTTGGTTGGGCTAGCCACAGGAAAAGCGAATACTTGAGCCAGGCTGGCAGAATCTAGCCCTCTGTGAAGCTGAAAATTATGTGGTAGAAACTAGGCTAAAACTGTCAAACCTCATTTTCTCTTGTGATAGCACTCAGCTTCTCCCAAATGAATGGCTGTTGGTGGAAGACCGGGAAGGGCCTCAGTCTCAGGGAAGCATGCGGACCAGCAGTGATGTTACGATTGTAATGAAAAGGTAGAGATTGGCAGGAGCTGAAAGCAAGAGGGCCTGAGAGCAAAGAGAAAGAGGAGTCATCCCCATAAAGAGAGAGAGAAAAGACATACAGGCCTGAAAAATGAGAGAGCCTCCTTGCTATGAGAGGTGGAGTGTGCTGCCTTTGTCAACAGTGCACTTGGATTGTTTCCACATGAGTAAGCATCTTGATTATGGGGGATTCAATGTACTTTTAAACTCCTTCCATGGTCCTGGGGTCTTATGGTGCTTGACACCTGAGAAATAAATACATCTCCTAATAAGCCTGCAAAAATCCTGAACTGCTTCTGCTGCTCCACCTAGTGGGAAAGAAACAGGAAGTGCTGTGAGAGATCAGAGCGTCTAGAGATGGCCACCAAACACAGCAGACTCCTGGTTGTGCTGCTCTTGTATCCACACTGGGGACTTCCTGACCCTCCAGAAGAGGTAAGAGCCCACCGCAAGTATGGTGAGTCTTCTCATCTTGTGGTAGCAAATACTGTTCCTTAGCTTCAGGAGATGGCACTAGTTGTAAATTGTAAATCTGCAAGCCAACCACCTGTTCCTTTGTTTGAGGTGTTACCCTAGGTTTATCACATATTGCTCTGAACAGTACAGCTCATTAGCACCCCCTTGTGTCCGCTCATCTCTGCTGGCTAGCTGAGGGTGGAAATCAAAGGAGGGCACCTCTCCCCAACCTGCAGTGTAGATATGAGGCCATGCAGAAGGGGAAGTTGTCACACTCTCCCCAGTTCTACTGTCCACTATGTAGGCCAGCCCACAATCTGACTCTGATATCACAAAACTCTTTGCTGCACAACGAAATGGGGAGATCTGCTTTAAATAGGCATTTCCATTGAAGAATGGTAAGAGCTGAGCTCTCTGTGCCCTGCAGAGCATTTGATTCTACTTAGGGTTGGAAAGTGTAGCAAAAGCCTGGATCATTTAAATGGAATTTTTTAAGATCAGTTATAAAATAGGTACTTCAATAGTTATGGGCTCGACTGAAAGTTACTTTCAGCCTTGTGTGCTGTGCTTTAGAGCCCGTCATTTGAATATGCTTTTCACACAACCTCTCATCCCAGTGTAGTATTAGCAGCCCTTGCTACATGGTTTTTGTGCAGTTACAGTATAAAGGAGTTAGGCTTGTTATTAGCCATTTACCTCACTCCTTGCACCAGTGTAAAACTAGAGTAATGTAGGAGTGAATCAAGCCCTTAATTTCCATTGTATGCATACTGAGGTGGAAGGTTAAGCTAAAGTCTATCAAACAGCTGCTGTTTGACATGCCAATTGTCTGTTGATTTGTTCTAATATTTTTAGTTTGGCATTCTAGCCTAACCAGCTCACTGGTTGTAACAGAACTGCAGTTTACCAGCTTATTCAGGCTTATTTAATTATTTTGATCTCCCTTAATCAAAATCTCTGTGGAACCTGTCTAGACCCTTGGCAAATATACCCGCAAATGTACTCAAACGTTAACATATATAGCTTTCATACATGTAGTGCTAGCTTATTTTCAGAAGCTGCAATAGAAACTTTCTTTATTCTGCCATTATTTCATATGGCCTGAATTCTATCCTTATTTGATCCCATGCAACCCTATTGATTTCACTGGTGTGACATGGGCAGGAATGAGGGAGAAAATGCTACAAACTGAGCAGTTTGAAATGACTCTTTGAATTTCCTTTGCACTGAGATGGATAATGGAGTAGCTATTGCTCGCCGCTGAGTGTGCTGTCAGAAGGGTGCCTATTCTGAGACCCTCTTCTCCATTGTTGTTTGTGAACCAGAAAAACAGGAAAGAATAAAACAACAGTTAGAATGACAAAATCTTCATTCCCCTCAGCTCAAAAACTTGTGAGGGCCAACTTCTCCCCGCTACGTATTGTATTTTGCTCGATAGCAAACTTCACTTTCTAAAGTTAATTCTCAGATAAGGTGGCTATGTTTAAAAAAAAGTATTGTGAAAGATGCCACTCCATTGTTCTCTCCATTGTTTCTAAAAGGAAAATGGGCTGTTCCCCTTGAATTCATGGATAAAAGTATTTTGCCTGTATCCCTGTTGAAACACCTGAGGTGTTGGGACACATATTGGTATCTGTAGTAGCTAGATGTCCATTCTTAGCTGAATGTTGATGCAAAGGTTTAGAGTCAAACTCAGTTTGTGATGGAAATCGCCTTTCCAATCTAATGGTAATTCATTGTCATTTTTGTATTTCTGTTTCAGAAAGCAGAAAAACAATTGAGCCTTAGCAAAATGTGAATTAATAAACTGCAACGTGACAAAATAACTTTTAGGTTATAGGACCAATGTTTAAATGAGTCAAAGTTATGACATTAGAACCTGCTCCTACTCCCATTGGAATTCTGGAAAAAACTCCTACAGACTCCAAGAGGAGCAGGATTGGCCTTTAGAATGACTCAACAACAAATGCATTTTGGGCTGTGTCCTGCTCTTGTTGCTCACGTGAATAGCCCCCCCACCTCCACCCCAACCCCACTCCCCGCCCGAGGCCCAGGGAATCAGTAATGTCAGGAAGGTGAGCAGGATTTAAACTTCTTTCTGGTCTCTAAGAAATTTAATGAAATCCTAGGACAATTGCCTTATGATAAAACTGCGATTCAAATTCGGAGCTTTAGACAGCATTAGTCCTGGTTTATTGTGTTTAATTTTTTTAAATGGTCAGACATGGTAAAATAAAATGGGGACCGTTAAATACGACTCCGCCGCATCATTGTTTATGATGGATATGTTATTTTTACTGGGATCAGTCCTGTGTGCTTGTCTTCTCATGTGCTATTATTGTATGTGTATAAAATATCAGCAATCATCCAATCCCAGCTGACAGGGCAGATCTCTTACAATAATATCACAATTAGCATTCAAGCCAAATTGAAATAGTTCTATGAGATGTCAGCTAGAAAGGGACTTTGCTGGAGATACTTGGTGAATTCCATTAGCAAAAGCTGTATTAGTTAGTATTGATGGCTCCTCAGAGTATAAACATACTGCTTATAGGCAATGAGAGATTGACTGAATGTAGTGCATCCTTGATACTTCATCTAAATGTGAATTAAAGCATCCAGGTTTTTCCTGGACTTTAGTTTTGCTAACAATGCTTACGAAAAAGATGTCAATATAAAAACCATGTGTTAATTTCCAGCTTCCCAACTCTATAGCAGAAATGAGCACCATTAAAGGGAAAAGCAACTCTTTTTAAAAAATCATTACACAGAATGATATGCTTCATTACCTATTCAGTAAAAGAGGTTTCTTAGGTAACTGCTATTATTACAGGATTCTGTTCTTTCCTGAGTAACGAAGAATCACGCAAACACTGTTCCTAAAAAGAGATCTCAAAAAGAATATTTTTGACTCCTCCCAAATGTATTTACATTTGCCCTTTTGCAAAATATATGAATGAAAAAATTTGAATATGAAAACTTTCCTTCAACTCTTCATATGACACTTACTTAGAACCTCACCGTGCTTGTCAGCCAATGACGAACTAATGTAAAGCATTTGAGGAGAGAGATCGAGACAGTGCTTTAGGCTGGAACTGTCTGAATTAGGTTTCAAATGCTTTGGGGGACCTGTGAGGAGAAGCCTGCATTCTACCAAAACTTTTGCACATGAGTCAAGCCTTGCTTGTCTAAAACATGTGAGTCAGCCCATTTACTTTGATTGGTTGACTCCCTTAACTAAGTCAAGCAAGATTTGGCACATTGAGGATTTTTCCCGTTATTAAAAGCAACAGACTTAATCCGCACAATCTTTGGCTTCCATTTTATATAGGACAGGAAACAAATGAACATGATAGCACTTTGGTTTTTCAGCAATGCTAGTAATATGTGTTTTAATAGGGACCTTAGAAACCAAACCACCACATTCGAATATAGATGTATGTTTAATACAGCTCATTTATAATTGCCAGTTGCCTAGAGAGACACGACGAACAAAATCCTTAATGTAAGAGAAAAAGTGTAGGCTGTCACTTTCCATTCCAAACTGTAATTTCAATTGTATGAGCAGGAGCAGCTGCATGCTGCTATCAGGCATAAGAAGTTTTTAGTGCTAAAAAGGCAGCTGGGCTGGAAATACCCCAGAAGTGCACATCCATTTGTCTGGTTAACTTCAGCACTTAGACTATCAATCAGGGCAGCCTAAAGAAAAATGAATGACATCAGTCAAAACAAGAGGATACACATATCTCTATGCAGTGATTAGCCCCATGTAGTACAAAAACTTAAATAATTTGTGCTTTGAAAATGTGGTGATTGATTGGCTTCCATTAGGCTTGGGTTTTAAAACATTCCATGAACTCTCAGATAAAATGGCACTAAAATGTTATTGCTATAATCAAATAAATCATATCAGACTATGGTGTATATAAGTACTTTAAAACATTATAGATTCTAGCATTCTGTGTATAATAAAAAGGTAAAGAATGTAATCCCACTGGCTCTGTTCACCATGTGGCTGGAATCCTGTAGTTCTAGCCAAAGAATCTCTGTGACATTTAAGGATGATTTGCTGTGAATCCAATGTACAGGGACAGAACAAAAAGTCATTCCTCCCTTTCATGCCCACATTTTTAAGCTAGCAGCATTACCAGCTCTCATAGTGTTATTGTTATTGACAGCATTTCATGTTTATCTTAAAGCCCCAGCTCCTGGAGGCAAGTACTTATGTGAGAATCTCAGCTTACTTTTTTAAAAAGAGCAAGTTGCTAGCCCTCATGGTTGCAGACAGAAGTCTAAAACAATGAACCCTAAATGCTCAGAAACTGGAAGGCAAATAAAAAGAATCTCCTCTTCTGACCTATTTTTTAAAATCTCATGATTTTTAAGTCCTTCTCATGATTTGGGGGGTCTGACTTATCTTTTTTGAACACTTTGGGGTTGGCAATAGAGTATTGATGCCATAGTAAAACTTAGGGGAATCAGAGAGATACAAATTGACATTCAGAAATTTGGTGTGTGGTTGTCTTTAAGGGCAAACAGACAAATATCTTGCTGATATAGCATTTACAGGCTCTCATGAATTCTTCTGAAACTAGTGAAATCTAAATGGATCAGGAAACTCCAGGCACCCCTCCAAAATCATCTTTGGGAAATTTGTGTCTTTGACTACATTGCTTATCCCCTCCAAACTGCAGTCCTACCTTCTAGGATGTCACTGCACCACAGGAAGTGCTAGCCTCAAACCTTATGGTTCACAGTTTTGTACTTAACTAGCTGTCATTGATCGGAAACACCATCATTTCCTGGAAGCTGCCTCATTAGTATGTCAGGTATCCATAAAATAATCAAGAGTAACGTACAGGGTCCATCTATATCCATTTATAAACTCGTTGTTATTAGAAATCTAGAGTGAAGTACAGCTCAATTTCACATACACACATCCCATTGAATTCAATGAGAAATGCCCACATACAAATAATATGTATAATTAACATTCATGTACATCTCCTGATTTCCACTGGTGTGATATACTGCATTATACAAAACATACATTGCTGCAGAATCACAAAACCAAAGCGGCCATTTGTTATTACCTGATATTTACAAACTATTATTACCTGGGGTTGTAATTTAGGGCAGGAGAATTGATGCATCCTTCTTTGTGCAGTAGGGCTGAAATTGACCCTGGTGCAGAGGGACAGCACAAAGCCTGTGCATCATTTTAGTCCCACATTAGCCTTCAAATTAGGATGTAATGGGGATTTAAGAGTTGCATAGGACTGGATTGGTCTTCTGCATAAGAAGCAATTTTACCTAAAGCCCATATTGTTTGTGGAAAGGGCTATATGGGAGCACATAAAGTGAGAGCTTCTATTTTAGAGCACTATGTGTATTTATAAGCAATCTTACATTGTATTTAATGTAGGGTTTAGGATTTTATTAATTATTATTGTTGTTGTTGTTGTTTTGTTGTTGTTGTTGTTATTTTGGTATTTTTTGTACTTTGTATAGCTGGAGGGTGTCTAAAGGTCCATCTAGACCTAAGGCAGATGAACCTCAGAATCTGGCAAAATCCAACCTAGATCTTGGGCTCTGTTGCCTTTGCGGTTGCTTTCTACTTCAGTATATCCATTGCTGCTTGCTGACTTTTTTCTTATATTTGTGTTTCTATATTAGGATGATTTTCCTTGGTGACCTAAACACCTGCTTGTAATTCTGACTTGTCTTACAGGTAGCCAAAAGAGCCTGTGAAATCCTCATCTCCCATGATTCCGCTGTTCAAGTATTCTTTCTGGGATATGAGTATCAACAGGTGTGGGTTGAGTGCTTGCAGATAAGATTCAGACTGAGTGTGATGCAGTACTCTGAGTTTGATCTGTAACCTGCTATTTCCTCAGTGATGCATAACATGCATAACTTCCATTCCTGACAAAGGGAAAAAGTAATTTTGCCAGTGAAAATTGTTTTTGCTCTAGAAGAAACCAGAGAAAGTGATTGCCATGAGGTCATCATGTTGCTGGTTCAGACAAGCTGCCACATCTGTGACAGCAGGGACTCAGGGTAGGGTGAGTAGCCCTCACCTTAGCAGGAGATAGGTTTCAGTGCTAATGCTTTTTTTTTTTTTTTTTGGCTGTGTAGAAGCAGATAGTTTAATTATGTTCCCCCATCTGTCTGTCTTCTTTGGTTATCATCTTATTATTATTTATTGTATATGTTTATTGTGGTAGCACCTAGGAGCCCCAGCTATGGACCAGGACTCCATTGTGCTAGGCACTGTACAAACTTACAACCAAAAGATGGCCCCTGCCCCAAGGAGCTTGCAATCTAAGTATAAGGCAAGAGACAACAGCTGGATACAGGAGTACGTGGTTGGGGCTGCAAAACAAATAATATAATAATGTACTTTAGCGCCACATGATATGGAGAAGGCAGGAGTTGTGTATAGACTGGGAGTTGTGTGGTAGTACAATAGTGTGAATTCTCTAATAATCAACCTGTCTCCCACGTTGTCTCAACAAGTCCCCAACTCTTCAAACTTAATAGGAGACTTTTACTCTATTTAAACAAAACTTTTGTAATAAATAACAAACAAAATGTTCCTTATAAAACATAAACATGTATAAAATAATGCTTATTCATAGGTGAAACAAATAAAAACCTTGTCAATATGTACACTATCAGCACTCTACAACATTTTGGCAAATGAAATTATATCTAAATTAAGCTCAAATACAGGCCCTGTGTTTTTGTCAATGTCTGTGTCCTCTGAATGTGTAAGTAATACATTCTGAGACAATATGGACATTCACATGCTGAATCTATACTGATACTGGAGTTACAGACTATTTGTCCGATGTCTCAGTGTAAACATTCTGCTATTGATAAGGAAAATTTAGACACAATAGAATGGAGTAAAGTAACAAAGGGAAATTGACTTTTGTGGGGAGGGGAGGTTGAAGAGGACAAATGCTTACTGATTCTGACTATTGGGTGAGTGGTAAAGCTGGGAGGACTTTTTATCAGTTCTTCCCTACCCATTCTCCCATCCCACACAATTCTGACCTCCTCTATGGGATTAACTCCCCCACAATGATGTAGCAAAGTGGTTTGAGGCAGGCCAGAGTTTGTGCAATGAATTCTGAAATTTGCAGCCAGGTCTCCAGCTTTTGCAAAGGGTTCAAAAGCTGCTTGAGCTGGCTCTGTTCATCAGTTTTTGAAGACAACCAGCTGGGTTCTTGCAGAGAGGGGTAGGATGCCAGCCAACTTTATTTGGACTGTGTGCTAGTCTGCACCTGCCAACACTTGGATTTCTAATGGACATAGTTGTGAAGGGTGCTGGTGTTTTGCAGGGGAAAAGGGTTATTTTACTTTAGAAAACTGCTTTTGATTTAAGTCTATTGAAGTAAAATCTATGTGCCAGAAAAGCAAGAGTGTGCATGTGCATACACAACACACCAAACTTTCATTTTGATCTAAGTGGGTGTTTTGTTGTTTTAAAAATATGAAATGCAAAGGCTCAGTTCTCTGGGGAATTCTTTGGAAAACTCCACCTGCTGGTAATCTCTCACTTTGTAATCCAGGGCATTGCCAACAGGTAAGACATACTCATGAGCTGGTGAGGGAAATGTAAGGGTGTGTCTAGAAGAGGTTTCACCAGCACATCAGTTACGAACTCAATGCACCCTCCATCTTTTGAGGAAATGTTACTAAAAGCTAGAGCACTTTAGTTTTCCCCAAATGGAAAATATTTTGGCCAGTCTGTAAACAAATATATTTTCTTGAAAATGAGGCTCCTTTTTTGCTGTTTAGCTTCTTATTTCAGTTCACTCAAATTATTTCAAGTTTCAGTTTACATTATTGTAATCTGGAATATTGCAAAGGTTCAGGTAAGGTAAGTTTGAATTTCCACTAGTGTCCCGTTTTCTCATTCTCGTAACTTTTTCAAATATTATTCTTTTGGGATGAAAATGTCCATGCTTGGTTTCAGCTCAGAATATTTTTGGAAGGAGTCAGAGGGGAAGGTTTGCTTACAAAATAAGACCCAAAGTTTGTAGGTATTTCTCCTGCCGTAACCATTTTCATTAATTACTTTTTTCTACTTCTCTTAAAAACTATTTCTGTATCGAAACAGATCAACATAGTTTATAGCTGCACTTATTGGTGTTGAAGGGTATGCTTGGGTTCATTTTAAACAAAATGTGATTTAAAAGGTATGCATGCATAAAGAAGCATGCTGTGGCTCACCACCCTAGGAACATTCTAGAAAAGGCCAAGGGAGGGGAGTGAGCTCAACATGTGGAGTGGAGAAGTATAAGCATGTGATGAAAGGTTAAATATGATTGGCTAGAGGGTTGTGTTGTGTAACTTATGTAACTGCCATGTGCTATAAAATAGCAATGGGAGAGGCTCCTTGTTGGAGGGACTCTGGCTGATTTTTGTACCAGGGGCTCCCCCTTTGTGCACATTGAATAAAGTTTTTTTTAATTGAATTGAATGAAGTGTCAAAGACCCTTGACTCTGCCTGGCATCTGACTCATTTGGTTATTATTGGGAACCACAGAATCCCAACAGTCTTTAAATCTACCTTTTAATGTCATTATTTCATTATTAGATGGATGCACAGTACATAGAAATTTCTAACAGATCCTTTTTACTTCATCAGTTACTCATTTTCATCTTTCCTCCAGGCCTCCTAGTGGTATTTGTGCTTACTCTTAGGTAAGCAGAGTCAGAATGGGCTCTACCCTGACATCTGGTGGTGAGCTGTGGACTTCAGGGGCTGATCTCGTTTGCATGGGCACACCCACCCTGCCCAGCATGATGGACTGCTTGCCCAAATGGTAACTTTGGCTGCTGTGGGATCCCCCGTCTCTTTGTTATTGGGGCAGGAGTAATAAAGCGTTGTTATCCCGGTTATGTGAGTCAAGGACTGTACTTGGTGTTTTATGACAGAGGGACTCACCCTCAACTAAGTAGCACTTGCTAGGCAAGGGACATGGGTTCCAAAACCCAGTGAATTGAGAGAGGTTGGGGATAGGTATGTGTATCTGGTAGTGTGGGTACTGTCTGAAGGCTCTAAACACCATTCTTATATCTCCTCTCTCCATTAGGAATCTTGTTACAGAGCTGAAATGGCTAATACCTGGGTCAAAGCATTAGACCTACTTTGGGCTAGTGTTGCACTAGCATTGAAACTCCCCTACTACCAGCTAAAATCACTGAGAGCTGAAGTTGCTGAGAACTGTGGTAAGTGGGTGGGGGGAGGCTGAAGACAAATTGTTGAGTGGCTAGTGGAGAGGCACAGCTGGTAGAGAGGCATGGCTGGCGGTGAAGACTGCAGCAGCATGGAGAGGCGTGGCAATCGGCCATCAACCCAAGCAGCGGAGCATGTAAGATCCCCCTCCATATCTCTCCCACTGCCACCCAGGCAGGTGGAGATAAATTCTGCAGATGAACTTCTGAACTCTGCGGGGCTGCACTGACCAAAGCAGAAACTGGGGAGGGGTGTTGGGTTGCTGGACTTAAGACCCTGAAGCAAAAAAGGACACTGCCAAACTTACTTGGAGGTGGGTCTTTTGCTCATGGTTTGTGTTATGAATCCTCTTTGTGGTGTTTCCCCAACATAATGCTGCATTGTTTCCCTCCTTTATTAAAAGGCTTTTGCTACACTCAGACTCTGTGCTTGCGAGAGGGGAGGTATTGCCTCTTAGAGGCGCCCGGGGGGTGGTATGTAATTGTCCCAGGTCACTGGGTGGGGGCTCGAGCCGGTTTTGCCATGTGTTATTGAAACGGAACCCCTAGATACTGAACCCAGCCCTTGTTGCTGCCAACTCTGATGGGCTGAAGGGTTACACTTACTTTTTGCTGCACATTAATACTAATGGAGCTTAATTGGAACAGAAGTAGTATAGGGGGCTAGAGAGAAAAGCAACCCCAAATCCCTTTTTTTTTTAAATCAGCCCCAGTATTTTTCAAGCCACACCAAGGCAAGGACTTCAACCAGAATGTTTACTATCAGGTTTCCAGAACCATCAAAAAATTGACCTTCTTTTTTTTTTTTTTTTATCCTCAGTGCATTTTCTTGTTGTCCTTTCCGGTATTGATTTCAGCTATGTACCTGAACAGTGAGTGCTTTAGGGACAGGAAAATTCCTTCTCTTCTCCTATAATTAAAACTTGGATTGCATGGAGGTATACACATCTGTATTTAAGATGGTGCTTTATTGTTTAACTTCACTTTCACTGTAACTTTTTCTCTTTGGCATGATGTTTATTTTGCAGCTGGAGTGTTCTTGCATTTTTGCAACCCCTAGGTCAGTGACCCAATCCAGAAAAATGAGAGAATAACATCAGACCCAAGTATATTTTCATTCCAGTTCTGTGTGCCCAACATAGCTGTGATTTGAGAGCTTCAAACCCCGTTCTCCGCAGTTTTGAGCTCCCACAACTCACACTGACTTCAATGCCTTTGAAAATCAGCCCCATGGCATCCTAGCCTGTGAGATAAAGGATCAACTTCTAGACAGCTGCTCCCAAGCCCACCTTATGTAGTGCACATTCCAACAGAGAATTTTATAGTAACTGCAGAAGGACTTAAATTGAGGGCACCTGCACATCACAGAAAAGAACTGAGAGATGCTTGAAAGGTGACCTTAATTGTGTACATATGCTGCTGTAGAGGGGTCCGTTCCCCACCTAATGTTTGTACTTAGAGCTGTCACCCCTTTGTTACTTGATCTGGGTACAGTAACCTCCTGCAGCCAGGTACTGTGCATTCAGATTCTGAAGGAGACACACAACGCACGATTGCAGTGTCTTGGGGGAAGAATACAACGCTGTTTCTCTGCTATAATGAGGGGAACTCCAGGGGTTGCCTAATGTAGTAAGCATATTCCTTAAAAGTCAGAGCATCTGTTTACACTTTTACAGCACTTTCTGCATCACAGCATGCTTTGTGAGGCCCCACTGGTTTCACTATTTACAGTCCGTTTAAGGTTTGATGGAATTTTAGCTGGTTTTAATATAAGGTGCTCGGTCCTGCCGGACATTTAAAACCACAGCCATGTTGCTTTGTACTGATTCTTTCATCCCAAAGAACACTTTAACATTTGCCATGTGGCTGTTTCCCTGCCCCCAATGCAATTATGCCATCTAGACATTACAAATTTAGAGAGGGGTAAAATTCTCAAAAGCACCAAGTGCCATTGACTTGATTGGGATCTCAGACATGTAGACACTTTGGAAATATTGCCCAGAGACATTAGCTGTTTGTCTCTACCTCAAGGGCTGCTCCTGCTCCCACCAAAGTAATTTAAATTACCAGAAGGTGATCCAGCAGATCAAGGATAGCAGTTAGAAATGGTGGTTTACTTACTACTTGTACCTCCTGGTGGCTAATACTGATCTACTACAGGGGGACGCGATGTTCTGTAGTGGATAGAATACTAGGCTAGTACTCAAGAGACTTGCATTCAGTTCCTGGCTCTGCCACTCACACACTGGGTGACCTTGGGCAAGTCACTTCAGCCTCACTCTTGCCTCAGTTTCCCCATCTGTGAAATGGGATAATGATACTGAAGTCCTTTGTAAAGCACTTTGAGATCGATGGGTGAAAAGCAGTATACAAGAGCTGGGTGCAGGTGTTTTTCCACTGTGAAGTATAAGGTCAATACTAGCTTTTTGCATGACATTTCATGTGCCTAATATACCACTCGTGGCAACATAAAATGGCAAAGAAAATCGGAACAAGTCCCTGGTGATACAAACACATGGAGCTGATATAGTATTTATTGAAATGTTTCAGAAGTTTAAGGAAAGGCCCGGAAATGCAATTAAGCCCTTGGTCAGGGCTTTATCTACATAACTGACTCCATTTGTCCTGAGTGTGTAAAGATGCTCAGCACTTGACTGAGGGTACATCCAAACTGCAAAAAAACCCTCACAGCAACAAGTCTCAGAGCGACTTGGGCTGGTGCTATGGGGCTAAAAATAGCAGTGTAGACATTCCCTCTCTGGCAGAAGCCTGGGCTCTGAGACACTCCACCCTTACCAGGTTTCAGAGCCTGGGCTCCAGCCTAAGCATGTCTACACTGCTATGTTTAGCACCACGTTAGTTGACTTGGGCTCTGAGACTTGCTGCTGCAGGGAGATGGGGTTGCAGTGTAGACATACCTGAATGGTGTTTGTCAGTGCTCAGAACTACTGGAAAGCCAATAGTGAATGGACATTCCTTTGCTAGGAAAGGGAAATCCAGTTGCCCTTTCAGAGCAGAACACAGCAAGTGTTTTCTCTCCTATACTAACCACAAATTACGGCTCTTTCCCACCTGTCTGCATCTTGTACATGGAAGGGCAATTCAGTGAGTGTACGTGGGTTGACCTACTTCAAGTGGGTGGAGCAAATTCACCCAGCCCCACCCCACCTCCTCTGCACAAATAACGAGCACTTCCCCAGCTATTCCCCTTTGATCCAGAATGCGATCCAATTCTAGCATGCTGAAATATGGTACAATCCTGGCAATTCTAGTTTTTCCAATAAAATTGGAGCTCTCTGTTTTAATGAAGAGGGAAAAAATACCAATCACGACATCTCTCCTTTATTATGTCACAGCTGGGCCACTCCCCTGCGGAGTACCCAGTTATCCTAGCTGTTGGGGTTTTTAGTGGAGGAGAAGGGGAGCATTGTATCCACATTTTTTTGTACATCAGGAGAATCCAAGATCTGTAGCAAACAAATCTCACTATTTGGAAAGAAACTAGAAAAAAGGTTGGTTGGCCTGTTTGGAAGAAAATAAAGCAGAAGAATCAGACACACATGGGTCCTTTCATATCTGAAGTTACTTTGAGACTTGTATCAACGTTTATCCATTTAATTTCAACCTCACAATTATAGTCCACCTTCTACCTCTCTCCACTCACCAATGGCATCCTTACAGCCATGTAGTAAATTGGCCTTGCTGTGTACTACTCACCCTCTGGAGGGGGGGAAAAATCAGATTTTAATACTTGAGTGTATTATGTTTAAAAACATCGCACTTGCGTTAAGAGTGCTTGGCTGACGTATCATTAGGCAGATGTGCAACACCGATAGTGGCGATACAGTATCATTGGGGGGAAACACAGCTATATATGATGTGGAGTGTCATTGCTTGAAAATATGCAGTTCCTGTAAAAATAATAGTGATGGAAGCAACATTGTATCAATTAGTGTTTTCCCTTCTGGGACTTATTTTTCAAGAAAAACAGTGTGTGAATACCATCTCCGTTACTATTTTACTGCTGCAGGCTACATCTTAAGACTGCATAATAAACCACTTCTGCTTGGAATTAGCTGAATCTGTTCATAACAGATTACCATCAATTGCTTTATAGAGGTGATTATCAGTTCCAATTGTCTGCCAAGCGGCATTAGGTTTAGTGTTTCCATCCGCCTAGTCATTAAGCACATGTCAAACTCAAAGTAACTGTGGTAATTTCTGCAATTAAAGGCCACCATTATTGTTTCCTTTACTTAAATTGGGAGTCCAAATTACATGGTTAAATGTAACCACCAGTTGCTCTCCAGACACTTAAGGCCTGCACTGCAGAAGAGTCTTAAACCCATGGGAATTCACAATTAATACAGTGACTGCAGATTAAGTTTGCTGCTGACAGACAGTTTGATCCTTAAAGGATCACACCCTACTGCAGGCATATAATTAAGGCAAATCTCACAGACGGGTCAAGGAAATGACCTGGGATCTGAAGAATAAATATAAGCTTGAAATTACTGATGAAGTTGCCTGAAAATTCAAAAATGTCCCCATTTCCACAATCTGGATTAGCTAAATTCAAAGCAAAACAGATTTGACAACAGGATTTTTATTTTTATTTTTTTGCTGCAGACATTTATTAGAATTGACTCTTCACTAACTGATTATCTGTAAAAGTTAGGAAGAACAGTCCAATGAAATATCCTTCAACTAAGGGGGTTTGTTTTGTTTTGGTTGTTTGTAGTTAGGTTTCTTCAAGGCTTTATCCAAAGCTCATTGAACTTAATGGAAAGACCCCTAATTGATTTAAAGGGGCTTTAGATCAGACCCTGTGTCAGTGTAGTGATTGCAACTGGTACCAGTTGGAGTTCCCATTTGTCACTCTTCTCACCAGGCTGTGCATTAGTTACAATAGCTATGTGAATATCTCAAAAAATACTCTACGAATATTTGTTTGAATTTGAAAAAAAGGAATTTCCTGTGAGCATATTCCCCTTTTGTGTTCCCCTTCCATGAATATTCGTGTAATGAATGAGTTCACTAGAAAGAAAGTTTATGGAAACAGTGGAAGTAAGCCCTGGTGCTGCAATTTAAAACAAGTGGGTCTCGTGCTCACATGGAGCTCCAATAACGTTGGGGGAGGGGCTCCACACAGATGCATGGGGTCCTCCCACACATTGTAAATTGCTATTAAAATGAAAGGAACAGTCACAAGGGTGAAATGCCTGCAAACTTCATGGAGACTTTTTAAAAACACCATAATAGAGGAGCAAATTAAATATATACCCCCAAATTTAAAAACAAACAAACAGTGAGAGGACCTAAAAAAGCCACCCTGGCTAAACAGCAGAGTAAAAGCGGCAGTTAGAGACAAAAAGGCATCCTTTAAACATTGAAAGTAAAAGCCTAGTGAGGAAAATAGAAAGGAACATAAACTCTGGCAAGTCAAGTGTTAACATGTAATAAGGCAGGCCAAGAAAGAATTTGAAGAGCAGCTAGATAAAAGCACAAAACTAACAGCAAAAAACAAAAATTAAGTGCATCAGAAGCAGGAATCCTGGCAAACAGTCAGTGGGGCCACTGGAGGATTGAGGCGCTAGAGGAGCTCTCAAGGAAGACAAGGCCACTGCAGAGAAGCTAAATGAATTCTTTGCATCTGTCATCACTGCAGAGGATGTGGGGGATATCCCCCCCACCACCACCACCACCCAAGCCATTCTTTTTAGGTGACAAATGTGAAGAATTCTCCCAGATTGAGGTGTCCATAGAGGAGGTTTTGGAACAAATTGAACAATTAAAGAATAATAAGTCATCAGGAGCAGACGCTGTTCACCCCAAAGTTCTGAAGGAACTCAGATGTGAAATTGCAGAACTTCTAACTGGGGTATGTAACCTATTGCTTAAATCAGCTTCTGTACCAGATGACAGGATGATAGCCAATGTTAGGCTGATTTTTTAAAAAAGGCTGAAGAGGCAATCCTGGCAATTACAGGCCAGTAAACCTAATTTTGGTACCAGGCAAATTGATTGAAACTATAGTAAAGAACAATATTATCAGACGCATAGATAAACATATGTTTGGGAAGAGTCAACACAGCTTTTGTGAAGGGAAAACATGCCTCATCAATCTAGTAGAATTCTTTGAGGGTGATCCAGTGGATATAGTGCACTTGGACTTTCAGGAAACCTTTGGCAAGGTCCTTCACAAAACTTTTAAGCAAACTAAGCAGTCATGGGACAAGAGGGAAGGTCCTCTCATAGATTGGCAATTGGTTAAAAGATAGGAAACAAAGGGTAGGAATAAATGGTCAGTTTTCACTATGAAGAGAGGTAAACAGCGGTTCCTTCAAGGATCTGTACTGGGACCTGTTCTGGCAAACATATTCATAAACAATCTGGAAAAGAGGGTGAACAGTGAGGTGGCAAAATCTGCAGACAATACAAAATTACTCAAGATAGTTAATTCCAGAGCTGAGTACGAAGAGTGACAAAGGGATCTCACAAAACTGTGGGACTAGGCAACAAATTGGCAGATGAATGAAACTCAGTGTTAATAAATGCAAAGAAGTGCACATTGGAAAAAAATACTCCCAACTATACACAGACAGTGATGGGATCTGAATTAGCTGTTATGACTCAAGAAAGGGATATTGGAGACTTCATGGATAGTTCTCTGAAAACATCCACTCACTGAGCAGCAGCAGCCAAAAAAAATATATTAGAATTGGAAAAGGTTCCGAAAAGGGCAACAACGATGATCAAGGGTACGGAACAGCTTCAATACAATTAGGGGAATGGAACAACTTCCAAGTGAGGAGAGATTTTTTTTTTAAATCTAGGATTGTGAAGTTTAGAAAAGGAACAACTAAGGGGAGATAAGATAGAAGTCTATGAAATGATGTAGGGTATGGAGAAAATGAATAGGGAAGTGTTATTTACCTTTTCACATAACACAAGAACTAGGGGTCACCCCACCAAATTAACAGACCGCTGGTTTAAAACAAACAAAAGGAAGAACTTCTTCACACAATGCACAGTGAGTCTGTGGAACTCATTGCCATGGGATGCTGTGAAGGCCAAAAAGTATAACTGGGTTCAATAAAGAGTTAAATAAGTTCAAGGGAGATGGATCCATCAATGGCTATTAACCAAGATGGTCAGGGACACGACCCCATGCTTGTGGTGTCCCTACCCCTCTAACTGCCAGAAGCTGGGACTCAGCAACAGGGGCGGCTCACTCAAAATTGCCTGGTTCTGTTCATTCCCTGTGAAGTAGCTGGCACAGGCCACTGTCAGAAGACAGGATACTTGACTTCAGTTGGGTTCTTTGTGGATGCAGGTGAAGCCAGTTGTAGGATCGGTGCCCTAGTTATCAACTTTATGTTTTCCAAGCCATTGATATATATTTCTTCATAAAATAAATGTCTCAAAATGTTCTCAAAAGTACACCCATGCAAATTATTTGAGTCTAAGCAACTGTTGCATGAGCAATACAGATCTAGCTTTACTGTTTTCAGAGGATGCATTCCTCTGTCCCAGTTGAACAAATTGTGATTCTCCAAGTCCCAATACTGAATTGTTCTTTTAGGACGTGAGTCAAGAACACGTTCACTTCAAGACAAATCCTCTACCGCTGGGCAATGCCTGAATAAATGAGTTGTATTCAGGGGCCTGAAAATCTCCCGAGGACTGCAGTAGCACCCACATTCCTACTACATGGGGTGGGTTGCTCTATGTACTCTAAGACCCACTGGCCATGTCCTTAGCCCTCTCTGTGCCTATCCGACCCCTAATAGGCCTGCAGACTTCACTCCCTCCACATTGGATGCAGCAAAAAGATGGACTTGGTGGACCAAAAGTCTGTCCTGTAGATTTTGTTATATTAAAAAAATGACCTAAACTGTACTTGTATGACAGACTACACACACAGCTACTATAGTTTAATGGGTAAAACATTAGCCTGCCATGAAATCACATGCGTACAAAAAATTGGATTTGCCAAATAAACGGTAATGGCTCTGAAGGAGAAATGTTTGTTAATCACCAAATACCCAATAATCAGTATGCTGATTACTTGGCGTATAGTAACGACAACACATCTGTGTTTACCTTAAAGGTTGATAATTGTTTTTAATAAGTTTTCTGAAATAGTTTGTTTTTCCTTCCAGTTTCTCACATGCAAGCAAGGAAGTCTGATACAATAAACAGCTTAAATAGCAACAAGAGCCTAGTACAAGCTGTCAAAAGCCCCAGACTGAATCACAAGTTAAAGCTGATATTCTGTGTTTGTTTTACGGCAGTGCCATTTTTTTCTTTACAAAACAGGGCTATCTAAGAACATAGTGTTGCTCCCTCCCTTTGAATTTTTCTGACTTTTGTTGGTTTAAGCTGGAGCTGTAAGTTATTTAAAGGTAAGTTTCTGTATTTAACTGAATGGGCCTTTAATGAGAGAAGTAATGTTTTCATATGAATGTGACACTAGTTTTTCCAAGGGAAAACAAATCTATTAAATTCCTTTAAACATATGTGTAAAAGCCACAGTGATTCTAATTTAATCTGAGTACTTGCAACCAAAGGTATATTTAATAGTTTTTAAGGCTCTTAAGGGATTTTGTGTTTTGTTTTGTTTTTAAACAGAGGGGTTCTTAATGGACAAAATATTAAATCACCAACCCTGACCACTGAATTCTATTCCATGAATTGAAAAAGCTCTTCAAATTAAGGGTAAATATTTTGGGTCTATCCCCCTCTCCACTGGCTGAATCCAGAAATCTGTGGAAGTGGCAATATGGGGCATGTACACTCCAGAAGGCCTCATAACCCGCCTGCATACTGAACACACACACCCATAAGAAAGGTGGGTTTGGGCTGAGAAGAGAAGGGGGATGCACTGGCTATGTGGACTGCTGGAGCAGAGTCATTCGGAGATGGGCAGTTCATGTAAATAAGTTTGCTGCTTCCTGCGCAGCTATCCCCCCATCCTGATTCATCTCTCTTCCCTAGTGGGACTGCTATCATATCCCCCTGACTGAGTTGTGTTTCTGAACTGTCAATCAGGGAATGCCATCTTTCACTGTAAGGCTACTTCACTGTGGAGAAGGGATCCCTTAAAGCATATGGAGAATGCTTTCAAATGAATCTGTGCAACATTTATGTTGGCTTCATCCTCTCCTAATACCTTTAAAAATCTGGCCCTGAGTGCTTTGCTGTACTGGGGAGAAGAGCTGGATTCTGCTCCCATTCAGCGTTTTCCTCTGACTTCAGTAGGAGCAGTATTGGTACCAAGACAGTGACCTTATCAAGGGAGTGGATGGAATTCTGGTCCCATTGAATTCTGGGGCAAATCTCATTGAATGTAATCAGGCCAGGATTTCACCTGATGTATTTTAATGAAGATATCGTCCCTGAACTCAAGGAAGAGGAAACCTGGAGCCAACCCTGCTTCAACTGAAGTCAGTAGACGTTTTGCTAAGATGCTGAGTAGAAAATATCCCCCTCCCTACAGACACAGCAATATAATTCCTCCCTTAAAACACAACCCCATCTCTCTACCTTGAGGATAAATATTGATAAAGCTACTCTGGCAAGGAGAGATCTGTAAGTGTACTAAAGAACTGAAGTGGGAGGGGAACATATGAGAACAATCCAAATGCTTGACAAACTGCAGACATAACAGTCCACTCAGGCACTTGTTACAAGCACATAAACACTTGCTGTTTCAAGATATGAGAGAAGGGCAGCAGCTGAAAACAAGCTAAATCAGAGGGCCTGTGTGACTCTGCTATTTATCAACTCCTAATTAACTGTTAATTTGCCGGTCTCTGGGTTCAAGCACAGCCCTAATTTATCACAAGCTATAATGACAATGTCAAAGCCTGGGGGATACTCTGCACAGCACTTTAGCTGTGCACTCTTTTCATTAAGAAAAAAACATTATTTGAAGCAATTCATATGGCTGTCCAAGGCAGAGATAGCAGACTGGATGTAAAACATGGACATAAACCTCTGTTGTTTGCGGTCTTAATATAAATGTACACGGGTTAGTTACTGAGCTGCCTGTCCTGGCATCAGTTATATTTTAGTCTTTGAGATACAAACCATGGCCCCAATTCTGCATGTGACATCACATGGGGGGAGCCATGCACAGTAGTGCTTGCAGGATCAGGGCATATGGAAGTAATGGTGTGCGAGGTTCATTGAAAATCTTTTTCTTCTTTCCATTAAAAAATCTTTAAAATAAAACCTTCTCATCATGAAAGAAATGCCATGGAATGGCAGCTAAAATGGTATATAATAAACTACTACCAAAAATCCAGTCTCTGAGAACAAGGTTTAAAGTCTGACCTTACGCACAACAAGACTGAAGTCAACTTCTTAGGCCTGTATTTTAAATTTGGAATTAGCTCATCTGCCGGATCCATTTCTGATTCCCATCTTCAGCTACTGACTATTTAAACCCATTCCTTCTCCATCAGACCGCCTCGGTCAGGAATACTTACTAACCAGTCATGTTCCTCCCCTGAACCTTTGTCCCATGTCTTGTGTTCACCTGGTCTGCCCTAGGGCTTTGTCCTGCAATTGCTACGGAGGGTCGTGCTTAGTGCTGTGATCAGCCACAGGGAGTAACGACGAATGGAAGCTGTTTCAGGATTGGGCCTGTAGACCCAAGTCCTGCAGATGCTTATCCACAAGTTTAGCTCCATTGAACTGCTTATGTGGATAATGTTAAATACATTATACGCTTGTGTAGAAATGGGCCCTTTGACTGTAAATTCTCATGGAAAGGAATGTCTCGTGTTGTGTTTGCGGAGCATATATTTGTGGCACTCTAAATTAGCTTTTCTTATAATAATTGTTTGCTTTTGTCACCAGCCCCAGTTTTTCTCTTTCCCGCTGCTACTGTCTGTGCTGTCACCACACCATACCGCCATTGTAAGCAAGGTTAGAATGAGCAGCTTCACTCTTGATATCAACATATTTTAAAATGAAGGAAACGGGGGGGGGGGAGAGAATGCTTCATACAGAGAGGGGAGCATGAGAGAGGCTTTTAATGCAGAGGCCTCTTGGAGAGCACTTGACATTTACACAACTTGTGCCACCTCATATCCCCTTGTTATAACACCTAGTTAACATTTTCCCTTTATGGTCTTTCAGGCCTAGAACACCTTATTAATGTCAGGCAACAGGCTTTCCCTTACTAAGGTTGGCTGCTGTTCGTTTAAATGAGCCCTTCCTTCCAGAGGATAATGATTTTGGTGTGTGGGGGGGAGTGAATTAAGGCTGGGGGTGGGAAATTACTAGTTATAGTGCTTTTCATACTGTATAACCTAAAACTGCATTAGTGTTTACGCTGAGGCCAGGTCTACACTGCAGATCTACATCAGTAGAACTACATTGCTCAGGGGTGTGAAAATCCCCCACCCCTGCACGATGTAGTTACACTGACCCAACCCCCCACGTTGACAGCACTATGTCAACGGGAGAAGCTCTCCCATCGGCATCAAAGTGTCTTCACTAGCAAGCTGCAGCATTGTACATGAACACAAGCCCTGAAACCTAGAAATAGTGGAATAGTGAGACTCTGAAGAAGACCTTGTTGGGAAAATTCATCTTTTTTACACAGGTAGCCATGGATTTATACAATACAGAATCTAATGAATGTATTTATGTGGTTTACATAGACTCCAATGCAGATTTGTGCCAGGGTTTATATTTTTATTTTTATTTCTTTTTTTTTTCAGGAAGTGGGTTCAAAATATGTAACCCCCCTCCTCCCATCAACAGCTACACGTCACCTCTGTGCCAATGGAGCTATTCTGTCTGTTGCATGACCTCCCTTGTCTATGAGTGTTTGGTTAAACTACCATTTAAAAAGTGTTGCCTGTTAGGTCCCATTTACAGTGTAAATCTTGCCATATTACGGTAACTGGTTACAATCTTGGAGCCCCTGGAGACAGTTACAGCACTGCTGAGGCTTGTAGCATAGATGGGACTGAACAGTGTGTAGCCTGTATTCCTTAACTGTACTACAGCTCCCCACAAAAAGTCCATTGGAACTGAACACAACAGCAGAAGTATACGGTGGTATCATGCATGGGTAATTCAGGGCTGGTTGATGGGCCAGAACCTGGGGTCCGTGGCCCATAGAAGCTAAGCTTGTCCTTTCTTTTCTTCCCATATGAGATTGCTATTGAGCTCGGCCATCAATTTGCAGTCAGCGGGGCTTGATGAGACTTCAAGAGACGGAACAGATGAAATACTGTGAAAAATTGAAATTCTTCCTTGGAATTGAGGAATTCTGTAAAGCTTTGATTATACAGCATGTGAAATACTGCAGTTACAGCTAGTATTTCAGTGAAATTTCAGGTCTGTGTGCAGTGGGTCGAAACATTTGTGCTACAGTCAATTATTTTTAAAAGGAACATTTCTCCCTTTTAGGATGGGGGAGTGCAGTATGGATTTTCAGCACAAAAAATGGCGAACAGACCTTTCTTCCATGATAGCCTCCTTTTTGGCTCCTTTTGGTGAGGGAAGGGCAGGGGAGTATATGTGCTGTTTTGTACTCTCTTGAAAATGATGAATGGCCTCACACCTTTAAAGGAAGGAAATGTATTGACTCTGTGGAATCACTCCACTGCAGCAAATCACAAGTGATTTATGAAATGGTAAATACTTGTCCACTCAGTGTGCAGACGGAACGCAGGCAGCACTTTATAATCCTGGTTGAGCTGGGCGCTAGGATGTTAAAGTTGGACACAGTCAGAGAAGCTCAGCATCCTCAGACCACAATAAAGAGAAGAACAGGTTTGCTCTTTGGGCACTTCCCTCTCTCACCACCCCTCACTTGCAGGCAATTTCTTAGTAGAGACTCCACCCGTTGCCAATTCCAGGTTGCCAGATAATGCATAAGCAAAGAGTGACCACCACAAAACACTCTTCCTCCAAACCCTCAGAGCAGTAACAGAATCTAAGAAGCTTATTTAAAGCTATTAAAGAACTATTTACCGTGTGACACTATTGGCCAGATTCGTGTTTATGACCAGCCCTTTTGCACCACTGAGACCCCTCCAAGTGGCCAGATTCTGCTCAGAACTTGCCAGTAGAGAACTCCCTGGCAGAGAAGAAGTCCTGTGTGCCAGCCGTCCCACCCTCACCCCGTCATAGGGGGCATGTTGTAAGCAGAGTGGCTTTGCTTTGCCAATCATCTCCTGGTGGTGGCGTATGTTCCTCTAGTCCCTAGACTCCTTTAACTCATGCTGGGGCAGAGGTTAATGTAAACCAGCCCACAGGAGCAGAGAACCACAACATTGGAAACTCCATTGGCTTCTTTCGCATGACTCCTGACTTTTCTCCCCTCCCCCTTTCCCCCCTGTGTGCATTGAGAGAAGAATCAGACCCATAGTAAACATTTGTATTTTATAATCATCCTGCACTGGTGTTTTTATGTGCTCACTTACTGACTTTTTTTTAATGTAGGTGCAAAATTGGAGGCACATTTATTGCAGTTGCTGTTAAATCAGTTTAGCCCCTCTGCTTGTGAGATTATAGTTAATTCATAGCTATTAATTTTACCTTCAGATTTGGGCCCCGTTTAATTGAGAGTGTAGGCATGTGGCCATCCTGTCCTCCGGTACTGGCAATTTTATTGTCAATTTAGGGTGTGCATGATATTGTCTCTTTCTTCTTTACAATGACCGTGAACAGTTAAAATACTTCCTTTCTGATTTAAAAAACAAAACAAACCCACAAGTTGTATTCAGTGTAACAGTAAGTGTGTTGCTGAGCTGCTGGTGCACACTTTTCCCACCATGCCGCTCACTAATGAGCTAGGCTGACACTGAACTGCAGACAGAATGTGAAAGGCAGCTATGGTCAAATAAGCCCCTAACTCACTTTGATGACAGCAGCAGTCACCTTAATGGGTGCAGCCCACCTAAATGGGGCTGTTGACAGCTGAGTACTATGAATGGAGTGGGAACAATGGGGCCTCTGGATCTGCTCATTTTCTACAGGATAAATCATCTTTTATTTGAATGAATGTGGACAATTTTCCACAATGTGCAAATATTCTGTTGCAAGGCTATTCTCTGCAATATGCGTCTGCATGAAGCAAAGTAAGTTACTGAATCTTGGTTTTCTATCAGAAGTGCAATGAATAACCATGAGCAGCAAACACTTGAGCTATGTGTGTGAACTTGTAATGCATCCTGAGGAGTTAGTTATCACTTTTAATGGATGTTTCCTAAAAGGAATTTTCCATCATCTTCCAGTCCCTTAGCTATTGTGCCATCTGTGGTTTATCTCTGCATCTGTGAGAAGCAAACCTCAGATGGCATTAATTACATATATTACCTATATGATGATGATTAAGGATGGGGACTCTCCATAATGGCTATAGAAGAGGAATGATGATCTGTGGTTAAGACACTAGACTGGGACCCATAAGATTGGGGTTCAATTCCCAGTTCTGCCACAGACGACTTCTGTGATGTGGGGCGTCACTTAGGTTTGGTCTACACTACTGAGTTAGGTTGACATAACGCAGTTTATGTCGACCTAATGATGTCAGTGTACAGACTATAGCCTTGCTCCTGCTGGTGTAAATGCCCTACTACACTGACATAATAACTCCACCTCCACGAGAGGTGTAGGGCTTATTGCAGTGTAGTTAGGGTGACTCAGTGTCCTTGTAGACACTGCATTACTTACATCAGCTGTTGGCTGTCATTCTTGTCATTCCCTGGTGGAGCTCTGAAATTGACAAGAAAGCTGGGCTGTCACCAGAGCAGGGGAGGGAGCTCTAGCTAAAACCTGGCTGCCCCAGGATAAATATACATGTTTTCCTACCCTTTGGAATGTCATTTGTCTGTTTCTTACTATGTGTATATACAGTGTCTAGCACAATCTTGGTTGGGGCCTGTAGGTGTTACTTTAGTGCTACTTCTGCTAATAATATTATCATCAGAGTAAAAATATAACTGTTCTAAAGATCAGCAGCCCTACTCTGGCTTTGGCTATGAAGTCAGTGAGAACTACATATGTACTGCAGTTTAAATATCACCCTAAATAAGTATGATAGGCACCATTAAAATCTCATGTAACATTCACCGCAGATACATTTACAACCATTTCCCCATTCTAATTACTAAGTACACTGCAAAGCCCATGATGCAGTAAATGCCCACATTTTAAATGGTGCCCACTGTTCACTGAGAAATTAAAACAGAGGATGACCAGTCAGTACTGCCCACCTTTTAGTGGCTACAGCTACTACACCTCAGCCTTTACTAATACATACTGTTTAAAAAGGCTTTGTATCCCCTTTAAGTTCAGTGACCCAAGTCCCCAGATGATAGGCATACTTAATCCTGCCTTAGTATGGGGGTGGACTAGATGACCTCCTGGGGTCCTTTCCAACCCTGTATTTCTATGGTTCTATGGCCCTTATTTGCAAAGCTATTCAGGCTTAGTGACAAACAGGACAGTTTCAGTGTTTTGCTGAGTGATGTTTTATTTGGTATGTAGGCTATATGGGAAGCTTGGTTGTGTGTAGAAATGTTTTCTTCCCCCCTAATTCCAAGTGCATGCACACTTCTCCCTGGAGGCTGAGACACTGTTTCATGTCACTACTGTATAGATTTTCTCTGAAGTTCTATACATTACCTAGGGTACCTATGGATGAAGCCTCCGAGTTGTTATGCATCCTGTCAGAAATGAAAGATATTTTTTCTAGATTCTAGTGAAGAAGGAGGTTGAATGTTAAAATTGGACAAAATATTTAGTTTGGTTAAATTAAAATGATTTCACTTAAGGAAACTGTGTAAGCTCTTGTTTAAAAAAAAAAGAAGAAGAAGAAGAATCTCCAACCACTAAGAAAATTACAGTGACCAAATGGATAAGGGGAAAGAAATTAAAGCTACCAATTAAATCCTTTACTTGCAATATCTTCTTTTAAGTGATACTTCATTTTCTCTAGATCTTCTTTAGAGTGACACTTAAATATATCAAAATGATTTAAGACATATTTCATCAACGCATTAGTCTTTCGCTTTAACCAGTGCTGGAGCCTTAACCACTAATATATTTGTCTGCTAAGGGACAGGAAGAGTCCTCTAGGTTTCCTTATCTCTCCCCCCTTTAAAGTTGTTCTGCTGTAAAGTAGAATTCCCAAAGGCTCTCATTGTGAATGAGTAATCGAGCTAGCTCTGGGGATGGAAGTGTGAACTGCTGGGCGCCCCAACTCCTCCTCACCTCAATGATTTGAAGAGAGGCAGCTTCTCACAAGATTGATTCCCTAAAACTGGGGAAAGAAAATGTGGGTTCCTACTCCTAAGTAAAGGGATATCTGTTTCAGTTTAATTAAAGGAAAGGTGAGGCAATTTTTCCTGCACATTTTTAATAAGTAATTTTAAATCTCTGAGATGCTGGTAGCTGTTGAACTGGTTATTCCATCAATACTGTATCTGTATGCTCAATCACAGGATCTAATTTGGAACTCTTGCTCTCCACGCCTCCTCTAGCCTTGTCTCCATCTAAGCCAAAGCTAGAACTCATCACCTTTTCTGATCAAAGCATGCTATCTAGATGGTGGGGTCAGAAAACACTCATGCATTGAGGTTATACCTACCTATCTCATAGAGCTGGAAGGGACCCTGAAAGGCCATTGAGTCCAGCCCCCTGCCTTCACTAGCAGGACCAAGTATCAATTTTTCCCCAGATCCCTAAGTGGCCCCCTCAAGGATTGAATTTACAACCCTGGGTTTAGCAGGCCAATGCTCAAACCACTGAGCTATCCCTCCCCACCTCAGGTTACTGTGTGGAACCCTGGAATTGGAGCAAGTACATATGGATTTGGGAAACATGGATTGGAAACCAAGAATTATTTAAAAGGAGAGAGATTTCTGAATCTGGACTCTTTCATATCTAGAATATATTTGATCTGAGTCCATGTCCCACCCCTAAGCAGAAAGGTTACACAAAATCCAGGCCCAGAGACAATGTTAAAAAATACTTTTCTGTGAGGCCTGTTCTCTCTGACTCACCCAGGCCAACCCCTCACTCCCCTTTCATTAATCTTTTTCTCACATGGAAACTTTTATCTAGGAGGGGCGAGGGATGGGCTGGAGGGTAGTGGGGAAGGATAGGAGGAATGTGAATCTTTCACTCTGGCCTCCTCCTAAAAAAAACCAAACCCAAACCCAAGTAGGAATCCAATATAAATTAATGTACTCTTAACAAACCTGAGATAATTTCTGTGAAGTTCCCCTCTTTCACCTGAAGTCCCAGGGCAGCTGTTAGCTCAGGATTCGGCTGCATATGTGGTATATATTTAATAATTATTATAATAGGGATCAACAAGATTAGTGGTAATTTAGTTTTAATGGAAAGGATTGTTTACACTATAGCATCTAAAAGATACAAATAGCTATAAATAGTATCTGTCTTTATTTACTTCTCCTGATAAATCAATATTTTCTTACACTGCACCAGATTATAACAAGTAAAAAAATCTTGTTTATACCAACAATATTTAGCCAAACGTAGAATGTTTATAACAGTAATCCAGCAGTGTTCTTCAAGTACTATAAACAACCACGCTGAACATTCAGGATGGCTCCCAAGTCCTGCCATTGGCCACGAGTCCAAAAATAAAATATTTTTGGTGATTTTAAAAATACATGAAGCTCTCTAACTCACATTGCAGGTAAAAGGTGGCATTTCTGGGACAGAAACATGGCTAATTATAGCAGCAAAGTATTCATTTGGGTAGCTGAAGGTGAACTTTCCACCCTGTTCTAAACAGAATCTACACACACCATTTGTAGTCCAAACATACCCTTTTCCTCGGGTTTTGATTTTATTGGTAATTTAAATAACCACAAAATGAACTGCACTTTCAACATTCTCCTCGGGATTGGCTGTTCCTAGGACTCCTCTACCCATAACCCTGTAGGAACTCTATAACCCTCTTTTATCCTGATTGGAGCTAACAAGGGCCACCTGCAAGCATCAGCTAGCAGAGAGTGTTGTGCATTTGAATTCAGCATTCTACTATCTGAGTAAAGGATGACTCAAAGAGTCCTCAGGTCCTGTGATCTGCTCCTAGCTGAGTGTTTTAGAATCACCTCTTTGAGAGAACCCAGCTGAATGGAAATTGCGTATCCAGAACCATGAGAAGATATGGGAGCACCATGTGCTGTGCTCTCAATGTAGTAAAGGGCAAGTCACACACTCATTGGGGGCGGGGGTGGATTGTTTGTACTGAGCTATGTCACCTGTAAGCTGTGGTATGTCACTGAAAGAAAGCCAGTTGGCAGGCAAAAATGCCTCCAGCTTCACAGAGAGACAGGACACATACCATGAAATGCTACAATCTTGACTGCACATTGCTGGCCAGGTACATAGTATTCCTGGGATTTGAATAGTAACTACAGATTTAAAATATATGTCCATGCTGTATTTCCTGCTTATCCACATGCTGAATGTACTGACAGGACACTGTGGGTTCAACTCAAGATATGTTTATTCATCACATGATGCTAATCATATTACCGCTGAGATGAGGTTGAGCCAAATGCTCTGGTCCATCCTTGGGCAAAGCTCTCGCTAACTATAGTGGTGGCTTGGCTTGGTTAAGGACAGATTGTTTCTGCCAGGGCCCCAGAGCCTGTGAAGAGGCATAGACATTCTACAGATCTCCCAGGACCCATAGTGTTTGGAAGATGGCCCCTCAGTCTGTTCTTTGGGAGGAAACTTAGCCCTTGCTGACAGACCAATGCTGGGGAAATTGAGATAACTCTCACTGTTTTCTGCCCCTTTCTTGATCTGTAAGAACAGCGGGAAGGGTTGTTTTTATAATATGTAAGATGATGCAACCTGAAGTGCCTGGGGAGGGGCTGCACAAACCCTTTCAAGTGCTATACAGTTAAAGATATCACAAATCAAGCAATAAAATATCTTACCAGAGTGGGGAGAGGCCTAATATGGTAGTCCAAATTACATTGGATTGGGCAACTGGAGAGAGACACCCATTACAGAGTGAAAACCCACATATTGATGATACAAATGTGGACAGTGCTCATCTAATATATGAGAAGCACAGCTACAGAAACCTTACACACGGTCTGACATACTGTGCCCAAATGCACCCCTTGTATTCACACCCTACACACTATTGGAATAACCTTTGTTCAAAATATGCCCTGAACAGTATCCTATGAAAACTAATAACTCGCTGGTCAATAATATCATGGCAACATGAATGTAGCAACATTATATGCAAAGTTATGAACATAAGCTGAAATCACGACTGAAGTGTGTAACCCTGTTTCTCAAAGACAAAGGATAAGTTGATGTCCAAAGCCAGGTGTCATCAAAGCTGATGAGCCATCACCTATCAACTGGCCATTCTTTGGCATGGAAGGAGGAGAAAGGCAAGAGACAAACAGAGCTGCATCTTAGCAAATGGCTGTGAAAAGCCACAGCATAACACCTCTTCCCCACCAGATTCCATGTCTTCTTCCTCTCAGCTGGAAAGAACTTTATGTAGGGGTTACTCTCAGGAAAATGCATTTCAAAGGGTGACTGAACTAGAAAAGCGAGGGGAAAAAAACACCCCCAAGTTATCTCTTCCTATTCATCTCTCTCTTTTCACTTAGGAAGGCAAAAGAAATAGCCATTGGACCTTGGGAGCAGATCCTGGCCTGAGGGTTTGGTCAGCAATGCACTGGAAACATGTAGTAAGAATTTCACCTTGAACCAAGTCTACTTTGTTAAACTTAGTACTAGGAAGCATATTATCTTTATTTTTCTTGTATCCATTTCTGACCTTGATGCCTTAATACTTGAACGCACTTAAAGCCTCTCTCTTTGTAGTTAAATAAACTTGTTTTATTCTTTAAGCAAAACTAATCTAGTGTAAGTAGCAAAGAGTCCTGTGGCACCTTATAGAGTAACAGACTATTGGAGCATGAGCTTTCTATAAGGTGCCACAGGACTCTTTGCTGCTTTTACAGATCCAGACTAACATGGCTACCCCTCTGATACTTAATCTAGTGTTGTGAACTGTGTGGGTAATTCCATTTAAAGTAGCAAACTGTTGTATATTGACCCTTTGGAGGGCTGGACAGTGCAGAACACATGTTTTTTGGGGAAAATCTAGGACTGAAAATGTGTTGGGGTCACCCTACAAGTGGTAACCTAGGCTGGTAGAAGCCAGAGTGTGACTGGAGTGTGCTGGCAGGCTGTAGCTATGCACAGACACTCACGGTGTGACCTACATACTGGCAGGCTGTTTGTGAGCAGCCCAGGTAGGAGCTACAACAGCAAAGCATTGTGAGGCACCCAAGGTTGCCAGGGTGACACAGCCCCTCACTGGTCTGAATTGCCCCCGGAATGCTGCCCATGAATACACACTGTCGATAACAAAGAGAGCACTGTTTACTGTAAGCTTTGCTGTCCTTATAGTGAAGAGAGATGCCCCCTACGTCTTCCAACTCTCAAGTTCTTTTTCAAGAAGGTTCAGAATCAATCCTTGGCTATAGATTTAGTCAAAGGCTGGAACATCTCAGATACAGCTGTGTGGTTTTGAACAAAAAATTGAACTTTGTCCAAAACTGTTCATCTATACATCCCTGTTTCTTGTTTCTCAATCAGATACCTGACTGATATGGTTTTGCAAACTCAAAGGCACCCTTTGCTTTTGTCTGGCTCTGTAAATAATTACACATTTCATAGCCTTTGAAAAAAAAACCCACAATACATTTCCTTTTTTAATGAAAACAAACAATGAAATTAAATATGCAATAGTTCCTGATTAGAGCTAGGCAAATAATTTCTAGCAAACACCATTTTTATTGAATTTTGCCTTGTTCTTTGTGATTTTATGTGAGCACTCTACAAATGCCTTGAATGTACTTATTTATTTTCATGGGGAGTATTCTATAGTTGACATTCAAGCAGTTTTTATTGGTACAGAAGTCACATGATATTATTTCTATTGTTTGATTGGATGAGCATGACTCTTTTTTAGAATAGACTTCCTATGCATACACTTGCATTTATGAATTAAAAATTCCCTTTAATCAAATATTTTCAAATACTCAGTTTAAATTCACTGCTTCCCTGAACATTCCTGCCACTCAGAATGTTTACCCCTAAAGTCTCTGAAGAAAGTGAATACAAAAGGAGACAACCATAAATGAAGTGGTTTGGTTTAAAAATTTTAATATCCATGTAAAAAATTTAACACATTCATCCAGCTCTATTCATAATGGTAAGTAACAATAGTCACTGTGTTGAGAACTAAAGCAACACTCCATTAGCCCATGCTGTGTGTACTTTTTGTTACACTGCAGCATGAAGTTGGAGTTCTAGCTCAGCCTTAACCTTTGTTTCTGGGCAGTTTAAAGCAGCCCTTAATGTTAGTTCAGTGTACCATAAGTTCTTACATTTAATAGCATAATGTCTATGTTTGATCAACATTAGCCACTTTTATGCTGTTTTTGCAAACTGGTATCTTACAGTGTACCCTTTAAGGGGAGAGTGCTTTCGTAAGGACAGTGTTCACCACCTGTGAGAATTATCTTTCTCCCTTCATCATGTTTCTGTTTGATGATATTTTCACTTTCCAACGCAACTTGAATGAATCCTGAAGAGAAAGAGGGCACCATTTTTTAAAAAAATAAATCAAAATTAAATATAAATAACACTTTGTAATTATGAGTGTTTAAATTCCAAATTTTTTAGGCTAATCACTTTCAGAAACAAACAAGAGATTGAATTTATATTGCCTGCAGTTGTTGTTGGAAAGGTATGCCCAGAGATTGCTAAATGAAGTCAGTCCCAGTGCAATTATGATCACTCAAGCATGCTTTCAACGTATCGTGCCAAATTATGTAGATTTGAGCAATTTGACTTCCTGTAACAAATCTCTAGGGTACTTTTGAGAAAGTACAGACTGTTTACAAACACTCTCAGATTTCATGAGTAACTCTGTGCAACAGCAGTTCTAGCAGCACACACCTGTCAAACCGTGACAGCATGGACTTTTCATGCCACATGTGCTGGAGAAAGACCCCAATTCTCTAGGTTTTGTTATCCTTTATTTGCAATTTAAAAATTGAAAGGCCACCAAAGTTTTAATTACCTTGGACTGAGTCTTTTGAAAACCAAAGTGCTACAATCTGTTAAATGTAAATATTGTCGGCTTGCAGTATTACGTTTTATCTTTGAATTAAATTTTGTTACTGGAGTCAAGCTTTTGCTTACTTTCTAAAATGAATAATCAGAGACTAAGCACCAGATCCTCGGTTGGAAGTCAGTGGAGCTAGTACAATTTACCCAATATTTTTCAAAAGAGCTTCACTCCCAACAGCTCCTATTGACTCAGCTTTTTAAGAAGATGAAACTGAAGTTTGCAGAAGGGACTCAAATTGCAATAGCATCTATAGTCACCAAGTTTTAATGTTGCATGCTTTATAAGATGGAAGTCAAATTGCTGTGAAGAATCCATAAGCAAGTAGTGAATAACAATTTTTTTCCTATTAAATAATTATTATAAAATGTTCTACCTATTCAGTCTCCTGGATCAGGGCCATACTACTTAGTAGTAAGTAAAGAGTTTACTGCTCTCTAGTGAGTGTTTTCATGTTTAACCCCTTAGGGCATGAGTCAATAGGACCACTCACATGCTTAAAGTTAGGCATGTGCCTAAGTGTTTTGCTGGATCAGGGCCAGAGTGCTCAGCATCTTAATGATCAAGCTCCTAAGGAGGTGATGAAGTGCTTACTCTGCCGTAAGCGTACAGCATTTTAATGAATATATAGTCTTTTTCCTAATTGCAGTGTATAGCACACAGTTTCTGCAACACTGCTAGTGTAACCAAGCTGAACAATAAGTATTACTGTCCTGTTCATCATTAGAAATTGCAGTACAATCCCACAAGTGTTGGCTCAACATGTATTGCGAACAAAGCACTGATCCTAAAAGTGCTTTTCTTTGGGGCACAATGGTGTTCCAAGCAGCTGGACTGAGCTAATAGGGTTGAAGAGGCATAATAACCATATGTACACTTCCCCTTGTGCCGAATGCCTGAGTGGAAGTAGAGTCCAATTAGACTTTAACACTTGCCAATGGCAACTTTTCCTGCAGAGACCACTGCAGAAAATAAAAGAACAACCCAGTGTGTAGTATTAACAGTTAGAAGTGCTACCACTAAGTGCAGGGCAATAGTTTTGTCAAAACATCATAATCCCATTTTTATGCTTATATCTTCCTATTCTGATAACTGGATTACTGAAAATCAGCATTGGTCCTTACAGCTTCTTTATTATTCATAAGTGGTCTTTTTTCCACCTTTTTCCTACACATTTAGCTTACAGGTTGTTTTTTAACTAAATTTTAATTGATTTGCCCTGCCAGCCATATTTTCTCCATAGCTTCATACCTAGGGTGAAATCCTGGTCCAATTGAAGTCAATGCATTTTTTCCCAATGGCTTTAATAGAGCCAGGATTTCACCTCTTGTGTATATGGAAGTAGCTCCAATGCTACCCTGGCCTCCTACTGAGCCACTCTATTAATCCACTAATGGGCTCCCTGTCTACTCTGTGTTGCACGAACTGTTCTCTCCCCTGCCCTTTGTTTCTTTAGCTACAACTACTCTTCCCCTGGGATATATGCTGCTCCTTTGGTTCTCTTCACGGAACTTACAAACCCTTTGCTGTTGTCAATCATCCTCTTCTGAACTCCAGCACTCCTGCTCTTCGTGCTAGTTATTTACTATCATTTCATTCTGTGGGGCCAACTTTCTCTGTCAAGTGTAGTATTAGTAATCGCCTACCATGTTTGTTGTCCATTCCTGGTCAAGGAAGCTTAAGAGTGTATTTTTGTGGACCAGAACTAAGCATTACGCTGACTTTGGAGGGCCTGATCCTGAATTCCTAACACACCCAAATATCCCACTGTCTTAAATAGGAGGGTTTACCATGAAAACAGGATGGCTGCATGAATACCTGCGTGATTATTCAGGGGCAGGTTGTGCCTGGATAGCTAAAAGGGTTGAAGGAGTCTTCTCCACTTGCGCTTTCATGTAGATTACAAGTTTAAATGTATTTCTTTTACTTTTCTGTACAAAATGATGACCCACGGCTAGACCCCAACATAAGCCTCTTGATGGTGTTAAAGAGGGGTAGGGCTATAACATCTTCCCTCCCCCTCCCCCTCCCATTCCACTAAGTGGAGCTGCCCTTAGGACACCACATACATGCATGCACCTGCATTCATCCTCTAAGAGAGGCACAGCATCTGCATTCTCGGGAGCTCTCTGTTTGAGGTGCAGTGCTATGTAGAGCTTGCAATGGAGCTGAGAACCACAATGTGAAGATGCCCCTTAAAGGCACAATCAAGTCATGAATGTTATGTTCTGTACCGGCAAAAGTGCGCAGCAGTGGAAGGGTTAACGTTTTGCTTACTGTTGATTGATCTTTGTGACAATTAGTAAGAAAGAACGGTGATATTCATTCACTTATATATATATAAAATATAAGGCATAAAACCCCCTTTACTGAGTATAAACTAAAATGACTAGGTATACCTGTAACTTGTTTCCAGTATTGTCAGCCACACCAGTGGCAGAACAGGGCAACCAGACTGCATCTTACTAGGGCTGTCAACTCATCACAGGCCCAGCCCTGCTGCACTCAGGTATCTAGTCTCAAGCCCTAGCAGCCAGGCCCATCTCTCTCTTTGCCAGAGAGAGACTGTCTCTCTCTGGCTTCCTGCCTTGTTATAAGGCCAGCCTGCTCTGTTTAGGCTGGCAAGCGATTAAAAAATTAATCACAATTAATTGAACGATTAAAAAAATAATCGCGATTAATTGCGCTGTTAATAATAGAATACCATTTATTTAAATATTTTTATGTTTTCTACATTTTCAAATATATTAATTTCAATTACAACACAGAATACAAAGTATACCATGCTCACTTTATATTTATTTTGGATTACAAATATTTGCACTGTAAAAAATAAAAGAAATAGTATTTTTCAATTCACCTAATACAAATAATGTAGAATTCAGTACAAAAAACCCCTGCTTTCAAAAATAAAGCAATGTAAAACTTTAGAACCTACAAGTCCATGCAGTCCAACTTCTTGGTCAGCCAATCGCTCAAACAAACAAGTTTGTTTACATTTGCAGGAGATAATGCTGCCTGCTTCTGGTTTATAATGTCACCTGAAAGTCATAGCAGGTGTTCGCGTTGTATTGTTGTAGCCAGCATTGCAAGATATTTACATGCTGGATGTGCTAAAGATTCATATGTCCCTTCATGCTTCAACCACCATTCCAGAGGACATATGTCCATGCTGATGACAGGTTCTGCTCGATAACGATCCAAAGCAGTATGGACCAATGCATGTTCATTTTCATTATCTGAGTCAGATGCCATCAGCAGAAGGTTGATTTTCTTTTTTTGGTGGTTCGGGTTCTGTAGTTTCCACATCGGAGTGTTGCTCCTTTAAGACTTCTGAAAGCATGCTCCACAGCCTGTCCCTATCAGATTTTGGAAGGCACTTCAGATTCTTAAATCTTGGGTCGAGTGCTGTCGCTATTTTTAGAAATCTCATATTGGTACCTTCTTTGCGTTTTGTCAAATCTACAGTGAACGTGTTCTTAAAATGTACAACATATGCTGGGTCATCATTCAAGACTGCTATAAATGCAATATATGGCAGAATGTGGGTAAAACAGAACAGAAGACATACAATTCTCCCCCAAGGAGTTCAGTCACAAATTTAATTAACGCATTATTTTTTTAACCAGCGTCATCGGCATGGAAGCATGTCCTTTGGAAGGATGGCCAAAGCATGAAGAGGCATATGAATCTTTAACGCATCTGGCACATAAATATCTTGCAACACCAGCTACAATAGTGCTATGCAAATGCCTGTTCTCACTTTCAGGTGACATTGTAATTAAGAAGTAGGCAGCATTATCTCCTATAAATGTAAACAAACTTGTTTCTCTTAGCGATTGGCTGAACAAGAAGTAGGACTGAGTGGACTTGTAGGTTCTAAAGTTTCACATTGTTTTGTTTTTGAGTGCAGTTATGTAACAAAAAAACCATGAGTTTCACTTTCATGATAAAGATTGCACTACAGTCCTTGTATGAGGTGAATTGAAAAATACTATTTCTTTTGTTTATCATTTTTACAGTGCAGATATTTGTAATAAAAAATCATATAAAGTGAGCACTGTACAGTTTGTATTCTGTGTTGTAATTGAAATTGATATATTTGAAAATGTAGAAAAGCATCCAAAAATATATAATAATTTCAATTGGTATTCTATTGTTTAACAATGTGATTAATTTATTTAATCACGATTAATTTTTTGAGTTAACTGCAATTAATCAACAGCCCTACATCTTACTGCTATTTGTATTTCTTACTGTGATTATTGGGGTTCATGAATTTCTCCTTTTGTGAGAAAATAGTATCATTTGGCTCATTATGAAAAATTTTACATCTTATATCACGTAATTTATACAAATTAAAAAAAATGTTTTGTGAGGTAATTTGGGGTGGGGGTTGTTGTATCTACTATGTAAACATTTAGCTTGCATAGTCATTTCTCAGCTGTGCCATTTGTTCCAATGATACTAAACACTCTATTTCAGTGACAACCTAACTTTCTTCTGCAGGAGGCTGGCAATTCATCATCTAAATGCATTTGTTCTCAGCCTGTTGTTTTTCTAAAATATACCTGCTGTGCCTTTAATGTATTTTTATGTGAAATTGTAAAACTAATAAAATATTGACCGTGTGTTTCTTAAAGCCAATTATTCCAGTTATTTTGGTTTGCAAACATTTATTGGTTTCTATTTCACTATGTTTATGCAATATTAGCCTGGCTTGTTTTATTGGAGATAATAATAATAGGAGATATACCAATCTCCTAGAACTGGAAGGGACCTTGAAAGGTCATTGAGTCCAGCCCCCTGCCTTCACTAGGCAGGACCAATTTTTGCCCCAGATCCCTAAGTGGCCCCCTCAAGGATTGAACTCACAACCCTGGGTTTAGCAGGCCAATGCTCAAACACTGAGCGATCCCTCCCCATGTAGTAACATGTTTTAATATTAAAATAGCAGATGCATGTCTTTCCTGTAATCCTATAATCCGATATGATTGCATTAGCAAACAGAAATATAGGACTTGATTCATCGCTCACTGATATCAGATTAATTCCACTGTTTTCAATGGAGATACTCCTTATTTAGGCCAGTGTAACTAAGCAGAGTGTCGGGACCCATGTGCTTGAAACTACTTTAATTTTGTTTAAGTGTTTGTTGCCTTACTTGGTTTCTTTGTATAACTGCAGGTATCAATTCAGCAAAATGTTTAAGCGCATGAGCTTTAACTTCAATGGGAAGCTCAATAGTGCTTAAAGTTGAACACATGAGTAAGTGCTTTGCTGAACTGGGGCCATTGTCTCGAAGATCAATCTTGTCATAGTCAGTGTTGCTCAGCCTGTTCATCATAGGGTGACAATGTCATATCTGAGATGAATCTCATAGTCAGCAGACTAGAGCTAAAGGGTAAGCAGAAAGGCGCTGAAGTGTCCAACAGCTCCACTGTTAGTTTTCAGAACTGTATCATGTGCAAAATTGTGTTGTGTATGAACAAAGAGCAGGATAATGAGTCTGTTATAAAACAGAGGTAACGATGTGCAAAGTAGTTCCATTCTAGTTGCTACTGTCATGGCTAGCCCCCAAGCTCCTTCCCATGCAGGCTTCCCAGGCAGACCAGCAGTTCTGAGCTCAGGCGCACTTATGGATCTCTGTGGATTCCAAACCCTCTCTGGGAGACTCTTAAAAGGTTATTTTAACATTTGTGGGGGGAGGGGTTGCCACAGGAGTGAGAGGCAGGTTGGGACTATGCTTCCCCCAGGAGCGGGAACTAAGGTATGGTTTGGGGGCTGCAGAAGTCCCCTAACCTGTGACAAGGAAATGGAGGGACTGAGAAGCAGGTTCAGGTGTAGAGCGATGGCCCTCAATGAATGAGGGAGCAGGTGAGAGTGGGACCCTGACTTACCATTATTCAAACAGTACCCTCTGAGGCCTGGGGTGCCTAGTGACCCCCCTTATTTAGTGAACTGTTCTTTGAAGGCTATTTTAAACCCTGAGGACATTTCCTGGACCCCAGCACAAACAATAGGCTCTGCTTCTACTGCAGGAGAGGAAGTTGTCTGTGGCCCCAACATTCCGCTCTCCCACCTTCTCTTTTTATTTAAAAAGGGAATTTTAGTTTGCGGAGACCAAAAAGCATTCTTGCTTTGGGATAGGGCAACAAATGCATTCTGCTGGGCCACCCAGAACTCTAAAGACTGGCTCTTGTCAGCCCAAGCTACTGGACAATGTCCCTGTAATATATTTGATAATCTTCTTAGATTGCAAATGCTTTAGGGCAGGGACCATGATTTTGTTCTGTTTGTACAGTGCCTGGCACAATGGGGCCCTTGTTCGTAACTACTAGGCACTGCCACAAAACAAATAATAGTAATACAGTAATAATAAATACAATTGTGTCTGTTATCACAGTAGATAACACTACTAGCTCTCAGTACTAGTTTCACGGTTCTACCATGCTCACAGCTCCATAGCTCTTCATCTCTCTCGTTGTTTTTATATTTTAGCTCAAACTTAGGAGTCTTAGTATAGCAAATGATTACTAACAGATAACATCAAGAATTCTTTCTAATTTCTGAATGTTTTGCCAAGAATTAGAAAAGTCCAGTAGGGTGGAAAAAAAGTTATCAACAAAACTGATTTCAGGTTCAAATTAGGTTCTGGATCAAGGAGTGGACTGGTGGCTTGAAGTCTTACTCCAAGTGTTCCATTTATGGTCGTCATCATCATCATTTCTTAATTTCTTCTGATAAATAGATTTTAGAGAATAAATTCAACAGGAGTCCCACTAAGGCACAAAAAACCCCCACACGTACATTATTTAAAAACATTAACTTTCATAGTATTCCAATAGAAGTTCTAGATTTAATTAATTAGTAAACATATTATCTGTAATGAAAGACAAACAGAAAATATTTTCCTTTGAATTAATGAGCTAATTTATGGATTACACTCACAGCTGTTACTACATAGACTGGTTTTGGTCATTATAATATGTTCCGATAGTCTCCATAGCAACAAGTAAAGCAGTTCCACAAGCTACAAAGAGTTCAAAGCTTTTGATTACCCCCAGGTCCTTGAAGCTTCCAATCAACCACTTTCTAGCATGAATGCATTAGTTCTGAAGCAGCACCCAAATGACAGAAGGCTAACTTCAGACTTACAAGAAGGCCTGCTTGAGCAATTCTTTCAAGATGTCTGTAATCAGCTACCAGCAGACATTCTGAGCACCTATTACAGCCTTTGCCATACAGGTTTCAAGATTGCTGTGTTTCTTCATGAATCATTAAACTTAATCTCGATAATTTAGAACCATCAAAAAGAGATCCAAACTTGTCATGTGTCACATTATCTTCCCAAGCCAGAAGTAAATATCTTTTTCTTCAGGCTCTAACTTCTGTTTTATGAAGCATTTGAAAAATATGAGCCCTAACTTAGTACGCTGGCAGAACCTAACCCTGCTCTCCTTACACAAGTAAAACATTAAATGAGAATTTGGCCCAAGTAAGAGCTGCAACATTGGCCCTGTTGTTGTATTGACCTCCTAAATGACTAGGGTTCCTATTTCTTTGCTAAACCTTTACTTCTGTGGGGCTTCAGGTCCCCTTCATTCTTTGTGTATTATACACTTTCCATTAACGGACACCACATGTTAACACTTTTAATAGAATTTATTAGATTTAACAGGATGGTGAGGGCAAGTAGTAAGCAGTATGATGGATAGTTTTTCATCCATTAAGAAAGCTCACTTTAAAAGTCTTTGTCGGTGTTTCACCTGTGTTTAAATCATCTCTAAAATGATCAATTAGCTAAGACCCTTTAAACACTTTTAAACCTGACTTGCTGCCTAACAAAAAGTTCCTATGAAAGATAAATGACTTTTGTAAAGCCTCAGCATTTATACTAGCTAAAATACCAGAGGGTGATTGCATCATTTTATAGTTTTTCTCACACATAAAAAGGAAATCAATTGTTTAAGTGTAGGAAATTTAAGTTGGAACTAACAGCAGATTGCTGTACTCTGCTCTAATAAAATGTCGTTTGCTTAGAATAATTTATTCATTAAACAGTTGTGTTCATGAACCACGAATATAAGCAAAGGAAAATATTTTATGATCTGTTCTTTTTCTCCTTCATTCCAAATGCTGCATGTGTTACAGTTAACTTTGTCATAAAGTGGTCTGCCTTATAAATGTCATAATTTAAAATAAAATCAAACTAGAAATCTACCATGCAACCAGCTTTTTCCTCTTGCTCTTCATGGGATTATAAACCCTGGGAGACAAGGACCTTGTCTTTATATTAGATGGTAAAGCATCACACACACTTGCAGGGCTGTATACATAGTAATTAAAGCAGTCTCTTTGTTTAACTTTCAGATTTTAACATTTTAAAATACTTCGCACAGTTTTTTCCTCCAGTGTTTCTCTGAGTTATTCTAGGAATTGTGAGAGGCTGCAGTAATTGTTACCTGTTGACTGGTGAATCTAAACGTTCAGGAACTGCGCTGATTCCATAGGGGTGTGCTAGTGGCTTAGAACAAAGACGATTCACCACCTTACTGGTATTGATCAGTAATATAATGTTGGGCTGCAGACTGATAAATTCTAAACCAGCATCTCATTCTTGGGCAAATAATCTGGCAGTTTTTCACTGAGCTATACTGTGCTGGACTGTGATGCCAGGTGATTATCCTCACATTTTTATGTACTGAATTAATCTTTCTGTGGGTTAGATTGTGGCGTATGAGCCCCTGCATGAAACGGGGAATCTACAGAGGCCCAAATTCTAGCATATCTCAGAAATACTGTGCCTGAGGCAGGCACAGAAGGCCAGATTTTGAAGGTATTCAGTGTGTACAGTTGGGATTAGATTTTTGAGAGCTCAGTACCCACTATAGTAGATGGGGGGGAGAGGGGGGGAATTTCCAGATGCAGATTGAATCTGACTGAAACATTTCCCAAATTCATGTCAACTTCACCATATTGTTTTGGTTTAAAAAATTTTTTTTAAGTTCTGAAGCAATCAAAATGTTTTGTTTCAACATTTTCTTAACAAAAAGGTTATATTTAAAACTATTTTAATTTCACATTTTCCTTTATTTTTATTTTCAAAAATTAAAAAAAGCTTGAAATTGGAACAAAATGTTTAATTTCAGATCAAATAAAATGTTTCATTTAACCCTTTTTTTTAACTGCCAGCAAACAAACAAAATAACAGTTATTCTCACAGCTATGGTGATGAGCACTTTGCAAATATCTAGCCAAATCCTTCAGGAACAAACACAACTGGGTATTGGCCAGGGTTCATAGAGCCTGATTCAGCATTCTGCAAGTATGTGACCCAAAGTCTGGAAATTTAGGGGGAGTTTGGGTAAAAATTCAAACTTAAAAGCCAAATCCCTAGATCCAAATGTGAGAAAGGTTTGGACCTAGATCCAAACTCTAAGGCCTGGGCTCTATCTCTAATTTTTCACCTTTTTAGATACTTGTTGACTCTTTGGGCCAAACTTTTAATAACAGCCTCAGAATTTTCACTAATAGTTTCACACACTCATTTGCATCCTATAAAAGCTAAAATGTATGTGTGTGCGCGAAAGAGAAAGAGAGAGAGAGCGACCACAATCAGCTTCAACAATGCAACCCTACAGACAAGCATATACAAGAAACACACGGATCACCACGCCTACCTTCATAGATCCAGTAACCACCCCAACACACCGAGAAATCTGTTCTCTACAGCCAGAAACTGAGAAACCACAGAATATGCTTCAAGGAGGAAGTCTGGAGTATACAATTTAACACACTCAAAACTGCCTTCACCAAACAAAGATGTTCCACCAGAGAAGTAGATTGCATCATGGAACAGGCCACCTGAATATCTCGAGAGAACCTGCTTCAATACAGAAATAAACCCCACTCTGGGTGCACACCCCTAGTTGTCAACCTACCAACCCACACTGGAACCCATGCTGGGAATCATCTAACATCTACAACCCATCCTGAAAGAAATCTTTCCTGAACTTACACTTCTGGCCTTCAAACAACCCCCCAGCCTCTCCAAGCTCATCATTAAAAGCAAGCTTCTCACTGACCAGGACACACCAACTCCCAGAGGCACCAGACCCTGCCAGAAAAAAAGACACAAAATTTGCAAACGTATCTCCACAACACACCTTTCAAGATCCATGGATCCTACACATGCCTATCATAAAATGATAAAACTCATCCAGTGCCCTAAATGCCCCAGTAACATGGATGTGGGTGAAATTGGACAATCACTATACTCTCGAATAAACTCACATCAGAAAATGATAAAAGACACCACATCACCTGCAATCACTCTATATCTGACTGATTATCAGTCATCATCCTCAAAGGAAATCTGTACAATGCTTTCAAAAGATGAGCCTGGGAGCATAAATTCATTACTCTGCTGGACACTAAAAATCATGGACTGAACACAGACACTGGATTTGACTGATGACTGCAGAGGTGTTAACGGGCCACTCTGCCTTGAATGGTCCCTGGGACTGTCTGTATCCCTATGTCCATCCCCTTTTCATGATTATGATAAATTTTGTACAAACTGTGCCTTGTAAGGTATCATCTGAAAACTCGTGACTTGCTGATCATTATTGTCCTGGTAAAATATGTGTGGCAACATTGTATGTAAAGTTATAAGATTCTACTTTATGATGTTGTTAAGACATATTCCAAATCTGGGGAAGCAGCCACAAACCAATTCCTCAAAGACAAAAGGCAAACTGACTCCTCAGCCAGGTGTCAATGAAATCATATGGACCCATCCCTTGGTTTAGCAGCCATTCTGTGGCAGGAAAAAGGTTGTGAGGGAAAAAGTCACATCTTGGGAAAGAAACAGCTGGAGGTTCCCGCCCCCACAGACTTTCTATCTGCTGAACCCCAGCTGGAGATGATTCTCAAAGAAGAGGAAAAGGTATAAGAATGGGGAAGTGATGCCCCAAAATATTCCTTCCTTTCTCTCTACCCATGGCAGCCACAACACCTGAGGAACAAAGAAACAGCTTTGGACTAAGAGGGGGATCCTGATTGAAAGATTCAACCAGTAAAACTGCTAGAATATGTGGTGAGAGAGACTTTTGCTTTGAATTCACTTAGTTTGTTATGAGTTGCATTTTATCTTTTATTTCTTTGTAACCAATTATGACTTTTATGACTCATTACTTGTAGTAATTTAAATTCTTGCTTTCTGTAGTTAATAAACTTGTTTTATTCTTTTATCTAAACCAGTGTGTATCTAAACCAGGACTTAAGTGTTTGGGAAACTCCATTTGAAATAATAAGATTTGTGCATATTATTTTCTATTAATAAAATGACAGACTTTATATGAGCTTGTGTTGTCCAGGAGAGGGCTAGGCATAACAAGATGCATATTTCAGAGGGAAAGTCTGGGACTGGGAATTTTCTGGTGTTGCTCTGCAGTGTAATTCAAGAGTGACTGGAGGCTGGGTGTGAGCAGACCAGGCATGGGTACTCTCACAGCGAAGCAGTGTAAAAGGTATTCCAGGCTGGAGAATTGAGGGGACACAGCTGTCCAACAGTCCAGATTGTACCCTGGATAATGTCCCAGTCCTATCCAATATGTGCTAACTACTTATGCTAAACAATCTGTTCCAATTTGCATTTTGCTGTGATGTTGGAGAAGCTTTTCCCAATTGGAAGAAGAGCTCTGTGGGTATGTCTACACAGCAAGAAAAAACGATGGCTGGCCCAAACCAGTTAACTCAAGCTCACAGGGCTTGGGCTGAGGGGTTGTTTCATTGCTGTGTAGATTTCCAGGTGCAGGCTGTGTGGTGGGAGGGTCCCAGAGCTCGGCTCCAGGACGAGTCAGTCGTGGGTTTTTCTTTGCTGTGCACACATACCCTGTGTGGCTCAAAAGCTTGTCTCTGTCACCAACAAAAGTTGGTCCAATAAAAGATATTACCTCACCCACCTTGTGTCTCTGAAAGAGGGAGACATTTGGCTGCACAAATTCTCTCTCTTTCTGGCACATGTGGTAGTTTGCATGTATGCAACAAGCAGAATTACGGTCCTTCGAAAAAAAACAGTCCCTTTGAATAAGCGTTCATAGTAGAAATGGCCTCAAGCTGCATCACACTGATCCGGATCAGAAGTTTCCCAAAATTCAGGGGGTGTTAATACCCAGGGAATTAATTTAAGTCCATATCTATTTAATATGCTTTTCATAAACTGGCCGCATTAGTACTAATTACTATGTGCATCAGAATTTATGACTCATTCTTGAAGTTTCCCTTTGAAGGCAGCTTCGTATTTGCTCTTTTTCTGAAAGCATCATTCATTATCTCAGTTAAGAATGATTCTTCTTTAAATCACAGAATCTGAGCAAGTGATTTTTTTATATCAGGTCGGTTCCTTACATGGAAAACAATGCACTTGTGTTTGTTCTAATGCATTATTAATTTCCGTCTGCTGGATTTCTTTTCTTCTGGACCATGAACCAAGTGTCAGGAAATATAGGGGGAATGTTGTATATATTTTAATATATACACATTCTTGGAAAGTTTGAAATAATATGATTTGTATTATTTGCAGTCTATTTACCCAGGAAAGCTTGGCTCACATGCAGCATCTGGTTTTCAGTGTGTTGCTAATTTTTAACTTAGCTGAGCTGATTGAAACATAAGGAGACCAAGTGACATAAGGTTATATGTTGGGTCTGTGACTCAGCTGGAATGAAGAATCAAGATTCTCCTGTTGCCTTTTGCTGTCTGTGCGAGGGCCAGTACCCCTTTGTCCCATTGATGAGCAATTACTTGCACATGTTGTCCCCCTGAAGTCAATGGAACTATTCTTGTAAGTGACCGCTCACCAATGAGAGTACAAGAGTCACAATCTGGCCCTAAACCCCATAGTTTGTGTTAATTCAAACTGTCTCTTAGAATACAAGGACACAGTAGTTTATGGATACAGCAGTACTTTCTAACCTTTTCCATATTAGGACCCCTCACCCATCTACTTGGGATGTAGCTGGGACACCCTTTCCATTCAGCAATATGGGAAGGGCAGGATGGTTGTCCTTCTGACACCTCTTTGTGACCATACTTTTGACAGAAATGTAACATGCAGCAGTTCTGAACCTGGTGACCGCAAGCTGAATCACTAAGAAGTTTCCTTGGAGTCGCAAGGCCACTCCTAGACCTGCTGAACTTCTCTCTGCTTGATCTTAGCCATAGAAAGTGGAATGCTGCTCTCATGTGTTTGTAGACCGTTCTGGAGCACCTATCTTCCCACAGCTGAGTAACCACCCACCTCGCACTAAGAGAATTAGCTGCCAAGATCACTTGAAGTGGGAGAAGAGAGACTCACTGCAAATGAGCTTCCTTTCCTAGCAGCTGTGATGGATGGAAGAAAGTGTAGAGAGGAAGAGAAAGAGAGCACCACTTTTCTAGCAACCAGGAGGAAGAGAGTGACTTCCTACATCCTAGGAACAGTGGTAGGGAAGGAGTAGAATTGCTCTCCATCATAAGCTAGCTAGCCTGGATTCAAGAGAAACAAGAGACAGTGGTTCTCAGCCTAGTCCACGTAGCTAGACTGGACAGAGAGTGAGATCTGATGAGATGAGATCTCCCCGCACCCTATGCCACCCCTCACCCCTCCACAACCGCCACACAGCCAGGAATCTTTTGACATGCTAAGGAAATTGCCACTTCTCTTGAAATGTTGTAGGATCTAATGCAAAAGATTCTGTGAGGTGGGTTTGTGGGAGGAAAAGTGGTTGAATTCACAGAGTCATAGAGTCATAGACTTTAAGGTCAGAAGGGACCATTATGATCGTCTAGTTTGACCTCCTGCACAACGCAGGCCACAGAATCTCACCCACCCGCTCCTGTAATAAACCTCTAACCTATCTCTGAGCTATTGAAGTCCTCAAATCATGGTTTAAAGACTTCAAGGTGCAGAGAACTGAGGCCTTGTCTGAGGCAGGGGAAGGTTTTACCAGTTATACTGGTGTGTAGTGATACTGGTATAACTCACCATGTGGACACGCTTATCCTGGTATAAGGGTGCCTTTTTCAGGTTACTTTGAGTCCATTCCCAGGTGACATAAGCTAAACTGCAAAAGGCTCTCTTATACCAAGATAAGAATGCCCGCCCAGGGGTTATACTGATATGACTTTATTGGTTTGAATTTACACTGTAGCTTATACTAGTATATCTTGCCCACATTAACAAGGTTTGGGGCTTTTTGCTTGATGTTTTAGGCCAGATTGAGAGAGTGCAGGTTACACTTCAGTATGTAGTTATAAGAGCATCTGAGTCCAAAGGATCTGAGTCCAAAGGGAAGTCTAAGTTGGTTTTACATATTAATAAGCTGGACAAAAGCAAATGTTAAAGTAGGAGGTGGCCTACTTCAATTTAAACATACTGTGAGTAACTTGCTTTTTCTACTTATACTTTTATCTCAGCCTCTTGGCCTGTGGGTTACCTCATGTTAGGATCCCTTGGCCCACTGAGCCTAGCCAAGCCTAAGTTCAAAGATGACGTATAGAGAGGAGTAAGTTATTTGTTGGGAAATGGCTGTGAGTCTAAAGATATAAAGCATACACAGTGTGTTCTAAGATCATGCAATATGCAAGTTGAGGGGGCTGCAGGGACAGCTCTAGGGATTTTGCCGCCCCAAGCACGCCAGGCAGGCTGCCTCCAGCGGTTTGCCTGCGGGAGGTCCACCAAAGCCGCAGGACCAGCGGACCCTCTGCAGGCAAACCACCGGAGGCAGCCTGCCTGCCGCCCTCGCAGTGCCGGCAGAGCGCCCCCCGCGGCTTGCCGCCCCAAGCACGCGCTTGGCGTGCTGGGGCCTGGAGCCGCCCCGGCGGGGCTGGCACCAGGTATAAATTACACCACCTCTGAATTTAGCCCTTGCTGCTTTGTACCAATTTCTTTACATTTTAAAGTACTGTTCTGTTTTTCATGCTTGGCTTTTGGTGGCATACAGAACATTCCAATTATTAACTAAATTATTTAGCTCAGTGGTTTAAAGGCCAAGGGCCTGATTCTCATCTGATGTGTACTTGTTTAACCTAGGTCCACTGGCTTCAGTACAGTTACTACCTGGTTTACTCCAGGGTAAATGAGAGTAGACTCAAGCTTCCGTTCTTAAAAAAGACTCTCACTGGGCCTGATCCTCAGCTGGTATAAATAGGTGTAGCTTCCAATTACATCAATGTAATGGGGCAGCCGAGGATCTGATCATTAATTTTTAAGCTACATTTAACCTAGAGACCTACCGACTGTACAATAAAATCATGCTACATTTTCAGAGCAACACATTCAGTTCCTATGCTATATCTGCTACCAGTTAGAGAAAAATGGTACTTATTTGAACTAGAATAATCTTAATCTTCCTATGCTAGTAAATTCCTAAATCCTGATCCAACATTTTGACAGTTAATTTATTGTTTGTTTTGTTTTTTTCATAACATAGGCATTCTGTAGAACGTCACTGATTAGGACGTGCACTGTTCTTTAATCAAAAACAGGACTGGAAGTAGAAATTGTAGCTGTATCAACCTCTTAATTGATGGGAAATAGGTAATCAAACTGATTTCATCATAGAAAATATTGAGACAATATGACCACTTTCCTAGAGTGGTTAGAGAGATCCCCATCCACATGGCCACTTAAAGACATCTATGCCCTTATTTCTATTTCTTCCCACTTCAGCTTGCAGTATGGAATCTTGTTTTGTAGGCGGGGAGAATGGGGTGATGAACAACTAGGGGAAATTGTGGATTCAGTCATTGATTTTATCATCCTTCCTCCTCCTTTTCCTTTTGTCTGTATTATCCATCCCTTTCTACGCACATTTATATAGTCTCAATTCTGTTGAGATTTAAATTTTCTTTTTACTGAGGGGGTAAGGAAGTAGATTCTGTCTCTTTCATATCCTGTGTGTGGAGATGATAGCTTGTGATACCTTGCATGGTCATGTAATTAGATGCAGAATCGTCCAACAAACTGAAGAGCCAATAACAACATTATCATGAACCCTGGATATACCCACTAATTTAGTGTTTCTCAACTTTTTTGATACAAGGGACCGACTTGCTGCCTTCCTAAACTGTGTCAGGGAGATCTCAGGGACCGGCACTGGTCCATGGACTGGTCATTGAGAAAGGCTGCACTAATCTGTCTTCTCTGGGATTTATTCTAACACTCCAAACCCATGAGCAATTTCAGACACAAATGCAATCCTTTTGGTTTGTTTTAATCAACCTGTCAGAGAAATATTTCCTTCTTCCATTCCCACATTACACCTGCCCAAGGCCCAGTTAGTATTTGGGTAGCTCAGCCAGCACAGATAGTATTTGATCCTAGGCAAGTGACAGCTTTACTGTACATAAAAATTGATGGCTGTAGAGAGGCAAGGTTGGTGAGGTCATATCTTTTATTGAACCAACTTTTGCTGTTGAGAGAGACATGCTTTCGAGCTACAAGATCTTTCTTCTTCAGGTCTGGGAAATATGCTCAGAGTGCCACAGCCAAACACAAGGTGGACATTGACTTTAAAGTCCAAAGTCTTTGTGACCCTGCAGAGCTAGGCACATTGTTATATCTGTGGAAAGGGGAAATTACCAGCACTCATTTCTTGGGGAAGCCCCAAGATGTTGGATTTTAAAATTGTGCCAATTTTATGCATAGAAAACCTATTTCAGGTCAGTCTTAGATGTTTTTATTACTTTCTGAGCCTTCATGGAGCAACAGCACATTGCTTTAGAGGTAAAATGATTTTTTTTTAAATCTCAATAATTAATTATTTTTAAAACTCTCTAAAACATTCCTAAAATATAGTTTTTCTGTAATATATAGGCCACACAGGGAGTTCACAAGAATGTGGTATAAAGTTTGTTGGCATGAATTTGGGATTACTAGATCTGAGTGAATTATTGAGACCAGGGTTTTTTGGCTTTTGGTTTACTGGTTGGTGGATGTGTAACATTTGCAGTCTAGTATCTTCGTTTAGTAGGATGAGAGAACAGGAGAGTCTATTACAACCACAATTATCAGCACAGAAATTGCCTATTATGTAGAACTATCAGTAGCAATATCTCATATTCAGTTCTATGGTGATGGTAAAAACAGTATGCTGGTTTTAGGCTTTATTTCTCTCTTTTTTTCTTCAGGTGTGAACATCTAAAACAAGGCACAATTTAACTTGCCACACTCCCTGAGATGTGTGCTTGATTAAACTTAGGAAAGCATGCAAAAAAAAAGACAATGCCTGTATTTGGAACAGTTCTGGCACTAAGGTTGTTATGAGCTTTCTTTGTAAGGCTGTTGAAATCTATATATTTGCCAGTGTTTGTTTTTTAATTAGGAATCTTAAATTATCTGTGAAATACTGCTAACATAATTCCTAACAATATCCTATAGACATACATAATACTATCCCCTGATTATATTTTGTGTATGTGTGAGAGAGATAATATATATATTACAATATAGTGTATATAATGTACATAGTATTCAGAATCCCATGTAAACAAATGTAACAGTTATTTGAAATTTTAGACTTGTACCTCAATAACTGTTAGGAAATACCCTAGTTCTTTCCCCCCAAATCTCTTCAGGGCCACCCAGAGGATTCAGGGGGCCTGGGGCAAAGCAATTTTGGGGGCCCCCTCCATAAGAAAAAGTTACAATACTATAGAATACTATATTCTCGTGGGCCCCCCTGCAGGGTCTGGGGCAAATTGCCCCACTTCCCCCTCCTCGGGCGGCCCTGAATCTCTTCATCTCTGCTTAACTTTAACATGGCTGACACAATTCCTTTAATCACAACCACCCATGCTTAGACACATTAGGAGGCCTCTGTTTCTTAGCAGATGCCACAGTCAACTATCAGAGTGTAAGACTAATTGACACGGGCTGTGCATCTTTGCTTTGTTCTTCGTTTTAACTTTGCAGTTCCCATTCCCACTCCCTCCTCTCTCTCTGTGAGGACTGAAAGTAAAGTTGTGAGGCCACCTGATCAGCTAATTACCTCATTTAACATACATTATGTTTTTAGCATTTAAAAGATTCTTTAAAGTTATCAGAAATTTTAAAGCTATGATTGATTGATTGTAAAAAACTGACTTGGGCCCTAATCCAGAAAAGCACTTAAACACAAGCTTAACTTTAAGCACATGATTTCAGTGGTTCTACTCAGGGGTTAAAATTAAGCATGTGCTTAAATGCTTTGTTGGGTCAGTGCCTTAATGCTTAAATAGCTAAGCAAGGAAATAGTGAGAGGCAACAAACTACAGATTCAATATGCCTCATTCTTCTCCGGAATCTCCATACATCATTTCACAGAACTAAGAACAAACCTCTGGATTCTGACCAGGGGCGGCTCTACAAAGTAGGCTGCCCCAAGCAGCGCGGAGCGCCCCCCCCCCCCCCCCCCCCCGCCCGGGGGTCCTCCCTCTCCCGGCATCCTGGGGGGGGCGGGGCGCTTTTCTCTCGGGGAGCTCCCGCCGCCAGCCCGGCACGTCCGCGGAGCGAGCCGGGACGGCGGACCTGCGCGGCGGCCTCTGCGAGCTCGCTCCCGGCCGGGAAGAGGAAGACGGGACGCGCCAGCAGGCAGGCAGGTCGCGTCGCGCCCGCGGCCCGCGGCCCGCGCGCAGGCAGCAGGGGCCACAGGGGCACAATCCCGCCCCCCCCCCCCCGCCCGCTGCCCGCCCAGGTGCCCCTGCTGCCCTAGAGCCGCCCCTGATTCTGACTCCCTGGAATGTAGGATTTCTTTAAAATCCAAATCTTGCAAATGGACCCTGTCTTTGAGATGGTCTGAACCAGCACCCCAGACCAGAATGCTCAGAGGTTGGGATGTATGTAACCTGGATCTGAATTTTGCAGCTTGAGCCCAGTCTCTATTCACACAAAGCCTGAGGTCTATCAGCCTAAAGTCTTGGTCTGGATTTCCAGGATGACAGGGCACTGCCGTGATATTGAGCCACACTCCTGTTATGGTTCTGTTTATGGACCTGGAAATCAAAGTTGTCAAATTAATGTTTTTTTTTGGTGGGGGGAGGTTTCCAAAAAGAGGAACACGTCCACAGACCTATCCTCAAACAATTCACAGCTGACACACAGTATTTTATACTGTTTTTGAAATCAATATTCTGTAGGCTTCACAGTAATGTCTTTTTTTTTATTCTCTGCCAATATCCCTCATAAATTTCAGTAACACATTTATGTTCCAAATCTGCATTTAATTTAGATTTAATAAGACATTTATAGTACAGCATATTCACTAAATACTAAGTGATTATTAAAAGCTGTTGAGGATTAGCAACTTTGTAACCGATACTGGAGATACCTATATAAACTATTTAACTTGCTTACGTATGTACCACCACAGTTGGAGTTCAGCTGAGGCCCTTAAGCTAACAATTCTCCGGTTTAAGGAGCAAGGGACTGATAGAGACCGTCCTCAGTGAGGGGCTCTTGATTCCAAAATTCCCTTCCTCTTTGGATCAAAAGAACCAGAGTGAAGTTCAGGCCGCATTGAAGACAATGGGAGTTTTGCCATTGAATTCAGTGGAGCCAGGATTTCACCCCCAGACTTTGCTGATTTTCTGTTTTCCTCAGTAAATAAGTAATGAAGTAGCCTCTATTAATGTATAGAGTACTCAGAAGTCTGTGGCTTATATGTACACAGTGGATTAAGTAAAAATGGATACTGTTCATGTGATCTGTATCTGGAGGGTCAGGGGCTCTGATTTGTACTGAGCGGTTAATAGGGAAGATGTAGTGGAATTTCCAATCTGCGGAGGGAGGGTAGATGGGGCAGATTGTGCTTTGAACCGCAAACTGGAATAGTGTTTGGGAAAGAGCTGAATCTCTGGTCATTCTGAGGGTAAAAGATGAAATATTGGTGCTTCTTGTCCATAATGGACAGGTAAACTGAAATATGGCCTTTGTCATATATATAGTGGGCTGTTAGTAATATGTTTGAAGTCCTTATTTGTAATCCAAATTGGGTGGCTGTAAAGAGGGTCTCTGTTCTATAAATGGAGGCTGAGCAGGGATATAAAGTGAAAGTTAAGGTTGTTCTTGGAATGTGCTTGTGATTTGGGGATTTTTTTACATGTGTACGTTTATTCGAGATTGTATGAACTGTGCTGATATTTGAATATTTATCTATCTTTGTTTATGCTTAAGTTTTATTTAGTATAGGTTTTAGTAAACTATAACCTTCCTTGATCTAATATCTACTAGAAATCTCAGTTAACTCAGTTTTCATCTATTTATAATGCACATGCCCATTTCAACTCACAAATTCACTGCTTATAGGTTCCCTTACTGGCTCTTGGCCCCTGCCCTCCTTGACCCCAAATTCCCAGAGGGCATCTGCTTAGTGCCATGGCTACTTTCTCATGCCACAAAGGCCTGATGATTCCTGCTCTCTCTTTGCAGACGTTGGTCTTGTGGATCAGACTACAGACATGGAGGAGGAGCTCACACTATGAAGAGCTCTGTGTCAGAAGTAAATCAATTCAGTAGTTTTCTGACAGCCTGTGCAAAGACTCCAAAACAAGCACTCCAGCTAGACAGAACAGAAGACCTTGTAGCTAAGTAAGAGTAATGTAGTTTCAAAATAGTGACACTTAACTATTGCTGTTGTGAGATAAATCTTTTGCCTGTTCAACAGGCGGGTTACAATAGCCAAGTATATTTTATTCTTGTTTTAGGAGACCTACAATACGATAGACAAAACATTAGTAATATTAGACAAAACAAAGGGGCAAAAACTTAAATTTCCCTTTCAAAATATCTATTTTCATTGTTCATTTTAGCTTGACAATTTCTTTTAGTTTGCTGCATGAAAAATGAAGATTATTTCTCTCAGCGCTGAAACCAGGATACAGTGCTTCAGTAAATCAAATCAGTCACAACATGCAGAGTTCGGTATTACAATTTGATAACATCGAGCCATTAAATCTTTCAAAATACCTGCTAACAAGTCAGTAACAGGAAGCTGCTGAAATGTTGATCGACTGATAGCATCGCAGTATTCTGTTCATAAAAGCACAATACATTTATTTTTACGTGACCTAGGTAGTAAGTGGCATTTTACTAGCCAAACTGTAAAAGAAGCCTTTGTTTAAAAACTGGAACAAAGTGCTTAAATCATTCTTAAATTAGTACCTGATTTTGGCAGGTTTATCTAGTACTATGTCTGAGGTCTTCAACAATGGTGTCTCTAAGTTTAAAAAAAAAAGTGTGGGGGGGGGACCAGGCTTTTATGTGCAGTTGAATATATAATTATTTAAGGCATTAATAACAATCTGACTTGATATTCTCATGCTGTCTCTTCTGAACTTTTAACCACTTCTGAATATTTGCTACGTTACTAAAACCTCTGTCTCACCTGCAAGTACAGGTTGTTATTTAGAGAGCTATATATACTTGAATAAGGTTTTAGCTCAGAATTGGAGTAACAATAGAGAGGAAGAAAATGATTCAGCTGGAGTTTGAAAGAAAGCTCAGTTTAAAAACTACTGTACCAAGAATGGCATGAGAAGTACATGACTGCTATTCATATAAGGCCCACTCCAACTTCCATGGAAATCAGTGGAGAGACACGCAGTGACTTGAAAGAGAATTGGATCAGAATCCTCTTTAGCACCGTCATACAAAATTAAGCTATGGAAAAAGAGAACAAATAGCTAGCACTGGTGAGATAAATTTACACTTCTGAAGACATGGTCAAACTGGACTGATGTCCCATTGAAATGAGTTTGGTTGTCTCATTTGTGTCCCCAGTTGTCCCTATTTAAAGCTATTATACAGTTAGTCTCCATTGCTTGTCATTGTTCAGGGTAGGAAGGATGGTATAATGAATATGGGGCTGGACCTGGAGTCAAAAGGTGTGGATTCCTTTCCCAGCTCAGTCACAGACTTGCTGTGTGATCTTGGGCAAGTCACTTAATCTACCTCATGCCTCAGTTCATCATCTGTAAAATGGGGAAAATTCTTTCCTAATTCACAGGCATGTTGTGATCTTAAATCCATGAATGATGCTGAGGTGCTCAGATATAGTGGTGATAACAACCATATCCAGCCCTAAAAATAAAAAAATCCCAGAAAGGCCCCAAAGTGGAATAGGTTCTGTATTTTAGCAATTATCTGGACAAGTTTGCAGAAAGCCTGCCAGAACTTTACTTGGATCTAGCCCAGTGCTATTATGCTTTCCTGAACACTTAATTTCACCAGATTTCAAATAAAGAAAACTACCATTCCCCTAGTTGTGGTGACCTGGTAACAGCAAGTGAATTGGTGAATAGAGTCGTGACATAACACGTTCTGGCCCTTGTCTCTAACTTCTGATCAGTCACAATTTTTGCATAGACTTGCAGAGCCATGAGGAGAAATTTCTATCAGTGCCCCATTACTGTCCTGGATATATTGATGGCAGGGCCGGTGCAAGGATGTTTCGCGCCCTAGGCGAAACTTCCACCTTGCACCCTCCCGCCCCCGCGCTCCTGCCCTGAGGCACCCCCCCCACGGCAGCTCCCTCTCGCCACCCTGAGGCACCCCCCCCGCAGCAGCTCCCCCCCTCCGCCCTGAGGCGCCCCCTTTGCGGCAGCTCCCTATCCCCCACCCTCCACCCTGAGGCACCCTCCCCTGCCCCAGCTCACCCCTGCTCCGCGCACGAGCGCCCCGAGCATGCCGTGGCCGCTTCACTTCTTCCACCTACCAGGCTTGCGGCGCCTAAGCTGATTGGTGCCGCAAGCCTGGGAGGCGGAAGAAGTGAAGCAGCCATGGCGTGCTCAGGGAGGAGGTGGGGCAGGGGTGAGCTGGGGTGGGGAGTTCCCCCCCCCTTACTTGCTGCAGGCAGCCCTTCCCACGCTCCCCTGCCCCAGCTCCCTCCGCCTAAATGCTGGTGGAGACTGGGGCAGCCGAACCCAAAGAAAATGGCACCCCCCAAATCCTAGCGCCCTAGGCGACCGCCTAGGTTGCCTAAATGGTTGCACCGGCCCTGATTGATGGGAAGGCAGGTATCCAGGGGCCCATGATTAAGCAATATAAAGAATGCATTATTGAGCAAATGCCAATAAGGAAGGTTAATGAACAAGTGTCACAAAATCAGGGGGAGTCAGAAAAGCTGAAATAGACCCAATAGCTATCAGGACTGGCAGTACTAATAGATGGTTCGCAGAGTACGTCATTTGACTGGAGAAGTCTGGACTGTGTTGATGCTACTGAACAATAGTGCTGCCGCTTTAGGAATCAGTTCTTTAGCATGACTAGAACATTAATGGTCAAATTTTAAAAGGGTTTCAACTCCTGTTTTGCAGGTACAGTCAAATAGCTAGACACCTAAATACCTACCTTTGTGTCTGCAATGAATTATGTGTGCAAAGTTGCACCCACAAAAGATGTTCAAATGTCAGACCATAAATGCTACTCATCATCAGCCATAACCAAAAGCTGAGATGCATTCCTCAAGCACTGAATGCAGGTAATTTGATAGGTTTATTGTGATCTGTTTGGATGAAGAACTAATATTAAAGGAATTCTTTTCATTATCAAATCTTTCTAGTCTGTTAGGATTTATTCAGGCATTTAACTTTCATTATTGTATATGGTTACATTCCCATGTGTCAAGCTGTTCTGGAATTTCATTCTTGGATTTTCTGTCAACCATTCTTGAACTGTTGGACAAGAGAAGGGCGGGGGGTGGGGGGAGAGGAATGCTACTATCTTTTAGCCAGGATTTTTTTTTCTTTAAAAAGAGAAATTGTACCATTAAGTAACATGCCAGAAATTAGGAAATCTCGAGGCTTGGAACAAACCAATTCAGCCTGTTAACAACAGATTTCTTTCATTGCTTTGGCATGTCAGTGATTATTCTAATGCAGAGCCTTGATGGAGACAGAATAATGACAGCAGGTACCCGCTGGAGGCAGTGATTTTCCTAAAACTGGCCCCCAATTAATTATGCTTAACAAGTTTAAAGGTCAAAAGCACGGATCTCTGTGATTGGGCACCTTACGTAGAGTGCACGATCCGGGGAGGGGCCGTTGACATCTTTGATTTTTCCCACACACAAACTGTTGGTACAAGATGTAATCTGTGGAATGAAAGGGCACTGGGGAGGATGATTGGGGACAGCTGTTCCCCAGAGGCCTTGAACTGCAGAGTCCTGCTATACTAATAATAATGCTCACTTTCCATGGCCCCGGGACAGGAGAGGTGTCAGGCTACAAAGAGACACAGATGGGAGTGAATAGGATTAAGCAGCACTGATTACATATAAGTATTTTTTCGCTAATATAATGGCAACACTTAAAAAAAAAAGTTAGCCCTCTCAAAGCTGGTCCATTTGTTTAAATAATTACAAGGCCAAGTCTGAAAACCTCTCCCCTGTCTGGAGTCTCATCCCTCACTGGATCCTATTTTGAGTCCAAAGAAAATGAATATTTCAACAGATGTTTCTTATTTTTGATAACTGAGATAAATGGGCTGAGATTTTGATTCTGATTTTTGTGTGGCTAGGAGGCCTGATCCACAACCCACTGAAATAAATGGTATGACCCCAATTGACTTTAATGGGCTTTGCGTCTGGCCCACAGTGTGCAAAAGCTTCCAGTTCTTTAGCTTTTATATAAAGTGCAATTCCACTTTTTATTTGATCTATAGGAAGAGCAAGTAAAGAAATCTGAATGTATTACTGCATGTATTTATTAATTCTCTCTTGTTCCCAGCTTGATCATCTAGTTACTTAGTGCTAGGGTTGATGCTGTACATACAGATACATCTTGCTGCTTTCTTACTGCAAAGGCACTTTGTTTACTTCATGCAATTTGCGTGACACTGAGTTTCTGGAGCAAAGCCATAGATATGGCAGAAAGAGCTGAATAGCAAGTGTAGTTTTCTCTTGATTCCATCGTTTGATATGGTGGAAACATAGGAGTTTGTATGCTGCGCCTGTCACTGTAGTATCTCAGTGCCTTCCAGAAGTTCATTGAGTGTCGTTAATGATATGGTTTGGATATGAAGCATCACCCTCTTTCATACCCATAATCAGTTTAGCTGTTGCACAACTTGAAATTTTGCAATGTACTTGCTATTTTAAAATGACAGGTTTCCCATTTTATTATTGCATTTAATGTGAAAAGTGTAACTTTACATTTTGTTAATCAGCTTTTGCCATGGCATACATAGAAGCAAGTGATCAAGTAGAATAGTTACATATAGCCTGCAAATTCCATCATCAGTGGTTTTTGAGCCTCATTGGTCATCCAAGTACAATGACACTTATCTCTTTCTCTCAGCCTAATTTAGAAATCCCTATCTGGAGACATTGTATTGTATTGAGTACAGTACAATCTGGTTGGTTGGTTGGTTGGTTGTCTTCAAATACACCTCTACCTTGATATAACGCTGTCGTTGGGAGCCAAAAAATCTTACCGCATTATAGGTGAAACCGTGTTATATTGAACTTGCTTTGATCCACCGGAGTGCGCAGCCCTGCCCCCCTGGAGCACTGCTTTACTGCGTTATATCCAAATTCATGTTATATCGGGTGGCAGTATATCGAGGTAGCGGTGTATACATTTTATAGAAGAAAGAGTATTGGCCCTCAAGGTTCTTCCAAGTTGTGTTAAATTGTGTTCAGGTGGAATTTAAGAGAAAAGCTGATTTTATAACCTCCAGTGCTGCGTTAGCTAATTTATGTAGTGACTCAGTTTGATTCCTGCGTTACATGTTAATCTTGCTAACTGACAGTGTGAACGGAGCATTACTCGAGCCAGGTATGGAGCATTCACCTGGAATCTATTTAGTCACTACTCTGTCGTTCTCCCATAATGATTCTATTTTCTCAGGTATTTTATTATAGGAAACAGCAGGAAGGATTTTCAATCTGTTCCTTGAATATTTCATAACAAACAGTATGCCAGCACAAAATCTCCTTGTGTGAGTAGTTACTATCAGAGTCTATTATGTGGCTGGCTTCACACCAACTTGGGTGAAGGTAGGAATGGGAAGTTTCATTTAACTTGTATGTGTAGAACTAGCAGTATCAGTGTGAACTATACCCAGAGCAGAACATGCATAAACTTTGGGGGCATCAGAGGTCTATATTCATATCCAAACTTGGTGGCTTATACACATCTCTCATGAGTTTTGAAAAGTTTGGTTTGGTTCTCATTTTATCTCAGATTTATTAAGGCATCAAGATTATAGATCAAAGACTTTATTGTGAATCTAGTGAAAATTACTTCACAAATTATATTAGACAGGACCCTCACCTTCAAATAGTTTGTGGTCCAAAGCAACTGTTTATGTACTAAAATTTCCAAATTATTGTGATATGACACACTAGATCCAAGATCTTATTCAAAACTTAGGGCAACATTCATTTCCAATTGACTAGGAGTCCATATTTTGCCTCTTTATACATTCATGTATACGGTACAGTCTGAATCCCAAAATTACTACTGCAATTCCCCAGGAATTAGCAACCACTCCAGTTGGAAAATACATTTTCAGTTGGATTATTTGGCAAGATTTCCATCTGGAATTGTGATTGTTTTGTCTTTATTATATCAGGCCCAATGATAATTTTCCCCTGACTTCGACATTTAGAGCTATGGAAATTGCTGGCCTTCTTTCTCTCTCAAAGTATCTTTCACGTTGTTTTGCCTCTTTATTGGAAATGCCATTACCGAGACCATGCAGATCATTTTAATGCAGACTGGATTTCAAAAGGCAATAGTCCAGTCATTGAGTCCATACAGCATCTGGGTAAGAGCCAGACCAAGAGGATAAGTGCACTGGAGCAATTTGGTATGCTCGGTTCCTTGACTTTTTTAATACCGCTTTACTACAGTACAAATACAGGCGAAGGAAATCTCCCACTGCACAGTACACAATATTTACATTAACAGACACAATTAAAAAGAATAGAAAATAAAATGGTCCTAATCAGACAGGTCACCATATAAGAGCTCCAGCCTTTAGGCAAACAATCTTGTAACAATCACTCAGTTATTACTGTTGTATAATACAATAAAATCATTGGTTAAAGATGTATGTCAAGCACCATTAAAACTCCAAAATACAACAATTAAGTACATCTGGGCAATAACAGTTCCTGGTGGATTTCATTAAAATATCTGGTGATCTAGTGAAATGAATATAACATGAACTCTTTATACCTTCTTGCATCTTTCTTTGGATATAAGAGTTGCATACTGGAGCAGTGTCTTAAGAACTAATGACAGGCACACTTGAAATGACTTGGAGGTTTGCTTAAATAATCACAAGTTGGAGTGCTTTTCTGAATCCACTCCGAACTTCCTAAGTCTGGCAGTCTTGGAAGAACAGATATTCTTGTGCTATTTCTGAATCATAAAGCTAGAAGCATACAAGGATAGCATTTCTCATAATTACGGTATTTGTTTTTTCTGCTTCTATGCCAAGTTGGAACTTTGCAGTGTAGAAGCCCAAGAAAATGAAAACAATGGGCCTAATTCGCCACTCTATTACTCAGTTTTGTGTTGATGAAAGTCCATTGCCTTCAGTGCAGTTACAGTGGCGTAAAAACTTGAGTAATATTGTAGCGCCTATTTAAACCTCAAAAAATTTGTGTTGCATTTGGTTTGAGTTTTGGAAAGTTTGGTTTGGTTCTCATTTTATCTAAACTGGTTGAGTAATTTTGTCTTCATTGTATGGTGTAGTATTTTGTTTTGTTTGTTTGGAAATGGTTTACATTTTTCTATATCTGAAAAGAGGAGAATAAGTGATTTGATTTGATTTGTTAATAAGAAAATTACATTTTACATTGCATTATGAATGAATCGTGCAATATCTGTCCATTCCCGCTACTGAATCATCACTTTTCCCCCACAGCCTGACTGTAGTCTCAAAAGTGATGGGACTTTGATTCTGTCAAGCTGTATATTTTATGTGATTTGAGTGAGATTTTTAAATAGGCCAAAACCAAGACACAGCAGGCATAAGCAGTGGCAATTTCATGGGCACGTGGCTTGCTTTTCTGACATAGGCAAACACTGACAAGCTGCCAATCTTACCATGTTTGTTTAGGTAACCTGGAATGCTGTACTATCACAAACTTCATAGGGAGTTTTAGCTTCAAGCACACATACAATTTATTACCTTGTTCCTGCAATCAGATCTACCTGGGCCAGCCCTTACACCTTTGAAGAGCCTCTAAAGAGAATGGGACTCGCACAGGTGAAACAGCCCACCTGTGTGTACCCAATGGCAGGACTGGAGCCTCTCTTTAGAGTCCCTCTCAACACTCCACTCAGAGTATGTCTGTACTGCCATCATGGGGTGTGGACGTACTCAAGCTAATGTTAATCTAGCTATCTCAGTTACCGAGTAATGAAGCTGTGGCAGCGCATACTTCAGCATGGGCTGTACAAGCTCACCCTGACCCCTGGGCTAACTTGTGCTGCTGCAGCCTCACTGCTCTTGTACCCAAGCTAGCTAGATGAAAGCTAGTTTGGGAATGTCTGTTCAAGCTACCCTGTGATTGCAATATAGACATACCCTCAGAAACTATTGCCATTTGCATCTCCTTCTACCCTTTGGTCTTTGCACTCTGCTGCCTCCTTGTCTACCTGCTATTGCTCTTAACTGCTCACAGCTGCATACTGCACATGAGTAAGAAGTAGTCTGAGGGTTTGTCTACATGGCCCCGCAGTGTGGACTACCGGAGCATGAATTGCTGTGTGTGATAAAATGCTGTGCTGTAACTATCCTGTGCAGATCTTGCTAGCGCAGACTAAAAGGTACGTACATTTCAAATGGGGCTATGTTAATGTGAACTAGGCACCTTTTTGTTCACGCTAGCAAGGTCTACACCAGGCAGTAACACTTCAGTGCACATTCCAACTCTCAGACACTGCAGGGCTGTGTAGACAAGTCTTAAGAAGCTGACAAAGGTATGCTAAGCCTGCGTGGTTCTGGATGTTTACCTCTCCTAGTGTCCACTCAGTGTTCTGATGCTAAATTGAATGGGGAAAGCTGTTGTTTTGGAAAGTGACTAGAGAACAGATTTCTGTGTGAATTACCAATTGTTATTGAATGAGTGCCCATGATCAGGGTTGTCCCTAGGCATACACAGAATACGCAACTGCATAGGGCACCATGAAATTTGGGACACCAAATTGCCCCAAATTTCATGGTGCCCTACACAGCTGCGTGCTGCATATGTGGCAGCACCAGCTCCAGCAACCAGCCCTATCCCTCAGCTGGCCCCCCAGCAGGCTGCGCCCACTGCAAGGGGCAGGGCCATCCCTAGTGGGTGTGGGGCCGTGGACAACTCCCTCTGCCCCACCTCTTAGCTTTCCCCCCTGCTTCGCCCCTGGCCCGGCCCCATTCCACGTCTTCCCCCAGTGACCCCACACTCACCGGCAGTGGTGGGAAGTGGAGCAACCCGGCCCCAGCCTGCTCTACTCCACCAGCTCCCAGCCACGTCGCCCCGCTTCCCGCTGCCAGTGAGTGCGGGGAGGGACCCCTTCCCCCAAGCCCCCTCCCCTGAGCGACAAGCGACACGGCTGGGGCCAGGGCGAGGGCCACTCTGGGCCCGTGGGGCCCCCCAAAGTGGCCCTCCACAGCTCCTGCCTCCCGGGCCCCACAGGCCTTGAACGCAGCCTAGATCCTGGAGGGGGGGAGCAGATGCCCCCCCATGGAGGCCTGGAGCCCCACAAAGCCCCCCCCGGGACAGCCCTGCTCATGACCGATTGACAACACTGGCTCTGTCCTCATAGCACATACACCACAGGCAGTTGCAGTTCAGTCTTACCCAAAGTCTGTCTGTCTCTAGGGTACTTATGGCCCCATCACCGTAGTACCTGGGTGCCTCACACTGTTTAATGTATTTATCCCCCCTCCCTGTAAGTCAGCACAGTGTTATTATCCCCATTTTACCAAGAAGGAACTGAGGCAAAGAGAGGCTAGATGACTTGCCCAAGGTCACACGGTAAGTGTGTTGCAGAACAGGGAAATGAATCAAGATCTCCCAAGTCCTAGGCTAGTGCCCTATCCATTGGACAGTCCTTCCCCACCTCCTTCCTCCTTATGTCCCCAACTCAATTGATTACTGGAGGGACTGCCGTTCACCCTTTGTGCCCATCCAGCCCTTGGGATGTTGAGGGTGCCAGATGCGATGGTAGATGTTTTTGTGATGTGGACATATGTCCACTAGTAACTGGGCTGAGTTCATCAATTCATTTCAGAAGCCACTTAACAACCAGAGAGTAAAAGTTTCACATTCCATTGTTAGTCCTCCAAATCTGGTTTTATATCTAAGTTTAATAGACTCTAGGACTGGAAGGGACCTCAAGAGGTCATCGAGTCCAGTCCCCTGCCCTCATGGCAGGACCAAATACTGTCTAGACCATCCCTGATAGACATTTATCTAACCTACTCTTAAATATCTCCAGAGATGGAGATTCCACAACCTCCCTAGGCAATTTATTCAGTGTTTAACTACCCTGACAGTTAGGAACTTTTTCCTAATGTCCAACCTAAATCTCCCTTGCTGCAGTTTAAGCCCATTGCTTCTTGTTCTATCATTAGAGGCTAAAGTAAACAAGTTTTCTCCCTCCTCCTGATGACATCCTTTTAGATACCTGAAAACTGCTATCATGTCCCCTCTCAGTCTTCTATTTTCCAAACTAAACAAACCCAGTTCTTTCAGCCTTCCTTCATAGGTTGTGTTCTCAAGACCTTTAATCATTCTTGTTGCTCTTCTCTGGACCCTCTCCAATTTCTCCACATCTTTCTTGAAATGCGGTGCCCAGAACTGGACACAATACTCCAGTTGAGGCCTAACCAGCGCAGAGTAGAGTGGAAGAATGACTTCTCATGTCTTGCTCACAACCAGGGGTGAGCTGCAGACGGTTCGCAACGGTTCGCGCGAACCGTTTGCTAAAATTAGACGCCGGACAGAGAACCGGATGCTAAAGTTCTCTGTCCGGCATCTAAGTTTTGCAAACGGTTCGCGTGAACCGCTATGCAATTCTGCCTCCACCTCCTGCCATGAAGCTCCTCCTTGCTTCTCCTCCCCCACGGCTTCCGGCGAATCAGCTGTTCGCGCGGGAAGCCTGGGAGGGCTGAGAAGCAAGCAGGCTTCCCCGGCCCAGGAAGACAACGCTGAGGTAGGAAACTGGGGGAGGGGGGCTTGTGCCCCGGCCGGTCCATGGCCGCGGCCCGTCCCCGCCTCCCGGCCGCGACCCTGCCCGGCCCCCACCCCCATCCCCGGGTCCCCGCCCGACCCTCCCTAGCCGCGTTCCCGGCCACGACCCTGCCCGGCCCCGGGTTCCCGCCCGACCCTCACCGGCTGCGGCACAGCCCCGCTTCCCCCCCCGTCCCCGGACGTGACCCTCCCCGGCCCCGCGTCCCCGACTCCCCCCGAACCCCTCCCCGGGTCCCCGCCCGACCCTCCCTGGCCACCCAGTCCCCGTCCCGGGTCCCCACGTTCCCGGCCCTGCCCGCCCGGCCGCGACCCGCCCGACCCTCACTGGCTGCGGCACGGCCTCGCCCCCAACCCCCGAACCCTCCCCAGCCGCCCGGCTCCAGCTGCACACACCCCGGCCCTGCCGTGCCCCCACCTACCGGGATGCTCGGCTCTGACACGGCCCCCACCTCCAGCCCGGCCTGGCCCGTGGCTCAGCCGCCCCTGCTGTTTTGCCAGGGGCCGGGCCCGGCAGCGCGGGTCTGGGCGTGGCGGCGGCCCGGCTGCCTGGCTCCAGCTCTGGCCGCAGCCCTCCTGGCTCCACCCGGCCAGCCACCTGGCTCCAGCCGCCGGGCTCCCTCCGCATCCTCCGGCCCGGCGCGCGACTCCTGTCCCAGCCCAGCCACGTCCAGGCAGCATGGTAAGGGGGCAGGGAGGGGGTGTTGGAGAGAGGGTAGGGGAGTTTGGGGGTGGGGGGGTTAGAGGGCAGGGAACAGGGGGATTGAATGGGGGCAAGGGTCCCGGGGAGCAGTCAGGAAAGAGCAGGGTTGGATGAGGTGGTGGGGGCACTCAGGGACAGAGAGAAGGGGTAGTTGTATGGGGTAGGGGTTCTGGGGGCCATTGAGAATGAGAGGAGGGGTTGGGTGGGGCGGCAAGGGGCAGTCAGGGGACAGGGAAGTGGGGGATGGGTCAGGGGTCTCGGAGTGTGTGTGTCAAGGAACATGAGGGGTTGGATGGGGCACGACCCCCCCCCCGAGGGGGGGGGAGGAGGGAACCCGTTGTTAAAATTTTGGAGGGAGGAGGGAACCGGTTGTTAAAAATTTGGCAGCTCATCACTGCTCACAACACACCTGTTAATGCATCCCAGAATCACGTTTGCTTTTTTTGCAACAGCATCACACTGTTGACTCATATTTAGCTTGTGGTCCACTATAACCCCTAGATCCCTTTCTGCCGTACTCCTTCCTAGACAGTCTCTTCCTATTCTGTATGTGTGAAATTGATTGTTCCTTCCTAAGTGGAGCACTTTGCATTTGTCTTTATTAAACTTCATCCGGTTTACCTCAGACCATTTTTCCAATTTGTCTAGATCATTTTGAATTATGACCCTGTCCTCCAAAGCAGTTGCAATCCCTCCCAGTTTGGTATCATCTGCAAACTTAATAAGCGTACTTTCTATGCCAACATCTAAGTCGTTGATGAAGGTATTGAACAGAGCCGGTCCCAAAACAGACCCCTGCGGAACCCCACTTGTTATACCTTTCCAGCAGGATTGGGAACCATTAATAACTACTCTCTGAGTACGGTTATCCAGCCAGTTATGCACCCACCTTATAGTATCCCCACCTAAATTGTATTTGCCTAGTTTATCGATAAGAATATCATGCGAGATCGTATCAAATGCCTTACTAAAGTCTAGGTATACCACATCCACCGCTTCTCCCTTATCCACAAGACTCATTATCCTATCAAAGAAAGCTATCAGATTGGTTTGACACGATTTGTTCTTTACAAATCCATGCTGGCTATTTCCTATCACCTTACCACCTTCCAAGTGTTTGCAGATGATTTCCTTAATTACTTGCTCCATTATCTTCCCTGGCACAGAAGTTAAACTAACTGGTCTGTAGTTTCCTGGGTTGCTTTTATTTCCCTTTTTATAAATGGGTACTATATTTGCCCTTTTCCAGTCTTCTGGAATCTCTCCCATCTCCCATGATTTTCCAAAGATAATAGCTAGAGGCTCAGATACCTCCTCTATTAGCTCCTTGAGTATTCTAGGATGCATTTCATCAGGCCCTGGTGACTTGCAGGCATCTAACTTTTCTAAGTGATTTTTAACTTGTTCTTTTTTTATTTTATCTTCTAAACCTACCCCCTTCCCATAAGCATTCACTATGTTAGGCATTCCTTCAGACTTCTCAGTGAAGACCAAAACAAAGAAGTCATTAAGCATCTCTGCCATTTCCAAGTTTCCTGTTACTGTTTCTCCCTCCTCACTGAGCAGTGGGCCTACCCTGTCCTTGGTCTTCCTCTTGCTTCTAATGTATTGATAAAAAGTCTTCTTGTTTCCCTTTATTCCCGTAGCTAGTTTGAGCTCATTTTGTGCCTTTGCTTTTCTAATCTTGCCCCTGCATTCCTGTGTTGTTTGCCTATATTCATCCTTTGTAATCTGACCTAGTTTCCATTTTTTAAATGACTCCTTTTTATTTTTTAGATCATGCAAGATCTCGTGGTTAAGCCAAGTGGTCTTTTGCCACATTTTCTATCTTTCCTACCCAGCGGAATAGCTTGCTTTTGGGCCCTTAATAGTGTCCCTTTGAAAAACTGCCAACTCTCCTCAGTTGTTTTTCCCCTCAGTCTTGATTCCCATGGGACCTTACCTATCAGCTCTCTGAGCTTACCAAAATCCACCTTCCTGAAATCCATTGTCTCTATTTTGCTGTACTCCCTTCTACCCTTCCTTAGAATTGGAAACTCTATGATTTCATGATCACTTCCACCCAAGCTGCCTTCTACTTTCAAATTCTCAACGAGTTCCTCCCTATTTGTTAAAATCGAGTCTAGAACAGCTTCCCCCCAGTAGCTTTTTCAACCTTCTGAAATAAAAAGTTGTCTGCAATGCAGTCCAAGAACTTATTGGATAGTCTGTGCCCCGCGGTGTTATTTTCCTAACATATATCTGGATAGTTGAAGATAATTTCCCTGGCTTTTACAGATAAAGCCTAAAAAGTTCAAATTCTTTCTCCACTAGTCATTTTTAATAATACTAAAAAGACATAACCTCTTTTTGATGGAAGATTTTATTTGTGCTTCTTTCTAACCGCTTGCTCTATACTTTGCCTGAAATCAAACCAACACTATTGAAATCGCATTTGCAATTCACACAGACATGTAAATCACCTTTAGGTTAGGCAATGGATCTGGGATTGAAGTAAGCACTGCATAGAATTATGCCGGTGCAAACTTTTCCATTACACATCAAATGATCATTTTAAGCACAGCAGCCATTATCACATCTAATGGAAAATAGAAATAAGATAGCCTGGTAGGTCATTGGTATGTAAAATGTTCCCTTTGGCATCCCATCTGCAGACAAACACAACTAGATGCTAATTTACACATGTTCCGAAAGACAAATTGAAAAGCATCTGATATCAGTAATCTTGCAATATTTCTCAGAAGAAGGTTTTTACATCACCGGTGGGTCCCAGGCATTTCTCAAGTAGGTCACCAGGGAGATTATATTTCAGGTCAGCATCTTAATGACTAGTTGCTTTGCCATGCTAAAGAATTCCATATGTCACTTCTTTCCTACCTAATGCTTTATGAAAACTGTCAGAAACATCTCTTGGAATTTTTCAGAACTGTTGAGGGTTTGCAGAGGTAAATAACTGTAATTGTACTACACAGTTTGTGAACAAACACTAGCAATAATTATTTTTGTATAGTGCAATGCAGCTTTTCTGCCATTTGAACAGAAATTGACAAGTTATTGTTTTACATATTTTGGCAGTGTATGAAAAGATTTTCCATAAACACAGCCTCACTTAATTGTTTACCAGCATCTCCTATTTTGTTTAATGTAAGTACAGGCAGCTATGACATTTGTTCATCCAGATCAAGAAGCCACTGAAATAAGGATGATGGGCTGGTCAGCCTTCCACATATTTCCAGGGAAGCCAGTCACCAGAGCCGTAACTAGCTATTTTTGCACCCGAGACAAGAATATAAAATTGCACCCTCCCCCCTCCATATAATTTCATAGTAGTTACTTTGTAAAAAAAAAAGAAAGAAAGAAAGAAAAATATGTAAATAACAAGAATAATAATGATAATAGAATGTTTATTTATTTTAATCATAAGATCCGTGTACAAAATCAACTAATACATATAAGGTAGGAAAGAGTTCTGTGGCACCTTATAGACTAACAAACGTATTGGAGCACAAGCTTTCATGGGTGAATACCCACTTCATTGGATGCATCCGATGAAGTGGGTATTCACCCATGAAAGTTCATGCTCCAGTACGTCTGTTAGTCTATAAGGTGCCACAGGACTCTTTGCCGGTTTTACAGATCCAGACTAACACGGCTACCCCTCTGATACTCTACATATAAGGTGTGCATCATAGTGCATCATGAACTGTGGGGGTTGGGGTTGGGGCTTGCAGCCGCGCATCCATGTCGGAGTCAGAGCTCACAGCCCGGCACAGCAGTTGGGGCTCTTAGCCCCGGAGCTCCACACAGGGGTCAGGGTCAGGGCTCGCAGCTCACAGCCGCTTGCATGCGTTGGGGCTCGTAGTCCCGCTGCTCCACACAGGGGTTGGGGCTCATAGCCATGCATCATGGTCGGGGCGCACAGGGGTCAGGGCTCACAACTTGCAGCCGTGCGCCGGGGTCGAGGCTCGCTACCCCCCACATAACCAGGTCGTGACCCCCCCGAGAGGTCGCGATCCCCAGTTTGAGAACCAATGCTTTATCATTACTGTAGGGTGTATTCTACTTATTTTCCACTTACATTGTACATTTGTCATGATGCCATGTGCATATTATGTGATTATAATTTTTCATAAAATAATAAGAATTAAAAAACTTTGTCTTTTTCTGCGCCCCTCAGCTTTGCGCGCCCAAGGCAAGTGCCTCACTCGCCTTGCCCTTGTTACGGCATTGCCAGTCACCGGCACCACATTGGGAGTTAATTGCCTAGTGAATATACTATGATCAAAGAGCTATAAATTTGGTGCACAGGTGCTGCATATTTTAACTACAGGAACAACTACCTAACATTTGAAAGTAAGAAGAATTCACTTGATGACATATTTTTGAGACTACTTTGAGTGTTGTTTGGCAAATGTTAGTGACTGACAAAAATATTAATGCCAAGAAATTTGCTGGCACAAAATTTTTTTCTTTTCTGTTTTCTTTTTGGATTGGGGGCTGAGAGGCGTTTAGAAGGGATAGACTCCAGATGTCAGCTGGAAAAAAATTCCAAGCTGATCCCAACAGAGAATGCTCTGAATCAAAAGACTCTATATTCTAACAGAGTATGAGGTTCAAAACAGACTTTCAGTTCTGTTTAAGAAGGGCATTATCTGTGCTAGGAGCTATTCTGTTTTCTGACTGTATTTGTATTACAAGCTTATTCATATTCAGAGGAAATGCCCTAGGTCAGCAAGTGTTCAGCTAGGTAACCCTGAGGTCAGGTTTAATTGCCCTAAAAGGTGGCACATGGCAATGAATGAGCTGTAATGATTTAGATAGTATCTATTTCACATCAAGAAGTTTCCACTCTGAAGAGACCTAATCGAAAGTAATCTGAAAATTAGGGAAAATAAAAACCATGCCCACAGTTACCTAAATACCTATTTCCTTGCATTTTATGCCCTAAATAACCTCATTCCTGAGAAGTTTAATTTTTCCCTTCTGTCAATATGCAATTGCCTGGGAGAAATGTTTGATCATAATCAAGCATTTTAAAAGCTGTGACTGTTAAAATATTATTGTTCCAATAAAGAATATCAGAGGGGAAAGTGTCAAATAGAAAGGAAGGGAGGCTAGCAAAGAAAACATTATATGCATGTTCCATGGGAGTTCTACTCGTGCAGTATTACTTTAGTTCTTATTAAAATACACCTAAAAATATAAGACATCCAGTAGCCTTCATTTAACCTCCTTTCACTCTCACAAATAAATAATAATATATACTTACAGGCAAATTTTAATATTTTTTTTCGCTACATTTAAATAGGGCTGGTGAAAAGCTAAAGAAAAGCCTCCTGAACTGGATCTGGGCTCTGCCAAAATTTGAGGTGTGTAATTCTGAGTGTTGGTTTGATCCGTCTCTAATAAGAAGCAATGTAGCTCTTCTTGTCCTTATCGCTCCCAGGAATCAGACAGTGTGTGTTTATCTCCATTTTTACATATATGTATGTTTAATTCCGCTTCACACCATTCTCCTTTTCTCCTTTCAGGTGGGAGAACAGGGAGGGGGAGTAGTATGAATGACACAGTCGTGATCATGTAAAGTACAAGTTGCTAGCGCTTAGTGTATTGCAATCTTTAATTGGGAAAGCTGATCATTTCTTCTTTATGGCTCTTATTCATTTAAGCATGTGCTTAAATTTAACCGCAATGGGACTTTAACATGCTATAGTGCTTTGATTAATTGGGGCCTAGTAGAAACAAATTTTGAAAAGAAAAATATATGTATAGTTGGAGGAAAAGGAGCAATTTGGTTTCTGTCTTGTCATTCATGACTTTTTTTTTCTTTAATATAGCTAGACGGGTAGCTGTTTAGCTATGTAACAACTCATCATGTGTTCAAAGGTATATGAAGAAAGCTAACCTATAAACTTATGGCTGCTTTATAACACCAGCAATTTATAAAATAAGGTAAGATTATATTAACCCTTGGAGTGCCAAGCCTGCGAGGAGAGCAAAGTAGTTTGATATATGGGAACTAGGAGAATTTTCAGACGTAGGCGCCAGTATTAGGCTAATGTGAGCTATAAACAAACGTATCACTGGTTTAAATTCCAGAATAAAATCTACCAGCAGAAGACTGTAGTTATACTCCTCAAATTTAATTTATAGTGTACTGTCAACAACTTTCATTAAAGTTTGTGTTTTGGGACCAGACAGGAAAAGCTCCTGTCAATGATGTCTTAACTCTCAAATCGAATAGAAGGGAAAGTTATTTTTATTTGAAGGTAGACATAATTATCCAGACGTCATTGTTTGGCCTGCTAATTAAATTAATCCCTTTTTAAAACTTTAAGGGATCACTTTAAAAGTAAAAGTGCTAAATAAGTAGAAAGAGAGAATAGAAATGTTGGGAAGGGGGTGTTTTCAAGGTATTTCTAATGTATTGGGGAATTGATAAAAAGCTACTGATTTTTTTGGTGTCTGACTGTTTGTTTCTTTTATAGGTTTAAACCAAACCATATTTTTAGCCTTTTGTTAATCCGTCCAATTTATTGACATAACTATTTTATTTTACTGGCAACCACAATTTTTTATCTTCTTAAATAGGTGCAGCCCAAACTTTTAGTCACACTTGGCCTTCAGCATTCTTTATGATATATATATTGTACATGTTTCTAGAATTTGAAATCCCAAATTCATCATGCTAGCTGTGAAGTCATTACTGTGTATCTGAAAGAAACAGCGCCATTTCTGTTCTTATTTACACTAGTGTAAATCACCAGTGAGATCAGTGGAGTTACTCTGCATTTGGCTCATAAACTTTGAATGGTGACTGTATAGTAAGAGGCAATTTAAATCCTCATACTGAATTAAACCAGGAGATAGACTCACCAGATCTGTACAGGATGGTATAAATTGTGCCTCCTTGTGTCAGCTGATACCCCTGCAGCCTCAAGGGGGTGGGGTTCAAGCCAAGGGAGAGCAGGTGGTGTTCCTGCCGCCTGTCCTTCTATGGGGTTTCTACTAGGAGAAAGGGGTTTAAGTAGCAGTCAAGGACCTCTAGGAACTTTGCCAGTAGAGACTCTTTAGGTGATGCACTAAACTAGAGAATCCCATGCTCTTCCAGGCCACTGCTGCCCATATTTTGGGTTGTGCTATTCTCTTGAAGGCACCAACAGAATGGAGGTTTGTGGCAGCAAGTGTATTTGAGCTGTTGCATGTAGCAAGGTGTCCTCTGATATTTCAGTGTAAGACTATCAGCCATCGTGCAGATAGTGAAAAGTGAGCGCATGCCAGATGCTCTCACTCAGAAATGATCATTACAGTATTGACCAGAATTCTTCCACGTTGCACTTTGACTCTAGCTCCAACACAATAGCACTAGAAATCACTAGATTTCCAAGTTTCACTAGGTCAAAGGTTTCTCCTTCACTTCCTCCATCCCCTGTTCAGAACCACATTATGTCCTTGAAAATTCCTATGTAATCTAATGGGTTTTACAACTATTATTCTAGAAACCAATAGAATTTAGACAGCCTTTCTATGGAAGGTCCAGCAATGTTGAATAATGGGAGGGTCCCATCATGCAATTTATACTTGTACAAAAATAAAACATGGCTCCCTTGGTTATTCGTTTATTAAGCCCCAGGAACAAAATGTTAATTCCCATTCCCTCATAAATATGTGGTTGTTACACAAGATTACATTAAAGGAAAGAAGAGAATATTGAACAGCAGAATCACTCAGATAATTTTATGTGCTTGAATGAGAGCTGGACCCATAAGCTTAAAAAAAAGGGGGAGTGGGAGTGGTTTAAGTAATAACCTGAAAATTCCTTGAAGGTCTTCCAAGAAGTATTGAAGATAAGAAAATGGAAATAGTCTAAGACAGTGGTCCCCAACCTTTTTCGTCTGTCAACGAGCCACCAAGGACCGTGGCTGGTGGCCAAGATCCGCCGAAATACCGCCGAGAAGCGGCAACGACAAGAGGCGTCGCCACCGAAAATCAGCAGCATTTCGGCGGCGACACCTCTTGATGACACTGTTTTTTGGTGGCAACGCCTCTTGACGTTACCACTTCTTGGCGGTATTTCAGCAGATGCTTGTCTGCCAGCCAGTACGCGGGTGCACATAGATGTCCCGGCGGGTGCCATGGCACCCGCGGGCACTGTGTTGGGGACCACTGGTCTAAAACATGCTGGATACTTGTAGAAAGGAAAAGAAAAGTATCAAAATATTTCTACAGAAAAAGTCACTGTCTGTACAGTATGCAAGATAATTAGTTTCTTTTCATGCTATAATACTGAACTAATCTTTTTGTCATGTTTCTTCTTTAATTTTATCTTTGTTGTTGCTCTTAGGACAAATGTCAGGAAGGGCTGGTGGCTTTAAGGAGTTCTGTGTTTAAGGAAACCAGGGAGTTTGTGGCTACCAGCGAGTCCATCCCCTCGCTCTGCTGCTTGGATTCAGCCAGTTAGCGAGAGGTCAGTTAGGCTTGTAGAGCACATAGAGTGGAAGAGGCTGTCTGTGCAGACAGTTGTGAGGAACTCGACAGGGAACAGCATCAGCTACTAGTTAGTTCTAAACCTATTTTATACTTCCGTGAGTGGAGAAAAATTTGAGATGGTGAATGGTACTATGCTGTTTTTTGTGGGGAAAAAATTAGTGGAGTTAAGATTTTTTGCATCCCGTCACAAAGTTTGGAATATTGAATGCATGCTGGCTTATCATTTTTTGATGTCCCCCTGAGTGCTTTTGTCAAAGCAGCATGGCAGCATGTGTGCACATTTTAAATTATTTAAATCATTTGTGGTTCAACAAAAATTCAGCTTTCATCTTTTTATGTAAAACAGGCACAAATAGTTTCCAAACAGGCACTGTGAGTCCTTGCTGTGTTTTAATGACATGAAAGAATTTAGAGTTACTGAAATCCCCTTCCCTTAGCACCTGAACACAAGGATTCTTCTGGGCTTTAAAAAATGCTACCCTTACAATGTTTGTTTCCTTCAAGCCTTCAACGAAATTAATTTCTTTTATCACATCACTATGCGACTTCTTTCTCAGTGGGTTAATAGATACCATTCTGTAGATGTAACCATAGCTATTGCTTTCGGGCCAGCCCTAGACCAAATGGTGCCCCAGATGAGGAGCATCTTTGGCGACCTCCCACCTTCATTTGTTAAACTCTTGAATGCGTTATTTTTATTGTGTTTGTAGCCCATTTCATGACTTTGATGCACGATTTGCATGCAGTATTTATCCCTGACATATAAGATGCTAAATGTGCACACTAGGATCTGTAAATCTGTATTTATTTATGCAACATATTTATTCAACACAGAGGTCTTTATCATTGATGTCTGAACATTCCCCATGTGTCAGCATCTGGTGAAAGTCCATACAATTGTTTAAGAGTGTTTCCCTCTCTGCCAGCTGCTTACTAAGCAGCTTCCCCAGGTCTTTTTGTGATGCTTCATTTGTCCAAAACTTTCTTCAGTGGACACTCAAGCAGTGTCAATAAGTGAGCAAAAAAACTCAGTCTTGAATTTTTCTTCCAAGCTTCTCATCACCTCATCTCTGCCCTCATAATCAAACTGGCTCTTCTTCTGATGAATATGAATTTCCTTGAAGACCGGCTCAACTCCTAAGTTTTCCACCATTTCTTTGGCAGTGGTGATGGTATATACAAATCTGTTGTCTCTGTAGGCCACAACAAAATCAAGGCAGCTTCTCATCAAAGTAGTAGCAGTTATGATGTCCATCGACTGAATTTGTAATGCCTTGCTTACAATGATTACTTGGAACAGGATATCAGGCCAAACCACAATTGAAACCAGAAATTTGAGGTTAGTGATCTGGTTTGCCAGGCTTTGTGCCTCATGTCAGATTCCAGCCTCAGCTTTATTTGACTGCACCAGTTCCATCACGGCATTGTAAACCTCAGTCACTTGGTACCTCACTGGCCTTACGCTGTTAATGTAGCTCTCCCAGCAAGTGTCACTTAGCAGCTTCACAGTCAGATTTGTAACATTGTCCATGAGGAGCTTCCACCTGATAGCTCATGCTGAAAACAGGACGTATATCCTTTGCATTACTCCAAAGAGAGATACTGAATCTAAAGAAGATAATGCTGCATCTGACATAACCAGGTTGAGGGAATGGCATCCAGAAGGCATGAAGAAAGCTCTTGGATTCAGCGCAAGGATCCTTGTCTGGATGCCACTGTTTCTTCCCTTCATATTTGCACCATTATTGTTGCCTTGTCCTGCGGCTTTATTTTATTCTCATTTAAAATGTTCATAAACAGTTCTGTTAGGCCTTTTCCACAGACCAGAAACAATAAAGTGTTCCTTTACTTATAGGCACTGACTCTGTGGGTGCTCCGGGGCTGGAGCACCCACAGGAAAAAATTGTGGGTGCTGAGCACCAACTGGCAGCCCCCCATCAGAACCTCCCACTCCCCCCAGCACCTTCTGCCCGCCGGCGAGCCCCACCGATCAGCACCTCCCCCTCCCTCCAAGCACCTGCCACGGATCAGCTGTTTCGCGGTGTCCAGAGGCTCAGTAGGGAGGAGCGAAGGCGCAGCACGCTCAGGGGAGGGGGCGGAACTGGGCGGGAAAGGGGCAGGGCAGGGAAAGGAGACTCAAAGAGCTTGGCTTGTTTAGCCTAACCAAAAGAAGGCTGAGGGGGGATATGATTGTTCTTTATAAATATATCAGAGGGATTAATATCAGGGAGGGAGAAGAATTATTTAAGCTTAGTACCAATGTGGACACAAGAACAAATGGATATAAACTGGACACTAGGAAGTTTAGACTTGAAATTAGATGAAGGTTTCTAACCATTAGAGGAGTGAAGTTCTGGAACAGCCTTCCAAGGGGAGCAGTGGGGGCAAAAGACATATCTGGCTTTCAGGCTAAGCTTGATAAGTTTAGGGAGGGGATGGTATGGGATAGCCTAATTTTGGCAATTAATTTAGCAATTGATCTTTGATTATCAGCAGGTAAGTATGCCCAGTGGTCTGTGACGGCATGTTAGATGGGTTGGGATCTGAGTTACTATAGAGAATTCTTTCCTGGGTGCTGGCTGGTGAGTCTTGCCCACATGCTCGGGGTTTAACTGATCGCCATATTTGGGGTGAGGAAGGAATTTTCCTCCAGGGCAGATTGGCAGAGGCCCTGGAGGTTTTTTGCCTTCCTCTGCAGCATGGGGCACAGGTCACTTGCTGGAGGATTCTCTGCAGCTTGAGGTCTTCAAACCACAATTTGAGGACTTCAATAACTCAGACATAGGTTAGGGGGTTGTTATAGAAGTGGATGGGTGAGATTCTGTGGCCTGCATTGTGCAGGAGGTCAGACTAGATGATCATAATGGTCCCTTCTGACCTTAAAGTCTATGAGTCTAGGGCGGGGGCAGGAAGTGGTGGGGCGGGAGTACGAAGAAGCAGAGTAGGGGTGGAGTGTGGGGGAGGCTGAGCAGAGCTGGGGGGGAGGCCCCCCTCAGTTGATTAGAAACTCGGCGCCTATGCCTTTACTTGGATACAGCCATCCTTGTTGTCAATAAATCTTATTGTCAATGACATATATTCAGTGTGACTAATGTTACGAAAACAGTCCATTATTACGCGTAGTACTTTGCTTTGCCGAGCCACATCAACATGTTATCAAGCATCTTCCTTGCTGTAAGGTCAATCAATTTTGCTTTGAAATGTTTTGCTGCAGTAATGGCCCATAGCTTCTTTACGAACTACTTGACATCGGTGCTCACGCATGACATCATCGTATTTCCCAAGAAGCTCTACCAAACCAAGGAAATTACCCTTATGTTCAGTGAACAACTAATCCAATGAGCAGCAGAAAGCCAAATTATTCTTTGCAAGGAAGAGGGTAATTGAGATTAGACACGTGAACCCGTTTCTTCAATGCTGGATTTGGCCAGGTGACTTTTCATTTTGCTTCAGAGCATCAGCTAAGTTATGCCAGTAATTGTACCTGGAAAGCGCAAGCAATGATTTGGCATTCTTATCAAATATTTTGCAACAAAACCAGAACACTTTGTTACTTTCGAGTAAACTTGCCAGTGTCGATTCAGTTTCTCACCATTCTCGAGCACTCTTTCGCAGTATGACTTTGAGAAGTATTGCTTCTACTCATTTACTGGAAACATCATATCCTTGATTTTGCCCAGCCTATACAATCAATATTGGCAGCGTTTAGGATTGCCAGCTACAAAGCAGGATCTGATGTATTAATTTGTGGCATGCAGTTTTTCTCACTGTTGCTTCTGCCATCACGTGAGGCTGATTCCTCTTTGTTTTTTCTCCCCTTTCATGTAAACCAGATTATTCTTTGTCATTACTCTCCTTTTCATGTGAGCCACATTCTTCTTTATCATCACTCTCTTTTACACCACCAGGAAACATGGACAATTCTCCATCACTTTCCTCACATTTCATTCCTTATCTTCAGGTAAATCTGCTAAATCCTTAGTAATAGGACTTCTATCATTTGTGCTTCACTCCTCAATTTCTTCTGCACTGGGATGATCGCTACTGCTTAAAGCCTGGTCTTTGTTGTTCTTTTTCAGGTATTTTCCTATCAAATTTGCCCCAAACTAGATGCAGTTGAGCTTTTCGCTTCTTATACTGAGCTCCTGAAGGCCTTTTGGGGAAAATAGAAAGTATTAGGGAGAGCAAAAGTCTTTGCTCCTTAGTCTTAGAAAGTCATTAAACATGTTAAGCGTAGCAAAAGAAGTAACAATATTTCTTTTATATTGTTGCGTAGATAGAGGTTTGATAGACATCTCTGGCGACTCATTAAATATGTCCTTTATTAGTCACTACTTACATTCTTCAAGTCTTAAAACACAAGTACACTTTCACAATTACACAGTAAAACAAGTATCAGAGGGGTAGCCGTGTTAGTCTGGTTCTGTAGAAGCAGCAAAGAATCCTGTGGCACCTTATAGACTAACAGAAGTTTTGCAGCATGAGCTTTCGTGGGTGAATACCCACTTCTTTGGATGCAAGCAGTAAAACAAGGTTCACAATATTGCAGCTATTTTCCCTTTTGTCACTAACAATAAAAACAGCACTCAAGCGGCACCCCCCACCAAGTCCAGGACCCCAGGTGATTGCCTGGGTCATCTGCCCCTAAATCCAGCCCTGATTGCTTTTCTCCTTTAGAGATAAAGGTTGAGATTTTCAAAGCAAGAACTTAAACAAAGGAACTTAAATATATATTTTTCCATTCAATTTAAAGATGCGTGTCTAACTCCAAAACTACTTTCAAAATCTCAAATGGCACAACCACACACACAAACCCCAATCTCTGTGATTTCCCATGACCATTTTCCTTCTGATTTTGGATCACCATGTTTTTAAGCAATACTTCCATGGTATTTACAAATGACATTTCTAACCTTTTTCTTAAGTGTTAAAAAGGGCATAACAATGGAATTAAGAAATAAACAAAGAAGTCCCCTTGCAGTAGATGCTATGTATGGTCCGTCAAAATGAACTAAATGGAACTCAGCCAAATGTGCTTTAAATGCCTGTCATCTTTAAAGCCTGATGTATATTGAACATTTGTACGACCTTTAAGTTCTGTGCTCCTGTTGCCAAAGTTATGTTCTTTGGAATGGAAATCTTCCTTTTTCTTTTTCTTTTTAATCTGGAAAATACATACGCTACACATGGAGAAATTCTGTGACACAAGACAGTGGAGAGTGGAACCATCAGCCAAATACCTCTGAACCTTCCTATATGAGAAAGTGCATTTGTTACTGTTTCTTTTTCGGTTACCATCCAGGCATCTTGTTGCAAAGCAGGGACATTTTAAAATATAATTTGCATTTGTTAAGATATTGATCCCAGTTGCACTGCTTAAGGCCTGGGAGTTTCCCCAAATACAATAACTATGTTTACATGCAGTAGTCAGAGAGGAAATGACATGTGAAAGCACTCTATATGGAGATGGTATTTTGTTGCAATTATACATAAGCCATGTGTTTACACGGGGCTTTTAGGGAGAATTCAAAGCATGTCTCCTTTTTGTGATGCATCAACAAGCATATCAAATGCGTGTTCAAAAGGCTTGTTCTTTTTTGCAAAAATAAAAACCAAATGGCTGAGTAATTTCCAACAGAAAAAATTTGCTATAGCAATTCCATGGTCTATTTAGAACACTTTTATAAAACCTTTTAAATAATAAAACTCTACACTCCTAATTAAAAAATACCCTACTGACTCTGTTGGGTTCAAGTTTCTAAACATTATGCATTGTGAAGCCATTATATTAAATGCACAACTTTTTTCCTTTGAAGATCATATATTCCACTTTTTTCCCTCCATTAACCCTCCGAAATCCCTTCATGAGGATTCATATGGTGTTGCTTTAACATAGGCTGTTGTGTTCCCTCAGGATGAACTACAAGTTCTTGAGGGGCTGCCATTTTGAATTCAGTCTTCTTTGAAGCAAATCCCCTCCACTGTTTTTTTAAAGGTTAGGGCCGCTGGAACTGTGCTGATTTACACCAGCTGAATCTGGTCCCTAGTTTTGCTAGTGCTCATTTTATCATTGCCCGTGCTCAAATGTGCATTTCAAGCAGAGATTCTTCTACTCTTTACTCACAGAGAGTCATCCCTTATGCTACAAGTCCCATTGAGCTCAAGGGGCCCATTTGTGGAATAAACTTCTGCTCAGCATGAAGACAGGTAAGGTATCAGAATGTGGGCCTAAGCTTGTGAACCTTTCAAATCAAGAGTAAAGCAGCAAATCTAGAATGGAGGCTCAAGAGCATGTTCCCTCAGCTGATTTCTGAAGGGTTGAAAAGCTTTGCTTTCATTTAGTTATACATACTTGAGCATCGCCATGGTATTCTATTACTGCTGTACTTTACCATAACTGTATAATTCTAAAATGTCATCTTGCCAATGTGAAATTAAAGACTATATACATTATCCATGCCAAACACTGAATCAAGTGCAGTTGTTTCTCCTAAGTCAGACAGAGAGAGACAGAGAGAGAGAGAGAGAAATTGTGCATGGGCATTGCATTGCTTTGGCATTAAGTGCTGTCACTAGATAGTAACTTAAGTTTTAATTAAATCTCCTTTGTCATAGCTTTCTTTTCAGTGGCCTCTTCAAACTTCCTTTCAAGTGTAACACTTGTAGCTAGCCTTGTTTCAAGATATGTTTGAATGACAGGTCTAACTTTTAGTATCATATTACAAAGGGCCCATTAAGAATGGTTCTCATTTTCTTTAACAAGATGGTCTGGTAATTTACCCTCAAAACAAACAAGTTAAACACATTGCAAACTAAAACCATAATCTTTGCACTCCCATTACAGCAGTAGACCAGCTAACATCATGCATAAACAAACAGATTGGCTAATTCTTTTGTACTGTAAACAGGATACACACTGCATTGTTATATGGCAGTGTACCCCTGTTTTTGAGTAAGTACAGCTCACCAAACCAGTATTTGAAAAACCAGTGCCTAGCCATTAAAGTAACCAACTAAAATTAGAACACAATTGAATCACCTATCAGAGGTTATTTTGATAGCCAAATTTTTAGCAGTGCATGCTTGCAGAATTCTCCTGGGCAATATTCTTGTGTGCATGCACAGGTTGGGGTTTTGACATAAATGTGTATGTAGAAAACCTGATTTGCATGTGCTCACTGGGGTGCATCTGCATGCTTAAACTGTACATGTGCCTGTTTTAAAACTTGGCCAATCAGGTGCATGACAGTAGCATTGCAATTAAATAGTCTGAACAATTCTGTAAAGGTTAGTATTTCCCATTATTTGATGAGGCAATAAGTCTGGGGAAATGAGCATAGGTTTGGAAGTCAGGAACTCCTGAGTCCTATCAAACTTGTAAAGTGCCATATTATATAAATACAAATATAATTATTTCTTTAGAGATTCAGGGGACAAGTTGCTTTACAAGGTATTATGAATGTTCAATTTAACTCATTTACAGTCAGATTTAAATCCCAATGGTAAAGGATCAGTGTTAGAAAGGAAGTAAGGAGACGCACTGGGATTTTTAATCCAATTTCTTCTGGCATGACCCTTTGCTTACTCTTCTCACCAGACCATAGTAATTAAAAATGGAACAGACCCAGTAAATCATTGAGGCTATTCCAACTCGAGAGCAGAATATATTCTCTTGATACTATAGCGTGCTTTATTTTAGCCTTCCTCTTGGTTTCACAATCTAAATTTCCATTGTCTAACAACCAACATATTGGTAAACTACAGACTTCTAGCTGAAAAGGTTGGGATGGCCTTGCCCTTCACCAGCTAGATGTCTATTAGAAGATATTTGTAACCTGAATTCCTGCCATCCCCCTCAATAACCAGGCTGTCCCCAGACTTTAAGCATCTGGAAGCACCTTTAGGAATGGACACCCTCCTATGTACACCTGTGAATGAGAGTGCAGGTCAGGTAAATCCACCTCCTCCACCTCTAGCCGAGGTCAGACAATTATTTTTCTTGTTTTCAAGAATAGCCGACAGTAATTGCACAATAACTGCCTAATTCCAAAAGTATCTTGAAGTAAGCAATGCCTCTAAGAAAGCTGAGAGAAAAATCAATAGTATGTGTCTAGATTAGGGTGACCAGACAGCAAATGTGAAAAATCGGGAGGGGGAGGGAGGGTAATAGGAACCTATATAAGGAAAAGACCCAAAAATCGGGACTGTCCCTATAAAATCAGGACATCTTGTCACCCTAGTCTAGATATGTATCTAGTCTAAAGACTGGCAGCCGTCTCACTCACTAGGCAGTGTTGTAGTGCCAGTTAACTCTCATTCTAGAGCTCCTGTGTTTTTCCTAGCTCTGTCTCCTAGCAACTCAGAATGTGAGTCATTTCTTTTCTGACATGGAAGCTCTCCCAGACTCAGAGATTCAGCTTTCTCCATCCCTGCTGCCCTGTCCATCACTCCTCCATATCTCCTTCTTGGGTGAGACTCTTTTGACTCCTTTCATTTTTAGTGTGTACATCCGGTGCTGTCAGTTTAGATGGGTATTGTTATGCATATACAATGTTATTTCTCCATTTCAGTAAATTAGAATAAGATTTTGCAGGTTGGTTCTGCTGGCACAAGGTGCCATTATATATTTAATGCAAGCTGACTTTTTTTGGAACATGTGGCCATATTTTTCAAATTGTCACTCACATAGCACATCACGTTAGAATAGGAACTCTTCAAACCTGACTTGATATTAGGTAAAGGCATATAAACATTTTGCATGCCACTAGATTAGACTAAAGTCCGCTGATTGATCATTTTCTTCTTCTGAGGTGATTTACTGGCCCAAATGATTAGATAAATTCAAACTCCTGTAGTCCCAGTTTTAAAATTACAATATTTCATTATTTCATTGTATATCAGATATGATGTCTCTTGGATGGTACCTGCACTGTCACAGTATCAGTCAGTGCTACTCCTTTTAGCACTCAACCGGATCCAAGGTTCATGTCACAGAAGGGATGGATTATGTATATTTGCCATCCACTTCATGCTCTGAAACTCTTGTAGGGAAATATGATTTAGCTAAGTGGACATACGATGGAGCAGTTTGTATGCCAAGTATACACTGTGCCAGAGCAGCATTTTTTGTGTGTGTGTGCATTCAGTTCTATAGGCAAAACAGGCCTGGAGAAAATATTTGATGGTCTTGCCCATCAGTGGCTAATGGTTTGGAGAGCATTTCAATGAACATCTGGAGATATCTCACCTAATCAATTCCCTGCCATTCCGGGGGCCATGGATGTTGGTGGTATTTTGGTCTCTCCCTGTGACACAATTTACTCTCCTGAGGACTGAAATGCTTTAGTGTAACTAAAGTCTTTGGGCTTAATATAGGAGTGTATGGGTGAAAACTAATGGCCTGTGATACAAACGAGGTCAGACTGGATGATCTGATGGTTTCTTCTGGCCTTAAATTCTATGAAGCTATGAAATGCAATGACTAATGACCTCTAATGGAAATAATTTTTTAGCTCAAGCATGAGCAAAATATTATTTCCCAGATGTATTATTTTGCATTTGTTTCAGGTTAGATACATGACTCTCCCTCTGCCCTCACTAGTCAAAACTGGACTTTTGATCTTCCACCACTGTATTTAACTAATGACTGGTTCCGTCACTCCCAATAACTAGTTCTGGTCTTCCTACCTCCCATAAATGAACAAATACTGGACTCTTCTGGGGCTGCAGGATGTGTAGGAAACTGTCTCTGTTAGCAGCTCTTCTCCACATGGGTCTGTTTTCAGAGACAAGCAGCAAGGGTTCCTGCTGCTCTGCTCCTGCCTGTGAAAGGAGCAAGGGCATCTCTGCCATTGTCTCTCTGCTTCTCTCCTTCTGTTTTGCAACAGTGCTGCAGCATCTATCATGAGGGACCAAAGGCTCCTTTGCCTGTATTAGCCCACTTGCCTGGGAAACATTTCTGGGTAAGTAGTTTTTTCAAGTCCTGTCTAGAAGTAGCAGCTATCTTGGTCTCAGAATTCCTGTAGGAAGTTATAAACGAGACATGTTCACCCTTTGGATATTTTACTTTTGTTCTTTCTTGTTGCTGTTTCCCTTGATCTAAAACAAGGAAGCAGTGCAGACTGAAAGTGAATGGAGTATGGAAAAACATATGAGGATCGGCATTACAGTCCAGGCCTTGTCACATCTGATCCCAATCCACCTCCCTGGTTGTCCTTGAATGGAATGATTTGCGGCCATCCATTACTATTTGAAACTAACTGAGAGTCACAGAAATATTAATGTGCTCAAAATAGCCCGGCTTTTTGAAAAGGAAAAACATTTTTTTGGTTAGGTTCAGGTTTAAAAGTCTTGAATCCAACCAGAGAAAGCGTTTTTGTTTCCTACGACCAGACTTCTCTGATCTTCTCCTCCCTCCAGTGTTTGTCACTTTCAAAGTGCCAAAAGAACACTAGCAAATGCTTGTACTATGCGGAGGGGAAGGGAGGAGGAACTCAGCGGGGCCACCCTAAAAACCTCATGCCAATCACTTGTTTTTTCTTTTCCTAAATGGCACCTTTCTTGTCAATATTCAGAAAATTACCAATAAGTCATTGAGGGTCTAATTCCTCCTGAACTTGGTGTAGATGAACCTGAAGATAGGACAGAAGGATCCTTTCCCTTATAAAGGCCAAGCAACATTGCAGTCCCTGAGTCACAGTGAGCGTACGGTACCCTGAGAGGCCAGGCCACGTACAGGCAACCCTTGTCCACAGAGGCCCTTGAAATGGGACTGGCACGCTGAAGGAAGAGGTTTTAGCAATGGCTGTGCAGCCTGTGTATGCCTGCGGGTTCTAGGAAGCATTCTGGCTTCTGAAGGCAACATAGCTCCCACTAGGGTGGTGCCACTCTATTGTAGCCCTTCTACTGTGCTGGGCCAAAACTGCACAGTCTCGCCCTTTTACGAAAGCCTTTAAACTGAGCAATTACTTTTTAAATAGCCTTGTTATTTTGCCACACAAGCAATTGCTGTAGCTGCCGCAGGACGTTACTCATCTGCCAATGGGAAAGGAAGTTGTCCAGAAGACACTTTATTAAGATGTGATGCAGGCCGTGAAAAAGTTGGGGAGCTCCTGCTTTAGATCATCACTGATTTTTCTGCCTGTCCCCTCGTTTTACTGAGGATTGAAGTTAGGTTCTCCCGCTAGCAGGGATCTCATTTTTCCTCTTTTGAAGGCTTATAATGCTATTTTTGCATCTGCAGTTATGCAGTGCTCTTCTAGACAGGCCACATTTGCACAGCATCTTGCACGTTGGGTCCCTGATCTTGTTCAAGGCCTCTCAGTGATATAACAATGTCAATATTAAATAAAACCAGCTAACTCCTCTATCATCTCCCCAGTAACTGGGCCTAAAATCTGCCAGCGGGAATCAGTCTATGACTAGCAGAGAGTCTCATCTTTCTGAGCCTCCAGCCTCAGAATACATGCATAACCTGGGGGTGATTATTTAACCAGCATCAACGCAAGAAATACACATTTTAAATCTTCTTCCACATTTGGTATCCACCAGGCCAGAAAACAACACAACTCTGTCAAATGCCAGCTTTGAAGTTTGGATAAAATTCAAAGTTTTCAATGCTGTTTTTTTTTTAAATATAGGAACTGTATCATTCCAATGTTAAATTTAGGAAATTCCAGATCATATTCTATGCCACGTTTGTCTTCAAGGAAATGGGATGTTTATAGTTATTCAAATTGATGCTGATGGATTATGTTTTTGTTCCATTTAACAGCTGTTTGGAGATTGCACACTACAAAAAAAGATAGGCTCCAAAACATTGTAGGTTTATACAATGAATAACAGCAGTTTAATAGCAATAACAATGAGCAACAATTTGAACTATGGCTTTTGGTTATTGTTAGGTCTCAGATTAGTTTGTAGTTTAAGAAAATTTTAGGGACTATACTCTAGAGCAAATTATGTCTTTCCCAATAAAAATTAACTCTTCAAGATTTTTCATCCTAGCATTACTAGAAATGTTTTGAAAACAAACTATTATAATGTACATTGTCAATTGGTAACCAGAATTTAGGCCTGGTTGTCTTGGAATTCACACCCTCGAGACATGCTCCCAGATGTGTTTAACAGTCTTGCTGCAGTATCCAATCATGCATAAAGCTGTTCAGTCATGACAGCACTAACTGTAATCAGAGATGTGACAATTTTACTAAAGAGGGAAAGTCGCACTCTGGGGTGCAATCCAGACCAGTGAGGAGTTGTCATCACCTGCCTGGTAACCCTGGGTGCTTTAACTGCTCTGCCACTATGACTCACAGCCTGGACACCAACAGCAAGCAGACAAGCATGCAGCTCCTTGAGTGTCTGTGCACTACGCAGCCCCAGTTCAGCTCTCTGACCCCAGCAGCCTGCCTACAACATGGCAGCCCCATTCTAGTCTCTATCACCCAGCTACCTTATGCAGAGGTGTCCCCACCACACTCCCAGTCCTGAATTTCCCCCAAACCATCCACGATGAAGTGTCCAGCCCTCTCCTGGAACACTCGGAGAAATAATAACATTCACTTGCTCCTCTAAAGAAACAAAACACATCACAGCTCATTAATTTAACGGGGCTAAATGCAGCCTTCCCTGGGTGGCAAAGTTTGCTTTCTTAATAACTGTGTCCAAATGTGGGGCAAAGAGTGGAAGACATTATGGAGCATTTAGACCTCTGAAAATCAGGGGCAGAGGGGGCAGACCAATGTTGAGGAGTGATTTATTAATTTAGATGGAATAAATGGGCCAAAGGTGTTAACATAACTCAGTCACTCTCCAAGGTTAAACAATGTTAAACCAGGTTTAAGGTTTGGTGTACAGAGGCCTCAACTTGCTTAGTACCATGGCAAACACACCATTGAAAATCCTTTCAACCTTTTATTAAAGATACAGAAAAATCCCTTGTTCCCTATCCCTTTATCTGGAGAGAGGTTTTAGATGGAAAATACCCTGTTCGACAGTCTCTTAGGTGACATTAAAGACGGTAATAACTGTCCTTTTGAGGAAGAGAGAAGTGAGTTGAGATGGGCTGGAGCTTTTGTCATTGCTGTTGGTAAAGTCCGATCCCATTTCCTGAGCAGACAAAATAAGACAAACACACACAAAACCCGCAAAGATAGAAAATGCAACTTCTCTCACCCGCAATCTCTCTGCTGGAAAAACACAGGCACAGCACACATTCTTATCAGCCACTCCGAGACCTGGCAAACTTGTACCAGGCTCAGGCTATGCCTCTTTCTGGTCACAGGCTTACAGCAATGTTGCAAAATATGCAGTCTTGGCCAACTAAGCCTGACTCTTATTAAACAGAAGAAAAAAGGAGAGGGATAGGAAAGAGAAAAAATAAGATGGGGGACACAGAAGGAGGGTGAAGCAGGCATGAAAAGGTCACATAACCAGTGGTGGCTGGGATTCAGTAGAGGTGGCAATATCATCTGGAAAAAGAACAGGAGTACTTGTGGCACCTTAGAGACTAACAAATTTATTTCAGCATAAGCTTTCATGGGCTACAGCTCACTTCTTCGGATGCATAGAATGGAACACACAGACAGAAGATATTTATACATACAGAGAACATGAAAAGGTGGAAGTACGCATACCAACTGGAAGAGGCCAATCAATGGAGATGAGCTATCATCAGCAGGAGGAAAAAAAAAAACCTTTGAAGTGATAATTGAGATGACCCATAGAAGGTGTGAGGAGAACTTAACATAGGGAAATAGATTCAATTAGTGTAATGACCCAACCATTCCCAGTCTCTGTTTAAACCTAAGTTAATTGTATCTAATTTGCATATTAATTCGAGTTCAGCCGTCTCTCTTTGGAGTCTGTTTTTGAAGGTTTTTTTTGTTGCAAAATTGCCACCTTCAAGTCTGTCACTGAGTGGTTAGAGAGGTTGAAGAGTTCTCCCACTGGGTCTCTCTCCTTGGCTAGTCTGGTCAGGACAGCTCTCAGGAGTAGGATGAAGAAGATCCAGGGTGCCAGGAGTTGGTGAGGTTGGCAGCCAGGATAGCGAAGCTCACTCCAGTAGCCAATTTTTCTCCCCAAAGTCTCTTTCTTTAAGGCCCACAAAAGACATAATAGCCCATTGCCTCATTATTTTGTCCACTAATTAGGCCTAGTTTCTGACACACCAATTTTGGTTCACTGATTTCTGGTTCTACACTTCTCTTGTTTGCCCAGTATCTTAACACCACCCTTGAGTTTTACCAGGAGGCCTTGTTGTTTGGACTAATTCGGTCTGTCTCCCTTTCATACCTTTCCCCAGCAGTATTAGCTGTTATAGATTATGGTGATGTCTTATGAGCTTGTACCTACTTTTTACATTGTTAAAATGGGGACAACTGCCTCTCTAGTCCCACAGCAAATGATGCCCCTGGGGCTGTGCCTTTGAGATAAGCAGGTGCTTAAGAATATAAGAACAATCATACTGGGTCAGTCCAATGGTCCATCTAGCCCCGTATCCTGTCTCCACCAGTAACCAGTACCAGAGCTTCAGGGTGAGTGTACAGAACAGGGCACTTTTGGAGCTATCCACCACTGTCTTTTCCTCCTAGCTTCTGACACTCAGAGGTTTAGGGTTGCCCCCAGCATAGGGTCACATCCCTGACAGTCTTGACTAATTGTCATTGATGGTCCTGTCCTCTGTGATCTTATTTAATTCATTTTTGAATGTAGTTATAATTTTGGCCTTCACAGCATCCTGTGGCAATGAGTTCCACAGGTTAATTGTGCAGTCTGTGGAAAAAGTACTTTCTCTTGTTCATATTAAACTTGCTGTCTATTAATTTCATCTGATGACCCCTGGTTTTTGTATTGTGGGAAAGAGTAAATAACACTTCTCTCTTGACTTTTTCCACACCATTCATGGTTTTATAGATGGCTATCCTGTCCCCTCTGAATCGTCTTTTTCCTAAAATGAAGAGCCCTAATCTCTTTAGTTTCTCCTTGTCTAGAAGCCATTCCATACACTTGATCATCTTTGTTATCCTTCTCTGAATCTTTTCCAGTTTCTACTGTATCCTTTTTAAGATGGGGCGACGAGAACTAGACACAGTATTCAAGATGTGGATGTGCCAGGGATTTATATAGTAGCATTATGAAATTTGATGTCTTATTTTCTGTCCTTTTCCTAATAATGCCCAATATTCTGTTAGCCTTTTTGACTGCTGTTGTGCATTAAACTGAAGTTTTTAGAGAACTATCCACAATGACTCCAAGATCTTTTTCTTGAGCAGTAATAGCTAATTTAGACCCCATCATTTTGTACGTGTAGTTGGGATTATTTTTCCAGTGTGCGTTACTTTGCACTTATCCACATTGCATTTCATCGCTATTTTGTTGCCAAGTCACTCAGTTTTGTGAGATCCCTTTGTAACTCTTCACAGTCAGCTTTGGACTTAACTATTTTGAATAATTTTGTATCAACTGCAAACTTTGCCGGTTCACTGTTCACTCCCTTTTCCAGATCATTAATGAATATGTTGACCGGAACAGATAACATAAGAACATAAGAACATAAGAATGGCCGTACTGGATCAGACCAAAGGTCCATCTAGCCCAGTATCTGTCTCCGACAGTGGCCAATGCCAGGTGCCCCAGAGGGAGTGAACCTAACAGGCAATGATCAAGTGATCTCTCTCCTGCCATCCATCTCCATCCTCTGACGAACAGAGGCTAGGGACACCATTCTTACCCATCCTAGCTAATAGCCATTTATGGACTTAGCCACCATGAATTTATCCAGTCCCCTTTTAAACATTGTTATAGTCCTAGCCTTCACAACCTCCTCAGGCAAGGAGTTCCACAAGTTGACTGTGCGCTGCGTGAAGAAGAACTTCCTTTTATTTGCTTTAAACCTGCTGCCTATTAATTTCATTTGGTGACCCCTAGTTCTTGTATTATGGGAATAAGTAAATAACTTTTTCTTATCCACTTTCTCGACATCACTCATGATTTTATATACCTCTATCATATCCCCCCTTAGTCTTCTCTTTTCCAAGCTGAAGAGTCCTAGCCTCTTTAATCTTTCCTCGTATGGGACCCTCTCCAAACCCCTAATCATTTTAGTTGCCCTTTTCTGAACCTTTTCTAGTGCTAGAATATCTTTTTTGAGGTGAGGAGACCACATCTGTACACAGTATTCGAGATGTGGGCGTACCATGGATTTATATAAGGGCAATAATATATTCTCAGTCTTATTCTCTATCCCCTTTTTAATGATTCCTAACATCCTGTTTGCTTTTTTGACCGCCTCTGCACACTGCGTGGACATCTTCAGAGAACTATCCATGATGACTCCAAGATCTTTTTCCTGACTCGTTGTAGCTAAATTAGCCCACATCATATTGTGTGTATAGTTGGTGTTATTTTTTTCCAATGTGCATTACTTTACATTTATCCACATTAAATTTCATTTGCCATTTTGTTGCCCAATCACTTAGTTTTGTGAGATCTTTTTGAAGTTCTTCACAATCTGCTTTGGTCTTAACTATCTTGAGCAGTTTAGTATCATCTGCAAACTTTGCCACCTCACTGTTTACCCCTTTCTCCAGATCATCTATGAATAAATTGAATAGGATTGGTCCGAGGACTGACCCTTGGGGAACACCACTAGTTACCCCTCTCCATTCTGAGAATTTACCATGAATTCCTCCCCTTTGTTCCCTGTCCTTTAACCAGTTCTCAATCCATGAAAGGACCTTCCCTTTTATCCCATGACAGCTTAATTTACGTAAGAGCCTTTGGTGAGGGACCTTGTCAAAGGCTTTCTGGAAATCTAAGTACAGTACATCCACCGGATCCCCCTTGTCCACATGTTTGTTGACCCCTTCAAAGAACTCTAATAGATTAGTAAGACACGATTTCCCTTTACAGAAACCATGTTGACTATTGCTCAACAGTTTATGTTTTTCTATGTGTCTGACAATTTTATTCTTTACTATTGTTTCAACTAATTTGCCCGGTACCAACGTTAGACTTACCGGTCTGTAATTGCCGGGATCACCCCTAGAGCCCTTTTTAAATATTGGCATTACATTAGCTAACTTCCAGTCATTGGGTACCGAAGCCGATTTAAAGGACAGATTACAAACCTTAGTTAATAGTTCCGCAACTTCACATTTGAGTTCTTTCAGATTATTGGGGGTTCCCTGCTATTTACCTCTCTCCGTTGTGTAAATTAACTATTTATTCTTATGCTTAGTTTCCTATCTTTTAACCAGTTACTGATTCATGAAAGCACCTTCTCTCTTATCCTATAGATACTTATTTTCCTTAAGAGCCTTTGGTGAGGGACCTTGTCAAAGACTTTCTGAAAATCCAAGTACACTTTATTGACTGGACCACCCTTATCCACATGCTTGTTCACACCCTCAAAGAATTCTAATAGATTGGTGAGGCATGACTTCCCTTTACAAAAGCCATGTTGACTTTTCCCTAAAAAATCCTGTTCATCTATGTGTCTGATAAGTCTGTTTACCACAGTTTCTACCAATTTGCCTGGTACTGAAGTTAGGCCTGTAATTTCCATGGTCGCCTCCAGAGCCCTTTTTAAAAATTGCCAGTACAGACGTTCCCCGACTTACACAAGTGTTCTGTTCCAGAACGCCTTTCGTAACTCAAATTTTGCGTAAGTCGGAAACGTATACCTGACCATTATACAAAAAAAACCAAACAAACAAACAAAAACCCTATTTCTAGATTACGGAACTTTTTCTGTAAATGCGGATTTGTGTAAGTCGGGTTTGTGTAACCAGGGGGGCGTCTGTACAGTAACTCCTCACTTAAAGTGGTCCCAGTTAATGTTGTTTCATTGTTACATTGCTGATCAATTAGGGAACATGCTTGTTTAAAGTTGCACAATGTTCCTTTATAATGTTTTTTGGCAGCTGCCTGCTTTGCCCTTGCTTGCAAAAAGAGCAGCCCATTGGAGCTAGCTGGTCGGGGCTTGGAACCAGCGTGGACTGTCAGCCCCCCCTATCAGGTCCCCACTCCCATAAGTTCCCTGTGTGGCAGCAGCCAGCAAGCTATCAATTGCTGGCAGTTCAGCTGTCCCTCCCCCCACTTTCATGTGCTGCACCTGCCTTCTGCCTTGGAGCTGCTCCTGGGAGCCTCCTGCTTGCTGTGCGGTGGGGCGGGGAGAGGGAGAGGGGAGGCTAATGTCAAGGTGTCCCCCTGCCCCATACTTCTGCCCCCCACTTGCCCCATTTCCATAGAGTGGGGGTGGGGGGTCGCAACAGGGCTCAGGATGGAGGGAGCTTGCTGGCAGAAGCTGCTGTCTCAACTTGCTGATCTACTTTAAAAGGCAGTGTACTTAGAGTGGGGTCAGCGTAGTTAAAGGGTCAATGCACGCCTCTCTCTCACACATACAGAGTGTGTGTCTCTGTCTCTGTCTGCCATGCTGTCTCCCCTCTCTCCATTTGTGCTGTCTTGTAGAGTGTGAGGCTACATTAACAACAATGTGTTAACCCTTGAGGGCTCAGCTGTTCTTGTTCATCATTTAGCAGTAAGGCATTCCCTGGGAAATATCCCATCCTCTTCAACTCTCTGACTTCACCACCTCAACCAAGCTTCACAATCATCATTGCTGTGTAAAGTATTAAATTGTTTGTTTAAAATGTATACTGTGTGTGTGTGTGTGTGTATAGATATAGCTATATAATACACCTCTACCCTGATATAATGCGACCCGATATAACATGAATTCAGATATAACGCAGTAAACCAGCACTCTGGCGGGGCGGGGCTGCGCACTCCGGCAGATCAAAGCAAGTTCAATATAACGCGGTTTCACCTATAACACAGTAAGATTTTTTGGCTGCCGAGGACAGCGTTATATCTGGGTAGAGGTGTATAGTCTTTTGTTCAGTGAAAATTTTTTTTCCTGGAACCTAATTCCCCCCTCCCCATTTACATTAATTCTTATGGGGAAATTGGATTTGCTTAACATTGTTTCACTTAAAGTCGCATTTTTCAGGAACATACCTACAATGTTAAGCAAGGAGTTACTGTACATTAGCTACCTTCCATTCATCTGGTACAGAGGGTTGTTTCATCAATAGGTTACATATCACAGTTAATTACATACTGCTACTAGTTCCTTATCCTGTTTGCTCCTATACGCCCAGACCTTAGCCGTGGGTACCCACCCTGCACTGATATGTAGTCCAAGTCACAATCTAGCCTTCAAAGATGAATAAGGCCATGGGTCATCTCACTAACTAGAAGTGCTATCTGAACTCCATAGATGGGGAAAGCCACACAATAAATCAGTGCCGCAGACTGAGGCTGGGGTGGGGGGAGGGTGTGCATACACCAGTCCATAGTATCATACATTTAGCAAAAGATCATGTAAACCCCAGAAAATGTATAGAAGGGGTTCCGGCTCCCCCGTATAAATAAATCACTGCTGAAAAGAATGAACTGTAGTTGAGTCTGGACTTTTCTCATTATTGGCTGGAACTAAGAAAGAAGATAATGACTCTGAAAATGTGCTTTTAAGCCATGAGGCCACCTTTCTTTGTATACATGCTCAAAAACAAGACTATACAGAGAACATTACAGCATATGAATTTCTTTTTTTTTTAAGTGACTGGTTAAATCCAAGGAAGAGTGGCGGAGGGTGGGGGGGATCCTTAAATTCTGATCCTGTCTGACAGGTGGCTTACTTCTGATCCCACCCCCTAATCCCCTGAGTCTTGTTGTATTCAAAACTGTTCTAGTCTATTTTAAGCAGAAGTTAGACTATATGGAAAGATTTATTAATTAAGAAGGGACACATACTTCTGGGAAACACAAGCATTTTTTTAAGAACTGCAGTGAATTCAGGATTGGAATGTTTATTTGTTGAAGTGCAGAGGATGTTGGAAGGCTTAGCCATTTACACAGACTTGCCGGAGTGGTGGTTTGGGTCGAGAAGTTTTTATTAGCCTTAACTGACACGTGCTTAACTGTGTGCACGTGTTATGCATGTATAATTATTTTCTGTACTTCAGAAGGTCTTCAAGTATTTCTAAGTCGCCTATTACCAATCTAGCTAAAGCAGAGATCTCAATAATGCATTTTCATAAACTGGGAGGAAATTACATTCCAAGAGGATACAATGATGTGTATTTCTCTGTAGTGCCACTTAATGGTGACGGTGCATGAGATGCCATTGAATAAAGATGAGTGACTGATTGGAAGTCTGTCTTTGAACATCTCATGTGTGGTGTAAGATGTCAGATCTATGGATTGGGAGCTGGTTCTGCAAAACCTTACTCCGCAAGTAGCCCCTAGTCGTGTAAATAGTGCGATTGACATCAATGAGGCAAGGTCTATTTATGTGAATTAGCATTTACAGGATCAGTCCTTCTGCTAGCAGATCTATACAATTCCATTGCTAAGTGGCAGTAAGCAGTAGTGAACCTGTTGCAGAGGGAGCATATGCAAAGCAGCAGCCACCCCAGGCATTTAGCGTAAGCACAGTAAGTAACCTAGTAAATCAGCAATAACAATAAATTATTGCTATCACGTACTTCCCAAAGGCTCTTCTCTCCCCTCTGCCTCCATCAGGTTTGGGGCCCCACCATGCTAGGAGCTGTGCACATCCGCGGGAGGATGCCATCCCCTCTCCAAAGAGCCTGCTGTCTAATTAAAGAGAAAAAGCAACAAGCAAGTATCATGAGCCATAGGAAGGAAAGGAGGAAAGGGGGAACATGGATAACATAATGTGGTTCCATAGACTAACAGCACAGGCAGCTTGGTGCTCCTTTAACATCCCTTCCCTTCCTAGAAAAAGTGCCCCTAGGCTCACTGTGTATTGTTTGTATTATTTCATTTATGTGTTTGTTTGCTTTTCCCTTCTATGGAACTGTCCCCCTCAGCCTTTCTTCTTAGCATTATTGCCTTTAACAAGTGAAGATAAACTCTTTCACAGCTACCTCAAAGGACAGGCTCCTTCCCCTTTTCCCAGGTATCCCAGACCCTTGTGTGGCTGGGAGGTCACCAGAATCCCACTTGCTCTCTAGTGGGGCCCTGCTGTGTGCAGGTGCAAGCACGCAGAATATCTGTTCATCTGTTAAGGAGCACACGTGTTGATGGCCTTGTGGCAAAGCTGCCCGTTATCCACCCCTGTTCAGTTACTCCATATCTTGCCACATCGCTCCCACCCAAGAGTCATTCTTCCAACCCCACAAACGAAGTGGCACCCATGGAGCGCCCAAGGCTGTACGTGGGCTGGCCATGGTGCTGTTGGCACCACTGTTAATACTGGAAACCATTTCTGTGCAGCACTTTACAAACTTCCAAGGTTGTATTTGCAAGAAACAAATGTGTATATTAGGGGGACGTTTTGGGGACTAAGCCCCGGCATCCCTTTTTGTTCATAAATCTGCCATTCAAAACACAACAACTCCTTGCAAGAAGGAAGTTACTCCTAAGGTGAAAAGGTAAAGTTTTATTATCACACTCTGCCATTATCAGGACAATGAGCCCTGTCAGAAACAATCTGAAGCAAATGATTTTTGGCTCATTGTCAATGCTCAAATGCCTAAGGAGATCCCTTTGCACAAACAGAAAGAGGTGTACTAACATTGCTGAAGGTAACAGTTCATAAGCCCTTTTTCATTGCTAGTTGAGCATGAATAAAAAAAGCACTTTGCGTGCATTTTTGTGACAGATTTATTTTGTTCCCCCTGCCTCTTCATTCAGCAGCCTGGGGTTGTTAAAATAAAGATAAACATTTTATGCAGTGCTCTGCTTGTTGAGTAAAGACTGTGGTGTTGTTACTGCCTAATAGGCAAGATCAACAAGCAAGGTCAAAAATATTGTAGGTAGGGTACAGCTGTTTTTATATCCAGTGTCATGAGTGTGCAGGTTATCCAGACCCTGGGAAAGAAGTTGAAACGTGGTCTGTGTCAACAACATTCTGATTCTGAAAGTACTACAGTCATTCAGTGGATTGCGGAAAGCTCTGTTTAAGGTTCGGGAGTTATCCCCATTCAATGTCAGTAACACTTAAACAAACACTACATTTCGTTTAAAGAAAGCAAACACCTAAAGTCTTCAGTTTCTTTGCAAACTGAGCACTGCCTTCTTCCCATCACTCTTTCCATCCTCAAGACATTTTTGTTTGACAGCATAGACCTGTCAGAAGAACTGATAAAGAATATTCATTGCAAGGGGCTCTACTCTGAACCCGTTGGGCCAGATATTGTGTAGTGCTATGCGCCCTCCACTCCCATTGATTTCAACCAGGAGCTAAAGATACTTAGAACCTCACAGGAGGTGCTCGGTACTTAACAGAAACAGATGCTAATTCATCACAATAGGCAAGGCCATTTCAAAGTACTTCAGATGCTTGTTTCCTATCATAGGGCTCGTTGAGGGTCTGTCACAAGAGAATGTAATTGAACTTCTGGGACTGCTCTTCCAATGATTCCCCCCTCTTCCCCTATGATTCATAATTCCACCAAAGGTAGGTCTGCACTGGGAAGGAGAGAGAACCCCAACAGTTTCTTGTATGGTTGCACAATTTTTATTCTAATATTTTTTCAGCAAGCTGATTGTAGTGGATCAAATATCACTTCAGTTTTTGTAGCCTTAGACTCACTTCAGTAGAGACAGTTTACAGGAAATTATATAAAAATGATGCCAGGATTTGAACTCAAGCCTGCTTTATCCACAAGGATAATCACTGCCTTGGTAACAGCCATTAGAGGTAATGAGCCAGATTCACTCCAGGGATTCCTCTGCTGAACTGCAAGGTCTGCAGACTTGGGACAGAACTGCTGACCATCATAACCTGGGGTAGATCAGACCTTGCCCAACCATCCCCACCCGTGAAAGCTGCAGGGAAAATGGTGTGAGGAGATTCTTGTTAGGTTTTTCTGCTCCTCCGCCTTGAGTCCTTTCCAGCTCAAATGACTTGTCCTCACCTTCAAAGCTCTACATAACTCTGCCCTTCAGTTACCTATCCAGCTTTGACTCTCACCCAGCACTCCTCCCTCCCGCATCCTTCCACTCTGCCAACAATACTCAGCCTTGAATACACTACTGTCTGCTTCTCTCACAACAGTCTCCACATTTTCATTCATGCTGTGTCCCATGCAGGATGAGGCTTCCCCAAAACAGTCAGAATGGCCACTATTCTCTCCTCCTTCAAATCCCTCCTCAAGAATCACTTCTGTCGTAACATCTATGAGATATTGGCCAACTAATAATGGAAAGGTTGAATATAGATTAAGTGGGATTTTTAAAATATATTCCCCCTCAGTTCTTTAGGGTTATAAGCTCTTTGGGGACTGGTACTGTATCTTATCTGTGTGGGACTGTATCTAGCACATTGTGAGTGCTACTGGAATGGCACTATATAATAATAATATTTCATAGCAGAGGACAACCTGGGTCAATGTGAGTTTTCGTGTGAGATAGTTAGTGATAGGTTTATGCAAAACCATGAAAAGAATAAACTTTGTGCTTGATAGGGGTAGGATGACTACCGACATTTCCTCTCTGGGGTTGTTCTGTAGAGATAATTATTGTAACCAGAGCTGGCCTATGGGGCCCATGAATTGTGCAGCTTCATAAAAGAGTCATGGGAATGTAAAGGTGAATCTCCACTTTTGTTTTATAAATACTAAGCGCCTGACCCTAAAGCCCATTGAAGTCAACAGGAGGTTTTCCATGGACTTCAACACACTTTGGAGCAGGCCCTAAGTTTCTAGCCCTTTTTCTTGGGAATATTACCTCAGCTCATAAACCAGTTGTTTTAAGAAGCAGCCAGGCTCCCATCCCGCAGCAGGAAACCAGGGGGAACTTAAATATTTCCTGTATAAATTAGTCTATGTTAATTCTATCGTGTATCTCACAGAAAAATCTTCTCTTCCCTAAATCCTGAGATTGACATTGTGCGGGTGGTGTAATAGTGATTGGTATGAATTGGGGTTGCTTTGGTGCAGTGACAAAATTATATCACCAACTGTGATAACAGAGCTCTCTTTCTCTTTTGGTTTGAATTACTACCATGACCATCAGTAAAACAACAATTGATCATTAAGGCCACATTTAACATTAATAGCCACGTAATCAATACATGTGTATGCCGCGGTTGTTAATCCTCCGTAAATATATTTGGAAGAACTATGTGTATTGTAGCCTATTAAATCTCACTCCCCAGCTTGAACAGTCTTCTAGTTAGGGTGACTGCATCCCTTTCCTCTATCCTCCTCCCTTAAAGAGGGAACGATTAATTATGTACTTTCACTTCTGAGAGACTGTTGGACATGCACCATGGACACTCCAGACCAGTGAAGCCTGTTTGCATTTGCAGTGACAGGGCAATAGTATAGAGCATAACTTTGTGGTATTTTTGCACTATGAATAAACTTGAGGAGAGCACACTAACTGTCTGGATGTGGAAGAATTCAGCAGGACTGTCATTCCTCACCTTGAATGAGCACTTCCTAATATAAATGGGAAGCACTTGTCCAGCGCTTCCAAATGGGGTTTATGTTTTGGCCAGTAACAACATGCAAATGTTTAATGCTTGTGATTATACTTCCTGCAAGTGCTTGTTAGTTAGACGGTTTAAATCAGGAGGAATCAGTTTAACCACACTGCATTCCCTCTTTAAAAATATCCAGCAGAGTTCTTTAAAAGAAATACAACCCAGCACTCTGTGATGATCCCACTTTGAATCTTCCAGAATAGGGTTGGTTTCTTTTAAGAAAAAAGGAAAAAGCCAGATTTCTCAGAGAAGGATCAGATGTTAGGGCCAAGCCATTTTCATGAGATAAACCACCATATAAACAGGATCCAGCTGATGTTATTTCCTGTTCAGATGTTACTGCACACAGCTAACACTTATTGAAGCAAATTGCTCTGCTCAGATGGCTTTTATTTTCTGAGCAATGCAGTTTTGATTGTCAAACAATTTATTCCCAGTTACACCTTTGTTATAGAAAATTCTCCTTTCTTTACCTCTAATTGTTTTTATGACACTGCTTGTGTAATAGTTAATCATAATGTACTGTATAACACACTTCACTAGCAAAAAGCCAAGCATCTTATGAACGCCACTGTGGTAACTGTGCATATTTTTAATGCATCAGTGAGTTTGATTAGTTTTTCCTTAGTATTTCACGAGTAAACTGTGGTACTTCTCACATAACTCCACTCCTCAGGCTATGAGAAGCTGAAAGCCTTAAGAACCCAAAGATCTTATAGCATTCAGCAGGTATAAATCTGCCAAATGAAGAGGTGCTTATGGCCCAATCCAACTTGCGTTTAAGTTTTGCCATTGACTTCAATGGATCTGAAATTGACCCTGCGTGTCTTCAAAGCAAAGTGAAACCACTCAATTAAAAACTTCACGGTAGTGGCTGATATTGCAGTACATGCCTGATTTCTGAAGCCAATCCAGAGCTCCCCACACTGCATTACTAGCGTACACCGCAGATCAGTGAATCAAGTATAAATTATGAAACAAGCTTCTGGGGCTGGATCAAATTAGTCAGTTGAACTCAGACAAGAGTTGAGTCGTCAGACTTCTTGGTTTTCCTTGTCCCAGTCTGAGGGTGTCATTCCCATCAAGAGCCTCTTGAGTAGATGCCACACCTCCAAGATGCTGTATTTGAAGCAGGCATTTGTAAGGCACCTGTTGAGAAGGTAAGCCCTTGAAATTCACTCTCTGTACTCAAGATGAAGCACTTGGGATACATTGGGAAAACTCAGTGGATCGTTTCTTCTCTGGGGAGTTATCCTATGAAATGACTCAAAACCTCTGCCTTCACACCCAGAAATGAACTCTTCCACTTTGCTTATGAATTTCTGCCCCAGCCAGCAGGTTTTCTTAATGTCTTTGCCTCTGGGCAGTCCCCAGTCCATATGCCTTTTTGAAAGGGTGCTGTCAAGATAATCTTGGTTTTATTTACCTCTAGTCAATGAACTCATTCAAACGGACATCTCTTTGTAAGATGAATCTGTCACTGTCCCTTTAAACAACTCACTTTTCTTACTGCAAGTTACTGTGCTGGAGCTGCAGACCTGGGTGCCTCAAGCTCCACTTCCCGTTCTCATTTCTTTGGGTAGGTCTATACTTACCTGCCGGGTTGACGCGTAGCATTCGACTTCTCAGAGTTCGAACTATCGCGTCTAATCTAGACGCGATAGTTCGAACTCCGAATGCGCTCCCATCGACTCCGGAACTCCACCACCGCAAACGGCGGTGGCGGAGTCGACGGGGGAGCCGCGGACTTCGATCCCGCGGCGTCTGGACAGGTAAGAAGTTCGAACTAAGGTAGTTCGACTTCAGCTATGCTATTCACGTAGCTGAAGTCGCGTACCTTAGTTCGACCCCGCCACCCTAGTGTAGACCAGGCCTTTGAGTGACAGTTTGGTTCCAGGTCTGTTCCTGAAGCAGCGCAACTATGTGCTGTCCCTTACGTAGGACATGTGGCAAAGCCCCAGTTAATGCTTGTGAGCAGTCTGTACCAGGGGTGTCAAAATAAAAGTTACCACATGTCTGCTCATAGTATATTGTGTACACCATAATGTGACATGAGAATCCTATAGAAATCTGGTCATAGTTCCTTGGGCCCTTTCTGGCCACTGAAAGATGGGGCTAGTCAGCTATTGAACCTTCCCACTCTCCCCAGTTGAGAGCAGGCAGGAAATTCTATCAAACGATTCTTTTATTATTATTATTATTATTTGTAAATTAGCGTCATCACATTGGTTTAATCTAGAGGGGTTTATTAAAAAAATAATAAATTAGCAGTGGCTTTCAAATGACTCTCTGACCGACAAGATATGATGAAAACAGCTGGGAATGAAATGGTATCTTGGTAAATTTAATGTTTTTAGATATAGAGAAAGAAATCTTTCCTTTGTCTCACGTGCAGAAAAGTTCCTTCATCTGATGAATGTTTAATCCGTGCAGATGGTCTGAAGCCACAGCATTTTTTTTTATTATTTTTTGCCAGCATCTGTTAAAAAGTTTTCATCGCTGCTTATGCTGAAGAGTGGACAGGGAACAATTTCAGTTTAAAACTTCTCAAGGATAACAAGCCTGTTAATAGCTTATACGCTCTTTAAGTGGGCAAGGTACATTTAGCCATGACAGTTTTCTTTCAGTGGAATCAAGAGCCATTATCAGATGTGACAGGGAAGAATCAATGGAATTCAATGAGCAAAGCTCCTATACAATGGCAGCACTTTAGTTCTGGAAAATGTCTAGGTTGTTTCTTGCTTCAGAGAGGCCATACAGTGGTGAAGCTTACAGTAAGATTCTTTTCTCCAATTAATACTTGATTCCCATCACAAGTTTCAAGTAACCCCTTGAGATAAGTTAAAGATTTGCACATTTTAAGGAAAATAACTGGACTGGTGTGATTGTTTCAATAAATTATGTTAAAGGGTGCTGCTATGTTCTTTAACCTGGGTTGAGGGACAAGTAAAGCATGCTGTATTAAAGTGTTTTGTTTTATAACTTGGTCAATGTCTTATTTTATTAGTTAGTCCAATGTAACATAACTGCTGCTGAGAAATATTCACGCACACCCTTTCCAACCCCTCTTGACTGGGGCGTGTCATATTTCATATTCTGTTGAGGGGGTTGTTTTCTACCCAAACCCACTGAATATATTTTATGACAGCAATAAAACAAAGTGGCTCTGTGGTTAGAACAGCTGAGTTCAGCAAGTGAGGTTAAAAATTGGACAGAGGGAAAGTGTTTACACTGCCACCATCAGTGCGAGGAGTCTAGATAAAACTGTTTGACAGGTCAGTTGCCCTCTGTGGCAAATAGCCTTATTATACATGAGAAGCCTGTGATAGGCTTACAGAAGCTAGATGCTGTGCTGTATATCCACATAGTCATTCGGTATTTGTCATCGTAACAAGAAAATCACAGCAGAGTAATGAGCGGAAGCAATGTCTTCCTGCAGGTAGCTAAATAATGTTACATTTCAGACATTCAAGCTAGGAGCGTCTAGGGAAGAAGCAGCTGAGGAAAGGACCAAACTGTTCTTTCTGTGGCTGGAGGTTCAAAGCATTTGCATTAGTGAAATGGAATTGCTTTGTGATTTCATGGTCCTATTGGCCTACAGAACTTGAGATGTATTGAATGCTTTAGTAGAATTTGGGCTTTCCAAATGCGGTGGTAATAGTTCTATTTGCTACATCCATTTGGGCATTAAGCATTGTGCAAAACGTTTCTGAATGTGGGAGAGTTTTTCTAAGTGAATAACTTTGCTATGTGATTAATATGACAGGCATAAGACAGTTCTCTAAAAACATAGCTTTAAAAAGTTGTTCTGACTCAGTGGTTGTATTGGATATATACAATATGAAATGGTCCTGCCAAGCCATGGTATTTACTGTATGACAAACAAGAACGCAGCAGCACCAAGTCAATACACATTGTAGTATTTGGGATGGGTACAATAGATATGCAAAAAAACCCTAGCAGAGATGAGCTAATTCAGCAGTGTCTGATCCATGTGCTACCAGGCTTAAAATTAAAGGTTTGAGTTTATATCTAAACTCCAATAGTGGTCTGGGTCTGAAATTGACATCAGATCCAAAGGGTATTATTGTATCAGTTAATATAGTGCCTATTGTTCTCGTGAAATTCCTGCTACCTCCCCACTGGCACATTTCCTTCCCCTGGGATCCCTGTTCAATGTTGCTGTCTTCTGGGATAAGGGCCCTTGGGATTCCAAACCCTTCCTGGGCACACCTAAGGGGACATCAGCTATTCACTCCTCCTTCCACTTCTCTCTTTTTAGGTGAGGGCTGCTGGGTCAGGCCATCACACTGCCAATCCAATGGGAGATCTTTCTGGGTTGGCAACTGGTCTTATCCCCACACCAACTAGAGCTGCAGGGATTGTTCCTCACTGCTGGAGCTGTCATGAATCAAATGTTTGTGCACTCCCCAAACATACGCCCTTGTCAGAAGAGGGTCAGGCTCCCTACTCCCTGCAAAGGGCAGAAGGGGAAACAAAGGCACAGAGCAGCAAAGTGAGTTGTCCAAAGTCACATGGAAGGTAAGTGCCAAAGCCCGAAATAGAATCTAGACCTCATGACTTCCAGTGTAGTTCTCTATCCACTACGCCATGCTGCCCCCATCCTCACCTCTCTTACTTGTTTTCCTCCCCACCTGACATCTTCAGGAAATGGCTTCTTAACTTGCTACTTAGGTCCTACTTGGACTCTCTTGGGAGCCAGCTGGTAGGGCAGGGAAAGAATTATTTGTACAAGGTCTAAAAGGCTGCAGGTACATTAAGACAACTGATTACATCCGTTTAATCAGTATTTATCAAATAGTTTACCTCTGAGCTTATCATGTTTAATTTAAAAATAAAACATGACGCTGTTGTGCAGAGAGAGGCATTTAATCCATTTAATGGCTCCAGTGACATTGATATACCGCTTGTTTCACTCTCATCCTTCATGATATCACCAAGATCTCTTGATGGAATCACCTTCTTCTAATACATCACTGGATTACATTAGCCCCTATGTTATGGCAACTGGAACACTTAGGGTGAAATTTATTTTTCCAGTAACTTGACATAAGCATGCAAAATAAACATGATCTGTTTACAAATTCAGGCCCCAATCCTGTAGACACCTATATGCGTGAGTAACTTTATTCACATAAGTTGTCCCATTGACTTTAATGATACTACTCACATGTGCAAAGTTAGTGTGTGTGTGTGTGTGTGTGTGTGTGTGTGCTTGTGTTTGAAAGAACGGGCCCTCCGTGATGTCATCTGAAGCATTATTTATTCTAAAGCCATCATTCATGTTAACTTTAGTTTTGCCCAATGACTCATTAATCTGCTGTTTGTATAGTTTTGATCTACATATCAAAGCATCTGGCCAGTTTAGCGTTTGTTTCTTTTAATCAGTCACTAACTACTTAATGCTGCAGGATTCAGTGTCTGGTTTTCAGTGTTTTGTACAAGCATATGAGGCCAGCTCATCCCTGGTGTAATGGCATTAGTCACTGGAGCTATACCAGGGATGATTTGGACCCATTGTCTTTCAGAGTGTATAACACAGATAAGTAAAGGTGCAAACAGTGAGTGAATAATATCCTCCTTTGAGTCCTTTCATCAGAGGTAAGGAATCTCTTTTGGCTTGTCATTTTGGTAAACCAAGAGCATTTTAAAAAGAGATTGGGGTCTACATTTGCACAGAACATTTTTTGTGTGTTCAATTGTTTGCTCCCCAAAGTCAGTAGTGGAACTTAGCCATCTAGCTACCTGACTGGCTGCAAACCTGACAAGATGCACTTCAGCTCTCTGCAGAGGGCCTCTCACAAGGCCTGTGTACCATATAATTCCTACTGAAGCCTTCTTTCAAAGGCTTAGGTGGGCTTTACGTGTGAGGGCTGGTCTACACTACGGGGGGAAATCGATCTAAGATATGCAACTTCAGCGACGTGAATAACATAGCTGAAGTCGAAGTATCTTATATCGAATTACCTACCGTCCTCACGGCGCGGGATTGATGTCCGTGGCTCCCCATGTCAACTCCGCTACCGCCATTCGGGTTGGTGGAGTTCCAGAGTCGACAGGAGCACGTTCGGGGATCGATATATCGCGACTAGATGAGACACAATATATCGATCCCCGAGAAATTGATTGCTACCCGCCGATACGGCGGGTAGTGAAGACGTACCCTGAGGCACAAGTCTTGTGTGGTACCCCTACATGCGCTTTAAAGTAAGTTCTGCTGTTTGCACATCCACCAAACTGCAGGAACACATTTAGACTCTATTTTTGAAAAATTAGCCCTTAACATTGAACATTCTAGTTTGTAATTTAATTTCCTCCAGGAATATGAGTCTGCTATAGACCCACCTAGGGAGCCTGGACGCTTTACCTCAATCCGTAGCAACTCGTGTTTTTAGCTCTGGAGGTCTCCAGTCTAGTTGCCCAGTTTGTCAGCCAAAATGGTGCCAGTCACAAATGTGCAGGTCGACAACTATAAAAATGAGTGTTTGCTTTGAAGAGCTGTAAATAACCAATGTGTATAATGCTTGCAGTTTCACTGGTAGAATCAGTGTTTTAAGAGTCTGATCCAAAGATTACTGAAGTCAGTGGAACATGTCCATTGAATTTAATAAACTTTAGATGAAGCCTTAAAGGAGCTGTGACTGTCTATTGTATAAACTGAGTATCTGATCATGCCATACAACAGTATGGATCATTACGCTATGATAATACAGAGATGTGTATTAAAAAGCATAATGGACAAAACTGATACCTTGGACAAATTATTAAATTTGAAAACCGAAGCCATTTTTGAGCCATCAAGGAGGTAAAAAGCACCAGATGAAGATAAACTTCTATTTTCATCTTTTTGTGTTCACTCCAAAAGAGCTAAATTGATTTCTGGAGGCTTTGAAATAGAACTCCTAAGATGCAGGAAATACAGCGTCTGAGTCCAGGATAAATGTTTCTCCTTTGATTAGGCACCACTGGAAAATGGCCTTTAATTCCTGGTTAGAGATTGATCTGAAAACTATCATTCTTATGAATTTATCCCCAATCTATTAGGCATAATTTCCTATGTTTATATTCCTATACAAAAACTATATACTTCATACAACATTTTGCTAGGATGCTGCCTGTAAACCATGGGTGGATATGTCTGTCTAGTGATAGAGCCATGTTACTTCATCAGAAAATACATATAAAAGATAAATGGTAAAGGTGAATCCAGTCTAGGACAGAAACAGAGATTGAGGTCTGGGGGGCTCGGTGCAGACCCATCTGTAGTGCAATTTAAAAGGGGTGTAGGGACTTTGGGGAAAGAGTTTATCACATACCCCAAATTTAGGGAAGAAACTCCATTTCCTATTTAAGCTAGTTCAAGAGTATCTGAGGGAAATGAAATTGAGATGAACAGTGGCTGGATGGAGAGTCTTAGTTGAATGATCCTACCATTCCTAACAACTGGCCTTTTGTTTCTGTAATAATAGCAATGTGATACAGTGTGACTTGGGCACCTACATAAAATCATTCTGATTTCCAGAAACTGCTGATTGCCTGCAGCTGCTGAATTCACATGCCTAGCTTTAGAAATCAAGTTTGAAAATGATGGCCCTAGATTTGTGGATAAAAATATAATGTCAAAGGAAAGCTGGAGGATGTAGCTAGCTCAGGGGTCGGCAACCTTTCAGAAGTGGTGTGCCGAGTCTTCATTTATTCACTCTAATTTAAGGTTTCACGTGCCGGTAATACATTTTAACATTTTTAGAAGGTCTCTTTCTATAAGTCTATAATATATAACTAAACTATTGTTGTATGTAAAGTAAATAAGGTTTTTAAAATATTTAAGAAGCTTCATTTAAATTAAATTAAAATGCAGAGCCTCCCGGACTGGTGGCCAGGACCTGGGCAGTGTGAATGCCACTGAAAATCAGCTCACGTGCCACCTTCGGCACGTGTGCCATAGGTTGCCTACCCTTGAGCTAGCTCATCATAGCAGACTTCAGCTCTTCAAACCTCAGTGTGTATTCTTATCCTAATACTTAACCATCCAAAAGGTAAAAATTCAGCTACTTCCCTAGGGTTATGTCTTCACTGCAGAGTTAACATGGGTGCTAATCACCCAAGTCTGAGCATCCAGGTTAACCTAACCTAGATATGAGTGGCCACCTTGCATAACCCAGCCCAAGTTACTGCATACTCACTGGTGTTGGACTAACCTGTGTGTGTTGCTAGGACTTCTGGGGGCATATCCCACTGTTTTTTGTGCTACAGTAAGCTGAAGTGCTCTGATTCTTTTCCAGTGAATTGTGGGCGAACTTGCTTGTCCTTCTGGGCCCATGGAGGTAAATGTGGAGGATTATCAGTATTGCATCCTATCGCAAAGTGGGTGGGTTACCAGTGCTAGCGAAAGCAGCACCCAAGCTGTAGCCTATGTTCCCAGCCATGCCAGTTAACTAGCGCCAACTGAAAGCACCACTGAACTCATGGTAGAGGTTTCTGTGTGTGGACAATTAGGTACAACACCTGAGTAAGAGCCTGAGTTAACTTTGCAATGAAGACATGCCCTAAAGTGACTGCCTAGTCTCTATTAAACTCTCCAGTGCAAGTTCAAATGCTTAGGCCTGGTCTACACTCGGAGGGGGGCTCGATCTAAGTTACGCAATTTCAGCTACATGAATAACGTAGCTGAAGTTGACATACTTAGATGTACTCACCACAGTGTCTTTCAGTGAGTCGACTGCTGCCGCTCCCCCGTCGACTCCACCTGCGCCTCTCATGTGGTGGAGTACAGGAGTTGACAGGAGAGCGCTCGGGGATCGATTTATGGTGTCTAGTCTAGACACGATAAATCGCCTCCCACTAGATTGATTGCTGCCCGCCAATCCGGCAGATTGTGTAAACATACCCAGTAATATTGAAGTAAATGCAGGGCTCCATGTTAATTTAAAATTGTTGACTGTAACAGAGGTGTATTAACAGCACTAAGGGGCCTAATCCTGAGAGATACTGAGTGCCAACACGAAGTACTAGGAATTGTGAGTGCTCAGCATTTCTTGAGGTCAGCCCATCAGACCTTTTGCGTGAACTGAACTAGAGTAATGAGCAAAGTGCTTCCTGTTTGACTTCACAACGAAAAGGTTGAATCCTGTTTTCTTCAGGCCGCCAGATAAGGCATTTCAAACTGTCCATGAAGGACTAGCATAAACATAAGGCCTTTTAAAATGTGTATTCTTGTCACATAAAGTGAGAGCTGCATATGAATTTGATAGCTTAGTATGAAAAGATGTCTTCAGTCCTTTTTAAAACCACTCTTTACATATAATCTGTTTATGTGCACAAAATACAGTAGTATAAAGGAAATTATAGCCAAGTTTCATTTGTTATTAAGATTTCTACATGCCCTTATCAGAAAAGTGCACAATGGATTTAAATGTTTAGTAAATACAGTTAGCTGGGGGAAAGAATTATTTAAAGTTTGAAATAACATTGGCCTAAAATTTGGCCCAACCCCACCTCTTTGAAGCATATTAAAAACAGAAGGCAATCTAATTAATTATAATTATTATACTTTTAAGAGCAGAAGAGAAGCAGACTATCTCATAATGTACAGAGAACAACTTCAAACTGTTTACACAAATGCTGTGAATTCTGCTGTTTTGGTACTACAAATCTATGTCAGATGTTAATGGAAATAACATCATTTTTATGTCAAGATGGCAACATGCCATTGTTTTAAATAACAAACATGCCTTCTCTAATTCAGTTGGACTGTGCAACGACTTGAGATGAATGTAATGTCTGCAAGATTTATGTGGGACTGTGCCAAGTGTCATTTTTGGAAAGGCTCTCATTGGTTTAAATAGAGAAACAGTAGAAACAAAAATTTTATTAGTGATCATTTATCAGGAGCAACTGACAGCTTCACCACATATAATCCTTATAGAAATTACCTCCTCAGTAATGGCATCCTTTGTTTATAAAGCAGCGGATTTATGAAGTGTTTCCAGTTGCTGGTCACCATAAAAGTAGATTGTAAAGTGCACTTATTTTCCCCAAATACAGCATGTTCCATATGAGCAAATAATTAATGAATATTTATTTCTCTGGCTATCTAAAGGCTAAATTAATACTTTCCATTATCTGAATCATAACCACACTGGGATATTGGATGCCTTAGATTGGGCAAATGACAGTTCTGCAACAGAGACAGTTAACACAATTTTGCTCTTACTGCTATTTCTGTTGCTTAAAACTGGGTAAGTGTGTGATCAATGCAGTTCAGTCTTGCTACTGATCCAACAAGTAATCATAAGTCTGATTAATCATTATATTATCTCACTGCCAAATAGATGTTAATCTAAGTATCATAAATAGAGACATGCCCAGACAAGAATCTTAGGTCCAAATACCCCTAAACTTTGGAAGACGTTGCAGATCCAGATCCAAACTTTGCATGTGGTCCTTCTCCCTATAATAGACCAAACCAGAACCCCACATCTGACATTCCACCCCTACCCTTGGAGAAGCTGGAAGCTGCGTCTTGAGTTCTTCTGTAACTATACGTGCCAGCTACACTAGTGCTCCAACCATGGGCCAGATTCTGTTATGCTAACTCACACTGAAACCAATGGGACTACTTGTGAAGCAAGGTGCTGCTCATTGTAAGTAAGAGTGCCATAATGAAGACTTGCTACCCAGAACCATGTTGACATATGATTTCCCTAGCTTGTGTTGACAGATTTGAACCAGAGCAGTTCATGAGCTAAAAAAATCCATGTTACATCTGTGGTAGCACCTGCTGGCCAGCAGGAACTGTTTTGAAACATGACTTTTGCAAAGGTGATATGAACCCTCGTATAGAAAGGGACTGTGTCTCGGTAATAACCCAACGGCAATCTAGAATTGAGTGAAATTACTGTCAGTGTCTCTGTAAAGATAGTTCAGGTCCATAGTAAGTTATAAAGTGAGAGGAACTGAAGGAGTCATTTCATGAAAGGCCAGCAGCTGTCTTTCTGGTGTAATCGTGAGCTGATCATCTTGTTCCAGCAAGACTTTATCATGAGTTAAGTCCCCTGGAACTGAAAGTTGATTGGTTAATTTCTCAGTTTTCTAACATGATTGGATTGCATCATGACTCCATTTCCTTTGTTATAATAGCTCTCACTATAGAAATGACAAGGAGTCTGGTGGCACCTTAAAGACTAACAGATTTATTTGGGCATAAGATTTTGTGGGTAAAAAACCTCACTTCTTCTTTTTACCCTCGAAAGCTTATGCCCAAATAAATCTGTTAGTCTTTAAGGTGCCACCAGACTCCTTGTTGTTTTTGTGGATCCAGACTAACACGGCTACCCCCTGATACTTGACACTATAGAAATGCTATATCTTCTGGTGGATTGTCCACCATGTTTTCAAAATGGAAGTGAATAAAACTATTGATCCCAGCTCTATCAAGTGCACAGCTAATGTTATAAAGAGGGAAGTGCTCAAGTCAACAGACTCTTCTTGATAATGGTTTGGTGACATGTTTGTCAAAAGCAGATATACTCTACTTAGCCTGCTGTGGAAGGGGGATGATCAATGTTTTTTTAATCTTGCATTAACTGACCTTTCTGTCTTCAAAATATACATCACTGCAAGAGCCTGTGATAGCACAGACTCTCCTGTCTTTTTCAGTAAATCTGTCTCGTCTTTTGCTGTCTTAAAACCATTGTTCTATTTGAGGGTCTAGCATGCATGACATAGTTGTTCTTTTTTTGTTTAAATTGTTCGTATTCCAAGTATCCATTCACAGGACATGTATGAACAGTTCTCCAATGATATAGCTGTTACTTGACAACTTTTATTTCTCCCTCCTCTCCCCTCCCCACCCCCAAGATAGAAGGTTAGAACATAACTGCAGGCCTTGTCAGCAAAGAATGGCTGTTCAGTTGAAAGGGTTTGGATAATTTATGTCTGTAGAGTTATCATTGAACCTATTGTCACTGCATCTGGTTTTGAGTAGGTTGCTGAGCATGTGTCTGTAGTTCATGGACTATTGTACAACCCCCCTGAGTCTGGGCTTGTTAGAGCGATTGGTAGCTACAGCTGTCAGGATACAGGAAGGCTGGGCAATGTGGCTATTGCTGTAGCAACAGGGATTTGACTCTGGAGATTGTGGAACCAAACTAGTTATTAAATAATTAACTTCCTCATCCACTAGCACCCAGGGGTGGTTCTGCTCCTCCAGAGGCCTGGCTTACAGCCTAACAGGTAGTAGGAGAGAGCTCTGTCCTACACAGTCCATTCCTTATCTCCATTGTCTGTGTGTGGGTGTTAGGTGAATAGGTGCATGCCTGGCTGCACAGCAGAACTGCCTTTGGGACTCAGGTTGCTACCCCATCAGCAGGATCTCATTTGTTTAAAAAGCCCTTTTTCCTTATGAAGTTTGTTTGCTGATGGCAGGGAGAAATATATATAAAAGTTTCAGAGTAGCAGCTGTGTTAATCTGTATCAGCAAAAAGAATGAGGAGTACTTGTGGCACCTTAGAGACTAACACATTTATTTGGGCATAAGCTTTCCCGGGCTAAAACCCACTTCATTAGATGCATGGAGTGGAAAATACAGTAGAAAGATATATATATACACAGAGAACATGAAAAGATGGGGGTTGCCATACCAACTCTAACGAGACAAATCAGTTAAGGTGGCTATTATCAGTAGGAGAAAATAAACTTTTGTAGTGATAATCAGGATGGCCCATTAAACCTGTCATTAAGAAGGTGTGAGTAACAGTAGGGGGAAAATTAGCATGGGTAAATAGTTTTTAGTTTGTGTAATGACCCATCCACTCCCAGTCTTTATTTAAGCCTAATTTAATGGTGTCCAGTTTGCAAATTAATTCCAGTTCTGCAGTTTCTCATTCGAGTTTGTTTTTGAAGTGCTCTCCTACTGGTTTTTGAATATTATAATTCTTGATGTCTGATTTGTGTCCATTTATTTCTTTGCGTAGAGACAGTCCGGTTTGGCCAATGAACATGGCAGAGGGCATCGCTGGCACATGAGGGCATATATCACATTGGTAGATGTGCAAATAAATGAGCCCCTGATGGTGTGGCTGATGTGATTAGGTCCTATGATGCTGTCCCTTGATTAGATATGTGGACAGAGTTGGCACTGGGCTTTGTTGCAAGAATAGGTTCCTGGGTTAGTGTTTTTGTTGTGTAGTGTGTGGTTGCTGGTGAGTATTTGCTTCAGGTTGTGGGGGCTGTCTGTAATCGAGGACTGGCCTGTCTCCCAAGGTCTGTGAGAGTGAGGGATCATCCTTCAGGATAGGTTATAGATCCTTGATGATGCACTGGAAAGGTTTTGGTTGGGAGCTGAAGGTGACCGCTAGTGGTGTTCTGTTACTTTCTTTGTTGGGCCTGTCCTGTAGTAGGTGACTTCTGGGTCTTCAAAACTTCAAAAACAGACTCCAGTGAGAAACTGCAGAACTGGAATTAATTTGCAAACTGGACACCATTAAAAGTAACCACCTAGAAATGGTTTTAATAGCACAGTTACAATAACCAGTCTGCTGAGATGAAGATTTTCTACCACCCCAGTCAGATGCATTGGGAATGAATACTATAACTGAATTTCATGCTGCCAACTAGTGTTTAAATATACAATACCAAGACATGTAACATTTAGCAACATATGGCGGCAAAATTTATAAGACCAAAAAAACTAAAACAAAGATTTTCAGAGTTACTACTGTTCAGGGGAACAGTTCCACAGTGATTGTCAAATAGGATATTTGCATCTTTGTTAAAACCACTGACTGTTCAGAAAGAAAAAAGAAAGATTGGTTGCTGGTAGAAAGCTGGAATCGTGTGCTCTTCTAGCACAATGTAAAGGGAGGCAAAGACAGAAAGGCATAAGATAAAAGATTGCAAGCACATCAGTCAGCCCTTTAGCACCACAGCAGGACAACTAGCCTGCTTGACCAAAAGTGTCATCGCATAATTACTTGATGAAAGCCATGTAATGGACATTTGTAATGCCCGTGTTGAAATCTTACAAGCGGCTACAGACAAAGGAAGATAAGAAGAACTTTGAAATTATAAAGAGACTTACAAATTGGCCAGTTTTGACATTCACTCAATTAGTTCCACCTGGAACCTCCATCTATCTGATAATTAAAGTTGTTCCATTTTTTTGTTGTTTCCATTAATTTCTGTTACTATAAAATGATTAGTGTCTCTGAGAAGACTCCAACGGAGGGTAGTTGCCCTTGATTGGTTTGTTCCATTATTGTTGCATTTTCACTGTCTGCAAATAGCCTCCAGGAAAATCTGCATTTCTTGAGCTATGCCAGATCAAAGCTTTCTGTAATTCTAATTGTTCCTTATTGATCTTACTTTATTATCTGTGGTTTCTTCCTTGTCCAAAACAAACTTTGTGAAAGTTAGGCTATTCTTGGGGGATTTTCAGTGAATATTAATGAAGAACTCCCACAGCACCTCATCCTGCACTAACTTTAGCTCAATTTAGAGCTCACATGGAACTTTTATTTACCTACAGTTATTAGGTACGCAATATAGCATTTTTTACATGATTAAAATAAGCCAGTGCCATGGACCATAGCTGCTAAGCCTCTTACGTCTGCCTTTTACGTCTGATTAAACATACTGTTCTGCAAAGGTTCCTTTTTTATTTTATTTTATTATTATTATTATTATTATTATTATTATTAATTTGGGAGCGGGGGTGGCTCTGTGTTTTGAAAAATTAGTGGTGTCTCCACAATTGCTAAACTTAAATCCCATTAAAACATACCGTGTTATTCTGTTTAAACTATGGCAGATTGTCATGTTAAGCCAGAAATCTGAATCTGCACTGTCTTTTCATGTTGTTAATATTTTCATTACTATGTTTCATATTTTTTCTGCATTGATTTTTTTTTTAATTAAGAACTCCCTCAGCTGGCTACCATCTGCAATTACAATGAGCTGTCTTGTTTCCCAAGGTTGTTTTAATAAAGATGTTCTTAACAATAAAAAATCAACTTACTTAGAGGGAGAAAGTTTTTAAAGTACAAAGAGCTGGTTTTCTGCTTGCTCCAGATCCATGTTTGACTGTGGATCCCAAACTTTGCATATCTTCAAGAATATGCTCTAGTACAACCTAAATGTAATGATTTTGTAAATATGGGACTGTGTTTCCTAGAAGGGTATAGCATATATTTCTCCATATCATTGCTTCTAACACCAGGTCTATACTAGCATTCCTCCATCAATCTAGCGTCATGTACACTGGCAGTTAGATCATCATAGCTATTGCACTTAGAGGTGTGGATTTTTCACACCTCTAAACAATGTAGCTATGGCAACCTAAATTTTAAATGTACACCAGGCCTAAGTGTGCAAAGACAAATTCTGCCCTTTGTTACTTATACCCCATTCAAGTCATCTGAGATCCTGAACACAATTCAAATGGGCTGATGAGTGACCATTCAATAGCGGAAGTAAGAAGTTAACTGTGTGGTCCGAAGTAGCTTAATTTATGCCATTAGTAATGGGCTGTAAGATGCTTTAAAGAAAATACAAATGAAAGAAGTCACCTTTTTTTCATTCTGCAGCATATATTCCTGCTTGTTCTCTAAGGGCCAGATTGTGAGCTCCTTACCTACATTGATGAGCAGTTTCTCACATGAGTAGTTCCAGCAAAGTCAACTGTACCGCTTGTGCGGGAACCTGCTCACCAGTGACAGAAAGTCACAATCTGACCCTAAGAGATTAAGGATGGACACAGGTGAAAGAATGCAAAGAAATTAGGGAGGAGCTCAAACTGAAATATCAAACACCAAATCACTTGAATTTCAGAGAAGTTTGAATCCAAATGTCATTGGCAGGCTCATGTCTTGCTTTAGAAGAATGAAAAAGAAAGAAAGCAGAGGGGGAGAGAGAGAAATGCATGGACAAGAGTTTACTCATAGAGAATAGCAATGTTACTCCGTTCCAGAGCAAATCCACTGTAAAATGCCTTCCACAATTTCCTGATGTCTTGATTATTCAGTTTCTATTCCCACTCTTCAACCATTTTTTTTTAAGTTGGAAGGTAAAATAAATAGATACATTCTCTCCATTTACTTTTTACTACTAAAGCTTCTTAAATGACTTGCCCATATGCAGATGCCTGTGCATGTGTGATTTTTTATATAGATATATTAGCAGGTGACAGTTTCAGAAAGGGCTACACCTGCCCTCCTTGAACTTTATTGGCTGCTAGGTCACAAAATGATGCTATTCAAGGTCTTAATATCGTATACACAGCCTTTTGTTGTCTAGGCCCTAAAGACTTGAGAGATTGTCTCTTATTCCATGTAGTAATCGTGGTTTGTAGGGATTATTCTGCTCTTCTCCCCTGTATTCAGTCAAAACTGAAATGGTAACAGCACGGCTCAGTGGAGGAGCTCCCAGAGGTGATCATTGGCTGTCTTTATAGTGCACCCTTTAGTCCTGACCATTTTGGACTCCTCTTCCCTTGCATTTTTGTACTTGCTATGCGCTTTCCCTCCTTTCTTTGTGCCAGTGGGGAGTTTATCCCTTTTGGACAGTGAGTAGGGCCCAGAGCCTCAAAAGTATTTAGGCACCTAACTGGCACTGATTTCAATGGGCCTTGGTGACTTGCTGATGCTGATTGGGTTTGTCATTGTGCCAGATCGTGCTGACATTGTCTGTCTGTAACTGTTGGGCTGTGTGGTTGGCTTTTTAAAGGTATTTTCTTATTTGAATAGTTTGTATTGTCTAGTTTTATACAAAAATCATGTTAGCCTTCTCCTCTGGCTAATATATACCTATCCTGATATGGAGATAGGGCAGTGAGGTTCAGTACATCAGAAGTTAGGGTCTACTCAGATGACACTTCCATTCTCAGTTCAGTTATTAGTAGATTATTAGCCTCTCTTTGAATTTCACTGTTTTATTGGGTGACCACTAGGGCAGATATGATGAATCTTGGCCAGAAGATATTAGTGCTGTCTGTCATCACTTTTAGGAAAATCCTGCAGCAGTCGATTAGGAAAACGTGTGCCAAACACATGTGAGTTTGCTATCTCAATGTGCTCTTGCAGTGCTGTCAGTTATAATAAAACGGGATAAAGACCTTGGGAGGCAAATTGCATACTGATTTGGTCTTTCAGCTCTCCCACTACACTGACTGGTATATGAGCTTTATTAAACCCAGGGAAACAATTTAATTCATATAAAAGCCAGGACCCACAGGAATATATGCCATGCAAGTATTTGATGGAAGGATAGGATCTTTTTATATGTACAATTTTATTTTGTGACTGTATTTCTTATTGTACCATATTGTATATACACAGTCAGTGACTTTTGTTTATTTGCTTTAATCACAGTGCAGGAGGCTCTAAGCCCTCATTCAATAAGCAACAAGGCACATCAGCGTTTGAATTGTGGTGTAAAAATTCATGCCTGGTACATTTGATAGGCAGCCTCCTGTTTTTGCCAAGGGAGCAGATCATCCAATAGGCCTTCTATCCATTGGTCTGGATTGTCTTCCTTGCGCCACATCAGCAGCCATCAGGGCACCTGTGGGCCTCACTGTGGGATTGGGATCCACCCTTGGGAAGAGGGCAGAGACTGGGTGCACTGGTAAAAGGAGAGAATGGGGCTGTTGAGGCCAAAGGCTGTACGCCATCCAGCCTTCTACCCAATGCAGATTTGACAGAGAATTAGATAAGCAAAGCTCCAGCTGCATTTTCTTTTCCACTAAGCTCACCCCCTTGGAGTCAGGATGCTTCAAAGCTGGAGGGAAGGGTTGCTGGAGACCATAGCCAGAGAGGAGGCACAGAACCTCCATGCAAATGTTCCTGGTCTTCTGTGGCTCCTCTGGGATCTAAATGGAACCCTGGCAGTCTGTGAGGCTTGGGTAGGTCTTGAAACCTTTTTAATGGCAGGGTAAACTGACCCCCAACAGGGCAATATGGCGAGATCTCAGAGCAGGAGGCCCCCTAAAGATTTCTTCTTCTACAATACACCAAGGATTTAAAGGTTTAATGTATGTTTATTTACTTAGAAAATCCCAGCTCAGACAAGACATCTAGTGTTCACTGAGGGTCTTGCTTCTGACCCGGTTTTGCAGCTGGGTTGGCTGAGGTGCATTGAGATCCAGGCCTAATTCACAACGTGAGCCTTCCTGTCAGTTGAAAGGGACCCCAGGATTCTCCTAGTTCCTATTCAATTATTGGACAGTAAGAACAGCAAGACAACAAGACAGTGTGTGAAGTCGTTTTTTCGTCCACACTTTCTCACACTCTCCTAGTGTTTTCCAACTTTTTCTAATTAGAAAACCATAAAAAATGTGCAAAATCTTTTTTCCACTTTTTCACACTTTCATACTACCACCCCATCTGATCAGTGGAAAAAAAGCTGGGGGAGGGGAATAAAGAAAGGAGAAAGTGGGGGGGGGCACCAAAGATCAAAAGTAGAAAACTGAAAAATTTTGGTTTCTAAAAACTGGGGGGAAAATAACATTTTCCATCAAAATGAAACAAAAAGAAATTTAATTTACTTTCAGTTACAAAAAAAGTTTTGAATTTTCAAAATTAGCTGAAATTGACATTTTCACGCAGAAAAAAGCCAATGTCAACAAAACCACTTATTCTAATGAGAATTTTTCATGTGGAAAAAGTTTGACTATTCAAGGAACTGACCAAAATCATTGGGTAAAGGGCGCAGGATGATCCCAAAAAAGTGGTGGTGATTTAATAAGGATGGTCTTCAGGCTATTACTGTATTTTACTTTGTCTTTCAGCATCAATGCACTCTTACCATTCCTACTTTTGTTTTTAAGTATTGGCATCCAGTCCGTCACATGAATGAACATGGGTATTTCTCACATTATAGACCATTTAGTGAAGATTGGCTGATGCAGAGAGAAATTGAATATCCTTTCAAGGCGCCTTTCTTTTGCCATGAGTGCCTCGTGGACAAACAAAACAAACACAACACAAATTCCACACAGGATGTTCTGTGTTCAAAACAAATCACAAATGTGAATGATTAAGATGCTTATTTTTTTTAAGTGAAACATATAAATGAAGACCCGAAATATAAATGAAAGTGCTTATGTGCCTCTTGGCAGGCAGGCTGCCTCCCGTCATGTGCTGATCGTGCCAGGATAGCTTGGCTGTGCACTTTCTCACACCTCTTGGATACAGGAGGTGACCTCCAAGGGTTATAGAGACTCTGGGAGATGATTCACTTACCTGCACTGTAACATGAGTTAATTTCATATGACAGAGGCTGGCCACATCTTTTCTCCTGTTTATTCTCATGCCTCTGCTATGGGGAGGAGTGCCGATGCTGTGTTGGTCATGCCCTGAACAGGAGGGCTCCTGGTGCCTGGTGATGTGACCTCCCAGGAAAGAAAGAGAGTAAGAACTGATGATATTTGCTGTAAATGTATGTTCATGGTGTAAGCAGAGTCTGAATGAGCTGTCTCCTGACATCTAGTGGTGAGCTGTGGAAAAAGACTTCAGGAGCTGATCTCGTTTGCATGGACACACCCATCCTGCCTAGGTGCTCAGCAATGCATGATGGGATTGCTTGCCAAAATGAGCAGTTGTGGCTGGTGTTGGATCCCTAGTCTCCTTATTATTGGAACAGGAGTAATAAAGAGTTGCTATCCTTGTTGTGTGAACTGAGGGAATCAGAACTGTATCTAGCATACCTCGATGGAGGGACTCCCACTCAACTTAACAGCACTTACCAGGCAGGGGACATGAGTTCCAAAGCCCAATGAGAGAGGAGGGATAGGTGTTTGTACTTGGTGGGTCTGGTCCAGGGGTTCTAGACATTTGATTTTTCTGTTACATGCAGCAGGTTGAAATCACTGATAATGTTTAGGCCTACTTTGGAATAGGTTTTCTGTGCAAGAGATTGCCCAGTCTGCACTAGCAGCTAAAAGCACGGAGAGCTGTGTTAAGTGGGGTGCCCTGAAGATAGCTTGGTGGGTGGCTGGCAGAGAGGTGTGGCAAGCAACCAGCTGGGTGGATGGTGAAGAGGGCCAGTGTAGAGCCCTGCAGAGAGGCACAGCAATCAGTTGTTGGGGTGACAAGCTAGTGCCCAAGCAGTGGAGTGTGTAAGGTGCCTCCTTACCACCCTCCTTTCACACAGGTTGGGAGGTGAACTCTGCAGATGAACCTCTGAACTCTGGGGCTGCACTGGCCAAGGAGAGCAACTGTGAGTGGAGTGCAGAGAAGGGATAGGTACATTAAAGGGACTTTTGGGTTGCTGGGCTTAAGACCCTGAGGGGAAATAGACACTGCCCAACTTACTTGAGGGTGGGTCTGTTGCTCATGGTTTATGTTTGTGAACCCTAGTTGCGATGTTTTCCCAAATTAATGCCAAGTTACTTCCCTCCTTTATTAAAAGTTTTTACTGCACTCAGACTCTGTGCTTGCAAGTGGGGAAGTATTGCCCCTTAGAGGCGCACAGGGGGTGGTGTGTAATTGTCCCAGGTCACTGGGTGGGGGCTCAAGTCGGTTTTTGTTGTCTTGTTGAAAAGGTACCCCTAGATACTGACCCCAGCCCTTGTTGCTGCTGGCTCCACCTGGCAAAAGGGTTACAATGGATTTGACTAATATTTTAATGCAATGCTAATACATAGGCCTGTAGTTCTTTTGTGTGTTTCTCTCTGAGGTTGAAAAATCAAACACTTAAAAAGTCCAAGCTGCACCCAACAATAATACTATTTTACCTTCAGTAAAACAGGATTCAGAATTAATATATATCTGCAATGTCTCTGATGCTGTGGGAACAATTTTAACTCCAGGGATTTTCTGACTTTTGGTTGCTTCATTTTTCATTCCTAAATTTTCCAGTGTTAATTAAATAAGATTACATTACATTTCATTTACATTATATTAGCATTACATTTCCACACTTTTTTATGAAGGAAAAAAAAGGACAAATAGAAACATTTAATTTGAGGCTCTGATAAGGGCCACTAGCTTTGCCAGTGGAGTTTGTATAAATGCCTTGAACCAGAAATATTCAGCTACGCTATACTGCAGTGCTATGTCACCATCATGCCTACGCTGTAGCAGCCCTCTCCCATGCAGATCTTCTATAGACCCACTGCTAAAGATCTTAGAGTAGATAGCTCTAGCTAAAATACTGTAGTATTGTCTCAGTGATAAAGTTATTAAGCCTGATGCATTTCAGATACCTCCAGGCCAAAGCTGGCAGAGTTTGTAAGCTCTCTTGATGAATAACTTTTTTGTATTCTCTGTTAATTTCTTCTGGTTCTCTTCCCCACAACCTTTTCATATTTTCTTTTTTCTTTATATCACGGTCCTAGCCAAATAGCTTTGGTTCTTGCTATTAGAAGTGTCACATTGCCAGTACCAGAGTCATCCTTAACTTAAAATGGAAAAATTCAAGTGTATTTGCAAAAAAACCAACTTAATTTATATATTCAGAACTTTGCAAATACTGAAATTATAGTCTTCAAACTTGACTTGAAGTTTAAATGAGATCTACACAACAAGCCAAACTTGAAATTTCTACTTTTCAGGCATTTATATGTAATAGCATAATGTAAAATGATTGAATGGAACATGGGAAAGGAAATGTTCATCTGATCTGCTTGCTCAAACTAATTCATTTCTGGGTGAAATGCTTTGCACAAAATGGGTTGAATAATTTATGCAACTTAAAAAGGTCACGTGGTACTATGAAATTTGAAACTCAGCCTTCCCTAAATCAGGTGCTACCTGTGCCTGCCTGCCTGCCTCTCTCTCTCTCAGTGTCAATATTTATTTATATATATGAAAATTATATATACACAGAAACTGTATATTGACTTTATTGGGAGTGCTATTCAAGAAAACTATACAGAAAGAGTATGCAACAGAGATTTACAGTTCCAATCAGAGAAGAGAATTAGTTAACATTTGCACGATGCTTTAAGTGCTGTCAAAAATGGAAAAAAATGGATGAATAATCTCCATTAACTGACCTGCCACTTTGTTTTATTATTTTCCTGTGTCGCCGATCTGATATTATAGCTTTAATATCATATGACTGAGAGAGTCAGTAAGGGGCCCAATCCTTCAAGATGCTGGGCATTTCCTGAGAGATTCTGCACATTCTGAACACCCACAGACTTGAAGGTGCTCAGCACCCTGCTGCATCAGGGCCTAAATCCTATAACTCCCCTGTTGGGCAAAGTCCTCACATGACAGGCTACAGGCACATACGGTGTGTATGGGTTGGGGGAAGACTCCTGGGAATGTGGACAGCTTGGTATTTAGCCCTTGTGCAGACAAGATGACCTTTCTGTGTAGCTCGTACACTCACTTATAATTTTGTATGTCCTCTTTCTTCTGCAATATTGGATTTCTTGTTGCTTATTCTTTTTCACCTGAGATCTTCAAAGTCCTGTAGTCCTTAAGGAGGCAAAACTCCTAATGACCAGGGGAATTTTTCCTGATAAAGGACTGTGAATCTTTGTCTCTATAAATAAGTACTGTACAGTCTAGTAAGCTCTCCACTCCCTTTCTTCTGTGGTGACTCCATGACAGATATCTACTGCCAGAGGTAATGCTCTGCTTGTCTGGAATGAACCCAGTGCTTTTCTTTTCTGAATATTGGTAAACAGATAGCAAGTGTTCTGTTGTGAGCCCACGTATATTGTCATCATTGTCAGTAGCTTGCATTTAATTCTTTCTGTCCAGTATCACACTGGAATCTTAGCTATCATGAGAAGAAGCTACCTGTTTTCTTGAAACAGAATGGGGCAATGCGTGACATCTGATCTGCATTATCATTTCAAGAGTGTTATCACTTCAGATGTGCAGTAAAGGCAGGACTTCTGTCAACCTCAGCGACTTCTGTAAATTCCTCAAGAGCATTACCGCGCGTGCGCACACACACACACACACACACACACACACACACACACACACACACACACACACACACACACACACACACACACACACACACACACACACACACACACACACACACACACACAAATTCTCAGCTGATGTGAATCAGTATAGCACCATTGACTTCAGTGGAACCATACCAGTTCATAGAAATCTAGGTGTAGAAGGGACCTCACGAGGTGGTCAAGTCCAGCTTCTTGCACTGAGGCAGGACCAAGTATACCTAGACCATCCCTGACAAGTATTTGTCCAACCTGTTCTTAAAAACCTCCAGGGATGGGGATTCCACAGCCTCCCTTGGAAGTCTATTCCAGAGTTGAGCTCCCCTTAGGGTACGTTTACACTTACCGGGACGGTCGACACGGCGAATTCGACTGCTCGGAGTTCGAACTATCGCGTCTGATCTAGACGCGATAGTTCGAACCCCGGAAGCGCTAGTTCGAACTCCGGTACTCCACCGCGGCAGGAGGAGTTGCCGGAGTCGACCTTGGAGCCGCGGAGTTCGCTTCCGCGGCGTCTGGACGGTAAGTAAGTCAAACTAGGGTAGTTCGAATTCAGCTACGTTATTCACGTAGCTGAATTCGCGTACCCTAGTTCGACCCCCGAGCTTAGTGTAGACCAGGGCTTAGAGTCAGAAAGTTTTTCCTTATATCTAATCTAAATCTCCCTTGCTGCAGATTAAGCCCATTACTTTTTCTCCTCTCTTCAGTGGACATAGAGAACTCATTAATCACCATCCTCTTTCTAACAGCCTTAACATGTTTGAAGACTATCAGGTCGCCCTCAGTCTTCTTGTGTCAAGACTAATCATGTCCAGGTTTATTCTCTTGCTCCTAATATAGTTAAAGAACCTCTTCCTCTTATGTCCCTGGCTAGGTGTAACTCATTTTGTGCCTTAGCAATTCATCCATGTTTCCACTTTTTGATTTTTCAGGTCCCTAAAGATCTCTTGAGGGAGTCATACTTGGCCTGTTCCTGATGCCATCTGACAATATAGCACTATATCTTCATTAATTTCCCCTGAATAAAACTATTTGTAAACATTTATGTAAGCAGAGTCAGGATGAGCTCTACCCTGACATCTGGTGGTGAAGTATGGGGCATGTGGAAAGGAATTTCAGGTATTTGCATTGGCACACCCATGCCCCCTATTATAGCTCATGGCAGCCTGGGATGGTTATTTTGACAGCTCTGGGATCCCCAATTTCTTTGATTATTGGGGCAGGAGGAATAAAGTGTTGTCACCCTGATTATGTGAATGAGGACCTCTGAGACTGCGTTAGGACAAAGATGTCTCACTATCTATTAAGTAGCACTTGCTAGACAAAGAACATGGGTGCCAAAACCCAGTGAATTGAGAGAGGTTGGGAACTGGTGTGTGTACCTGATATTATGGGTCCCCTTTTGAGGGCCTGGAACACCAATTGCACATTCTTCTCTCTCTCTCTTTCTCCACTGTTGATGAGCAGAGCTAATTTTGAATCCTTTAGGAGTCCATCTAGAGGCTGCTGACCTGAATTCACATTGGGCCAATAGTGCACCAGCACCGGGGCTCCCCTACTACAAGCTGAAATCAGTAAAAGAGCTAAGCTTACTGAGCTGAGATCAGTGAGTGTTGTGTTAACTAGTGAGGGAGCCTGAAGATCTATCGCTAAGTGGCTGGCAGGGCAGAGCAGTTTGCAGCATGTTGGAGCAGCCCATGGAACAGTGAGTGGAGTGGAGCAGTTTGTGGGGATGGCTGAAGCGGTTCACAGGTCGGCTGGAGGAGCGGCACAGCTGGTGGAGTGGAGCCAGTCGTGGTGAAGGCTGCAGCAGAACTCCACGGAGAGGCAGAGCAGTTGGCCCCGGCCCACATAAGGTGCCCCTTAACACCCTGTGTGTGCCCCCCCCCATCTCCACCCAGGCTCGGGGGGTAAAACTCTGCAGATAAACTTTTGAACTCTGGAGTGGCACTGACCAGAGACAGAGACTTTTGGGTTGTTGGACTTTGGGGTGATTGGACTTAAGACCCTAAGGGGGAAAGGACATTGCCAAACATACTTGGAGGTGGATTGTGTTTTATGGTTTGTGTTATAATCCGGTTTGTGGTGTTTCTCCAATGGTGATGCCGCATTGTTTCCCTCCTTTATTAAAAGGATTTTGCTACACTCAGAGTCCGTGCTTGCGAGTGAGGAAGTATTGCCTCCTAGAGATGCCTGGGGGGGGGGGTGTTATGTAATTGTCCCAGGTCACTGGGTGGGGGCTCGAGCCTGTTTTGCATTCTGTTATTGAAACGGAACCCCTGGATACTGAACCCGGCCCTTGTTGCTGCCAACTCAGAAGGGTTACATTTAAAACGATCATTCACAAACAAGAGATTATCCAGAACCTACACAATTTACAACTTTTTAAAATGAGAAGCTCTGCAGTCTCATCTCATTATTCAGGAACTTCTGCACATATGGTCTTATATTTTGTATGAAACTCCTCTTAAAGGGGACTTATTAAGTTTGACAGATCCAAAATTTAACTCGCTGTACTAAAAAAAAGATTCTCACCATGAATTTTTTTCCAAACTAGGGTTGCCCTATAAATAAAGTAAACAGACCAGTCTGCTGAGGGACCCTACAATAACAACTCCAGGGTGGCAGGTTTATACACAAGCACATGTGTTGTGCTTCCTCAAATGTGGGCAGGTTTTGTGCATGCACACGAGTTCTGCCTTCAGAGAACAGAGCACATGGGCTGAAGAGAGAGGCCTGGAATGACAATCACATGCTACCAAACCAAAGCCTACAAGCTTTGACAGCATCACCTTTAGTACCCAGGGGTGTTGCAGGCTCAAAGCTCCATCTAGCAAGATGAGAACATTCCTTCACGTTCCTGGTTTTAGTGTAGAATCCAGAGCAGTTGGTGGATTTTTGTTTGTTTGTTTTGTTTTGTTTTGACTATGCACTAATCTCTGCTCTTCAAAGGAAATAGTAGCAGTAACTTCTGAATCAGCAACAATGCTACGCAAATAGTGACAGCAAACAGGCCGTTTTATGACAGCCGGCTTGCGTGGCACCAACTTGGCATGTTTCAGAGACACACTGGTGAAACAGCAGCTAACTGTGTGGAAGTGACTTGATAGTGGGTCCTGTTCTGAGCCTGTGAGTAAAGCTCAACTAAAAAGACTTTGGCCATCTGAACAAAAAGGGAATTAGCGAGGGAGAATTAATTATAACTCTTAACCAGAAAGAGGGCCACAGCAGAAACTCAACTGGACTGTATCCAGTTACTGGTGGGTATGGGTAGTGGGTGCTGCCTATGAGCACCTCCTCTCCCCCCTTAGATTTGTGGCTGAGTGGTTCCTTGCTGTGATTAGGCCCCTTCCCCATGGCACTGATATGGCCCAATCTGCCCAAGTTCCCTCTGCAGAGGCACTGCCTGGTCTATATGCCGTTCCCATGCGCAGGGTCTCTTGCTGTCTTTGGCCCACTGCTACAGAGCTGCAGCTTGTAAATTGCTTTTGGTCCATTTGCAGGTTTGACCCGTTAGCAGGTACATTTTGCAATGTGAACTAAAGAAACAAATAGGTGTTGCCAGGCCATGTGTTGTCTCATGGATATTTTGCCTATATATATATCTATCTCCTAGCCAGAATGAAAAATTAATATAGACTATTTTGGTAAAGTAAGAGCTTTCACACCAAGTGTGCATGTAACACCGACAGACGCCGGTCGTCGGCGGGCAGGATCAAACCTCGGACCTCTGGAAGTTAGTGTCTGTTAGCTAAGGCTGTAGAGCAAACGCATTAATCTCTCTCTAAGTGGTCTTGGTGCCACTAGATGGGACAGAACACCACACCCAGGTGGTGTGTGGGTTACATGTACACAAGAGAAGCATATTACTGTTTTCTTGTAACTTCTGTCAACCTAGCACTGTCTACACGGGGGCTAGGTCGGCATAGCTACTTCTCATAGGGGGTGTGCATTTTTCACACCCCTGAGAGACGTCATTAAGCTAGTGTCAGTTTTCAGTGTGCACCAGGCCTCAGAATGAACAGCTTCCAACACTCAGTTGCAATGCCTCATGGCTACAGTGAATGTGGGGGAAAAGATTGTAGCTTTCATTGTAGAACAGACACTTCTATTGACTAGGAGACCGTAAAATAGGATTCCCTGGAGAAGATGAAGATCGCTCATTTAGACTAATCTAAGTAAGCAAATAAGTCTTGAAGAAATGCTCAGATCCTACGCCAAGCCTGCTGGCAGCACATAAATGAAGCTAACCCTTAATGTTTGTAAAAATAAATTCAATCTATCTCTGTAGAGCCAAGTGAACCCTCCTGTACATTCTGCACATGCCTGCAGCCCAGGGAGGCCCCCTTTGGGCTCATTCTTATGTGAATTACGGAAAGGAAAGCCAGCCAAGGCGTTCTAACCACACCCTGCCTCGGGGCAATGCCTTTACCTTGGCACAATGTGTGAACAAGAACGCATGTGCTCACTTACTCCTATTCTAATTAAGTCACAATTAAAGGCTGCTGTACTGTGCTGAGACCCTAGTACTTCAGCTGGCTGTTGTGTCATAGTCCAATTTATGTATACTGGTGAAAACCACAGACAAATTCTGTGCATCGCTTATAACGTTAGTTAGAACAAGCGCTGTTCCTTGCATACTTAGTGGCCCAAGGGGCCATGGCTAAGGATACTGCATCAAAAAAATAAAGTGATTCACCCCTAGAAACCACAAAGAGCAGGTGTGGGACTTAACGTTTCACCAGGCTTGGCCACAAAAATTAGGAAAACCATTAAGAGGTTGGTTTTAGCCAATGCTGCCATGTGACGCAGAATAGTAAATGGAGGTGCACGCACTCAACTGGCAGATGTAGCAATTTTTGCCTTATGCAGTAGTAATTTCTCCATCTGGTTCTTCTCAGAGAGAAATATTGGCCTCTGTGGTATACCTACTGCCCGGAGGTGCGTGGTAGGTAAGGCTAGTACTTCTTGCTGTTCCATGCCACATGAAGATGGGCCAGATCCAGTGTGTTGTAGTCAGGGGTGAAAGTGGGCCGGTATGGCGTACTGGTAAGAAGCCAGTACCGGCCTATATGCAGCCCACATTAAAGCAGTAGCTGCAGCACTTTAACGTCATTGCCCCTTTTGACTCCCCCAGGCTGCTGACGGTGACCCTGGTCATAGCTGACATACTTCACTCTTGACTTCATTACAGTTGTGGCATGTACGGTGTACTCCAAGTTGGGAGAAGTCAGGAGGGAGGGGGCTGTTATCTGATAATGCTTTAGCAACCTTTGTTCATCACAAGTTTAGGTTGTGTGCCCTTAGAGTGAGGATCTGTATTACCACGAGACTAGCATGAACCTCCTGTGGCAATTTCTTGCAAGGCAGTAGGGCCTTAAGCCAGGGCTTAAATTTGCTCAACATGTGCTTAAATTTAAGCCCCTGAGTAGTCCCACTGAAGTCCATGGTCTTAGCTGCTTATAGTTTAACATGGTCTGAAGTATGTGGCTGAATCACAGCCTAGTTGAACAGTCACAGTGATAATGGGTGGTCTATATATTGATATCTAGTGTTTTGTCTAGCATTTTTCCCTAGGAATTCTTCTCTGTGAATGGGCTTTACACTTGCCAACAAGCCTTTTGTTATTCCTGCCTGGACTTAAGATGCGCACATGTTCCAAGTTATAGAATACTTTTAGTCAAATGGATTAGCACATTTGTCATTTCTCCCAATCTATCATCATTTTGGTTTTACATTTCCTCACACTATGCAATACATTTCTTGCTGAATCAGCCACATTTTGGTTTATTTTATCAACTCCTTTGATGGCTTCCATAGAATTTTTTTTGGTTGTAGAGGTTCCATTTCTCTAGGACCTTCTGCATACACACGGCCCTTGATTTTTTTCCTCACTCATTCCTTTAGTGTAAGCTGTGTCAAGCCCATGGAGTGGTTTTTTAATTAAGAACAGGGATGAGTGAATCAGTCCATATAAAGAACCAATTGAATCTTTTCCCTCAGTCAAAAATTATTTTTTTTCATTGTTGTAGAAAGTTCTGGTGTTTCTAAATGGTCACATTCCTTTGGACATCCTGGTTTCTGCCAGGCCCCAATACTGAGAAGAAGAAAAAAAGCTGTGTCTTTCCCTATTTCCTGCCAAGCTGGCATCAATAAGTATCAGGAACCTCACGTGAAACTAGAGATTTGGAGCAGAACTGGACATCCCTAAAATTCAGGTGTTTTCAGCTCTAGTTCCTTCTCTCTGAGAAACCCTGGTTGTATTTGAGAACTCCAGCTCAGTTCAGCTTAAAAGGAGCATCCAGGGCTAGATCCACAAAGGGAACTTCAGCTCAATTGTCGCAATACCTACTGCTAGGCATGCTGCCCCCTTGTGGAAGCCACAGGCAGGTGTCAAGGTGACCTATATAAGGCACAGGGAGAGTCACAACCCCAGCACACTGAGTGGAGCGATGCCTAATCCCGCTAACAAGAAATGCTGAGGAGAGAGCTATAGCTTAAACCTCACCTTTAAAGGCAGTTAGGCACCTAACTTCAGGCTGGATGGCAACACCGTCCTCTGCTGTGACTTCTCAGCCATGAACCTTCTCCTGCACGTAGGTACCAAAGCAAGGTCCATCTTTTTTCATTAATAATGAAGGAGCAGGTGCTATTGGTGACACCCCTCCCTCTTCCCAGTAATTAGAGCATTCCAGTCTGCCTGATTAGTGAAGGGATTTGCTCCCAGGTCTCCTAGTATCCATGGGGGCACTCTAGTCTTGGGTGGGGCTCTTTCTCAATCTCTCCGGTTGACGCTGTTTAAGAAATACTTCAATATTCATTGGGCTAGCAACAGAGAGAGCATGACTCTATAGGCCAGTAGTTACGACAGTCTCCTAAATGCCAGGAGACTCAGGCCTGGTCTACACTGAATAACGTACCTGAAGTCGACGTACTTAGATCGGCTTACTGCGGTGTCTTCACTGTGGTAGGTCGCCTGCTGCTGCTCCCCCGTCAACTCCGCCTGCGCCTCTCACTCCGGTGGAGTACGGGAGAACGCACGGCGGTCGATTTATCACGTCTCCACTAGACACAATAAATTGATCCCTGCTGGATCAATCACTCTGGAAGTAAGTGTAGACATGCCCTTAGAGTCAAGTGCCTAGTCCAACAGTTAAGTCATGGCTTCTACTGGAGAGACTGAGCGAGAGCTCTGCCCCAAACTACATAGTAGCTCAGTGATTTGGGCACTCACCAGGCTGATAGGAGACCTGGATTCAAGCAGGGACGGCTCTAGGGATTTTGCCACCCCAAGCACGGCAGGCAGGCTGCCTCCGGCGGTTTGCCTGCGGGAGGTCCACCGAAGCCGCAGACCAGCGGACCCTCCTCAGGCAAACCGCCAGAGGCAGCCTGCCTGCCGCCCTCGCGGCGCCGGCAGAGCATCCCCCCCCCCCCCCCGTGGCTTGCCGCCCCAAGCACGCGCTTGGTGTGCTGGGGCCTGGAGCCGCCCCTGGATTCAAGTCCCTGTAATGAATCCGGCTGTGTGTGGCTGTGGGTCTCTTACATTGACATTGAGTGCACTAATTCCAGAGTTTGTATAAGGTATAAGGACACTGGCACCACTGGTGCTGGAATACTGTACCTAGTTTGGGATATGCCCCCCCACACCTTTTATGTTCACCTGCCTATTTTGGAAAAGGTTAAACAATAATAGTATGTCAGGGTTTTGTACACTAAATCAAATGGGTCATGCAAAGTCAAATCGTCCCGCTAATGAAGGAGAAGGGCGCCATCTAGTGGCTAGTTACATTCCTTGGTTTAATACAACACTAAACATGCAGGCTTACAGCAGCTCTTGCTTTAAAAGCACCTGTCCTATGAACAAGGTCAGTTTTCTGAACTTGAACTATGGCGTTAGATGTGTGTGAAATGGAAAATTTACACACACACATTTCATAGCTTTGGAGTGTTCCCACATCCATTTCCACTAGGCATAGCTTGCACAATTTCATTTACACTTTGGAAGCGAGACTAAACAAAAGTTATAAAACTTTAAATGGGGGGGGGCGGGGACTGAGGGCCCAAAGGCCATGTTATCCAATTATTTAATTCTTTGATGCAAATATTCTGCTTTATTACTAGCCTCAAACACTGAACATAGAGAAAGTATCTGGTCAAAGCAATTGAGACACAGCTCATCAAAATCCACTGGGCATGAAAGGAGGGTTCACATCTAATAGAGTAGGGAGGTGTGGGAGGCTAGTTCCAGCTCTAAGAGGGACGTGCTCTAAAATAGTACCCCACCATTGAGGCTCAGTTTCCCTAGCTGTTAATTGGGACTAATGGTGCTGTCCCAGAAGGGCTGCTGTAACCTGGGTGTGGTGGTCTGTCCTATCTCCTAGCAGCGAGACCACTTGGCAAGCGAGAGAGATTAATGAGTTTGCTCTACAGCCTTAGCTAAGGCCCATATGGCTTTTAGTTCATGCAGCAGAGAGAGAGACTCATACATTTAGCTTCAGAGGTCCCAGGTTCAATCCCGCCCACTGATGACCAGGGTCTGTCGCTGTTACACTGTGAAGCTTAGTTAATCAATGTGAGCGAAGTGCTTGAAGACTTTGGTGCAACACTTACTTAAGCAAGACAGCTCTTCCAATGTGTAAGTTAAAAGTCCTGTTAAACAATATACTACCCTGACATCAAACCACATGGGACCAACTTTCTCTCTGATGTAGTGCCACTGAAGTCAATGGGATGAATGTATGTGTAGTTTACACCTAGGAATAGGAAGGTGACGTACTAATACATCCCCCAGTAAAAAGCTATTTTATGGCGTTCAGTGGAATTGAGATTTCTGACTCTGAAGAAGCAGAGGCTATTTGTATCCTTTAAAAATGTTACATTAATTTCAAGGGCTGCCACCAAATTATCCTACCGCATATTGAAGCAAATGGGCAACGTACGTCAACACATGCTGCTCAAAGTACATAAACGCAGCTTGAGTGGTGCTGGTGACTTTAGTGGAACTCCTCACATGCTTCGTGTCAAACATGCTGTAGTACCTTGATGAAACAGGGACAAAAATCCAGGTCATGGTGCAGAACTATTTCTGTATCTTTTTGCAGCACGTTATGTAACATGCGTGATGCCACCCTTCCCTTCTGCACTGCCTTCTCTTCTGTTTCCAGCCACTGGTGTTCTGTGTTTTTTAACCCAGTGCTAGCTGCACCCATCGTCGATGAAGAGGGAGGGCCCTTGGCTCCTTTATTAGTTTTTCAGGCACATAGTCTTAGAAAGTGCACGTGACCCATATGTGAAAATCCTGTATAAATTGTGCAGCATTTTCTTTACTGTTTTAAGTGTAAAGTCGGTTAGTTGTTTAACCTTTTGAGAGGTGCCACATTTTGGATTTGTCAGGGTGCAGGGTTTTTTATTTTGACAGCATGCTGTTAAAAAAAATGAACTGTATTAATTAAGAAGATGCACCAAACTCAATCCCATCACTGACACCTCCAGCAGATGGGGCCTGAAACACTGCGAAAACAATGAATTCATTTATGGCAATGCTAATCTTTTTGTTCCATTGTGTCTGTAACATTTAGGAATTATGTTGTGGCTGTGATTACATCTAAGATATTGCCAGAGGGAGCTGCTAACAGAAGTGAATGAGGCTTTGTGAGAGCAAAAGGCAATGCAGGATGGGAATTCTCTTAATCCACTCTCCTCCCGGCCATTGTAAACCATCCTCCATCTCCTGGTCTGTACACCTGATGCAATCAGCTCTTCTCCCACTCTTGCTTCCTGACCCAATCCACAAGACCAGGACATCGCAGCTTGTGCAAGGTAGGGAAGACAAAGCGGGGGGGGGGGGGAAGTGCAGGCAGCTGTAGGTGGAGATTACGCAGCTAGGGACAGGATATGATACTGAGCTCAGTGACAGATTCCAATCACTACTTCAGGAAAGACTGGCTAGAAAACGGCATGAGTTGAAGCTGGGAGATGGGTTGTTAGACCTGGTATAAACTTATTGGAAAAATAAGGCTTTCCTGCTTTGCTCTGTCACTGATTTCAGCCTTGCCTCATCCTCTGTGGAGTTATTTCTCTCTGGAAACAAATCTCATGCATTTTGTGCTGGAGGTAAAGCACCCAAGCTGTCTTCTTTTTAATGTTTCTATTTATTGTTTTTTTAATCTTGGCCTCTGATTGTTGGACTGAAAATACATTTGATATGTTTAGTATTCAAGCAAGGATGGGTAAACTGGTTCAGGAAAAATAAAAGCCCCCGGTTTCCAAACTGTCAGCACTTCACAGGCTTGGCTGGGTACTGAGAGAAAGCCTAGTCCCAGGAGATTTTTCAACCCAATTTTGCAGATGTAAATCCCAATCCTGCAATAAGAACTCACAGGTGAGCCTCCGTGCCTGTATGTAACCCCATTGACTTCAACATAGCTCCATCTAGACATGGGGGAGGAGCAGTCCATCTGCTAAACCTTCCTCAGACTATCTCCGCCCCAGTCATGGCTGCCTTCTCTAACCCATGAGGAGCCACCATAGCTTAACAGAATGAAACAAAGAATCATGCTCTGCTCTGTACTATCTGTCCCATTCTATCGTGTTGATTTTAGTAAGGTGGCACGTGTATAACATCCCATCATTGGGCCCCTAATGATTAATAAATGAACCAAACACGATTCTATACAAAACCTGAAATATTTTACTTTTTTTTTAAACTTTGATCTAAGTTTACTTAGATTTCATGGACTTGATACAAGAGCATTTGATATGAATCAGTAAATAAAACACTGTAATAGATAGCCACAATAAACTTTGTTAGAAATGTACATGTTGCGAAAATAATAATAAAAAAACAGCATGATGTCTGGGTTATAGTATATAAATGCTCAACAAGAACAGTATACTAGGGAAGCTTAAAAACCCTGCTCTGCATAAATCTGGGGCCCTATTCAACTAACTTTATCAGACTCCTACCATTCAGAATCTATGTCCCACTGTAATAGCATAAAGGTTAGTTTATAAGGCCTCAGTTGTTTCCTGTAGCTGTTTTTTTTCCCCCATGGACATCACATCCAGGTAATGTGTATATAAACAAAGCTCATAAGAAATGTACAAATATAAAAAGCTACAAACATTAATAAATTACATCATCACAAAACACAGAAACACTTCACAAGGTGCTAGTAAAATAACTGTATCCCCTCATAATACAAGAATTAAAACAAAGAGCTGGTATTAAAGTTGAAGATTATTCTTCAAAATGTGTCTTAAATAGATTATTTTCTACTATTTGATTCTGTATAAGACATTTTATAAGGCTGCACAAAGTTTTACTTGTTTTCCAGGCAACGCCCAAATCCACCCCCCACCCCCTCCAAGAAAGTGAAACAAAAACAAAACAAAAAAACCTCCACCCAACCCTTTTAAAACCAAACTAAAATACAACTGATAATACTCAGCAATGACTTGTATAAATGTTAATGAAGTAGTCTATAGAAAGAAATGTCTAAAGATACTTTACTTTTATAAAAAAGAAGTTATTTAAAAAGCTATTTACAAGCTACATTCTATGAAAAATATGCCTTAGTAAACACATCTAAAAATTAAAATACGGGATTGCCTGAGAAACAAATTTAACCCCTCAAGTGTTTATATGCAGACAAGCAGTTTAATGTAAAATAATGCACTCTACACCAAACACTAAAAGAGTTAAAAGACAAAAAAGTATCCAGTCAAATTGTCAATAAGCTAAACTTTCCCACTATCTGACACCTGGATGCATGCAGCCCTCGTTCCCAAAGTAAGTGTATCTCATAAGAAGTGCCTTGATATAAATGTCAAAAACTGCACATGAAGAAGCAGAGCTTGACCTCATGTACTGCAGTTAAAGTGACTGCAAGATCTGCAACACATCTTTGTGTGCTTTGATTTCGACACTGACACGAGCTACTGTACCATCATGTGTGTCAGTTAGCAAAAGAAACTGGCCCTCAGGCATAGAGCTAAAACTCCCAACCAGTTATGAACGCAGCAGTAAACCAGCTCCCACTGTGCATAACAAATGCTGCCTCGTGCACCCAGTATTGTCCAACCCGCAGCTATCTGAGAGGGATGGAGTAGTGCCCAAGTGCAGTAATGGCTCCTCCAACACATCTAGATCATGATCAGGGTGAGATAATGAAGTTTCACATTATACAGACTATCTTCTGCATTCGCTATAGCATGGGGAAATGTCTCCAGCCATCAAACTTAAGGTCCCCCACCTTTTAATATTATTTGTCAGACAAATGCAGAATTTTTAAATTTAATCTCCTGCTTCTTGACCAGATACCTCTTTAAAGATAGTACTTGTTTTTTTTTTCTTTCTTTAAGCGAAATGTAACTGAAATGGATGTTCATTCTGTTAAAACAACTGGTTTCCACTTATGAACAAGTTAAAGGGATACTTTCCTAAAACTGGAATGATCCTCAATTTCTTGGATTATCATTAACTTTTTGCGAACTAGTCACTCTCAGCAATTTGAGAAAGGACATCTATATTAAAAAATATTTATAGCAGTATTCTGTACACTTTAACTGCTGAAAGTTAAAAACAATTATTAAAGTGGTGGCAAAAAGTTAACTGGTATTGTCCCTAAGATGATGCACAATACTACTGAAGTCCTTCAAGAGTTGAAGAGTTAGTGTCTGCTCAGGAATTACTGAGCTTTGATCAAGTCCCAGTTTTTGAAATATTAAAGGAGAAGTTTCCCATTCCGATGGATTTTCAAAATCTTCCCAAGCCTCTGTTTTGCGGTAGCCATGCCCTTTTTTGTACGTTTTCCTGAAAATTGAAAAAAAAATGGACATGTCAAGTAACAGCAGCCACAGCAATGTGGAAACAGCAAAGCAGGCTCACTGGATACAAAAACAGAAGCACTAACTTAAGCGGTGGTGTAAGCAGGTGCAATCACACTGATGTCTGATTTCCACCTGAAGAAATTACATTTTGGATATGTATAACACAAATTCTCAACGTTAACATGCTCAGTGTGTGTATGTAACACATCGATCAGAATGATCTAAAGAAAACCAAGCATTGCCATACATTGCAATCTGTGCTGTGTATCCCAACCTATACTATATTGTCTTACTCCTGGTGATTGTCTTACTATGGATTTTAACCAAGTTTCATTCAGGATTTTTCTACTATCTCGGTTTCATTCTTAAAGTACCATTCCCTGTTTAACCGTGTTCGTGAACCAAGGTACCCAAGAGACACGTTTGAAAGCATGCACATATTTATTCTATAGGGGGCTCTCTTCAATTGTCCAAGTATCTAAAACTCAGTGCCAGATAGTAAGATTAGTGGAAACTCACTCGCCAGGTTTAAATGAATTTAAGATGGTTTCCAAGCGCTGTGCTAAACCCTTGTGTGGTGGAATGGAAGCAGTCACAAGAAAGAAGTTTTTAAAAAAATAATTCATCTAGATTAGACCGTTTAACTGTGCACTTTAAAAGCTGCAAAGGTTGTAATTGTATCTCTTGTTGCATTAGTTTAAAGAAAAAAAAACTGTGTGCAGTTTCAAAGACTGAGGTTCATTTTTATTGTATTTATTCTTTAAAAATACATTCTGTTTTACAAGGTTTTAATTAAATTCTATAAAAGCTGGCAGCTTTGGTATAACTTGTTCCCTTTTCATCTGTGGCCATATCGTGACATTCATCATATTCACTTTGACACATCTAGGAAATATAGCAACTTCGTCCATGATTTTACACAGGGCCCACCACACTGTCATGTACTGGTTTTCTACTTTTTGCTTGCATGTCTGTGTAACTTATTTCCCTACAGATTGTCATATAAGTGACACAAAACCAGATTTGTTTAATCCATGTACAATCAGACAAGAATGCACTAATGCAGGTACTCTGTCCATGTCATCCAGTTGTGCCCTGGTAGCTTGACTCTGAACTAGAAAAATGGCAGGCAGGCTTAGGCTGAGCCTAGCTTCTGATCTTACTCAACTGAATGAGATTCAGCTGTGCAAAGACTGCAGTATCAGGCTCAACTATCTCCATGTATTTCTATACATTACTAAAAATAAATGATAATATGGATATAGTTATGCCTTTCTTCTGGGCAGTTTCAGAACCTGGAATATATCATTTCCCACATTAGCAAATGGGGAAAGTGAGGAACAAATAAATTTTGACTTGTTCAAATCCACAATGAGCCAGAGGCAGAGTTGAGGACAGATCAAGTCATGTCCCCTGACTCCCAGTCCAGCATGTGATCCACCAGACCATACTGGTGTGTTTCTTAAATGTACATAAGCATAATATTTGCTCACCCCTTTGTTCTATTTCAGCAGTGAAACTACTGCAACTTGGTCACCTTTGTGTTCGCGCAGCTGGGAGAGAGAGCAGTTGGTGGGTACAAATGCATCCTTGACACATTGCTCTCCTACGTAATCATCCTATACTGTTTCACAACAGCTCTGACAGAGCGTGAACAAATCTGCATTCTGAACACTTAAAATGCTACAGACGTAAACACCACCGAGAAGTCAGGTTATGGAAATCATGTGTTAGAAGTTACAGTTAAAACCTATTCATGTATAAAGTTGCAGGTGCTGTTTTTATGCTGCCAGCATATTTTTTCTCTAGACACGTGTCTTCTGCTGCCTCAAGAAACCACAGTGAAAGTGTAACTAAGATCTTAGCTGCATGTCTAGCCAAGAACTGTATACTTTTCTGGTCAGAACAGCACATTAGTAAACGGACATAAATGCTCAGTTATCACTCATCTTTACTTTTCATAGTGCATGTGTGTCATCTGGATCAGGTCCTTGATGCGTGCACATGCACACGCGCACACACACACACACACACAGAGATATGCGAACTATGCTCTCTTATTTTTGTGTATATAACATACATACACACTCAAATAAGGGAGCATAGCTGTGTCGGTTTGCATATAGGTATACACATTTCTCCATGAAGGGCCTGATCCAAGCCCATTGAAATAAATGGGAGTCTTTCCATTGATTTTAGTGGCTTTGGATGAGGCCTCAAGGTAGGCAGTGACCCTGAGTGTACTGTTTTTACTGAGTTTAACTGAAGGTGAAAAGCGTCTTTGTGGTTGAAAAGGGGGAAGAAAGAAAGGGGGAGGGGAAATCTGCTGTTTTAATAATATTTTCTCTCTCCAGCACTGGACTGGATTGAGCTCTCTTGGACATCCCAGCAGAGCAGTGATGGCCCAAAGCTGGCTGATTTGGCTTAACACTGCTGCCTCCTTTGGACTGCCCTTAAATCCCCATTAAATTCAGCCTTCTAAGCCTTGTTTTACCAACCACCACACGGCTATCTTACAAAGGCATCCTAAAGCCTCCTTCTATTAAACAGGCACCCAGGGATGTCAGAAGGAGCTGTTCCTTCACTTTCCTTTCCCAGAGAGGTAAAGCATTTGCTTATTTGGCAGACTGATTCATCATTCAGTCAGCGAGTAACCATCACGAGTCCTTGTCTGATCCCCGGGCTCTACATCCTAGCACAAAGCTTGGACAGGCTTGGATACCTTGCCTGCTGTATTTTGAGCTATTTCTGATTTCACTATATAACCCGGTTCATTTCAACAGATTAACTTGTGGCAGAACAGGAACACATTAAGAGGTAAATTGAATGAAATGTTTAATTTTGCTGCTGTTTGTGCCAATGGCCACATGTATTAAAAAAAAATTCCTGTGCGTCTTTCTGACTTTTAATTGGCTTTGCTTTCTGGATCTAGAGTTTGCAATAAATAATATCTTGTTAAGAAAATGTTACTGACAGCACATTTAGTGATACAGATGTTTTCAAATTAAGCACATAGCATACAGGACTATGTGAAATCTCATACTATCTCCACTGTATTCATACGGTTATAAAACCAGGGGAAATATATTATAAATATATAAATTATCATAAATTGCATCATTGCTCAATGCTCAGCTTCCACTGTAGATAATTATAGAATCTGACCTCTCTCTCTCTCTCTCTCTCTCTCTCTCTCACACACTTCCCTCCACCTTTTTCTTGACTTATGGTCTTATAACTTCCATGTGGGCTCAGAGAGGGATAGCGGAAGACAGGAGGGGAAACATTTGACTCAAACAATTCCTCAGTGTAAAAATAAAATTCCAGTTACAGACAGTAAACAAAAATATTGAAAAATAAGTTGATTTGCATGGTTTTTTTATGTTTCCTTAAGCACAATAATTCCTAAAAGTAGTTTAAATATTTGCACTGTTGAAATTCAAGAAGCATTCCAATGTAGGAAAAGCAACTTTGTGACTTAAAATATTCTGTGCACACACATGTACAGAATAGGTGCATTGGAATTTTATCTGTACTAAGGTTTACAGTTGCAATCCTGACCCCACTGCAGGGACGGCTCTAGACACCAGTGCGCCAAGCAGGCGCTTGGGGCGGCCGTTTCCCGGGGGGGGCGGCATTTGGCTCTGGTGGAGCTCCCGCCGGCATGCCGGCGGCAGGACCACCGGAGCCCGGGACAAGCGGACCTGCCGCAGGCATGACTGCGGCGGGTCCCGTCTTCCCGCGGCTCCGGTTGAGCTCCCGCAGGCATGACTGCGGCAGGTCCGCTCGTCCCGGGCTCCGGTGGACCTGCCGCAGGCATGCCGGCAGGAGCTCAACCGGAGCCGCGGGAAGAGGGGACCCGCCGCGGGACCGGGGAAGGGCGGCGCAGCGCTCCGCGCTGCTTGGGGCAGCCCGATTTCTAGAGCCGCCCCTGCCCCACTGAGTCAATGGCAGAAGAAATATATAGAAGAAAGTGGAAAAACACAGAGTTTCTGAACAAGCGAAGAGGAAAATGTGACAGGGTCTGTTGTGAATAGTTTTTTAGATACTGGAGGAGCTGGACTGTGATACAGAGATGAGTTCCTTTAAAACAGGGAACACAACCTATAGAGTTCGCTTTGGCAAGTATTAGGGATTCTTTTCCCCATAAGACACCCCCACATAGTGGAACACATAGGCCAACAATGCTAACCCAACTCGGTGCTCATAGCCAGATCCCCAACTGGTGTAAATAAGCCTAGCTCCACTGCAAGAGAACAAGTACACAATGGAGAAGGGATGCAGGACTACACTGTAGGGAACAAGCTTGCCCTGTCAGGGAGATGGACTGAATGGATCTTTGCCATTTCCTCTGTGAACACTTACAGTACCTTTGGCAGCTGCATTATTCTGTGATGATGATGAGGGTCTCCTCTGGGTGAGGAAAACTCCAGGTGCCATAGGTTGAGAGCCTCTGTTTACTTGGGCGACCCCAAACGTGCTTGCTCCGGCAGTGTATTCGTGATCTGCTAGGCTGCTGGCATGGGACTCCAATTTGGGTTCAGGAGAGCTGCCTTCCTGAGAGAGTTTATTTGTGTTGTTGGGGGACAACTTCTTTTTGGTATTCTTCTTCTTCTTGCCTTTTTGTTCCTCCTTTCAATAAAGCACAGAATCCCCATTCAGCGACTGTGACAACTAGTGGCATTTGTTAACATTGTTACACTGTGTATCGTGTCAAGAATGGGGATATTGTCAGAACTGGATAAAGACACAGAGCGAACAGGGTTGCTAGAAACTCAAAGTGAGAACTGATCACAACTGCATTGTTTCTTGGTCTGTTAGTTGCATCCACCTGCTGTATCTTGCCATAAATTGTGAGCTCTTAGGGGCAGGGACTGTCATTGTATTGTGTTTGTACAGCACCTAGCACAATGGGACCTTGACACATGTCTCAAGCCCCTAGGTGCTGTAATAATACAAATAATAATGATACAAGATAAATATAATGGGCCTGATTCTCAATTACACTAAAGCACCTTTATGTGACTCTGGCAGTATAACAAGGCCTTAGAGTGGGCAAAATTGGCCCCCTGAGGACTCTCCAAATGCAGGTGGTCTGGCAACCAGCCAGTAGAGAGCTTATGTAAAGATATAAACTGGCTCTTCCTCAGCTCCCTGTGTGGGCTGCCTGTCATGGGAGTGGTCTGGGTGCACTGCTCTATGGCTATTCTCTGTTTCCCAAGGCACACAGAGGGCTATGGAAGACAGAAGATAAACTGGAGTAGACCTGTGGTTGCTCTAACATACACTGAGGGCTGGGCAGGTCCCTGTGCCGCCCCAATATATGGGAGTACAAAGATGGCTTAAAGTCACCTTTCCCTTGTCCATTCCTGATCCAAGTATAGGAACAGAGTCATTGAGAATTAGGCTCAATATTTTTCATCTCATGGGGAAAAATTAACATCTGTGCAGAAGTTCAATGGGAGTAACGTCAATGTAGAGCACAACCCTATGTCCACACACCTGTAATAGCTCTCTGTATCGTGGTGAATTTCACTCACAACGAAGGAACAATTTAAACTCCACAGGGATGACAGCAGGCTGATATTGGAAAAGCTTTGGTAACCTGTTAAAAATGGGATCACTAAACTGGAAAATGTAGCTGAGTTCTATGATGCGTGTTGACACAGCTGCCTAGTGTCTTTTGGTACTTTAAAAAGGATTGAAAGATTATTGTGTTGAGGCAATGTAGTTTTGAACAGTGGTACTGCATTTGGCCCTACTTCCTATGAGTATTTTCCATAAGCATCTTTAAGTTCAGCATGTCTGTATACAAACATCTATTTTCATAACTGAATGTAAGTTTATGGGATAAGAAAAAGCTTTATCACAACTTTCAGAATTTAACATAAAAAAGAAATTAAATTCAAAAGATGATGAAAATCTGGCATAATTCTCAATTTTGAGTTACTTTTGAGTTAATTTTGAGTAACATTTTCAAAAACATTTAAGAGACCTGGGTGTCTGAGTCCCATTTTTGAAAGGGACTTAGGTGCCTAACCTGCTTAGGCACTTCTGAAAATCCCACTAGGTGCCTATGAGCATCTTTAAGGGCCTATAAAAGCAGCAAAGAGTCCTGTGGCACCTTATAGACTAACAGACGTTTTGGAGCATGAGCTTTCGTGGTGAATACCTACTTCGTCGGATGCCTGGGCCCTAAATATCTTTGAAAATCTGGCACCAAATACCTAAGATAATTTTGAAAATAGGATTTAGACTCCTAAATCACATAAGCACATGTGTAAATTTACTCTTTAATCTTATTAGTGTAAAAAGTGCTTACACTGAAGCTTTCCCCGAAATACTTCTTTGTTTACCTGATCTGCCCAACTGATAATTTTGTCAGTGTGCTTAAAGCTAATCTGCAATGTCGTCGGAAATCTGAAAGTGTAATTTAGGACCTGATCCTGTTTCTATTGAGGCCACTGGAAGTTTTGTCACTGAATTCAATGAGTACAGAATTGGACATGTACAGTAATTAAACATGAGCTGTTACGACAACTTAGTTAACATTCAACAAGCAACAGGAGAAGACAGGGAAGTGCTATGGCTCCATTTGAAAATAAACATATTTTCTAAGGGAAAGCTACCTAGTATGCAAACTCACCTGCTGGGATAATTTGGCTGCTGCTGCCGCCAGTCCAGTTTCAATGGAGGCAACTCTTGTACCCTCTCGGACAGGTCTGTCTTGTCGGGGTACTGAGGGACCAACTCTTGCTAAATGTAAGAACAAAATGAAAATACAGTATAACAGATACTCTGTGTAGGGGGAACACTGCATTCCTATAGAATGAGGGGCATGGGGGGAGACAAGGGCAAGACAGAGCTTATTTTTAAATTACTTCAGTGGGGCTAACGTCTATAAGTGCCAAGTGTTAGTAAGGCCGTTGAGTGGCAGATGTGGAAACAGAGCTCAGGACTCCACTTAAACTATGTAGCTTTTGGAAGGAAACCCATATTCTCCTCCCGATTTTCCAAAATTGTCCACATTTAATGAAAAATCAAACGTTCAGGGAATGTGAATTTATTCCAAATGAACAGGCAAAATACTTCATAGGGATTTTCCACAAACTCTTCCCAGCCCACCTGGCCAAGGGAGAATTCTTCCAGGGCAGGTGCTGTACAAGGCTCCCATAAGCAACCCTAACCCTGTCCATCCTATCCCCACTTGTGTAGCAGGTAGCACTGAACACTATGGACGTTCTGGACGGCTCGGATCAGGCTGCTGTAAATTAGAACAGCCCCGGAGCTCTCTAATATACACCAGGAGCTGCACTGGCCCCCAATTGGCCCACAATCTGGGCAAAGTAAAAGGTGGCACTTCCTGTAAGGCACAGCATAGAAACTGTCCCTGGCAGTTATATTGAGCAGTTTTACTGCACTTTTGATGAAAACTGGGGGAATAGTTTATATTCTCTATTTTCTTTTTTAATGCTTTATATATATATAAGGTGTGGGCTGCCTCAGAACTGCAAGATTTCTCCACTACATCATCATAATACTAGCAATACATCATCGACTTCACTGGCAGGATCTAAAAGATACCTACAACCTACAGGCGATTGCTTTTTATTTTTAAAAGGTAGCTGAAGAGTAATATTGTCCAGAATGTGTTAGACTCAATTTAGTGTTCACTACAGTGGAACTATTTAAAAAAAAAAAGTTAGTCTCTCAACTGAGAGATCTAGACGAGCACAATCCTTATGGTAAAAATAATAAATCCCATTGTTCTTTTCTAGGTTTTCAATTTGAAATATCCTCCGAGTCTGAACATTCAAGACATAATGGACTTGCCTGTCGGGCTGTAGGGGGCATCATCAGAACTTTTTCTTTTCTTTGATCGTGATTTGAACACTGGATTATCTTCGTCGGATTCCAAAGATGGGTAAACTAAACCAGGAACAAAAAATAGCTTTTATTGCAGCAGTATTAAACAAGAGTTTGAGGCAAGTACGACTCACCCATCAGTGTAGAATTGGATTAGCACAGTGGTGAATCAGGCCTAGAGTATCTATGTAATAGACTGCGGCCAAGGGTGGCACGCAGAGTGAAATGTCTGAAAGGCACTGGTGCCCCGGGGATAGGGCATTAGACTAAGAATCAGAGGAGGAGGGCTCTGTTCCCAGCAATGCCACTGACTTGCTGTGTGACCATGGGCAAGTCACTTCACTTCACTGTGCTTCTGTTTTCTCTCCCACCCCTTGCCTGTCTTGTCTGTTTAGATTGCAATCTCTTAGGGGCACAGACTGGCTCTTACTCTGTGTTTATACAATACCTATCACCATGTGGCCCCATATCTTGATTGGAGGCCTCTAGGTGCTATTGTAATGAAAATAATATTACAGTTTTTGGTTCACAGAGCGTGATGTTATTCTTGGCTTGGAAAAGCCAGTCCTCCCCTCACATACAGCTGGGCCTATTTGGAGTACCTGTCATTATCAGGTGCATGGGGTGATGTTACTCCCCAATCGGATAGGTCAGCACATAGGTCATCTCAATGGACATTTGGTGACCCTCACATGGTGTGGAACAGAATTTCCTACATGTCTAAGAAACACAGACAGCGTGTAGTACCCTTAGGAGAAGAAGATGTTTAACAAGCTAAATATGAGTCAACAGTGTAACGCGGTTGCAAAAAAAGCAACATCATTCTGGGATCTATTAGCAGGAGTATTGTATGCAAGACACGAGAAATAATTCTTCCACTCTACTCCGCGCTGATTAGGCCTTAACTGTATCCAGTTCTGGGCACCACATTTCAGGAAAGATGTGGACAAATTGGAGGAAGTCCAGAGAAGAGCAACAAAAATGATTAACGGTCTAAAAAACATGACCTATGAGGGAAGATTGAAAAAAGTGGGTTTGTTTAGTCTGGAGAGGAGAAGACTGAGAGGGGACATGATAACAATTTTCAAGTACATAAAAGATTGTTACAAGGAGGGAGAAAAATTGTTCTTCTTAACCTCTGAGGATAGGACAAGACGCAATAGGCTTAAATTGCAGCAAGGGCGGTTTAGGTTGGACATTAGGAAAAACTTCCTAACTGTCAGAGTGGTTAAACACTGGAATAAATTGCCCAGGGAGGTGGTGGAATCTCCATCACTGGAGATTTTTAAGAGCAGGTTGGACAAACACCTGTCAGGGATGGTCTAGATAATACTTAGTCCTGCCCTGAGTGCAGGGAACGGGACTAGATGACCTCTCAAGGTCCCTTCCAGTTCTATGATTCTCTGATTCTAATATCAGGATAAAAGTGAGGCCATTGGATACGCCCAACGAGAGGCGGCTGCTTGCCAGTTTGCTGAATTGACCACACTGGTTGGGTGAGAAGTATGTGATTAATACCACTTCTTAGACCTTTCTTGGAGTAAACGGAGCGGTTGACTCTACAGAACATGGACCCAGTGCTAATGTTGGTCTGTGGGAAAAACTCCTTCTGATTTTAATGGGCCTTGTGTGGGGCACGTGGAATTTGGTCCAGTTAAGCCACAGGCAGAGGCTCTTGGCCAAAACACAGAGCTATTCTCAGATTATTAGTCATTAAAATTATTACTCCATAAAATCCCCCACTGTACTCAATAAAATGCTGCTCTGTTAAACAATGCTGGGATGGCATTGACACAGCTCTCTCCCTCAAGACCTCTTCCCCTCTCTCTGCTCATTGTAAACCACACACGTCTTACTGAGTGACTAAAAATAAAGGGTCAAATTGTCCCCACTTGAGGAAAAACAAATGTAGGAAACTGAAGACACAGTGAGTTCTCACTCACAAGGCTTCTGTCAGAGGGAAGAGGATTGTCCATCCATTAATGAGAAGGGAGTTCATCACCCCTATGCGCATTAGTGTCCCAGGTTCAGGGCAGATCTCAGGACCCTGGCTCTCAGTACTGGTTCTCACTGGTTCCTGCTCCCATCCAGCACCAAGACAAACAGATCTATTCCCAGCTCCTTCTACCTTCTGCCCCTTCTGGATCCATAGCCCCCCAGCCTGGGAGCTCGAGCATGGAAAGGCTTGGGAGTCAGGGGAGGGAATGCTGGAGGGGAACTTTTGCCTTCTTCTTTATGTTTGGGGGCTTTTCCTCCCCAGTTTGATCCTCAGAGTTTTACTTTCAAACCCAGCTTAGTATCTCGAATGATCCTGGCTAACAAATCAAAGTAATTGTTCCCTCCGCTTCTCAGAGGACAGAGCCTTCTTTTAAACAATGAATGGGATTTGTTTGTTTTCAAAAGATTCAATCTGATGGATTCTTTGGCAGGGAGGGGAAAAAACAGGACTGGATTAAAGCACAGGCTCACTGCAGGCCAATGCCGAGGGCCCCTGCTCCTGGACTGATGTGATCACATCAGAATCTCAACTTCCTTTTTAAAAAGGTAAATTCTCAGCCCCCATAGTGGTGAAAACAGTTTGAAAATATGACCCAAGCGTAACGATGCAGTGATGCTTGCCTGAGCCTGCAGGCAGCCTGAAACAATAGCTCTGAGAGAGGTGAACAGAGTATTAATTCTTATGAGCCACTCTGGAGAGTCCCACCAACACAATGCAGCAAATGATTGTATATACTGGAGAGGAAGAGTGCAGCAGGCCTGGCCCACCTACCCATCCAAGCAGGTATGTCCTGGGGTGCCCCTCTCCTGCCAACCTGCCTTTCTGGGGGAGAGCACGAAGCCCTGCTGCTCCCAAGAAGGCGGAATTGCCATTCCTAAGGTACAGAAGGTGATCCCATGCTACCGCCCTTGTCAGTCTGAGAGGGGACAGGGAACCTCTGCCGCTGTGTGTGTGTGGAGATGGGGGCGGGAGTGGGCTCAGACAGGGCCACAGGAGTCGGGGGCATGGTGATCTGTGTTGTAGTATGCCTAAGCTCCCAGATTGTCTTCATTCCCCTCTCCCCATCCCGCAAAAAAAAATATTCAGATTTGTTTTGTTTTGTTTTCCCCCAGTCATTCATTAAATCATGCTTGAAAAGTCAGGTGTATTATTGTCAAATATATGAAGAAAATCCTTGCTCACGTTTGCCTGAACCAGCTGTGTCAGCAAATATTAGGGTTCTGTGAGACATTCAGAAACACTCAACATCTCTGCCTTTCACATTTTGTTTCACTTTCACTAAATTTCATTGGGTTTTGCTCACGCACAGATGCAGTTGTGAAACCTTCAGAGGCAGCGGGATCTAGTGGGCAGAGAATGGGACTGGGAACCTGGGACTGGCTGGCTTTGCCACTCACTCAGTGTGTGGCCTGGAGCAAGTTACTTAACCCTTCTGTGTTTCTATTTCCCCTTCAGTAAAAGGTGGATAATTATTGACCAACCCACATGAGGGGAAGGGCAAGAGAACATATTAGGTGCTATCGAAGTGCTAACTGTCATCAGCGGTACCTTGTATAACAACATCAAACCCTTCCAGTCACTCTACAAATACCTCAGTGGTATAGAGATAAATGGACTGAGGGCAGGTGGTGTTTATGAAAACCTTGAAAATGTTTTTTTCTGCAGCCACATGCCACCTGAACTGTTCTCTCCATGAACATTTACAGTTCTTTTGGGTGAATGGTAACAATATCATTTGAGTTTTATTCAATCCACTGTATATACAAACTAAGACTCCTCGATAGAGGGTTTTGGTTTTTTTTAAAATGTGCATTTAATTTTGATTTCAATGTTTGCCTGTTAAAGCAATGTATGGTTATAATGTTACTGCTTAATTTAGCCCTGAACTGAAAATCTGCTGACCAGATGCAGTACAAATGGAGTCTTTATAAACTCAGACTGCTTACAACAAAGAAAACCCATTAAATAGTAGCATAAATATATAATTAGCAAGAATGTTGGGGTTTAAAATATCACCCTGTCCATTTTTCCATTGTCACATGTAGATCATGTGTATAAATTACACTTTCACAAAATTTGTCATGTAATTTATCCTGATTGATACGCCTACAAGGTGCTGTAACTGCAAACCAACAACATGCACTTAACTTCTTTTAAACATTCAGTATTTTCAAAATGTCTTGTTTTCATTAAGCATTTCAATGTGAACTTTAATATATGTGTATCTAATAGAGAAAGCAGATTTCAATGATGTTTTTTAAGGGTAATAGCAGCAGCATTTTAAAATAACATTTTTATTACATTGCTAAAGAGCTGCATACCCTTCTTGAGCCCTGCATGACTATGTGGTTTTATCTTTCTATGAGTGTTAGTATTTACCTGCTCTCACGCACGCGCGCGCGCACACACACACACACACACACACACACTGCTTTTTCATATTATTAAAATCTCGCTTCCAGAATATAGTAAACTTGATGTAGTGGTCTCAAAAATCCCTCTTTTCCTTTCAATGCAGAGTTTAGCATTCTTGGCATTAAAACTTAAGATCATGACCTCATCGTATCTAATTGAGGGGTTCTTTACTGACAGCTTCTCTGATAGTCATTTCATTCTACCTATCACAGTTTCATGGTACACTGCATAAAGTTCTATTTTTAAATTAAATATATGATTTGGGATTTGGCTAATCGTGGTTTTGGCTCCACTGCTGTGCTTGTTAAAATCTTTTTCCTTTACTACATAAAAGTGTAATATGTTTGGGTTCAATCTGAATAAAATATCAGTTTAATTTGTTTATCTAATCTCAAGTGTCTAATGTGTTTATTCTAATCTATTTATTCCTATCTAATTTAATCTAATCTCTCGCTTCACCCTTGTCTATCTAGCCAATCTAATCTCTCTCTTTAATCTTGCCTACTTTATACAGACTAATCTAGCAATATAGGCCCCCCCAAGCATGCAAACACTGAGTAAATGTATGTACCAGAGCCGTTCCCTTTATTTAAGTGGGACTAACTAGAAGTGTATAATTAAGCAAATGCATAAATACTTTCAGAATCGGGGTCATAGCCATAGAGATTAATTTGTTTTCTCTCACCATAATCAGAATCTTTAAAACAGGCATCTAAGTGGTCCTGGTCGTCATAGTCTTCAATGTCAATACTGTTTTTTGTGCTCTTCTTCAGTAAGTGCTTGCCTGCATTTTTGTTGTTACTGCTCCCGGTTTTTTTTGAGTTTTGGGCTGAGATAGAGTTATTTTTAGCTTGGTTGGTACTCCATGAAGTCTGCAGGCAGGAGTCAGAAGACTGGAGATTTGCCATTGATAACATTCCTTGGATTGCTTCCTGTGTGCTGGGAGATGCAGGTGGCTGACTGAGGGAAAACATTAACAAAATAAAGAGCTTTAAGCTAATTACCAAATCAACAACATGAAATAAACAGTATTCACTGTAAATACAGCTCTATTTGCTTTCTGGATTAATGGCCTCACCACTGTGTTTCCATTAAGGGTGTAGGTGTTTATTATGGGAAATAAAGTTATACCAAGTATAGACCCATCAAGCATAGAAGCTTAAAAGGGCAAACAGAGATTTGAGCTAAAAATCAGGACATCTTCCAAAATTTAGTTACGTGAATACTTTTTCACAAGTCATATTTTGGGCGAGGAGAGTAACCAAAAGTGACTCTCCCCACAACAAAAAGCTGGTAACCCAACAAAGTCATGACTCCAGTACCCGTTTTAGAAGAGAATGATGAGTTACATATTAACTTGGATGAGCCAAGCTCCAAGGTGGGTCGGCCAAGACCCAACAGTAAATGAGGGGAACACCTAGTAGTCAAAAGAAATAAACAGGAGACTTTCTACAAAATCTTTCTTGGCTAGATCCTCAGCTGGTGGAGCAGAGAAGGGGGACAAAAAATTAGGGTAAAATATTCAAAAGAAGCTTCAGTGACTTGAGAGCCTAAGTCTTATTTTCAAAAGTGACTTATGAGTCTATGCTTCATGGCAAGTCAACGGGATTCAGTGAGCTCCTAAGTCACTGACGTGCTTTTGAAAATTTTACCCTTAATCTCAAACAAGATAACAAAAAAGGTTTGCCCATCACTGCTGGGCAACTTTCTTTCATTTTCATTCACTACCACCCCACCAAAGAAAGGAAACCTAAGCATCTGAATCTATCCAATGAAAGAACTGCATTCCAAGAATCTCCTACACAACTGTCACACACAAGGCTGGACACCGTTAGATCCTGAAGGTCACAAGTACAGTATGACAGGGTTTAGGGGACCCTGCAGCTGCAGCTCTATGAACACAGTGAAAATTCTGTTCTACACTGTAAGGCTCAGATCCTATGTTCAGAGCTGATATTTTGCACTAGAACATAACACATGGCTTCTCATTTGTGGTGTGTGTTTGTTTAGACATTCTGGTTCTTTTTTAGGAGTAAAATTTGTTATTAGTGGTGTCTGAATTTGCTTTTTTTAATTATATAAAATACTGGCCCAATCTAAAAGCCTCATGTTCCTGGAGATGAGTTCCTAGGCCTTGAGCCAGCAAGATAGTTAAGCATATTAACAGGATTTCCATCACTGCAGAACGTGTACATTTCAGATATTTGGGGTGTTTGGTTTGATAAAAATCTATTTTCAGATAACTGCACTGGCTTGGGTTTTATAACAACAACTTAATATTTGTAAATAGCCCTTCTCCCTGACCACCACCCCTCAGGGTGCTCAGGGTACTATTCAAACTACACTTTGCAATTATACAGTTAGATATGGATCATGACAAAATACATCACCTTAAAATTACACAGGTAACACCCAATGTAAGGGCTTTTTATAGATTTCTACCATAACCGAGGAATTTAAATACTTTTATTAAAAGATCAGTGCTAACTGAGTTAGAGGGGAAAGTGATGGAATATTAACCCTGAGTGCTCACAGGACTAAGAAGCAAATTTCCTTGTCCTCTAACTCTGTTGGCCTAGAAACCCTTTCACTACACCTTTGCAAGTAAATTGCAGTCACTCAAGGGTCTATTCTCCATCCATATTGAATACCTCACTGGCATCAAAGGGAGTTAGTTACACCCCTATATTTAGAGAGGACTAGATCCTCTCCTTCCCCAGAGAGGAACAGAAACTGCTTAAAGATGTAAAGACAATCCCAACTCCATAAATTGGAGGAATTTTATAGCAAGGTCAAAAGGAGCCCAACTTTTAGTGCTACTGTATGAGACGCCCTCTCGTATCTCTTTACTCTCTTCCTTATGGTCCAAGCAGAAGAGCAGGACTTCAGGAAACAGAATAAGCTGCTAGACCTTGTGTCTTACCCCAACAAAGACAAAGAATATGATAAATTGAGAGGCGGAAGAAAGATTCAGGAAAGTGGGAATATGACTAGAGTTATGCATTTATTACTGGTTTTGCATTACTAATGGTGTCTGATGGACAGAATAGCCAGGAACAGTTATGCACCAGTATATATAGACTGATGAACATAACCTGCAAAAGAATTTGAGAAAATGTAGACCTACACTATCCCTGACAGATATTCATAGCTGTCAAAATGCAATCAGGCTCAGAGTGATGTTAAACAAGATGATTAATATTTCACCAGAAAAATGTAGCTTTTGTAAAAGTTTTATTCCTGCAGTGGTAGGTTGATGTCAAAGGGTATGTAAAAATTCTAGAAAAGTGGTAAGCTAAAAAGGAAGTGTTCCACATAGCACATAGGTTTAATGAGGGGAGAAAAACAGGTTCCCTGGAATGCCAAAGAAAATTAATCTCTTCAGACAATACAAAAAAGCAATTTCTGAAAAAGCAGGTACTCAATACTTACAACTCTTTAAACGACAGGCAAACAAAGTGCAAAAACCACTGACAAAATGAAATTGTGTGTGGTTTTTTTTAAACCGCTATTCAATAGAAACCACTAATACCAAACATTTCCTGGGCAAATTAGCAACAACATGTCACATTCTCTTATTCAATGCTAACTTAATCCCCTTTAAAGGTTTTTAGGATTCCAGACATAGTAACATGAACACATTCAGCAAGTTTCTTGAAACTAGTCAAAATCATAAATAATCCTAAAAATGAGTTAAGCCAGTTTTAGCAGCTAGTGAATCAATGAAAAAGAACATCAAGACATTTATTTGGTGAAGTACACTTTAATCCTCCCATTATCATGTCAAACACCTTCGTTTTCTGTCTGTTGCATTCATATTGTACACAAAATCTACAAAAAATTAACATATTTTCTTCACATTTTGCTCAGCAGTTTGTCTCAAACACTGGACTCTCAAAACAGTGGAAACAGACCATCAAAAACTGTCCACCAAATGGGAGAATTAGAGAGGAATTGCCTAAAGCAACACAAGCTTTAACAAATAAATTGTGGAATCTGATCAAAACCAGCAGTTCTGAAAGTCAAACCACAAACTCAACGTGTGTAAAAACCTCTTAAAGAGACAGACAGTTAAATATAAGGCAAAGTGTTTCTCATTAGGCCATGTTCTTGCAGATTTGCATTGTCATTTTTGTTCTGTTTTCTAAGCCAGACAAAATGTAGAACAAGAAACAGAAAGCAATTATTAACCTTTGGAAAGCCATATCCCCTTTCTATAACCTTAGAAATTATTTTTTAAATACCATTTATAAAAGTAAACTTTCTGTTAGTTAAAAACAATGAAGACACCCACCTTGAAAATGATAAGAAAATGGGAACAGATAACCTGGCAGACAATTGTACCGGCCCCCAAACTGGATGGAGCTACTAAAATATGCAGCAATGTGCAGAACTAGTTGCTGCTTTGTCACTGAGCATATCCTGTTCACTTTTTGTTTCGCTTGTATTAAAGGAGAGGATTTGGGGAGGGTTAGAGAAAAGGATATTTTTGTGCAATTTACTGGAATAAATTAATGCCTTTTTGCAAGTGGTTTTGCATTTTTGTAACTTCCTCTGCTGTATTTTTTTTCCTTTCCCCTTTAAAAGATACTTTACTAGTGCTTGAAAAAGTTGTCACCCTTGAGACCAGAGGGGGAATTAGCTTACTTCAATAATTGTTCACTGTGTAGTAAGCATCTGGTGATTTTCAGCTGCTTACATCTCAGCAACCGAAAGAGGAACTGCACTGAAAACTGTCAGCTCACACAGAATCTTGATCTGTAAAACATAGTAAAATTTAGTAAAACTTGGTTCAGCCATTGCACACTCCATATGCAAAGGAAACGTTCAAACTGACAAAAGGGTATCAATACAGTAGGTGTAACATCACAGCTCATTAAAACGATATAGATGGGGGAAATCTCACACCAAATAAGAGATTTTAAGTTCCAAAGTTAGCCCAACTTACTGTGGGCACAGCTGTGGCCCAGGGTCTGATCCAACTCCCACTGGATCAGTGGATCAAGACCTGTTTGACTAAGTAATGGTTTGTGGAGTGTCCAAGAAAAACGTTTCCACTTTAGCTGATTGGTGAGGAAGAAAAACCAAAACCATTGAAAGATGGGAATTATTAATACATGGTAGGGAAACCAAACAGTACCGCATTTGCATTGTGCAACATTGTAGTACATGTGTATATTCGGGAGTTTTTCCTATTTAAAAAAATGTTTATATATTTTTAATTAAAAAATGAGTGATTATGAAATGAAATATAATAATTTCATTAGGCAGGAGCTTTTTTCACTCAAGCTTATACCCACACTACCAAAACCCAATTGTTTATGTAAGATCCAAAAGTGATACATGTTCTCATGAAGCTACAACACACAATATAGTAATTCATGCAGAATTTAGTTATTATGGCATTTTAGACTTAGATTTCAGAAGCCATAAAGGCTATGAATGCACTGGATACAGTGCCTGGTATAAGGGGAGGAAAAATGAGAGGGCTAACTCCTATTCTGTGATTGAATGGCTTTGTGACCCATTGAAGTCAATGGAATAGCACCAATGTAGCCAGAGTCTTTGAGGATTATTGTAACTTTCACAAACGTTTCTGTTTGATACATTGCAAACAAGCAGCCAGCTCATTATCTGTCATACACCCAATGTAACAAAAATGGCTGAACCAAATTTTAATAATTCTTATGTTTTATAGACTCTATTCTGCTGTCATATCCCACTACAAACATAGTTGTAAGCAAGTCTTGTAACATGATGCCCCCCCAGTACGATGTATTTAATAATTTTGAGAAACTTAAGTGTAAATATGAAAAGAAGAGTAAACTACATCTGTTAGGTGAAAATGGAATTAATAAAAGTTGTTCTCTAATCCGATGATGAGTTCTGATGTAGCATTTAGATAGGGAGATGGCGCTGAGGGGAAGAGAAAGAAAAGAAGTTACAGGTTAAAAGGTGTATATTTATTACTAATTGTAAAGGAATTAGAGATGGGTCCAAACCAAGCTCTGGGAACGTGCAGACCAGGAATCAGATCCAAACTTTGTGACTCAGGTCCATCTCTTAGGACTTGTCTTTTGAAAGGTGGTTACTCAACTCTGCAAAAACAGTCTTTAGCAGATGGTAAGCAGTAATTGCCTCCACCTCGGCAAAAGCAGCAATTAGCTAAGACTAGGTCTGGTCTCCAAGAGATACCAGCCTTCTCTAATCTAGGCTCCCTTCCTCTTCTCCTTAACACTCCCTTCTACCACCTCCCCCCACTGAAAAAACAGACCTTGTGTACACACGGTCCTGGCATTTTTACAGCTGTGTAGCCCTGCTTTGAGCCTTGTCTACAGTAGTAGTTCCACCACTGCCAGCATCCCTGGAGCTGCATTGATGTTAAAGTGGTAAGATGAGAGTCTGCAAATTTAGTTTGGGTCAGTCAAGTGACAAGGTTTCCCCCAAAACACTGCAAAGATGTCTCTGAGTTTAAATGATACATGTATCCCAGCAAGTGTAACTTCCAAAGAGCTGTTCTGTATCACAGAGTTCATTTCCCATGTCTCACACAGCTGTCTGAATGGCAGAGTAAGCAGTCACATCATGAACTCCTGCAGGGTAAAAACTCCTTTAGCTCCACACAACTCCCTCCTTCAGGTTTATCTGCACCTCTACTGCCTTTCTTGGCACTCTACACTTCAATCCCTTCCCATCACAAAGCAAACCAGTTTTCTGTTAAACTCACTGATACTATTTGCTGCTACAGTTTCACTTGGCAACTTATTCCATATGTTCACTACTGAGTGTGAAGCATCTCTGTAGGAATTCTCTGCATTGCTCTTAATTTCCAGAGTTTCTGAATGGATAGATAGTATATTCTTCTTCTTTGGAACCTGCCCGGGAAAGAGCTCATTCCACTTTACCAAGGCCCTTTCATAACTGCAAGCTGCAGTTTAGAAACTGCATATGTGTCAAGAAAAATTAAACAGCCAGTGGAAGGAAGGAGAGAGTAACACCTGCACCTTCTGAGCTCCACGCTCCCTCCCAGCTCTCCCATAAGCCCTGTGTAGTGTTCAACCACATTTACTCCAGACGTGGATCCTGAGACAACATGGAATCCACAGGAGGGCTGGAAAGAGAGCGGCTGCTGCAAACCGACAGTGATACAGCCGGAGGGTTTCCCAATGATCCAGCCTGACAGCTGACATTTCCAACCTAGGTGTGCCAGCTCTGGGAAGATGCTTTGTGCTTACAAAATACTGTGGTTAGTGTCTGTCACACACAACTAATAAGCTTTGTGACTCGTGAAGAGGGTGAAACCTGTTTTGAATAACTTACAAAAATTCATTGCTTCATCTGTAAAATGTAATGATACTGTGTGCCTTTGTAAATCACATCGAGATCTGCTGCTCCTAAGTGCTACTAATAAATTGGTCCTCTAATAGAAGTGAAGCAAAGGGTACTCAGTACAGTCTGGAATACACACTGGGCGGTCTCTTAAGACTGGAGGTTGTCTACCAAGGGTGGCCTCTGGACCAGGTTTCACTCTATTAATTACATCATCATCATCAAGTCTGCCTTGAATGACAATGTTCAGGTTTTTTTTCTGTGTAGCCAGGACGTTTAAGGTCTCTGTATCCCTGTTAACCACAACTGTTAAGTATCCTTGAATCTTAACTACTTATTTTGATTTGCTTTCTTTCCCAGGGTCAGTAAATCCTGTTTACTGAACGAAGCCTTCTGGGCTAACAGCTTCCTGGATTCTCCCATACTAAGAACTGGATTGTACACACCTTTTAAGCAGGCATAAACTCCCACTGATTTCAGAAGACATTGCCTGAATAAGCTGTGCAGGACTGTTCTCTAACCACCTTAAGGCTTTTACAGGAAAGCACTCCACTTATCGTGCACTCCTTGGTTTTGGTACATTCTCCCAGAATTGTATATTTACATTTATTTACATTATTATTTGTGTTACCGTAGACCCTAGATGCCCCAGAGCTCCATTGTGCTAGGCACCGCACAAACACATATTAATAGACAGCCCTTGCCCTGAAGACCTTACGGTCTAAGCAGACAAGACAGACAAAGGACAGGAGAAAGGAATCATCATCATCCCCATTTTACAGATGGGAAATGGAGGCACAGAGAAATTGAATGACTTGACCAAAGTCACAATGGGAGTCTGTGACAGAGCCAGGCACTGAAACCAGGTTGCCTTAGTTCCAGTCCAGTGCCTATAAAAAAAGAACTACAAAGCCTTTTAAAGAATTATTTTTTAAAAATTATGCAAGTCTCCAAATCACTATCACAACACAGTGGTATGGTTAATAATTACAAATACATGGTCATTTTAAAATAAAACATTAGTAAAGCTGTTCTCCCTTTATGTCCCTAACATTTGAGTCCAAGTTTCTGTTTCTCTGCTGAAAACGTCAGATGATGTCAGTACCACCTAAACAAAACATATTCCTGCACGGTGTTAGGCATTCCCAGATATTTTTATTATTTGTACAGCACCCCAGGTCCTTCACCTAGGTTTTAGGCCCTAGACAGCATGGCCTTTTACAGACATAGCCTTTGCTGAATGGAGGTTAGAGAGGAAGGGCCAAATTTTGCTCTCTTTACTCAGTGGGACTGAAATTGTGAGTGAGACAAGTAAGGCTGGACCCAGATTAGATGCATGATCATACAGATGATGGGAGAGAAGAGAAAGCAAGAAGGGAAAATTGTTCTGATATGTACATGGGAGGTATTTGTTTTGCTCTTTTTAAAGGACAAGAGGAAGTGGACTGTGCCAGGGTGGATTGAAGAGATGGGCCCCCTCCTGATGTCAATGGGCCGGAGACCCAGAGCCTGTATCTGCACAAGCAGGCTCAATGGGGACGAAATCTGATGAACAGGGCTGCTCTGCAGGGGAGCCAAAGCAGGGAGGCCCCATGCAGGTGGGACACACACAGTGTGTATCAGAGAAGATCACCATGGTGAATTTCTGTGGTTTCCATTAGAGGGGAAATACAGCCTGGCCAGGACCATGGATTCACTGGGGAGCAGGCACAGCACTTTGCATCTGCTATTTCACCCCAAAATCACTAGTAGTTGTGGTTCTCCTGCAAGGCACTATTCTGAGAGTTGTTCCTTGGGCTGAGCTCACAGGGGACCAGATCAAGCAGGTATTAAGTATGTGAGCAGTCCCATTAATGTAAATGGGATTACTCACATGCTGAGATTAGGCATGCATTTAAATACCTTGCTGGACCAGGGGACAGATCAAATTTGCCTTGCATTGATTTGGGATATTTAACATGTATGTTTTAATTGAGATGGACCTGAACTAAAGTCCCAGGTCCAAACAGCCCTTATGTCTGGGGTGTTTGTGATTTGGATCCAAATTTTGCAGCTCTAATTTGTAAAATATTTTCCTTTCCCATTAATAGTTTCCAGTTTTGGGCTTAACACTACAGTGTAAAAAGCCTCCCAGCATTTCTCACTATTAGCCAGACCTCAAAGATTTTGATATCACGTTTGATTTTGGTATCACACTTATAATAGCCTCTGCTAAAACATTTCCAGCACACATATAGCCTTGTAGATGAGCAAGGCCCCAAACTGATCCACGAAGACCCATATTATGCTTAATGTCCTCTAGAGAAATCACTTCTTACAGCCATTTGCCAATAATCAGGACTGTGTGGACAGTACCAAGCATTATAAAATGAATGCAAGTTGCTTGGTGCATAAATTAATGTTGTTCTCAAGCTGCATTAACTGAGCTGTCTCCTTTAGAATGAATCATCTGCTTTATTGTTATTTCTTCAGTGGATTTTCAGCATTTGCAGCTGGGAATGCCTCTAATTTTATAATTATACCACCAGGACCTTTTCCACCTGCTCACCTCCAAGGCATGGGACACAGAAGGAGCTAGTTTACTGGAGAAAAAGTGATTACTAAATTGCAAAATCCCTGTGTTAGTTGCACACATGAAACAGAGCATTATTTTGCTTTAAGAGAGGGATCATCAGCCAGCTGTGCCTACCTGTTGGTGTTATACTCTAACCCCCCAACTTCCTTGCTCGCCTGCAAAAGATCTAGAATTCCTGCCGAACTTCCACTCTCTTTCTTCACTTTGGAGTTGCGGCCTGGCTTTGCCTCTGTGTCAATGTGAAGCGAATCTTCATCTGATGACTCATCACTCTGTCAATGCAAGGAAAAGGCTCAAAAAAATGGAAACAAGCTACATTAGTCAGCAAGCTGTCAAATAGTTTTCGTCCCCCAAAAACTTGAGGACAGAACTGCTTTCATTATAAAAGTTAGGGGCACAGTTTGAACAGGTCTCCTTATGGCTTTGTTGTTATATTATCTTTTCAGAGTCAATTTAATGCTTCTGAGGCGTGCCAGACTTATGGAAGTCCCCTATTTATCTATAATCTAGGCAACAGCAGTGCAAGCTTCCCCACGCTACCTTTCCAATGTGCCTCACTCTTCTTCTGAAGGCATCCCTGCCCCCAAGTTAGAGAGTGTTCTTTCTTCAGGCCTCTCCAGTGCTTTGTGTCACTGCTAAGACCACCAAGAAAGGATGCCAATTTCTACTGGTTTTGTATTATGAACATTTGTGCTCTAGCATCTGCACTGAGACCATCATCTCATTTCACATCTGTCAGGCGGACACATCAAATGGGAATGAGAGCTGGGAGAATTTTTTTTAGTCAAACAGTAAATTTGCCAAAAAATGCAGTTTTGAGGCAACCAAAACTATTCATGAATTCAAGTTGAATTCGGCCAATGGTTTGGGGCGAATAAAAAAATTAGGATTTTTTTAAAAAGTCAAAATGGTTCATTTGGACATTTCATTTTGAAAAAATTCAGTTTCAGTTTGAAATTAAACAATTTTTTTCCAGTTCAAACACTGAACCAAAAAAAACCCCCAGTTATTTGCTCAGTTCTAATGGTAACAATTTTGAGTCCCTACTGGACTGTAACCATCAATGAATGTACAGGTGAGAAGTTCTGATTGCCCTTAAATTTCCTTGAGCCATCATGTCTCCCCAAACACAATTAAAGAAGTCTACACTATTCAGGAAATCTGAATGTCTTGGATATATACAGTTTATGTCAACAGTCTACCTTGCTTCTTGCAAGTGATTCAAATCATATAATAGGCATGCAAATTGTCCCCTATTTAACTCTAAACATGTGCTTAAATGTTATCCTGACTAGGAATGGACCAATGCATCTGCTTAAGAGCTATCCTGAACTCTGACCATAAACTGTCCCATTGCAGCCAGTGAGACTGCTCAAGCGCTTTAGCATTAGGCATGTACCTAAGTGTCTTGCTGAATTGGGGGCATTATAGATGTGAGAGAGATGACAAGGAAAGAAAATTCCTCTTATGTACTCAGTAAATAAAGCCCTTAGTTATCATGTAATAGGCATCATGGGCATCCTGTAATATAAAACACCAACTATGCTAATACGCCTCTCACATTACTTTAAGATTCACTTGTTGAAAGTACTGTGTAGAAATGGATTAATGCTGATCAGTGCCAAAAGAAAATGAAGACGTAGGGGAGTTCATTTACTGCCACAGGCCAGGAAAGAGTCCTGAACAGAGCCCAGGTTCGTAGAACAGAGCCAGCAATATAGTGCCAGTGTGAGCATTGCCGAGCACGTCCCACTCACCCTCCAGACAAGGACATGATTCTTCATGTTCTGTCTCCTTCTCTCGTTACCTGCTTACAAAGTTGTCCATCATTCCTGGTCATGTCTCTGTTTTGTATTACTTCCCTTTTACCAGTGAAAGGGAAGGAAAGTGACAACACTTTGTTCCTGTAAAGTTATTTCCTATTCATTTCTTTGTCTTTTCTTCTCCCCAACCAGCCCTGTCCCTAACCTCCATGAAAACTTTCCAGCCCCCTAATTTTCCCACAGTCTTCATTTCCCGCAGTGCAGGTACCATGAGTCTGGATAAGGAAGAATGGACAAGACTATCCTTGTAATCCACTAACTCTGCTTCTTAATTGCCCAGAGGAATTGCTGTGAGTGACACATGCCATCTTCCTTCCCCACACAGACCGAGCATGCATCTGCCACAGGTGTGCCAGCCTATCATGAGACAGGTGCCCAACCCTGCCACCACTGGAAGACAATGGGAGTTCCTGGTGTCCTGTGGCAAGAGAATTGAGCCATACAACTCATTTAGGTGGAGAGGTGTCTAACAATAAAATTCTGCAGAATGCTTAACAGGTCCTAGACTCCGTTTACGTTCCCCACTGCAGTGGACAATATATGAGCAATCAAGACACAGTAACAACTAACCCCGATCTGCTACAATATATTAATGTAATCCACTGCAGAAATAGCAGGTCACCTCTAGTTAGCTAAATGAAAAGACATTACAGTTGGATATAAAGAAATCTACAAGTCTTTAGTACATTAAGGGTCTGATTCTCATTTATAGTAAGGCCCTTTTACACCACTCTGGCAGCATGAAGTGGCTTTAAAGTGGCTGCAAATGTAATTCAATGACTATTTCATTGAGGCTACTCAATACTCACATATGTTTAGGTGGATCAAGGTCAGAGGACTCAGCTCCCCATAGGATCAAGCCCTTAATATATTTCTAAATGTGTGTAATGGCACACAGATACAACAGGGAAAGGTACGATAATAGTAGAATACCTTATACAATACTGATTCCACCTTTGGCTTCTTAACTGGTGTGTGTTGTAGCGTTTCTTTTTTATCTGATAAAACTGAAAAAACAACAACAGTTAAAGTTGAGACAGACCTTTCACTAACTCCAGAAACAACCTGTACAGCCTCAGAATACAATTTAAGTCCACTGTATTTATTTTAAATCTTGTGCTGCAAGTAATCTGTACATGTTCTTTATTTATTGTAAAACTTATAATAACTTTAAAAAGTAGTTCTGAAGAATTGGATACAATTTAATTGCACAGATATAGACAAAACAGGATGAAGTCTTACAAGGTAAATCTCTCTTGGTAGTGTTTTTCTTTCTTCTAATTGGAAATTCATCAATTTTCAGTTCGCCATCATCTGATACATACTCATATTCATCTCGCACAGGTTTTGTTTTATCTTCTTTAAAATTTTGCAGCGACCCAAACACACCAGGATTCAACTGGGTTTTGACTCCCTTGGAACTATAGAGACAAATATTATAAAATCTGAAATGATAACATTTTCACACGGAAAATGTATCAAGGAGACACACAGCCATATATCAAGGTAACATTTCTTATACATGTAGGGAATCAGAGCATGGTAGTTTTAAAGATAGAGTGGCAGTTCACATTGGTTTGCATGTGTATTGTTTTGCACAGGTTTCACAGGACCAGATCCTCAACTAGTGCAAATCGGAGTTGCTCCACTGACTTCAAATGAGCACTACGTTGAGCTTGTTGGTTTGTCAATTGAGCTTTATTGGTTTCTACCTGCTAAGGATCTAGACCATAATACAATCAATATATATGCAATACACACATACTACATGAAATCCTTGCATTCCATTTTTAATTGATTTATGTAGAATGTGTCCAGCCTAATCTCCGGGGAGACGTACATACAGCATAAAATAAAAACTCAAACTGACAAGAAGTCAACTCAGAAAAATATCCCGCCAGTCTGCAATTAAAGCTTAGTCCAGTTAAGGCACCATCCTCAAACATCTGCCAGAGTGAACAGATAAACCTTTCAAATTGCCATTATAGCCAATAAATTTGGGCTTTGTCAGATCAAATTCTAGAGATGAGAGTGCTCTGCCTGGATTGGGAATAGAGCAACTAACAAGCACTCCAATGTGGTCTCCATTAGCATGAGTGGCAGTTTCTTTCAGCTGCTGAGATGGAGGTGGTGGTCTTTAGGGCAGGAGCAACACAAGCACTTCCTCATAATCGATAAATGTTGATGGAGCCAGTGAGAATTGCAGGTGGCCAGGACTGCTCAGGATTTGACTCATTGACCACAGTGGAATTTTTCCCCAATATTGATGCCAATAGAACAGTAGCAGCCAGAACACCTGGTTGAGTGTCCCAACCACACCTACCACTGACTCATTCTCATTTCAACCAATAGGCCTGCAGTAAAATGAACTGTGGAGGAGGACAAGACAAAAGAGGAAAAGAAAGGGAGATGAGGAGGACAAAGCAAGAGGGGAGAAGAAGAGAAGGGCACCCAGTCAACTACAAATGGCACAAAGAGACAGATCACAGTGCAGAATCAGGCAGAATGTGTCCCTATAAGGAGCATATACAGTGTGTTCAGATACACATCCAGAAGGCCAGAATAGCTCCAGTGAAATGCTGCACTGACTACCAGTTCAAGTATTTTTTTTAAATGTATATTATTTACTCACTGATCCAGGTCTCATTTAATCAGGTAAATATTAGAACCATGCCAGAAAATAGGGGATTTTTTCTTTTATTACTGAGAAAAGTGGGATTAAAAAAAGCGTTAATTAAAAAATACCGGTGTTTTAGCCTAGGGCAAGTTTTTACAGCCAAGATATAAACTACCGGTAATAGAGATTTATAATTGACACACTCTAACTAGAGAACCAATGTAAAACAATACACTCACAAAATAAACTGAACTGCTACTCTCTCTGTAAAACCACTAATAGGGATCTGATTTTATAACTAAGAAATATTTTAAGCATATTGTAAATAGAATTTACTTATGGTACTTAAAAATAATAAAAACATAAGCACAATTTTTACTTTTGAACATAAGGACAAGTTTGTCACCTCCCTGTCTAACCCCTCCCCCATCCATATAGTACATTTATCCTTTATAATTCAATGTGTATTGCCATATTTTTACTTACCCCAGCAGTTTCTTGTTAGAGAAAGAAAATGTAAATTTATTGTCCTTATTTCCTGATAAAGGTGTCTTTTCCAATTTGTGTTCCTCTTCCATTTTTAATAATGAATCTGGTTTACTGTTCTACAAATCATGAAAACAGCAACAAAACTAGGTTAATATGTTACCAATATTTTTAGATTTCTAAGCAAATTCTGGTATTTATTACTAAATAATTAGGAGACACAGAATGTGTATGCATACACTCACACACAGAAATGTAGATATATAAATGGTTTAGTTTTCACCTCAGTTAGGCCCATTCAGGAAAGCATCCCTGTTGAGGATAGCACTTAAGTACAAATTTAACTTTAAACTTATGCTTAAGTCCCTTTGAAGACAATGGTTGCTAAGCATATACCTAAAGATGAGCATGTGCTTAAGTGCTATCCTAAATGGGGATGGTCTTAAGCATGAGCTTAAGTGCATTCCAGAAACAGGCCTTTACCCACGTGCTCTTCCCAATGAAATCTATCAGCACTGTACCCACACAACTAAGGGCAAAACTAAGCATTGGGTCACCTTCTTTCCTTTCTTCTTCCCTTCTCCCTTGACTTTTGGAGTTTTGGGCAGTTTGGGGGGCTTGGGGGTTTTCACAGCTTTTGGAGTCTTTTTTTTCGGAACTTTTTCTATAGGTGGTGGAGGGGGAGTCACTGGTACAGGTGATGGCACTTCCTGCTTCTCCACGGGACAGATTTCCTCTACTTTCACGTTGGCACTCATTTCTTCTTGCAAAGAAGCACATGCTTACATTTTCAACATTTCCTTGGTTTCATTTTTTGGGAAGTGGTTTTAACCACACCTTGACATGTGAAAAATCCAACGTATGTACTTGTTCCCCCTTACTAATATTTTGCAGACTAGTAGCAGTAGAGGATGTTAAGGAATCAAAGCCATCACAATCAAGTTCATTTCATTGCACCAGTTCTATTAATCCAAACAGTTCCTTGGGATTACCCACTGGCAGAAGCTGTCTTTGCGGCAGAATGATATTGCCACAAAGTGTTTTCAAATACAGTTTTAAAGGAGGATACACCTCCCTCCTTTGTCAATATTTTGAACTTGTTACATAGAAGAAACTTGGAAACTGGGATCTGCCTAGATCCAGTGAGTCAAGAGCAACAGGGAACAATCCTTATTTTGGCTCCCTCAAGCAGCAAGTGTCTCTCTGAGACCTGCTCACCTAGAGAATGCACTTTCACGTCACACATCTAACAATTTAGCAGTTACAGGCACCCTTTTTTAAAAGGATGGGATACGATAATACTTCCTTTTCCCTCTGGAAGGGATTTGCCCCTTAATCTACAGTAGAAGCAATAATTATTACATTACGTGTTTTATATTTCTGGATTTAACATCAAATCAGTTAGAATTTTGTTTTGTTTTTTAAATACAACCCTTGCTCTCTTCTAAACTGTATGGGTACTATCCTCAACTGGTGTATATTAAAATACATTACCACCACCAGTCGTCATCTGGTGATCTGGCTCAACGAGAGTAGCTTCTTTGCTGATAATAATTGGAGCTATACCAATCTCCTAGAACTGGAAGGGACCTTGAAAGGTCATCAAGTCCAGCCCCCTGCCTTCACTAGCAGCATCAATTTTTGCCCCAGATTCCTAAGTGGCCTCCTCAAGGATTGAACTCACAATCCTGGGTTTAGCAGGCCAATTCTCAAACCACTGAGCTATTCTCTTTTTTTTAATGTATTTTTGGCAGGCATGTGTGTGTTAGGGATGTGGGGGGTAAATAAACCACAGTTTTGTTTCATTTTAAGGAATGATTAATCCTTTCTCATAAGAAGCCTGCAGAATGCTCTGAAATTAAGACTGCAGCTATTACAGAATGAATGCTATGGATTACATTCTTTGTATTGCTCCAAAATAGTCTGGAGTAAGATTATTGCACTCCAGGAGTGAATTCAACCTACATTATGTATCTCAGGAGCCTGTCTCAATGAGGCAAACTTTTAAATGTATAGGGTCTGACCTGGATCTCTCTCACTCTGGTTTGACACCATTGTGAGCCTACTGATTTCACTGGAGTTACTGCAGATTTAAACTGGTGTAATTCAGATCAGAATCATGACTTCAGAATAGAGGTAGGATTATTCAGTGCTGTCTACAATTATTGTCTGACTGAAAATCTTTCTTTAATTTTCCATAATTATTCTAACGTCTTTCCATAATTTTGGGGGGAGGCCTAATTCTCTGTGTGCTTACACCTGTGTAAATCAAGAGCAACACCAAAGCACTCAGTGGAGTTACACTTTGTGAAACCAATGAGCAAATCTGGGATTAGGCCCTATATTTGCACATTGTTTGTGCTATACTCTGCTAGAAGATACACTGCTTCTTCCCCAATTTCTAGTGTTTCCCATTGCTGTGTGCTACTGTACTCCAGTGTGGCAGCACAAGTTAACAACAGACTTTACCTTATATTTCCATTTGGCTTCCGTTTTGCTCTTATTGTGCTCTCGAATTTCAAATTTCTCCACCTCATTTTGCTTATTAACAACTTCCTTATTGGGAACACTTAAAACATTCTTTGCAGCCTGTAAAAAAATCACCATATACTCCTAAGCAGGAAGGAGATGAGCTCCAATTTTCCCAAGTTAATTATCTCCCCCTTTATAAACATATAGCTGAATTGTCTGGAAGACAGAAATATTTTACATACACACACACACACACAAAAATCACACTGACACTGATTCTTTTTGACATAATAGCTGGAGATTCAATCAAATATTAATGCTCAGAGAAATCAGAAAATTAGTTTTGTTTCTCCCTTGCCACGGTCACTATAAAGAATGCTTTCATCTCCTACCTGTTGCTTCATAGGCAAGTTTCACAAACTGCATACAAACTACTTTTTAAAAGCCTTAATATTATTTCTTGTAGAACCAAATTTAAACAATGTAATTTAATGCGTGGCAACCTGGTTCCATTGCAAAACTCTCAATACATCAATGGAACCAGGATTTCAACCACTGTGTTTTAATTTTTCCTGCATGAGACACCTGAACGTAAGTCTTACTTCATGCTACTGAAAAACTATTGAGAGTAGTTAGAACAATGTGACGCACCTTCCCCTTCTTTGGCGTTTCAATTTTTGTCAAAGCCTCTTTCGTGTGCGCCTCCAGCAGGTCCAGATTTGGAATGGCCGGTGGCGGGCTTTCCTTCACCTTCTTTCCTTTCTTCTTCCCTTCTCCCTTGACTTTTGGAGTTTTGGGCGGTTTGGGAGGTTTAGGGGGCTTGGGCGGTTTAGGGGGCTTGGGGGTTTTCACAGCTTTTGGAGTCTTTTTTTTCGGAACTTTTTCTACAGGTGGTGGAGGGGGAGTCACTGGTACAGGCGATGGCACTTCCTGCTTCTCCACAGGACAGATTTCCTCTACTTTCACGTTGGCACTCACTTCTGTTTTGTTGACTTTGAAAGCATTCTGTAGTTTGGCAGAGCATGGAAATACATTCAGTTCCAACTTCAAGACAGTTAGTTATTCTGCAGCATCTCCCCTTCCTCATGGGAAATAAAACCCCAACACCTTCTTATAAAGATAAGGATGCTCATGCCCAGGCTGGACAGGAAACATAGGGGAATCCTCAGGGACCCTACAGCTTTCCAGCATGCTCCTGCACTGTTCCCTCTCAGCTGCCAGTGCAGAGGGTGTGGCCAGGTAAAAGGGATGAGGCTGGGGTTCCCTTACAACCAATTGATCCCCACATCCCAGAACAATCCCTGGGAGCTGCTGACAGCCAGCACAGTTTACAGGTGCTTCAATCTCCACCAGAGGCTGGACTGGTACTCAGGGGACTCAGGAATGGTAGCACAAAGGTGCCATTAAAAAAAAATGCACCACACTAAGGACTCCGGTGGGGTGATCCGCAGCCACTCTGGATAAACATACTAATTATCAGACTTATTTGTAAAGCTGCATTTGATTTTCTAAAGTATCGGGATGCTTGTCCCATACAAGACTCTACTTTCATAAGAAGAAAGGCTGGTTTCATATCAAAGAAGCTAATATTAATTAACTGCACCTTAAGATGCAGAGAGTCAATATTTCCTTAGTTTGGTCTCTGGGTTTTATTTTTCCTTTTCTTTTATCCAGAGAATTCCAATATGGAAAAAAAAACTTGTGAAATTAGACGGTCTTGTGTTTAAAATGCAAATCAGACATAACAGAATACATTTCAAATTAATTCAGATGCGATAAATGCAGCAGAACCATGTTTCACACCCCCGGGATAAAATAAGCAGTAAAAAGCTGCACAATTAAAATTAGCAGCTTCTGACTAATTAAAAAGAAATTATTTTCTGCTTAAGTTGCCATTCTGATTTTACGTAAAAAGGCATAAAAGGAAGAGCTAGATTTCAGTGTCGGTGACTTAAGGCAAGGGTAGGAAAGAGGTGGAGCAAACTAAATGTCAGTCTCAAAACACGACAGAGCATAATAGTGCATCTGTGATTAAATATACAGTGCTATCTATTACTCTCGATCCACTGTAGGACTCCCACCAGTATCAATGGGTAGTGAGCATGTGTGTTAAGAGGCGTACTGTAAACGACATATAGGTTTAGGTGCCACGTTGTTGTTGTTATTATTATTATTATTATTATTATTAATAATCTTGTTTATACCAGTAGTGGCTAGGGAGCAGTCGAGCTAGGCACTGTACAGTCAGAGTAGCAGTAAACAGGCCCTGCCTCGAAGAGCTTACAGTCTTAACAGAGAGTGCAGGTGAAGGTATGGGAAGGGATGTAACACACGAGCAAAGTGATCGATAGGATGGTGGCAAACATCATGTTAGTTCCATGTTTTTTTGCGGGGGGGGACTGGAGTGAGTTAGGTGGGGATTAGCTAAAGATAACGTGAAGGGAGAGGGGTGAACAGGACAGAGCAGATGCGAAGAGGAAGGGGAGGAAAGAGGAGAAGGAGGAGGAGCAGATGTGGACTGAGGCTGAGGAAGAGACGGTGAGGCAGGGTAAAAGGGGGTTTGGAGCAAACGGCCAATCAGCACAGGAGATAGAATGCCTTAACAAGATCACTGTTCCTAAATTTCCCATTAATCTTCCTGTAATGAGAAAGGGATTCACTTATTTCAATAATCCTGCATTTTATGCTGCAGTTTACAAAAAATGCGTGATGTACCAGTAGTTAACATTATGGAAAGAACACAAACCTCACTTAATCTTATTTCTTTGGCAAGGTCCTTGATAAGTTGTGCTGGTTTAAAATGTTCCGGGAGTTCGTCCTCATGGTCAGCTAGAGCCTAAAACAAAACACAGCCACCGTGCTGTTTTCACTTCCTTAATATTCTTCTCACACACAATCAAAAGACTTGTCAACTGACCCATCTATATTTTTTCTATTTGTTCAAAACAAGTAACACAAACAACATTAGATGATTCTGTTCAACTAAGAGACAAATATGTTTTTACCCTGTCAGTGTGTTATTTCTGCTCCCTAAGGATAACTACTTATAAAATCAATAGTTCTTTTCAGACAGTGTGTGTGATTTTACAGCTGTAGCACTTCCTTGCTTTCCTCCCTCTGTGCCTTCTTTTGATAAGTTCATTTCCTACAGCTTCACCCGGAAGACAGGGTAGAGAACATCTCAGAAGAGTATCTTAATTGAGGATAATAGGTGAGTCCCTTGCTGCCAGAGTGGGTTGGGACCTAATGACATTTGCACTCGCATGCCAAGTTATAACATCCCAAGCTCTGATGTCAATAACTGCACCAGACCACTATAAATTATTACTTGTTTGCACATTTTTTATCCTATTTCACATCTGCTTACCAGGTTGACCAGTGGTTCTCAACCAGGGGTACACCTACCTCTGGGGATATGCAGGTCTTCCAAGGGGTACTCAACTCATCTAGATCAGTGTTTCTCAACCTGGGGTTTGCAGCCCTGGGGGGTGGGGTCACGGGACAGGTTCAGAGGGATCACAAGTGCAGGGCCGACATTCAGGGGTGGCAAGCAGGGCAATTCCCAGGGCCATGCACCACAGAGGGCCCCGCAAAGCCAAGTGCCATGCTTCAGCCCTGCCGCCTGGGGCTCAGGTTTCAGACAAGGCTGGCAAGTGAAAACCAGGCTCGGGTCTCATGCTGAAATGTAAGTACAATATTCATATTCTAATTGATTTATTTTATACTTATATGGTAAAAAATGAGAAAGTCAGCAATTTCTCAGTAACAGTGAGCTGTGACACTTCTGTATTTTTAGGTCTGATTTTGTAAGCAAGTCATTTTTAAGTGAAGTGAAATCTGGGGGTACGCAAGACAAATCAGCTTCCTGGAAGGGGTACAGTAGTTTGGAAAGGTTGAGAGCCACTGAGGTAGACAAATAAATAGGGTGACAGTGAGGAGAGAACTTCCAAACCAGAGTCCGCTCTGAGACCCAGAGGACATGGACTGCCAGGATTCGAAGGACCAAAGTTTGAACTCAGCATTAACCAGTCCTCCATTGCTGTCAGCTAATTGCATGCAAATAAGGCACAGACAGCTAATTGATCTAAACTCTACGGTACAAACTTGTGCCCTCCGTTGCTCACGCCCTGCTAAAACAGAGCCCAGTGTCTGAAAATCTTACCCTACATCTGTCAATCCCTGCTGCAGGTTCCCTAATTGTGACCCTACAAGTATGTTGTGACGTACTTGGAAACTCAGCAGCTAATCTTAGGAGACATGGAACAAGTAAATCAATTCTATGTAGGAACACTTATGAAATGGTCACACCTTATATCACGGTTCCAAATAGCTCATAAAGGATAAATCAATGAGTAAATAAATCAATGAGCTTCATAAATTAATGAATTGTTATAGAATCCAACAGATCAAAGGGTGGCTTATTACCCTGGCTTAAAACCATTAATAACATCTATTGATGTACTTATAACCACTTATACCAACATACTACTCAGGGCTGTGACATGCTTATGACATCAATTCATCATTCATTAACCCTTTATAAACTAGTTACAGATGGAAACACTATTCAGTGTGACCCATGAAATCATAACTGAACTTTAATGAGTCGCAGCAATGTAAGTGAGGCGGAGTTGCTCTGACAATATGCATTCCTGATTACAATTCCTGTTGCTTTTCTTAGGTAGGAGCAAGAAGCCAAAGCAGAAGAAAACAAAAACTGACTGGAGCTAGAAATGCCATCTCTCTGGACTGACCCGCTCCCTTCTCCTTTTCAGTTTGCATCTCTCTAAGTGTTTGTCCATGTGGGCACCACCAGAACCCGGGCACAGCCTTCTCTCTCTCAGAAGAGGACTGCCCTGCCCCCTGAAGTTCCCAACACTTGAGAGGACTTCCACAGGCAGATGGGATCATTTGTAGTAGCCTCTTCAGAGACATTTGTAACGTCAGTACAAGTCTCTATATTGCCAGTAGGCACCACTCATTCATAAACTCTCCTCCTGACAAGTTTGCAGCGTGGCAAATATCTTTAACTCCTACACTAAAAGAAGGTAGGTGTCAGGCCAGGTGTTTAGCTGGTGTAAATGAGAGTAGCACCATTGACTTCACTGGAGCTGCTCTGATTTCCGCCAACCAAGAAAAGATGTCAAGTAGTGTTCACATCCATGTATTTCTAACACTATCCTCGAGGGCTACACCAAGAAAAAAATGCATAAAATTCAAAACCAAAAGGAATTAGACTGATTAAAAGAAGAAAATAGTGATTAGTGGGATCACTCATAACGGGGCTCCCCTTTACAAAGGGTGCCCCCTGGAAACTAAGGGTCAGAGGACTGGTGATGGAATAGGATGCCTTTTTCCTCTATATACAGTTCAACTATATACCTGGTCAGTAGTTTATGAAAGTTATCTCCATTTGACATTTGTTGGATGGCCTATGAGCAATGACTGGTGGTCTTAGCTCTGCTCAGCAGACTTCATCGCAACACCATCAGCACAACCGACGCCAGTTGGCAGACTCATCAGAAAAGCCAAGGGCTGAATGGGCATGGAGACTGAACTAGCCTTGTACCTCTGCAAGTGGTTCCACTCAATCAGGGCTGAGCTACACTGGATGAGCAGACCATACCATTTGAGGAAACTTGCAGTGCTAATGCGTTTATTGCTGCTGTTTTGTGATTAGACAGTGGAATTCTGCCTCCTCACTAAAGCTCCTGTCCTCTCACTTAACACTGGTGTAAATCAAGAGTAACTTCACAAAGGTCAGCTGAGCTACAACTGGTGTATTTGAGAGGCAATTCAGGCCTGCAAGATCTCAAATCTTTTGAAGTCATCTCTAGCTCCAAGGCGTACAGCTTGTTGCCAATTCATCCTGGTTTTCAAGAAGCAGGGACAACTTCCCCTTTTCTGCACATACACCGCTACCTCGATATAACGCCACCTGATATAACATGAATTTGGATATAACGCGGTAAAGCAGTGCTCCGGGGGCGGGGCTGCGCACTCCGGTGGATCAAAGCAAGTTCAATATAACATGGTTTCACCTATAACGCGGTAAGAATTTTTGGCTCCCAAGGACAGCGTTATATCGAGGTAGAGGTGTAATTATATGCCTGACTCTTTTGTACCTCAGGCTGCTGCTCTGCTAATAATATGAGCCCCTATCTCCCTGTCTCCAAGAAACTAGCATTACTGATTTTGCTACATGGATGCTATTTTTGTTATTCAGTCCTCTTCTTTGTTCTTGCTACAACACAAACCAATGAAACAGAATTAAAAAAAAAAAGACATTTTCCTACCTGTTTTTTAGTCCACGACCTGAAAGCACCATTAAGAATTTTTGCCCCTTGGACTAAATGAGAAGGAGGCTGCTGCCCAGCTTTGTGCAAACCTAAGCAAAGGAAATATTCAATAATATTCAACCATGGTGGCCAATTTTCTATTTAAAATTCTTTATTAAAAAATGTCTAGCTGTGCACTGAGGTGGGAGGCGAGGGGGTGTTTGGAGCCAGTAGCATGTACTCACTGAAACCAAATCATGGCTATAACTTCTATAGTAATAGGAGTGCCATAATCCATTCCTCAATGAGTCTGCTCTGTCCCTGTGCATTATGTCTCCATTTGAGTTTATAACTGAAGTGAGTTGATTCCCAGTTAGCTCAAATTAGCTACCAAGTTTGTACATGCTAGTCTGGACACTCCACAAACACTGGTCTTAGGACACAAATGTTTGTGGTTTACCTCAGTGCTCAGACTCCCATTGACTTTGGCAGACTTTAAATCAGGCCCTTACCTTGTGTGTCTGCTGCTCTCTTTTATTTCTGCTAGCATTAAATGATACTGTCAACAGTTCTGGTCACTTTGAATAAAAAACCTGGTATCTAAAATACTTCATTAAAGAGAGCTGCCACGGATTAGATGTTTATAACATAACACACTGCTTCCATCAGGCAAACAATGTATCTGTTCTTCTGGAGATAAAAGGTACCCCTAATAATTCTGCTCATTATAGTTTGGTTCATAGCTAAGTCACAAGGAGACCCCCTTAAAGCCCACATTAAGATGAAACTTTGGTCTTACTTATTTAAATTATATCAATTTATTTTATTTATTTTAAAAAAATCTGTGTGTTTCTCTCTCCAGACGATGCTGTGACAAGAAATTAAGATGAAGAACAAAATAATTACAGTAAATAAAACGTGTGTGGTGTGCATGAGGTATCTATGTATATAATGTGCCTGTTAACTTTGAAGCAATCCAGTTCAGCAGCTCTTGTGCTCCCAGAAAACTTTACTATTCAGCATCTGTGAAGGTCACATTAACATTACCAAATGACCGGATTCTGCTGCCCTTACAACCAGGTAATTAGCACCTGGCTGCATAAGTAGTTCTATGAAAATCAGTGGAGCACTTGAGAAATGAGGCACTACTCAATCTAAGGTCGGCAGAATTTGGCACTAATTTAGACAAATCATAGGGCATGACTGCAAATCTGGCACTCAGCCGCTCTAGAAAAGCTATACTACCTTACAATGTAGTTGCCCTGTGATACAACTGGTGGGACCTCAGCTCTGTCTTCAACTCTGCTAAACTGTTTAGAGGCTTTAGCATAAATAAGAGACAGAGATAAGCTCCTCTCTGCACTACAGAATGTAATAATTCCTTTAAATGATTTGGGGGGAAATTACTGTATTATAAGATGGTGACCTGACATGGTTGTACTAGTAGGTCAGATAGGACCAAAATCAACAAGTACTTTCCAAATTTGTATATGTTCTTTTTAGCCTACACACCAGCTAAGCACATTTATCTTTACTTTCTGTTAGTATCTTAGGTAAAACGCAAAGACTTGATTCTGCTAGATCAAAAACTGGTGATTTTGGCCTCTGTCCATCTTGTGGCTTGCACACCAATGGAAAATAATGGTAACTCTATCCTCACATAACCACAGCTGAGAAAACAGAGTGCATGGAACAGTGGTCTACCTTTGAATGTCTCCAGCAGATGCTTTCCCATATACCAACATGCCGTTTCAAAGTTTGGAAACTGGGTTAGGCTGACAATTTTCAACCGCCTTTCCACTTCGTACGCTCTGTGATACAAAGCAAAAATGCACTTTACATTTAACAGACTGCAAGCTACATTACAAGTGAAAAGAAAAGTATAGCTCATTGACACATTAGAATGCAAACGTCTTATGGATTTATTTCCCAGATTTGTATTTTTTAATCAACTAGGCTGGAATCAATCCTAAAACACAACATTAAAATAACACAAGTAAAAAAGAAACAGGAAATTAATGACGGAAAATGGTCTCATTGCATGATTTGTCTGACCTCAGAACAGACCTTTACTTTACGCTTGGTACGGTCCCCAGCTGGGCAGCTAGAAGTCCATATTCAGAAGGGTGCACAGTGTGTTGTAAGGTACATCTCCCAAAGTAACATAGCATATCTCTTTTCTTCTGGTGCCCTCGTGCGTAAATTAAAACAACGTACTGTATGTCTACACTGCAACCAAGGAATGTATCTACAGCATGTGTAGACATACCTAGCTAGCTCATAAACTGGTAGCAGTGAAGCCATGCCAGCACAGACTTCACAGCTGGCTGCTACAAGCCCACTTGGAACCCTGGATAATTACTCGGGCAGCTAGCCCATGTTGAAGTCCATGATGTGACAGCCTCATTGTTATTGAAATGTGAACTAGTTAGATCGGTAACGTAGTCGAGGGTAAATATGGCTAAAGAGAGTTTATCCACTTACTTCTTGTTTGGGGAACATGGAGTTTAGTTTAGCTTAGTTCACCCACTTCTTTTTTTACCATTACACCACTGAGCCAGATTGGAGCTACCCTGGATGCGTCTACACATGCTGCAATTACACCCCACAATTAAAGTGCAGACGTACCCTTAGATACCCTTGCATTTAATTATATTGAGGGTAAATAATGTCTTGAGGAGTCTAAGTGTAAAACAGTTTAAGAAGGCAGAAGTGTCTAAATTTTGCATTGCTCTGAATTTGGCCCATAACATACACGGACATAAGTACACCTCTACCCCAATATAACGCTGTCCTCGGGAGCCCAAAAAACTTACCGCATTATAGGTGAAACCGTGTTATATCGAACTTGCTTTGATCGGCCGGAGTGCGCAGCCCCGCCCTCCCGGAGCACTGCTTTACTGCGTTATATCCAAATTTGTGTTTTATCGGGTCGCGTTATAGCGGGGTAGCGGGGTATTAAATATTCAAGCTAATTCTTAGAAGGGAGTCTGGCTCAATTCATGGTCTTTTTAACCTGTAAAGGAAATCTAAGTTCCTTACAACTAAAATTAGGTCTGAACCAAAATTTCAGATCCCAAATCAACAAATGATTCCAAATACAGAACCTCAATCTGAAATTTAAGTATAGATAAAATTGATAAGGAAAAGCTGAAAACATAGACGAAGTACCTCATCTGCATTTCAACACTTAGGCTATGTAGAAAATGTCCCGCAAATGCTAGGCAATCTACAGGTGTGAGAGTTGCATAAATCCAACCTGTAAAAGACAGAGAAATAAAGGAGACACTGAGTAAAACCCTGGTAACTTGTTAACAGCATGCTGCTGCAGTCTATGTAGTATCTTACTTCCTGTGTGGCCATCCAGATCATGGGCCCATTTCAGCCCTTTTAGTGAGCAAGGGTTACGCTGTTGGAGTAAATAGAGTTGCACATGCTTAAATTAGCACTGAATTAGCACCCACTGCTTTCATTGTACATTAGGGCCTGATCCTGTAACATGCCGAGAACCTTCATCTCCCATGGGAGTCTTGCTAATTCACTTGCAGCAAGATCAGAGAGAGAGAGAGAGAGAGATGTTGCACAGATCATTCAGAGAGCTACTGTTTTATTGTTACTCTGAAAAACAGCAGTAATAGAACAGTACCTGTTTTCAGACCTTCAAGTGTAAAAAACCCCAAGTACTGACAACTCTTGATAAGGGCTTCAAGCGTGGTGCTATGAACAGGTGTTTTCCAAATACTTATTTTCATACAAAAAGCTACTCTCGCTTGAACCCCCTCACATAGTGGATCCTGTAAACTGTTCAGTGTTTACTCTGCCAGACAGTTTCACATATGGTCATCAGGAAAACGCCTACTTTCTACTTTTTACGGTCAAAGCAAAACTCAAATGTGTAATTAATTCTGACTACACACAGAGAAAGAAATGGGGACACTCTGGATGCTGCCTGTAAAGCATGAGTACCAGGATTAATATTAATAATTGTTTGTGTTAATGCAGCACCTAGACATGCCAACTCAGATAGGAGCCCCATTGTGAGAGGCACTGTATAAACAGAGAAAGAGAATCCCTGCCCCAAAGAGATGACTGTCTAAAGGGAGGAGGGGAAACTGAGGCACAGAGAGGCAAAGAGGCACAAGCAGGTTAGAGGTAGAGCCATGAATATAATCCAGATCTCATGACACTCAATGCAGTGTCCCATCCACTGGACTATGCTACCTCTCATCAGGCTGCATCTCTATAAAGATGCTGGTGCCGAGAATATGGGGGTTGACAAAACAAAATCTACCATCCCCAGTCTGCAGCTAGGGTTTGAATGTATAGTGCAGCATTCAGTATATGGGCTGGAGTGGAACAACGGCCAGAGACACAGACCCTTAGCTCCCCAGTATCATAGGAAAATAAGGACTCTGAAAAGCACTTAGAAGTCTAAGGATGTGTCTACACTGCAATAAGAGACCGATAGCAATGGGGGCTGACTCAGGTTCACAGGGCTTAACAATGCAGTGTAAACATTCAGGCTCAGGCTGGCACCTGGCTTCTGAGACGCCATGGGGGAGAAGGTCTCAGAACCAGTGCTCCAGCCATAGGCGCCGACTCCGTAGGTGCTCCAGGGCTGGCGCACCAACGGGGGGGACAATGGTGGGTGATGAGCACCCACCAGCAGCCCCCCATCAGAACTTCCCCCTCCCCACAGTGCCTCCTGCCTGCCGACGGGCCCGGCCAATCAGCACCTCCCCCTCCGTGCCCGCTGCAATCAGCTGTTTCACCACTTGCAGCGCGCAAGAGGCTCTGGGGGGGTGGGGAAAGGAGCGAAGACGTGGTGCGCTCGGGGGAGAGGGCCGGACAGGGTGGGACCTTGGGGGAGGGGTAGAGTGAGGGCGGTCTCCTGTGGTATATTTTCTAATGCTTTGTCCAGACCCATTTTAAATGTCTTCCATCACTGCCTTTGGGAGGCTTTTCAACAGATTAATAGATTTTGCCCTTAGAAAAATATTCCTGATGTTCAGACAAAACTCCTTTGCTTAACTCAATCCAACTACTCCTAGATCATCCTAAATAATTCCTCTCTCTCTCTCCCCCGGGAGTTTACTCCTTTTAAATATTGGTACAGTACAATATTCTTTGGCCAGAATCTGCTTTCCTTTGCACCTCCACAGCACTAGGGAAGTCAACACTATAGAACTGGTCAAAAATTTTCAAACTTCACAGGAGGGACTGCATGCCCCAGGGAGGTTCTGCTTCTCTAGCTTCACTCCTGTTTCAGAAAAGCATGTAGAAGTGCTACCTCAAATCAGTGTGCTTTCCCAGATGGTCCAGTGGTTAGCATGCTAGACATAGATTTAGGAGACCCAGGTTCAAGTCCCAGCCCTGCCAAAAACTGTGTGTGTGAGAGCCTGGGAGAATCATGTAGCTGTTATGTTACAGCCCCTTATTGGGAAAATACTTTTCTACCTCACATGGGTGTTGTGAGGATAAATACCCTATAGATCATGAGGTGCTCAGACCCTATGGTAAAGGAGGCTAAACAAATACCTAAAATAGACAGATTTCCTGCACTGAGGCCTCTATTAATTCTTCCTCCCTCCCCATCCTTTTGGCACGGAAAACAGAGAGGAACATGGAGCTCGGTTAGAGCAGAATGTTCGCTGCACATCACTGAAATGACAGACAAGTAATAGGATCTCTGGTTTAAATTACAATAGTATCTGCTGTTCAGCATGCACCATGTAAATGACAATAAAGCAAGGCACACAGAATCTGTGCTTCATCTGATGAGGTCAATTGAGTAAGTACATGAAATACCATTTTTTCCCCAGAGAAGAGAATAATTTATAATTAGGCAAAGCTTGCACGCACAGAGCAGCACTTGTTTTTAATATTCCAGGGAATCCTCTACACAGATCACCTTTAGCAACCTACTCACCTGATGGGATAAAGAGCGTTTGTCCTTGCTTAACTGTGCATTTATAACATTTATCCACTTGGTCTGCAAAAAACATCTCACTGTGATTTGCTGCTGACTGCCAGCGTTCATACAGGGAAATGTTTGCAGAGGCCGGTTTGATGAGATAAAATATCTTTTCTCCCTGAATTGAAAAAAAAAATGCAGTTAGCAACAAACATCCAAACCAAATGAAACTGCAACAGAGTGGCTGTTGGACCGCCTATTTTAACACTATTTAAATAAGGTTTGCTAGACAATTTTGGATAGAATCCTGGTATAGAAACATAACTGAAAATGGGATTACATATAATCTAAGAAGTTTTTTTTAAAAGGATCATGTGTTTATATATAAACCTTTACAAAGTTTGTTACTGGTAGATAATTGCTCAGACTTTGGGATCGTATTAGCAACAGATGGAAAAGACCTACTGTATCAGAGTAACAGCAGAATATAATAATATTTAGCATTTATAAATAGATTTAAATTTAGAAAGTACTGCACAAACATTAACTAATTCATCCTTAAATTAGAGTTCTCTGAAAGAGAAGATTTAGACAACTTATACATTAGGGGCCCTATCCTTGGTGTAAACTGGCACAGCACCGACTAATGGCGCTACACTGATTTACCTCAGTTGAGGACCTGGGCCTATATTTTTATTACAGTGACACTTTATCTTAGCCAAAGAGCTTGGAAATGTTTGATGATGGTCTAAGAATTGAACTGGTTATTAAATGGGAAGTAAAATGTAACTCCTTACTTTCAGCACGTGGTACCAAGCCGATGCCCCTCCAGAGTCTATGTGAAAATCTGTGTAGCTGTCCTTCACGCATATCAGGCAGTACTTGGTCACTTTTGGTTTTCCCAGCAGAGCATCATCAGGCCAATAATTCTCCACCCAAGACAGCTTTTTAACGATGTCTGGTGGTTCTACAAAACTGGACATTCTTAACAGAGGGGATAAAAAACCTTTTTAATAATGATCAAAATAACCATCACATACAGAAAAGAAGGGCTGGATTCTGATCTGTTACATCAATCTGAATCTGGAGTAACTCCATACCTATCAATGGAGTTATTCTGAATTTAGAGCAAAGTAATTAAGATCAGAACCTGATCTGGAATATTTCAGGCATAAGGAAACTATACTTTTACAGCAAAGAGTCCTGTGGCACCTTATAGACTAACAGACATATTGGAGCATGAGCTCCAATGCACATGCATCCGACAAAGTGGGTATTCACCCATGAAAGCTCATGCTCCAATACGTCTGTTAGTCTATAAGGTGCCACAGGACTCTTTGCTGCTTTTACAGATCCAGACTAACACGGCTACCCCTCTGATACTATACTTTTACAATAAGCTGAAAAATGTTCACAAGCAGAAGTTGGTGGGGTTTAAATCTCTTCATGAAACATGCTGATCCTTTTCTGGTCTGTGAACTTGTGCTGTTGACATTATTAATGTTGTTTAATTAGCTCCTGGTTTACAGTATCAATATTGTGATGTTTAGGTTTAGCGATTGTATGGTGGCATACAGTGGATGTGTTACTTTTTGATGTCCCGGCTAGGAGGAGTCCTGGTGGACTGAGAAATCACTCCTTTTCTTTGCAAAGTGAGCTGGCCATTCTTAATACAATTAATGAGGGCTTGAGCCAGTTCTGGTCTCAGTGATGTCTCAAAAACTTCAAATGAGGAGAAAGTGTTATTCGGGGAGCTCATCCAAGCATATTCAATCACAAGTTGACATGAAGAACTGAAAAAGTGACTATGTAGTGCTGGAACTAAATTAACCTTTTACTTAAACCAGGTCAATACTTAGAACAAATATCTGTTTTTCCAACACAGGGCACTTTAAAAATGTCACTTAAATGAGAGCATCTGAACATCAATCTAAAATTATATGCTCCCGTTTGCCAGGCATGTATCATTTATGCTCACCGTCAGAGCCTGTAACATAGTTCCAGTTAAAATGGCTGGGAATGATGGAGTTTGAGATTCAATTAAAACGTCACTGTCTTTGTTAAGAAATAAAATATTTGGTAGTTGATGTCTAAATCATCAGCATATGAGTGATGGCTCCAGCAATCCTGAGAATAAAAGACCTCCCATCATTGTTGTCTCTTAAAAGTGGAAAGCTGTAAAATCCCTATTGAAAATACTTGTAATTATTGAACTCTGAAATTACTTTAGATTCTTTATGTGGAAACAAGCTTAAATCACTAAAACAATAAATACAAGAGAGCACGGGCGAGAAAACTCTGGATATTAAAAGAAATGAACTTGCAATTATCTTTCAGCCTTTTTCTAGTCTCTGTTAATTATTATTGTTTTTTTTTCTTTTCAGCAAGATGGAATGTTCTTCTAAAATCATAACTGTTTATTTTTCTGCTGGAGCTCATCATGTTCTCTGTAGTGATGTGGTCTTTATAAAGGGTCCTTTTCCCCAGTGACATTTTCTTTATACGTGTCTAGATTACCCAGAAGGAGTACAAGGCAAATCTAAAGAATTCATGCGACTGCATAAGGTTCAGGATAGCATAAATTCATCGCCCTCACTGAAGCTACTCCTGGGGTATAATCTCACTCCAAGTCCTGAATATGGCTGTATAAACCAAAAAAACAGTAATTTGTACTTTCAGGTATAGAGGGGACTGTTAAGAGCCTGAAACACAACATGAAACACAGTGCAGAATGGGAGATTCCCCACGTCCGAGGTTTATAAAACTGAAATTCATTCAATCACTAAATTTTGCAGCTAGCTTCAAATCAGTGCTATAGCAGGAACACATATTCAGGGACAACTAACAAACATCTGTGCTCAAGTCAGTGTCACTGTCACATAAGGTCAACATCAGGATGGATCTGGAGTCAAAGAGGTAACAGATTACCTGCAAACACTGAAGCAGAGGCATTCACACCCTCCACAAAACCAGCAGACTATATTCACTTTAACTCTGTTCTCATCAACCCCTGAACTAAATTAAACCAGAATAACTCCGATGTATATTGTTTAATCTGTCTGGAGTTGCACTGAATTTGCAGTGTACTGAAATCAGAATCTGGTCCAATGTCTACAGGTGCCTAGGATGGCTTTACCAAACATCTATCAAACATCACCATTTTAGTACTGTGCTCTTGGAGACACTCACAGAAATATAATAAAGGAAAACAGACTGAGGGTAAAATTTTCAGAAATGCCAATGTGACTAAGGAGTCCAAGTTCCACTGACTCTCAGGTGCTATGGATAATTTTATTTTACAGCAGATTTCCAAAGACCATTTGGCCCTTTTTCTTCTGGCTTTGTTAATTTAAAAAAAAAATCGTGTCAGAAACAAGCTTGGAAAACGAGACCTCCCCCACCCCTTCATCCCTTGAGAAGTTCATGTGGAGGACTTGGTTAATCTACACATCTCTCTACAGTTTCATTGTGCCTTTGCCTTATCTCTTTTTTTTGGCATCCTGCCAATATTTGACTTGTTTCATATAAGTATCCAATGTGATGTCAGACATGCATCAAGACTGATGGTCCACTGCCTCAAGCCTTGTGTAGCCATGTGCAAAGTGGCTGTGTGATGCGCCTGTTTTTAATCTGGTAGCATGTTATGGTCTAAGGCTTTGTCTACATGGGAAAAAAATTTGGTATAACTGAAGGTTTGAATTTAAGCTATCATTAAACCAGTATAACTCCCCAGGTCGTTTTCAGTTTAGCTTACGTCACTTGGGAAGGAGCTTAAGCGACGCTGAAAAAAGCCACTAGTATACTAGAAGAGTGTCCACATGGGGAGTTATAGCAGCATAACTATATCTCATTGGTATAACTGGTAAAACTTTCCCATGTAGATACACCCTAACTGACCACACAAGGGGCAAGGCAGTGGAGAATCAGACCCACTGTGAAATCAGTATGCTGAGGCCACAGCACCTCCTCCTACAGAGAAACCTGCGGGAGAAGCCAGAAGGGACTCAAATCTCATGGAGCTTTTAGGACACCATACTCTACAGAGGGCATGGTTCCAGGGTACATGGAGTAGACTGGTCAATTATTTCCTCTTACCTTGTATCTGAAAATTCCAAGTTAGTTACATTGAGAACTCTTTTCCTGTTGGTACTGTAGTAGTAATCAACAAACTCCTTCAGTTTCATCTTACAGTCTTTCTGTTTGGTGACATCAGTGACATCAACACTTCTTTCTGGTCCTAAGAAATTAATGCCAAGAGAAAATGGGAGTTTCAGATCACTAGGAATGCAGGATTGGACCCATTGGACAATGAGTGGGTGAGTTAAAGTTTCTAGAAGCACCTTAAACTTCTGCATTTCCCAGCTGTTTCATGTTTAATCTTAATCACCTTAATCAGTGTAATCTTAAGGTTATATTAACAATAACTTTTGTACTTATCTCCTCTGAGCTTTTCATTTTAAAAGATTTTATCTGAAAAAGATTAGTGTTAGGTTAGTTTTAATTTCTCTACTTATTTCATTGTGGAATTTCCATAGTAGCATAATCAAAATCAGATGGAAATCCACAATGAAATAGCTCTGCAAAACCAACCCTATGTGATTAACTAACATTTATATTTTCCTATCGTACCGTATATTACAAGGACAGTAAGGGTATTATACAGCACAAGTGATTTTCCAATTGTTTCTTAATCCTATTATTTTTCTAATAAATTTTCAATTTGGCAAACTGAAATAAATGTTAGCTATCAACGAAGATCGGCCACCTAACATTGTTCCCATTTCTAAAGTACAGTCATTTGGAATAACAGGTGCACCTAAAGAGTCTTACTTTGTCTGGTTTATTTTGTTAAAACTACCAAAAAAATTCATCTTTTCCCAAACACAGAAAACAAGTCCCCAGAACCTCCATTCTGCATTTCATCTAAAATAAACTGGACCTGATTCAGAACTCCAGTGATAACGCTAACCAAGAGTAACTCGACAGAAGCTGGTGGAGCTACAACAGGGTAAAAATGGTGTAAGTGCGGGAAGAGTCAGGCCCAGGAGCTCTAACAATCCTTAATGAGTGCCCATTTTTAAGCCAACAAGTTACCATTTTCTCTAGTCTGCTGTCCTGAAAAGTGACCCTACTGTTCTATATTTCAGTGGAGTTTAAATGTGTAGCCTTAATTTTCTCTCCCAATATCTCTGTTTATAGCTTTCACATTGGGGCAGATATAGAATAAATCAGTTCTTTAGTCACAACACAGCTTTTAGTGCATAATGCCAGCACAACAACAACTTGTCTGGCTCTTTAGTTTACACAAATTACTTTCTCCTCTGCTGCTTCTTAAATAGACTCTTCTATGGCCTATGGAAAACCTTAGAAACAATGGGCTAAATTCCTCCCTGGTATAACCCCATCAAAGCCAAATTACACTTATGTTACACCAGAATTTTGTTTTGTCCCATTCTCTATAGAAACCAGTTCCAGATTGCACAGTAAATAGCCTGTGTTCCTCTACTCTTTGGCTTTTTATTAGAGAGCTTTTTGTATGTAGGGAGGGTGGATTGTTTTAGCTAGCGGCTGGGAGAAAGCCAGCAGATGCTAAGGAGCACTCAGGTCAAACAATAAAATCTGCTAAGGACAGCAGATGGACAAGTAAAAATATGCTTCCAGTAGACTAGAGAGGATGGAAATTACAGTAAACTAAAGGCTATTTTAATACACTGTTGTTTGGGCAACTATCTCACTGTACACAACCATTACAACTATGGACATGTTACGGGAAGAGGGTGTGAGGGTGGGGAGGGACAGCAGACATGGAGAAACATCAAGGGCTGATAACGGTACATGTTAATACACTAGTTGGCAGCTAACTGATTATAGTGGAGAAGGGGCAGATTTTGCAGTATTGATAGGGTGTGATGGAGGTACAGAGTCATGGCAGATGAGAGGAGGGAAAGGAAGTAAGTGTTGTAGCAAAGGGACTGGGTGAGGTGGAAGGGCAGACAAGAGTCTGGAGGCAGATGGAGGAATGAGGGCCTTGAAGGCAAGGAGAACAAATTTTGCAGTGGTTACAGAGCTCCTTCAGGACGGCTCCACGTGATCACTCTGAGATGGGTGCTGAAGAGTTCTGAACAGGTTGAGTCTGGAGAGAACTTGAAGAAGTCAACCAGATGACTGGGAAAGTGATACAGCAGGAGAATATCACCAAATTAATGCAAATGATCATTAGCAATAGAAACCACAGAAAGCCTAACAATACTGACTGATATAAAGCTAAACTGAGCAAGCTGGAATGCTTTGTACAGACAGAGGACCTCAGACTAGCTGTATGTGTGATACATGGTGAGATGGTAGTAGTCAGCTAGGACTAGGGCTGTCAAATGATTAAAAAATTAACTGCCATTTTAATCACACTGTTAAACAATAATGGATTATTTAAATTAATTATAAATATTTTTGGTCTTTTTCTACATTTTCAAATATATTGATTTCAATTACAACACAGACTACCAAGTGTACACTGCTCGCATTATGTTATTATTTTTATTACCAATATTTGCACTGCAAAAAAGAAAACAAAAATAGTACAATCTACAAGTCAAAGCATGAAGGGGCATACAAATGTTTAACATATCTGGCACGTAAATACCTTGAACACTGGCTACAACAGTGCCATGCGAACTTCTGTTCTCACTTTCAGATGACATTGTAAATAAGAAGCGGGCAGCATTATCTCCCAGAAATGTAAACAAACTTGTTTGTCTTAGCGATTGGCTGAACAAGAAGTAGGATTGCATGGACTTGTAAGCTCTAAAGTTTTACATTGTTTTGTTTTTGAGTGCAATTATGTAAAAAAATAATTCTACATTTGTAAGTTGCACTTTCACGATAGAGACTGCACTACAGTACTTGTATGAGGTGAATTGAAAAATATTATTTCTTTTTTATTTGTTTACAGTGCAAATATTTGTAATAAAAAATAATAATATAAAGTGAGCACTCTACACTTTGTATTCTGCATTGTAACTGAAATCACTATATTTGAAATTGTAGAAAAACATCCAAAAATATTTTAACAATGCAATTAAAACTGCAATTAATCGCAATTAATTTTTTTAATCAAGTTAATTTGTTTTGAGTTAATCGCATGAGTTAACTGCGATTAATTGAAAGCCCTAGTTAGGACATGGTTTGGAAAACCAATTTCTCAATATCATGACGACTGCTTCTTGGAACAGAGTGCTCTGCAGTGCAACAGAAAGGAAAACCCTTGCTCTCACTCTCTCCAACACAGGATTTGGCCAGGAAATAATTGTGGTTTAACTAGTAATTAAAAGCTACTGCTGTGTAATGAAGTTTGGGAGCCTTGCAGTGGGAGGGATGACAACAACATTTTACATTTAGCGCAGTTCTAATTTTAAGACAAAATGTTTTGCAAACTAACACACCACTTAAATGCAGCCAATTCTGGACAGAGGGTGGCAGCCAACCAGCACACAGAACTGCACTACCGTGGGAAGAGAAATTCACTGAGCAAACTCTCACCATCATTTTATAGAAAGTGCCACAGAATCTCTAGGGTCAGCCTCCTCACACCTTGTGAGGTCACTTTGCCTGCACAAAATGGTTGTAAAATGCTACCCAATCCCAATGGAAGTATTTCACACCCACTTCGCACAGGTACGAATGACTGCACAAGGAGTAAAGCAATGTAGAATCAGGCCCTTAAGGACAGAACCTTGACCCTACCGAGCATCCTTTTCACTACTTCAGTAGCACAAAGCAGCCTTAAAGTTGGCCTAATTGTGCAGCTCGGGGATCCCTAGGGGCAGGGGGTGTGCCAGTGTGTTGAGGGGGGCATGACCAGAGCTTGCTGCATTCCAGCAATCCCCAGATACTGCCACAGCCATTTGGGCCACTCAGGGCCGGTGCAACCATTTAGGTCGCCTAGGGCACTAGGATTTGGGGGACGGCATTTTCTTCGGCAGCAACCACGGCTGCCCCAGTCACCGCCGGCATTTAGGCGGAAGGAGCTGGGGAGCATGGGAGGGCCACTTGCAGCAAGTAAGGGGGGCGGGGGTGGCACGCAGGGGAACTCACCGCCCCAGCTCACCCCTGCCCCGCCTCCTCCCCAAGCACACTTCTCCCGCCTCCCAGGCTTGCGGCGCCAAGCTCGGGAGGCGGGAGAAGTGAAGCAGTGATGGCATGCTCGGGGTAGAGGCGGAGCAGGGGTGAGCTGGGGCGGGGAAGGCGCCTCAGGGAGGAGGGAGGGAAGCTGCCATGAGGGGGGGCACCTCAGGGCAGGGGCTCGGGGACGGTGCAAGGTGGAAGTTTCGCCTAGGGCGTGAAACATCCTTGCACCGGCCCTGGGGCCACTATAGGTTGCAGGAAGACAGAGAAGCCTTCAGCAGTTGCTATAGCTTATGTGAAAAGTCCAAACTGGATCCCACGGCCCTGGAAATCTGAGGAGTACAAAGGTGGCACAGAGACATCATTGCCCCTCCCCACAGGGTGATGCACCAAACGCAGTTCAGCCAGACCCGAACATCTGGGCCAGCATGTCTATGCAGGTCAGACGAGATCTTGATTTCTAAAGAGGACCTGTGTTTGTCCCCTTTTTCCTTCCTGATGACGTTTAAGAAGGCCTGAAATTAGTTTATCATCATTTTCCCCCCATTTGCTTTTTATTGACAAATGCTAGTGATATTATGGGCCTAATCCTCAAATGGCATAAATGGGATTAGCTCCACTGACACAGATTTACTCCTGCTGAGGATCTGGCCCATCAAATCTCACCTTCCTTCAGAGAAGCAGACGATGAGAGTGGGGAGGGAGGGGGGAATCACTCAAAGAGTTCTTCCCCCAAGCATTTGTCAGGAGCTTCATTTAAATAAGTAACAAAAACCAAAGAGGCCTGATTCCCTGCTGGTTTACTCCAGTTTTACACAGATGCAACGGTGCTGATTTTGTACAATGGGGGCAGAGAGAAGAGGGGAGAAGGAGCAGCCATGGACCAGTCACCCTTTGATCTGGGCATCAGAGCTGGCTGAGCATTCAGGGAGGAGTACCTCTGATCCTGGGAAGTGAGCAGCTGTGTGAGCACTCTCCCACCTGGATGTGCAGCTCTGCCCTTGACAGGGCGAGGCCGAAACGGCATGACTGAAAGCAGCAGCAAACAACTATTACACCACTTTCTAGACAAATACGTACCGACGTAGTTTTCAACGTCACTGACGTAGAATGTAGGTGCGGGTACTGCTAAGCCCAAGCCATCCTTCTTCGGAACCAGGATAGGTTCTGTGAACCCATTTTCTTCCAAGTACTCTGTTGTTAGCTGGCTTCCTGTCACTTTGACTACCACATCTTCAGCACTAGAAACACAAACACAGATACTGTGCTAAGATATTTCACATCCAAATTCAGCATCTTTTTTATTTCTTTATTGAAAGGATAAGCACACAATTATATACAAGTTGCTGTAAGCAATAAGATGCCACTGATAACTTATCCCTTGTATCTCTTGCTTTGTTTAATCAGGTGGCTTGATATTTTTGAAGCAATCCAAAACAATGTCCTTGGCTTCTACTTATATTGACAAAATGCTGGGATTTTCAAAGAAGCATATGGTAGTTAGGTGCCCAAATCCCATTGAAACTCAATGGAAACTGAACACCTAACTCCCTTAGGCACCTTTAATAGTGTAATGTGAATTTTGCTATTGGAAACTATAAACTATACGAAAGAAGTAAGTCAGCGTGTCAAATAAAACTAGATATGAATTTTGTATGCTGGATCTTATGACTGCCAGTTTAATATCTCATCCCATTATATATATAAGTACATGTATTCAAAGGGTACGTCTACACTACGGGATTATTCCGAATTTGCATAAACCGGTTTTGTAAAACAGAATTTATAAAATCGGGTGGAGCGCGGCCATACTAGGCACATTAAATCGGTGGTGTGCGTCCATGGTCCATGGCTAGCGTCGATTTCTGGAGCGTTGCACTGTGGGTAGCTATTCCCTAGCTATCCCATAGTTCCCGCAGCCTCCCCCGCCCCTTGGAACTTCCGGGTTGAGATCCCAGTGCCTGATGGGGCAAAAATCATTGTCGCGGGTGGTTCTGGGTAAATGTCGTCAGTCACTCCTTCCTCTGGGAAAGCAATGGCAGACAAGCATTTCGTGCCTTTTTCCCCTGGATTGCCCTGGCAGATGCCATAGCATGGCAATCATGGAGCTTGTTTTGCCGTTTGTGACTCTCACCGTATGTGTACTAGATGCCGCTCACAGAGGCGATTCAGCAGCGCTACACAGAAGCATGCTTTTGCTTTTGCATGACAGCAGAGATGGTTACTAGCCATATTGCACCATCCAAACCCTTCCATAAATTGGAACTGAGGATGATCATGGCTACCAGTCCTTTTGTACCATTTGCTGCTAGTGCCCCTGGCCGATCAGCCAGGGGCGCAAAAGCCAAGATTGGTTACTAGCCATATTGCACCTTCCATCGTTTTGTACCATTTGCTGCTGTCATAAGTGCCCCTGGCCGATCAGCCAGGGCGCAAAAGCAAAATTGGGAATGACTCCTGAGTCAATCCCTCCTTTTGGGTATCTAAAAATAGAATCAGTGCTGCCTAATATAGGCAAGTGTACTAGAGAACCACCGTATCATAGAACCAGAGAGCACAGCTGCTCTGTGTCAGAGCCTGCAGAAATTATGATCTGTATGCTATTCACAGGGGTGCTCCTGTAACAACCCCACCTGTTGATTCCGTTCTTCCCCAGCCTTTCTTGGCTACCGTAGCATTGTCCCCCCACTTGTGTGATGAATTAATAAAGAATGCAGGAATAAGACACACTGACGTGTTAGTGAGAAATGAGTGGAAGGCAGCCTCCAGCTGCTATGATAGTCCAGACAGGACATTAAGCAGTGTGTAGGAGAGAAGCCCAGCATCCCACTGCTAGTCCAGGGGCAACTGAATCTTTTCTTTACACATGAAGGGTGGGGGCTGATGGAGCTCAGCCCCCTGTTGCTATGATGAGGATGGTTACCAGCCATATTGCACCATCCATCCACCAGAAAAAATTAGGGCCAATAGGCTGATGATGAGGACGGTTACCAGTCCTTTTGTACCATCAGCTGAGGCTGATGATGAGGATGGATTTCCATCATTTTGTACCATCAGCCGCCCATGGCGGGGGGGGGGGGGAAGCAAGGATGTTGGTGTTGAGTGCTGCACTATCGCGTCTATCTGCAGCATTCAGTAAAGATAGGGTGACATGTAAAAGAGTCAGAGGATTGTTTTACCTTTCGCTTCTGGGGGTGGGTGGGGGGTGGGTGAGTAGATTGCCAAGCTATGCCCTGACCCGCGGACACTGTGTTTGACCCTAGAAGCATTTGGAGCTCAGCCAAGAATGCAAATACTTTTCGGAGGCTGCAGGAACTGTGGGATAGCTTCAGTCCTCCAGTCCATGAGCATCCATTTGATTCTTTGGCTTTCCGTTACGCTTGTCACGCTGCAGTGCGCTGAGTCCCTGCTATGGCGTCTGTCTGGAGATTTTTAAAAAAGGATTCTGAATTTCATCTTCTGTAACGGAGCGCTGATAGAACGGATTTGCCTGCCCTTACAGCGATCACATCCGCATGGTCCATGCGGGAGCTCTTTTTTTATTTTGATTTCGGACTGCATCGCCACCCGTGCTGATCGGAGCTCCACGCTGGGCAAACAGGAAATATTCAAAAGTTCGCGGGGCTTTTCCTGTTTACCTGACCACTGCATCCGAGTTCAGATTGCGGTCCAGAGCGGTCACTGGTGCACTGTGGGATAGCTCCCGGAGGCCAATACCGTCGATCAGCGTCCACACTAACCCTAATCCGATATGTTAATACCGATACTAGCGTTACTCCTCTCGTTAGGGAGGAGTACAGAAACCGGTTTAAAGAGCCATTAAAATCAATATAAGGTGCCTCCTAGTGTGGACGGTTTTGGCGTTAAATCGGTTTTACGCTCCTAAAACCGATTTAAACGCCTAGTGTAGACCAGGCCAAAGACAGTCAAAAGCACATTCTTTCAACAGCAAGTAGCTGTGTGTGTGTTTTATATATCTATCTACCTATCTCTGTCTCTGTCTCTCTCTCTCTCACACACACACACACACTTACTGTTTTGTTTATCCAACAATTCTAACTTACAACTTTTCCCTGATAAATTTAATAGACAAATTCTTCTTTCAGTTCCAAATGAGGGTATAATTCTGCCCAGTAATTGTAGTCAGTTATTCACTGGTCACAAAAGGTAAGACTTTGTATGTTGCCACTAAGAGTATTATATTTCTTTTCTTATTAGGGGCATGATCTGGAAAGTTCCCAAGTACCCAAAAATTCCACTGTCTTGAATAAGAGTTGTAAGTGCTCAGGGCATCTGAGAATCAGGCCAAAAACCTGGATCTATAAGAAGAGGAGCCCAAACCAGGAATAGTAATAAATCTTGAAGTCTTTTGGCAATTAATTCATAACAGCTAGAAATTGGAAGCCTGGATCTCCACTCCTAGCACTTTGTGTAGTCATTTATACCTTTTCAAGCAGCGTGTTAAATGCTACCATTCTAATTGAATAGCATTTTACACCAACGCTGAATAGATTTAAATGACTATACAAGGTGCAAGGTAGTGAAGAATCAGGCCTCTTTGTGACTAGATAGCTAACTGCGTTCCATTGAACTCTATTCAGGTTCACATTTGATTGCAACAATCCAATTATATGCATAAGACTGAAATAATAAATCAATTTATTGCAAAAGATGTGAAGCATGCTTAAATATTCTGGAATAAATTCATGTGCCTAAACTGCTGAAAACATCAAAGGTAACACTTTGTGTTAATGAACCAATTTCAATCGGTGTAGAGAACAGTCAGTTATCAGTGCTCAATGCAGACACATCGACAGTGTTAAATATTCCAATTTAAAGAAGCCAACATTCAAAATGTTATGTAACATTAAGGAAAATTGTTCACTTAAACTCTTTAAAACTCACAGTCAAACACTAAAGTCTTACAGTAATTAACAAAAACTGAAACAATGCAGCAGTTTTACCAGATTTAGATAACTAACCTCAGAAGTTTCAGAAATCCAACCTCTGGAGCTTCTCACTACTAAAATATTTTAACAAACATTTTCAAAGGCATGATCGCTGTGAAAATGATTAATGATTCTATAACTACAAGTACCCAAATAGTAACAGTCCTCTAGCAAAAGCGTCTAACAAATGCTATTTTCTCCTCTGAGTCTACCTAGGCAAATGGGGAAATTAGTTACTTGGACAAGTATAAGATTCTTTAAGCTCGTGAAGATATTTTTAATAATGCACTACTGTGTATACTGAGAGATCTATTCTCCCATACACAGTGGGCACACAGGCACCAACAGCCAGAACACAAATGGGAGATTTACACTTGCACCAAGGGGGGGATAATAGACCCTTCAATACAACTCCAGAAATACTTGAGACTAATGCTTGACTGCCCTCTTCTGTGTTAGTTCTGAACTACAACTGACTGTGTTAGTAGCAGCTGAAGCAGGTATACAAACACTAATACTGCCATGGTGGAGTCCAGAACAACTTACTCAATTTACTGTAGCTTCTTAGTGTGTCAGTGCATAAGATACAACTATGGCATAGTCCTGACTAGAGTTCTTCGCTGAAAGGTGGGTTTGTTTTGAATTCAGGCAAGCGGTTAGGAAAGCGCCCTTCTTTGTTGCTCTAATCAGGCCACTCATAATGAGATTCTGAAGTTCAAATGACACAGCTGTCTGAGTACCAGGATCTGGGGGCTTTTTGTGTGTGGGTGAGTAGATTTTGAGATCAAGCTCCACTGAGGATAGCTTATTGCCCGCTGGAAGCAGGAGAAAGTGCACTCAGTGTCAGATGGGTGAATTTCTGAATGAGGTTCTGGAATTCTTAACTTCCCCCAGGATTCATGTAACCAATTGAAAGCCTCACACTGGAGAAAGTGAGAAGTTTATTGATACATTCTTTAGCCAGACTGCCATGCCAGCTCTCCAGAGGAGGGGATGCTTGGAGGACAAGAGGACTAGATACAAATAGGAAAAAGGTGAAGACAGTGGTAACCATTCTAAGGAACCAGGCTGTTTCTGGAGCCTTCTAACCAGTTCCAAGTACTGGGTAAATTAGTGGAAGATGATCAAGAGGTAAACTGAATAATTCCTATTGGGAACTTCTGAGATACTCAGTGAACAGACAGGTAAGGGCACTGGAAGAGGAATTTTTCAAAAGCACCTATACAAAAGCCTGTGTTATGATAACAGATCCACATGATATGTTGCCAGGCATGTGTTCATGTAGCAGATATTACTTCCTTGGTAGATACAGTTTAAGCCAGGACTAGTAAGGACAGTGCTTTTCCTGCACCTAGGTGTCGTTAAGGTGCAAAGAGTGAGTCTTGAGATTCTGATCTAAGGATCAAAGTAGTAAGTCAAGGAGCAGATCCTCAGAGATGGCCTTCTGAGAAATTAAGTACTATTAGTCCTAGATGGATATCTGGTGCCCCAAGGTGCAGATGAGGTGGTATTAGCTTATGGAGAGTTTTATGCTTTAAGGAACAAAGATACCTCTTGGGGTAAAAGATACTTAGCTAAAGATGAGCTCCACCTAAACTCTATGCAACCTGTGAACTTGAAGAGGAGCTGTTTAACTAGGAACAAGAAGCAAAGGGTGGAGCCATTAAATTACAGGAGAGTGTTAAATGGAATGAGCCAAATTCACCTGTCACTGATGTAAACAGGTGCAGGTCCCATAAAAGGTCCGAGAACAAGTTCATTGGTGATGCAAGTTACACCGTGAGTGTAAATGGGACATAAAAGGAGTGTAAGAGAGATAAATTGTGCAACTTGTACCAATTTGGGAATGCAGAATTAGGGTAATCTACACATGTTAAGGAGGTGCAAATGGGAGAGATGCAGCAGAAACCGTAACTAACAGGAAACTGCCAAATAAAGTATGGGTTGGATGCTTTATATTCTTCTTCTTTTAAATCCTCCTGTCACTTTTCTGCTATACATGCTCTGCCAATCAGCATAGAAATTACATTCAGTTTATTCACCCAGAGAATGCCCAATTTGTTCACATTCCGTTGGTTTATCACTTAAACCCCTACGCTTGCATCATAGCCCAGGGACACCCCGTATGGAACTCACATGTCTGTTTAAGTCACCAAGGAATTTGGTCCTGTAAGAGCCTACAGAAGCTCACAGCTAGGAAGGAGCTCCATGAAAGGAGCTCCGTATCCACCAGAGCAGTTGGCAGCTGTTATTCAGAAACAGAGACCTTGAAATTTTCAGGCACCTGAAAATTGTGGGATTTAATTTTTTTCATTTTAATGGTACTTTAGTATTAATGGGGGGAGGGATAGGTCAGTGGTTTGAGAATTGGCCTGCTTAATCCAGGGTTGTGAGTTCAATCCTTGAGGGGGCCATTTAGGGAACTGGGATAAAAATCTGTCCAGGGATTGGTCCTGCTTTGAGCAGGGGGTTGGACTAGATGACCTCCTGAGGTCCCTTCCAACCTTGATATTCTATGATTAATACTGTAGGAGCTGAATCCAAGTCAGCCATGATAAGCCAGTCACAATATGTATTACTGAGCCCTGGTGGAATAATCTCTTACCCCCCTTTCCCCTAAATACCCCACTGAGTGCCAAAATATGGGTCCAAGCATCTCAAACTCATCATTTACCTCTCCCTGTCACTAGCCCTGCCTCCAAACTGATCTCCTCTGTCAAATTCTAGAGCGGCTCCACCCAGATACCCAGTCTCATTGCCTGAGGTGATATTTTGATGTGTACTTTGGGACCAACGGGCTGATTTTAAATGTATTTTTTTAAAAAAGTGTTTTAGTGGTTTTGGTTAATGTGTTAAATGTGCCTTGGGAGATACCTATTTGTTGGGGGGGGGGGGGAGAAATCGGTAAAGACCCAAAATAAAAGTGTAAAATCAAGTTGACAAAGTTAACTCTCTTTAGGCCTAGAACACAGGAAATGAAATGAGCACATTGTCACAAGGCAGAGCTCCATTTCTGTCCCATTTTCTTTATTGGCTCTCCCCTCCTTATTTCCGCTGATCTCAGTTGGACCTTGGATTCCTTGACCACAAGGTTTATGGCTTTAGGTGGGTTTCAGTAACTCAATTTCACCTCAGCTTTGTGCTATGACACAAGCAAGAGGTTTCAACTTAAAAATAGAAAAAAGCCCCTTTGTGGGTTTGTCAGATCTGGACAGTTACTGTGCGTTTTGGTCTGTGAACATTTGCAGGTTTCAGTTGCATCAATTATTTTCATTATGAAGTCAATCTTAAAATAGTGAAGGCCCCAAAAGTTTTTTGTTTTACTAACGTCACAACTGTAAATGGCCAAGGGATAAATCCTGTGATGAACTGTTTGCAAACTCCTCCTTGGAACCTCTGCTTCAGCAGTAGGGATTCTCTTTTCTGCACATCCATCTTGAGCGGAAAATGGTGAAAACAAACTGAGGGTCAAATTTACAGAAGCTGCAAAATGACTCAAAGCCAAGAAAGATGCAAATGCAAGACCTACAACTGCATGCAAACCTCCCTGATTTGGGAGCACACGCGTGGATGTACATGAACATGGACCAGGTGAAAGTCAGACTCCTGATTTGAATAAATCAGTGCCAGATCCCTCAAGCTGTTGATTACCCCCTTTTAAGGTGCCAAATGCCTTCACCTCCCACTGGAGTGACTGGCAGTTGAAGAGATCCCTCAAAGACCCCCCCAAAAAAAGTTTGAGAAGGAATTTGTCCATCTGCTCCAGCTAAGCAGTTTAAATGTGACCACTTGATATTTTAAATCTGTTGAATATTCTATTCTGTTTCACCTAGTAATTGCAAGAACCACTTTGGTGAAATTCTGTGACCTGTGTTAAGTAGGAGGTCAGACAACATTATCATAATGGTTGTTTCTGGCCTTAAAATCTATTAATATAGCTGCACAATTTGGTAAACATAGTTTTTAAGTGGCCAGTCCAAAAATGGCTAAGCTGAAAACCAAAGAGTTCAAAGGTCTAAAATCATACAAGTAAAATTGCTAAGCATTGAGTTAAGTGAAAAATACACCTATACACAATGTTCACAAAAAGAAGCTTTGGCAAATAAATTTGCAGCTGATTCCCCATAGAGTAATGATTTGGGGGCAGACATTTTAAATTAAGGCAATCTTCTCCATAAATTATAGAACTTTCATATTTACTGAGTACACTCTACCTGCCTCCAAACATGATTGTGAAATAGTCTCAGTCACTACTTAGATCCACTTATAAGAACCAGAAAAAATAATCATTCTGATGAATAGAGGTACAGAGTTACAAAATAAATGTGTAAGACGCCCACTATCAATAGCCCAAACAAGTTTTTGTTCCTGTAGCAACTAAGGATGTGGCTACCTTTTTGTTCAAGCTGAGATGCACTTCAGAAAAGTCTGCACTATTCTTGAGCACTGAACATAATTCATCAGGTTTCTCAGCTAAGTATTACTGTGTGGCGATGCTGTAGGGCGTGCCACTCCAGCATGCACGCTTGCAGCCTGGCATGGCCCTGAAGGCTCACTGCACTCAGCAACCCTTGGATCTTTTCACACCAGATTAGTTCAACCATTCTTTGTGGGGTCTGATTTATTCATTCCTTCTGCAGAGAGCAACTCACTTATTTAGCTGCTCAAGTCCATGCCCTCTCTGGGTCCATGCAAGAGTCTCGGTCCATTTCCTACCCTGTACAGGAGGTACCAGCCCTTCTACCAGAGCTGGGCTGTACTTCAGACTATCCCTGTGTCCCTCTCCTTAGGACAGGAGTCTCCTAGAAATTCCTCCTTGGAGCTGGAGTTGTACTTTAGGCAGCTGTAGAGCCTCAGGCAGCTACTCCTCCACCTGGCCCTTTTCCCAGTCAGCCCTTCCACCCTCAGGCAAGGAGAGTTCAGCAGGCAGAACTTGCTCCACTGCTGTTTTCTCCCTGATAACTCAGGACCCTCAAGGAGCCTTCTTATTCCCTGCTGTGTTCACAGGCATCTACCCTGCTATGAAGGAGGCAGCATTTATGCTGGCCCCTTCTCCCAGCTCATTATTTATTGGCTGGGTGAGAGTGGAGCCCCCACCCCTCTCTCTGCAAGGCTCCAGGTCCTTAAAGATAAAGTAACAGGATTCCTTCTAGATGCTACTTCTTCCCAGGACCCGTTCAGTGCCAGTTTTACAGATGTTAGTAAGGAACAGGACTCAGCTAACTGGAGAAAGCACCTGTTTTAACAGTGCTGCACCAATGTAACTGAGAGGAGAATTCGGGCCATTACACGTAATGACAATCACTAAAAGACTTAAAGTCTGTGAAATTAGCTTAAAACTAGGTCTTTACATGGCAAACGTTCACATGGGGAATTCTCTTTCATTCACTCCTCTCCCTATGCTGTATATAAACTGAGCAAACGACAGTCACCACAGTTCCTCCTCCACTTGAGCACAAATTATAATTGACCACGTGCATCACAGTAATCGCACTTTTACTTACATAGCTGAATAACCTACCTTGGAAAAGTTCGACTTCGAAGTTCCTTTATAAAGACTTGACTCCCATTCTGTACAGGTTTGACCTCTGTTGACTGCCCGGTATCGTGTTTATGCCAATTTCTTTTCTTTTTCACTGAAAGAGAGTGAATTGGACAGCACCATATGCTAAGCAGGGGATCTTTATTAAAACATTCTCTGAGAGAAAGTTCTTAGTAGTACTTTCTATGCAAGCCAAGAAAAGAGAAGCCCACTATGCAGCACTGTTAATTTTAACATTGTGTTCTGATTCACCATTAGACAATTACACTGTAGCCTGAAGATCTATTACATACTGAACCGTGTTCGTTTGTAACATAAGGGAAACCAGACGGATAATTACTGAGCTCTACGGCTATCGCAAGCATTAAGCAAATGCAGGCTCTGGATAACATTTTGTACTTGCCAGACTACACACTTAATCTTTATTGTAAACCTCCCAAAAAATCTTCTCTTCTGCTCTCTCAATTTGTAGCATAGATCATTATGAACATGCTCTTTCTTTGCCACACCTCTCCAAGGGCCTGAGCCAAAGTCAATGGAAGTCTTTTCACTGAATTCAAGTGGCTTTGGATCAGGCCCTAAATACAAAATGCCTCATTCTGGCAAGAAAATTTAGTATCCATGTTCAGTGTAAAAAGACGCAAGTTCACATCCAATCCAGTTTTTGGAGTGCCTTTCATTACCATGCTTCTAAATACAAGCTACGTTGATGGGGCAGAGCAGAATGCCCCTGGCTCATGCTCTCAGTGGATGACAGACATTTAGGCAAGCTGATCAGGGAAATGGGATCAGCTGAAATATGCCAGTCAAATCAAGTCACACATCAACTTGCTTCTGACTTTTCTTTTCAACAGTCACTTAACACTGGCCAAGAAGAACCATTCCAGTTTTTACCAATAATCAGCATTAAATCTCTCAGCTGCTCCTGCTTTTAGACTCACATGGGGTATTTATTGCGGTAGGAAATTACTGACATCAGAAATGCAATCTCCCTTAATTTTAAGCTTTCTGCCCTCAGAATTTTTTGTGTCCTGGGTTCATATTGTACCTAAAGGTGGGCAAGCTGGTTAGGATAAAATATGAAGCCTGAGACTCCACGAAACCTCAAAGCAAACCCAAGCTTTTCTTATGTTCAAACCAGTTTTCTGGAAGAAAGCCACTTGCCTCTATCACCATGACTGGACGTGTGCCCTTCCACAGCCCTCCCTTTCCCCTCCCCCACCCCCTCCCCCTACACTCACTCTTTGACTACCAAAGGAGCTGGGGAGATGGGAGGCCCAAACTATAACATCCTGAGACCTTGAAAAGCCACCTCTGTACGCTGGCCAGGACTTTGGAAGTAGAGACATCTACCGAAGAATCCTTCCCAGGTTTTGTACAACACAGACTGGTTTTATTAGTTCCATGCTGCTCTCCAGCCTAGCTGGATATAGTCATTAAAGCTGCTAGTTCTTTATCTTAATGCCCATCAGACATAGTGTATTAGTTTAATACTCCCAGTAACATAGGAATCAACCCCAACATGTACACCACTCCCTCCCACTTTCCCTTCCCATGACCTCTACCCATCTCCCTACATCCTGGTTCTGTTCCGTAGCAACTGGCCCAGCTAAACAAGTGTGTCATTAAGAGAATTCTATCATACCCCTTTTATTTTTCCTCAAAATTGCCTAAATTTCTAGACAAAGTCATGAAGCTGTAGATTATAATAAATAGTCATTGCAACTCTTTTCAATCAGCACACTCTGAAATAACATTGTAACTTAGGGCAATATGTAACTCCTATTGAAAAATCTATAGATGCTTAATTCCCATTTGAAATCTCCCTCATAGATGCTGCGTCATGTAGTGCAGCATTCCATCAGTATCAGCCAGTTTCTTTACTACATGTTTGTAAAATGTGTACCACAGTGAGGAATATTTGATTTGGGCTTCTGGGAACAACTGCAGCAGAAATGTAACATAATTTAAAATTATAAACAACTACCAGAGCTGGCCAAAAATAAATGCAGGGTTGTGGGGGGGATTGGCAAAGAATGCAGAAATATTTTTGCAAGACTTGTCCATCAAAATTTTGAATTTACAAAAAATTGTCATTGAGATACCAGATTTTTCAACCAGCTCTAACAACTATATTCTCTCACTTCTGTCTCAAGCTGAATACACCACATGAATTCATATGTATACTTAAACGTACATAAATATATTTAGAACCAAAGGACATCTATAAGCTCATTTTGTTATCTTTTGACTGACACTATTTCAAACATTTGAGCCTGATTCCCCTTTTATTTATATCACTGTAACTTCATTGATTTCAGTGGAATTTCTCCTGATTTTCACTGGTGGGAAGGAAATCAGGCCAAATGTTTTCCCCTGCATTATGAAAATGAACCAAGCTTGTCTAAATACAGCACTTAAATTTAAATAACAACATCAGAAATGTATTTGTGAACATGTATATTTTTTCCCCCAAACAGAAGTATCTCCAAATTTCATTAAATCAAAATGACTTCAAATGTCACAAGCAATTTTCTGAAATAGTAGTCACCAAGTGACATTGGTAAGGTGGAGAGTGTAAGAAAAGGAACATGATTTTTAAATTTGACATCTGAAGAGCATACATCATGGAATACGTTCACCAGAAATATAAATATATTTAAAATCCATGCAAGTTACACAACAGAGACAATCAGTGAATGTGCGCTTCTCTTTGCTAGCCTTGCAATAATTAAATCTTGGCCGTGAATTATCATATCTGGAACAACACCTACTCATTTAATACAAAATTGATACTGCAAGATAACTCAGCTAGTTTACACATATATTGTAACAGTTAACAACAAATGAAATTCATAATCTCATACAAGTCCGGGAACACACTGCACACAACTGTTTGACAGAATAACTTAACAGAGGACCTGTTCCTGCTTTCACATCAATACTGGCCCCTAATTTTTCCAGTCTGTTGCAGTTACACACACAACCACCTGAAAGGGTGGAAGGATCACACCCTGACATTTCATTTTTGCAATGTGACTTATATCCCTTTTGTTTTATGGCTATAAGAACCTACATAATTGGTTTTTTGGTTTTTTTAATGTTCTTGAAAATTGCTGTTCATTTTGAGAAACTATAAACATACAGATCAAGAAAATTCAGTTTGTGATATTCCAGCAATAAACTAAGATTTCAACACTAACGTTGCAGGTCTTTACACTATTCCACTCTAATGACTAATTTTGTGATATCATGATACGCTGTATTTTAGATACAACAGTGAAAAAACCCCTCATAGCATTGTTGTTGTAGTATGACACTCTACTTCTGCCACAGCTGTAACCACATATGTTTACAAGACTGTTGCAGTCACAATGTTTTTGATACAGCACCTTTATATCTACCATACTGTGCAATACTGACTGTGAGAGACATATTGCCAAAGGCAGATTTTGTTAAGGAACGGAAAGCCAAGAACCTGCTTAAAGAATTAAAAGTTAGCTGTTATTTCAACTCTACTTGTCATAATTGGTATATTACTCTTGTAAACTTCTTATTGAAGCAGCCAGTGGTTGAATTCTAAGATTATGCCCCCATGTTTTCTTATGTAATTTATATTTAATTCCTGATTACAGACTTATGCTTCTTCTGTCTGTTTTTTTTCCACATTGAAGACTAGATGTCTTCCATCATTCATAATTTACAGCCAAGTGGAACCAAGAAAAGCATCAAATACATTTTAACGTAACACAAGAATTTCACTCAGAGTCTAGAAAAATCATGCTTTATCTCCCACAATGAGGCAATGACTGACCCTGCATATCTTCAGTCATACTACTCCTCTTCAAGACAAGCCATTCTATTGCTAAATGATTCACTTTAAAGATGACTTGTAGTTATTTATTTGACCTACTCCTGATGTATGTATGTCACTACAAATTTGAGAAATAGGCAGGGTGAGGCTTTCAAACCCACCGAGAGGAAAATGAGGGTAATATTTTTCCTCTACGTGTTCTTAATTGTAGTTTGTTGCATAACAGCAACAATCTCTGCCAATTGGTAACATATTTATAATAAAATGTTTTTAAATTAAGCATTTAATTTTTCACAGGATTGGGGGAAGGATATTCTAATATAGTAAACAGAATTCTTTATTCATTTGGCCAAAGCAAAAACATCCTGCAGTTCTTTATCAGGTAAAACCCCCACTCACATCAGCAATCTTTTCATACAGGTGGGAGTTTTGCCTGGGAAAGAACCAGCTCCCTCAATGTACCCTAAAATTTTAACAGCCACCAAAATTGCCATTTAACCATATGTGCATGCCAGACATAATAGTGTTTCTTATTCTTGTTATCAGAAGACAAAAGCCATAGTGTAATTATGATAAGTGACTGTATCAGATCTATCTACCTAACCAGGAACTATTACAGCCTGTACCTAAGTGCCTCATTAATGGATTTTATCCTCAAGACCTTGGTGAGGCAGGAAAGTGTTATCTCCATTTTACAGATGGGGGACTGAGCATGGGGTAGATGAAATGATTTGCCCTAGGTTACATAGGATGCCTAGGCTAGGCTAAGCAGGGAAATGAATTTACATGTCCCTAGTCCCAGTCCACGCGACCCATCTGTGTTACCCTTACTGTGTTTTGAATCCCATTGTAGCAGGATTGCCATATATAATGCACACTTAAATTAAAATATATATTTTTATAACCAAACATTGAGAAACTAGCCATTGCTTAAACATAGAGAATCTACTTGAGATGGCGCAGGAATCAAGCAGGTATACTTACAAGTAGACTTTCCATGGGTTTTCTCACAATTCGGACAATGATAGATGTCAATATCTGGCGCCTCCTCTTCTTCTACGCCAACACAACTGGAATATAAAAAAAAATAGAGCAACCTCAGTCTGGCTCTAAAAGTGCAAATACACAAGGTGATCAAAATTTTAACTTTGCAATTAATATGCAGGCTTGTTAATCACTAAAGGTATATCAAGGCAAAATGTGACAAACCTCTTCTGTGTGCATAAGGTCAGGTCAAATGTCACTGCAGCCTACACTGCTGGTCTAGTGCTGAAAGAGATGTCTCCCAGACACTTGTTTGCCAGTTCAGTATGGGCCTCCCTTACAGAGTGGTAGAGACGCTGACTAAAATTTCTTTGCTCCATTCACAAAGACCACTTCAGCTGGCTGGGACAAAATAATATTCCCATCTACACACAGTTCTGGAAATTCAATCCACCCCAAAGACAATAAACAAAACACAAGCCCTTTTACAAAATACCTATGGACAGTTGTTAGACACTAGGGCAATGTTGGCAAGTGGTAGGGACACAATAATACACAACACGCACAACATAAGTAGATTCCATCTCTGATACAATGTTATGAAGGAGAGAAGGAAAGGGTGACACACAAAGCTCACTGCACTTTTGGCTGCCAAAATAGGTTGTACTGTGGCAGCTGCTCGGAACACCCACTGAGATTATTTTGGATGTCACAACATATGTAACAATACAGTGCAGCCTGCGGGCACGCTGTGTGACTGCAATCCAACGGCAGACCAGAGCACTAGGAGGAAAACAAAACTAAATTACAAAGGAATGAAGTACCCAAGATAAGAAGTTGTTGTACAGTCAAAGTAGGGAGCAGCCAGCCAAATAATCAAACTCCACACGGAGCAAAGGCAAACAGGATTTTTTTTCATGCTTGTTCTGCCTAAAACAGCCCAGACTATGTAAGGCAAATTTGAAGCACAGAAAAGAGAACTTCAGTCCTCCATGAATCAGGCTGGGACCCTAAGGCTACAGCCCCCCGTTCCTTCTTCCACAGAAACTGTGCTCAGCACAGGACACAAGGCAAGGGGAGAGACAAAGGTAGATCTATACCATCTTTGCCTTGATCCCCTGGGCTGCAAGGGACTAGTTCAGTCCCCAACCTAAATTAGTCTCAGGATTCCTCTAACATACACTACCCCCCCATGCCAGAGGAAGGCGGATGGGCTAGATCCAGGAAACTCCTCAGCTGTAGAGCTCCGGTGGCACAAAGGGGACATACTGTGGGTCAGAATCTGATCCACAATCGTTAACTGACTATTGGTAAAGCTGAGTGCATTCTGCCACTATAAAAATGAGTGAAATTCCCTTTCACTGAGATAGGCAATAGGGGTTTGTCACAGTGCCAATAAAATTATGCTCTCCCAAGTCACTCAACTACATCGGTACCAACATGGGCCATCTCCTTGTAATATCTGGGGAAGGAGGGAAGTCTTACTAAAACCTGGATGGAGAAATATTTGACTCCTGAAATGCACTAAAGCCCTGACCACACTAGTGTTTGCAAAAGTGTGTCTGAAACCATTTTTGAAACCCAGTTTAACACAACTCGCACCCATATCTAACATGATGACAAACCCTGTGACTACCACATTAAAAACACCTGCACTAGGAGGTGGTCTATAGCATGGCTTCCTTTAGCATGGTTATTGATTAGCATCTCAAAAAATGTTGTCCAGTTTCTGCCAGAAATCTTCTTGACTGTTTTTCAACAGTTGCACTAACAAAATGTGACTCGCTATGTGGACAGCATCCCAGGCTCATTCAGAGCTGAATTGTATATGTTAATCTAATCTCTGCAACCAAAATAATACAAAACATGCTTTTCCACTGAAAGAACCCTAAATAATGTGAATGCTAAAAAGTTATAATAGTGCAAGGGAGAGGAGAAGTGGATCAGTGCAAAACAAGTTCTACCACGTTGGCCAATATGTTTGAAGGTCCAGCCCTTGAGTTGTATTGCTAGCATCATCTGGTTGGTATGGCAATAAAATGTTTTTGGACTCCTCTGTAAAAATATAGATATGGCTGTATCTGTTGGCATTGCTCTAATACTTCAACAAATACAAAAGAAATTGATCTCTCCAAATTGTACGTACAGAAAAAAAATTAAGAACAGGAAAATTATCACAACAATCCAGATCATTATGGTCAAGGATTTTACAGGCAGTAAAATGCCAGATTAGCCATCAGAGAATTTAAACAAAGCTCATAAATTAGCACAAGTAAAACAGAATTGTAGCATTCATATCTCCAAAAAGCTGCATTAGCTGCTTATGCCACTGCTTTCAACTTGTCAAGCTTAGTAAAGGTATGGATTAGGCTCTAAAGTGGTGCTTTGAAAAGTCTATATTTAGCTACACTAAGCAGCCGAGAACAGGCTTACCTTGCTTTATGAAGAGGTACGAAAAGCTACTAATAATGGGGCTAAGGCTTGAGTATATGGAGGGACCTGTTGCTCTTAGGGCAGGAAAAGTTATTTAAGGAGAATCAAATAGGAAAATAAGAATAATGTATAGCAAACAGGATCAGGCTTCACCCTCACACTGACCCTAGATAAACAGGTAATAGACGCCCATATAAGACAACGCCCTGAATATCGGGACATGTGGTCATCCTACCTAGGGTATGGTTTCTGCACAAGGGTTTGCATATTTATATTTACTAAGGCTCAGATTCTGCCACATTCATTGCACGGAGCAGTACCTTGCTCCAAGAGTAGTTCCACTAATGAGTAAGGGGGCAGAATCTGGCCCTAAAGTCCCAGAGTGCCTTGCTGCACTAATTCCGACCTTTATCCCAACTCGGGGCTACTTTAGGAGCCCCGTCCTCTCAGTGAATAGTGCCGTACTCCACAAATAATCCCACTGACGTCAACAGGATTATTCACGGGGGAAGGTACTATTCCATATGAATAAAACCTTCCATTCACGACATGTAGACACCTCATCTACACTATAGAAGGTTCGTTAAAAACGGTTCCCTCCAGTGCTGCCAGCAATTCAGCTGCACTAATTTACCCCCTGTAACCTCATTTTGGCTAAAGAACTTGACTGTAAGGATGGGAAACCAATGTAGATTTCAAAACTTTCTGCAACATTAATATGGGTTCATTAACTGCTTTCCCTTTTAACACCTTATTTTTCTCAAGAGTGATGTCATTCTTTAAAAACGTGTTTTTCTAGCTAAAGGAAACCCTCTGCTCTGTAGAAGAGCCCCCCTAAAATGTGGATGGCATGAGTGCCTGCTGTGCACTGTATTTATTTTTTCATGAGCATCTTTTCTTTCCCCTCTCTGTGCCTTTTTGCAAAGTCTCTTTGTATCTGTTTGTCATGCTTCTCCCTGCTGCTTCTCTCCCCACCCCCCATCTCTCTTAAGAGAGAAGCACATTTCGCAGTGCTTGGGTCAAACATTTGACCCCCACACATACAGCGATCAAGTGGGTTCAAAGTTAGACAAAGTGAGATCAGATGTAACAAGTATGGTAGCAGACTACAGCCAAAGGCCATGCTATAGTGATTCCCACATCAGTCTATTGCTATGGAACCTGGGCATGATAGCACCAACACAAAGAACAGTGGCACCCTTGACCTATTATGCATATGAAGAGATGCAATCAGATCATACATGAGAGCTTCTGCAAAGCAACCGCAAATCCGGCACGGAAACAACAGTTATAAAAGCGCAGCCAAAGCTGAAAACAGCACAGGGAACTGGAATCCTGGCCAATATCCTGGGACCGCAGCAGCTGCCAGCCTCCTCACTGTCTATTCCCCACTTCCAGAGGCTATGACTGCAAGGGGGCCACAAGCTGGCTTCTCCTTACTCTGTGCAGTACTGCTCCTTTAACTGCTTGGGATGCTTGCAGCTGAAGTCCAGGAGCTGGTTTTCAGAGAGGGAGCAGACAGCAGAGTGGCTTCACAAGAAGGCAGATGAGAGTAAGGGAGCAGAGCCCTGCTGTTTCCCAGGACTGGGGAGGGAAGCAAGGGACAGAGCAGTCTCTGAGGTGCTGCTCCTTTAAGAGAACAAGAAGCAACAGAGGGTGCAGCAGCAGGAGGTGGAGCTGGGAAGCAGCACTCTGGGCAACAGCAGATTTATTTGCCTCATTTGGGTTAGTGGTCTGAGAATCAGTTTTAAAAAGCCTATAAACACTGTGGAACAATATGTTCACGTCTCAGCAGGATTCTCTCAGCTCCCAAATCACACACAGAGTACCATGCAGATTACCCTTCTGAAAGAGACCTTTTCAAGTGTGGTACTGTTTGCAATGCAAGGACACCTAGGGTCCACCTAATTATCACACACAGACCCACTTATGTGTGCAACTAGGTACCTACTACAACTATGCACACAATCACCATGACTCCATGGCCTAATAAGGTATTGGTAGATCCTCAGGCAGTCCCCATTTCTCTGGTTTATGAGCTGTCCCTTGCTACGTTTTTGACATGGTGACAATTACGAAGATTTGCAGGACTGGACATGTCCTCCTTTTGGAAGACACCAGGTTCCCCAAGCAAATGCAGAGACAGTGAACTTTTAATTGGTGAAGGATCAAGAGGAGGGAAAGAAATGCTCCTGAGATGTCCTGAAAAAGAACCTCATTCATTGTGACATTGATATTAACATGTGAGATGCTACAGCAGTAAACATGTCAGTTGGGGACCAAGGAAACATCTGGTGCAGAAAGTTACGCTGATGCAAGGCATGCTGGTCAGGCAACAAGACAACAGGGTTCTTCCCAAGCAAAGAGAGAGAGAGAATCTTATAAATTCAGCTAAAAAAAATGCTATTCCATTTTCTTGCCCAACCTGTAGAAAAGCCTGCAAAGATGGAAAAGGATATTAACCATCTATGTGTCCAAAACATTTTCTAGTTAAATCAGTCTCCTTTAGTGTGAAGGACAACCAGGCTGGGGTGATTTTAATCAAGGCAATTTAAATAAGTGATTTAAATCACTTGATTTAAAAAATATATGTTTAAAGTCGTAACCATATTGAGGCTTTGTAAAACCTGTTTGAAATTTGTGCTATTGCATCTTTCAATTAAAATTTAAATGCCGTTATAGGCAGGGTATCTTATTTGAATTTTACAAAACTGCTGTAGGCAAAAAATAAAATAGAAAAAAAAATTAAGGCCCTGATCCTCCAATCATTTGAGCAGGTACATAACATGCTTAAAGTTAACCAGATGCAGGATAATGGGCTGAAATTGTATTTTAATTAAAAATTTCTCTCTTAATGGTACAAAATCTTAGTCACCTCAAAACAAAAGTGTTTCAATGTTAACAACAAAAAGTTGTTTAGACTTTCGATGCACTAACAAAGTTATTGTGACCTTTTTTATACAGACCCAAATTTTTCAAAAATATTAGCCTAAAGTTAGGCTTCTACACCCATATTTAGGCACGTACGTATGGGATTTTCAAAAGCACTTAAGTGATTTAGAAGCCCAAATCTCATTGACTTCAAATTGCAATCCCATCAGAAGAGTATATTCTTGCCCAGGGGTAGGCAACCTATGACACGGGTGCCGAAGGCGGCACATGAGCTGATTTTCAGTGGCACTCACACTGCCTGGGTCCTGGCCACCGGTCCGGGGGGGCTCTGCATTTTAATTTAATTTTAAATGAAGCTTCTTAAACATTTTAAAAACCTTATTTACTTTACATACAACAATAATTTAGTTATATATTATAGACTTATAGAAAGAGACCTTCTGAAAACATCAAAATGTATTACTGGCATGCGAAATCTTAAATTACAGTGAATAAATGAAGACTCGGCACACCACTTCTGAAAGGTTGCCGACCCCCGTTCTAGCCAAAGCATTTTCCTGACTCGAGGAAGCTCAATGTAGTGGAAGGTGATGCTGGTTGCAAATATAGCATGAGGGATTTGCTTGTCAATTTTTTGAGTCTGTGGTGTTTGCACAAGCCCTGGACAGGTCTTTTTCAGCACGGAAGCATTTTAAATGTGAAACTTCTTAATAAAAAAAACTATGTAAAATCTTATATTGTACTAACAATTCAGAAACAGACACAAGTAAAAAATGTTAGCAATTTTAGCAACATAAATAAAAAGTCTGATTTTAAAAAATATTTAAATAAAAAAACTGATTTTTTTAAACAAATTCATATTTGTATCCACCCTGAGGACAATTCTTGGTAACAAAATCTGCAAAGCTACATTACATTTTAGAGCTCTTAGCACAGAAGCGGGCCCTTTGAAGTAGTCTTATTACCTCACCCCCATTCTGATAAAGCAATATAGTAAAGAAATAGTGTGACTTCTTAGGACGCTAACGGCTCACTTTTGAACCGATTATATTACAGTTGCCTCAGAACACACTTACGTGTGTCATTTTCACCTGTTCACTTTCAGATGTGATCAGTCTCTTCTGGTGCGTATTGTATTACACTCTAGTATTCCCTGGCACGTAATATTTGTCAAATAGTTTATTTGACAATGGTGGGGAGGGTTGTCACATATTATTCAACTAGCTCTATAAGCTGATCAGGCAGTATTCACTGCATCAGTTGTTGAATAAATTGTTCACAATTTTTTAATCTGACTAGCACAAGACGTATAAATCAATACAAGCCTCCTGGGTCTGTATTCTGCTAATTTAATTATAACTTATTTTTAACTCTTTTCTGCCTCACCAAAATAGGGCGAAAGGCCTAGAGACTTTTATCGCTGTCCTAGAACAGGCACTTCACTCTTAATTTCCCAGGACTCCAGAAATACACGTGTCTTGTTCTCACACTGAATCAGCTCCCACCCCCAAGTAGTAACACTGAGGGTGATCCAGCCTCAGACCTTGGGAATAACCCAGCACCACACTGGTGGGGATCAATACAATAATACTTTGCACTTCAATAGCAGCTTTCATCCAAGATTTCAAAGTTTCTCTACGAACAATCAATCAATCCTCACAGCCCATCCTGGTAAGGTATGTATTACCCTCAGCTTAAGGATGGCGAAACTGAGACACAGAGACACAACAGTACAAAGCAAAGGCCCCAGTTCTGCCCCTATTGAAGTCAGTGGGCATTTTGCCACCAACTTTACTAAAAGTCAGTGACAAAGCCACAAGCGTGTGCTCATGGAGTCTTGATTCCCAGAGATGGAAAGGCTGTGGTGTCAGACAATGTTCCAGCTTAATTTTTTTTTCTTTTTTTTACACTTTGTGTGGAACAAAAGACTGCCAGAGTCAAGTTTAAAACCTCTGAATGCAGCCTCTCTCACCCCCTGCCCACCCTCTAATCCTCTGTCCGACTCATCCCCTTAGCTCCATTCTACCTTTCCTCTCCCATTCACTGACTCCCTCTGCAGCACCATTCTGGATTTCTCCTTAACACTCTTCATTCATCCTCCACTCACTTCCGCTCCCTCTTTCAGTGCCCCATTCCCTCTCTCTACCCTCAGTCACCTACCCACCCAATCCTTCTCTTCTCTTACCTTCGGGGGGGGGGGGGGGAGGGAGGGAGAAAGGTAGTGATGGCACCTAGAGGTGTATTTGCCCAGAGTCAGCAGATTGAGACCCATTTTCCTCTCTGCTGCAGCAGGAGGCACGGCTCTCAGGCCTGGCCAGTTTATGTGGTAGTGTGGGTAGGCTGCTCAGGGCCTGGTGCTGGCTCCCTAGCAGCAGGAGAGCTCAGGGGCCATGCTGAGCAGCAGAGACTGAGCCCTGTGTGATGCATGCCTAAGAGCTGAGGACACAGCTTCTAACCACATGGTTTAGAAAAATGATAGCAAAACAGACGTGTGGTATTTTTATTCCTAGTAAAGGTGGTGATCCATAATTCACCTGAACTCCCCTCCCATCTAATAACAACACAGGATCTAAAAGCACAACGTCCCTGCAAGACATTTATCATTCGCTGAGCAGCAGTGTTCTTCCTTTCGCTTGTAGCTTATGTGAAAGGTAGGATACTCTTGCCCCTCAGGGCTTTGTTGGAACACCACACCTATCACAATTTCAGAAGCCTCCACCTGAGCTATAATAAGAGTGGAGAGAAATCTGGACTTCTCAGAAGTAGAAAGAATCATGATTTATCCTCCCATATTTTATGGTTATCCCGCACTGCCGCATCTACTTGATCAAACGTTTATTACTCTTTTTGATCAGATCTGACATTGTATGCAATTTCAGCAAAACCGAAGCATTTACTTGAATGCCTAGTCAGCCTAGGGAAAGCTCTAACTTGCTCAGATGCAGAACTTTTTCAGCAAGGGCTTGCTTTTTTATCCAGTTTACCAGACAGGTTGACACACTGATTCTCACGTGACCAAATGATGACATCTGCAAGTGCTTTAACCGTATGTCAAATACCATAACGGAGGCAAGTGATGTTATAGAAAGGAAAGACGAATGAGGATGGGAGAATAGCAAATCCAAACTATGGCCCAATTCAGCAGAGTATTTAAGCACATGTTAATTTTAAGTGCACAAGCAAGCCCACTGACTTAAGTGCTTTGCTGAATCAGGGCCTAAATGAGAGAGAACTCTGAATATACCAAGTAATCAATATTCCATTTAACTGGAAGGCGTATACACCTTACAGATGAGCCAGTGTAGGGAGAAAATACATTTGGAGGTACAGATTTCAGCAACTCTCTCATTTCAAAACAAACTCTATCCCCTGAATCCACCTGTCAATGTTTGTGCTAGACAGCTGCTTCAGCGACCTGCTAGAACAAAACCATGTAAAGCACATAAAATCTGTAATATCCAAGTCTCCTACGTGCTAATCAAAAACAAACTGACAGGCAGGATTTCCAAGAGAGTTAGCTTAATAGGTTCAATGTCCAGGTGCCCTCTACAGTCTGATGTTTTTAAGATTCTAATGCCATTGCCATCTGCTGCTTCATCTTTTTGCACCAAGTGCTGAACTCTGACCATGCACTCCCCCATCCCTTGCACCTGACAGGGCAGCAGTCCTTTGACTGTTTAGCAAACATTCCAGGGGAGAACAGAATGCATCCAGGGTCCCCCTGATATCCTGTTACTTTCAATGGAACATCAACGGGCTCATGGCAGCACATCAGGGAACCCAGAGGACTGGGCCAGGAGATGTGGAGATAAAAAGAAACTATTTCATAGTACTGAGCACAGGACGAGGAGCCAGGAGTTTCTACCCTGTTTTACACCAACTCCCCCGTGCGGTCCCAAGCAAATTACTTAACCTCTTTGACTCAGCTTCCCCATCAACAAAATAATGGTACTTGCCAGCCTACCTCCAAGGGTGCTGTGCAGATTAATTCATTAATATTTGTGTAGGGCTTTGAGGAGAAGTTCTACGTAAATGCTGAGTGGTGCAATTGAATAGTGCTCTTTTAATTGCTTTCCTGTAGCGTGTGGGCTCCATTGTTTGGAATACTTTTGTAGGAGTTTGTAAATAAAACATTTTGTCCTTTTCCATTCCACAAATCCTCAGATTTTCAAAAGATTTCCAGCAGCTGCATGATCTTGCCCTTGGTTCATGTAGGGACACAGCCTCTTTCATTGCTCATTGGGACCATCAAATGATGTCAGCATCACTCTGTGTTAACCAGGTATATGTTACTGTATAGCCAGCACAGAGAGCAGCAAACGTGGCTTTTTTAATGGCTGTTAATTTTCTGTAGTCTCAGCAATAATAGCAACTTTAAAACAAACATACTCGGTATTTGGAACTCGGAGGATTTCCCCCAAATCAGATTATAAGATCTTCCAGGCAGTTCATTTTCTGTTTTAAAAACTTTGACCATGCCCCTTTGAGTTGAGGGATTTATAATACAGTAAAGGGGTTGGAAGGAAAAAAAGCACAATGTGTAACTAATGTGGATTATTTGTTGCTATGCAGTGTCTAAGGGAGTATAAACTAAGGCATATCAACCTCAGACAGGGTCTGCGCTGTGGACATTTCCAGAAAAATTCCCACCTGTGTATAGAGTGATCCAGCTGAGCCGGTGTTAGCACACGCAGGAAGCATAATGGAGACAGGGCTCTGGCAGCCGGACCTGCTTTTACCTCCATTTTAGTTAAACCTGCTGAAAGCAAGTCTAAGCAAAATGGTGGTTAAAAACATGTCCCATCTACCTTGATGGCATATTTTCTACAAAAGGAATATGCTTGTGAGCTAAACAGCCATGATCCAAATCCTGGGATGTGCCGAGCACCATTAAAGTCACTGAAGTCAATGGGAATTCTAGGTGTACCATTAAAAAGTACTGCTTGTTTCTAGCACACGCTCTAAAAGGTAGGCGGGTATTGTCTGTGTAAAGAGGCACAATGTTATTGCTACTGCAGTTTGCTCCCAGTAAATACAGGTGTGTGCTACAAAACATATTCAGAAAGTAAAGCTAGTCAGAATGCAGCAGCCTGCTTGCATGGAGCATCACAGCGTGAGAACATTCAAGTGGTGCTCTGTAAGCTGCACTGGCTGCTTGTAGGTTTCCAAGTGGAGTTTAAGGTGCTGGCGTTGACCCACCAAGCCCTCAACAGACTGGGACTTACTCTCATAAGAGACCGCCTCTCGCCCTGTGACATACAACCAAAGCTGATTGGGCAGGGGGAACTTTTCCTTTGGCATATGGTCCCCCTTCTGTTGACTCTTCAAGCACCCTGTCAGACTCATTTTGGAGGGAGCCTTTGGCGAAGGAAATGCTGTCCACGGGGGGATGTTTAACAGAGGTGGGGGAATAGGGATATTGATTCATTTTTACTTTATCTGCACTCTGTGATTCACTGGGGATTTTGTTATGCATTGCAGGGTTGCTGCCGTCTTTCTTTTATGTTCGCAGCTGTGCTTTAAGCGGACTGTCAGGGATGCCTAAAGTATAAGATAACTTCCCCTTTTCATTTTAGAAAACTAACTTAATAAAAGCCATATCATAGTTCTGTACAGAAATGGAAGCTGGCGTGAATGACAGTGAGGAGCTGCTTGTGCGGCTTCTTCCTAGACATATTCCTTTTAGCCAGTTGTACAAGTTGTACAATCTGGGATACACTTTATTCTTTGGATGACTACACCACCTTTTTAAAAGAAAAAAAAACCTTGCTTGCAATTGTGGTGTGTAACAGAGAATTAGCCCTTTGGGAGGCAGCATGAATCACTTGACCTCTAGAAAGCTACTTGTAAGACTAGGTGAAATCAGGACCTTCCTGAAAAACAAATGTTACAGCCAAGTTAAGCTATTCAAAGAATTATTTTAAAATTGCAAAAAGGGATCTATCAAATCACATTATCTAATCTGTTCTATCTCTGACATTGGTACAGACCCCATAACTACAGTATGCGGGCACTAAAATACACTCTATAGCTATCCATGTATCTGGAGTATAGACATACCTAGGAAGATCTAAATATTAAGCTCCTGAGACCCAGTGATCTGAAATGCCAAACAGCTTGAAAGAACACCCAGCTGCTCTTCCTGATTTTCTAAAAATGATAACCCACGAGAAATAGTGTCTACCAAAAAAATCACAACAATAATTTTGAAAAACATGGGTTGAGCGTTTCTCAGCAGGACTGATACAAGCCACGAGGACAGTTAAAATAACAGCGGATACAGGATCAAAACACTGGTGCCAACAAGCCCTTGAATTTCACTGATGGAATTTCATGTTTTATGTAGTCAACAATATCCATATTGGTCAAACCTGAGTCATAAAACCAGCTAAAAAACACCAGTCAGATTATATTTATCAACCTTTATTACAGGATATTTTCCCCCTAAGGTGTAACAGCAGCCTCTCCATTATATCCAATAGCATTCATCATAATCCTCCCCCAGTCATCATATTTTTTAGCATATTATTCATTGTGGGGAAAATCTGGTTTTTCAGATACCAACAGCCTGATCCAAAACATATTAGGAGTCTCTCCACTGATTTCTGTGGGTGTTGGATCAGGCCTGTTCACAACAGATTTCGGTTTGGAAGGAAACCGGAGTTTACTTCATCCTGCAGAAAGTTGCTAGCTTTATTATTTACATTGCTATTGTTCTTGGGTAAATAATGTTACAATGCTTAAAGGCCAGATTTGTAAAGATATTTCAGTGCCTAACTCCCACTGGAGTTCAAAGATCTAGCCCTGCAAATGAGTCACTGCCTCCCAAGCACCTCCTCAGGGCACAGAGTAACCTTACGGCATCCCTACCTCGGTTTCCTCTCAGTGACATGGCCCTCTGGTTCAGCCATTAACAAAAAGGCCATAGCTTCCAGCTTATAAAGGTCCACAGCAAATAAAGTCTTTGTGCTAGTTTCAAACGGGCCCAGCCCCTTATTCCCGTGGGGTCTGTGTCCCCTATTCTCATTCGAGAACTCTTCTACCCACCCTATGAATGCAGCTTTCAGCCCTTTCCCATCTCTCCCCTCAGCCCCTCCTGGACTCCTTTGGGTTGCTCCCTGCTCCTTCCCACACCTCCCTGACCAGGAGTCTTTCCCTGGTTTTGGTCTCGGCAGTAACTCCCAGACCTTCCTACCTGGATTCCTCCACTGGCTCACAGTGTCCAAGTGGCCCTCCAGGCCCAAACCCTCCGGTCAAAGGTCTCCACAGGACCCACCTGATCTCTGAAGCAGCTTCCTTTCCCTGCTCCCTTCTGGCTCTTCATAGAGACCAGCTGCCCTGCATTAGGCCTCATGGAGAGGTTGTTAATGAGGCACAGCTGGGCTGGACCTGTTCCCTCTCAAACAGCCCAGTCTACCCTGTGACAAGCCCTAAGTGATTTAGGAGCCTAATGTCTTGTCCACACATTTAGTTCTCGGCCAGCAGGGATGTGACTCTACCCACATGAGCCTGCTGGGCAGACCCTGGTGACGTGTCTGTGCTTTGATCTAGTCCTTTCTGAAAGAGGGCTTCAGAAGTGACTTAGGCTCAATATGCCATAAGTGACTTAGATTCTTCTGAAATGTCTGTTTGCTGGGATGGGAATTTAAAATGTTTTATGTTTTCCACTACGTATATTTTTTTACCTCTGAAAAGAAAATATTAGAATAAAAATGTCTCCCCCTCCCCCCGGAAAGCTGAAAATGGGGGACAAACATACATAGAAGATGGTTCAGTGACAGTTTTCTCTCCAAGTTAAATGAAAAAGAGTAAAATTTTCAAAAGCATGTAAGTGGCTTAGGAACCTATTTCCCATCTTCAGCGGTTCATGGGAACTTAGCAGCCTAAATCCCATTGACATAAACTCAATCTTATCTGCTCAATATTCTTGTTATCTACATAAATATCCAAAACCTGTTTGATTCTTGCCAAACTCTTGACCTCAATGCCATCCTGTGGCAATGAGTCACGGAGGCTAATTGCAACACTGTGCCAAAAGTGTTTCCTTTGATCCGTTTTGAATTTGCCACCATTCAATTCAAAAGAACACTCCCCTGTTCTTGTGTTACGAGACAGTTTAAAATTCCAGTTTATAAAGACATCTTTACTGGGTTTTTCTTTTTAAAATGTACTGTATTGTTTCCATCTAATATAAGCTCTCCTGCAAAAGGCCGTTTGTGGCATAACTGTTCTCGCAAGAGACTCAGTGATGGAGCTCTCTCCTTAAGGCTGTGCAAAGAGACAATCCTAACCCTTCTAGCTGTTTTGTAAAGCCAAGGTGCTGTACAGATCAGGCCCATTTTACCTAGTAGCTTCCATCCCTCCTATTATGTCTTTTGGAATGGAGTGAAATGAAAAGGATTTACTCTGATCCTAATGAAGAGCTTAGCTGGTAAATTTGCTAATGTCATATCAGCAGAAGTTTCTCAGGACCTGATCCTACAAATCTCTCCTAATGGATGCTGTTCCATGGATTAGGCACTACTCCCATGAGAAAAGATTACTCATGTAATTCATAGTTTACAGACTAGAGGCCATGATACTTAATAAAACATAGCATTGGTTGGGTTTAATTTTTCATTTTTGAACGAACAATTAGTAATTTAACCTATGAGCCAGATTCTGGCTCCTGTGCTGGCCCCTTTGGGCTGCTCCAACGGCACAAAAAGATGGGAAAATTGCCCTAACTGGGCAGCTGAGGATTCATCCAGCACAGGGGAATTCCAGGCTGGCAAAGAACCAGGCTCCATAACCTGACTTCATAACAAGTAATAAGAATAATATATCTTAAAAAGATCTCAAAAGCAAAATTCATTTAATTTACCCATCTTGAACAAATGCATAATTCTTGCAGCTGGTGAACTGCTGCGAATCATTCTCTTTACATATTTAATGGACAGATAAGAAGACCAGAGCCCTTGTGGGCTGTTATAAAAAAAGAAATTATCCATTTTAATCAGCACAATTGTTAATTAATGTAATTAGTAGATTCACTGGCCCCAGCACTTGGATACAGATGAGAAGTGCACAATGCAACTCAGGAGGGGATGCAAAAGTGGCTCAAACCGACCTCTACACTCCTCTGAACATGGGCTAGCTGTTCACTTGGCCAGTATTGTAAGTTAGAGCAATCTGAAAGTTGATCTAAATTACACTGATTTCCAATAGCCCCAACAGGGAATGACAGCAACTGGGAATAACTGAGGCCCAAAGAATCTCCAGCTACTCTCCATTTTCCCTAGTCATGCCCTCTCTGCTGGCTGCACAGCTGTTACACCACTAGATGTATGCTTTGTGATCCTTCTGTAATGGACTAACCTGGCTTTTGAGCTGATTTGCACGCACAATGCAATATAAACTGGCTTCAGTGCAGACAAGGATGGGGCTTTTATTTTCAGTCTGGATGACACAGTTCATACTAGTGGTTGTCTACATTTTTAAGCCTGGGCCCAGTTTTCAGACTTGTGTGCCTAAATAGGGCCTCAAATCCTGGATCTGGATGCTCACATTGGCACTAAGGTGCCCAAATGCCAGCTTTCGGTGCCAATTTCACTGCCAAAATGAAAGATTTGGCCTCAAGATTGAAAACTGGACTTCCCATTAACAAGTTAAACTTTAAGAGTCAGTGTTTACATTTAAATTTAAATGGTTTTCCCCCATTATAACAAAGCATCCAGGCTGCAGGTTCATAATTGTATTTATTGATTTTGTTTTGTAGTTTTTTTCCTCCTCAGATATCTCAAGATTACTTCTCCATTGCTGCAGCTGCCTCAGACTTGAATACCAATCAACACATGGTCCTTAAATTCTTGCTAATCAACACATGATCCACACGTTCCTGTTGAGCCTGTTATTTCTCCTTTATAACCCTACTCTCTTCTCACTTCAGGAGTCAGTCAATATAGTTGTTCTTGCCCAGTTAGCACAAAGTCTCTCCTAAGAAGAGAGGAGTAAATATTAACTGAACCGTGGCTTGCATAAAAATATGATTTTGCTGATACTGTGTTTACACCCTCCCTTTATGTTTAATTCCTGTGAACATTCTAGCAAATGAGCTTAGTGGCAGGAAAATTCAGTGAAACGGTTCACTTTAGATGAATATTAGACAATATCCCTTAAAAACAAATTTTTAGCTTTGAGTTTTTGCACAAGAAGTCTGATTCAAAGCACATCCATGCAATCACAGTTCACAAACATACTATGTGACTGGCACAATGCGTCTGATCAAACTAACGACCATACCTTGAACTATGACTATCCCAGAACTAGTATTTGCAAACAAATGACAGATCAGGATTTAATCCCAGAAATTATTCTGCAAATAATTTTTAATAATGCATAAATCTGAGAAAATGATAAACTGTTCACAAAAAACGGCAAACAGTAACAGAGCCTAAATTCATTTAAGTTATTTGCTATGAATTCTTTGTTCAGCTCTACCTCTAAGAATAACACCAGTGCTGCCCACTCATTAACTACTCACAACAGTCTATGCAGAACACAGAAACTAGTACTCTTCTGTGACATAAATCTCTTTCACCCTTCCTACATAAAAGATTGAATTGACTTCCCTCCCACTGTGCACCCAAAATTCTAGTCTTTAACCAGAAAAATAGTATTGTAAAGATCAATGTCTGGTATTTTTACTGGACACAAACACAGGCATTCTGAAACTCTATGAGAAAAAGAGCTTCTTTCACAAGCACTGCAGAAGCCATCCTCCGTTCAATGGGGAGAGTTCAGTGTCTAATTCAAAAGCGGAAATGCTGATAGTACACATCCACAGAACTGCCTGGGACACAGGTGTCTTCCTCTTCATTTCAACATGTTAGTGGCCACTGCTTCTTCATTGCTGTAGCCTCCTATGTTCCTCCAAACAGCCATTCTAATCAGAAGGACAAAAAATTCTTGAAAAAAGTCTGGCAGAGGGACAGATGGGCTTATCTAGCAATGCATCCTAATAAACCATTTCACTCAATAGCTCGTACAATTGCTAAAGTCCTGATTCAGATTTTAATTCAGGCAAAGTTTCTCTTGAAACCAGCCTCAAAGTTATTTTTCCTGTGTAAGGAAGTGAATAAAAATTACATATATGGACTTCAGCAGTTGTACCTGCATGTTTAGTGACTGGATATTAGAACAATTTCTTATTCTATGCAAACAAAGATATACAATTCTGCTTTTTTTCTAGACAGCAGTAAATAGGTCAGGAGAACAACAGATGTAATCTCTTTCTTACCCTTTCCTTTAAATGAAATGTGTCACTTTTTGAAAAGGAAAAAATTACACCAAGGAAACAGAAAACACAGGCAGAAAAAAAAACTTTAAAAAATTAGTATAAACAAACTGGGGAAAACATGTTTATTCTACAATAGTGGGTCTTCTCACAGCAATGTAAAAACCATAGCAATTCACATTAAACACTGAGGTATGTGTTTCTTAAAGTGCTCTGTTTTTCAGAGGCTGAATACCTATCGTGATGCAGGAGTTGCCATGGTACAATAGAAACAATACAATTTTCAACTACTGAAGTGGTGGAAAAGTGGAGTTATAATGCCATGCAGAATGTAAATTCACAAAGAAAATCCAATACTCTGGACCAATTTCTGCTTTCAGATGTATTGACTTCAAAGGAAACCCCCTCCATGGATCTGAGAGTGGAATTTGGAACTGTTTGTATCTTATTAATTAAAGGGACTTAAATATGAATAATGAAATAAAAAGAAAAAATCCTGTACTGAGACTAGTTAAAAGAACTTCTTAGGTCATTGTAGTGCCTCACAAATATCAGCTGACCTATCCCACTTCTCATCATCAGACACATTATTCCTTCTGAAATCTTTTTTCCCCTTCAGGTGTCAGAGACAGTTCTGTCTCCACCCTTAATTAAAGGGACTATAACTCTAAACATTCTCTCTTTAATTTAGCCCCTGATTCAGTTGAACCATATTTTTTTCTTTTCAATTTCACTGTAAGGCACCCTCAGTTCACGGGACACAGCATCATGGGCCATATTCTGTGCATGGTGAAGTCAATGGCAGACTCTGTCAAATGTCTGATCTGGCCCCACATTATAGCAAAGAAGATAAAAAAAAGATTAACCCCTCATAGCCCTAAACCTCCACAAAACAAACAAAACCACCCTTAGTCCCAAGCAGAATTTTGACCGTGAGTAGGAAGAAAGGCCAGAGACTCCTTGCAGTCCGCTCAGGACTTCACTATTGTTACTGATTTTACATGGAAGGTGCTCAGCTAGCATGATGATGGGTGGCAGTGTAAAAGCCTACGATTTAGATAGACGGATTAAACTGTTTACTGAAATTTATCTAGGGCCTGGTCCAATTCAAACTGAAGTCAACGGAAAGACCCTCATTGACTTCACTATGCATTGGATTGACCTCTAGATCTAGAGCCCAGGACCCACGATTAGCTGGTTAAATTCTAATTTTTTTAAGTTATTAAGATTTTAAGCAGTAGTGACAAAATGGCCCATTTTTCCTGATGAGCTTAAACAAGGGCATCAAATGACTGCTGGAGAAAGTTTTCATTACAAAAAACAAAAACAAAAATAACCCAAATCCTGAGTCTTTTGCTCTTTTCCTTAAAAATCTCAAAATATAACCCAATTCCTAGGAAAGTTCTTCAGTGAAAATTGTAGTTAACGGGACAAGCTGTTTGTAAATTAAGACACAATCAAAGAAAAAATCTTCTTACAGTTTTTGGCGAGATCTTAGGTAAAATAACAGAGTGGGAGACGAGGAAGCTAAGTGAATTCACGTACACAATGCAGGGATTTCTCCCTGCTCGGCTGCTCCTCAAGTGCTCCAATACCCCTCCTTCAGGCTTTAGTGTTCCCTTCCTGGGGGCATAGGAGAAGTGCAGAGGTTCTGGGAAGGTGGGGGGCGGGGAAGATTCAGCATGGTGCTGCAGTGGAAAAAGGGGATGCCAGCAGAACAAGGGGAGGGGAGAAAGGCAGCTGAGAAGGGGTGAGTGGAGAAGAAAAGTGTGGAAGGGGCAGCCGAGCAGAGTGGGTAGAAAAGGGAAGCAAAACAGGTGGCTTCAGCAGACTTTACAAGAAAGCAATAGGTGCCCTAACTGTTTTTGATTATTGTCTCTGGCAAACGAAACCACACATTTCTAACACCACAGCGCAGTATCGCAGCAGAATCAAACTTAGTCACTGGCATCAGATTAAGAACAAAGTAACAACTGTGCTGCAATACCCTAGTTCTGTCAGTTGGGCCTTGGTTTAAAATAAACATTTAGCCATATACATTCAAAAACAAATCTTGTATTGAGTTTGTCTATCTGAAAGCAAACAACACTGTATATAGAAGAAATAAGAAAAATATCACTTAATAACCATGCTCAGAGCTACCTGTGGGAAAAGCCAAAGCTTATCTACCTGGCATGGTAGTTTAAGTTCTCCAGAAGGCTCTGAAACATGAGTGATTCATGCCAAGTTCAGAGCAACTGGTGAGAAGGGAGGATCGCTGCAAAATTACACAGAAGCCATGTAACACCGAAAAGTAAATTATTATTATTATTAGAGTTACCATATCCCCTGGCTGCCCTCCTCATGGACCAAGGTCCCAGTGTGCTAGGTGCTGTACAAACACAGACCAAACAGATGGTCCTGATTACATACATTTTTGCTTTAGTCTTGTAAGTGCCTAAACAAATGGAAAATTCTTTGCTAAAGTGGAAGGGTTAGAGTGCATGGCTGTAAATTCAAGGCTATATTCTTACAAGAACTTTGGAGCTAAAGAAACTATTTTTAAGCAAGCAGATAATTCAGAGGTAAACTTACAAGAAACTAAAACATTGGAAAGTATGAAAATTAAGTTAAAAGAGTGAATTATAAAATAAAAATAGCAAAAACTATAAAAATCGATGCAAGCGTCTCATTGGATAATCTCATCCAGACGACTCCAGTAAGCCGTGTCTTTTCTCTCCCCCACTTTCTTTTAATTTTTTTGCTATAAAGTGACAGATTGTTTTTTAGATTCTCATGAGCTCTATTTTTAAGATATTATAAATTCATGATCCCCTTTGTCCAATTCATTTAACATTTGGTAAAAAAAAAATCTACCTTAGGCCCAAAATTGAGACCTATATTTGTGTATTTTAGAAGAGGATTGAAAAATCCGGCTTTTAATTGCAATTCAGCTGCAACTTTAAGTTTGGAGCCACTAGTGCCACTGCCTAAGGCATTACAGATTTAAAAGTGTTAGTGGAATTTGCCAGTTTGAATTTTCAAATTGACAGAGTTTGTGCAAAATGGCAGAAAGAATCAACTGATCGGTTTAAAGTGGAAGGCATCCGAGATCCAAGAATAAAGCACCATATAAGTCAGCTATTGTTAAGCAGAGTCCCAAGTCCTGCCAGCCCCACAGTACATTGCTCTCCCATTGACTTCACACTGGACTTCAGCTCTGTTTGACAGTTTACAGGCTTTGGGCCCTAAATTACAGCATTTTCCTATTGAATCCCCTTCACATAGGAGGCAGTATTCTCCAGGGGCCAAACCCTGAAATCTTTATTTAGGGACCAACTGTGCCCCCACACCTTTACATGGCTGTGTAGTGCGGGCTGGGGAAGGAAGGAAGCAGCTCCCCTTCACTTTGCATGGCCCCCACAAGAGGGGCCCCAGAACTGCCTTGGGTGGTACAGAGTAGCTCCCCGAAGGAGGGGAGTGGGAGTAGGTGCAACAACTGTTCCACCTCGCTGTGCACTAGGCAACCCCAAGTGGGTAATATACTGCAGCCCATAAGGGGGGTCATTGAATGCACACCCCTCTACAGGGCCGGCTCCAGGCACCAGCTTATCAAGCAGGTGCTTGGGGCGGCAACTCTGGAGCAGGGTGGCACTTTCAAGTATTCGGCAATTCGACGGAGGGTCCCCCACTCCCGCTCGGAGCGAAGGACCTCCTGCTGAATCGCCACAGATCGCGATCGCTATCGTGGCTTTTGGGGGGGGGGGCGCTGCTTGGGACAGCAAAACCCCTGGAGCCAGCCCTGCCTCTCTAACAAGTCCCTGAAGCAGAATGCCTTCTGCTGCTTGCTTGGGGTATATGGCTCTGCACTGCCCCTTTATTATGGGCACTGTGCTGTTAGCACAATCTAGCCCTTAGAATTTACTCCACCTTACTTAGGCAAACACTCATTAACTTTATTTGTCTTCCTCTAACTTCAGTGGAACTGAGCCCCAGATTCATCGACACTGGATCTGAGACCTAGATTAATGAAGCCTGGATGCAAAAGGCTTGTAATGAGCACGTTGCCAGTTTTCATGTCATAAAATCAAATACTTGTGGGAGGGAAAAAAAGGAAAAGAATTATGAGAGGACCAAGATAGGTTTTGTTTCTTAAATGTCAGCTGTTCCGTCAGCAGTAAGCAATCAAATGATAAAAGCAAAGAAATGCACCATAAAAGCTTTTCCCAACGCCACCAAATAATGGCGGGTTCTTTCAGTTCTTTCCTGTTGTGCCCTTTTGTACCATCATTTGTTGTCATTTCTTGTGTCATTTATTTGGTCTAAGCCCTTTATCTTGGTATTGGATCCAGAGAGGTGAACCCTGAGCCTGCACTGAAACCTGTGGGTCCAAGAATCCACCCACAGGGATCCAACTGCTAGATCAGGAGCTTAAATTCCAAATTCCTCATAATAGGGACTTTGAGTCCGTTACACTTACACCAGAGTTGTTAGAAACAGAATTTGGCCTCTTGTGTTTTATTTCCTTGTAAAGTCCCATGCACGCCTATGACAGTTCATGAAAAACAGAGAAACCCACTTAGATATTGGGGTACCCCAACGTGCAAGAACCATAATTCAGAGGTGCAGCACAGTAACACAGAGCATGTGTGTCATTTAGCCATATTTGGTTATATCTACGTGAATATTTTAGTGCTCATAAACGATGCTGGATTGACAGCCCTTAAGACAAACGTCCTCTGTCCGCAGAACAGGTACAGTACAAACAGCAGAAGCTAATTTACCTCCACCTTGACTAGAGAAACTCCCTCTAGGGTTCATTCTCCATTTGGTCTTTGGCCCCTATGCTGAGCTACTAACAAGGTTGCCAATTAGTGTCAAATGTGATAGTGTTTTCTGTGACGCAGACACCTGTCAGCTAGGAACTGGACTGAGACCAGCACCTCACATCACAGTCTGTAGACAGCTTGATGTTAGTGCTTTGGAAACTGCCTATGCTCAGTGCCCCTGTGCCACTTATAAAAACGTACAGCTGGTGAATTTGTATTTCTCCTTGTTATAAATAATAAGGTTAAAGTCCCTTCACAGAGCCTTGGATTTCTTTTTCGCCTTTAGGAGATTTGTGGTTTTAACAGCACTAATTTCTATTTGCCAACCCTGTCCTTATAAATGAGGATGTTCATTAAATTAATGTTAAGCGATGAGCGCTATAATTAGGACACATTTAAAATACAGTACATCTGAATCAAAGACTATCCAAGATGTTCCCTTTCTTATTAAGAAGTAATTTCAATGAAGACTTAGTGCTTAGTTTAAGATGGATTTTCCCTCTTCTCCGCAAAAAAAAAAAAATTATTTATGCAATGTACAGGCTGAAGCAATACATCGCACGCTGACTAGTTCCTGCTATTTTACAAATTCATTGTAGTGCAAAGCTTCTCCTTAGCTACCATATTAATACTTAGGAGGCAATGCAGAGCACAGTGTGCGTGTAATTTTCTGGGGTGGATGGCAGTAAATGAAGGAAAACAAAGAAAACAAACAATAGTGGGTTGGGTATAACTAAAGGCTGATTATTTAGGAAAAGAGAACAAGACGTCAATTTGATGAGACGTTCCCCAGTTTAGAGCTGTTGTAGTTTATTCTATATCATGAAGGGCACAAACTAATTGAGGAAACACTTTTTGGACTAGAGTGCCCTCAAAAGGTGCGAAAGCATAAGAATACCATGGACGTTACAGCAACATGAAAAGGGTTGAATTCATCTGTGGGGTAAATTCTATTGAGTTACCCCAGGGATGAATCTGGCCAGCTGTGTTTGTCTGTATTTGAGGCCTGACTCTCTGCGTTTAAAGTTACATGTATGCCTGAGGGGAATATTGGCAGCGTCATTTTAATGCATATTGCAGGCCAACATTTGAAGCACCTGTATTGTCCAGTAGATATGTTGCCAGCAGATGTTGCAGACACTTTATATTCAAAAAGACTTACAGAGAATCAGGCAGCATCTAGGGCATTGCATTACATTATATTCTGACTTCCCCCTATGTATATGGTCCCCAACACTCTCATATCCATGCACCTCACAACCATTCATGTATTTACCCTCACAAAACCCCTGCGAGGTAGGCTAGTGCTGTTACACCCATTTAACAGATAGGGAATGGAGGCACAAGGAAGTGATTTGCCCGAAGTCACACACACGGAGTCTCTGGCTGAGTTGGAAATTGAGCCCAGTTCTCCTTAGTCCTGGATAGCATTCAGATATCACTAGCTGGGGAAAGGATCAAAATAACTAATCAAACATCTCACTTGCATGGGATGAATCTCCTAAAGGCCGCCAAGAGATACACATCCATTAATTAGGCTCCACGCCCCTCACCACTCAAGACATCGCCTAAAGCCCATCACATCAGCTGGCAGACTAGAACCACATCTCTGACCTGTTCTCCTTCTCCCGTCGCTTTTCTGGTGCCAATGCAGAGAGGGCAGAGGCGAGAAAGAGCCACAATCTGTACCACTGCCACTTTGCATGGGACTCAAGGAGCTCAAATGCATGACAGTTCCACCCGAGTAGCGCTGCATCTCCTGCCTCACGTGTGCCAGATCCCCTTTGCTGTCCCTGCACACCAGTCCCTTGCAAAGGGTTCCACACTGGCCTATAAATAAAGGGCAAGATTTGGTGCTGTATTTTTATTTGCTCATGATTTAAAAAAAAAAGTGCAAAAGTTCAGATAAAAATAAAAGAAAAAATTCAGAGTATTTCACTACTTCCAGTGTCAAAAAAAAAGTCTGTTTCCTTGCAACCCTCAGACATTCTAGTGCACTGGCCGAAAGGTCTTCCTATGCCACTGCTTCTCAGTGCTTCCACTCATAGCAGCAAGCTGTTTGCCTCAGGGACTGAGCCCCATTTCGATCAGCTGCTCTCTGTCTGATCACAACAGTGCCACAAGATGTGATGCAGTTTTTCACTCGTCGTTCTAATTCCCTTCAAAATCCTGCTTACTTTTACACAGTTATGATTCGTTTAAAGGAATGAAAGCTTAAGTTTTCATAGATTTGCACTGGCCATTAGCCACACAATCTCCATTGATTGTAATGTCGGTCATCTGGCTAAAACATTGACTAATGCTTTAAAAAGTCACCCTTCGTAAAGACAATACCGGGGCAAAATGTTTCTGCATTTGGTTGAACAATAACCTACTATTATCTGTGCCCTCCGTTCATCATCTTGTGGCAACTCAGGGCCCATTTTGGCGCTCACACTCACACGGGTGAATAAGTCAAGACTGACAGTTTTGAAGTGAATGGAGTCACACCAGTGTAGCAGGGATAAGAATCAGGGCCTCTAAAGTTTCAGTATGCAAGACCACTCAATAATTAAGAGGTTTGGCCTTGGCTTTCTTTGCTTGGTTACTGCACTATCATTTAGCTTTCTGCCAGCTTCAGTCTGAAGCAAACACTCAGCCAGACACTACTGAGCCATGAATGGTATCTGCTGTCAGTACAGAGCACTTGTGTAGACACCTGTTTAGAGGGAGGTGTGGCCAAACATGGAAGCGTTCCCAAGACTCACGGCTGTAAACTGTGGTCTGGATACTGTGTCAGACAAGTTTATCAACTACCCTTTGCCTATGCAGTTACAGTTTTGCTGGTTCTTGTTCTGCCCCTACTCCTTTCTGGGTTGTCCAGAAACACACAGGAAAATAAGCCAGGCAGGAGAAGAGTCAAGAAACAGAGAAGGGAAAAGCAGGAACATTCAAAACTTAGGCAACAAATTATTGAAGTTATGACAAATTAAAAACAAATCCCTCAAAGGGCAAAAAAGTATATTTAACTAAGAATGTAAAATAAAGCAGAATTAAAAAAAAAACCTCTCTCTGCAAAAGTCATTGCTGCCGCAACTCCATTAATGAAAATGGAGTTGCTCCAGGAAAGAATCTGGCCTCATATAGTAATAAAATTGCTTCCACTTAGGTGAGCTGGGTGTAACGTAAATGCTGGAAAGTGCAGAAATACCAATCATCACCCTGTGGAATTCATTGCCGCAGAAGGCCAGAGAGAGAAATGTGTTGGCTAGAGGACTATGCTATTACATAAACATTAACAACATTGCATCATATCTAAGCTATGTAAGATGAAACTTTGATGAGAGTAATGCGTTAAGGTGTGAGCTGATAGCCTACAAGTGTCAAGAAAGAATTTACACACACAGGTCTGCATGCTCTGTAGTGGCCTTAAGTGCACTGCTCTCAATTTTCTATTTCATCTTCTACTGAAGCACCGGGGACTGGCCAATATCATTGAGGGAAGACATCAGACAAAACAAACTAATGGTCCGGCCTGGTATGATGTTATGTTCTTATGCTGTGAAATGTAGCTATCATTAAATAGAGTCAGCAATATTCAAAATACCCTTTGTACTTCAGTGGCACTACATAATTATAGAGGTAGAGCTGGGTGGGGGGTTGAAGAGATGAGACACAATCACATTTGCTTCTGTACTTTCCAGGTTAATAGTGCCAAGGCATCACAAAGGAGCAGACACCTACATGGAGCTGTGGGTCACTGCCCTGAAAGCTACATAATGATACAAGTCTGTGTTGAGCAAGGCACAGAGATCTGGTTGAAATTCCCACATGTGGACTATCCTAGTCTTATCTTTCCTTACAACCCCCTCAGAAGGGTTTGGAGAAGTGGCCTTTTCATATGACCTGAAGTGGTTCTTATGTCAATGGAATACAGGATAAAGCCTTCAATTTGCAACACTACTCGACAGAAAAGGAGCATTTTAAGGGTCTTGGTGCAGAACTTTTAGATCCTTCAGCTGCTTTTGCCCAGTGTTACCATTTTACAAACTGTAAGATGGAATAAGGAAGAAAGAAATATGGAATTCCCCCTCCGTGATGGATCAGTGCCACATGCTAATGCAAAGTAGCCATGAGGCACCTGCAACAACAATATAGTCACTGTGGCATTAAAATTATCCTAAAACCTAGAAAAAAATCTGTACTAATTCAAAGACTGTAAATGGGGCCTGATCCAATGCCACTGAAATCAATGCAAATCTTTCTACTGGCTTCAATGGGTGCTAGATCAGGTCCTTGAGCATCAAAACCAACAGCTAACATATTCATCTTAGACCACTTGTTAAAATGAAGACCTCTTTTCATATCACCTAGGAAACAAAATCAGCATCTTTTACTACACAGTCAAATGATGTAATGAAACAAACTATGTAAAAATATATATAGTAAAGTGAAGGAGCTTGGAGTATCCTGAAAAAGCTAATGGTGATGCCTGTTACGTTCTAGGTTCCTGGGAGCTCCTCAAATCAAGGAACTGACTCTGGAGAGTGAAGTCCATATACTGTGAGCTTCATTAATCACATCTGCATTTACACAGCACTGACTAAAGTTCCAAACTCTTTTCCCAGCATGCACAAGGCTCAGAGTAACTCTAGGGAGGATCCTCACTCCTTAGGTTGTTCCCCTAAAGCACTGGTCAAGGTTCTGGAGGATAGGCCCCCAGAACATTGCAAAGTCAAGCACTGAACCAAGAATGAGCTGGACTCTGGGATATAAAACCCCACCATACCTGTGAAATATGTTCCTATTTTGTTCAGGTAAGAGAGCTTAGTGCCTGGTCATTAGTATTCTACATAACCAAGACCCTCGGCAAGCCTGGAATGTCTGTAAGTATAACAGTGTTTCTCTGTGGGTTACAACAGCGCATCTGTTCTGAGTGACAACTGCACTAGCTCCCAGAGAATTCTTCCAAATGAGCCCCGCTTGTTTGTTTACACACAACACTACACCCACCGTTTGAATCCAGTTGTAGAGGACATCTGAATATCTAGAGAAGCAAAATATTTTTAGCTATCTTTTCCTCTTTAAACGTTCACTGTGTGCGTTTTCTTTTTTGCATCTGTGGTTCATCTGCTATTTGGAGAAGCACAGAAAGAGGAACACTTGTGATAAGCACTCTACAGAGGGGAAGAATGGTCTTGTAGTTAAGACACTGGACTAGGACTAAGGAGATGTGGGTTCAACTCCTGGGTTCCTATGTTACTGGGGTAAATCACTTCATCTCTTGTTCCTCAAACCCCCATTCATAAAATGGGGATACTACTTTCTTTCTTCTACCTTAGGTCTGTCCCATATATGTAGGCTATATGCTCTTTGGGACAGGGACTGTCTTTTATTATATGCATGTACAGCACTTAACACAATGGGGCGCAATCTCAGTTGGGGCCTCTAGGTACAACTGTAATATACCTGTAGGCTGGTGGACTCGACCACCAGCCTGGGAAAAATAATCAGCCATGCCCAGTTCAATTCACAGCCCTGGCCTGTGTTTATTCTCCAAAATTTTTAAAAAAGGAAACATGGAGTGACAACATTATGCTACAGTCCTGTTCTCAATCTAGATTGTGGGGGCCCCTGGCAGCTTAATGGTCAAGACCTTTCCCAGACTGGTGGGATCCAGAGGGCCTCTCACTCCAGGGCCGCCCAGAGGATTCAGGGGGCCTGGGGCAAAGTAGGGGAGCTGCGGCACTTGTACTCACCTGGCGGCAGTCCGGGTCTTCGGCGGCATTTCAGTAGCGGGGGGCCCTTCAGTGGCCAAAATGCCACCAAAGACCCAGACTGCCACCGGGCCAGGGGTCGCGGGGCCCCTGCAGGGCCCGGGGCAAATTGCCCCTCTTGCCCCCCTCCCCGGGGTGGCCCACTCACTCCCTCGCAATCCTCTGCTACAGTCACAGGAGAGTATACTCTCATCTCTCTTTAGCTCCTAGGCTCCCTCAGGGAGCTGGGGCCCTCTTCTATAAATCCTGCCTGGTAATCATCAGACCCAATCACCAGATGTTGTCCAGGTGGGCTGGATGATTCCCAGCACCTGCCTGCCAGGCTCCTCTCCAGAACAGGGCTGGCTGCTCCCCAGCTCCCCTATCTTTTAAAGGGGCAGAGCGCCCTGTTACAATAATGTATAAAGAATAATGAGATTGAATGTAAACAAGTGGTACATATTTGGAAGCTCTTATAAAGCTATTTAACAACTTGCATTTTACCACAGATTCACTTCTCTCTCCTTCATTTATTTGTTCCTGAGCACATATAGGCAGATCTCTGCAACTGTAGAGGTCTTTCCAATGCACGACTTTCAACTGGACATTGCTACTGGTGTTGAGTTTGACTGAACAAATGCAATTCATCGTCTAAAGATGGCACAGCACCAAGTAGAAAGGGAAATCACTTCAGAAGATACTCTTGAACTGGTAAATATGCCTGATGTAGAGTCTCTTTCCTGGAATCTAGAAATGTGCTACTGAGGAAGCTGTTTTCTACACTGTAAAATGGGAAAGAGGCTGATTCTACTTCAAGGAAGAGTCAGTTCATCTAATAACAGCGATGTGGAATGTATGTTTACCCACATGATTTAATCCTGGCCAATTCAGCACCTTGCAGTGTTTAAGCCAGTATGCACTTTGGAATCTAGTTAGGAGTTTACTACCCAGTTCTACACTTGCAATCAGCTTGTGTGCGCAGTATGCACTACACTCACAAGCTTTGTCCATGACAGCTAGTAAAGGCTCCTCAGTATAAGCAGAAGAGGCTTTGCCTGTTGTGCTTGGAGTCAGAGCTCTTTCCCTGCTGGCTCTGTGTCGATGCCTTCACGAGTCAGCTTTGCCTACTCACTGTCAGACACCATCAGCCTCCACTAGTCACAGCCCTTCGTCCATCTTTCAAGCCCAAGTGCACAAAAAGCAGATAACTTAGAGGTTGAACTATGAGCCCCTCTCGATACTGATGAAAGAGTAAACTCCGGGTACCTGCAGAGTTCCAGATGCTCTTAATAAAGGTTTTTGTCAGCAGTTTTTCCTTTCCTACGTAAAGTGCCTCTCAGAACACCAATATCAGATATCATTATGGCAGTGCTCATTTCCCTACCTAACACAGACTTGGACTCACCAAGAGGAGGAAACAGCCAAAGACCTATGGTGTCTTGATCCATAAACAAAACGGGAGTGAAGTAATTGAAATATACACACTTTTTTTGGCTGCCAAAGGCATCACCTCAGAAAACTGTAGAAAAGGAATTTAGGTGGCATAGAAACATAATCCATGTAACTGTCCTTCAGAGCAGTATACTCCCCCATCCCTGAGATCTGAACCACAAACGGGGCAAATCCTGGAGTCATCATTCTCCATGTAAAATTCCCACTGAGGTCCTTTGAGAGTTTTGCTTCAGTAAGGGATGATTGAAAGCTGAGTAATGACCTTCAGATCTGGCCTGAATTTACAAAAGTGGCATTATGCACAAAACCATCTGCACCTTCTTGCCCGTGGCTTCCTACTTCCCACCTGAGTGCTTGGGCAGCTGTCAGGTGACCCCAGAACCCTGGGCATGTGTCTGCACACACACACACACTGCAAGACTTTTAAGTGATTCCTGCCTGACACTCAAAAGAGCAATAGGAGTGAAGCTTGGGTAATGTACCAACCCAATGCACGCTGGTTCTACAGGATTGCTGTGAAGATGGGCTCCAGGAGCCAAACTGCTCCTTTTGGGAGCAGCAGGAAGGAAAGCCTGCCTAAGTATGCCCCCAGTGCACCCCAATTCATCCCACCTCACCTGGACAGACTTGCTCTGTCACGCTCCCTGCAGCCAGCCCACATCCCTCCACTACAATGCTGCAGGCTGCCTGACAAAAGCTTCGTGTCAGTAAATGAGGCCGGACACTGCCTTCTGAGTCCTGGCACACTAGAGTATTTTACATTGGATTTCTAGTGGATGTTTTAAAAGAAATAGGTAACACCACACCCCAAAAATCAATAGAAAAGTAACATGAATACTTATATAAAAAGCACTGCTGGTGCTTGAATCTTCTCCTCCACAGCTGCTGTCATCTGGACCAGACTCTCTGTCTCTCTCTGCCTGATCAGCTTTGCAACTCATTTTGAAACTCAGGGTACGTCTACACTACGGGATTATTCCGAATTTACATAAACCGGTTTTGTAAAACAGATTGTATAAAATCGAGTGTGCGCGGTCACACTAAACACATTAAATCGGTGGTGTGCATCCACGGTCCGAGGCTAGCGTCGATTTCTGGAGCATTGCACTGTGGGTAGCTATTCCGTAGCTATCCCATAGTTCCCGCAGCCTCCCCCCCCCCTTTGAATTTCCGGGTTGAGATCCCAGTGCCTGATGCGGCAAAAATCATTGTCGCGGATGGTTCTGGGTAAATGTCGTCAGTCACTCCTTCCGCTGGGAAAGCAACGGCAGACAAGCATTTCATGCCTTTTTTTCCCTGGATTGCCCTGGAAGATGCCATAGCATGGCAATCATGGAGCCTGTTTCGCCTTTTGTGACTGTCACCGTATGTGTACTAGATGCCGCTCACAGAGGCGATTCAGCAGTGGCACACAGCTGCATGCTTTTGCTTGTGCATGAGAGCAGCGATGGTTATCAGCCATATTGTACCATCTACCATACCATAAATGGGTAATCAGATGGGCATGGCTACCAGTCCTTTTGCACGGTTCCATTTGCTGCTGTCATAAGTGCCCCTGGCTGCTCTTAGCCAGGCGCTAAAGCTAAAATTGGGAATGACTCCTGAGTCAATCCCTCCTTTTGGTATCTAAAAATAGAATCAGTCCTGCCTAGAATATGGGCAAGTGTACTAGAGAACCACTGTATCAGAGAACCAGAGAGCACAGCTGCTCTGTGTCAGATCTTGCATAGATTATGAGCTGTATGCTATTCACAGGGGGTGCTCCTGCAACAACCCCACCTGTTCATTCCATTCTTCCCCAGCCTTCCTGGGCTACCATAGCATTGTCCCCCCACTTGTGTGATGAAGTAATAAAGAATGCAGGAATACTTGTTAGTGAGAAATGAGTGGAAGGCAGCCTCCAGTTGCTATGATAGTCCACATAGGACATTAAGGAGTGTGGAGGAGAGGAGCCCAGCATCCTGCTGCTAGTCCAGGGGCAATTGAATCTTTTCTTTACACATGAAGGGTGGGGGCTGATGAAGCTCCGTCCCCTGTTGCTATGATGATGATGGTTATCAGCCATATTGTACCATCTACCAGGAAAAATTAGGGCCAGGCGCCCTTGATCGACCTGACCGATGCTAGTACGCATGGTTACCAGGCCTTTTGCACTGCCCCATGTGCCAATAGGCTGATGATGACAATGGGTATCAGTCTTATTGTACCATCAGTCACCCATGGCGGGGGGAGAGCAAGGATGTTGGTGTTGAGTGCTGCACCATCGCGTCTATCTGCAGCATTCAGTAAAGATAGGGTGACATGTAAAAGAGTCAAGACAGGATTGTTTTCCCTTTCACTTCTGGGGGTGGGTGGGGGGGTGCGTAAATTGCCTAGCTATGCCCTGACCGACCGCGGACACTGTTTTTGACCCTAGAAGCATTTGGAGCTCAGCCAAGAATGCAAATGCTTTTCAGAGACTGCAGGAACTGTGGGATAGCTTGAATCCTCCAGTCCATGAGCGTCCATTTGATTCTTTGGCTTTCCGTTACGCTTGCCACGCAGCAGTGCGCTGAGTCCCTGCTATGGCGTCTGTCTGGAGATATTTTAAAAATGATTTTGAATTTCGTCTTCTGTAATGGAGCGCTGATAGAACAGATTTGCCTGTCCTTACAGCGATCACGTCCGCATCGTCCATGCTGGAGCTCTTTTTTTATTTTGATTTCGGACTGCATCGCCACCCGTGCTGATCGGAGCTCCACGCTGGGCAAACAGGAAATATTCAAAAGTTCGCGGGGCTTTTCCTGTCTACCTGACCACTGCATCCGAGTTCAGATTGCAGTCCAGAGCGGTCACTGGTGCACTGTGGGATAGCTCCCGGAGGCCAATGCCGTCGATCAGCGTCCACACTAACCCTAATCCGATATGTTAATACCGATACTAGCGTTACTCCTCTCGTTAGGGAGGAGTACAGAAACCGGTTTAAAGAGCCATTAAAATCGATATAAGGTGCCTCCTAGTGTGGACGGTTGTGGCGTTAAATTGGTTTTACGCTCCTAAAACCGGTTTAAACGCCTAGTGTAGACCAGGCTTCAGAGGAAGATGTATTATTTTTCCTTTCCCTTCAGCTATCAATATGTCTTCCAATTTGCTATTATTTATTATTTAACTTTTCAATTCTGTTATTTTTCAATTACTCGATAAAATGCTTTGGAAAGCAGTTTGTATGAAGTATGCTATGCAAGATATTCTTGCATTACAAATTTGTTACAAAAATAACACACACGGTTCTTTACAGTGAAGGACAGGAAGAAAGATTGTGATTCAACTTCCATTTGTTTGCCTCAAAATAGCACTTTTTGACTGAGCACAGCTCAGAACTACTGGAGAGAATTGGTGTATATATGCAGCAAGTGGCCTTTAGTTCCTCAGTAGAACCAAAAATTGTATTGCTTCATAAATGAAATATTATACAGTATGAAAAAATGTAAATCAGTCAGAAAGAAATATGTAAGGCTGCAAAATCACAGCAGTTTAAAGTTATTACACCATCAAAAATTTCCGCTACCATCATACTGCTCAGTGCCCTGCTTAGACCTGGTTTACTCCAGAGACAAGTTTATTTCCCAGAGCCAAAAGTCAGACACTCAAAATCAGCAATAACAGCAATGTTCTGTTTCTTGATTCCCCGCAGCAGAAGGTCACAGCTCTGAAGGACTGGTTTATTAGGTCATGTAACATTTTAGCTTTCATTATGTATAACCACAAGAATTGACCTGCCACCCAAGATAATCATTGGCAAAGACTTTATTGAGGATGGGCCGTATGCTGCAGACCTTACTTTGGGCTAGATCATGCCCTCGATGTAAAACTGTTTCTAGGGGGGATGATCCCAGTACTTTGTCCTTACACAGGCAATACTCCCACTGACTAAAGCAATAGATTTAAGTGGGAGTTCCGGCTAAGTTAAGCAGCACAGTATGAGTGACTGATACATATGGGCCCAAATCCTTGGCTCCAAACCAGTCTTTGTACACCATTCCAGCAATGCAAAGGGGCTGGAAAGCCAGCACAGCTGGCCAGCTGGGGATTTCCCAGGGCAAGGTAATGCCTGGCTGGAATAGGAGCCTTTTGAGGCACTGCCTCCTGTACCTCCTCTCTCCAAGCCCCATGTGCTGGGGATGGGGTTGAGAGAAACAGGGTGTGACTAGCACACTACTGTACTCCTGTAATCCCCAATCAGAGACCTGGCCCCTTGGACCATAGTTATATCGGGTGAAATCATAGCTGCAATAGAGTCAATGGGAGTTTTGTCATTGGCTTCACTGGGGCCAGGATTTCACCCCATTCTAGCCTCTAGCAGTGGCTCTCAACCTTTCCAGACGACTGTGCCCCTTTCAAGAGTCTGATTTGTCTTATGTACCCCCAAGTTTCACCTCACTTAAAACTACTTACAAAATCAGACATAAAAATACAAAAGTGTCACAGCACACTATTACTGAGAATTACTGACTTTTGCATTTTTACAATATAATTATAAAATAAATCAATTGAGATATAAATATTGTACTTATATTCAGTATATAGCAGAGGTGGGCAAACTATGGCCCGCAGGCCATGTCCGGCCCGTGGGACCATCCTGCCCGGCCCCTGAACTCCCAGCCGGGGAGGCTAGCCCCCGGCCCCTCTCCCACTGTCCCCCAGTTTTGGAACCCCAATGTGGCTCTCGGGCCAAAAAGTTTGCCCACCCTGGTACATAGAGTAGTATAAACACATCATTGTCTGTATACAATTTTAGTTTGTACTGACTTTGCTACTGCTTTTTATATAGTCTGTTGTAAAACTAGGCAAATATCTAGATGAGTTGATGTACCCCCGGAAGATCTCTGCACACCCCCGAGGTACATATACCCTTGGTTGAGAATCACTGGGCTAGAACAGTCCTGAGGCTGATCTAAATTACACTAGGCACAAGGACGACACAGAACTGGCCCTATGGTCAGGGTGTGACAAGTAGGAACTGCACCAGTGCTTACTGGGTACAGGTGACTGAGCTCATGAATTGTCCCTCTAATACAGCGCTACAATGCCATGCACCTTAAACTGAGCCAACACCCAGCCTGTAACATTTACAGTGCAGTTGTGCATTTACATCACTGTGTCTGTGAAACTGCTGAGACTAACTTTAAATGAAATAAATTAAAAGAAGCAGGTTAGTGCCTTACATAAGCTTTGCAAATAGGTAGGGAAAAGATGAGGTACAACTTCAGTAGTCCCTTTACACCTAGCTTCTTCATTCAAAACCAGCATGTCAGAAAAACATACAGTCAGCATCACTGCAACAGGCTCACTTTACCAAGGGAAAACCATTGAGTAAACAGTCACACAAAGCCCAGGACTTATTATAAAACTGCCCCTGATGTAGGAATATTATACATCTGCAACTGAAATTTTGATAGATTCCCCAGTGGTTTTCATTTTATAATATACTCTTTAACAGTAACTCTGCACTGCGTAACACTGTTCCCTTTCATTGTTGCAATATATGCTCTAAATCACGCAGAACTACTATGAGGTGGTTCAACAGAGTAATGACAGTAGGTACACACTGGCCTGTCTACTCCTGGAGATATCGGTTTCACTAGTGAGCAAGTTAACATTTGTTTCTGTTCTCAGCTATAAACAGGCATTAGCCCCTAGTGGGGGATGAGCAAATCACTGCGTCTGTATTGCTTCCATCGGTCATGAAAGAAGTCCCCTCTGCAGAGCCTACAAGTAACTTGCTACCTTTGGTAAATGGCAGGAAATGTGCAGTTTTTCAGCTCTGCCTAGCCATTAGGAGGCCAGCGAGGATTTTAAGGGAAATTCCAGATAGCTCAAAACAGAAGTAGGAAAGCATACGTTAAGATACATTCCAGTCTAAGCTGCTGCACCATTGTGCGGTATTATTTGTATAAAATAATATACCTTGCCAAGTCAAGAATGCTGGAATTATTAACGCTAGGATCATTGCTACACACAAAAGCTATTCTCTTCCTTTACCTTTGTGGCAGTGAGCACCTCTAACTGCAAAGCACCATCACCATTCAGTGCTCTCACTCCCGTAACCCTATGCTTTCACCCTTCTTACTTTATTAGCTCTTCAGACAGAGCTGCAAAAAGATAGAATGGGCTCAACAAAAGCCAGCTAAACCAATAGCCATTGAAGGGCAGGTCTGCCTGCTAAACAAATGCAGATGCTTTCACTGACAACCTTATGTTCCTGCTCTTCTCTAAATACCTGTTTCATTTTAAAGAGGCACAGGTCACATCTCAAGCTGGTGTAAATTGGCATAGCTCCACTGAAGTCAGCTATGGCAATTTACACTCATGGAGGATTTGCCCCATGGCTTTAACCATTCTCCCATTTCACTTCCTACCCACAGTCCCCACCACAGTCTCCAGGCCATGCACTTATACACCTCCAGCTTCATTTCCTTGGCTCAGAAATGGGCAAACAGCTGCTTCCGAAGCTAACAGAAATGCTGCTCCTTGGCTGGCAGTAAGATGTGCTCTTGTGTAAAACAAACAGCTGTCTCCCCTACACAGACCACATGGAGAGTCGTGATTTAACCTCTAGCTGTATAGGAAAAAAGTATTTACCACTATTTTAAAACATCTTGCGCTTCTTGGATTGTGACCTCTTTGTGGCTGGGACCAGATCTTCCTGTATGTGTCGTGTGTCTGGGTGCATTATGGGCACTGCCAGAATACAAGTTATTTGCCAATAAATCTTGCTTTGTGACAAATTACCAAGCCTATTTGTGACTAACACCTACATTTTCTGTGGCTTACAACTTTGCCAGGGGCTGACATTTCTCACTCTTGTTTCCAGCTTGGAGGCGATTCTTGTTTTCTGTGTGAGAACAACTGGTATTTTCCCAATGTTAAAACAGTGCTCAGATGCATTTTCGGTGCACACTTAACAAAACTGGTTTTGATTTTAAACTCCAGGCTTGGCCTGTCTGAGATCTGCAGCGGAGGAGGATATTGGGTATGTTTGAAAAAGGAAAGTTAAGAATTAACCAAGCTGTGGGTGAGTGGAAATAGCACACCATGCATGTACCAGATGTTACTTTAAGTGGGTGCAGAGGGTTAAATAATGCCCCTCCCTCTATCCTTTTCACATCAATCCTGAGTACCAGTCTGAGGGCTTGTCTACACGGAAAAATTTACCCATATACACATACTGCTGTGGTTATACCAACATAATTCCCCTTATTCCAGAATAAGAGTGTCTGCGTAGGGAGTTACACTGGTATAATTACACCATTATTACAATGCTGGTCAGTTTCCCAGTGTAGATAAGCCCTTAATGAAGAAGAAATGCTTCCACCCAGCCATTCAGCAGCACTAGGGCCACAGTAATCCCTGTTGTCCCTGCACCTCCACTCTGTGGGAAGCTATGTTTGTTGGATCTGCATGACAGCAATCCTGTCCTGTCCTACCCCAGTCCTGACCTGAGCCACCCTGCCTCCCCTTCAGAACCCAACAGTTCCAGGTACTCATGGCATAATCCTGCATAGTTCTGTGGCACACATGGGGTGTCTCCTGCATCAGCTACTTAGATCTTGCTCTACCTTCCTACACACAGACCATCCAGTTCTGTTACCTGGATGTGCCGCACAGCCACACAGGAAGTTACAGGATTTGCCATTGAGGGAAGATATCTAGATACACGCACATGCTAATATGCACCTATACATAACCACCTGCACACAGCTCTTGAAGCTCCGAGTCTGAACCCATCACCCTTCCTAACAAGCTATTCTAACCCTGCAGAGTCTCCTCCTATTTTAAAATCAGTAGCAGCCCCTAGCAGGCCTTTTCTTCAGGATCCTGGCATCACGAATTTCATGTTAGATGTTCTACAGAGCAGAGCAAATGCATAGGCCTCAGTTCAGCCCAGCATTTAAGTCCATACTTATATCCATCCCTATTCAGTAAAGCAACTTCAGCATTTATTTAAGGTTAGGTTGGCTTTGTGGAACAGGAATGGACTGCTGAATCAGAGCCTTAGGGAGTGCTCAGGTTTTTAAGCGACTGTGTAATCTATTCATCACACAGTCAAACACAAGTTTGTTTGAATGTGCGATTGCTAAATTGCACTTTAAATTTCCAGACGTTTGTGCATGTAAAATCTTAGGCCTACTCTAACTTAACTTTTTGCATTTCCTATCCCTTTTTTAGGAATTTATCTTCCTAATACTCTAAGAATATATGAAGCCTCACCTCTTTGACACTCATTGCACTTAAAAATATATAGGGAAAAGCACACTGAGAATTGCAGTAGCAAACAGATAACACAACTGGGAATAGTGTGCGTTTAAAATTTTGCATAACGGTAACTCTTCTCAAGGTAAAGATGAAAAAACAAGTGAAAGATACTCTTAGCGCCCTCAAACTTCCTTCCTTCTTCATACTTGCTGGAAATCCTGCTTTTAAAAGTGTTCAGCTCGAGGTTTAAAAACCCTGATTTTGTTACAGGGAAAAATATAAAATATTCAAGCCTGGAAGCTTTAGCGCGCTTGGACAGGGGCGGCTCTAGGATTTCTGCTGCCCCAAGCAGGGCGGCACGCCGCGGGGGGCGCTCTAGCGGTCGCCGGACCCGCAGCTCCGGTGGACCTCCCGCAGACGTGCCTGCGGATGCTCCACCGGAGCCGCGGGACCAGCGGCCCCTCCGCGGGAGGTCTACCGGAGCCGCGGTCCCAGCGGACCTTCCGCAGGCATGCCGCCCTCCCGCTGGGACACCGCCCCAAGTGCGCGCTTGGCGTGCTGGGGTCTGGAGCCGGCCCTGCACTTGGAGCAGGGGAATGGATAAAGCAAATATAGCTGACCACACCTTCTTTTTAAGATGTATTTTAGGAGACAGGGTTCCGTGAGAATCTCCCACATTTCCCACCTAAGCATAAATGCCTGGATACCTCAGTTATCACTGCCACACAGATACATAGACAGATTAATGGAAATCAATAGATATTCAGGTAGGATAAACTGTCCTCTTCAAATGCTCTGCATCAGAGTGACTCTCCATTGCAGACTGCCAGTGCAGCTCTGCGCATCGAGCAGAAGAAATTGTTCAACAAATTCATAAGGCGTTCTCTCCCCACCGAGACCATCGTGATACTTCCACACCACTTTGGCCACAAACATGGATCCCCAGTGTGGGATTACATAGCGCTGCCAGTATATCCCCCAGCCAACCTTTTTTTAAGCTAGCCGCAATTTGTTCAACAGCTTCTGCATGCTGTAATTTGCACAGAGAGCCATTCTTTTAGGAACACAAGATCTGCTGCACTAGCTCAGACCACCAATCCATCAAATCAAGTATTCTGCCACCAGCCCTGGGTAAAACTTGACACTACTTTGGAAGGTGGAAAAGAAAAGCATAATACACCTAATTCTTCAATGCAACACACTGGGGAAAATGTACCTTCCTGACGTTCTACATATCATAAACATTCCAAAACAGGTAAGTTTACAAAAAAAGCAGATTGGACACGTGTGCGTGTGTGTGTGTGTGTGTGTCCATCTGTCTGTCCAAGGGATGATTTTCTGATACACCTCTACCTCGATATAACGCAACCTAATATAATATGAATTCGGATATAACACGGTAAAGCAGGGCTCCAGGGGGGCGGGGCTGCACACTCCGGTGGATCAAAGCAAGTTCGATATAATGCGGTTTCACCTAAAATGTGGTAAGATTTTCTGGCTCCCCAGGACAGCGTTATATCCAAGTAGAGGTGTATTATGTATTTGTGGTTTGCTTTCATTCCAATGCCTGTTAACACCACCCAATTGACTAACAACCATAATATGGATGGGCATTATCCACTTAAAATTTTACTTGAAAAAACACTGCAATGTTTGGTTGGCTCCAGATTTTGCTCACAGTACCTTGCACTTTTTTTTGTTACATAATTTGTAGAGTGATAGCATGCAGGCTTTTCCCATGCTCCTTTTTGCTTTAAAATAGGTTAAAGCCAACAGCTTTGCACACACTGGAAACCCCAATAATAATTGTACGCAAAAAGAGGGGAAGCCAGGAAGGTATTTAGTAAGGAAATAATTTTCTCTTCCATTTTTCACTAAAGGATGGTTATAATAATAATGACAATTATTTTAGAACATTAAGAACAATCTTGGCAATGTCCTTTTGTATAAATTATACAAATAACTCCCATAGCCGTTCTTGGATATTTCTCTTCTTCATGGCGTAGCCTCGTCTTGTAGCTTATCACTCTCAGTACTCGGCATCCCTTTTGTGCCCTTCTCTGGGTATTTTTCAAAGGGGTGCAAAATCTTTTTAAAATGTAGTGGCCAAAACTGAATATTTGACCCCAACCTGGAAATAATCAGAGAACTGAAATAATATCTCATCACAACATTCTTCAGCATCTATTTTCCTGCTCCAGCTGAGCCCTGAACTGGCCTTATTAAACTGCCTCTACAGGCTGTAGAGATGTGTTTATATGGGTATCAAGATCCTTTTTCATACTGTTGCAATATAGTTAAGCCCCTTCGTTTTCAGTTTAAACTGATTTCTACCGTAAAAATCCTGGGTTTACAAAAAGTATTATTTGTTTTTTTCCCAATTTTCACCCTACTTTGAATCATTCAAATATATAAAAAATAACTTGTTTTGTTAGGAAATACAATATATTGCATGAGATATATGTATTATAGTATGCATATTGGGGGACAGGAATAGCTCGCTGGTTTGAGCATTGGCCTTCTAAACCCAGGGTTGTGAGTTCAATCCTTGAGGGGGCCATTTAGGGAACTGGAGTAAAAATCTGTCTGTGGATTGGCCCCCCTATGAGAAGGGGGTTGGACTAGATGACCTCCTGAAGTCCCGTCCAACCCTGATATTCTATGAGTAGTCTGTGTGTATATGCAAACCTGCCTGTTGAAGTAAGGCTATGTATTAGTCTAGAAGATACACATAATAAACAAACAGGTGCACATGTACAGATGAATCTCACACCCTGCATGTACACATATCAAGCTGTTAGCAGATAACAGTTTAAAGATCTGACACACTAAAATGGGAAGAAAATGAAAATCTGTAGCCAAATACATTTCAGAACACAAGGAAGTATTCAAAAGTTTAAAACGAGAAAGGGATGAAGTTGAGTGTATGCACTGCAAATGTGTGGCCTACTTATTAAATGTAAATATTTATAGTCTAATAGTTCTAAGTCTTCAACAGTAAACTGTTTATTCAATTGAAAAGTTTTATTTCAGAATCAGAGACAGCATTGTGTTTTGAGTTCTGTTTTAGTTCTGCAGCAAACCACAGTGAATTCCCTTATCAAAGCATTAATCTACTGAATACTTTTTCCCCGTCCTTCCATCCACCAAAATAAACCCCAATATTTACCCAGAAAAAATTAATTGTTTTTTCCACCGATTTTCCACACACACACCCCATGTAGATAGCGCTATGTCAGTGGGAAGGCTTCTCCCACCGACATAGTTAATCCACCTCCCCGAGAGGTGGTAGCTATGTCAACAGGAGCGCTCTCTCCCACCAACTTAGAGCATCTTCATTAAAGTACTAGAGCGGTGCAGCTGCACCAATGCAGCAGTTTAAGTGTAGATGTGCCCTAAAGCACATATATTCTTCACAGACTACTCCGGTTTTCTTCTGGTGGCCTCTCTCCATTCATCATGCAGAACAGTCATAAGGATCGGCAAATTTGACACCACTTCTCTTGTTTTCCCTACATTTTATATTGCAACCAGCTCCTTAATAGCACTTACATTTTATCTTTAATCCATAGCGCTGACACATTTTCAAATCTTTCCACACACATGGTCTTCTTTTTACCACTCTTTCACGTCATGCTTAATGGAAATACTAACTTTTACCCCTTTCAACAACAGAGCTTCATGTATCCAAGAATGCCACTGGTTACTCTAGAATTAATTTGGCACAGAAATATCGGAAAGAAATTATGAGCAAAGTTGCTATTCTTATGCAATTACCATTATGATGAGGCACTTTTAGATCCTAAACTGACACCTCGATCTGTTGGATGTAATAAATATCACCAAATAAATGTACTAATACCTTTCCAGGTCCAGTTAAGAGAAAAAGTGGAAATTCTCATATTCTTTTTTCATTCAGGTATGTTTACTTACTCCAATCTCAATGTAGCAAAATAAATGTGTGGTATGTTAAGTGCATATCGTAATGCAAAGCTATTTTTTCTTTATGGACTGGCAGGTTAATTATTTATGATTAGGTTCAAGGAGACAATATTAAGCAAAAATTTAAATCAGAAGGTAATTTAATTTTTCTGCACATATGGGGCTTTATCATCATACTGGTCAGATACAATAGCCCAGAAAAATACTGATGTTTTAGAAATGGCAAATTAATATTCAGTCAAAAAGAAGTGATTACAGATGTACAGTCTTTGTTTGCTACAGTATTTTAAGCTAGAGAACTGACTTTATCCATCACTGTATGTGCATGTCTTTCATTCATCATTTTCTGCATCCTTGACAGACTGAACTCAGAAGCTACTTATTTGTAAGGCAGCGTATGGCTGCTCTGCTCACACAACATCCTCCTTACTAAATGGATCAGTGCAGGCATCTGCTGCAGGAGGCAGCTAATTTTCTCCTCCACTACATAGGATGGGATGTGTCACAATGAGTCCTTTCATGTCTGACAGAGATCAGATGGCAGAGAGAGAAAATTAAGATGGAAATGCACCATTAAAAAGAAAAAATGTGCTGGTGATATTTGCACTTCCCAATGGCACAAAGCCAGTGGTTTTCACTTTATCAGACACTTATAACATGACTGACGGCTTGATTGTCAGCAGGCATAAACTGATATAGCTCTGTTGACTTAACTGAAGCTGCACTGATTTACTCCAACTGAGAATCTAGCCCTGAATATAGTCTCTTCCTTGATTAACTGGTACAACTGGTCTCTACCCTATGCTGCAATGAAAATATTTAACTTTTACATATGGCAAAGACTAGCAAGTTGACAATAATGGATTTAAAGAAAGACAGTGAAGCTAAGGTCAATGTCACCATTGGTGTAAATACAGAAAGCATTTTCATGATGGCAATGTGTATTAAAACACTGTGAAAAGTTATTTTCTCCTCTCTAAGCAGATGGTGAAAATGATGTAATCGAATACATGACAAATACACATCTGCAGCTAAAGATCATTGCCTCTGGTCCCACTGGTGATATCCAATTGACAACACAGCTGGTTTAATGTAGCATTACTAGTAAAACATATATGGACACTTAAAACTAAAAGGTTCGATCCTGCAATCCCTCTGTGTACAAAGCTCCCATGGACTTCAACAGAAGTTCTGCTTGCAGGATCAGGTCCAAAAGAGTTTAAACATCATGGCCAAACTCCTCATATTTCTAACCATGCTGTATCTCTCTTGCCTTGCATGACCGTTATCTACCAAATCTTCCAGAGCAGATAGACATTCTCACACTCTCTTCTTGTGCATTCTGACAGTTATTCATTACAGCTCCCAGAATTTCAACACAGACAATGGTATGATGCTTTGCAAAGAGAGAAGTAGAATATTAGATACAGCAGAAGTGTGAGCTCACAGATGCTATATAAATAACTGCTAGGATATGCTTGTTTTCAAACCAATCATGCATTATACTTTACATAACTATGTTCTGCAAACCCTACCCTGGCATAGTCATATGGCCCTGTCCTGCAAATCCTTACACACGTATTATTACTCATGTGAGTAGTCCTCTGAAGTCAATAGGTATTGCTCACATGAGAAACATGACATGAATGTAGAACTCATTGCAGTGCTAGGGTCTCAAATTGTTTAGAGTGAGTAAAAAGTGGTTAGCTGTCATTTTCACCTATAGACATAGTTGGTGGTGTTTTCAAAACTGCTCAGCATGAAATGCAGCTAATCCTGCTCTCACAAACGCCAAGGGGAGTTTCCTCACTGACTGCTAAGGGAGCAGAGCGGGGGCAAAACTGAGCGCTTTTTGAAAATTCCACACGTTGTGGAAACTTGTTATTTATACAAACCCCTCCAAACTAAAGTAAAAACATTATGTAAGGGAAATTTGCTTCAACAACTAAAATAAAGTAAATAGCTACAAGAGCTAGTTACAGGTTCACTAAACTTTTGGTACAATTACAAAAATTAAACTAAATCTTCTGAAAATATATGAAAGAGCATAGCCATATATTTGCTGTCAAAAATGCGCTTGAATTTGGGGATTTTGATGGAACAAGATAGCTGCCCCTTTGCCAGACTGGCAAAGTTTCCTTTTCCTAGGCTGAACCTGAGATCCAAGGGGATGCTAAAACCTTAAAGATGGTGGCCTGGGGGGGCCGGGGGGGAGAGTTGAATGAGCTGTCAGCAGCAGCTAGGGGGGAATCTCTAACACAGACTCACAGCTTGCAACAATGCAGTCTGCTTTGTCCAACTCACAGGTGGAGGTAACTGAGCTGAATGGAGCTCACTAAAGCTTGCAAGGAAAGATTAAGGAGTAGCTAGGGGAAAATATGCACATAGGGCTTTTTGCTTTATCCCTTTGTACTGTACCTTTGGGTGAAAGAATAAATAATACTTTGTTTTGAAGAAGCTGCTTTGGATTCACTAGAATCAGCTCGCTGGTCTCAGACACCCAGAAAAAAAGGGCTTACAGGTGCCAAACACAATTGTGCCTGTCAGGTTGGCACAGTTGGTAAACAGGGGCTGGTAGCTCAGAGATCCAGGCTGAGTGGTTGGACCACATGGTTCCACCCATAGTGAGGTAGGAGAAGCCAGGCCCTTCACTTGAGGACTGAATGAGGGGGACTGGAAGGCGCCCTAAAGGGCAGATCACCCTGTAACCATGACGCCTCTCTTTTGCTGTTCTTTCCTCTCTTCCCTTGTCATTCCTTTTGGGTGAGTCTGTCTTGGTTTCTTTACAAAAAACACAAACCTGGAACTGAACTTTAGCCTCTACTTAAAACTGATTTGTTCTCTCTTTTTTCCAACAAAAGCATTGAATGCCATTTTAAAAACTTTCACTCAAGGAATTTCCCCCTTGAAAACTCTTACACCTTTTAAAAAAAATTAAAACTGTAGAAATACAAGGCTACTCTATTTTTCAGCTGTAATTATTTTACTATTTTCCCTCTCTCTTTGATTGTGTGTGTGTGTTCGATAAGAATTAGCAAAAGTCTTGTCTGACGGTGTGCATCACACTAAACCAAGGCCCTGGCAACATAACCCCAAATCCATATTACTGTGAATACTGCAGCAATAAACCATTAACAAATAATATATGTGACTGAAAAATTAAGATGTCCTGGAAAAAACTATTCAATTCTCACAACTCCTCCTCTTAAAGGGATCGCTTCGTTTCCTTAGTTAAATTTACTGCTGGACAAAACCTCATCTGTTTCCAGAAAACTTTACACATACTGTTATTTTGAATTCTTTCCTTTCCTGACTTGGGCCCTGGTTCTGATGGACTCAGGACTCCTCAATGTGCATGAAGTTAAGCACAAGCCTCCACTGAAGCAGTTCTTAATAATACCACCTCCTAATCCTTAGATAGCATTCACCATCAGTCCATCTCAATGTGCTTTACAGAGGAGGTCAGCATCATTATCCCCATTTTATAGATGGGGAAACCGAGGCACAGACCAGGAAGTAACTTCTCATTCAGCAGGCCAGTGACAAAGCTAGGAACAGAACCCAAGTCTCCTGAGTCCCAGTCCAGGATTCTAGCCACTAGACCATGCAATCTACCTGATAAAACTAGTGGGACAATGCAGCACTATTGCTTACCTGGGCCTGCTTCTACACTCTGCAAAGGGACCACTCTGCAACAAAAATAAGTCTACTCACAGGTCTGCAAGCCGGGGTGGGGAACTTGCTGCTTTGTTTAACTGCCTCACAAGAGTAGGGGGAAAATTCCTGACTAAACAAGAATGGAGGGAGGGTGAAGCATGGCTCCATCCCATAATACTCAGTAACCAACCCAGTTAATGCTATCATGACCACTTTACTGCACTACTCTCTCTGAAGTCAACAGGAACACAGATTTCAGTGGCAGCAATATCAAGCCCCTAATGACTCTATGGAAAATGAATCACCCCCCTCACCTCAAATACCAGAATTCTAGGTTAAGAAATGAAACCGGCTTTCCAGTTTCAGAAGGACTGAAATCCCCTAATACCCAGTTACTATAGTAGGCAATGTTTAGAATGCTGCCTTCAGTGATTGATACCCAATTAATACCTAAAAGCACCTTGAATTCCAACCTAAGGGCTCGCCTTCACCACAGCGTTGGCTCATGTTACCTACACTCCAGTTACCCTAGCTCGAGCGAGAGTGGTCACAACACCACACTACACCAAACTGCAAAGAGAGATTGGATCAGCAGCACAGAGTAGCAGAGTCCCTGCTGCATTGCAAGCTCCAGCGTCAACAGCACTCACACTTCAACCCTCAGCCGCTGACAGACCAGCTAGCTCAAGTTTTAAGCACTATTTAACTCAGGCTAGTGACTGTTCTGGGTGGTTGGGAGTCGGGTTAGGGGCAACACTAGAGTTATAGTCCTCATTCCTCAAACTAGCACTGCAGTGAAGACAAGTCCTAGGATATGTTGACAGTATAATTAGAGGAGGAGTTTGCAGCTCATGTAGACATACCGGTGCTAGCTTTAACAGAGCTAGCACAGCTAAAAATAGCAGCACAGGCCTGGCCACAGAGGTTGTACAAGGCCATCCAGAACCCTGGGTACGAACTCACAATGCTAGCTGATGCTGGAGCCTATGTCACCGCATCTTCACTGCTATTCTTAGCAAGATTAAAGCTATCGCAAGTATGTCTACATGAGCTGCAAACCACACTTCCAATGGCAATGTAGACGTACCCTCAGTGGCACTAATGCTCGAGACACGATACAATTTCTTTAGCAAAAGGATCAATACTTCTCTCGTTTCTCCAGGAAAAGCTAGGTCATTAGTAAAAGACAATTCCTAGCCCCTCTGAAATCAGTAGGGCTGGGATTTCATCCGGTAGCCGGTAGTAAATTTGGATTAATTTTTTGAAAAAAAAACCATTAAGCTCTCTCTGGTTTTACCAAAGAAAAAGAATATCAATTTGATTTTGCCATGAAGTATGCATTTGGTTACCTCCTGTAATTCTTAACCTGTTTACAAATTATTCTATGCTTTAGAAATTGCTACTCTAACATCTATGAAGCTTATTTCCTTCAAGCGGGCATGAAACCCCCTAAATATTTTTAATGAAACATTACTTTGAATTGCAGAGCAGCATATTCAAGTAAATAGGACTTAAAATACCTAGTCATATATATTGTCATTAGTAACTGAAGGATGCCCTTGAGATTGCACATTGTTATGTATGTTGGTCCTTGCAGTAGTAAATTGCTATTTGCTTCTCTCAGTTCGGATGTCTGCAACTTGACAAACACTTACTGCACTCAATTTATGAAGCAGATTTCCATTTACCAAAGAATTGTAAAAAATGTAATCATGTTACATTTTGAGACATGGATTAAATGTCTCAATAAACACATTGAATGACTTTGATTGTTCACACACCTGGAATCTCTGTTTTTTTCAAACTACAATCCTCCTTACCACTTCTGACTGAAACTGGGGGGGCGGGTCCTATAGCCTTTAGATGAAACATATTTTGCTCTTGTTTTTTATGTATGAGCAGTGCTTGTGTTCTATTTATGTTTCAAAGTTATGAGTGCCCAAGTTTTAAGAGGGCATGCTTACTTGTTGATACAGTATATCTGAAAACTGTAGGAGGAAGAAAACTATATTACCAAAGGCACCAAATTCACAAAGCTGTTAAATCATCACATGGGAAGTAATAAATTCCCTCTTATTTCTTAAGTCCCTTGTAATGCAGTCTTAAACACAGAACAAGACAAAGTTTATTTAGCCTAATGTAGAAAAAATATACTAATCAATATAAGATTATGAGCCAATCTTGCTCTCCTTTCGCAGGCAAAATGCTCAATGAAGCTTAAGTGTAGACTCAAGCCTTTAGTTAGGGGAAGGGATGATGTACACACAGCTGTCAAGAATATAGATTCAGGTCCACCCTGGGAGAGACACATACAGAACTTTGTGTTCCTCTGAACTATCTACAGTTCATCAAGAGAACACGCTCAAGCATGTGCTTCCATACTGGGGATTAAGGTGTATGCTTCCCTTGCCAAATAAAAGTTCCGCTTTTTAACATGAGGGCGCTTGTGGACTTGTAATACACAATCAGTCTGTGGAGTAACATACTCCTTCAGCAGCAGGGTTGCTGGAACAATTTTTATAGTGAGGGTGCTGAGAACCATTGAACGAAACTACAAACCCCTATATATAATGGAAAACACATCAAGCGAGGGGGTGCAGCAGCACCCTTAGTTCCAGCACCTATGTTCAGCAGTGGTGGGTACTGACAGTTAAGAGCTACTTTAATTCTGGAGTTTTACTCGCAGCATTTATTTGAAATCACACATCTCATTTTTAAATGAAAAATCTTGTTGAATAGCCTAGCCTTTCACACTCTTGCCCTTTTCTGAGCACTGGCAGACAACGGCACAGCACTGCACAGATAGTAGGAAAGTTTCATTTAGGGCCAAATTCTGCTCTTGAGTGCATATGCAGCTCTCAGAAGTTTCCAAGGGAATCATGTATCAGAGGGGTAGCCGTGTTAGTCTGGTTCTGTAGAAGCAGCAAAGAGTCCTGTGGCACCTTATAGACTAACAGACGTTTTGCAGCATGAGCTTTCGTGGGTGAATACCCACTTCTTCGGATGCAAGCAGTGGAAATTTCCAGGGGCAGGTGTATATATAAGCAAGCAAGAAGCAAGCTAGAGATAACGAGGTTAGATCAATCAGGGAGGATGAGGCCCTGTTCCAGCAGCTGAGGTGTGAAAACCAAGGGAGGAGAAACTGGTTCTGTAATTGGCAAGCCATTCACAGTCTTTGTTTAGTCCTGAGCTGATGGTGTTAAATTTGCAGATGAACTGGAGCTCAGCAGTTTCTCTTTGAAGTCTGGTCCTAAAGTTTTTTTGCTGCAGGATGGCCACCTTAAAATCTGCTATTGTGTGGCCAGGGAGGTTGAAGTGTTCTCCTACAGGTTTTTGTATATTGCCATTCCTAATGTCTGATTTGTGTCCATTTATCCTTTTCCTTAGAGACTGTCCAGTTTGGCCGATGTACATAGAAGAGGGGCATTGCTGGCATATGATGGCATATATTACATTGGTGGACGTGCAGGTGAATGAACCGGTGATGGTGTGGCTGATCTGGTTAGGTCCTGTGATGGTGTCGCTGGTGTAGATATGTGGGCAGAGTTGGCATCGAGGTTTGTTGCATGGGTTGGTTCCTGAGCTAGAGTTACTATGGTGCGGTGTGCAGTTGCTGGTGAGAATATGCTTCAGGTTGGCAGGTTGTCTGTGGGCGAGGATTGGCCTGCCACCCAAGGCCTGTGAAAGTGTGGGATCATTGTCCAGGATGGGTTGTAGATCCCTGATGATGCATTGGAGGGGTTTGAGCTGGGGACTGTACGTGATGGCCAGTGGAGTCCTGTTGGTTTCTTTCTTGGGTTTGTCCTGGACAATGATCCCACACTTTCACAGGCCTTGGGTGGCAGGCCACTGACTTCCGTGGGAATAGGAATGGGCCAATGGAGCTGAACCTTGCATGAAGCAAGTGCCTTCAGCTGTGTTTCACGCTTAGAATAAACAGTTCTGCTTTGCACAGAATTTGAGAATGCAAGGGAAAAGCACCATTAAGAAAACAGCACAAGACATGGACTACTTTCAACATGATTTTAGACTGTGCTTGTAAACAGTCAGAGGGGAAGACGAAAACAAAATACATCTTTGTTTGCTTCTGAATTCAAATTAATAGCTATTCAGGAGTGCACTCTGAACATTACTGCCACCTTGAGACCCGCACTTCTTTGTCACATGTGACTTGACAACTCTCTCTCCCTTCAATGTCAGACTCCAGGGAAACAGCTGACTACTTCAAGTACCATTTATGGCAACAAAGCTAATATTAACAAACTGGAAATCACCAACAGTTCCTGACATCAATGCCTGCAATGGCAACCTTTGCTAACTGGCTTCTTTAAAATAAAGGTTTTTGGTTGATGGAGAAAATAAGGTCCAAATCCTGCTCACCCTACCAATTTACTGTCTTCAGCAGGAGTATTCCCATTGGTGAACTAAGGGAGAAGGATTTGGCTGTCAGTCCATACTCAGGAAAGCCTCATTTTAAAGCAATGCCAGCTTTACCTGAGGGAGAACTGCAAAATCTGGCCTCTGTGTGTTTACAAAGAGTGGGTCACTATCCCTTAATATAAATGATACGTCTATATTGGTTATCCACTTCTCTCTTCCCATCCATCCCTTTCTTCATTACTTTTAGCTTTAAAGTATAAAGAGACAATGAACATTGCTGCTTATTAATAACTTTTTGCATTTTTTACTCTTTATATGATTTCAAATATTATCAAAGTAGTTTTACTTCAGCAATACTAATACATGTATTATCTTGCTACAACAAACTTGGACAAATTCAGCAGTGATGTAATTACATGCAAGATACAAGTGTGTTGTAAAGCCTATGTATTGGTGAGCAGGCTATCTAACAAAGTAATTATACAGTCAATGTAACTGCTTTATCTCATGCCCTCTCTTTGCTGTTTGTCCAGCTACGCCTTCTCTTCCTGCCCCTCGGATTGGCATAATTGGGCACCAAAACTTCAGCGGAGAGATAAGATTGCCAGTGATGGATATAAACTCAATGTCCAGCCAGACCACCTTAAGAACCTAGCCAGAGATCGATCCAGGTGGCACTTAATCTATAAGGTGGCCATATCTCTTTGGGATTTGCCACAAATTGATTGGGATGATTCAGAGCAGCTCTAACTTACACTGGGAACCAGACTGGAGCACAACTGGCACAAAATCAGGGAAGTGCAAAGGTGAGTTTCACACCACCTCCTCCAACCTGCTCTGTGTACCACAACTGAGAATCTGGCCTCCGACAGATGTCAAACTGGTGCAAATTACACAACCATTCTGTTGACACCTGCTTCCTTACCCACTTACCACTGAGTGCAACTTGCAAAACCATTTGCATCAAAGATGAATTTGGCACAAAGACTTCCATCAGAATTGTACACTAAAATGCACAATGAGAACACTGGGCTTGATCCTCAGCTGGTGTAAACTGGCATAGTTCCACTGCAGTCAACAGAGCTAAACCAGTTTACAGCAGCTGAGGATCTGGCTCCTATTTTTGAATTGGGGTGAATATTAAAAATATGGTAAGAAGAAAAGATGATCAGTTCCAAATCCTTGAGCTGAATTTTAAAAAAATGAAAGAAAAATAAAAAACGTTGGGTTGGAAGACTCCTGAAATCCAAGATAGCAAAGGGTGAGCAAATGACATTACCCACGATTATGACAGCATCATTCCAGAAGCTGAAAAACGTACACAGATTTGTTGATTCAAATAGAATGTATAACTAGAACTAAATATTCTGACACACATTCAGAAAATCACAGTAGGTTGTCACTTATCTGCTATGCCATATCACTGACAAGCTGCACTGAAGCACAGTGCATTCAAAAGGCACATACTTCCCCTTAAAGAAATCATTTTCTTAAGATATTTAATATATGTTCCATTTGCAGCAACAAGTAAAAGATTCCGTTGAATTACAAACTTGCAAGGCTGCCACCAGTAGCAAATTCATTTAAAACGAGCAAAGAACAAGAACATATACCAGACTCACAGTACAACTCAGTGCAAAGGAGGAGATTTTCTATTAAAGTTGGCTACAATGACAATTGCATAATACAGAAGCAAGTGCGATCCTCATGTTCAGCCAGCCAAGTTAAAATGGAATCCAGGAGAAGTCTATGAAGACACTAGTAAAATAGGTCTTTATAACATCTTGCAAGTTCTATCCTTCTGACAGAGCAGTCCTCACTCTACCTTTTTTCCCCTGGTGTAAACAATTAGCTTTCCCCACTATGTCTAATCTTACTTACAGTGAAATTACAAATGAAAAGTGAAAAATCACTTTTTAATCCCAAAATATCAGAGTACTTCCTAAGCATTAATTGAGTCTCACAACACACTTCTAAGACAGGTCAGTATTGTATCCATTTTAGAGATGATTAAACTGAAGCATGGAGAGTTTACCTGCTTTCCCCCAGGTCTCCCAATGAGGCAGAGGCTGTACCAACAGCAGACTCCAAGAGTCCCATCTCCCTGTCCTCTGCATTAACCTCTGTGTTTAACCAACATATCTAATAAAGATAACCATATTAATACGGCTGAAGTGTTCAATACAGAGACTTGAACACAGTAATTTATGCAGAACCTGTAATCATCCACCACTCTACAAAGTTTACAAAATCTAAGTACACATACGTGCACCAAAATTTGTATAGAGCTGCAATGCACTGTTAAAGAACTTGTGCATTTCAACACAGACATTGCTGCATTTTAGCGGTGAGGGAGATACCACACAACATGAACAGGAAGCGAAAAATATCTTGTCCAATAGAAGCTGTTTGTGGAATTTAGACAGGCAGAATGTAATAACCCCCAACTATCTCATGCTCACATCACCCAGCCTATCACCCCCATCCTTGCAAAAAGTGCTCTGATGATCACAAGCAGTCAGAACATTGGCTTTGTGTTTAACTCAGCGGACACCACCTCCAATGGTACAGTTCCTGTTAGCATGACATGGGGGGCTTGGTTCAATACTGACTCAAAAGGCAGCATGTCACTTCCAGAATGCCCAGTACTACTTCCAGGAGCACACTGGATTGACCTTGTGGATCCCTCATCCAAGTACTACTTAGGCATGACTGCTAAGCTTGTGAGATCTTATAAGGACACGGATTGAGGCAGTATGAAAAGAGTGTGTGAGTTACAATGCAAACTTGGATGTAATTTAGGCCACTATGGCTGCCACAGATAAGAAGCTTGAAGATGTTGGAATAAAACTGCAGGAGACTGAGAAGAAAATTGAGGACTTGAAGGCAACAGCAGATGGGCAAAATGCTGTGATTTCTGATAACAGTAAGAAGTGTAAAATATTGAAAAATCAATTTGATTTTTGACCTTGTGGATGAGCTCAGGGAGTAGTCTCATGTTAGATGGGATTCACAAAGGCATAGAGACATGGGAGACTGAAGTAATATTTTCTAAATGAATATAGCAGGTTCTCTGGTAAAATTAATTTCATTTCCCTCTACAGCACATATTTTTCCCAGGAAAGCCATCAAGAGAATTTCCTACATGGAACTCTTACAAACTAAGAAAATGTCCCAATAACAATCCTCACTCATGCTTTGGAGCATTGCAGATCTCTTTGAATGGTCAGGAAGGACTTTTTCCTCCCACACACAGTTACATAGACTTATGCATTACAAAGTTTTTATGCACATTTTTTAACCTTCCTCTTAAGCATCAACTTCTGATTTCTGACAAATACGCTAGATTATATGAACCATTATGCCAATAAATATATTCCCAAACCACCACAATATTTTATATTTTAAAAGAGGCAGAGTGTTCCTGAGAGATGGAGGATGGCTGCAAAAAATCATGATGACTTTTCAAATTTGACAGAGAAATTTACCGGTACTTTGTGGTGCTTATTACATAATTTGCTCCCATAGCTGTCTTTTGTTGGAAGTTATTAGTTTGGGCTGGTTAGAGTGACACTACAATTGTTATTAAATCCATTATGAGCCCATATGTTCAAGTGATTTCAACTTTCTTCAGTAATTATATTCTTTGGATTGACATTTATTAATGCAAGTTCATAGTCTTGTAATGGAAAACACGCCCACTGGTTCACAGAGTTTACCCCCAACACAAGTATCGGGGGTAGCCGTGTTAGTCTGTATCCACAAAAACAACAAGGAGTCCGGTGGCACCTTAAAGACTAACAGATTTATTTGGGCATAAGCTTTCATGCATAGGCCATGCATCTGAAGAAGTGAGGTTTTTTTACCCCTAAAAACTTATGCCCAAATAAATCTGTTAGTCTTTAAAGGTGCCACCGGACTCCTTGTTGTTTTTATCCCTATACAAGTGCAGAATATACTTCCCTCTACCATACTGACACCATACCAAAAGGTATTTTAAAGTCCTGAGGTGTTTCAAAAATAATGGGTAAAAATCCATCTGGCTGTTGTGGTGATATACAAGCATGAAAAAAGGTCCATGGTTTGATTTAATGAGCATGTTAGTAATTGAAGTTGTAGCATGAATTCAAGTGGGGAAAAGTTACTGCTGAGTGGAAGACACAGGAAAATGGTCACTGTCACATCCTAGAAACTAAGGGGTTGCTAACTTTGTGCAGGGGAGGGAAATACAAGAGTCTAAAAAATAAATATATTATTTTCTTGGGAGTCATCGGTTGGTCAATTTCCTCCTCTCGAGGGCCCAAAACAAACAACTTTATCTTCTTACATTTAGAGAGATAAACAAAGGGATTCCCTGTTTGCTACAGTCAAACAGAGCCTTCATGGCTCTCCCTTCTTAAACAAACGTATAAGAAAGAACCTATATGGGGAAGAGATTTCCAATAGCAGAGGACTGTTTAATCTAGCAGGCAGAGTCAAAATAAGATCCAGTGGCTTGAAATTTTCTAGATTCAATTTCCGACAGGCAATAGGGTGCAGAGTTTTAACACTGAGGGTAATTAACCACTGGGATAACTTTCCGAGAAATTTGGTAGATTCTCCTCAAGACTGGATGTCTTTCTCGATGTGCACTAGTTCAGCCAGAAATTATGGTCTTGATGCAGAAATTTTTGAGTGAAATTCTATGCAGGAGGTCAGAGTAGGGCACCATCCTGGTCCCCTTGTGGCCTTAAAATTTGTAAGGTCCTCTTTTCAGCAGAATGGAACTCAACAATTCAAGTACCCCCTTGAGATATCTAAGCAAGTAAGAGAACACTGCTTCCAGGGCACAAAGTCATGTGTCTTCTCTACTCAGTTGGAAGGAAACGAAACTCCTTCCCCTCCAGGAGGCCCCTCCCAAGAAACCCACGCCCCTTTATGACTGCCTATTAACAAGCTTGAACTGATAGGCATTCACTCCAAAGCTGGAATCTAATGCAGCCTTTCCCATGACTGAATCCATTCACTCTCCAGCTGCATGTGGGACATACACATCTTGTCACAGAAGAAAACAGGTTTTAAAAATTCATCCACAGCAGACAGAGAAAATATTGGAGTGATAAGCGAGATCCTCTACACTTTCCATAGTAGAGATGAGTCAGCCAGGATTGTTTAGGACTGGAGGGCACCAAACTCCACTGTGGCCCTCTAGTCCACCCACTGTGGAAACATAACCTTGGCTTATTGGGTTGTTTTATAGTTTTTTTCATGGGATTTCTGTGACTTGGCTTGGTGTGACAAAGGAGAAGGGAATTTATGGGCCTACATGCTTCCATTCCAGTCTTGATTAGGATTTGGTCTGATACTCATCAGGATCCCTCACCACAACAGCATTTTATAATTCCACAGGATACACAATTCCAAATGGGCCCCATGCAATGCATGTTGATGGTCTGCAGAGAATTGGCTGCTCCAGAAGTACTGACTCCCTCCTTATTTTCAGCTGCCAAACTACATTAAAAGCCCTAAAAAACACATTGAGGAGTTTTCTAAGCAAGTGTTGTAGTTGCCCCAGAAATAGTTAGTGATCATGAACAGGAGAGAAGGTGGTCCATAGAATAACCAATGGAGGGATAGTGATCCATGAGACATTCTCAGCATTAAAACACAATCCACACAATGAAAAAGTTTGAGTATCCCTGGAATAGAGGCTCTGGTGACGTGTTCAATGAGAAGGAAATTGTCTGGATTCTGAAGGGACTTCTGTGATGTTTGGATTGTATTCTGGCATAATGCTCACTCACTGTTTGATATACTCCCACGTTATCCTCTATTCATCCAAAAACATAATGAAAAACATTTGCATTCATTGTTGTATCTGGCATCAGAACGCTGAAGACTGCTGTACCCACTCTTAGAACTTTAAAATGAGATACTCTTTCACATTATGTTAGTATTGATGATGATGACTTGAACTGAAAGGATAAATCTGTAGTATTTAATCACATGACTCACCTTTATTGAATACACAGGTACATACAGAACACATTCTATGTTCATTTAGTAGCTTCTAGCATAATACATCCCCCATAGTATTTACCCAAAGAGGTCTCTTCTCCCTTGCCTGTGATTTAAATTCTAATCTTTGATACAGCAAACAGCAGTTCTACTGAACTGACTTTATTAGGACGGACATTTTCAAAGCCTTTTGTAAGGTATAATATGAGCTAGGCAATTGGTTTTAAAGAGTCACTCTGCTAAAATACTCTAATTCCAAATCTGGCCACTTCTTTCTCTGAACCTTAGCCAAGATTAAGCCCTTTCTATCTGTCCACACTGCTCAAACTATCATCCAGGCTCTTATTATCTCCCATCTTAACTATTGCAACCTTCTCCTCTCTGACCTTCCCGATACCTTTCTCCACTCAGGCCCATTCAAAATGTTGCTGTTAAAATCACCTGGCTGGCCTATCATTCCAACAATGTCCCACCAATTCTAACTATGAGTCCCTGCTCTTCCATCACATCAAGTTCTCTCTCTCTTGTCCAACAATGTCAGCCTCCTTCATTTGTTTGTCCAATTCTTCCATAAGCCCCTTTGTACTTTTCTCCATCCTGCCCCTTGGACACCTGGGATGTCCTTCCCAAACTGGCCATAAAGACACTACCCTGAACTCCTTCAACATCCATCTCTACACCCATCAGAAAGGCTGGACTTTCGTTTCCCTGGAAGGACTCAGACTAACTATCCAGTCAACAAGAGGGAAACCAAAGAAGTGGCCACACCTGATGGAGGAAAGGTAAGCCAGCAGACAGTGGCTCCTGCATTTTTATCCATAGATGGTTAGGCCTTGGGGTCAGTCTGATCACCCCTGGTAATCTACTCCTGGCATTGGCTAAATTATCCATTTGTCAACCCAGGAAGAAGAAGCTAGATCAGGAAGCTCTCTGTGGATGTGGGATCTTCTTCCAAACACTTGTTAGAGCACATGCTTGCTTGACTCCTTTCTGTAGCACTGGGTTCTGTCCAAGGATCTCTGCTCAAGATCCCCTTCTGGATCCTTCATTGTGAGCCTTTGACCCCCCCCCTCTCTTCTTTGTATTTTGCCCAAGAAATGAGTCGATCCTTCTGCCTTTGTTTTCCCTCCTCAGTGTTGAGAGAGGCCACTGTAAAATAAACTGGTCTCCTCTGGTAAAGAATTCTTCAAACAGGGTGTCTGGCACCAAGACATCTCTGGGCTAGTGCATGAGACTCTTATTCTAGGCTTCCCTAGATGTAGCATCCATATGGAGAGCAGTTGTGTTGGTGGGTATTGGATAGTGAGATCCTAACTCATTGGACATCTTGTAGAGTAAGACTAGAATTTTGAATCTTGTGCAACAATGGACAGGAAAGGAGCAGTGTATGCAAAGCATGAGTGTGATATGTTCACACCAGTCTTGCTACCTTAATGGTGCATGCTATATGAGCTGTATTTACCATATAACAGTTACATTCAGCCCCTGATACTGAGAGCTCCAGCAGCCTAACCTGCAAGTGATGAACGCATGGATCACAGTGCTTGAGTCCTCAACTGATCAGAGAGGTGGAAAGTGTTCCCCGTCACTGCTGCAATCTGTGTAGCTAGTTGCTACGAGGAGTTCAACATAACCCCAACCCTATGCACTACTTTGAAGAATGATGGTCAGTAGTGTTCCCTCTAATTTTTTATGTCCATGTGCGGAATGAATTTTGTTATGTGCACCAATATGGAGGTGATGTGTGACACATCATTTCCATACTGGTGCACATAACAAAATTCATGTGGCGGGGGTGGGGCCGAGGGGTTCAGAGTGTGGGAGGGGGCTCAGGACTGGGGCAGAGGGTTGAGGTGCGGGGGGGGTGAGGGCTCTGGTTGGGGATGAGGGGTTCAAGGTGCAGGAGGGGGCTCAGTGCTGAGGCAGAGTGTTTGGGTGTGAGGGGTGCAGGCTCTGAGGTGGGGCCAGGGATGAGGGGTTTGGGGTGCAGGCTGCCCCAGGGCTGCTGTAGGAAAGAAGACTCCCCCCAGTCCTCTCTCGCCACAGCAGCTCAGGGCTGGGGGAGAGGTGCCTCTCCCCAGCTGCGGCGGCTGGGCTGGGCTGGGCCAGGCCGAGGGACGGGTGCTTCTCCCCGCCACAGCAGGTCCACGCTGAGGGAGACGCATCTCTCCCTGCCACAGCCCTGAGCCCCTGCGTGGGGCTTAATAGGCAGCTGCACAGCTGCGCAGCTTAGAGGGAACTTAGGTGGTCAGATGCATTGATGGGATTGGTACCTTAGTCAACTCCTGCAAGTGCTTTATTCTTCCTACTAGGGGTGGCAATTGCAGCTAACTCATGCAATTAATGGAAAACAAATTAAATAGATTTTTAAAAATAGTGGCAATTAATGACAGTTTTAATAGCACTGTTAAACAATAATAGAATACCAATTTAAAATTATAAATACTTTTGGATGTTTTTCTATATTGATTTCAATTACAACCGAATACAAAAAGTACAGTGCTCACTTTATATTACAAAAGTGCCATGTGAATGTCTGTTCTCACTTTCATGTGACATTGTAAATAAAAAGCAGGCAGCATTATCTCCTGTAAATGTAAACAAACTTGTTTGTCTGAGTGATTGGCTGAACTAGAAGTAGGACTGCGTGGACTTGTAGGCTCTAAACTTTTACACATTGTTTTCTTTTTAACTGCAGTTATATATTATATATATATATATATATATATATATATATATATATATATACATATACACACACACATTTGTAAGTTGCACTTTCACGATAAAGAGATTGCACTACAGTACTTATACAAGGTGAACTGAAAAATACTATTTCTTTTGTTTATCTTTTTACAATGCAAATATTTGTAATCAAAAATATAAACTGAGCCCTCTACACTTTGTATTCTGTGTAGTAACTGAAATCAATATATTTGAAAATGTAGAAAAAGTCCAAAATATTTATAATAAATTTAAATTGGTAATATTATTAACAGTCCAATTAAAACTGCAATTAATCATTACTTTTTAAAATCTCACAATTGTGATTTTTTTTCCATCGTTAGACAGCCCTACTTCCTACCTTTTTCACTTCTGCATTCTCTAAATTATGACTGAACCAAATAATTTTCATGTTTATTTCTTTCCAGCACTGAAATGAAGGAAGTTGCATCATTTGAGAAGTATTAGTGCATGTCCATGGTAACTCAGTTTCTCCCAGTAATTTTATATGTATATATAAATATTTCATACAAAAAGCTCCAGGCAAAGAACATATATGGTGCAAAGTAAAGTGCTCATTCGGCGTTTGCACGCTTTGACAAGCACATGTGCAAATCCAATGAAATCCAGAGATGATATCTATTCATGGAAATTCCCATTCAGTATACACATAACACATATCTACTGTGCCAGTGGAACACTGGGAGATTATTAGTATTAAATGTTTTAACAGTGAACATGCATTAAATATGGGCTTCTTTTCCAGACCAATGTAAGGCAGGTATGACATATGGACTACATCTCTGTCAAATGTCAAGTTTTCAACACCTTCCTCTGAGGTGCTAAAAAAAGTCACAACAATTGTTTCTTAGCAGAAAATCTGATTTTTTTCAATCCTTATATCTTTGAAATGTGTTTGATGAAAAATGTTCTCCTTATCTGGGAGCAAGAATACCTATTTTTTGGTGAAATGCTAAATCGTTGGGAAAGTTATAAGCAACTAAAAATGATATTTTTAATGGAAACATTTAGGTAACCTTAACTATAAGTGTTGCCACATGTGCTAGCTCTAATACATATGAGAACAGGTTGAAAAAATGGGGGGGGGGGGGGTGGAAATCTTCTACAAACATTTTCATTGAAAAAAAGATCTGCTTTTCATTGGAGCATATTTCCTGTTAGCTTTTTGCCCAGCTCTAGCCACTGATATTGAATATGATGGACGAAAGCACAGAATCCTGCTGGATTCCATGTGACAGCCATTAGACTGGATCCAGTAATGCACTTAAACATGTGCCTAGCTTCCATTATGTGAATAACTCCATTAATTTCACTAGGCTACTCACATGCTTAAAGTTATACAGGGGCTCTCCTGGATTGGGGACCAAGTATAGAGAGTGAAGCCTAGTCTACATTAGTCTGTTATTTCGGAATTAGCTGAGCTAATTCGGAAAAAAAATGATTCCGTCCACACGACCTAATCATTTTTTCGATTTAAAGGGCTCTTTAATCCGATTTCTGTACTCCACCTTGGCAAGTGGAGTGGCACTTAAATCGAGATCGCAATCCCAGGTTAAAGGTATTGTGGATGCAATTCAACATTATTGGCCTCCGGGAGCTATCCCAGAATGCTCCCTTGTGACCACTCTGGACAACACTCTCAACTCCGATGCACTAGCCAGGTGGGCAGGAAAATCCCCGGGAACTTTTGAATTTCATTTCCTGTTTGGTCACCATCAGCACAGGTGACCATCAGCACAGTCCACCATCACAGGTGACCATGCAGAGTCCACCATCACAGGAGATCACGCAGTCCCAGATTCTCAGATGAGCTCCAGCATGGTCTGAATGTGGCATACTGGATCTCATTGCATGTTGGGAAGATGAGTCTGTTATAGCAGAACTACATTCTAAAAAAAGGAACACAAATACGTACACTAAAGTCTCCAGGGCCATGACGGAAAGAGGCTACTCCAAGGACACAGAGCAGTGTCATACAAAAATCAAGAAGCTCAGGAAAGCGTACCAAAAAGCCAGGGAGACGAATGGGCACTCTGGGTCACAGACTCATACATTCTGCTTCTACCGTGAGCTGCATGCAATTATAGGGTGTGACGCCACCACCACCCCACCACTGTCTGTGGACACCTGCAAGGGGGGAGTTGCACAGAGCAAGGAGGAAGAGTCATTGGAGGATGAAGAGGAGGAGGAGGACAGCGCACAGGCAGCAAGTGGGGAATCCATTTTCCCCCTTGCCAGGAACTATTCTTAATGCTGGAGTCAATAGCCTCCCCGCACTCCCAAGGCAGGCTCCCGAACCATGACCCTGGAGAAGGTACTTCTGTTGAGTGAGAGCCTGATCGGAGCCACGCGGTGGGGGGCAGGGGGGAAACCCAGCCGCGCTGGGCTGTTTGTGTTTAGTTTAAAGGGCTCATCCCTGCTCAGAGCCTCATTGGAGCCACGCGGGGGGGTGAGGGGTGGGGAGGTGTTGTGTGAAGCGATCGTCCTAGACAGCCTGCAGGCCCTCCTTTTATATGGTAAACCCACCAGGCATTGCTTGCTGTGGGAAAGGGGGCCCAGCAGTTTGAAAGCATTGAAATGAATGTAGAAGAAGCAAAACCCCACATGCCCCTAGGCTGCCTGCAAGATGAATTCCGTTGCCCGGTGGTGTGTGGTGGCTTACTCACACCAAAGTGTCCCCTTTGTTCTCTGAAATGTATCTTTTAAAATACTACCTTTCCTTTTTCTCCTCCCGCAGGTGCAAATGTTTGAACGTGGCCCCTATCTACTCCGTCCCAGAGGCTGGTCCAAATTAGAAGGCGGAAAAAACGAACTCGGGATGACATATTCGCCGAGCTCATGCAGTCCTCCCGCACTGATAGGGCCCAGCTGAATGCGTGGAGGCAAACAATTGCGGAGTCCCGTAAAGCATTACAGGAACACGAAGAGAGGAGGGAGGCGCACGATGAGAGCAGGCAGGACGCTATGGTCAAGCTCATGGGAGAGCAAACTGACATGCTCTGCTGTCTGGTGGATCTAATGCGGGAGAGGCAGCAAGACCACAGATTGCCGCTGCAGCCCCTGTATAACCGCCCTCCCTCCTCCCCAAGTTCCATAGCCTCCTCACCCAGACGCCCAAGAACACGAAGGGGGAGGCTACAGGGACCCACATACTCAACCCCAGAGGATCGTCCAAGCAGCAAAAAGCTGGCATATGCGAACTTTTTATTTGGTTTCTGGACTTGTCCTTCCCTCCTCCTCCACCCACCTAACCCAATAACCCCCCTACCCCCAGTCTACCTTCAGATTTCTCTCAATGTGTTGTGCAACAAATAATAAAGAACAGTTTTTAAACAATTTTGACTTTATTTCCTTTCATATATATAGGGGGCAGGCAACTTCAAGAGAAACAAACACAACTGTCACACCGTACCCTGGCCAGTCATGAAACTGGGTTTCAAGGCTTCTCTGATGTGCAACGCACCCTGCTGCGCTCTTCTAATCGCCCTGTTGTATGGCTGTGCGAAATTAGCAGCCAGGCAAGTTGCCTCAACCTCCCACCCCACCATAAATGTCTCCCCCTTACTCTCATAGATATTGTCAAGCACACAACAAGCAGCAATTACCATTGGAATATTGATTGTGCTGTGATCTAACCGAGTCAGTAAACTGCACCAGCGCGCTTTCAAACATCCAAAAGCACATTCTACCACCATTCTGCACTTGCTCAGCCTATAGTTGAACTGCTCCTTACTACTGTCCAGGGTGCCTGTGTATGGCTTCATGAGCCATGGCATTAAGGGGTAGGCTAGGTCCCCGAGGATAACAATAGTCATTTCAACATCCCCAACAGTAATTTTCTGGTCTGGGAAGTAAGTCCCTTCCTGCAGCTGTTCAAAAAGACCAGAGTTCCTGAAGATGCGAGTGTCATGCACCTTTCCCAGCCATCCCACGTTGATGTCGGTGAAACATCACTTGTGATCCACCAGTGCTTGCAGCACCATGGAAAAGTACCCCTTGCGGTTTACGTACTGGCCGCCCCGGTGTGCCGGGGCCAAGATAGGGATATGCGTTCCGTCTATTGCCCCGCCGCAGTTAGGGAACCCCAGCACATTAAAGCCATCCACAATGGTCTGCACATTTCCCAAAGTCACTACCCTTGATAGCAGCTGGTCAATGATTGCACTGGCTACTTGCAGCACTGCAGCCCCTACAGTAGATCTGCCCACTCCAAACTGATTCTCAACTGACTGGTAGCTGTCAGGCGTTGCAAGCGTCCACAGTGCTATGGCCACTCGCTTCTCAACTGTGAGGGCTGCTCTCATTTTAGTGTCTTTGCGCTTCAAGGCAGGGGACAGCAAGTCACAAAGTTCCATGAAAATGGCCCTAAGCATACGAAAGTTTCGCAGCCACTGGGAATCATCCCACACCTGCAACTCTATGCGGTCCCACCAGCCTGTGCTTGTTTCCCGGGCCCAGAATCGGCGTTCCACGGCATGAACCAGGCCCAATGCCACCATGATCTCCCAATCACCACATGCCGTGCTTCTAGGAATATCTGTGTCCATGTCCTCATCAGTATAGTAATCACACTGTCGTCGCTTCCTCACCCGGTTTTGCAGGTACTGCACATACTGCTGGATAATGCACGAGGTACTTACAATGGTCAAAACTGCAGAGGAGATCTGAGCAGGCTCCATGATTGCCGCGCTATGGTGCCTGCATGGGTAATCCTGGGAAAAGGGGGCGAAACGTAGGAGGCCTGTTCGGTTCAAGATGGCCGATAAAAAGCAGTAAATGGTTATCTTCTGTAGCTTTCACGGAGTCGGGAAGCTCGCTAGAGCTGCAAGAGCGGGAGAGCAGAGTTTGCAGCAGAAGCTGTGTGGCTCAGTCACTATGCCTCAAAAACGGTGGGGAATTGTTGCTGTCTGTAGCTTCCACGGAAGCCCAGGACCGACAACATGGAAAAAGCGGCAGAAGCTGTGTGGCTCTGTTCACGATGGCTGAAAAACGGCGGGGAATTGTTGCCTTCTGTAGCTTGCATGCAAGCCCAGGACAGACAACATGGAAAAATTAGCTAGTGATGCAAGAGCGGGAGAGCACAGTTTGCGGCAGAAGCTGTGCTGCTCGGTTCACGGTAACCGAAAAAAGACAGAAAATGGTTAGATAAAAGAGTAGATAGAAAGACAAGAGGACATGCGAGGTGGATTCATAGTACCAGGAGACAGGCGGTGCACCGTACTGCACCGTCTGCTGGCAGAATGGCGTCTGCTGTAGCTTTCACAGACGGAGGAGCGAGTGACGGCACACACCCAGAAACACCCACGAGAATGTTTTTGCCCCATCATGCACTAAGAGCTTAACCCACAATTCCAATGGGCAGCGGAGACTGCGGGATAGCTTCCCACAGTGCACTTCTCCGACATTCGATGCTACTGTAGACGTACCCTGAGTGTCTAAGTCAGGAGTCGGCAACCTTTCAGAAGTGGTGTGCCGAGTCTTCATTTATTCACTCTAATTTAAGGTTTCATTGCCAGTAATGCACTTTAATGTTTTTAGAAGGTCTCTTTATATAAGTCTATAATATATAACTAAACTATTGTTGTATGTAAAGTCAATAAGGTTTTTAAAATGTTTAAGAAGCTTCATTTAAAATTAAATTAAAATGCAGAGCACCCTGGACCGGTGGCCAGGACTCAGGCAGTGTGAGTGCCACTGAAAATCAGCTTTGCCATAGGTTGCCTACCCCAGTCTAGGTTTTGGGGGGCCTGTCTGAGACAGTGAAGAGCTACCACATTTACTTCAGCTAGGTCTCTTAGGCATTTCTTCAGCCCCTTGCAGTCAGGGCCAGCCCTAGATCAAATGGCACTCCAGGTGACGAGTGCCTTCAGCGCCTCGCCCCCATTTGTTAAACTTTTAATACCTTACAGCACCCCAAGCCCAGCACCCCCCAAGCCTGGAACCCCATGTGGTCACCTGGGTCGCCCACCCCTAAATCCGGCCCTGCACAGTCAACAGTACTGAAGACTGCTGAGAGATCAAATAGTATAATCATGAAGGCTTGTTTGCTATCCAAGGCCAAGAGAAAATCACCCATCAGCAAACTGTGCCATATCCCTATCAGGGGCATGACTCCAAAAGGTAGAAGATACCAGCAAAGGTGAGAAACCATTGGAGTTTGGTCATCACCACTTTCTTAATGAGTTTGTCTAGTAAAGGGAGGTTGGAGACAAGGTGATGATGGGTGTTCAGTGTGGTTTACTTTGGAAGTGGCTGGACTACTGCATTCTTTATAGTGGTAGGCAAATTGCCTTCAAGAAAGACTGATTTTTATTTTTTAAATATGGAAATATACTGGAAGGGACCTTGAAAGGTCATTGAGTCCAGTCCCCTACCTTCACAGCAGGACCAAGTACCTTCCCTGACAGATTTTGCCCCAGATCCCTAAATTGCCCCCTCAAGGACTGAACTCATGACCTTGGGTTTAGCCAGCCAATGCTCAAACCACTGAGCTATCCCTCCCCACAATGATGATTTCACTTACAGTAGCCAGGTAAACTTTTTTCATAGCCTGCTATTTTAACAGTATCATCATAGATACAGATATAGCAGCAATTGTGTTATAAACCCCACAGGTTAAACACATCGCTGGGATAATGTCACTATTTTCCAGGATGAATTTAACTCTGTTTATGCAGGGACTTATTACTTGGCCTTTCCAAATCATACTGCACTGACACTTAGTGCATATATTCTCAGCCTAAGAATGCACTGTTAAAAAAGTGTTAACATGATTGATCTGTAATGGATTAGATTGTAAAATATCTACCACACTTTCTGCACCTTTAACAGTTACATCATTACAAATAAAAAATTTGAAGTCATTTAAATAAACTAATAAATCTCTTTTTTGTGCCTTGAAAACAGAGAAGAGTCAGAGATTGCATGAAGTCTACTAGGGACCTAGCTACTGCCAATCTGTTTTAAGGGTGTGCCTACACTTTGAGCTAGGGGTGTGATTCCCAGTTCAAAGAGACATACTCATGCTAGCTCTCACTAAGCTAGTGCACTAAAAACAGAATGCAGCTGCAGCAGTGTGACAGGTAGCACCCAGATTACATGCTGAAGGTCTCAGATAACACTGCCATAGTCACATTCTATTTTTAGCACGCTAGCTCAATGAGAGCTAGCCCGAGTATGATTCGAGATGGGAATCACACCTCCAGCTCCAAGTATAGACATACCCTGTGTGGAAGGTACTCAGACTATGGAGATGAGCAGCAATATGAAAATAACATACCTAACACAGATGATACATTTCTACCGTTTTCAAATACTAACTTAGAAATAACTGAGTTGTTTAAATTGAGAGAGGAGATACTTTATATGTAAAACAGTGAGATCTAAGAATTTTTAAAACATGCACATTGTGTTCCATGCCACAGATTAGATGCATAAAATGGCTACTGTGAAAAATCTGGTCAATTTAAACAAAATTTAGGATACTTACATTGCAGCGAAGTCTCTGGAGTCATAACAATGCATAATTATACCAGATTTTTTCATACCATTGAACCATGTTTATCTAAATGTAGAGAGTAGATGCAAAACTTTTTGAATAAACTCAGTTTCTGATTAACAGGAAAGGAAGTTATTATATCAGGGAAAGTGATTGTCCTTTGGCTGACTGGTAGTTCTATTAACTGGGATTATCAGAGTATTACACGACTAGTACAATTTTATATTTGCTGAGATTTCACACAGAATTTGAATGTCATTTTAAAGTGTAATATAATTTTGCTAATAAAAGTTCCAGCAAAAAGATCATTCACTTTTAAAACAGAAATGCATGCAGTACTCATGCAAGGCACAAAGATTAACAGCACTGGAGAATGAAGGTGCCCATGCCCAGAACATTGGCAGGCAGCAAAGACTGATAGTGAACCTTTTCCAGTTTCCCCACTGACCCCCTTCTACATCTGGTATCCTGATAGAGGGAGTGCCATTACGGGTAAAATAATAGATCATTCTCCATTGCTCATCCAAATCTTGACCTCTCCAGTGGGGCTTTCAAAATGTTGCCAACAGATATGGGGTGAAATCCTGACTCTAATGACGTAAATAGCAAAATACTCATTGACTTCAATGGGGTCAGAATTTTGCCCAGGGTGGTTTTTATGATGTGTTTCCTATTTATCTATCACCTAGGTCAAAAATGGAGCCCACCAACTCATTTCACAAAGATCACTGAACAGTCATGACGTGGTAATAACATCGTCCCTCTGCCAACTTTAACTAGACCCAAACCAACAACCTGGTGGTAAAAGGCGCTACACACTCATCGCCAATCTCCCAAGCCATCTAGCCCCCTACGTAAAAACTGGAATAATCATGAGAACCGTGGAAGAACCAGAATAGTTCCATTAAAATTACACAGGTTCAAACAGATCAACAAATGGTGACAATGTTAATGGAAGAGTCTGCCTATTAGTGAGAGAAGGAATAGGTTGAGGGAGCTGTTAAAAATAAAGGGAAATCATTTTTGAAGTGTTACAATAATCTTGACAAAGTTTCTCTGTCCAGCAACAATTTTTCCTCATATATGGTTAAATTGTTTTAACTGGTTTTGCAGAAATATTTTTAAAAAATCTATTCTCCCCCACCACAGACATATTCAGGTTACAAAGAACAATGGTCAGCTAACCTATCTCCTCCTTGCTCACTGACAGAATTTATTTCCCTTTACTAACCATACCTGGAAAATGATGCTGTTTGAACCCTTCTGGCTAAAAACTGCCAGATGCTTATGGGTCCAATCTTGCACTCACTGAAGTTAACAGACATTTTGTCTTTGAATTGGGCCCCAAATGTGGTTCAGCAACAGATTTTTGGTTCATGGTGAGCACTGGAGCCTTTTGCTAGATTTTTTTTTTATTAAACCTGAATTGTGTCCAATATTTATAACATTATTATAATTTCTGTTGTAAAATCCTTTTATCTTTAAAGGACTTTCACACATACTAGACGTTCAACTGGACAAGTCTATTACTTGCTGTCAGATGTTAGTATCTCAGAAACACACTTGCAGGTCTGTTCCTATCATATACGTGTCTACAGTTACTATCCTTTAGATTCATATTTTCTAAAATATCCACTAATTTGGGGGTTCTTGACTTTTGGGCTCCCAAGCTGAGAGATTACAGGCTGCCTTTGAGAGAGCTGTTAAGCATTCATTATACTATTTGCTATGAATAAAAATTGAGTACTCAGCACTCTGAAAATAAAGCTCAAACTGTCTCATGATGGGCCCTTTTGCAAATTTGGGCCATTATGTATTCTAACAAACAGGTTTAAATACAAGATTTTACACTTCCAATCCCACACCTATCAATAAGGACCACTCTTTTTCACCATGCTATAGTGCCTGAGCCTCAATCACCCAGGCACTGAAAAGCTGTGAGCTTTCTAATCAATAGTCATACTGAGTCCTACAACAAAGCACTGTTCAGGAGTGAAAAGCCCACTCAGCTCAAAAGTCAGCATTATAGCACTGGATATCATGCTAACAGGCACCAAATACTAGTTTGATACCTGGGCAGTGTTCCAAAAGGGAACAGAAAACCTAAAGATAAAAGAACTGACTATTCTGAGGAAGCTAATCCACTTTCTCCTTGCATGCATATCTGAACATGGAGCCCATACTTTAGAAATAAAGTGCTGTGTAACTACTGAAGTGCTTTGCCTGGGGTTGTCAGTATTAGAATTCTGGCACCTCAGAGTTAAGGTCGACTTGCAGTTCCCATTGTAAACTTTTTATTTTTAGGGCTGAGTAATTCAACCTTTTTCCATTCACACCAAGTTTTTGGCCCTTTGGCAATTTTTTCTAGAAAATAAAACAGGATGCATTATTAATAATTTGACAATCCACAGTGTATATGGAGAATATACACTGTTTTTATTAATAAATGGATTCAAAGTAGTCTTGATATTATGACTGACATCACAAGGTCTCTGGAGATACTGGAGCATCAATCGGAAGTATCCTACAGCATGTTAAGTTGTTATAGTTTCCACTGTAAATCTCTTTCCATAGTTACATATCTCAAAACAAGCAAAATGGTGAAACAATTACCTCTGAGTCATTCTACGGGATCAAGACTCAACACTGATGGGCTTCACAATATTGTTTTCCTTTACCTGCGGGCCAGAGTTCATTTGCAGCTGAAAACTATGTTTTGATAATTAGCATGGGAGCTTAATTCTGAATCCCATATTTATGAAGGAAAGGTAAGTGTGGAGTTCCTGATCTGATTAGAAAATGTGATCTCCTCTTAAAAGACTGCAACAAAGGGAAGTACAGAGACACCAAATGGATTTGAATTTTAAGTGGTAATTTAAATTCTTTAAACTCTTTTAAACTTACAGAATAATGTAAAGGCCTTGGATACCTAATGTGACACCAATTTTTAAAAAGGGCTACAGAGGTGATCCCGGCAATTACAGGCCACCTGACTTCAGTACCAGGCATACTGCTTGAAACTATAGTAAAGAACAAAATTGTCAGACACATAGATGAACATAATTTGTTGGGGAAGAGTCAACATGGTTTTTGTAAAGGGAAATCATACCTCACCAATCTACTAGAATTCTATGAGGGGGGTCAACAGGCCATGTGGACTAGGGGGATCCACTCCTTGCTTAATGTTGTAGTTATGTTCCTGAAAAATGCTATTTTAAGCGAAATGATGTTAATCCAATTTCCACATAAGAATCAATGTAAATGGGGGGGTTAGGTTCCAGGGAATTTTTTTCCGCCAGACAAAAGAATATATATATATATATATATATATATATATATGTGTGTGTGTGTGTGTATACACGCACGCACACACACACACGTATACACAGTATAAGTTTTAAACAAACACTTTAATACTGTACACAGCAATGATGATTGTGAAGCTTGGTTGAGGTGGTGAAGTCAGAGGATGGAAGAGGGTTGGATATTTCCCAGGGAATGCCTTACTGCTAAATGATGAATGAGCACTCAGCTGAGCCCTAAAGGGTTAATACATTGTTGTTAATGTAGCCTCACACTCTACAAGGCAGCACAAATGGAGGGAGGGGAGGCAGCATGGCAGAAAGAGACAGAGACACACCCTGTGTGTGAGAGAGAGGCGCGCATTGCCCCTTTAAGTACACTGACCCCACTCTAAGTACACTGCCTTTTTAAGTAGATCAGCAAGTTGAAACAGCAGCTGCTGCCAGCAAGCTCCCTCCATCCTGAGCCCTGTTGCAACCCCCCACCCCAGCTCTGTGGAGATGGGGTAAAGGAGCGGGGGACAGGAGAAGGGGGAAGGGGACACCCTGATATTAGCACCCCTCTTTCCCCTCTGCACAGCAAGCAGGAGGCTCCTAGGAGCAGCTCCAAGGCAGAAGGGAGGAGCAGCACATGGCAGTTGGGGGAGGAACAGCTGAACTGCACAGCCATTGATAGCCTGCTGGGCGGCTGCTGCACAGGGAACTTAGGAAAGCGGGGCACTGATAGGGGGGCTGTCGGTCCACCCTGGTTCCAAGCCCCAACCAGCTAGCTCCAATGGGCTGCTCTTCCTACAAGCAGTGGACAAAGCAGGCGGCTGCTAAACAATGTTATAAGGGAGCATTGCAACTTTAAACAAGCACGTTCTCTAATTGATCAGCAACGTAACAACAAAACAATGTTAACCGGGACAACTTTAAGTGAGGAGTTACTGTACTTAGATTTTCAGAAAGCCTTTGACAAGGTCCCTCACCAAAGGCTCTTAAGCAAAGTAAGCTGTCATGGGATAAGGGGGAAGGTCCTCACATGGATTGGCAACTGGTTAAAAGATAGGAAACAAAGGGTAGGAATAAATGGTCAGTTTTCAGAATGGAGAGAGGTAAATAGTGGTGTCCCCCAGGGGTATGTACTGGGACCAATCCTATTCAACATATTCATAAATGATCTGAAAAAATGGGTGCTGGCTGGTGAGTCTTGCCCACATGCTCAGGGTTTAACTGATCGCCATATTTGGGGTCGGGAAGGAATTTTCCTCCAAGAAAGATTGGCAGAGGCCCTGGAGGTTTTTCGCCTTCCTCTCCAGTATGGGGCACGGGTCACTTGCTGGAGGATTCTCTGCACCTTGAGGTCTTTAAACCACGATTTGAGGACTTCAATAACTCAAGACATAGGTTAGGGGTTTGTTACAGGAGTGGGTGGGTGAGATTCTGTGGCCTGCATTGTGCAGGAGGTCAGACTAGATGACCATAATGGTCCCTTCTGACCTTAAGTCTATGAATCTATGAATAAACAGTGAGATGGCAAAATTTGAAGATGGCACAAAACTACTCAAAATAGTTAAGTCCCAGGCAGACTGTGAAGAGCTACAAAAGGATCTCTCAAAACTGAGTGACTGGGCAACAAAACGGCAGATGAAATTCACTGTTGATAAATGCAAAGTGATGCACATTGGAAAACATAATCCCAACTATACATATAAAATGATGGGGTCTAAATTAGCTGTTGCCACTCAGAAAGAGATCTTGGAGTCATTGTGGATAGTTCTCTGAAAACATCCACTCAATGTGCAACAGCAGTCAAAAAAGTGAACAGAATGTTGGGAATCATTAAGAAAGGGATAGATAATAAGACAGAAAATAGCACATTGCTCGAGTCTATATAAATCCATGGAACGCCCACATCTTGAATACTGTGTGCAGATGTGGTTGCCCCATCTCAAAAAAGATATATTGGAATTGGAAAAGGTTCAGAAAAGGGCAACAAAAATTATTAGGGGTATGGAATGGCTTCTGTATGAGCAGAGATTAATAAGACTGGGACTTTTCAGCTTGGAAAAGAGACGGCTAAGGGGGGATATGACTGAGGTCTCTAAAATCATGACTGGTGTGGAGAGTGTTATTTACTCCTCATAACACAAGAACTAGGGGTCACCAAATGAAAATAATAGGCGACAGGTTTAAAACAAACAAATGAAGCATTTCTTCACACAATGCACAGTCAACCTGTGGCACTCTTTTTGCCAGAGGATATTGTGAAGGCCAAGACTATAACAGGGTTCAAAAAAAGAACTAGATAAATTCATAGACAATAGGTCCATCAATGGCTATTAGCCAGGATAAGCAGGGATAGCGTCCCTAGCCTCTGTTTGCCAGAAGCTGGGAATGGACACCAGGGGATGGATCACTTGATGATTACCTGTTCTGTTCCTTCCCTCTGGGGCACCCAGCATTGGGCACTGTCGAAAGACAGGATACTGGGCTAGATGGACCTTGGGTCTGACCCAGTATGGCCGTTCTTATGTTCTTATGTTGTTCCTGATCCTACTCTCATTGAAATAAATGATGAAACAAACATTGACTTCAATGGAAGGAGGCTTAAAATGTGGTTTTATATTAGTTTCAAACACTGCTGCACCAGGTTTCAAACAAACACGTTAGTTTTTTTTTAAAAGCAGACAATTCCCACTAAGGGCTTGTCTACATGGGGGGAAATGACTGGAATAACTACTCTGGAATAGCTCTGCATGTGAATACTCTGTTCCAAAATAATTAGTGTGCTTTGTGGAACAGTTTATTCCACAGCAGCTATTCAAGTAAGTTTCCCTGTATAGCCCAGCCCTTAGTGTGGATTATTCCTTTAGGGTACTCTGAAACACCTAAAATTTTTAAGATGTAAAATTAAACAACTAAACATATGCAACATTTTTTTCATATTTTTAATTCCTCATACTAAATGAAACACTGTTTGTGCAGTGTAAATCTGCAAAACACACTGACACTTGATAATATTGAGGGAAACTAGTCAGTAAGATTCAAAACAGGATTTATATTTATACAAACAGGAGTTGAATCTATAGTTATAATCTTCCATTGTATGGTACTGCAAACCAAAGTGCATTATGAGGGGTTTATACCTTAATCCAAGCAACCGGAACTGGCCACTGTCAGACATAAGATACTAGACTAGGTTAGGAGTGTGATGTGAAATAACCCATGAAATATCTCTATTAAGATGTGGTGCACGCTATGAAAAAGTTTGGAAAGCCCCATCACAGAGGAATCAGGAAAACACCTGAGCCATTTCCACAAAAACAAAATAGGGATTATGGAATTTTTAAGAAAACCCACAGCCTATCACGGTACTTGAAGAAATCAATGAAGTTCTCACCCTTCAAAGATAACTCATTTTGATGAGTTTCTTTGTACATTGATTAGTTTGAATATTAAGACAATGTATTAATTCAGAAATAAAATGAACTTTTTTGTGACTATCGTAAGTGCACAGAATGTGTGACATGAGTTTAAGATTTTTATGTATATTTTATTGAAACAAATTACATTATTTTAAAAATAATAGTTTTCTGTGGTAATGTAAAATACACACACACACACATGCAAGATTGAGGTCTCTAGGAGACATCCATGATTTTTTTAAACTAAACCACTGGGTATATTTTATTTATTGACTATCTCTTTATGCTTGTATTACGGAAAAAAAACAAATAGGAGCTCCGAATGGCCTTTCTCTTTTTATGTGTCTCTTCTTCAAAGTAAATACTAAGTCTTTTTACTCTCTCCTTATGTGGAACCCCTATCACAACCCTTAGTTATTTTTAGACTCCATCTCTGAACCTTTATGTTTGCTGCTATTTCTATTTAAAATCATTAAAACTGAACACAGTTCACAAGGTGAAGATACACCACCCGTTTGCTATTACGTTCTTTCCCTTCTAATACTGCACAGAACATCCTATTTCACTATCACTGAGCTTTGTCTTCATTGAGCTGTACACAGTCATGCAGAGATCATTTTCCTGAGCATTTTCCTTCAAAACCCATCAGTGTATACAAGTATCTTAACTAGTCCCTTCTTACTTGCTTGTCTATGTTGACTTTACTCTGCCACCATTCAGTCTTAAAACCTTGAGGTTTTAGGTTCTACTTGAGTTCTCACAATCCTCTTTAGTCTTGGCTGTTTAATTTTTATCACCTCTCTTCCAAATTCTTAACAAACATGAGATACTGCACACCACTATGGATATTTGTCTAGTACATAACCCTAGAGCACCCCACTATTAACATTTTCACCTATAAGAACTGGCCATTAATTCACACACTTTGCTTCACATTTCTGAACCACTTTTGAAATCCATGATGAGACGTTACCTTTCCCCCCACAGTTAACAAGTTTCTATAATAGCTTCTTGCAAGGAAGTTTATCAAATTCCTTTTGAAATACCTCTATAAACTATCTCCAGCTCAGTCTCCATTAGCTTGTTTAGGGCCTGTTCCAGTACCCAGTGACAGTGAAAACAGGCCCTTAGCCTGCTCCAACCAATCTGCTTTATCTGGTATTCTGTGAGAACTCTTCAAAAGAGTGAACAGGAGAGAGTCGCAAGTTACCCTTACAGAATACCTATCACACTTCATGCACTCAGTGTAGGAGCTTAACACAATCTTTAAATTATTTTCCTATTATTTTTCCTGGCCTATCTGGCCAATTGTTTTTAACTAAGCTACTTTGTTCTTGAATTCTTTGAGAACTAAGAGATATATTACATCTTTGGCCCTGGTGATTTACTCTATTTTAATTTCACTTCTTTTTTGATACTTTGATCTCTCACAGTATCTGACTTTTACTACTTGTTAAGAATTGCTTTTTATGTCCACCTTTCCATCCTGAGGGACTAGCAGTCACACTGACTCTCCTGAGTGCTTCCAACAGTCCTCTAGATAAACTTAGAAGAATATCTTCTTATTTTATATACTTCTAGCTACTTACTCCTCCAGTTTCCTCTGGGGTTTTCAAATAACCACTGAAGATGTTTTCCATTCTATTAGTATCATTTGAGTCCTTTTAATCCTAAACCTCTGGTACCTTGCTGTTCATCCCCCCTCTTTGTTTCCCTTGATTTTAATTTCTGTTGATCTGGAGTACCCCAATCTTGTATGACTCTAATAAGTTTGTTTTTAAACAACCTTCAAGAGGACTCTCTGAATTTTAATCCCCTTAACTTTCTTTTCAAACTATTTTTAACTAACTTCCCCATTCCTACAAGAAAAAGAAACGTTCTTGAAGTTCAGTTTCACAGTATTTGTTCCCCTGATTAACACTCCCTCCCCAGAAGAGCTCTGTTTAAGCTCTAAAGCTTGTCTCTCTCACCACCAGAAATTGGTCCAATATTGTCACTTACATAAAACCTCAACCATACTTTCTATACCATGGTTTAGTAGGAAATAAATAAAAAGATAAGCCTTTCCCTTTGTCTGCTCCTGAACAAACTCTCCCAAACATCATTCCCCGCCCCCCCACAAAAGTTGTGGAGATATAAAGTTCAGTCAATTTATATCCGACTAGCTGTAAATCACCTAGGGGCTCTGTTTTGCTCTGGCAATCCCTGTGGTCCCAGAAACTTACTCTTGTGACACCAAGATCATAGCAATGCTGTTGACTCAGCGATAATGCAATGTGGTGGTTACATGACAAAGGGGCAAAGCAACGTATTCCGGACCCACGCTCCCCCAGCAGCGATACAATGAGCGAGGGCAAGGGCGGCGGCGCCCGTTCTGCGGAGTGTCAATTGACCCCAGGGTTAAACGATTGCAATAGGTTAGTGTTGTTGTTAAATTGTTAGCACGCTGCTAATTGTCAGTGGGCTCCGAAGTCCCCTCCCTTTGCTCCAGGCACCGCTTGAAACCCAGGGGTGACAGTGACAGGGGGCTGCGGGGGTCAGTCGCAGGGCGCTGCTATGAGGTGGGGGGGGTCGGTCGCGGGGGTCTCACCCCGCCCGGCCCTAGGCACACTGGCGTGGCTCGGTGCAGCCCCCGCTCTCCGCGCGGAGGGGCCCTGCCCTGCCCTGGCAGGGGCGGGCTCTCGGCTAGCGGGGTCTTCCCCCTCCCGTGCCGGGCATCAAGCGCGCCCGAGGCTCCCACCGCAGCGGCCGGGGGCTCCCAGCCCGGCCCCTACCCGCCTCTCCGGCTCTTGCTCGCAGCCCGCCCTGCCGCGGCGGGGCCCGCGCTCGCCTGTCTCCGAGCCGCTTCCCCCGCCCATGTGCCGCCGCGGGCCCTGCCCGGCGCTCGGCTCAGGCTGCTCCGGCCATTGTGCCCCTGTCACACGGGAGCCGACCCGCCCGCGCGCCACAGCGGAGCCCGGCCCGGCCCGGCCCGGCCCGGCGGCCGCCGCCTCCCCGGGACACGCTCCCGCGAGCCCGGCCACCGCACACTCTGTGTCCGCTTCCGCAGCCCTCCGGCCCCGGGTGGCAACCACCCAGCCCCGCCGCGCAGCCGCTTCCCCCCGGCGCTACGAGCCCACCCGGCAGCGGTGCAATGGTCCGGAAAGCAGGCGCGAGCCAGAGCCGCCCCCCCCCCCCAGGACAATAGCCCCCCATGAGCCGGGGGGGAGGCATTGTGCAGAGAACCGAACATTTACAAAACAAAACCCTAAAAAAAAAAAAAAAGCCCCAGCAGCCAGGGCCGGGGGCAGCGAGGCTCCTCCTCCTCCTCTCCAAAAAGGCCTGTTGGAAAACTGCACACAGCAGCAGCGGCGGCAGCTCCGCCGCCTGCTTCCCTCTGCCCCGGAGAGACGAGGCGGCCAAGGGCGAGAAGGGGCGATCGCAGCCCGAGCGGGGTGCGGGGGGGGACGCCAGGCCCGAGCCCTTTGTGTTACCTGCCGTGGAACCAGTCCTTGCAGGCATCGCACTCGATCATGAAGCGGGTTACGTCGTAGGGCAGCCTGCAGATGCAATAGACGGGCACCGTCGCCATGTTAGCTGAGCTCCCTTCAAAACAACACTGGACTCCCAGGCAAGCGAGCAGGGCTGGCGGCGGCTCCTGCCGCTAGGTAGCTGGCGGCTTCTCCTTCCAAAACGCAAGCAAAAAAATTGCAATGTCGAGAGACGGAGCGGGAAGGGGGGGAAAGAGGGGGGAGAAGGGTGAAAAAAAAATCAGATAATGCAATTACAGCTCCTCAAGGGCGAGCTCGCAATGTCAGAAAAATAATAAAGAGCTTCCCAAACTTTGGCTGCATGGTTCCTCTCTGGCTCTGCGAGCTCCAGGCGAACTGGGGCTTTTTTTGTGTGTGTTGTTGTTGGTAAATGATTATTATCCAAAATGTTTGGCGAAATGCATTCTATTGCGTGCCCCCTGGTGACAGTACAGTACCGCGGCTTTTCATAAACACTCCGAAATGTAGCCCTTTCCTTCTAATGTCCTTACGTCAGCTTGCAACATTGTAATATTTCCTCCGATGGGGCTGGGGAGGGAGGCTGCAGAAGGGGAGGCGAATCTGAAAACTCAGAGCTTGGCACCGGGCAAAATATTAGCCGGGGGGGGGGAGGGCTGAGAGGGGAGGTAACCCACCTTGCTGAGAAAAACAAGCAGGGCTGGGTGTAAAAACGGGGACGAGTAAAAGGAGGGAGATTTAAAAGAAATAAACGACGAGTGGAGATGGGCTGCGCTGAATGCCAAGATCTCGTAATCGTTCCGCACTGCAAGGAGAGACTTTTAAAAACTGGCCTTAAAAACAAAAATCAGGCTCCAGATTCGAGGGGGACAGAGCCCCCCCACACACACACACACACACACCTGCAAATCGAGTGACACCTGGCAACAGGACCGAATAAAGGGGGGGGGTAAATGAACCTAACTGTTAATATAACAAGTCAGAGCGCGGGAATGTCCAAAAAGGGACCTGAAAGTAGGGCAGCGACTCCGCTTTTAAAGGGACATAAATAGGGGCTTTAAAAAAAGTTATTTCGTTCTATGCTGCACACAGCGCAGGGGCGGCCAAGGGGCTGTGCTCCCTGCAGAGATGGGAACCGGGAGTGAATTCAAACAAGGAACTCACACCACCAGCTCTAGATCCCATTGGGAAAGGATTCTGCACCAGGGAGGCGTCCGAGAGAGCAGCCTTCCCAACGCTGAAAAGGGGGGGGGCGGTTTACAGGAAAACGCCTCTGAAGACAACAGCTTCCAGCCAACACTTTTTGGAACAGGCTTGTTCTGTTCTGCGTGTTTGCGGTGCCCATCGCCGACAGCGCGTTGAAGGGAAATAAAGCTTTCCGCGCGGACCAGCTGGTCCCTTGCGTTCTGTGGCGCTTCTTTTCCGCGATCCTGTTTGCAAACGAGAAACATAAAACATGTCCCCTATGATCAGTTTCTATTTGCACCGGATGTGACACTTGCACCGCGTTGTTCCCAATACGCCTTGTCCATTGAATTCCAGCGGCCGGTTCAAACTTTTGTAAAATGGCACTTGTCCCGTTTTTCTCATGCTGATTCCCAACTTTAGTCATTTGATTGATTCAAATGGTTATAAACCTTCCCCCGGAGCTATTAACATATTCTCCAGCACGCTCAAAAGCAGGAGTTTGTAAAGTACACTTACAGCTGTTGCCAAACTTACTATACATGATGTGTGTGTACACACCCACATATACACATCATTTTAAGTAGAACATGTATAATATAGGTGTATATGCAAACGCCCATAAACATAATTAAGTACAGCATGTAGCGCTAAACCCCAAAACTTTATTTTGATGATAACCAACTCTATATCCGAAGGAGAGATGGTTAAACTTTAAAGTAACATGATTTTAACTCAATGCTGTAATTGCACTGTAATGCCTAAAGAAACAAAAGCTTTATAGAATTATTAGCAGGGGTCTAAGCAAGGTGTGGGGGGATGCATGAAAGACCTATGTATTTTGAAGGGAAAACTTGTATTTGATGGAGATATTCTGCAATATTAAATTTCCTTAAAAGCCACATAAGTCTACCTAAGTCAGTCCATCCACCCTTAAATTAGAAATGGAGTGACTAGGTCTGTAACCCTTAAAAGATTAAAACAAATGGACTGGCTCTATGAAGTGCCAAATCAGAGCCGTAGGATATTGGGTACAGGTTGCTAAAGGCAGCCCACGAGTACAATACTATACAGCCCAAAACTGCAATCATCCTCCACAAAGAGAAGAGTGAGTAACAGCAGAAGTGTAAGGGTACGTCTACACTACGGGACTATTCCGAATTTGCATAAACCGGTTTTGTAAAACAGATTAAAAAAAATCGCCGCGCGCCAACACACAACACATTAACGGTGTGTGGTGTGCGCCCACGTCCGAGGCTAGGCTCTGATTCTGCATTGCTGTGTGGGTAGCTTATCGTGCTATCCCATAGTTCCCGCCCCCCCCCCCCCCCGCCTTTTTCGGTTGAGATCCAGTGCCTGATGGGGCAAAAATCGTGGTCGGTTGGTGGTTCTGGTACAGCTCCCTCCCTCCCCTCCTCTCCCTCCTGACCGCGACAGCCCTTTTTTTGCTTTTTTGCTTGGTGAACTGCAGAGCAGCACAGCAGGCAAGCAGCTGACCCTGCTCAGCTCCATACAATCGTGGATGTTTTAAACACTCGCGTACTCGCATGGCAGTATATGCTGAACCCCCGAGAGTAAACCGAGTAAGAGTAGGCGGGCATGACAGCGACAGCGATGAGACAGTGAGAGACGTGTGGAGACAAAAAACCGCCCGCGCGGCCGCTGGATGGAGATCCTGGGGGTAATGGGGCAGATTCTATCCCGATTTTTGGGATTTTGGGCCCGGAAGACTGGTGGGACTGGTTGTGTTGCAGTGTGTTGTGGGTGTGGTGGCTCCTGGTGGCTCAACACTCGCGCGTCAAGGCACTTTTTTTCAACTTTTGTGACTTGCTTGCCCCCCCCCCCCTGCCACGATGAGCCAGCAGCCCTGAGAGAGAAGCGAGTGGAGTAGAGAAGCGAGTGGCGATAGCCCTGCTGCCGCACCAGACAGTCAACCATCAGTCGGGAATCAAATTGGAGTTGGGGCTGCTGTGATGGCTGCTAGCCAAGCAATCACTAAGCCAGCTGCTGCTGCTGCGCTGCTGGTGTTGGTGCACAGGCCATAGTGGAGCCTTAGGCTGCAATGTCCCTGGCTGATGGGGGTATAGGGACCAGATGGAAGGATGGAACCCATATCCAGCACTTGGCACCCAGGGCACAGCACACAAGGGCAGTAAGAATTTTGGTGGGTGCTGCACGATTTGGTAAGGTGCGCACAGCACTGTCACATCACGTGGGAAACATCCAATGAGGATGCGATGATGGTCAGGAGATGCAGAAGCAGTTTAGATTTTAAAGCTCACTACTCAGCACCAGAAAGAAAAAAGAGACAGGGAACAGTTGGGGATGTTGAAATGAAGGGGGTTCCAGCCTACCCCTTGATGCACCAGCTCATATGGCCATGGAAGCCACAGCCCTGGACAGTGGAAGGATCTGTTCAGGATGGTGGCAAGCTGAGGCTGAGCAGTGAATGGTGTGGAAATGGTGGTTTAAGTGGCTGGGCTGGCTGGCGCGCTTGCTGGCATCTCGCTCCTCTCTCCTGTATCATGTCCCCCTCTGTTGTTGCTGCTGTTGCATGTTCTGCACAATCTCTGTGAGAGGGGGGGGGGGTGGGGCTGGAGGGGAGGCTGGGGAGGGGACCAGGGCACTGCACTGAGGAGAGCAGCTGACACAGAGGAGATTAGAGGAAGAGAGAAGGAGAGAGAAGCGGACAAGCTTTGCATCAGAGAAGCTTTGAAGTGTGCAGCCTGTGTCAGTGGATGAACACAGTGTGACAGACCTGTTGATGAACACCCACCCCTCCCCTCCTTCCAGTCCTGTCCAAGCCTCCTAAACTTTCCCCTTTCAATTAATGCAATTAAAAAAAGCATTATTTAAAAATTTTAATTCTTTATTTTTTTTTTAGAAAAAAAAAAGAGGAAAAGGAGGAAGGGAGGAGGGGAAGAATTCAAAGGGGAGATTCAGAGTGGAAAAAAAAGGCGGCATGGGGTGGAGTGGCTCTGTGGCTGTCCCCAGGGGGGGGTGGTACGGTGGGTGGGGGAGGCAAGGGGGGGGAGTGACACGAGGGGGTGGTGCTGGGGAGGAACACGGGTGGGGGGGTGGTTAGCTGGGCCTGCCTGGCACTCACTGATCCTGCTGCCGCATCCCGCCACCGCACGCTGATCGGAGCAGCCATCCCCCGCTGGCGCATCCGCCTGCCGCCACCGCTGCCGCCACCGCCCGGCCCTCCTGCCCTCTGCCGCCCTGCTCCTGTCCTCTCCTGTCCTCACCTCCTCTCCACCTCTCTCCTCCTCCTTCCTGTCTCCTGTCCTCACGTCCACTCTTCTCACTCCACTAATTTCTTTTTCACGTAACATGACTCATTCATATGCCTTTCATTCTCATCTCCTCTTCCATTGCTTCTTTCTCTTTCTCTCTCTGGAGGGCTTCTTATCTCGCCTTATTTTTGGAAGGGAATGGGATTGAGGAGATAAAGGATTAGAAAGATACAGATGGAGGATTATACATTCAAGATACTTGACATCTTCACAGACATATACTCTTTTCTTTCGCATTTTCATCTTCATCATTTTTTCACAATGACATCCTTTTTACACATCTTCATCTTACAGTTGACTCTCATCATCTTCATCTCACAGATTCAGGCACAGGCAGCAGGCACAGTAGGCAGCATCTCACTGTCCATGCATAATCCATGCCCCGCTAGCCACCCCTCCCCCTCACTCCTCCCCCCACAACACCCCCTCTCCCTGCCCAACAACACCCTTCCCCCCCACCACTTGCCCTTTGTCGGGCATCGGTACTCCCCTCCGCCCCCCTCAAACAGAAACCATCCAAAGTTTTTTTTCCCTCCCCCCCCACCCTGCCCCCCAGCTGCTTGCCCTTACGTTTTTAGTAGAAAAGCAGGACCCCCCTATTTTAAAAAATGCATTTTCACTAGATTTTCAGATGATTTTAACAAGCGATAAGGATATGAGAACAAGATAAGCAGCGATATGCTTCTTGTGCTCCAATATTATGCAGCCATAAAGAGTTGCCATGCTTTGATACCTGATGCCTTGCTTCATGCTTACTATTACCTGCATGGTGCCATAACAAGATGCCTCTTGCAGTGAGCAAATGCATGGGAGGATGCCGCTCATCTTGGCCTCCTGCAAGGATTCTCAGCCTCCTGGAGGATCACATGGCTTCCTCATCTTCTAAACAAACTTTCAATCTCAACTACTCTCCCAAGTCCTCCAAAATCCAATCATTAAAAAGGCAAAGTTAAAAAGGCTGTATCAAATGTTGCTTAAGTCTTCAAAAAATACTTGCTTAAAAAAAATAAGTACTCCTCACTGCTCCTTCAGCTGCGCAGGTCTGGATAAGTTGCTTGCAGGGCTGGCTCCAGGGGTCTGCTGGTCAGGTCTGAAAAAGTTGCTGGCTCTGGCTCTTCTCCTCTTCTTTCTGCTTCCTCTCTCTCTTCTTCTTCTTCTCTTCATCTTCCCTCTCTGCATGCCCCCATCTGCAGCATCTCTCTCCCCACCTCAGAATCTGCAGTCAGGGGTGAAACAGTTCCCAGCATTAGCCCTAAAAACAATGCCCAGTCAGCCCATTTGAGCCAGCATTTTCACCTGCTTTTGCTTTTCCGTTTTTTTTGCACTTTTCTGGTTGGCTTGCTGCTGCCCTTAACTTCCTTGCTGCTGCCTCTGCAGGTTTGTCTGCTGCAGCCTTTTTTATTTTTGGGCCTTTTTCTTCTTTCTCTAGTTTTTCTTTGTTATATTTTTTCATTTCTCTTCATATGCTTTAATCATCTCCATTCTCCATTATCCCCTCATAGCGGCTCTTCGATTCTCCTTTTCTTCTGCTCTTTTGTTACCTCAGGAGACTGCATGCTTGCTGTGCTTGCGATGATGTGCAGTTCACCACTGCTGCTGAGTGCTGTCTGTCGAATGAGCTCACAAAATGCTTGAGCTCCTCTGCTCTCGCTGTCCAGTGCGGAAGAATGCGAGAGAGGCCAATGCCTGCCCGGGCTGTCACTGTGCTGCTGTGTGAGGCCTCGGATACCGAGCCATCACGTTGCGGCCACCATATATTACTCAGGAATGTATATACCGATTTAAAGAAGACCGATACGCGACTCCCCTCTACCGAAAAATCGGTATAAAATTATTAAAAATGGAGTAAAAGGCTTATATCGGTTTTACACTAAATCGAAGTAGTAAAAGCGAGTGTAATCGCTTTTAATTTAAGAGGATCCTCAGCTTGAACGGATACTTCTCTCTGAAAGGTGAAAACCTCTCCTCCAGCAGCGGGAGTCTGCGAAGCTGGTAAAGAGGCAAGGATCATGGTAGCTTGTGTAATGGACAAGAGAGGAGCTTGGGGGAGTGGTTTGTAGCCTTCCTCCGGCTTCACTTTGGAGTGCAGTAACTAACTTTAAAGCATTCACTAAGAAAGAGGCGTAAATTAGTTATTTACTAGGCACACTGAATAAATTGATATGGGATTAATTGTAGTGGATTTAGTGCTTTGAACGGTGCTCAGTTGACGATCTTCTATTTATCTCAGACCAAGGAGGAGCTATGTACATTTTCTTGCTCTGCTCCATCAATGTGCCTCCATCCTGATGTGGAGGCGTCACCTTTAGGCAGGCGAGGGAGATTCTCATTTCCATATAGGCTTAGTTCTAGGTCTCTCCACTGAGATTACCAACAAGGTTAACAGTTGTACCAGTGGGACCTTTCCACCAAGACTGGTGGGAGACTGACAAGTCATTTTATAGAGGCCTCTGACTGAGACAGCAGTGTTAGAAGTGAAAGTCTCTATCCCATAATCAATATCCTGAGCCATCCACTTCCCCTGGGATTGTTTGGTAGTAGATGACCTTGCAAATGATTGTTAAATATTTTATGATGGCTTTCCTTTATAAACAGAGTAGGGTTTCAAATTTTCCCCATAAGACTGGGGTCAAAGTATTGCACAGTATTGTATGCACATCACAAACTCAGATTACTAACGATGCAGCTTACCAGGGTTAGTAACGATGCAGTCTGCCACGGTTAGTAATATAGGCCTGCATTTTCCAAAGTGGATAGTGACTTTGGGACCCTCCAATTTTTTGGGTGCCAACTTGAGTCACGTTGAAGACAGTGCCGAGCACCTGCTCTCTAAGGCACAGGTCCCTTTTAGGATATCTCAAGATGGGCACCCAAAATCACTAGTCACTTTTGAAAATTAAAAGGAGACAAAACCTATAGTGCCCCAGTCAGAAAAACAGGACACCAGGTCTAGGAGAGTAAAGCAGCAGAGGAAAAGGTGTAGCAAAGCATTCAGCAATCTTGCCAAAATGTAATACAGGGGAATTCCCTCCACCACAAGCTAGTGGGGTGATAGTGAATCTTAGTAAGGAAAGGGGAGGGGGGAATTGAAGAAGTGATCTCACCTGGCTTTGGTCTCGAGATGAAATGTGGATGCAGAGACAGCACTGCAAGGTGCCATTTTGTTTTCCTTTGAACATGGAAACTGAATTTTTTAGTGCCCTTCCAAAACAAAGTTTTCAATGTGCTGAAAAGCAGAGTAACAAAATCCGACTGTGATCATTACAGGATAGGTAGAGACTAGTGTGAAATGCAGGTATCTGATCACATGCCAAGCAATAGTCCTCTTATTCTATGGGCCAGAGCCTACTGCCATTGACGGCAATTTCCTATTGATTTTCATGGGAGTAGGACTTAGCCCAAAAAAGTTTAAGGAGGCCAAAGAGTCCACCCCTACTGGGAGTCAAGTGGGTAGCTCTAGCACTTTAGCTAGGGGCCCTGTAGGGGTGAAATGGAGCAGCACTCTCACAATTCCAGAGAAGCTGGATGTTTCTATTAACCTGGTTTCATGTAAATGAAGTCAACATTTAAACTGGAGTCTGTAGGCTTTAGAGTTTGACATGAATGGAGCAGTTCACATCTGTGAGAACTATCACTCCAGCCTGCTTGCAGAGTCAAGACGACAGCACTACAGACATTTATCCGGACAATCTGGGGCAAGAAAGTTAATTGTTTTTAAAATAAAACAATATATTTCCTTTTTAAATGAGATCATATTTAGCCCTTGTCTAATCTGGTATATATCAGGAGTTTAACCAGTATCTGATTAAAAGACAACTCTGTTCCAGTTTAATATCATCACAAAGGACCCAATGAATAATGTCACCATGTGTATTGTTAAATTTGAATTTGCTCCAGGAATGTGGAGTCTATTACTCTCTCTGTGTACTCATTTCAGAACATAGATAAAAAGAAAAGCTCAGCTGTTTGATGTAACCATGGGGATTACGTCAGTTAATTATTTCACTAGTGCTCAATATCTAGGCTTTAGATTTTAGCAATGAGAGTCTGAGGAAAGACGGTTAGTAAAGTTTTTTTTTCAGTGAAAAAATAGTCGTATGGAGGCCGTGGTGCCCAGTGAGTAGAGCACTGGACTGGAACTCAGGAGAGTGGGGTACTATTCCCTGCTCAGGCCCTGAGCTGAAGGGTGACCTTGGGCAGTTTGTGTCCCATGCCTCAGTTTCCTTATCTATAAAATGGGGATAAAGATGCTGCCCTCCTCCGTACAGCACTTTGAGATCTTTTGATGACAAGTGCTACATAAAAGCTAGGTATTATCAATATACCCCACTGTATACCTCCTATCATAGAGAGACATTTATGACTTGCTCATGGATCACAATAGATGTAGCCTAAATTCACAGTTCATATATTTCTTTATTGTATTCCTTAGGTTTGAGTTCTGCATAACAATTCCTATGCAGGCTCTGGGCACTCCTGACAGATAATGACACACACAGTCCAACAAAGACACAAAGAGCTGTAACAAACCAACTGCCTTCCTCTGCACTAGAACAGGCCACTCCACACGGCTCCCTCTTGCTTACTCCAAAGGAGCACCAGCTCAAACACCTCCACTGCCCTCAGCTCTTGCAATAGGAGAAAGAGAAAGAAGAGGTCTCAGGCAGGTGGATATCAGACTATTTAGAGTTTTATAGGAAAAAAATAAATCCTTAAACTCCCTCCAAAATCAACAAGTGCCAGTGTAGATCACAGAGCACTGGGGTCACATGCTCATGGTAACAGGTTCTTGTTTAACAAGCAAATCACCATATTTTGCACCAGCTTCAGTTTCCAAACTGATTTAAAGCATAGACACAAGCAGAGATCATTGCCAACAGTCCAATCTTGAAGTGACAAAGGCCTGGGTGATGGGAGTGTGGTCTGCAACCAAGAGGAAGGATCACAAATTTATGACCATTGCAGATTGAATAAAACCATCCGAGTCTCTCTGGCTATGATTATCTAACAGCAGCTGGGAGTCTAACAATATCTACAAGCCACAAAGTGACTGACACTGAGCAGAGATACACCCTCGTTTCCAGATTCCCCAGATGCTTCTTCAATCTACCAGTTTTCTCTGGATGGGGTCACATCCAAAGCAGTCTCAGCCACACCCTAAAGGTCCCACCATAAACCAAGACATGGAGTGATGTACCCTCTGGGTTGGATGAAATGAAGAGAGGGGTTTTGTAAATGTATACACTAGACTGCAGTTACACTGTAAAATCATAGGGGATGGGCCTTAAACGCAACCACTCATGACCAGGCCCAAATCCTGTAAGGACATATTCAGGCAAAACATTCACCGACTCCACTGCAGTTTGGCATGAGAAAGGACTGGAGAAATGGGTTTTGCATCTGCACACAGAAAGCATGTGTATATTGACTGATACATGTGCATTCTGGAGTTCATTTTTGCATTTGTACAATCAGTATTTTAATTAAAAAAAAAACCAAACATTTCCCAGTTTGTGTGGATGCACTCGCAACCGTAGGAGCTCATCACTTTATGTTCTGTGCTTTGCACCAGCTCCCAACTGCTTCAGAAACTGCTTGAGACAAACCCATGTGATCTGGGAAAAACTTTATCCTTGCATCCCTACTATTGTCCTTTCTATAATTTCCACCAGCAGCTCCAGGCAAGCGGCCCAATTTCCAAAGCACTGTCTGAGCTCCATTGCCAACACATCTTCACTGGGAGCTAGGCCTTTTTAATATTGAGGGGACTCTGACAGCAACAACGAAGATAAACTGTGATGTATTAGTGTACCAGCCAGCTGATGCAAAATCCTTAGAGGTCTTTGCTAGGAATCTCAGTTATTGTACTTCTGAGCCACCCTTAGCCATGTGTACCCAATATCCTACAGTTTGCCAGGTCATCTAGTTGTTCTAACGCTCTCATTGGCATTTAGACCTACCAGCCACAGCAAGAGACTGCTCTCATTAATGGGGAAGGAGTGGCAGGATTCAGTTGTAACGTTCTAATTGGTATAATGCAGATTGGAGCACTGAGTTCAACTTCCTCCTGTTTCTTCTGGAGCAAAGGGTAAGTACTGAAAACGTAGCAGAAAAAAAATCAGAACGTATATTCAGCTAACATCTTGATTTGAGTCTCTGTGGATGGATAATAGTAACCCAGGCTAACACAGTATGGCTCTTTGTCCCACACTACTACCTATACCACATGTCAAGGTCTTCAAGTCCGCTACTGTCTTTGAGCTCATGGATACGGATGTGATTTTCAAATATGCCAAAGTGATCTAGGAGCATAAATCGCATTGCCTAAGACTTGTTATTTGGGCACTTCTGAAAACCCTATACCTAGACTGTTATCTCAAGCAGGAGAGTCTCATGCTCTTAGATCCAGGTTCAGTCCCCATAGACGAGCACCAGCCACAGTTGTTGTTACGCAGATAAGAACTAGTAATCATTTGGGGAGTTTTCTGGGAGGGTTTTAAATGCCATTTTTGGAACATTTTTCCTCTAGATGCATAGTGTTTTCTCTCTGAGTGTGTGTATAGATATACTCTTATGAACCTCTTATCTCTTTGTACACACTTACCCTGTTTGGATTTTTTAACATTAAGAAGAAACTTGATTTATCACTTTTCTTCATCTGTGCCTGCTCTTTAAGAAAACTATAGGGAACAGAGAGGCAACCCATAGCCTCAAGAACTTAAACAAAATAGGAGTTAGCTGGTGGCAGGGTACTTCTCTTCCAGTTTCCCCCTCTGAATAGCAGACACCAGATTCCCTGGGTATAAGGCACCAGCTCTGGCACAAAACATCATGTTATGTTTGTTTTTTAAATATGTATTTGAGCAGTTCACAACAGAGCAACAGCAATGCTGGGGATGGAATTGCCTATGTTCATCTCCTCAGATCATCAGGCCCCAAAGACAGGGAGAAGCACGCTAGGGAAGTAGATGGATGAATGAGAACAGGAAAGCAGGGAGACGTTCGAGTTTAGAGCACCCCCACATCATTAAAGTGCTTGATTCAGGAAAGCACTTAGGTTTTAAAGGGTTCCACTCACCTCTATAGCACCCCCAGGTGTCAGGACCTGGCATTGCAGGCAGTTTCACCTCTAGTACCCCATGTTGACCACTTCTTTGGTGCTGCAATGGCCTGTCTCCATCTACATCTTCCATAGCCCAGTCCTCCAGCCAGGTCACCTTTTAAGTTCAACCCCCTTCTGGGGTAACAGAAGTCCAGCTGAAAATCCAAATAAGCATCTAAACAAACAGCTTTTCCGCCCCTCTTGGGCTACGCTGAAGTTCTGAGAGCTTTGCTCCTAATCCCGGGCCCTGCAGAGCTCTCCTAGGTGCTGTAAGCTGAGCACTGCTTCCCAGGGCTTTCTCCCTAGAACTTCTTCTTCCCAGCAGGTTTCCCCACTGCCTCCCCTCCCCAGGGATGGTGGCAGCTTTTCCCAGGGACTTCCTTGCTTCTTCAGGCCCTTCTTCAGGACTTCCCTCAGGAGCCTACACTGCTCCCTGTAAGTCCTTTCCAGCCTGCCTTCTCCAGGCCCTTCCCAGAGAGATGACTCAATCCCTTAAGGAATCAGCCAGTCATAGCATGGGAGAAGACCGTGTGCCCCTGCACCGGTGGGTGGAAGGCTGATATGGCTGCCAGGTGCACCTTGATGGACGAGGGCACCAGGCCTTGGGCTCTAAGGTGCAGGAGATAGTCTAAAATGAGATGGATCAGGGCAGCCACGGGGGGAAACGCCCCTTTCAGCCGTCCATAGGGAAAACCGAGACCACTTTGCCAAGTAGGCTCAACACGTGGAATGTCGCCTGCTTTCCAAGAGGACACGCTGAACCCCCTCCGAGCACATCCCTTCCTCCCGGCCTAACCATTGAGCAGCCCCGTCATGAGCTGGAGTGCCGCTAGGTTGGGGTGGAGGAGGCAGCCCTGGCCCTGAGAGAGCAGGTCCGGGCGAGACGGTAACAGCCATGGCAGATCGACCGCCAGGCTCATGAAGGTCCTGTACCAATGTTGCCTGGGCCACGCCGGGGCAATCAGGAGGACCCGGGCCTTGTCCGTCTTTTGCCAACAGGCCCAGGGTGGCACATGTGGACAGGAGGAGCACCACGTGATCCCGCACCTGCGACCAGGAGCTTCCCTTGACCAGCCAGTCATCCAGATAGGGGAAAATCTGGACCCCACGACATCTGAGGTAGGCCACCACCACAGACATGCACTTTGTGAATACCCTGGGAGCAGTGGACAGGCCAAACGGGGGGACCGTAAATTGGTAGTGCTCTTGCCCAACCGTGAAACAGAGGAAACGCCTGTGCCCCTCAAATATATGAATGTGGAAGTATGCATCCTGAAGGTCGAGGGCGGCGTACCAGTCCCCAGGATCCAGGGAGGGAATGATGGAGGCCAGAGAGACCATGCAAAACTTGAGCTTTACCATGTACTGGTTCAGGCCTCGCAGATCCAGGATGGGCCTGAGCCCCCCTTTGGCCTTTGGGATAAGGAAATAGCAGAAGTAGTACCCCTTGTGTTTGAACTCCACTGGCACCACTTCCACCACTCCTAAACCAAGGAGCCGCCCCACCTCCTGCTTGAGCAGGGCCTCCTGAGAGGGGTCCCCCAGGAGGGATGGGGGTGCAGGGTGATTGGGTGGGGTTGAGGTAAACTGGAGGGTGAGGCCCTGGGAGATGGTGTTGAGGACCCATTGGTCTGAGGTCAGCCGCGACCACTCCAGGAGAAAAGCACACAACCAGTTGGTGAAGGGAAGCTTTATTGCGGGTGGATCCCTGATGTGAACTGGTAGGTCACCCCCGGGCATCCCATCAAAACTTCTGTTTCCCCGCCTGTTTGCCCATGGAGGACCCCGGCTGGGAGGCAGACCGGGACTGCCTCTGCAGGCATTTCTTATAGTCCTGCAACTTTTTATGAGGGGGCTCGTATTTAGAGTGGGTGGTAGCCTGCTGCAGCTTAAACTTAGGTCTAGCCAGAGCCGGGACATAGAGGCCAAGTGTCTTAAGCATAGTGCAGGAATCTTTCAGGCCATGCAGCTTCACGTCCGTCTGTTCCGCAAGCAGAGCCTTGTCATCAAACAGGTGGTCCTGCAAGGAGTTGTGCGCCTCACTGGACAGTTCAGACAGCAGGAGCCACAATGCCCTCCTCATGGACACCGCGGCAGCCATAGACAGTGCAGCCTTATCTGCTGCATCCAATGCTGCCTGCAGGGTCGTCCTGGCAGCTGCTGTACCCTCCTCCACCAGAGCTTTGAACTCCTTCCTGTCATGCTCCGGAGGGAGTTCTCAGATCTGGGCAGAGAGCTCCACAAATTGAATTCATACTGACACAGGAGAGCCTGATGGTTCGCCACCCTTAACTGGAAACTTGAGGATGAATAAACCTCTCTCACAAATGAGTCCAGCCTCCTCGAGTCTTTATTTTTCGGAGTAGGGGTTGGTTGGCCCTGCCACTCCCTGTAATTGACCATCTCGACCACCAGGGAGTTGGGGGCAGGGTGGGTGTACAAGTATTCATGCCCCTTGGCAGGCACAAAGTACTTCTGTTCAGCCCTCTTAGAGATGGGGGGCAAAGAAGCCACAAGGCATTTGAAATTTTTGCCACCCTTCGTGGAGTGGGAGATCCACCCTGCCCGGCACTGAGGTGGATAAGACATTGAAGAGGGAGTCCGAGGGCTCCTCCACCTCCTTGGCCTGAAGGCTGGGGCTTAATGCCACCCTTTTCAATAGTTCCTGGTGGGCTGTAAGGTCCTCCTGCAGGATGGAGGGAGGAGGGACCACAATCGCCTCATCGGGGTGGGCAAGGAGGCAGGCGCAGTACTTTGCATGTCTGCCGGTACCGGAGGACCCACCACTTGGTTGCCCTCCGGGCATGGCACTGAAGACGCACGTCCCACTGACTCCTTTCTCGGAGGCTAGGACAGGAAGGCCGATGGCTGGTCCAAGGCTTTGGCCACCAAGCGAGCCCCCACTGGGGGCTCCGTCGGGGGCCACAGGGCCATTGGTACCACTGTGCTGGCCATGGAACCTGGTGCCGCTGGACCTGCTGCAGCACCAGTGGAACAGGCTGTTCAGCCTGACTGGCCTGTTCCATTGATGGATGACTATGAAGGGAGGCCGGGCTGGCGTATGACCTGGTGCTGTCCCTGGACCAGGAGAAGCGGCAGCATCGGGAACGGTGCCAACCACGAGACCACGATCCCAACGTGGAGGAACGGTACCGCCAGTAGCAGCTGCTCTGCTATCAGCTCCGGAGGGTGGATCCACGACGGCAAGGCAATGGCGATCAATGCCCGGAAGTGCGGGAGCAGTGCCATGGTGGGTCCTGGAGCGAGACAATGAATGGGAACGGTGTCGACGTTGATGTCATGACCAGCTACGGTAGCCCGTCGGAGACAAAGACCTTCAGTGGTGTCTATCTCAGTCTCAATGGGGCCTGCTCCTTGAGGCTGAGCAGTGCCTGGAGCCCCTGTCAGTCGGAACCCAACCAGACAACCTGGTTGGGGATCAACGGTGACCATCATGGACTACGCACGGGATGGTCGCCGAGCGGAGAACAGCGTCAGGAACATTCCCTCGACCGTGAATGGTACCGAGCCGGGGACGACTGTGGAGATCCCAGTGGTGGCTTGCCTCTGGACCATGGAGCCAGCATTGGCGGTGCCCCTGGGACTGGCATGGACATAACGTCCTGGGCAGCTTGCAGGTTTCGCCCAGACAGTGTAAACAGTCCGTGTGTGGATCACTCACTGGCATCAGTCGCCTGCAAGGGTCGCATGACTTAAAACCCGGGGCACGGGGCATGCCCTGGCCCAGGTGCACTAAACTAAACTAAGTTACACTAACTACTTTAACTACAGGTACTACTACTCTGAATGAACAAGAGTTCTGGAGGAAAGCTGCAGACAAGCTGGAGCAGAGCAGTTCCGAGGCACCTTCACTGGCGGGAAGGAACTGAGGGTGGGGGGAGCGCACAGCACCCCTTATACTGTGACATGGAGGCGCCACTCCAGGGGTCACTAGGGGCGCTCCCATATGGGTACTGCTAGGGGAAAAACTTCTGGCACCAGTTCACATGGCAAGAACGCACACTTATTGTGGAATACACATGAGCAAGAAGAAAAGAGAAAAACTCCCGCTCCTCTTTTCTTTTTTTTTACCTAGGACCTTGCTGATGAGTGGAATCGGATGGAACTTCCTTCCTGGCCCTACAGCAGAAGGAAAGAGAGAGGAGAGAGGCTCAGACTCTGTCTGCTTGTCTGTAAAAACCTGGTGGCTTCTTGCTCTGCCTTGGGTGGCGGAAAAAGTTCAGGTTCTCACCCTCTGGAAGATCATTCTAGCTACCTCAGGGTGGAGCATCCACTCATGGTAAGAGGAGAAGTCCTTGCTTAGGTGATCTGCTATCATGTTCTTGGCACCCGGAAGGTGGTGGACGTTTCTTGGATCTGTCTGTGGTCAAAGTCCCAGAGACAGAAGAGAGCACTGGCAAAGGCTGAGGATCACGCTCCACACTGCCCACCTTGATGTCGACATTGTGTTTGTGTTGTCTGTAAGGACTCTGCCCAACAGGTGAGGTTAGAAGACCACGCATGTTCTGCACACCACCCTGAGCTCTTTGGCATTTATGTGTAGTGTCAATTCCTCCGGGGACCACATGGGACCACAGTCTGAGGGTGCAGAGAGTCGCCCTGTCTGGTGGGTAAGCCCTCGGGTCGCCAGGTCAAAAAGCTGCCTGCCTGTCTGTCTGTCTGGTCGAGCCCACCTGGGGCATGTGACCAGGTTGGTGGCTGGGGGCACTCTGCCCTGCTGCTGGATCTTTTGGGGAGAGGCTCCTGGAGGAGGCTCTGGCCTGCTGCTGGCTCTGGCTGCTAACCGCTATGGCGCAGCCCCCAGGCAGGCGCGGGGGTTTTTGCAGTGTTTTTATGGTCATGCGGGAATAATCTGGAATCTGGAGCTTAATGGTCATGTGTGTGCTGTGTGTGTGGCCAGGGCTGCTGCAGGAAGGAGTTGCATTGGACAAGGTGAGACCAGAAGGAAAGACCAGAGAGGAGCAGATGCCAGAATGGCCATGCAAAACATGCCTCTGCCAGGAGTATGGTGCTGCTGTATGCTGGAATGCTGCTCTGGCTGCTGTTGCCTGGTCCTCATCCAGAATCTTCAGAAAGTCTTCCCAGAATCCTCAGGAAGGGTGCTCTCCTCAGAACATTAGCAATGCCCTGCCCTAAAATAAAAAAATCCTAGCAAGGCCTGCCTGGTTGATGCACGGACACCAACTGAGTCTTAATAGATAAACTTCTTTAACTCTTCTTCTAGTCTTTCTGAATCTCTCTTTTTAGTCTTACCCCCCACTTTATTCCCCCATTGACCTGTGGTCTCCCTGACCTTGACCACCCCTGGGGGGAGCAAAGTACTATAAAAGTTGGTGGAGGCCCCCTTGGATGGCACCTGCCCTCAGGCTCTGGCAAGCAGGAGGCAGGGCCAGGGGGAGGGCGCAAGGGCAGGGCAGTTTGGCAAGGGGGGGGCATGTAGGGCAGGCCAGGGGCAGCAAGGGCCAAAGAGAGGGGCCTGGGAGGGAGAAGCTGGGAGTTCCTCTAAGCCTGGGGCCCTGTCTTTCCTAGCTCCTGATGCACTCCTCTGATTCACCTTGGGCCCCTGGACCCTGGGGCCCTGTGGACCCCTGTGCTGTGGGTCTTGTCACCTGATGTGCTGTGATGTGCTGAGACTCCTTGAAACTACCTTTGAGTTGGACAGACAGAGCCTGCTTGAACACAGCCCTGTTGCTCTCCCACACTTGAACTGTGACCAGAGCTGCACACCACCCAAAGCCCAACCCCAAAGCTGCAGACTTAGACTGAAACTCACTCTCACCACTCAGCATACCCAGCCCCCAAAGCACCAAGACACCCAGCTCCCAAACCCCAAATAATCCATTTAAAATTTTTAAAACATAATAAACTTATAAATAAATACAGAAATTAACACCCCCAAGATAACATCAAACTATATTATGCATAATAGGCTGTTGCTCTTTATTTACTAATAACTAAAAAGTTAAAGTGAAAAAATTAAAAATAATTTTTATAAAAAGTAAAAACAAAAAAAAACAGAAAACAAAGTAACAAAAACAAAAACAAAAAAACAAACAAATAAAAAAATGCACATTTAAATAAAAATCTCACAGAAAAATACAGAAAATTCTCTCACTTCACATCTTTCACAGACTCTCTCTTTCACAGACTCCCTTCCCCCTTGGTTCTTCTTTCTGGCTTTCTAGTACAGTTCTCCTTGGTTCCAGCTCAGTTAGGAACTAGAGGATTTCTGTTCCAAGCATTTCCCCTTGTTTCTGCCTTTTTGTTTTCAGGCACATGCATGGCACTTTTCTTTCTTCCCTCTCAGGGTCCTTCCTCTTGACAAGGTTTAAGAAAAATTCCAGGTTTAATCCAGTGACAGTGACATGATCACATGTTCATTGCCCACTGGCTGGCACCCATGTATACAGGAAAGCTTACAAGTAAACAGAGCTATTTACAACCAATTGTCCTAGTTAATGGGAGCCATCAAGATTCCAAGCCACCATTAATGGCCCACACTTTGCATAGTTACAATAGGACTTCAGAGTTATACTTCATATTTATAGCTTCAGATAAAAGAATGATACATTCATACAAATAGGATGAACACAGTAGATTATAAGCTTTGTACTCATACCTTACAAGAGACCTTTTGCATAAAGCATATTCCAGTTACATAATATTTACACTCATAAGCATATTTCCATAAATATATGGAGTGCAACGTCACAGCCCAACTATGGCCTCATCTGGCGATGATGAGGAGGAAGCTGGTAGCAAGGGGTCCTCCGCCACCACAGGTGGTCTGGCAGCTTGCTCACCCACTTCCTCCTGTGCCTGTGGGGTGCCTGCAGCCAAGGCCTCTTGGGCTGGAGTGGGGTGGGAGAGGGTGGTTGCCGGTCTCTCCGAAGTTCTGGATACCAAGCGGGCAGACTGAGAGGGCTGAGTGAACCCCCATGGGTACCTCTGTGCCAGCCACGGAGTCTGAGGCCACGGGCCCGGCTGCAGTTCCGCCAACGTAATCTGCACTGTAAGTGCCAGAACCTGTCCTGCCACTAGGGAACCTTGCTCCAAACCTAAGCCAGAGCCCAAGCAGTTGCTCTCCTGTGACCAAGATTGGGCTGATTGGTGGCTCTGTCCCAATCAGTAACGGTCGCCCCTCCTGGAGTTGGATCTGGCTGACCTCAACTAGCGTCTGAATCAGGGCCTCGGCGACTGGTGGCGCTCGGCGCATCCGCAACAGCCCCGGGCCAGCGATCTATGCCTCACGTTTAACGAGCGGTACTGGGAATTGGAGCAGCTTGGCGTTGTGAAGATGTAGCCACATGCGGTGATGCCGCCCTGGGGGGATCGGTGACAGTCTAGGGAACGGTACCGTGGGTCCCTTGACCTGTCCCTGGAGCAGTACCAGTGCCACGGAAATTTCGGGTGCTGACTCTGAAACTCCTGCCGGTGGGTACCTGTATCCAGAGGTCTGCACCCGGTTACCAGTGAGCTATGCCTCAAGTCTCTCTGCCCTTGTCCTAGGTCCAGAGACCGAATGGGGCTATGGGGCTATGAGGATTTGGCCTATTATGGTCAGAAGCGTGGCAGCTGTGAGAGGGTGACCTTTGGCGGGACGTCGCTACGGAAAGGTGGAGACTGTGGTGGTCCCAAGGCGGGTTTACCTCGGGATTGGGACCCCACAGGGGATGGAGTGAGCGGCACCAGGAGGGACATAATCTCTTGCACCGCTTGGAGGGCCTTCGGCGTGGGTAGCCGGCGGGGAACGGGCTGGGCTACACTGCTTGACCGGAACTGGGGCCCGGGATCCTGAAGGGAGTGAAGAGGCGCCCGAGACAGGGCCTTGGTCCACCCCAGACTTGTCCTTTCCTTTGCGGGAAGCTTCCTCACCCTGTCTTCCTGGGCTTCTTAGCTGGAGCCATGGAAAGAGACCGGTGCCAAATAGTAGACAGTACCGTTGGGGCGCTGCGCACCAAGAATCTGAGTGCTGCTCCGGCATCGGGGTAAGGGCAGACTCCATCAGGACCACCTTCAAATTAATGTCACACTCCTTCTTCATCCTGGGCTTGAAGGACTTACAGATTTTGCATTTATCACTAATGTGACCTTTGCCCAAGCACCGTAAACAACTATTATGTGGATCACTAATGAGCATGGGCCTTTTACAGTGATTACAAGATTTAGAGCCTGAGGACTGGGGCATGCCCCATTCCGAGGCGAAGTCCCTTTAGGGACCTACTAAGTCTCTAACGTAAATAGGTTGAACTAAACTAGAGGGAAACTATATACAGTAATATTTGCAAGAGGAAAATGAATTTGAACAAACAAAAAGCAACAGCTCTAGCTGAAGCAGCACCAGTTCCATGCACTGTCACTGGTGGCAAGAAGGAACTGAGGGTGGAGGGGGCCAGTGGCACCCTATATGCTGTGGCATATGCACGCCACTCCAGGGGGCACCAGAGCCAGTCCCCTATGGATACTACTGAGGGAAAAACTTCCGGCACCGGCGCATCTGGCGAGCACACACACGTAGGCTTCTCAAAGAAGAACCATGGTTGCATTGGTGCAATGACATTTATTTCAGCAGTGGAAATAGTTCCAGACTATTGTTTTGTGGAGAATATTATGCTGGCTGCATGCCACTTGCGAAGGCAACTCACACATATTCTAAATCTCAAAAGGAAACTAAAATGCACCGTCCAGATTTTTCTGCCAAGGCTGGGGCGGGGTATCCAGGTGATTGCTTCCACTCCAAGTAAAGCCAAGACCCAGGCTTTCTGCTGAGTGGTCTAAAGGTCTGGGTATTTAGAACTGTTCAGGCTAGGAAGTGAATAGCATGGGAAGCTGCTGGTTTGAATGTTCAGGCTACAAAGGGATAGCATCTCCAATTTTCAGTGCAGATAATGGAAGAGAACCCTAGTTAATTTTAGCTCAGAACATATCATTACAACTCTGTGTAAGTTTAGTTCAGTATTCTTGTATACTGAAGCAAATGATTCAGGGTGTGTTCTTACAGGTCTTTTTCATGATGATGATGATATTCTTTCAAGCCTGGCTCACCTTTCCTTTTCTCTGTGTGTATTTAACCCATTATTTTTGTTAGATTATGTGAATAATTTTGTATCAGATTTCCTCTACCTTGAGGAGATTACATAAAGAAACCCAGTGCATGCAGGAGAGAGACAGACTAGGGTCTAGTCTTGTAGCATGCTACTTAGGATTGAGAGGGCTTCGGAGACATGACCTTTACCCCTGGAAAATGTCAACACCTACAACAGGTTTTTCTAGCCACAAGATTATGACTGTGCAGGTTGCCCTGATGGCATATGGGAATTTTCAGAAATATACACAACAGCTACCCCACTGCAAGACAAGTTTTCCTTTACAGAATTCTCATCCTCTAGTTAGAAACATATTTCTACGTGCTCAATAACTGTTTATTTTCATGCTATTTGAAAGATTAAAGTGAATGACAGCAATGTCAGAGGCTGATTAACAGCTGGATTTCAATCTCCCATGAAAAGGTATTAATCTCCACAGATGCCTTATGTCAGTATCCCACAGTGCTCTCCAGGAATTTCTGGTGGTGCATGGGGCAATGTGTTGATGGTCTACTGATGGGTGGCTGGTCACATAGTCCTGGTTTCCTTCATGCATTGACCCTACCTACCTGAGAACACCTCTCGCTCTATATACTTGACCTACCACAATAGCTGTGTTCCATTGGAGTAATAGAGCAGTCGGTCCTCAGGGGCAGGCTCAGGAATGAAGGAGACAGAACTTTCACCACAGGTGGGCCTAGATTCTGGAACTCATACCTGAAAGACAAAAAGGGACCAGGGACCTCACTACCATCAAAACGAAATATGTGTAGGAAGAAAAGTAAATATGGCAGGCGACCAGCTTGGCTTAACAGTGAAATCCTTGCTCGTCTTAAACACAAAAAAACAGCTTACAAGAAGTGGAAGATTGGACAAATAACCAGGGAGGAGTATACAAGTATCGCTCAGGCATGCAGGAGTGAAATTAGGAAGGCCAAATCACGCTTGGAGTTGCAGCTAGCCGGAGATGTTAGGAGTAACAAGAAGGGTTTCTTCAGGTATGTTAGCAACAAGAAGAAAGTCAAGGAAAGTGTGGGCCCCTTGCTGAATGAGGGAGGGAACCTAGTGACAGAGGATGTGGAGAAAGCTAGTGTACTCAATGCTTTTTTTGCCTCTGTCTTCACAGACAAGGTCAGCTCCCAGACAGCTGCACTCTGCAGCACGGTATGGGGAGGAGGTGACCAGCTCTCTGTGGAGAAAGAAGTAGTTCGGGACTATTTAGAAAAGCTGGACGAGCACAAGTCCATGGGGCCGGATGCACTGCATCCGAGGGTGCTAAAGGAGTTGGCCGATGAGATTGCAGAGCCATTGGCCATTATCTTTGAAAAATCATGGCGATCAGGGGAGGTCCCGGATGACTGGAAAAAAGCTAATGTAGTGCCCATCTTTAAAAAAGGGAAGAAGGAAGATCCAGGGAACTACAGGCCAGTCAGTCTCACCTCAGTCCCTGGAAAAATCATGGAACAGGTCCTCAAGGAATCAATTCTGAACCACTTAAAGAAGGGGAAAGTGATCAGGAACAGTCAGCATGGATTCACCATGGGGCAAGTCATGCCTGACTAACCTAATTGCCTTCTATGATGAGATAACCGGTTCTGTGGATGAGGGGAAAGCAGTGGATGTGCTATTTCTGGACTTTAGCAAAGCTTTTGATACAGTCTCCCACAGTATTCTTGCCAGCAAGTTAAAGAAGTATGGGCTGGATGAATGGACAGTAAGGTGGATAGAAAACTGGCTAGATGGTCGGGCTCAACGGGTAGTAATCAATGGTTCCATGTCTAGTGCCCCAAGGGTCAGTGCTGGGGCCGGTTTTGTTCAATATCTTCATTAACGATCTGGAGGATGGTGTGGACTGCACCCTTAGCAAGTTTGCAGATGACACTAAACTGGGAGGAGTGGTTGATACGCTGGAGGGTAGGGATAGGATACAGAGGGACCTAGACAAATTAGAGGATTGGGCCAAAAGAAATATGATGAGGTTCAACAAGGACAAGTGCAGAGTCCTGCACTTAGGACGGAAGAATCCCATGCACTGCTACAGACTAGGGACCGAATGGCTGGGCAGCAGTTCTGCAGAAAAGGACCTAGGGGTTATGGTGGACGAAAAACTGAATATGAGTCAACAGTGTGCCCTTGTTGCCAAGAAGGCTAATGGCATTTTGGGTTGTATAAGTAGGGGCATTTCCAGCAGATCAAGGGATGTGATCATTCCCCTCTATTCAGCACTGGTGAGGCCTCATTTGGAGTACTGTGTCCAGTTTTGGGCCCCACACTACAAGAAGGATGTGGATAAACTGGAGAGAGTCCAGCGGAGGGCAACAAAAATGATTAGGGGGCTGGAGCACATGACTTATGAGGAGTGGCTGAGGGAACTGAGATTGTTTAGCCTGCAGAAGAGAAGAATGAGGGGGGATTTGATACCTGAAAGGGGGTTCCAAAGAGGATGGATCTAGACTGTTCTCAGTGGTAGAAGATGACAGAACAAGGAGTAATGGTCTCAAGTTGCAGAGGGGGAGGTTTAGGTTGGACATTAGGAAAAACTTTTTCACTAGTAGGGTGGTGAAGAACTGGAATGGGTTACCTAGGGAGGTGGTGGAATCTCCTTCCTTAGAGGTTTTTAAGGTCAGGCTTGACAAAGCCCTGGCTGGGATGATTTAGTTGGGTTTGGTCCTGCTTTGAGCAGGGGGTTGGACTAGATGACCTCCTGAGGTCCCTTCCAACCCTGAGATTCTATGATTCTATGAAAGTTAAAAATCCATCAGTTTGGTTTAGCTTTCCCTCAATAATTCCTTCGCACAGACACCCAACCCACACAACTCACTCTCACACAGACAAGCAAAGCAGACAGGCGATCTACAAACTAATCAAGTTATTTCTCCTAGGAAGACAGAGATTGTTATATCCACTTTTAAATACTTGAAAGGGACTCCGATGCTATAGTGATGGGAGCCAGAGAAGTATCTAAACCAGTGGTGCCCTCCTTCCTCCATACTGCACAGTTGGCTCAGCAGAGGAGTTTAGGCTGAAGGTGGAGCTGGGGGCAGAACTGGGGATGGGGGAGGAGCTGGGGGCAGAGAGGGAATGAGAGCAGAGCTGAGCTGGGGGTGGAGCAGAGATGTGGCTGGGGGTAGAAGTGGGGCTTGGCTGGGGACAGAGCAGGGGGTGGGGTGGAGTGGAGCTAGGGGCAGAGCTGGTCTAGGGGCAGAGTGGGGTGCTCCTTCCCCGCTCCCTGTGGGGGCTGGCCTAGGCCCCACTGTGCACCCCCCGTAACATTGCTAGGTGCCCCCTAGGGGGTGCACCCCACAGTTTGCAGATCACTGATCTCAATGGATGGTTTCCAGCTGCTAAATTTCACTGAAAGCAAAAAAATACACTAAATGCTCGGATGGAAAAATGATAATAGGACAGTAATTACTGTAGGCCCCACAAGGATGTTACATGCTTATGATTTGGAGGGAAGGGGACCTGCCCAATGGAGGCCCCCATCATTTACACGAGGGGTCATCACAGAGTTAAGCTCATGCGGAAGGTATAACCACGCTGAGTTCCTTCTTTCCTATCTTTTAGGCCTGGCCTTTTTACAACCCATTTCCAGGCTGCGTTACTATTAACTGACTGAAGTAATCGTCATCAAGTGGGAAACAGTCAGTCATACCATAAGCAATCACTTGCAGTCATGAGAATCACGTTCATAAAAGCATAGTTCCTGTGCTTCACCTATATCATATGCACTCCTTTCCCAGGCAATGTGAAGAGTTTACATACCGCAGTTACCATAAACAGTCTTAAAGTGTCATTTCACAACAACTGCATCATGCCACTCATATAACATATTCAACGTCTGAGTTTTACTCTTATTAAAATAGCCCCTGTGCTTGGGAAATGCTCCTAAGAGCAGCTACAGTTGTGGTGGAATGAAGGGTTTGAGTGATCCTTTTTCCGCAAGAGTTTCTTCTCCACAGAGATTCTCTCTGTCAGCGTTAACACCAATAACGCCTCCTTGTAAAACAATCCAGTTGTGCTAGGCAGCCCTCTTCAGGCTCTGCAAGCAAATGTAACATCTAAAGGACCGTTTTTCAACATTCACTTTGCTGTGAAAATTAAAAACCTAAGGCTCAACATTCCAGCATATCCCTTCTCTTTCCTCCTTCCTTGACCTCATGCATCTCCTCTTTTGGTAAGTGCCCGTCAAACTGGGGTTCTCTCTTCTATAGCAACAGCAAGCCCAGACAAAAGACACAATATCTGTGAGTCCAGATTAGCAGATACAATAACCCCCTTGGGAAAACATAATGACCTCCCCTACAACCGTGAGTGAGCTCTCACGCAGCGAGGAAAGCTGCAGCATTCCCTCAAACAATAGCCAATGAAATACAGTTAGGGTTGCCACCTACACAGAGGTGGAAACAGCACAAACCAGGGGACCTCCCTCAGAATTAATCTGCTAGATGAAAGAGAGAGAAATCCATTCTCCTCCATCATCTCCTTTCCCGCAAAGATCTCACATGATCTGCTACACAGTACATGGCAATACCATTCCCTAGCTACATCTACAGTCATTCATGAGCCTGATGAACAATGATTTAAATACAGGAGAGCATAAACGAAGTTTGAAAAACAGAGCAAGCCCGCTACTGCAGAACAAACATCCAGGAGAATGATGCAGGTAGAAACCATCAATTATCTGCACAAGGAAAGGAGAAAGACACTTCTCCTCAATAAACCCTCTGTTGCTGCTGTTGTCTATCCTGGAACCACAAGGATAGAATCTGCCTATTCCACCCATCATGAGCTCGGTAGTTGCTGAACTGCAGAAGTGATAGAGAAGGAAACCTCTCCTGAGATATACTGGAGCAAGAACTAGTGAGTACGGAAGCTGCTGGACTCAACACCCATTTCTGGAAAGCAAACCATTATCCCAAGAGGTTATTTTCCAGAATCTTATGTTTCCAGTGAGACTCTGCCCTGCTTCCAGACTGCGCTGCCCTCAACAGCACACAGGCGGATTTCCTCTGGCATGTGCTTTGTCTGATGGCTACCTCAACATGCAAGTCTCTACCCTGGTTTGGCCATTAAGGCTCCTTCTGCACCGCAGAGACGGCCATCGCAGAGAACTGTTCAGGAAAATGCTTTTTAAAAAATGATTCCCATGAAAAGGCTTGTGCAATCAGCATGGGCAGAGTGGAATTTGTGTAAAGCCGTTTATATAAACAGCATTTTAAACCATTAGCAAACTGCATTTCCTAACCCAGCAGTCCCCGGGCTTCATTTTTGCTAAAAGCACACTGCAATAAGAGCTTCCTGTCTGTTCCCTTCAGGAACATTAGCAGGGAGATCACAGTTGAAGAATTGAAGCTATTTTTCTATGCTTTGCTATGGTATTTTTCACCTATCTTTGTAAAGCCCAACCACTTGGGACAGCTCACATGGAGTAGACGGGATGTGTCGATTTTCTAGGAAGTTAATCTACAGCCATTGCCTTCTGCTGGAACCGTTCTTCACAGATGAGGATTCAGGTTTACCAGTATATCTATACATCTGTTTATTTGTTAGGTGACAGCACTCTAGCCTCATTCAGATCACAATCTTCTCTGCTACCCAGAAATATAAGGCACCATGAGGACAACCTCTTCAGGAAAGCACTTCCCGCATCTCTGAAACATGTTTGCGTTGCCTCACCAGAACTTGTAAGGCTTTTCAGAAAACTGGGAGAGCAAGATGGTTTTGTTACATAATCTGTCTTTGTAGAGAAACAAATCCAAGTGGAGGGTGCAAAGAAGAAGGGAAACATCATGAACATGAGCTGGCAGCCTTAGTGATATTCTTGCCTTATGCAAAGAGGCCAAATAGTGAATGGCCACAGAAATGAAACTATCCTCCCAGCCATGGAAGTGCTTATCAGGATCAGGACTGAGCTGCTTTGGAGAGGCAGTGGCGGGGATGTTTTTGCTGCCACTGTCCATGCTATACCTGGTCTTCGGATAAAAAGATGACTTCTGTTTCCAGTGCTGTTGCTCTGGTGCCTTTCATGCCCACCACATTCCCATATACACTATTCTCTGAGAATATAATGCAACAGGGCAAGGGGAAGAATCACAAAATGTGGATTTTCGGTGCTCACGAAAGGTGCCAGGTGGCAACACTAGACTCAGAGGTAAACGGAGAAAGTAAATGGAGATGCTCCATTCCCACTAAACTATTAATTTTTCCAGTGGCTCTAGCTGGGAACAACCATGCTGTCCTAGCTCTACTAGAGCACCCAGTAAAAGCCAAGGGCAGAACCACAAAGGCTGCCTAATGGCATTCTGAAAGTGAAACCGAAAGGAAATCTGTTTCCTTTCTGTCTGCATTCGCTTGTGAAACAACCCAACCAAGTAAGGGAGCAATGCAACTCCAGAAACCAATCTTTCCAGGACCTCCTTGGGCCTCAGAGAAGTACTTCATCCCGGGTTAGCAGTTCACCCCATTTATCTAATGCAATAACCAATACGGCCAATTCCAAGTGTTTAAAAAACACAAGTCAGGGCTACCAAAAATGAGATTGGCAAAAGTGCTACATTTTGAGCCTTGGGGTCGTTTTTTTCCTCCACTGGTTTTGGATCTTTTCAGGTTCATATTTTCAAGCTTTTCTCTGCAGCCATGAGGGCTAGAAACTGGGCTTTCGTTATAAAAAGGAACATTTTTGCATAACAACTTGACTGCAGGAACTGGGGCTTTAAACACCAAAATATCACAAGAATCCTGATGGAACTGGAGTAACTGCTGTTTCATAGGTCTTATCAGTAACTGTCTTCAGGCCTGAAGTCACAAATCTATCTAGCTTGGTAAAAACCCGAATGCTAGACTTAATCCAATGGTTAGATTACAAGGAACAAATCAGAACTTCCCAAACACGTCAGATGGGTTATTCTGAAGGTGAACTCAACTGGACCAAGATCCTTTACATTCCTTGTAGCTTGCAGCTGAACAATGGGAGAGGAGGCACAAAAGGGTGGGAGTCGGCCTCTGCCATTAGTGTAATTAGTGTTTATTTAACCCCCCTCCTGTTTTTATTAGGGGTTCTTGTGAAGCAATGAGAGGCTCATTCACTACAAAGCAAAGGAAGCCAGAAGTTCACCTTGAAGCGGTTTCAAAGTGTTGCAAGTTCCACTATTATAACGCGTTTGTTTTCCTCTTTGTTAAGTGCACACAACTTACATACAGGGTTGTTAAATGAATACTGGTTTGTACACCAAAGCAAAACAACACATAGCCAAAAAACAAACACCCCCCAATCCCCCGACACACACTTAAATCAACATTTACAGGAACAGGATACCTGTTAAAAGAAAAAGCTATAACTGCTGGGGGAACATCCTGGCTCCACGGAAATCAATGGCAAATTTCCCACTGATGGACGCCAGTGGAGTCAGGATTTCACCCTGATGCACAAGCTAAACCTGCGAAGGATTCTGATCTATCGGAAAACTAGGTTTGTGGGGGCCCCCCACCCTCAACTGCACCATGCTTAGTCAAGTGGTCTAAACAGGGGAGTGGGAACCAGGAGCTCCTGTCTAGCTCTATTTCAGACACCGATGGGAGGCAACTTATCCAAGGTCACACAGCAAGTCATTTGCAGTGTGAGGCACTGAACGCCGGCCTCCTGAGTCCCCTTCTAGGGTCCTATCCACTGGATCAGGCTGCCTCTCCTGACGCTCTTAATTTGGAATAAGGTGTTTGTCCACTTTCTTAACTCAAGAAAAGTCATCCCTAGCAACAGAGATGGTCAGTAGGAACAGGATCACCTCCTACCCACAAACCCATCGAAGGTGGCACCTCTTTACAAATATATTTAGACAGTCATAGTTGCTCCCCTTCCATTTTAGAGGCGATCTGGAGTAAGAGGCATAAGAACGTAAGAATGGCCATACTGAGTCGGACCAAAGGTCCATCTAGCCCAATATCCTGTCTTCCGACAGTGACCAATGCCAGGTGCCCCAGAGGGAAGGAACAGAACAGGTAATCATCAAGTGATCCATCCCCTCTCACCCATTCCTAGCTTCTGGCAAACAGAGGTTAGGGACACCATCCCTAATAGCCATTGATAGACCTATCCATGAATTTAACTCGTTCTTTTTTAAACTCTGTTATAGTCTTGGCCTTCACAACATCCTCTGGCAAAGAGTTCCACAGGTTGACTGTGTGTTGTGTGAAAAAAATACTTCCTTTTGTTTGTTTTAAACCTGCTGCCCATTTGGTGCCCTCTAGTTCTTGTGTTATGAGAAGGAGTAAATAACACTTCCTTATTTACTTTCTCCACACCAGTCATGATTTTATAGATCTCAATCATATTCCCTTTAGTTGTCTCTTGTCCAAGCTGCAAAGTCCCAGTCTTATTAATCTCTCCTCATACGGAAGCCATTCCATACCCCTAATAATTTTTGTTGCCCTTTTCTGAACCTTTTCCAATTCCAATATATCTTTTTTGAGATGGGGCAACCACATCTGCACACAGTATTCAAGATGTGGACATACTATGGATTTATGTAGCGGCAATATGATATTTTCTGTCTGAGAAATGGCACCAATGCAACATCACAGAGGGAGGGAGACGTTCCATATAACACAGTTACCTTTTTCCGTAACTGGTGTTCTTCGAGATGTGTTGCTCATGTCTATTCCACAGTAGGTGGGCATGCTCGCCACGTGCACCGGTGCTGGAAGTTTTTCCCCTAACAGTACCCGGGGCGGGGGGAGGGAGCGCCCCCTGTGCCCCCGGAGTGGTGCCTGCCTGCAGTGGTATAAGGGGAGCTGCGCGCTCCCCCCACCCTCAGTTCCTTCTTACCAGACAACTCCGGCAGCAGGGAAGGAGGGCAGGATGTGGAATACACATGAGCAACACATCTTGAAGAATACCAGTTATGGAAAAAGGTAACTGCCTTTTCTTCTTCGAGTGATTGCTCATGTGTATTCCACAGCAGGTGGTTCCAAGCTGTATCTGCTGGAGGTGGGTAGGGGTTCACAAATTCTCGGGCTGGAGTACCGCACTGCTGAACCCAGTGTCATCCCTGATTTGGGAGACTATCGCATAGTGCGAGGTGAACGTGTGAACCGAAGACCACATGGCGGCCCTACAAATGTCCTGAATAGGGACGTGGGCCACAAAGGCAGCCGACGAGGCCTGCGCCTACGTCGAGTGTGCCCTAACAATAGGCAGCAGGGGAACACCCGCCAACTCATAACAAGAGCTGATGCATGAAGTGATCCAGTTGGACAGCTGCTGAGTGGAAATCAGCTGGCCTCTCACGCGCTCAGCTGAGGCGACAAACAGCTGTGAGGACTCTGAACAGTTTGGTTCGCTCAAGGTAGAAAGCCAGAGCCTGCCTCACATCGAGCGTGGCGTTCCTCATAAGTCACGTGTGGTTTGGGGCAAAGGACTGGTAGAAAAATGTCCTGACCCATGTGGTAGGCGGAGAATCGGGAGGAACGCGGGGTGTGGGCAGAGCAGGACCTTGTCCTTATGAAACACAGTATACAGTGGCTCTGAGGTCAGGGCCCTGAGCTCCGAGACCCGCCTGGCTGACGTGATAGCAACCAGGAAGGCCACCTTCCATGAGAGGTGAGACCAGGAACATGTGACCAGCGGCTCAAACGGGGGCCCCGTAAGCCAAGCCAGCACCAGATTCAGGTCCCACTGCAGAACCAGGGGCTTAGAATATGGGTAAAGCTGGTCCAAACCCTTAAGGAACCGGCCAGTCCAAACCCTTAAGGAACCGGCATGGGGGGACACCGTGTGACCTTGCACTGGGGGATGGAAAGCAGATATGGCTGCCAGATGCACCCTGACTGATGAGGGCGCCAAGCCCTGGGCCCTCAGGCAGAGGAGGTAATCGAGGATAAGCTAGATTGGGGCGGTCGTTGGGGATACACCTTGGTCCGTTGCCCACCTAGCAAAATGAGACCACTTCGCCATGTAGGAGCGGCAAGTGGAGGGCTGTCTACTCTCAAGGAGGATGCACTGAACCCAAGCTGAGCATGTCCTCTCCTCGCCACCTAGCCACTGAGCAGCCACACCATGAGGTGAAGAGCTGCCAGGTTGGGGTGGAGGAGACGGCCCCAGTCCTGAGAGAGCAGGTCCGGACGGCGTGGCAACGGCCATGGCGGAGCCACCACCAGGCCCAAGAGGCTGCCTGGGCCATGCCAGGGCAATGAGGAGAACCCTGGCCTTGTCCATCTTTATTTTCTCTAGGACTCTGCTGATCAGCGGAACAGGGGGAAGGCATATAGGAATTGGCCTGACCAGAGCAGGATAAAGGCATCGGAGATAGCACCCCTCCCCAGGCCCCCCTGCAGCAGAACCGGGGGCATCGTCGGTTCTTTCGGGTCACGAATAGGTCCACCTGGGGAGTTCCCCACCTCTGGAAAAGCTAGAGGGCCACTTCCAGGTGTAGGGACCACTCATGCTGAGAGGAAAAATCCCTGCTCAAGCGATCCGCCCTAACGTTCCAGGCACCCGGTAGGTGAAAGGCTTTTAGGTGGATGTCCCACAGACTGAGGGCTTCGTGACAGAGGGCGGAGGATCGGGCCCTGCCTTGCCTGTTGATATAGAACATTGAGGCGATGTTGTCCGTGAGAACCCTGACTACCTTGCCCTTCAGGTGTGAGCGGAAGGCCGTACACGCCAGCTGCACCGCTCTGAGTTCCTTGATGTTTATGTGAAGGGTCAGGTCTTGTGGAGACCACAGGCCTTGGGTCTGAAAATTCCCCACATGGGCTCCCCAGCCCAGGTCTGATGCATCGGACACCAGCTCCATGGACAGGGCCCTGCCCCTAAACGGGACTCCCCGGCGCATGTTGCTCGGTGTGGACCACCACCGCAGGGAGGTGGTCACCGAGTTCGGCAGGGTGAGGACCTTGTCCAAGAACTGCGAGGCCAGCCAGAGTTAGAGGGGCCTCATCCAGAGCCTGGCGTGGCGGACCATATACGTGCACACCAACATGTGACCTAGCAGCTGTAGGCAAGACCTAGCTGTCGTCACCGAAAACCTTACAATCGAGTCAATGATCCCTTTCAGGGTCTCGATCCTGTCGGGGGGGAGAGAGGCCCTGGCCGATGTTGCGTCCAGGAGCGCCCCAATAAACTCTATGCGTTGGACCGGGACTAACGTGGACTTGGTGTTGTTTACCAACAGGCCCAGTGCGGTACATGTGGACAGGAGGAGCGCCACATGATCCCTCCTCTGCAATTGGGAGGTGCCCTTGACCAGCCAGTTGTCCAGATAGGGGAATATCTGGACACCCCCCCCACCCGGCACCTGAGGTAGGCCGCTACTACCGACATGCACTTTGTAAAGACCCTGTGAGCAGTGGACAGACCAAACAGGAGGACCGTGAATTGGAGGATTCTGTTCCACCACCAAACGGAGGAAGTGCCTGTGCCCCTCGAATATGTGGACGTGGAAGTACGCGTCCTGCAGATTGAGGGCTGCATACCAATCTCCGGGATCCTGGAAGGGGATGATGGAGGCCATGGAAACCATGCGAAACTTGAGTTTTACCAAGTACTGGTTCAGACCTCGCAGGTCCAGTATGGGTCTGAGTCCCACTTTGGCCTTCAGGATAAGGAAATACCAGGAGTAATACCCCTTGCCCAGGAACTCCTTGGGCACCACCTCTATCGCTCCTAGTTCCAGGAGCCTCCCGACCTCCTGCTCGAGCAGAGCCTTGTGTGATGGGTCCCCCAAGAGGGATGGGTGTGGGAGGTGGTTGGGCGGATAGGAGGTAAACTGGAGGGTGTAACCTCGGGAGATGGTGTCGAGGACCCAACAGTCTGAGGTGAGCTGCGACCATTCCGGGAGGAACGCACACAATCGATTGGAAAAAGGGAGCTTTATTGGGGGTGGATCCCTGCTGAAAACTAGTGGGGTACCCCCAAGCGTCTTGTCAAAACCGCCTTTTACCTGCCTGCTTGCCCTTAGAGGACCCAGGCTGGGGGGCAGGCCGGTATTGTCTTTGTGGGTGTTTCTTATAGTCCCGTTGCTTCTTATGGGCGGCCTCATATTTTGGGAGGGTGGCCTGGGCGGGAGCCTGCTGTGGCTTGAACTTGGGTTTTGCCGGAGCAGAGACAGAGAGGCCCAAGGTCTGGAGGGCCGTGTGGGAGTCTTTCATGCCGTGCAGCCTTGTGTCTGTTTCCTCCGCAAACAGTGCCTTCCCGTCAAAAGGGAGATCCTGCATCGATGACTGCGCTTCACTGGACGGCCTGGAGAGCAGAAGCCAGGATGCCGGTCTCATGGACACCGCCGAGGCCACGGACTGTGCGGCCGTGTCCGCTACATCCGAAGCGGCCTGCAGAGACGCCCTTGTGGCAGCTGCCCCTTCCTCCACGAGCGCCTTAAACTCCTTTCTATCACGCTCCCGGAGGGAGTCCTCGAACTTGGGGAGGGATCCCCAGAGATTAAACTTGTAGCGACCCAGGAGAGCCTGATGGTTTGCTACTCTCAACTGGAAGCTTGACGATGAATAAATTTTTCTCCCAAAAGCATCCAGCCTCCGAGAGTCTTTGTTCTTTGGGGTCGGGGCTGGCTGCCTCTGTCGCTCCCTGTGGTTGACCGACTTGACCACCAAGGAGTTGGGCGCCAGGTGGGTATACAAATACTCGTGCCCCTTAGTGGGTACAAAGTACTTGCACTCTGCCTTCTTAGAGATGGGAGCCAAAGAGGCTGGTGTTTGCCACGGGGCACTTGAAATTCTCGCCATCCCTTCGTGGAGCGGCAAGGCCACCTTGCCCGGTGCCGAGAGGGACAGAACATTGAACAGGGAGCCTGAGGGCTCCTCCATTTCCTCTGCCTGGAGACGGAGGCTCGCTACCACCCTTTTTAGTAATTCTTGATGGGCCCAGTAGTCCTCCTGTGGGACGGAGGGGGATGGGGCCGCAATCGGTTCCTCATGATGGGGCGAGGAGGCCGGTGCGGTACTTTAGGTGTCAGTTGGCACCGGAGGAGCCACCACCTGGTCGGACTCCGGGCACGGCACCAAGGAAATGGGTCCCATTGACTCTTTCCTCGGCGGTCTTGGGAAGGAGGCCGATAGTGCTTCCGACGCCCCAGCCACCGAGCGAGCCCCGACTGGGGGCTGTGCTGGAGGCCACAGTGCCCACTGGCACCACTGGGCTGGCCACAACACACGGTGCCACTGCATTTGCTGAGGCACTGGCGAGGCTGGACGATCAGGCTGGCTAGCCTGGCCTGTAGACGGGTGACTGAGAGCGGAGGTCGGGCTGGCGTACGACACGCTGCTGCCTCTGGACCGGGAGTGGCGGCGGTGTCGGGATCTACATCGACCATGGGACCGTGACCTCGAGGCGGGAGAACAGCACCAATGGTAGTAGCTGCTCCGCGAGCGGTCTCGACGGACAGACCCGTGACGGCAAGGAGCCGGCGATTGACACCTGGAGCTACGGTGCCTTGGCAGAGACTTTGAGCAGGATTCCGAGCTGGAACGGCATTGACGGTCATGCTGCGACCGACTGCGGCACCGCCTTTGAGACGAGGACCATTGGCAACGTCCGCCACGGTCCCGTCTGTGCTCGCTCCATGAAGACAAGGGGTGCCAGGAGTCCCGATTGGATGGCACCCATCCAGACAGTCTACCTGGCGTCAAGGGCTATCCACATGGACTGAGCCCTGAACAGTCGCTGGGCGGTGAGCGGTGTCAGGAACGTTCCTTCAACCGAGACCAGTACTGGGCCAGGGGCGACTGCAGCCATCCCAGCAGCAGCTTGCTTCTGGAGCATGGGGCCGACATGGGCAGCAGTCCTGGCACTGGCATGGATATGACGTCCTTAGCCACCTAGAGGGCTTTGGGTGTAGATGGCATCCAGACATCTGGAGAGGCCTGCCCCAAAGGGGCCGGGCTACTCCGCTCTGTGTGAGCCGGAGGCCTAGGGCCCGATGGGGACCAAGGACTACCCGACATGGGCCTAGTCCCTGTCCCAGACTTCCCTCGGTGCCGTTGCAAAGGAGGAGTCTTTCCGGTCCTCTTGGCATGCCCCGTGGAAATGGAGCGGTGCCGAGTAGTCGAAGGTACCAGAGGATCTCTGTGGTGCTGGGTACCAGATCGGAGTGGCATGCTGGGGTCAGGGCCAGCACCGACTCCATCAGGATGGCCCGGAGTCTAATGTCCCTTTCTTTTTTAGTCCTGGGCTTGAACCACTTGTAGATCTTGCACCTTTCGCTGATATGGGTATCTCCCAAGCAGCACAGACACTCTGTGTGCGGGTCACTCCTTGGCATAGAATGCCTACAGGAGCTGCACGACTTAAATCCTGGGGCATGCCCCAGCCTGGGCTTACTAACTAACTAAACTTCACTGAAAACTAAACTGACTACAGGTACTACTGAATGAACAGTTCTGGGGACAAGCTGCAGTAAGGCTGGAGCTGAGCCGTTCCAATGCACCTTCACTGGCGGCAAGAAGGAACTGAGGGTGGGGGGAGCGCACAGCTCCCCTTATACTGTGCCAGGCAGGCGCCACTCCAGGGATTGCGGGGGGCACTCCCCGCTACCGGTACTGCTAGGGGAAAAACTTCCAGCACCAGTGCACATGGCTGTGGAATACACATGAACAATCACTCAAAGAGGAATTGTCGTTCCCCAGTCTAAGGGTGACCATCCAGATTTCAATGCTAAGTACCCTAAAGCTCTTCAGTGAGGTCCAGCAGGTTGTCTGGACAATTAGACAGACTTAGGAGTGACTGTCATCCAAGGAGATTTCCTTGCAAAGAGAGACCTGCATGTATAATTAGGTGGGAATACAAGTCTGAAGCCCCAACTCTCCTCCAATCCTAGCCGGCATGAGCTAGGCTAGTTCCAGAGCCAGTCTACTTAGTCCAGTGGGCGAGGTGAGGGGAATCCAGCTATCCTCAGCTGGAAAGATGGTTGCCCCAGGGGAGATAACATATAAATGGGAAAGTGGTGGCAGAATCCTCTGGGTTTCCAAAAGGAACTTAAAGGACCCCTTGTAGGGCAAAGAAAAAAAGATCTGTTATAGAAATACATTTTCTCTATCCCTAAGACAGCAGTGCCCCCCTAAACAAATGGGAACACTGATAACTAACATGTAGGTGCACAAATCTGTTACTCCTCCAACAGGTTTTTGCTGCACTTGAACATTTGACTGTAATGGAGCTGATGGATGAACTGCTGTATGTCATTCACAGCCAGTTTTGGTCAGTGGAGCTGCCCAAGGCAGCAAATCCCCTACCCAGGGTCTACTCACTGTGGGCAACAGAATCATCATGAAGCCTCCCACAACCCTCAAGACTGCAGATATCACTGCAGAAGGCACTGGAGGCAGGGCTAGCACAAAGGGGCCAAATAGTGGCATAATACTTAAGGGTGTGAGTGAGACTTTAGCCCAAGGCCATCGCCCCTGCCTAAGCCAATCGTTTCCTATGCCTGGACAACAGTGCAACCTACTTGTGAGTTGCCTCTGTCTTTACAGAGATGTCATGGAAGAAGGCCAAGATTAGCACTCCTCCCAAACCCAGAGATCTGCAGGGAGAAGCTCCTCTTTGGTATGCGAGGTTGGGTCCCAGGGACTGGCAAGCAGGGCAGGCAGGATGGTCTGGAGGGCAAACTCTGTCCCTCCAGATAATCATACAGAGGTTGGGTCATGTCCCTGCCATGACTGTAGTGGGGGAACATGGTTCAGGTCCCAGGATGTTCCCACCAATTCCTCTAACCCCAGAACTATTTCCTGGACGGGGCGAGTGTAGGGCATACCACAAGAGGAGCCAGTGAATCATCTGGCATTTTAATGAAGCCACCTACTGCTGCTGCGGTGCTAAATCTGTGAGAGAGTAATAAGTGCACAGACACCACGCCGGCTAATCTGCTGGTTGACTGAGGAGCATGTAAGCTGGCTGTGCCCATATACACATACAGGCACTGCAGCTTGTTACACAATGGCAGCCCGGATGGGACCTGCCCTTCTGTACATCTCAGGCAAGTCTGTCCAAACAGGGAAATGACCCACATTTACACCCCAGCAACAAACTTTTCCAAGCGTGCTGGGGTCTGAGGGCTGCTAGGCCTTGGGGATCTGTGGGAGCAGTTTAATGGATTTTAGGAGGTTCTATGAATGTCTGAATTCTCCAGTCCCCGGAACTGAGATGGTTTCCAAGTTGTTCTGAATCCCATCCTCCAGAAAGCCACCATGCCTTTCAGTCTGTACCCCCATACACTGCATCAGGATGTAATGAGGCTTCATCACTGCAACGGCACAGACAACCCATCACATTCACTACCACTGACTAGTGACAGGAGACCACCAGAGGGCTGAAATTAGGGAATCTGATCAGATCCACCTCCCATCTCTACAGCCACTGGCCTCCTCAAAGGCACTCTTCTGGAGTACAAAGTTTACTTGGTGTAGGCAACCTTGTGTGAGTGTTGCTGAGTTACCCCTACAAGCCGACCAGCACTCTCCCTCCCCTCCACTCTCCTCTCATTTCTGCCACCTGTCTCAGCCAAAGCACTGCTGGTTCTGGGTTCTCTGGGGACAGGCTCATCTATGGAAAAGCAAAAAAGAAATGAACTCCATGCGCTGAGTTCACCACAGAAGTGTCTCAATCCCCTTCCCTCCTCAGCCTGCACTCTTATCTCATCTGAATTCTTTCCCCGTGTCACTGAGACTCTGGACTCTAACATTCCACCCTACAGCTTCCCAGAGACACAGATCCATCCCTTTGCCCCCTTTAGCTTTTTCACACTGGCAGTGAATGAAGGAGCAAAGGACACGTGGCCATTCAGAAATTCTGCACAGGCGCCCATGTAAGCGCTCTCCATCTATCAGATTGCAAGGCAGACTTTGATGGCATCTATTTAGTGCCATAAGGAGTCAGATTTTTATAATAAAATAGCTATACAATGACATAATTAAAGTGTTTCCAGTTTAATAAGTCCCTGTTTTTCTACAGTATATTCACTGACCTTTGCTTAACCGTTGTGACATTCTTTCACCACTCCTGGATTGGGCTGCAAAATCCCACATGCACTGTAAGCATTTCATATGACAAGTGGGCCTACACATTCACCAGCTTTATCATTTTATACAGTACTTAGCTGGGTCTCTAGAAACAAGCCCAAAACAATTTCTGATCTTGCTGGTTAACATCCTGTAGTATTTATCTTCAGAACTATGCACCTTTGCTCATTCCTTACGCTTTTCCTTATCAGGGGAATTGAAATCCCCAGTGAACTGGCATTAGAGAGTTTTGTTTTGAAGTCTCCTTTATCTGCATATGTCTGTTAACAACAACAAAAATGCTTACCTCTTGTGTATCCATCCAATGTGCCTTCTCAGTTTGCCATAGAGTGGTTGCTTCCACCCTCTCCACTTCATTGTAAATTCTCTTCCTGTGAAGTAGTCAGAAATAATTTATTTCTTTGCAGAGAGCGGGGTTTTAAAGTTAAAAATCAATAAAGGGTGCCTCTGTTCAGTGAAAAGTGGCAACTGAAATATACTATCCAGTGAAACCTACTAACATGCACTTATTCCTTCTGCTCCCAACACCCAACCTAAGCTAGGCTGTCACACTACTGTCACCATGGGAAGCAGTTCCTCTGCACCAGTCATCTCTCTCAGTATCTTCAGACATCCCCTCTCCTCTTGTGTCAAACTTCATTCCATCATCCCTCTAGCTCCTGGTCAGTCAATGTAAGCTGTCCAAGTCCTGTTCTAGCAGAATCTCACTGCTTCTGATTCACTGTAATCTGTCAGAGGTCTTCCATGAAGCACCAGTTAGTAAAACTTGATCCTTCTGTTCCTTTCCTGTTTAAGCCACATTTTCACTACCCCAATGTCTCAGAGTTAGCTAGACACACCTGTGTCCAACTTGGATGGGGAGCAAGGCAATCTATCCACCCAAAGAGGTTTTACTGTCATCGTATTTTCAGGTTGGTGAAGCAAACTGCTTTGCTGCTAGGTTTCAGTTAAACTCAGCAAGAAAGTGACATCTCCACAGTAATCAAACAAGAATGTTTCTTCCCATGAGGTTCTTAAGATCAAAACAAAGATGCTCCTATTTCAGGACGACAAGGCAGCAAAGAGGGAAGTGGGTTCTGTGGACTCCATGGGCAGAATGTCCCCTTGCTGATGGGAACAGAAGGTTGCTTCTGGTAGAAAAGCTCTCTCTTTCCCTTCTGCCTCATTAAACGCTCAACTTTTTTTCTTTAACTTTCTTTCCAGCTGTCACACCTTCTGCAACTATACATCGCTACACTGATTTAATAAGGATTTAGCCCTCAGGACAGATTAAGCAGCATCATGTATCAGATAAGGAGGACCAAAAAAAAAAGGGGGGGGGGGCACAGAAACCTCTAGGGAGCAATGCTGCATCCAAAGGGGAGAAGAGCAATGCACACAATAAAAAAGCTGAGAAGAAGAATTAAGCAAACAGTTACCAGTGAGCACATCAAAAGGCACCATGCAGATTTAACCAATATCTATTATTTGAGGAACTGTCTTTTAAGGATGTATAGTGCACATTTAATGCAAGAAGCTCTTCCTTGTTCTAATTATTAATTTACATTACAGTAGCACCTAGAGCCCTCAGCCATGACTAGGGTCCCATCACACTAGGGGCTGTAGAAAAACACAGAATGAGGCAGTCCCTGTCACAAACTGACAATCTACATGCACAAAACAGACAAGGGGCAGAAGGGAGAGACAGGCACCAAGAGGGGAAGAGGCTTGTCCAAGGTCACACAGCAGGTCAGTGAGAGTCCGGAACACAATTCAGGGCCTCACTGAAATCAAAAGCAAAACACTCATTGACTTCAATAGGGCCAGGATTTCACCGCTGGTCTCCCGATTCCCAGTCTAGCAGTGAAGCATCAGCAGTGGAGCTCAAGGGTTCTGTCTCAGCAAACATATCATGAAGTACTATCAACTCCTTTTACCCCAGGGGCTGGGATTTAGCTCATGCCTTAGTAACCACACTCTGTAAGGATCGCTAGCTGTGGAAAAACTTGCATACAATTTTCTCACTGTACTTATCAAGAAGGCCATATAGATATACATACAGGTATTTGTAAAACAGTGCCCATCACTAGAGCAGCAAGACTTCCCTGCTTCTCCCCCACCCCCAAAAGTCTATCACCCACATCACACATACATATTAAATTACACTAAAATACACCCATGAGACTCCTCTTTACTACAACCCTGGAGAGCAAACAAACCCTGCCCACCAGGGAAAGTATCTTCTATACTATAGCCAAGGGCTCTCTGCAGACAGAATTCTAGGAACAGTTGCAGAGCGTTATCTGAGGACTGAAGCATCCCCCAAGCTGATGTCTGTGTTAGTGCTACAACGACCCTATAATACATTGCAAAGCATTACAGAAATCCACTTTTATTATAAGGGGGCCTGGGCAGTAGTACAATATAGCTAAGGTTGAGACAAACTAATATCTTCAAAATCTAATCAAATGATGTAATTTAAACACAACTGTGAGCTGTGGGAGAAAAGACAGGATTTTCCTGAATACCCTAGTGCATTAGACTGGGAGTCAGGCGGGAGAGAGACTACTCACAGCTCTAACACTCTCTTGCTGAATCACATGTCAAGTCACTTAGTCTCTGTCCCTGAGTTTTGCCATCTGTAAAATGGAAATAATAAAGCTTACCTTTGTAGGTACAGTACTGTATGAGCTCTATGGATGAAAATTGCTACAATATACAAGTGGTAGGTATCAGTATTATCCTTCCAGAATCAGCGCTCTCCACAAATGTGTGACCCCTTCAAATTCACCCATTTAAGCCTGAGCCCTTCAGTACACAACAAGGTTTACTGAAGGCCCTAAATCTGCCCTATTATCAGTAATTATTCACCTGGCTCATGAAACATTGGATATAACAATGCATTAACTGGAACCTAGACAGATTATTAGAAAGTTAACACCACAGTTAAAATGATTAGCAACTAATTCTACAAATAAAGAACAAAAAGGCAGAGGGGCAGCTAAGGCAACAAAGTTCACTCCAGGCAGATCATTCAAGGACCCCTGTTGCTTTATTGCTTCTTATAGGCAGGCTCCATCACTTGCTACAGCTTAACACTTCCAAGAGAAACATTTTACATGCTAGCAGTAGCCTTGTTGTAGCTATGGTGATCCCAGGATATTAGGACCAACCTCTGTCAGGAAAAAAGACAAAGTGAACTGAAGAAGACCTCTCTGTAGCTCCAAAGCTTGTCTCTTTCACCCACAGTTGTTCTAATAACAGGTATTACCTCACCCACCTTGTCTCATTTTACATGTTAATTGCCTGAAAATTAAGAGTCGTTAGGGCTCTGACTTTACTCAAAAAATAAAATCAAAAGGTGTGTTTTAAAAATTGAGTTAGCTACACGAACATATAATCTGTAGTTTCTTCCTCAACTTTGTTGTTGAAGTCAACCCCAGGGAGGAATTACAGGGCTCACCTCGACCAGCTCTTTCAAGGTAGAATCTACCTATGCCTTGTCTCCACTAGGATTGTGCATTGGGAGAGAACTCAAGACAGTTATCTCTATGTATAAATCTCTGTGTATAAATCACACTGTTGTGCAGGGAAGACACTCTCTCACTTTGGCTTCCATTCTGAAGGGGGGTAATGATGTCTTAGTTGCCCATAAAAACAAGATGGGTTACATAGACAGAGCACACACACATTACAGAACAACATCTATGCCTACTTATGGACAGGGACAGTCTTGGTATTCCTAATCTCACCACGGAGAAGAAAGAAAAACTCCAGCCTGACCACACACCCCACAAGTCCTACCACTGTCCATGAACACATTCTCACTGGGGGGTTTTCTGCTCTCTGTTGGACTTGACTGGGTACTCACCAATGACAGCCACACATGGCAAGAAACTGGCTTCAGCCCCTTCACTCTGAGACAAAGGGTGGCCTATATTTTTGGCTAAGATACCACACTTTGACCCAGGGTGCAGTATTCTGATTGCAACATCAACTAGTCTGCACACGGACTGCCAGCAGAGAGAAATAAGGAGGGACAGGACAATGGGTATACGGACTGCCAGCAGAAATACGGGACAGGACAACAGCGAAGGGAGGATTGCCAATAAAATTCAATGGTCAGTAGCCTGAATACTTGAGCTCAGAGCAGAGCTGCTGGGAAGAGTTGTTTGCTGTGGTAGAGATGCAGCACAATAGGGCTATGATACAGGTCCAGGTCTTATATCAGAGATTGGCAACCTTTGGCATTTGGCCCGCCAGGATAAGCCCCTTGGTGGGCCAGGCCGGTTTGTTTACATGCCGCGTCCGCAGGTTTAGCCGTTCGCGGCTCCCACTGGCCAATGGGGGCTGTAGGAAGCGGCATGGGCCGAGGGATGTGCTGGCCGCCACTTCCTGCAGCCCCCATTGGCCTGGAGCAGCATGGGAGCCACGATCATCCGAACCTGCGGATGCAGCAGGTAAACAAACCAGCCTGGCCCACCAGGGGGCTTACTCTGGTGGGCTGTGTGCCAAAGGTTGCCAATCCCCGTCTTATATATACCCTGTCTAGACTAGGAAAATGGCTGACTTTTAAAACTGTTGGCTAAATGCTTTAATTAACACATTTTAAAAACATCACTAAGGCTTTGTCTACACTAGCACTTCTGCTGGCAACATTCTTGTCAGTCAGGGGTATGAAAAAAACCAACACACCTCAGACTGATGCAAGTTTCACTGACAGCGCTATGTTGGCAGGAGACACTCTCCGCCGCTCATTGGGGATGGTTTAATTATGCTGGGCAGAAGAGAGCTCTCCCGCAGGTATAGAGCAGCTATACGGAAGCCCTTACAGCGGTGCAGCTGCAGCAGTACACCTGTGCCGCTACAAGGTCCATAGTGTAGACACAGCCTTAGTTTTAAGACAGGATTTAACACCTGTGTGTGTGTAAGCTGGGCATGGTCAACTCTAAAACTGAGAGAATACTTCCCTTCTCTCACCCTGCATAAGTGTTGTCTATTCAGACTGTGAAATCCTCAAGGCAGGGCCTGTCACCTGTGTATCATGCTCTATCAGGGCCTCTAGGTGCTCATATAAGAAAATAAAACAATAGATATGTTTTGGAGAGAAGCAGCAGCCACTAAGGGTTTGTCTGTGCTGGAAAGTTATAGTAGTATAAGCTAAGGGGTCAATTTATGGTTATACTGGTGTAACCCCATGCAGATGTTCTTATTCCAGAATTAGGGTGCCTTTTTTGGGTTAGCTTATGTTGCTTTGGCCAGGGGTTTAAGCTAAACCAACAGGAGCCTGTGTAGGCAAGCCCTAACAAGAACTTGGTGAATATCCAGGGTACTGCTTTCACCCTAACATTGTTGCCACTCATCATAAGCCTCTCCATAAGGCAAAAACCACAGCTAGTGAGGCACCCTGAAGATCAAAGAACCCAAGTCAGTTCTGGGGGCTGAGAGAAGGGATTATGTTTGCCAGAGAAGTCACATAGAATTTGATTTTTCTTTGTTTTTTGTTCAATTTGCAGAGAACCAGAACAAGTCACAGGGCACCATTTCTTTTGGGAATAAAAAGCTTCTCCTTGGGAAGATTCTAGCACCTTAGCTTCTGAAATTCTGCTTTTCAATATTTCATCCATTTTTGCTAATAAAAAATACAGCACTTTCTAAAGTAACCACAACAATAATAATTTTGCTTCTCAATTTGTTATTTACTGCATTTTTTAATTCTCTCTGTCTGCAGGGCCTTGAATTGGAGGCCTTGCTGACTAACTTATGTCATATTTCAGAGAAAATATACCTCCCCCCCTCAAATTTCAGACCAATTATATTTTTGTAGCTGCCTTCAACAGTTAAGTTGAACACTTGCAACTTACTAACCAAGTCATAAAATCTGCATTGTTCAACAAAACAATTAGGACTGAGCATTTTTCTCATCAAGGGCGACATCCCCCTACATAAGGATGATGACAAAATGCTTTGCTTCCTGTCTCTACCTGCTAGTAGGAGATCATGTCAACTTATTCACAATATGTTTAATTAAAGGTCTATATGACAATAAAAAAGGCATACATTATTTTATACTAAAAGAATAAAGATTTTTATTAAGCATTGTAAGTTGCATTCAATAGCCTTCAAATACACCACACCACAATCCATCTACAACCAATCAAACCCAACAGTAGTTCATTCTTGCACAATCCATGAGTTGGGGCAGAACTCCCTTCAACTTACATTAAGATACCTACTTAGCTCTTGCGGGCAGGGAATGGGGAATTACACCTCATTTCTGATCACTAATGTGTGATGAAGAGCATCAGGAGAATTATATGAAAACGAATATAAAGAAATGATTCTGATTTTGAAGTACATTAAGTTTGGAAACACTAACAAAAACATCAAAATGATACAGGTATATTTGCTTATACTAAATTCTTGATGGGAAAGTTCTCAAGAACAAGCCATTTGTTTCCTGCTACAGAAGGGGGTATTTTTTGAAGATCAAAGCTTTTTTTGTTTTTTTTGTTTTTCACAGAATTTCATATTTGCTAATATGAAGGCATAAAACAGCAACAGAGAACAATAATGCATACAGCAATGAGTACACCAGGGTAACGTTGATATTCAAAAAACGGCTAGATAATTTTTTTTTTTTAAGTTTTAGAATAAATGCAACAGAGGTCAATAATCACAAAATTTTAAGGTTAGAGCAAGATCAGTCAATGACTAAACATAGTTAACATCTTTTATAGGACTATTACTGATTATTAGCTTTTTGTTTTGCAAATGGGCACAGTACTTGTAAGAATGGAAGAAAGAGGACAATAACATGCATAATATTAACTACACACTTTAAAAATCATGAACCATGCAGAAGTTTAGCTCAAATAGTAGTACTAATGGTCTACGTCTGATTCAAAACCACATAGTTCATTGATCACGGATGCATGGTATTAGTCACAAAAAGTTTCAGAACACATTGTGTTTATTTTGAAAGGTCATTTGTATCTTCTATGATTTCAAGTTTATCTCCATTTAACTTCCTTGTAAAGTATGTATGATGTATATTTAAAATCAGCAGAACTGCAATATTATTCTATAATTTTTAGTTTCAATAGTTTGCACATTTTAACACAAAAGAACCACATCAACGGTGATGAAATTTAAGAAAGAAAAACTGTGGTTGTGCCTTTTTACCCCCATAATCATGAAATCAAAGCCTTAAAGAAAGCTTTATTGTGACACAGTAATGCAAAATCAAATATAATGGCATACATATGGTGCCAAGTACTAAAAATTATATTTTAAGCTATATATACTTAAAGACTGCCAAAATTTGTTTTCCTTATATTTCAAGAAACAAAACTACAAGCTTTTGTCATAACCAGTTTAAACTTTATGTATACTTCATTTTAAGTGCGGGAGTCAAATGCTCTTCATTCTCTTTCTTTTTTGTTTTATTGTAGCATTTTGACTACAACTGGTTAAAACTAAAAATGTGTTGTTTAAATCTCTGACATCAAAGAGGGATCCGAATTTCCAAAGTCCTCATTTTTCTCTTACGGAAAGGAAAAAATGTACGTAACTGTAGGCTCTCTTTCTTTCCAGATATTCCTAATCCTGACCCTTCCCAACATCCTTCACCCTCTATAAAAAATAAGTTTACTCTTCTTTTTTTAAGACAGCAGCCTCAAGAGTATCATCTTTATGGCAAACACTGTCTGCATTTAGTGCATTTAAGTGAGGATTTGTATTGCACATTTTAGAGTCATTACTCAAGGCACTTTCAGACTGGTTGGAACCCCTGACGTCTCCCGTATTCCCATTCATCTGGGAAGCTGGCTTCTCCTCATTCACTACTCCATTTTCAGCCAGGGATCCATCTGAAGACACAATTGAGGATTTAGATTCCTCTGATTTTGACTTAAGTTCTTTGGCCACTTCTTCTGCTGAAGCAGCATAAGGAGGTTTGCCCTATTTTAAAAAAAGAAAATACATTATTAAAGAAGCTACCATTGTACATTTGTAACTGATTATCTTGACACCATTTCCGATAGTGTGCTGTAGGACACAGACAGAAGTATTACAGGTTAACTTGAAATATTCCGAACACAATCTACTGTTGTAACAAGAGTTGGCATACCATACTAAATTCCCAGATTAGCATGGATTTAAAGACTAAATATTTCAATCTACAGACATGGAAAATTTACCTTACTGTGGAAGGGGTGCACAAGGTCAAACAAAGCATCTAATGCCAATTTCACCTTTGGGGAATAACAGAGACAACATATCTGGGCTTCCCCTGGTTTATGCAGTAAAGAAACCAACTTTTTTTTTTTTTAATTAACTAGTTACAGAATTGGCTTTTTATGACCAAGAGCCAAAAATGACAGAGCTGGCTACCATAATTATGATTACCACAATTCAAAGAATTTCAGTCCTTAAAGGAAAATTAATGTGAACACCTTTTAGCTCAGCCCAGTTTTCTGACATGCCCGTGGGAAGCTGCACTTTGTACCAGGTGAAATAATTACACTGTTTAGACCAGGGGTCGGCAACCTTTCAGAAGTGGTGTGCCGAGTCTTCATTTATTCATTCTAATTTAAGGTTTCGAGTGCCAGTAATACATTTTAATGTTTTTAGAAGGCCTCTTTCTATAAGTCTATAATATATAACTAAACTATTGTTGTATATAAAGTAAAAAAGGTTTTTAAAATGTTTAAGAAGCTTCATTTAAAATTAAATTAAAATGCAGAGCTCCCCACCCCCTGGACGTGGCCAGGACCCAGGCAGTGTGAGTGCCACTGAAAAATCAGCTCACGTGCCGCCTTCGGCACGCATGCCATAAGTTGCCTACCCCTAGTTTAAACTGTATAATTAAGTAAACAAGAGTCAGGAAATGCCAAAATTAAGATTCAGCACACAACATTAACTGTGTCCTCATTTGCATGCAATGTAGTCTAATGATATGATCACATACTACTTCTCAAATACAATATAAAACATTTTTTAACAAAAGGTATGAGTAGTGTCATGTAATACCATATACTGTGCATATGTAAGAGAGCCCATGAAAGTGACTTATATACAAAATGCACAATAAATACTCAGAAAACGTACTACAGATGAAATAAAGCCATAAAGCTAATATTGAAAATGTAGACTTATAGGGCTTGAGAATTAAAACTACATTTAACTTTTCATTAGCGGCAATAATAAACCATACAATTCCAAAACACACGACAATAAAACTTCAGGTTTTTTTTTTTAATTTAGTTGCTAAATGACAACACAAAACATATAGGGCTTTTCTACATGAACATGCTCCAGTTTGTGGCAAAATGGAGTGTAAATCTACCCCGCACTAGCTTGCCAGGCACTAGGTGTCCATGTGGACCCTGCTAAAGCACACTAGCTGTTCTCCCCAGTGTCCTCAGATACAGAAGTAGATTAAAGCAAAAAAGCAAATAAATGAATACATTAAGGACATGGTGTAAATCTTACACAGCCCCCAATTTTACAACAACAATCTTAACTGTAACTATGGGAAATATTAGTTAAGGTATTTCTGAATTGCTGGGGTTTTTTTTGGTTTTGGTAAAATAGTCAAATTGCTGTCCCTTAATATTAGTGTTGCATAGGTGGCTTGCTAGGAAAGTGTATAATATCAATACGAAGTGAAATTATGTATGTTATGTAGCCTTGCATTTGAGGCTAATCAATATTGTGTCACCAGTGGTCACATTCTTTTTAGATGTCCTATTCAGGTTGTTTTTTGCTGTGTTGCTATTTTGAAACCACTAAGAAAACACAGCATTTATTTCAAGTCAGAGTTAAGGGTGTAATCCTGGGACAAAATGTATATTTCTTTATACTTCTTAAGAATGTATTAATTAAAGACCAGCAACTTGTCCCGTCCACTCCTGCTGAGTAGCACCTTACTTTACAAGTTGTCTCAATGAAGTCATTGGAACTCTTTGAGGGGTAAGATGCTACGTATTGTGGGTACTTGTTGTGCTTTGTGCTGACTGGCTGTTTGCTCCAACCTTCCCCCTCCTTTCTCAGCCTTCACATCTCAGCTTCACTGCACACCTGCCCCTCGTACCCTCCGCTCCCCAGCCCTGTTCCTATCTTTTTCTTTTCATTTATCTGAACCCCTCCTAACTATACTTACCCTTCAAAAAAATAACTGGAACTAACATGACATTTGCAGCCATCACATTGTTCATTCTGCTTGTGTGTTCTACCTCTTTCCCCACCTTGTGTCTGTCTTGTATACTTAGACTGTGAAGTCTTTGGGGTGGGGACCACCTACTACAGTATTTGTGTGGTGTCTAGCACAATGTGGCCCCATTCTTGGTTGGCCCTTACACACTACCATAATAAACAGGATTAATTATAAGGAAGGGTATCAAAATCTGGCCCTATATCGGCAGTGGAAGATTTACAATATTAATTTCCTTACAATAGCCTTTTCCTTGCTTTTAAGTGCTGTCTGATACCCAAAGACTGACATACCATGAAGACTGGTCTACTCTCTCAATCTCAAAGGTATTCCCTGGGAAAGAGACTTATGACACTAGCAAACTTGGACTGCTGTGCACATACTATATTGGTTCTATGGGTAAACAGAGGCTCTCTGTTTCCAGGCCTGTAAATTCAGTACAGAATCCCAGCAAAATACTTTACATTGGGGTGCTGGGAATGAGACTTAAAGCTTTAAAAATACAGAAATTAACACCAGATGTCTCACACACACTGAAATTTAGATCAATTTCCACAAACACTGACAAGGAAAATAGGTTGCAATAACTACAAAGAAGTAAATAGAACAGGCTTGAATTTTTGTATCTAGAAAACTTGAAAAGAGTTTTACTTGAAATTAAGATTTCCCTCATCTCTCACAAGAGAGCACTCCTCTAACTGTTAGCACCCCACTCCAACTCCTATCTGCTACTATCCATGTGACACAATGCAGAGCCACATGATACATTTATTGTACTTTTGTCCACCTCGTCTACTAGCTGCCCACTAATCCATCTTCCCTGGGACTCTTTTAACTTGCAAAAGTGCTGAGCAGCTGGAATGAAAGACTGAGCAAAACGGGGGGGAAATGTGAAGCTGAAACAAACTGGCATTATATGTGTAACACCAATTTGCTTCAGTTTCATGGTTTCAAAGAACCATGGAAAAGGTAGAAGCTATGATTTATGGACTCTTTGTACCACTACCAAAAGATGGGACTGTGTGCTCACATGGGACAGAGGCTGTTCCACAATTTCCTATTAGTATTTACAGTGAGTACTCTAGAGGTAGAATTCTAGCATTACCTTTTGGTTTGGTGTATTTTTTTATTTTATTTTTTTTTAAAGGAATTGGGGGACCAGAATGAAAGTGAACAAAAACTGGGGGAGTTGGCCGTGGGGAATATAAAATGCCAATTTGTTTCAACTTCATAGTTCTCCTCAGTGTTTGCTCACCGATTTCAGTTAAGGTCCCATATCCCTCCCCTTCAGCTGATCAGGATTGTCCACATGGGGCCTAGGCATATTCTTCATAGCAGGGTGCATTTTTCTCCTCTAATCAGATAACCAAAGCTTGCTTCTGAATGAGATGGAACAACACTGGGAGAACTGTCATCACTGTCCATATGGCTTATTGTTTCAGTAACCAGTATATACACCATGGTAACTACAGTAACTCCTCGCTTAAAGTTGTAGTTATGTTCCTGAAAAATGTGACTTTAAGCGAAACGATGTTAAGTGAATCCAATTTCCCCATAAGAATTAATGTAAAGGGGGTGGGGGAGGGGTTAGGTTCCAGGGAAATTTTTTTTCACCAGACAAAAAAACTAAATATTATATAGATATACAGACAGTATAAGTTTTAAACAAACAATTTAATACTGTTCACAGCTATGATGATTGTGAAGCTTGGTTGAGGTGGTGAAGTTAGAGGGTGGAATATTTCCCAGGGAATGAACTAGCACTCGGGCTGAGTCCTCAAGGGTTAACACATTGTTGTTAATGTAGCCTCTCACTCTACAAGGCAGCCGGATTGGAGGAGAGGGGAGAAAGCATAGCAGACAAAGACAGACACACACCTTGTGTGTGGGAGAGAGAGAGAGAGATGCACACTGCCCCTTTAAGCTGACCCACTCTTAAGTGCATTGTCTTTTTAAGTGGATCAGGAAGTTAAGACAGCAGCTGCTGCCCCAAGCTCTCTCTATCCATATCCCCTCCCTGCTCTATATGGAGAAGGGGTAAGTGGGGTGCAGGAGCAAGGGGGAGGGGGACAGCCTGACATTAGCCCCCCCCCCCCTTCCCCTGCACTGCAAACAGCTCCAAGACAGAGGGCAGGAGCAGCACATGGCCGTTGGGGGAGGGACAGCTGAACTGCTGATTGATAGCCTGCTGGGCGGCTGCAGCACAGGGAACTTAGGGGAGTGAGGAGCTGATAGAGGGGCTGCCGGTCCACCCTGGCTACAAGCCCCCACCAGCTAGCTGCAACGGGGGCTGCTCTTCCTGCAAGCAGTGGACAAAGCAGGTGGCTGCCAAACGACAGGGAGCATTCCACAACTTTAAATGAGTATGTTCCCTAATTGATCAGCAAGTTAACCAGGACGACTTTAATGAGGAGTTACTGTACAAGAAGCACTCTATCCTGCCCTTCTCCCAAGAGCTGTCATCAGCAACTCCTGCTGGCCTAGGGAGCCTGTGACCACACTAGCCTGTAAACCAGAGTTATGGAAGTAAATCACACCACTTTATTACCTGAATTGCTCCCTGGTTTTTATAACCTCTCCCATAGTACCTTCCACCTCTTCCAAATGTTCTTATCACTGGAGTGGAAATAACTCCTCTAGGACGCCTATGTGTATTAAAGAAAAACAAACAACAAATGCATTTAAACTTTGTTTAAAAATACCTTAAACTAAATAGAATAAAGGGTTGGGTTTTTTTTGCTAATGCCATCTAATTATTATAGAAAAGTTTCACTCCCTCCCCATCCCAAGAAACGACCTGATTAATCATTCGGCGTTTTAAGACTGTATTACTTGTGAGAGTGTAAAGTCTATGATTGCTGCATCTAAAAATCTTGTTTTCCTAGCAATAAAATGGCTATTTCACAATTTCACTTCAAAACAAGCAATGGAGAAGTACTTTCAAACTCTATGGAAATTCCTATCAAGTTACCCTTAAAATTCCTTTAAAATACATACCAATTTTCCATCAGTGGCTAGCATATATACTAAAAGCCTGGCAAAAGACAGCCATTCTGAACTATTTATTTATATTCATAAGACCATTCTTTCCACTGAATAAAATACTTTCCACCCACAATGTGCAACTCAGGAGAATTCACAAAAAAATATAATTAATATTGCAGCAGCTTTTCATTGTTGAAAGTTGGTCAGTGATTTAAGTGCTTATGAAAGGGACGGAGCCGCTTGAACCATGCCTAGTCCAGGCAGACACTGTACAAGCTTATCAACACAGTTCTGCTACACTCTCTTAATTATGATTTATAGTTTTAGGACACTTGAGCAGAGCTCCAGTCACACCAAATCATATAGCAGGGTTTCAAGTTATCTAAATGAGGATTAGATGAGATCCACACAGATTTTAATTTGCCCTTCATTACAAATTTTGAACCCAGGTTCCAGGGGTGGAAGACCCACCTACACCCCAAATGTATGCTTTACAGTAAGCACTTACATAAAAAAACCTTAATGTACTCTACCACAATGTCAGGAGCTTTTTTTCTTCCACTTATAAATTAGCTTTCATTGTCAGTATTGGAATCTAACAGCAACCGGCTGCTCCTGACTTTACTCCAAGTATGTATATCAAAACCAATGGGCCAGAGCCTTAGGCCTAGTCCAGAAGAGGAATGAGAAATAAGACAGTCAGGGGATGATCAGGAGCAACTTAGAATCAAAGTACTACAGGGTTAGAAGGGACCACAAGGGTCATCTTGTCTAACCCCCTGCCAAGATGCAGCATTTGTTGGGTTTAACCCATTTAAGACAGGTGGCTATCCAAGCCTCCTTTAGAAACCCCCCCAGCGAAGGAGCTTCCACAACCTCCCTAGGAGGTTAGAGCAGTCTCAGGGTAGGTCCATACTTACCCGCCGGGTCGACGCGGAGAGTTCGACTTCTCAGAGTTCGAACTATTGCGTCTAATCTAGACGTGATAGTTCGAACTCCGAACGCGCTCCCGTCGACTCCGGAACTCCACCACCGCGAACGGCGGTGGCAGAGTCGACGGGGGAGCCGCGGAGTTCGATCCCACGGCGTCTGGACAGGTAGGAAATTCGAACTAAGGTAGTTCAACTTCAGCTACGCTATTCGCGTAGCTGAAGTCGCGTACCTTAGTTCGACACCCCCCACCCCCCTCCGTAGTGTAGACCAGGCCTCAGTCAGGGCTGTTCTATGCTCAGCTGGCTGCACCAGCCCCCACTGAGTCATTCCAGCAACTGGCGATTTCTGTAGCTTGCCATCCATGCCTCCTTTTCTGCATAGCTGGCTCTACACAACCTGAGGATGCCCCTATGCCAGGAGAGTCTCCAAGTAGCTGATTTTGCTAGCTTTAAGGCTGCTTTGTGCTGCCAGAGTGGGACAAAGCAGTCAAAGGAGGAGCCAAGTTCCAGTCCAATGTTTCCACTTATTCTACTCCTACAATTTGTTGTCATCTTTGCTGTATTTTGTCTAATTTAGATTAGATCATCTCAAGTGCCAACCCCAGTCTCTGTATGCACACCCACAATGCAATAATAAGTAATAAATAATGGAATTAGAAGGAAACCAAAAGAGGAAATGAATACTTTACACATCTGACCACTCTTATTTTAAACTGGTATGCATTTTTCAATCAATTTACAAAGAAAACAAGACAGACCCATCCCATTTCCTAATTATATTTAGGATGAAGTGACAATGCCCTCTAGATAGTTGAAAAATAGGTTTTTGCAATTCAGATTTCACATCTCATTGGATAATGATGGATCAAAGTTAAAGGAAGTGCACTGGTCACACTTAACGGTATGGAGAAGACTGAAAATCAGTGGATTGCATAGAGAAGCCATTTGAGAATTAAGTTGCATGGAGACAAGAGAGAACAATGAAGGTAAGCCTGGATGTGATCTGCCCTCTGTTAAGAGAACAGAGATGAGAAAGTGAGCTGGATTAAGTGACAAAGCATGGACAATGGTGTCCCCGTCTTCAGTTTTCAGTGCAGAGTAAATTTTGCTCTTTGGTAGCAAATCAAGTCCACAGATGAAGTCCTCAATCATTCAAACACCTGTTTTGAGAGAACTCTGACACAAGGGTGTATTTCCTGTCAGCCCTTTATGGGGACTGCCACTTTCCGGTCAATGGCATTTCCCCCCCCCCTCTAAATGATCCATTTTTAGTAGCTCCAGATACAGAGAGGTGAGCTTCCATTATGATTTGGCTGCAGGAGAGCAGGTTTGACATTGCAAAGAATTTCAGCTTTTGGAGGTGGTAACAAGTCTCTCAAAATAAACTCCCTACCCAAACATAGCATCTTTAGTTCATCTTCCCCCTAGCAAGCTACCACCAGAGAGTGTCTCCACATCTCTTTTCCATCTAGGTATTGCTGGAAATGATTAGATCCTCGCAGCAATGTGACTGCTCCCCCAGACACAGTGAGATCCCTATTAAGGATGTCAGTTTAGCACAGGGGTTCTCAAACTGGGGGTCAGGACCCTTCAGGGGGTCGTGAGATTATTATATGGGGGGTCACGAGCTGTCAGCCTCCACCCTAAACCCCGCTTTGCCTCCAGCATTTATAACTGTGTTAAATATATAAAAAAGTGTTTTTAAATTTACAAAGGGGGGGGGGTCGCACTCAGAGGCTTGCTATGTGAAAGAGGTCACCAGTACAAAAGTTTGAGAACCACTGGTTTAGCATCCTGATTATAGGTGTCTGGGTGCTAGTGATTGTGCATTTGCTTCTTCTAGTACCCAAAAAATAGAAGGGCTCCTCTCCAATGCAAATGAGTGAAGTGAATCACTTACCCACTGTGCATCTGCTCGTCTATGCGAGGGTGCCTTCAAAGAACTAATGGTAATGCCCTAGCCGCTACATATCATATGCATGGATATTCTGTTTTTGGACCTCCTCCCCCTTGACTATGGCAATATACATCACCAGAACTCTTCCACAAACCGTGTTGCAGTCAGAAGTACCACATTTAGCTTACATCGGGATACTGAACTCATTCTACAGATAGGGCCGGATTCCCCTTTTAATTAATGCCCATTAATGCCTGCACTAGCCAAGAAAAGGGGAAACACACAGGGAACCATTTACCATAGACAAGATAAGCCTGGAACGTAAGATGAGGGGAAAAGTAAATTGTACATGGACAGTGCGTGATCAGAGAATGGTGTATAGGGATTGGTTCCTACGAAGTAATGAAGCCAATCCCAAGACATGTGATGCAGTGTACAGTAAATGCAATATAAAGTAAAAATATATATAAAGGAAGATGTTTTCTGTGTAACTTTGAATGTGTAGTATGCCGTATACCTACTCCATATGCCTGAGTCTCTTCAACTCAGTATTGCCTTGCTGCATGACAAATAAAAATATCTAAGTGACAAAATCTGGAATCAAATGGCATTCTTGGGAAGCCAAGTGGAAAGAAGTCTCAGATGAAATCCCAACATCTAGTGGTGCCGTGACTTGGATGACTCTTGTCTGGAACAGGTAAAGTAACCTCAGCGACAAGACTGAAATAAACCCACAAATCCATATATCTGGAGTAAATTAAGAAGATATCCCTTACTGTAAGGGTCACTACCTAACAGTAAGGGAAATGGCACTAAAAGGATTTAAATATTAAGTATGAAATTAAGTCAATGTGTTCTAAAAATGTGTGTAACATAAAAAATACATGATATACAAAGTAAAAGCAGCCTTTTGTGATATGGAGCAAGAAAACTTGCTTTCTTATCACCACCAAAGTTATATATTTAATGCAGAAAAGGTAACGCCAGAAGGTGCAGGGTAAAAAATTAACAAGAGTCCAATACCATAAAGGTAAATGTAAAAGCATTTCAATCCACACAATATTTTTCCTCCTCAAATACTGCTGCAAGGCAATGCAAGCTCTAAAAAGCCCCAAATGTGCAGGGCTGTTTGCACTGGGGGACACTTACATGGGCAGGTGTAAGATCTTACAGACAAAGTTGCCAGCATCTGGGTTCACCCTGGGGGAACAGGCTCCAAATTGCACAGTACAATTGAAATGCTGAGACTTTGGTAAAGTAAAAACTGCCTATGCTGGTAATAACAAGTATTGTGCAACAGCTGAAATGGACCACTTCTGGTATGGACACAGGGAATGTTATTTTAATTGGACTATGTTCTGTTCCACATCTAAAATTACTATGGTAATACATGAAAAAAATCATATTTTGTACTCGTTTTTATGATGTAATTAAAATAAAAGCAAAATTAAAATTACAAAAGGATGTTTTAAAGGCAGAGCAATCTTATAATGTAAAATTACACCCTGATAAGCTATACTATAAAAGGGAAGCTTGCACTCCCTGGTTCATACTTTAGTATTAATAATAGTCTAAATAATTACAACTACTCTTGTCTTAATATGTTGCTGAGTAATAAACTTACAAAAAACAGGAATATAATGCAAATAAAACAAATACTAATATAAAGAAGAAAAGCAAAAGCAGTGGACTATAGGCCTGGCTTGACATGAGACAGGATTAGGGAAGCAAATGGATCAGCAGGCTGGAAACAGAATGTCTGTACTAACTATACTCCTGGGGGAATTCTGCACCAGTGCGATGCGCAGAATTTATGTCCGGGTCAGACCCACTCCCAGATTTCTCCCCCAGCTGCAGGAATCTCTGCAAACTCCGCCCCCCACCACTTCCTGCATCCATCACTTCTCAGCTGCAGGGGGAGGGATCCCTGTACGGGGAGCTGCTCCTCCATCCACCCGACCCCTGTGCATCCAGACCCCCTCATACCCAGACCCTCCCGCCGAGCCTCACTCTCCAAATAAGCCCCACTCCCCATGCACCTGGACCACCCTGATGGGCCACCCGCACCAAGATCCACCCCTCACTGAGCCCCACTCCCCTAGCATCTGGATCCCCCACACCCAAGACCCCCCTGCCAAGCTCTATCCCTTCCCCCACCCCACCACTGAGCCCCAACCACCTTGACTTGGACCCTCATGCAGAGTCCCATTACTGTGCATCCAGATCCCCTCCACTAGCCCCTGTGCATCCAGATCCCCCCCCACATCCAGAACCCCTACTGAGCCGCTCGCACCCAGACTGCCCCAAACAGAACCTTCTCAACCCACACCTGAATCCCCCCACATTAAGTCCCTCCACACTGGGATCCTGCCTTGCTGAGCCTGACTGCCTGCACCTGGCACGGAGGGGTGTTTCTGGAGCAGGCCCAGTCCTTGCGCCATGCAAGGGTTGGGGGTGCAGCCTCACCATTGAATCCGTGTCCGGGGGAGGAGGGGAGGGAGACATCTCCTACTTCTGTGCAGCCAGTGGCCTGTGCTACCCAGTGCCATGCAGGAGCCTCCACATTTATTTGACAAATAAAATTTGCAAAATTTAGAATATTGTATGCAGAATTTTTAATTTTTTGGCACAAAAATGTATAATTTTTGGCACAGAATGCCCTCAGGAGTATAACTAAGAGAGGTAAATGGGTCAATAAACTAAGAGACAGAAACCTCCACTAGCCAACAAAAGGGGGAACCCCCCAAGGAATCATTTACAATGGACAAGATAAACCTGGAATGGAAGATGAGGTAAAAAGTAAGTAGTGTGTGGACAGAGCATGGTGTACAGGCATTAGTTCCTACAAAGTAACCCAGCCAATCTCTAAACTTGATGCAGTGTATAGTAAATGTAATGTGTAAATGTATATAAAGGAAGAGGTTTTCTGGATGTGTGGTACCCTCTATGCTGGAGTCTGGTCAACTCAGCATCACTTTGCTACGTGCCACATAAAAATACCTGAAGTGTCAATACCTGGCACTGAACTGAGTTCTTGGGAAGCCATGTGGAAAGAGGTGTCGGAGGGAGTCCCAATTACTGTGAAATAAATGTATATCTACATAATGTCCTCATTTCAAAGCTCAACTCCCACTGAAGCCCAGGGGATTGTTTGTACAAAGAAGCAGCGCAGAATACATCTTTATGTATATCTAAATCTGCTCCCTTTAGTACTATTATTTCTGCCCTTTATTTTTCTTCCTTCCTTCCCCATCCTCTTTTCTGTTTGCCTCCCTTTTGTCTGTCACTGTATTTCTTCTGGTCTTCCCCTCTGCATTTCCCTCCCTGCAGCAACTTCCAGTTCTTTCTCTACCTATTCCACCCACTTCCCTATACTCGCCAATAAAATGATCAGCAATGAAATAGTCAATGATGACATTACAGAGTTAGAATTGAGCTTTATAGTTTATATCTCAACTAAATTAAACGGGGGAGGGGAAATCATGCCTCCCAGACTCATTGTTTCTGGCTACCCGCAGACCCAGGAAGACATGGCTGCATTTACATCCACTTCACATTTGAGGGGCTACCTTCAAAGCCTGAGGGGCTATAAACTTTTTTTTTTTTTTTAAATAAAAGCTTAGATTTTGCATGATCTAATAATGTCATGCAGGCCACAAACACATCAGCTGAGGCCAGATGTGGCCTATATGCTAGGTGTTTGATACTGTTTTGTAAATGGTGGGGAAGAGTGAGGAAGACGTTATTATATAAGAGATATTAATACACCTATTTTACTCTGCTCCTTTGAAGCTACACCTGACTGCAAATCATTATAGACACAAAATATATTAATTTCCTGTTAACTTTTGAGGTTTAAATTATTTGTGTAGTGCCTAGCACAATGGAGCTGAAATCCCAATTAAGTTTGCTAAATGCAACTATAACACAAATAATGATCATAAATCTCTGGGAACCTTGTAACTGAAATACTATTGAGTCATATCCTGGTACAGGACCATTATCTGACCTACTGAGAAAAAACATGTTAAAATTAACATACAAGTGCTCTTGAACTCCTGTGTAATGGCATTACTGTTACCTAGTCCACTCCACATGCAAGACAGAAAGAAATGTAATCATAATACTTTATGCAACCTCTGCTGTCACCTCATTCCCCCATTCTGGATTCTCTAGTGTATCAAATCACTGAATTATGTTAAGAACAGTTTCTGTGGTTTTGCACTTACCCTCTTGCTGGTCCTCCAACAGAAACCACCTGTAGAGGAAATGGCCCTCTACCGCCACGTCCACGTCTGCTTCCAGCCCAATGGCCGACGACAGTGCCAGCTATTTCAAGTTTCCCTCCTTGAGAAGGAATAGGTTGGACTCCTGCACATAAACGCAAAACCAAAAATTGTTCTTTACAATCATAAAATCAAAGTTATTAGTGAATGGAAAAATATGCTCTGTCAATCTTCATTACACAAAGAGCTTCCTTTCTGATACTGTGAAACTAATTTTCATGATGTAGTTGTTTAAAGAAATTATAGCTAAAATTGGAGTCTAGAAGTCCTTTATTAAAATAAATGAATTATGAATTAAAAAATAAATACTCTTATGTGACTACTTCAGTTTCAGTCATTTGAAATAATGTTTAGATAGATACTGAGAGTCTGAAGGGAAATTTTGAAAAATATGTAAGGATTTTTTTTTAAACAAGGTGATAGCATGAAGGTAACTGAGAACGAATTATTTTTAGATTCTCTTGTCCTAGATTTACTATTGTACTTTCATCAGCATGATACACAAGAAACGTCATTAAAAAATTACTAACGTTGGACTATGTTATAGAAATAGCATTTGAGTTGACTTAATTGTAAACACTACTTTTACCCTCCTTTTTTAATGACAGAAGCAAAAACCTTAGTATCCAAAAAACAGAGAATATCAGTATCACTGACATTCAAAATTTGCATTTTTATACCTGTCTAATGTCCTTAAAAGTTAATGCTAGATCAGGGCATAACATATTTCCAGAAATCCAAGTAAGCACACTGGAGCTAGATGTTATTGGTAAGACCATCAGCAATGAAAGGGTTAAAAATGATGGTATTTATGCAGATGTAGTTAGTTTTTAACAGGTTAATACGCTTTAAAACGACAGCCCTGGTTAAATGCAGATGGTTCATACTTCTCTATACAATTCTTTCAGCTTTAATTGTGTGCTGTTTACACTGGCAAGGTTATTTTTGCAATAGAGTGTTAGAAATATTTGCTTGTTTTTTTTAAATAGAAGCGCAGAAGCTAGAGAATACAGCTAGGTATATGGGAAACCTGCAGCCCAAGTAAGTAACTGGAATTCATGGATTTCTAGTGTCCCCTTTTACAGAAGAGAAAAACAATGGACAAAGAAATCTAAACACTTACATTAACTTAGGCCAGAAATCCAAACTTTGATATGAGGCACCAATGAAGGATGGATTAACAGTAACACAAATATAAGAACTTCTACTGTGTCACTTTTTCAAGATTCCTTTTTGCTCTCCAATTTTAGAAAATCTTTAACGTATTGAAGCAAAGCTGAGCTTGTTTTAACATTGTCTAACATTACGAAGCACAAAAGACAGAATTTCTACTTAAATGTTAAAGCATTTTTATATTGGAACAAGAATGTAACAGGCAGACTGGCACCGAGACCACTGTGCCACAGGGACTTAGGGAAGAGATTCCAGTAGAGGACAGCAGTCAGTGAGTGAGTTCACAGCAACCCAAGAAGGTTCTAGAAGAGTGACAGCTGGAGACAGTTTGGGAGACAGGAAAACTGGCAGCCAGTGGAAAGCCTGAGACCAGACTGTGAAGTGAAAGAAGCTGTTGCCAGAAGCTCTAAGAAAAGGGGTTTGGTATAATTACCGCCCTGAAACTTGCTAGTCCTGTTGTTGTCATTGCCAGAGAAGGCTCCGGAGTGTCCTGCTGCTGCTGCCACCCGGAAGGCCCGGTAAGCGCCTGTTGCTACTGTTTCCCCATAAGGGCCTCCAAAGCCACAGACTCCTGTTAGACCCAGGGTAAAGAAAGACAGGGGAAAAGCTGTGAGGGGGCTGGGTATATGGGAATTCCCTGAAAGATAAGCTGCTGCCATGTTCCTTTTACAGCCACAGTGACTACTGCCATTCAACACATAAGGCAGGAGAAAGGCTGCTGGTTTAGCAGCCAGAGGGATTACAGCCACATGGGAGCCCCACTGCCCAGCCAGATCAGAGGCTGATGAAATGCAGGACCAACTCACCACCAGTTAGAGGGTCCTATCCAGAGTAACTTCAACCTTGGCCTATGTGTCTCCTAGCCACCAAGTATAACCCTTTATTTGGGTAAGAAATATACTTGTGAATCTGTAGATCTGAACCTCCAGTGCATAAGTTAACGTGCTTACAAGTTTTGAGGCAGCAAGCCTCCATGATAGCACTTGCCACACCAAAAAAAAAAAAAAAAACCACACCCAAAAAAACAACCTATTAAACTTCCTGACTTAAATATAAATTTGTATGTAGCCCTCTATGGGTGGGCTACTGCTACGAGGAAGGGAAACAAATTGAGAATGGTGTTTTCATTCAGTCATCTCCTGTGCTTACTCTAGGACATGCCTCTGTTTAAATGAAAGTACTAAAATTAAATGTAAAAAGTGGGTGGGGGCATTGTCTTCAGCCCCAACAGCTATCCTGTTCCTTTCATAAATTAAGCATTCATTCATACTCTAACACTTACAAATGTGAACACTTTAAAGTAAGGCAGTTTTATCATTTGTACTTTTCCTATCCTCTTATGTGGATTTACTCCTCTTTTCTCCTCTACATACAAACAATAGCCTCCAAGGCATTTTGCACTGGCACAGCTACTTACAATCTTGAAGGAGACAAATGGTATTACTACAGGCTCCACAGTTACTAGGGCACAGCCACTAAAAATTATACTTCCAGCAACAGACATGCTGGACCATATTCTGACCATTTATTTTACTGCACTACTGTTATGAAGTTGGGCTGATGAATCAGAACACAATCTTGGAATGTGAATGACATGACAGTATTTATTTCATACCGATTTGAATCCATGTACATGTACTGTCAACCACTCACTTACCAGCAAAGCCTCTCCCCCTGCCCTGAGGTGGTGGGACTGGCCCAAAGTGCCGAGGATACATAGAAGCTGGATAGAAAGGCATGGCAGGTGGAGGTGGGAAAGGGAGTGGGTGATTCTGCCTGGAGAAATTTAATCCTTCTAGGATGCTCTGACGCATCTTTTCAACCTTGGCAGCCTGCTCAGCCTACAAGTAAACAAAAGTGCACAAATAAATGTTAAAATCTTGTATTTGTGCTATGAAAATTGTGTTTATCAACCTGACTGAAGGAATACTAAATGTAGACTGGTGTTGGGACACACTCATATTTCTTACTAAAGCTAGCTTTCAATGAATAAATTACAATTTGCTATAGTGGGTAAAAATCTACTATTCACATTTCACTGATTCACAAGAAATCCCCATATTCAAGTTAATATAGTAGTCTACAATCAATTTTCCAAGCGTCAGAAACAAATACAGCCAAATGGTAGTCTTACCAACTCTTCTCTCTCTAGATCACCCAGGAAGTCAAAAAAGGGGATAAGCATTTATTATACTACTGCAGTATTTCCTCTTCTTAGAAAAGGAAATACTGAAGTAAAATTAACTACCATGAGCAGTCACTTGGTGATATTTTGTGATACTTGTACATTGTTTATTTTTTTAAAATCTGTTTTCTGTAAGAAATTAAGAGTTTTTGATAGTAGGTATTGTAAGCCTGACTTCACTCTTTTCAATTCTCTGTCAAATATATCAGGTACTGGATTTTGTTTGTTTGTAAAAGCAATGTTGGCATAGCCTTTTTTGACAGCATTGCCATCTTGATGCAAAACAAGATGCTACTGCTGAGAAGGAACAGAGATAACTACCAGCTCTGCTTGATTTGCCGATTACCTTGAGAATGTACAAGATTTCAATTTCCAGATATGTATCTTACATATGTATGCATAATAGTCTTTTGATCATTTGAATTCATGTACATCCTCAAAGTAACTAGTAAATCCTTGAGTCTGTTTACTGAGATTACAGGACAGAGGAAAAATGAAGTCATTCTACTTCCTTCAAAGTCTATTAAAATTAAAATGCCATTTCTCCCCAAGAGGAGCCCTAACAATTAAGGTCCATTTCCCATCCCCAAACATATCTATATTCCAGATAGGAAGACCACACTCTCTTAAATCAACAATAACTGCCAGATAAACTGCATTAGACACTAAAGAAAATTCAGAACACAGGAAAACACTGCATTTCAGAAACTACCTACCTGACCATCACAGAGGTCAATGAGAGGAACTTTCTCCCGGCTTGCTTTGATGAGCTTGGTCTGGAACAGTTTCCCATCAAAATACATCCATGGACAGCAGTGCTCCCATGGGATTGGCTGTCCACAAGCATCATTTGCAAAGAGTGCCATATCCACACCACTCATAAACAAAGCAGACAACTGAATTCCTCGGGGATCCAGATTCTCAATCTTTAAGGAAAATGAAATTTCAGTTTAACATAGGGAAAGTACCAGACAGCATTCCAAGTTATTAATTTATGCCAATTTTGAAAACAGAATTGTTAAGAGTCTGATTTTCAATAAGTGGACTTTTATTTGTGAGCAACTTTGTACATAAAACCATCTGTGTGTGCAGGTACTGGAGTCTGCTACCTGTGCATCCAAAATTACAATGCTCAAGGAGGCTGGATTGTCATCCCCTATAAAAATAAAACCTTTGATGCCATACAAACACAAGCAAAGAAAGGAATTAAAAAGACTAGATTTTTCAGTTATGGATCAGTGACAAATCTCACTACAAAGTCAGGGAGCCAGTGAAAATTTAAAGGAAATCCTATGAATCACCTAGAAATTAACGTTGTGTACTGCTGGGATTCTTTTACCTTTTCTAACTATATATAGCAACTGTCTCTAGATCTAGGACACAGGTGGGCAAACTACGGCCCACGGACCGTCCTGCCTGGTCCCTGAGCTCCTAGCCCAGGAGGCTACCCCCTGGCCCCTCCCCTGCTGTTCCCCTCCCCCACAGCCTCAGCTCCACCACCAGTGCAATGCTCTGGGTGGTGGGGCTGCGAGCTTCTGGGGCAGCGCAGCGGCAGAGCCCAGCTTGACCCAGTGCTCTGTGCTGCACGGTGGCGATGGTGTGGCTGGCTCCAGCCAGGGGGCACGGCTGTAGCGTCACCAGCCACCGGCGCTCCAGGGAGCAAGGTAAGGGGGCAGGGAGCCGGGGGGGTATTGGACAGAGGGCAGGGGAGTTCGGGTGGGTTGGAAGGGGGCGAGGGTGTGGATAGGGGGCGGGGCAGTCACAGGGTGGGGAATGGGTTGAATGAGGGCAGGGGTCCTGGAGAGGCAGTCAGGAATGAGAGGAGGGGTGGGATGGGGCAGCAGGGAGCAGTCAGGGGAAGGGTTCCAGAGGCAGTCGGGACAGGGAGATGGGGTGGTTGGATGGGGCAGGGGTCCCGGGGGGGGGGGCAGTCAGGAATGATGAGGGGGTTGGATGGGCCAGCAGGGGGCAGTCAGAGACAGGGGTTCTGGGGGCGGATGGGGAAGGGGGTGCTTGGATGGGGAAGGAGTCCCAGGTGGGAGGTGGATGAGGGTGGAGGCCGGGCCATGACCCCCTCCCCGGCCCTCCATACAATTTCTGAAACCCTATGCGGACCTCAGGCCAAAAAGTTTGCCCACCCCTGATCTAGGAGTTCATGAGCTACTAAACCTTAAATTCACATCATTCTGATTAAGAGCTTGCTTTCCTATCACACAAACGTAAAATATGACATGATTTTTTGTGGCCACTGCGTTAAGCACTGCTAGAGAACTGCTTTAAAATCCATGCAAAACCATTTAGTTGTAAGATTGGCATTTGGCTTCCAAATGGCATAAAGCAGTGGTTTTCAACCTTTTTCATTTGCGGCCCCCTACAAATTTTTGAATGCAAGTGCGGACCCCTTTGGAAATCCTAGACATAATCTGTGGACACCAAGGGTCCGTGGGCCCCAGGTCAAAAATCACTAGCATAAAGCACAAAATCTTCAGCTCTAGTGATTACTGAGATATTTCTCACTAAAACAACATTGGAAACAGCTAGGAAGAAAAACAAGACTATCAAGAAGAAGTTTTCATGTCCAATGTGCCGTGACCTACCAGTTCCAAAGCTATAAATCCTTTGGCAGACCACTACAAATGCTTTCAGAACAAGTACGTATTGTAAGGATTGTTCCCAGACCAGCACCCCAAAAGAAAACATTTGATTTCAAATAATGCAAGTTTACATTTCATATTTTAATATTCATTCATGAGTCATGACAAGTAGATTAGCTAAAGAAATGGGATTTAACAAAGGGAAGAATAAAAACTCATGTTTGTTGTAGTGTTATAGCCATGTGGGTCCCAGGATACGAGACACACAAGGCAGATGATGTTTAACCAATGAAAGATATTACCTCACCTACCTTATGTGTCTAATAAAATTCATGCCAAAGTAAAACCCAAATGTTGGTGGGAGAGGGAAGGGGTCATGTGACTGGAATAAGAGGAAGGCTGCCTTAAATATGCCCTGTGCTGATTTAATGATTGGTAGCAACATATAATTTTTTAATTCTTTTCACAGTGGGACAAAGACAGTACTGTTTGCTTATGTTCTCAAGCAAGGATCTCCATTGTGAGATTTAAAGTAATGTTTCCATGCAACTGACAGTTGAGAAGCTGCTCTCTGACTTCACCACATCCCTGGGAGAAAAGGTACATCTTCAAATAGCGTTGGGCTTGTTTAACTAGAAGTATTAAAAGGAGCTAGAAGTCAGGCGCAGGTTAAAAACTATCAATGCTATTCTTCTCCTATCTTCGCCCAAAATGAGAAGAAATTAATTTTTTTTAATTTTCTGTTGGTTGTAATTATTTGGACAGTCAAGTAGGAGACCTCACCCCCCTCTCCCCCGCAACCCCACATACACACTAAAGAAACTTTTTTGTTTAAAGAATAGAACTTTGAAGTTAGCACACAGATCAGAATACAGCTTCCATTTACCTACTCTTCGTGATCTGATGTTAAAAGAAGTTGACAGTCAAGTCTACAACAAAAGCAATGTGCTGAACTCTACCATAATTTCCTGTTTAACAGAGTATGTCATTTGGTGATTGTGATTATGATTATCCATGAACAAGCCCCATACCACTCACCTTTAGTGTAATTCTAAACCCATTTTGATAGAAGTTACAGTAGTTTGAATTAGATTACAGTGGTTTCTAATGAAACTCTGAAAATACTCAAAAAGAACAGGAGTACTTGTGGCACCTTAAAGACTAACAAATTTATTTTAGCATGAGCTTTCGTGAGCTACAGCTCACTTCTTCGGATGCATAGAATGGAACACACAGACAGGAGATATTTATACATACAGAGAACATGAAAAGGTGGAAGTATGCATACCAACAGGAAGAGTCTAATCAATTGAGATGAGCTATCATCAGCAGGAGGAAAAAAAACAAACAAAAAATACTTTTTGAAGTGATAATTAAGATGGCCCATAGAAGGTGTGAGGGGAACTTAACATAGGGAAATAGATTCAATTAGTGTAATGACGCAACCATTCCCAGTCTCTGTTTAGGCCACAGTTAATTGTATCTAGTTTGCATATTAATTCGAGTTCAGCAGTTTCTCTTTGGAGTCTGTTTTTGAAGTTTTTTTGTTGCAAAATTGCCACCTTCAAGTCTGTCACTGAGTGGTTAGAGAGGTTGAAGTGTTCTCCCACTGGTTTTTGAATGTTATGATTCCTGATGTCAGATTTTTTTTTCCTCCTGCTGATGATAGCTCATCTCAATTGATTAGACTCTTCCTGTTGGTATGCATACTTCCACCTTTTCATGTTCTCTGTATGTATAAATATCTCCTGTCTGTGTGTTCTATTCTATGCATCTGAAGAAGTGAGCTGTAGCTCACGAAAGCTCATGCTAAAATAAATTTGTTAGTCTTTAAGGTGCCACAAGTACTCCTGTTCTTTTTGCGGATACAGACTAACACAGCTGCTACTCTGAAACCTGAAAATACTCAGACTCCTATAAATTGCACTGGATCTGAACTAGCCACTGGATTTAGGAAAGAGGAATAAAACCATCCTTGTCTTCCTCACTCCCCAGATCCTGTGCTAAGAGCATCTCAGCTGAACTCCAAAGATTGAGGCTTAAGTATACAAATCTTACAAGGTGCACACTACAGTTTAGTGCTGCTTTAAAATCACCCACAACAACATGTATTATGCAGCTGATTACATAAATTTTTCAAACAGTCTTGGAACGTGTTACAGCAAATAAAGGGTAAGAGATTTCGATGAAATTCTCTGCTGTGATAATGTTTGCATTTAATATTGTTTAAACTGTAGATAAAAAAATATTTTGATGTTTTCAGTATAGATTCTGCAGTTTACTGCTGGAAACTCTCAGGAGTGCTCAACTTTAAGATTTCACTTTTTAATGTTTCGGTTCTGAAACATTGTGGTTTTCCCCTCTGGCCCACTTCCTTTGCAAAGGAATTTCTATTAGCTCTAGGTTGCCATCTTTGAAAAATTGTGTCAGCATCTGTAGAAATTGGGAAAGGCAGTCTTGTATCATTAGAAAAACAAATGTTATTAATGAAGAGTTGGAGCTGAAAGAGTGCAGAATGACTATGTGACAGTAAAATAATAGACTGGTTGAGGGATAAGAGGAGATAATGGAAAGAAAATAAGGAGCATTTATTTTCGGTGTGTAAACAAGAGAACTCTTAGTCCTGGGAGAATTGTGTCACTGCGCATGCACGGAATTCATGTCCCCTGCAGATTTCTTTGCTTCCCCACAGAAAAAATGACTTTTTGACAGGGAAGCAAAGGGAAGAGCAAGAGCAGTTTTGCACCACTCCCTAGCTGCGCAGGTACACTGTTTCAGGAACCCAGAGCAACCAGCAGAGAGGTAAATCACCGCAGGGCTGGGTACACCCCAGCCAATGGTTCTTATCCTGAGCTGGGATCAGCTGCTAGTCCCGGCTGGGCAGGAGAGCATGGACTTCCTCTTCCCCTCAAGGAGTGGCTGAGGCTGTGTCAGACCCACCCCCAGAAACCTCCTCCAGCTGCAGGAAGCTCAGCGTCCTCCCTTGCTTCCTGCCCCCATCGCACCTCAGCTGCGCGGGGAGGGGTCTCTGTACAGGGAGCTGCTCCCCCATCCGCCAAACCCATATGGATCTGGACCTCCCATACCCTGAGACCCCTGCCAAGCCTCACCTTGTACACCCAGAACCACCCTAGCCCTCCATACTCGAACCCCACCCCACGGGGCCTCAATCCCTGCATCTGGAGCCTCCCTGCACTCAGACCCTCTGCCTCCGGACCCCAACCCCGGCATGCAGGCCACCCCCCACTGAGCTCTCTACACTCAAACCCCCACCCTGACAAGCCCCACTCCCTCAAGCCCCATGCCACTGACCCCCAACTAGCTGCACCCAGACCCACACCCCACCAAGCCCAACTCCCTCAGCACCCAGCCCCCTCTGCTGAGACCCACACACCCAGACCCTTCCACTGAGCCCCAACCACCTTCACCTGGAAGCCCCTGCAGAGTCCCATTGGCCCTGCACCTGGAATCCCCCGCACTCCAAACAAGCCTTGGTGCATCCAGATTCCCCCACGCCTAGACCCCCCACTGAGCTGCCTGCACCCAGATTGTCCCACACAGAATCCTTTCCCCCCCACACTGAGCCCCTCCACACTTGAACCCTGCCTGGTTGAGCCTGTCTGCCCCACACCTGGGGCACCTGGCCCAGAGGGACAGGGCCCCATGGCGTTTCTGTGGTACGCCCAGGCCTTGTGCTGTGTCAGGGTTGGGTGCAGCCTCACCACTGAATCCGTGTCTTGGGGGTGGGGAGGCTGCAGGGTGATCTTCCATCTTTGTGCATCCAGTGGCTTGTGCCATGCTGGAGCCTCTGCATTTATTGACAAATAAAGCTTGCAGAATTTAATAATATTGTGCGCAGAATTTTTAATTTTTTGGCACAGAATGCCCTCAGGAGTAAACTCTTCCTGTTCAGTTGACATGTGAAGATGTCAATCCTTCCTTGGGAACATTTGCCATTAATTTTCAATAGTAATTAAATTGCTTATCTTTCATGCACATAAATCAGAGATCTCCAAGATCACAAAAAGAGAATCCAAATCACTTTGCAGATATGCAGCTGTGTTCAAACCCACATGCTCCTTCTGAGCCTGACTTCAACAGAAAAAAGCAGCAGTTGTGTGTGAAGACAGTAACAATGGAGCATTAAGTATTTCATTTGCAGTTACCAACAAGTATTATGGAAATATTCCATACTAATCCTACACACAACCTAAAAATAAAAACTTGTTGATGGAGAAAAAAATTCTCTATCAACAAACACAATGTTTTAAGGTAAAATATCCTGTTTATCAGTGGCCTTGTCTCTGCCACTTATTTTTCTCAGAAACAAAAAACATTTATTCTCCTCTGGGAATTCTTTTGCTGGAACCTTTGTGTCCAGCAGTCTTCACAGTGGGGTTTCCGCCTCTACCCACTGAAATTGGAGACAGGGGCAAGACTGTATACTTTGTTAACACACACAAAACAAAATCTGCAGAGGACTTTATGTCTACAGTGTTGGGTTATGAGAATATGAGGAATAAAGACCAAGTTAATGCCTTGCAGATTTCCTCATATGCCACATCCCACCTTTTGGCCATGAAGTTGCCATTTGAGTTTTCATCAATACCTACAAGTAAGGTTGCCCAGTTAGCTTTGTGAGACCCTGAGATACATGTCTTGATCCATCCTGCCATTGAGACTTTGTATGGCTCCCCCCGCCTGCTGCAGGATAAAGTACTTGTATTGACTTCTGTAGGCCTCAGACATGTGCAAATATATTCTGATCATACTTCTAAACATTTAGGGTGTCTCACTCAAGAGATGTTCATGATTTGGACAAAAGCTGCGTATGTGTTTTCCTGGAGAGAGGTACGCTGCCTCTCTGATGGTGCAAAATATAGTTATCCTTTGGTCTGACTACTGAGTCAGCACCGTTAACCACCTTATCCTGAAGGAAGGTGACATACTGTAGCTGAATGGTTAAAGCATTTATTTTAAGACTTTCCGTAACTGAGTGTGAGAAACTGAGTGTGAGAAAGTATGGAGACACTGATGTCAGCAACGGTCCTGAATGACTCAGTTCAGGCTCCACATGGGCAACTGTGAATGATGAGAGGACTTAGTGATGCTGCTTTCAGGAATCTGATATGTTGCTTTTTAGCAAATCAGAGAAGAACTTCTGCAAATTATCCCATTCGCAATGGCTGAAACAGGTTTCTTGAGGGCTTTTGCTTTGAGAGCGACAGATGAGCAGACCTGTAAGAACCCAGCATGTGTTCATTTTGGCTGACTGCATTCTGTCCTAGGTCTCATTATCTCCTTTCTTCTTGTAATTCAAAGCTTAAAGAGAAAGATGACAATGAAGAATCTCTCTTCCCTCATTTCCTTTTGGTTATATATATATTTAGTCTGGGCTTTTCAGGCATCCTTGGGCTGCGAGGATCCTGGAAAGTGATTTATTCTCTCTATCTGCTGAATAACAATCCAAATAAGATTCTGATCTAGACTCAAGATTATTTTCTTTCGCATTATCATTCATGGGATTTATTAGCTCTTTAATACTTAAAATGTGGGATTCACTGGGGTCAATTGATTTGGTTTTCTTGTATGCATTTCCTTATGCAACTTCTTTTTATGGCTGGATGATAGCCAGAGGATCCTTCCTGAAACGAGTGGGAGAAATAGGACATGGGGGCTAGCAGTAAACACAGGCAGGTAAGGCTCTGACAAGATATAGCCTGCTTGACACCATAGGAAAACATACAAACAATGCATGATCTCTGCAGCATCCCACTGGCTGGATCCTGGTGGCAGGAGGAAACACAATGCATATACCTGTCTGAGCCTAGATAGTTGAAATCTAGGTGAACTGCATCTGCTCCAGCTACTAGGGAGAGCAATGCCACAGGCTGCTGCTTCTCCCTGCAGTGTCGTCTTCTAACTGTGGATCTCAACTTGGGGAAAAAAAGATGTTTTTGCTGTCTGCCCATTCAGTTCAGTACAGCACACGCTCATGCACTAGCTTGGAGCAATCATCTTCAAGTTACTGTAGGAAGACACAGTCCTCTCTGGCTTGGTTGGGCTCTACTTCTTATACTGGGGACTCTGGAAGACTATATACAACTATTCCTTTAGTGTGAGGCCACAGAAGTGGAACACTTCCTATTCCTTTACCCCATTGGCCATCTTCCAACAACATAAAGAAGACTGAGTGGGTTGCTTCAGGTCACCAACTCCCTGCCCCATGCTAAAGCTTTCTTTCATTTTCATTTAGCAGAGAGTGTTGGATGGGCTCAAGATCCATCTGTCAGTTATAAATACAGGAATAAACCTTGCCATTTTCTCCATTCTGGGGCACAGAATTCTGGACAGGGGTTCTAAGAGGGTGCCACTGTGAAGACAGACAGAGACATACAAAGGTCCCTCCTATGCCCTAACTCCCTCCCCACACCTACACCTGTACCCCAACTTCCTGCCCCAGGTCAGAACCCGCTTCCACACCCTAACTCCCTCCCAGACCCCACACAACCACCCGCATCCCAACACCCTGCCCCAGCCTTGAGCCCCCTCCCACAACCAATCTCCCTCCCGGAGCCCACACCCCAAACCTCTTCCTGTACTCCAAACCCCTGGAGCCCCCTCCTACATCCCAAACTCCCCAGTCCCACCCCAGAGCTTGCACCCCAGCTGGAGCCCGCACCCCCTCCCACACCCCAATACCCGGCCCCAGTCCGGAGCCCCCTTCCGCACCCTGAACCCCTCATTTCTGGCCGCACCCCGGAGCCTACGGAAGCCACAAGCATCCATGCCCTCTGCAAGGCTGGAGACGTGAGCGCCAGCTTGCTTTGCTGTGGGGTAAAGCCCCATGCCTCCATGCCCCCCCCCCCCCCCCAGGGCTGTGTGTGGCATGCGATTCATTTTTTCTGTGGGTCAATGGCCCCAACAGAAAAAAGGTTCCCCGCCCCGGGTTAGCTAGTTATGTTTACTTCATAATATATAATTGTATCTAGAAAGATAAGCATCTCTGCTAAAGTCTTTTAAAAGTATGCAAGTTAATATTTATGGAACACAATCAGTGCTGGAAGACTGCTTCCCTCACCTCTTTATTTATGCTTTTAAGTCTACATAAACTTCTCTGTGTTTCTCCACCCAAAATAAATGCTACAATGATCTTTTGACCCTAAACAAAGAAATCTATTTATTTAAATCAGCAAGATGATGATTCAAGAGAAACCTCACAAGAAGAAAAATAGAGCTCTCTTCAGAAACAGATTTCTGGTTTAAGCTTTCAAAGGGCTATCATAAAATAGTAAGAATAAAATCTCACCCAAAAAAAAAAAACTTTATTCTTTTCATAATATAAACAATACACTATAACTGAGTGAGTACCAATCTTTGCTGCACTTAAAAAGTTTGCATTTCACATGGTACGTCCAGACTACTCGCCGTATCGGCGGGTAGCAATCGATTTTTCAGGGATCGATATATCGCGTCTAATCTAGATTAGCGGTAGCGGAGTTGACACGGGGAGCTGCGGACGTCGATCCCGCGCCATGAGGACACGAGGTAAATCGATCTAAGATACTTCGACTTCAGCTACACTATTCACGTAGCTGAAGTTGCGTATCTTAGATCGATACCGCCCCCCCCCAGTGTAGACCAGCCCACATACTAAGTGACCTATATACATTGAAGGGACACACCAGATTTTTAAAAGATATTTAGGCATTATGGTGCTCAGTGTTGCAACACCTGATTTAGGAGCCTGAAATCCCATTGACTTTAAAGTGCCTAAATCCAGACTAACACGGCTACCCCTCTGATACTTAAATCCTTTTTGAAAATGAGAAACAGGCTCCTAAATCGGTTAGACTGTCACTTCCTAGTGCCTTTTTCTTCTTAATCTTTCTATCAATATGTTTACTACTTCTAAGAATTGAATAAGCGATGGAAAGAATACTTTAAAGAGCTGTACAATATTCAGAACATAGGAGATTAAATGATCCTGGAAAAGCTTCCCAGCACAAACAAGGCACAGTGGATACCTAAATCACCTTTAAAAAAATGGGCCTTAATGCTTAATGTTTTTAGAGAAAAACATCACTTGCTCAATGTTAATATTATGGATCAGTTGGGGGTAGATTTCTCTAATGAAGGAAGTTGGATTAAGAATTACCTTAAGTTCCTGTAGCTGGTCAGGTTCATAGAGTTTTGGAGACAACGCCTGAGAAAGGAAAGCATCAAGTTCCTGGCGACGAAGTATACGGATCCCTGGCCACTGCACCATATACCTACAGCAACAGCAAACAAAGAACAGTTACTAACCTTTCTGTAACTGCTGTTCTTCACAATATGTTGCGTATGTCCATTCCATGTAGGTGTCTGTGGACTCCAATGCACAGCTGGAGAGTTTTGATCCTTAGCAGTTACTGTCAGGACAGCCTGAGTGCCCTCTGCTGTCTTGCGCACATTACGCAGGCATAAAGGACTAAGCCATCCCAGGATCCCCTCAGCTCCTTCCTACCAGAATGACACTGATAGAAATGGGAAGGAGGGCAGTGTGATGTTGCACTCTATATGATTTTATGAAAATATGCTAGTGAGTATGAATATAATGTAACTGGAATATGCTTCATTCAAAAGATTTCTTGTAAGGTATAATTACAACGCTTATAATCTACTGAGTGCAGTCATCCTATTTGTATAAATGTATCACTCTTGTATCTGAAACTAGAAATACAAAATAACTCTGAGGGCCTATTGTAATTATGCAAAGTGTGGGCCATTAATGGTGGTTTGGAATCGTGATGGCTCCCATTAACCAGGACAATTGACTGTGGACAGCTCTGTTTGCAGGTAGGCCTTCCTGTGAGTCAGGCTGGGAGGAATGAAAGCTTGGGGTCTTACAGTGACATGTGATCATGTCACCTGACCTGGAATCCATCTTTAACCTGCTGTTTTTCCATTGAGAAAGAGGGGTGGGAACCCAGAGGGACAAAGGATTCCCGCCTTATGCAAAAGATATATAAGTGGATGGAACAGAACAAAGGGGGCAGCCATCATGAAAAATCCCCTAGCTACCACCTGAGCTGGAACAAGGACTGTACCAGGGGAAAGGATTATGCCCAGACTAGGAAGGCATCCAGTCTGTGAAAGAAACTTATTGAAACATCTTTGAGGGTGAGATTTATCTGTATTCAGTTTTATTACTGTATTAGGCTTAGATTTGCATGTTTTGTTTTATTTTACTTGGTAATTCACTTTGTTCTGTCTGTTACTACTTGGAACCACTTAAATCCTACTTTATGTATTTAATAAAATCACTTTTTACTTATTAATTAACCCAGAGTATGTATTAATACCTGGGGGGTGAGGGGGAATAACATGTACATATCTCTCTGTCAGTGTTATAGAGGGTGAACAATTTATGAGTTTACCCTGTATAAGCTTTATACAGGGTAAAAACGGGTTTATTTGGGGTTTAGACCCTATCGGGAGTTGGGCATCTGAGTGTTAAAGACAGGAACATTTCTGTAAGTTGCTTTCAATGAAGTCTGCAGCTTTGGGGCACATGGTTCAGACCCTGGGTCTGTGTTGGAGCAGACTGGCGTGTCTGGCTCAGCAAGACAGGGTGCTGGACTCACAGGCTGGCAGGGAAAGCAGGGGCAGAAGTAGTCTTGGCACATCAGTTGGCAGTTCCCAAGGGGGGTTTTGTGATCCAACCCGTCACAGGCAGGTCGTGGAATGAACACATGCAACACATCTCAAAGAACAACAGAAAGGTTAGTAACCATTTTTCCTTCTTTGAGAGACTGCACATGTCCACTCCACTGTAGGTGGTTCATAAGCAGTTCTATTTGGAGGCGGGATCAGAATCCATTTGAACAGAAAGACTGGAGGAGCACTCATCCAAATTTAGCTTCATCTCTAGATTGCTAAGATTGCATAGCGAGAGGCAAACATGTGACACTATGACCAGGTTGCTGCCTTGCAAATGTCCAATATTGACACATGAGCCAGAAGAAATGCCTCAAAGGCTGCTTGTGACCTAGTCAAATGACCCAATACTCTATCCAGCAGCTCGGCATTAACCAACTGCTAACATAAGTGAATACAACTGGATAGCCATGCTGAAATCCTCTGTGTAGAAACTCTGTCCGCAAATGCAACGAACAACTGAGATGAAAATCTAAATGGCTTAGTTCACTCCAGATAAAGCACAAATCTCTTCTGCCTTCTGGAGTGAGCAGTGACTTCTCTCTCCTGTTACTGTGAGGCTTTGGGAAGAAGGATGGTAAGTAAATCTGCCTACTTGATGTGAAAAGAGGAGACCACTTGCATAACAAATCTTGGATGGGGATGAAGGCAGACTTTGTTTGCATAAGAAATCATATATAGAAGATGTGATACTAACACCCTCAACTCCCCTACTCTCCTGGCCAATGTAATGGCTACTAAAAATGCTACTTTCACTGAAAGGTGTAACAGACTATTAAGTCACTAAAGGCTGAAAGTGGGGACTCATCAACTTGAAGACTAAATTCAGGCTTCATGGCGGAATAGGGCTCTGTACGTGTGGAAACATCCTGTCCAAGCCCTTTAAAAATCTTACAACCATCAGTCTGGAAAAAAGATAATGGTTACCCACAGAAGAATGAAACACTGATAGAGCTGCTACGTGTACCCTAACTGAGCTAATCTTTGATGTTTCAGATACAAAAGATAGTCCAGCACTTACTGAATAGAAGCAAGAACTGGGGAGACCCCTTTCAGCCTCAATCAGACAGAAAACCTCTTCCACTTAGCCAGTTGTCATCCTTGATGATTTTCTACTATTCAGCAGTACCTCCTGCACCTCTCTGGAGCAGAACTCCTTGGCTGACATCGGTAGAGAAGTCTCCAGGCCATCATGTGAAGGGCCTGGAAGTTGGTGTGAAGGAGGTGGCCACAATTCTGCAAAGCTAGGACAGTGTGAAGCAGGAGTAATAGAGGGGGGCTGACAGAGGTACAAGAGCTGTGAAAGCCAGTCCTGACACACCGGCACGATCAGTGTAAGACTGGCCTTGTCCTGTTTCGCCTTGCACAGAACTCCGGACAGAAGAGGGATGGGGCAAAAGCATATAGCAGACCCTCTGACCAGAGCAGCAGAAAAGCATCAGTCAGTGAACATGGGTTGTGACCTGCTCTGGTGACATTTTGCGTTGTCCTTTGTTGCAAACAGATCCACTAAGGGGGTTCCCCAGAGCTGGAAAATGGACCTTCCTATGTCTGGGCGAAGGGACCGCTCCTGGTGATTGATGAACAACCTGCTTAGGCAGCCTGCCAGTGTGTTCCGAGCCTCTTGGAGGTGGGCCTCCTTCAGAAAAAGACGGTTACTCACCGTTGTAACTGTTGTTCTTCGAGATGTGTTGCTCATATCCATTCCAGTTAGGTGTGTGCGCGCCGCGTGCACGTTCGTCGGAAGATTTTTACCCTAGCAACACTCGGTGGGTCGGCTGGGCGCCCCCTGGAGTGGTGCCGCTATAGTGCCGGATATATACCCCTGCCGACCCATCCGCTCCTCAGTTCCTTCTTGCCGGCTACTCCGACAGTGGGGAAGGAGGGCGGGTCTGGAATGGATATGAGCAACACATCTCGAAGAACAGTTACAACGGTGAGTAACCGTCTTTTCTTCTTTGAGTGATTGCTCATATGCATTCCAGTTAGGTGATTCCCAAGCCTTACGTAGGCGGTGGGGTCAGAGTGAGATGTTGCAGAATGCAAAACTGCTGAGCCAAAGGTCGCATCATCTCTAGACTGTCGAACCAATGAGGCAAAGGTGTCGACCGAGGACCAGGTAGTTGCACGACCTATCCCCTGGAAGGGGAAGTGAGCCAGGAAGGCAGCAGAAGAAGCCTGAGCCCTGGCGGAATGTGCAGTAAGATGGCTCGATGGAACATGGGCCAATCAGAGGAGGTGCGGATGCACGACCTCTCCCAAGATGAAATCCTCTGGGAGAAGACAGGTAGGCCCTTCGTCCTGTCTGCCAGTACGACGAAGAGTTGGGGCGTTAACGTGGTCACAACTGCACCGTGCCCTTGAGAAACACAGTATACCATGGGTTCACCATGAGAGCCTGAAGCTCGGAGACTCGTCTGGACGATGCAAAGGCTACAAGGAAAAACTGTCTTTCAGGACAGCGAGCATGTTGTCAGTGGCTCGAACGGGGCAGCCATAAGACTGGTTAGAACCAGGCTGAAGACCCAGGTTTAGGAGGGCCAGATACGCTAACGGAGTGGAAGGTTTCCTACCACCCAGGAGAATCCTGTAGAACCGAGGCAGAACAACGTAACTCGGATCAGTTTAGCCACACTGCAGCCATGCTGTGAGGTGCAGGGATTGTAGGTCAGGGTGGTGAAGTTTGCCGAGATCCTGCATTATGAGGTTTGGGCAAAGAAGCAGGGGAATCGTGTTGGCCACCGACAGGCCTACAACATGGTGTACCAGTGCTGCCTGGGTCACGCTGAAGCGATCATGATGAGGAGCGCTCTGTCCCTGCGGAGTTTTAGCAGGACCCTGTGAACTAGCGGGAACGGTGGAAAGCATACAGCAGTCGGCTCGTCCACGGCATTAGAAAGCCTCCAAGATCGAGCCCAGGGAGAGGTCTTGGAATGAGCAGAACTTGCCTCTCTCTTTCCGTCCTCGCGAGAGCGAAGAGGACTATGCGGGGAAAGCCCCACTTCTGGAAAAACGGAATGTATAACGTCCGGAGGACTTGACCACTTGAGAAACCGGAAGGATCTGCTGTGGCGATCCGCCAGAGTGATCCTGACCCCTGGGAGAAAGGACGTTACCATGTCTATCGATTGGGCTGTGCCGAAGTCCCAGAGTCGGATAGCTCCCTGCAAAGAGGGGAGGACTGTGCTCCTCCGTGTGTGTTTATGTAACATATGGCCATTGTGCTGAGTGTGAACACCGAGACACAACGCCCTTGCAGGTGCTGCTGAAACGCCTGATACACAAGACAGACTGCTCTCAGCTTCCGGACATCGATGTGCAAGGCCAGCTCTTGAGCCGACCGAAGGCCTTGAGTGCGAAACTGACCCAGGTGAGCCCCCCAGTCGAGAGATGGGGCATCCGTCGTGAGGGACACCGAGGGGTGAGGTGGATGGAACAGCATCCCTGCACCCACCAGGGAGGGCATCGACCCCCAGTCGGGGGAGCCTGGGCCGCTCGGGGGGATTAAGGCGACCCTGACTATGCTGTCTCCGCCCGGGTGGCACCCCGAGGTGAGCCACGATTGAGATGGACAGAGGCGAAGCCTGGCACGATTGGTTACGAACGTGCAGGCAGCCATGAGACCCAGGAAACCTAGGCAAGTGTGAGCCAAAGTTGTTGGGAAGGTCCGTAGACCTTGCATAATTGTTACTATCGCGTGAAACCGAGGCTGAGGTAAGCAGGCTCTGGCGAGACTGGAGTCCAGGATGGCCCCAATGAATTCTATTCCCTGTGTGGGAATCAGAGCGGATTTCTGTATATGGATCATCAGGCCTAGACGCAGGAATAGATCCTTGTCAACGCCCACATGACTGGTAACTTGGGCTCCATTGGTCCCTCGAATGAGCCAATTGTATAGATACAGAAAACGTGTACCCGACGGTGGCGGAGAGAGGCAGCTACTACAGCCATGCATTTTGAGTACACTTGGGGCTGTATAGAGGCCAACCGGGAGGACCGTAACTGGAGAGGATGACGGTTGGCCACAAACCGGAGGTACCTTCTGTATGGACGATAAATGGCGAAGTGAAAATACGCGCCCTTCATATCAAGGGCGGCATATCAGTCTCCGGGATCCAAGGATGGGATGACGGTCCCCATGGATACCATGCGGAACTTCAGGCGAATCATGAACTCGTTGAGTTCCTGCAGGCCTAGGATAGGTCTAAGACCTCCCTTCGCCTTGGGGATTAGGAATTAATGGGAGTAGAACCCGTTGTTCCTTTCGTCCTTTGGTACCTCCTCTATAGCTCCAATGGTGAGGAGCGTCCGCCCCTCTTGCAAGAGGAATTGCTTTGGGGTCCTGACTGACGCCTACGACTGCCTCAGCGACACCTGCTGGCAAAGCCCTGTCTTTGTCTAGGTGCGGGGTAAGGACGGTGAGGCTGGGGCGGAAATGTCGGCGCTGAGTCACCAGCATGTGCGTGCCGAGAGGGAGCGCACAGCGACCTTGCTGTCCTTTAGGCTTTGCAGCCTAGGGTCAGGCTTTTTTTTTTTTTTTTTTTTTTTTTTGAGAACAGGCCCTTGCCCTTGAAGGGTCAGTCCTGTATAGTGTGCAGCAGCTGCGAGGGAAGGCTCGATAACTGGAGCCATGAAATACGCCTCGTGGCAACACCCGAGGCCCGGGTTGTGGCTGCGGAGTCAGCTACATCCAATGAGGCCTGGAGGGAAGCTCTCGCCACCTCCTTCCCTTTTTCCAGGAGGGCAGCAAACTCTTAACAGGAGTCCTGAGGAACCGACTCCATAAATTTGCCCACCACCGCCCATAGTAGCGGCTAAGCAGGGCTTGCTGGTTTGCTACGCGAAGTTGCAGGGCCCCTGCCGAGTACATCTGACGGCCCACTAAGTCCATTCGCCTAGCCTCCTTGGATTTAGGGGCTGGTGCCAGCGGGCCATGGCGTTCCGTCTCAGTGACGGACTGGACGACAAGGGAGCGGGGGGGGGCGTGGGGTGGACATATAGGTACCCGTAGCCCCTGGAGGATACCATGTACATGCGTTCAACTCCGATGCCCGCCGGCGGGATAGTAGCTTGAGACTGTCAGATGGTATCCAGTGTGGCCTTGATCATCGGAATGAACGGTAGGGCCACTCTGCGGGGCGTCACCCGACAGAATATCTACGACTGGATACGGTATCTCCAAGACTTCCCCCCACTTGGGGATTCAGATTGAGTGCCCCCCCGTCTCAGGAGGTCCTGATGGCCCCCCAAGTCAATTAGAGGAGGGCCCGAGGAGTACGCCCCTGCCACAGCCTCATCTGGTGAGGAGGAAGAAGAAAGACCGGGGATAAGCGGGTCCTGTGTGGGCTCGCACTCCTGGACAACCTCCTGATCCGGAGGGACCAGTTGGAGGGGGGCGGCTAACTGTCTCCTGGCACCCAGTGCTCTGACGGAACAGAGTGAGATGGGATCACAGGTAGGCCTTTGGCCTAATGGCACGCCCAAAATGTACAGGGTGACCACAGATGGGGTCAGGGTCCTGGGCCTGGGGCACCTGGAAGACTCTGGTGTGCACATCTGAATCACAGTCCTGAGCAAATAAATTGCCTGCGCAGGACAACAGTGATGCATATTTGGATGGCCATGGAGGAGCTAAAAAGCCCTGAGCAGAGTCTCCCTCTCTAGCTGATGTCGCTCGACGCGCAGGGGATCGGTACCGGGAGGCATACTGGTACCGGGAGCGAGAATGGGACCTGCCACCGGAGCGGTGCCGGGAGGTCGACCGAGATCTCGAGGCTCGACGTCGGGAGTGGCGACGGGAGTCCGGTGCCTGGAGCGGTACCGGGAGCTGGATCGGCAACAAATGAACCGGGCCGGCGAACGGGACGCTGATCGGTGCCGCGAGTACGAATGGTACCGAAATGGAGAACGGTGCCGGGACTGTGAGCGGCGTCAGCACCTGGATTGGCGACGGGACCGAGAACATCTGCGGGACCGCGATCGTGAACGGTGCCGCTACGCGGTGCCAACACAGGGTAGTCTGATCAAGGCAGGCTTGCTGATCGACCATATAACCCGCACCGGTGGTGCCGGGGGTTGAGGCAGCGCATGCGCTGTCATTGCAATCAACTTCCTCGACGTGGAAATGTCTCCGGCGTAGAGGGAATAGTGAGCTCAACCACGGCTCGCACCAGGGAGCATTCAGGTACCAGACTCGATGGCTCTTGCATGGCCGGAGTCGACGGTGCTGATATTGTCGGTGCCGCGACAGGTATCGGAGCCGGGCGGTCAGACTCAGTACAGCGCTCGGGCTGCGGAGCCGGCGGCTCTGACGCAGCTTAATAATGAGCTCAACCACGGCTCGTACCGGGGAGCTTTCCGGCACCGGACTCAACGGCTCTTGCGTGGCCAGAGGCGACGGTGCCAATACTGTCGGTGCCACGGCAGGTATCGGTGCCAGGCGGTCCGACTTAGTATAGCGCTTGGGCTGCGGAGCAGGCGGCTCTGACGCAGCTTAATAGTGAGCTCAACCACAACTCGTACCAGGGAGCTTTCCGGCACCGGACTCGACGGCTCTTGCGTGGCCGGAGGCGACGGTGCCGATATTGTCGGTGCCATGGCAGGATATCCGTGCCGGGTGGTCCGACTTAGTATAGCGCTCGGGCTGCGGAGCAGGCGGCTCGGACGCAGCAGGAGTCCTGTGCCTCTTGATCCTCCAGGAGAGGGATCCGTGCCGAGTGGACAACGGTGCCGGCGACAGCCGGTGTCGGAAGGCCTTGGCGGTATCGGCGATCCGGTGCCGAGGGAGCGCTTCTTGAAGACTTACCAGCGCTCGGTGCCGAGAGCGGAGGCGTAAGAGCTGCCTCCCTCAGGAGCTACTTGAGAGCAAAGTCTCGCTCCCCTATTGTTCCCGGCTTAAAGGCCTTACAAATGCGAAACTTATCTGTCAGGTGAGATTCCTCGAGGCACTTAGGAGAGGATCTCTTGTCGGCATCGGCTTATGGCCGGCCGAGCACAGTTTGAAACCCTGTGAACCGGGCATAGTACCCGGCACCGGGTGCGGGGAAGGGAATAAGCCCCAAACCCCTGTGACTATATACACAAACTATACTACAAACGAATAAAGTTAACTATAGAATCTGAACTATATATACAAGAATTAACGAGAGAAACTACGAGTAGCTAGGGAAGTGGAGGTCAGCTAAGCCGCGCTCCACTGTTCCAACGACTGACACGGGCGGTAAGAAGGAACTGAAGAGCGGATGGGTCGGCAGGGGTATATATCCGGCGCTATAGCGGCGCCACTCCAGGGGGCGCCCAGCCGACCCACCGAGTGTTGCTAGGGTAAAAATCTTCCGACGAACGTGCACGTGGCGCGCACACACCTAACTGGAATGCATATGAGCAATCACTCGAAGAAGAATAGAGAGTTGCTTAAACAGAAGTCCCAGAATAGGACTGCTTCCTAGCTAGTGAAGACGGGGTTACATAAAACCTAGTGATCACAGTGCTGGTTGGCACAAATATGTGCACTCCCTGATGTGAAGAAGGAATGCTATGCAAGCTAAAAGGATAAACATCAGGGAGCTGCAGGTTATGTACAGACTAAGATCTTGGGAGACCAAGACCTTGTGTTTGCAGGTATCCCAGGTGAGTTCTCCCACCTCAGATCCAGGCATCCCTGACTAAGGTAAGTGAATGCTGAAGCTGAGTGAAAGGAACTCCCCTGCATACATTGGTTGGGACTACCCACCAGTCTAGGGAGTATAAGATGCAACTTGGGACACGCACTAACATGCCTATGTGGTGCCTTCTTGGAAAATACATCTCTGTCACCCAGCCCTGAAGGGGTCTCAGGCACTGTCTGGTGTACCCGACCATGTAAGTGCATGTGGCATGTGCCTCAGCAGTCTTAAATAGTGATGGTGAGAGGATAAGCTTCAAGTTCAGAATGAGGCTTTGAATTGGAAGAAACCTTGTCTGTATAGCAAGGCCCTAGCTGTTGTCAACTCCAGAATCGCTCCAATAAATTCTATTTTCTGTACTGGAGACAGGACTGACTTGTCTGTGTTGCTTTCGGGATCAGGACGTATCAGGAGTGAAACCTCTTTCCCCTGAACAAGGGAGGGACTCTCTACACAGGAAAAGCAAATATATATCTTGCAGACTTGCTTTCTTGTGAGAGTTGTCCCTGAAGAGGGATGGGGAAAGGAAAAGGAAAGGCAAAAATAAAACAGAGCAAATATCCCACTTCCGCCATGCTTACAACCCACCAATCTGTTGCAACGTGGGCCCAAGCACTACTGAAGTGGGACAGGTGTTTTGGAAGAACTGGAACAATAAAGGATGGCACTCTTGGAACTGGTAGACTGCTCTCAACCTACCAGTGAAAAATTAGTTCTCGGAAGATGCTGCCTGCCTGGTACCAGTGGCTGCAGATACAAAGGGAAGTGATGGGGGTTACCATTTGTAATCTCTGCTCCTTCTCTATGACAGGTCTTGGACTCAAGGAGTAAATCACTAAAAACGCTGAGAATGATGAGGACAGAACACCTTCTGCTTCACTGCTGGAGTGTAAATGCCCAAGGTCTACAGAGTTGCTCTAGAATCTTTGAGACTATGCAGAGTCTCATCTGTCTCTTCTGAGAAGAATGGCTGCTCACAGGGTAAGCCCTGAATGGTCTGTTGCATCTCTGGAAGGAGGCCAGAAGAGTGCAACCAGGATGAGCGCCTCAAGTGAAGGCAGAGGCCATGCTGCGTGCAGCAGAATCTGCTGCATCGAGACATGCCTGTAGAGCTTTTCTGGCGACCAACTTGCCCTCCTCTATCCAAGTGAGGAACTCTTGTTTTGCCTCACATGGGAGCTTGTCTTTCCATTTCAAACCCATCCCCCACAGAGTGAAATCAAAGCACCCCAGCACAGCTTGCTGGTTCACAATGTGAAGCTGTAATCCACCTGTGGAATAAAGCTTCCTCCCAAATAAGTCCAACTTCTTGTCCTCTTTATTCTTTGGTGCTGAAGTCTGGTGTCCCTATCATTCCTTTTCATTGGCTGCTGCAACTTCAAGGGACATTGGAGGAGGATGGTTATACAGTGCTCAAACCCCCGGGGAGATAGTACCTTCTCTCTACTCTTTCAGCAGTCAGAGGCAGGGAAGCTGGAGTCTGCCAGAGAATCTTGGTGGGCTCTAAGCCACATTTGTTGGCAGAGCTATTCTAGCTGAAGCTAGATTAGAACGTGCACTAGCTTGTGGAATTTTTCCCACTCCTCGAGGTGGATATCATGCGCCATAGCCATCCTCCTCACAGCTCCTGATGAGTCTTAAAATAAATCACCCAGAAGTGAAGAAATAGGCTCCACCATGACTGTCTCATCAGGAGAGGAGGAAGAGAATACTAATGGTTCAGTTCCTACAGTTGCTCATGTAAGAGATCCCAAGTCTGTTCAGTACCAAGATGCTTGTGGCGATGATGCTCCTGGTGCCAGTAGATGGAGCCAGCTGAGATGGCTTCAGGGATGCTCTTGACTGGGGTGGGGAACCTACAGGTCCCAAAAGGGCCACTAGTATGTCCCTGGACCCCAGCTATACACAACCCAAGGATCCCTTCTGTAAACTCCCTGCAGGTATTGTGGCAGAAACCCAGGCGGGCAGGTGGCATCTCTCCCCCAATGGGACCAACAAGGTTGGGAAACATAGGAACCCACTTCAGAGTCTGATAAGGATGAAGCTTTTCCTTGAGAGCAAGGTGGTACTGTACCCATTGGGACTGCAGAGGAAGGCCAACTCTGCAGCGGAGACAGGGATATCATCTGTGCCTTTCCCTTAGATGGTACCAGTCTCATTGGTACCTTGATACCGTGAAGGGAAAGGCACTGGAAGTGGTACCATATTCACTGGTGCCAGGTGAGACCACTGGTGATGGCAACACTGAGGTTCAACAATCCTTTGGCAGCCTCAAACACCTCAGGAGTAGACTGGGTACCAGAAAGATACTGTGTGGTATACTGAGGCAAGGAAATGGCAATGAAGATGCTTAGGGAACCAGGCTCGACAGGCCCACATTGGCCTCTGGAGTCAACAAACTCCTCTGTCTAGAGGTGTGCTCTGGGGAGTGCTTCCTTTTTGATCACCCATCTGAGTTTTTATTAGAGATCATCCTCTTTGATGATCCTCGTGCTGAGTCCGATTCTTATGCCTCTTCTTCGGTACTGGGGATCCCAATCTGCCTCTCAGTACCAGTAGCGTGGCAGGTGCACTACTGACCAACGCCAAGGTGCTCTGTATCCAGAGCAATGTAGAGGGCTCAGATGGAGGACACAGAGCCAATTCGATAACCAGATATTTTAACCTGACTGCCCTATCTTTTTTCTGAATAGGGTTAAAGCCCTTACAAATGCTGCACTCGTCCCTTACATGAGCTTCCTCCAGGCACTTAAGGCAGGTGGGGTGAGGTTCTCTATTTGGCATATCCTTACTGCAACAGTGGCAGGGCTTGAAATCCAGAGAGTGTGGGGGATACCTCCGGTACCGGGGCTGGTACATGCTCAAACAATAAAAACAATTTTTTTAAACTAACATACTGAGTAACTACTAGACTACACTAACTACACACAGGTAAAATATATAGGTATCAAGAAAGACTTGCAGAAGCAAGGATAGGGAGCTTCAATAACCGTAACAGGTGGCAGGAAGGCACTGAGGTAGGTGTGGGGGTCTCAGCCCTTTATGCCTGCCCAATGCATATGAGACGGCAGAGGGTACTCAGGCTGCCCCAACAGGTACTATCAAGGGAAAAAACTCTTCAACAACTGTGCACTGGAGAGCACAAATACCTACAGTGGAATGGACATGTGCAATCACTCAAAGACAACTTACTCAGAGTCCTCACTTTAACAGCTAAAGTAAACAGTAGTACTGTGTGAACAGAAAAGCCATCAGAATGAAGCCAAAAACTTTTTGTTCAGGCTTCAAATTAAAAAATAAGACATAGCTAAAAAGACTGAAGTGATTTCTTAGGGTTTAATGCCAGACAATATTTTGTTAATACTGCTAATAAAAATGACAAATTAATTATTGTTTGCAGTACTGTTGCAGCCCTACTGATCTCATGAGAGAGACACAGTAGGTGAGTTCTGTGTAGTTCGATAGCTTGTCTCTTTCGACAACAGAAGTTTGTCCAATAATTAATTGTTGCAGTTTGTGCTGATCCAAATACTTTTGCATACTATAAAAATGTGTATTTGGTCAAAAGTTACTCAAGGAAAAATAGTAATGTTGTTTGACAATATTTTTACATTATACCCCTTGAGCTGGCTCCTTAGAGTAGATGAATTAGGAAAATATCCATTATGTGATGTAAATGTCCAAGCAAAATATACTGATGAGACGCTGCCTGTGAACTCACCCCACAACACACATGATCATCAGAACCCCACACTGCTTTCAATAACAAAGGGTACGATAGGCCATAAAAATACTACCTAAAGCAGAAATGCATGATGATACGTATAAAAATAAGACATAATGGTGTAGCATAAAGGCTTCATCAACATGAGTCAGAGATGAACACATTACTCAGAAGTGAAGTCAGAGAAAGTTGTATGCGGGTCATTCCAAACAAGTGCCAATAAAACTTTTATACCTCACAAACTATTTATGTTACATCACAGAAAAACTATTTTAAAATGTGTTAAGGGTTTTAATAAAATATGATTGGAACTATTGTATTCTACTCCTACAAAGCCAAGTGCCTTATTTATAATTCCACCCCACCCTTTATCGCCTTGGTAGAAACCATGAGGCAGTACCAAGGGCACATGCACAGACCAATTGACACTACACCTATACCTCGATATAACGCTGTCCTTGGGAGCCAAAAAATCTTACCGCATTATAGGTGAAACCATATTATATTGAACTTGCTTTGATCCACTGGAGTGCGCAGCCCCGCCCCCTCGGAGCGCTGCTTTACTGCGTTATATCCAAATTTGTGTTATATTGAGGTAGCGGTGTACTACTTTTAAAAGTTCCGGCTCCGGGTCCATGCTCACAACCCTCAGTGGAATACAATAACCATCGCTCAAAGAAAAACTATACACGACTCAAAAGGCAAGAGAAATTAATATTAAATTGGAAGCAAACTTACATTTATCATCTCAAAAATATACCTAAAATCTCTCTTCCATTCGTATAAATCTCACCTTTCAGCTTGAGATCTTGGGTCCTGCCAGATTAAGAAGCAAGAGCTGGGTCTTACTAGGTGACTAGGGATTCCCGCCCCCTCCCCGCCAAAGTATAGGAGTGCTCATTCCTAATTCAGCTCCGAAATTGAAGGCTAGTCTCTTCCTTCTTAATTCTGCACATCTCATGTGGGCCAGTCAAATCAAGGAAGGGAACCAGCAAGCCTAATACAGCGAATCCTAGTACCTGGTAAATGGGAAGTCATTTACATGAGCTTTCCAAACCCATAAAGCCACTAAGCAATTATTTTCTGCAGCACCTTTTGGTTTTTCTTTGAGAATGTACAGTGCCAGTTTCTGTGACCCAAAAGGCAATGTTTGTATCTGGCTACTTAGAGGCCTTAAATATAACAAGAAACTATGAGATAACAGCCAATTTTTCTTCTTTCAACTCTCTATGGAATTAGCTGAAAAACTGACAAGTAGCTAGCACACTTTTAAGAATCATAGAAGTGAGGAAGTCATTTCTTCCAAAAATACTTGCAATATGAATTATTAATTTTCAAAGTCACAGTTTAATGCAGGGTTAGAGAAAGACTTGCTAGAGCAATATATTATACAATGTAGTAACATTTCTTTTATGCTATTTTAACTTGTGATAAACCCTCACCTTAATACGCAACAGAGCACCATAAGATGAGTGGGCACATTAGCTGGATTGAGCATTGCTGGTGTATCTGATCTCATACAGGCCAAAAATGCCCTCATTCTTCGGTTCTTGTCCTCTACTGCTTTTCCCAGCCACAGCTTCTTCAGATTGGGACAGGTCCATTCCCTGAATGCAAGCGCTTCCACCAGCTCAGGGGTCTGGGGAGATTTTCCTTTGTAAGCAGCCCATTCTTTAATTATCACTGGTGAAACTACAGAACAAAAACAATTGGAAAAAAATTTAAAGACTTGTATATTTTAAACTTCATATACAGATAGCTTCCCCATTTAAATCAATTGGTCATTTTAACCCAGGTGGTGTTTAGATGTTATATTGGCTGTACTGATTCTGTATCGTGTATGCTAATTTGCATGACTAGTAGCCAACCAGCAAGGTCCTGAAGGATTATTTCTTTCACATGCACTCACTTCAACACACACATTCTCTAATATGCAAAAGTTTTCATAAAAAACACAAATATATTGTAGGAATATTACTATCAACTTGTTTTTAACCTAATTAGTTTATTATCTAAATTATTTTTCTCCATCATAATGGCATAATGGAAGATAAGCTACTTAATTTCTCTTTTTACACAGATATTCTCCTAATTAGGTTTTACATGTTTGATTAAAGAGTTGGAGGGATGTAAAGTGAAGAATATTTCCCAAAACAGCACATAAATACAAAATACTTCCTAAGCATCAGCTAGTTTCATCCCTACAACTTTATTTTTGTGCAGCTAATGATGATGAACAGGTGGCAGAGCTTTACAAAACAAAAAAGGAGGACTGGAAAGGAGGGGTGCATAGGGAGTGGAAATGTAAAAGGAAGCCTTGGGCAGTGATGTCTAATGTTCATTTGACAGCTGTGATAACCACACAGGCCTGGTGGAAAGGGGGCCTTGGACATGGGGGCAGGTTTCAAATCAGCTGTGATATGACAAACTGATGTAACTTCTTCACTCTCCTGTCAAATCTGTTCTCTGCAAAGACACTGGGTTGGTTAAGGAGGCAGAAGACTGGTGTCCCCTACAATACCTGGGTTTTACTTTGTGGGCTGTCTGCCCTGGGGGAAGGAAAACATCTTCTGCCTTTGCTGGTGGGTACTTGTATGGCTTTTTGTAGGGAGACAGTGTGTAAATTCCAACATACCATAGTGTGACCCTTGAGTCCTTGAGGAAGTGGAGTACTTTGTCTGTCCTTTGATTGAAGAGCTCCATCTTCTGAAAGGATAGGTCCTCTATCATGAACTGTACTTGGTATGCTCAATGTCGGGAGCCACAAGGCTCATCTGATTGTGACAGCCACGGCCAATGACCTTGCAGATGTATCAGATGTGACCATGGCTACCTGCAGCAATGTCCTTGTGTCCATCTGGACCTCCTTAATGATCTCCTTCATTTCATCACTGTACTCCTGTAGGATTTTTGAAAGAAGTGACCCTCTCACATGTGAAGCAACTGTATTTAGTGAATAATGCCTGGTAGTTCCCTACTCAAAGCTGTGTGAGGCTGATGAATATGCCTTGCATCCAAAAAGGTCTAATTTCTTAGGATCCTTGTCCATATGAATATGTTTAGTGAACTTTAGTTTTTCTTGTACTTGTGTTTGGGTGGGCGTAGAAACACTAAGCCCTTCTAGGGCACGTAATACTTCTTTTCTTTCCACTTCCAAGTGAGCGGAGAAATGGCCAGGATCTACCATAGTCCTTCCAGTTCCTCTATCCACTCGCTAATGAGTAGGAGGGTGAACCTAGCCAGTGCTGTCACACTGAAAATATCAAAAAACTTAAGACTTTTCTTGTATGAATTTGGTCTCAATATCAAGGGTCTCCACAATTCTGGACTAGAAGTCCTGGAAGGCTTTAAAGTCACTGATCACGATAGTGGGGGCTAGGTTGGGGTCACTGCTTCATCCAGAGATAAGAATGTTTCCTTGGAGACAGGGATCATTGTGGTAGCCCCCGTGTCATCTCCTGCAGCCCCACATGTGTTTCCAGTGTGGGTGACCTAACCAATGATAGTGCCAGAGAGTGGGATCTCCTCCTCCTGCTAGAAGCACAAGAGGGTAATTTATTTGACACACAGGATGAAGGACCTCAGTAATGCCAATATGGCCAAGCTGAAATACCATACAGATGCTGATGTGGTTCAGACTGCACAACCCAGTCCCACTTTCAGACCTTTTTGGGCAGTGATCTGAAGCCCTTATGCTCTCCTTGGGGGTCATTCTCCAATGGCATAGGAGATGGATCTCTGCTTGACGTTGTCAAGGAGTGTCGGTGATGGTGAGAAGAAGTATTTCTCTTCTTCAGAAGGTGGTGCCATGGGGAAATATGGAGCTGGTTCCAGTTCTAGTCACTTCTTCAGTACTAGGAACATGTCTCCAGGGCTTACCTTGGGCCCTTACTCAACTCTGTCAGGAGTATCAGTGACATATTAGTACTGGATCTTTGACTGCTTAGGGCCTTTGTCTTTGGAAGAGCAATGTTTCATGAGCTCCCTCAGTTTAAGCGCTATCTATAAGATCAGTCTTCTCGTGTGAGTCTATGTCCCCTTTGAGTGGGAACAGAAGCCAGCTTTACTCCCTGCCATACACACCTACAGTGATAGACACTGACACATACTTTGAAGCATTATATATCCACGCATATGTGTGTGCAATATATGTTATATATAAAATCTCTCTCTCAGAGAATACTATATAACATGACTGCACAGCTGCTCAAGTTGCCACAATTAGCAATTGAGAAGACTGGTAAAAAAAAGAGTCACAATAACTAGAAGCCTTAGATCTCCCTAGCCCCCGTCACTCTGGTTACAGATCTGGATACTGCATAGAAACCACCCTTGTCACATTGGACAACAATCTCATCCCAGCAATGGGCAGTGATCAGGCGTCTATGCTGATATTAGAATTATCAGCTGCCTTCAGTTCCAGTGAACATGAAGTACTGTTGACTTGCCTGAAGTTATTTCCATGTGAGAGTGGGATGGGGCTCCTTGAGCAGCTTTGTTTCTTGTGGGCTGAAGCCCCAGAAGACTGTATTTGTATCATCAATCCTAAGGACGTTCCTGTGCAGGGTTTCATCTTGCTACCATTCTCGTTCAGTATATGCACAAGGCCAGGACTGAGTATTTTTGTGTACTTTCTAACTGTATGATCTCAGTGCTGTAGTGGACATTGCAATTAGGAAACTTGACTCCTTTGCACAAAAGGAAGAAAATAATGGCTGAAATTCAAATTCTAGCTTCCTCCATCTAATTTTTTTCACCAACAGAAGATAAGCTGTGGTCTCATTCCACTTCATATATGCAAGAAAGACAGCTTAAGTTCTTATGTATAATTAGACGTAAGCTGGTATCCAATGGGAAGAACTGGTGGGACTTAAGACCTTGCCCTACAGAGAAGCCCAAGGGCATTCTGAAATCAAATCTGTAAAGTACAAAGCTTTGTTTAGGTCTGAACAATGAAGAAACATCTTGGCAGAAGACTAAATGATTGCAGTGTAACTCTACCCTTACTCAAGGGATAAACAGGCAATACTATCATCTTGGTAAATTTAATGTTGGACGAATTAGTCACTATAATTGGAAATTCCATACGAACAAATTTAAGTTAGTTGCCAGGAGGAAAATAGCTACATATAATTTTTCATCCTAATTTCCAAGAAGATTTTGTTTGTTCAACAGGTTGCTTCTTCCTGAAAAAAAATGCATGCTTTTCTCTGCATCAGCTCAACAATAAATGTTACTATTTACTGCAAAGGAATAATACATTTCTCAGTTTTTTAAAAGGACACAGTCAACTAAAAAATACTTGTGTCAAAAACAAAACAAAACACAAAAATACCCTCTACTTCCCCATGCCAAACTTCCCAAATGAAAGCTATTGGGGAAAAAAAATCTATTTTTTTCCCAGTTTGTTCACTTTCTGTATATTGTTTAACCATAATCAAGATTTCCCTCTTTGTGTGTGTCTTTCACACAGCGAAAGAGGAGAGAAAAAACTTTAAAGGAAAGCATGGGTGAAAAACAATAAAAACTTTAAAGAAGATTCAGAGGCATATATACTTATCCTTTTTAAACTGAATAGACAGTGTCCATGTAAGTTATTTTTTGCCAACCAAACCTTATCTCCGTGGAATGTGGTGTAAGGAGGGTCAGCCATGAGAGCTTGGGATTTGCTGACTCTTCTCGCTGATGTAATGGTGACTAAAAAGGCTGTCTTCAGAGTAAGGTGATATAAAGAGCATTCAGAAAGAGGTTCAAAGGGGGGCTCCATGTGATTTGTAAGAATAACATTAAGATCCCACCTTGGAGGGCATTCTGTTGACTGGTTGGTAATTATGCAGTAACATCTTTAGAAATCTGGATCCTAGAGGGTGAGAAAAAAACTGAGCATGACTGTACTGGAGGGTAGTGTGGCGAGACTGCATCCAGCTGGACTTTGATAGAAGAGTGTCCAAGGTGTTTCAAATATAAAATATAGTTGAGGATTTTTGGTACAGAAGCCTTCAGTGGGTTGAGATTGTGCTTGGCTGCCCAAATTGCAAATCTTTTCATTTAAAGGAGTAAGTCTTCCTTGTGAAGAGCCTTCTACTTTGCAGCAGAATCTCTTGTACTTGTAGTGCACAGCTTCTATTGGTTGCACTCAGGTGACCGACATCCATTCGATCAAATATTGTGACTTTGGGCATGGATGAAGTACCTCACCTTGTTTCTGTGATATTATGAATGGACTATCTTGCAGTGGTACAGAAGCCTAGACAGACATTTTAAGGAGCTATGTTAGCTAGAACTGTCCTGAAGATAGCTGTAACAGTATGACTGCAGCCTGTTTGATTTTGCACATCACTCTTGGAATCAAGAAAATCAGCACAATTGCATATATGAGACCTTCATCCCACTCTATGAAGAAGGTGTCTTGCAATGATTGAGGGCTCGTGCCTCCCTAGAACAAAAGGTTGGGCATTTCATATGGTCTTTAGTGGCAAACAAGTCTATAATAGAATTTCCCATTATACTGGTTTAAGGATGGAGCTGTTCAGAGACCATTTGTGGTTGGAGATGGATTGCTTGTTTAGGAAGTATTTTAGGTTGCTGCTGGCTCCTGGAAGATGAAAAGTGACAGGATATCCCATGTTCATAAACACTGTATCTATAACTTCATTGACTCTTGATATGGGGTGATAAGAAGGGACCTCCTTGATTGTTCATACAGTACACTGCAGATATGTTGTGGGCAAGAATTTGAGTTCAGTAGAACAGTCCTTTTGAGACCAAGTCCCTTGTTTATGGACACAGTCCAGATGTGCGCCCCAACCTCTACTTGATGCATCTGTGACCAACATATTTCAAGGGGAGATATGGAGAAGAGGGCTCTGAACATTCTTGTGGTCTACCCACCAGTTTAGAGCTGACAGGATACACACTGGGACCACCATTTGTATGCTCACTATATGCTGTGGCAATGCACCTCCTTCATCTCACCAGATTTAGTGCTTCCCCCTCTAGCGATGGCAGGCCTGGGGTAATCAGCCCCACTCGCTGCAGGGTAGGCCTGAAGGTTGGCCTAGAGGATTGATCTTCCACCAAACAAAAAGGAAAATAGTCTCATAAACAAAGAAAACCCAGTGGGGTTCCTTTCTCTGCCTCCTCCCGGGTGCAGGGTGTCGCCCTGGGGTGTCAGTCCTTCCCCCAGCAGGCCTCAGGTTTGGCAGCTTCCCCTACGGGAAGGAGTCCACCCTCCCACCCTGAAGAAGCTTATTTCCCAACTGCCATTAGCCTGGCAGCAGCGTGTCTCTCTCTTCCCCCTTTTCTCTCACCAGAGGAGGGGTTTTTAAAGGCCTCAGGCCGGCCTTAATTGGAATCAGGTGTCCCTCATTGACCTGAGGTAACCGCTTCTCAGCAACTAGGAAAGAGGGCCTTTAACATTCTGGGACTAATGTATCTGCCTTCTAGCATCCTCTTGCAGCCTTCCAGCCTGACTGTCACAATGCCTTGACCTTAACCAGCCTTGTAATGGACACAGGGTGAAGTCTGGCTAGGAGTATCATGTGTGCAAGCAAACATGTGGCCTAGAAGCTTGAGGCAATTTCTTACTGTAGTTGCTGGATTAGATTTGATACCAGTGATTGCTGTATGAAGAGAAAAATCCTTCTTACGAAAGATATGCTTTTGCTAATTTGGAGTTGATTAGGGCTGTTATATAAATCCATGGCATGCCCACACCTTGAATAGTGCATACAGTTCTGGTCACCCCCATCTCAAAAAGATAAATTAGAATTGGAAAAAGTTCAGAGAAGGGCAACAAAAATGGTTAGAGGCATGGAACAGCTTTCATATGAGGAGAGTTTAAAAAGACTGGGACTGTTCATTTAAAAAAAAAGAGATGATCAGGGGGAGGGGGGGAAAATAGGTCTATAAAATCATGAAGGGTGGAGAATGTGAATAAGGAAGTGTTATTTATCCCTTCACAACACCAGAACCAGCAGTCACCCAATGGCAGTAGGTTTGAAAACCAAACGTAAGGAAGTACTTCTTCACACAATGCACAGCCAACCTGTGGAACTTATTGCCAGAGGATGTTGTGAAGGTCAAAAGTATAACTCAATTCAAAAAGGAATTAGGTAAGTTTATGGAGGATAGGTCCATCAATGGCTATTAGCCACGATGGTCAGGGACACTACCCCATGTTCTGGATGTACCTAAATCTCTGCCAGAAGCTGGGACTAGACAATGGGGGATAGATCACTTGATAAATTGCCCTGTTCTGTTCCATCTTATAGACTAACAGACGTTTTGCAGCATGAGCTTTCGTGGGTGAATACCCACTTCTTCGGATGACTTGCATCCGAAGAAGTGGGTATTCACCCACGAAAGCTCATGCTGCAAAACGTCTGTTAGTCTATAAGGTGCCACAGGATTCTTTGCTGCTTCTACAGAACCAGACTAACACGGCTACCCCTCTGATACCTGTTCTGTTCGCTCCCTCTGAAGCATCTGGCAACAGCCATCGTCAAAGACAGAATACTGGGTTAGATGGACCATTGGCCATTTTTATGTTCGTATGTTTTCCTATAAATTCTATTATCTGTGATGGGCTCGGAGATTATTTCCCATAATTCACCATGAATCTCAGCTGTTTGCATAGGTGAGAAACATACGTCAGGGTTGTGGCAACTTCCTGATGAGATCTGCTTTTGATCAATCATCTAAATTGGGATAAAAGTGAATATGTCACCTCAGATATGTCACCACCACAGACAGACATTTTGTAAAGACTCTTGGTTCTGTGGAGAGACTGAATGGTATCACTTTGTATTGGTAGTGACTGGACCCCATTGTGAATTGCAGGTACTTTCTGCAGGTAGACTGGATAGTGATATGGAAGTATGCATCTTGTAGACAGCCATGAAACAATCTTGAGCCTGAAGGTCAAGGATGATGGAGGCTAGAGTTACCATCCTGAATCTGAGATGGCATATATATATTTGTTCAGTCTTCTCATACCTAGAATAGGACAAAATCCCCTTTTTTCCTTTGGAATAAGAAAATATCAGGATTAGAAGCCTCTTCCTCTATATTCCAGAGGAGATTTCTTCTATGGTTCCTAGGCAACGTAGGTAAGCCACTTATCTGAGCTGATTTTCATGAGAAAGGTCCTGAAGTGGAGCAGGGAATGGGGTCAGCAGGGGTTGAGGACCAAAATTGGATGAGATAGCCATGGATGATACTTTCAGGACTCACCTCTCTGTCCTCATAGACCATGCTTGATGGAAGAAAGCAAGGTGGCGTACAAAAGTTAGAGTTTAGAGATGGTTCCTGAGTGGTTCAAGTGTGGCTATGACTCTTGTGAAAACCTGCTCCCTGGAAGCCAGTGCAGTGTGACAACAGTTGAGGAAAATGCCTCCTCTGAGAAAACCCCTGTTTCTTCCTGGGCGGATATTCAGATCATCTGTATTGGTGTTAGAAGTCTTCTGCCTAGTTTGCCCCAGCACCTTACCGGCTTACAGTTTGTGGTACATGCTCACGGAGTGGAATGTGGTCCTGGAATCTTTGAGGGACTGTCATCTGTACAAGTACTAAATAATTCTGTGCCCTTGAAGGGCAAATCCTCAGTTGTGCTTTGCGCTTCTTTTGGAACACCAGAGGCTTGCGGACACAAAGCTCTGCAAATAGTCACAGAAGTGGCCACAGATCAAGCTAGAGTGTACTATGCATCCATGGCTGCCTGTTAGCAACATTTTAGCTGTTAGTTGACCTTCCACAATAATGCTTTTCAAATTCTGCTCTGGAGTCTTATATTCACCTTCACAGCTAAACTTCCACACTACCCCAAACTGTATCTTGCAAATAAGGCCTCGTAACTGACAATTCATAGCTGCAGTGATGCTGATGAATTGTCCTTTATTCCAAATAAGTAATTTTTTAGATCTGTATCTTTTGGGGTGCTTGTAATCTGCTTAGTCTGTTCATGGGTCACAGAGACCAGCAAGGAAGGTGGGTGAGGAGCCAGCACAGAATGGAAGTGGATGGTGTAACCAGATGTTTTAATGTCCCACATCCACCTGTTGGATGTTATCTTTTCCCAGAACACCCAGATTGGTCAGACCATTTCTAAATAAAACGGGAGAAGAGGAGGAGAGTGGAACTTCGAATCTGAATGACAGCATGGTTTGCAGCTCTCAACCTGCATATCAAAATGAATACTTGCCAGATGAAGTCTACTACGTAGTCTTGTTTACAGAGGTCAAGGTCTCCTGTTCTGGAATCTTGGCTTAGATGGTCTTTGCTGAAACAGTATCTATGCAGAACAAAACTCTGAAATGACTGAGGCCTGTTATATTTTCTTCTGTTAGCCAAGAGAACAGAGGATCGCTCTGGAATGTTAAGTGAACTAAGTGACTCAGCTGTCCTCTCACTGATAGTTTTGGTGGCCCAAATGAGAGTGTTTGGACTTCTTTTGGATGGAACCAGGATGCATGAAGCATGACTACTGCAATAGCCATGAATCAGGACACATATCTGCTGCATCTAAAACAACCTGTTGAGATGGCTTGGCTGTAAGATGACCCTCAGAGATGATGAACTGAAATTGTTTCATGCTCTTATGGTAGTTGCTCAATAAAGTAAGCAAGCTTATTATAACTGATGTCATTGTATTTTGCCATAAGGGCTTGATAGGGTAGTTTGCTACTCTGAATTGCAAACTGGTGGATAATTAGATCTTACGACGAAAGAGATCCAAATGATTTTGATTTTTCCTCGCCTGTTGTTGTTTTAGAAAGCTGTTGGTTACGTTCATTTGCTACATCATCACTAACCAATTAGGTACCGGATGGGGAAAAAAAGGTACTCAGATCCTTGTGACAGTATATAATATTTCATGAGAGCTCTTTTACATGTTGGAGCTAAAGTTAGAGTTTACCAGACTGTCTGAGCTGGCTCCGGCAGGGCATCATTAATTGGCAGGCCTACTCGCCATGTGGCTGAAGTGTGGAAGTTCCATGAAATTGTGTGGCACTTCTTGGATTTCTTCCAAGGGGATCTGTAGTGATTCAGTTACCTGTTTCATCAAGTTCTGAAACTGCTTAGAACTGCCAGCATAGAATGGTGGTGAAGGCATTACAGCCTCATCAGACAAGGAAGATATATTCACTGGTACTAAAGTTTCCTCTTCAGTATGTTGTTCCTCCTCAAATGGCTGTTGAGACTGATGCAGAGGATCTTATGGTAGAGTTGGCTGCCTCCACAGATTCACTTTCTCAGAATCCCTGATTATTCTAAGATAATACTCCTTATCATCTCACGAGTTCCACAACAGCCTGATGTGCCCCATATGGATATGGCTGAGGACCCCAAGGTGACTGTTACCAGGTAATTTGAGGGTGGTATTATGGATCTGTCCTGTCTAGATCTTGTAGATCCCTATCTAAGTGGAACTTTGGGGAGGAAGCCCTGGAAGAGTAATCTGGTGAGTTCTTCACCCACAGGTAAGAATCTGATGAACAATAAACATCAGATTCAAATGAGAGAACCAAAGATGGTAGAGTGACTGGAGACAGAACTCTAGACCTGGAGAGTAATGCAGAGTAAGATGGCACTGGAGACAATCTTGTGTCCAGCACCAAAACATCTATATCCTCTGCTAGTAGAGAGGACTCTGGTTCTTCTGAAATTACTAAGTCTTTAGATAACATAAATCTACTCAGTACAGGCAACTTGGAAGCTACTCCCCTACGAGCCACTGTCGGTACCAGAGGAGCCATAGACTTACATGGCACGAAATGGCCCTCCACAGCCTCATCAGCACTGCACACTTATTTAGAGAGATCACAGCCAGTACCACCTTGCAAATACACTCAGTACCATAGGCTTAGTAAAGGCAGTGACTCTACTCTTTGTTAAAAGTTTACTCAGTACTAAGCTAATAGAGCCAGGCTTCAATGTCAGTACCATCTCAGTCTGTGCACCGACGGATTTTTAACACTAGGTGCTAAAGTAGTGATTTTCCTGATCAGTAACGAAGCACCAGTACTGAAATCACCTAGAGCCTCAGCAATGTCTTTATCGGGGCATGAAGTCTCCATAGCAGTGACTCCCTCGGGCAATTTCAGCCTCTTATTGTCCACTTCTTTTTTAGGTGATCAAGGTCAGCTCCTATGTTTAGAAGGTATTATAACACCACTTCAATAAGATGTCCTTACACCGTCCTACCGGTTGCATGGGTCCTGGGAGTCACAGAAACTCAACACGGTACTCTGAATTTCTGCATTCCCTTATACAAATGGGGTCAAGGCTCTGGACCTGAAGAGACCCACACAGATGAATCTATGAGAAACATTTCTAATTTGGTTTCTCTGATCTTTTTAGTTATCCTGCTAAATGATCTACAAATATTAAACTTAGAAGAATATGAACTTCTACTAAACAATAGAGAAAACGTATGTGACTGTCATTCAAGGGAATAGCATCCCTGCAGACATCACATGACACAGCAAGGAGATTTAGGCATTCCCATCAAGAAAACAGTAAACCTAGAAAATTGAACTCCCCATTCTGACTAGAGAATTGAGAAGACATGGGGGAAATAAACCCTATGTTCCAATAAATTTTCTCTAAAGCTATTTACACTAACTATACAAACAAAACTAATCACTACACTAAGCACTAAACTAACACTACCTATTCATCTAAGTATTTACCATGTAAATAAACGAGCTACCTAAAGTGAACACTGCAGGACACTAAAGCCCTGTTTCAAGCCTAGGTGGTGAGGCACTGCCCCTATATACCCTCAGAAAGGGGTACAAGGATAATCAGGCTGCATGTGTGGACCAATCAGACACTGCTGGCAAAAATCTGAAAAGGCACGTGCGCCCTGAAGTGGAGCACCCATACTGTAAGGGACCAGGGCATAGGCGGTCTAGCCTAGCAGTCACAGCTGGGCTGAGGTCTGCACATTAGGGATGGTAGTCACCGAGCACGAGTTGGACGAATTGCAAGAGCGGGGTCCCATAAGCAAGAGTCAGAGTCAGGCTGGAGTTGGAGACTGGAGATCAAAGGCCGTACCAGGCTCGAATCAGGGGCAGAGTCAGGCTGGAGTCGGAGACCAGAGATCAGAGGCAGTTCCAAGCTGGAATCAGGATCAGTGTCAGGCTGGAGTCGGAGACAGGAGATCAGAGGCAGTACCAGGCTAGAATCAGGAAGCAGGAATGAGGGTCACAGTCAGGCTGGGATCGGAGACCGGAGATCAAGCAAAGTCTGGCACTGCAGCAGGCTGAAATCTGTGCCATTGCCCAGGCAACTTTCTGGGGCAACTCCTGGGGTTAAATAGGGTGCTTGGCCAATCAGAGGGCTGCAAGGTATGTCATTCTAGGCCTCTTGGGCGGTACTTCCTGCAGTGTCTATTCTCCACAGTGCTCCCCAGCTGTGCCTCTGCATGACCTCCCTGTGGCACTGTGAGAACATCAGCTGTTCCTAGCTCTGCAGACCCAGGTTCTAGACCCCAGATCCTTACACACAGCAACAATCACTCCAAGAAGTCATAAGGGACTGGTGCAGGTGTTCTTGTTCTGCTCTTTATGCCCTCACATGGGTGAGTGGGAGAACAAGGACATGCATGATACAGGCACAGCATAGTAGCTGCTGCTATTCAAAAGATTCCAACCTTGGATGCATGCACACAGACCCATTCTTGAAGAACAGCACTTGGTTTTGTTTGGCCTTCTGAAAAAAAAATAAGTTCACTAATTGCATCTTCTAACAGATTTTTTTTTCTGACTTTGATAATTACCTACAAAGAACATCACAATATAAAAGTATGGCAGTGGTCAGTTAGTTTATATAAATATTCATTACCCTACAGTTTGCATATTCAACGACAACACTGACACAGTTTACCATGTGTATTTCACAAACCTAACTCCAACTCATGACAGCTACATACTCTTAAAAACACACCTTACTTACTATACATATTAGACTATGCAATATATATAACGAGTGAAGCTCGTGTCGACAGATTTCAACAATGGAGTATTGTAGATCAGAGTTAAGGTTTGTATAACAAAGATGGCAATTTTTTAGACATCAGTACAGCCACTAAATTAATATATAAACTGTAATTGTAATGAATAATTTATGCACACTGTCTTAGCTGTTTGTTTCCATACTTCTTAACAGTTCATTTTTTAATGCTGCATGTTTTAAATGTATAGATATAAATATAATTTAACTAACTCTCTGTGGTCTCCTTGATCTCTGTCCCTTCCCTCCCTCTTCTCCTCACCTTCCACTTTCTGATAAAATGGCTTGATCTTCTTTACTCATCCCATTTTGCCATACCCCTGGCCACCATAATAAAAAATAAAGAAATAATACTTTAAATTGAAAAAACCTACAAGAAATTAGCATGTAACCGTCACAACCCTGAGCACTTTGCTTGTACGTTTTACCTCTTGCCTCTACCCTTTAATTTTTGTCTTTTTAGATTCTAAGCTCTTCAGAAACTGCAGGTTCTTATTAACATTACAGTAAATTCTACTTATTAGCTAACTCTTGGTTCCCAGCAAAAAGAAGCTATTATCTAAAGGCTGCAAATAAGCAGACGGCAGGTTTGCAGGACTTTAGCCAGGGAAGAGAACGCTGGGACGTGCCCAGTACCTCTCCCTTCAGCCCCACAAGCCTGTTTGTAGTTGGTGCTCAGCACTTCCTTCCCTAGCTGGATCCCCACAAACAGGTTTATGGGGCTGCAGCCAGGGAAAGAAGCACTGGGACATGCTGAGATCACAATAGGGCACTGCTTGGAAAGCACAGAGGTACCATGCAGTCCTGAAGGCCCCCAGCATGCCTATTCCCCAAGGAGAGCCACCAGTATCCAGGCTGCAGCCCTCCCCTTCCTGCTGCTGCCCTGTCTGCAGCCTCCCCTCCCAGCTGCAGGCAGGTTTGCAGTGTTGAGGCAAGAAAGGATGTCAAAAAGTTGTCATACGCTACAACCTGTTGCCATTATCCAAATATTATTAAAGTAAATAGGAGAGGATTGATTCCTGGCAAAATGCTATTAACCAGAAGTCGTTAATATCAGGATTGCTATTAAGTGGAACCCACTGTATTTCTTACTTATATTAGTAAAAAAATAATCCTTATTTGCACCAACATGCTTGGGCAGAGCTGAAAACTGAACTTCTCTTGAGCTCAAGTTCTATGTCTTAATTACAGGTACTGCACCTAGCACAATAAGAACCACAACCACAATTGGGGCGCTGGGATACTACTCCAATAAACACACAACATCACATGAGACTTTCCTACATTAAAAGAAAAAGAGCCTCTGCTAGGCGTTTTCTACTCATAGAAGCCAATGACTGTAGCCAATAGAAGTGATTCAGAAATTTAAAGCAAGTCAATAAATGTTTAACTGGCTGAAATAGAAGACATTTTACTTCTAGAAACATGAAAGTTTAAGGAGACGGAAAGGGAGAGTTGGTACCCCTATTTCCTTGTTACCGGCACCACCCTCATTAGAAACACCAAAGGATAGCGAGAGCTAAGTCAGCAGCAACTTCTGCCTCCACAGACTAAGGAAACTCTGAAGGGCAGTGTAAACTAAGGGAGGGAAGAAGGGGGCCCAGCGAGGTAGCTCAGAAACTCTAGGGAACTCTGTGAGGTTTTTCAAGAGAAAAAAGGAAACCTGCATAAAGCTAAGATAGTTAAGGGCTTCAGCACTTACAGCTTTAAGCACTTAAGCTATTTAGGTGCATAAAACTGTAAATCAATCTATACAGCAGCTTCAAGGACAGTAATCCAAGTCAGCAACAATGAACATTGCAAAGAACTTTATTATTTCAAAGCCAATCTCCTAAAACTCTGTTAAACACAAGTGTGTTTAGAATCTACATGTGTGAACTCATGGGTTTGGAAATTATTCTGTTTGAGAAAGAGAGTCGGATAAAGAAAAAAAAGACTAGAAAAGGGGTAATCTGACTACTTATTTCAAACTATTTCTTACTTTAGGACTTTTGAATCTCAGTGAAACATTTTCCTCCTGCCTATAAGAGTCACAAAATATTTCACAATAGCTTGTTCCAATTAAAATTGGTGGTGGGGGGTGTAAATGAAAATAAGGCATACAAATGATTACTGTATGTAGCCTTAGACACGAAAATTGCGAAGGACACATTCACAACAAACAATATTTGCTTTTTAAATTTGGTCTACTGACAGCAGAATCCTACAAATAAATATGTTGTTACTTTTTCTCCTGCTGACAATCATCTATTTAATACTTTGCTTTTCCCTAACCTTCCCAAGATCTTGTTACAGAGGTTCATCCATTTTTTGGTTTGTGTTTGACATTAAGAAAACCTTTCCACATATAAACTGGGATTTTCCCAAAAGAAATGAATCACTGTCGACTACAGATTTGAAAATGTGTATATCTGATTAACATCAGCACTAGTACTCATGCTTTTGACTGCATTAGCAAACAGACCCTGTAACAAATCTGCTCACAAAAAAGTGTAGCTTTTAAATTGTTAGTTGGTTTATGACCAAGTTGTTATACCTAAAGCCTAAGCAAACTACTGTGTAATAAAAATTAAATTTTCATGTGTCAACATTTGCAAGCTAAAAAGAGAGAGAAAACTAAATTCAACGGAAATATACTAGACACAGTATACTGGAAACACAGAGGGGAAAAACAGGGAAAGCTGACATATTCATTTGACATATGCATTTAACATTTCTGTGAAAACTATTTTAATATTTGTGTGAAAAGAGGAAGAGAAATTTCTTACATTCAAGTCCTAACATAATACTTTGAATCTAAAGAGCATACCAGGACCAAAAATGACAGACTATTCAGGAAAAGTTAGGCAGTAGCCGGACTGTACATTTTTTTCATGTTAGTTTTCCAACTATAAACCTCCAATTTTGCTTACTGACTCCTATCATTTATATTCATTAAACAATTAAAGGAAATAAATATAGTAAGAAAAAAGATTATAAAGTAATTGATTTATAAGGACCCATTTTTGACAGAACATTAAAATTTTATCTCAGTGACATTCATGAAAGCCTAGTAATTACTCTAATTTTTGATCATGCTGAAAACGTGCACAAGATTATGGAGTTTTGAAGAGAAAAACGATGGCTAGTGTACATACATTCTGGTGGAAGTCTGTTCTTTCTAAAAGCAAGTCTTTCAGTTTTCTTTCTGCTTTCTGCCAAACTAAACAGGACTCCGTAAACATACTGACGAACTGGCCTATAAAGCAGAGCAGCAGGAGGCAGGTCTTTGTTGGCTTCGTCTTCAATAGAAACAGCAATTTTGATTTCACCCTTTGCGTGGAAGAAAGCAGAATAATATTGCACATATGTATATATAAATTTTCCATTCAACATAAAAAGTATGCTAACACAATCCTGCTTTAAAACCATTTCAGTCATATATTTAATCAATACAAAAGATATATTTGAAGAACAGATGCCAAGAGTTAAGCTAGAATTTAGGGACTACTTTCAAAATTGCAGGTGACTTAGCAGCACAAGTCTCACTGAACATATGCTCCTAAATACCTTAGAGACTTTGAAAATCTTCCCCCGTAGTTCCCCCCAGTCTGAAATAAGTTTTTGCTTCTCAGTCACTGACACACACAATTATGCAGGTGATGCAAAGCATTTTAAATAGCCAAGAAATATATTAATATAGCAAAAATATTAAAAATTGAGCATTTTACCAGTAAAGAAACAATTAGGGATACGATGAATCTGCCTTTTTTTTTTTAATGGATCCCAAATACTAGCCAATTGTATTCAAAGACTTAATAGGAAAAGTCAGATAAGCCAATAGTTTGAAAAATCAGTAAAAATTTCTTTATAAAAGTTAGAAGTATATTTGTAATTAAAATATGCTTTAAGTAACGCTATTTAGCTATCCATTTAATGTCTTGTGTGGCTTTCACTAAGTTTTGAATACTAAGCACTAAGTGAACAATTTAATTTAAAATGCTGTATAAACTGAAAAGATACATAAGGTGTATATACACGAATTTTAAAATAAAAATAAAGTGCATAGCTTACTTTTGTGTTCACTATGAAAAAGGATTAATACAATTACATAAATATAGAACTTCTTGTAGATAAAACCTGTTGGGAAAGGGCAGCATTGAGTACAGGGCTGAGGGCCAGGCCTGTCTGATTTATAATCCCAACTCTACTCCCTGGTTGTACTGGCTTGGGGCAGGTTGCTTAACCCTCTGTCTCAATCTGCTCATTGTAATGTGGGAGATAAATACCATCTATTTATGGTATAAATCCTCACAAGGATGTCATAATGTTAGTATCTGTTCTCCCCCTATTTCAATGTGGCTCTTGACAGGGCAGAACTCTGCAAGCATAGTGTCTTTATGCAAGTAGTCAAACCTGACTGCTTTCTATAAGCCCTAACCTGGAAGAATTTTTATAGCAAATTTCTAATGCGGTACAAATGGGCCCAGATCTATCACTTATTAACCTAGACATGGACTATTTTCTTTACTCTAATTGTCTCAGACTATCACTAACCTCTCTTCCTACCATAGATACATTTGGGGGCTCTTGGAGAACACAAAAGTAGATCAATGTCTCCCCAACCTTTTGAGGTCAGGCTCTTTACAGGGTTTGACACTTCAGCTCCTTATTAAAGCCCCCACATTGCTTGGAGTCTTCATGGAGTAATGAGCAAATTAAAAAATGCCCATTTTGATCCACTGTATTCCAGACCTCTCAATACTTTCTCTTGTGTAAAGTCATTTTGGCTCAATGAGCAAGTGTAAGAAGACCATTCAACTTTCTAGTTTCATTTGACATCAGTGTCCTAATCAAAGTTTTCCCCACAAGGATCATATCTGTGTGGGTGTCTGACTACATATTAGAATGACCTGATTCATGTGAAGCTAGAGAATCAGAAAGTACATTCATTTCTTGGGACACATCCGACAAGCCATTAAGTGGTCATATCTGATGTTTTCTAGGATATGCTTTTTTCTCCCCTGCTCTTTTCTCTACCTGTTTGTAATTCTGATTTTTTGAGGATAGTATCTCACTGGACACACACCCATATGCCTCCCACCACCAAGAGTTTGGTGGTTTTTGAATAGAAAGAAATATGTTTACCCTCTGTATAAGTGCTTACTCATTTGCCCATTTCTGAGCTTTGATGTTGGTCACTCTGAAGAAATATTTTTTGCAATCTTTGTGTAACTAGAAAGTTAGGGCAGAGCTCTTGCTTTCTGCTCTTAAAAGATATGAGGAGAATGTTCTGGAACCCCTGAAATACTTATTGTTAGACCATGCTAAGTAGGGCAGAGCACACATGCCAGACTATACATGATTTTTTAGGCTAAAAATCATAAGAACTTGGGGAGTTTTCTACCTGACAAATGCTGCTGAGATCTTCAGAGAATTACAAGGTAAGTACTTTTCCAATCAAGGCAGGTTTCTATTTTCTGACCATCTCCTGAACAAATAATCTATACACAATCCTATATCCCTCTGTTTGTCTCAGATTTTGGAGCGTGTAATGGAGTAATGCAACCACCAACTTGTACTGATCAGTTTTCAATAAATCATCATCATGAATGCACAGCTGCAGGGTATGTACAAACAGCTCATCCTACAAATATTACAATTGCTGAAAGCTCTTTTTGTTTTTGTTTTAATGTTAACAGTGTTTCCATAATGAACAAGGCTGCCGGTTTTTGCCATCTACAATGCCTCTAGCAGATTTTTAAAGTTATCAGAAATAGTAGTGCCTGTGTGCCTGCTGTCAAAACATTCCAAAGTCACATAAAGGCTCATCTGTAAATTTACTAGCAATACAAGTAGAAGTTAGGCTGAGGAACATCCGAGTTATAATATTCTAGGTCCACACATCAGCTGCCATGTCCTTAGACTGTGGCGATTCAGACTTACTCTGTTCTATAGATCAATGTTTGATTCATTCATGTTTTAAGATGTCTGGATTTGTATTTAAAATCAAAGATTCATACATCCCTACTAATAAAAATACCATATCAATAAGCATTTGAACACTTGGAATTAGAAAATCACAGTCTTCCATTCCACAGATCATCATGTGATTTTTTTTTTTATTATGGGGGAGAGGGGTAATTTACACAAGGCAGAATCTTAAATTAGCTCACATATGTTACCTTGTCTTCAGATTTTGAAATTAGGGGAACTGTGCTGAAACTGAAATCTGCTACACATAGAAGGACGAAGATCACTAGACGGTGTTAGGTTTATGGGGAAAATAATAAGGACTTAACCTATCATATAAGCATCTATAAACCATTTCAACCACAAAAGTTACTCCTCCCTTCTAAAAGGACAAACATAAGTTAAATTTAGCAAAGTAGATTTTAATGTATGTTTTCACAGAGGCTCAACTGCAAACTTCTCTCTGCTTACCACAAATTATACCACCCCCATGGCTTTAAAGGCTGATTGTGTTTATTTTTACTGAAAGAGACATGGTAGATGAGGTAATATCTTTTACTGGATCAACTTCTGCTGGTGGAAGGTACAAGCTTTCAAGCTTCATAGAGCTCTTCTTCAGGTCTGGGGAATGTAACCAGAGTGTCTAAGCGAAATACAAGTTGGGACAAATTGTTAAGCATAAGGGGTCCACACATGCAGTAAGAGACCACTTAAAATTAAATAGGCAACTAAGAGATACCAGGCAAACAACTAATGCCACTTTCTACCTGTTAAGAATTTTAAATCTTAACTATTCCTTTTTCCCATTCTATTCTGACAAAGTCTGCACCAATAATTTCTGTAGGGTCACAGACTACTGTCTGTCAAGTACACGCAGAAATGCCACCAATACCAATGTCAACTGCACAAGTGGATCAAGAGTAGTATATGTCCCTAGTAAGATTCAACCTGAACCCTCCCACCCTCTTTTTTTTTTTTTTTTAAACTTTAAATAGGACTCTTAGGAAAATTAAAAGCATTCACTACTAACTTACCTTTCCACTCACAGAGTCTCAATTTAAGATGTTAGAATCCCAATTTTCTCTATAGTATTACATATTATACAAACATCAATACAAGTATCCAATATTTTGTTTGTATATACACTCATTTACTTTACCCACAATTAAAACTTTATTTTGTCTTTTTCTTTTGAATTAAATTCTTTACAAGCTATATTCCAAGCAGCAGCAACATCCCTGAAGTCACATGGCAAGATAGCCAACCCTGGCACAATACTGTTACCTCAATCCCCTTCCTCTCAGCTTTTAGGTTTTCAGTATGCTGCAGATTGTTGTACAGACAAAATAACTGTACTGTAGTAATTGGCAGGGAAATGCAGGAGTGTTTTGGAAACTGGGGAGGGAGTCATTGAGGCTTTTGGTACCCAGGAAGGTATGAAATTTGTATTTGGTACCCAGGAAGTAGTCAGGGCTTTTGGTACTTGGAAGGGGATGAACTGTGTACCCTCCTCTCCATTTAAGGGAAGGGCAGAGGTGTTTTTAATTTTGGAAGTGGGAGAGTAGTAATCCTTGGTAGCAACTAGCTGCTCCACTGCATCCTTTCCCAATATTTGCCACTACATCCAGCAATGACAAATAAGCATATTAGTTAACTGTTTCTGATAAAATGGTAATTTAAACCATCAACAGACTTCAGTGTTCACATCCAAGAGATGAACAATGAAGTTCATACCTCCCAGACCTTTGTTTTAGGCTCTTGGCAAACTCAGAAAATACTGCATCAGTTACACTCACTCAGTTTATGTTTTTAAGGTTTCCCCATAAACATGAGGGTTATAGAAAAATGAAAGCTTTAGATTCTGGAAAACAATTATGAGGCCATTTAAAAATAATCCACAATTACGCAACAATTTACGTGGCAATGTAATCATATAACACGTTGGACCCCGCCTGCACATGTTAAATACCATTTTCTATTAACTAAGAAAACAGATCAGTCTTTAAATATTGATTGCCCTAGTGTATTCAATGCAGAGGTCCCTACATTTATTTATTTATTGCTGGAACAGATTCCTCACAATTTAGAATAATTCTTCTTTTGATGTTTAATTGCTTGGATACTTTCTGCATTCTATGATCACATATTCAGATAGTACGTTTAAACAACATCAAATATAGCATTTGACTATTCACAAAGAAATTAATCAATCAGACATTCGCTTCTGTGTTTTCATTTTACGGATACGGAAAGTAAATGGAGAAAAAGTGTATCAATGCCATGTTATGGTTGAGAATTAAAACACAACGAAATACAAAACTAAACTCTGATGCAGGTACACTTACGCCTTTCAATTCTCAATCACTACACTGCATTAATGTCCATTTTTGTACTGAAATACATTGCTAAACATATATTTGGCAAAACAGAACTCCATGACAAAAAATAAGCTATGTGAAGATTAACAGAAGATTTGTATGCTCAAAATTAAGTGCCTGGTTTGCCAATTTTGGTAGACTTATGCAAATTGTTATATCTATGTTGTTGCCAGGGTAATTGATAGGTTTGTTTAGTGTATTTTTAAAAGATTATCAAATGTGCTCAAAGCTTTAGATGGGAGATATTTTACTACCAAGTATTTAAAATCTAAATTAACATTTAGATAGATTAGACAGATACCTGAAGTCAGCACAGACATTTGTGTTAAACTTCATTGTGCATTGTTTATATTATTTAGAAATGGAGGCAAACTCACAAGCAGGAATCCTAGTTTTCCATGATAAACCCTCCAAAATTCTCCCCCAATAAATAAATAAATAAAAATCCAGTTTTCCGCAATTAAAATGAAACGTTGAACTTCAGTTTCCCTAGTCACAAAATATAGAAGTATCACTTGAACACAACATTTTATTGATATATAGTAAAACCCTGTTTATCCAAGCCTCCATTATCCAGCTCTCTGTATTAACCAAATCATCAGCTGCCCAGGGCTGATCGCCCAACCCCCCGACCCCATCTTAAAATAAGAGATGGGAAGTTCTTTGCCAGTCCTCCTGATTATCCCAATTTTTGATTATCCGATTTGGCTCTGGTCAATCAGATAAACAGGGTTCCACTAGAAATTTAAAGCGCCTTAAAAAAAAATTAACCGCAAGAGGAAGAGGTTATGCGCACTGAATAAGTGACACTGGTACTTTCAGTAAAATTTAATTAACACTTAGTATATTTTTTTTCACAAAATATAAAACCTAAAAGTTCTCTGTAAAAACGCATATTCCACATTTCCCAGGGCAAACGGATTTCTAGGATCCGTGCTCACAAGGTAAGAGAAATGCACAAAATTTTAGTTTTTGATACGCAATGTGGTTAGCCACAAGTCCTCCATGAATTAAAAAAAAAACAACAACAACAACAACAAAAATCATTCCTAAGCATTTTTCTGTGTAAGTCAAGTACAGTAAAAGCTTTTTTATCCGGCATGTTGGAGGACTGGGGGGGAGCCAGTAAGTGAAAAATTCCGGTTAACTAAGAGGGAGGGAGTTTGGGTGCAGGGCATGGGCTCTGGGAGGGAGTTAGGGTGTGGGAGGGGGCTTGCGGTAAGGGGTCGGGGTGCCGGATCCGGGCAGCGCTCACCTTGGGCAGCTCCCCGGAAGTGGCCACCTGTCCCTGCTGCTCCTAGGGGAAGGTGCAGCTAGGCGTCTCTGCGTACTGCTTCTGCCCACATGCGCCACCCCCGCAGTTCCCACTGGCTGCAGTTCCCAGCCAATGGGAGCTGTGGAGTCAGCACTTGGGGTGGGGCAGTGCACAGAGCCGCCTAGCCACGCCTTTGCCTAGGAGCAGCAGGGACAGGTCACTGCTTGCGGGGAGCTGCTTGAGGTGAGTACTGCCTGTATCCAGCACCCTGAAACCTCTCCCACACCTCAACCTCCTGCCTCGAGCCCCCTCCCGCACCCAAACTCCCTTCCAGAGCCCAGGCCCTGCAGTGCCCTCCCACGCCCCAAACCCCAGCTCCATACCCCCTCCCACACTCTGAACCCCTCGTGGCCGTTCCTCCACCTAGGAGCAGCAGGGACATGTTGCCGCTTCAGTGGAGCCACGCAGAGAAGCTGCTGGCCCCACACCAAACAGACTATAAACCAGACTTTCAATGAAGATCAGAAATGCTGGTTTATAGAGCTTTCTGGTTGGTAAAGTGCCGGATAACGTGGCTTTTACTGTATTAGGTTTTACTTGTTCGCTTATATTTAATGTGTGAGGGAAGAGCAAGTTTATATAATTTTCTCCAACCCCCATTCAAACATTAGAGCATGATGCACATTTTTGTAAAACTGATTTTGAGCATCTATTTTGTTGGGTAACCAAGCCTTTAGGAATGGGGCAGTGTAGCAAAGGGGCATGGTCTCCCTCAGAGACTGACAGCGAGGGAGAGCCAGATGTCCCCTGGTGTGGGGAACCTGGAACGCCTAGGCTGCCACACCAGAAGCAGAAGGGCAGGACAGGAACAGGAAATATAAGAGCTGGGCCCTGCAGCTCAGCTGAGCAGGAGCTGCCGAGGGAGGCAGATGCTTCCAGACCGCTGCTGGAGCCAGAACCCACGGAAGACTTTGGCTGTCCCGGGGAGACTGCCAGGTACCAGGACTGCGTAACATGCCCGACACTGAGAAATTGCTGGGATTGCCGCTCACAGTGTACCCCGGGGAGACGCCGGACAACTAGCGTTGCCAGGTCTCTGGTTTTCGACCAGAACGCCCAGTAGTAAAGGGACCCTGGTGGCTCCAGTCAGCACTGCTGACCAGGACGTTAAAAGTCTGGTTGGCGGCGCAAACAGGCTCCCTATCTGGCTCTGCGCAACTCCTGGAAAGCTTCCGGCATCTTCCTTTGGCTCCTAGGTCAAGGAAGGGCCACAGGGGTCTGTGCTGCCTCCGTCCCCAATGACAGCTCAGCAGTTCCTATTTGCCAGGAACTACAGCAAATGGGAGCTGAGGGAGCAGCACCTGCAGGTGTGGGCAACACCCAGAGCCACGTGGTCGCGCCTCCACTTAGGAACCGGAAGGAGATGTCACTGCTTCCCGGGAACTGCCTGAGGTAAGCGCCACCCGGAGCTCACACCCCGCACCTTCTTCCATGCCCCAACCCCCTGCCCAAGCCCAGATCCCCATCCTGCACCCCGAACCCCTCATTCTGGCCCCACCCTGGCCCCCTCTCCCTTTCCCGCACTCCAACCCCCTGCCCCAGCCTGGAGCCTCCTCCTGTATCCCAAGCCCCTCATCCCTGGTCCCACCCACTCCCACACCCCAAGCCCTTGCTCCAGCCCAGAGCCCTCTCCTGCACCCTAAACCTCTCATCTCTGGCCCCACCCCCGAGCCCTCACCTGCAGCTGGAGCCCTCACCCCTTCTCACACCCCAACCCACTGGCCCAGCCCAGTGAAAATGAGCGAGGGTGGGGGAGAGTGAGCGACAGAGGGAGGGGGGATGGAGTGAGCAGAGGTGTGGCCTTGGAGAAGGGGTGGAGCAGAGGCAGGGCAAGGGTGTTAGGTTTTTTTCAAATAAAAAGTTGGCAACCCTACGGAAGACCTTTGGTTGCAGGTACACCGAAGGGGAGTATAGGAAGTAGCCATGGGGAACCAAATTACTCTCTGGCTGTGGTGCTGCCGGAGACATAGTCAGTGTGTTGTGGGTAGATTCCCCACTGACCTAGTGGCAGACCACTCTGCCACTGTTAGAGCCCTGGGCTGGGATGCAGTGGAGTTGGGCGGGCTTACATCCCCCCTGCCACTCCAATCCTGGGGTGACAGTACTCCCCCTCCTGAGGTCAGGAGGCCTGCACTCCACAGACACCCTTTGCCAGAGCACCCTAGGCGGTTTGCTGGGCACTTACCCCCTACCAGCACTCTAGACTGTTTGCTGGGGCTCCCACCCTGGCTGAGGGCCTGGCCCCTGAACTATTTGAGGCCCTACCCTGCCTATGGTTTGGGGCCGGAAACCGCTAATTTCCCCATTTATGTGTGTAGCAAAGGGGCGTGGCCTCCCTCAGAGATGACAGTGAGGGAGAGCCACACCCACCTATATGCTTACAGGCACTGTGTGGTGGGGGGAGGGATGGGGGGAATCAATTAGAATCATAGAATCATAGACTTTAAGGTCAGAAGGGATCATTATGATCGTCTAGTCTGACCTCCTGCACAATGCAGGCCACAGAATCTCACCCACCCACTCCTGTATCAAACCCCTAACCTATGTCTGAGCTACTGAAGTCCTCAAATCCTGGTTTAACGATTTCCAGGTGCAGAGACAAACTACTATAATGAATATATGCAAATGAAATTCCGCAACCACCTATAATAATCCATAAAACCAAAAAGGAAAACTACTCACCTACAATTCTAGTTCTTAGATTTGTAGTCACAACAGATCCACACTTCATAGCGAGTGCCTTATGTGTGACTGAGAGAAGTCTTATTGCAAAATTCCTGACGGCCAGCAAACAGCAAGACTGTGTGCATGTATCTGCTGGAGTCATGGATACTAAGAGTTGCTAATACTGAAAAGTCAATGAGGTGAAAAATATATATTTCCTAATTCTGTAAGAATGGCAAGCAAGTGGGGATTTCCTGTGACTATATTAATTCTTAACCAAGAAATAGATGCAAGACATTTTCTTTTCTAAAAGTACGTATTACATCAGCCCCTTTGCTTGGATCTAAAAAGCTATAAGCATGCTTAAATTATTTGCACTCAGTTTCACCACAGATGGGCCAGTACCCTGGAATGACACTGATCTAGGACATATCAGAGGGTTGTCACTCAGATGCAATGCAGAAGACCAAGATTTAAAAAAAGGTGCCTAAAGTTAAGAGCATAAATCCTTATTTATAATTTAAATAAGTGGGCTGATTTTCAGAAGTGCTGTGCAGCCAGCAGCTCCCTTTAAAATCACTGGGAACAGCAGGGTACTCAGCACTTTGGAAAATCAGAATGCTTATTTAGGTGTCTAAACATTTTGAAAATCTCAGCCCAACTCTCCATTTAGTTTAAGACCACTGAGACCTCAGGTTCACGGATTTAAGGGGAGATATACCTGTTGCACTCCTCAGGACTCCTTCATTGTGTTAACAACAAGTATTAATGATCCTCATTGAAACCTGCTGATTCTGGTACATCCTTTCTGCCAGACGCTGTGGACTAGAAAGTTCAGGGAGTGCAACTGTGCACATGCATTTGTGCACACTTAACACATGCATGCAAATATCTTACGTGCATGAAAATCTGGTATAATAAATAAAAATAATATTACCACCACTCAATTTGCTATCATTGACAGGGTATTTAAACACATTATGGAGGTGCAAATATAGGCAAACAATCTTCTATGCCTAACTTTGAAAATCTGGTCCACAATGTCCTGGATCTTGTGCAGTGAAATGAAGTCTTTGACATGAGACATGTAGTTAGACACCCATTACCCCTGGGGAACAAACTGGACTTTAGGTAGTTAAAAATGAAAAATAGTCACATCACTAGCTTCTTGCTGATGCCATGGGCAGATACTTGGATCCATTTCAATGTGTTAGAACAGAACATAAATCCACTATAAGATTCTTTGTGCAGAAATTCGGAGACCCTTCATTCTTTCCACTATCGCTAAGAACAGCTGAGTAGATCTGTTGAATGATTTGGTCCTTTGTATACAGAAAGCCAGGGCCCGCCTAATATCCAGCAAGTGGGGTGCTGTTCTTCTCTATTCACATGTGGGTTAGGGTAGAAAACCGGTAGGAAGACTGCTTGACTGCAATGGAATTGTGAGATCACCTTAGGAGGAAACAATGGGTATGGTCACAACTAGACTCTGTCCTTGAAGACCATATACTGGGGCTCCAATGTGAGGACCTGGATCGCTGAAACTCTTCTGGCCGAAGTGATATCCACCAGGAAGGCCACTTTCCAGGAAAGGTGTAACAACAAACACATTGCTAGTGGCTCAAACGGGGACCCAATAAGATTTGAGAGGACAAGTTTCAGGTCCCAGGGAAGGATGGGATCTCTAACCTGGGGGAAAACACCCTCTCCAGGCCTTTGAGAAAACGGCTCATCTTGTATGAAAAGACAGGTTGGTTGTCCACTTTGAGATGGAAGGCAGAGATAGCCACTAGGTGAACCTTGACTGGCAAGTATCGGAGGGGTAGCCGTGTTAGTCTGGTTCTGTAGAAGCAGCAAAGAATCCTGTGGCACCTTATAGACTAACAGACGTTTTGCAGCATGAGCTTTCGTGGGTGAATACCCACTTCTTCGGATGGCTTGCATCCGAAGAAGTGGGTATTCACCCACGAAAGCTCATGCTGCAAAACGTCTGTTAGTCTATAAGGTGCCACAGGATTCTTTGCTGCTTGACTGGCAAGAGAGCTAGACCTTGTTGTTTCAGCTGTAAAAGGTATTCTAAGGGCATTGGCTACACTGGAAACTTCAAAGCGCTGTCAGGGGAACACTCCCACGGCAGTGCTTTGAAGTGTGAGTGTGGTCGCACGCGAACACTGGGAGAGAGCTCTCCCAGCACTCCTGGTAATCCACCTCCAGGAGGGGATTGGCTCCCAGTGCTCAGAGACTGTTTACACTAGTGCTTTAAAGCACTCACACTTGCTGCGCTCAGGCCCCCTGAGCCAGCAAGTTAGAGCACTATAAAATGTAAGTGTAGACAAGCCCTAAGACAGTGGTTCTCAAACATTTGTACTGGTGACCCCTTTCACACAGCAGGACTCTGAGTGTGACCCCCCCCCCTTATAAATTAAAAACACCTTTTTAATATATTTAACACCATTATAAATGCTGGATGCAAAGCGGGGCTTGGGGTTAAGGCTGACAGCTCATGACCCCCCCCCCATGTAATAACCTTGCGATCCCCTGAGGCGTCCCAACCCCCAGTTTGAGAACCCCTGCCCTAAGATGAGCTGTAGAGATGACTCAAAGGAGGAATTTGTTGGGAGCACAAGATGGAGACCGTTTCAATTTTTGCAAGGTAAGTAGCCCTGGTGGAGGTCTTTTTAATGCCCAGTAGGACCTCGCAGACCTGCCCCGAGCAAGCCCGCTCCTCCGGATTCAGCCATGGAGCTTCCAAGCCGTCAGATAAAGAGAGCTGATGTTCAGGTGGAGTAGCCAATGATGGTCCCGGGAGATCAGGTCTGGGTGTAGTGGAAGCCTTAGTGATGCCTCCACTCACAGGGCTCACAGGTTGGTGAACCAATGCTGTCTGGGCCATGCCAGAGCTATGAGAATGATTTGCACTCGGCCCTGCTTGATCTTCATCAGAACCTTGTGGATCAGTGGGATGGGGAAAATGGGTAATACAGGTGTCTTGTCCACAGTAACACATCCATGAGAGACCCCAGGCTGTGACCTTGCAGGAAGCAAACCTGGTGGCATTTCCTGTTGTTGCAGGTGGCAAACAAGTCTCTAAGGGGAGTGCCCCCCCCGTTGGAAGATGTCCCTCACAACGTCTGGCTGGGGAGACCACTCATGGTGAGTGGAGAAAAACCTGCTGAGGTGATCTCCCAGCTGGTTGTGTGCTCCTGGGAGGTAGGATGCCTCCAGGCTGATGGACTGAGCAATGCAGAATTGCCACAGGTGGATTGCTTCCTGACATGGGGAGGAGGAGGGAACAACGCGCACCGCCCTGCCTGTTTATGTAGAACACAGCCGTCGTATTGCCGTGAGAACCGAAACAGTCTTGCCCGTCTTGTGAGGTAAAAATACCTGGCAGGCTAGACATACCACCCTGAGCTCCCTGACATTGATGTGGAGGGAAAGCTCATCTTGGGACCAAAGGCCCTCAGTCCTGAGGAACCTTAGGTGGACTCCCCAGCCAAGGGCTGATGCATCAGACACTAGGAACAACAGTTAAAGTCTTGAGAAGGGTACCCTGCACATACCGTGTGGCTGTTTTGCCATCATGACAGTGAGCTGAGGACTGGGTAGATACCATAAGCACTGAGTCCAGGTGATGACAAAAGGAGAAGTATACCATGGCCAGCCAGACTGGGAAAGGTCTGAGACATAGCCTCGCATGTTGCACTACGTACGTGCATGATGCCACATAGCCCAGGAGGCTCAGACATTTTCATACGGTTGTGATCAGATGAGCCTGGAGAGACCTATTAGGGATGTAATTGAGGAAACCGATTGTCTGGAAGTAGAGCTCTTGCTTGCACAGAGTCAAGTACCACACTGATGAACTCCATCCTTTGGATCGGGATAAGGGTGGACTTCTGGATGTTCGACAAAAGACCTAACATTCTGAAGGTCAATTGAATGAGACAGATGTTTGCTTCAACTTGAGCTCTGGATCGGCCCTTGACTAGCCAGTCATCGAGGTATGAAAATACATGGACTTCCTTTCTTCTGAGAAAGGCTGCTACTATTGCCATGCATTTGGTGAAGACTTGCGGAGCGGCTAACAGGCCGAATGGAATCATCACAAATTGGTAGTGAACTTGGTTCACTACAAATCTTAGGAAACGTCTGTTGCCATGGAACTGTCTGAGCAATGAAGGGTTCCAGCAACCATCACGGGTGGTAAGAAGGAACTGAAGGGGTAGTGGGGTCAGCAGGGCCATTTATAACGGCGCTATGAGAGCATGGCACCAGAAGCCACTGGAGCCGATCCAATGGATACCGTTGGGGAGAAAAATTCCAGCAACTGTGCTTGGGGCACGCACACACCTACGTTGGAATGGACATATGCAAGCACCTGAGGAATAAATAACTTCTTGCAAATTCTTTAAGCAGATGGTCTCAGACATCCTGATTAACAAGAAGTATCATTGTGGGAGATCTGGGCAGGAAGCAGGTAGCTACTTTTTCCTCTCCCCATATGGAGATTTAGAATGTATCAGGGGAGTCCTGCAAATCACTCATCCAGACAACAAGAGTTGCTGCAATTGTGTCAGGCCAAAAACTAACACAAAGTGCACCAAAAGTACAAAATCACAGACATCAAAAGCCACAAATGAAGTCACTGTAGGAAAAATAATGTCATCAGTCAATATATTATTATTCCTGGGGGAATTCTGTGCCGCCACACAATGCAGAATTTTGCAGAAATTAACACTGTGCGTAGAATTTCCTTTCCTCCACAGAAATGGGCTGCAGTGCTGCTAGCCACCACCAGGGGCCGCTGGACCCAGCAGAGCCCAGCTCGCCTATAGAAAACACTGCTGGGGGTAGGGAGAGGAAGCTAGAGGGTTCCTGGCAGCTACAGTTCCCAGCATGCCCTGAGGGAAGGAGAGGGCAGCACACAGGAAACTCCATGCAAGCCTTGGACTGAGCATCAAGCTGTTTCTCCCTCTGGATCCATGGGCTCTGGGGGACACGGGTATCTGGGCTAGGGAGGCGGGGGGGAGGTGTTTGGCCCTGCAGCTGGGCTGGGGGGAGGGGGGGAGGATAAGAGGCAGAGAAACAGGAACTGGGTTGTCATAGGGGTTGCTTTAACTCTCTACTCCCTGAGGGAATTTGTGTGTGTCTGTATTGTTACAGACATACTTGCTGACAGGTATTTTGAAATTAATTACCAAAATAATTGAAACTGGTGTGATTATGTAGTGTTATTTTGACAAATAAAATTTGCGGAATTTTAAAATATTGTGCGCAGAATGCCCCCAAGGAGTAGTATTATCTATATTGCTACTGCACAGAGGAGTCCCATCCCTATTGGGCGAGGCACTGTATAAACATAGCAAAGTGACAGTTCATGCCTCAAAGAGAGCATGGCATGTCCATCTGCAAATTAAATGACATTCTGGCTTTAAGGATATCAATGAGAATAATATAATAATGTTTAACGATCCAGTGACTGGACTTATTGCTGCTACAACTGTTGTGGATGGAACTACTATAGGCATTAAGTTGCTTTGAACAGGAGTGTGAGAAGATGAAACAGGATCAGAAGGGTCAAGTTGTAGGATCTTTTCAGCCTGCACTTAGAGGGAGGTTTGGATTGAATCTTGTACTCTGAATCTATACTAAGCAAAACCAAAGAGTTGTGCCAAGGGCATCATTGCATCCCACTGGCTCTAATGACTGAGACAGTGCTGACCTCTGATAGTTCCAAAACGCACAGCTTTGGAAAATCCCATTAAAACTACACTGAATCAACTGGCATTGACACAGCCTCTTCGTAGTAAGATGAGGAACTCTCCTCCATTGCCGTGGAAGATTTGCTCTCCAAGGCCATCCAGAGAGATTTCTGTTGGACTTAGAGTGCAGAGCAGTGATGTTCAAGTGATCTCCCTAAGACCTGCCCACTTGCCATGTATTTGCCAGGCGCTGAAGATAGCAATCATGTTTATCCATAATGAACATTTTATGGCCACACCTGGAGGAATTTCTTAAGCTGCTGGGCTGTTTCTCTTCAGGTATACCAAGAGAAAAAGAAACAGTGAAGGGAACAAGAGAGCCAGACAACAATCACATCAAAATAAACATCTAAACGATTCTGAAACAGGTAATGTCAGAGACTGGCAGAGGTGCCAAAACCTCAAGAAGCACCACACACACCACACTTTTTTAAAATAGAAAAGGGAAAAATAGAGAAAATTCAGGGAAAAAAGTCAGCTATTTTGTGAGTAAGCAGTTTTAACAATGAGGGTCAGACACCTGTTGTGCAATTCACTCCCAGAGCTACTGTCTGGAGCTTCTTTTTCACCAATTGTTAGAAGTGCTAATAGGCCAGAGCTCTAAGCAGGAGCAAGTGTGCATCACCCCTCATGATAGTGTCTGGTCAGGTGTTTACCTTTACAGAATCACTGTTTCACAATACCTGAGTTTGAAAGTCATACCTTGGTTAGGACATGAAAGATGTAGGGATACATTAACCCCTTCTTGTGCCTGTGTTCTGCCACTCTTAATACTTCAGGTGCTACAGGAGGCAATGGAGGGGTGGTAATATCCATATGGTTCCTGGTGGGCATTGACAACAGACATGGGATTTGTGGACTACTGGCTTGATTCCCTTTGACTTCAGCTGCCTGGCTTCCTGAAGAGGCAGTCGAGGAACCTTCTGCCTGTAATACATCATACAAAAGAAAACATGCTTTTATTGGTTACATAGAAAAATAAACTCGTACATTAACAGAAAAAAGGCACTTTGCATGTCTCTCCCTGCACCCACAATGGGAGTTTAAATTCATAACTTTGCTAGACACTAAAAATAATGGCTTTAATAAAGGCACCAGATTAATGGCTTATTACAACAAGCTGAAAACCCCGACCCCCTTTTTTGGCCTATGACTGCAGAGGTGTTACAGGCAACTTCACCTTGAATGGTGTCTCAGAATACATTAACTATTCATTCTAAACCATCTGTTTCACCTTGTATTTAGCTGTGACACTCTGGGTATGTCAACATAGCAATGTCACTCAGGCTCAAGGGGATATTTCATTGCTGTGTAAACTTCCAGGCTCCAGAGTCCTAGAGTCCAGACCCCAGCCCAGAAGTCTACAAAGCAATGAAATAGCCCCGCAAGCCCAAGTCAGCTGACATGGGCCAGCCTCGGGTTTTTCTTTGCTGTGTAGACATACTCTCTGGGGCCTGGTCTACACTAGAAAATTAAATCGGTTTAACGACATTGGTCAAGTGTGTGAAACATCCATACCTGAGCGACATAGGTAAGGTGACCTAAGTCCCTGTGTCGACGGAGCTAGGTTGACAGAAGAAACCTAGTTAGCGCCTGGTGGGGAGGTGGATTACCTATGCCAACAGGAAGGTGGTGTCTACACTGAAGCGCAGCAGCAGTGCAGCTGTGCCACTGTAGCATTTTAAGTGTAGACAAGCCCTGAGTACCTTTCCCGCACCTGACGAAGAGTTCTGTATAGCCTGAAAACTTTGGCTTGTCTACATCTGAAATGCTATAGCTGTCTCTTTCACCAACAGAAGTCAGTCCAATAGAAGATATTATCTCACCCACCTTGTCCAACAAATGAAAACATTCATCTTTTTTTTGGCTATACAAAAGTGCAAACATGTAGAATGGATTACCCAAAGGCAGCTACAGAAGCTGCAAACATGAACAGTGTAACGTACTACTCTTAAGGTACATACGGCTGTAAGTGTAGATGTAGAGTACAGACACCACACACCCAGCTAGCCTGGGTACAAACAGCAGTGTAGACAGTGAGGCATTGCTTAGGCAGGTAGAGTAGAGTCCTACATGCCTGAATCCCCAGGACACTATTTTTAGCAGTATAGTGTCCCACTGCCTCTCTTCTGCCAGAGCCTTTCCCTGTCACAGTAAAAGGCTCCTGCAGCAGGGAGTTACCAGAGCTTTACCTTGCTGCCTGAGCCTTTCACAGCGGCACCTAGCTACGTGTGTAGTGCATGTACTCTAAAGGCTGCCACAAGTGTAGACACAGCCTTAGGAAGAAATAAACACACAACTACAAAATGAGGAATAATTGTCTAGACAGTAGTACTGCTGAAAAGGATCTGGGAGTTATAGTTGACTCATATTCAATTTGTGAACCACAACATGATGCAGTTTCAAAAAAGGCTAATATCATTCTAGGGTGTATTAACAGAAGTGTCATATGTAAGGTAATTGCCCTGCTCTCCTTGGCACAGGTGAGGCCTCAGCTGGAGTACTGTATCCAATTCTGAGCACCACACATTTAAGAAAGATGTGGACAAATCTGACAGTCCAGAGGAAAGCAACAAAAGTGATAAAGGTTTAGAAAACCTGACCAAAGAAGAAAGGTGAAAAAACTGGGCATATTTAGTCCTGAGAAAATAGGACTGAAGGGGAACCTGATAACAGTCTTCAAAATATGTTAAGAGCTGTTACAAAGAGGGATGAAATCAATGTCCACTTAAGGCAGGACATGAAGTAATGGACTTAATCTGCAGCTAGAGAGATTTAGTTTGGATATTAGGAAAGACTTCCTAACTATAAAAATAGTTAAATTCTGGAATAGGCTGCCACGGGAGATTATGGAATCCCATCGTTGGAGGTTTTTAAGAACAGGTTAGGTAAACACCTGCCAGGGATGGTCTATACTTGGTCCTGTCTCCGTGCAGGGGGCTACACTAGTTGACCTCTTGAGTTCCCTTCCAGCCCTACTTTTCTATGATTTTATATTCATAAGTGAATCAAAATTATAACCCTAACAGAATGCTGAAAATAAAATCTTCCTATTCTGTGGTTACTCTAGTCGTTGTTTGCCTGCAAATAACCATTATTAAAAACAAGATATATTCATGTCATTGTGCAGTTTAAATTTTAACTTTTCATATTCAAAAGAATAAAATATTAATGTAAAGAAAAATTCCCAGTATAGCAATAACAACCTCTGATAAACATTTCTGGGGAGTCATTGACTAGTTGGGCAAAGGCAAAACAAAGGGCCTTCAACTCCAGCCTGGCCGGGGAGGGGAAGGGAGAGAGGAGGAGAGAAGGACGGGGGGACAAAACCTTCCCCTGCTCATTTCTTGAGCAAAATGGGAAAACATACAAGCACTGACCACGTAAGGTGATTTGAACTGAGGGGCCGATGGTTTTTTCCCCATTATGAATGAAATTATGTTCCCTGTGTTAAGAGGGCTGCACAAGATTTTTGCTGCCTCTTCTGGTTAAGAGTTGCTAGTATAGCATTCAATTCTGTTGCTAGAAATTCAATTCAATATTAAGGGTACATCCAGATCGATCCCCGAACGCACTCCCGTCGACTCCGAAACTCCATCGGCGCGAGCGGCGGTAGCGGAGCCAACACGGGGAGCCGTGGACGTCGATCCCGCGCCGTGAGGACCCGAGGTAAATCGATCTAAGATACTTTGACTTCAGCTACGCTATTCACGTAGCTGAAGTTGCGTATCTTAGATCGATACCCCTCCCTAGTGTAGACCAGCCCTAAGATTTACAGCCAAAAGTGACATACTGTTGGACTTATCCAACAATGAAAAAGTACTTGGATAACTTTCAGAGATGCTTAAAAGTAAAAGCAGAGAAACCCATAAAAAATCTCACCAACAACAATCTGATAATCTCTCAATTTAGGAGGACATCATAAATCATATTTTCATCTGAATTTGATATCTACTACTATAACAAGTAATTCCTAAATTGCTATAACTGAAAGACTAAGGTTTGTTAACTTTGTGCATGTGACAGCACTTTATGATTAATCAGTTTCATGGTTTTGCAGATGTGAATATCCCTTCAAATGCAGAAAGGCGTGCAGGGTCCCCAGCTTTTTTTTAGGTAATTCCAGGTACCCCCATCAAATCTTTCTAAATACCAAAAGGGAAGCAGACAAATCCTTATTAAAAAAGTTAAGGATTTTTTATTTTAAAGAAGTCAAGGCACACTATTCAAAAGGGTGTTCCCTCAGAACACAGAATTTCAAAACAATTCAAGTGGGCACTGCCCCTTTCAGATTACTTTAGGCCACCTGTAATCCAGATTTAGATTTAAAAAAAAAAAAAAAGTTAGATAGAAAAGGAATGGTTAGAACAAAACAATCTGTGATAGTACTTTTTTCAAGCAATAGCGGTCAGATATAAAATGTTTTTCTAAGTACACTTAGTTAGCACCAAAGTGTCATATTTATGGTATATTTTTATTTAGATTTAATTATTGTAAATAGATTCCTATCCCCAATTCTAGTGGCTCTAAGGGTATGGCTACACTTACGGTTTGCAGCGCTGGTCATCCAGCTGTGTAGGAGCAGCGCTGGTGTGTGGCCACACTCACAGCTACCAGCGCTGGTGTGTGGCCACATTTGGAGCATTTGCAGCGCTGTTGGGAGTGCTGCATTATGGGCAGCAATCCCAGCATTCAAGTGCACCAACGTGCTTTTCAAAAGAGGGGGGTGGAGGGTGGTGTACTGTGACAGGGAGCGGGGGGAAAGAGAGAGGGGATTTTTGGAGCCAACGCTGTGTGTTAGCTTCCTGGATTGGAAAAATCACAAAATGTTCATGAGCCCTTAGTCTTAATTCTAATTGCAAACAGCCTGCCTTCAACACAGACTGCCCCCTGATTCACTCACTCCCTGTGGTGTACTGTGACAGGGAGCGGGGAAGAGAGAGATTGGAAAAATCACAAAATGTTTGCAAACCCTAACAGCCTGCATCCAACACTGTTTCCCCTGCCTCTCATTTGATCGTTCACAGCCAGGTACAGATAGCTCCTGTTTGCTGTGATCAGTGTTTGTTTTTATAGATAAGCAGTTCAAACGGAGCTCCATCGGCTCCGTTCTGTTTCATTCACTCTGCCTGCCTGCCTCTCATTTGATTGTTAACAGCCAAGTACAGAACGGAGCTCCGATCGGAGCTCGTTCACAACAAAACAAAGAGAGGCTGCATAACAAAACAAAGAGAGTAATTTATAAAAGCATTCTGGGATACACCTTATTCCCTGGAGGCCAAACACAGCGCTGGTGTGTGGCCACACTTGATGACCAGCGCTGCAGCACCAGCGCTGGAATCCTTATTCCCCATGCTGAGTGAGGTGTACGGCCAGCGCTGCAGCCAGGGAGTTGCAGCGCTGGAAGTGCCCTGCAGGTGTGGCCACTTACTAATTGCAGCGCTGGTGGAGGCTTTCCAGCGCTGCAAATCGCCAGTGTAGCCATACCCTAAGAATGAATTTAGAAGATGCTGAAATGGCACTATAAATAAGAATTTACAGAAACACTGTGCTGCTATTGAGGGGGAGGGAGGAAATCTAGTTAAAAAAAAGTGTACTACCACAAGACTCATGTATTTGCACTATCTAGGTTATTACCAGGCTGAATAAAAATTGGTTTAGAAAATTCTAAAAATTTGATTTTTTTAAAGTTAAATACAGATTTTTATTCTTTTAATAAATTTGACATTGACAACCTATGTTAACGCCTAAACTTATAATCTATTAAAAACATTACATACAAAAATATTGAGTACATATTTGCTGATAAGTTCCAAAGTAATACCACTAAACTGGTGGAAGTCAATGGCTTACACCTGGAACCAGAGTTTGCTGAAGTATTAAACCAGCTTTTGATAGCTGTAGCCTCTTCTGCAGGTACAGAGACCATCATCTTCATTTCAGTTTATTCAGCTAGTTCCGTTCAATGACCAGTTCGTTTAAAGTTTAGAAACCAATTGGAAGTAGAAAAAGAAGGAAAGTTAATTTTCCTTTCCCCATCTATGAATAAAAACTATTAAATCTACTAGTTCTAAAGTCTTGATGACATCATTACCAGAAATAATCAGTTCAATTCACTAACTACAGATAATACTTCCTCTTTTAACAAATCAGTTTTAAATGCAAGACATGTTTTGATAAATGCAAGACATGTTTTCCCCTCTGTGTCCAGCAGTTAAGGTAGTTTTATTTAATAAAAAAATTAAAATGCGGTTTTGTCCATTTTTAACTGAATATTAATGTCCATCCAGGCAGAGCTTGACACACATCACAAGTAAAAAATTAATCTAATAAAGAAGAAATGCATCAGTCTCCATTTTCTAACATAGTAAGAAATGTAAAAATTAAGAATCTGAATAAATGTAAATTAAGCTGCAGAATTGCTTAAATAAATGTGTATAGACATAATATATCCTCCTGGTTAGCAAAAAGCAGCACACAGGCTATATTTAGTTGCAAACCAACATGTTTTAATGGTTACCAACCTCTCTCAAGAAAATAACTAAAAAGTACAATTGCAATACACAATTAAAATCAGTAATTTAAATCAATCCACCCTACATAATTCACCCAACACTGCAAACAACACAATGGTATCCAAGAGACCACTAGTACCTCCACAGTTAGGAGTATTATTTTTGTTAGTATTTATTTGTATTACTGTAATACCTAAAAGGCCTAACCGAGATGGGAAGCCCATTGTCCCAGGCACTGTATAAATGCATAGCGAGACAGTCCTCACCCCAAGAGCTTGCAATTTAACTAAATGAAACAAAGGATAAGAGAAAGGAAGCATTATCATCAGGGTTGGCGCTAGCTTTTTGTTATAGGCCAGCTTTTCAACTCCCTAAATGATCTACCTTAAAACTTCACATGCCACATCTGATTCCAATGTGAAATTCTTCTGGAAAGTTTGAAAACACACAAAGTTTCAGAGGAACTAGATTTTAAAAATGTATTTTCACCTTTCAAAGATTTTTCCAATATTTTGGCTACCTCTCTGTGAAATAAATATAACTACAAACTCTAGACTTGGCTTTTCCTATAGTGCTTAACAAATACAATTGCTTTTAACTGGTTTAGGGGAGGGTAAGGAAGCAATTACACATTTAAAACTGTTATCACAGAAACACGAAGTATACACTTTAAAATGTACATAGATACTAGTATATACATGTGTCCATTTGATTATCTACACACCAGTTTTCTGCATACTTTGCAAATTGTATGGCCCTATGGAATTGTGAATGGTCCACATGCAGATAGCTATCACACAGGGAGTGGCTTGCAGGACTAGGTATGGATGGGTGAGGTCTGTTTCTGACTGTTATCAGGTTAGCACTATAGGGACAGATCCAAGGTGTTATCTGACTGGAATTTCCAGATTAAAAACTTGTATTTTATTTTATTTTATTGGGGGGGGGGGGGGGGGAGAAGAGAACTAACACATTCTCAAAAGGGTTTATAGCTAAGAAAATAAGGTCTTTTCACCATAACTCCAGACTTTGGTTTGGCTTTATTTTATTTTTTATTTTTTTTTGCCTAAGAATAAATTAATTGCTAGCCTTCATCTCTATTATAAACTTAGTTTATATTGGAGGTATAAAACGTGTGAATTTTCAATGAAATGTAGTTGAAACTTGGCATGTCTGGCATGATGTCCTTCAAATAGACAATGGTTTTGACACTTGCTTTTTACTAGAGCAATTTTAAATCAATGTTGAATTCTTAAGGTATTAATTGTACCATCCTTACATTAAACTCATAGAATTACTTTACTATTCATTGTGAAATTAATCCCAACCATTTGTAAAAGTAAAATCTCTAACTGATAATTAATACTATTTTTTCCATCTTTGAATTCTCGTACATTAATTGATAATAATGACTACACAGTTCTGAGTTGTGCATTTATGCCCTACCTTCAAACATCCGTAATGGAACTGCTCACAACAGATAGACCATGCAGAGCTTGAGGGATATAGCAAACATCCTGTAGATGCTACATTAAGACTACTAAAGGCATTCATATTGAAATCAACAAAGTATATTATCATCGTGTATATGAAATGTGCAGAAATATCCAAGAATGACAGGGTGAGCTAGTTTACTGAGTTTACAATTTTGTACGCATATCATGACATATTTTAAGCCATTTCTCACTGTATATTACAGTTTGTCTTTTTTTTTATTTTTTTTAAAGTCCTCACGGGTGCTTTTGAAAGTTTTACCCATATGCTTGTAAGGCTGTAGCAATAAATGTGGAGGTTTGGAACTTAAGATATTACCTTTGTTTGGTCTCCTGGGTCTCCATGTGCTTGGTTTTCTGACTGTGTTCTTGTTTTTTCCCAACTCATTTTGTTCCCACTGACATGGCTGAATAAACACACAAAAAGAAAAACTACAGTATTTAGTGCAAAATGGAAGATGCATCTTAATAGCTTTATTAATAGTCAATGAGAATTTTTATCAGTGAGTGCTCTAATTTTAAAAGACACCATATAAATTAGAAATGCCAATATACAGGAGTGTCTAGAAAGCAGTGTAATATCACCATAATTGTCAATTAAATGCTGCTAATATTTGGATTGTAATTTTAAAAAACTATAAAGTTTCCTTTATAAGGACTAAGTATTATCTCCACCATCCTTTACCTGCTCTTAAAAAACCTCCAATGACAGAGATCCCACAACTTTCCTATGCAATTTATTCCAGTGCTTAACCAACCACCCTGACAGGTAGGAAGTTTTTCTTAATGTCCAACCTAAACTGCCCTTGATGCAATTTAAACCCATTTCTTCTTGTCCTAGCCTCTGAAGTTAATAAGAACAATTTTTTACCCATCTCCTTGTAACAACCTTTTATGCACTTGAAAACTTATGTTCCTCCCCTTAGTCTTTTCTTCAGACTAAACATCCAATTTTTTCAATCTTCCCTCATAGGTCACATTTTTTTAAACCTTTAATCATTTCTGTTGCTCTCCTCTAGACTTTCTCCAGTTTGTCCACATCCTTTCGGAAATGTGGTGCCCAGAACTGGACACAATACTCCAGTTGAGGCCATATCAGCATGTTTTGCTTACAACACTCCAGCTATTACATCCCAGAATATTTGCCTCCCCCCCCCACCCACCCCAATGGTATTATACTGTTGAATCATATTTATCCTGTGATCCACTATGACCTCAGATCCCTTTCCGCAGTACTCCTTCCTAGGCAGTCATTTCCCATTTTGTACGTGTGCAACTGATTGTTCCTTTTTAAGTGGAGTACTTTGCATTTGTCCTTATTGAATGTCATCCTACTCACTTCAGACCATTTCTCCAGTTTGTCCAGATAATTTTGAATTTTAATCCTACCTTCCAAAGCACTTGCAACCCCTCCCAGGTTGGTATAGTCCACAAACTTTATAAACGTGTATTCTCTATGCCATTAGCTACATCACTGATAAAGATATTGAACAGAACTGGACCCAGGACCGATCCCTGCAGGACCCCACTCGTTATGCCCTCCCAGCTTGACTGTGAACTGCTGAGAACTACTCTCAGGGAACGGTTTCCAACCAGTTATGCACCACCTTATAGTAGCTCCATCTAGGACCTAGGCTGTATTTCTCTAGCTGGTTTATGAGAGAGTCATGCAAAACAGTATCAAAAGCCTTACTAAAAATATACCACATCTACTGCTTCCCCCCTCTCCGCAAGGCTTGTTACACTGTCAAAGAAAGCTATAGGTTGATTTGACATACTTTTTTCTTGACAAATCCATGCTGTTACTTATCACCTTCTCTTTTATTAGTGTAGAAAAACATCTTGAATGAAGTTCCAATGTCTGTCAATTTACCAACTAGTTTCCCACTTAAGAGACTGTCTCTAAACATAGTGATACAAGTGATATTGTCTGGATGCCAATTTCTAAATTCATTCAGAATGTACTGCATAAAACAAATTACATTATTGTGAAAAACTAAAAATAATTTCTAGTGTACATATCTTATTAACATAGATGTACCAATTTTATAAGTTGAAAATTTTAATTGTGGATAAGTAATTGTACATAGTTCATTAAGCAAAGCAAGCATAATGTGGTCCACAGATCCCCAGTGTGTACCAACTACATCACAAAAAATAAAATTTAGGGTTATTACCATTAATTGCAGACATGCTCAGAATTTACGGCCATGAAGAGATGCATTCACAACTGCGTACTAAGCACCACAGATTTGAACGTCTAAAGGCATCTTTAGACTAAGTAGTGTTATGTGCCATGGTGCATGCACCAGGTCTTCATCTATTTAAGGTTACATGCAGATAGTACCCATAGTACACCAAGATAGCACAGGGCAAGAGGGGGAGAGGGATAGCTCAGTGGTTTGAGCACTGGCCTGCTAAACCCAGAGTTGTGAGTTCAATACTTGAGGGAACCATTTAGGGATCTCAGGCAAAAATCTGTCTGGGGATTGGTCCTGCTTTGAGCAGGGGGTTGGACTAGATGACCTCCTGAGGTCCCTTCCAACCCTGATATTCTATGAAATCTTTTGTTGGAAATCAGTAACAACAAAGACTCCACAACTGTCTTACCAAAATGGACATATGACCTAGTATAGGGGTTCTCAACCTTTTTCTTTCTGAGGCCCCCCCAGCATGCTATAAAACCTCCACAGCCCACCTGTGTCACAACTGATGTTCTGCATATAAAAGCCAGGGCCAGCGTTAGGAGGTAGCAAACAGGGCAATTGTTTGGGCCCCCATGAAACTAAACTGCTCAGGCTTCAGCCAGGGCTCAGGGCCTTGGGCTTCAGCCCTATGCAGTGGGGCTTCAACTTTCTGCCTTGGCCCCAGTGAGTCTGATGCTGGCCCTGCTTGACGGACCCCCTGAAACCTGCTCGTGGCCCCCTGTTGAGAACCAATGATCTAGTATAAACCTGAACATATGAATTAGTCTGAATTACCTTTTCACTCCAAGCAAGGGGCAAGGCACAATGCTAGGGCAGAACAACGAAGTTTTCAGCGCTACTCTCTGTGCTGTATCTGTTCTGTAGATGAGGGCCATCAGTCACTTTCTAGAATTGTTAATCCTTGCATAAACTCTAAACTTCACTGCATGACTACATTTCCCTAAAGTTATAAAATTGCAAAAACTGTAAGTTGAGTAGGGTTTTATATTTTATCTATTAGAACTCTAATATATAATGCTTTGGGGTGTTTTTCCACTGTGGAGTTGAAGAGAGGAGATTCTCATGTATCAGGATCTCACAATGCATCATTTTTCTTTTTAGGGAACAATGAAGAAGTGTGGGGTAAAAAAACCTGCCAGTAGTGGGGTTTTTTTGTTTTTTAGAAAAATGGCTAGAGTACACAGATATATTGTCAGCCACAGTGACTCAACAAAGTACAACTTTTCTGTCAGTAACCTTCAAGCCTTCCCTGTACTCACAGGATACTGAAAAAGGTTCTGCTCATGAGTAAGTATTTCAAAATATGTAAAGTGTTACTGAAATGATCTTATCCATTACTTACTTCACAGCACCTCCATTGCCTTCATCATTGTCAGAGGAAGATGATGTAGAAGAGGCAGGAAAATAGGTTGAATCCACATGATTGGGGCTCCCACTCTGAGCTGGGTTTATTGGAGAGGATCGTTCATACAATGGAGTATGTTTTCCTTCATGAGGAATGTTACTGTAGTTGTTCTGCTCAGAAAGACTTTTCCCACCTCCTTCCAAGGTGATGGCTGGCTCCGCGAGATTATATGGGTATGGACCCGGACCTTGGGCTCCACCCTGACTGGACATCTGTGGGGCCTAATACAATTTTTTTTTTTAAACAAAGGTAATAACAAAAAGATTGATGTTATAATATGAATTCTGTTATTTAAATACTTTTTTTTTTTAAACGTCTTGAGTTCAGCCTTCCAGACTGCTCACGAGAAATGCTTTCATTGGAGTCTACCAAGTCACTGCAGTTACAAGATGAGATTTATCAATCAACTCTGATTGTGAAAAGCAGGCTAGGTTTTTATCTCCTTATCTAGATTTTCATGAATCTAGCAGACCACATTTCTAATAGTTATTAAGTCAAGAAAATACTTGCCACAGGTTTTGCTTGTAGAGAGGTCTGTGGAATGTTGAGCATCTGAGAAGGAACATACGGTGGCACTATCCCAGGCATCCCAAACTGATTTGGTCTGGCTGTTTAATTAGCAAATGGGGAAAAAGGAGTGGAAATAAAAATGGGAAAACACACAATAGTACTCATTTTATATACGCATCCCCACACATGCAGTCTGGTCAAAGCGCAGTTGTCCAATGTGTGTTTTAAGTAACGAATCTATATGTTTAAAAAAAACAAACAAAAAAAAACCCCTGAGTTTTACGCTTGACCGTGTTATTTTGTTTATTTATATATTTTGCCCTTAGTTTATTTGTTCTTGTTTTATTCCCGTGTGTCTATTTTTACCATTCTAAGCTCATTTCTGCTTTTTTATTATATAATTCTCCAACTCTGTAGTTTGTCAAGTCAATTTTAACTTGTTTTGGTTTCTCTCTATTTTGATTCCATTTCTCTCTCTCATCATTCTGCCTACTTTTATTCTCCAAATCCCATCACATCCAGAACTCAATCCACACAACCCTTCAGTGAAAGTGGCTTGACATTCTCAACATACTGCATTTTCACTAGAATACAGTAAAAGTAGTGGAACTTGAAGTTTTAAGTTTCTAGACACTAACTATAAGAATATTTGCTGTCCAACAAGCATTCAAAAGAGAAAAAAACACTGTCAGCCAGTAGCAGCATGCTGTCTTTGTTAAGAAGGAACAATCTTATTTACATCTTCCTCAGAAAGATGCAAGGTAGTTAGTATACTGTAATATGAAAACTATCTGGAGATCACCTGCTTCCTCTCCTTAGAGCTTCCCTTGCACTCACTACCTTCTCTCCATACCAACCTGGGCTTGCAACCAACCCAACGTGGATTGGTTAATTAGGGTTAGCAGAACAGGAAAATCAGTGACAATAACTGTAATTGCGAGTTGAGATGGCACCAACTGACAGACTGAAAAACACTCAGCTATTTTAACCCTAATGCAGGTCTTGGGGGACTTAAAACAGGCTCTGTCTCAGATGAGTTACTGTTCAGGAGCCCAAGAGTGGCGAGAAGTCCAAAAGTAGTGGCAACCCAGAGGGCAGGATGGAGACCACAGTGCCAGGGTGTTAACTGCACAAGGAAGAAGGAATGAAGGTAGATAAATGGGGACAGAGCCAAGTCAGGGTTGCAAGGAAGAGTTGTAGTAGCATGTGACTGCCAATGCCATTCAGCCTGCAGCACCAAGAGATAAAAAAATGTACAACATATCTGAGCTCAAGTAAACTTCTGAGTACCTGACTCTGCAACCTTAACATACTTTTAATCTAGCCCTTCATTTATAACAAAGGATATACAGTAAGCTGGGAGGAAACTGTTTTCCAAGTTACTACAATAGTTTGGTCACATTTAGCATTTGCATATTCAAGCTCTGGTGGTAACAGTTAACTTAAAATATGAACTACCATGTCTGTGAAACATGTAATTTCAATGTTTTTATTTCCTCATGTATACAATGGAGGAATCGCTCTCAGAAAAAACTTGGGAGAAGCAAGAACTCTGTTTTGTGAAAAAAGTATAGTACACCTATTTTCCTGCTGAAGTTGCTGACCAGTTTTCACTTGTTAATTGTTTAAGTATCCAGATTCCCAACACAGAAATTAATTAGGCACTGTTTAGGATGAAAGACAATTGATGTTGTTGATATAATGGAAACTCAATTTGGGGAAATGAGCTCAACCTATCTGTTTACCCTATTTTAAAAGAAATGAAACCACTGCAGTGAATACTGGGTTTTTAAAGGTAATTTGATAAAAAAAAATAGAGGTAATGAATATAAAGACAACCTCCTCAACATCACTATATTTTATTTAGGATTATCTCTGTCAGTTTTCTTATAAACAGACTTTTGTTACTTACCTAGGTAATGTGGTGGATGAAATGGCATAGGTTTATTAGTTGCTGAATAATATGCAACTGCTCTCTTAAATCGAGTAACTTTGTCTTCTGTTCTAGACTAAAATAAAAAGTAAAACAGGCTTTGTAAACAAATATACCCATGTGACCTATACATCATGGTATAATATTTTAACATGCTTATCTGTGCTACATCATATAAAAATAAATTTAATATCTATGGATCAACAGACTAACATCTTACTATGGCACACTGGTACAGAGAATTATTTTTAATAATCATCATGGTGATTGAGTGGATATAAAATCCACTTTTATTAACAATCACCATAGGAACAAAGCATATTTCAAGCTTAGAAAAGCAAACTTTATAAGAGTGGGCTCATAATGACAATGAACATAAATAAAGCTAAAAGGCAAGGTGGAAAAAATGTGTGTCATTTCAGTAATCATGTACCCAACTGTTAAGTGGAGACAAGGAAAGTGTATTTCTTTTCAAAACTGCTGAATACTAAGTTTTGACAATCAAGACATTATATATATACACACACACAAGAAATATAAACTTTATTTGTTCTCAGCAAAGATCCACAACACAATTTTAGCTGAACCAAACCCATGTATTTTTGTGTCAGCCCTACTTTACCTGTGAGTGTTGAAAAACATCTTTTGCTATGGCATCCAAATCAGTGGTGTCCTGAATATTGCGGACGTAGTCAGCTACAGCCTTGATCACTACATCACAAGGTGGTAAAACTAACTGGTGTGCACGTACCTATGAAAACACATACTTGTTAACATCCAATAGGCTTAAGTAACTCCGAAAAAGCTCCAAGACATTTCAGCTTTGTAGTTGGGGACTAGTCTGACGGTCCACTATAAATATATAAAACACAAATTCCAAGCTACAGGGCAGATTAAGAGTGTGTGGATTTCGACTTTTCTGCAGACTTTTTTTCACCTTTGTGTTGTAAGGATAACCTTCCAAATTTGTAGTGATACAACAATACTCTGGGGGGGGGGGTATTAATTGTCCCATACAATTCCATTAAATATTAGCTCTAAAACAATGACAAACGTAAAATGTCAACAATTGCTAACTATTTTACTGCTTAACATTTTAGAACAAATGCCCAGCTAGTGCACTTTACGCATTATAGTTACATTCATTTGAAAGATCTCTCAAAGGAACGTGGTTTCAAGTCTTTAAAAATGCTCATTTAATTTTGACAAGGTTTGGTACTCAATTTAGGAGTCTAAGAGGGACAAGCAAGAAAAAGCCTGGAGGGGTAGGAAGATCTCCTTGGGTACAGGAACTGAAACACAAAAAGAGAAAAAAAAGATCTCAGGGGTGTGTATTTCTTGTTAAGACAAGACTGAAATAAATCCGTATTTTATTTCAATCCACTCTAAAAAAATTTAATATTTTGCAGGGTTTTTAAAATAAGTTTGCAGAGAGTTTTCCCTGAAATCTTCGGAACATTTAATCAAATCTGGAGAGAAGAAAAGTCCACAGAATTTGATAAAACTCCCCACTGATTTCAAGTGGTCTTGCTGACTGCCTAAAATATATGGAAAACAGAAATATGACCATTCACTTTTAATTTCTGAAGACTGAATAGATTCTTTTAATATTTTTGTTCCTGCTGTGTATATCACAGTGAGCCTCCAATGGTGGCTGGGATCCTGTAAGTGCTACTATAATACAAATAATCCCAAAAAACGCAATCACCAAAAGTTTAGACTTAGTACACAAATGACTGGATGGGATAAAGGACATTCAATATTCCTAAAGGCAAAGGGAATTTTATTTCTTAATTACAAGGAATGAAAATTCATGTTACCAGTTCTTAAAAATACAGGTGTGAAGCAAGATATAGCTATTAGTATGACGACTAATTCAGAATTCAAAAAACAAGTTGAAACACTAAATAATAAATTGTGAGCCACCCATTTACCAACTGGTTGATGCGCCTAAGATTGTTCTGAAGAATTCGTCAGGCAATGCTAAGGCCTTGATCCTGTAAAGACTTTGTTCATGTGCTTGACTTCAGGAATGTATGTGAGGTTCTGCAAGTGTGTGTGGGGGGAGGCTAAGTGATTTATTAGCCCAGTATATTTCAGCAGTCAGTTTCCCTCCTAGAAACTACACATTTACCTTAAAAAAAAACCTTTAAAAAAAAACCCTCTATTTCTGACAGTAGACAGAGAGAAAATTTTAAAAGCAGCCAGACTCTCATAATCCTTAATATCAAGAGTCCTGTATTGCAATATACCTGTACTATAATCTTCACATGCAGCTTGGTATCACAAACTGGATTCCAGGTGAAGGTAAAGACAAAGGATTTTTAATCAAATTATGTTGTACATAAAAGTGAGTAAAGAGATGTGTTTGGCTGTCTAAAGTTCTCTCTCTCAGGTGCGCGCACATGCAGTCTGAAGGGGAGCACAGGATCTAGTCCAAGAGGCGAGTATAGCTGAACCACTCGGCAATAGCAATCATAATGTACTTCAGTGTAACATCTTTGTACAGTGGAAATACCAAAGAAACCCACCATAGTAGCATTTAACTTCAAAAAGGGGGACACAAAAATGAAGCTAGTTAAACAGAAATTAAAAGGAACAGTCAAAAGAGTGACATGCCTGCAAGCTGCCAGGAAACTATTTAAAAACACCACAATAGGGGTGTATACCCCAAACAAAAAAACCCACAGGAAGATAACCAATTTTTTAAAGGGCTCTAGAGGTGATCCTGGCAATTATAGGACTGTAAGAATAACTTTGGTACCAGAAAAATTGGTTGAAACTAGAGTAAAGAACAGAATTGTCACACACACAGATGAACATATATTGGGGAAGAGTCAACACGGCATTTGTAAAGAGAAATCATGCCTCTCAAATTATTACTATTCTTTGAGGTTGCCAACAAATATATGGACATGGGTGATCCAATGGATATATGTACTAGAACTTTCAGAAAGCCTTCAACAGGGTCCCTTATCAAAGGCTCTTAAGCAAAGTAAGGAGTTATGCGATAAAAGGGAAGGCCCTCTCATGGATCAGCAACTAGTTAAAAGATAGGAAACAAAGGGTAGGAATAAACTGTTGTTTATCACAATGCAAAGTGATAAACAGCAGGGTCCACCAAGCATCTGTATAGGGCCCAATGCTGTTCAACTTGTTCATAAATTGTCTGGAAAAGGCAGTTTACAGTGAGGTGATAAAGTTAGCAGACGAGATTAAATTATACAAGATAGTTAAGCCCAAAGCTGACTGCAAAGAGTTACAAAGGGATTGCAGAAAACTGAGTGACTGAGCAACAAAATGGCAGATGAAATTCAATGTTGATAAGTGCAAAATACTGCACATTGGAAAGCATAATCCCAACTACGCACACAAAATGATGGGTCTAAATTAGCTGTTGCCACTCAAGGAAGATCTTGGAGCATTGTGGAGAGTTCTCTGAAAACATCTGCTCACTATGCAGCAGCAGTCAAAAAAGCTAACAGAATATTAGGAACCATTAGGTAAGGTATAGACAATAACACAGAAAATATCATCGTGCCACTATATAAATCCACAGTATGCCCACACCTTGAATACTGTGTGCAGTTATGATTGCTCTATCTCAAAAAAGATACAGACACTCTCCTGGTTATGCAAGACCCAATTTACGCAAATTCGCACTTATGGAAAAAGTTCCATAAGCCAGAAATAGGATTTTCGAGTTGCCGAAATGTTTGCGTAACATACGGATATACGTTTCCGACTTATGCAAAATTCGAGTTATGCAAGGCTTTCTGGAACGGAACAATTGCGTAAGTCGGGAGAGGGGGCGTCTGTATTAGAATTAGAACAAAGAATGGCAACAAAAATAATCAGGAATATGGAACAGCTTCCATATGAGGAGAGAATAAAAAGACTGGGACTGTTCATCTTAGAAAAGAGAAGATTATGGTGGGGGGGGAGGATATGATAGAGGTCTCTAAAATCATTAATGGTTTGGAGAAAGCAAATATGGAAGTGTTATTTACCCCCTTCACACAACACACGAACCAGGGGTCACCCAATTAAATGAATAGGCTGCAAGTTTAAAACAAACAGAAGGAAGTACTTCACACAATGCACAGTGTTAACTCATTGCCAGGGATGTTGTGAAGGCCCAAAGTATAATAGGGTTTAAAAGAGAACTGGGTAAGTTCACGGAGCATAGTTCCATCAATGGATATTAGCCAAGATGGTCAGGAACATGACCCCATGTTCTCGACACCTCTAAACCTCTGGCTGTCAGAAGCTCGGACTGAATGACAGGGGATGGATCACTCTGCAATTGCCCTGTTCATTCTCTCTAATGCATCTGGCACTGGCAATTGTTGCAAGACAGGATACTGGGCTAGATGGACCATTCCTCTGACCCAATATGGCTAGTCTTATGTTCTTATAATATACTTTCACACATACATGTGGGAAGCTGACATTGTTCATAGATTAATAGACTTTAAGGCCAGAAGGAATCATCATGTTCATCTAGTCTGACCTCCTGCACACTGTAGGCCACAGATCCTCACCCATCCACTCCTGTAAGAGAACCCTAACTGCTGGCTGAGTTACTGAAAGTCCTCAAATCACGGTTTAAAGACTTCAAGTTACAGAGAATTCACCATTTACACTAGTTGCAACCTGCAAGTGACCCGTGCCCTATGCTGCAGAGGAAGGCAAAAATCTCTCAGGGTCTCTGGCAAAATTCCCTCCTTATCCCAAATATGGCAATCATTTAGACCCTGAGCATTTGGGCAAAACCCACATTGCTGAACCACGCTAGACTAATAAATCACTTTCGCTCCAATTTTGCAAGGATTTATAGAACCACAGAATTTAGATGCTTAAAGTTAAAAACTGGATAGAGAGGAAGGTGCTTTGAATTACCAATTGCCACTATCTCATTTGCAAACTGGTGTGGTTTCTTTCTACTCCATTTAGACAGCTCAATGCAAACACAACTGGCTGCTCTTCCTGCACATTTAGTTGTCCTAATGTATTCTGAAAAACATGGTTGGGCACTTGACCAAACAATTCAGAACTGGAGAATTTGTGATCTGTTTTGTAACTGTTTGAATGCCTCCCTATGTCTGTGATCCTAATGCCTGGGAATGTTATTTTCAACCATTCCTTTGAAAAAAATGTGCACGACTCCCATATTCTCTAGCTTTTTGATTAGGTAAGGGACATTTGCTCAACAGATGGTCCCTCTCTTTGAAGTTTGCTACTTGGGTCATAAGGACCATAGATTTGTCTCTGGCCCATGCTGATGGAAGCTCTTCATGGAACTTGCAAAATAGAGTAGGAGACTGCTCCAAGCCTTCTCATCGAAAAAAAAGACTCCCCACTGACTTCAACAGGTACTGGATCAGGCCCTCAGGGCATACTGAAATCCAGTTCCATGAGAACTTTGGTTCCAAGAGGTCTGAGAAGCCAAGAGTAGCTTCAGATTGTGCAGCAAAAGATCCTCTCTCTGAATGAAAAAACCAAAGAAGAGATGGTAATATCACCACCCCATGTAGCTCCTCTTCCACAATACAGGTCAGTCGCAACTTACGTGCATTTAACATGTGCAATTTCAGCTTTACGCTGTAGGGCCGGAGTCAGGGGTGGCCTCAAGCGGAAGAGGCGTGGCCTCAAGATTTAAAGGTCCTGGGGCACCAGCTGTGGCTGGGAGTCCCAGGGCCTTTAAATCACCCAGGGGGCTCCCAGCTGCAGAGGTGGCTGGTAGCCCCTGGGGCGAACTAAAGGGCCCGAGGCTCCAGCCACCATGGAGCTCCGGGCCCTTTAAATGCCAGCCCCCGCCCGGCTGCCAAAGCTGCGGGCGGGATTTAAAGGGCTCCTCCGGGCTCCCCGCCGCAGCGGGAAGCCCGGTGGAGCCTTTTAAATCCCGCCCACAGCTCCGGCGGCCGGGCCAGGGCGGCATTTAAAGGGCTCCTCCGGGCTCCCTGCCATGGCAGGAAGCCCGGTGGAGCCTTTTAAATCCCGCCCACAACCCCGGTGGCCGGACCAGGGCGGCATATAAAGGGCTCCTCCGGGCTCCCTGCCACGGCGGAAAGCCCGGTGGAGCCCTTTAAATCCCTCCCGCAGCTCCGGCGGCCGGGCTGGGGCAGCATTTAAAGGGCTCCTCTGGGCTGCACAGGGAGCCCGGAGGAGCCCTTCAAATGCCGCCCTGGCCCAGCCACCGGAATTTTAAAGGGCTTGGGGATGTAATTTTGAGTATACACGGGTTTTCACTTTACGCGCTAACCGCAGAACGGAACCCCCGCGTAAGATAAGACTTGCCTGTATCTAAGGGTAGCAATAATGTCAAGAGTTCAGTGGAAACAGGGCAGAAAGCTTCTGTTCCTCTGTCATACCAAGGGAAAAGTTTCTGGGCTGTATTGGTCTGCTCATCTCCTTTGCATCATTCAGGTGTCACAAAGTGAGAAAACTAGCAAAGCTTCCCAGCTGGTGAGTTCCCTGACGTAGAGGAGCCACAAACAGGTGTAGAAATTGGATAGTTGGCTACTACATCAACCTTCACAGGCATAAGGGCATGGGTTAAGTAGATTGCACTCTGGAAATTCCCAGGGGCAAGCCCTTGGGGACCTCTGTTCACACACACACACACACACACACATGTATGTGGGAGAACTTTAGGACAACCAACCTTTGGGGACCAGTGCAAGCTGGTAGAGTTTAGAGCAGCCATTAGTCTACTCTAAAATCTGCCAAGACCCTGGGTCAGGAAATCAGGGAGTTATGATCAACTCTCTATTGGTCGTCCCCCCCTTCACTGCACCTTGCAGAAACTCTGTGTAGCACAGAATGAACTTTCATCTCTGGTTAGGGCTGGGTAATCACCCCTAATGTAGAGTGGAAGATCATCTTCTCTGGCAAAATTACTCTGCTTGGTTCTAGTCTCAGTTCTACCCTTGGAGTCAAAGAGAATCCCTGCCCACCTCCCACTCCTCGCAGCTCCATCTTCAATTCAGCCAAGTCTTGAGGATTAAAATCCTTAAATAATAAACTCATGGTTGTCGCTCTCATGGCTTCTGAATAACCCTCCTGGACTAAACAAATGAAATTAGGAGGCAGTTACAACCAGCTAGTCAAATCATATTAATGCTTTCTAATTAAAAAAAAATGGAAGCGAGTTTCACTCCAAACATCCCTACATAGATGTTGTCTCCATTTCAGATTAAACGACAAGGTAACAATTACTAACACACCCATGTCAACATCTGTAGTATTAAGAGTCACTGAACAGTAAATACTACTAATCTTGAAAGGATTTGCCCCAGAATTTTGAACTCCGCTCCCCCGCCTTTTTTTTTTTTTTAAGTACCATTACAGCAAAACTAATGCACATTCACCAACCTGTATACGCAAACAAAAGGTTGGATGTATCTATAACTTGAATTCCCCTCTATTCTCTGTATTTCATTCTAGTGTAAGTGCAAACATGGTGAAGAGTGGTTAAATATTTGATATACACGAGGATAAACTTGGAACACAAACTGTTCATGGGAGTCTGATGCTGGAATCAGAATGGCACCTCTGCCGACAAAACAGGGATTCAGAAGCATTTGTAATACATTGATGCCATCTACTGGATACCAGAGGAAAAGCAGTTCTGAACCCAAGAACTAAAAACTGACACCTGAAAAACAGATTTGGTAATAGAACCAATCAAAATGAAAATATGTAACCCTTCTCCAACACCCACAACAAAAACCTGAGAAAAGATTAACCATGTTCTCCAGCTGAGCCCAGTAGAGGCGGGTTGCTGTGATTGGAAAAAGCTACACAAGCTCCCAAGAGCTTTCCCAACATAATCCACTCCAGACCCAAAAGCAGAACACAAAAAGCTGTGAACCAACCAAAGTTATTGTAGTCCTTTATGGCACCAACTGTACTAATCGCTAAATTGGACACTTTTTATTTTATGCTAACTACTTGAGTTCAGCACATCTGTTGTCCTCATTCTCATGAGAAATGAGGGATACGGAGGAGCATGTTTTAAATTATTTAAATTATTGCTTAAACTGACATCCATTTTTCTGCAATGTTGCCTTACAAATCCATTAGGCTGAGTGAAAGCAAGTGATCCATCTTTAATTCTATATAACTTCCAGAACACAGTAATATTTAATAAACTTCAAGTAGCCAGGTTTGTGAGGAGAGAGGGCACAGAATGTAAGTATACAAGCATCCCGTTCAGACTCCGGAAATATCTAGTTCACAACAGTGGGCATGCTCAGAAGCTTAACACAAGAACCTCAACTGTGTAGTCATTCTGATGAGTAATTTGTTAACAAGTACTGAGAACTGCAGGACAGTTACTGTACCTCACAAACAGCTCACATGACCATTTTAACTGTCAAAATGAGAGCCCTTTATAAATACATACTGCAAATTTAGAGACGCCTGCAGATATCTGGATTTTATTTTAACAACCATCCAGTCTATGTACGGGGACAGGAAACAGTTACTCATACAGAGTGAATCTAATATTTCAACAGCTTTTAAGAAAGCAATTTGAGAACAAAAATTCAGATCTCTCTCAAAATTAAATATAAATAAAAGCTGTTTCCTGATCTTAGCAAAAAAGATCAAGTTGCTTTGTTATGTACACCAAGAACCTTTTAAACCATCAATGTCATTTTCATTAGAATGTAAACTCTGAAATTTTCCATTTTAAGATAAACTGTAAGACTTCTAAATACAAAGTTTATTAATAAGTACATTTAAAGAATAGACTAGTTGAGAAGTTAGTAAACAGTAGAAGCAAAGAAAAATTAGGGAATGGTCTTAGCAGCAAAAAAATTAAAAATTGTAAGTGGTTTAATACAAACTTATTTTTTATGATACTCTCAGCGTGTTTCAAAACAAAGTCATAAGCCTTGAAATCATAATTTACTGAATATTCATCAAGTGGTTTCTTCTCACCCAGATAAGGTCTCCTAAACAGGAGATATAAGGGAAAGAGGTTTTAAATGGAAAATATTTGGGAAAGGTCCTGGTTTCTTTTCCAATTGAAAACATAAAAGTTCACACAAGAACGGCCATACTGGCTCAGAACCAAAGGTCCATCTAGCCTTGTGTCCTGTCTTCCAGCAGTGGCCAATGCCAGGTGCCATAGCAGGAATGAACAGAACAGTTAATCATCAAGTGATCCATCCCGTCGCCCATTCCCAATTCCTGGCAAAATCCCTGGCCATCCATGGACCTACTCTCCATGAATTTAACTACTGCATATACTCATTCACAAGCTGAATTTTTTTAGTAAAAAAGGGAAGCATCAGAGAAGGGGGTTGGCTTATGAACGAGTTTAGAGAGGGAGAGGTGAGACAGCCCCTCCCCCCAACAGAGGGAGCAAGGAGAGGCAGCACAGCCAGCAGAGCCAGAAGGGAAGAGGCGGGGCCAGAGTCTCTCCGCCCGAAGCAGCTGCAGCTCCGGGGCTGGCAGGTTGTGGCCGCGCCGCCTGGTCTGGAGCAGGCTGCAGCCAGGCCAAAGACATCTCTGCCCTGGCCTGCCCCAGGTAAGGTGGGAAGGGATGGGATGGGGAGAGTGTGGGGATCCCGGGCTAGGGGTGGGGGGTGGTCACAGGGGTTACTCCCTAGACCCCCAGCTTCTCTCTCCCCTCAAAAAAAAATTTCACCACCAGTTGCTGTCCTGGCCCATCAGGGTAAGGCAGCTTGCGGGCTGGGACACTTTGTTTACTTAGATTTACCTCCGTGCCTGTGGATGCTTGAGTTAAACAAACCGTCTTGGCCCGCCAGCAGCTTATCCTGATGGCCCGGGAGCCAAAGTTTGCCAACCAACCTCTGAATTACAGGGTCAGCTTATGAGTGTGTCATAAAAATTTTCCATTTTTACTTATCCATCTGGGGGGGGCGGTGTTGGCTTATAAACGAACCGGTTTATGATGGAGTTATTTTTTGAACCCTGTTATAGTCTTGGCCTTCACAACATGGAGGGGAGGGATAGCTCAGTGGTTTGAGCATTGGCCTGCTAAACCCAGGGTTGTGAGTTCAATCCTTAAGGGGGCCATTTGGGGATTTAGTTGGGTCTTGGTCCTGCTTTGAGCAGGGAGTTGGACTAGATGATCTCCTGATACCAAGTTGGGAGGTATTGCCAATTCGGAAAAGGATCGGGATATCCTCCAGGGAGATTTGGATGACCTTGTAAACTGGAGTATTAGTAACAGGATGAAATTCAATAGTGAGAAGTGTAAGGTTATGCATTTAGGGATGACTAACAAGAATTTTAGTTATAAGCTGGGGACGCACCAGTTGGAAGTAACGGAGGAGGAGAAGGACCTAGGAGTCCTGGTTGATCCTAGGATGACTATGAGTAGGCAATGTGATGTGGCCGTTAAAAAAGCTAATGCGGTCTTGGGATGCATTAGGCGAGGTATTTCTAGTAGGGATAAGGAGGTGCTAGTCCCATTATATAAGGCGTTGGTGAGACCTCATTTGGAGTATTGTGTGCAGTTTTGGTCTCCCATGTTTAAGAAGGATGAACTCAAACTGGAACGGGTACAAAGAAGGGCCACTAGAATGATCCGAGGAATGGAAGGCCTGTCGTATGAAAGGAGACTTGAGGAGCTCGGTTTGTTTTCCTTAACCAAAAGAAGGATAAGAGGAGATATGATTGCACTCTTTAAATATATCAGAGGGATAAATACCAGGGAAGGAGAGGAATTATTTCAGCTCAGTGCTAATGTGGACACGAGGACAAACGGATATAAATTGTCAGTCAGGAAATTCAGGCTTGAAATTAGACGAAGGTTTCTAACCATCAGGGGAGTGCAATACTGGAACAGCCTACCGAGGGAAACAGTGGGGGTGAAGGACCTCCATGACTTTAAGATTAAGCTAGATAAGTTTATGGAGGAGATGGTATGATAGGATAACGGGCTTAGTCAATAGGTCAATTAAGTGCCGCACTGAAGTAAATAGTCCAATGGGTCAATGATATGATATAACCTTTTTCAAGAGGGTATGGCTGGAGAGTCTTGCCCGCATGCTCGGGGTTCAGCTGACCGCCATATTTGGGGTCGGGAAGGAATTTTCCTCCAGGGAAGATTGGCAGTGGCCCTGGAGGTTTTTCGCCTTCCTCCGAAGCATGGGGCAGGGGTCGCTTGCTAAAGGAGTGGGTGGATCGGCTTATGTGGCCTGCATCTAGCAGGAGGTCAGACTAGATGATCATAATGGTCCCTTCTGATCTTGAATTCTATGATTCTATGATTCTAACTCTAATAATCTATGATTTAACATCCTCTGGCAAAGAGTTTCACAGGTTGACTGTGCATCCTATGAAAAAATATTTCCTTTTGTTTGTTTTAAACCTTTTGCCTATTAATTTCATTTGGTGATCCCTAGTTCTTATGTTATGAGAAGGAGTAAATAACATTTCCTTATTTACTTTCTCCACACCAGTCATGATTTCATATTACCCCTTAACTCTTTTCCAAAGAGAAAACTCCCGGTTTTATTAATCTCTCCTCATCTCCTCTTCACATTCCAGATTTGAAGAGAAAAGGAAAGTGCTCTATTGGTACATTTTGGAAAGATTAAGAAGGGCAAGGAAACTAATCCTACATACACATTTTGTCAGAAATTGAGCCAGAATTCATCACCACAAGTCCTGCAGCCATAAGATAAAAATGCATTACATCAGCATAAGATACACTTTATCCAAAAATAGTACCACAATATTTCCAATGTAACTACAGTACTCTGATAATATTGTGGAAGGTAGTGACTTCACATCTGGAGACTTGTAGTTCAGAAGCAGAACTCTAATCCTGGAACAGGTTTAATTTTCATCCTCTATCTGAAATCCATAAAAGTCCACAAAGGAAAGTTTCAGCATTTACTCTGTTGCTGCTGCAGAAGACAGGTATTTAACTTAATTTTATTCTAAAACTATTGGATGAAAGGAATTCAAACACTACCCAGGACAATGGTACCAGAAAACAATAAAACCACGAGCTAAACCTGAATTTAATGTTAATGGGAATTATTTGTGGTAAATAATGGTATGAAACCAAATAAATGGTCAGAGTAGCTAATATCACATCATATATAAGTGATGGAACTACAGCAAAAATTTAGTGTCATGAGAAGTAAGTGCAGAGCAAATAATACTCCACAAAACACAAGGCCCAGGTACAAGATTCTGTGATAAAGAGTAAGCTAATAAGCCATCTTTTGGAGGGGCTGAAAAACCAAAATCCTAATTACTTGTAGTAATTAATGATTCCATTGAACTTTTGTAAGGCTAGGGATGTTAATCTGTGCCTAGGCCTGAATTCATATTCTACCTATTTAAGTCCTCATATCGTTTCAACTGGATTCAGAAGTCTTCACCTCCTGAACTACTGTTCAGTGTTCATGTGTTATGTTTCACTACAGCAGGGGTCAGCAACCTTTCAGAAGTGGTGTGACAAGTCTTCATTTATTCACTGTAATTTAAGGTTTTGCGTGCCAGTAATACATTTTAACATAGAAAGAGACCTTCTAAAAATAAGTCTAATATATAACTAAACTATTGTTGTATGTAAAGTAAATAAGGTTTTAAAAATGTTTAAGAAGCTTCATTTAAAATTAAATTAAAATGCAGAGTCTCCTGGACTGGTGGCCAGGACCCAGCCAGTGTGAGTGCCACTGAAAATCAGCTTGAGTGCCACCTTCGGCTCACATGCCATAGGTTGCCTACCCCTGCACTACAGCAATCCATTTGAATGGCAGGTGAGCAATGTATATGCACTTTACTTTTTAAGCCTAAAAATAAAAATTCTTTGCTTGCGTTTACAACCAAATGGGTCCCAGAACATGTTCTAGGTACATGCTGAGCACCCATGAAGCACATGGGTGCTCAGCATGTCTTCAGCACCTCATGTCTTCAGCACCACTCTCTAACGGTACACCTACACTGCAGGGACTATACAGCTAGGACAGCATAACCTCGTAGCGCAGATACAGCCCACACCAATTAAAGGGTTTTGTCCATCCACGTAAGAGCTCCACCACCCAAAGTGACAGTAGCTATGTTGACAGAATTATTCTCCTGTGGTCCTAGCTGCAGTTACACTGGGGTTTAGGTCAGCATAGCTACATTGCTCAAGGGCGTGGAGTTTTCACACCCATCACTGATGTAACTATGGGCTTGTCTACACTACCGTGCGGGGTCAATCTAAGATACGCAACTTCAGCTACTTGAATAGCATAGCTGAAGTCGACATACTTAGATCTGCTTACCACAGTGTCTTCACTGCAGTAAGTCGACAGCTGATGCTCTCCCATTGACTCCAGTTGCGCTCCTTGTTCTGGTGGAGTACCGGAGTCGACGGGAGAGCACTCAGCAGTCGATTTATCGCATCTATACTAGACGCGATAAATCGACCCCGGCTGGATCGATCATTACCCGCCAATCCAGTGGGTTGTGTAGACAAGCCCTATATCAGCCTAAAATTTAAGTGTAGACCAGGCCTAACTGACAGGAAGTTTACTCAGCCTGATTTCAGAGGTGAGAATAAGTGTCCTTTTCCTGAAGAGAAGGAAAAGGAGTGAGAAGAACATCTTTTCCAGCAGTAGAAAATGAGATGGGGAAAGTAAAGAAATGAAGATCTCCCTCCAGTAGCAGAAAGAAAACCCCTGCAAGAATCTATGGGGCGGGAGGAAGACGGAGAAAGAAGAGAGGGGGAAAAAACATTTCTACCAGAGAGAACTCTAAGAAGTTGTATGGAAAGCAATGCATGAGAAAGATCTCGTCATGTTGATAAAAAAAGAACTATGAGATGGAAGCAGAAAGGCAGATTAAGATGACTGTGTCCTTTTAAAAAGCCTTTAAAGTAAAGTGTTTCACTGGGGGGGGTGAGGGGGTAAGAGTGCTTTACATCCCTCAGCAGCAATCTTGTCATTGCTCCAAGGTAAAATGAGAAGGCAAACAAAAGCACCCAAAGTACAAAAACAGTGAGGTATTCATATGGAATTTAAAAGGTATTTAAATATGATACAAAGAAAATATTTTCCCCCAAACATATGATATATAATTTACCTATGGAACTCACTGACACAAGATACCAAGACAAAAAACTTAGAAGGTTTAAAAAAAAATTAGACACTGATACAAATCAGTAGAATGTCTAGTTATATTTGATTTTTTCCCTTAAGGGAAATAAACCCACATGTTTCAGTGCCTAAGCCAAACTCAAACTTACAGTTTATAAAATAAATTTCTCCTGTGCTTGGTTATTCCATATGCATGTGCTACTTGCCACTGTCAGAAATAGGATAAGAACACTGTTCTGATCAGACGTGGCAATATCCATGTTCCCAATCAAACAGGATAGGTCCATCAATGGCTATTAGCCAGGATGGGCAGGAATGGTGTCACTAGCCTCTGTTTGCCAGAAGATGGGAATGAGCAACAGGGGATGGATCACTTGATGATTACCTGTTCTGTTCATTCCCTCTGGGGCACCTGGCATTGGCCACTGTCGGAAGACTGGATACTGGGCTAGATGGACCTTTGCTTAGATTAGGGGTAACGGAATTAAGATGCAAGACACATGGTCCTTAGTTTTCATGCATCTTCAACCTTTCCTGTCATCAAAGGGTGCAGTCAGAAATAGTCTACTTTGTCAGCTCTTTGTCATTTAGATTTTTAGACCACAAATAACCTCTGAGAGGCCTTAATCCTAGCTCGTTGGAACCTGTCTGAAATTGAATCTACCAATCTTGGAGGCTGGAAGTGCACAACACCCATGGGATCAGCTTTCTGAAGAGATGATGACCAATTTACAGGATGATATGGAATACATCAACCAAGGAAAAGGAGTTAGGATTCCATGGAGATCAGGCTGTTTAAGAGAGGTTCTTTTTACTCTAATTGAACAGCTGACCTGGACCCTTAAATATGGAGATCTTGGAGAACGAAAAGGAGCTTTTAAGGACATGGCTAAACATCCTGGACATGCTAAACCACAGGAGCCTTAGCAGCTCAATGCCTTGGTGTAGGACTCTTTTTTTAAATCGTCGTTATTCCAAAAGAGAGTCCAACATCTCCAGGTAGATGAGACCACTCTCAAAATAGATTTCCAATGATCCATAAAGACTCAAATGGACTGTAAAGCAGGGATTATGCTCAGCTGTTTATTCAGCCTAAATGACTATGGCTCTATTAAGGTAGATATGGAAACTGTCATCAGGGAATACTTTTCATTTAGATTTCTTTTAGGTTAGGATATAACCTTGGTAATCAGTCTCTCTGCCTACCGAGCCCTGTGGCTGCACACACTCTGGTGAGCTGATCTCTAGAATTGCCTTAGCTGGAGGACAATATACGTCCGATTAGGATGGCAGATCTAGTGTGGCTTTGCCAGATCCTCCCCCTGGGGCCAATCCCTTCAGAAGCAAAGTAACAATGGGGCTAGGTTCTAGGACTACATTCCTTACAGACCTACAAGGAAACTGCCATTCACTGGTGCCAAATTCTCCTGGATTGCCCAGTCCAGCTCATTCCAGGGCAAAAAGATCAGTCCAGTAGAGGAAAAGGTGCCAATTCCCCTAGCCCCAACTCTACATGAAGAGCTGTGAACTATATGCTCTATCCTCTAATCAGGTGATCATTCCAGGCTTTTGCACAAGAAGGGCCCTTATTATGACTGATCACTGGGTGCTACAAATATTTCTCAGGTACTCAGTAGTCTTTGCATAGATAAGAGCTCTTTTCTTCTCTATTTCCCCTGAAAGGTCCATTCAAAAAGAAGACTGTACCCAGTATATGATAGATTACTCGATTTTAAAAAAATGTAGTAGTATGATTCCATCCTTCTTAGGCAGGCACTGTGGCTGAACTCTCTCACTCTCACTGCGTCTAGTGCAGGGGTCGGCAACCTTTCAGAAGTGGTGTGCCGAGTCTTCATTTATTCATTCTAATTTAAGGTTTCGCATGCCAGTAATACATTTTAACATTTTTAGACCGTCTCTTTCTCTAAGTCTATAATATATAACTAAACTATTGTTATATGTAAAGTAAATAATTTTTTTAAAATGTTTAAGAAGCTTCTTTTAAAATTAAATTAAAATGCAGAGCCTCCCTGACCGGTGGCCAGGACCTGGGCAGCGTGAGTGCCGCTGAAATTCAGCTCGCGTGCCGCCTTCAGCACACATGCCATAGGTTGCCTACCCCTGGTCTAGTGGTTCCTGCCCCTTCTCAAGCTAACATCAGTTTCCTGCTCCAAGTGCCATTCAGGAAGTCATTACTCTTTAATGATTAGAAGGATGTTTAATCTCATTCATTCCAAACATGATTATTTATCTGTAGCACTGAAAGTGTGCCAGGCACTTTACAAAACACAAACAGCCAAAGGCCTTGCCCCGAAGGGCTTACGCTCTAAACAGTTCCTTTGTGGCAGCAATAGCAGTTCAGATCTCTTCCCTTTAACCTAACCACAACACTCCACACCTTTTCCAAAGGGAAGGTGGTTCTTGCTGTGGCCCTCTGCAGGGCAAGGCTTTTTGTCCACTTGTCTCTAGCTGACTAAATCAGGGCAAAGTCAGAACAGCAAGGTTCAAACCTTCTAGAAGTGAACAGCTAGCAATAGAGCCAACAGACGTTGGGGGCTCTCTTTTCTGAGAATTTTACTACTTGGAGTTTTGATTCTTCTCCCTCACCTCCACAAATTATTGCTCAAGACGCTTCTAACTGAGTTGGTTCGGCCAGTTACCCCTTTGAAAAAGGGCAAAAAGGTTATTCTACTTTTGCTTTTCCCCACCTCACCCTGCTAATTCTTGAGCACACTGAAGAAAGTACCATTATTAAATGTTATCCAACAGCACTGGTGGTTGTTTTGCCTCCATTCCATGCTTCCGAGCGGGCTGATAAGTAAAGCTTCATTCTTTATAGCACTATTACTTTGCTACTGCATAATAAAAAGGGCAGAGAATGTCACAAAGAAAACAACTCAAGGGACCCTAATTTATCAAGTTTCTGTTTTTCTTGATAAAAAAACCGGTCCTAGTTTTCTGAAGTGCTGAGGAACTCCAACTTAAGTCAAAGGAAGTAAAGGTAACCAGCACCTTAAAAACAAAAACAAAAAAACCCACACTGTCTTTACACTGTTAAAATGACAGGAAATTTTCTAAATCCCAAATTTTCATGAGAGGGAATGAAAGGTCCCTGCTTCTTGCAGCTATTAGGGGTGCCCAATAAAAATTCATAATGGCCATAAACTGATGCAAAAAACACAACAAAAAACCCCACGCTGAGCTCCCAAGCTGAATCCAGGTCTAGTGACCTGGTTTGGAATCACAGCACCATCCCACTTCCAGCATCTGAATGAGAGACCAGGCTTTTCACCAAGGTCATTGCTCCAAGACCTAGACAGTGCCTAACCCCTCTTCCCACTCATCTTATTAAGTCTATGGCTTGTAAATGTGCGTGGCAGGGTTGGTTGGTTTGTTTTTGTAGTGTCTGGAAAAAATATAAATGTTGTGTTTTGTTTTTGCCACATCTGCAGTTAACCAAAAACCCACTACTCCCAGAGTTGCAGTGACATCACTGATGCTACTATGTCAAATGGAACTAAAGATGTTACGCCGTGTTAAGTTAGTTCTCTTGGAAACTCAAGAAGTCAATATCTGTCAAACGGAAAAGCAAAAAAGCAGTTGAGAGAAAACAAAGAGTAAAAAAAAAAAAACTTTTTTGGAAGTATCTGACTGGAGTCTTAAATAAAGAGTAAAGTGAATTTAAAAGCAAACAAGGCAGAATACATCTTAATTAAAATGATTTTGTTTTCATAATAACCAAGTAAAATTTAGCATATATTTGGCAAGTATCTTATGGAACATGACCGTGGTCATATTGTTCAAAGCCATATTCTGAATTGGCTATTTTGACTGTGAGTAATGTTACACCTGTAAATCAGCTCCCACGGGTAGATATCTGGGCTCTCAAACAAAAAGGAAAATCCCTATGCCTTTTTAAATAACAAAACAAAGATGGATTTATACAACTCTAAGGATTTCTCTTCCACTAAACTAACTACTGATTCCACTTTTTTCCATTCTGTGACTTCATCACAGAATGATCCTTTCATGGATCAATAACCCTCCCCAACAAAAGAGATGGAGAAAAGCTTTGCGGGTCTCTGATGGTTTCCCAACAATGGTTTAAGAACGAGTGAACTAAAAGATTATTCTGAAGAGACAGGAGTCCCTCTCTTCCTCCCCTAATTTTTCAGCTTAATAACTGAATTGGGAGCCTTAAATCTGTCTCCAAATTTAAATTTCTAAATTAAGCTTTAGCTTGAAAAGTGCTTCACCATTTCCACATTTAGCTGGGATGGCAGAGAAAATTACTGTTTCCATTACAAATGCCACTGCTACCTCTCTTGCAGTGGCATGTCAAAGTATTACTTTGGTCACCCAGCCCAAGTTTTCAAAAGACAGTAAAGCAACTTTTTTTTGTGTGATTTTTTTTAATTGCTTTTCATTAAAAGTTGCCTGACATTTTTTTCAGGCTATACTTGACACAAAAAAAGCAAGGCAATTTTTAACTTAAAATGTAGGTCAGAAAGTTGAGTGCTTAAGCTGTACAGTTCAGGACAGGGGGAAAGTTAAGTAAATTGGAGTAAAGAGGAGAAAAGAGTGACAGTTCTGAACTACTGCCATCATTCCATCTCCCAGTGAACCCAGCTGCCCTATCAGCAGCAGTTTTTGGCTTATTACTACTTTTAACTCTCAGCAGAAAAAGGTTCTTAAGTTAGTATTTAACAGAAAGTAAGAATTAAACCGGTCACTGAGCCATGAATTGCTACAGACAGGACAGCCAAACTCATGGGAAATCAGAGGAATTAGATGTCCAAAGTAATTTTAAAAGGGTTTTAAAATGACATACAAAATTGTAAATATATTTTATTACAGATAAGGGGCCAATTTTAGCATTGAGGTAAATGACAGTGGAAGTAGGTCATTAAAAGTTGTGCAGACTGAAGTACCATACCTTGCACCCAACTGTCATTAGAAAGCTATTGGTGTATTTCTGAGGAGTTGAAGGTACCTAGTCTTCATTATTGTACCTCAAAAAGCACCTAAGTTGTGAATCAGCTGCCTATGAAGCACATACTGCTGTGGTTTGTTGCTATAATGGACTATAATGTTTAACTGCTAAAAATCAGATTAGGTTTGTACCTTAAGTGAGGCTAGTGGATGTTCTGGACCAAGTAAACTCCAATGAAAGGAAGCCAAATCTTCATCAGGAAGAATGTGATTACCTAGAATATACAACATGCAGAACTTTTAAAAAAAAGTACACCTTTAAAAATCAAACACTTTGTATAAACTGATTCTGCAGCAAAACTGATTTGATGCAGCAAAGCAGATTTGCAGTTAAACCCAAATACATATAGGTTTATCCTAGGGAGCAGGGGAGGAATTAAGTTTGTAAACAAACCTATTATTTCATAAAGCCTAATTAAAAAACGGTTACCTACCTTTCGTAACTGTTGTTCTTTGAGATGTGTTGCTTATGTCGATTTCATTCTAGGTGGGCACGCACGCATGTGCACGGTCAGAGATTTTTGCCTTAGCAGAATCCCTAAGGCCAGTTATGGCGCCCCCTTGAGTGCCATGCTCATGCAGCGGTATATCAGGCGCCGCTGGCCCTACGCCCTCTCACTCAGTTCCTTCTTACCAGCAACAGAGGGGTAGGAGGGCAGGTAATGGAATAGACATGAGCAACACATCTTGAAGAACAACAGTCACAAAAGGTAGGTAACTCCTTCGAGTGCTTGCTCATATCGATTCCATTCTAGGTGACTCATAAGCAGCAGCAATGGAGGTGGGCTCAGAGTTCACCGTCTTGCAGCTTACAGCACTGCTCTGCTAAAGCCAGCATCATCTCGAACCCGTTGGGTAAGCACAAAACTCAGACGAGAACACATGGACAGATGACCAGATCTCTTGGATTGGTACCTGTGCCAGGAAGGCTGCTGACGACGCTTGTACCCTACTCAAGTTTGCTGTCATGATCGCCTGCAGAGACGCTCTCACCGGCTTACAGCAGTAGCAGATGCAGGCTGTGATCCAGGACGAAATCCTCTGAGCAGACACTGGGCGACCTTTCATTCTGTCTGCCACTGCAATGAACAGCGTTGACTTGCGGAATGGCTTTGTTCTATCTGCGTAGGAGGCCAGCACTCTCCTGATGTCCAGGGTGTGGCCTGCGCTCCTCATCTGACGCGTGAGGCTTTGGAAAGAAGATGGGTAAGTATATGTCCTGGCCTGTATGAAATTGGGAAATGACCTTGGGCAGAAACACTGGGTGCAGTCGCAACTGGACCTTATCTTTGTAGAAGACCGTATAGGGCAGCTCCGAAGTAAGTGCCCTAATCTCGGACACCCTGTGGGCCAACATCATCATGACCAGAAATAAAACCTTCCAAGAGAAAAGCAGGAGAGAGCAAACTCAAGAGAGGCCCAATGAGCCTTGACAGCATGACATTCAGGTCCCCAGAGGGGACAGGATCCTGGATGCGTGGGTAGAGACGCCCCAGACCTTTCAAAAACCTTTGTAATCAGGTTGCTGTCATGAGCGAAGATCAACCTGCCAGAACTGGAGCCATGCGGAGGAGCACCAGGCGGTTGTGGTGGGGCTGACTGAGGCGGCGCCATGAGCAAAGCGCACCCACCTGAGCTGAAGAAATTCATAGACAAGAAGCTTTCACTGAAGTTAAATGGTGGCCGACATGTCCAAAGGATATTGCGAGGGTTTGACCCATTCATGAATCTAGTGATAGACGAGTGTGTGGAGATGGCACAAGGTGGACAACAGAACACTATAGGGATGGTGATAATACGAGGAAACAGCATCATCATGTTAGAAGCCTTGGAACGAGTATAGATTAACCAGTGAACTCCTGCCTAGAGCTGTGATAAACCTCCCCTTAACTCCAGCTGTCTTGTTAACTAATGAGGATTCTTCAGGAACTGCACATTCCTCATGTAAACTTATTTTTGTTAAATAAATTTTGTAATGGTTAACAAAAAAAAAAAAAACAGAGGAAGGAAAGCTGAGATAGCAGCCATGTGGACCTTGATCGATGACCAGGACAAACCTTGGTGTTTGAGGTGCAGCAGATAATCAAGGATCTCCTGCAGTGGGGCCTGCTTGGCCTGAACACACCATTTCAAGGCCCAGCACATGAACCGTTTCCATTCGGCCGGGTAAGTCACTCTGGTGGAGGGCTTCCTGCTACCCAGCAAGACCTGCTGGACACGTGCCGAGCAAGCCCATCCATCTTCACTTAGCCATGCACTTGCCAAGTCATCAACTGCAGCGCCACCTGGTTCGAATGCAAAAGGCTGCCGTGGTTCTGGGACAGCAGATCTGGACAGAGGGGCAGCTGCAGCATAGCAGCTACTGAAAGGCTCAGCAACGTGCCGAACCAGTGCTTGCAAGGACACACAGGGGCTATTAGGATAATTCTCACCCTGTCTTTCTTGATCTTCACAAGGACCCTGTGAATCAATGGCACTGTCAGGAAGGCATACATCAGCACCCCCGACCAAGGAACGAGAAAGGCATCTGACAGGGAGCCCTGGTCTATCCCCCAGATAGAACAGAACATGTGGCATTTTCTGTTTTGCCTGGACACAAACAGGTCCACCTTGGGAATCCCCCGTCTCTGGAAGATTATGCTGACCACCTCTGGATGGAGGGACCACTCGTGGCAAGATGAGAAAGTCCTGCTGAGGTGATCCGCCAGGACATTCCTGGTTCCAGGAAACTGTGCAGCTATCAGATTAATTGAATGCTGCACATAAAAATCCAAAAGGCAGAGAGATTCTTAACAAAGGGCCAAAGACTGGCATCATCCTGCCATTTGATATAATACATCGCAGTAGTGTTGTCCGTCAGGACCTGCACCACCTTGCCCTTGAGGTGGAGCAAGAAAGCCTGGCAGGCCAGATGAACCGCTATGAGCTTCCTGATGTTGATGTGGAGGGACAGGTTGTCCCGCAACCAGCAGCCCTGCGTGCTCAGCTCGCCCAGGTGGGCTCCCCAACCCAGGTCCGAAGCATCAGAGACCAGGGTCAGCGACGGGGATGGGGTCGCAAAGGGAACTCCCATGGTAGATCAGGTCCGACATGGCCTGAAGACGCACTTCCGGAAGGAAGGCTCTGGCTCGCGTGGAGTCAAGAACTGCCCCAATGCACTCTATTCACTGGACACGCGTTAATAAGCGAAAAAATATCCTCCTTAACAGGCCCAAATTGCAGCAGGTGGAATGGACCAGATTGAGGCTTCTCTGTAACCCTGAGGCCCCCTTTTGCTCTCAGGATTAGGAAGTAAAGAGAATAGAACCCTTTCCCTTCATGTCCTGAGGGACCTCTTCCACCGCCCGCAGATGCAGGAGGTTCTTGATCTCTTGGACAAGGAGTTGCTTGTGAGAAGGGTCCTTGAAGAGGGACGGAGAAAAAGGGGGTTGGGAGAGAGATAGGCGGTCGAAAATTGCAGGGTATAGCCCCAAGATACTATGTCCAGCACCCAGCAGTCAGAGGTGACCTGCGACCAGGCCGAATGGTAGGGATGAAGACAACTGAGGAAAGAACGAGGTGGATCCAGGGAACTGACTGGGGCATCGCTCTTGAATGCACCTTCAAAACGAGCGCTTCTGGTCCCCGGGATGCTTCACAAGACTGAGCTGTGCGGGTGAGTGGGAGGAGGAAAGGCAGTGACAACTAAAGCTCGTGTCTTTACCCCTTCTCTTTGCAGACCCCTGACGAGGCTGCCACGGCCTTGGCGATGGGGTGAAAGAATTGCTTCCGTGCAGACTATGGCATATGCATGCTCAGCGAGCAAAGGGTGGCCTGAGTGTCCTTTAACCCATGCAGCCTCCCATCAGTCTGCTCTGAAAAGAGACCGTTCCCATCTAATGGGAGGTCCTGGATAGAGGTCTTCATCTCTTGGGACAGGCCGGCGGTCTGAAGCCAGGAGCTGTGCCTCATGACCACCACAACCATCCTAGCTGCCAAGTCCACCATGTCCCATGCCATCTGGAGACAGCATCTAGCTGCCGCAGTGCCCTCCTCCACCAGGTTGCCAAATTCCTGGGCCAGACCCAGAGGGAGAGACTCCTTGAACTTACGGAAGGAGCCCCATAAGTTAAAATTGTATCTGCCCAAGAGGACCCGATGGTTTGCCACCCAGAATTGCAGGCTGGCTGTTGAATAACTTTTTGTCACAAAAAGGTCCAGTCCTTTGGCCTCTATTTTTGGGAGCTGAACGAGGGAGGGATAGCTCAGTGGTTTGAGCATGGGCCTGCTAAACCCAGCGTTGTGAGTTCAATCGTTGAGGGGGTCACTTAGGGATCTGGGGCAAAAATCAGTACTTGGGCCTGCTAGTGAAGGCAGGGGGCTGGACTCGATGACTCACAGACTCATAGCCTTTAAGGTCAGAAGGGACCATTATGATCATCTAGTCTGACCTCCTTTTAAGGTCCCTTCCAGTTCTAGGAGATAGGATATCTCCATTATTTTTAGTGTGCCCCTGCTTTTCATTGGCTACCGAGACAACAAGTGAGCCCAAAGGTGAGGCGATATAAAAGGTACTCAAACTCTTTGGCAGGGACAAAGTACCTCTTTTCGGCCCTTTTGGAGGTGGGAAGGATGGACAATGGGGTTTGCCAGAGGGCCTTGGCCATTTTCAGGACCCCATCGTGCACTGGTAGTGCAACACATGCCAGGTAAAGGCTATGGGGACACTGAACAAAATGTCCACCAGCTCGGCCATCACCTCCACCTGTAGGCCCAAATTCTCGGCCACCCGTCGAAGTAGGGCCTGGTTTTCCTTAAATTCATCCGGGAGGCTGATCTTCAAGGGTCCCGTGACCGCCTCGTCTGGGGATGAGGATGACAACTGTACCACCGGTGGAGGCTCAAGTGCATCATCCCCAATGGGGAAGGGGGATTTTGGGGTGGGTGCTGTCTCCACTACCCTGACCTCCGAGCGGGTCTCATGCACCAAGCCCGGTGCAGTCAGTGCTGCCAGTTGTTGCTCCAAGCAGATGAGTGGTGCAAAGGGGGCATCGTCATTACCAGCATGCCCCACGCACTCCAATAAGGCCACTGGCCGTGCTGCCAAGGCAGCACTGTAAACGTTGACACGGCCTCAGGTGCCCATTCACACCGATGAGGTCTTGGCGAAGGGCTGAACTGCCCTTCTGTGCTAGAGGAATCCCCTTCCGGTGACTACGGTGGAGCCATCGACCCCTGTGTCTGCCTGCTGTCCGTCGCCACCAGGAGACCAGTATTTGGAGTGAGGATTGGTGCCAGTATCAAGGGGACCAATGCCGGGTGGACTGTGGCGAGCCCCAGAGGATCTGGTCTGCGACACCAGAGATTTGCAGTGCAGAGATTGAGAGCACTGCCTTGTCTTGGGGGATCGGTGGGGCTCCACTGCCCCCAAAGGGGTCGTAGCAGCTGGCTTGCCCTCATAGGGAGCCTTTGCTACTTCCTGCAGCACATGTGGTGCCAGCGGAAGTTTCTGCTCTCTCAGTGCTGGGGGAGCTTGGGAAGGCATCGATGCCATCAGAAGTTTGGGTCCCCTTCTGCTCCTGGGAGTCAGTGGTGGATCCTTGAAGGGGCAAAGGGTGACCGAACTGAATCCTTTGCCCGATGCCCCAGGGCCTTTCTTGCCTGGTGCTGGGGAGCCATGCTTCTTCATTTTCTTTCTGGGCACTGGTGGTGGGGAGCGGTGCCGGGGGTGTGCTGTGCACCTAGGCTGAAGTACTAGGAGAGTCTTGGTGGGACGCCTCGGAAGCCCGACAAAGGGCAGCCCCCATAAGGAGAGCCCGCAAACAAATATCCTGCTCTTTCTCAGTCCTGAGTCGAAAATTTTTTATAAATACAACTTTTGTCCTTCCCATGTGATTCCCGCAAGCGTCAGGCAGCTGCTGTGGGGGGTCACTTACAGGCATAAGCCTGGTACAGTCCTCGGAGGGCTTAAACTCTGGAGACCAAGGCATGGCCCGCCTGGGACAAAGTCCTCGCTGGGATTCTAACTTCTAACTACACTTAACTACTTAACACTAACTACTATAAACAACTATTTACAAGGCCCTAAGGCTCAAAGTCAGAAGAGAGGAAACCTCTAGCCCTTCCTATGCAAGGAAAGGTGCTCCGACTAACCATCACAGGTAGTAAGAAGGAACTGAGAGGGCGTAGGCCCGGCAATGCCTGATATGCCAACACTTAAGCACGGAACTCAAAGGGATGCCACAGCTGGCCCTACTGATACCGCTAAGGAAAAAATCTCCGACAACCATGCACGTGGGCATGCACACACCTAGAATGGAATCGACATGAACAAGCACTCGAAGAAGAAAACATTGTTACAGAAGGACAATTATTTCAAAACCTGAAGGTCCTATATTAAGAGCAAATTATTAACTCTGCATTTCCATATTTTTCAAGTCCAACCTTAGCTTGGAATTTTCAGATTAATGTAATTATATTATCTAAATTTTAATAGCTGAAGTGTTCTAAATTTTTTCTGAAATAAATAATCTGTATATACTATTCTAAATCTGTCTTTAAGTTTTATATCTGGAGTCTCTACAATTCAGAACACAGAAAGAGCTGGGGTTCATGTGGGAGATGCAGCCTCTACAGAAGTTAATAAGATATCTTCTTAAAGCTTCAACTGAAGACACTTAACCCTGTCTCCCATCCTGGCTGTTTCTTTCTGAACTCCATGTGATGCACTTGGGTATCTAACTAAATCTGGGAGATGGCTGCAGAGTTTGTTAATACTCCTCAAATGACTTCAAGCTAAAACAGACACTTTCCAAAAATAATTGAATACCAATTCACTGATGCCAGTAGAAAAAAACAAATCTGAAGTAACTGAGCAAAGCCATTTTGAGACAAGGTTGCTGAAAACCACTGGGAAACTTTTGTAATATTGAGGACTGTTCTTTTTAAAAGCTCTCGTGTTTTCCAAGTGGCCTACCCAATTAGCTTTGAAAAACCTTTCCAACAGAAGTCTGACCCTCAGCAAACAATACGCATGAGAAATATCAGGCAAATTGGCTTAGTCTAGCAATGCTGAGTGAACAAGAGGTTAACATAAAATCCTACTTTCAAAAACGTAACTAAGCCACCATTTGAAACTATTCTCTCCCCATATTTTCATTATATTTGCTAATTTTAATATGGGCTAATTTTAAGATAGCTTATTAAGCAATGCAGTTCTACTAATTATTTAGTAAATACTACCTCAAGTCAATTGGTTAGCCTGGGAATGAAAAAGGCTGGCAAGTTAATGACTAAGCTACGTGGTCATTTACCACCTAAACCACTTTAGCAAAGTGGAAAATTATTTAAATAATTTTGATCTTCCAAAGCATAGTACATTGCAATCAGACAAAAAGGATTGAAGAAATGGGAGGAAACATCTTGAATAAAGCAAGAACATGATTCACTGTTGACAGCATCTGAAAATGGATTTTACAAAGCATGAGAAGAAATCCTAACAGACGCCATTAAATTTAACTATCATAAATGTAGCAAAGTATTTTTTCATATTTAATACATTTGTAAAAAGCTACAGGCTTAGTCTCTAGTGCTGTCATTATATTTTAAGCAGGATTTTTCAAACTTTTTCACTGCTTCGACGTTTTAGGGTATGTCCACGCTACAATTTCCATAGAAGCACCGCTACAGCACTACAGCTATGCCTCTGTAATGCCATAATGTAGACGCTTCTTACACTGACAGAAGGGGTTTTCCATTACCACCACTCTGAGTGGCTGTAGTTAGGTCAACGGAAGAATTCTTCTATCAACCTAACTGTATCTACATTGGGAGTTAGGTCAACCTAACTAACTATGGTGCAGAATTTCCCATAGCCCTGAGCAATGCAGCTAGGTCAAACTAATTTTTCAGTGTAAATCAGCCCTTAGCCTTTCCTTCCCATTCACAAATCACATATTGCTGTGGCAACCACAGCAACTGTTTACAAGGAAAATTAATATTAGGAAAGTAATGTATTTTAGCTGACTTGAGGGAAACCAGTACCTTGCTGTTAGTCACCCTCTCCACACCACTAGAGGATGCCCTCTGGATCACAGTTTGAGGACTGCCAACTTTAACAACAACTGCAGAGACAAAAGCAGTTCAAAATTCTTCAAACTAATCGAATGGAATATCTCACTCCTTACCTGAATGGACAGATATTTAGTCAACATGCCCATTCAAATCCTTCACTTCCTGCTGAGACTGCCATCAAGGAGAGAAGTGATATTGTGTGTCCTCATGCGGCCATTAAGAACAAGACTAATATTAAACAGTTTTCATAGAGCAATTACTTCATCACTACAGACCTCTAGGTCACTTGAGCCCAATTTAAGTAAGGATTAGTAAACCTCAACTCAAGGCTGAAAAAAGCCACTCAACATGGACAAGTAGGAAGCTTTCCTGGGTGATTCCCATCAACTTCAGCAGGATCTAAGATTTCAATTATGTTTCTAGCCCTTGGGCCTGATACTCTTGTGTCAATCTGGTTAATTCTGATCATAGAATCATAGACTTTAAGGTCAGAAGGGACCATTATGATCGTCTAGTCTGACCTCCTGCACAACACAGGCCACAGAATCTCAGTCACCCACTCCTGTATCAAACCCCTAACCTATGTCTGAGCTACTGAAGTCCTAAATTCTGGTTTAAAGACTTCAAGGTGCAGAGACAAACTGCTATAATAAATTTATGCACATGATCATTTCTCAAGTATAGAATTTTTAAATAAAATTTAAGATATGCAATAGAAGATGCAGCTGCACTTAAGTACTACGTCTGATATATCATACATAGAAGATACTACAAATTACAAAATGTATCTGAAGTTCTTTTACCAAAAAAAAAAAGAAAAAAAAACCAAACAAAAAAAAACAACACCAATCCTGTTGTTTGAGAAATAGCATGTGAATGAGTAATTAGACTTCTTATACTGCATACGCACAATGGGGAAGAGATTAAGGTTACACAAGCAACCTTAGCTCCGCTATTTCCTGATCTGAGTGCTTAACTATGTAACCTCAATTTTTTTTTCATTTTTATTACATTTACTAGGGTTTTTTTAAATAAAAAGGTTAGACACCAATTAAAGACGTTGCCCCATATAAGGAATACACTAAATAAGACCCCTCTACCTCACATTGTGCTTAGTTTTCCACTGACCAAGGTTCACACAAGGTTTTCAAGTATACAAGTCAATACTTACCGAGTGGATCCAAACTCCCACTGTTTTTGAGTTGGATCAGACGCCTGTAAGTGCACACACTACCCAAAACAGGGAGTCTCTGGCAGCATCTTAACTGCCCAGTATCTGAGGCACTCTCCTTCCTACAATAAGCAGCTAAGTTAAACCTGAACAATACAAACTGTGTTCTCTAGTTAGAGAAAACTTCAGGAGGAGATTGAAAAAAATCGTACCCATACGCACATCACAAACTGTGATTTTTAAGCCCCCAAAATTGATCCAAATACTTTGCTGCAATACTCAAAAGCACTTCCCTGCCAAGTTACAACTTTTTAACCCCAGCCATTTTGTTTTTTTAATTTTTATTATTATTATTATTATTATTAAAGAAAGGTCACCATTTGTCTTCACTCTGTTCATACTCAATAATGGTGGAGCCTCTCTCACCCTCAAAGTTTCAAGAACAATTCACCTTTGGGTAGCACCGGGTATAGAAACTTTCAGCCCAAAAGGTGAACTTCAACAGGGAACTAGCAACACATTAAAAACAGAAACACTAAGGGCTTGTCTAAACATGGAAACAGACTAGCATAACTATATGGTGAAATAATTATTCCATCGTGGCTATGCTGGTATAATGCTTCCATGCTGACGCACTACTCTGAAGTAAGTGACTTTATTCGGATATAACAGTAATTTATTCTGGAATAATTGTAATTGCTGTTTAAGATACTATCTTAATTGTAATTATTCCAGAATAGAATGTTCTCACAGGGGAGCTATACTAGCATAACCATAGTAGAATAATTATACCACTACAGCAATGCCGGTTATTTTCTCTGTGTAGACAAGCCCTTAGGCATCCTTACCGCTAAGTGATTCCTTCACCCCATCTATGAGGTTTAGAGGACACGTGGAGACCACATGAGCCAAGTCTGAGACATCTGTCAAGACATGCAGCCCACCTATAGTTTTATTCAGGTTACGTAAGATGTGCTGCTTTTAAACATTTACCAGATTACATACAACTTTCACTGTATTTAAGATATGATTAGAATTACACACTATCTTTCAAGAACAAGTAATATCTCAAAATACTGAGATGACCTTAGTGACACTACGCCCAAATAAACAACCCTTCCTATAAACCTTTATAAAAGTTTATTTATAGCACTGCAGTGCCTAAATTCAGTAATATTCATTACAATATTCAAATACAAACAGCATAATACTGATAAATCTGCAGACTCCTAGAGTTCAAGTGCCCAGAGTTCATACAGAACCTTTTCTATAACTACATCACTCAGACTCCAAAAAATAAGAAAACAGTAAAACCAATCAGGATGTTAGCTCAATGGTTATTCACGGTCTGAACCAATACGAAGCAAGCCACAAAAATACCTGGTAACTTTTTTTGTTTCAAAGAGCTAGTGTCTTGTTTTATAAGTAAATTTCAGTGGAATTTACTTCAAAAAACTTACAAGCCATTCAAAACATTAAATCACAGAAAAGCAAGGTTTTCTCTGCTAAAAACAAATTTTAAGGACTATTTTGTTATTTAAAGTGTCAGTTTAGACAGATTCTAGCAACAGCAATACCAACCACCACCTACATAAAACTCCTAGAATCACTAGCTGTTTTACCAGTACTTCATATTAACAACAATTTATCAATTTGGGGAGTAGTGTTGTTAACTATTCTTGACACAGAAAGAAAACAAGAACTGACATGACCAGAAATATTATCTATTTCCTGCATGGTCCCACTGCAAGTGTTTTTTGAATCACTCACTGCTGTATGGTTCTTTCTACTCTTATGTAAAGGATTTCACCTTTTAGTAGGGAAAATATTAGCTTTGACAAAGTATGTGTGTATATGAATTTTAGTGTTTACTAGAGCACTGGCACATCAAGGGAGTAATACATAGCCCTTTTCAGCTATAGATTTCAAAGCACTTGAAGTATTATACTCATTTTACAGATGAGAAAGAACTAAAGAGGTTATGCAATTTGCCCAAGGTCACTCAGCAAGTCAATGGGAGAGGTGGAAATAGAATCCAAGTCTCTCGGCCTAGTCTGGTGCTCTATCCAGATGGAAAACGTTTATTCATTACTTTTTGCCCAGACAGAATTTAGAATACCAGTCTATGTAAGTTTTATTCTTTGGAGGTCTCCCGTAGAAAACCTCAGTGCTGCAATGATACTAGTGATACAGTAAATGGCAAGTCAGTAATAGAACAAAGTGCTAGAATGGTGTGGGCAGTACTGTGCTGCTAAAAGTGACATCTTTCAGATGAGACATGGAACTGAGATCTTCACTAGTTGGGCTCATTAAAGATTTCATGGCATGTACCATCAGAGGCAGGAGAGTGTTCTAGCCAAACTCCAGCGGAGATAGTTACATACTGCCTACCAGTACTTCCCTGCAGTTTCAATTAAATACAGTACTTTTCAGTTCTGGACATAAACTATCCTGTAGTGAAACAGTTGCTCAGACCCACCTCAATGACAGAGAAGTGATCCAGGCAGCTGAGGCACTACTAATACTTGTACAACACTCATATATGAGATAAAAAGTACTCTGGAAGTGCAAGATAACTACACAATTCAACATTTTTAGCATGAATGAATAGAGTTCACAAGTACATCCGTCTATCTGAAAACTTACTTAGACAAACCATGGTTATTAAAAGTAGAGCTTAAATACAATGTATTACTATGACTAAAGCCATCTGAAAACTTTGATCCCATTCATGAAGTAAAATGCTTTGGCTACTGAGAGCTTTTGCAGAACTCTACTTTATTTCCATAAGAGATTTGCATTACTCTTTTCACAACCTTTGTAGCTATTCACAGAGCACCTCTCTAGACTCAAAAGTTGATTGCATTCACAGACATGTGCAAGTTAGTGCCACAAGGAACCTAAAGCTGCAGTGAGTATGGAATGACAGAATATAATAGCTCAAAAACAATGGAAAGGGAAACAGGTCATACAAGGAAAGAGCTTTGTTAAAGATATTATACACATACATATTTTACAAATCATTTATTGTTAATATAAATATAAGTTGTAAGTTTCACTAGTCACAATATGTAAAATTATCTTATTATTTAACCTACCTAACAGAGCAGCAAAAATAGGAAAGCGGTTTGGATTCAGGTCCAGTTGCTTGGCAACTTCATGCATCAGATATTGGCTTGTTGTGAGACTTTTCCCATTACGGCTCAGTTTTAGGGCATGGGCACTGAAATAGTAAGGGATGTTGCACAATGCATAATCGGAGTCATATGCAACCAAACCATGGAAACCTTTTTCTCTGCAGAAAGCGATTACTTCTTGATGGTGATCCTCAATGCTCTGTGCAACCTAAAAAAGAAGAGAAAAAAGCATCAAGTCTTTTCTCATATTTAGTATGATAAGTTACAGATATGGATCTCAGTGTAAGGCAGTGGTCCCCAACCTTTTTCGTCTGGCAGCCGCCAGACGATGAGCCACAGAGGACCGTGGCGGCGGACGAGCATCCGCTGAAATGCCGCTGACAAGCGGCAACATCAACAGGCATCACCGCCGAAATGCCACCAACAAGTGGCAACATCAATAGGTGTCGCCGCCGACAAGCAGCGGCGCCGACAAGCAGTCGACATCCAGAGGCGTCGCCGCTGAAATGCCGATGATGATGCTTGTCGGCAGGATGCTCGTCCGCTGGCCAGTACACAGGCGCACTTAGACGGCCCAGCGGGCACCATAGCACCCGCGGACACCGCGTTGGGGACCCCTGGCTTAAGGAGAACCTGAACATTTGGAGTAGGATTAAAATAAAACAAAGACCCAAAGAATGCATTTTGAGCAGAGATTTCATACAATGCTATAGGTAGCATGTTGTGAAAACACTAAGATCTGAAAGGTATTTAGACAGAAGTGATACTACTTAAAGATAGCTCAGCATTATTGTATTATGTTAAAATGTAACAGTTTTTCAAAATACACACATACACTACTACACCAGTCAATATCAGCCAACTTACGGAAAAAAGATTCTCAAGGATGTACTTTCCTAGTCACTGAAAGGACTAGAACAGAGTAGTCCCAATGGAGGCATAATTACAGAAGACTCAAGTAAGTCAAATAAAGACCAACTTCTGACATTGGAAATAAGCAAACTTCCTGATCAGACAATAAGGGGCTTGTGTAACAAAATTTTTTAAATAGTCAGATAAGTATCCAACACTCCACAGTTTGCCCTTCCATACACTGAACTTCCAATGACTCCAACAAGTTACAGGAACCACAACTGCAATATCAAGCCCCGAACAAATTAAAAAAAAAAAAAACCACTGTGTTTATGAAAACTTGCTCCTTTGTCCTCTGCTGTTACCTACATCCCAAACTATTAGTCAGTGATTTGGAAAAATGCCGAAAGCTTTCATGCTGGTACAACCTACCCTCAACAAGCATCTGAATTTAAAAGTAAAATGCCTTGAGATACCTATTCAAACACAAGAAAAATAGCAAACACAACAAGGGTAAAACAATAGTTCATTTCACCACAATACATATGTTTATATAGTTATAAACTTAGACTTAGTGATAAATTAACCAAATTTAAGTGTTAGTTTGTAAGATGCTTGGGACATGGATAGTCTTTTTGTTCTGTGTTTCTACAGCACCTAGCACAACAGGATCCTGGTCCATGACCAGGTCTCCTATGCAGTATGATAACACATATAATAAAATAAATAATCATAATAGTTCTATCATTCTTCAGTCAAATCAGAATAGTTTAAGCTAACACTTTTATTACTTAGTAAAAAAGAAGCTTTAGTTCTAAAAGCAAATTTAAAAAGTTGTTCGAACAAAGCAGCCCTTGTGCTCTGAATATTATTCCATATTATCTGCATGTAAAACAGTCACACTGTATTGATCTTCTATTGATATTCAAGCTTCTTGTAAGGATACCCCAGTATAAGTTCAGATTCACACATGTAACTTCATGACTGACTCATATTTAGAAACTTGAGTTACTGGACAATCAGCATCTTACTCAGTATTTTGTTTATATAGCCAATTTAAAGTTTGCTAAAACGTTCAATTTTCTTCAACTTTTACCTAGTTTCTTAGGGAAACTATGTTTGGTATATTTGTTAATTATCAAGGGATGAGGAAAAAGTTACGCTCTTCTATGTTTCACTTTTTCTATCTTCATCTTTTAACTCCATGTCAAAGTTATTCTGATTGCAAAAATCTGCATTTAAGGTCAATGGTGCACAAAGCTTCTCAGTGCATTCCCTTGCGTCTCAAAAGTACCCATCGTAAAGGTAACAACTTAAGAGTTGTTTCATAAGTATCTAATTAGTTACATCACCATTTGGTGTGGTATGTGTGGCTGTTTTGTTCATGTCCAAGATAGACTGAAAAACTCCTTGTGGCAGGTGATCAAGTTGTCAAAGATGACTCTAGTCACTCAAAAAGAAAAATGCAAGAGTTCAAAAATCAGATCTATAAAATGTTTTAACCTGGGAAGGTTACTAGCACAATTTTTATGGTTAACTCGATTACATTTTTCATAAGTATTAGCAAGTTATATGTATCGTGTACATGTTGGACTTATATTACTGAACTGTGTTTAAGTAACACAAATAATTAAGCTGTTATATGATGAAGAGCTGTAATGGCTGCCTGTCAAGGTACAGTGAACTTTCAACTTTACCAAAACCGGACACAAGGGCCACAAAATGGGTATAAAAGCTAGAGATAAGAGGTTTAAAAGTTGCACAAATCAAACTAGTTGGAACATGCATGTTACGCCAAAATAAAGCACAAAGGTGAAAATCAGAAATCTGAAGGGGGAAAAAAAAAAGCAATGTAACTTGAAACAATTTTCAGCACTTAAAAAGGCAAAAAATTAAGTTTAAATCTAAGTCATGTGTAAATGAGGACAGAACAGGAAAAGAGAAAATAGTTTTAAGATTTACTAGCTGACACACACGGAAAAGAAAATGAGGTTCTGCCAAAGCACTAACAATGCTAGGTCCCGTGCACTGCTTAATCATTTAAATTCTAACAAACGTGTTTGGCATAAAAACAAGTTTCTGTTTCATGAATTACATTTCTTTCAATGGACAACAAACAAAAGTTCACGACAAAAATAAGGATCTGTACAACATTTAATATCTCAGAGAAATCTGTGTTAGCTTATGTTGCGCTGAAGTAATCTACAAATTCTTTAAATCTGCTCTGGGTGGGAAGTATTTATTTTTTTCTTAGCACAATAAACTGAGCTAATGGACAGTTTGTAAGAGTGCAGAGAGGCCAGAAATCACAACTGTTTTCAATAAGATTACTGAAGATTAGTTCATATTTAAAACTTGTTACCAATGTTCTCAAAACAAGCTTTCTTGAAACATCAAAATAAAATAAGACATTTCATTCTGCAATGAGATTGTATTGCCTTATGCACATGCAAAAAAAATTGAACATGCAAGTTTGATTTACTCTTGCCCACCCAGAACGTTGTCAGAAACTGTGGGGTAAGTAGAATGTGAAGGGGTTTGGGATAAGGGTTAAAGAGAAAAGTATATTTGAGAACTATAAAATAGAACACCAGAACTATGATCAATAAAAGAAAATAGTGCATGAGAACAAAAAAGTAGCTAATTTTGAGTTTAATATATATATATATATATATATATATATACACACACACACACACACACACACACACACACACACACACACACACACATGTATACACACTTGAAAATAAGTTATTAGTAAAAAGCAGGAAGTTTATGGTCTAATCTTAAAATTATCTATATATACACCCCTATCTACACAGCACCTTAGTTGGTTGTATAAACTGATTATCTATTTGGATTACTAACAAATTCTCCCCATTTCACAGAGGGCTGGCCAGTTCAAAGAAATGGAGCAATATGGAGCTGCCTTCTATCTCTAGGTTAGCAATTTTAATCTCTCCAACATTGGCAGTGACTAAAAAAGGATTACTCTTTGATAACTTTCAAGTGCTTTGGTGGGGTAAATCCAGCTCCCCAAGAGACGTGTTTCCACAAAACCCACCACAACTGATCCTTTATTCACAATCTCAGCAAAAAGGCCAAGGATTCAATAAGTATGAACTGTCCGCTCCCCACTAAAGTTGGTTCCTTCAGGTCAAGTTGTAGGCATGTTGGCAGGGGACTACAGAAAAACTCATGCTGCAGCTCCTCTTTTTTGTGGACAGCCACAAAGCTGTCAAATTAAGCAACTTTAAATACATTAAATGTACTCAAAAGAATAGAAACAACACACAAATCCAGTTTACATATTGCTTAAGTGACTATGGCTATGTCTACATTAGAGATCTTACAGCAGCACCGCTGTAAAGTCTCCTGTGTAGCCGCTCTGTGCTGACAGAAGAGAGCTCTCCCATCAATATAATTAAACCATCCCCAACAAGCAGTAGCTATGTCGGCAGGAGAGCATCTCCTGCCAACATAATGCTGTCCACACCAGCGCTTGTCTGTGAAACTTATGTCAGTCAGGGGTGTGTTTTTTCAGACCCCTGACCAACAAAAGTGCTAGTGTAGATATAGTCAGCCACTAACAGCTAGTTAAAACTTTTTACTAATTTGCTGCATGTTAATCAGCTATCAATGCCAAAACAATCCATTTCATCTATTAAAAAAAGTTAGGAAAACACCTTTATTTTACTGCTCGGAAATCCTCAGGTCTCTGGGGCTAAGAGGCAAAAAATATTCTTCAGAACCCAGAATTTGCACATTATACACCCTGACATCAGATCACAGTATCCATTTAAACAGTAGCAAAGTATCATGCAGGAGTTCCAGAAATTAATGAGTTAGACAAAAAGAAAATCTTAATATCTATTTCATGGAAAGACAACAGGACATATTATACTATAACAATAATTTCACATGACTTAATATTCCACGAAGTGATCTTTAATGCCCTTTTATTTAGAAAATATTTTTTCAAGCTACAAAAACAGACTAATATCACATTACATAACCAGACTTGGACTAATCCTTCAAGTTTTAAGAGAAATCATAACAAATCAAACTATTTAATGCTGGCCAGCTACAGCTTGGGAAAAAGAATAGCTGCCATCATGACAAAGGTAACCAGTGACTAAATAAGGACTTTAAATAAAATGTCAGGCCTCAGTGTTTTGCAGTACATAACATATGAGAGAGAGTTTCTACCCTGAGGGATTTCTAGTTTATTCTAGGTATATGCCACATCTGATTAACACAGGAAGGCGAAATCTCACTTCTCCTGTTAGCCGCAAGCTCTCATACGAAAAAAAAATAAATCTACATACATACAGGAACAGGACAATCATTCACACTAACCTGTCAATAATAGTAACACATTGTACGTCTGTCATTCCTGTTAACCTATCACTACACGAGATACGTTAACCCACAGAGTTATAAAATTTCTTACCAGTTACAATGGGATCAAGGGGTGGGACTTCCACCATCAGCTTAGGCTGAGCTGTAACTGCCTCTAAAATGCAGGATGATTTTTAACGCTAGGCCTTTCAACCTTAAGTCCCAGATGGAAAATAAAATGCTAAATTTTCCTCTGTGAATCTAAGGTCTCACTGAACCTCCCAAAATTCCAGAAAGTAAGTTATTTTGTTGTTTCTCCCTTTTGCTGAACACTGAAAAACTTAACCAAAAAATCACTTCTTCAAAACCCTTTCAAGACAGCAATCTTTACAGAAACTTGTCCTGAGCTCAAAGTTATCCTTTGGCCCAGTTACAGCTGTGGTGTAATCTACCAAAATGGACAGTACAAAAGCCGAATAATGTTAAGCTCCAATTACTGATCAGTGGCACATCTCTGAAAGTCACATAATATTTATTATGCTACAGAAGTAATAGACAAAGTTGGCAACTACTAGTTAGTATGTGTTCCAACTTCTTCTGCTCTTTTCTCCTTAATGGACAATTAAAAAAATAATTCCTGGAATTTTCATTCCAGGTTTTAGCTACAAAATTTTTTTGTGGTAAATAATATCCATTAAATGTGTGTCATAATTTAAAAAAAAAAACAATATTACTGCAAGATTACTACAAATTTGGAAAGCTGGATAAAAAGTATATAAAATGTTTTGCAACCTCTCTCTTGAATGCTAGAGTAAAAAGATTATAATAAAGCCTCAAAGACATTCCCTCCTGCAGTCAAAACTATCAGCAAATTTATACTTGTCTGAAATAAAAACCGTTTAAACTACAGCTGCATAACTATATGTTAAGCAGTACTAGTTTACAAGAAAAATAGGTTATGGCACTACTTTGTGTTAATTATTTTAGTATAATGGATTAACTACTTGAAACCCCTTTATGGAAGTATTCTGGGCCTCTTTATATTTGACAAGTTATTTTTAGCTTTATACCGTGGATTCTGAACATCTACATCTGATAATGCACTTCATTTAGGCAAAACATCTTCAGTTTAAATGCAAATTAACATCTTGCCTCATGGCAGAACTTGTTGCTGGCCTATCAAGTACAATACAACTTTACTGACTTTTTAGTAACTGTTGTTCTATAAGGCCTATTTAAACTCTTGGCAACAAATATGTAATACTGCACATGAAGGGGCAAAAATGTAGAGTATATTTGTTATCTGTGGAGCAAATTAGCTAAGTGTGTTTCTAAGAAGAGGGAACGCAGGGCAGCAAGGGACATTTTACAAGTCAGATAAATGAATGGAACAATGACCCCCAAAAGAACATGGAGGCAGAGGATCTAGCACAGAATACTGCACCCAGTTTTAAAGCAAAAGAAAATACTCAACTTTATATATAAATAAGACTGTCAGCTAATCAGCATTTGGAGGATGATACCTGCAAATTCACGTCACCCTACAAAACACCATCATCAGCCACATTTGATGGGTGAGTAGGACTCTCTGGTTGCTACCCCAAGAGGACATGAAGGGGAGTAGTGAAAGAAGGGAATCTACAAATGAAGGGATAGAGACTACAACAGAAAGGGAAAATAAGGATAACCCCCCCCCCCCCCAGTAAAAAGAAAATAAAATAAAGATGGAAAAGACAAACAATATAAAATGCACTGAAAGAAGTGAAGAAAAAGTAAAAGGAAAGCCAGGGGAAGCAACACAGCTAGTCCTGTTTTTGAAACCATTAAGTTGTTGCTATGCCCCATTTTGAAGGCATGCTGAAACTGTGATTTTCCTCTCTGTGGCCCATTTGGGCAGTTCGTCTGGGGAAGGGCTCTCCCCGGATGCTGTAAATCACCCTCATTTTGCTTCCACAGGCTGACAGGTATGTATAAATAGAAAATCCCAGCGGAGATTAAGGACACCAGGGTGCACACTACACCCTCCCTTCTGCCTGCTAAGGGCACCCTGCAGCTCCCAGGCGGCAGCAAGGCTAGTTTTGCTCCAGCCTGAGGGGGTCGCGGAGAAGGCAGCGGCAGCAGCATAAACTTTGGCCGCGTTCAGTTGTGCAGCTGCCGCTGGAGGCCGCTCCCAGGGAGCTCGCCGAACCTCCTCTCCCCGCCAGGTTTTGACGACATTTTGCGGATATGGGAAAACACGATTCCCCCTCCCCTCGCTGAACTCGGTACGGACATTACCGGGAGGGCAATCCCGCTGCCATCTTAGAGCTCTACCCCTCCCCAGCGCCACCGAAGCCTCCCCAGGCCGTAGCGCCGGGAATTGGCCACAGGGACTGAAGAAAGCGGCAAGAGGGGCGCTGGTGCCATGGTGGGGGAGGCCAAGGGGCGCAGCCAGAGGGGGCACTGGTGCCATGGTGGTGATGGGGGACAAGGGGCGCAGTGATGGGGGCGCTAGCGCCATGGTAAAGATGGGGGGCCAAGGGGCGCAGCAAGAGGGGGCGCTGGTGCCATGGTGGAGATGGGGGGACCAAGGGGCGCAGCAAGAGGGGGCGTTGGTGCCATGGTAAATATGGGGGGCAAGGGGCGCAGCGAGAGGGGGCGCTGGTGCCATGGTGGGGGAGGCCAAGGGGCACAGCGAGAGGGAGCGCTGGTGCCATGGTGGTGATGCGGGACAAGGGGCGCAATGATGGGGGCGCTAGTGCCATGGTAAAGATGGGGGGCAAGGGGCGCAGCAAGAGGGGGCGCTGGTGCCATGTGCTGGGGCGCTAGTGCCATGGTGGAGATGGGGGGCCAAGGGGCGCTGGTGCCATGTGATGGGGGCGCTAGTGCCATGGTGGAGATGGGGGGGGGGCCAAGGGGCGCAGCGAGAGGGGGCGCTGGTGCCATGGTGGGGGAGGCCGAGGAGCGCGGCGGGCGGGGGCGCTGGCACCCTGGTGGGGGGAGGCCACTGGGCCCCGCTGCTCACCTTGATGTGGAAGCGGATGAGGGCCAGGCGGATGCAGTGCGCCATGCAGACGGGCGGCAGGAACCAGACTTTGGGCGGCGGGGTGCCCTTGTTCTGGACGTGGCTGACGATCTGCTGCGCGGTCTGGCGCTCATTGCCCTGGCGCTTCACCCACTCGTGGAGCCGGGCCTTCTCCAGGGCCCCGTTGAAGAAGACGAAGAGCTCGATGTTGCCGTTGAAGCAGGCCTTGGCCAGCGCCGCCAGGTAGCCGAGCATGTGGTTCCACTGCCCGCCGCTCACCCAGTCCGTATAGAAGCCGCCGTAGAGCCGGTGCAGGCAGTTGTCGGCGTCGATGAGGAGGCGCAGCGGGGTCTGAGGGGGCCGCTGGCGGCCCCCTCCCACGAGGCTGCCCCGAGCCAGCTTCTGCAGCTCCACGGGCACCACGGCGCTGGGGCAGTGCTTCTCGATGTAGTCCTGGAATCCCTGCACTCCCATGGCGAGGACCGGGCGGGCGGCGGCGGCGGGCGAGCGCAGGCCCGGCGGCGGGGTCTGGGTGCTGGCCGGGCGATGGGCTGTGGCTGGAGTTGCGGGCAGGGTGGGAGCGGTGGAGCCGGTGGGGGCGCTGCTGCTGGAGGTGGCCTTTCAGGGGGGAGTTGTGTGGATTAGTTGGGGGCTCATGGCAGCTGCGGCCGCCATGTGCTGCTCTCACAGAGCCATGGATCAGGGACCCGGGCTGCTGCCGCTGCGGCTCCTACTGCCGGGGGGAGGGGGAGCGGCACAGCGCGCAGGAAGCCACCCTGCCGCCGCCGCCGCCTGCAGCAGGGAGAGCGGAACAGGCGGGACTTGGCGGCGGCCCCTGCTGCCACTCACGGGCCCAGCGCGCCGCGCACACAGTAGCCTCAGGGGCAGCACCAGGGGGGCCGGGCCGCGAGTGCGCCCCACCGACCCGGCCTCTTCCACCTATACGGCACCCTTGGCCTGCGGCTGCGGCACTCGGGCGGCGGGGCCTGGGTGACCAGGCAGGGCTGTTGCATAACCCAAGCATGCGCCCTACGCACGAGCGGGCGGGGGCTACTACGCGGAGGGGCTTGGAAGTTGGGGGGGGGGGGGCGGCAGACGAACAGAGTCACGTGAGCGGGGGGCTGGAAGAGGGAGCAGCGAGGGGGCTCGGTGGAGGGAGGGAGGCTGGAAAGGGGAGGGGGTGTGGAGGACTTGACGGAGGAGGAGGCTCGCTCGGCGGCAAGAGAAGGGGGATGGCGGGGAGCGCTGCAAAGCCGCTTCCAGGCAGAAGCTCTGCCCCGCTGGGCACGATGGCAGTGCTTGGGCAGGGGGCCGTGCCACAAAGTGTGGTCGTGCGAGTTCAGGACGGGAGGAGCCCGATGGGTGCTGTTGCAGCCCCAGAGCTAGGGGGAGGGGTGCTGGGTGAGAGGCATCCAGCCCACTGGCCTCCCCCTCGGGCTTGGCTCCTGCGCTGCAGGAAGTCTTACACATTTACACACGCCCAGAAGAGCGGGCTCCATGTGGGAGTTACACGGCCCTGTTCCCGCTCCCGTTTCTGCGCAGCAGTGTACATGTCATGCTGTACCAGTGCTGGGCAGGAAAGACGGGCTTGCTGCACGTAGATCAGCCAATGAGAGAAGCGAACTGAAGAGTGTCAACATCCCGGGCTGAGTGGTCACTAACTGCCCGTATGAGTGAGCTGGCTGGGCCCGTGGCTCCCCGTGATCCGATTTCAGGCAAGACAAAAATGATGCGGGGCGCAAGGGGAGAGGAAGTCATGCTCTTCCTCTAGGGATCTCCCACCAAATCCTGCTTTGGAGAAGGTTGGCATTTAACTGAATAAAAAGTTAGTTTTACTTTGTGCTATGCACACACTATACCATACAGCCCTATAAATGCTAACCCAGAGCAGTGGTTTTCAACCTTTTTTCATTTGTGGACCTTACATTTCAAGTGGTGCTTGGAAATCTTAGACCTAGTTTGCGAACTCCCAGCAGTCTGTGGACCACAGGTTGAAGACCACTTACCTTGTGCATTAAGAACAGGGGACATGACATAACAGGTTCTGTACTTTTAGAAGTGCTATTTTTTTACCTTTATTTAAAGTAAAATAAAAACTGCTTAGTTTTTGATCATTGCTCAGATAAAAGAAAAACAAATCTTTAAAAACAAATGCCTCTGAGAAGATGGACCCTCCTCCCCTCTTGCTTTGATTTTGCTGGTTTAGGAGGTTTCAGCCTACAAAATACAAGTCCATTGAGGTATGAAATACTATCAAGCAATACTTTGCTTCACACTGTGCCAACAGACTTGTGTGATGTCCAAACCCGACAATATAAAACTGGCATACTCTGTTTGATTTTCTAAAATTGGCACAGATTAGACGGATTTAAAATTTGCTGTCTCCACACAAATACAATAATAACAGTTATTTTAAAAGAAACACAGTAGTAAGAAATAAACCTCAACTCACCTACAGCTAAAGATTTAACACTACCAGAAAACCTTCCAATATGTCTTTGGTGGCCTGTTCAACAAGACTATATATAAAACCAACTCTATTCACATAGGCCTGACGAGCACAACTGGTTACTGATCTGGGCATGAATTTAAAAGCATGGCAAAATGCCGTCAGTGCTATAGAAACTGCCAGAATAAGATCTCTTGTCCTCTTCTAAACTGCTTCCAGTATTATGGTGATGTTTTGCTCACTCCAGTTTCAGATAATGAAACTGTTTAAAGAGGCCCAGATTTGGCCTTAGATATTTCCTGGCAGACAATACATATTATCTTTGAAATATCAACATAGTGTCTCAGTATTCCTCGATGCTGGGCAACTGGCAAATACTGCAGATGCCTTATACCAAGTTTAGTATTTTATTGGTAAAGATACATTTCATTTTTAATGAGATTTGAGTTTGGCCAGATTAGCACCTAAAATAAATATTCTCTTGTGACTCACTTGGTGGTGACTGTTTCCTAGGGAGTTGGTTGATTCCCTCCTGAGCAATGCTAACTCAAGCCTGATTGGAGGACATTTGTATCCAAGAGTGACTGATGTAGCCTATAAAGATGATAAAGTATACAGAAAGCTTTGTGGAAGTCCTTAATAAAAAAACTCCTGAAGAGTTTTTTTGTTTTTGTTTTTTTAAATCAGTGGACAAAATATGATGACCTTTTCAGATAACTTTCTCCAAAGGTATTCATGAGTATCTAGTAAGAGCATTTTCTTAATTTAGCCTTCATCCCAAGGCTCAAATGGATTCTCCCTTCAAGTAATTTGATACCACGTCCTTCCACTCATTCAGATGAGCTCTTTCCTTGCGTGTAACCTTGAGGGAGAAGCTGGGCAAAGGTCTTCATTCTATTACAACACTATCTTTACTGAGGGTACGTCTACACTACGGGATTATTCCGATTTTACAGAAACCGGTTTTTTAAAACAGATTGTATAAAGTCGAGTGCACGCGGCCACACTAAGCACATTAATTCGGCGGTGTGCATCCATGTACCGAGGCTAGCATCGATTTCCTGAGCGTTGCACTATGGGTAGCTATCCCATAGTTCCCGCAGTCTCCCCCGCCCATTGGAATGCTGGGTTGAGATCCAGTGCCTGATGGGGCAAAAAACATTGTCGCAGGTGCTTCTGGGTACAGCCTCACCCCTCCCTCCGTGAAAGCAGCAGCAGCCAACCGTTTCACGCCTTTTTTCCTGGGTGAACTGTGCAGACGCCATTCCACGGCAAGCATGGACCCTGCTGAGCTCAAGACAGCAATCATGGATGTTTTAAACACCTCGTGCATTATCGTGCAGTCTATGCTGAACCGGGACCTACAAAGCCAGGCGAGGAGGCGGCGGCTACGGCAGCACAGCAACGAGAGTGATGAGGACATGGACACAGAATTCTGTCAAACTGCGGGCCCTTGTGCTTTGGAGATCCTGCTGGTAATGGGGCAGGTTCTAGCCATTGAACGCCGATTTTGGACCCGGGAAACAAGCACAGACTGGTGGGACCGCATAGTGTTGCAGGTGTGGGATGATTCCCAGTGGCTGTGAAACTTTCGCATGTGTAAGGGCACTTTCATGGAACTTTGTGACTTGCTTTCCCCTGCCCTGAAGCGCCAGAATACAAAGATGAGAGTAGCCCTCACAGTTGAGAAGCGAGTGGTGATAGCCCTGTGGAAGCTTGCAATGCCAGACAGCTACCGGTCAGTCGGGAATCAATTTGGAGTGGGCAAATCTACTGTGGGGGCTGCTGTGATGCAAGTAGCCAAAGCAATCACTAAGCTGCTGCTACGAAAGGTTGTGACTCTGGGAAATGTGCAGGTCATAGTGGATGGCTTTGCTGCAATAGGATTCCCTAACTGTGGTGGGGCGATAGATGGAACCCATATGTCTATCTTGGCACCGGAGCACCAGGGCACCCATTACATAAACCGCAAGGGGTACTTTTCCATGGTGCTGCAAGCACTGGTGGATCACCAGGGACATTTCACCAACATCCACGTGGGATGGCTGGGAAGGGTTTGTGACATTCGCGTCTTCAGGAACACTACTCTGTTTAAATGGCTGCAGCAAGGGAATTACTTCCCAGACCAGAAAATAACAGTTGGGGATGTTGAAATGCTTGTTGTGATCCTGGGGGACCCAGCCTACCCCTCGATGCCATGGCTCAGGAAGCCATACACAGGCAGCCTGGACAGTAGTCAGGAGCTGTTCAACTACATGCTGAGCAAGTGCAGAATGGTGGTAGAATGTGCATTTCGCCGTTTAAAGGTGCGCTGGCGCACATTACTGACTCGCTCAGACCTCAGCCATATCAATGTCCCCATTGTTATTGCTGCTTGCTGTGTGCTCCACAATCTCTGTGAGAGTAAAGGGGAGACCTTTATGGCGGGGTGGGAGGCTGAGGCAAATCACCTGGCCGCTGATTACACACAGCCAGACACCAGGGTGATTAGAAGAGCACACCAGGAAGTGGTGTGCATTAGAGAAGCTTTGAAAACCAGTTTAATCACTGGCCAGGGTACAATGTGACTGTTGTGTTTGTTTCTCCTTGATGAACCCCGCCACCCCCGATTGACTCATTCCCTGTAAGCCACCCCCCCCCCCTTCGATCACAGCTTGCTTTCTACGGAAATAAAGTCACTCTCGTTTAAAAATCATGTATTCTTTATTACTTAATTATAAAAAGAGGGAGAGAACTGACAAGGTAGCCCGGGTGGGGTTTGGGAGGAGAATAGTAGGGAAGGAAAAGGCCACTAAAAAAATTTCATAATAATGAGAGCCTTTTGGTTGGGCTGTCCACTGGGGTGGAGTGGGCGGGTGCACGGAGCCTACCCCCATGAGTTCTTACTCGTCTGGTGGGTGAGGAGGCTAAGGAACATGGTGACAGGGGAGGGTGGTTATACAGGGGCTGCAGCGGCACTCTGATCCTGCTGCCGTTCCTGAAGCTCCACCATATGCCGGAGCATGTCAGTTTGATCATGCAGCAGCTCCAGAGTTGCATCCCACCACCGCTGATCTTCCTGCCGCCACCTCTCATCTCAAGCGTCCCTCCTGTCCTCACGTTCATCCCTCCTGTCCTCACGGTCACTGGCATCTTTCCTGTACTTTGCTACCACGTCCATCCACTCATTCAGATGAGCTTTTTCATTGTGGATCACTTCCATGATTTCCGAAAACATTTCTTCTCGCGTCTTTTTTTTCCACCGCCTTATCTGAGATAGCCTTCGGGACGGAGTAGGGAGGCTTGAAAAATTTGCACCTGCGTGAGGGAGGGAAAAAAGGGAGAGAAGTATTTAAAAAGATACATTTTAGAGAACAATGGTCATACTCTTTCACGGTGAACAACACTATTCACCTTACATAGCACGTGTCTTCACTACAAGGTCGCATTTTGCATCTTAATATTGAGTGCCTGCAGCTTTGGTGTTACCGTTGAGTGCTGCTTCTTTCCTGTTAACGTGCAGCAGCAGAAACCACCCCGTGGCTGGCATCATGGAAGATCACTGCTAAACACCCCCTTTCCTCCCCCCCCCCCCCCCCGAACCGTGTGGCTGGTAGCAGGAAAGATCCCTGCTAGCCAAACGCGGAAAAGCTCAGCGCCAATCACGCATCCCCCTTCCCCCCGCTTGGCTACCTGCAGGGAAGGATTTCTTTTAAGCAACAGGCAAACAGCCCAGTAGGAATGGCCATCTCTGTCCCCTTACTGAAATTCCTGAATTTCAACCAGGTTACCATGAATGATATCACTCTCCTGAGTATAACCCAGCGAGATAAAGAACGGATGTTGCTTGAATGCCAGCAATCACCGGGACCATACGCAGCTATGCTTTGTCATGCAAAGATACCAGATTACTTGCTACATGCATGGCGTGGTCAAGTGTCCTACCATGGAGGACGGAATAAAGCAGCGCTGCCCAGAAACCTTCTGCAAAGGCTTTTGGAGTACCTGCAGGAGAGCTTCATGGAGATGTCCCTGGAGGATTTCCGCTCCATCCCCAGACATGTTAACAGACTTTTCCAGTAACTGTACTGACCGCGACTGCATCCCAAGTCCTCAGGGCAAATTAATCATTAAAAAACACTTGCTTTTAAACCATGTCTTATATTTACAAGGTACACTCACCAGAGGTCCCTTCCATGGCTTCATTGTCTGGGATAGTTGCTTGGGAGGGTAATTCCATCAGGGTGAGAAAAAGCTCCTGGCTGTTGGGGAGAACGGAGTGCTGTGTGCTCTCTACAAGCTCGTCCTCCTCTTCCTCCTCATCTTCCCCGTCCGCAGAATCCTCAGCCATGGCTGCAATTACCACCCCCACCTCGGAATCCATGGACAGGGGTGGGGTAGTGGTAGCGGACCCCCCTAGAATTGCATGCAGCTCAGCATAGAAGCAGCATGTTTTTGGCCCTGCCCCGGACTTTGTTTGCTTCTTTGGTTTTCTGGTAGGCTTGTCTGAGCTCCTTAACTTTCACACGGCACTGTACTGAGTCCCTGGTGTGGCCTCTCTGCATCATGGCCTTGGAAATTTTTTCAAATGGTTTTTTCATTTAGTCTTTTGGAATGGAGTTCTGTTAGCACGGAATCCTCTCCCCATACAGTGATCAGATCCAGTACCTCCCGTGCAGTCCATGCTGGAGCTCTTTTTCGATTCTCAGGAGACTGCATTGTTACCTGTGCTGATGAGCTCTGCGTGGTCACCTGTGCTGGTGAGCTCTCCACGCTGGCCAAACAGGAAATGAAATTCAAAAGTTCGCGGGGCTTTTCCTGTCTACCTGGCCAGTGCATCCGAGTTCAGATGGTTTTCCAGAGCAGTCACAATGGTGCACTGTGGGATAGCTCCCGGAGGTCAATACCGTCGAATTGCGGCCACACTAACCCTAATCCGACATGGCAATACCGAGTTGAGCGCTACTCCCCTTGTCGGGGAGGAGTACAGATATTGGATTTAAGAGCCCTTTATATCGATATAAAGGGCTTCATTGTGTGGACAGGTGCAGCGTAAAATTGGTTTAACGCTGCTAAATTTGGTATAAACGCGTAGTGTAGACCAGGCCTGGGATTCCATCCATTTGGGTTAGCTACGTATGTGAAGATAAAACAGGATAGCATATCGAAAATGTTCTGAATCCACAAGAACTGAAGAGCATTTAGCAGCTTTGGTAGTGATTGACAGATTATTAGGTGAGTAATTTATTGCAGGATTAAGGGAGAGAAATCTGAGATAATTCCTTAAACTAGGTAAGAAGCAACCTTCATTTATGCTTTGTGATAATAAGGCAGAGGTAATAAGAAGCAAAAAATGACTGATCACCTGTTTTGTTTTGTTTTTTTAGAAAGGTGGTTGTTGACAAAAAGTGGAAAACATGGCATGGGATTAAGCTTTGGATACAGCTCCCTTCTTTTAAGATTAATAGAAACATTGAATGCAAACAGGAGAAATTAACAAAGAAGTAACTTTCTTCTGTGAGACCGTCTCTCTTAACTCTAGTGTAAGAGATAATTGAAATGAAAGCAGACCTTCTGATAGCCAAGATGGAACCATAATTTGTCATAGGTATGGATGAGGTAGGACTTATTGCCAGGAAACATGACCTGTGAAATACAAAAGCCCTATTATGAGTTGTCAGAGGAGAATGAGAAGATAGGGTTATCCTAAGAGGAGTCAGGAATATATTGTGGATTCTCTGCAGACTTCACTAATAAGTCTTACAGCCAAGACAAATGCCTGAGACTGAAAAAAGATGGAGAACTTGAGTAAGGCACATATTCAGCAGTGCTAGCCCAACAAGGTGATGGCCAAGACTCCAAAGCAAAGTGATCAAAGTTCAAATGGATAACACTGTTAGGGTAAATGAGAAATTGCAAAAGAATATGCTAGAGAGGCAGAACAGTCTCCTAGTAGAAACTCAGAGTTCTTGCAGTGAATCAGAAAGACTGCAAGCGGTTGAGCAGGAGTGAATCATGACCAGTAAGAAAATGCAACTCTGTACCCCCAGAATACCAGCTAGTTTCATCGGACAGTAGTGCAGTCAGATCTTCCACAGTTGCAAATCAAAAAGAAGAGAGCTGGAATGCAGGAGTCCAGGAATGGTTGGTTAGCAAGGGTAGATAAGTAGAAAATGGAAACTTCAGCAAGATGCACAACAAGAAAAAGTGAATGTTATAAAAGAGACCATAATTAGCAGCATATAAGATTGTTGGAAAAGTATTCCTTCTTTATACTGTGGAAATATTTAGCATTTAGCTCATATAAATCCATTTAAGTTGACTAGTAATCTATCAGTTGTTGCAGTCTTACTACTTGCAGCAAGCTGGAAAAAGCAAGCAGCTCCAAAAATAGAACAACGAAACTTATCTGAGAGATAATGCTGCTGGAGAGACTGACAAGCATTAAGATGACTTAGTTGAATATCCCATCATATGAAAATCTTTTCCTTTTTAAGAGGAAAATATTCAATCATAAGTTAGAGATATTTGGAAGAAGTTGCTGTATATTAAAGTAGTGTCTGTGGATCTTTTTTAAAAAGGTGATATGAAAGATTAGATTTGTGAATTTTATATATAATACTAATAGAATTTAATTGGAAATGTATTTAGATTTCTTCCTAAGAAGTCCTTTAGTTGTGTAACTTTCTTCTGTGTGCATATATATATAAATTTAGTTGTATAAAATTAAGAAAATAATTTAAGTTACAAGGAAGGTATTGTTCATCAGATATCAACAGCTCTGGCACAGTTAGCATCAAAGGCTACAGGAACTGACAAAACTTGAGTGGAAGACTAAAGACAAAACAAGAGAAAATTAGGAAGAACATAAATGAAGTTTAGCAAACAAAGAGTGTGTACCTGTTATAGCTGAAAGAAAAGGACTTGAAATAACATGCCTATTGAGAACTGGATAAGCTACTGGAAGAAGAGCCTAAGTACAATGTTTGGTTTTGATTTTAACCATACCAAGTCTTCTAAACCAAACTAAACCACTGTTGGTATTGAAAAAATCATCATTCAGAACCATGGAAATATACCACCACAGAGGCAAAAGGAACAAACAAACAATCTAATGGGAAATCAAAGCCTAATTTCACTGCTGACTGTGGACCTGGTATTAGCACTAGGCAAGAACAATGGTGAGCAAGAACAATAAATAGGATGCAAGAGTTCTAGAGCGGTTAAGAGTCAAACTCAGACACTCCAGTTTTGGGCAGACCAGAGATGGACAAGAACACGGAATACAACACAGGAACCCACTGAAAACTTTTTATTTGACAGACTACTCTAAAGAATAGGCAAACGGGTATATATAAAGTCCTCATCCAAGTCAACTACAGCAAAAAGCAAGAATCACTAGGAATCTGAAGGGGACTGCCATACAGATCCTTAAAGATTCCCTCTTCATGTTATACTTCTGTATCAATTGGTCCTGCTTTGAGCAGGGGGTTGGACTAGATGACTTCCCGAGGTCCTTTCCAACCCTGATATTCTATGATTCTATCAGTTTGAGAGGCAAATACCTCAGATTACAAAGGGGAGGGCAATGAGAAGAGAGAGAGAGAGAGAAAAACTGTGGTATCCGATGGCTAGAGAACTGTTCAACTTATGACCAAGGGCTGGAGGTTATGGCTACAATTTTAAGATCTTTATTTGAGAGTTTGTGTATTTAAATTAATGTAGAAAGAAACAACATAATAGAAGAATGAAAGGCTTCACTTTCAACAGTGAGATAAATGAAAAATTAAAAGAGAATCTATCCACAGAGCAGTGCTCTTATCCCATTTGGTGTAGGTACAGACATATAAACAGGAAGGGTTGGATGGTTTTCCTTGAGAAGGGACAGAATGTCTGGGACAGTTGGGAGTGACAGTTGGAGAGATCCAAAGAAAGTACAGTGAGCAGCAGGCACTGCTCCCCACACACTGGAGAGAGATGGGGAAGAAAAGTTAAAGATAGCCAGGTAAAGTATGTGAGCCTATATGAAGTGTCCCTATGGGCAATGCAGATATACCTCCTTCCTAGTCTACCCTACAGACACTGCACAAACTCATAGTGCACCCTCTTTTTCAAGTTTGTCTTTAACAAAGAAATCAATAACATTCATCTCAAACCTTCAGCATGGGCTTAGCTGCTCCTAAAGAGTCCTCTCTCATCACAGTTCAATTCCTTCCTTCCAGGAAGCCCCTCCCAATTCTCTTATATTCAGATTGAATGAGTCACTGACCATAATGAGTCAATTTTATCCTTTCTCCAGCCAGACTGATACCTGTTAACAGGGTAACACTGCCAATTTGTACAAACAAATTGTTTCATATCTGTCTATAATGAGATATCTTGCACCTTCCTTTGAAGCATCTTGACCCACTGATCTGATCTTGTATGGCCATTCCTTTTTTGACACTTTGGTCTCTAAGTGATTCATCCTAATTACATAAATTGTAGGTCAGGGAAGGTGTCCCCACTTTATCCTCAGTGGTGAAGAAGGGGGCAAATAAATCATTTAGGTTCAATGACTTCTCCTCCTTAATTGCTACCTTAACTCTCTTGCACTCCACGTCTCCCACTGATTCTCTCACAGGCTTTCTGTTTCTGAAATACTTAAAGGATGTTGTATTTGTTTTTGTCATTGGCTATTTGTTCTCAACAGTCTTATTTCCATCTTATTTGTGCCTGCCATAATTTATGCTCCTTTTCTATTGGCTTCACTTGGGCCAAATTTCCAATTTCTTCAAAAATACCTGTTTGGCCTGAATAATACCCTCACCTGGGGCTCAGTCCTGTTCTCTCTCATTCAAAATCTACATGAAACCATTGGGGAGCTTGTGAGAAAACATATCTTGAAGCTCCAGCAATGTGCAGATAGCACCTTGCTCTACATTAGCTTTACTGCAGATTTAAAGACCATCATTTCCAAATCAGCACCCAGATCTTCTGTAATATTTTTTATTTTACAGCTATTAGTTTCACAGTATTCTTACGCCCACTCATCTGTCTACCTAGCCTCATTTTATGAGGAGCTGCTTTTAAATAGTTTCTCTGTTTCTTGACGTGTATAGTGAATTCATTTTGGTTCATGGTTTTTGTGTATTTATTTTTTTAAATGGTACAACCATAATGCTTTATTTTTGTAACTGATTTGAATGGGGAGCTCTTGCTTTGTGTGCATTTCAGGAACTGGCTGGAAAGTTCTAGAAACTCAAGCAATGCATGAAGTAGCAAATGACAGCATAAGATCAGTAGTGTATAGTTTTCAATGAAACTACCTTTACCTTAGAGGGCCAAAAAGCTTTGAGCAAGGGCAGTCTGTCCCTTTTTGACACCAAATCTTCAAAGATATTTCAATTTATGTAACATCTGAATGTGTAGAGTTCAGAGTTTCAGGCAATTATGAGAGGAGGGGGAGAGGAGTTTTTTCAGGGCCAATGTTGGGACAAGAATAAATGTCTATAAAATGGCCATCAATAAGTTTAGGCTTGACATTAGGTGAAGGTTTCTAACTATCAGAGGAGTGAAGTTCTGGAAGAGCCTCCCAAGGGGAGTAGTGGGGGCAAAACCCCTCATGTTTAAAGACCGAGGTTGATAAGTTTATGGAGGGGATGGTATGAGAAGTTGCCTACAATGGCATATGGCCCATCTGCTATTAGCAGATATCTCCAATGGCTGGAGATGCAACACTAGAGGGGGAGGGCTCTGAGTTACTACAGAGAATTCTTTCCCAAGTATCTGGCTGATGAGTCTTACCCACACGCTCAGGGTCTAATTGATCACCATATTTGTGGTCATGAAGGAATTTTCTCCTAGGTCAGAGTGACTTTAGGAGTTTTTTCCCCACCTTCTGCAGTGTGGGGTATGGGTCACTTGCTGGTTTGAATTGGAGTAAATAGTGGATTCTGTGTAACTTGAAGTCTTTAAATCAAGATTTGAGGACTTACAGTAACTCAGCCACAGGTTGTGAGCCTATTACAGAAGTGGGTGGGTGAAGTTCTATGGCCTGCAATGTACAGGAGGACAGTAACTAGATGATCATGATTGTCCTTCCTGGTCTATGCGACATTGGCATTGAGATAATTATGAAATGTTGGGCAGAGTTTTAGTGTTGCAGCCATTACTACTGCAATAGGGTATTCGGGACCAGTCATCCTTAGTTACATATTAAGATGGAATTACTCCTGATTGCATCCAGTTTGTCTCTTGGATGTTTTGACCTCTCAATATTGTTCCATACAAAGAAGATATAGAAATCTTGCTCTGCTGGAGTTGGAGCCACATATGGAATAGTTCTAAATTGTGGCACGATTGAGCAGGATACAGTGTGGCAGATCCTCAGCCACGAAGTACCCTGAAATCAATGGAGCTACGAAATTTACACCAGCTAAAGATCTGTTCTGAAGACTCTTCCTCTTTCCACCACCCCTGCTAATTGGTTCTGCTGAAGCCTAAATTGTTCAAGTTTGTTCAGAATACTGATGGAATCCTCAATCCTTTCACTGGTTTCTGGCCTGAGATTAGATTGATTTGTAATCTCTTCATTAGTTGTTTAAGAGTCTGAATGAGCTGTCATAAAGTTACATTAACTATCTTTTAGGTGTTCCTGATCAAACTCTGTTCTTCCTTGGCTGTACCTTTGACTATATTGCAGACTCTATTGACCATCTGTTTTTATTTTTTATGCTCTGCATCTCTGGCATTAATTGTCCGGTTGGTCAAGCTCTGCTGAATCACTTTTATCAATCACCTGAAATCCTCTCTCCTCTGTCAAATCCCCAATTAATTGCAATGTTTATTTAGTGTCATATTTTGTACTACTGTAAACTATTCCAAGTTTACAAATTATCAAATTACAGGAAAGATGCCAGTGAACGTGAGGACAGGAGAGACACCCGAGATGAGAGGTGGCGGCAGGAAGACCGGCAGGAAAATCAGAGGTGGCGGCAGGAAGATCAGCGGTGGCGGGATGCAACTCTGGGGCTGCTGCGTGATCAAACTGACATGCTCCGGCGTCTGGTGGAGCTTCAGGAACGGCAGCAGGATCACAGATTGCCGCTGCAGCCCCTGTATAACCACCCTCAACCCTCACCATGTTCCACATCCTCCTCACCCAGACGTGTAAGAGCACGTGGGGGGAGGCTCCGTGCAACCGCCCACTCCACCCCCGTGGACAGCCCAACCAGAAGGCTGTCATTAATGTGAAATGTTTTACTGCCATTCTCCATCCCTCCTATCCTCCTCCCAAACCACACCCTTACTTCTCTCCCTCTTTTTATAATGAATTAATAAATAAATCATGATTTTTAAAATATAGTGCCTTTATTTGCATAAGTAAGCTGTACTCGAAGGGGGAGGGTGAGTTGCTTACAGGGAATGAGTCAATCAAGGGGGGTGGGTGTTCATCAACAAACACAGCAGTCACACTGTACCCTGGCCATTGATTGAAGCTCGTTTTCAAAGCTTCTCTGATGCGCACCGCTTCCTGGTGTGCTCTTCTAATCTCCCTGGTGTCTGGCTGCGCTTAATCAGCGGCCAGGTGATTTGCCTCAGCCTCCCACCCTGCCATAAAGGTCTCACCCTTACTCTCACAGAGATTGTGGAGAATACAGCAAGCAGCAATAACATAGGGGACATTGTTTTGGCTGAGGTCTGAGCGAGTCAGTAATGTGCGCCAGCGCGCCTTTAAACGGCCAAATGCACATTCCACCACCATTCTGCACTTGCTCAGCCTGTAATTGAACAGATCCTGACCACTGTCCAGACTGCCTGTGTATGGTTTCATGAGCCATGGCATCAAGGGGTAGGCTGGGTCCCCCAGGATCACAACAGGCATTTCAACATCCCCAACTGTTAATTTCTGGTCTGGGAAGTAATTCCCTTGCTGCAGCCGTTTAAACAGAGTAGTGCTTCTGAATACGCGAGCGTCATGAACCCTCCCTGGCCATCCCACGTGGATGCTGGTGAAACGTCCCTTGTGATCCACCAGTGCTTGCAGCACCATGGAAAAGTACCCCTTCCGGTTTACGTACTGGGTGCCCTGGTGCTCCGGTGCCAAGATAGGGATATGGGTTCCATCTATCGCCCCCCCACAGTTAGGGAATCCCAGTGCAGCAAAGCCATCCACTATGGCCTGCACGTTTCCCAGAGTCACAACCTTTCGTAGCAGCAGCTTAGTGATTGCTTTGGCTACTTGCATCACAGCAGCCCCCACAGTAGATTTTCCAACTCCAAATTGATTCCCGACTGTCTGGTGTTGCAAGCTTCCACAGGGCTATCGCCACTCGCTTCTCTACTGTGAGGGCTGCTCTCATCTTGGTATTATGGCGTTTCAGGGCAGGGGAAAGCAAGTCACAAAGTTCCATGAAAGTGCCCTTATGCATGCGAAAGTTTCGCAGCCACTGGGAATCGTCCCACAGCTGCAACACAATGCGGTCCCACCAGTCAGTGCTTGTTTCCCGGGCCCAAAATCGGCGTTCAATGGATAGAATCTGCCCCATTACCATTAGGATCTCCAAAGCGCAGGGGCCCGCGGTTTGAGAGAATTCTGTGTCTACGTCCTCATCACTGTCATCGCCGCGCTGCCGTATCCGCCTCCTCCTCGCCTCGGTTTGAAGGTCCTGGTTCACCATATACTGCACGAGAGTGCGTGAGGTGTTTAAAACATCCACGATTGCAGTATTGAGCTGAGCAGGGTCCATGCTTGCTGTATTATGGCGTCTGCACAGTTCACCAAGCAAAAACGCGAAACGGTTGTCTGCTGCTTTCAGGGAGGGAGGGGTGAGGCTGTACCCAGAACCACCCGTGACAATGATTTTTGCCCCATCAGGCACTGGGATCTCAACCCGGAAATTCCAAGGGGCGGGGGAGGCTGTGGGAACTATGGGATAGCTACGGGATAGCTACCCACAGTGCAACGCTCCAGAAATCGACGCTAGCCTCGGACCGTGGACGCACACCACCGATTTAATGTGATTAGTGTGGCCGCATGCACTCGGTTTTATACAATCTGTTTTGCTAAACCGGTTTATGTAAAATCGGAATAATCCCGTAGTGTAGACGTACCCTCAGAGTAGTTAAGCTCTGGAATAGGCTGCCAAGGAATGTCGTGGAATCCCCATTATTGGAGGTTTATCAGACAGGATGGACAAACACCTGTCCTAGATAGGACCAGGTGAACCTCTATCTCTGTGCAGGAAGCAGAGTTTGACGACTTTGTGAGGTCCCTTCCAGCTCTACATTGCTGGGTCATAGACTTGTAGCAGTGTATCACCTATTGTACCAAAACACATGGACAGTTCTAGCACCCAAGGTATAGGTATTTGACCTACCAACTGTCATAAATAACTCAAGGCAAGGCCCATATACTCCATAATTTCATGGCTGTGGCAAGTTCTATGATAGGTGGGAACAACACCATCTCAATGTGCTACTAACTTTGCATCTTAATGACAATTTAAGTGTTAGCATTAGCTGTCTTACTGCCTACCATTTCAAACAGGCATACAGCTAATGTTAATAATTAACAATCTGCACAGTGCTGTGAATGTTTCATTATAAAAATACTCAATATTATTAATACTTGTATCCAAAACTGCCTTGTACACCTTCCCAGGTGTCAACAGCATTGCCCCCTTTACTTAGTTGTCAAAACCTCCAGCTTCCCCAACTATTTCTACAACCTAGTTACCAAGTTACAGTTTAAAAAAAAAAAAGAAATTCTGCAGCACACAAACATATTTCATTTGTGGATTGGATTCAATTTAACTAATACTTAGTAAAAGCCTCAATATTTTCATTTTTTCTGAAGTTGCCAATGTCTGACATCAGCTGCATTGGAGTGCCATAGGATCCAGCAGCATTCTTTCCCTTCACAATCTCATATCCTTAAGAGTTCCTGACCTTCCCTCGTTCCACCCAACACATGGGATGCATTTGTTTTCACTTTTTTATACTTCCCTTATTTTACCAGTGGCCAGATAATCTTGCCATCTGAACACAGTCTGGTTGGGCCTGCACTATCTTTTTTTTTTTAAGGGAAAGTCTAATTGGGCCTGTTGACCCCACACACCATAAAGGCTAGCTGGCAGGCACTCCCCATAGAAACAGGACCCAGAAACTCTTCCACTGCATGCTGCTCCTGGGCAAGAGTACACACGCAAGCTGCCCACTAAAGGAACTTGAAGCGAGTCTCACAGGCTACTTCTGAAGATATCAGAAGTAATAGGAGGACACTGGGTGATGGGTTCGGTCACAGAGATCCCCTTGAGACTGTCACCTGATGTGCTGAGACTACCTCTGAGCCCATTTTCTCTGCCAGTTTGGGACTCTAGAATGCTGCCTTGTTGAGCTAGACATGACAGTCTGCTCCAGCACAGACCCAGGCTCTGAACCATGCCTCCGAAGCTGCAGACTTAACTGAAAACGGCTTAAGAAGCACTCCTGTCTCCAGTACCCAGACACCCAATTCCCAGTAGGATCCAAACCCCAAATAAATCTGTTTTACTCTATATAAAGCTTATACAGGGTAAACTCATAAATTCTCCACCCTCTATAACACTATTAGAGAGATATGCACAGCTGTTTTCTCCCCCAGGTATTGATACTTACTCTGGGTTCATTAATAAGAAAAAAGTGATTTTATTAAGTATAAAAAGTAGGAGTTAAGTGGCTCCAAGTAATAACAGAAAGAACAAAGTTAAGTTACCAAGCAAAATAAAACAAAACAGCGCAAGTCTAAGCCTAATATATTAAGAAACTGTTTATGGATGAAATCTCACCCCCAGAGATGTTCCAATAAATGTCTTTCACAGACTGGACTCCTTCCTAGTCTGGGTCCAGCAATCACTCACACCCCTGTAGTTACTGTCCTTTGTTCCAGTTTTTTTCATGCATCTCTTTGGGGTGGAGAGGCCATCTCTTAAACCAGCTGAAGACAAAATGGAGAGGCTTCCAGGGCCTTTTATATTCTCTCTCTTGTGGGCAGAAACCCCTTTGTTCTTCTGTGCAAAATCACAGCAACAAGATGGAGTTTGTAGCCACCTGGGCAAGTCACATGACCATGAATGATTCAGCTTTTTACAGGCTGATGCCCTTGTTTGCATGTTAGTTTGAACGTTCCCAGGAAAGCTCAGATGTGGACTGGCGTCTCCCAAAGTTCATTGTTAGTTAAGTACTCCCAATTACTTGAATGGCCCCTTCACAATATATTGGCCAAACCTCCCTTTTGTATTTCCTACAGCGAACACTTCAAATCCAAGCATAGAGCCAATGCTCATAACTTCAGATATAAAAATGATATATACATATGAATACGACGAATATAATCAGTAGATCATAACCTTTGCAAAGATATGTTATACGGCATATCTAGCACAAAGCATATTCCAGTTTGCTCATATTTACACTTATAAGCATATTTCCGTAAACATATAGAGTGCATATGTCCATGAACCTATAGAGTGCAACATCACACACTGGCCTCTCTCTTCAAGATCAGCTTCCCCAGCAGGTAAGAGGGAAAGCGTGAGTGATCATTCTTTTTCTAACTGGTCCATGGATTCTTATTGAAGGGACAATTGTTGTGGCAGGTAGGAAGGAGGCAGAGAATTGCAGGACAGCCTGTGGTGTGCTAGTTATGTGGATCACTAAAATACTTCAGTCTCCAGGACTGGCAAGTCAATACTTTACAGAAGCATTAAATTTCCTTTTAGAAGGTTGCCTTGTATTTTTTTTTTTTTTTTTTTTTTTTTTTTTGGTAAGGGATGCCCATAGACGATTGTGGAATCTGTTCTCCAGGAAAAAAAAAAACTTGGAATACAAGTCACAGATCTTCACCCTCACAAATTCAGCCAAAGACCAGAGCTTTTAACCACTGACAACTCAGTTGCAGTCCAGATTATATACATAAACACACACCACGCGTCCACGTAGTGTATGAAATACACTATTCAGCTGCATTCATACACCATACAGCAATATAGCGTATACTTAGTAAATGATGGTAAAGATACCTAAACTGCTGCTTCTTTCAATACATACTTGCAGTATTTTATTTCAGTTCAAGAATACACTAACTGTAGGACAATAGCTCAACCCAAATGCAGAACATAAATAATAAAACTTTGAAGAGTTGCTTTCGTTGTATGTTTACTGATCTGTTAGGTGTAATTAAAGATGTGCACTTGCTTTCTCACTGAAAGAAGGGATGAACATTATTAAATACCATCCTTTTGTTCGTGTTGCATTTTGTGTAGATTTATGTATGTAGGAATAAAACCTTTAAAATCTTAGAGTATATTAGGAGTTAATCTCAAAAATAGTATTGTAATTTGCAGTCTGCCCTCCGTTTTGAATGCAGAATCACTTCACTGAAAGGAATGTTAAAAGCAACCACTGGGCACTGAAAAAAAGAACATGGTATGTGATCAAAAATGTAAACTTCACACTTGGGGCCAATTTTTCTAAAGAGACCTTTGAATTTGTGCCTGTAGGATTGCAAAAGCACTGGTTCTCACGAACCAAACCAGAATCTGCTCACAAGAAAATTCAGTAGTTGATCACACAACCGTTAGATCTGCATATGCAACTTCACAGGTGCAGGTTCAGCAGCCAGTTGGCCAGTGAGATTTGTGTTCCACTTAAAAGGCCTGTTTTCTGTTGTCCGGCTACTGCTTTAGCTATGTGCTTCATGTCCCCTTCTTTTTTTCTTCAGGGATTTGCAAAGATGATAATCTCCAACATCTTCCACCCGTGAAAATCTGATTCTTTACTATCATTGTCTCTTTTTAACTGATGGTGTTGCGAACTGAGTAAATTTGAGAAAGCAAATAATTCGCGCCTTTCATGAAGTGCTGACTTTTCCTGCCAGCACACTCTTGAAAAATCTCAATTTGTACTGAAAAGTGAGAGAACCCTTCTTTTTAAGCTCAAATATTCCCTTATGACTTTTTTAAGTTTTACATTTTTCAGTCCTTTCACAGGGGTATTAATTTCTCTTTTTCAACTGAGGGCTGCTAAAATCAGATATAGATTAATATGGACTTTTTTATACTAATAAAATGAAGGTGAGAAAGACGACATGTCACACACTCTGGTGTTGGAACAATTTTTATAGTGGGGGCGCTGAAAGCCATTGAACCAAACTGTAAACCCTGTTTATGATGGAAACTACTTCAAGCCAAGATGTACTGCTGCACCCCCAGCCTCCCCGGTGTCACATGGTGATTACCTTGTGATTTATTTGCTTTCCTCTTAGTCCGTATAAGAGGGTAGTTATAGTTTAGGAAATAAAGTCTTTCCAAATGGTGGTGGTGGGTTTTTGTTTTGTTTTGTTTTTTGCAACAGGTGGAAGGCGTTTAAAAAATTGTTATTGGATGATGGAATAACGCTGCGGTTGCCTTTGACAGGCAGTATAAATGTACATTAGCTTCCCATATAGGCCTGCATTTAATTTCATAGCATGAAAGTAACTAGCATAACATCAATGAGACTTTCTGAAAAAAGACTCAAAGATGTAAATATTACGTTTAATAATCAAAGCACTTTTTTAAGAGCACAACTTAATTTTCCTGACACTTCCACCAGATAAGCCAACTTTTGATCTCCCCAAAAGTAATACAACATTGGAGAGTGTCTCTTTAAATTAATTTATAAAATAAGTCAGAACTGTGGGTGTCTTTGATCTGCTCCTCTCTGGTAGAGAAGAAATTTCAGAAGAGAAGAACATGTTGCTAGGCAACAGTGTGCAGCAGAATGGAACTTGTGGAAATCAGGGAAGGGGGGGGAGGAGGCAAAAGGGATGAATGGTCCAAAATTACAAAAGGGAGAGAGAAGCAGCAATGTATGAAAAAAAATAAAGCTCTAGAAAACTTATCTGGAAAAAACAGATAAATGGAAGGGTTTAGAGGATTACACAATCTCACTTTCCACTGACAAAGAATTTAAAATTAGGGGGGAAAAACCTGGGATAGACAAAGCATGTTGAAGTGGCTTCAGTACAGGTTTGCACTAGAAGGGGACCCGTCGTTTTATTTTTAAACTGGGCAAATGTAGTCAAGACTAATCTAATCATAATTAACTTGATTCACATTGCACTTTTCATCCACAGATCTCAAATAACTTCAAAGAGAAAAAGAATTACAGCCATTTTACAGACTGCGAAACTGAAGTACAGGGCAGTTAAATGACTTACCCAAAGTTGGATAGAGAGTCAGGGCAGAGTTTTCAATAGAACCCAGATTTTCTAACTGATGTCTATATGTTTAGATGCAAAACATCATTGGTAACATGAGTAAAGATATGAATTAGGAAAAGTATTAACTTAGAGTTACTAATATCTCCATAATCAATCTAACTATGCCACATGTAATCTGTGCTAACAGTGTGTCTGTCTGTCCCCCTTTAGTGGCTAGTCCTCAGAGGTTTGAATCTGCTACAATATTTGAGGCTGGTGCTTTTAGATCTAGAAGTCTTGGGTTCAGTAGTTGCCACTGCTGCCCCTATCCAGGGGCATTATGTTGCACGTGCAAGGGACAAGAGGGTAATGAAAATAGAGTCTAAGACAAACATTGAACATTGGCCAATATTTCCTGATTATGAGGATCCAGATCCTCCGGTATAATCAAACTGGACAGTCAGTAGGTGGAATGCAAAAGTGACTTGATGCTCTCACATGGATTGCTCTGATCCTGGTGCTGCTTTGCACACACCACGGTCCCTGTATTTTGTTGGAACAGCCTTACAACTGCTCTAGCTTACATTGGCGTTTAATGACTAAAGGACACTAAAATCACAGCCCAAGACTGGCAATGGCTGAGGGGCATATTGACCATGCCGCCTTTTCTGTAGCCACACCCATGTGCTCCTCTTATGCGATCAGTGAGGAGGGTGTGAGGTATACGAGTTCCTATATGGGCTCTACGCCACTGCACAATCATCCTCTTACGAGGGTGATCCTCACAGGGCCTGCTAAGCCTGGTTTACACCAAGTTATGCCAGCAGGGCAGAGCAGACCATCTACAGCAGGGGTAGGCAACCTACAGCACATGTGCCAAAGGCGGCATGCAAGCTGATTATCAGTGGCACTCACACTGCCCGGATCCTGGCCACCGGTCTGGGGGGGCTCTGCATTTTAATTTAATTTTAAATGAAGCTTCTTAGACATTTTAAAAACCTTATTTACTTTACATACAACAATAGTTTAATTATATATTATAGACTTATAGAAAGAGACCTAACAACATTAAAATGTATTACTGGAATGCGAAACCTTAAATTAGAGTGAATAAATGAAGACTCGGCACACCACTTCTGAAAGGTTGCTGACCCCTGATCTACACTGTACCTAAGTATAGGGCTAAATCCTTAAAGAAGGAAACTGCTGTAAAAATTGTATATGGGGAGGATGAGAGCTAGAAATGGCCTAAGTACAGATCATTTAATCATAATGTCTTGCTAATGATGGAAAATGTGATTTCCTATGTTCTGTGTATTTTGTACTATTGATCTTAAGATTATGTTGACATTTCTTAATATCTGTTTCTTTAATGTCTTATTTGTCTGTGATTTAGGACTCAACATATCATTCAGAAGGATCCTTAACTGCTTTATAAATTATCCATATTTCACCCGGCACTGCTTTACAGCTCATTCTGGGGTGGAATGCAGCAACTGATTAGAGCATTTAAATACCTTATAAGCACAAGTTAAAGAATCACCTCTACTTTCAATAATTCGTTGCCTATCCCATTTCCTCTCTGTGTTCCAATTATTACTAACATTAGCCTATTATTAAAAACTGGAAGACTATCCTTTGAAAGGAGTGCTCATTTATGTTTGTACAGTAACAGAAATAAGAATTGTCACTGTGAAACCTTATTAAAAGCCAAGTTTCTTGGGACACTGCACTTCAGGAATATTGTATGAACACTAATGACTCAGGGTATGTCTACACTACCCGCCGGATCGGCGGGCAGCAATCGATTCAGCGGGGATCAATTTATCACGTCTTTTCTAGACGCAATAAAATCGACACACCCCCCCCGCCGAGCCCTCTCCTGTCGACTCCTGTACTCCAGCACCATGAGAGGCGCAGGCAGAGTCGACAAGGGAGCGGCAGCAGTCGACTTACCATGGTAAGTCGATCTAAGTACGTCAACTTCAGCTACATTATTCACGTAGCTGAAGTTACTTAACTTAGATCGATTTCCCCTCCCCCCCGTGTAGACCAGGACTAAAGCTATGTCTACACTACCGACCTTACAGTGGTACTGCTGTGCCTCTGCAGCTGCGCTGCTGTAAGCTCACTCACTGGCATAATTAAACCATCCCCAATGAGCAGTGGTAGCTATGTTGGCAGGAGACACTCTCCTGCCAACATATTACTGGCCACATGGGTGCTTTTGTCGGTGAAACTTATGTTTGTCAGGGGTGTGGTTTTTATCACACCCCTGACTGACAAAAGTTTTGCTGACAAAAGTGCTAGTGTAGACAATGCCTAATACTTGGATACGAGAAGGATTTCTCATCATGGAAAAGATATGGAGTGAAATCTAGCCCCACTTAAGTCAATGGGGCTTGGATTTCACCCCTGGTCTTTGACTGTTTTCCATATTTTCAATGGCTTTATGACATGTAATATGATATTTTAGGGATATTTAATTCAAATGTAATACATGTCACACTTGTATAGTGTTAAGTGTTCTAAGTTTGTAAACACACACATCAAAATTAGAGGGCTGAGCCTAAATTCTCAGAGGCAAATCATTTCAGTGGTTCTAATCATCCTATTTCATGATTCAGGTTTATGGGCATGAAACCTAAGTTATAGAAAGGAGAAAACAGAACCAGTACCCATTTTACAGCATTGAGAGTCCTTAATTCAATAAAGCAATGGAAAGATTTTACTTCCATCAGCAGATCAGAAGGAAGAGACTGTTGTACTATTGTCATAACTAGATACTGTTTTATAACTTTTTCCCCCCTCTCATTTAACTTTGGTTTGGATGGTATACCAAAGAAACTTTCAAATTACAAAGAAAAGGTAGATAAAAATATCCAAGCAAATCTGATAGGTCCACAACTAACCCAATAGTGATTATTACAATAAAAATTGTTATGGATTAAGACTGTGTAAACTTTGTTACTCAAATTTTTATTTATTTATTTATTTAGCATCTTTTAAATGAGATGGATTTTATGATGCAGATAGAAGCACAGGACTTGTTTGAAGTGTTGCTAGTTGAAACACACTCTATTGACTCTAGTATATGTTAGCTCTCAAAGATACAATACCATCAACTGTTCTTTACTGAAGCATTTAATACCAAATAAGCAGTTTTGCTGACTGCTGATCTAGAGCAAAAATGAGTCTAGCAACACAGCCATGTAGAAAAGAAGTCTTCCCTTTGCCTGCATTTACAATACTTTTTACATATGTAGTGACTTTTGCTTGTTAGATCAAATGATATCTGTGGAACTGAGATGATTATCATAACCTTAATGATGCTTGTCATTAAAAAAATAAAGGTACTTTACTCCCATTGAAGAAAAGCAAGTTAAAATATCCTGGTCTGTTCAAGCAGCCAAAGAGAATTGTGCAAGGCTGACAGAGTTTCAAATATAGCAGGATCAAGTGAGATTTACATTGTTCTGTCTGTGCTGGAGTATACTAAAATAGGTTGGAGGATATTATGATATGGTACTTGGATGAAAGTGGTAATCAAGTTACCTAGGAAGATACCTGGAAAAAAAATGTGGAGCAGGTGTCAAGTACCCAAACTTCTTACCAGAAAATCACTGCCTAGAGATAGATTTGAAGATGGAAAATGAAAATACAGAAGCATCAGAAGCACCACTCACCTGAGAGCTAGGTTTACCATAAACACACTTGGCTGTGATGTGGACTTTCCTAATATCTCCCTGCCCTAATTCAACAACTGATATAAGGATGCTAATCTAATGGTTCAAAGCATCCTTCATGCCATCTAGTTCTCTGTTTGGCACACCAGTGCTTGAGTATTTATTTGCTGGAGAGCCAGCAGCTAGTGTCAATATCAGGGTCATCCCCAGAGGAAGAGTGTTGTCCATGTCCTCTGGCATTAGTTATAAGGATAACCTTACTCCATAGCAGATTGTGTTGTTGAGGTAGAGTCTCTAATCTATTCTAAGTACATGAGACTCCTTCTCTATTATAAGCTTATCTTAAATAAATGGAAGAGTAGTCAGCCTCCTTCACTACTGCCTTGAAAAGTTTGAACTGAAATTAAAGATAAAACTGCTTATGCTGCCCATCCCTCACCATCCTCCAAAACCTTTCCATAGTAAGTGGAGATTTGTTATAACCAGAAAGAACTTTTATCTTTACCTCTGAGGTGTACGCAGGACCAACCTGCCTTTGTCCTATCACCACAGTGGAAATGCTAGCAGAAGGTTCTTCTGATATCCAAGACCCTGTCCTCAGTAGGAAAAACAGATAACTCACCATGGATGCAGCTCCACTAGTGGTCTCAAGCTGTATCAGTGAAAGCTGTAGCAAAAAGACAGGGATCAGGCATCTTAACCACTAGCAGAACATTACTAGTAGGGAATTGTGTGCCCAAAATCTGGCACATCCTACACATGTAGGGATGAAAGTTCACTGAAGTGCTCTAAAGCAATGTTCTAAGTTTGAAAAGATGGGGTCTGTTTACCTTAGAGCGGAAACATACAAGAGGGGACCAGACAAAAGCATACAAAATAAATGGGATATAGAAGGTAGATCAGGAATTTCTAGACACTTCTTGCAATACAAGGACAAGGGGGCATTCTCAGCAACAGTCAAGGGAGACCTACCTGCTTCAAGAACCAAAGGGAGTCCATTCCCCATTTGACTTAAGTCCACAGCCAGAAGTCTGCCACCTGACCAACCACCCCAGAGCCAAAGATTGCCAGATAGCCGGCCCCTTATCACCACCTCCACTGCTGTGAGAAACACCTGCCAGAGGAGCCTCCAGGAGGTACTGTGGTGTTGGAGACATGCTGAGTGAAAGGGAGAATTAATTTATTAATTGGAGTGGGTGTTAGATGGGGAGGAGACTGTAGAATTAATGGATTTATTTATGTATGTGGAGGGAAAGAGTATTGGAATGATGGCATTTCTTTTGGAGGGAATAGTACCGTATTTTACTTGAGGAATTCACATGTATCTTTGACTGAGGCAGAACATTTCTGAGGAAGCCTCTGCTTAACATTTTGGCAGCCTATCCTTGTTTCTTCCCAGTTGCAAATGTCGCTCCATCTGCCACAGAACCTTGGGTTCCAACATTCTGTCCTAGCTCCTGTTAAAGGGACATCACCCAAAACATTATGCTTGCTGTTTGAATATCAGTAGAGGAAAGCAATATCAGTCAACGTGTAGCCCATTACAGTAGCATGCCCTGTTTAAGATTTGATTTGTTATCCAGAAGAACCCACAGAAAACTGAGGAAATTTCCCTCTCCCTCCAGATAATGACGGAAGTTTTAATTTAATTGTGTTTGACATATTTTAGGCTAATCTTTGATACTGTCATTGGCTCTAATCTGAGTCCTTGAGATGAGGCTTCATTGATATTGACACACAATGTGAAAAATTGAAGCAAAAAGCCCTATTGATAGTTGATTGTTCTTGAGATAGTTTTAGCTGGTTGCACATTGTATTTGAGATATTAATAGGCTGTAGGTGAAGTAGAGCATTCTTTGAAATCAGAAGAGCTCCTCAAATGTGCACCACTCAAAATCATTCCTTAAAATGCACAGTGAGAAGGGTTTCTCAGTGCATACCTTTAGTATATCATTCAATACACAGCAAAGTTAGCCATGCACCACGTTGGGCACTTCAAGAGCTGGGCATTGCCATTCAACATTTACGGAGCATACATAAAACATTATTTTCAGTGGGTCATGATTCAGTCAACTCAAATCCAGTTTTCACTAGAGCCTTCAAAGGTATTTCTCAAATAGTCCAACTTTCTACATCTAGTCACTTTGTTGTTAGCAGATCTAGCAGCTTTCTAAATACTTATACTCAGCACACATGTACATGAATAAGGAAAGTATTTTTCCAAGTTCTCTCACTCCCCCAAAAGGCTGAAAATACATGGCTTAAAGTTATCTGAAAGGAAGGCTGGTTTTGTTCTTAAAGTGCAGGATTGGGTCTCAGATTATCTGGATTCACTGCCCAGCTCGTTCACAGAATTCATGTTTCAAATTGGACAGATCACTCAATCTGCCTGTGCCTCAGTTCCCCAGCCTTGTCTAGTTAGACTGTAAATTCTTTTGGGTGGTTACTGTCTCTTAGTACATTGTGGGTATGTCTACACTACGGGATTATTCCAATTTTACATAAACCAGTTTTGTAAAACAGATTGTATAAAGTCGAGTGCACATGGCCACACTAAGCACATTAATTCGGCGGTGTGCGTTCATGTACCGAGGCTAGCGTCGATTTCCAGAGCGTTGCACTGTGGGTAGCTATCCCATAGCTATCCCATAGTTCCCGCAGTCTCCCCCGCCCATTGGAATTCTGGGTTGAGATCCCAATGCAAAAACAGTGTCACGGGTGATTCTGGGTAAATGTCATCACTCAATCCTTCCTCCGTGAAAGCAACGGCAGACAATCATTTTGCGCCCTTTTTCCCTGGATTGCCCTGGCAGACACCATAGCATGGCAACCATGGAGCCCATTTTGCCTTGTCACTGTCACCATATGTGTACTGGATGCTGCTGACAGACGCGGTACTGCAGTGCTACACAGCAGCATTCATTTGCCTTTGCAAGGTAGCAGAGACGGTTACCATCCCTATTGCACCGTCTGCCATTGTAAATTGGCGATGAGATGACGGTTATCAGTCATTTTGTACCGTCTGCTGCTGTCATGGGTGCTCCTGGCTGGCCTCGCTGACGTCGGCCGGGGGCGCATGGACAGAAATGGGAATGACTTCCCGGGTCATTCCCTTCTTTATGTTTTGTCTAAAAATAGAGTCAGTCCTGAATATGGGGCAAGTGTACTAGAGAACCAGAGAGCACAGCCGCTCCGTGTCAGAGCCCCAGAGATCCCGCAGAAATGATGAGCTGCATGCCATTGTAGGGGGTGCCCCTGCAACAACTCCACCCGTTGCTTCCCTCCTCCCCCAACCCTCCTGGGCTACCGTGGCAGTGTCCCCCCATTTGTGTGATGAAGTAATAAAGAATGCAGGAATAAGAAACACTGACTTTTTAGTGAGATAAAATGAGAGGGAGGAAGCCTCCATCTGCTATGATAGTCCAGGCAGGACATTAAAGGGGGGGGGGGGAGAGGAGCGCAGCTTCTCGCTGCTATGATAGTCCAGGCAGTACAGAATCTTTTCTTTAGACATGAAAGGGGGGGGCTGATGGAGCTCAGCCTCCAGTTGCTATGATGAGGACGGTTACTAGCCGTTTTGTACCATCTGCAGGGAATGACCGGGAGTCATTCCCATTTTTACCGAGGCCAGCCAGGAGCACTCACGGGCTGATAATGAAGACGGATATCAGTCATATTGCACCATCTGCCACCAGGAAGGGGATGCTGGTGTTCAGCACTGCAGCACCCCATCTACCAGCAGCATGCAGTAGACATAGGGTGACATTGAAAAAAGGTGAGAAACTATTTTTTCCCTTTTCTTTCGGGGGGGGAAGGGTGTAAATTGACGACATATACCCTGAAACACCCGGGAAAATGGTTTTGACCCTTCAGGCATTGGGAGCTCAGCCAAGAATGCAACTGCTTTTTGGAGACTGCGGGAACTGTGAGATAGCTGGAGTCCTCAGTACCCCATCCCTCCCTCCCTCCATGGGCATCCATTTCATTCTTTGGCTTTCCGTTACGCTTGTCACACAGCACTGTGCTGTGGCCTCTGTCTATCATAGCCTGGAGATTTTTTCAAATGCTTTGGCATTTCGTCTTCTGTAACAGAGCTCTGATAGAACAGATTTGTCTCCCCATACAGCAGTCAGATCCAGTATCTCCTGTACGGTCCATGCTGGAGCTCTTTTTGGATTTGGGACTGCATTGCCACCCATGCTGATCAGAGCTCCACGCTGGGCAAACAGGAAATGAAATTCAAAAGTTCGTGGGGCTTTTCCTGTCTACCTGGCCAGTGCATCTGACTTCAGATTGCTTTCCAGAGTGGTCACAATGGTGCACTGTGGGATACCGCCCGGGGGCCAATACCGTCGATTTGCGGCCACACTAACCCTAATCCGACATGGCAATACCGATTTCAGCGCTACTCGCCTCGTCAGGGAGGAGTACAGAAATTGGTTTAAAGAGCCCTTTATATCGATATAAAGGGCTTCGTTGTGTGGATGGGTGCAGGGTTAAATCGGTTTAACGCTGCTAAATTCGGTTTAAACGCGTAGTGTAGACCAGGCCTGTGTGTACAGCTCCTAGCACAAATGGGGCCGCACTGGTTGGGGCAGCTGTTACACAAATACAAATCTTCAGAGGGGGAGCACTTTAAAAAAAAAAGCACTCTGCCTGAAAAGATTAATGTTTCAGAAAGTCTGAGCACCTGAAGACGGGATCAGAATGGACATGATCAGGCAACTCTAGAGGTCTGAACTCCATATTTGGAATGAAAATAGCAGACAGCTGCACCAAGACACTATAGAATGTTAACCAGAGACAGTAGTATCTCTAAAGAAATAGACAGCAAGAGATTCTAGGAGAGTCAAAAATCTGAGTGTTCTAAAGTGGTAATAATATTACAGTGAGGGTAACTGGAATACAGCTTAATGGAGATTATAGCCAGAGTACAGTAATCTTATCAGAGAGCAGTTACTGCAAGCATTATAATGAAGGTGGAGCATACTTGGTTCATTAAACCATGAACAAGCATCCCATATGAACAACAAAACTATGTTCCAGGAAGGACAAATTCAAAGATGACTCGTAGTCTGTGCACTTCCAACCTCTTGATACTACCCAGCTTAGTATTAGATCTAAAAAAAGAAAGAAGTGAGAAAATTATTCCTTTGATATGCATTGAATTATTCAGTCAGTAAATTAGTGAATCATATTCTCTGTGTTATTAGCTATTAGCATGTTACACTTCTTGATGTTGCTCATGAACAATGCATGTGAGAGTGAGGAATAAAGGTTCCCCTTTGAAATCGCTGCCACTGAGTTGTTGACATTTCTTTTAATTGGCAGCTGTCCTGATCTTGAATGCAGTGTTCTGCTGTCTATTTCTATGAGAGAGTCCTCATTTTATTTTAATTAATTCTCCCATCTCTTACTTTATTTTTATTTTTTTTTGGCAAAGGCAACTCTCAAAACAACATGAGTTTCAGAGGAACCATGTCCCTCTAAAACAGTTATTAATGTGTATGTTCTCCATTCACTAGGTTTAGCCTGCATTTGCATTACAGGAATTATAAGCTTGCATCACTGTTATTAGAGCCAGATTCTTCTACTATTGAAGTCAGTGGGAATCTTGCCATGGACTTCTATAGAAGCAAGATCAGGTTCCCAAGTGTGAAGAAAGAATTTGCATTTCACTTTGTATTACTAAGACGATTTTTCTCTGTGCAATTATAAAAGTTCTAAGAATTTCTGTCAGTTTCCTGTATTTCTCTGGTGCTTTACTGGGATTAATGAGGAAATAAAAACACTTTAAAAACTGGGTAAATCGGGAACAGTGTATCCCCATCCAAACCTGGATATCTCCGAAGACAAATCAGTAGCAACCCTAAATACTGGATTAATCTGCCTCAATTTGCATTATTCATCCCACCAAGTGAGGAGTTGAAAATGTATAGCCTCTCTTCATTCTAAACCCATATAATGGTTACTTGAAAAACAATTTTGCTATTAAAAATGACAAGCATATTGTTAGATTCTGTGTATTATGAAGTTTTCTCACTGAAGAGCTGAGTAGCCTCTGGGGGGAAAAAACACATGGATCTCAGCAATTATCACCTCTAATGTGTTCACTGTTCAAGGACAGCTAATACACATTGGGTCATAAATACACCTCTACCCCGATATAACGCTGTCCTCGGGAGCCAAAAAATCTTACCGTGTTATAGGTGAAACTGCGTTATATCGCACTTGCTTTGATCTGCTGGAGTGAGCAGCCCCCCGGAGCACTGCTTTAATGCGTTATATCTGAATTCATGTTATATTGGGTCGCTTTCTATTGGGGTAGAGGTGTATTAGAAGATTATATGGCATGAAGAACTTAACATTAACTTTACTTTCTCCACTACAAATTTGTTCTCTCTTCCTTCCTAGTTAAACAAATCTACTTCAATTTAATTGAATCCCATTCACCTTCTCTTTAAAGGAGTAGCCGTGTTAGCCTGTATTCATAAAAACAACGAGAAGTCCGGTGGCACCTTAAAGACTAACAGATTTAGTTGGGCATAAGCTTTTGTGGGTTAAAACCCCCACTTCTTCAGATGCATGGAGTGAGAATTACAGACACAGGCATAAATATACTGGTACATGAAGAGAAGGGAATTACCTTACAAGTGGAGAACCAGTGTTGACAAGGCCAATTCAATCAGGGAGGATGTGATCCACTCCCAATAATTGATGAGGAGGTGTCAATACTAAGAGAGGGAAAATTGCTTTTGTAGTGAGCCAGCCACTCCCAGTCCCTACTCAAGCCCAAATTGATGGTGTTAAGTTTGCAAATGAATTGTAGCTCTGCAGTTTCTCTTTGAAGTCTGTTTTTGAAGTTTTTTTGTTGAAGGATGGCTACTTTTAAATCGGTTATAGAATGTCCAGGGAGATTGAAGTGTTCTCCTACTGGCTTTTGTATGTTACCATTCCTGATGTCTGATTTGTGTCCATTTATTCTTATATGTAGAGACTGTCCTGTTTGGCCAATGTACATGGCAGAGGGCATTGCTGGCACATGATGACATATATCACATTAGTAGATGTGCAGGTAAATGAGCCCCTGATGGTGTGGCTGATATGGTTGGGTCCTGTGATGGTGTCACTAGAGTAGATATGGGGACAGAGTAGGTAATGGGGTTTGTTACAGGGATTGGTTCCAGGGTTAGCACTTTTGACTCACTCCTCAAACCCTTTCCCTCTTCCAACTTCCACTTTTCTCTCTGCACAGCATCTCATTGATTTTTTCAGTTCAGTGGCCAAAACAAAAAAAAATTATTTGGGTTGACATGAAACAAAAAAAATTAATTTTTTTCTTGCTAAAATAAAAACCCAAACCAAAATTAATTTCAGATCAACCTGAAATTCAAAATTTTGTTTAGTTGTCAAAGGAGGGTTACTCTTTTGGGGGGTGTTTTGGTTAAATCTATCTAAATTTCTAAACAAAATATTTTAAAACCAAAAGTCAAAATATTTGTACTTTTTGCAATCCCCCCATCACTTTTTTTGGGGGTCAAAACTATTCACAGAATTTGACCTGAATTCACAAACAGTTTTGGTCAGCCTAAAACTGAATTTTGTGACAAATAAACTATTCACTGAGAAAATGTCCCCCAGCTCTACTTCCAAGAGAAAATTGTCAATGAACAATGTGAACTTCCCTCTCCCCCTTTCCACTCCTACAATTTTCTCCTCTTTCTCATGTGTCACAGATGCCGAAGTTTCTCATCTGCTCTCTTCCTCTAGCCCAGGGGTCGGCAACCTTTCAGAAGTGGTGTGTTGAGTCTTCATTTATTCACTCTAATTTAAGGTTTCGCGTGCCAGTAATACATTTTAACGTTTTAGAAGGTCTCTTTCTATAAGTCTATAATATATAACTAAACTATTGTTGTATGTAAAGTAAATAAGGTTTTTAAAATGTTTAAGAAGCTTCATTTAAAATTAAATTAAAATGCAGAGCCCCCCAGACTGGTGGCCAGGATCCGGGCAGCGTGAGTGCCACGGAAAATCAGCTCATGTGCCGCCTTCGGCACCCGTGCCATAGGTTGCCTATCCCTGCTTTAGCCCCTCCAACATACCCCAGTGATCTTCCCATCCCATTTCCTAATCACCTCTACAGCCCTCTCATCTACTCCCTTACTATTCTTCTTAACTGCTCACTATCCTCTGGTTCCTTCCCCTCATAATACAACCATTCTTTAGATTCTCCTATCTTAAAAGAATCCTCTTTAGCCCACTTGCCTGTCCAATTACCATCCCATCACCCTTCTCCCTTTCATCTCTAAGATCACTGAACACTATTTACAATCACTGTCTGGAGTTCTCCTCCAATTCTATCCCAAGACCTCTTCTGTCTGGATTCTGCCCCTTGCACTCCACTGAAACTGCTCTTGCCAAAACCTCTAATGACCTCTTCCTAACCAAATCTTAGAACCAGTATTCCATCTTCATCATTCTCGATCACTCCTTCAGTGTGCCCTCATCCCCCCTCCAACTTCCTGTGGGGGTTCCATGGGGTTCTGTCCTTGGTCTGCTTCTCTTCTCCTTCTAAATCTTATCTCTGGGTAATCTCATCAACAAGTTTAAATCTCTATGCTGATGGCTCACAAGTCTCTTTACTCCAGACCTGTCTCCTTCTGTCTGAACTAAAATCTCAGCCTGTGTCTCTGATATCTCCTTGTGGATGTCTAGCCATCAGCTCAAGCTCAACATGACTAAAACAGAACTCTTAATCCTCCCTCCAAAACCGTCCCCGTTAACACCTTTCTTAATGACTGTGGACAACACCACCTCCTGCCTGTCACTCAGGCCTGTAATCTGGCTGTTCATCTTCAACTCAGACCTCTCTTTAGGACCTCACATCCAGGCTAGGTCCAAAACTTGCTGATTCTTTCTGCATAACATCTAAGATGTGGCCTTTCCTATCCAACCACACTGCTAAAACTCTCATCCAGGCTCTTACCATCTCACATCTCAATTACTGCAACCTTCTTCTCTCTGCCCTTGACAAATGCCATCTTGCCCTGCTCATACCCATTCAGAATACATTTTCCTAACCTGTCACTTTGCTAAGCCACCCCTCTCTTTCCATCGCTTCACTGGCTTCCTCTTTGTTATCACATCAAACATAACCTACTCGTCCTCACTTTGAAGACCCTCTCCCCATTCCATCATCTGTCATTCACTATGAAGTTGTCAACACCTGTCTCCAATCAGCCCATGATGCCAGCCTCCATCATTCACTTGTTAAGTTTTCAAACACATGCCTTCACTCTTTCTCCCATGCTGCCTCTTGCACTTGTGAGTGCTCCCCCAAACATCTGCAAAGATACCTCAATATCCTTCTTCAAATCTCTCCTTTTCCATGATGCCTACAAAAAACTAGACTATTGTTCACCCGCTGGGGCACTGATACCGCAGCCTATCATGCTGACCCAGAATGTCTCATTGTTTCCTGGTATGCTCCCATTGGTCTTATACTTAGATTGCAAGCTCTTTGGGGCACGCACCATCTCTTTGCTCTGTGTTTGTACAGCATGTAGCATAATGGAGTCCTCAACCATGACTATAGCTCCTAGGCACTATGATAAAACAAATAATAAATAAGAAGAAATGCATTATTTAAAACCTCAAACTGTAAGCAGCCCACCATTCCTATCCATATTAAATTTTATATATTGAGACACTAAAATTTTCAGTGAAAAGGAAATTTCTTCCTTGCAATAGGTTAATATAAAATAGGTCTTTAAAATGTGTGTTACTGTTAAGTCAGCTGGTGGATGGTTTAAAGCTTAAATTCTGCAGCATAAATAACCCAAAACTTCAGGATCTGTTGCCAAGGAGGAGATTAATTCTGAATAATCTCTCAAATTTAAAGCAGCAGTTTTACCCATCAGCAGCCCTTTGCAGGTTCAATGTGGACACATGAATGTAATGAAATAGGAAAAGAGAAACAGTCATGGAGATCAAGCATTAGCCCGATAACAGAGGAGAAGCCAGCCTACCAAACCATTACAAAACCATAGCTCAGAAGGAAGATTCACCTTGGGGAGAGCAAATTTCTCTATGTTAGACAAATATCATTAAAACACTCAATTGTAAAGCATAGTCTACAAATGGAGGAATAAACATAACTCTGGCCACAGAGTAGAGCTGAGGTGGGCTATGTAATGTTCTTGTGCCTCTTTATCTATTTCTGTGTAACTGAATATAGGCTGTTTAAAGAACTGCTTGATAGTCAACTCCATGGGTGAAATGCTAGCATCGCTGAAGTCAACGGGACCATGATTTCTTCCTGTTAGCCTGCATAATTTAATCTTGTGTCAGAAAAACATAGCTAGTTTCACTGCATAGGGGTGAATGATTTCCAATAAGATATTTTTGTAAGATGACTAATAGAGTTTTCAAACTGAGAGGTACATTTGTTAGAAGGAGTTTGCTGAACTTCTCCAGACCTCCAAGTAGCTTTGCATCTCAAGCATACTACAGAGACATGACTAGAGATACCCAATAAGGTAGCTGCACTGAATCTCTGGTATTTTGGAGGGAAATAAGGGGACTATGTCCCTTCCCCATTCCAATGGATAATGGATAAAAAACATTGTAGCTGTATGAACTACTTTATTATACAGGTTTCTAAAGTTAGGACCCCTCAAACAGCTAAAAGCTGCAAGTTCCATGGTAATTTATCTTTGAACTACTGGTAACAATGTATAATTAACGAGTAAGCTGCAGAAACATGCAGTTACTATGTATTTACGTGTTATTTGCCATGTGGTTATAGTATAATTACAGAGATTATATCTGCCCCATAGAATAAGGGTACATGGTGTACAGTGTACTTCATTTTGTACTACGTCACATCACTTGATCCAGTGAAGCACAGCATAGTGCAATGCAATTTAACAAAGAGCTCCTTTTTGCGATAGGTAGATGTGAGCCACATGTAGGAAACTGCATATGAATCTACAGACAATGCTGTTATTTAAATTATATCCATGGATTCTGGCTAATCAAGCTGGAAACACTGCTTTTTGAGCCTATGCTGTTTCTATTTTGGATTGCAGCCCTCAGAGAAGTATAAATGCAATCAGATATGCAGTTTCTAAGTATGAACACTAAGACAGATTCATGTACAGTAGATTTAATTTCTTTTTTCAATCCAAGTGCTTTTCCTCTCTTGTCTGTGAAAGAAAATAGGCTACTTATATTTTATTCCCCTGGACTCATGGTATGTTTTGCATTGCTATATTACTACTCTTCACATATGCTATTCTTTAACAGTTAGATTAAACACTTAAAATATATATATATATATATATATATATATTTATATATTTATATAACAGAGGCAAGCGGGTGGCGTGGGGGGGAGGAGAGAAGCAATTCTCTAGCCAATTCTTAAAATACTGTACATACCACCATATCACAATGTCTGCCATCTGTAAGTTCATAAGTATCAGAAAGTCAAATAAGATGTGTAATTTAATAATTTGGGGAGGGGGTGGAATATCCAGCTAAACATGGGAAGTACTAGAGAAATCTATTGCTTTGCTTCTGTGAATTAATTGCCCTTTTATTTAATTAGGTGTTAAAACTATGAGGAAAGCCCAACTATAACATGCTATTATGTTTGAAGTCCACTTCTAGTGGAAAGACGGATTTTTTTTTCTAAATTAGCTTCTGGGCCAATTTTCAAAAGTGGCCATTTCTCAGCCTTTTACTTTGTGCAGGCAGAATTACCCATGCCAAAAAGATTACAAAACCTGGACATTGCAGCATTGAGGGTATAAATTCAGAGATGCCGCTTTTGAAATCTTGACCCTGAAACCCATGTATACTATTATTTAAAAAAATAATTGGTTATTCATACTTTAAAGTTCTTTCTTTATTTTTTATTTAAATAGGGACTTGGTTTATAAAACTAACCCCACCCTCATCCTAAGTAGGAATATGCTATCTGGTACCTTTACTTTGGTGTGTGTATATTCGGTATGGGCTATAGCATTCTCTAATATCTTAAAGTATGCATTATCAGCACCAGTGAAAATGTGGATAAAAAGTAACATGGGGAACACATACTAAATATGGTAAGTATGTAGACCCAGATTCTCAAGAGTATTTAGGTGCCTAGCTCCCACCAATTTCAAACCTGTTGATCTGGAGCATAGAGAGGAGATACTCCTAAAGACATCTTAAAGTGGACAGGGCAGGAACCAAAGCCCAATGAAGTTAATGGAAAGACCCCACACTGCTTTCAGCGGGCTTTGGATCAGGCCCATAGACAACACTTTCTTTTAGCTATGTGGAATGACTAAATTTGACGTTTAGGTATTTGTAAATGAAACCTGCTCAATGTAGGTATAAATATTTGTCCTTACTGTTGGAGTTCAGCCCTTTATGCGTAGTACTAATGGTTCTTAGAAGATGGATACAACATTGCTTTGGGAAACTAAATAATTGAAGTGTTGATTTCATTTGCCACTGCCAAACATACATTTTAATACCAGAATAGAGGAGAATAGTCCTAGGGCAGCTTGATCTGCTTAATGTGGAGGAAAAGGTGGGCAGCCCTCTGAAATGTTAGCTATTATTATTCCACTTCATAATAATTTTCCTGTCTAGAGGGACTAGATTTATGAGCAAAGTAATAAACAAGCTCACTCAGAAAGACCAGCAATATGACATGATAGGGTATGAATTATATTGTATTAATTCCTACTTAACGTGTTGGCCAAGTGCTACCCCACCAAAATTAGATGCAAATACAATATAGTTCTCACATTACAATGCCTTATTGTGATTTTACACATATTACAAATTACTCAGGGATTTTCAGGCCTAACTGTGCTGTATCCCAGCCAACACAGAGAATTCTTATGAGCCAATCAGATCATTTGGCTTCACCTGCTGGCCTTATGCTAATTGATGAGACTCAAATTTTGAGCCCCCAGCAATTCTGCTTCCACGCAGTCACTGAATATGAAATTATTACTGTTAAATGGTGAACTTACAATCTAAGCCATGAAATGGATGGTGTTTGTAAACTGTCTGTTATGGCTCAGTGTTGCTACCTGATAACTCATTTGGGGTTGCCTGTTTTATAACTTTTTCTTATAGGTTGAGAGCCTGTTCTGGCTGGAGATCACTTAGAAACATATCTTAGCTGGGAAAGTAGAAAAATGTGGCTCACCAATTTAAGTTAAATTAATATTCAGACTTTCTGGCTGTGCAGTGGCACACACATCCAGTGCACACTGAGACTGTTTTTTAAAATTCGAGCACTAAATGTAGGTGCTCAAATTGGCATACAGATGCCTAAAATGGGTATTTGGAAATTGGCTTCAGTGAACAGTTGAGAACCAAGTGGAGTAAACAATGGCTGGTGACCTAAACAAAACGAGAAAATACATTAATAAAAACTTAGGAAAGGTCTGAAAGAAGAAATTAAATTGCCCCTGAGCAAATGTCTATTGTGACAGATCATTCAAACAAGCACTCACCTTTGCAGGCTATGGAGGAATTTTCAGTTTGGGGTGAAGGGTGTAAAATCACATGTATATAAAATAGTAATTCCTCATACGTGAAGCTTTTCTTTAGCCTCTGGCATACCTTGTATAGCATTGACAATGGTCACATTTGCTGGAAAAAAAATTATTGTAGAACAAGACAAATTCCATCTCTCTTAAAATTTGAGTTCCCTTAAAGTGTGCTCCCTTTCCCAGAACAGGAGCGCAATAGAAGATACTGTTCTGAACTCCTGGCTGTTTATGTGCCTTTAAGAAATAGGAGCTACCATCAAAAATAACTGGTAATGTCTAGTGATCATTAGCACCAATATTTCCTTTATATAATAGACTTGCTCTGTGTGCGTATGAGCGAGAGAGAGAGAGATAGATTTCACTTTTCAGTTCATCTCAGAAGAGTTTACTGGAGTAGTAGCAGAAGTTACTAGAAAGGTGACAGCCTGGGGCACATGAGTGAAGTGCATTAAGTCTGTTCTCCTGCACTGATTCATGTAACATTCAGAACAGATTAATTAAATTGTCTTGCTAAAAGTTTCACAAATCTTTTGATTGAAGTTGAAGTAACTTCTAGTTTTGCATAGATACCTTGTTGAAATTAGAGGTTTTGCATGGTTATGATGCAAAGATGCAAAACCAGGCAACTCTCAGTTACAGCTGATTGATCACCAGAACTTTTCTTGAATTTCTTTCAAAAATCTTATCTCTGTTTTGTCAAAATCTTGGATTTTTATATCAGCCCTGAAGCTGTATGTAAAAAACAAAAAACATTTTTTTGGGGGGGAGGGTGTCAAACCAAGGTTTGGAAAATTTTGACCAGTTCTAAACTCAGTAATTTTAACTGTTTAGATTTAGATATTTGACCCCAATATCTCAAAGTGAAAATCAATTTGCAAAACCCAAAGAGACTGAACATACATGAGATGTTTGCACAAATACCTATATTATGAAATGTGTCTGTTTCACAAATATCTGATTCATTGCTGAGATTTGCCCAGGTTCCCTGAGATCAGGGGTTTTATAGAGTGGACACCATGTAAATAGAGAGATGGTCTTTCACACTTTCCCTCCCACTCACGATCACAAAAAACATCTCCTCACCAATGTATGAGCATTTGAACCACTGCCTCAACCCTTCAGAATTACAGAAGATCTCTGTGGCAGCTACAGCAATTTCTTATATTGAAAAGTAAGATGTGTAATGAATTTTTAATTTTCAAATGCAGATTAGCAGCCAGAAACAAGAACGGGGAACCAGCTCCATATGATCAGTCAGTTCTCTGCACAACAACAGTTATCCATGGACCTCAGTTTGGGAATTTGTGCCTTAGATGGTTTAATAAAGGCAAATCCTTATATCTGAAATCCTCTCCACGATCTGAATATTGGTTATGGTTGCATTGTGCATTTGGGATGGCTTCTTAATTACATTTCCACATTGTATACCCATTCCAATACCCTCTTTCAAAGAGGTCTCATGGTGAAGCATGCAAACCCCTGTAGATGTTACAATCACTGTTTTAAACTGCTCTCAAAGAGGTAAATACTTTATCTTTAGAGGGAAAGAACTTCAGGATAATCCATTTCTGCAGTTAGAGCCTGACTGAGCTGCTGCTGAATACAATGGGGAATCTTTCCATTGACTTCAATGGGAACTGGATCTAGCCCCCAAGAAATTACATCAAATTAAAACTACGAAACTTTTCATTAAGATTTAGCAATAGTCAGTGCGGTCCTGGAAATATTTCTGGAGACTAAATATCCCCCTTTGCTGAAAGTGTACATAGCTTTGGTCATCATTTGGAACCTGACCACCTTGTCTCTCATATTTCCTGCAAGTCACATCAACTCGTGAGACTCTGAAATTATAGTTAATTGGGATGAGACAGAAGAAGCTATGATTGCAAATAGATTCAAGATGTGAATTATCTAGATAATCTCTTTAGAGGTGGGAAGAGGTGTGTGTGTATATATACACACACACACACACACACACACACATATACATATACACAGTGTGTGTGTATATATATGGGGGGGGCTGGTAACTATAGCTGGGTGAAGACTGCAAAAGTTTCAGTGATTATTTGAGGTTTTTAAGCAACTTAAAATGTGTTCAAACCCTTTTTGTATTAGCTTTCCATAAATATTTTAGCAAAATGAGTTTACGTGTGGAAGTGTTCTCAGAAACATCTGCTTAAGTGAGTTCTGAATTCTATAGAGTTCTGCTCACACAACTAGGAAGCAGGAACATACCACAAGACAAAAGTCCAGTCCAAACTAACACATGCAGCACAAATTTCAAATACTGAATTCTGACAACAAATTACTCCACATGAGCTACAGACAGAATAACTTGCTGAAATTATTCTGCACATATTTTCAAACATAAATTCAAGAAAATCAATCTGTTCATGGACAAATAATGAACAGAGGAAGAAGGGAAATATCTCAAACAAATATGAAACTGCACATTATTCACTCAGCTCTGCTGGCAACAACCAATTTTTGTGGTAGTGGAAGCCTGTAGAGTAGGAGGGAACTGCACAAAAAATGATTGACTCAGTACCCTATATTGCAATACTGCACTCTAATTCAACATCTAATTTAAACGCTGCCTTCTTGCTTTGACCCAGTAAGGAAGACTGAATGAGATTGCAATGACAAGGTCCCACACCAAAGGCTCTGAAGCAAACTAAGCAGTCATGGGATAAGAGTGAAGGTCCTCTAATCAGGGGCGGCTCTAGACACCAGCGCGCCAAGCAGGCGCTTGGGGCGGCCGTTTCCCGGGGGGCGGCATTTGGCTCCGGTTGAGCTCTCGCCAGCATGCCTGCGGCAGGTCCACCGGAGCCCGGGACGACCGGACCTGCCGCAGGCATGACTGCGGCGGGTCCCGTCTTCCCGCGGCTCCGGTTGAGCTCCCGCAGGCATGACTGCGGCAGGTCCGCTCGTCCCGGGCTCCGGTGGACCTGCCGCAGGCATGCCGGCAGGAGCTCAACCGGAGCTGCGGGAAGAGGGGACCCGCCGCGGGACCGGGGAAGGGCGGCGCAGCGCTCCGCGCTGCTTGGGGCAGCCCGATTTCTAGAGCCGCCCCTGCCTCTAATGGATCAGTAACTGGTTAAAACAAAGAGTAAGAATAAATGGTCAGTTTTCACAGTGGAGAGAGGTAAATAGCAGTGTCCCCCAAGGATCTGCACTGACCAGTGCTGTTCAACATAATCATAAATGATCTGGAAAAAGGGATAAACAGTGAGGTGGCAAAATTTGCAAATGATACAAAATTACTCAAGTTAGTTAAATCCAAAGCAGACTTCGAAGAGTTACTGTGACACTGGCAGGCCAGGTGCCAGCTCATGCCAGGTCCCTAGGTATAACTGAACACTTACAAATGCATAGCTGGAAACCAGTCTGGCTTGTGTGTGTGTTAACATTAGCAAACTAGATATTAGAGTTATAACAGTGTATTTAGTGTTTAGTAGGGCTGTTGATTAATCACAGTTAACTCACATGAAAATTAATTGCAATAAAAAAATTAATCGTGATCAATTAAAACTGTGATTACACTGTTAAACAATAGAACACCAATTGAAATTTATAAAATATATTGGCTGTTTTTATACATTTTCATATATTCTGCATTGTAACTGAAATCAAAGTGTATATTTATTATAAATATTTTCACTGTAAAAATGATAAACAAAAGGACTCCCCCTAGCCAAACCTGCTTTCTGGACCTCTGCGTGGAGAGTCTCTCCTCCAGGATTCTGTATGGAGCTGGGAGGTAGACAAAACACACCCTGGCTTGGCCACCCCATGCCACTTCCTAGGCCTGTCCAGTCTCCACCCTCTTCCTACTGCCCAGACCCCAAGAAATGGCCTTCTCCTTGTCTGTGGGGGAGGCACACGGGCTGGTACCACATCCCCTTCTACTCAAAATGGAGAGCTCCACCTGTGGATGGTCCCCTCTGTGCCCAGTTCTCAAGGAGGATACTCCATTATGACAAAGGTGTTACTCAAATTTCTTAACTTGCTTCAGATACGTCTGTTATTAATGCAATGCTTGGGTTATTATGAAGAATGAACAGAGATGTCCTGAGCCTGTCATCCCTCCACCAGCCCAGAGCAAGACTTAATAACGGCCAAAGCCTGATTGGCCAGATGTAAACTCCCCTTTCAGTGCTACCACTGTACAGCTCAAGTGACTTACAATCCTAATGATGTAAATAAGCACCCCCAGAAATCACTAGGACAAGTTATGTCCAACCCTGTTAAATCTTTTATTCATATTAAAACAAGAGAGACTCTATAAATTGCTCTGATGCTAACTAAGAAATATAACCATTTGAAATGAAAGATGTGTGAATCCCCATTAATGCTGATTGCCACAAATCTTTTATCCCTTCTTGGCTTGATATTGCTTCAAATGAGTTCATTATGACTAACACTACAACAGTGAATACAAATGAATTAGTGATTACCATGTTAGTATAGCATTACTGTGGCCAATATTTTTCCCTGGACTCCGAAAGGGAAGAGGAGAGATGCCTAGATCTCTATCATGAGACTATTTTAGGTAATCATGTCAAGAAAGGAAAGACACTTCTGACCTTGAAAATGAAGAAGAAAACTTTTGGCAAGAGAAGATAGTTGCCTAAAGCAGGGATTCCCACAAGAAAATTTTTGGTGGCCTGAGAGTGCAGCCACCAACTCTTGCTCGGGCCTCTGACAATTTTTCCTAAAATACTTAATTAACTTTAAGGGGAAAAAAATAAATGCACAGATACATGTCCAAATCACTGTAATTTATGTAGGTTCTTTTGCAGACTCAATAATAAAAATAATGTATAGTTGTCTCTATTCTTTACTGGACCTAAACAGAATAGAAACAAAATAAGGTGCTTTGCACAGTCTTCTCTATTTTATTGTTGTTTCTTTTGCATTTTTTGTCTGCCTTTTTTTTTATGACATGCTAGCTAGTAAGGCTGCTGCTGTGAAAACTGATATATGCATATTTGTATGTATCACTTTTCACAGCGGACTTACCAGCTAGCTGGGAGGCAGTGAAGAGTGGTAGTAACAAACATACAAATAGAGACAGACAGAGACCAACACCTAGAAAATCTCCACCAAGCATTCTCAAGACTACAGTACCCACACGAGGAAATAAGGAAACAGATCAACAGAGCCAGACGTGTACCCAGAAGCCTCCTACTGGAAGACAAACCCAAGAAAGAAACCAACAGGACTCCACTGGCCATCACATACAGTCCCCAGCTAAAACCCCTACAACGTATCATCAGGGATCTACAACCCATCCTGGACAATGATCCCACACTTTCACAGGCCTTGGGTGGCAGACCAGTCCTCGCCCACAGACAACCTGCCAACCTGAAGCATATTCTCACCAGCAACTGCACACCGCACCATAGTAACTCTAGCTCAGGAACCAATCCATGCAACAAACCTCGATGCCAACTCTGCCCACATATCTACACCAGCAACACCATCACAGGACCAAACCAGATCAGCCACAACATCACCGGTTCATTCACCTGCACTTCCACCAATGTAATATATGCCATCATATGCCAGCAATGCCCCTCTGCTATGTACATCGGCCAAACTGGACAGTCTCTAAGGAAAAGGATAAATGGACACAAATCAGACATTAGGAATGGCAATATACAAAAACCTGTAGGAGAACACTTCAACCTCCCTGGCCACACAATAACAGATCTTAAGGTGGCCATCCTACAGCAAAAAAACGTTAGGACCAGACTTCAAAGAGAAACTGCTGAGCTCCAGTTCATCTGCAAATTTGACACCATCAGCTCAGGATTAAACAAAGACTGTGAATGGCTTGCCAATTACAGAACCAGTTTCTCCTCCCTTGGTTTTCACACTTCAACTGCTAGAACAGGGCCTCATCCTCCCTGATTGATCTAACCTCGTTATCTCTAGCTTGCTTCTTGCTTGCTTATATATACCTGCCCCAGGAAATTTCCACCACTTGCATCCAAAGAAGTGGGTATTCACCCATGAAAGCTCATGCTGCAAAACGTCTGTTAGTCTATAAGGTGCCACAGGATTCTTTGCTGCTTATACAAATATCGCTTTTCACAGCAGACTTACGCAGCCCTGGCAAGCCAGGAGACAAATTAAGCCGTGGATGGAGAGGTGGATAGGGAGGCAGTGGGGGCAGGGTCGATGGGGATAGGGGAAGGTAAGCCCAGGCTGGAGCCCAAAGCCCCCAGGCTGGGGGATGGAGCATGAAGCCCTGCAGCCAGAGCCTGGCACCTGTCACCCCAGGGCTGAAGCCGGAAGCCCAATCCCACCACCCTGGGAAGGTGGGGAACTCACACCAGCTGCCTGCTCCTCTGGCATGTGTGGCTGCAGATGTGGGCAGAGTCCAACCCCTGCTGGCAGCTCCGGGATAGGGGCCACTGCTCCCCCGCACAAATCACTGCCCAGGAGGCCTTGGCCACAAGAAAAGCCTCTGTTGGCTGCTTTTGAGAAACACTGGCCAGAAGTCAGGATCTGCCCCTTTTTGGGCACAAACCTTGTTCACCACCAGTGTCTCTGGGTCACTAGTACAGCTCTTTCCTGTGCTGTAAGCTTTGTCTTAGGGGGACACTTGCCCGTACAGATCAGGTGATCCTGGCTGCTTTCCTAAATGTATTAGGAGGGCTCTGCAGATCTCTACAATACCTTACCTCAGGGTTTGAAAAGCCACTAAAAAGGTATTTAGCCAGATTAAACATAACAAAGGCATTCAGTAACCCTTCTACTTTTCACTCCCAGAGCGAAAGCCTAAACTGATAAGAGCCCAGCAGAGGTTCCCTTTCTGACCACACTGGAGCACCCCACACCCTCTGTGATCCTTCTCTCTCTCTCTCACCTCAGGGGCCAGCCAACAGCTATTTAAATTAACCCCCTGCAGTTTCAAAGGAGCAGGCTGAGTGGAATCAAAGCCTCTGTATCTTGGTCTTCATCCCATAATATACCCCAGATGACAATTCCACCTGACACTTATAACAACAGCTGATAACATACAATTTCCAATTAACATCATCCCTTCTCATCACCCTCACAGGCCATTTAACAGGTCCTTGGAGGTTACAGGGCCATGAGCTGGGTCCAGCTGAGTAGTGCTGATGTAAAGCTGACAGATCCCAGTCGGTGACAGGTGGGATCGAACCTGGGGCCTCTGGAGCTTAGTGCATGAGCTAAAAGCCAACTGGCTCTTAGCTAAGGGCTAGTCTACACTGGCAGCGCTTTAACATAGCTTGTGTGGTCATGGCACAGTGCACTCTAAAAAACCACCTCAACGAGGGGCGCGGCTCCCAGCACTGGAGCACTGTTTACACTGGCACTTTACAGTCTGCAATTTGCTATGCTCAGGGGGGTGTTTTTTCAACCCCCTGAGCAAGAAAGTTGCAGCGCTGTTAATTGACAGTGTAGACAAGCCCTGAGGCTGTAGAGCAGACTCATTTTACCTCTTGGTGGCACTAGATGGGACAGAACACCACACCCAGAAGGTGTGTGGGTTATACTGACACTGCTGAATCACCCCACAACACCCATCCCTGGGGCTAGCCAGGCACTGGTTCACCTCCTGGTGCAATTTCAAGCAACCTCAGAACGGGAATGGGTGCCAAAACGGGGGGGCCGGGCCCTCCCACTATTTGAAAGTGGACAGGCCTGGCCCCTCCACTTGTCACCATGGGCCCTGTCCCTGCCGCTCCTCCTCGCCCACCCAGCCAGGCTGGAAGCTGTGGATAGCTCAGGCCCCTCCACCTGCCCAAGGTGGGAGGGCCCCCCGAAAGCAGCCACCGGCCTATGTCCCCACCCCTCAGACCTCTGCCCTGGGCAGGTGGAGGGTTTGTGGCTCCCCACAGCTGCCTGGGCAACTCTTACCATGGCTGGGTTGTGGATCTGAGGCCTCACCCCTCCCAGACGGAGTCAGGTTGGGGTAAGAGCCACGCGAGCAGCTGTGGGGAGCTGCAGACCCTTCACCTGCCCTGGACATGAGGTTGGGGGGGGGGAGGGAGTAGGGATGTGGGCCAGAGACTGCTCTCGTGCTCCTTGCACTCCAAGCAAGTGGAGGGGCCTGGGCTCCCCAGCCCTGCTCTGGCTTGGCCAGGCCTAAGGGCAAAGAGGAGGGGCATGGATGGGGCCAGAGAAGAGGAGGGGCCCTTGCCCCCCCCACACTTTTGGGATAGCTCCACTGCTCCTGACTTGTGCCAGCTGGTAGTGGCCCCTGCCCAGGGGCCAATACACCATCTGGTAAGCACAGAAACTCTCTAGCCGTACTGTTTCTCCAGCCATGTCCCCAAAACACCTACACCAGCTAGGGTGACCAGATGTCCTGATTTTATAGGAACAGTCCCAATTTTGGGGGCTTTTTCTTATATTGGCACCTATTACCCCCAGTCCTGATTTTTCACACTTGCTATGTGGTCACCCTAGCACCAGCAGCTGTCAGGGGTTGCATAGAGCTGGATACACTGGACCTCTGCAACCTGAGATATGTCCACACAGTCCTCAGCTGCCCTTCCCAGACCATTTGCACCTCTGGAGCAGCACAAAGGGGCTATGTCAAGGCCCAGGACCTAAGCTTTGGGCTGTGCTGGTTCTGGCACAGATCCCTCCCAACATAGTTCACTTCTTGCTGTTGACAACTCTATTTACAAACTGTAAATGGATCAAAGGCCAGCTGCAATTAGAAAGATACCCTCTGAAAAGACTCCCTGTTCTATATATTTCTCCAGTAGAGCTGGCTGAAAGGGAATACAAAAGACAAAATGCTTTTTTTTAAAATGTGTTTCCATTTAGTGTTGAATTTTTCTTTTCATCTAATTTTTCCAAGCAGCTCTAACCTCCAGTGCCATCTTTCTTTAGAAAGTATAAACAGAGACCACTTCCTAACATGTCCTAGTCATCAACAGAGAAAGAAACAGCTTGTCATTTTCAGAAAAGACTTAATTTCATTGGTGTCATGCAAGAATCACCTCGACACAGTCTTTTCTTGGAAACTGCAGTAATGGGTACATTACTGGAGTGCCTACTCAGATATAAATTCTGAGGTAGTTAATTTCTGCTGCTTTCAAAACACTGTCAGCTACATATGCGTGGGACACACACTACCAGTTCATCACCTGCCAAGAGTTGTTTTCAAAAGGCTCCCATGCTTTTCCTTCAGTCACTTATCTGCTGTGAAAGTGGTAGGCCAGTAGTTGCTGGGGCACCTTTAGCATAGCAAGGCCAGCTTTAGCCATAGACACTCTTAGCTCACAAATTAATATCAGATTCCTTGTTCTGCCTCATTTATGTTTTACTTTTTAATCTAGTGTAGATACATGCAAGGATTGTCTAATCCAGGAACAAAGCTTGATCCATTATGTGGGACGTAAAAAAAATGGACAAAAGGTAACACAGGCCCCGATCCTGCTTAAACTTTTGTGTATTTAGCTTGACACACAAGTAGTCTCATTGAGCTCACTCTTTGGGGGAACTATGCCCAAAAATGTTCTGTAGAAGGGCCATTTCCTTATACCTTGCATCACTGATGAAAGCAAAAGTAGTATTCTATCCCTAATAGTCAATATTTTCCAAGGAGTGGGTTGCTCTCAGCACACAGACCCCATCTTAAGAGTATAATACAGAACTCAGAACAGCGTCTTCAGTTTCTCACTCTCGGATGCCCTTTCTCATGGGAATTCTAAAAATCTGCTCTGTGCTAGACATGCCTTTCACATGTAGTTTGGGTGTTGCTGGTATGAGTCTCACACCAGTGTGAAAGAGGAGTAACTCCACTGATGTCAATGTAGTTACTGATGTAAAAATGAATGTGAGATCAGCATCAGGCCAGAATAATCTAATTTATATGATTTTCTAAGTGATGCTTTGCTGCCAAAAACGTGAAATAACTTCATAATTAAATGTACCAAGTTCAGTTCAGTTTGTCTCAACATGTGTTTCTCAGCTGCCTGCACTTTCTCTATTATTCCGGCCAGCGTGTTTGCTGTATCCAATCTTTCCTCAGTTTTGCAGACTCTCTCAGATCACTTCTAACTTTGCTTCCTTATCTGTGGGTTTAAGCACAGAACTGAGAACCAGAGACGCCCAGCTTCTAATATGCTCTCTACTATTGATTCCCTCAGTGACTCAGGTCACTAATCTCATGCTGTAAAACTGGCGATACCTGTATCAGAGTGACATTATGATGATCAGTGTTTGCACAGTACTTTAATCTGACAAGCACTAATCAGTTCCTGTTTTTCTTTACTGGAAGAACCTTCCAAATTACCAGAAATCCAAAAGATTATTCTTTTGCCTCTAAGGCTTGATTCTGTTCTTGTTCAAATCATTGTTAGACCTGTTAGAGCTTGTTTTTTTTAGACATAGAAAATGAATCTCCGCCCCAGAAAAGATCACACCTCCCTGAGCCATCTAGGTCTCCCAGGAGTAGAAAGTCTTGGCCTTGTTACTCTCTCTGTGCCCTACTTTACTTCCTAAGGTCCATTCACTCTCTTCATCTCCTTGCACATCCCACTAGCAGAATTATCCCTCGTAACACTACCTCTGCAGGTACTTTTTCTGCTAGCAGCCTCCTTTCCTCTTACTCCATTTCCCCAGTCATCACCAAAAGACTAGCATGTTTGGATCCCTGCTGCTTCCATCCCCTTCCTCCTTCAAGACAGCGCTCCATGCAGCTGTTATCTACTCCCCTATCCACCTTGTTCTTGGATTTTGACCCAGGCCTTCCCTCTTACTCTCATCATTATAATCTCAGTTTGGTAACTAATGCTGAGGTTTCTTGCCTGCAATTTGCTAACCCATCCACCTGTTCCTGTAACCTCATCCCTTCCTACCTACTCATCCCTCAACCACACTCTGTCTCCCTTATTCACCCTTTTAAACCTCTCTTCTGACACTTTCTCTGAAGTTGTGGGACAGCTGTGGGTAGCCTATATACCTTTCTAAAAACTATGCATTACAACATGGCCAACCATCAGCAGACCCACTTTATTTGTATGTTGTACCCCTTTCTGCAAAGAAGTCGGATAGTCTTACTAGAGGGTGAGCAATTCAGGGCAGACTGTTCTTTCCTTTGTGCTTGTACAGCACCTAACACATTGGGGACAAGCAGTAAAATAAAATCATTCTTCTTGGGTTCCAGGGATACTCAGTTGCTGGGATCCAAATAATTGTAGCCTTCCATCTGCCAGGCCCTCATTTCCACTGCTGCAATTGTTTCATCTCTCCCCTCCATTTAGACATCCTGCTCCTTGATTTTTCCCTATATTGTTAAACCACAGCATGCTGAACAAGACAGATATTGCTACTACAGTCTGTCTGTTACTTCCTTTCCTTCACGGCTGCTGAGCCAAACACCATAATCTGATTATGTGGCTGATGAGACACTCAGCAAACAGCCGAATACTTCTCCACACCAATCAGCCTGAAAGGGAATGTTCTTTCACTTAAAACTCAAACCCACAATATTTAAATGGGATGGAAGTTCCATCAGTGGGTTTTTAATCACCCCTGAAAAGAAGAGCTAGAAAGGCAAATTACAGGACTTTACAGAAGGGTCAAAGTGCTGCTCTTAAAGTAGGGTGAATTTATAAAGAGTTGGCAAATCCAACAGAAGGAGAGGGTGAAAACTGAAAGTGGAGCATTTGTTAGGGCAAAAAGCATTTCCATAGATATGAAAAATTTGTTTTTGCTGGACAAATTGATCCAAGATAAAAAGGAAAGCAAAACAGAATTTAGAAAACAGATCGTGTGCAAAATTGTGAAATTCTAATGAGCTGTGTAGAGTATTAATTACCACAAAATGTAGAAAAAGAAATCTAGCCATTAACAAGGTTTCTCACTTCCTCACGCTTTTCGAATATCTGATGCCATTTATGAGTTTGCAAATTGAAAATGGGTATGTAATTTCCGAAACATCCTAACTGCAGCAGGCTCCTGCCTTTCAGAGAACCTTTGTCCTCATGAAAAATACTCCAACAAAGGAATTTAGCATTACACAAAAATGTTTGCATAGGAAGGATTGTAAGGGGAAACAGTGTAGTTTGCCACTGGCTTTTAAACACATGATCTTCCTAGGATATGATTGTCTCAGCCAACATAGAAACACCCTCAAAACAGAGATTTCCTCCAAACTAAACAGCTATGTCCTTGCTGTTGGAGGATGAAATTAGATAGTCTTTGTGACTTCCCTTAAATTCCTTTAGCTTTTACCAAGATGTTATATCTTCCCCATGTCTGAGCAGCAAGAATTTTTTTGATCTATGCTGTTTAACAAAGTGATTAATTAAATTTATGTTCTACGATCAAGAATGTAGGTCTCACAAGTGACTAATGATTTTGAGTGCCCAACTTCAGACACTTTAAAGAAGACTGATTTTCTAAGGGCAGGTACCCAGCAGTTCTGAAAATCTGACTCCTAGGTGTCTCAGTTGAATACCTTAAAGTTGTGGCTCCCCCCAAAATCACTACTCACTTTTGAAAATTTAAGCTGAAGTTATTGTTGTGCGTGTCTGTACTGTCCATCTCTGTGGTATTATTATAAGCACATTTACTATAAGTTCCCCACTACTAATAACCATCAGCCTCCAGACACCCAACAGGATTCCCTCCACTGCTAAGCTCAAAATCAGGCAGGTGTCCAAATATGGATTTAGGAACCTAACTGTCAGATGCCAGTGTTTGTAGCATAGTCAGTTTGTAGGATATTTGATTTAGTTTAAATGGCTACTGTCCCCTGAGCCTATTACTAAATAGAATTCACTACAAATCTAAATTCTTTTCCAGAACAGGAATCAAAATACCCTGATCATCAAGCCAAATAAGAGATTTACTGTTCATGAGTGTCATGTTGAGTTATCTGGGGCTAAGGTAGCAATTACTCAACTATAGGGAAATTTCATCCTTCAATCCCCTTCTATGATACTTCTTCTTAACTGAAGAGCGGGGCCCCATGCATTGTACAAACAGAGTACTAGACCGTCCCTGGCCCGAACAGCTTACCATCCACATCATGTATGTTTATCTCCTGCCATTTGACCCTTGAAGTTAACTATCATTTCTCATCACTAACTCACAGAATGGTGTTAAGTGCTCTAAGAAAAACTGCATCTTCTGTTTCAATAATTAACAGTATTAACTTGGATATTCTGAGAGCACCACCAATCTCAGCCTCCCCAGGAGTCTTTAAATTTATTAGACAACCTCATACTCAGTACTATGAACAAGATTCTCTACCACATTCCTCTCCAGTTCAAAGTGGGCCAGATCCTCAGCTAGTGTAAACTGGCATAGCTCCATTGAAGACAATGGAATGACACCAATTTACAAAATTGAGGATCTGGCCCATATCTTACTGCTCTTTTTGGTGGGGGGCAGGGGGCATGAGGATAAAGTTGACCTCCTTGACAACTTTCTAGCCTGCAAATGATACTGTCTAGGATCATTTGAAGTAATGCAGTAAATATGCTGTGGGAGAAGTCATAACATACCAAGGAAGCAACACAGTTTGAAAAGACAAAATGGCTACCTGAGAGAGTCCACCAAAGACTCTATCCATTACATCATCATGACAGGAAAGATTTTAACCAGTGCCTAAGGAATGCTAGAGAACTTGGTTCATCAATGAGATGAAGCTGGAAGGTTTATGATGTCTCAGCTAGTTGTCACATGGGACTTTTCTTTTCTGGGGAAATATACACATCTAAGTGAGTGACAACAATGAGCTGTGGGGTTCAGACATCCACATGGCAAAAAGAAAAATTTGTCCAAACCTTCATTTGAATTTTTAAAATTTATTTGGCTCCTCCAAATATTTTCCACATGCCCGTGTACAACCTACCCTTGGAAGGTTTCAATTTATTCATTAACACAGTGTGTGCTCTGGCATCCCCATACAAATCTGCAGCAAAGCTCATCAAGCCAGTGACCAGGATACTAAGCTATACTTATAGATCAGACACGAGGACACATGAGGCCCCAGTGAACATTAAGACCGGGTTTCCTTGCACCTCTGCCCCCAAGTTATTAGAAAGCATACCTACTATGAACCAACGTTCCATTGAGGGATCGCTGAAAGTTGGGGTCACCTGTCACAGGTACCAAGATCATTAAAGGTATTTAAGCACCTAACTCCCATTGACTTCAATGGGAGTATCACACGGTCCTCTCACTGCAGTGGCACCTCCTGCTGGCCATCCTGGGAATTAGCTCTGTCAGGCTTGTACTCCCCCTTCAGTGGTGTCTTCCCCCATCTTGTCTTACTGTGCAGCCCCTCTCACTCCAGCAACTGCAGTCTCCTCTTCGTGGCTTGGCCATCTGGCCAGGTCACTAAAGTCCTCCCCTTCCAGGGAATTCAGTCTTTCCAGACCCACTGGCTGGCTGGCATCTTGAACATCCTTGCCCCTTCCCAGTGGTTGGTAGGGGATTCCAGCCCAGGTACCCTATAACAAGCAGCCATGGTCTCTGTCATCCTACCTCTTGCTGCTGTTTCCCTGGGCTTCTTCCTACCCATCTGGCTTCCTCCCCATCTCTGGGTTTGCCAGCCTACCAACTTCCTCCATTCAGGGAGTGACTGTAGCCTACTTCCCTGTAGCCAGCCACTTGGCTTTATAGGCCCTGTCTGTTGATGCACAGGTGGGCCTGCTTGCAGTCACTCAGTTCTCTGCTCCCTGGCTCCTCCTTCAGGTGCACCATAGGCAGTTACTCAGCCTACGCAGCCACCTTAACCCCGCTCAGTCCAGAGTGGGGTGGACACTCCATCACAGGGAGATAAGCACCTAAATACCTCTGACAAGCTGGGCCAGGGTCCACAGATCCTTGAGGGCTGGTGATGTAATGCAATGGGAGTATACATGCATGTGAAGCTCATAAGCTCATATTTATTATTAATGGGAGGCACGGATGTTCCATGCACATTGATAGCTAAATATGCTCCTTATCCTGCGGACTCATATTTTAATGGAAATACAATATTGCAGATAATGGCTTGAAAGTTTTAGCTGTAAGCAAAGAAAGCAACGCTCACCTGCAACTGACAAATTATATTTATTTAAACAAGACTACATTGTTTATTGTGCAGTTACTTATCAATTAGAGTCTAGCTTTTCCAGGCATTATGCAGCATTCCTTCCTGCAGACTATTTTTGTGGGGCCTAGGAAGCCAAAAAAAATCCATTCAATTACCTTTAAATGCAGTTACAAGGCAATAACAGTGGGCCTGCCTTGTAAGTTGCTATAATTCTTTTAATTGCTAGGCTCTCCGGGCCTGCTGAGCCTGAGGACCACAATAACGATCTGCACAATGTGATTAATTAGGATGATGGAGGAGATGTCATGCTCTAATGTGGTGACATTCTACAGGCTTGTTACTGCTGCTGCTTTAGAATAAATACTGACCAATAGATGATCCACCTGGTAGATTATTTCTTCTTGAATAATCCTTGACCAAAACGAGTACTGGAAATATTTCTTACAAGTCATCTGAACTCTTCTCCCACAATCTCTAGTCTCTCCAAACTTTTTCCCCACTAAAAACCATTACAGCTTTGCAAAGGTCATTGCATACGTGTCTCAAAACATAAAACTGCCTTTGATTCTTCGCTACACATGCACAATGTCATACAAAATGCCACTGACACTGTGGACACTTATTTAATGCCCTAGAAAGAACACAGTCTGAAAGGTGACATTTGAATAGTAGAGTGGACCTTTCATAATCAATTCCCCCTAGCACAAAAAAGTTCCTTTTGGCAGAATTCGATGACAAACAAGGGAGCAATGTATCTCCATCTTTTTTAACCTGGGAGTGATGGCATGGTCTTGCTTCACCTCCTACAGTTGTAGTACACTCTGAAACCAGGGCATGGGGCCTTTGCCCTGCCATATGGCCTTGGGGGAAAACTGCAGAGAGAAACCAGCCAGTAGGACCAGCACCAAAGCATCCAAAACAGGGACTGCTGGACATTCAGAGGACTTTCTACAGTTTTATCTGGACTTTCTCTGCCCTGTGCTGATCGGCTGTTTGCTCCAGCCCTCTCCCTCTCTCCCAGGTGTGTCTACATTGCCCTCAGGAGGTGTAATTATAGCACATGGAGACATACACCAGCTAGTTTTTATCTAGCTAAATCAAAGCTACTTGAAAGTAACAACAGCAGTGAAGCCACAGTAGCCTGGACAGTGGCTCTGGCTAGCCACTCCAGTATTCACATGGGGTTCTGGGCAGGGAGGTAGCCTGTGCCACCACTCCTGCTGCTGTGACTACACTGCTATTGTTATTTGAGCTAGATCAGAGCTGCCTCTGATACACCTACACCAGGAGCAATCACATCTCACATACCCAGTCTCCATCTCAGCATCACTCCACACCTTCCCCTCTTACCCTCTACCTTGTCCCCCTCATGAACCATCCCTTCAATGTCTCCTCTCCCTTCACTTCCCCCCTGCCCCGCCCCCACCACACACACAATTTGCTTATCCCTTCCTCACTAAACCCACCTTAAAAATCATGGAACTAACATACATGGCATTTCCTGGCACCCCATTGTTCACTCAGTATGTGTTTTACCCCTGCTCCCTGCGCTGTGTCTGACCTGTCTATTTAGATTGTAAGATCTTCAGGGCAGGGACTGTTAGTCCATGTTTGCACGGTGCCTACCACAGTGGGGCCCCACTTTTGGTTTGCCCTCAGGCACTGCCATAATAAACATGATTAAATAATAATAATAAAGTTGTATTCTTACTCATAATAGGGAGCAGCTGGAGCAAGACGGACCCTTCTTCTGTCCCTATTCCTGATTGGAGCAGCTGCAGCAAATCAAAAGCAGGGATTCCTCATTCCCACTGAGCTATGGCAATTTTTCTCCTCTTCCCATCTCACCTCTGTTAACAGCACAGAAGAAGAAAATCACTTAATGCATATCTGGTAGATGGAATGCAGCACTGTATACTTCATTGCAAGGGAAGAGAGGTGTTAAACTTCACTGCAAGTGAAATGGATTTTCACTATTAGAGAATTCAAAGTCCACAGCCGTGAACTGAAGAAATTCTGGACTTTCACTCCTTTTCAACATATTATAATCAAGGTCACCAGTAGTGGGTTCTACTATATACACAACAGAGATAAGGAAGTACCTAAAACACTGTGGCTCTATGCAGAGGCATCTATTAGAAAATGGAACAGCCTCACTGTCTAAGAGGATGATCTCCTTGATTATAGGAGGGAACATCCATGTAAAGTTATAATTAGATATAATACCACCTTAGGCTGTGAGTGAGCTTGGCGGCTCTCAAAAGCAGGGTTTATCTGTACTTGGATGGCTAAAACCCAGTGTTCTTTAAAAAGTAGTTTGAGTGATTCAGTAGGTGGCACTCTTCCCCTCAGAGTCAGTGCTGACTCCACTGCATAGCGTTAGGGGGTACCCTGTTTTTGGAGGTTGTCTTTCAAATGAAAAATACAAGAGCTAAAGGCAGGCCTATTGGCCCCAGGCTTCTCTCCAAATACCAATGTAACTACATTCTGCCTACAAGAGTTCCCCCTGAATTTTCAGATAGGTAGAATCATAGAATATCAGGGTTGGGAGGGACCTCAGGAGGTCATCTAGTCGAACCCACTGCTCAAAGCAGGACCAATCCCCAACTAAATCATCCCAGCCAGGGCTTTGTCAAGCCTGACCTTAAAAACCTCTAAGGAAGGAGATTCCACCACCTCCCTAGTTAACCCATTCCAGTGCTTCACTACCCTCCTAGTGAAAAAGTTTTTCCTAATATCCAACCTAAACCTCCCCCACTGCAACTTGAGACCATTACTCCTCGTTCTGTCATCTGGTACCACTGAGAACAGTCTAGATCCATCCTCTTTGGAACCCCCGTTCAGGTAGTTGAAAGCAGCTATCAAATCCCCCCTCGTTCTTCTCTTTTGCAGACTAAATAATCCCAGTTCCCTCAGCCTCTCCTCATAAATCATGTGCTCCAGCTCCCTAATAATTTTTGTTGCCTTCGCTGGACTCTTTCCAATTTTTCCACATCCTTCTTGTAGTGTGGGACCCAAAACTGAACACAGTACTCCAGATGAGGCCTCACCAATGCCGAATAGAGGGGAATGATCACATCCTTCGATCTGCTGGCAATGCTCCTACTTATACAGCCCAAAATGCCATTAGCCTTCTTGGCAACAAGGGCACACTGTTGACTCATATGCAGCTTCTTGTCCACTGTAACCCCTAGGTCCTTTTCTGCAGAACTGCTGCCTAGCCGCTCGGTCTCTAATCTGTAGCAGTGCATGGGATTCTTCCTTCCTAAGTGCAGGACTCTGCACTTGTCCTTGTTGAACCTCATCAGATTTCTTTTGACCCAATCCTCTAATTTGTCTAGGTCCCTCTGTATCCCATCCCTATCTTCCAGCATATCTACCATTCCTCCCAGTTTAGTGTCATCTGCAAACTTGCTGAGGGTGCAATCCACACCATCCTCCAGATCACTAATGAAGATATTCAACAAAACCAGCCCCAGGACCGACCCTTGGGGCACTACGCTTGATACCGGCTGCCAACTAGACATGGTGCCATTGATCACTACCCCGCTGAGCCCGATGATCTAGCCAGCTTTCTATCCACCCATTTTTCCCTCCCTAAACTGATGTAACAGTGTTCTGTGCTGTTAAGGGATTGCACTATTAAACCCAGATGTGGTTGCATTTGGAAAAGATGGCTAAAGTTTTCAGATGTAGGTGTCTAAAATGAAATTACCTTGTTTTCATAAATGCTGTGCACCCATAACTCCCACAGAAGTCAAAGAAAACCACAAATGGTCAAGATCTTTGCAGGTTTTTTTGTTCATTTTTGTTTTCACCTAACTTGTGGCACTTTCATTTGACAACTGGGGACCTATACAGTTAATTTGTATGGCTGCCCTGGAGCGGGTGGTGGGTCATTGAAATAAGAATGTAAATTAGTTGGCAAATTGATTTGTGGTCAAAGTTTAAATAATGAAGTTATTTCACATATAACTACAAGGCTCTTAGTTTGTCTCGTTATGCTGACAGTACAAGAATATTAAACATTAGTTATCCACTGCATAGCCAAAGTATTCATAAACACCACAAGCAAGGAAACAGTTTTCCTATGCACTCGTTTTTAATGATCACTTTGTATTCCCAGATATTTCGCCCTGACAAATGAGTTACGTTAGCAGGACACAGTCTCTCATTGTGGTTATTGCTGTGCATAGGCCTTCGCTGTGCTTTATCTGAGAGGCTCTTGCAGCATGAGTCCCTACAAACTGTATAGAGAAGCATAGAACAACAATGCTGCTTCTATTAGTGCTGTTTCCAAAGAGGGTTCTTTTTTCAGTACACACAATCCTCTCCATACAAATATTCAAACATAAAACCATGCTTGTACTGTGGACAAAAAAATAAAAATTAAGTCAGAGTTAGACCACAACTTACATTTTTGCAAATGGACATTTCATACCAACAGGTCACTATAGCAGTGGGAAATTTCTGATCAAAAAATTCCTTAAGTGCATACTTAGCAAAACACACTGTGTACGTGGGGGTAATAGATTCCTAAGTGGCTAGCCCACATCTTACAAACGTCTAAACAGAAGAAGACTGTCTGAGTGTCCGAGGGCACAGCAGTTTGAATCCCACACGAACCTCCCTTTCATGAGATGAACCCCATCTCCTGGAGGTAACAGGGACTGAACCAAGCCCTCAAGAGCTCTGCAGCTTGAGCTAAAGGATTAAGTGCTGTAATTGGCAGCTGTAATTGATCCCCAATTGTATACCAGGGATGCGTAACATAAATGTAATCCCAATGCCCATATGTGTCCCTTTTTGTGTTTATTTTTCAAACAAATTCGAGCAAAATGAGCTTAGTGGCAAGAACACTTGCTGAAAAAGCGAACAAAGCAACATTCCAGAATATTTATGGAAAGCAAATTTCAGAAATGTAATTGCAAATATTTGCTCCAGGAATCTGATTCTAGGATTCTAGGAGTTACAATGCTCAACTTAGGGAACAGAAACTTAGCAACGGCCCTGTGTGTCCCTCCTTTTTCGGTTATGAATACTTGCAACTGGACATCTCCAAAAATTATTTCAAATAAACACAATTAGAGAACATTGCTGTCTATTCTTGAACAGACAGAGGTGACATTTGTTGTGAATTTTTCACCCTCCTCTATTTACCTACCACCCCAGAGATACTTGGAGGAAATTAATATTTGTAATGTGTTTTACAGTTCTCAGATAAGCATTGCTACACTGTTACCATGTAAAGCACTAATATTTAACTATTTTATACCAGTACAAAAACTCACATACCCTGAGACTGTAATGCCCCTTTGATACTGAGGTTATTCTTCTGAATCTCTTCTTTCCCTGTCTAGTGACACAAGATAATAAGCCTGATTTTTAAAATGGTTCTAAGCTGGCATTTTTACATTCACAATTAATTGCAGGCGTAAAACTGTCTGAAAAACTGGAGGCTGCATTTCTCAAGTTAGGCCCTATATTTCATTGAGTAATTTTTCTTGCAAACGTGCAGTTATAAAGTAGAATGTAAATAGACTCCTCCTAAAAAAAACCAACTATTGAACATTGTGTCAGGGAGTGAGGTAAGTCTAAGTATTTCTATAATTTAGAACATTTCTGCAAAAGATAATTGCTTTTAGAGTTTATGGAATCTTTTCTGAGACCAGCCTGCTGTCAAGTAGAGGTAACAAAAACTGTATGTAACCCTAATTGGGGGGTGGGAAGAGAAAGCTTTCTACAAGTATGTCTCCATATAATTACAGTATTTAAATTGGGGGTATTCAGCACTTTTCAAACACTTGGTGCTAAATGCTATCTGGAAATCTGCTTTAAATACGTGAGGTTATAGTAAGTTATGCTGTTCTAGCTTTGAAAATTAACTCAGTTAGATGACGGCACTGAAAATATCACTACAACCTAGAGAGACATTTCTAATATGTTGTGTTTGCTTGCAAAACAAACTCAGTTGGTGATAACAGGATATGAAATGTCATTTCAAGTATGCCTTAGTAGCAAATATGCAACAGCATCTACCTCTAAAGGTAAGCGACCCCACACCCTCTGTTGTAGTCAGATCTGCAGCTGGTGTTGGCAGCCCAATTCCTGTCCAAGTAGAGGAAATTGATCACACTGATTGTCAAAGAGAAACTGTTCCATTGTGCAGAATAAGTTGATGCTCCCAGCATACATGCAGAGCTACACAAATAAATATAATTAAGAGACTGAAATAGCTTTCTGCCAAATTTGGGTGTAAAAAAAAACAGCATTAAGGTGGAAAACACTGATTGCTTTTTTTACTCAATTAAATCTAATTAAGCTTAGATTGGATTTTTCTTAGTTTAAGAATGCCATTCCTCAAAATTACAACAATTTACCAGGAACTTTTGACTCCGTATAACTACCTTCTTCTAGAATAGCCATCATTTCTTTAAAAAAGTAGATTCTCTTCAGATGGGAAACCTGCCTCTGATCCAGCAACTTCATGGGCCAGGGCAATGGAAGGTGTCAGTTTTGTCTTGATTTTTGGTTAATGCCATATACCATGGCTGAACAAGAAATGCTATGGTAATATGACTTGGCAAATCATCCAGACTTAGAAAAATATATCTGGCTACTCCTTTTAATCCAGGTGGTTCTTTGTTGTTGGCCTATTAGTATTGATTTAGTAACAGATAGTGCGATTTATGAAAACTGTTCCAATTCTAGAAGTAGGGCCTACTATTTGGCTGAGATACTCTGGTGTTTATTACTTGCTGCAGAACATCTAAATGGAGCTGGTTTGCTGTACATTACTGAATGAGACAGAATTTTAAAAAGCAGGGCACAGCATCTTTCTTGGACATCCTGTTGCTCAAGCATCTGATGTCAGCATTGATTAGAATTTGGCATCACACAGGCATTCAGGCCCTGCCACATCATGCATTCAGATCACCACCATCAGCACAACAAAGACATTTAATGTCTCGTTCCCAGTGGGGCAGTCCCAGATTTCCATTCTCAGCCTCGTGTCCTGCTGCAGTACCATGGCGCAGGAGAGAGAAAGGCCCATATTTACAGTGTTATTCTTAGTAGTTGCATCAAAGTTTTGGCAGTCTCCTCAGTGACCTGGTTCTCACTCCAGCACTGCAGAAGAACCTGCCAAACACTCTTACCTTCACCTATGAGGGGGGAAGGAAAGAAGCAGAAGTAGTTTATTTTTTAATTCATGGCACCAAGAATCCCTGGAGAGCAGTCACAGCAAGCATTTAATAGGGCTTCACAGATCACTTCATTGCATTCAAATGTTGCTAGGGAGATTAAAAAGAGAAGTAGGCAACTATCAATTCATTCCCCCTCAAAAGTGACAACCCAGTATTAATAAGCAAAGACTCTTCCCATTAGCGTCCAAGGCCTATGATATTTAATGACTTAATCTGTTTACAAGGCCACTCAGTTGTCAGGACTCTCAGCTCCCTTACTGTCACCCCCAGTGGCTAGTCAAAGTTTAGGGCCCCAGAGAGGTACCATTGAGAGCAGAAATTGATGATAGAGTCTGGTATTTTCTTCAATGCAGTCTTGTTTATTTGCAGGGAATATATAAGGTCTTGCTTCTCTGAATGCAGGAGGAACCAGAAACAAAGGTATAGTTGCTTAGCTTACAGCCCCAAGCTTTTTTAGCCAATATAAGACCCAAAAGCTCACTCGCTCGCTCGCTCTCACAAACTTTTTCCAGAGAGCCATAGGCCAGGTCTACCCTACAAACTTACATTGGTAGAACTACATTGCTCAGGGGTGTGAAAAATCCACACCCTGAGTGACATAACTATACCGACTAAAACCCTGGTGTAGAGAGCACTACGTCAGTGGGAGAGCTTCCCTTGTTGACAATGCTACCACCTCCCACGGAGGTGGACTAACTATATGTCGCAATCTGATTCATAGTTATGGCTCTGTATGGCCAATTGTCGGTCCACGGCCATCTTGTCCTGCTAAAAGGACAAGGCAGCCTCCATTTTGGACCAGGTTCTTGTTGTATATGAGAGGGCAAAAAACTCTGGTAAAAACTGCTGTAGTAGGTGGAATCCACAACCAAGGCAGATGTGCTCTCCTGTGTTTTTGTTTTTTTCTTTTTCTGTTGCTGGGCCATCTAAAGGTCAGGCTAGTTCTGTGTATGAAGGCCTGATTCTGCCCGGCAACCTGTTTTTTTTGGGTCGGTCGTCTGGAGGTCAGGCTAGTTCTGCCCAGCAACTCCAGAGTACTGTATACAGAGACTTAATTCTGCCCAGCGACTCACTTTCCCGCTCTTTTTGGACCCAGTCATCTAAGGGTCAGGTTTGTTTACTCGTCAACTCCAGTGTGCCGTGTGCAAAGCCTTCCGACGTGGGGTGGCAACAGCTCGAAACCTGAAGGGAGGAGGGACCAGGGAGCCAATCAGATACTGACACGAGGGAGTGAGACCTGTCTATAAAACTAGGTTCCCCCCCAAAATTTGTGTGGAGCATCCGCGTGTTAGCTGAAGGACCTGATCACTCGTTCGGCCAGGGTCTCCTCCCGGTAAAGTGCACTCGTGTCGTATCGTTTGGATTCGTTGCCGTTTGGACCCGATCCCTGTCAGCTCGTCATGCTTCTGGTGTCTGTTCTGCTGGTCAGCTGCGCCTGGAGTGCGGTATTTGCTTTTTGATATATGACAGTTAGCTTATCTAGCCTCTTATTTGTTCCCCTCCCTAACTTGGTACCAAATATCTACTCAGGATATCAGGATTGTATTAGTGAACTCAGAATTGCACAATTGCTTAGCTAGCTTGTATAATTGTTCTACTTGTTATTGAATTGTTAATTGCAAACTGTTTTATGTGTTTGAATCACTGCTCTGTCTTCGTCCGGAGTGAATGAATCTGGGAGCTGTCTCCACCTGGAGATTAGCTGACCAAGGGGTCCCTGTCCCTGCAGTCTGAGTGAGTGGAATCTGCCCAGCTGCAGCTGCACCACACTCTGGGTTTACCCTCTGTGTGAAAGCAAGGGTGGCTGAGGCAGTGGCCTGTGGGTCTCTTTCTCTGTGTTGCACCGGGCATCGCTCTGACGAACCCGATTCCCACCTTGTGTGATTGGTGTGTCTGCCTATTTGGTGTGGTGTGGTGAGCAGTATAAAGTGTTTTGCGGTGTGTTTGTACTTTTGATACCATCCCAGCCTAAGTTGCCTACTCCCCCAGCCCAAGTTGTAATTATCCCCTAAATAAACGCAGCCACTTGGCTTTTCAGTGTTACCTGGTCCTGCCTGTCTTTTCCTCACTCAATACCAAGCTTGAACGAACCCCCAGCTAATTCAGACACTATACAGACGGGAGAAGCTCTCCCATTGGCGTAGTAGCATCTTCACTATTGCAGTGGTGTCACTGCAGTGCTGTATGTGTAGACAAGCCCATACTCTGTGCTCATAGGCTATTGCTCGGCTTTTAAATTTTTTGCCTCTGACTCTCTGACCTTCTGTGTCTTTCATCCCAGCTTGACTTTTTTCACACACAGCACACAAGCCCACCTAGGCAAAGGACTCCCCAGCCAAATCCTCTGCTTTCATGGTTCTAGTTTCTGGGCAGATTAGTAGGCCTTGTTTTAGGTGTGGCCTCTTAATTGTCTCACAACTATCTGAACTGAAGAACATGTTCACATGTCAGTTTTAACGGGGTTTTAACTCAACCTATAACAAGGTTTAACCCAGCTCACAACATTATTTATTTGGCAGATAATAATATATCACAGTCTCTTCAAAGCCAGATGAATTAAAATGACCCAGGGCCTAAGTGTGTGAAGGGGGGCACCTCAGCTTCCAAAATCATCACCTAAGAGTGCCCCAAACATGGGCTGTTCAGCAGTGACATTAGGGGCTTGATTTTCAAGGGCAGCTAATTGATTTTTAGGAGCACAGAAGTCCCATTGGAAATTCAACCTAGAACCCCACTAAATTTCTACAACTGCAGGGCAATTTTATATTATATATATATATATAACCCAAATTCCCTTTACATGCTGGACAGTGATAAAAAGGTAAAATCTCTATATTAGTCAAACCAGGTAAGGATGCAGAATATTGAAAGCCAGTTAAAGGAGGCATCAGCAGAACAGCAGAAAGCTAAGGGTTTGCCACAGTTACAACCCAGCGAATGCCAGCAGCAGCAGCAGCTATGCTAATCACACTTCCACTTGAAAAGAGTACAGTTCCCCCTCTCTCTCGCAGTGGGACAAAGTGCAGATGTATGCCATTTCTCAGAGTAAGTTTAAAAGGGGCATGTCTACACTTAAAATGCTACAGTGACAGCTGTGGTACTGTGGCGTTTTAAGTGTAGACACTCCCTAAGAATGACAGAAAGGATTCTCTTGGTGTAAGTAATCCAGCTCCCCAAGAGGTGGTAGCATGGTCAACAGAAGAATTATTTGGGTCAACCTAGCGCTGTCTACCCGGGGACTTAGATTGACTTAACTACACCACTCAGAGGTATGGATTTTTCACACCCCTGACCAACCTAGTTAGACCGACCTGATTTTCTAGTGTAGACCAGGCTAAAGTCAAAATCCTTCTTCAACTGTCCAGACTCTGATCTTTTCTCATCTCTCCTCTCCACAATTCCAGATCGGTGTGCTTTATACAGGATCAGAGCTCCTAGGCATGCTTCCTCTTTATATCTTTCCAGAAGGTGGCTGAACTAAAGAAAACTCACCATGGCAAATATCAAGCCTCAGTCACCATAGTTAAGGACTCCAGCAACTCTTGGAAACCACAACCGTAGATGCACATCATTGTGAAGGACACCACAAAAGGAAAACCAAGAAATTCACTCTAAGGGCTAGTCTACACTTACCAGCCGGGTCGACGCGGTGAGTTCGACTTCTCGGAGTTCGAATTATCGCGTCTAATCTGGACGCGATAGTTCGAACTCCGGAAGCGCCGCGGTCGACTCCGGTACTCCGCCACTGCAAACGGCGGTGGCGGAGTCGACCTTGGAGCCGCGGACTTCGATTCCGCGGCGTCTAGACGGGTGAGTAGTTCGAACTAGGGTACTTCGAATTCAGCTACGCTATTCACGTAGCTGAACTTGCGTACCCTAGTTCGACCCCCGCCCTTAGTGTAGACCTGCCCTAAGTAACAAATGCAACAGGTCACCAATTTCCAAAGCAGACTATGTAGAAGTGATCTTAGGAATTATAGACTGGTAAACTTTAGGGAGTACAGCCAAATGGGTAGAGCACTCAACTGGGACTGGGGAGACCTGTATTCCATCCCTAGCTTGGCCACTGGCTTGCTAAGTAACCAAGTCACTTCCCTGCTCTGTCCCTCTGTTTCCCCACCTGTGCAATAGAGATAATGATAATGACCTCCTTTGTAAAATGCTTTGAGCTCTACTGATGAAAAGTGCTATATAAGAAATAGGATTATTTTTATTATTTCATTACTAGATTAATTAGCAATTCAGACAATTTAATAGAGTTCTAAAACACCTAGATCAATTTGGGAGGATAAAAGCACAGCTTCTTCAAAGGAAAAAGATACTTCTCTAATCTACTAGAATTCTGAGCATGTCAACAGGGTAGGGGATAAAGGAACCCCAGTAGACAAAAGTAGTTAAACTTTCATGAAACTTTTGACAAAGTCACTCACAAGAGATAATTGAGTAAAATCTGCTGAGCAGTCCTAGGGTGTGACAAAGTGCTGTCACGGGTTAGAAACCGGATAAAAACAAAAGTACAAATGAATAGTCAGTTCTCAATATAACAAAAAGGTAACACTGAGGTATTCCAAGAACCTATGCTAGGTCCTGCGCTTAATAGATTTATCAGTGACCTGGACAACGGACAGAACAGTGAGGTGGCAAAATTTGCCAAGAATGCAGAAATATTTAGGTTAGTCAAGATTGGGCAAGGGACTCCAGAAAGACCTGTCAAAACTTAAATTAAACGCTGACAAATGCAAGGTAGCAAACATTGGAGGAATAATTTGAACACCACCCAATCACTGCTGGGTTCTATCTTACAACACTATTCACATTACATAGTACATGTGATTTTGGTACAAGGTTGCATTTTGCATCTTAATATTGAGTGCCTGCGGCTTTGGTGTTAGAGATCACAGACACAGGGCCGGGCAACAGAATTCGGCTTGCATGCGGTCATGGTAAGCCATTGTCTTTCGGCTTCTGCAACCTTCATAAAAGCAGCACCCTCCTTTCCCATACCAAGCAAAGCCCGTTGAGTGCTGTGGTTTTCGTGTTAATGTGCAGCAGCAGAAACTAAGCTAACCCCCCCCCCCCCCGCATCCAATTCTTTGGGATGATCACTTTACCCCTTCCCCCACCTCGTGGCTGGTATCAGGAAAGATCCCTGCTAGCCAAACATGAACAGCTCAGCTCCAATGCCTCCCCCCCTCACCCCCCACCGCTTGGTTAACTGCAGGGAGGATTTCTTTTCAGCTACAGGCAAACAGCCCAGTAGGAACAGCCACCTCTGAATGTCCCCTTAATTAAATTACCGCATTTCAACCAGGTTACGATGAATTATATCACTCTCCTGAGGATAACACAGGGAGATAAAGAACAGATGTTGCTTGAATGCCAGCAAACACCGGGACCATACACTGCCAGGCTTTGTCATGCAATGATACCAGATTACTTGCTACTAGCATGGCGTGGTAAAGTGTCCTACCATGGAGGACGGAATAAGGCTGCACTGCCCAGAAACCTTCTGCAAAGGCTTTTAGAGTACCTCCAGGAGAACTTCATGGAGATGTCCCTGGAGGATTTCCACTCCATCCCCAGACATGTTAACAGACTTTTCCAGTAGCTGTACTGGCCGCGAATGCATCCCAAGTCCTCAGGGCAAATTAATCATTAAAAAATGCTTGCTTTTAAACCATGTTTTATATTTACAAAAGGTACAATCACTAGAAGGTCTCTTCTCTGACTTCATGGTCCAGGATACCGCCTTGGAAAGGTTGGGAGGCTATTTCAGTCAGGCTGAAGAAAAGATCCTGGCTGTTGGGGAGAACGGTGTGCTGTGTGCTCTCTGCAAGCTCGTCCTCCTCATCGTCCCCGTCCGCAAATTCCTCAGGCATGGCTGAGAGTACCCCCTCCTCGGAATCCACAGTCAGGGGTGGGGTAGTGGTGGTGCCCCGCCCCCCCAGAATTGCTGCAGCTCAGAATAGAAGTGGCATGTCTGTGACTCTGCCCCAGAGCATCCGTTTGCTTCTTTGGCTTTCTGGTACACTTGTCTGAGCTCCTTAACTTTCACGTGGCACTGTAGTGAGTCCCTATTGTGGCCTCTCCCCATCATGCCCTTGGAGATTTTTTCAAATGTTTTGGCATTTCGTCTTTTGGAACGTAGTTCTGCTAGCACGGAATCGTCTCCCCATACAGCGATCAGATCCAGTACCTCCCGTACAGTCCATGCTGGATCTCTTTTTCGATTCTCGGACTGCATGGTTACCTGTGCTGATCAGCTCTCCACGCTGGGCAAACAGGAAATGAAATTCAAAAGTTTGCGTGGCTTTTCCTGTATATCTGGCCAGTGCATCCGAGTTCAGATTGCTGTCCAGAGCAGTCGCAATGGTGCACTGTGGGATAGCTCCTGGAGGCCAATACCGTCGAATTGCATCCATACTAACCCTAATTCGAACCAACAATGTCGATTTCAGCACTTCTCCCCTCATTGGGGAGGAGTACAGAAATTGATTTTAAGAGCCCTTTATTTCGAAGTAAATGGCTTTGTTGTGTGGACAGGTGCAGGGTTAATTCGATTTAACGCTGCTAAATTCAACCTAAACTCATAGTGTAGACCAGGCCTTAGGGTGATATTAGTAGAAACACATTAAGATGTTAATCTTATTTCAGCAGGAAATATGCATTTATCTGTCTTTGTCCTCTCTTTACTTTACGTATTGCCAATAATGCTAACAGCCATATGCATTTGGAAAGGGGGGTCAGCCCGTAAGATACTTATGAATTGACTGTTTTTTTTTAAATCATTGTTGCTGACTGAACTCCACACCAAAGGCATACATTTCCTGACCATTCAGTTAAGCAAAAAGTACTGTTTCAATATTGCCCCTTACTGACCTGTATAAAGCTGTAGCGTTCAGTATTTGCAAAGACAAAATTCATGCTTGCATCAAAATTCTGTTGCATGCCATAAATATCACTCTAATCACACACCCCAACTGCTGGTCCCTCCCAATGTTATCAGGGTCTCCATTTGGTGTGGTTTATTTTAATGCTAATTTTTAAATAGAAAATAAATTTGCACATCATAGCGTGGAATCAGTTGACCCTGTCCAGATTTAGGAAAACATTTTGTGCACTACTTTCAAGCTGGTATTTTTGGCTGTTTATTACAATCCTGATCACTTCTTTCTCCCAGACCTTTTTGCTTGCTGGGGGAGTGGCATGCCTGGGATAAGGCTCTCTCTATAGCACTTTGCCACTATTTTTACAAAAAAAGCATGAACTCAGAAACCAAACATTTTGATTGGGTGCCTGCCATGAGCAGAGCAGCAATAAGGAATGCAACTCAGTTGAAATGCATGGACTAACAGCTTTATTTTAGCTCTTCAAAAGATTCTCCAGAAGCCTTTGCGATTCCAAGAGGACATTTCTCAGGAAATCAAATAATCAGTGAACTTTGTGCAGTCTTACGACACTAGAATTACCCAAGGAGGCGCAGGCATTGCAGGATTTTGATTTTTAGGATGATGGTAAAAAATAGTGTGATTCTGAAATTGAGTGTTACAAAAACAAGGCCCAGAAAATAGACTGCTGCTGTTAGTTTACTTAATTAGTTTATACACACAAACTATGAATAAAAACAGCGCTGCAACTGCGATGGCTTTAGTTGTAAGCCTGCAACCATGACAACAGTAAAGTATTACTGAATCACCATGACAAGGAACCAGAGACAATTGCTGCTGCTACATAAAAGCCAGCTTAAGCCAATCAAAAATTGTGCACAAATGGGGATCGAGGGGACCACTACAATTGTTGTTTTACTTTATTTTTATGCAACACTAAAAATTGGGCATTAAATATTTTTGTATTGCATTGTTGTGCAGAGCTCTCATGACCGTGTCATTTTTCTTTGATCGCTATTAACCATAATTGCATGACAAGAACAAAATCTTGTAATGACAGGATAATTACATGACCATTTATCTCAAAGAAAGAAAGAAAGAAAGAAAGAAAGAAAGGAACCTGAAAATGGACAGAGCAATGAAGGCAACTCCTGGTGTGACTAGCACAGAATCTGCAGGAGGCTTCGTTACTGTGTAATAATGACAGACAGCGATTTGTGGCCTGTATAACAGCAATACTTTTCAATCCTAGCTTCAGGACATCTGCACAGAAAGAAAGTTTTCATGTTAACAGATAAGAATTTTGGTGTCACTTGGGTGATTCACCTGTTAGGGCTCTGCACTCCACAGCTCATTCTTCTGATGCCATTTCTCTCCATAACATCAAACTGCAGTTACCAGTAAATCCAAATGGGAGCCAGCCAAGGATTACACCCTTAGCGGTGCAGAGCTGGCATAGCATCTTGGTACCACCCATCCCTCCTAATGCCGCCAGGGTATGGCCAGAGTGCTGCAGTGCTCCAGCAATTCACAGTTAGTATATCATGGTCCCAGCCAGTACTACCAGCTCCAGGACTAGAGTGCCACAAAAGACCCCTTCCCAAGCTGCACCCAGTGTATAGTGGGCTTAGCTGAAGATTCAGCCCTCGGATTTTCACTTTGACTAAATCTAACTACAGTAAGAGTTCATGCCAGACCTGGTATAGCATAGACACTAGTATAGGATTTCAATCTGTTACAGCACTTTCATATTCTCACAACATCTAGGCCTCCATGGGCCTGACCACAGTGCATTAATACAAAGAAAACAACATAAATGACATGGATATGCCCGAGACTGAGATCATCAGCATCACAGTATACTGTGTACCTTAGTCAGACATGTTCTCAGGGTGCATTATGAGTACTATTTTAAACAGAAAACAAGCTTGTTCTTTTTCCAGTCATAAGGGTCTCTCCATCCTGTTGGTATTTCACTCGTTCTTTTATGGCGAGCGCCTCTGATATTTATCTTCAGAAAGCAAAGGAGAAGTTTACTCACAAATAATTGTTGTTGTCTCTCCACATCAGCAAGGAAACAGTCATAACAAGTCAGCTGTCGTGTGTTATATGACATGTATATTGTTATGCTGGGAGTTGGGTGAAACCTCAGAAAAGCTGGTGGGAGTAATAACTACCCTTCATTCAGGATAAATGTAAGAAGCATTTCAGCACCTTTTGGAATAAAATAGCTGAAACAATAGGTATCATCACCCAACACATGGGCTACGTGCAAGACTGGTTGAGCTATGTGGACGGAGGAGCATCACTGCAGGTTGAATGCAAACACAGAAGGCTTGGTAGTATTTTGATGGTGGGGTGTGGGTGTCTGTCTCTGCGAGAGCAGAAGCAGCCAGAAACACTACAAAAGCAGATGGAGAAGGCAGCAGAAAGCTACGAACAGTCAGAGGCGCACTTGTAAGGAGAAAAAGCTGAGAGAGGGCTGTAACAGTTTCAGGGTAACCTGTATTTCCCACTCCATGGTCCATCGAAGGCACCCACTTAAAGGGTTTCAACTCCCAGCTGACACCTCTCTTGGGCAGAGACCCTCATCTGGCTCCCTCTTGACCAATGGTTTTAAGGCTACACAGTTCCCTGGGTTATACTGCAATATTCCCAACAAACCAGTCTGCATAAGAAGGCCAGCCCCTGTGCTTTGCTTTCTCTCTGAGGGCTATGACCACTGCACTTGCCAACAGTTACAAGTTACCACACAGATCTTTCTAAGCAAGCACATGTATTCTTCAGGTACAAGTATTATAGAGAAAATATATCAAAAACAATAAAAGTACCTATACGCATGCTCACATCTTACCAGAGGTCACCATCAGTCTTATGGGGCGCCAGTGGGCCAAAACCTTTCCAACCCTTCCACAAGGAGGTCCTATCTGTTTGCTGGATAAGGAAGAAAGCCCCGAATCAGTTTAAGTCCCAGCTATTTATCCCAAAGTCCCTTTTAAATTTGTTAGTCTCCACAGAATCCAGAATACGCGAACCTCCCCAAGAGATGCTACCTCTCTGGAGGTGTTATAACCTGAGTTATTTGCTATAATTATCCCCTACTGTTTTTAGTTCTTGGAGCAGCTGTGGTAACCCTCCCTCCATGGAGTGCATATAATTCCTGTTTTACAATGACACAAACCATTCATATACTTCACATAACATAGTCTTCCAAAGATATTGCAGGGAGCTGTTTGGGCAGAGTGCTGGCTGGAAAGAGGCTTGGAATACTAAACAAGGAAACTGTCTCCAATTGCTTGCTTCCTACTGTGTTCAGGAAAAAAGGACTTTGGGTAAATTCTTTGTAAAGAAACAGGATTGTATCAAATAAATATCTGTCTACCATCAATTTCTCCTCCTAACAGGAACAACCCACAAGACCCTGAATATTGGCTAACCACTGGGCCAAAAGGGGTAACACTATAGTGATCTCCCAGAAGTGACACTGTTTTAAAGAAACTATGGAAAATGAAGTCCTTGGATCTGAGATGGTCTTGTCTTGGAAAAAAAGCAGCAAAGATTATTGTACTATCTGTAATTCACTGGAGTGTAAACTGTCCCCCCCCACCGACCCACACACACACACACACACACACATGCACGCCTTCCCTTGCTCCCACTCTCTGACAATGTCTGTAAAGGTCTAAACTGGAGGATTATGAAGCTTGACTAATTGCCAAAGCATGTTGCAAGGTTCTCTGGTGCTTAGGTGTGAATAGCTAGACTAGGGTTTTACTTTGTGGAAACAGAAAGCCGTTTTTAGGAAGGCAGAATGCCTGAGTGAGTAAGTAATGAACTGAGAGCCAGGATGTTCCTCAGTTTTTTGGTGAGAATCTGACATGTTTGTGACCTTGGGCAGTTAACTTCCACATGCTTTACTTATCTTAGTTCAAAATAATAGACTAAAAACAGAGCCTCACTGAAAAACAGATGCTGTGAACAATTTTCCTGGGTAAATACATGACAAATTACAGTACTATTATGAAGTGATGCGACAGAAACGAATTTGGACGGTCCCGTGGGACACTGCAGTCAAGCACTGCAGTTGTTCTACATTTCCCCCATCCCAACTCTCTTCCCATGTTTCCAAATGCATTAGAAATCAAGGATTACTTCCTGTGAATTGTTCCTGGTTGAGTTGGACAATACATAGGAAATATTTGAATGACATCTTTTTTTCCAGAGTGGGTTCATCTGATCTTTAATAGTTGATTGGACAAGAGACCTTTTAAAAAATACTGTGTATTTCTATGAATAAGCTGTTTTATGTTACTTTGACCTTAAAGTTTCAGGGAACACTGTCCTTAGATTGCTAGAAAGTGGACCAGTTCCAATTGGTACAATAAGATATTTTACAAAGACATCAACATCGCTAGGGACGTGTAAATGTTCCAAGGTATTATTTGGATTCACAGAGTTATTTGGAGTTCACAAATCCCTGAACCAAAGAACTTAGAAACAAGTTGGATTTGATTTAAATGAAATTGATTTAAATCATGATTTAAATCACTGGTCAGGAAGACTCAATTTTAATCATATATTTCTACATAAAAGGGCATTCTTGTTGGTTGTTATAACCTTAATACATATTCTTCACAACTCAGAGATAGATGTAGGTTTCATTTTTAGAAGGTACACACTACATTTTTAAAGTGATTTATTTTGAAAACTTTTCAGATTAGTATTACAGCTATATCAGAAAATTAATTATTGTTTGGTTATTTCATTTACCAAAGGTAATTGAAGCAGCAATTTATGAAGTAATTGGGAGGTGGATTCAACAGGTTAATCATTAATATTTGGAGGATTTTCTTGCCATGCTGTATTAGGAGGAGAACATCACCAGACAGACATTTAAATTGTTTTATTTAACTAAAACAATGTTATGTATTCTGGATTTTTTTTTCTTCAACAGCAAACATATAATATTTTAACAAAACAAGCATATGAATTTTTGAATTCAGCCAAACATTCAAGTTTTTTAAAACCAGGTTTGTTTTTATTAAAATTGTTTTTAACTAAAATAGTTAAATGAAATATTTTTTAAAAAATTAAATCGACTATGTCAGCCAGGTCAACATGAGAAACTTAAAATATTAGCTTCTGCAGCTAATTCAGTCATCTTCACCTTCATTTTCCTGTTTGTTCAAAATATGGAAAAGAAAAACAAGCTTTCCTGCTTTTTCAGGTCCCAAATGATTTCTCAGTTTGGAATGAATTAGTCCAAAGGAAGAAAATATTCTTTCTACACCGGCAGAAGAAGCTACTGCTGTTAAAAGTGAGATTGTCACTTCAACAGTCTCTGAATCCAAGTGCTTCACTGGTGTGACTTTCTTTAAAACATCAGCAGCAAACATATATTTCTTGAATGGTTCACCCTTAGCTCTGAAATTTATTATAGTTGGCATTATGGAGGGATGATTGCTGGATGTCCATGTCATAGCCAACTCCTCTTCTTCAGCAGTTAAGGTTTGACCCTGGTACCGAGTACTGAGAATATTTTCAAGAAAATGAGCTGGAGACAGTGCTTGTCCCATTCATTTTTTTAATACTTGTAATTTAACTCTGCCATTGCCTATTTCTCTTTTTAAGATCTCACTCAGTTCCTTCCAAATTTCAACAGCATCAGCAACAAAACAGCTATTTCCCTGCATTTTGTTCAAGGCTACAGAAATAGGCTTCAGGGTACTCAGCATGTGTTCAACATTTCTCTTAAGCCCAATGTTGAGAACTTTCGCTGTGACAATGTCATCTATTTTTTCACGATTTTGTTCACAAACTGTCATCAGATTAGGCCAGTTCTTGATATAGTGCTCAAAACAGTCCACTACTGAGTTCCATCGCACGTCTTGTGGGAGAGTTAGCTGGTTCCTCCCACTTTTTTCAGAGCAGCTGCTGCACAGTGGTTGTTACAGAAGTATTTTGCAATTTCAACAACATTAGCCTTTATTTCTGGAACACTGAAGTCTTTGGCTAGGAGGTGCATCAAATGAGCAACTGCAACCGTATGTTATTAGCTCAGGACTCTTCACTCTCTTCTAAATAATTTCTTCTCATCTTTGCAGCATTGTCTGTGACCAAGCTGCATACTAGACATTTGAATTTTTTTTCATAGTTTGTTATAGTTTTTACTGATACTTCTTGTAAGTATTTTACTCTGTGTGCATTTCCTGATGTATCAATTGTTTCTGTAAGGAAGACATTCCCTTCTTCTGTTGTCACGGAAGCATATACAACAGGATCATTGTGGAGATTGCTCCATCCATCAAGACTCAGGTTAACAATTTCACACTGCTCAATTTCTCTTTCATACACTTTATTCAGCAATTTGCCCAAAACATCTGCTCTGTTGGGTAGGCTGTATCCTGGTCTTGATGACTGAACCATGTTAATGAAGTGTGGGTTCTCAATCATACGGAAAGGAGAGTTTGTTGCATAAACAAATCAGCCAATTTTTTCATCCATTACCTCTTTTTGTAATCTGCTGGTTCTTATCACAAACTTATCTATGGTTGTTTCTGCATGATGGAGGGTTTTTTTTTCTTTTTGCTACAGGTGATATACTGTGGATATGTGATATACATGATGTGACTGAAACACTATCATTGGCAGATAACTCTGAAACTGTAGAAAATGATGGTGATCTTGAAGGTAGATAGCCTTCAGAATCCTGTATGTTGAGGATGGATTCTCCTAAACAAAATAAGTCAATGCAGTTATTTAATTATTATTACCAGACTGCTCATTTAGTACTATTCATTGCATTCACTGACACTCAGTACTACTTTAAAGGTGAAATTGTAAAAGGAAGATCTGCCTATTTCAGCTATTTATTTTTTATCACAACTGCATCTAAAATGATAGTACCATAGAGCAGGGGTCTCAAATGCAAATGACCATGAGGGCCACATGAGGGCTAGTTCATTGGCCTGAGGGCTGCATCACTGACACACACCCCTCGCTGTCCCCAGCCCTGACCCCACTCCACCCCTTCCATGAGGCCCTGCCTCTTCCCACTCCTTCTCTGCCCCCATTCTAACCCCCTCCCTGCCCCCCAGAGGGTGCATGAGGGGTGTGGCAGGGGCTCAGGGCAGGGAGTTGGGGTGAAGGAGGGGTGTGGGATGTGGCAGGGGGCTCAGGGCAGGGGGTTGAGGTTCAAGCAGGGGGCTCAGGGCAGGGGGTTGGGGTGCAGCAGGGGGTTGGGGTGCAGGCAGGGGGCTCAGGGCAGGGGGTTGGTGTGCAGAAGGGGTGTGGGGTGCAGCAAGGGGCTCAGGGCAGGAGGTTGAGGTGCAGGCAGGGGGCTCAGGGCAGCGTGTTGGGGGGCGGGGTGCAGGAGGGCTTCGGGCTCCAGGGTGGCAGGCTGCTGGCCCAGGCCCCAGCCCCGCTCCGCTGCAGGAAGTAGCTGGAACCATGTCCCTGTGGCCCCTGGGGGAGGGGGACACAGGGCTCCACACGCTGCTTGCCATGCCTCCAGGTACCTCCCCTGAAGCTCCCATTGGGCACGGTTCCCAGCCAATAGGATCTGCAGGGGGGCGGTGCCTGGAAGCCAGGGCAACACATAGACGGAACCCTCTGCTTCTTCCCTCCCGCCCGCAGCTGCAGGGATGTGATGCCAGCCGCTTCAGGGAGTGGCGCGGGGCTCGAGGAGGGCAATCCTACAGCTATCGTTTTCCCACCCCTTGCCTGGAGGTAGGCCGGGGGGGGTGAGCATGGGCCGCATGCGGCCCGCGGGCCGTGTGTTTGAGACCCTGCCATAAAGTAACAACTATATTTTTTGCCCAAACATGAGAATTCAAGAATAGTCCAGAAGGAAGACAGGCAGTTCTTAAAAAAGAAGTTTGAAAAAAAAACTTTACCAACCTGAAGATCCTGCATGTTCAGCCATGTTCCTTTCATCGTCTTCAATGCAGCTTCCTCCTGAAAAGGAACACTTCTCATGATGTTGTTTCATTTGGGCAACCAGGCCTTGCATTTCTTTGTTGCACTGTTTGCATTTTGCACGCATGCCTGTCTTACCCACAGGTAGAGGAACTTCATTAAAATATTCCCAAACTGGGTCTCTTTTACGGCCTGCTGCCATTATAGGTTTTCCTTTCTAGTGAGGGAATGGTATGGTAGATCTCAAATCAATGAAGGCTACACTCAGAAAGACCTCAAGACTTCTGGAATATGCTGCTCAAACAGTTTCACTTTTGTTTCTACTGCCTGTCCCTCCTTTCTCACATTTATCTCCAGACTTCTTCTCCTTGTCCAGATCTATTCCACCCACAACAATCTTCTATTCATTGAACTTTTTGAGACTTTGCACTTTTAGAGAGAGGTAAGGGATTGACTCTGTGTACACAAATTTGCAGAGTGACAATAGAGTTGAGGTCTGTTATTTCTCACCTCTATATATTATTTATTTATTTATTTAAAAACATTTTTGTGTTAAGCATGTTATCTCTGGAGACACAAATCCACAGTTTGAGAACTGCAAAACTAAGCATCTCTGATGGTATCGTCTAGACTAAGCACTGAGTCCCATTGAGTAGATAGAAAGATTAACCTAAATAATCTATACAGAAGCCCCTGGATCCCCATATAATTGGGTCCCTAATCCATGAACTATTGGAACTCATTTACAAAACTTTTCTTAAACATTACATGAATATATTGTCTCATACTATAGAATTAGAATTTACAATCCCTATTCCATGATGAGATATCTCTGAGCTATAATGTATCTTAATTAAAACTATCTTTAGACAGGTTTTTTTCTTCAAATAGCATTTTATCAAAAAAATCCAGTTTAAATTAAAAAAATCCATTTGAAAAAAATCATTGATTTTATCCACCTTGCTTAGAAATAAAACAGACCTATGAGGTTAGGCAGTCTATCTCCCTGCCACTACAAGTGTGAACTCGAACACTCATGTTTCTTCCTAGTACAATTAAATGTTTTAAAACTATTTCCTAGCTACAGTGAATACTGAGATACCATGGAATACCATGAGTATACCTGGTGTCTACCACACCAAGGAGGAAGTCCCAGCCCAACAAGCAAAGCTAGCACAAATATTTGGTGGCACAGACAGTATTTATGCTTGGAATTTCCTTTCCATTGCATCTCAGCTCCCTCTTTCACAACATGGATGTCAATTGACCTTTCAGGCCTAATGTTCAGGTGGGTTAAAGTTATATAAGGATGCTAGAGCTGATTTTAACTATCAGCAGGGCTGGGTTTGACAGGCTGCAGAACCTGTAGGTGCAGGTTGGTCCGGAATGGGAAGGGACTCCATACAAAGAGGCAGATCAAGAGTGATCTTTATATACCCCACTCCTCCACAGTCATGTGTCTGTGGCCCAGTCTCCCCTCAGTCTCTTCCCCAGCCTGTCCCTGCACCTACACAAGTTCATTTGCTTAGCACTTCAGACAAACAAAAGTGAGAATTTCTGACATTTCAACATTTGTTTTGTCTCAAATTGGGACAAAAAGTGGAAATTTCAAAAAAAATGTGGCACAGAAATCCCAAAAAATTCTTTTCAGAAATGCCCAACTATTTTGTTTCAATATTTTTCATCAAAATGAAACATTCAACTTTACTAAAACTACAAGGTTTAGTTTCAGTTTATCAAACTAATCCAAAATTCTTAGTTTCAAATCACTTCAAAATTAAATTGAATTTTACCAAAGCAGCACATTGCCTTATGGGAGTTGTAGTTCTATACCATGATGCCCCATTTCCTGCTATGAGCCAGGCTTCCTGGCTGGACTACATCTCCCATACTGCATTTAGGTAATGTGAAGAAAAGCTCTGTGTTAGCTCAAAAGCTCGTCTCTTTCACCAACAGAAGTTGGTCCAATAAAAGATATTACCTTCCCTACCTTGTCTCTTTAATATCCAGGGACCAAGACAACTACAACACTGCAAATATAAAATTATCTTGGTAGTCTACACACTTACAGGTTTCAGAGTGGTAGCCGTGTTAGTCTGTATCAGCAAAAATAACAAGGAGTGGAAGTGGCCTATTCTCAACAGTTGACAAGAAGGGGTGAATACCAAGAGAGGGAAAATTACTTTTTATTATTTTTATTATAATTTTCCCTCTCTTGGTATTCACCCCTTGTCAACTGTTGAGAATAGGCCACTTCCACCTTAAATGAATTAGCTCGTTAGCACTGACCCCGCCACACTTGGTAAGGCAACTCCCATCTTTTCATGTGCTATAATATATATTTTTCTTACTTTATTTTTCACTCCATGCATCTGATGAAGTGGGTTTTAGCCACAAAAACTTGTGCCCAAATAAATTTGTTAGTCTCTAAGATGCCACAAGGACTCTTCGTTATAGACACTTACAGACAATTGGTACAAACATGAGGATTATTTTGACAGTCCAATTTAATTTTGTGTGTGTGTGTTTGTGTGCACATGCGCGCGCCAACAACCTGTGCAGTAATTGTTAAACATCTACCTTTCCATGGCTGTATCTTCATATTCTTCCCCAGATTCCAACTCATGCCACAGCAAATTTACCCCCTTTCCTAGGAAATGTCTTCTGCTGAACGTGCTGGAGTACGTGTAAACAGACCTGGAAAGAACAGAGCTGATAAACAGCATATGGATGTTCCATTTTGGCAGGACAGCCCTGATTCAGCAAAACACTTAAACACACAGCTAAATCTCACAGGTACCATTTAAATCCAAAGGAGGTTTGAAGCCTTTATTTTCCTGGTTTTGAGTAATTATTTTCTTATATCAATGGGATTTAATCATGTGCTTAAGTGTTTTGCTGAATCAGGGCCTTGCAGCAGGAAGAGAGCCTGTGTTTATTAAGATCTTAAAATAATTTAGCCTCTTAACTGTCACAAAAATAAGTTTGCTCTCAAATTCATGTGGTGGGTCTTCCCCATACAGTGCTCCTTTGCTGCTCTGAAATTACAATGCTCTCAGTCGCTGTTTCAGCAATGAAAAGAACCACATCATTCTAAAAAGACAGGCAAGAAACTCCTCTTAAATAACAATGCATCATTTTCAAAATGGTAACTATGGTTCTTTTGGTAATAGTCTTTGCCCAATAGAGCTTTGTGCATTCCCATTTTTAACCTGTAACCCCCATTGAAATCCAACGTTCATCCTTCCATTTGAGAGCTCCCCATGAAAACATAGGGAAAACATATCTTTCATCAGCAAACATATCTTTGCTCCTCAACCAAGAACAGCTGCAATATTCTTAAACCAATGGGCACAATAAACCAAGGCCAAAAGAGACTGGGTGCTCCTGAGAAGCAGTAGATCAGGCATCAGTAACAGGCCATTTGGCCCTTTTATATATCAAGCAGCCCCCTCCACCACACAATTACCCATAGCTATGGAGCCTTTAGGGCCTGATTTTCATAAGCACACAAGCAATGAGACAGCATGTTTGAGCTTCCTATACCAGCTTGCATGTCCACAGAATTTGTGTTTGCAAATTAGACATGCAGTTATGAAAGCCAAACCCTTAAAGTTTTTGGTCATATGATGAGTTGCCGAAGCAGCTGGGGGCAAAGATTTAACCATAGGTCCATTCCATCCCTCGGCTTCTTACGTGCTTTTCAGGGCAACACATTAAAGGCCTGTTTCAGTGCCCATTGAAGCCAATAGGCATCTTTCCAGGCTCCAAATAGACATTAATTCTTGCCTTAAAGTCACTAATATTACCTAGTTCTACTGTTACATTTGGTATAAACCTATCAGGATGGAGACACAGTGGAGTCTGTCTCAGAAGTCCAAGCAGCTCTCTCCCATGGTACCTCTCACAAGTATTTAGGTACTTACTGTATATACTGTGAGTAGTTTCCTCTTGGTCCCTTGCCCCTCCCTCTCAAGGTGGAACATGGCTGTGTTTTGTCAGTCTCCTCCTCAGACAGTCCAGACTAATCCCCTCAGGTAAGTCCCATTGCCCTTGTGTCTTCCTTTGTTGAGCCCACCTGTATGTAATATTCCAAATATGCCCTCACAAGCCTTAGCCCTCCAGACAGATTGTTTTTGCTGCTTACAAGTAAAGGAGGTGCCTTTGTCTGATAAGCAGCTGTCAGTTGTGAAATGAGTGCACCCAGACTGAGCATTTCTGAATCGATTATGCGGATTATTAAAAACAATGGACTCCAAAGCAACATAATACACCATGATAGCTTCAATTTAGGTCTATGAATTCTAGAATGGGGGCATGTTCAGGAATGAAGAGGTAGTTCTTCAGCCACAGGAGGTTGGTGAGCCTGCCTGCAGCTCAGAGCAGACTCCAGAGTGGAGCTGGCGAGATAACCTAATTTCTAAAGAGTCCCCCTGGTGCAACAGACCCTGGAAGAGACCTCCTTTAAGTGTCCATTCGTTGAGTAATGGACTTGTATCTGAAGACTCTAGCAGACAGTGAGCTGGTAGAAGAAGGTTAATTTCTAAGATGTCTACAGTAAGGAAATTAGCAGGTTTTGTCGATGACTGCCAGATGTGGTTCTCCCTCTCCTGCCTCTTCCAAGTCAAGTTGAAAACATTTGCCCCTCAGGGGAACAGGGTCATAACAAAGCACACTAGGCATGTGTTCTTTGCAAGTGTTTATTAATACTTGACACAAGCTGTGATGGAGTAGGGAGTATTAACCTGGTAATGCTGCATGGACGTTTCACTAGCTTACTGTCTGCATCAGTACTAGATGGTGGTGGGATTTAAGGAAGTGACTTCACTTGAGGGATGATACTTGAGCACATAACCTGAGCCCAGGAGGGGGTTGGGGCCAGGTTACACCTTCTGCACAGGAAACTGGACAAAGGCTGGAAGAGGGGCCGGGGTGTGTGGCTGGGTGAGACAGCTGGATGGGGTTTTCAGTTTGGAGCTGGCTGAGGAAATGGAGGAAGGCCCAGAACTGGGGTCTGGGCTCCCTACCCCCCAAGATGTACCTGACTGAGAGGTCCTGTTCTCTGTACCTACAAGCTCTGTTTTAGACTGTGTTCCTGTCATCTAATAAACCACCTGTTTTACTGGCTGGCTGGCTGAGAGTCACACTGAATCGCAGGAAGTGGGGGGTGCAGGGCTCTGACTCCCCCACACTCCGTGACACAAGCATAGAGCTATTTATGCAATGATCTAAGTACTTAACTAAGCTAAGTAGTCATTAGCCCCATGTTATGAAAGGAGGCATGTCAAGAGTATGTCTACACAGGAGCTGGAAGGTAGAATTTCCAGCTCTAGGAGACATACATGCACTAGCCGTGATCAGACTAGCCTGCTAAACATAGAAGTATAGCCACAGTGGCACAAGCAGGGCCACCGCTTCCATTAGGCGACCCTAGGCAGTCGCCTAGGGCGTCAGGATTCGGGGGGTGGCATTTTGTGCGCTCCCCTCAGGGTGCACGGGAGCTTCCGGTTCTGCTCCCATCACGCTGCCAAAGGAGCACCTTCTGCCAACGTGCCGTGGAAAAAGCGTCAGGCAATTGAGCAGCTCAATGACTGCCGCTGTCGCCTGCAGCATTTCGGCGGAGGGTCCTTCTTCGGCAGCGCGATGGGAGTGGAACCGGAAGCTCCCATGCGCTCCGTGGGGAGTGCACAAAATGCCGCCCCCCCAAATTCTGCCTAGGGTGCCAGAAACTCTGGTGCCGCTTCTGGGCACAAGTGGCTAGCAGCCCTGAGTATAAGCCCATCCAATACGCTAGGTTCATACTCGGGGTGACTAGCCCCTCCCACCATTTGCACCATCTTTCTATTTTCAGTGCATTAGCATCAGAGTTAGCATAGTATGTCTCCTCAAACTGGGAATTACAGCAGCTAGCTCCATTGCAGACATATCCTAATTGACTTGCTCAGTGTCATACCACAAGTCAAAGGTATAGTTGGGACTAGAACCCATTGCACTTCCAGCCCAATGCACTAATCACTACTCCATACTGCCCCTGTGATTTGCATGAACAGGAGGATACTCATTTCAACCTCACTTCTGTGTAATCTGGAAGAAAACACTCTTTGACTGACTTTACCCGGGCAGGGACTAAACTGTGCATTTTAGTGCTGATTTTGTATTCAGTGCCTCTGACTGTTTCTCTTTCATGCATCTGCTTGTTATGTTAAACCCTGTAATGTCTATACTCAGGTACATAAGTTTTGCTTATATTTGTGTAACTCAGTGAGCTCTGCTCAGGAGAAACGTATGGAAAAGCACATTCATCCTAATACACGGCTACATACAGGAAAAGACATCGAGCTCTGGGAAATTAACACCAGTACTGGTGTCAGCGAAACAAAACAAAACAAACCCCACACATTCCATTTGGACCTCACCAGAAAAGCCTGGGAATGGGTTGCTACATCAAACACCTATTTGTTAATACACCTCATGAAGCTGGTGGAATGTGACAGGGCTGCTCAAAGGGCCCTGCTTCTGAATCCAGTTATTGATGCAGAGCATTTTAACTGCTGGAGTTGGGTCCTTAGCAGCCCAGGAGCTGAGTAGCCAAAGTTTACTGGAGTCCACTGTGGGCAACAGGAAATATTTCAGATGAAACTCTAAACCAAATATGTCCTTTCCACATCTAACCTATGGGAGAACAGTCAGATGGTCTGCACAGGACAGAGAAACCTAGGACACTGGGTCCTATAGGAAGGGATCACACAGGAAAAAAAAAAGTTCTTCCATCTCAGTGAATCCCATGCAATAAATCAGATGGCATGAACTCAGCTATTCGTCTCCATTTGGCACTTTTTAAAACATCTCATTTCATACCCTAATAAAAACAGCATGTTTGTGATCTACACTGAAAAGCTATAGGCATATTAATGACCTATCTCTAGGAATGCTTCTACTCTCCCAGCTAGGCTGTAGTGGCCCAGGGGCTCCCCCTACCTTGTTACAGAGAAGCCCTGCTTAGCTCAGTGGGGCCACGAAAGTGTGCCTAAAGAGGCTAGTGAGGGACGAAAGAGGGTCATACTTCAGGGAATGTGCTGCAGTAGAAGCACAGGTGGAAGAACAACAAGGTCTGTCCTACTGTGGGGAAGCCCCATTCCTGGTGGTGAAGCCATTAGGGAGAAGGCCTATTAAAACTACAACAGAGTAAACATACCCAGCCAGGCTGCTGTGCAGTGATTTGTTGCCACTCTCACTGGCAAGCTGAGTCACCGCTGGAAGAGTGTGTCAGTGATATGACATACACTCATCCTTGGTGTGGAGGGTGCTGGTTACTCCCACAGATACTTGACAGAACCGCAGTGCAGGGAATTTCTTATTCACTGTGCTTGATGGAAGCGAAGAGAAAGAAGCAAGGGGCCAAAATCAGAAGTGAGGTATAGAATGTATAAGTTAGACCCCCTTTACTCTTCAGTGAGACACTTATTTACATCTGCCATCCATATGTAAGGGAATCAAAGCTTGTATACCTTACATGCAGACAAGCCAGAAGCAAATAAAATATGTGTCATTTAGAACAGTGGTTCTGAGCCAGAGGTACGTGTACCCCTGAGGGTGCACAGAGGTCTTCAAGGGGGTACATCACTCATCTAGATATTTGCCTAGTTTTACAACAAGCTACATAAAAAGCACTAGCTGAGTCAGTACAAACTAAAATTTAATACAATGACTTATTTAAACTGCTCTATACACCATACACTGAAATGTAAGTACAATATTTATATTCCACGTGATTAATTTTGTTATATGGTAAAAATGAGAAAGTAGCAATTTTTCAGTAATAGTGCTGTGATATTTTTATGTTTGATTTTTGTAAGCAAGTAGTTAAGTGAGGTGAAACTTGGGGTAAACAAGAGAAATCAGACTCCTGTAAGGGGTACAGTAATCTGGAAAGGTTGAGAACCACTGATGCAGAAGTAGCCCCCAGCCTCTCACAGCTCCTTGATGTGTGTTAGACCAGCTTCAATTCCTTTACACCTGGGTAGAATGGGTGGCACAATAGCAAATATTAGGAGCACACAGTCCATCGTGTATCTATTTTTCAATTCCAGCTTAGTCTACAAAGTGGTTATTTGTGACCCTCCTTCTGTGTAGACTTTTACTGCTTGTACGGCATGGCGTTTGGCTGCCATGATTTATTGAGTCAGGGTATTCAGTGCAGGTTGATTAAAATGTCTGGCTTATGTTTTCTGTATCCCTACACTATCCCTATTCCATATACACGTGTGCAGGAGGCAAAAGAGTCTAATTTATTATAGCTTTGAGTGTAGGGAAGTAATGACTTGGTGAACAATTGCATCTACACAAGATGTTATTGTTTAGAACAGAGGTTTGGAAGAGACAGACATGGCAGGCAAACAATGCTTCACAAAACATGATGCCATGTTCCAGCCTTGGGAGGACGAGATAATGAGAGTGCGAGGTTTGTGGGGAATCAGGACTTCCTACTGCCATGGTATCATAAGGTACCTCTACACTGCAGACACCTGTTGGTAACAAGTAGCATACCTACACTGCATGCCTCCATAGCATGAATATAAATTACAGTGTAGATGATGAGGCACTGCTCAGGTGAGTAAAGACACACCTGAACCCTGGAGGTATGTACCTGAGTATAGACCCCACACCTGAACCCTGGAGGTATGTACCTGAGTATAGACCCCACACCTGAACCCTGGAGGTATGTACCTGAGTATAGACCCCACACCTGAACCCTGGAGGTATGTACCTGAGTATAGACCCTACACAACTCTCTGCAGCCGAAGCTGTGCCTTTCCAATCTACACTGTTGTTTTCCCTGCCACAGTCACTGACTCCAGCAGCAGGGACAGGCTCTGGCAGGCTCCCCACTGGCAAAGCCTTTCACTGACACATGTAGCTCCACACCACAGTGTGGATGCAGCCTGTTTTTACTGAGGCGGGTAGCTACACATAGCCTACACGCTGCTGCAAGTGGTGTGCAGTGTAGATGTAGCCATAGAAGCAGAGGTGAAAGGTCCTGGGTCTCTAGTTAGAACCTGGATAGAAGGAATGCAACTGAATCTTTGGCTGCACAATAGCTGGAGACTGGAAGAGTTTGAGACACAGGAATAGTGGCCACTCTTTCCCCCTTCATCAATGACAGCACTAAAAAAGCTGCCCACTCCCAAGCACTCAAATGGTTACCTGCAGTGAATGATCACTCACAAGATTACTGCTACAAACTCATTTCTACATCATCTCAATCCAGGAGACAGTCAAAAGTAGTCTTCAGTGAATCAAGAAAAATCACCCACCACGTAATTTTAACTTGTCCACTATTGAAGACACTTTTAAAATGTTTTAAAAGAATTGCTCCAATTACTAACTCTCCCACAGAATATTTTTAGATTTAAAAGTGGAAAAGACCTGACAACAGTATTTAACTCTGGCAAGAAAACGTGGTGGCTAGTCTATAAAAGCAAATGCCAAGCAACAAGCTTACTATCCTGTGAAGCTCTCTGTAGGTTTCCTGGATTTAAGCAGATTTTTAAAGGAATATTACCCTTAATGATTTTCTTTGACTGGGAGATAATTTAATGGAATTGGAACTTTTTGTCATTCTACTAACATTTGACTATATAGCCCTAGTTTTGCTTTTTTGAAAGCTACTTAAATGATGATTGTATGAAAGAACTTGAAGTTAGGTCAAGCTACATCTGTGACAGGATGTACCAGGCATTTGCTGCCCCCTGCAGGAGGCACCACCACTTTGGTGCACCCCACCCAAAGGTGTTCTTTTGGGGGGAAAAGAGCAGCAAGTTTAGACATTCAGGAGCTGCCTAGGGAGGCCACCCTCAGCTGCAGGCAGAACAACAAGAATTAGTCCTCCAGTAGCTAGCAGGGCTGGGAGTGGACAGAAGCTAAACAGGGACCAACAGACATAGTAAAAAAAAGGCTTGTTGTTTCTTCCAACAGGGCAGTTCTGGGTAAAACTGGGACGCAGAGGAAGGATGTCCCTGTCTTAAAACTTAAAAGCCTGGCCTCAGTAGAGGCCTAATCCAGGCTGCACCTTTTGAGTGAGTCAGCAAAAGGCTGTTTTTGTTTACAGCATGGAACAGAAAGCCTGGGTGGCCACCTTGAGTTGAGCAGCCATTTGACTGCTGTAAAATGACAGGGATTTTATTTACAAAATACTTCACTGGTTAAGGTAAACACAAGACAGTCTCCCATCCCCTCTCCTCTGCAAGCTGCTCATAGGAGCTCAGGTCTTAAGTCCATAGCAGAAGGGAATCATGTTTTTTTTTAACAAAATCTCTCCTCCCCCCAAAAAAAATATTTTGTCTTTAATTTTGCATAACATTTTTGAGTTTTCAACTATAAATAAAAATGCTTCGAAAGAAATTACAAAATTGTGTAGCGTGGATCAGAATTTCTCATACAAGATGTCATTTCACATCTTCCTCTTCCAATGGGTCAGCAACAAAAATCAAATATAGAATGCATGTCTACAGATTCCTGTACTAACTATTCCACATCCCCAAGAATACCTCTAAAATTCTGAAGCCAGCCTGAAATCTCTACAGTACAGAGACTGAGACCTCAGCATCTGACTATGTCCCTGTTAACTGCATAAAGGAATACAGGAAAAATCATTAAACACAAAACCTTGTCCTTAGTGCAGAGAGGGGGGAAAATCAAAAGAAACTGATTTTATTTCACACAATAGCCAGTTGCCACTGACAGTCTGGATGAAAAAGAGAGTGAAAAGGGATATTAGACAGTTTCTTTAAAAAGCTGTCAGACCTGAAAAATAAAAGAAATGCCAATAGCAAGCTAAATGATTTTTACAACATATTTGTCCTGCTCAACATATATTCATCTTTACTAACATCTTAACTTCCTGTCTGGATATCTTATTGCAGAGTGGCCTTTTCCACATTTCCCATGTGTTTAGTTGGTTGGCAACCTGGATTATGCCAGTATTCTGTTACAGCCCTTATGAACTGCACTAAGGTCTGGTCTGCACTTAAAATATAGGTGGATAGAGCTATGTCACTTGGGGGTGTGAAAATCCACACCTGTCAGAGGCATAGCTATGCCAACCTAACCCCCAGTGTAGACGCTAGTTGTTTGATGGAAGAATGCTTCAGTTGACCTAGTTACTGTTGTTCAAGGAGGTAGTGCTCCTACAGCAATGGAAAAACCCCTTCCATTGGTGTAGGCCAGTGGTCCCCAACCTTTTTGTCTGGCGGGCGCCAGATGAAGGACCATGGCGGCGGTCAAGCATCCGCCGAAATGCCGCTGAATGTCAGCGGCATTTCGGCGGCGATGCCTCTCAATGACGTCGCTTGTCAGCAGCAAGTGGTGTCATCGAGAGGCGTTGCCACCGAAATGCCGCCAAATTTTGGCGGCATTTCGGCGGATGCTTGACTGCCGGCCAGGACGTGAGCGCATTTAGATGGCGTCCACGGGCACCGCATTGGGGACCCCTGGTGTAGGCTGTGTCTATGCTAGGGAGTTATGCTGGTATAGCTATGGCGCCATAGCTATGCTGGCCTAGTCCCCGTAGTGCAGACCTGGGGTTAGATGTGTTGCAGTTGGGTACATTATAAATCAACAGCCAATTTCCCACAGCATGAATGGCCAACATGTGAGACAAACAGGCCTCCTGGGAATACATATAAGATAAAGTAAACTGCAATACTTACTAAAGTTTATCAAAAACAACACGGAGTCCAGTGGCACCTTAAAGACTAACAGATTTGGGCATAAGCTTTCGTGGGTAAAAAACCTACTTTTTCAGATGCATGGAGTGAAAATTACACATGCAGGCATAAATATACTCACACACAATAACAGAACACCACAGACCATCACGTACAGCTCCCAGCTAAAACCTCTCCAGCATATCATCAACGATCTACAACCTATCCTGGAAAATGATCCCTTACTCTCACAGGCCTTGGGAGGCAGGCCAGTCCTTGCTTACAGACAGCTCCCCAACCTGAAGCAAATACTTACCAGCAACTACACACCACATCACAGAAACACTAACCCAGGAACCAATCCCTATAACAAACCCCATTACCTACTCTGTCCCCATATCTACTCTAGCAACACCATCACAGGACCCAACCACATGAGCCACACCATCAGGGGCTCATTCACCTGCACATCTACTAATGTGATATATGCCATCATGTGCCAGCAATGCCCTCTGCCATGTACATTGGCCAAACAGGACAGTCTCTATGTAAAAGAATAAATGGACACAAATCAGACATCAGGAATGGTAACATACAAAAGCCAGTAGGAGAACACTTCAATCTCCCTGGACATTCTATAACAGATTTAAAAGTAGCCATCCTTCAACAAAAAAAAACTTCAAAAACAGACTACAAAGAGAAATTGCAGAGCTACAATTAATTTACAGATTTAACACCATCAATTTGGGCTTGAATAGGGACTGGGAGTGGCTGGCTCACTACAAAAGCAGTTTTCCCTCTCTTGGTATTGGCGTGACCACCTCATCAATTATTGGGAGTGGACCACATCCACCCTGATTGAATTGGCCTTGTCAGTGCTGGTTCTCCACTTGTAAGGTAACTCCCTTCTCTTCATGTGTCAGTATAATAATGCTTTCATCTGTGATTTTCATTCCATGCAGCTGAAGAAGTGGGTTTTTTACCCACGAAAGCTAATGCCCAAATAGATGTTAGTCTTTAAGGTGCCACCGGACTCCTCATTGTTTTTGTGGATACAGACTAACATGGCTACACCTCTGATACTTGACACCATAAAGTTTATCAGACTCATTTAGTTCTGTAGCAGAAAATACTATGCAAGTTACTCACCAAATACAGACTGCTTTACCATTTTTGTATTTGCAGGGAGAGTTGCAAATCATTCTCTAGCAAAAAATGCCATTCAGCAGTTAAATTTGTTGAGCCATTAAGGTTCAAAAGTCACCAATAGCTGATCCCAGCCTCAGTGCTCTGAGTAACAAGACAGAACCACAAAGGCCCAGCGCTGATGTGCTAAAGGCACGATGCCTGTGTTGTACGTTTCTTTATGTCTATCAACAACCCCAGTGGATGATGTGCAGTAGTCAAAAGTCCTCAGTATGACCCTACATTCATAGGCTGAAGGAGCTGTTTTGCTAACAGTCAATATTACAGGTCTGATCCTGGGGCTGGAAGTAAGACCCTAATGCTGCTGGAGAGCAGACCATGATGATTCGCTCTTCTCACAGGGCGAGAATCTACCCTGGAGATTAAATCCCATGAGATCAATCCAGCATATGGCCCGTTCTAATCTGCGACTTCACTAACATGCAGAAAAGCCGTCAGCGGTCAGTGTATCAGAATCAGGGCCAGCTCTAGGATTTTTGCTGCCCCAATCAAAAAAATTTTTGCCCACCCCCCCCTTTTTTTGTGCCCTCCTGCTGCCAGCCCCGCCCCAACTCCACCCCTTCCAAACCCCTTCCCCAAATCTCCAGCCCCACCTCCTCCCCCAAGCGTGCCGCATTCCCCCCCCCCATTGCTTCCTGGGGGCCCTCCGCAACCTCCCGCCCTAGCTCAGCTCTGCTCCGCCTCCTCCCCTGTGTGCGCCGCCGCCGCTCCGCTTCTTCCCCCTCCCTTTCAGGTGAGGGAGGGCGGAGAAGCAGAGCAGCGGCGCATTCAGGGGAGCAGGTGGAGCGGAGGTGAGCTAGGGTGGTGGGACACAGGAAGTAACGGGGGGTAGAGGAACAGCTCCCCGCTCCAGCTCACCACCGCCTCCCCCGAGAGCCTGCCACTCGGCTTCTCCTCCCTCCCTCCCTCCCAGCCTTGCTGCGCAAAACAGCTGTTTCGCGTATGGCAAACCTAGGAGGGAGGGGGGAGAAGCGGAGCGGCGGCAGTGCGCTCAGGGGAGCAGGCAGAGGCAGAGCGGAGGCGAGCTGGGGCGATGAGCTGGGGCGGCGGGGGCACTTTTTCCCCATGCCCCAGAGTTGGCACCTAAGATGGCCCACACCAGAATGCTGCCCCTAGAAATGTGCCACCCCAAGCACCTGCTTGTTTTGCTGGTGCCTGGAGCCGGCCCTGATCAGAATAAATGAATCCAAGTTCCCCTCACTTTCTAGGCATTGAAGTCATCAAGAAGGACTCTCAGAAATTCCATTGTTACAGCAGAGATTAACCAAATTCTGCTAGAAGTTTCCCTGGCATGCACAGTGTTTGCATATTCATCAAGAAAAAGCCTAAAACATACTGATGCTTTGCGTGTAGAAGACCCAAACGCTTAAAATACTCAGGCCTCCAGACTCCGAGTCTGGAAATCATTCCAGGCGGGAAGTTCTACACTCAGCACTGGTTCTAGAAATAAATAGCCACTGAACCTCTCTTACGTTACAACTGGCACTTTGAAAAAAACCAAGAGGGACCAGTTAATTCATAAAATGAAACCAAGTTATTATCCAGCCAGGTCTCTAATGTTGTACATGCCAGATCTGTTGGGACTATCTAAGATTAAGCCCTAGATTTATTACCAACAGCATCTGAAGCAGTTTTGGAGCACCTCCAAATCCCTTCAAGCATCAAGTTCTTTGATTACAAGTAAATTCGTAAACCTTGACGCCAACCTTTTACTTTAATCTTTAACTTATTTGCAGTAAGAGAAAGAACAAGATCCAGGCTTAGAACCTGATCTCCTTGAACAGAAGAGATTTTTATTGGTCTCTGCACATGAAGAGGTTGACACAAAGAAGTAATTAAGAAGTAGGCCAGACGTAACTGCTCATCTAGAAATCCCCCCCAAAATTTTACATCTGAGGTAATCAGGAGTCTAGGTTGGAAAGTCATGTTAGCTACCTCAGATCCATTCAGGAGCAATGCCACAAGACCCAGAACTGCCAAGGACCAGTGCTCCGACAGAGCCCAGTCTAGGGAGATGCATGCTGCCCTGGCTTCACAGCTGCAGGCCAGAGTCTGGGTTAAAAATATATTTAAAAAAATCTAAGATTGAAAAAAATATTGAATACAAATACTAGTATCAAACAAACCCCTTTGCCTTTTAATTATCTCACCAATCACATAGCCAGGTACACATCCACTGATGACAATGAAAACATTTTTGTCTGTATACTGTTCCCTCCTGTGCAGAGACACTGACACCCACCCACCTCAATGGATGGGAAACTTGATGGGCCCAACTGTGATTGGGACAGCCACAGTTGAACTGTATAGAACACATGCTGAGGGGATGCAAAGGTGCCCCTCCCCTTCAAAGTTTCTAGCCACCTATTGGCTATCTTGGGGAGGCAGGGAGCTGATTGGTCCCTCACCCTTCCCTTTCACTAATTTAAACCATAGCCCAGGCCATGTGTAGCTTCTTTTTGCTCAGTAGTTCCAGCAACCCCACCCTCCCCATCCTGTAGTGGTAGCCTCAGAGAGTTATTTGCAGTTGCTGGAGGTCTGACTGGTCGCTTGTTTTGGGGTTGGAAAGGAATTTTTCTTCCCATTCCCAAATTGGCAGAGACCTAGGGAGTTCTTCACCTTCCTCAGAGCATCCTGGAGGCACAGTTAAGTTAAACAGGAATAGGATTTAATAATGAGCAATAGCACTTTGTAAGAATGTTAATTCATTGCAACTCACAGCCAGTTTCCAGTGCAATTAAAAGGAACAGTTCCTGGGATTTTCCTGATGGGCCTTGTGCCCAAGGGACAGGGAAAGACCTTGTGACCTTTGCAGACCAACGTCCCCACTTTTAGTATCCATTGCTCCCTCACAGGGGTAGGGTGGATGGTAGGACTCAGAAAAGAGAGCTGAGTCCTAGTGGTAGGCTGACGAGAGGCTACCCCAAATTAAGGGTTATATGGTAGGACCCTTGTAACCCCTGCACTGGAGCCACTTACCTGATTGGTGAGAGTATGGGTGACAAGTTGGGCAGACCCCTCCCCTGTGTTAAGTTTAATAAAGTTGTGGCCTGCCACTTAAACCCCCTCCCTGTGTTTGTCCTCATTTGTCGCTGTGTTTACATTCATTACTACACAATTAGGGTGACCAGATGTCCCGATTTTATAGGGACAGTCCTGATTTTGGGGTCTTTTCCTTATATAGGCTCCTATTACTCCCCACTCCCTGTCCCAATTTTTCACATTTGCTGTCTGGTCATCCTATACACAATCCATCTCCAGTCAGGGAATACACTGTTCCAGCACCTAGCATCATCTTCAGCAAATATATCAATAAATCTAGGACTCAAGAGGGAAGAAAAGGAGTCAAACTGAGGATGCAAGAAACCTTACAAGTTATTATTTGGGACCCTGCATTGAACTACTTAGTTTGTAACCCCTCTCTCAAAGCTAATCATTTGAATAAGTAGTATCTAACTGACCTCAGGTGGTGACCAGCTACCAATGACCCTGGCACTGAGCAGATTTTTGCCATATTTCTTAGTATGCAAATGGCTTCTGAACCCTGCTTGACAAGACCTGAATCTCTGCTTATTTTGAAAAGAAAATGTCACACTGGACTCAAAAAGCTTCAAAGTGAAGACATCTGATTAAAGAGTTCCATGGGCCACTTTCAAAGAATTTGGAAGGATGGTCACTAACGGTATTAAAGCTGTATTTGGGGGGTTCATTGTAAGTCCATGGGACTTGTTTTGTAGGTTTAATACATATGATTGTTTTTCAAATTCAGAATACTGCACTGGAGAATCTTTAGCTTGATGACACCAGGACTTTAAACTCTCAATTTTAAAAGAATCAGTGACTATCATTCCAAAAAAATCTCAAAGTGAAACAGCCTACAGCTCAATTATTTCATGTATTATCCACATTCATTTATTTGAGTCAAATACTATTTATAAATACAGTATTACTGACTCTTCTTGGATGCACAATAGACAACAGTAATGCAGCAACTGCTCATTCTTTCAAGTGTGTTGTGGTTTCTGGAAACAAGAGACTGAGGCTAGCTAGAGAATTGTGATTTGTATTTTAAAACTTTAAAAATAATTTAATTCAGGAGCATGTAGGCCCTAAAGGCTCCATCCTTGGATACTTAGGGAAGTTGAAATTTTTAAAGAAAAACACTTAATGTCAGCCCTACAATTACTGTCCTTCCATCTCTACAATACCATCTGTGAGAGTCAGAGTGTCTTTCAAGAGCGTCCATGGTGCACACAGTTACTATCCTAACATCAGGGCTGAGTTTCATCTGTACATTTGTCACATTTAAATAATTGCAACGTTGAGTTACAAGGGGAGCTTTGATACTTCATCACAGGAGAGTCACTCAAATGCAAGTGTCTTCCCACCACCTAACTAGTTTTGTTAGCCTATCAGGTCTCAGTAGTGTTGCTAATGGTACAATTCACTTAAGACAACCAACTGGAAGTTCCAGTGGAGTCTGTTTCACAGTCTATGTGTAATATAGCATGAGAAACACTGAGACAAGTATGACTGAAGAGATGGGCACTGTGCAGACTCCTTGCACCCAGTCTCTCTTCCACTACTACATACCCTGGGACAGTGGCAGCTACAGAAAGTAGCTGAGAACTAGGGAAGGCAGCATCTGCTCCTTAAAAAGCAACAAAAGGAACGGAGGACTGGGAGGGCGGAGGAGAGTTGTCTAGTGCAATTAGAGACCAACACATTTCAAAGAATCAGGAAAATAGCAGGTTTTTCCACAGTTTTCAAGCATGTATTGTTCCTTTTTTAATATACACAATCTCTGAGGGTTTAGTGCCACTGACTTTGTCAGTGTACAAGAGATGGTTTATACAATAGGCAATAGAGAAACTGTGAGATTCACTGATTCGTTTTTCTGTGTTTGCTTATGAAGCTTACAGGCATTAATCTAAAAAACCCCAAACAAATGAAAAGGTACATGTTTCAGAACAGAAATCTCTTACTACACTAAGTATTTTGCCCAGCCAGAAGACTCTGAATAATTGCAATAAAATTAAATTCTAGCTGAACTGATGGAATATATTTAAAGGGTTCAAACAATATTTTAGACAGTTATAATAGTGAAAATACAATAGAACTATACTCCAATTCACAGCTTGGCAGCCCAAGACATCTCCACCGTTCGTTGCAGTAAAGAGATATTAAGCAATGTGTTTTCAAGTTTGACCATGTAATGTTTTGTTACTTGTGCCATAATGATTTCCTTTACTACTGTCTTTTTAAGTTAATCTTATCATCAGCAAGTCAGTTTGAGTGGTTACCTTGTGCATTTAGACTGAGAGCTGACAATGTAGCTATATATAGTAAAATGGACAAAAATCAACTTTCAAAACAGGATAAGAGGCGATCATGCCACTTACAGTACAAATTTAAGGAAAAAACCCACAAACAAGATGTGGACAAATAGTAAAACTGAATGACTCATTGGTCACATAAGAGCTTTACATTTAATTCCCTTGCAGTGTAAATTCCATTAGCACTTCAGAGATAAGATACCAGTCTTAACCAATATTGCTACAGAACTGGAGGCAGAGTACATGCAAGTATTGTACTTACATAGTTCTTATAGAAACCCAGAGGAGGGTTCTCCTATAGTCAAGATTTCAGTTAGATTTGTCACTTAACGAAACATGCATTCATGTGTAATTTAACTGAATTACACAAGCCCACTAAAAGCAAGTCTAATCAATCTGAACTAAAAGAAAGCAGTATTTGCCTGCCAGCTCCCTGTTACAAAAATAAGTTGTCATTGACAACAACTTTACCAGAAATTGCAGAACAGAATGAATTGCACTTCCTGAAACTATTACCTGTATGTATACACCACTTACTTTCATTGCTCCTGTTTTTAAAATTATAAACATATATATTTCACTATTTAGATCAGTGTCTCAAACAAAAGTCTTACAAATTTAAGATTTCAGCGTAGCAGCCGTGTTAGTCTGTATTCGCAAAAAGAACAGGAGTACTAAGGTGCTTTTTAAAAATTTAAGTACAACTAACCAATTAAAATAAAAGCATTTGCAGAAGAAAATGGAACAAAACTGACCAAGTGTTTCAATTGTAAGCTTTGGGTATTTTTCAAACTAAAAATTTAAACTCACAAGCAGATTGAAAATAAAATACACCTATCAAAATATTTTTACATCTCTTTCCAGCTGGAATTGTAAAGCTTAAATTCAAGGCACTGTACTCCTGCCAGGGTTAATAAGATTTTCTAGTCATCAGTTCAAGTACATTAACTTTAAAGACTGCAAGTATAAAACAGAATGAAGTGTCATTAGCAATGAAATGTAAGCAAATCCATCCAAAGGCAACAGAGATGTGTTATGTGTTATTCTTATGTTCAGGTCAGGTGGATTGGCAGCAGGTTGCCCTCGTGAAACCGGATTGCCAAGAGCTGGGAAGTGTGTGTTGCTTTGACACCCACACCAATCCCACTGTATTCCAAAAAGTGGTGGAGGGGAAACTCCTCTGTACTGACCAAGAGGCATCACACAAGGTGTTGCTATGCCAGAAAGAGAAGTACCTGGCATGGATGGTGAAACTCCAGGAGTTAAATGCAGTGGACATAGAACAAGACACGGGAACAATGTACTTTATCAACTTCTGGTCTTGGTGAGTTAACCTACAAAAAAGAGGGAAAAAAGCAATAGCTTTCAAAATTACGTTCTCCTAACTGATCAGTGAGTGTATTTATTTTGTTAACCTATGAATGCATTGCAGAACTGGTCATTTTCAATCCAATAGTGGCAAATGATTCAGCTCTTATGTTAGTCTCACTCCCTCCAGTGGCTAAGGCTTTGAATGACAGGGTGAACACCACCTCATCCTTTCGGCACTGACTAGTCTAAACCCTTCTAGGTGAGGCATAGATGGGAAATGAGTGTAAAGAATAAACTCACACCAAAGTCCTTGGCCTCTCCACTATTAAATAGCTAATACTGGAACCTTCTGGTAGACTCCAAACCATTTAAAATTACTCTCACTGGACATGCCAGAATGGGGTACATACTAATTCACCCTCAGACTTTTTTTTTCCCTAAGGTCAGGATAAGTTTGGGAAATTGAAAACATTTTGACATAGAAATGTGGATGCCACACATAATAGTTAGTTTTCTACCTACTGTAAAGGGCCAGGCAGTCCAGGATATATCACTGAACAGATGAAAGAAATTAACACATTAATGCCACCAAAGCAGTTTCTTGTAAAAAGTGATCTGCAAGATCCCCTACTTCTGCTGGCACTTGTGCCTGACTAACACAAACAAAACTTTCTCCCAATCCCGTTTTAAACTTCCTTCACTCCTCCAAAAGAAGTTTTTTTAAAGTTTCAGCACAACTTTAAAAAAAAAAAAGGGTTTGCACAAAGTAGTTCAACCTGGTTGCTCACTGACAATATCTGGAGTTTGCACAGTGGGGTGAGAGAAAAGTCTTGCTTTTCTAAACACAAGACAGCTGGCTTCCTGAGAATTGTGAGCTCAATAGTAGCACAAATACCACAGAACAATTATAGTACAAGACACTGTCTAGTTTCCCTGTGGACTGGTATGACAGGGCCCATTCACCTCCTGTGAGTGCCTCCTGTCAGTTGGGTGTGAACCTCCACTTCCTCTGTTCATGTTGCCCCCTGTTGGCTGTTGCCCTCATCACGTATAGGGTTGCCAGGTGTCCAGTTTTTGACCCGAAAATCCGGTCAAAAAGCAGACCTGGCAGTGTCCAGTTAGATGTTCTGATCAGACATCAGAAGTCTGGTTATCTGGGTGGGGAAAGGGGGAAAGAGGTGCCAGATCATCAACCTGCATCAGCTCCTGCTCAGTTGGGGCCACCTCCTACCTGCACATCCATGTCAAGCTGCAGCTCCTATCCCAGCCCCAAAGCAGAGAGAGTCCAGCTAGGAGGTGGGGGAAGAAGGATGGAGAGGATCGAGCAACAAGGAAGGGGGAGAAGGGAAAGCAGTAAGCAATGGGGAGGGAGGGAGAGAAGCGAGGGGGGGCAGGGCCTCAAGGGAAGAGGCAGAGCAGGGGCGGGGTCCGGTTTCAGCAATTAAAATTGACAGGCCTTCAGTGACTCAGCCATCCAGCTACGTATCACAGTTAAATGCACAAATGAACAAACAAACCTAAAAAGATCCAACAGGGCTTGTCCCTGGGCCCTCAGTAATGTCTTTAGCCTTGTCTCTGGGCTCAGCCCTCAGCCCCTTCTGGGCTAGCTTTAAGTCCATGTCTGCCCTGGTATAGAGCAGTTAAGGTTGCCAGTTTTAGTTGGACGTATTCCTGTAGGTTTCATCAAATGACAATCTTTAATTAAAGATCCATCTTTAATTCCTGGAGACTCCAGGACAATCCTGGAGGGACTCCATGCATCTGAAGAAGTGGGTTTTTTTACCCACGAAAGCTTATGCCCAAATAAATCTGTTAGTCTTTAAGGTGCCACCAGAACCCTCGTTATTTTCCTGGAGGGTTGGTAACCCTAAGAGCAGTGCCCCCAGGGCTTCCTCCCTGGAGACTCTAAGTCCTGCCTTTTACTTGGGCTTCTAAACAAGCTTTATCCGTTTCTCAGGGCTTAGGCCACACTGCCAGTGACTGGTGGGGGGCCTGGGCCTGGCCACTACTGCAGGTCCCAACCCAGGGACCCTATAAATAGCGGTCACATGCTGCTTCCTACAACAGTTGCTACTGTTCTTCTTCTCTGGGCCATTTCACACATAGCCCATTCCTATTCTTGGGTTCTCTGTCTGTTCCCTGTTTGAGCAGGGTCTCTTCAGGCCTCCTTGCCTGGAGAGTTTCACAGCCTTCCACTCTTAATTACTCTTCTGGTCCCAGACAGCAACTGTATTGCTCAGGGACACTGCAGCTCCTTTTAACTGAGCCTGCTGAACTCTGAGTGGCTGCGTCACTGCAACCTTTCTAGGAAGGCCTGGAGGACCCACCTTTACTGATAATCTTCTAGGGCAGAATATGGAAGGGCCACAAGGCCTCTAGCAGGGGACCTCAAAGGGCCTGATACACCCATCACTCCTGGGTAGGAAGGATTTTTATTTCCACACACACACAAAATTTACAACTTCCTGATGTGATTTCAGTAGATCATCACCTATTCCTGAAAGACAGATACTGGTGTGTTTTAATTTGGAAGTCTCAGTCTATATAGAACAGGTCAGGGGTTCTCAAACTGGGGGTTGGGACCCCTCAGGGGGTCACGAGGTTATTACGGAGGGGATCATGAGCTGTCAACCTCCACCCCAAGCCCCACTTTGCTCCAGCATTTATAATAGTGTTAAATATATAAAAAAAATGTTTTTAATTTATAAGGGGAGTCAGACTCAGAGGCTTGCTATGTGAAAATAAAATAATAAAACAATAAAAAAGTTTGAGAGCCACTGGAATAGGTCAATCTGAAGAGATTGGTTCAAGTGTGGAATTAAGGACAAAAGCAAGTGTGAATGTGTGTATTGGAGATTTGTGTCTGGTGGGATATCTGGTTTCAGCTCTTTTTTATTTAAAGAATATTAGTGATGCTGTAATGTCTGAGGCCTTTTTTTGCAGCCATAGTAGAAGAGAAGCAGCCATGAGCCAAGAAGCAGAAAGTTTCTGTGATGGGTTGGATCACAGAAACCCTCTTGGGAGTTGCCCACTGATGTGCCAAGACTACTTCTGACCCTACTTTCCTGCCCTGTCAGCTTAGGACTTCAGTGCCCTGCCTGGTTTGAGCCAGAATCGCTAGCCTGCGGCAAACCCAGACCCAGGTCTGGAGCATGTCCCCTAACACACCTGTAGGCTTGATTGAAAGGAGCTCACAGAAGTGTTCTTATCTTTAACACTCAGATGCCCAACTCCGAGTGGGTCTAAACCCAAATAAATCATAAATAGTTCACTCTCTCTAACACTGATAGAGAGATATGCACAGCTGTTTGCCCCCTCCAGGTATTAACACATACTCTGAATTAATTAATAAGTAAAAAGTGATTTTATTAAATACAGAAAGTAGGATTTAAGTGGTTTCAAGTAGTAACAGACAGAACAAAGTGAATTACCAAGTAAAATAAAATAGAACACGCAAGTCTACGTGTAAGAAACTTAATGCAAATAACACCTCACCAGTTCCAGTAAGCTTCCTTTTACAGACTAGTCTCCTGCTAGTCTGGGTCCAGCAATCACTCACACGCCCTGTAGGTACTGTCCTTTGTTCCAGTTTCTTTCAGGTATCTTTGGGGATGAAGAGGCTCTCTTTTTAGCCAGATGAAGACAAAATGGAGGGGTCTCCCACAGGCTTAAATAGACTTTCTCTTGTGGGTGGAGACCCCCTCCTCTCTCCTATGCAAAGTCCAACTCCAAGATGGAGTTCTGGAGTCACCTGGGCAAGTCACATGTCCATGCATGACCCACAGTTTTTACAGGCAGAAGCCATTGCCCACATGGTATCTTTTATGTCTCCAGGAAGACTTCTTATGTGGATTGGAGCATTCCAAGATGCATTGTTCCTTAAGTGCTTCTTGATTGGGCACTTAACTTTGCAGATTCCTTTCTAAAGAAGCTGACCAAATGCCTCACAAAGCTTACTTAGAAATCAAGCACGTATATAGCCAATATTCATAACTTCAAGTACAAAAATGATATATGTGTACAAATAGGATGAATAGATTCAGTAAACCATAACCTTTACAGAGATACATTACATGGCAGTAGTATACCTCTCGATAGTATTCATCACCATGCATTTTTGACAGGTTTCCACGCTCCTTTTAGGGCTTATGTCCCGCCTTCGCACCCCATTTCCGTAGGCGCCAAAATGTGGCGCTGTCAAACATTTTGAAAAAATGCGTGTGTGTATTTGTTTGACTAGGGGAAGTGTTGAGTATGTTTGTGCTTGGGTACATGGAGAGAAAAAGGTTAAAAGAAGAGAGTGAGAGAGTGTAAAGATGAAAAAAGAGAGTTTGAGTAAGGTTTAGAGAAAAAAGGAAATTTGAAAGAAGAGAGATAAGTTATTGAAGAAAAGAGGATGGTAAAGGCAGGTTATGAAAGAATAGAAAGATAGAGCTTAAAGAAAAAGGAAATATTTGTTTTTAAAGGGCTAATTTAAGAAAAAAGAGAGTTAAATAAACTATTCAATACCAGTGTAGGTTAAAAAAAAGATGTTAAAAGAAGGAACAGGGCAAGAAAAGGGAAAAGAGAGCCCTTTTGCAAAGGGCAAAGATAGACAGCACATGGTGGAATCAGAATAAGCTTGTAGTAACACACCATTTTTAAAAGTTTTCCTCTAGGTTTTAGACTAACAGGTGTTATTTTTTAGTAAGCACAATGTAAAACAGGCTTTTGCAGCAAAGGTTCTGTTAGCAAAGCAGCCTCTGTGAGTCAGTGGATCATAGAGGAGTTGTTTGCTTCTTTACCTGCTTTTTAACAAACACATGTTAAAGTTACATTAAGTTTTGCAAAGGTATAATGACTTAAAAAGACAAACCTAAGACAAAACAATGTGAAGCTGCAGCAAAGCGCTTGTTAGCAAAGCAGCCTCTGTGAGTCAGTGGATCAGAGATAAGAAGGCTGCTTCTTTCCCAAACTTTTTAACAAACACAAGTTAAAGTTACATTAAGTTTTGCAAAGGAATAAAGCTTTGCTTTATAATGACTTGAAAAGACAAACCTAAGACATATCCCTTTTGTATGTGTTGTAATACAAAAAGGAGCAGGCAGAAGCACCCCAGGTTTAAAACCCCAGGTTTTTAGTAACAGACAGTTTATAAACCCCTTATTTTGTAAACCATTGAATTGGAAAGAAGAAGAAGATTGCTTCTTCCCTCGCTTTTTAACAAAGAGAGGTAAAAGTCTTGAAAAGAAATAAACTCTTGAAAAGACATGCCTAAATGAAGACACAGTCCTTTGGTATAGGTGTTTTAATAAAAAAAAGAGCATGCAGAAACAGTCTAGGGTTATAAACGTAATGTACAGTGACAAAAAAAGTTTTTCCCCCTAGGTTTTAGACTAGCACTGGTTATTTTTTAGTAAAAACTGTGAAGCTGCAGCAAAGGCCTGTTCTGCTCTTATCTAAACAACCAGGACCCTGTAACAAAAGCTGAACAACACATACTATAAACCATTTTAAAATGTGTTTTTTGAAGTAATGTCTAAACCCCCCTCTTTTTAACATATTAAATAAACACATGAAATAACAAACCTACCTGAAGACGCATTCCTTTATTTGTAGGGGTGTTTCAATAAAAAAAAAGAGCATGCAGAAGCACCCCAGACCTAAACACACAAAACCCTTACTAAGGGCTGGTCTACACTAAGTGGAAAAATCGATATAAGATACGCAACTTCAGCTACGTGAATAACGTAGCTGAAGTCGAAGTATCTTATATCGATAACTTACCCGTCCTCACGGCGCGGGATCGATGTCCGGGGCTCTCCATGTCGCCACCGCCGTTCGCGGCGGTGGAGTTCCGGAATCGATAGAAGCGCGTTCGGGGATCGATATATCGCGTCTAGATGAGACGCGATATATCGATCCCTGAAAAATCGATCGCTACCCGCCGTATCGGCGGGTAGTGTAGACGTAGCCTAAGAAAAAGTTTTCCCCCAAGGTTTTTAGTGAGAACCACTTGAAACAGCCTTTTGAAGGTAGTGGATTAGAAAAGAAGACCCCTTTGAAAAACAGGCTACCTGAAGACACTTTTTTTTATTTAGCCCCCTTGGCATAAGTGTTTCATTCAAATGTAAAAGAGCAGGCAGAAGCACCCCAGGTTTTTAGTAACAGATGGTTTATATTCCCCTTATTTTGTTAACCATTGGATTAGAGAGAAGAAGTTTGTTTCTTTTCCCACTTTTTAACAAAGAGAGGTGAAAGGCTTGGAAAGGAATAAACACTTGAAAAGACAAGCCTACCTGAAGACCCATAACCTTCATTTAGCCCCTTAGGCATAGGTGTTTCAATAACATGCAAGTCCGCAGAAACAACCCAGGCTTAAAAACACAGAAAGCCTGTTTATAAGTTTTTCCCTAGGTTTAGGCTAGCACTGGTCATTTTTTTAGTAAAGACAGCAGGCTTTTGCAGCAAAGCAGCTGTCAGCAAAAACAGTCTCTGTAAGCCAGTAGATCGGAGAAGGCTGCTTCTTTGCCTGCTTTTTAACACACACAAGTGAAAGTTATATTAAGTTTTGTAGAGGAATAAACACTTTAAAAGACAAGCCTATATGAAGACAGAGCCCTTTATTTAACATTTTTACATGCATGTTTTAATTTAAAAAAGAGAGCATGCAGAAAACACGCCAGAGTGAAAACCACAGAATCTTAGTAACAGCTAGTTTATATCCCTCTTATTTTGTAATCCAGTGGATTAGAGAGAAGTTTATTTTCCTCCCCATATAATTGAAGCATTATGTTATTTTAATGTTTATTATGAAAAAGCAGTATTGCCTGAGCTGTAACAAAACAAGTCCCCTCTTAGGGATATTTTGTAGAAGTTTAGTGAAGTAAAAAGGCTTAAGATACTAGCCTGTTCTTTTAAAAATAGTGTTTTTAAAGTACCAAAACAACAACTGGGTAAGAATATGAAAACTGGTAATTGAGGGGAGTTTACATATGTGTTTTAATACAAAAAAACAAGATTGCTTTTTAAAGTTTGGATTTATACAAAAAAAAACACAAGAAAAAATAGCTTATGGAAAAAAAATTAGCTGTTTTTTACCAGAGATATGGAGCCTTCTTCACCCCTGCTCTACACACACACACTTTTCTCCCCTCACCCTTCCCCTTTTTTTTCCTTCTTTTTTTAATGTTTTTTTTAAATCTAAACCAAGGACAAACATTTTTTTTTAAAAAGCCAGAGCCACAGAGATCAGGCCATGGGGGTAAGAAAGCTGTCCTGAGTTTTAGGGGGCATGTTCATAACTCTTTTAGTGAAACGGTTTTGTAGGCAGCCTGTCTGTGTAAGTTGTTATGCTTTAGCATGGGCAAGCGTTTATTATTTGAAAGCACTTTTCCACTTTATGAGGTATAATCTCCCCCCATCTTACGGCCTATCAGAAATATTAACAAAAACAAGCTAAAAGATACATTGTAGCAAGGACTGCAATGCTATAGTTACAATATTGTTTATTATTACCTTGTCTAAGCCCCTAGAGAATATATTTTGTTTTGTTTTTATAAAACACTTTTATGCAAACAGTAACCCTGGGGTGTTTCTGCCTGCTCTTTTTTATTGAAACATTCCTGTAAATAAAGGACTGTGTCTTCATTTAGGCATGTCTTTTCAAATGTTTATTCCCTTAAAAGCCTTAATATAACTTTCACTTCTATTTGTTAAAAAGTGGGAGAAGAAGCAATCTTCTTCTCTCTAATCCACTGGTTTACAAAATAAGGGAAATATAAACTGTCACTAAAAACCTGTGGTTTTAAACCTAGGGTGCTTCTGCATAATTTTTTATTACAACACATACAAAAGGGATGTGTCTTAGGTTTGTCTTTTCAAGTCATTATAAAGCAAAGCTTTATTCCTTTGCAAAACTTAATGTAACTTTAACTTGTGTTTGTTAAAAAGTTTGGGAAAGAAGCAGTCTTCTTATCTCTGATCCACTGACTCACAGAGGCTGCTTTGCTAACAGGCGCTTTGCTGCAGCTTCACATTGTTTTTACTAAAAAAAATAACCCCTGTTAGTTTAAAACCTAGGGGAAAACTTTTAAAATTGTTTGTTACTAATAGCTTATGGTTTTAACTTTTATAAAAATCCCTCTGCCTGTTCTTTTTCATTGAATCACTTATGCCAAGGGGGTTAAATAAAGAAATGTGTCTTCATCTAGGCATGTCTTTTCAAGTGTTTATTCCCTTAAAAGCCTTAATATAACTTTCACATCTATTTGTTAAAAAGTGAGGGAAGAAGCAAACTTCTTCTTCTTTCCAATTCAATGGTTTACAAAATAAGGGGTTTATAAACTGTCTGTTACTAAAAACCTGGGGTGCTTCTGCCTGCTCCTTTTTTTTATTACAACACATACAAAAGGGATGTGTCTTAGGTTTGTCTTTTTAAGTCATTATCCCTTTGCAAAACTTAATGTAACTTTAACATGTGTTTGTTAAAAAGCAGGTAAAGAACCAAACAACTCCTCTATGATCCACTGACTCACAGAGGCTGCTTTGCTAACAGAACCTTTGCTGCAAAAGCCTGTTTTACATTGTGCTTACTAAAAAATAACACCTGTTAGTCTAAAACCTAGAGGAAAACTTTTAAAAATGGTGTGTTACTACAAGCTTCTGGTTTTAACTTTTGTAAAAACCCCTCTGTAAAAGGGCTACATGTCAGAAAAAAATGTTGGAGGTTGGTTTCTTTAGATAAGAATAAAACAGTTAAAGGGGAGGGGGAGAGAGGAGGGGAGCGGAGGGGAGGGGGAAAGGAGGGAGTTGTCTCTTGTTTAAAATCTTGGGACTCTAGGATTGGTTCAGGAAAATGAATTCTATGATGCTGCTGTAAAACAATCTCTAATTGGGTCGATCCAAAGGCGGTGATAACAAGTCTGAGAGGGTCTGAACCAGAGACAGAAAGACTTAAAAGATGAGAATTCTCTCTCTCTGACTCAACCATGTGCTGTCTATCTTTGCCCTTTGCAAAGGGGCTCTCTTTTCCCTTTTCTTGCCCTGTTCTTTCTGTTAGCCTCTCTTTTTTTCTGAACCTACCCTGATACTGAATGCTTTTCTATTCACTTTTTTACCACATGCTTACTAAACAGACTGCCTGCTTCTCTCTCTCATTCTGATTCCACCATGTGCTGTCTATCTTTGCTCTTTGCAAAAGGGGCTCTCTTTTATTTTTTCTTGTCCTGTTCTTTCTTTTAACCTCTTTTTTTTTAACCTACATTGATATTGAATAGTTTGAATGCTTTTTTATTCACCTTATTACCCCATGCTACCAAACAGGCTCTGCTTTTGTATATTCCCTTTTTAAACCTAGTTTTTAAATGCTTTTTTATTCACTTTTTTACCATGTGCTTACCAATCAGGTTTTGCCTTTCCCTCTTTAAACCTAGTTTTCAATATTATTTAACTCTTTTCTTAAACTAGCCCTTTAAAAACAAATATTTCCTTTTTTCTTTAAGTTCTATCTTTCTATTCTTGAATAACCTGCCTTTACCAGCCTCTCTCCTTGCTCAATCACATCCAATAACCTTTATTTCCTTTTTTCTCTAAACCTTACTCAAAATTTCTTTTTCATCTTTAAACTGTCTCACTCTCTTCTTTCAACCTTTTTCTCTTCATGTAAGCAAGCACAAGCACACACAACACATCCCCTATTCAAACACACACACACACAAATTTTCAAAATGGCCAATGGCACCAAACTTTGGTGCCAACGTCATTTTCTCTCTCTCTGTCTCTTTTTGATTCCACCATGTGCTGTCTATCTTTGCCCTTTGCAAAGGGGCTCTCTTTTCCCTTTTCTTGCCCTGTTCTTTCTTTTAGCCTCTCTTTTTTTCTGAACCTACCCTGATACTGAATGCTTTTCTATTCACTTTTTCACCACATGCTTACTAAACAGACTCTGCCTGCTTCTCTCTCTCATTCTGATTCCACCATGTGCTGTCTATCTTTGCCCTTTGCAAAGGGGCTCTCTTTTCCCTTTTCTTGCCCTGTTCCTTCTTTTAACATTTTTTTTAACCTACACTGGTATTGAATAGTTTATTTAACTCTTTTTTTTCTTAAACTAGCCCTTTAAAAACAAATATTTCCTTTTTTCTTTAAGTTCTATCTTTCTATTCTTTCATAGCCTGCTTTACCATCCTCTTTTCTTCAATAACTTACCTCTCTTCTTTCAAATTTCCTTTTTTCTCTAAACCTTACTCAAACTCTCTTTTTTCATCTTTACACTCTCTCACTCTCTTCTTTTAACCTTTTTCTCTCCATGTACCCAAGCACAAACATACACAACACTTCCCCTAGTCAAACATATACACACATGCATTTTTTCAAAATGGCTGATGGCGCACACTTTGGCGCCTATGGTGATGAATACTATCGAGAGGTATACTACTCATGGCACATGCAGCATAAAACATACTCCAGTTATGTTTCCCAAAAAGCATTATCGGATACATCGTCACAGTCACATCCTCACATTCCATCAAATTATATCAAAACAATGTAATATTGGGCTGTTAAGGTTCCCCCCCAATAGTATTCACCATCACTAGATAAGCAAGGAATTCCCCAAATGTATCTTGATTTAAAAAAAATCTTTCAGCACTTTAATGGCAAATGAATTGAGAATGTAAGAAGATTGATCTTGTAAAATGCAAATAAACTGTTTATTAACCTTGCTCCTCTGTCACTTTGCTGTTGTAGGGGGTGGGGGTTAAAATGCTCCAGCTGTGCCTCTCCCCTATCCCCCCAGGACAGGTGCAAAAGCTTCCCAATGCCCAGCTCTCTGTTCCCATCCCCTGGATGCAGCTGGAACTGACCCTAACTGGACTCCTTTCCCTCCTCTGCCTCACCTCCTTTAGACACAGGTGCTCTAGCTGATGCACCTGGCTCCCCTGCTTTTGCCCCCTTTTGCTCCTATAGCCCCTTTACCCCTCTGCCAGACACAGCCACTATAGCTGTCCCATCCTGCAGACACAAGTGGAACAGGGCCTGATGCCATGCTCCCTTCCCTTCTGGTCCTCAGCCTCCTGGACACAACTGGAATCACTCCTCCTACACAGGGAGGAGAGGATAACAACACCCAGTGACTGCTCCCAACCAAGGATGGGCAAATCCTCCAGCAAATCCACATCAGACACTGGAAGGGTCAGGTGGCAGGAGACCCAAAGCAAATTCTCTGGATAGGGAGTACAAGGGGAGGGTGAAAATCCCAGTGAATCCCTCCCCTATCTGCTGAGGGGAGAACATGGGCTAAAGCCCCTAATGAAGGCACAGGGAAGGAACTACACATGGGGTTTTTTTAGGTGGTGGGGTGCACATTCCTAATTTATGAGGTTCATCTCCCCTAATTACATCCTAGAGAGACCCTCCCCCTCTCAATTCTTGATAGGACAGATTATCGGCCTCCCAATTTAAACCTGAAGAGACCAACCAGCACCCCCTGTTCCAACCTCAATGCATCTCAGTCATGTCCTACAATCCCCCAGACATCCCAAGCCTGGGCTCATCAACCACACAGATTTACCGATGCCCCTGAATCCTGACCCACTGTTACTTGCTCACCCAGCCCTGGACTCAGCTGCTTGCCACATAGAGCGACCTCTGCTGATGCCCCTCAACACTGATCTGCATTTTCCCTGGCTATCCCAGCCCTGGGCTCCCCCAAGACACAACTTAGCTTATGGCCCTCAATAGCGACCCGCACCCCCTTCACTAGCCCAGCCCTGGGCTCCCCCCCGACAACTCTGCCAATGCCTCTCTATCTCAACCCACAGCGCCCCCCCTGCTCCCCTAGCCCTGGGCTCCTCACCACCCCCAAACGCCTCTGCCGATGCTCCTCAATCCTGACCCTCAGCCTCTCTGCTAGCCCAGTTCTAGGCTCTCCATGGACATATGTAAATCTGGATAGGGCTTTAGAGAAAAGGAACCCTCTTCACCAAGCCTGGGCTCATCAACCACACAGATTTACCGATGCCCCTGAATCCTGACCCACTGTTCTTCTTCGAGTGATTGCTCCTATGCATTCCAGTTAGGTGTGCGCGCCGCGCGTGCACGGCATCTCGGAACTTTTTTACCCTAGCAACACCGGCGGGCCGGCTGGCGCCCCCTGGAGTGGCGCCGCCATGGCGCGAGTTATATACCCCAGCCGGCCCGTCCGCTCCTCAGTTCCTTCTTACCGCCCGTGACGGCCAGTTGGAACTGTGGAGTGCTCTTCGTTCTCCACGACCCTAGCTCTCGCTTCTTATTTGTATATAGTTAGTTTAGTGGTTAGTTTAACAGTTACTTAGTTAGATAGTTAGTGTAAATAGATAAGGTAAAAGGCGGGGGGGGTCCCCTTTTGCCTCACCCGGTGCGGGCTCATGCCCAAAGCACCGGGCTTTAAGCCCTGCGCGGCGTGCCAGAGGCCTATGCCCATCGGAGACCCGCACGACGCCTGTCTCCGTTGCCTGGGCGAAGGGCACAGAACAGACAAGTGTTCGATCTGTTCTACTTTTAAACCGCGGACCCGGAAAGAGCGGGATATCCGCTTGAAGCAGGTCTTGATGGAGGCGTCGCTTCAGCCACCGGCACCGTCCGCGCCGGCACCGCGAACTGCCTCGGTGCAGAGCGCACCGGCGGCACCGAGTCGCTCCAGCTCCGCGGCACCGCCGATTCAGAAAGCGGTTACGAAGTCTCGGCACCGCTCGCTTTCACCCTCGAAGAAGCAGAGGCTGGCGAAGGCACTGGCTCAGGTTCGCACTGAGGACTCTGCGAAAGCGGTTGCGCAGCCTGCGGCCCCCACGGTGCCCGTGCACAAGCCGTGCACCGGACCTTTGACTCCGGCGCCGCAAGGCCCGTCGAGTCCGGCGCCGCCACACTCCCCGGTGCCGTCCGTGGTTGAGCCCCGGCTGCCATCAACACCGGAGACATTCGCCTCCGCGCGAGAGCTGATTCAGCTCATAGAGGCACCAGGCCTCCGGCCCCCAGCACCGCCGGTGCGGGCTGTCGTGTCGGCGGGAAAGCCGGCCAGAATGACCCGGCCACCGTCCCTGGACAGGCGACATGGACGACGCACCCGGTCCCGGTCTCGTTCCCGGTCCTACGGCAGGTCTCCGTCCCGTCGCTCACGATCTCGGCACCGCTCGCCATCGCGGTACCGATCGCCGTCGAAACGTCGGTCGCAGTCCCGGTACCGCTCGTCATCGCGGTACTGGTCGTACTCCCGACACCGCACGAGGTCCAGGTCGCCATCGCGTCGGCACCGTCAGAGATCGCCGTCCCGGCACCGCTCCCGGCACCGCGACTCGCGCGAGCGTTCACGGCACCGGAGGTCTCAGTCCCAGTCGAGCTCCCGGCACCGGTCGAGCTCCCGGCACCGGTCGAGCTCCCGGCACCGTGACGGACGTCACTCCCGGTCGCCTTCCCGGTACCGAACAGAACAACATCCTCTTCCCTGCCATCCAGGGACGGACTGCCTCATTCTGCAGCGCACTCTGTGAGCGCCTCGGCTCCTCCATGGCCATCTCGGCCCGCGTCGGTCGCTTCTGGCACGGAAGGATACGGACTCCTGCCACCTACCCCACAAGGCCATCCTCAAGGGGCACAGCCGTGGGGCTTCTGGGTTCCATGGGCCCAGTATGAGGCTCAGGGGGTGCCCTTTCCACCAAGGCCTCCCGCGTCCGAGCGCAGGGTTCCAGAGGCGACAATAACCCGACCGGCCCCTTCGCCACCGGCTGCAGATGCTATACCGTCGGAGTCCCAGGGCCACGCGCAGCCCGCCCCCCCACGACGAGCACGCAGCGGACCCCTCTTCGGAGGTGGTCATCCAGGGCTTGTCCTCCTCGTCCTCGCCTGATGAAGCGGTGGCCGGCGCGGCGACAAAGGAGCCTCCACCCATCGATGTAAAGGCTCACCAAGACCTCCTTTGCCGCGTGGCGACGGCTATGGCCCTGCCGATAGAGGCGGTACAGGAAGACGAGGACCCCATTACAAATGTTGTTGGGGCAGACATGCTGGTGCGAGTTGCGCTGCCTTTTGTACGTACAGTGCAAAAGAATGCCACCACTATCTGGCAGACGCCTGCGTCCGTGCCTCCTACAGCCCGTGGCGTTGAACGAAAGTACTCTGTCCCTCCCACGGGCTATGCATATTTGTACACGCATCCGACCCCAGACTCCCTGGTAGTCCAGTCGGTTGATGATAGGGAACGGCACGGACAACCGGCCCCTGCGCCCAAATCAAAGGACGCACGGCGTATGGACCTGCTAGGCCGAAAGGTCTATTCCGCTGGAGGCCTACAAATGAGGATAGCCAATCAGATGGTCCTCCTCGCCAGGTACGTCTTTGATATCTTGACGTCCCTGGCGAAATTTACTGAGCTCCTGCCGACAGCCTCCCGCCAGGAGTTCGCGGCGATGTTGGAGGAGGGGAGGCGGTCGTCTAGATCCTCCATCACAGCCGCCCTCGACGCTGCGGACTCAGGTGCTAGGACCTTGGCCTCCGGTGTAACGATGCGGCGTATCGCCTGGCTGCAGTCTTCCACCCTGCCGCCGGAGGTCCAATATACACGACAGGACCTGCCCTTCGACACAAAGGGGCTTTTCTCGGAAAAGACGGATTCTCGAATCCAGACTTTGAAGGACGGCTGTATTGCGATACGTACTCTAGGCATGCATACGCCGGCGACGCAGCGCAGGCCCTTCCGTCCACAGCCCTCCCGACCAGCCTATCAGTTTCGGTATCGACCTTACAATAGCCGACGACCGGCCCAAAATCGCCGTCGTCCGTCCGGCAACCGCCGCAACCAGGGCCAGGCCGCTTCCAAGGCCCCTCAGGGGGCCAAGCAGGCCTTTTGATGGGACACTCGAGGACGGCCCATCACTCTCCCTACCGGATCCTTCCCCGTTATTTTACAACCGCCTTTCCCATTTCTTTTCGGCGTGGTCCCAATTAACAACAGACAACTGGGTACTTCAAACAGTCCAGTCGGGATACCGCCTGCAATTTGTTTCGCCCCCTCCTTCCCACCCACCCTCCCTGTCCCTCTTCAGGGACCCCTCTCACGAGCAAGTCCTCTTACAAGAGGTCCAGACTCTGTTGAGCGTGGGTGCCATAGAAGCAGTGCCTCAAGACAGGCGGGGCAGGGGATTCTACTCCCGTTATTTTCTCATCCCCAAAGCGAAAGGGGGGCTGCGTCCTATCCTGGACCTTCGCGAGCTGAACAAGTACCTGCTCAAGCCCAAGTTTCGCATGGTCACCCTGGGGACCATCATTCCCTCTCTGGATCTGGGAGACTGGTTTGCCGCCCTCGACATGAAGGACGCGTACTTCCATGTCGCAATCTATCCTCCCCATCGTCGTTACCTTCGGTTTGTGGTCAGCGACACCCACTACCAGTTCTCCGTGTTGCCGTTCGGTCTTTCCACCGCCCCGAGGGTGTTTACCAAATGCATGGCGGTAGTCGCCGCAGCCCTCCGACGTCGTCAGATGCACGTTTACCCGTATCTCGACGACTGGCTGGTTCGAGGTCAGTCCCGGCAACTTGTGATGGACCGGATGGCAGAAATCCTGTCTCTCTTTCAGCGGCTCGGTCTTCTCATCAACACCGAGAAGTCCACTTTGATTCCGACACAGCGGGTGGAGTTCATCGGAGCGGTCCTCGACTCCACGGTGGCCAGAGCCTGTCTCCCTCGCGCTCGGCACCAGACGATGGTCTCCATCATCCGGGACCTCGTCGCCTTCCCCACCACAACGGTGCGCTCCTGCCTCCGCTTCCTGGGCCACATGGCGTCGTGCACGTATGTCACCGCGTACGCGCGGCTTCACCTTCGTCCGTTCCAGTCGTGGTTCGCGTCGGTGTACCGGCCACATCGAGACCCCATCGACATGGTGGTCACGGTCGCCAGGACGACCCTCAAGTCCCTCAACTGGTGGCTCAACCCGGAGGTCGTGTGTGCCGGAGTCCCGTTCCACCCTCCTCGCCCGTCCGTCACTCTGACCACGGATGCCTCAGCACTCGGTTGGGGGGCCCACCTGGGCGATCTCCACACGCAGGGCCTGTGGTCGCCCCAGGAGCTCGCCCTGCACATCAATGTCCGTGAGCTGCGCGCCATCCGCCTGGCCTGTCGCACCTTCTGCGCCCACCTGCAACGCCGTTGTGTGACAGTATTCATGGACAACACCACCGCGATGTTCTACGTGAACAAGCAGGGCGGAGCCCGCTCCTCCCCCCTCTGCGAGGAAGCGATACTCCTGTGGGACTTCTGCGTGACCCACTCAATTCACCTGGAAGCATCCTTTCTTCCGGGAGTGCAGAACACGCTGGCCGACCATCTCAGCAGGTCGTTCCTCTCCCACGAGTGGTCCCTCCGTCCAGATGTCATCCTCACAATCTTCCGGAGGTGGGGGTTTCCCCAAGTAGACCTATTCGCCTCCAGAGAGAACAGGAAGTGCCACCTGTTTTGTTCATACCAGGGTCGCTCGCCAGGCTCCCTGTCGGACGCTTTCCTTTACCCCTGGACAGATCGCCTCCTCTACGCCTTCCCTCCATTCCCGCTCATGCACCGAGTGCTCCTGAAGCTTCGGGGGGACAGAGCCCACGTCATACTCGTAGCGCCGGCCTGGCCGAGGCAGCACTGGTACACCCTGCTGCTCGAGCTCTCCGTTCGGGAACCCATCCCCCTTCCGTTGTGGCCGGACCTCATCACTCAGAACTTCGGCAGACTCCGCCATCCGAACCTGCAGTCCCTCCATCTTACAGCTTGGTACCTGAGTGGCTGACCCACGCGGAGAGGGGCTGTTCTGCAGCGGTTCAACAAGTCCTGCTCGAGAGCAGAAAGCCTTCCACTCGCTCCACTTACCTAGCGAAGTGGAAGAGGTTTGCACTCTGGTGTGATCATCGAGGTCTTAATCCATTCCTGGTCCCGGTCCCTACCATCCTGGACTACCTCTGGCACCTTAAGGAGCAAGGTCTGGCGGTCTCCTCCTTGAGAGTTCACCTGGCAGCGGTATCCGCCTTTCGTCCCTCCGTGGAAGGTCGGTCCATCTTCTCGAACCAGATGGTTTCCCGCTTCCTCAAGGGCCTGGACCGCTTGTACCCGCCGGTGCGGCGCCCTGCCCCGTCCTGGGATTTGAACCTCGTGTTGGCCAAGCTGATGGGTCCTCCGTTCGAGCCCTTAGCCACGTGCTCCCTGCTCTACCTCTCTTGGAAGACGGCCTTCCTCGTTGCCATTACATCAGCGAGGCGAGTTTCTGAGCTTCGCGCTCTAACGGTTAATCCGCCATACACGGTCTTCCATGGGGACAAGGTGCAGCTTCGCCCTCATCCGGCCTTCCTCCCGAAGGTAGTGTCAGCTTTCCATCTCAACCAGGAGATCTTCCTCCCGGTGTTCTTCCCAAAGCCGCATGCCTCGCCTCGGGAACAGCAGCTGCATACCCTTGACGTCCGCAGAGCGCTCGCTTTCTACATCGAGCGGACTAAGCCCTTCCGGCGTTCGCCCCAGCTGTTCGTAGCGGTTGCTGACCGCATGAAGGGAGAGCCGATATCCTCCCAGTGGATTTCCTCCTGGGTCACTGCATGTATCCGGACCTCCTACGAGCTGGCTCGCGTACCTCCAGGCCGCGTCACTGCACATTCGACGAGGGCACACGCCTCATCTGTTGCCTTCCTGGCCAACGTTCCGATCCAGGACATCTGTCAAGCGGCCACCTGGTCTTCGGTCCACACCTTCGCCTCCCACTACACGTTGGTGCAGCAGTCTCGAGACGACGCAGCCTTCGGCTCCGCGGTATTATACTCCGCCACGTCTCACTCCGACCCCACCGCCTAGGTAAGGCTTGGGAATCACCTAACTGGAATGCATAGGAGCAATCACTCGAAGAAGAAAAGACGGTTACTCACCTGTAGTAACTGTTGTTCTTCGAGATGTGTTGCTCCTATCCATTCCAGACCCGCCCTCCTTCCCCACTGTCGGAGTAGCCGGCAAGAAGGAACTGAGGAGCGGACGGGCCGGCTGGGGTATATAACTCGCGCCATGGCGGCGCCACTCCAGGGGGCGCCAGCCGGCCCGCCGGTGTTGCTAGGGTAAAAAAGTTCCGAGATGCCGTGCACGCGCGGCGCGCACACCTAACTGGAATGGATAGGAGCAACACATCTCGAAGAACAACAGTTACTACAGGTGAGTAACCGTCTTTTACTTGCTCACCCAGCCCTGGACTCAGCTGCTTGCCACATAGAGCGACCTCTGCTGATGCCCCTCAATACTGATCTGCATTTTCCCTGGCTATCCCAGCCCTGGGCTCCCCCAAGACACAACTTAGCTTATGGCCCTCAATAGCGACCCACACCCCCTTCACTAGCCCAGCCCTGGGCTCCCCCCCGACAACTCTGCCAATGCCCCTCTATCTCAACCCACAGCGCCCCTCCCCCCCCCGCTACCCTAGCCCTGGGCTCCTCACCACCCCCAAACGCCTCTGCCGATGCTCCTCAATCGTGACCCTCAGCCTCTCTGCTAGCCCAGTTCTAGGCTCTCCATGGACATATGTAAATCTGGATAGGGCTTTAGAGAAAAGGAGCCCTCTTCACCATCTATTGGTGAACTAGAGGAAGAGAGAGTGAGTAGAGACCTCATTTGCATAGGTGATTCCCAGCTGGCCAATGTGATAATTTTTGGCCATTTTGGATTAAAATGAATGCAAATCGTGGCTGTAGGGGTGATGAAATGTTATTTGCCTAATTGCATGACTAAAGGGAAGAAGAATTGTAGTGAATATGCCCTAAATAAGGGGTTGCCCTTTCCTATACCCCAGTCTCCAATCCCTGGGTAGTGAACTGCAAGCCCAATGAAAAAAAATCTGGGTTTTGTTAGGGGGGTTATAGGAGTTGCTTGAGTCTTTCTCTGCCAAGGCTGGACAGTATAATAATATAGCTGAGTGTACTCCATAGTGAGTCATCTTCTACCTGACAGCTACTGGACCTGGAATCACTGAGAGTTGGGTTATGTAATAGAGCCTCAGAACTCAACCTTTATATTGTGACTGAAAACAGTAGTGGCTGTGAGAGATGCGTCCTGGAAACAGTACCAACTTCTGACTGTAAACCATGAGTGGAGGACAGCAGGAGGGAAAGGAGGGAAGTGCTGTGCAAAAGGAATATCATTGGACTGCTAGATCTGCAGGTGGGGAAACCGAGGCAAAGGACATTGCCAACGTACTGTGGAAGCCGGGGTTTTGCTTAGTATTCATTCACCATGCAGCTGATTTATTGTTTCCCATATTAATGCTGTTCCTTTTTCTCTTATAAGTTTTCTTTGTTTCATACACAGTTACTGAGGTCTTCTGAGAGAAAATTTGCCTGTTAAGGGTGCCTAAGGAGGAGGATTTAGTTTTCCCCAGGCTTCTTGGTGGGAACTTGAGCCAGTGTGTTTGTTAATTTCAAGAGGAACCTCTAGATATTTCAACCAGGTCCTTGCTGCTACTGACAACACCTGGCAGAAGGGGTCCCTTAGTAATTGGTCTCTATGGAGCAATCACAGTGAAGGACTTCAAGGAAGTATGTATGATTGTTTTCTATCGTTTAATTAAAACTAGAGCTTTCATTTGGGCCTAATTCTGTTAAATAGATTGAATAATTATATAGTTAACTTTCTGTCTGCCACCAACGCTCTCATTAAAGCCCTGGGGAGTCTGAAGTGCAAAAGTATCATGGGCCTGAATGCCCCATGACTTCAAAGGTAGTTTTATGCTGAGGGGTTCTCGCAGGCGAAAACGCAAAATTGCTGTCAAGTAGAATTATTTGTCTGGTTTTGTGTTTCTAACCAGAACTGTAAAAAATGGTGACTATTTACAGGACCAAATTGATTTGATTTATTTTTAAATTGCTACTTTGGCTTTTTTACAGAAATAGGAGCAAACTGCTCTTCTACTAACTCTTGTGAAAGGTTCTAGTTTTGCTTGATCAGGTTAGTTCAGTTCAGTGGTGACTGTGCGGTTTTGTCCTGGTGTAACTCCAGTGTCCAATGTAATGAATTTGTCCAGTTGATTCTTTCCTGGAGTGTACATTGTCCCAGACGCTTAAACAAGAAGTTAAATACTGAAATGCAGCCTGGAAATAATGTCCAGATACACCTTGAATGGAGTCGCTTGTAATACCTGCTGGCTTGGAACCTTCGAGCTTGCAGTCACTTGATGATACCAACTGAAGTGATGAACAGTGTGGAAGGAGAGAGCTCAGGAAATGTGCCTGTCTCCCCAAACATCAGTGCCACTATCTTATTACTTCACCAAATCAGCACCTATTCTTGAAAGACATACTGGTATGTTTTAGTTTGGAAGTCTCAGTCTACATAGAATAGGTCAATCTGAAAAGATTGGTTCAAGTGGGGAATTAAAGACAAAAAGCAAGTGTCAATGTGTGTATTGGAGATTTGTGCCTGATGAGGTATCTGATTTCAGCTCTTTTTTATTTAAAGAATATCAGCGATGTTGTAATGTCTGAGGCCTTTTTTTGCAGCCATAGTAGGAGAGCAGCAGCCATGAGCCAAGAAGCAGAAAGTCACATCCTCACATTCCATCTAAATTATATCAAAACATGTAATATCGGGCTGTTAAAGTTCCCTTCCCAATAGTATTCACCATCACTAGATAAGCAAGGAATCTCTTAAGATGTTTAAAGAAAACTTTCTTTGATGGCATTCTGTCTGGCAAGGAATCACTTAACCGTTGTGGGTGTGAAATCAATTTTATTGTTTTATCTTTATGGTCCCTAACTTCTCTATTGTTTATTTGTATGGTTCCTTTTTGGTTCTTTGATTAATTATGCAACAGACAGAAACAATTTTACAAGATTTAAATCAATTAAGGTGGGGGTATGATTAAGGAATTGTTTCATAATGGGCTAAGATTGGTGAATAACACAGGTTTGAGTACTTTAATTTAAAATGATTGGTTAAGGTACAGCTAAGCAGGACTCAAGTTTCACTATGTAAATAAACTGGGGTCCAAAAGGAAGTTCTTTGGAACCAACTCTAGGACACAGCCCCAAGATCAGAACTGCCAGACCTCAACACGTGCCAATCATTCCATGCAGAAGCTGAAGTCCCCAGATGATCAGATCCTGACAGACCATCAGGAAAAATTCATCTACTTTATTGGGAGTGGTGACCATTGTATGCTTAGAGTGTTGATTCGGTTTTGGTAACTGTTAATAAATAGAGGTTAAGGATATTACTATGTAAGGCTTTTTCACTGATAAAAGATCCTGAAAACTGCAGAAGAGGCTGCCTTGAGCCCAGGATGGGTAAGGATGGATACTTAAATTGACCAGGTTTTGCCCTGAGCCCACAAAAGGGTAAAGGTGGGGTGTCCTACAGTGTGCAGATAACAAAGTCACAGGACTCTCTGCTTTTGGGAATGGTTTCTTTGGCTCTCAAAACAAAACATTAATTTTTAAACAGTATATCAATATATAGGATCTCATTATGGTGGGTTTTAAAAGCAGTGATGCAGAAAAAGTGCCACTAAAAAAATATCATGAATCAGGTGTGTCGGGTTTGGTCACAGGGACTCCCTTGGGACTGTCACCTGATGTGCTAAGATTACCTCTAAGCCCATTTTCCCTGCCAGCTTGGGACTCCAGAGCCCTGCCTTGGTGAGCCAGATACACTAGCCTGCTGCAACACAGACCCTGGTCTGGTCCACGCCCCCAAAGCTGCAGACTTTAACTAAAAACTGCTCAGCAGGTTTCCTATCTCCAGCACTCAGACACCCAGCTCCCAGTGGGATCCAAACCCCAAATAAATCCATTTTACTCTGTATAAAGTTTATACAGGGTAAACTCATAAATTATCCTCCCTCTATAACACTGATAGAGAGATATGCACAGCTGTTTGCTCCCCCAGGTATTAATCACTTACTCTGGGTTCATTAATAAAAGTGATTTTATTAAGTATAAAAAGTAGGATGTAAGTTGTTTCAAGTAATAACAGACAGAACAAAGTAAGTCACCAAGCAAAATAAAGCAAAAACACATAAGTCTAAGCTAGGGCCAAGACTAGGAAGGAGTCTAGTCTGTGAAAGAAGCTTATTGGAACATTTCTGAGGCTGAGATTTTACCTGTAAACAGTTTCTTAATGTACACCTCTACCCCGATATAACGTGACCTGATATAACATGAATTCAGATATAACGCGGTAAAGCGGCACTCCGGGAGGTGGGGGTGGGCTGTGCACTCCGGCGGATCAAAGCAAGTTCGAAATAATGCAGTTTCACCTATGATGCAGTAAGATTTTTTGGCTCCTGAGGACAGCGTTATATTGAGGTAGAGGCACTTTGGCGCCTATGGAAACGGGGTGGGAAGGTGGGACATAAGCCCTAAAAGGGGCGTGGACACCTGTCAAAAAATGCATGGTGATGAATACTATCGAGAGGTATACTACTCATGGCACATGCAGCATAAAACATACTCCAGTTATGTTTCCCAAAAAGCATTATCGGATACATCGTCACAGTCACATCCTCACATTCCATCAAATTATATCAAAACAATGTAATATTGGGCTGTTAAGGTTCCCCCCCAATAGTATTCACCATCACTAGATAAGCAAGGAATCTCTTAAGATGTTTAAAGAAAACTTTCTTTGATAGCATTCTGTCTGGCAAGGAATCACTTAACGGTTGTGGGTGTGAAATCTATTTTATTGTTTTACCTTTATGGTCCCTAACTTCTCTATTGTTTATTTGTATGGTTCCTTTTTGGTTCTTTGATTAATTATGCAACAGACAGAAACAATTTTACAAGATTTAAATCAATTAAGGTGGGGGTATGATTAAAGAATTGTTTCATAATGGGCTAAGATTGGCAAAGAATACAGGTTTGAGTACTTTAATTTAAAATGATTGGTTAAGGTACAGCTAAGCAGGACTCAAGTTTCACTATGTAAATAAACTGGGGTCCAAAAGGAAGTTCTTTGGAAGCAAATCTAGGGCACAGCCCCAGGATCAGAACTGCCAGACCTCAACACCTTGCCAATCATTCCATGCAGAAGTTGAAGTCCTCAGATGACCAGATCCTGACAGACCATCAGGAAAAGTTAATCTGCCTTATTGGGAGTGGTGAGCACTGTATGCTTAGAGTGTGCATTCTGTTTTGATAACTGTTAATAAATAGAGATTAAGGATATTACTATGTAAGGCTCTTTCACTGGTAAAAGATCCTGCAAACTGCAGAAGAGTATGCCCTGAGTCCAGGATGGGTAAGGATGGATACTTAAATTGACCAGGTTTTGCCCTGAGCCCAAGATGAGTAAAGGTGGGTGCCTTTTTCCCAGAGCCCATGGTAGGGAAAGGATGGAGGAGCCTAAATCAACCAGGTTATGCCTTGAGCCCACAAAAGGGTAAAGGTGGGGTGTCCTACAGTGTGTGAATAACAAAAATCACAGGGACTCTCTGCTTTGGGGAATGGATCCTTTGGCTCTCAAAACAAAACATTAATTTTTAAACAGTATCTCAATATATAGGATCTCAGTATGGTGGGTTTTAAAAGCAGTGATGCAGAAAAGTGCCACTAAAAAAATAGCATGAATCAGGTGTGACGGGTTCGATCACAGAGATCCCCTTTGGACTGTCACCTGATGTACTTACCTCTAAGCCCGTTTTCCCTGCCAGCTTGGGACTCCAGAACCCTGCCGTGTTGAGCCAGATACACTAGCCTGCTGCAACACAGACCCAGGTCTGGTCCACGCCCCCAAAGCTGCAGACTTTAACTAAAAACTGCTCAGCAGGTTTCCCATCTCCAGCACTCAGACACCCAGCTCCTAGTGGGATCCAAACTCCAAATAAATCCGTTTCACTCCGTATAAAGTTTATAGAGGGTAAACTCATAAATTGTCCTCCCTCTATAACACCAATAGAGAGATACACACAGATGTTTGCTCCCCCAGGTATTAATAACTTACTCTGGGTTCATTAATAAACAAAAGTGATTTTATTAAATATAAAAAGTAGAATTAAAGTTGTTTCAAGTAATAACAGACAGAACAAAGTAAATCACCAAGCAAAATAAAGCAAAACCACGCAAGTCTATGCTTAATACATTAAGAAACTGTTTACAGGTAAAATCTCAGCCTCAGAGATATTCCAGTAAGTTTCTTTCACAGACTAGACTCCTTCCTAGTCTGGGCCCAATCCTTTCTCCTGGTATAGTCCTTGTTAGCAGACATCTTAGGTGGAAACTAGGGGTTTTCTCATGACTGTCAGCCCCCTCTGTCCTGCTCCACCACTTTTTATAGCTTTGGCACAAGGCGGGAATCTTTTGTCTCTCTGGGTCCTCACTCCTCCTTCTAAATGGAAAAGTACCAGATTTAAGATGGATTCCAGTAGTAGGTGACATGATCACATGTCCTGTGAGATCCCAGCCTCCATTCTTCCCGGGCTGGCCCACACCTACACAGGAAGGTTTGCAAATAAACAGAGCCATTTACAACCAATTGTCCGAGTCAATAGGAGCCATCAAGATGCTAAACCACCATTAATGTCCTGCACTTTGCATAATTACAATAGGACCTCAGACTTATACTTCATATTTCTAGCTTCTGATACAAGAATGATACATGCATACAAATAGGATGAACACACTCGGTAGATTATAATCTTTGTACTGATACCTTACAAGAGACCTTTTGCATAAAGCATATTCCAGTTACATCATATTTTTGATGGGTTGGATCACAGAAACCCCCTTGGGGCTGCCAACTGATGTTCCAAGACTACTTCTGCCCCTGCTTTCCCTGCCAGCTTGGGACTCCAGCACCCTGTCTTGTTGAGCCAGACATGCCAGTCTGCTCCAACACAGACTGAGGGTCTGTGCCCCAAAGCTGCAGACTTAACTGAAAGCAACTTAAGAAGTGTTCCTGTCTTTAATGCTCAGATGCCCAACTTCCAATGGGGTCCAAACCCCAAATAAATCCGTTTTGCCCTTATAAAGCTTATACAGGGTAAACTCATAAATTGTTCACCCTCTATAGCATTGACAGAGAGATATGCATAGCTGTTTGCCCCCCAGGTATTAATACATACTCCGGGTTAATTAATAAGTAAAAAGTGATTTTATTAAATACAGAAAGTAGGATTTAAGTGGTTCCAAGTAGTGACAGACAGAACAAAGTGAATTACCAAGTAAAACAAAATAAAACACGCAAGTCTGAGACTAATACAATAAGAAAACTGAATACAGACAAAATCTCACCCTCAGTGGTGTTCCAGTAAGCTTCCTTTTACAGACTAGTCTCCTGCTAGTCTGGGTCCAGTAATCACTCACACCTCCATTAGTTACTGTCTTTGGTTCCAGTTTCTTTCAGGTATCCTTGGGGCTGGAGAGGCTATCTCTTGAGCCAGCTGAAGACAAAAGGGAGGGTCTCCCAAGGGTTTAAATAGACTTTCTCTTGTGGGTGGAGACCCCCTCCTCTCTCCTATGCAAGCTCCAAGAGGGAGTTTTGGAGTCACCTGGGCAAGTCATATATCCATGCATGACTCCGTTTTTACAGGCAGCAGCCATTGTTTACATGCTACCCTGAACGTCCTGAGGTAGATTTCTTATGTGGATTGGAGCCTTTCAAGATTCATTGTCCTTTAAGTGCTTCTTGATTGAGCACTTAATTTGTGCATTCCTTTCTCAAGAAGCTGACCAAATGCTTTACTAAGGCTACTTAGAAATCAAGCAAGTACACAAACAACATTCATAACTTCAAATACAACAATGAAACATGCACACAAATAGGATGAATAGATTCAGTAGATCATAACCTTTACAGAGATATGTCACATGGCATATGTAGCATGAAACATATTCCAATTATGTCATATACACTTTCATAAGCATATTTCCATAAAGCCTTATGGGGTGCACTGCCACAATATTACAATAGGACCTCAGAGTTATACTTCATATTTCTAGCTTCAGATGCAAGAACGATACATGCATACAAATAGGATGAACACACTCCATAGATTATAAGCTTTGTATTGTACCTTACAAGAGACCTTTTGCAAAAAGCATATTCCAGTTACATCATATTCATAAGCATATTTCCATACAGCATATGGAATGCAACATCATACTAGGATTCTTTCAACTTTTTTTACACAGATATTTTTGCCCAAATGATTAATGTCTTTTATAGCAAAGAGACTAATGTAAACTGAAAAGCAAAAACAACAAACAATAATAATAATCACATGAACAAAGGACATGTGTCTAAAACAGGATAAATTTTCAAAACTGTTATTTAAGCTCATATTTTAAGATTCTCAAAGTGGTGTTTTCAAATAAATTACAAACTTCTAAGTAACTGACAACTGATGTACTGTTTACATACTTCACTCCAATCTACAGTTTATGGTACTGCCACAACAAGCAATAGACTACATAACACTACTGGAAGTCACTAGATGACACTATTGCAAAGTCTTTCTAGCTCTTATCTGAACATAGATGAATTAGAATCTGGAGAAATGCTTATTGTCAGCTGTGACCCAGCTATTTAGATGCTGAGAAAATCACTGGTGAAGTCAGATTCTACCTTGGTGTGTCTCTCTATTAAATCACTTTTAGGCATAGCTGTTTCTTACCGGTTATACCCATGCAGCTGGACATATTATCTGGTGCCCCAAAGATACACACACATACAGCCTCTATCTTATAAAAGTCACAACAGATCCATGTTAACATTTTGGGATTTCTCTACCGTCTTTGTTGTGCAGCCTAAAACAAAATGACAAAATTAATATGCTACGAAGTATGGCTGCCTTCCAGCTACTGCATCTTTTTCTTTGAAGAGAAGGTTAACTGTAAACTACTTTTCAATTACCTTTGTGTGACTTTCCAACCATACTGAATGAAGATTAAAGATATTTACTAAAATCATGTCTTTTAAAGACAATCTCAGAAGTTTTCAGCAGATTATTAGAACTGCTGCCTCATCATCCGAGTGTGGTATCACAGCCTGGGCCTTCAAAACAGTACAAGTGACGCTGGATTTACTAATTTCAGTAAAACTGAATTTTAAGTCTCTCCACCCACTTAGTTCATAAAATTCAGCCTGATCTGAAATTCTTGTCCAAACAAAGATCAGTTGGAATAGCTATATTGGGATCAAAGTTAGGGCTGTAATCAAGATCAGCTGGCTATTTCATTCAGCCTGAGGATCAGATGGGTATTTAACTAGGTCTTTCTGATGTTCAGGTAGGTATTTCAATTGAAGCACACTTGAAGAATTGTGCCAGACTCAAGACATAGCAAAGCACTGCTGGAATTTTATCAGATAAGCCCCGCCCTTCTTTCTCTTCCCTCCCCTCCCCTTCCCAGTAAACTGTAAAAATACACCAAATAGTTCCAAATAAGAATTGAAGCATCCTGTAATTTACAGTCCAGCTGTTGATTTCAGGAATAAATTCACAGCTGAGGCTGAATTATGTCACTATTTCACTTTCACCTCAATTCCCTGCTGACAGAATGAGTTGTTTTTGATCATTAGACGCTTGCTAGACCAGATGTCCTAGTCTGTTGGCTAACTTCTTGTCAGCTTTGCTGACAGCCATGTCCATTAGGGAAAATTCCTCATTTGGAATGAAGTTCTGGCACAGGCTCACTTTACCATATCCCAATAACTTCTGGATATGGAGCACTCACCAATTATGAGTGTGATACACAGTTCCTTTTGTTTTAGCAATAATGGGGACTCTGTTTCAACTCCAATAGCTTTTCCTGATATCAGAATATGCAACACACATCTTTAAAGTATTCTCCACATACATGTCAAGGGTGGCCCTGACATCCACTCCCACCAGCTGGGGAACAGGAAAGACCCACAAAGTCCTCACCGGGACCCATTGTTCAGGTGAGGCGCCCCTTCCCCCCAACACCTACACAGGCATCCAGGCAGCCCCGCCCCCAAACCATACAAACACATGCACACACCCCTCCGTAGGCATGCAGCTCTACTGGAGGAATCAGGCTGTCGTACTGCTGGTCTTGAAGGCCAAATGGTACAACACCAGAACCCTGACTCTATCTGTTAATGTTTGTGTGTAGAAACCACAACAGTCTTTATTGAACAATGTGGAGACATGCCTTCCAGCCCCTTAATAATGCTTCTGAAAAAGCTATGTTCTCTGGGAGGATAAAGGAGGAAGCAGAACTGTCTTTACTTGCCAGTTGATCTTATACACTGTAACAACACTACAAGTGATGAGTGGTATGGAATCACATGGCTTATCCAATTCTGAATTACTTTACATGATTCAAAGTGTTTGCATATTAGCTTCCTTTTATGTTTCGGCTATTTCTTCTAAACATTTTATTTATGAAGGTAGCCAGGGCATACATATTCTGGATAAACACACAGGCCTCACAATGAATGGTTGTGTTGCACAATGGCACCTAAAGTCACATGGTGTACAAAGAACTTGCCTGTTAGAGAACTTTCATGAAGTTTTAGACATGCTAAAACTATTTTATGAATAAAATATTGAGAGGGAAGGAGGTGCTCAAGTTATTGTCCTTCCTTCCTTCTCTTCCCCATTAATAATCATTCCTCATCACACACACTATACTTCTCATTTTAAGCACATTCCTAACCACACAAACAACACATAATTACATATTAGGAGAGGCCTTTTAGTGGAGTCAACATCAATTACATTTATATACAGTATATAAAGCTACCTCATCTACAGGAGCTGAAGTAAATGTGGAACAAACCTTATTGCCATGACCAATGCAACCAAATTACAGAGAACAGAGTTGGCTGTGGGGGGCCCTACATTAAGGCTCACCTTCAAATTTAACCCATTCTGCCAGAACATTTCCTGCTATGGTGCTCTCTTATATGGAGTAATGGAAGCTCCTCCTCTCCTGCTTCCCCGCCGCTCAATTGTAATCCATTCAAAATGCTACAGCTAAACTGATCTTCCTTCCCCAGTATGCTGACAACACCATCACCCCCTACTCTAATTGCTTAAATCACTTCCTGTCTAGCTACACCTCAAGGCTATGTACAGCTCCACCCCTGCCCACATCTCAACCCTTCTTTGCACACACCCTCCCTTTGTGACCTGTGCTTTGCAAATTCCTTTTACCTTAGTAAACCTCTGGTCTCTCCCATGGCTCTTCACACTACCCCTTACACCGGGAACAACCTTCACCCTCCTGCACACCAGATCATCTCCCTCCCCTTCAGATCCTTCCTTATAACTGCTGGTTTGGCTAGCTTTTTACTGCCAACCTCTTCCTTCTCCACTGCCTTCTCCTCTGCCTGGGATACTCTTACATGTTAACTGAACACATAAATTCATACAAATAAAACAAGCAAAATGGGGACGAGCTACTGTAAGTATGAAGCACCAGGTGTCTGTTCGGTAGAATCCTCTCTCCACCTCATTTGCCTTTTCTTTCAGTGCTAGCTCTAAAGTACCAGTCACACCTACGGTTCTGTAGAAATATGTAGATACTGCCTCTGAAAGATGGATGGCTAGAAACAATTTAAGTCTCTTTTGTGTTAGCATTAATTGATATTGTCGGTTCAAACATTTTAGGCTCTCGATCATTTTTTCTTCAATCAAATCTTGGAGGCGCAAGGGTCATCTTTGTCTAGTATAACCACCATCAAAACCCCCCATCTCCTGAATAACACAATATGGTTGGTGCTGGCTGCTAACTGAGTAGAACTAGGACATTACTTCACACAATCATGCATTACCTCTTTCCTCCTGCTGTTGGACAAGCGGTGTCTCCTAACATTGCGTGGTGTTATATGACCAAGAGCCTGCATCATATGGTCCCACCAATGCCCACCTACTTAGCATCTATACAAGCCAGTTGTAGGGAAAACAAGACTGACAGGCAGACCGGGGAAGATAATGAATAGTGGATTCTCTTGATGCACAAATCTCTTCACAGTTTCATTATTCCTTCAAGCCAATGGACACAGACGCCACTTCTAACAGCACTTTGGAGAGCTCCCATCCAAGGACTGACCAAGAACAAGTTTGCCCAGCTTGTGATAACTGACAGGATCAACAGGCAGATATGGTATTATATTGTGAAAAAATGTCTTCACCTATTATGTATTTGTACAACAGAACTGCACCCATTGGTCACATGAGTGCTATACAGAGGGATTATTATACCCTCTGTATATGTTAGACTATGAGCACTGAATTGAAAATAATCATTTAGCTGCTTAACAGTATTGTAGGTATCTTTTCCCTATTAAGTCAGCTTTCATGCTGTAGTGTTACACATTTTCATGTAAGGAAGTCAGCAGGTTCTGTACATCTTTGTTCACTGCCTAGCTCCGTGGCTCTGAACTTGTTTGGCTTCTAGATACTACTGCAATGCATTTTTTTAAACAAGGTGTTTTGTTTTAAAAGGGGCAATGTTATCCCACCATGGTCTAGTTATTTCTGTTAAACGGTACAGTTTCCACAGTTTTTTTTTCCTCTTTCATCTTCCTTGCTCTCTAGTTTCTTTCTCCTAGACTCAATTTTTAATTTTTTAAAAAGCGACCAAGGGGAACTAGCAAACAGGGGCGTTTGAGAGGGAGAGACGGAGGTCCCCCTGCTGAACGAACACGGTGTGAGTACTAATCTTGGGGTGAGTGAATTTGTTTGGCTGTTTGTGCTTTTCTTTCCCCTTCAGGTTTTTTAAAGTTACAGGGTGTCATAGAGAAATGAGTAGCATAAAATCCCTCCTTGGCAGCTGTACTGAATCGTTTTATCTGTAAGGGGTTAAGAAGCTCAAATAACCTAGTTGGCACCTGACCAGAAGGACCAATGAAGAAAGAATATACTTTCAAATCTGCGGGGGAGGGGAGGAGAGGAGGTTTTGTTTGTGCTCTCTCTTTGTTGTTCTCTCTCCGGAGGGAGGCAGAGACCAAGCAGGTAAAACATCTCCTGAAAATATCCCTGGAATTATCCAGCTAAAATTACCAAAAAATGTAAGTAGGGCAAGGAAATGCATTAGGTTATCTTTGGGTTTTGCTTGTGAATTTTCCTATGCTACAAAGGTAGTTTTATTCCTGTTTTTGTAACTGTGAAGCTGAGCCCAGGGGTGGAATCCTCTGTGTTTTAAATCTTTTTATTACCCTGTAAAGTTACCCTCCATCCTGATTTTGCAGGTGTGATTCTTTTACTTTTTTTCTTTATAATAAAGTTCTTCTTTTAAGAATCTGATAGATTTTCAGTGTCCTGAGACAAAGGGTCTGGTCTGTGCTCACATTGCTAACCAATTGGGTATATTATTCTCAAGCTTCCCCAGGAAAGGGGGTGAAGGAGCTTGGGGGGATATTTTTTGGGGGGGGACAGGGATTCCAAGTGACCTTTCCCTGAATTTTTGTGTAAATCACTTGGTGGTGGTAGCAATACTGTCCAAGGAGAAGGAAAGGAATTTGTGCCTTGGGGAAGTTTTAACCTAAGCTGGTAGAATATAAGCTTAGCGGGTCTTTCATGTGGGTCCCCACATCTGTACCCCAGAGTTCAGAGTAGGGAGGGAACCTGGACTCAGGGTCAGTTGGATTTGTGTGTTTGGGGACTGTTTGAGCCTTTGTTTCCTGGATCATCCTTGATCATCTTTGATCTGCCTCAATCGATCAGGCTTGTTATCACCCTCTCCCTGTGCGATCAATGAGGGGGTAGTTTTCACCTATGTAGCGTCAAATTTAAGCGTCAGCCTCAATTGACTTAGAGGTGAGGCATTCTGGCATAAAGGACTGGCAATTTATGTATGGACTTACCAGGATCCCATGAGGCTGATGGGTAATACCTGGTAACGCTAGCACGTGTGCACTGTTTATTGTTTTATGGAATGTTTTCTCTGTAATGTTTTTGTCCTAAATGCTCTGTGTTTTCTGAAAGATGGCTGTGTGATGGATTCGGTCACAGAGATCCCCTTGGGACTTTCACCCGGTGGTCTGAAATTACCTCTGAGCCCATTTTCCCTGCCAGCTTGGGACTCCAGAACCCTGCCTTGTTGAGCCAGACACGCTAGCCTGCTGCAACACAGACTCAGGGTCTGGTCCACGTCCCAAAGCTGCAGACTTAACTGAAAACAGCTCAGCAGGTTACCTGGCTCCAGCACCCAATGGGATCCAATTGGATCCAATCAGTTCCCAAAGGGATCCAAACACCAAATAAATCGGTTTTACTCCATATAAAGCTTATACAGGGTAAATCCATAAACCGTCTGCCCTCTATAACACTGATAGAGAGATATGCACAGCTGTTTGCTCCCCCGGGTATTAATCACTTACTCTGAGTTTATTAATAAACAAAAGTGATTTTATTAAGTACAAAAAGTAGGATTTAAGTGGTTTCAAGTAATAACAGCCAGAACAAAGTAAGTCACAAAGCAAAATAAAACTCGCAAGTCTAAGCCTAATACATTAAGAAACTGATTACAGGTAATATCTCACCCTCAGAGATGTTCCGATAAACTTCTTTCACAGACTAGACGCCTTCCTAGTCTGGGCCCAATCCTTTCCCCTGGTACAGTCCTTGTTAGTTCCAGCAGACATTTCAGGTGGTAAGCAGGGGTTTTCTCATGACTGGCAGTCCCCTTTGTCCTGCTCCACCCCTTTCTGTAGCTTTGGCACAAGGCGGGAATCTTTTGTCTCTCTGGGTTCCCACCCTTCCTTCTAAATGGAAAAGTACCAGATTTAAGATGGATTCTATTATCAGGTGACATGGTCACATGTCACTGTAAGACACTCCCCCCACCCTCAGTCTCCATTCCCCATAGGCTGGCCCACACCTACACAGGAAGACTTTCAAGTAACTAAGGCCATTTACAACTGATTGTTTCTGGAGCACCCTTAATGGCCTCCACTTAATATGTTTACATCAGTGATACAAGTTTATATCTTATTCTCCTATCTCCAGATATAGAAATAATGCATGCAAACGAATAGGATGAACAGACTTAGTAGATTACAAGCTTTCTAATGACACCATACAAGGGGTATTTAGCATAAGCATATTCCAGTTATGTCATATTCATAACCATACTTCCATAAAGCATATGGAGTGCAACGTCACAGGCTGGTCCTGGGTAAACCCTGTCATAGCCCCTGGGAGACAGCAGAACTGCAGGTGCTGGACTGCGGGTGCACAGTTGTGCCCAACAGAAGAAGAGCAACCCGGTAGAGATGGAGCAGCTCTTGGTGCAGCATGGCTGAGTATCTAGTGATGATCTTAATGCTCTTGACCTTACCTTTTGCAGAGAGAGGCTCCAGTTTTATGTGGAAGGAGCTAGGTCTTGGAAAGAAGGCTCCAGCTCATGGTTCGGGGTGGGGAAGCCCTCAAATTAGGATGCTAGCAGAGCTGGGGAGGAAGACAGTGTTCCCAGGCAGAGGAACTGACTGCATGGAGGGATGTTCCATTTCTGAGCTTTCTTTCCAACTGCCTCTTCAAGCATTAGTGAGACAAGGTGCGGGAGGTAATATCTTTTACTGGACCAACCTCGGTCGGTGAGAGAGACAAGCTTTTGAGCGTGCGTACACAGGCCCCTCCCAGAGCCCAAACACACTCCCTCCCTAGCAGAGCCTGGTTGCAGGCTCCCCTCCCGCAGCCCAAACACCCTCCCCAGCAGAGCCCAGCTGCAGGCCCGCCCCAGCCAAGAGACCCGCACCCCCCTCCCCACCGGAGCCCAGCCGCGCCCCCAGCCCAGACACTCACACCCCCTTGTCACGGAGTCCCCGGGAGATGCTCTGGAACTGCTCCCTACGAAGCCGGTCAGGACTCTGGTGAAGTCTCCTCTCTGTGAGCAGACTGCCTCCAGGGCAAGAAGTTCACATAGCTTTCACCTTCCTGCGTCTGACCTTGGAGCATTCAGCATCCTCTGCCCCTCCGTGCGCTTCCCACGGCGAATCCGCCCCGGCGGGGTCCTGAGGAAGCCAGAGGGTCCTGCACCCTCACTTTGCAGTCAGATGTGACTCTTCGCCAGCCAGTAAAACAGAAGGTTTATTTAGACGACAGGAACACAGTCCAAGACAGGTCTTGACAACAAGACCCCCCTCAGTTAGGTCCATCTGGGGTGGGAGAGGTGGCAGGGAGGCCAGAGCCCCGTCTGGGCTCCCCTCCATTTTCCCAACCTGCTGCAAGTTGGGGTCTGCACCATTTCTTGGGGGAGGAAAGGGAAAGAAATTCTGCACGTAATATTAATTTCTGAGCAAATTCTGCGTCGCACCGTGGTGCAGAATTCCCCTAGGAGTAAAAGTTAACAGACCAAAATGCAGTCTGGGAAGGACACCGAGGATGTGTTCAAGCTTTGTGGGTCATCCAAAAATGAAGGTATTCAAAAATAAGTGGACACTTGGCAGAAGGGCCCAGCTGCCCTGAAATATTATTGGCGAACAGTTGAACTCAAATTGCAGGGTCAAGGCCAATTAGAATTTAACTCCTCATCCTTTGAATTCAACGGTTGGCAATTCTGCCAAGAGTCCACTTATTTTTGGGTGCCTTCATTTTTTTGGATCCCCAACTTCTGAGAATTTTGTCCAGATTTCCCTTTTTTTGAGGTTTTGCTTTTATATATAAAGTGCCTGGATTGAAGTTCAACAGCTGTAGACATTACCTGAAGGCATTTTTAAAAACAAAATCTGATGACTGATTGTCAGTGCTCTGCTCCAGGCACGATCTCAATCAAGATTTGCGGTCCTATAATTCTATGAACCTTATAATTCTATGAATGTTTCCCATCTTCCAAGCAATATTCTGTTAAAAACAAACAAAAAAACCAAAACAAACAACAAAACAAACAAACCAACCAACCCAGGGCATATTTTTGGTGGTTCACTTTTCTAATGTTGGTGTTTAAATATCCCTTTTTCTTGTAGATACTTAGGCATGTGAGTAAATTTAAAACTCAATGGCCTAGATACTCATGTGTCTAAGTTGTTTATTGTGCTGTCGCCCTAAAGCTGACATGGTCCACAAGCTTGCGTCTTTGTTTAAGGTGTTAAAAAAAAAACAACAACTGGTGCATCTGTGCATGTGCAGTAATCAGCTGCTGACTTTATTTTTTTCCCCACACAATAAAACAAAAGTTCTCTTTAGTGTACACATCAGCTGACATCAGCTAATTTGACACAGTGTCAAGCACTACTGTTTTTGCAAAGTGCTGGAGCAAGTTAATATAATGACAACCTGATTAGAGTACCACTGAGACGTTTCCAACGAGGGCTGTGCAGTTGGGAAAGGGTGGGGTAAAGCATGTCAGGGGGGTTTGAGAGCCAAAGGGAGAAAGTCAGGCTACATCTACACGACAGACCTTACAGCGGCAGAGCCGTGCCGCAGCGTAGCTTTCTCCCGTTGGCATAATTAAACCGCCCCCAATGAGTGGCGGGAGCTATGACGGCGGGAGAGCGTCTCCCACCAACACAGCGCTGTCCACACCGGTGTTTCCGTCAGTGAAACAAACGTATGTCCGTCGGGGTGGGGGGATGTTATTTTTTTCACACTCCTGACCAACAAAAGTTTTACTCACCAAAGTGCTAGCGTAGACATATCCTCATTAAAATGCAACCCAAACTCTGTTTCAACACAGAACAAAAAGACAGTCCCTGCTAGGGTGACCAGATGTCCTGATTTTCTACGGACGGTCCTGATATTTGGGGTTTTGTCTTATATAAGTGCCTATTACCCCCCACCTCCGTCCTGATTTTTCACACTTGCTGTCTGGCCACCCTAGTCCCTGCACAGAGGGCTTACATACAAATCAGGTTTGACAACTCCTCAGTAATATCCTGCTAATTATCTGCAGAATGAACATCATCCCTCAGGTGTGTGTAGAGCGAAGCAAAATAATCGTTCAGAGACTCCCATCCTCCCTTGTGCCGCTTACACCAAAACACAAACATTTCTTCCGCTTTCCTCTTTCTCTAACTTGTCTGTCTTCTGTGTTCAGCCTACAGACTTGTTTGGGTGAGGTGTACAAGTTCAGGCACTTGAGTAGGGTAAATATCAGTGCTTAATTTGTGCCAGGGCTTGCCAGGGCTTGGCAGTTCATAGTTCTGGCACTTCTGGGATTGCTGCATCAGTTATGAGAGTAAAAAAAATTGCTTGAGCCCCGGCACCTCGTTCGTTACAAATTAAGTACTGTTTAAGATCTTCCTTCCTTGATAAAGGGAAGACAATCATGTGTGCCGTAGGGGGAGCGAGCAGGGCACCAAGTCTAAAGTTGCAAGGATAGGGTTAGCAACCCGATGTCGTCAGCACGTTGCAGCGAAGGGGCTGGCTTCATGCAAATAGAAAGTATCTTTCAGGCAGAGAAACGAGCGACGAGGCGACAGCTAACAAGCTTGAGGAATTTATTAGTTTTGAAGCTGAATTTTCAGGCAGGAGGCAGTTTGTTTTGAATGGTGGTGAAGGAAGTATGATTAGATTAGCAGTTGTCAAAGAATTGCTATGGCGGTAGTGGCACTCACTGGCATGTGTCACTGTCACATAGAGAGCTGTAGGAATGGGAGGGCTGCATACTATTTCAACGTACAGCATCGCTTCTCGGCCTTTTGGCTAAGATCAAGTGTAGTATCTGTTCTTATCAGTTTAATATCTGATATGTTCTCTATCTGAGAACTATATATTAAATGGATTTTTGGAACAGGGAGATGGAATAGGAGCTTGCTCTATCCACTCCATGCATCAACCTGGTATTGCAGTACTTCCAGGAATGGTGCCCTTCCCCTTGGGGAGACTATTGTGGTTCAAAAATAGAATCAGTGGAACTCTTTTTCTTTTTAAAGTGATCCTTATAACAGTTTTATTCTCAAATATTCAGTATTTTAGTTTTATTTATTAAGAAGTATTGCTTTAAATTTCTGTTGTAATCAGGTGAGTCTATAGATGGGAGCTTTTTGTGTTACTAGAGAATTATTTAAAAAAGCTGCGATTCTACTTTCTGCAGTGAGTATTTTTAACAGGAGGTCTATCAGGGATACTTATTTTTTATATACTATTGACGCTCATGTGTATATAAATAACTGCATTAATTTTATAGACAGGTTGTATTCTTCTCCCCACCCAACAGATGGTCTATGTATTTTGGTTTGCAAGCTCAGGCGAAGCCACTAAGTGTCGTACTGCATCCAGCACGAAAGGGGCCCCCATCCTCTGTAATACAAGTTCAAAACACTAATATTTAACCTCTGGTTCTTACAATGTGGCTTGGGACAGGAGGCTTCAGGTCGCTGCCCATTTCAAATTGCTCTGCAGAGTGAAGATTAAGCTATTTACCTCCTCTCCAAGGAGCTTTGTGAGGAGTGTACATTATGCAGCGAGTTGCTTCCCCCTCCCTTGCAGTTATTTGTTTTTCCACCAAGCTTTGAAATCACAACCAGCAGATGGCGCCAGAGCTCCACAGCCCCAACGGTAGAGAGCAGAAGCTGCCAAAATAAAGTGAGCTCTAGAGACTGAGCGGCTCAGAGCTGGCTGCTGGGACCCACAAAACCTGCAGTCTAAGGGCTTGTCTACATGGGGGAATTGACTGGCCTCCTATAAGCAGCGTAACCGCTGAGCTTAGCTATTTCAGTATAACCTCCCCCACCCCCCACATGGACACTCTATTCCAAATAAAAGCAACTTTATGCCCAAAAATTACTACTCTGCTTCCAAAGCCATGCCACTATAGCCATGGCAGGAGCTATTCCCATGTAGACAAGCACCTAAATCTGCAGGGATCCCACTTGACATAGCCCTTTAAATCCCCAGTTTGATATTTTAAGTATTGAAAAGGTGCAGAGGTGAAAGTAAGTCCTGAGGGGGGCGTGGCCACAACAGGAAGAGGCGTGGCCTCGAGCTTTAAAGGCCGTGGGGCACCCGCTGTGGCAAGTAAGCCGCAGCCGGTGCCCCACAGCCTCAGGACTTTAAATCCCCAGTTTGATATTTTAAGTATTGAAAAGGTGCAGAGGTGCAGCCTCAGGACTTTAAATCCCCAGTTTGATATTTTAAGTATTGAAAAGGTGCAGAGGTGAAAGTAAGTCCTGAGGGGGGCGTGGCCACAACAGGAAGAGGCGTGGCCTCGAGCTTTAAATATTTATATTTATATTGTGCCCCCCTCAGGACTTACTTACACCTCTGCACCTTTTAAGGTAAGGTAAGTAAGTCCTGAGGGGGGCACAATATAAATATAAATATTTAAAGCTCGAGGCCACGCCTCTTCCTGTTGTGGCCACGCCCCCCTCAGGACTTACTTTCACCTCTGCACCTTTTCAATACTTAAAATATCAAACTGGGGATTTAAAGTCCTGAGGCTGTGGGGCACTGGCGCGCTTCTTACATAAAGCTCGAGGCCACGCCTCTTCCTGTTGTGGCCACGCCCCCCTCAGGACTTACTTTCACCTCTGCACCTTTTCAATACTTAAAATATCAAACTGGGGATTTAAAGTCCTGAGGCTGTGGGGCACCGGCTGCGGCTTACTTGCCACAGCGGGTGCCCCACGGCCTTTAAAGCTCGAGGCCACGCCTCTTCCTGTTGTGGCCACGCCCCCCTCAAGACTTACTTTCACCTCTGCACCTTTTCAATACTTAAAATATCAAACTGGGGATTTAAAGGGCTATGTCAAGTGGGATCCCTGCAGATTTAGGTGCTTGTCTACATGGGAATAGCTCCTGCCATGGCTATAGTGGCATGGCTTTGGAAGCAGAGTAGTAATTTTTGGGCATAAAGTTGCTTTTATTTGGAATAGAGTGTCCATGTGGGGGGTGGGGGTGGTTATACTGAAATAGCTAAGCTCAGCGGTTACGCTGCTTATAGGAGGCCAGTCAATTCCCCCATGTAGACAAGCCCTTAGACTGCAGGTTTTGTGGGTCCCAGCAGCCAGCTCTGAGCCGCTCAGTCTCTAGAGCTCACTTTATTTTGGCAGCTTCTGCTCTCTACCGTTGGGGCTGTGGAGCTCTGGCGCCACCTGCTGGTTGTGATTTCAAAGCTTGGTGGAAAAACAAATAACTGCAAGGGAGGGGGAAGCAACTCGCTGCATAATGTACACTCCTCACAAAGCTCCTTGGAGAGGAGGTAAATAGCTTAATCTTCACTCTGCAGAGCAATTTGAAATGGGCAGCGACCTGAAGCCTCCTGTCCCAAGCCACATTGTAAGAACCAGAGGTTAAATATTAGTGTTTTGAACTTGTATTACAGAGGATGGGGGCCCCTTTCGTGCTGGATGCAGTACGACACTTAGTGGCTTCGCCTGAGCTTGCAAACCAAAATACATAGACCATCTGTTGGGTGGGGAGAAGAATACAACCTGTCTATAAAATTAATGCAGTTATTTATATACACATGAGCGTCAATAGTATATAAAAAATAAGTATCCCTGATAGACCTCCTCCTGTTAAAAATACTCACTGCAGAAAGTAGAATCCCAGCTTTTTTAAATAATTCTCTAGTAACACAAAAAGCTCCCATCTATAGACTCACCCGATTACAACAGAAATTTAAAGCAATACTTCTTAATAAATAAAACCAAAATACTGAATATTTGAGAATAAAACTGTAATAAGGATCACTTTAAAAAGAAAAAGAGTTCAACTGATTCTATTTTTGAACCACAATAGTCTCCCCGAGAGGAGGGGCACCATTCCTGGAAGTACTGCAATACCAGGTTGATGCATGAAGTGGATAGAGCAAGCTCCTATTCCATCTCCCTGTTCCAAAAATCCATTTAATATATAGTTCTCAGATAGAGAACATATCAGATATTAAACTGATAAGAACAGATACTACACTTGATCTTAGCCAAAAGGCCGAGAAGCGATGCTGTACGTTGAAATAGTATGCAGCCCTCCCATTCCTACAGCTCTCTATGTGACAGTGACACATGCCAGTGAGTGCCACTACCGCCATAGCAATTCTTTGACAACTGCTAATCTAATCATACTTCCTTCACCACCATTCAAAACAAACTGCCTCCTGCCTGAAAATTCAGCTTCAAAACTAATAAATTCCTCAAGCTTGTTAGCTGTCGCCTCATCGCTCGTTTCTCTGCCTGAAAGATACTTTCTATTTGCATGAAGCCAGCCCCTTCGCTGCAACGTGCTGACGACATAGGGTTGCTAACCCTATCCTTGCAACTTTAGACTTGGTGCCCTGCTCGCTCCCCCTACGGCACACATGATTGTCTTCCCTTTATCAAGGAAGGAAGATCTTAAACAGTACTTAATTTGTAACGAACGAGGTGCCGGGGCTCAAGCAATTTTTTTTACTCTCATAACTGATGCAGCAATCCCAGAAGTGCCAGAACTATGAACTGCCAAGCCCTGGCAAGCCCTGGCACAAATTAAGCACTGATATTTACCCTACTCAAGTGCCTGAACTTGTACACCTCACCCAAACAAGTCTGTAGGCTGAACACAGAAGACAGACAAGTTAGAGAAAGAGGAAAGCGGAAGAAATGTTTGTGTTTTGGTGTAAGCGGCACAAGGGAGGATGGGAGTCTCTGAACGATTATTTTGCTTCGCTCTACACACACCTGAGGGATGATGTTCATTCTGCAGATAATTAGCAGGATATTACTGAGGAGTTGTCAAACCTGATTTGTATGTAAGCCCTCTGTGCAGGGACTAGGGTGGCCAGACAGCAAGTGTGAAAATCAGGACGGAGGTGGGGGGTAATAGGCACTTATATAAGACAAAACCCCAAATATCAGGACCGTCCGTAGAAAATCAGGACATCTGGTCACCCTAGCAGGGACTGTCTTTTTGTTCTGTGTTGAAACAGAGTTTGGGTTGCATTTTAATGAGGATATGTCTACGCTAGCACTTTGGTGAGTAAAACTTTTGTTGGTCAGGAGTGTGAAAAAAATAACATCCCCCCACCCCGACGGACATACGTTTGTTTCACTGACGGAAACACCGTGTGGACAGCGCTGTGTTGGTGGGAGACGCTCTCCCGCCGTCATAGCTCCCGCCACTCATTGGGGGCGGTTTAATTATGCCAACGGGAGAAAGCTACGCTGCGGCACGGCTCTGCCGCTGTAAGGTCTGTCGTGTAGATGTAGCCTGACTTTCTCCCTTTGGCTCTCAAACCCCCCTGACATGTTTTACCCCACCCTTTCCCAACTGCACAGCCCTCGTTGGAAACGTCTCAGTGGTACTCTAATCAGGTTGTCATTATATTAACTTGCTCCAGCACTTTGCAAAAACAGTAGTGCTTGACACTGTGTCAAATTAGCTGATGTCAGCTGATGTGTACACTAAAGAGAACTTTTGTTTTATTGTGTGGGGAAAAAAATAAAGTCAGCAGCTGATTACTGCACATGCACAGATGCACCAGTTGTTGTTTTTTTTTTAACACCTTAAACAAAGACGCAAGCTTGTGGACCATGTCAGCTTTAGGGCGACAGCACAATAAACAACTTAGACACATGAGTATCTAGGCCATTGAGTTTTAAATTTACTCACATGCCTAAGTATCTACAAGAAAAAGGGATATTTAAACACCAACATTAGAAAAGTGAACCACCAAAAATATGCCCTGGGTTGGTTGGTTTGTTTGTTTTGTTGTTTGTTTTGGTTTTTTTGTTTGTTTTTAACAGAATATTGCTTGGAAGATGGGAAACATTCATAGAATTATAAGGTTCATAGAATTATAGGACCGCAAATCTTGATTGAGATCGTGCCTGGAGCAGAGCACTGACAATCAGTCATCAGATTTTGTTTTTAAAAATGCCTTCAGGTAATGTCTACAGCTGTTGAACTTCAATCCAGGCACTTTATATATAAAAGCAAAACCTCAAAAAAAGGGAAATCTCGACAAAATTCTCAGAAGTTGGGGATCCAAAAAAATGAAGGCACCCAAAAATAAGTGGACTCTTGGCAGAATTGCCAACCGTTGAATTCAAAGGATGAGGAGTTAAATTCTAATTGGCCTTGACCCTGCAATTTGAGTTCAACTGTTCGCCAATAATATTTCAGGGCAGCTGGGCCCTTCTGCCAAGTGTCCACTTATTTTTGAATACCTTCATTTTTGGATGACCCACAAAGCTTGAACACATCCTCGGTGTCCTTCCCAGACTGCATTTTGGTCTGTTAACTTTTACTCCTAGGGGAATTCTGCACCACGGTGCGACGCAGAATTTGCTCAGAAATTAATATTACGTGCAGAATTTCTTTCCCTTTCCTCCCCCAAGAAATGGTGCAGACCCCAACTTGCAGCAGGTTGGGAAAATGGAGGGGAGCCCAGACGGGGCTCTGGCCTCCCTGCCACCTCTCCCACCCCAGATGGACCTAACTGAGGGGGTCTTGTTGTCAAGACCTGTCTTGGACTGTGTTCCTGTCGTCTAAATAAACCTTCTGTTTTACTGGCTGGCGAAGAGTCACATCTGACTGCAAAGTGAGGGTGCAGGACCCTCTGGCTTCCTCAGGACCCCGCCGGGGCGGATTCGCCGTGGGAAGCGCACGGAGGGGCAGAGGATGCTGAATGCTCCAAGGTCAGACGCAGGAAGGTGAAAGCTATGTGAACTTCTTGCCCTGGAGGCAGTCTGCTCACAGAGAGGAGACTTCACCAGAGTCCTGACCGGCTTCGTAGGGAGCAGTTCCAGAGCATCTCCCGGGGATTCCGTGACAAGGGGGTGTGAGTGTCTGGGCTGGGGGCGTGGCTGGGCTCCGGTGGGGACGGGGGTGCGGGTCTCTTGGCTGGGGCGGGCCTGCAGCTGGGCTCTGCTGGGGAGGGTGTTTGGGCTGCGGGAGGGGAGCCTGCAACCAGGCTCTGCTAGGGAGAGGGAGTGTGTGTTTGGGCTCTGGGAGGGGCCTGTGTACGCACGCTCAAAAGCTTGTCTCTCTCACCGACCGAGGTTGGTCCAGTAAAAGATATTACCTCCCGCACCTTGTCTCACTAATGCTTGAAGAGGCAGTTGGAAAGAAAGCTCAGAAATGGAACATCCCTCCATGCAGTCAGTTCCTCTGCCTGGGAACACTGTCTTCCTCCCCAGCTCTGCTAGCATCCTAATTTGAGGGCTTCCCCACCCCGAACCATGAGCTGGAGCCTTCTTTCCAAGACCTAGCTCCTTCCACATAAAACTGGAGCCTCTCTCTGCAAAAGGTAAGGTCAAGAGCATTAAGATCATCACTAGATACTCAGCCATGCTGCACCAAGAGCTGCTCCATCTCTACCGGGTTGCTCTTCTTCTGTTGGGCACAACTGTGCACCCGCAGTCCAGCACCTGCAGTTCTGCTGTCTCCCAGGGGCTATGACAGGGTTTACCCAGGACCAGCCTGTGACGTTGCACTCCATATGCTTTATGGAAGTATGCTTATGAATATGACATAACTGGAATATGCTTATGCTAAATACCCCTTGTATGGTGTCATTAGAAAGCTTGTAATCTACTAAGTCTGTTCATCCTATTCGTTTGCATGCATTATTTCTATATCTGGAGATAGGAGAATAAGATATAAACTTGTATCACTGATGTAAACATATTAAGTGGAGGCCATTAAGGGTGCTCCAGAAACAATCAGTTGTAAATGGCCTTAGTTACTTGAAAGTCTTCCTGTGTAGGTGTGGGCCAGCCCATGGGGAATGGAGACTGAGGGTGGGGGGAGTGTCTTACAGTGACATGTGACCATGTCACCTGATAATAGAATCCATCTTAAATCTGGTACTTTTCCATTTAGAAGGAAGGGTGGGAACCCAGAGAGACAAAAGATTCCCGCCTTGTGCCAAAGCTACAGAAAGGGGTGGAGCAGGACAAAGGGGACTGCCAGTCATGAGAAAACCCCTGCTTACCACCTGAAATGTCTGCTGGAACTAACAAGGACTGTACCAGGGGAAAGGATTGGGCCCAGACTAGGAAGGCGTCTAGTCTGTGAAAGAAGTTTATCGGAACATCTCTGAGGGTGAGATATTACCTGTAATCAGTTTCTTAATGTATTAGGCTTAGACTTATAGTTTTATTTTGCTTTGTGACTTACTTTGTTCTGGCTGTTATTACTTGAAACCACTTAAATCCTACTTTTTGTACTTAATAAAATCACTTTTGTTTATTAATAAACTCAGAGTAAGTGATTAATACCCGGGGGAGCAAACAGCTGTGCATATCTCTATCAGTGTTATAGAGGGCAGACGGTTTATGGATTTACCCTGTATAAGCTTTATATGGAGTAAAACCGATTTATTTGGTGTTTGGATCCCTTTGGGAACTGATTGGATCCAATTGGATCCCATTGGGTGCTGGAGCCAGGTAACCTGCTGAGCTGTTTTCAGTTAAGTCTGCAGCTTTGGGACGTGGACCAGACCCTGAGTCTGTGTTGCAGCAGGCTAGCGTGTCTGGCTCAACAAGGCAGGGTTCTGGAGTCCCAAGCTGGCAGGGAAAATGGGCTCAGAGGTAATTTCAGACCACCGGGTGAAAGTCCCAAGGGGATCTCTGTGACCGAATCCATCACACAGCCATCTTTCAGAAAACACAGAGCATTTAGGACAAAAACATTACAGAGAAAACATTCCATAAAACAATAAACAGTGCACACGTGCTAGCGTTACCAGGTATTACCCATCAGCCTCATGGGATCCTGGTAAGTCCATACATAAATTGCCAGTCCTTTATGCCAGAATGCCTCACCTCTAAGTCAATTGAGGCTGACGCTTAAATTTGACGCTACATAGGTGAAAACTACCCCCTCATTGATCGCACAGGGAGAGGGTGATAACAAGCCTGATCGATTGAGGCAGATCAAAGATGATCAAGGATGATCCAGGAAACAAAGGCTCAAACAGTCCCCAAACACACAAATCCAACTGACCCTGTGTCCAGGTTCCCTCCCTACTCTGAACTCTGGGGTACAGATGTGGGGACCCACATGAAAGACCCGCTAAACTTATATTCTACCAGCTTAGGTTAAAACTTCCCCAAGGCACAAATTCCTTTCCTTCTCCTTGGACAGTATTGCTACCACCACCAAGTGATTTACACAAAAATTCAGGGAAAGGTCACTTGGACTCCCTGTCCCCAAAATATCCCCCCAAGCTCCTTCACCCCCTTTCCTGGGGAAGCTTGAGAATAATATACCCAATTGGTTAGCAATGTGAGCACAGACCAGACCCTTTGTCTCAGGACACTGAAAATCTATCAGATTCTTAAAAGAAGAACTTTATTATAAAGAAAAAAAGTAAAAGAATCACACCTGCAAAATCAGGATGGAGGGTAACTTTACAGGGTAATAAAAATATTTAAAACACAGAGGATTCCACCCCTGGGCTCAGCTTCACAGTTACAAAAACAGGAATAAAACTACCTTTGTAGCATAGGAAAATTCACAAGCAAAACCCAAAGATAACCTAATGCATTTCCTTGCCCTACTTACATTTTTTGGTAATTTTAGCTGGATAATTCCAGGGATATTTTCAGGAGATGTTTTACCTGCTTGGTCTCTCCCTCCCTCCGGAGAGAGAACAACAAAGAGAGAGCACAAACAAAACCTCCTCTCCTCCGCTCCCCCGCAGATTTGAAAGTATATTCTTTCTTCATTGGTCCTTCTGGTCAGGTGCCAACTAGGTTATTTGAGCTTCTTAACCCCTTACAGATAAAACGATTCAGTACAGCTGCCAAGGAGGGATTTTATGCTACTCATTTCTCTATGACACCCTGTAACTTTAAAAAACCTGAAGGGGAAAGAAAAGCACAAACAGCCAAACAAATTCACTCACCCCAAGATTAGTACTCACACCTTGTTCGTTCAGCAGGGGGACCTCCGTCTCTCCCTCTCAAACGCTCCTGTTTGCTAGTTCCCCTTGGTCGCTTTTTAAAAAATTAAAAATTGAGTCTAGGAGAAAGAAACTAGAGAGCAAGGAAGATGAAAGAGGAAAAAAACTGTGGAAACTGTACCGTTTAACAGAAATAACTAGACCATGGTGGGATAACATTGCCCCTTTTAAAACACCTTGTTTAAAAAAAAATGCATTGCAGTAGTATCTAGAAGCCAAACAAGTTCAGAGCCACGGAGCTAGGCAGTGAACAAAGATGTACAGAACCTGCTGACTTCCTTACATGAAAATGTGTAACACTACAGCATGAAAGCTGACTTAATAGGGAAAAGATACCTACAATACTGTTAAGCAGCTAAATGATTATTTTCAATTCAGTGCTCATAGTCTAACATATACAGAGGGTATAATAATCCCTCTGTATAGCACTCATGTGACCAATGGGTGCAGTTCTGTTGTACAAATACATAATAGGTGAAGACATTTTTTCACAATATAATACCATATCTGCCTGTTGATCCTGTCAGTTATCACAAGCTGGGCAAACTTGTTCTTGGTCAGTCCTTGGATGGGAGCTCTCCAAAGTGCTGTTAGAAGTGGCGTCTGTGTCCATTGGCTTGAAGGAATAATGAAACTGTGAAGAGATTTGTGCATCAAGAGAATCCACTATTCATTATCTTCCCTGGTCTGCCTGTCAGTCTTGTTTTCCCTACAACTGGCTTGTATAGATGCTAAGTAGGTGGGCATTGGTGGGACCATATGATGCAGGCTCTTGGTCATATAACACCACGCAGTGTTAGGAGACACCGCTTGTCCAACAGCAGGAGGAAAGAGGTAATGCATGATTGTGTGAAGTAATGTCCTAGTTCTACTCAGTTAGCAGCCAGCACCAACCATATTGTGTTATTCAGGAGATGGGGGGTTTTGATGGTGGTTATACTAGACAAAGATGACCCTTGCGCCTCCAAGATTTGATTGAAGAAAAAATGATCGAGAGCCTAAAATGTTTGAACCGACAATATCAATTAATGCTAACACAAAAGAGATTTAAATTGTTTCTAGCCATCCATCTTTCAGAGGCAGTATCTACATATTTCTACAGAACCGTAGGTGTGACTGGTACTTTAGAGCTAGCACTGAAAGAAAAGGCAAATGAGGTGGAGAGAGGATTCTACCGAACAGACACCTGGTGCTTCATACTTACAGTAGCTCGTCCCCATTTTGCTTGTTTTATTTGTATGAATTTATGTGTTCAGTTAACATGTAAGAGTATCCCAGGCAGAGGAGAAGGCAGTGGAGAAGGAAGAGGTTGGCAGTAAAAAGCTAGCCAAACCAGCAGTTATAAGGAAGGATCTGAAGGGGAGGGAGATGATCTGGTGTGCAGGAGGGTGAAGGTTGTTCCCGGTGTAAGGGGTAGTGTGAAGAGCCATGGGAGAGACCAGCGGTTTACTAAGGTAAAAGGAATTTGCAAAGCACAGGTCACAAAGGGAGGGTGTGTGCAAAGAAGGGTTGAGATGTGGGCAGGGGTGGAGCTGTACATAGCCTTGAGGTGTAGCTAGACAGGAAGTGATTTAAGCAATTAGAGTAGGGGGTGATGGTGTTGTCAGCATACTGGGGAAGGAAGATCAGTTTAGCTGTAGCATTTTGAATGGATTACAATTGAGCGGCGGGGAAGCAGGAGAGGAGGAGCTTCCATTACTCCATATAAGAGAGCACCATAGCAGGAAATGTTCTGGCAGAATGGGTTAAATTTGAAGGTGAGCCTTAATGTAGGGCCCCCCACAGCCAACTCTGTTCTCTGTAATTTGGTTGCATTGGTCATGGCAATAAGGTTTGTTCCACATTTACTTCAGCTCCTGTAGATGAGGTAGCTTTATATACTGTATATAAATGTAATTGATGTTGACTCCACTAAAAGGCCTCTCCTAATATGTAATTATGTGTTGTTTGTGTGGTTAGGAATGTGCTTAAAATGAGAAGTATAGTGTGTGTGATGAGGAATGATTATTAATGGGAAGAGAAGGAAGGAAGGACAATAACTTGAGCACCTCCTTCCCTCTCAATATTTTATTCATAAAATAGTTTTAGCATGTCTAAAACTTCATGAAAGTTCTCTAACAGGCAAGTTCTTTGTACACCATGTGACTTTAGGTGCCATTGTGCAACACAACCATTCATTGTGAGGCCTGTGTGTTTATCCAGAATATGTATGCCCTGGCTACCTTCATAAATAAAATGTTTAGAAGAAATAGCAGAAACATAAAAGGAAGCTAATATGCAAACACTTTGAATCATGTAAAGTAATTCAGAATTGGATAAGCCATGTGATTCCATACCACTCATCACTTGTAGTGTTGTTACAGTGTATAAGATCAACTGGCAAGTAAAGACAGTTCTGCTTCCTCCTTTATCCTCCCAGAGAACATAGCTTTTTCAGAAGCATTATTAAGGGGCTGGAAGGCATGTCTCCACATTGTTCAATAAAGACTGTTGTGGTTTCTACACACAAACATTAACAGATAGAGTCAGGGTTCTGGTGTTGTACCATTTGGCCTTCAAGACCAGCAGTACGACAGCCTGATTCCTCCAGTAGAGCTGCATGCCTACGGAGGGGTGTGTGCATGTGTTTGTATGGTTTGGGGGCGGGGCTGCCTGGATGCCTGTGTAGGTGTTGGGGAAGGGGCGCCTCACCTGAACAATGGGTCCCGGTGAGGACTTTGTGGGTCTTTCCTGTTCCCCAGCTGGTGGGAGTGGATGTCAGGGCCACCCTTGACATGTATGTGGAGAATACTTTAAAGATGTGTGTTGCATATTCTGATATCAGGAAAAGCTATTGGAGTTGAAACAGAGTCCCCATTATTGCTAAAACAAAAGGAACTGTGTATCACACTCATAATTGGTGAGTGCTCCATATCCAGAAGTTATTGGGATATGGTAAAGTGAGCCTGTGCCAGAACTTCATTCCAAATGAGGAATTTTCCCTAATGGACATGGCTGTCAGAAAAGCTGACAAGAAGTTAACCAACAGACTAGGACATCTGGTCTAGCAAGCGTCTAATGATCAAAAACAACTCATTCTGTCAGCAGGGAATTGAGGTGAAAGTGAAATAGTGACATAATTCAGCCTCAGCTGTGAATTTATTCCTGAAATCAACAGCTGGACTGTAAATTACAGGATGCTTCAATTCTTATTTGGAACTATTTGGTGTATTTTTACAGTTTACTGGGAAGGGGAGGGGGGAGGCAGAGAAAGAAGGGCGGGGCTTATCTGATAAAATTCCAGCAGTGCTTTGCTATGTCTTGAGTCTGGCACAATTCTTCAAGTGTGCTTCAATTGAAATACCTACCTGAACATCAGAAAGACCTAGTTAAATACCCATCTGATCCTCAGGCTGAATGAAATAGCCAGCTGATCTTGATTACAGCCCTAACGTTGATCCCAATATAGCTATTCCAACTGATCTTTGTTTGGACAAGAATTTCAGATCAGGCTGAATTTTATGAACTAAGTGGGTGGAGAGACTTAAAATTCAGTTTTACTGAAATTAGTAAATCCAGCGTCACTTGTACTGTTTTGAAGGCCCAGGCTGTGATACCACACTCGGATGATGAGGCAGCAGTTCTAATAATCTGCTGAAAACTTCTGAGATTGTCTTTAAAAGACATGATTTTAGTAAATATCTTTAATCTTCATTCAGTATGGTTGGAAAGTCACACAAAGGTAATTGAAAAGTAGTTTACAGTTAACCTTCTCTTCAAAGAAAAAGATGCAGTAGCTGGAAGGCAGCCATACTTCGTAGCATATTAATTTTGTCATTTTGTTTTAGGCTGCACAACAAAGACGGTAGAGAAATCCCAAAATGTTAACATGGATCTGTTGTGACTTTTATAAGATAGAGGCTGTATGTGTGTGTATTTTTGGGGCACCAGATAATATGTCCAGCTGCATGGGTATAACCGGTAAGAAACAGCTATGCCTAAAAGTGATTTAATAGAGAGACACACCAAGGTAGAATCTGACTTCACCAGTGATTTTCTCAGCATCTAAATAGCTGGGTCACAGCTGACAATAAGCATTTCTCCAGATTCTAATTCATCTATGTTCAGATAAGAGCTAGAAAGACTTTGCAATAGTGTCATCTAGTGACTTCCAGTAGTGTTATGTAGTCTATTGCTTGTTGTGGCAGTACCATAAACTGTAGATTGGAGTGAAGTATGTAAACAGTACATCAGTTGTCAGTTACTTAGAAGAGAGTAATTTCCTTGAAAACACCACTTTGAGAATCTTAAAATATGAGCTTAAATAACAGTTTTGAAAATTTATCCTGTTTTAGACACATGTCCTTTGTTCATGTGATTATTATTATTGTTTGTTGTTTTTGCTTTTCAGTTTACATTAGTCTCTTTGCTATAAAAGACATTAATCATTTGGGCAAAAATATCTGTGTAAAAAAAGTTGAAAGAATCCTAGTATGATGTTGCATTCCATATGCTGTATGGAAATATGCTTCTGAATATGATGTAACTGGAATATGCTTTTTGCAAAAGGTCTCTTGTAAGGTACAATACAAAGCTTATAATCTATGGAGTGTGTTCATCCTATTTGTATGCATGTATCGTTCTTGCATCTGAAGCTAGAAATATGAAGTATAACTCTGAGGTCCTATTGTAATATTGTGGCAGTGCACCCCATAAGGCTTTATGGAAATATGCTTATGAAAGTGTATATGACATAATTGGAATATGTTTCATGCTACATATGCCATGTGACATATCTCTGTAAAGGTTATGATCTACTGAATCTATTCATCCTATTTGTATGCATGTTTCATTGTTGTATTTGAAGTTATGAATGTTGTTTGTGTACTTGCTTGATTTCTAAGTAGCCTTAGTAAAGCATTTGGTCAGCTTCTTGAGAAAGGAATGCACAAATTAAGTGCTCAATCAAGAAGCACTTAAAGGACAATGAATCTTGAAAGGCTCCAATCCACATAAGAAATCTACCTCAGGACGTTCAGGGTAGCATGTAAACAATGGCTGCTGCCTGTAAAAACGGAGTCATGCATGGATATATGACTTGCCCAGGTGACTCCAAAACTCCCTCTTGGAGCTTGCATAGGAGAGAGGAGGGGGTCTCCACCCACAAGAGAAAGTCTATTTAAACCCTTGGGAGACCCTCCCTTTTGTCTTCAGCTGGCTCAAGAGATAGCCTCTCCAGCCCCAAGGATACCTGAAAGAAACTGGAACCAAGGACAGTAACTAATGGAGGTGTGAGTGATTACTGGACCCAGACTAGCAGAAGACTAGTCTGTAAAAGGAAGCTTACTGGAACACCACTGAGGGTGAGATTTTGTCTGTATTCAGTTTTCTTATTGTATTAGTCTCAGCCTTGCGTGTTTTATTTTATTTTACTTGGTAATTCACTTTGTTCTGTTTGTCACTACTTGGAACCACTTAAATCCTACTTTCTGTATTTAATAAAATCACTTTTTACTTATTAATTAACCCGGAGTATGTATTAATACCTGGGGGGCAAACAGCTATGCATATCTCTCTGTCAATGTTATAGAGGGTGAACAATTTATGAGTTTACCCTGTATAAGCTTTATAAGGGCAAAACGGATTTATTTGGGGTTTGGACCCCATTGGAAGTTGGGCATCTGAGCATTAAAGACAGGAACACTTCTTAAGTTGCTTTCAGTTAAGTCTGCAGCTTTGGGGCACATGGTTCAGACCCTCAGTCTGTGTTGGAGCAGACTGGCATGTCTGGCTCAACAAGACAGGGTGCTGGAGTCCCCAGCTGGCAGGGAAAGCAGGGGCAGAAGTAGTCTTGGAACATCAGTTGGCAGCCCCAAGCGGGTTTCTGTGATCCAACCCATCAAAAATATGATGTAACTGGAATATGCTTTATGCAAAAGGTCTCTTGTAAGGTATCAGTACAAAGATTATAATCTACCGAGTGTGTTCATCCTATTTGTATGCATGTATCATTCTTGTATCAGAAGCTAGAAATATGAAGTATAAGTCTGAGGTCCTATTGTAATTATGCAAAGTGCAGGCCATTAATGGTGGTTTAGCATCTTGATGGCTCCTATTGACTAGGACAATTGATTGTAAATGGCTCTGTTTATTTGCAAACCTTCCTGTGTAGGTGTGGGCCAGCCCAGGAAGAATGGAGGCTGGGGTCTCACAGGACATGTGATCATGTCACCTACTACTGGAATCCATCTTAAATCTGGTACTTTTCCATTTAGAAGGAGGAGTGAGGACCCAGAGAGACAAAAGTTTCCCGCCTTGTGCCAAAGCTATAAAAAGTGGTGGAGCAGGACAGAGGGGGCTGACAGTCATGAGAAAACCCCTAGTTTCCACCGAAGATGTCTGCTAACAAGGACTATACCAGGAGAAAGGATTGGGCCCAGACTAGGAAGGAGTCTAGTCTATGAAAGAAACTTATTGGAACATCTCTGAGGCTGAGATTTTACCTGTAAACAGTTTCTTAATGTATTAAGCATAGACTTGCGTGGTTTTGCTTTATTTTGCTTGGTGATTTACTTTGTTCTGTCTGTTATTACTTGAAACAACTTTAATTCTACTTTTTATATTTAATAAAATCACTTTTGTTTATTAATGAACCCAGAGTAAGTTATTAATACCTGGGGGAGCAAACATCTGTGTGTATCTCTCTATTGGTGTTATAGAGGGAGGACAATTTATGAGTTTACCCTCTATAAACTTTATACGGAGTGAAATGGGTTTATTTGGAGTTTGGATCCCACTAGGAGCTGGGTGTCTGAGTGCTGGAGATGGGAAACCTGCTGAGCAGTTTTTAGTTAAAGTCTGCAGCTTTGGGGGCATGGACCAGACCTGGGTCTGTGTTGCAGCAGGCTAGTGTATCTGGCTCAACACGGCAGAGTTCTGGAGTCCCAAGATGGCAGGGAAAACGGGCTTAGAGGTAATCTTACCACATCAGGTGACAGTCCCAAGGGGATCTCTGTGACCGAACCCGTCACACCTGATTCATGCTATTTTTTTAGTGGCACTTTTCTGCATCACTGCTTTTAAAACCCACCATACTGAGATCCTATATATTGAGATACTGTTTAAAAATTAATGTTTTGTTTTGAGAGCCAAAGGATCCATTCCCCAAAGCAGAGAGTCCCTGTGATTTTTGTTATTCACACACTGTAGGACACCCCACCTTTACCCTTTTGTGGGCTCAAGGCATAACCTGGTTGATTTAGGCTCCTCCATCCTTTCCCTACCATGGGCTCTGGGAAAAAGGCACCCACCTTTACTCATCTTGGGCTCAGGGCAAAACCTGGTCAATTTAAGTATCCATCCTTACCCATCCTGGACTCAGGGCATACTCTTCTGCAGTTTGCAGGATCTTTTACCAGTGAAAGAGCCTTACATAGTAATATCCTTAATCTCTATTTATTAGCAGTTATCAAAACAGAATGCACACTCTAAGCATACAGTGCTCACCACTCCCAATAAGGCAGATTAACTTTTCCTGATGGTCTGTCAGGATCTGGTCATCTGAGGACTTGAACTTCTGCATGGAATGATTGGCAAGGTGTTGAGGTCTGGCAGTTCTGATCCTGGGGCTGTGCCCTAGATTTGGTTCCAAAGAACTTCCTTTTGGACCCCAGTTTATTTACATAGTGAAACTTGAGTCCTGCTTAGCTGTACCTTAACCAATCATTTTAAATTAAAGTACTCAAACCTGTATTCTTCACCAATCTTAGCCCATTATGAAACAATTCTTTAATCATACCCCCACCTTAATTGATTTAAATCTTGTAAAATTGTTTCTGTGTGTTGCATAATTAATCAAAGAACCAAAAAGGAACCATACAAATAAACAATAGAGAAGTTAGGGACCATAAAGGTAAAACAATAAAATAGATTTCACACCCACAATCGTTAAGTGATTCCTTGCCAGACAGAATGCCATCAAAGAAAGTTTTCTTTAAACATCTTAAGAGATTCCTTGCTTATCTAGTGATGGTGAATACTATTGGGGGGGAACCTTAACAGCCCAATATTACATTGTTTTGATATAATTTGATGGAATGTGAGGATGTGACTGTGACGATGTATCCGATAATGCTTTTTGGGAAACATAACTGGAGTATGTTTTATGCTGCATGTGCCATGAGTAGTATACCTCTCGATAGTATTCATCACCATGCATTTTTGACAGGTGTCCACGCCCCTTTTAGGCCTTATGTCCCTCCTTTCCACTCCGTTTCCGTAGGCGCCAATGTGCCTCTACCTCAATATAACGCTGTCCTCAGGAGCCAAAAAATCTTACTGCATCATAGGTGAAACTGCATTATTTCGAACTTGCTTTGATCCGCCGGAGTGCACAGCCCACCCCCACCTCCCGGAGTGCTGCTTTACCGCATTATATCTGAATTCATGTTATATCAGGTCACGTTATATCGGGGTAGAGGTGTACATTAAGAAACTGTTTACAGGTAAAATCTCAGCCTCAGAAATGTTCCAATAAGCTTCTTTCACAGACTAGACTCCTTCCTAGTCTTGGCCCTAGCTTAGACTTATGTGTTTTTGCTTTATTTTGCTTGGTGACTTACTTTGTTCTGTCTGTTATTACTTGAAACAACTTACATCCTACTTTTTATACTTAATAAAATCACTTTTATTAATGAACCCAGAGTAAGTGATTAATACCTGGGGGAGCAAACAACTGTGCATATCTCTCTATCAGTGTTATAGAGGGAGGATAATTTATGAGTTTACCCTGTATAAACTTTATACAGAGTAAAATGGATTTATTTGGGGTTTGGATCCCACTGGGAGCTGGGTGTCTGAGTGCTGGAGATAGGAAACCTGCTGAGCAGTTTTTAGTTAAAGTCTGCAGCTTTGGGGGCGTGGACCAGACCTGGGTCTGTGTTGCAGCAGGCTAGTGTATCTGGCTCACCAAGGCAGGGCTCTGGAGTCCCAAGCTGGCAGGGAAAATGGGCTTAGAGGTAATCTTAGCACATCAGGTGACAGTCCCAAGGGAGTCCCTGTGACCAAACCCGTCACACCTGATTCATGATATTTTTTTAGTGGCACTTTTTCTGCATCACTGCTTTTAAAACCCACCATAATGAGATCCTATATATTGATATACTGTTTACAAATTAATGTTTTGTTTTGAGAGCCAAAGGAACCATTCCCAAAAGCAGAGAGTCCTGTGACTTTGTTATCTGCACACTGTAGGACACCCCACCTTTACCCTTTTGTGGGCTCAGGGCAAAACCTGGTCAATTTAAGTATCCATCCTTACCCATCTTAGGCTCAAGACATCCTCTTCTGCAGTTTTCAGGATCTTTTATCAGTGAAAAAGCCTTACATAGTAATATCCTTAACCTCTATTTATTAACAGTTACCAAAACCAAATCAACACTCTAAGCATACAATGCTCACCACTCCCAATAAAGTAGATGCATTTTTCCTGATGGTCTGTCAGGATCTGATCATCTGGGGACTTCAGCTTCTGCATGGAATGATTGGCACGTGTTGAGGTCTGGCAGTTCTGATCTTGGGGCTGTGTCCTGGAGTTGGTTCCAAAGAACTTCCTTTTGGACCCCAGTTTATTTACATAGTGAAACTTGAATCCTGCTTAGCTGTACCTTAACCAATCATTTTAAATTAAAGTACTCAAACCTGTATTCTTCACCAATCTTAGCCCATTATGAAACAATTGTTTAATCATACCCCCCACCTTAATTGATTTAAATCTTGTAAAATTGTTTCTGTCTGTTGCATAATTAATCAAAGAACCAAAAAGGAACCATACAAATAAACAATAGAGAAGTTAGGGACCATAAAGGTAAAATAATAAAATTGATTTCACACCCACAACGGTTAAGTGATTCCTTGCCAGACAGAATGCCATCAAAGAAAGTTTTCTTTAAACATCTTAAGAGATTCCTTGCTTATCTAGTGATGGTGAATACTATTGGGAAGGGAACTTTAACAGCCTGATATTACATGTTTTGATATAATTTAGATGGTATGTGAGGATGTGACTTTCTGCTTCTTGGCTCATGGCTGCTGCTCTCCTACTATGGCTGCAAAAAAAGGCCTCAGACATTACAACATCGCTGATATTCTTTAAATAAAAAAGAGCTGAAACCAGATACCTCATCAGGCACAAATCTCCAATACACACATTGACACTTGCTTTTTGTCCTTAATTCCCCACTTGAACCAATCTTTTCAGATTGACCTATTCTATGTAGACTGAGACTTCCAAACTAAAACATACCAGTATGTCTTTCAAGAATAGGTGCTGATTTGGTGAAGTAATAAGATAGTGGCACTGACGTTTGGGGAGACAGGCACATTTCCTGAGCTCTCTCCTTCCACACTGTTCATCACTTCAGTTGGTATCATCAAGTGACTGCAAGCTCGAAGGTTCCAAGCCAGCCGGTTTTACAAGCGACTCCATTCAAGGTGTATCTGGACATTATTTCCAGGCTGCATTTCAGTATTTAACTTCTTGTTTAAGAGTCTGGGACAATGTACACTCCAGGAAAGAATCAACTGGACAAATTCATTACATTGGACACTGGAGTTACACCAGGACAAAACCGCACAGTCACCACTGAACTGAACTAACCTGATCAAGCAAAACTAGAACCTTTCACAAGAGTTAGTAGAAGAGCAGTTTGCTCCTATTTCTGTAAAAAAGCCAAAGTAGCAATTTAAAAATAAATCAAATTAATTTGGTCCTGTAAATAGTCACCATTTTTTACAGTTCTGTTTAGAAACACAAAACCAGACAAATAATTCTACTTGACAGCAATTTTGCGTTTTCGCCTGCGAGAACCCCTCAGCATAAAACTACCTTTGAAGTCATGGGGCATTCAGGCCCATGATACTTTTGCACTTCAGACTCCCCAGGGCTTTAATGAGAGTGTTGGTGGCAGACAGAAAGTTAACTATATAATTATTCAATCTATTTAACAGAATTAGGCCCAAATGAAAGCTCTAGTTTTAATTAAACGATAGAAAACAATCATACATACTTCCTTGAAGTCCTTCACTGTGATTGCTCCATAGAGACCAATTACTAAGGGACCCCTTCTGCCAGGTGTTGTCAGTAGCAGCAAGGACCTGGTTGAAATATCTAGAGGTTCCTCTTGAAATTAACAAACACACTGGCTCAAGTTCCCACCAAGAAGCCTGGGGAAAACTAAATCCTCCTCCTTAGGCACCCTTAACAGGCAAATTTTCTCTCAGAAGACCTCAGTAACTGTGTATGAAACAAAGAAAACTTATAAGAGAAAAAGGAACAGCATTAATATGGGAAACAATAAATCAGCTGCATGGTGAATGAATACTAAGCAAAACCCCGGCTTCCACAGTACGTTGGCAATGTCCTTTGCCTCGGTTTCCCCACCTGCAGATCTGGCAGTCCAATGATATTCCTTTTGCACAGCACTTCCCTCCTTTCCCTCCTGCTGTCCTCCACTCATGGTTTACAGTCAGAAGTTGGTACTGTTTCCAGGACGCATCTCTCACAGCCACTACTGTTTTCAGTCACAATATAAAGGTTGAGTTCTGAGGCTCTATTACATAACCCAGCTCTCAGTGATTCCAGGTCCAGTAGCTGTCAGGTAGAAGATGACTCACTATGGAGTACACTCAGCTATATTATTATACTATCCAGCCTTGGCAGAGAAAGACTCAAGCAACTCCTATAACCCCCCTAACAAAACCCAGATTTTTTTTCATTGGGCTTGCAGTTCACTACCCAGTGATTGGAGACTGGGGTATAGGAAAGGGCAACCCCTTATTTAGGGCATATTCACTACAATTCTTCTTCCCTTTAGTCATGCAATTAGGCAAATAACATTTCATCACCCCTACAGCCACGATTTGCATTCATTTTAATCCAAAATGGCCAAAAATTATCACATTGGCCAGCTGGGAATCACCTATGCAAATGAGGTCTCTACTCACTCTCTCTTCCTCTAGTTCACCAATAGATGGTGAAGAGGGCTCCTTTTCTCTAAAGCCCTATCCAGATTTACATATGTCCATGGAGAGCCTAGAACTGGGCTAGCAGAGAGGCTGAGGGTCACGATTGAGGAGCATCGGCAGAGGCGTTTGGGGGTGGTGAGGAGCCCAGGGCTAGGGTAGCGGGGGGGGAGGGGCGCTGTGGGTTGAGATAGAGGGGCATTGGCAGAGTTGTCGGGGGGGAGCCCAGGGCTGGGCTAGTGAAGGGGGTGTGGGTCGCTATTGAGGGCCATAAGCTAAGTTGTGTCTTGGGGGAGCCCAGGGCTGGGATAGCCAGGGAAAATGCAGATCAGTATTGAGGGGCATCAGCAGAGGTCGCTCTATGTGGCAAGCAGCTGAGTCCAGGGCTGGGTGAGCAAGTAACAGTGGGTCAGGATTCAGGGGCATCGGTAAATCTGTGTGGTTGATGAGCCCAGGCTTGGGATGTCTGGGGGATTGTAGGACATGACTGAGGTGCATTGAGGTTGGAACAGGGGGTGCTGGTTGGTCTCTTCAGGTTTAAATTGGGAGGCTGATAATCTGTCCTATCAAGAATTGAGAGGGGGAGGGTCTCTCCAGGATGTAATTAGGGGAGATGAACCTCATAAATTAGGAATGTGCACCCCACCACCTAAAAAAAACCCATGTGTAGTTCCTTCCCTGTGCCTTCATTAGGGGCTTTAGCCCATGCTCTCCCCTCAGCAGATAGGGGAGGGATTCACTGGGATTTTCACCCTCCCCTTGTACTCCCTATCCCGAGAATTTGCTTTGGGTCTCCTGCCACCTGACCCTTCCAGTGTCTGATGTGGATTTGCTGGAGGATTTGCCCATCCTTGGTTGGGAGCAGTCACTGGGTGTTGTTATCCTCTCCTCCCTGTGTAGGAGGAGTGATTCCAGTTGTGTCCAGGAGGCTGAGGACCAGAAGGGAAGGGAGCATGGCATCAGGCCCTGTTCCACTTGTGTCTGCAGGATGGGACAGCTATAGTGGCTGTGTCTGGCAGAGGGGTAAAGGGGCTATAGGAGCAAAAGGGGGCAAAAGTAGGGGAGCCAGGTGCATCAGCTAGAGCACCTGTGTCCAAAGGAGGTGAGGCAGAGGAGGGAAAGGAGTCCAGTTAGGGTCAGTTCCAGCTGCATCCAGGGGATGGGAACAGAGAGCTGGGCATTGGGAAGCTTTTGCACCTGTCCTGGGGGGATAGGGGAGAGGCACAGCTGGAGCATTTTAACCCCCACCCCCTACAACAGCAAAGCAACAGAGGAGCAAGGTTAATAAACAGTTTATTTGCATTTTACAAGATCAATCTTCTTACATTCTCAATTCATTTGCCATTAAAGTGCTGAAAGATTTTTTTTAAATCAAGATACATTTGTTAACAGAAATTATAACAAATATCAGAAAAGTGGCAGTCACAGATTTTTGCACCATAACTAAGAAAAGTCCTCTCTTATAATACAAATAATGAAACAAATATACGGAGACAACTAAGATGGTGTCAGTCGAATCCAACCCAAAACAGGTTAGTCGTTTATTGGTAAATTCTGTTTTTCTTCATGACATTTATCAAAAGCAACCTGGATTCTCTAGTCTTAAATTAAACTGGGGTACTTTTCTTACCACCACAACTATCAAAGCTAATAGAAACCACAGCTTTCTGTGATAAACACTCCGTGTCATTTTAAACCCCACATTACAAGGGTAAGTGACATATTTCAGTTGTATCTATATATTTTACAGTGTTTTCAATATATCCATTCTCATTACAAAAATGTAAGCCCTGCAAATAAAAGCCAAAAGGTAATTAAGATGGAAACATTATTTCCATAAACCGACACTGAAAATATCCAGTAAAATGAAAAGGATATCAAAATAGTTTGCTAGTAAACTTAAGCTCTCAGCATTTAATGCGCAAACCAAATATCATGAACACAAAGAAACTTTCAAATACATCAGATGAACTGTGGTACAGCTCCAAGGTCACTTGCTTTGAAACTCTCCTCTCTTTTGAGTAGGCAACATGACATCTAACATTTCACTAGGCACCATTCATTTTATTGCTGAGGTTGAAAATATTTCAAGCTATGAAATTTATATACAAACACAGAAGAGAGATATATATATATACATACACAGACATATATACACGGACGCTTTACTCTTTCTTTTTGGCAACGGTCAGTTCTACCACTGGCACTCGGAACCCCCCCTTTGTCCCGCTGTCATTACTCGAAGAGGAAGACAGGCGGGATTTCTTGGACGTTAATGAGACCCCGCTCCCTGGCATCTTTCCTGCTTCATCGTCACTTCCAGTTACCTCATAAGAGCCTTTAGTTTTTGACCCTATCCCTCCAAACGTTCCAAATTTCATCTTGGCCTGCTTTTCCTTCTCTGCTCCTGAGCTGCACTCAAACTCCAAGGTGCCAGTGGGGGTTGACTGGGAGGAATGTTCATCGCTAAAGGAAGATGACCGATGACGTGGCTTTTTGCTTTTAAATAACGAAAACTTCCCTTTAGGTGAAGTGGCACCAGCTTCCCCTCCCCCCAGTTCACCCTCCATAGAACCTAGACTTGCCTTGGAACTTTTTAAATCTCCTTTAGATCCTGAAATGGACACTGAGGCTTCCGGTGAGCCAACAATGGTACCTTTGCCTTTAGGTTTTGAAAAATTAAACTTTGGCATCTTAATTTTAGATTTCTTAAGTTTGACATCTGGCTCTTCAAACTCAGCCTCCACCGCACCAGCCTGGAGACTGGCATCTGGCGGAGGGAAGTTAACATCAACCCCTACTTCTCTTCCTGTTACCTCATGCCCTGAAGACACAAATTTAGGCAATTTCATCCTGGGGAATGTCACTTTTCCTGATGCACTTTCTAAGTTACTTTGTGGAAAATTCATATCTACACCAGGACCTTTGATTCCTACCTTGGGACCTTTCAGACCACCCTCTATCTTTGGGCCAGAAACATGAAGACCCCCTGCAACATCTGGCACATTCATTTCTACATCAAAACCAGAAGATGAAAGCTGTGGCCCTTTGAATTCACCACCTGAATGCTGAATGCCCAAGTGTGGTACCCCAACATTTACATCAGGAGCTTTCATGTCTCCAGAAATGCCGAAACCTCCTTTGATTTTAGGTTCTTTCAAATTTACATCAAAATCTGACCCAGAAACTTTTGGTGTTGATACACTGAAGGCAGGACCTGTTAAACTGATATCAGGAGCATTAGCTGCAATACCCACCCCAGAAACCTTCATGCCTTGGGAACCTGAAATGTCACATTTGGGCAGTTTTACTGATGGTATTTGAATATTTCCACCTGAACTTTTGATGCTGATATCTGGTGCTTCCACTCCAACTTTTGGGCCTTTAACATCACCAGCACTATTAACATCACCCTTTAGGTTTGGTCCTTTTAAGTTTAAGTCAATGTCGGGTGCAGAGATTTTTGGAGCTGAAACTTGAAGTGGTTGCATTTTAAATGTAGGCCCTTTCAATTCTCCATCAATCCCTGAGCCAGCAAGGTCTCCTTTAATTTGTGGTCCTTCAATACTCACACCCATCTTAGACCCCTCAACATGAGGACTAGAAATGCCAAATTGGGGAAGCTTCAGTGAAGGAAGTTTAATCGCACCTCCTGGACCTTCCAAGTTAACATCTGGTGCATCTATAGCCACTTTTGGGGATTTAATGCCACCAGAAAGATCAAGATCTCCTTTTAACTTTGGTCCTTTCAAATTTACATCAAAATCTGGGGCAGAAATACCTACCGATGGCATTTTCACTGTAGGCCCTTTGATATCAAGGTCTGGGGCACTGAGATGTACATCCATACCTGGTGCTTTCATGCCCCCCTCAGTTTGTGGGGCAGAAAATCCAATGTCCCCTTTCATGTTCAGATCTGCTTGAGGTCCCTCCAAAGTTGGAGATTTAAACTTGGGCATTTTAAGCTTTCCTCCAAAGCTTTTCATATCAACATCTGGTGCATGTATGTCCACTTTTGGACCTTTAAGGTCACTAGACACATCCAGGTCTCCTTTTAGTTTTGGTCCTTTCAAGTTTACATCAAAATCAGGTCCAGAGACTTGGGGCATTGAAAGGTTTACTGATGGCATAGTCACCTTAGGTCCCTTCAGTTTTGCATCTACTCCTTCAATTGCAGGAACACTCATACCTCCTTCAATACTTGGAGCTGATACATCCACGCTTGCTGAGGGCAGCTGCACATCAGCTCCTTCTAAATTCAGACCTGGTTTCCCTATCTTGGGCAGTGAGAACTTGGGAAATTTTAGTTTTCCTTCTGGACCTTCCAGGTCTGCTGTGGGAAGACTGACATCACCTTTTACTTTTGGTCCTTTCAAGTTAATATCAAGATCAGATGCAGAGAATGAAGGAGCAGAAATGTCCACCGAAGGCAGATTCACTGTAGGTCCTTTAAGTTTGATGTCAGGGGCATTAATGTTTGTGTCAATACCTGGGATTCTCAGATCACCTTCCATTTTTGGACCAGCTATATCAATATTTCCACTTGGAAGTTTGACCTTAGGTTTCTTAAGATTGATATCAGGACCTCCAATGTTAACATCAGGAAGATTTGCGCTGATACTGGGGCTTGTAATGTCAATACCTGGTGACTTTATATCACCTTTGAAAGCTGGTGTGGAAACCTCCAAATCGGGTGCTTTAAATTCTCCTTCCATTTTAGGAACTGTCACAGAAGCATCAGCTTTGAACTTAGGTGATTTAATATCAAACTCAACATCTGGAAAAGAGATTTTCCCAAACATTGGTTTCTTTCCTTTCGGGGATTTGACATTAATATCTCCTTTTATTGTTGCCTCTGGGCCAGTTACATTGAGATCTAAATCAGGAGATTTCAAATTTGCATCTATCTCACCACTGGGTAGATTCATATCAAATCCACCCTTCTTTCCTTTAATTTTAGGGCCACTCATATGAAGTTTAGGCATTTTAAATTTGCTTTTTTTTCCTTTGCCAGAAATGCCAATATCAGGAGACTCCACATTCAGTTCACCTTCCGGGACAGCAATATCCACTTCAGGAGATTTGATTTCTGCCTTAGGACTTTTAATTCCAAACCCAAATTTTGGTTTCTTAAATTTGGGAAGTTTAACATTTCCCTCAAGGCCCTCAGTGGTCACATCTGGACACTCAACATCAAGCTCAGGACTTCTAATCCCAAATTCTGGGCCTTTGATCTCAACTTCAGGACCTTTAAGATTACTCTCAATCTTGGGAACAGAAACATCAAAGTCCCCCTTCATTTTATGACCTTTCAAATTTAAATCAATGTCTGGCATTGAGATTTTGGGTGTCTTAAAATGCATCTCAGGCATCTTAAATTTTGACCCTTTCAGTTTTCCTTCTGGACCTTCAATGTTCAAATCAGGAGTGCCAATATCTATCTTAGGACCTGAAATATCAACCTCTCCCTTTGGAAGACTTACATCCACATCCGGGCCTTCCCCTTTGAACCCAGGCGTACTGAATTTAGGCAGCTTCATTTTGGGTAATTTCAGTTTTCCTTCAGGGCCATGAATATCAATGTCTGGTGCATCAATGTCCACTTTGGGACCTTTGATATCAAATTCAGGACCTTTCAAATCACCCTCTATTTTTGGACCAGAAAGATCTATGTCTCCTTTCAGGTTAGGTGCCTTTAGATTCAGGTCTACATCTGGCATGGAGATTTTAGGGGCCTTGATGTGCATTTCAGGCATCTTAAATTTGGGAGTTTTCAGTTTTCCTTCTGGCCCTTCAATGTTGATATCAGGTGCATCTATGTCCAATTTGGGGCCTTTAATGTCAATTTCAGGACCTTTCAAATTCCCTTCCAACTTTGGAATAGAAACATCCATGTCTCCCTTCAGTTTAGGCCCCTTTAAATTCAAGTCAAAATCTGGCATGGAGATTTTGGGTGCTTTAATATGCATTTCTGGCATCTTAAATTTAGGACCTTTCAGTTTTCCTTCTGGACCTTCAAAGTCAAGATCAGGAACATCAACAGACATTTTGGGGGATTTAATGTCTATCTCTGGACCTTTTAAATCACCTTCTATCTTAGGGACAGAAACATCCATGTCTCCTTTAATTTTAGGACCTTTTAAGTTTAAATCAATGTCTGGCATGGAGATTTTAGGTGCCTTGATATTCATTTCAGGCATCTTAAATTTTGGACCTTTCCATTTCCCTTCAGGCCCTTCAATATCCAAATTGGGGGCATCAATGTCTATCTTAGGACCCGAAATATCAACCCCTCCTTCTGGAAGATTTACATCCACATCCGAGCCTTCCCCTTTGAACCCAGGCATGCTGAATTTAGGAAATTTCATTTTGGGCATTTTCAATTTTCCTTCTGGGCCATGAATATCGATGTCTGGTGCATCAATGTCCACTTTGGGACCTTTGATATCAAATTCAGGACCTTTCAAATCACCTTCTAACTTAGGCCCAGAAACATCTAGATCTCCTTTCAGCTTAGGACCCTTAAGGTTGAAGTCCACATCAGGCATTGATATTTTAGGTGCCTTAATATGCATGTCAGGCATCTTAAATTTGGGACCTTTCCATTTTCCTTCTGGGCCCTCAGTCTCCACTTCAGGAGCATCTATGTCCAATTTGGGAGCTTTAATATCGACTTCAGGGCCTCTCAAATCACCTTCAATATTTGGCACAGAAACATCCACATCTCCCTTCAGTTTGGGCCCTTTTAAATTCAGATCAAAGTCTGGCATGGAGATTTTAGGTGCTTTAAAATGCATGTCAGGCATCTTAAATTTGGGGCCTTTCCATTTCCCATCTGGACCTTCAATCTCCACATCAGGGGCGTCTAAGTCCACTTTGGGACCTTTGATATCAAACTCAGGCCCTTTCAAATCACCTTCTAATTTTGGTACAGAAACATCCACATCCCCCTTCAGTTTAGGACCTTTCAAATTCAAATCAATGTCTGGCATGGAGATTTTAGGAACATTGAAATGCATTTCAGGCATCTTAAATTTGGGACCTTTCAGTTTTCCTTCTGGCCCTTCAAAATCCAAATCAGGAGCATCAATGTCTACTTTTGGACCTGAGAGATCAATCTCCCCTTTCGGAAGGCTTACATCCACGTCTGGTCCCTCCCCTTTGAATCCAGGCATTCCAAACTTGGGCATTTTGAATTTGGGCATTTTGAGTTTACCCTCTGGGCCATGAATATCCACATCTGGTGCATCAATGTCAACTTTGGGGGCTTTGATATCAAAATCAGGACCTTTCAAATCCCCTTCCAGTTTAGGGCCAGAAACATCCACATCCCCCTTGATTTTAGGACCCTTCAAATTCAAATCAAAGTCTGGCATGGAGATTTTAGGTGCTTTAAAATGCATGTCAGGCATCTTAAATTTGGGGCCTTTCCATTTCCCATCTGGACCTTCAATCTCCACATCAGGGGCGTCTGTGTCCACTTTGGGACCTTTGATATCAAACTCGGGCCCTTTCAAATCCCCTTCTAGTTTTGGTACAGAAACATCCACATCCCCCTTCAATTTAGGACCTTTCAAATTCAAATCAATGTCCGGCATGGAGATTTTAGGAACATTGAAATGCATTTCAGGCATCTTAAATTTGGGTCCTTTCAGTTTTCCCTCTGGACCCTCAATGTCAAGATCTGGAGCATCTATGTCCAATTTGGGACCTTTAATATCAACTTCTGGGCCTCTCATATCACCTTCAAAATCTGGTATGGAAACATCCACATCCCCCTTCTCTTTAGGGCCTCTCAGGTTCAAATCAAAGTCTGGCATGGAGATTTTAGGTGCTTTAAAATGCATGTCAGGCATTTTAAATTTGGGACCTTTCCATTTTCCATCTGATCCTTCAATCTCCACATCAGGGGCATCTATGTTTAGTTTAGGGGCTTTGATATCGACTTCAGGACCTTTCAAATCACCTTCTAATTTTGGAACAGAAACATCCACATCTCCTTTCAATTTAGGGGCTTTCAAATTCAAATCAAAGTCCGGCATGGAGATTTTAGGGGCCTTGATATTCATTTCAGGCATCTTAAATTTTGGACCTTTCCATTTTCCTTCTGGTCCTTCAATCTCCACATCAGGAGCATCAATGTCTATTTTGGGTCCTGAAATATCAATCTCTCCCTTTGGAAGACTTACATCCACATCTGGTCCCTCTCCTTTGAACCCAGGCATTCCGAATTTGGGCATTTTGAATTTAGGCATTTTGAGTTTACCCTCTGGGCCATGAATATCCACGTCTGGTGCACCAATGTCCACTTTGGGACTTCTGATATCAATTTCAGGCCCCTTCAAATCTCCCTCCATCTTAGGGCCAGAAACATCTATGTCTCCCTTCAGTTTAGGGCCTTTGAGGTTAAAATCAATGTCAGGCATTGAGACTTTCGGTGCCTTGATATTCATTTCAGGCATCTTAAATTTGGGGCCTTTCCATTTTCCTTCAGGACCTTCAATATCAAGATCGGGAGCATCTATGTCTACTTTGGGACCTTTGATATCAAACTCAGGTCCTTTCAAATCCCCTTCTAGCTTTGGAACAGAAACATCCATATCCCCCTTCACTTTAGGTCCTTTCAGGTTCAAATCAAAATCTGGCATGGAGATTTTAGGTGCTTTAAAATGCATATCAGGCATCTTAAATTTGGGACCTTTCCACTTGCCTTCTGGGCCTTCAATCTCCACATCAGGGACATCTATATCCACTTTAGGGCCTTTGATATCGACTTCAGGGCCTTTCAAATCCCCTTCTAGTTTTGGTACAGAAACATCCACATCTCCCTTCAATTTAGGGCCTTTCAAATTCAAATCAATGTCTGGCATTGAGATTTTAGGAACATTGAAATGCATTTCAGGCATCTTAAATTTGGGGCCTTTCACTTTTCCATCAGGAGCTTCAATTTCCAAATCTGGAGCATCAATGTCTATCTTGGGACCTGAAACATCCACCTCTCCTTTTGGAAGTTTTACATCAATATCTGGTCCCTCTCCTTTGAACCCAGGTGTTCCAAATTTAGGCATTTTCAATTTTGGCATTTTGAGTTTACCCTCTGGGCCATGAATATCAACGTCTGGTGCACTGATGTCTATTTGGGGGCTTTTGAGGTCAACTTCAGGCCCTTTTAAATCCCCTTCTAGCTTTGGCCCAGAAACATCTAGGTCTCCTTTCAGTTTAGGCCCTTTCAGATTTAACTCCACATCTGGCATTGACACTTTAGGTGATGAAATACTTAGGAAAGGCATTTTAAATTTAGATCCTTTTGCTTTCCCCTGAATGTCCACATCTGGAGCACTCACATCCACCTTTGGTCCAGAAATATCAATATCAGATTTCTTAAGTTTCACATCCACATCAGGGCTTTGAACTTTAGGGCCAGAAAAACTAAATTTAGGAAGTTTAAATCTTGATTTTTTTGTCTTTCCTTCTATATCAAGTTTTGGAGCCTCAAGATCAATATCTGGTCCTTTGACTTCAACTTTGGGACCTTTCAAATCACCACCTACTTTAGGAAGAGAAACATCCACATCTCCCTTCAGTTTAGGACCTTTCAAATTTAAATCAATATCTGGCATGGAAATTTTAGGAACGTTAAAATGCATTTCAGGCTTCTTAAATTTAGGACCTTTCCATTTTCCTTCTGGCCCCTCAATTTCCAAATCAGGAGCATCAATGTCTACTTTTGGACCTGAGAGATCCATCTCCCCTTTTGGAAGGCTTACATCCACGTCTGGTCCCTCCCCTTTGAACCCAGGCATTCCAAATTTGGGCATTTTGAATTTGGGCATTTTGAGTTTACCCTCTGGGCCATGAAGATCCACATCTGGAGCATCAAGATCAATTTTAGGGCCTTTGATGTCAAACTCAGGCCCCTTCAAATCACCCTCAATCTTTGGAACAGACACATCCACATCTCCCTTCAGTTTAGGACCTTTCAAGTGTAAATCAACATCTGGCATGGAGATTTTAGGTGCCTTGATATGCATTTCAGGCATCTTAAATTTGGGACCTTTCAGTTTTCCTTCTGGCCCTTCAAAATCCAAATCAGGAGCATCAATGTCTACTTTTGGACCTGAGAGATCAATCTCCCCTTTCGGAAGGCTTACATCCACGTCTGGTCCCTCCCCTTTGAACCCAGGCATTCCAAATTTGGGCATTTTGAATTTGGGCATTTTGAGTTTACCCTCTGGGCCATGAAGATCCACATCTGGAGCATCAAGATCAATTTTAGGGCCTTTGATGTCAAACTCAGGCCCCTTCAAATCACCCTCAATCTTTGGAACAGACACATCCACATCTCCCTTCAGTTTAGGACCTTTCAAGTGTAAATCAACATCTGGCATGGAGATTTTAGGTGCCTTGATGTGCATCTCAGGCATCTTAAATTTGGGACCTTTCAGTTTTCCTTCTGGTCCTTCAAAATCCAAATCAGGAGCATCAATCTCCCCTTTTGGAAAGCTTACATCCACGTCTGGTCCCTCCCCTTTGAACCCAGGCATTCCAAATTTGGGCATTTTGAATTTAGGCATTTTGAGTTTACCCTCTGGGCCATGAAGATCCACATCTGGTGCATCAAGGTCAATTTTAGGGCCTTTGATGTCAAACTCAGGCCCCTTCAAATCACCCTCAATCTTTGGAACAGACACATCCACATCTCCCTTCAGTTTAGGACCTTTCAAGTGTAAATCAACATCTGGCATGGAGATTTTAGGTGCCTTGATGTGCATCTCAGGCATTTTAAATTTAGGACCTTTCCATTTCCCATCAGGGCCTTCAATCTCCACATCCGGGGCATCTATATCCAATTTAGGCCCTTTAATATCAATCTCAGGGCCTTTCAAATCACCTTCTAGTTTTGGAACAGAAACATCCACATCCCCCTTCACTTTAGGGCCTTTCAAATTAAAGTCAATGTCTGGCATGGAGATTTTAGGTGCCTTGATGTGCATTTCAGGCATCTTAAATTTGGGGCCTTTCCATTTTCCTTCAGGACCTTCAATATCAAGATCTGGAGCATCAATGTCCACTTTGGGACCTTTGATATCAAACTCAGGCCCTTTCAAATCCCCTTCTAGCTTTGGTACGGAAACATCCACATCCCCCTTCACTTTAGGTCCTTTCAGGTTCAAATCAAAATCTGGCATGGAGATTTTAGGTGCCTTGATGTGCATTTCAGGCATTTTAAATTTAGGACCTTTCAGCTTTCCCTCTGGTCCCTCTATGTCAACATCAGGAACATCAACATCCAGTTTAGGGCCTCTGATATCAACCTCAGGCCCTTTCAAATCCCCTTCTAGTTTTGGAACAGAAACATCCACATCCCCCTTCACTTTAGGACCTTTCAAATTAAAGTCAACGTCTGGCATGGAGATTTTAGGTGCTTTAAAATGCATGTCAGGCATCTTAAATTTGGGGCCTTTCCATTTCCCATCTGGACCTTCAATCTCCACATCAGGGGCGTCTATGTCCACTTTGGGACCTTTGATATCAAACTCGGGCCCTTTCAAATCCCCTTCTAGTTTTGGTACAGAAACATCCACATCCCCCCTCAATTTAGGACCTTTCAAATTCAAATCAATGTCTGGCATGGAGATTTTAGGAACATTGACATGCATTTCAGGCATCTTAAATTTGGGACCTTTCAGCTTTCCCTCTGGACCTTCAATGTTCAAATCTGGGGCACCTATGTCTACCTTTGGCCCAGAAATATCCACCTCTCCCTTAGGAAGTTTTATATCCACATCAGGACCCTCTCCTTTGAACCCAGGCATGCCAAATTTAGGCATTTTGAATTTAGGCATTTTGAGTTTACCTTCTGGGCCATGAATATCCATGTCTGGTGCATCAATGTCAACTTGGGGGCCTTTAATATCAAACTCAGGCCCCTTCAAATCACCCTCAATTTTTGGAACTGACACATCCACATCTCCCTTCACTTTAGGGCTTTTCAAGTGTAAATCAACATCTGGCATGGAGATTTTGGGTGCCTTTATGTGCATTTCAGGCATCTTAAATTTAGGACCTTTCCATTTCCCATCTGGACCTTCAATTTCCAAATCAGGAGCATCAATGTCTACTTTTGGACCTGAGAGATCAATCTCCCCTTTTGGAAGGCTTACATCCACATCTGGTCCCTCCCCTTTGAACCCAGGCATTCCAAACTTGGGCATTTTGAATTTAGGCATTTTGAATTTGCCCTCTGGGCCATGAATATCCACATCTGGTGCATCAGTGTCAACTTTGGGGCCTTGGAGATGAAATTCAGGACCCTTCAAGTCACCTTCTAGCTTTGGAAGAGAAACATCTACATCTCCTTTCATTTTGGGACCTTTTAAGTTTAAATCAATGTCCGGCATGGAGATTTTTGGTGCCTTGATGTGCATTTCAGGCATCTTAAATTTGGGACCTTTCAGTTTTCCTTCTGGCCCTTCAAAATCCAAATCAGGAGCATCAATGTCTACTTTTGGACCTGGGAGATCAATCTCCCCTTTTGGAAGCTTCACATCCACCTCTGGTCCCTCTCCTTTGAACCCAGGCATGCTGAATTTGGGCATTTTGAATTTAGGCATTTTAAATTTACCTTCTGGGCCATGAAGATCCACATCTGGTGCAGCAATGTCAACTTTGGGGCCTTTTATATCAAACTCAGGACCTTTCAAATCACCCTCAATATTTGGAACAGACACATCCACATCCCCCTTCACTTTAGGGCCTTTCAAATTCAAATCAACATCTGGCATGGAGATTTTAGGTGCCTTGATGTGCATTTCAGGCATCTTAAATCTGGGACCTTTCAGGTGTCCTTCTGGCCCTTCTATATCCAAATCAGGAGCATCAATGTCTACTTTTGGACCTGAGAGATCAATCTCCCCTTTTGGAAGGCTTACATCCACGTCTGGTCCCTCCCCTTTGAACCCAGGCATTCCAAACTTGGGCATTTTGAACTTAGGCATTTTAAATTTACCTTCTGGGCCATGAAGATCCATGTCTGGTACGTCAATGTCAACTTTGGGGCCTTTAAGATCAACATCAGGACCTTTCAAATCACCCTCAATTTTTGGAACAGAAACATCCACATCTCCCTTCACTTTAGAGCCTTTCAAATTCAAGTCAATGTCTGGCATGGAGATTTTAGGTGCCTTGAGGTGCATCTCAGGCATCTTAAATTTAGGACCTTTCCATCTTCCCTCTGGTCCCTGCAGGTCAACCTCAGGAACATCAACATCCAGTTTAGGGCCTCTGATATCAACCTCAGGCCCTTTCAAACCCCCTTCTATCTTTGGTTCAGAAACATCCACATCCCCCTTCACTTTAGGACCTTTCAAATTAAAGTCAACGTCTGGCATGGAGATTTTAGGTGCTTTAAAATGCATGTCAGGCATCTTAAATTTGGGGCCTTTCCATTTTCCTTCAGGACCTTCAATATCAAGATCTGGAGCATCAATGTCCACTTTGGGACCTTTGATCTCAAACTCGGGCCCTTTCAAATCCCCTTCTAGCTTTGGTACAGAAACATCCACATCTCCCTTCACTTTAGGTCCTTTCAGGTTCAAATCAAAATCTGGCATGGAGATTTTAGGTGCCTTGACGTGCATTTCAGGCATCTTAAATTTGGGACCTTTCAGCTTTCCCTCTGGACCTTCAATGTTCAAATCTGGGGCATCTATGTCTACCGTGGGCCCAGAAATATCCACGTCCCCCTTCGGAAGTTTTACATCCACATCAGGGCCTTCCGCTTTGAACCCTGGCATGCCAAATTTGGGCATTTTGAATTTAGGCATTTTGAGTTTACCCTCTGGGCCGTGAATATCCATATCTGGTGCATCAATGTCAACTTTGGGGCCTTGGAGATTAAATTCAGGCCCCCTCAAGTCACCTTCCAGGTTTGGAACAGAAACATCCACATCCCCTTTCAATTTAGGACCTTTCACATTCAAATCAATGTCTGGCATGGAGATTTTAGGCGCCTTGATGTGCATTTCAGGCATCTTAAATTTAGGACCTTTCAGCCTTCCTTCAGGACCTTCAACGTCCAACTGCGGAGCATCAATGTCTATCTTGGGACCGGAAATATCCATCTCCCCTTTTGGAAGCTTCACATCCACCTCTGGTCCCTCTCCTTTGAACCCAGGCATGCTGAATTTGGGCATTTTGAATTTGGGCATTCTGAATTTACCATCTGGGCCATGAATATCCGCATCTGGTGCATCAATATCAACCTTGGGGCCTTTGATATCAAAATCAGGACCTTTCAAATTTCCTTCAAATTTAGGAGCTGAGATATCAACTTCCCCTTTTATTTTAGGGGCTTTTAAATTCAGGTCTACATCAGGAACAGAGATTTTTGGGGCCTTGATGTGCATTTCAGGCATTTTAAATTTGGGACCTTTCATTTTTCCTTCCGGCCCATCAATGCCCATGTCCGGTGCATCAACATCCAGTTTGGGGCCTTTCATGTCAATCTCAGGTCCTTTCAAGTCACCTTCTATCTTTGGGACAGAAACATCCAAGTCTCCCTTCAGTTTGGGCCCTTTCAAGTCCACATCTGGCATGGATATTTTTGATGGTGACATTTTCCAAGAAGGCATTGAGAATTTCGGCCCTTTCAGTTTTCCTTCAGGACACTCAAGATCCATATCAGGTGCCTCAATGTCTAATTTTGGCCCTTTAATATCAATTTCAGGTCCTGTCAAATCACCTTCTATCTTTGGAACAGTAACATCCATCTCCCCCTTCATTTTCGGTGCCTTGAGATTCAAGTCTACATCCGGCATGGAGATTTTAGGTGCTTTAATATTCAATTTAGGCATTTTAAATTTAGGTCCTTTCCATTTGCCTTCTGGGCCTTCAAGGTCCAGCTCTGGAGCCTCTATATCTACCTTGGGAGCTGAAATATCAACCTCTCCCTTTGGCACTTTTACATCTATATCAGGTCCTTCAAGTTTAGGGCCTGACACATTAAATTGAGGCATCTTCATTTTGGGCATTTTCAGTTTTCCACCTGAACCCTGCAGTTCAATATCTGGTGCATTAATATCTATTGAGGGGGCATTGATGTCAACATCAGGACCTTTCAAATCACCTTCTAGCTTTGGAATAGAAACATCCACGTCTCCTTTTAGTTTGGGACCTTTCAAATTTAGGTCAATGTCTGGCATGGAGATTTTAGGGGTCTTGATGTGCATTTCAGGCATCTTAAATTTGGGACCTTTTATTTTTCCTTCTGGTCCTTCAATGTCCAAACCTGGAGCATCAATATCCACTTTGGGACCGCAAATATCCACCTGTCCCTTAGGGAGTTTCACATCCATGTCAGGACCCTCTCCTTTGAAGCCAGGCATGCCAAACTTTGGAAACTTCATTTTTGGCATTTTCAATTTGGCTTCTGGACATTCAAGGTCAACATCAGGAACATCAGTGTCAACTTTGGGGCCCTTAATGTCAATGCTGGGTCCTTTAAAATCACCTCCAATCTTTGGAACAGAAACATCCATCTCTCCTTTCAGTTTAGGTGCCTTTAGATTCAGATCAACATCTGGCATGGAGATTTTAGGGGCCTTGATATTCATTTTAGGCATCCTAAATTTGGGGCCTTTCAGTTTGCCTTCTGGACATTCCAAGTCCATATCAGGCACGTCAATATCCATTTGAGGACCTTCAATATCAATTTGAGGCCCCTTAACGTCAATGCTGGGTCCTTTCAAATCACCTTCTATCTTTGGAACAGAGATATCCACATCTCCTTTGAGTTTAGATGCCTTCAAACCTAGGTCCACATCTGGCATGGAGACTTTGGGTGTCTGAATATTTAGCTCAGGCAGTTTAAACTTTGGACCTTTCACTTTACCTTCTGGCCCTTCAATGTCTAAACTTGGGATATCAATGTTCACTTTGGGACCAGAAATACCCACATCCCCTTTTGGAAATGTTATATCCATGTCTGGTCCCTCCCCTTTCAGCCCAGGTACACCAAATTTAGGCATTTTCAGTTTAGGCATTTTCAGTTTACCATCTGGGCCGTGAATATCCACATCTGGTGCATCAATATCCACTTTGGGGCCTTTAATGTCAATTCCAGGAGCTTTCAATTCTCCTTCCAGCTTTGGAACAGAAACATCCACATCTCCCTTCAGTTTAGGGCCCTTCAGATTCAAGTCAATGTCTGGCATGGAGATTTTAGGGGTCTTGATGTGCATTTCAGGCATCTTAAATTTGGGACCTTTCAGGTGTCCTTCAGGCCCTTCAATATTCAAACCTGGAGCATCAATATCTATCTTGGGACCAGAAATATCCACCTCTCCCTTTGGAAGTGCTATATCCACATCTGGTCCCTCCCCTTTCAGCCCAGGTACACCAAATTTAGGCATTTTCAGTTTAGGCATTTTGAGTTTACCGTCTGGGCCATGAATATCCACTACTGGTGCATCAATGTCAACTTTGGGGCCTTTAATATCAAATTCAGGACCTTTCAAATCACCTTGTATCTTCGGAACAGCAACATCCACATCTCCTTTCAGTTTAGGACCTTTCAAGTGTAAATCAACATCTGGCATAGAGATTTTGGGTGCCTTGATGTGCATTTCAGGCATCTTAAATTTGGGATTTTTCAGTTTTCCTTCTGGCCCTTCAAAATCCAAATCAGGAGCATCAAAGCCTACTTTTGGACCTGAGAGATCAATCTCCCCTTTCGGAAGGCTTACATCCACGTCTGGTCCCTCCCCTTTGAATCCAGGCATTCCAAACTTGGGCATTTTGAATTTGGGCATTTTGAATTTACCTTCTGGGCCATGAATATCCACATCTGGCGCATCAATGTCCACTTTAGGACCTTTAATGTCAATTCCAGGAGCTTTCAACTCCCCTTCCAGCTTTGGCACTGAAACATCCACATCTCCTTTCAGCTTAGGACCCTTCAGATTCAAGTCAATGTCTGGCATGGAGATTTTTGGTGTCTTGATGTGCATTTCAGGCATCTTAAATTTGGGACCTTTTAGTTCTCCCTTGGGTCCTTCGACGTCCAAACCTGGAGCATCAATTTGTACCTTCGGACCAGAAATATCCAGCTCCCCCTTTGGAAGTGTTACATCCACGTCTGGTCCCTCTCCTTTCAGCCCAGGCACGCTGAATTTTGGCATTTTTAATTTAGGCATTTTCAGTTTACCATCCGGGCCGTGAATATCTACATCTGGTGCATCAATGTCCACTTTAGGACCTTTAATGTCAATTCCAGGAGCTTTCAACTCCCCTTCCAGCTTTGGCACTGAAACATCCACATCTCCTTTCAGCTTAGGACCCTTCAGATTCAGGTCGATGTCTGGCATGGAGATTTTTGGTGTCTTGATGTGCATTTCAGGCATCTTAAATTTGGGACCTTTCAGGTGTCCTTCTGGCCCTTTGATGTCAATGTCAGGAGCATCTATATCTAGCTTGGGGCCTTTTATGTCAATCTGAGGTCCCTTCAAGTCACCTCCTATTTGTGGGATGGAAACATCCATGTCTCCCTTCACTTTAGGCCCTTTCAGATTCACGTCCACATCTGGCATGGATACTTTTGATGGTGACATTTTCCAAGAAGGCATTGAGAACTTGGGCCCTTTCAACTGACCTTCAGGACTTTCAAGGTCAATGCCAGGAGCTTCAATGTCTAGTTTGGGGCCTTTAATGTCCACAGCGGGTCCTTTCAGATCCCCTTCGATCCTTGGCCCTGAAATACCAACATCTCCCTTCAGCTTGGGGGCTTTTAGATTCATGTCCACATCTGGCATGGAGATTTTTGGTGTCTTGATGTGCATTTCAGGCATCTTAAATTTGGGACCTTTTAGTTCTCCCTTGGGTCCTTCAATGTCCAAACCTGGAGCTTCAATTTGTACCTTCGGACCGGAAATATCCAGCTCCCCCTTTGGAAGTGTTACATCCACGTCTGGTCCCTCCCCTTTCAGCCCAGGCACGCTGAATTTTGGCATTTTCAGTTTAGGCATTTTCAGTTTACCATCTGGGCCGTGAATATCCACATCTGGTGCATCAATGTCCACTTTAGGACCTTTAATGTCAATTCCAGGAGCTTTCAACTCCCCTTCCAGCTTTGGCACTGAAACATCCACATCTCCTTTCAGCTTAGGACCCTTCAGATTCAAGTCGATGTCTGGCATGGAGATTTTTGGTGTCTTGATGTGCATTTCTGGCATCTTAAATTTGGGACCTTTCAGGTGTCCTTCTGGCCCTTTGATGTCCATACCTGGAGCATCAATTTGTACCTTCGGACCGGAAATATCCAGCTCCCCCTTTGGAAGTGTTACATCCACATCTGGTCCCTCCCCTTTCAGCCCAGGCATGCTGAATTTTGGCATTTTTGGTTTAGGCATTTTGAGTTTACCATCTGGGCCATGAATATCTACATCTGGTGCATCAATGTCCACTTTAGGACCTTTAATGTCAATTCCAGGAGCTTTCAACTCCCCTTCCAGTTTTGGCACTGAAACATCCACATCTCCTTTCAGCTTAGGACCCTTCAGATTCAAGTCGATGTCTGGCATGGAGATTTTAGGGGTCTTGATGTGCATTTCAGGCATCTTAAATTTGGGACCTTTCAGGTGTCCTTCTGGCCCTTTGATGTCAATGTCAGGAGCATCTATATCTAGTTTGGGGCCTTTTATGTCAATCTGAGGTCCCTTCAAGTCACCTCCTATTTGTGGGACGGAAATATCCATGTCTCCCTTCACTTTAGGCCCTTTCAGATTCACATCCACATCTGGCATGGATACTTTTGATGGTGACATTTTCCAAGAAGGCATTGAGAACTTGGGCCCTTTCAACTGACCTTCAGGACTTTCAAGGTCAATGCCAGGAGCTTCAATGTCTAGTTTGGGGCCTTTAATGTCCACAATGGGTCCTTTCAGATCCCCTTCGATCCTTGGCCCTGAAATACCCACATCTCCCTTCAGGCTAGGGCTTTTCAGACTCAGGTCCACATCTGACATAGAAATTTTTGGTGTCTGACTTATTAATTCAGGCTTCCTAAATTTGGGGACTTTCCATTCTCCTCTAGTGTCTATATCTGGTGTGCTGATGTCTACCTTGGGGCCTGCAATAGTAATCTCCCCCTTAGGAAGCGTCACACCCACACCAGGGCCTTCCCCTTTGAAGCCTGATGCAGTAAATTTAGGAAATTTCATTGAGGGCAATTTTATTTTTCCTTCACCACTTTGAATATCAACATCAGGAGCCGCAAGATCAATCTTGGGACCCTTGACACCAACTCTGGGACCTTCTAGTGTTGGAGAGGACACTTCCACCACTCCCTTCAACTGAGGTCCTTTGAGAGCCACACCCACATGTGGCTTTGCAATGTTAGCACCTTCCCCTGAAGGCACTGTACATTTCAGTTTTTCCTTTGGATCTTCCATATGAACAGATGGAGTTGTGATATCCAGGTGAGGAGCCTGTATCTTTGGCACAGAAATGTCTACACCTGCCTGTGGTGCTCGAACATTAGTATCAGAAGCTGAAGGTGAGAAGCCAAATTTAGGCATCTTCATTACAGGCATTTTTATTTTTCCTGGGCTTTCAATGTTAATTTCTGGAGCTTTAATGTCCTGCATATCACATTCGATGCTCGAAAGAGGAATGTCCACCCTTGGAGCTTTGATATCACCTTGAATCTTAGGGCCAGAAATATCAACTGAAGGAGCCTTGATTTTTGAAAATGATACATCAACTTTGGGACCTTCTGTATCACTTCTTATCTTGGAGCCTGAAATATCAAATTGCGGCAGTTTGCCTCCAGGAACTTCAGTTTTAACCTCGATGCCTGAAACACCCATTTTTCCATTTAGTTTAGGGCCAGTAATGTGAATATTTGCATCCAGGTTTCCCCTCTGTCCATTTGCATCGATTCTGGGCAAGCTGCCCTCTGGGCTTGTGACTCTAGTGCCTGAAGAATTAACCGATTTGACAACGTCCACACCTGGAACTTGAATTTCTGCTGGCTTAAAGTCTGTTTGGGTTCTCGAGTGAACGCCTGTGACTTGAGGTCCTGAGACATTTATCTCAGTGCCCATCTTGGGCTCTCTCATGTGCACGTCAGGGGCACCAAAGTCCAACCTTTTGGTGGATGATTCGACAGTTGGTCCAGAATATGAGATGCCACTAGGTCTACCTCTGATCCCCATACTGGAGTCTGTTTTCCCAGACAAATCCACCTGTGGTATTTTGATCACGGTTTTTCCAGGTCCTTTTTCAATTTCTGATGTTGTTATATGGGTGACTTGATGGCTTGGAATCTTAACTTTAAATTCTGGGCTGCTGATGTCAATCTCTCTTGCTCCCTCGTGTCCAGTGACATCTACGGTATAAGCTGTGACCTTTTTGGTGACGGTAATGGTTCTGCTTTCTGTGTGTTCAGCTTCTGCTGCATCTTCCGACTTCAGACGTGGTTTAATTTTCGTTGTGTATATTCTCCTGTACTCTTCATCATCCCCACTCTGGAAATAAGAGACATTGGTTAACACCAGTGTGTCGTAAGGAGAGATTTGAAGAAGAAGAGGGAGATTGGCTAGTGCTGCAGTAAAGTAACGTGTGTAATAATCACTGGCCTTGACTCTCTCCTGAAGGGCTGCAATTTGCATCTCCTTCCTTCAGGGGGGCTGCTATGACAGAAGATCAAGTCACCCTGGGCCCTGCTGCTCTTTTCTATGAGCAGCTGTACATTCATAGGAGCTGCTGCCCAACAGAGATGCTGACTCAGCATACCTGGCCTGTCCCCATCCCTGACTATCTCTGCAGTGTCTGACTCCAGGCTCTCATCTTTCTGCATTACCCTCTCTGGCCTGGAGGATTTCCTGACATAAGGAATGGCAGCCAGAGTTCTGAAGTGGAATAAATCTGCTCCGGTCTCCACATGGAGCAGTTTGCAGGAATGCTTGGGCTGCTTTCCCTCCCCCATAGGGTGACCAGATGTCCCAATTTTATAGGGACAGTCCCGATTTTGGGGTCTTTTTCTTATATAGGCTCCTATTACCCCCCATCCCCGTTCCGATTTTTCATACTTGCTGTCTGGTCACCCTACTCCCCCGGGAGCTTGCATCACTCCCTCACTCACCAGAACAACTTCTGGGCTCCTGGGTGAGAACACATCGTGTGACCATGACTGTCCCGGCAATGGAGACTTGTCCCCCTTTCGCTGCAGCCGCAGCCCCACCGTGTGGTGGCCCATGCTGTTCAGCAGCTGTGTGACCTCTCCGGACTGCAGGTTGTCGAAATAGATGGTGGCGCTCACAATCTGATCCCCTACAGGCACAGAGAGAAGAGAGTGAAGCCAAGCTGATGGCACTGGCAATCCAGGGCCCAAGCAATAAACAAATCTCGCTCAGTTACACACAGGGCTGATTAAAATAATCAAAAGCCTCTTCGTTAGCATTGCAGCCTAAGAAGGGGCAACTTTGCCAAATGCTTTCCAGCACTCAGCTCATGGCTGCGATCTGCTGGCAGGAACCTAGAGGGGTTAATCTGGAAGGTCTTGCTGCCCCCGTATTGCTGATCCCCTGTTTCATTCCCAGGGTGGCTGGAGGAAAGACACACACCCCTGTTACCACACATGGCTCCCCCTTGCCCCCCACAGCACCACATGGAGCCATCAGTGACTGAACCCCGCCTCCAGGCATAGCGAGTCAGTGAGACAGCTCTGCAGCAAGAAAGGAGAATGTTAGCACCTTGGAGCAGGCCCCAAACACGCTGTGGAGGCAGCACTGTCCAATGGGTAAAGCACTAGACAGGACCCCTGGGAGAGAACAGTGGGGTCTAGTGGGTTAGAGCAAGGGGCATTGGGAGCCAGGACTCCTAGGTTCTATTCCCAGCTCTGGGAGGGCAGTAGGATCTAGTCAGTTTGAGCAGGGGCTGTGGGAAGTCAGGACTCCTGGGTTCTATCCCTGGCTCTAGGAGGACTGTGGGGTCTGGTGGGTTAGAGCAAGGAGTCCTGGGAACCAGGACTCCTAGGTTCTATTCCCACCTCTGGCACTGTCCCTTCCCACCCTCGGTACCTCTGTTTCCCCTTCCACCCTGTATAGGATGACCAGCTGTCCTGATTTTATAGGGACAGTCCCGATATTTGGGGCTTTTTTTTATATGGGCTCCTATTACCCTCCACCCCATCCCAATTTTTCACACTTGCTATCTGGTCACCCTAACCCTGTGTCTGTTTAGACTGTGAGTTCACTGGGGCAGGGCCTGTCTCCCACTGTGTATCTGTGCAGCACACAGGGGCCTCTAGATGCTACCCTAATGCCCATAATATATGGGCTGTGCTGCCAGCACAGCACAGGAAGGAGAGAGAAGCTGAGTGGCAGGAAAAGCCCCACCCCAGGGAAGAGGCAAACAGACAGGGCAAGATGGACAGAGGCCTCTCCATCAGCAAAGAATCAGGACAAGGAGCCCCAAGCAGGGGGGCCAGGGGCCTTAAAGCCACAGAAGCAGCATCAGAGAGAATTATGATAAAAGGGTTGCAAAGGAACAAGGGAAGCGGAGCCAGAATTTCCCATAATCCTCATTCTCTCCCCAAAGTGATAAACCAGCACAACCCCACCACCAGCCTCTCACAACAACACGTGTTGTTTCCGGGCTGGTGCGCTGCACTCACCTTCCTTCACAGTTCTGGCAGCAGGGGAAGTCTGCACCACCTGCTTCACGAAGACCCCATCTTCCGTCTGGTCAATGGTGATTCCGTGAGAGCCGCTTCCTTTCCAGTTGGGGAGCAGGATCTCCCGTGTTTCCTCCTCTTCCTTCTCCATCTAAATGAAACAAAACTAGAACTGAGTTAAAAAAAGAACAAGTTAAGTTTATGGAGGATAGGCCCATCAATGGCTATTAGCCAGGATCAGGGGTACCCATACTCTGGGTATCCCTAACCCTCTGAGTGCCAAATACTAGGACTGGACAACAGGGGATGGATCACTTGATAATTGCCCTGTTCTGTTCATTCCCTTTGAAGCATCTGGCATTGGCCACTATCAGAAGACAGGAAATGGGACTAGATGGACCATTGGTCTGACCCAGTATGGCCGTTCTTACGTTCTTAAAACAACATGGACAGAAAAGTTTACAGGCCAAAGCTATAATCTTTGGGCCCAGTTCCGTCTTCAGTTACTGGAGTGCAGCCCCACTGAACTCCAGGAGTCAAAGCAAGGGGGCTAGACCAGGGCCGCCCAGAGGATTCCGGGGGCCCGGGGTCTTCGGCGGCGGGGGGCCCTTCCGTTCCGGGACCCGCCGCCAAAGTGCCCCGAAGACCCGCGGCGGGAGCCCCCCGCCACCGAATTACCGCCGAAGCGGGACCCGCCGCCGAAGCGCAGCCCGGTCTTCGGTGGTAATTCGGTGGCGGGGGGGGTCCCCGCCGCGGGCCTTCGGGCACTTTGGCGCGGGTCCTGAACAGAAGGGGCCTCCCGCCGCCGAAGACCGGGCTGGGCTGCGCTTCGGCGGCGGCGGCGGCGGCGGGTCCGCTCCCCCCCGCCCCCAGCCCCTTACCCGAGCGCGTCTCCGGCGAGGCCTGAGCTCCCTCCCGCACAGAGCCGCGTGGTGAGGGGGCGGGGCTGTGAGCTCCACGCCGAGCACAGCGCTCAGCCCAGAGCTCCCTGCCCCGCCCCCTCACCACGCGGCTCGGATCGGGGCGGGGCTCAGGGGCTCAGCCGGAGACTCGGCGTGCTCCAGGAGAGGGGCGGAGGCGGGAGCCTCCGCTCTTCTCTTGGGGGCCCCTGCGGAGCCCGGGGCCCAGGGCAAATTGCCCCCTTTGCCCCCCCCTCTGGGCGGCCCTGGGCTAGACCAGAGCAGTCTCAGGCCTTTGTGTTTATCTCTATAGTTTAGCTTTGGAAGTTGACAGTCTGGATGGACATGGGCTGGGCACAGTCTCAATGCCCCTAAACCACAAAGCATAAATTGCAGAGGTGAGTCATCCCTATGCAGAGAGCTTGGACGATGGGGATGTAAGTGCTTGCACAGGCTTAGTGCTGGCCTTCTGCACTGGCTGGATTTCACCCCGCACGGATATTGTGGGAGGTGTAGCAGAGAGAGCAAGAATCAAGCATGTTTTATTGTTTCAGGGATGAATGGACCGATCCTGTTTGACTGACCTTGTTGGGACTTTGGTCCTGGCTGGAACCGCCCCAGGAATTCCTCTCTTCACTTGCTGACCTTCGGTATCAACTTCCCAGCCTAGCAGAAAATTCAAAGAGTTCTTAATAAACCACCTGTTTGTATGTTTTTTACATTTAGCTTTTTCTGGTCCATTCTGGGATGAGCCAGTAAGACAGTTGTAGGATCTAACAAAAAAAGACACTGGTATCTGAACTACTCGTGCTGTTACAGAAAACAATCCAACATAGAAGACACTGAGGTTTAATTGCTTCAATGGGGAACGATTTGAAAAGCTGTACATAAGAGCTAAATAGCATTGTTTAAAATTGGTAATGTTCATAAAGTGAAAATAAACTTTGAGAGGGAAATCCTGGCCCCACTGAAATCAATGGGAGTTTTGCCTTTGACTTTAATGGATTTCATCCTAAAAGAACACTGAGGTGTTTAAAAAAAAAAAAGAAAGGAGAGATGCAAAGCCAGGAGATATGCATCACGGTGAAACTTTAAACAAACCCCAACACGTGGACAGGCAGAAAATACAAAGTTAAGGTTTTCTGGAGGCTTTAACTCTGCCCACAGAACCTCACCCCAAATTCCTGAGACCAGCCCCTGCCTGCATGCCATGCATTTGTGCACCACGCTGCAGCCAGAGCTTCCCAGCACAGAGTGCACTATGTGAAGAATGGCACATGTCAGAGAACGTGAGAGCCCGGGTGGGGAGCAGGGATTGTGGTGCATGGCCAGCACCAAGGAGCTCAGTAAAAGAAAAGGTTTCTTTGAATGAATTGTTCCTAATCAGGGCATTGGGAATAGCTGGACACCCCCACCACCATGGTCTACAAAACCACTCTTTGGTCAGAGCTTTGCTGAGCAGGAAGGGGTTAAATAGGGGCGAGGAAAGAGACCTGATGTACCAAGTGGGGGGGGGGGCGGTGTTGGCTTGGGCCCGGCTGCCCATGGGATTGTCACCACCAGGGGGCGCTGTGCCTTTGCTAATTCTGCCTGGCTGGTGTTTGTCGGCAACACCCACGCGAGCTGCCCCACCTTTCCTCTTCTCCAGCTAGCAAGGCAAAGAAACTTTCCCGTTTCCAGCAAGCACAGGTCCCAGGCTGGAAGCACTACAGGGGACCCAAGCCTGAGGGACTGAGCGCTCAATGCTGCGTCAGCTCTTGCACAATCAAAGGCGTCTGAATTCAGGAGCCAAAATTGCAACCAGAAGCACAACACAATGAAGGGAATGTGCCCCGGAGTGGGGTGCAACCTACAGACCACAGCCCCCAGCCCCCTCTGGCATTAAAATCTATGAGCGGTTGCTGCAGAGCTCAGAAATCAATGGAAGCAACCATGAAGCCGGAGATCTGGTGCTCAGGGCTGCCTGGGGAGCATGCAAGGCTAAAGTGGGGACTTCCCACCAGGAGAGCTGCCAAGATGCAAATCTAAAGGAGATTGTGGAATTGAGTAAGCCAAAGGCAGCCCAGACGTTTCGCTTAGAATCCGAAGAGAGGCAATAATGTTAATAACAATGCGAAGGGAGATCAGCTACCACAGAATCTGCTCTCAGATCCATGATGTTGGGCGCTGCTATGTCCTGCCCCCAACCACCTGTCCCAGCGTTCAGCCCCCCTGGGACACTGCACTCCTCCCTCCCCTTGAACTCCGCTGGAGAGGCCAAGGCTCAGCATCTCTCCAGCTCAGAGCCCTAGATACCACGGGCCGGATGCACCAGTCCCCTGTTGCCATCTGCAGGGCTGGTAGAACTTTGCATTGGTGGAAACCACTGCCCAAGCTGCAAAGAAGTGGGTCCAAAGTGTTTCCTTGTAAGTCCACAGCTCCTAAATAGCCACCAATGGGAGTCAGTCTGTGTCGCCAAGGCACAGAGCTGTCTGGGGATTAACCTGCATCTGTGCTTAAAACAAAACCCACCATCCTGAAGACCACAGATCTGAACATGGAGTGTTCAAAAACATCACTCGGGAAAGGAATAGCAGCAGCTGTGCAACACGTTGTCAGATGTAACCCTGATTGCCCCTCTCCTTTATCTGCCACACCACCCTTGCCAGCCAGGGGCACTGGCCAGCTGGGTCTGGGAGCATCACAGGTAATATTCAGAGCCACTGGACAGCTTTCTAAAGGCAACTGCTTAAACCTGAGCCCCTCCCAGCTCCCCAGACCAGTCCCTAGGTCTCCAGTCCAGATGTACTGCCAATGCACTCCCCAAGCCAGGAGAAGGGCAGCCCAGGGCAGGGGGAACAGTGGCACCACTCGCCATTCCAGCATTTACACATTTTAAAACAATAATTTAAAGAAAAGTTAATGGGATGTTGTCAGGCAGGTTAGACCCACACTGGATCCACCTCCCTGGCTTAAAACTCAAACTAGGTGAGTCCTCCACTATCTCAAACACCTGGGGAGGTGGGTTGTCTTTGCAAATCCATAGCCTTGTTGCAGGAAAATAGTAAATAAAAAAAAATTTAGTGGGTCACACACAATTTATGTGTCAGGCTCCCTTTGTAACAAGAATGGCACTCACCCACACACACCTGTGCACTGGCAAGGTGTGTGCACACCCACCCGTGCCTCCATCGCTATACGTCATCCCGTTCAGTCACCCTTCCGCTGTGCAGCACCTTACTCTGGGGCAGCTGCATGGCTGTTCACAGGCTATGCTGCTCTGCACCGTATGGTGCTCAGATCTGGTACAAGCTTCCTACTGGAGTTCTGACCACGCAGCAAAGCATCCGCCCGGGAGCCCTGCTGAAATGCAAACCAGTCTGCTCTGGGAGGAGCCATGGAGCCAGTGTCTGTTCTCAGGATCATGCTGTAAATTGGAGTCACCTGCACCATTCCCCCTTCCCTCCAGAGCCCAAAGGTGACAGGAAAAAACTATGGCTGGTCAGGCCTGGCACATTGGCTGGTCCCTGGCCATGTATGAGATGGTGCTCTAGCCCAGTGCTTCTCAAAGCCAGGCCGCTGCTTGTTCAGGGAAAGCCCCTGGCGGGCCAGGCCGGTTTGTTTACCTGCCGCGTCCGCAGGTTCGGCTGATCGCGGCTCCCACTGGCCGTGGTTCGCCACTCGAGGCCAATGGGGGCTGCGGGAAGCAGCATGGGCCGAGGGATGTGCTGGCCACCCTTCCCGCAGCCCCCATTGGCCTGGAGCAGCGAACCACGGCCAGTGGGAGCCACAATCGGCTAAACCTGCGGACGTGGCCGGTAAACAAACCGGCCCGGCCCGCCCCGCCAGGGGCTTTCCCTGAACAAGCAACGGACCGGCTTTGAGAAGCACTGGGCTAGAGCCCCAGAAAGGCTCTCACTAAGCAGCCTGGTGGCTCTGCTGTCCTGCAGGTTCATGCAGGGTGCCCGGATCCGAGAGGCGATGTCTGCGCTGCACAGGGTCACACAGGCTGGAACCACTCAACTTGTTTGGTTTCTGAGTAATTTGGAAAACTGCAATGAAGTGGAGAACAAACTGGTTTGTTCCTCTCAGGTGGCTCAGGAGAGAGGCCTGTGGGGTGGGTGCGGAAGCCTCCGAAGTGACTCAGCATGCACCAGGGCTGCTATGAATGGAGGGAGAGGCCAGAAGTCTCAGCCAGCTCTCTTGGGCCTTTCGGTCCCACATGCCATCCTGCACAGGGCCCAAAGTCCAGCCCATCTGAGATCAAAGCAGGGAAAGAATCGCACAGCCGGCTTGTTCTGCCCACTTGGAGGAAAGGCCCCAAAGCACTGTGTGCCTAACCCTCCTCTCTCCCCCACCACACGCTACCTCCCAGCCCCACCCCACAGCTGCTGTCTTCCCCTCCCTGTAGGCCGTGCCCCTGCACTCCACTCTGCGGGGTGATCTCCCAGCATTACACTAAGCCTGGTGCTGCAGCACTGGGAGCCCTTAGGGGGCAGGGCACCTCCACATCATGGCAACTCATCCTGCCCATGGCAGCTATAGACAAAATGGCAGGGGAAAGGCTGGGGTTCCTGTGCCCCCAGCAGGGCTCACAGGAGATTTCCCCGGGGAGCCTGGTGTGAAGAAGGCCTTAGGCCATGGTAATACTTGTAGCACCAACACCTGAGAGTTCACAGCCCTATTCACCATGAAACAAGCTGTGGAGGAGTATCCAACTCCCACTACATGTCAGCTCCACCACAGACCTGGCAAAGGCCAAGCTGCAAGAGGGGAAGGTTTCCAGTGAGCACAAGAGCGCTTGCCCCTCCAGCCTGGCAAGGGAAAACCCCGCAGGCATCCTGCACAGCAATGCCAGCCATGTAGTCACCAAGCTGCTGGTGCTATTCTCAGGTTCACCACGTGTTTCAGCTCTCGATATTTTTAGATGCATCTGCCCTGCACACAGGCCTTTCGCCGGGCACATTCATACTCCACGAGGAGAGCATTATTCCTCCCCTAGGTGAACGGTATGCACAGCAGCTGTGAAACAAAACCTCCCTCCCGAGGCTTGCTGGGGCTTTGCAAAGGTACAGTCTCTGTCTCTCCAGCTGCAGCTCCCCTACCCAGGCGGACACACCTGGGCATGCTGCAGCCCCTCTGCCTCACAGAAAAGGTGACAAAGGCTCAGCGCCTAACCCAGCCCTGCCTCCCTTGGCAGACATTTCAGCTCCTCCTTCCACAAGTCCCAACCCCTGGAGAACCTCGCAAGCGACTGTCTTTATTTCCACACAGGGCTGTGAATGTTCAGATTCCAAAGAAACCCCCAGTGTCCCATCCTCCGGGGACAGGCAGCAGCCAGGCAGCTGGGGTGCTGAGCCCATTGCCTATCATGCTGACCCACCCCGTTTCCTTGTGTTCCCCTCTTGGTCTGTCTGCATCCACCACTCGGCCCCTGTCTTATACTTAGGGCGTGAGCTCTCGGGGGCAGGGACCGTTCTTTTGGTCTGTGTTTGTCCAGCAGCTAGCACAGTGGGGCCCTGGCCCCTGACTAGGGCTCCAAGGTGCCTCCACAATACACATCCTACAGAAGAAACCTCCAGCAACGGGAGGCTAAAGGCAGGAAAATGCTTCAGCGACTACGTGTCTGTTTTAGCCTCCAACTTCAAGCAGAGAGAAAACTGGCTGCGAAGGGATTGTGATCCCTTGTCCCCAGGGAAAGGGTCTCTGCCCCAACAGCCAGGCACAGGGACAGCAGGACAGCTGGAGTTCTTGGTGGCTCCCAGTTAGGGCCAGGAAGGTCCCTGAGGATTCCTTCTGTACGGCAAAGGACGGGCCTGAAGCACAGGGCTCCTCGCCTCTAGATTCTAAAGTGGCCAGAACAGAACTTGAAAGGCAGGAGCAGGGGACTAATCCTGGTGTCTCCTGGTATCGATTCCAAGAGGGAGAAGCAGAGGCAGGGAGAAAAGCTAGGAAGCTCTGGGCCTAGGGAGACTAACCTGTCATCCCTGCTGTGGCATCACAGCCCAGACCATGGAAGAAGCTGGGACCTTCCTGCAGGACTTGATGGCCCAGGCAGCCCCAAGTTGGGATGGGTGGCACCCCCGACCCAGGACCTTATTCCTCCCCGCATTGCAGAGCTGGGTCTGAGATGGCTCGGAGTGTACAGACTGCATGGTCCCACTCTGGGCTCACCCAGTGGCACGCACACGAGACTTAGCCCAGCCCGGCCTCATCACTTCTCTGTTCTTGCACTCAGGTGTCTGCTCAAGGGCCAGTTCCACTCCAGGTCACGGCCGCCTTCACTCCTCCCCCATCTCCAGGCGTTTGGAAAGAGGGAGCAGCTTGTGGCTGAGCTGCTGTGCAGCACGGCTGTGCGTGCCCAGACAGCTGCCCCACCCTCCCCCAGAGGCAGCTGCATTTCCCAGCTGGGTGACATGATCCCTCTGCGTCGGTTTGCTACATGTGCAAAGAGCTGGTGTCACAGCTGGCTGATGGCAAACCAGAGAGGCTGCTGCCAGGCCCACATAATCCCTGCTTCGGGGGTTTCCTCCAGACTTCAGTCTTAATGTCCTCTCCTCAGCACCTCCATGGGCTGAAACCCTGCCTGCTGCATAGCCAAGTCATTACACCAGTTCGCTCCAAACATACTGAAATAATCATCCCCAGGCCTCAAGAAAGAGGAGAGCTGCACACTGCTCCCAGACCAGGGGATAATCTATGATCCCAGGCCACCGGTCAGCACCTCCAGCCTCCAATCTGCAATTGGGAAGGGTCCCGGGCAGCCACCTCCAGAGCTCCAGCTGCCATCACCATCCAAACCATCTCCAGGAGAGGGAGGACTGAGACCGGAGGCAGACCAGAGGCAGTTAGGTGTCTAGCACACACAGAGCATGGGGAAGGCACATGGCAGCAAGAGCACTAATCCCCTTAGGCCCACTGGACGCTGTCAGTTACTGTTGTGTGCACAGAGACGATGGGCTGACACAATCCCAAACTTCCACTCAGGACACAAAGGGAAGATCTGCTGAGCGAAGCTGGGGCTGCAGTGGCAGCTAATCTCGGAAAATCCATGGCCAGCACACAATCAGCCAGGTGACCTTTGCCAGCCTCGGTGGAGACCGAGCAGAGATTTCACAGGGTGAGTGAGGCAGACTCCAAGTTCAGCACCAAGCCACAAATGCATCCCCTCTGCTCCAGCACAGCACCCGGGAACCTCCAGCCCCCAGACATGACTGCATCTCCTCTGCTCCAGCACAGCACCTGAGAACCTCCTGTGCCAAGCCATGGCAGCATCCCTTCTGTCGTGGCACACACACATATGGCAGCATCCCCTCCGTCATGGTGCACACACATTGTTAAACCACGTTCTATACAGTTTGAGATCTTTAGAACAAGGATCTGTGGTTTTCACTCTTCCTGTGCTCATGCCTTGAATGCCAAAGCCTCCATGCTACCCCCCTGTGCAGGAGGACATGTGTTGGGCTATCCACATAAGTGCCAGGCAGCTAACAACCAAACACTGGGCACTGCACACACCCAGCATCCAACCACCCACCCCGGTAGCTCCCACTCTGCAGCCTCTCGGCTGAAGAAAAATAAAGGCTTAAAAACTCACTTGGGGAGATTCCTGCTCCCCCACGTCCTCTCATGCAGCCCCTTCAGGCTGAGTCTCTGCCAGCGCTGCCAGGGCTCAGGGGGAATTGCTGGTCCCTCAGCCAACTGAACCTACAGGCTCTGCAGGGCAAGGGGTGCGACACGACGTGGCCGCCCTAAGCAAGGAAACTCGTGCTGTGGTGGCGGCAGGTGGCCAGCTACCTTCCCAGGCTCCTGTGAGCAAGGCCGGCTGCAGTAACACAGCCTGTGCTAGAATGCTGCCCCACGGCACCGCCAGCCCAGACACCCAGGGTCCTGTTCTGGACACCCTTCCCCCACAGTCTGTTTGATCTGTGGGGACTGGCATTAGCCCAGCTCAGGATGCCACTCCCTCTGGCACAGCCGCTCTGCTTCATACCAGCTTAATTGTACATGGCAGCAAACACAGATAAATGGCTCCTGCAGCCGCTGCAGCCAGTTCTCAGGAGATTCTCCATCCATCTCCTCCCCAGAGTGTTCCTCCAGCTACATCATGGGTGGTCACATCCCATCACACCCATGCACTGGGGTGCACATGTGGGCACACACTCACACATGCATGCACGCACTCATCCCCAGACAGGTGCATGCACACGCACAGACAGATGTACCTGTGCACACCCACACAGACCGAGGGACGCGTGCATACACACCCAGAAATAGCTGTACACATGTGCACACACAGACAGATGTACGTGCATGCACACCCCCAGAGACAGAAGTATGCACCCACCCACAGATGCACAGACACATATACAGTGAGGTGTACACGCATGCACACACACAGATGTACACATGTGCGCACACACCCACATGTGCACAATCAGACCGATGCACAAACAGAGATGAGCACAAGAAAGAAAATAAAGAACGAGTCCAGGAATGAGGAGACAGACAGGACAAGAAGGGCAAAGGGGGGTGCTGGAGGGCGCTGGAGACGCTGTTCTGGTGTCAAGGAAGGAGCCAGGGATGACATGCCCCATATGCAGGGCCGCCCAGAGGATTCAGGGGGCCTGGGGCAAAGACGGGGAGCGGACGTATAAAAAAGGCGCCACCCGCTGCGGCGCTTGTACTCACCGGGCGGCGCTCCAAGTCTGCAGCGGCGGGTCCTTCACTCGCTCCACGTCTTCAGCAGCACTGAAGGACCCGCCGCTGAAGTGCCGCCGAAGGAGCAAGTGAAGGGCCCGCCACCGAAGTGCCACCGAAAGACCTGGACCACCACCAGGTGAGTAGCCAGGGAAGGGATTCTCGGCCAGGGCTCGCAGGGCCCCCATGGGGCCCAGGGCAAATTGCCCCACTTGCCCCCCCGTGGGCGGCCCTGCCCATATGGCAGCAAGCAGAGGTGGGAGCACCCACCATTGCCCACCAGTGACACATTTCTAGCTCTGTTGCCCACCGAGGTTGGCAGGCTATTGTGGGGTCCGCTCCTGCCCAACCGCTCCATGGTGCATGCGAAAGTCCTTCTGTGCTCTTTGCCCAGCACCCTGCAGATTTCACACATCCGTCTTCGGGTGTGACTGCGAGTGGCGCTGGGCCGAGAACAATGTGCCGCTTTGCTCTCGGCTTGGGACTGGCCTCTGTGAACAAGTGGGCGCCTGTGTTCCCCAGGGACACGCTGCTCTTTCCAATTAGTGCCGAGAGTGAAAGTGGGGTGGGTTGTGCGGGAGGCAGAGCAGCAGTCCTCACCAGAGCCCTTGGAACAGCGCCACGTCCCTGGTGACTTGAATAACACCAGAAAGTCACATGACTGCCTTCGAAATCCAGTTACTGACCCAGCCCAGCACGTTGGCTCCAACCAAATCAGCATCTGGATCACGAGGCACCCTCTGATTTTCTCTCTATCACCATAGTGGCCCATCCATCCAGCCTCCTTACGTGCCCATCGAGCTCTTTATCCCCGTTACCCCCCTCCATCTATCCATCCATCCAGGCATCCCCACACATCGCGCTCTGTGGGTTTTAGTCTGCTGCCCATCACCCTCGTATCTGAGTACCTGCCACGTAAAATCAATAGTGGGCTTCATGGAGTCAGTGGAGAAGGGTGCGGAGCCTGGGCCTTGGAAGAAGTGGGCTCAAATCTCTGCGCCACAACAGACTTGCTGTGGGACCGTGGCCAAGTGGCTCTCCCTGGGCCTTGGTTCCCACCTGCCCAATGGGGATAACAGCAAGGGTGTGAGAGGATAAATAGAGTGTAGCCCAGATGCTACAGGGACAGGGGACAGGTAAGTCTCTAAGGGCACTTCTCTCTTTGGGGGTGGGGGGGAATATTCTGCCTAGTGTTGGTGGATTTTTCTGCATCTAAAGAGAATGGGGAAGTGAGGGCACAATGGAGGGGTCACAACAGGAGACCAGGCACTGGCTGTCAAAAGAGAAGGGATCCCCCTGGCAGCAGGAAAGACTCAGCGGGAGAGTCCACCCTGTGCACAAACATCAAGTGCATCATGCCAGCAGGCCTGTGCCAATGCACCCAGCTTCTTGTTGCACAGAGGGGCCCAGAGCACAGGTTGCTGGGGCAGGCTAATAGTTCTGGTGCCTGCAAGCAGGGCAGAGTCACTCTAAACAGCTGGCAGGGTGGGAATCAGGGGAGGATGCACTATCCGGAATTCCTACTCTCTGCTGGCCATAGAGAGTGACTACTGGCCAAGGCCTTTCTGGGCCTCACTTACCCCTTGCCTCTTGGTTACTTTCCTCCTGACCTAGGAACCAGGAGCCAGAGACAGCTGGGAATGGAGAGGGTGCTGAGCCAGCCCAAGGGTTAACACATGACTGGTTCCCCATGCATACAAATGAGAAAGAGTTTCCACGCAAGCCCCGATACACCTCCCACCCCACCACAAACCCCCCACGCACACCCCCACATACACACACCCCAAACCCCTACACACACACACAACCCTCCCCCCACACACACCCAAAAAACCCCACACCGCCACATACACACACCCCAACCCTCCCACACACACCCCAAACCCCCCCACGCACACACACCCCAAATCCCTGCACACACCCTGAATCGTTAGTAACACACACTATAAATCCTTACACACACCACCACCACTAGGCTCCACAAATGCACACACCTCCAAACCCACTCCCCCCTCAACACCACTACCAACTCCCCACCCACAAACACCCACAACTCCCACTCCTCACACACACACACAACTGCGATAGTCATTTATATAAGAACTTAGACAAACTGACACACTCCCATGCTGTGGTGATAGGTGCCTAGGTAAGAACCTGGCTAGACCCATATACACACACACACACTTTGTTGCTCTCACTTGTTGCAGCTTGTCTCACGTTTTGATGGCAAGCTCTCCAGGGCAGGGAACAGGCCTTTATTTCATTTGTCTGTGTAACACCCTGTGAGTTTATGGGTGCTGCAGAAACCATAGTAATTGCTCCTGGGGCTGGCGCGTCCCACAGCACCTAGCTATTTACCTAACCATGTTACAACACTGGGGCAAGCCCATGCAGTGAGAGCAGTACAATACGAATATGAAGCAGCAAGGGAGCTGCAGCCTCTGCCTGTCACACCGGAGTTCCCAGAACCAGAGAGGGAGCAGGAGGTGATGAGAGAGGACACCTGGCTCCTCCTATGCCCCCTCGTGTGCTCCACCATGTTTCATCTATCTCTCACACTGGTAAGTCTGCTTGGAAGGGCCCCTGAATTACCTCTCACCGAGCCCTGTCCCCCATTTCCACGAGCTGTGAAAGCCAGGCAGCTTCCAGTCTGTCCCATGACATATTGTGCAGCCTGTGTGCCCATTGGGCAGCTCCCTGGTATTTCTTACCCGCCATAGAGCAGCCTGGGCACCCAGACCGCTGCCCTCAGAACAAAGAGTCCATCGTCCAGGGGCGCTGGAACAATTTGTATAGTGGGGGAGCTGAGAGCCACTAAACCCTGTGTATGATGGAAACCACTTCAAGCCAGGGGGAGCCCACCTAGTTCCAGCACCTATGCCATTGTCTAGCACAGGGGTGAGCAAACTACGACCCTTGGGCCACATCTGGCCCACCAGCCAATTTAATCCAGCCCTCGAGTTCCCGCTGGGGAGCAGGGTCTGGGGCTTGCCCCGCTCCTGTGCTCCAGCTGGGGAGCGGCGTTGGGGGACACTCTGCACACATGTGCCGCAGCTCCTGGAAGCAGTGGCATGTCCCCCTCCAGCTCCTACATTTAGGGGCAGCCAGGGGATTCCACGTTACCCTGTCTGCAGGTGCTGCCCCCGCAGCTCCCACTGGCCAGGAACCGCGGCCAATGGGAGCTGCAGGGGCGGCGCCTGCGGACAGGGCAGCACGCAGAGCCACCTGGTCATGCCTCCACATAGGAGCTGGAGTGGGGACATGGCCGCTGCTTCCAGGGGCTGCTTGAAGTAAGTGCCACCCGAAGCCTGCATCCCTGACCCACCCCATGCCCCAACCCCCTGCCCCAGCCCTGATCCCCCTCCCACCCTCCAAACCCCTCAGTCCCAGCCCAGAGCACCCTCCTACACTCCAAGGCCCTCATCCCCAGCTCCATCCCAGAGTCCGCACCCCAGACAGAGCCCTCACCTTCCCCACACCCTGCCCCAGCCCAGAGCCCCCACCCGTACCCGGATCTCCTAATTTCTGGCCCCACCCCAGAGTCTGAACCCCCAGCCAGAACTCTCACCCGCCTCCCCCATACCACTGCCCCAGCCCTGATCCCCCTCCCACCTTCCAAACCCCTCGATCCCAGCCTGAAGCACCCTCCTACACCCCAAGTTCCTCACCCCCAACCCCACCCCAAAGCCCGCACCTCCAGCCAGAGCCCTCACACACACTCCCGCACCCCAACCCCAATTTTGTGAGCATTCATGGCCTGTGATACAATTTCCATACCCAGATGTGGCCCTCGGGCCAAAAATTTTGCCCACCCCAGTCTAGCACATCTCCCCCTAACACACAATCCCGACCACCACGGCCTCACCTGGAGGGGTGGGGAAGATCCCTGTGAATGGACCAAAAAGGCCAGTTGTGTCATCCAGACAATTCCAACAAGCATCTAGACCAGGGGTGCGGGCTCCAGGAGTGAGGAGTTCAGGGTGTGGGAGGGGGCTCTGGGCTGGGGTGGGGGAGTAGGGTGCAGAGGGGGTGTGAGAGCTCCAGCTGGTGGGGTGGGCTCTGGGGTGGGGCTGGGAATGAGGAGCTTGGGGTGTAGAAGGGTGCTCCCAGCTGGGATCAAGGGGTTTGGAGGGTGGAAGGGGGATCAGGGCTAGGGCTAAGGCACGGGGTTGGGGTGTGGGAAGGGGTGCAGGCTCTGGCTGGGGGTGCAGGCTCTGGGGTGGGGCTGGGGATGAGAGGTTTGGGGTGCAGGAGGGTGCTCCCGCCTGGGACCGAGGGGTTCAGAAGGCAGGAGGGGAATCAGGGCTGGGACAGGGGCTTGGGGCACAGGGAGGGGCTATGGGGTGCAGGCTCTGGGCGGCACTTACCTCAAGCGGCTCCCGGAAGCAGCAGTCATGTCCCTCGTCTGGCTCCTACGCAGAGCTGCAGCCAGGCGGCTCTGGGTGCTGCTCCATCCGCAGGTGCCGCCCCTGCAGCTCCCAATGGCTGCAGTTCCCAGCCAATGGGAGCTGCGGGGGGTGGCGCTTGGGGCAGGGGGCAGCATGCAGAGTGGAACCCCCTGGCTGCCCCTATGCATAGGAGCTGGAGTAGGGCCATGCCACAACTTCCGGGAGCCGCATGGCGCCGCCCCCGACCCTGCTGCCCAACTGGAATGCCAGAGTGGGGAAAATCCCAGACCCCACTTCCCAGCGGGAGGTCAAGGGCCGGCTTAAAATGGCTGGCGGGTCGGATCCGGCCTGTGGGCCATCATTTGCCCACCCCGATCTAGACAATCCATGGGTTCTTTGTCACAAGGAGAGAGGATTTACAGACAAGTTTCCATTCCAAACACAGGCAGAACATGGTCCTGGACGTTCGCTGGGGCATCCAGTCTAGTCTCCTCATTGTAGCCGCATGCACTGGGGTGCACAAGGCAGATAGGCAGGAGCAGTGCTGCCCTCACAGAGAAAGCAGCTGAGGAATGGTCCCTGGGTAGCGGTCCATTCTCTGACTGAATACGCTTCCCCTTGTGCTCTGCATCTTCCCCTGAAGGAATCGCTGCTCTTTGCAGGAGGGGAAGGAAGTCAGAGTGGATAGAACTGCAGCACTCTCCAAATGGTCAGGAGATGGTCTCATGCCAGCTGGGGGAACACACACTGCCCCCCGCCCCGATCAGTTTGCCACATGCTCCGAGGGGGTGCAGGGACAGCTAAGCCGCCTTGACTCTTGCAAACACCAAGCACAAGATTATACACGTAGCTACCCAAGTCCCTCTGTAAATAAGTGTATTGCCTAATAATAGGCCTAGGCACAAAAGAGCTGCAAGGGGATCATGGAAACATATTGTAACTTCTAACAGCCTCGCCCCTCCTTCCCCCGCACACACACACACACACACACACACACACAAACCCTGTATGGCTCGCAGGCCTCCTGACACTCTGCAAACTGCCTCAGTGTCATAAGACCACACCAAACAGTCCAGCTCCTATTACAGGGGGTGGGATACCCAGCTGGAAGAGGGACCCTGAGCTGCTCAGAGAACTGCCCTGGGACCTCTAGGCCACAAGTCAAGCTTCTCTGCAACAGCCCCTCTCTGTCACTGACTCTGCCCCACTGCTCTCTCTTCATCTCTCTCAGTGCTCCCTTCTCTCAGGCAACCACCATGGTGGGGGACTGTCTGCTTGTCCCTTCTGTGCCCCTAGACCCCAGCTCAGCACCAACATACTAATTAGTGTCCTCTGGAAGAACATCCCCAGTGCCTGTAATAAAAATAAAAACAACAGCTCTCTAGCCCCTGGCACTCAGAGGGCTAATGGCACTTTATGACTCTTAACCAAGCCACACTTGTGAGCTAGTGCAGAGCTGCCACACTCATTTTAACAATGGCCAAACTGAGGAACAGAGCAGTTGATATATTTTGGAATAGAACCCAGGAGTTCAGACTCTCAGATACACATTCTAACCATTAGATACCACTCCCCTCCCACACGGAGACTAGAACCCAGGTGTCCTGCTCCCAGACCCCCTGCTCTAACCCATTACACCCCACTTCCCTCCCAGAGCTGGGGAAAGAACCCAAGAGTCCTGGCTCCCAGTATGCCTCTCATCCAGTGGGCCCCTCCCAAATACGCCAGTGTTCAGAAGACTGAAGTTACATCTCCCCAAGCTTCAAAAGCCTCAAGAAGGTATTTAAGGTGCCACAGGATTCTGTTGCTTTTTACAAGGAGAGCTTGTCATTTTATAGACTCCTGGATTTCCAAACCCGCAGGGGCCGTACTGCTCATCTAATCTGACCTCAATAGGACAGGCCAGAGAATTCCACCCAGTAATCTCGCCCTCCAGGGAATGGTACCTCCAGCGAAGAGCAGGCTCCCCACAAGCCCTCCCCATAGCGAGTGACAGCTGAAACGCAAATTATCACGTGGTGCTTAGGCAACCCAGCTGACAACCCACAGGGACCCCGGCACCAACTCCTGAACTCCTGGTTGCCCTGTGCAGAGTTCTCCATCTAACAGTCACACATCAGTCCTTCTGTCTGTCTGATACCTCCACTTCAGTCTGGCCATCTCTCCAGGCCTTTGGGCCCCACTCATCTCCACTTGTACACACACAAGTACAAACTGATCCCTGACTTCCAAATACAACTGTCTCTCTGCACAAAGACCAAGTCCCTATGAATTGAACTTGGAGCCTGCTACCAGCCATTCTGGGCCCTTTGCCACAGGGAACATGGAGTTAATCTTGAGTGTCAACAACAGTCAAATAAACTTTTGTAGTGAGTGGAGCCCGAAACAAGCTGCCAGGCCCCAGAGCGGCAGAATGGAGGGGGGTGGGGGGCTGGGTCCTTCTCTCCCTGTGAGTGAGGCACAAAGGGACTGACTGGCCCTTCAGTTGAGGGCTGGGTCAGTGACCAGAAAGGGGTTGTGACGGCCCCATGGGCTGCGCCAAGGCAACACAGCGCTGCTGCCTCCAAACTGGCAGAGAAGGTGCCACACCCTGAGCGCAACTAAGCGCAGCGCCTGAGCTACCCCCCAGCCCGCAGCGCCCGGAAACCACAGACCTGGGGCTCATCAGCGCCCTGCAGGCTTCCCTACCCCACAGCCACGCGAGTTCCCCAGCCCGGCTCAGAGCTCCCCAGAGGGCACCATGCGCTCCTGCATAGGGTGGGGTGGATGCACATTACAAGACTGGGGGGGCGCTTTGCTCCCAGACTTGAGCAGGGACACAGTTCTTCCCCAACCCCTGCACACACACACACACACCCTGTGCCTCTCACAGGCCTGCCACTGGCGACGCCTGGTTTGAATTAGTCACTCTTTCCAACCACCACATTCCACAGGCGGCTGGAGCGGGTCCAGTGCGGGGGTCCCCACCCATCGGGAGAGGGGGGCTCGGGACAGCTCCAGCACCGCGGCTGCATGGCCACTCAGCAAAGCTCCCCAGAGCAGATTCCAGGCTCCGCAGGCTCCAGCCCCCCACCAAACTGCCCCAGCCCAAGCCTGGAGCAAGAGAAACTTCAACACGCCCTGTATACAGCCGCCACCTACACACACACCCTGTTCACAAACCCTGCCTATACACATCCCATATACATCCCCCTGCGTGCACGTCCCACATACAACCCCTGCCTACATACCCCCATATACCCACACTCATACGCATGCCCAATATACAACCCCCGCCTATATACACACACAACACCTCTGCACACCTCATATGCAACCCCACCTATATACACCTCATAAATACACCCCATATGCAAACGCCAGCTATATACAGACCATATACAACCCCGCACAAATCCCCCCATATACAACTCCCACACGCACACCCCCTACAGCCCCAGCCTTCACCCCCCCCCTATACACCCAGCCCCTCCCTCACACACACGCCCCCTGCAGCTGCGGGGACTTCTACCCCCCTGTCGCCCCCCCAGCGCTCTCAGCGCCAGACCCGACCCGGTCCCTGCCCTAGGCGCAGCAAAGGCTCCAGCTCCCGGGACACCAGACGAGCGCGAACCTCCAGCCCGGGAGGAGGCAGAAAGTTCCGCCGGTCCGGGTCCGGCCCCAGCCTCCCGCCCCAGGTTCGGTGCCAAGGGCGGGTCCCCTCTGGCCGAGCGCCAGGGGCCACTGGTCCCTACCTGCGGGTCAGTGGCTCTCAGCTTCCCGGTACAGCCATGCCCGGCAGGGTCCCGGTACTGCCCAGCCCCGAGCCCGCTCCCGGATTCCTGGCGGCGGTGGCTGCTCCCTGGCACGCAGGGTCCGGTCCTGTCCCGGCGGCGGAGCGCACGAAGTGGACGCCGCTCGGCGCAGGGCTGGGCTCTTGTAACTCAGCCCGGGCTGGGTGTGTCTCTCCCCTTCCCAGAGCCGCGCTGCTGGGAGGGAGGGACCAAGAGCCAAGCCAGCCTCGAGCAGAGCGAGCGAGTCGCCCTGCCGAGCCGGGCCGCGCTGGGGATCCCGGCCGTGGTCGGGGGCGCACACCCCGGCCAGCCCTCTCCCTCCCATGCCCAGGTGCGCCCTGCCATTGGCATACCCCAGGCCAGCAGCACCCTGCTCGGGTCCCCGGGCTGAGAGCCCCTCCCACGGCCAGACATGCATCCACCTCCCCAGAAAAGCCGCCACCCCCACTCCCCCGCTGGGAGCCCAAGCCTGATCCCCTGAAAATCTAGAGCAAGCTGGCCCAGAGGGTTAGATCTGTGCCACCCCCTCCTGCCCTGTGGTCTCCACCTCCTCGGATCAGAGGGCTGAACAAGAAGCTGGCTGTGACTCTCCCTGACTAGGCACCCATCAGACTGAGCTCCACTCCCCTGCTCCGGGCTTGAGAGCTGCTCACAGAGAAGGGGGAAAAAAACACAAAAAATGCAGAGACCCAGCCAAGGTTAGCACCTTCCACCCCATCCCACACATCCTGCCTGCACCAAACTCCACACAGCTATGTGAAAAGAGGGCACAACTGCATCGAGAAAAGGGGATGTAAACCTGCTACAAGATGGCCCCAGGAACAATCAGCCCCCAGACACGACTGCTCCCCATCTGCTCCAGCACATCACTCAGGAACCTCCAGCCCCAGACACGACTGCGTCCCCTCTGCTCCAGCACAGCACCCAGGAACCTCCAGCCCCTAGACACGACTGTGTCCCCTCTGCTCCAGCACATCACTCAGGAACCTCCAGCCCCAGACACGACTGCGTCCCCTCTGCTCAAGCACATCACTCAGGAACCTCCAGCCCCAGACACTACTGCGTCCCCTCTGCTCCAGCACAGCACCCGGGAACCTCTAACCCCAGACACGACTGCGTCCCCTCTGCTCCAGCACATCACTCGGGAACCTCCAGCCCCAGACACGACTGCGTCCCCTCTTCTCCAGCACAGCACCCAGGAACCTCCAGCCCCCAGACACGACTGCGTCCCCTCTGCTCCAGCACATCACTCGGGAACCTCCAGCCCCAGATACGACTGCGTCCCCTCTGCTCCAGCACATCACTCAGGAACCTCCAGCCCCAGACACGACTGCGTCCCCTCTGCTCAAGCACAGCACCCAGGAACCTCTAGCCCCAGACACGACTGCGTCCCCTCTGCTCCAGCACATCACTCAGGAACCTCCAGCCCCAGACACGACTGCGTCCCCTCTGCTCCAGCACATCACCCAGGAACCTCCAGCCCCAGACACGACTGCGTCCCCTCTGTTCCAGCATATCACCCAGGAATAGGGTGACCAGACAGCAAGTATGAAAAATCAGGACAGGGGGTGGGTGGTAATAGAAGCCTATATAAGAAAAAGCCCCAAATATCGGGACTGTCCCTATAAAATCGGGACATTTGGTCAGCCTACCCAGGAACCTCCAGCCCCAGACATGACTGCGTCCCCTCTTCTCCAGCACAGCACCCAGGAACCTCCAGCCCCCAGACACGACTGCGTCCCCTCTGCTCCAGCACATCACTCAGGAACCTCCAGCCCCAGACACGACTGCGTCCCCTCTGCTCCAGCACATCACTCAGGAACCTCCAGCCCCAGACACTACTGCGTCCCCTCTGCTCCAGCACAGCACCCGGGAACCTCTAGCCCCAGACACTACTGCGTCCCCTCTGCTCCAGCACATCACTCGGGAACCTCCAGCCCCAGATACGACTGCGTCCCCTCTGCTCCAGCACATCACTCAGGAACCTCCAGCCCCAGACACAACTGCGTCCCCTCTGCTCCAGCACATCACTCAGGAACCTCCAGCCCCAGACACGACTGCGTCCCCTCTGCTCCAGCACATCACTCAGGAACCTCCAGCCCCAGACACTACTGCGTCCCCTCTGCTCAAGCACAGCACCCAGGAACCTCTAGCCCCAGACACGACTGCGTCCCCTCTGCTCCAGCACATCACTCAGGAACCTCCAGCCCCAGACACGACTGCGTCCCCTCTGCTCCAGCACATCACTCAGGAACCTCCAGCCCCAGACACGACTGCGTCCCCTCTGCTCCAGCACATCACTCAGGAACCTCCAGCCCCAGACACGACTGCGTCCCCTCTGTTCCAGCATATCACCCAGGAATAGGGTGACCAGACAGCAAGTGTGGAAAATCAGGACGGGGTGGGTGGTAATAGGAGCCTATATAAGAAAAAGCCCCAAATATCAGGACTGTCCCTATAAAATTGGGACATCTGGTCAGCCTACCCAGGAACCTCCAGCCCCCAGACATGACAGCGTCCCTTCTGTTCTAGGGACCCTCTCACACCAAGATGTGGCTGCATCTCAGTATTATAATGTGGTTTCCAGGCAAAGACTATTCCTTCAATATCACAGGGCACCTGGTGTTTAAGTCTCTTCCATCCTGCTATTTTTTTTTTTTAATCTGAAACATGACTTTGAAATCTTCTGTCATTCAGGCCCAGACCTGGCTTTTAATAGTCTTTTCCCATTACTCAACTTACCCATCACATTTTGTGTTAAATACCTAATTATGGCCTTACATGTCCCAGTGAGTGTCCTGGAGCAAGACATGTACCAACCACAGCGCTTCTGTGCTGCAGCTTCCTTATTGACTTTTCTCAGAAGTTCATTTCTTCCCCCACTCTCCTGTTTCCCATCTTCTCCCACCTGCCTTCCCCACTCCCTCTCTCTGCTGTCGATGGTTTGCTAACACTTACTGATGAGCATTTCCAAAATGAACAATCAGACAACGTCCGATGGAGAGTGCAGTACACATGCCTGAAGATTAGGAAGATATTCCTGTGTTACAGCCACTGCATGAAACTAGCAACCTTTTAGTTCAGCCTAGGTACTTACACAGTCCCCTTCTCCATAGCACCAGCTCCCTCCATGGTACTGACAGAGAAATGACTTGCTCCAAATCACACAGGTACCTTAGCAGCACCAGCTACTGAACCCAAGTTCATTGCTTTAACTACAAGACCCTTCCTTCTCCATAACACAGGGTAGATCTGGCTTCTCCTGTCCTGTCCCATATCCAGCTGAAGCCTGGTATTTCTGAAAGTGCCTGCAAGGGTCTCCATCCCTGCCTCCCTGGAACTGCTGCATCGGTGACTTTACCAGGCCTTCCCTTAGCACACCACAATAATATCTCACACCTAGACAGAGCTCTGCATTTCCCAAGCCCTGACAATCCACTTGTGAGGCACTGAACTAGCCGCAGGTCAGAAGTGAAGCCAGGATGAGAACTCCAGAGCCCCTGGCTCCCAGCCCAAGCTCCATTCGCTGGCTACTGGTGCTTCAAGCCTCAGCCAAAGGACCGCAAAGAGTGGCTGGAGGAGAAAGCTGGGAGTAAAAATTTCTGCTGACACAGGTGAGATCCTGTACAGGGCCCCCAACAAGAGCCCGTGGTCTTCAGGGATGGAGTAGCCTGTGGTTTCAGCCACTAGTTCTTACCCCGCAACCACCAAGTTTGTTTACAAGCTATAATGACCCAGTGAGTCTGGTTTGTTTAGATGCTATAAATATCACATGAGCCCTGCTCAGCCTCCGTTATAAACACCCCAGCACTCAGCTTTGTTTATCAGTTACAAACCATCCAGCAACTCTAGTTTGAGAGGTACCCCATGCAGGCTGTTGCACCATAGGGGGGGTATGGGGGAGGGTTGTTTGTTGTCATCCATCTCACTGAACTAGAGAGGGGGCTTAAGTGACTGACCTGCTGCCTTTAAAAGACCAGAGGTCAGCCCCCACCTGCTGCAGGGCAATCCCAGGAATCCTAGCTGGGAAAGCCGCTGGAATTCACACCCAGGAGAGAAGCTGAAGAATGCAGGTGGGTCACGAAGGGACACAGGGCTCTACGCCCCCCCATCCCAAGCACAAGGACCCCAGAGGGGCAGCCACACAGCTCCTTGTGGCACCCAGGCACTTTGCGGTGGCAAGGTGGAATCACTTCACTTTATGGCAGTCCCTCAGGTTCGGGAGGCTCAAGGTGTAAAGATCACTCCAGTGAACAAGCCAGCGTCACTTCCTTATGGATGGGTGAGGCAACCTGGGGGTCTGAAAGCACAGCACGGGGAAACCACTCCCTTAGCACAGGAGTTAAATGACACTTTGTGGGTATTTGTCATCCAGCTCCAGGGCCAGTGGAAACATCAGTTTGTTGTACTTACTGGTGCACCCAGAGAGCCAGACAAGGGGGTGCGCTGTAAAGGGTGCTCTCAGGAGGGGGCAGGTGAATTTAAAGGGGAGGCCATGTGGTCCAGGTAGTGGGGTACTGGCATGGGAGTCAGCAAACCTGCACTCTGAGCTTCTCTCTCCCACTGACCTGCTGGGTGACCTCAGGCAAGCCCCTTCCTCAGTGCCTCAGTTTCTCCATCTATGAAAGGGGGTGATGCTGCTGTCACCTTTCCAGTGACATATATCACATGCACAAACTGCATTTAAAGAATATTGTTAAGGTGGAAAAGCCAAGCAGTCCAAAGTGAGAAAATGACAGTATTATCCATATAACCTTAATGCAACCCATTTGTGCGCACAGATTACGAGACTGCCTGTAATTATATGATCACAGGCTATTTTTTCCACAAGACTCCTGCCTCATGGACAGGATGGATAGTGCTCACTTAATGAGCAGTAGTCAATATTTTGTTTTCACCTCATTGGTCAATGTGTGGCTCCAGGCCTTGTTTACAGCACACTGTTCAAATGCTGCTCTTAATACAAAATTATCCATTTCCGCGTGGGCATTTCTGTGGCACCCACTATCACTATAATTATTGGAGTGCTTCCTGACTATTAATTAAAGTAGCTTCACAGTATCTTTGGGTGGTGAGAGAGGTTTATCCCCATTTTACAGATTGGGAACTGAGGCAGAGCGAGATTAAGGTCAAAAGTAGCCACTAATTTTGGGTGCCGACTTTGAGACACCTAGGGCCTGATTTTTCAGAGAACTTAGCATCATATACCATGTTATATTTGCAAAGCTCCCCTCCATTAACTTCAGTAGCAACTGTGAGCTAGCTGCAAGCAAGATCCCCAAGTCTGACATTGGGAACCCAGGAAATGAGGAACACGCAATCAGTGACCACTTGTGAAAAGTGATTTGTGCAGTGTGACGACTTGGGACTCTGTCTGTACAGGCTATGAATTTGATGTGAGATGATGGAATTATCTCTGCAAGGATCTTTACCAAGATGCAAACTCCACTTTGAATGTGCTGCCCCTTTGACTTGTTTATTGGCTGTTTGCACCCTTCTGGGGCTAAAATTCCACAGGCTAGTGGCAAAAGGATAAAGGAGGGTCCTTGACTTAAAGTGCTCTTCCATTGAAATGGAATAGCTCTAATCAATAGTCTGGCTCCCAGCCAGGAGAATTGATTTGTCAGGGGAGAGGTCACCTTGAAAATAAAGTCACCTGAGGAGGCTGAGCAGGACATCACCTGATAAAGGGAGCTAAAAGTTATAAACGGGCAGGAGCTGCTGTTCTTCTTTAGGGCACTTTTTTTCCAGCTCAGGATGAAGGAGACACAACCCAGCATCTAGAAGCCTGATGAGGCAGAGAACCCTGTTTACCTACCTGAATATAGCTGGTCTTCCACGGGAAGGGTGAGCTAGTGAAGGGCACCACAGTTAAGATGTTTGTTGTTTTCTATGTGATCTGAATTCTCTCATGCTTTATCTGTTATGTAAAAGGGTAATGGCATGAGACTGAAAAGTATCTGCATGTGTTATATGCTACATATCCAGGCCTCCTGAGAGAAGAGGCTCACACCTCTGGGTGGAGTTCTGGGAGAGGGGGTGTTTAAGCTACTGGGGGTCAGCTGAGCCCAGGGGGTAAGCATGTCGATAGCGAGTGCTAGCTCTCATGAAAAGGAGCCAGTCAGCGGCTCTGTGCCCCAAGAATGTGCCTAGGGATCAGTGACTGGCTTCTGCTCAAGCTCTGGATGCTTAAAACATACAGGGACCCAGCAGATAGGTAACCCTCACAGTAGTCTAGTGAGAGGCCAAGAGGGGGCCCTCAGCTGGGATCTGTGACACCCAGCGTCACACAAGAACTCTGTAGCAGAAGCAGCTAGAGAATCCAGTTCTCCAAGGCACCATTCAGCTGCCTAACCATAAGACCCTTCTTTCTCTTCCTGCCTCATTCACTGCCCACCTTCCAGCTTCTGCAACAAATGAAGCGGGGGGTCTTACAGACAATAGCCCCCTTTGCCACACATGCATCCCACAGTAGCTCCATCCTGTGCACTGGATAAGGCAGAGGTCCGGTGGAACAATTGTACAAGATCAGATAATTAAAAACTGTATCATAACACATATGCCCCAGGGGGCTGAATTCGGGTTCCACGGGCAAATTTTCATTCTGGCATTTTCTAACTTTTGAGTGTTTGAATGTGCAACCATAACAGTGTTCTTTTAACTTAGGTTTTTTTGTGTAATATCCTAGATTTTAAAAAAAGCAAATTGAAAAAAACAGAAATACCATCATATGTTGTGACAAACTGGGAATGTTCTTAATGTGTTCTTTGAATTCTATGTGGGCACCTGTGATGCAGCAGGGAGAGGGGAGTATTGACCTGGGAAGGTTGCAGGGGAGTTTTGCTGGGACTGTCTGCATTGGGGATGGGAGACTTTCCTTGAGGGATGATACCTGATCATGTAACATGAGAACCAGGAGTGGGGCTGGAGGCCAGGTGACACTTCTGCCCAGGAAATGGACAAAGGCTGGGGGAGGATCTGGGGGGAGGCTGAGTGAGATGGCTGGAGGTTTCAGTTTCAGTTTGGAGCTGGCTGGGAAAATGGAGGGGAACCTAGACTGGGCTTTGACCTCCCTGGGGCCCCCAAAGATGGACCTGACTGAGGGGGTCCTGTTGTCTGTACCTGTAAGACCTGTTTTGGACTGTGTTCCTGTTGTCTAAATAAACCTTCTGTTTTACTGGCTGGCTGAGAGTCATGGTGAATCACATGAAGGGGGGTGCAGGGCCCTGACTCCCCCACACTCTGTGACATATGTACATCCACGTGTCATCAGCAGAGATAGAACCTTTCGCCATAGATCTCTGCCACTAACTGAGTAACAGATAGCAATAGTAGGTTGTCATCCTCTATGTGGACCAGCATTACAAGGGGATCAGTCTCATGTTTTGGCAGTGGGTTTCACAGTTATTTACTGACAGTAAAGGAATGGTGAGACTCAGGAATTATAAGATCCATCCCAAGCTTTGGAGGGGAGAGTGTCCTATTGGGCACAGACTCTTCTGCCCGTTCCTCACTTCCTAAGGTGGATCCCTTCTGCCCTGACCCTTCGAACCCCTGGTTCCTTGCCCAGCCATTCCCAGTTTCCTCTCTTCCAGCTTCTCATCCAACTAGTACTCTTCCCCATCCCACCCCCACAGCTTCCAGTCACCCCACTGCAAACATGAATGGAGCCTCCATGAGAAACTAGTCAATCTTAGTGTGAGGAATGTGGGAATTTTGGGTAATAGTTTTATGAGTCATGTGTATGCCTCATTTTACCCACCCACTTTATGGTGACCAGATGGGGGGAAGCCGGTAAAAATTACCGGGGCCTGGCAGTCCAGAAGCGGGCCTGGGGCCCAGCTTTGTTGGCCCTGTTTAGCCGGTCCGCCCTTGATGGGGGGCCCGAAAAATATTTTCACCGGGGCCCGAACCCACTCTCGGTGGCCCTGCTCACCCCGGGATCTCTGGGAGCTAGAGGTCAAGTTCCCAGCATGCTACTTTCTCCATCCCATAATGCCATCCATGTCTCATCATTTTCATGCCATTTTTTAAAATCCCACATGGCACTTTTCCATGTCCGCTGTCTGACAGAAGCATAGAGCCTGCAGAGTTTTACACTATTCTCATGAACACTGTAAATACAGGATGCATGATCCTCTTCTATTTGCACACCTGCAGGAAGTACAGCAACAACAGGGGACGTGACTGTTTCTCTGAGGACAGTGTGCTGTGGGCCATAGCAAAAAAACAATTCAACGTTGCTGGTGCTGTTCACAGAGCAGATGCACGAGGTGAAGCACCACTTCTGGGCCCGAGAAACAAGCATTGCCTGGTGGGACTGCATTGTAGTGCAGCTTTGGAATGACAAGCAGTGGCTGCAGAACTTTTGGATGCAAAAGGCCACATTCCTGGATCTGTGTGTAGAGCTTGACCCAGTTTGTTTCCAGCGCAGGGACGCCAGAATGCGAGCTGCATTGACAGTGGAGAAGCAAGGGACGATCGCGCTCTCAAAGCTTGAAATGCTGGATTGCTACTGCTTAGTGGTAAATCATAGAATCATAGAACTGGAAGGGACCTCGAGAGGTCATCTAGTCCAGTCCCCTGGACACAAGACAGGACTAAGTATTATCTAGACCATCCCTGACAGGTGTTTTTCCAAACTGCTCTTAAAAATACCCAATGATGGAGATTCCACAACCTCCCTAGGCAATTTATTCCAGTTCTTAACCACTCTGACAGTTAGGAAGTTTTTCCTAATGTCCAACCTAAACCACCCTTGCTTCAATTTAAGCCCATTGCTTCTTGTCCGATCCTCAGAGGTTAAGAAGAACAATTTTTCTTCCTCCTCCTTGTAACAACCTTTTATTTACTTGAAAACTGTTATCATGTCCCCTCTCAGTCTTCTCCTCTCCAGATTAAACAAACCCATTTTTTTCTATCTTCCCTCATAGGTCATGTTTTCTAGACCTTTAATCATTTTTGTTGCTCTTCTCTGGACTTTCTCCAACTTGTCCACATCTTTCCCGAAATGTGGCACCCAGAACTGGACACAATACTCCAGTTGAGGCCTAATCAGCGCGGAGTAGAGCGGAAGAATAACTTCTTGTGGCTTGCTTACAACACTCCTGCTAATAGATCCCAGAAGGATGTTTGCCTTTTTTGCAACAGTGTTACACTGTTGACTCATATTTAGCTTGGGATCCACTATGACCCCCACAGATCCCTTTCCGCACTACTCCTTCCTAAGCAGTCATTTCCCATTTTGTATGTGTGCAATGATTGTTCCTTCCTAAGTGGAGTACTTTGCATTTGTCTTTAATGAATTTAATCCTACTTACTTCAGACCATTTCTCCAGTTTGTCCAGATCATTTTGAATTTTAATCCTATCCTCCAAAGCACTTGCAACCCTTCCCTGCTGGGTATCATCCACAAACTTTATAAGTGTACTCTCTGTGCCATTATCTAAATTATTGATCAAGATATTGTACAGAACCAGACCCAGAACCGATCCCTGCAGGACCCCACTCATTATGGCCTTTCAGCATGACTGTGAACCACTGATAACTACTCTCTGGGAACGATTTTCCAACCAGTTATGCACCCACCTTAGAGTAACTCCATCTAGGTTGTATTTCCCTAGTTTGTTTATGAGAATGTCATGTGAGACAGTATCAGAAGTCTACTAAAGTCAAGATATATCACATCTACTATTTCCCCCCATTCACAAGGCTTGTTACGCTGTCAAAGAAAGCTATCAGGTTGGTTTGACATGATTTGTTCTTGACAAATCCATGCTGACTGTTATTTATCACCTTATTATCTTCTAGGTGTTTGCAAACTAATTACTTAATTATTTGCTCCATTATCTTTCCGGGTACAGAAATTAAGCTAACTGATCTGTAATTCCCCGGATTGTCCTTATTTCCCTTTTTATAGATGGGCACTATATTTCCCTTTTCCAGTCTTCTGGAATGTCTCCTGTATTCCATGACTTTTCAAAGATAATTGCTAATGGCTCAGATATCTCCTCAGTCAGCAAATTGAGAACTCTAGGATGCATTTCATCGGACCCTGGTGATTTGAAGACAACTAACTTGTCTAAGTAAGTTTTGACTTGTTCTTTCCCTATTTTAGACTCTGATCCTACCTCATTTTCACTAACATTCACTATGTTAGACGTCCAATTGCCAGCAACCTTCTTGGAGAAAACCGAAACAAAGAAGTCATTAAGCACCTCTGCCATTTCCACATTTTCTGTTATTGTCTTTCCCCCCTCATTGTGTAATGGGCCTACTCTGTCCTTGGTCTTCCTCTTGCTTCTAATGTATTTGTAGAATGTTTTCTTGTTTCCTTTTATGTCCCTAGTTATTTTGATCTTGTTTTGTGCCTTGGATTTTCTAATTTTGTCCCTGCATATTTGTGTTATTTGTTTATATTCATCCTTTGTAATTTGACCGAGTTTCCACTTTTTGTAGGACTCTTTTTTGAGTTTTAGATCATTGAAGATCTCCTGGTTAAGCCAGGGTGGTCTCTTGCCATACTTCCTATCTCTCCTACGCAGTGGGATAGTTTGCTCTTGTGCCCTTAATAATGTCTCTTTGAAAAACTGCCAACTGTCTTCAATTGTTTTTCCCCTTAGACTTTCTTCCCATGGGATTTTACCTCCCTGAGTTTGCTAAAGTTTGCCTTCTTGAAATCCATTGTCTTTATTGTGCTGGTCTCCCTCCTACCATTCCTTGGAATCGTGAACTCTGCCATTTCATGATCACTTTCACCCAAGTTGCCTTCCACATTCAAATTCTCAACCAGTTCTTCCCTATTTGTCAAAATAAAATCTAGAACAGCCTCCTCCCTAGTAGCCTTCTCCACCTTCTGAAAGAAAAAAATTGTCTCCAATACATTCCAAGAACTTGTTGGATAATCTGTGCCCTGCTGTGTTGTTTTCCCAACAGATGTCTGGGTAGCTGAAGTCCACCATTACCACCAAGTCCTGTGCTTTGGATGATTTTGTTAGTTGTTTAAAAAAAGCCTCATCCACCTCTTCTTCCTGGTTTGGTGGTCTGTAGTAGACCCCCTACCATGATATCACCCTTGTTTTTTACCCCTTTTATCCTTACCCAGAGACTTTCAACAAATCTGTCTCTTTTTTTCTATCTCAACCTCAGTCCAAGTGTATAAATTTTTAATATATAAAGCAAGACCTCCTCCATTTTTCCCTGCCTGTCCTTCCTGAGCAAGCTGTATCCTTCTATACTAATATTCCAGTCATGCATATTATCCCACCAAGTCTCCGTGATGACAACTATGTCATAGTTGTGGTTATTTACTAGCATTTCAAGTTCTTCCTGCTTATTCCCCATACTTCTCGCATTAGCATACAGACATCGACCATACTGATTTGATTCCCCCCATCCCCGCAAGTTCTGTCTTGTCTCTCCCTTATTTCTGCTATAACAGCCCATGCTCCCCCCACAGTGGGGGCCATTGTCGTGTAAGTGTGTAGGGCCATTAATTGTCTCCTGTTACACAGGACTGATTCTTGGGCAATGTGCAGGGAATAGTGGATAGCTTGCAGCCATGGGGTTCCCGCACTGAGGTGGGGTGATAGATAGCTCATCTTGCCACACAGTACATCAGCCGAAAGGGCTACTTTTCTATGGCTATGCAAGCAGTGATGGTTCACCGAGGACACTTCACCGATATCAGTGTGTGCTGGTCAGGGACAGTACATGACACTCGCATCTTTAAGAACACAGGGCTGTTCAGAAAGCTGCAAGCAGGGACATTATTTCCAGCCCAGAGCATTACCAATGGCAATACTCAAATGCCAATTGTGATTTTGGGGGACCCAGCCTACCCCTTGCTCCTTGGGCTCATGAAGCCATACACTGGCCTCCTTAGCAGCACCAAGGAAAAATTCAACTACTGGCTCAGCAGCTGCAGAATGCCTGCTGAATGTGCTTTTGATAAATTGAAGGGACTCTGGCAGTGTTTACTCACTAGATTGAGACAGTGAGAAAAAATATCTCCTTGGTTATAGCTGCCTGTTGTGTCCTGCACAATATCTTTAAGGCAAAGGGGGAAAAGTTGCTGCCAGGGTGAAGGGTGAGTGGCTGTCTACCACCTTTGAACACCCAGACACAAGTGCTATTACAAGCGCCCCAACGCTGCTGCTGGCAGGATGGTGAACATCCCCAAAACCCACAAGACTTACTGCAAGAAATGTGGCAAGCAGCAGCCGCACAAAGTGACCCGGTACAAGAAGGGCAAGGACTCTATGCTCAGGGAAAGAGGAGATATGATCAAAAGCAGAGTGGTTATAGTGGTCAGACAAAGCCTATCTTCCGCAAGAAGGCCAAGACCACAAAGAAAATTGTGCTGACGCTTGTGTGGAGCCCAACTGCAGCTCCAAGAGAATGCTACTGTGGCTGACTGTTAAAGTGCCCTTTCAAAGCCTCCATTAACTGAATAGCTTCTTTTTTTTTCTTTCCACATTCTTTAATGGATTCCATAACAATGAACAAGATGGGAGTTTAGAACTGGATCACCTGGCCCTTTCTCTTCTTGTCTCATAGACTCATAGACTTTAAGGTCAGAAGGGACCATTATGATCATCTAGTCTGACACCCTGCAGAACGCAGGCCACAGAATCTCACCCATCCACTTCTATAACAAACCCCTAACCTATGTCTGAGTTATTGAAGTCCTCAAATTGTGGTTTGAAGACGTCAAGCTGCAGAGAATCCTCCAGCAGGTGACCCGTGCCCCATGCTGCAGAGGAAGGCGAAAAACCTCCAGGGCCTCTGCCAATCTGCCCTGGAGGAAAATTCCTTCCCAACCCCGAATATGGCGATCAGTTAAACCCTGAGCATGTGGGCAAGACTCACCAGCCAGCACCCAGGAAAGAATTCTCTGTAGTAACTCAGATCCCAACCCATCTAACATCCCATCACAGACCACTGGGCATACTTACCTCCTCCCAGCTCAAAGTGCTTTCACCTAGGTTGGACATTAGAAAAAAGTTCCTAACTGTCAGAGTGCTTAAACACTGGAATAAATTGCCTAGGGAGGTTGTGGAATCTCCATCTCTGGAAATATTTGAGAGTAGGTTAGATAAATGTCTATCAGGGATGGTCTAGACAATATTTGGTCCTGCCATGAGGGCAGGGGACTGGACTCGATGACCTCCTGAGGTCCCTTCCAGTCCCAGAATCTATGAATCTATGAATGCTGGCCATTAAGAGGTGCAAGCACTTTGAGCTGGGAGGAGACAAGAAGAGAAAGGGCCAGGTGATCCAGTTCTAAACTCCATCTTGTTCATCGTTATGGAATCCATTAAAGAATGTGGAAAGAAAAAAAAATGAAGCTATGCAGTTAATGGAGGCTTTCAAAGAGCACTTTAACAGTCAGCCACAGGAGCATTTCTGCTGGAATGTTCTCTGGGCCTGGAGCTTTGGGTGTCACTTAAGAATTGTATAGTGCTTGCTGTACATTTATAAAGGTGGCTGGGTGTATTCCTGAAGCTATGAATTCTGTGGTGCTTGGTGTGCACTTACAAGTACTGTTTGCTTTGAGTATCACTGTGCATTCTGCAATATTTATTGTGAAGTAATAAAGATAATAGAGTGTTTGTATTTAGGAAAAAAACAGTGCAGAAAATCAATGTGCAAACCCCAAAACATACTACATGCAATGTTATACAATTTTTAACATGACTTAATAGGGGTGAAAATTTAAAATTAGAAAGGGAGTAAACATTTCTCTTCATTTGAGTGCACAAATTTAGTCTGTTATCGCTACACATATACACCTGTGAGATCCACGGTTGGTGTGTGAAGCTGTGGTTTTCTTTCTTGACGAGTGTCAGGGTAATCATACACACTGTGATGCCAAGTGGTATGTTGGGGGACGTAGGGAGTGGTGACCAGGGAGTTCTCCAAGGATGCAAAGGGTGGAAAGTCCAGGATTTTGGACCTGTAGGACAACCAGGGTCTGAAGCATTTGGATTTGCTGCCTAAGAAGACCCACTATGTCCTGGTGCATTTCCCGCTTCTTGTCCTGCTGTGACTCCTGGGCCTTTTTCCTATCCTCTCTGCCTTCCTCTATGCTCTCAGTCATATTGGCTCTCCAGGCCCCTTTGTTTACAGTCTGATCTAGCACTGGCTTGCAGGATCTCACTGAACATGTCCATCCTCGTTTTCTTTCTCCTTCTCATCAGGGTCACGTGCTCTGGGAGTGTGGAGGGGGCACTCTTGAAGGCCACAATGCCCAAATATGCAGGGGCGGCTCCAGGCACCAGCGCTCCAAGAGCGTGCCTGGGGCAGCAAGCCACTGGGGGCGCTCTGCCGGTCGCCGCTAGGGTTGCAGGCAGGGTGCCTTCGGTGGCTTGCCTGCAGAGGGTTCCGCGGCTTCAGCGGACCCTCCGTGCTTGGGGCGGCAAAATGTCTAGAGCCGCCCCTGCAAATGTGCTGACGAAAACAGTCAGCTGCACCTCTGGATTTACAGTCACAGCAGAAAGGGAAATACACTTTTCAAAACTCCCTTCTCTTAGATTAGGGTGACCAGATGTCCCGATTTTATAGGGACAGTTCCAATTTTTGGAGCTTTTTCTTACCTATTACTCCCCACCCTCTGACCCGATTTTTCACACTTAGACCCATAAACACTTTGACTAAGGCATGCTTATTGAGACTGCACCTTGGCACAGCACCGCTCTCCAGCCGCAGCCATGGTGAGTACAGCCTGCCAGGGGTGAAAGGGAAAAGGCTAATCTGTTGCATTAAGTTATCAATGTTGGTCCCTATGAGTGTAGGGCAATGGCAGCGAATATTGGCACTATTTCCACAGATGGTGGTGATTTTAGCTGAGATCTCACTCTTGAGGGTCACAGAGGCACAGAGAATACAGCTGCTACTGGCATCCCCAAGCCGCCCTGGCCCGTATGCTGCTAGCCTGTTAACTGCAATGGTTCCAGCTGAGGTCTTTGCAGAATGGCGTGGGGGAGTGTCCTACCGCAGAGGAAGACATAAGGCAGCCATCCCTAGAAACCCTTGGGAGAGGACTGCAAAGTATCTCCATGAAAGTTTCAAGATCTCTCAGGAGGATAAACGGGACACCCCTATGTACATCAGCAAAGTGCTCCACATACCCCCTCACACATCTCACACATTCAAGAGGTGAATGAAAAGCAGATTGCAACTCTGCCTCTGTTTGTTGTACCTCTCTCTCCTCTCATGCGAGTAAAACAATGAAAAATCAATACTTTTGTCTTGTTAACTTGGAGATGAGCTGGGTACCACCTTTAAATGTAAACACTGTAAGGAAAAATGCATGGACATGCTTACCTGACTTCCTTTCCCCTTCATCAGGCTCACGCGTGCTCACGTGGTGGGACCAAGTCTCAAACAGGTCCTGGCTCACAGTATGGCTGGAGTCCCTCACTGCATCTGCCCTCCTCCTCCTCGCTGTTCATAGCAGGGTTCTCTGTCTCAGACTAGGTGGCCCCTTATGCATTCCTGGAATACCAGACATTCTGGCATTTCCCAGAACAGCATGGGTCCTCCCCTGCCTGCATGATGGTGCCACATGAGGGAAGCCATTTTGAAGAGCCCTTCACTCTGCCCTAGGGTGACCAGATGTCCCAATTTTATAGGCACAGTCCCGATTTTGGGGTCTTTTTCTTATATAGGCTCCTATTACCCCCCACCCCATCCTGATTTTTCACACTTGCTGTCTGGTCAGCCTACTCTGCCCCCCACTAGTCTGAGCTTGCATGCAGTGTGCCTGCCAGATCAGGCTGGTGGGGTGAAGTGGCATGCTCTTCAAAATGGCATCCCATGTGATACCAGACAAAAGCACATCTGGTTTTGTCGTACCAGACAGGAGACAAACCAGCCAAAACAAGAAGTTTCCAATTTTGGCCTCCCTATCTCAGGCTCCTCCAAGGTATCGAGTGGTCTGCAGGGTGCTGGTGGAGTGTCCAACACATATGCCATGCAGTTCATTGCACCCATGACAGATCTATTATGTGCTCCCTGGCCTTATGGTATCCCTGGTAAAATTCATTCATTTTCACACAGCACTGCTGCTGTTCCCTGTCAGACTCCTTCACCTGTATCTCCCATGCAATCTGCTTGTAGATGTCCACATTTCTACTGCTGATCCATAGCTCTGATTGCACAGCCTCTTCTCCCCACAGGTCCAGGGGATCCAATACATCCTGTCTGCCCCAGGCAGACTGCATGTAGTACCTCTCCGTGTGTGGAGCTGGCATGGTCGGTTGGGCATTTGCACACAACCAGGGAGAGCCGCCAGGTGTGCTTCCCAAGGTGGGCAATCAGCAAAAGGCATTTTAAAAACACACAAGTAGGGGCTTAAAGGGGAGGTGATGGAAGGTGACGTTCAGTCTCTGTGACCTCTGGGCAACGGAATTTAAAATTGTGACCAGAGCAGTCACCATCACTGAGAATGGGGCATTGTGGGACAGCTGCTGGAGGACTGTTAGGGTCAAGACAGGTCATACAGTGTCTACACTCACACTGCATTGCCCTAAGTAGGTCAACCACAACTCCATGCCAATCGGGGACATGGCTTTACTGCGTTGCTGTAATGGGACACTTATACTGGCCAGAGACAAATCTGAGCATAGACACATTCACAGATAGATTGATACAAGGTGCCTGATGCTGGTCTAACTTTGTATTGTAGAGCAGGCCCATGCTAAAAACTGGGCTCACAGACACACCGCTTCTAACAGACACAGAGATGAGGAGCCAAGATGGACCTCAGAGGAACTTGGCATGTTGGGGGCCATTGCTTCTACCAATATGGACTCTGACTTGAGCCTGACTTTTCCATGCTAACCTAAAGACTTCCCAATGCTGGATTCCAGAGGACTAATCAATGCCACCTCGTTTTGAAAAGGCTTCCCTGTATCGCTAAAGATATTCACTGTTTGCCTTGCTCCTCAAAGGTACAAAGTCTCTACAGGCCTTTGAACGAAGGTGGACTCATTGCAGGAGCTCATGATGAGAAATGGTGCTGGAGAGCTGCAGAGCTCACCCTGGTAAAAAGTATGGACCCCTAGGATCTGGCATCCAACCAGCATCACTGCCAGAAGACTGCCAAGAGGCTGGGGCGCAGCACAGCACCTGCACATCCATGACACTCAACAGGGGAGGTGCAGGGACAGGACATGACTTGTCCAAGGTCACAAAGGGAGTTGAGAATGGGACCAGGAGTCCTGACTGCCAGGTGCTGGGCCTCAGCCATGAGGCTACCTTTACTCTGTGGAAAGGATTCCCAAGTTGTTTCGGGCTCTCTGCATCCCCTCAGCACGCTGTTAGTGACATGCGCAGTGCACACTGCAGCCTGTGCTACTCTCCCGGGGGCTTGGCCTTATCTCCCGGGTCTGCACCATCCCTCAGTCAGCGGGTGAGTCACTCAGACAAGGGATTTCCCTGTTTGGGTCTCAAGCTGTCATTGCAGTTGCCCGGCAATACCAGCCCAGTGACTATGTGCATTTATTATGGTTTGGTATCCATGGCAACCAGCACTACAATGCTTCTCCACAGTCAGTGGGATAGGAGGAGGAAGCGGGGCTTCCTCACTCCAACTGCAGGGAAGTTTCTTCTGGGGAAGCCTGGCCAGCCGGATGGGTCCCATCCAGCATGCTGGGATTGGCAGCTGCTCAGGGCAGGCTGGGTCTCTCTGATTGTCTTTCGCCTTTGCAGAGAATTCAAGTGCAAACAGGGCTCCACCTTCTCAAACAAAGCTGTGGGTGCACCCGGCTGCCTCCCTCCACTGCCTGCCTGGCAGGAGATGGACAAAAACAGCCTGACTCACTCAAGGAGGGAGCAGGAGTTTGGGGAGGCCCAGCCTTGCCTCCATGTCCCTGCCCTCCCCCTCCAGCTTCACTCAGGCTTGTCTCACATGGCCCCAGCCACACTGGGTCTCCATCTAGTGCCACGGCGCTGTGGCATTAATGAGAGAATCCTTGCCCCAAACCAGCAGCCCCCCCCACAGTGGTCGTGCCTCCTGTACATCAGCCATTTCTGTGGACGTGCTCAGCCCAGGTGTGGCCTTCTAGGGGGCAAAGAGAACAGGGGTCTGTTCTCCCCATCTCCATGGAAACAAGCCCTAAGGTTAAATTGACCCCAACCCTCCTTCCCCCATTCTCCTCCCTCCACAATATGCTGGGATGGGAGCTGTGTCTGGCCAGTCCTTGCTGTTCAGAGAGAGCTCCCTGTCTCTCCCATCCCCAGGTGGGCCAGTGCAAGAGCAGACAGATGACAAGTAAGAGCCTGCAGTGCTGGGAAGAGGGAGACTGCAAAACAGGTTTCTCTGATCAAAAAGATCATAAAGAGGGAGGTGAGGCTGGGCCTGGCCCACCCTCCACCTCACAACTGCAATTCCTTCCTGCCAGAGAGAGACTGGATATGAGAGACAGACAGATGATGCCCCACCATTTACTATTGTTATCACTGTAGCATCCAGGGGCCACGATCAGGGATCGGTGCCCAATTGTGTCTGGAGCTGCACAGACACCAACTGACAGCAGAGCCCCCATTGTGTCAGGTGCTGCACAGACCTCCATCAAGATCAGAGGCCCCCTGTCATGCCAGGTGCTGTACAGACCCCAACAGAGATGAGGGGGACCCATTGTACAAGGCACTGCACAGCTCCTGACTGAGATCAGGGCCCCCATTGTGCTGGGCACTGCACAGATGCACATTAAGAGACCCTTCCTTCAGTCCCTAGAATCAGCGCTGCGCCTGTGCCAGGGCTAGCATTGGTGAGGTCCCCACATCTGCCACCCCATGGTGGGGGGAGGCTTGCTGCTGAGTGGGGTTTCAAAGGGAACTGAAAAGCTGCCGGATCATCCCCTGGCCATACACTCCCTCCTCTGAGTCTACAAGAGCAGGCCCCTACAGCTACAGCAGCAATACCTTCTGCAACCATGCACAGCTCAGGTGTTAGACTCACATGGCAATCACTGTGTTGGCCAACGTCAGGGATTGAGCTAGGGATCACTAAAGCTTCAGTGCCCGGCCCCATGGAGCCCTGATCTCAGCAAGGGTCTCTGCACCATGAGCTAAAGAGCCAACCTCTGTAGGTGGGGGAATGTAAGAGACTCTCATCCTTGGTGCACTGGGGACATGTACTACACACAGACCAGAGTGCTTTCCCCATTCTGCCCCATGTGGAGGCCAGGGCTCAGGGGCGACTGGGGTTCAGTGCAGAGACAGCAGAAGACAGTGCCACTTCTCTCTGGCACCTCTTGCCACGAGGCCCTGGTACAGCATCCTGCTGGTGAGCAAGCGGATACAGGCCAAGTGCACACATGATCCTGGCCAAGATAAGAACAAGAGAGAAACCAAGCCCTGCGGTCTGGGCATATGACTCATTTGTGGGTTGTCTGATCATTCAGTGATGAATTCATGAGGCCTGGTTTGTTATCAGGGCTTTTTCCATTGCTACTACCAGCCCCGTCAGCCAGCTGAGCCTGGTAACACACAGTAATACATATACAAACACACGCACTCACTATAGATACACCACACACGCAAAATATACATACACCACACACTACACCTCCCCCCCAACCCACACACACAGAGCATGTTCATTATAGGTACACCACTCCCTCAGCCTACATGTGCCCACATCCTCACACATCATATATATATCTCCTCACACACCACACTGCTCTGATTTTCCCCAGGACAGCTCCCCAGCCCACCAAGGTGCTGGCTAGTCTCAGCTCAGAGACATCTCTGGGGAAAATGTCTCCCTGCTCTGGCTACATGTGACCCACTAAATGGAATCAGACGTTTGCTCTTAAACCCTTATTTCCAGGATCTCTGACTGGCCCTCATGAGCATGTTACCAAAGGCACCTGGATCAGGGACGGTGCTCGACCAAACCCCTGCATCCTCCTCAGTAAGACAGGCCTCCGGCGGCAGCGGCAGCTGCAGGAAGCTCAGGTACCTGCAGGAAGAGTGGGCACATGGAGCCTGCGGCGACTGACGGAGACAGACCCAGCCTCTGACAGAGTGATGGGCAGGCGCATGAGACCCTGGGGAGGGAATGGCAGCCAAAGGTTTGCTGGGTCTCAGGCTGTTCTCCTGCAAATGCTCCAGAGAAGAGTCAGCATGACCAAGCAGAGAGGGGGAGGGGCAGGAGACCAGGGTTTACTATTGAATATTGCTCTCCTGGGAATGGCAAAGGCTGCCTCCAGCCACTGTGCAGCCTTGCAAGCCCCAAGGAGCTGACGAGTCTGAGGGGTGGGAAAGAGAAGAGGGGAAGGTGTTGCTGCAGAGGTGTGAGAAGGAAGGACTGGTTTTAAGAGGGGCATCTCTGTCTGTGGTGTTTCTAAAATCTTATCCGAGGGTAGGGTGACCAGATGTCCCAATTTTACAGGAACAGTCCCGATTTTTGGGTCTTTTTCTTATATAGGCTCCTATTACCTCCCACCCCCGTCCCGATTTTTCACACTTGCTGTCTGGTCAGCCTATCCGAGGGGAAAGCATGGGCCAGATGAACGGGCCAGGAATGGTCCCTTCTACCCCAGCTGGTTACAAGAAGGAGCTGTCTCACAATGAAGATACAGGTCAGTGAATTTAATGTCAGTTCTGGGCCTCCAAACCCACACAATTTCCAAGTGCTGCTTCTGCACTGACTGGTGCAAGCTCATAGCCCCCTGGCGAGCACATCAGGGCCATGGATCTTGTTTTACCAAATGGGAAACAAAGGTGAAGAGACTCACCCAAGGTCCCACAGCACATCAGAGCAGAGTAGGGACTGGAACGTGAGAATCCAAGTCGTTCCCTCCCCCGGTTCTCATCACTAGACCCCACTCCCCTTCCTGAGCTGGGGATGGAACCCAGGAGTCCTGGCTCCCAACCCCCTGACTCTAACCCACTGGACACAGCCCTACGGCCGCAGATAGAACCAGGAGTCCTAACCCCAGCTCTCTCTCTTATAAAATACCTTTATTACACGACATGTACTCTGCTGTGGAACTCTGTGATGCCAGATACCCGTGAGGCCCAGAGCCCTATCAGAATCAAATGAGCACAGATGAATGGATAGAGCTGTGCAGGACTCTGATTAGCCCATGCAGCTACAATCAGAACAGCTACGAGGACACTCTTATCCTCTAGTGACAGTGTATTCCAGTGGGGTCCTTGGCCTCTGCTAGGAAGACCCCACCCCTTCAGTACTGAACACTGACCCAATGCATTACATGTGGGGGGGATCTGCTTCCTCTGGCAGAGCCCAGGTGCCAGGTTAGATGGGCCACGGATAACCAGCAGCCCCTGTGAAGAAAGGGGCAGGCCATGGGGTGCAGGGTCTGACCCTGACAGGTGCCACGCCCCCTCTGTTCAATCCCAGCCCCTGGTGAGCAGCACTTCCAGCCACTGCAGCACCCCACTGAATCGCCCTCTGAATGAGCACTGCAGCACAGCCAGGCAGCACATACTTGAGGCATGGCTCATTGAAAGGAGACACTCCAAGCCTCCCCTCCCCCAGCCACTGGCAGAAGGAGCCCTGGCTGCACTGTGATGCTCCAGGGCATCGCCAGGAGGGGCTGAGACTAGCAGATGGGGGATTGGGCATGGGGCAGAAGGCCCTGCACCGGGCTAGGAACCCTGACTGTGTCAGTTCTCCTTTCTGCATGTGGCTAAGGGGCATCGCTCCTCAGAGCAACATGATTCACCCCCATGCCGGCCCCAGGGCACCATGTGCATCACCTGCAAACTGCCACCCTGAGCCCTGGAAGAACTGCTCCCCAGTTAGCCAGTGCTGGGGTTACACTCCCAGCTCCTACTCTAGCCTCCCCCAGCTCTAAGGGGGACTCTCCTCTGACTAGCACCCTGTATTTCCCCCACCCCCATGTAAGGGCGTGACCAGGGAGAAGAGGGAGCAGTTCAGGGAAGGGGGGCATGGCCATTGCACATTGGGGCTGATTCCCAGTCTGCTGTGTGTGTAAAATGCTGCTGCTCTGCTTGGAAGCATTTCAGTTCCTTAGCACATGTATGAAGGGCAGCAGAGGGTCCTCCCCATGGTGTTCCAGCTATGCTGGGCTCCTGCCTGGCTCACAGGCAGCCCTAGCCCTCATAGGAAGTTGGAGCTGTCGGATCTTACACAGTCCCCTATCCACCACCCCTCCAGGCTACACCGAGCCCAGCTCAGCCACAGCTCAGAATTGTAATTGGGTGCAGCAGTCACCACACACACAGGTGCCAGGCTTCCCCACAGCCACTGGGTGCAAGTGCCAGGGCACAATTGCCATGGACTACACTCCTGTCTGGCCTGACGGCGCTCACTTGGCCTGTGGACATGAGAAGTAACCTGGCCTCAAGTGCGTGGTCTTCCCCAGACCTCGTCACTCTCTTGCGTCAGTCCTGCTGGCATGGGGGGGGGGGGGGTAGGGAGGCATTGCAGAGCTGGGATAGGCAAGGGTGCCTGCCTCTCCGACACTGATAGCACTTGGACTCTCCCCCTCCCCCACCAGAGAGTCAGAGAACTGGTTTGGCGAGGAGATGCCAGAGAGCAGCGAGAGGCATGTTTATGATTGATGGAGAGGGCAGGGCAGGGAGCAGTGAAGAACTGTGTGAGGCATGGGGAAGCAGCCTGACTTGGACAAGCACCTCTGGGGCGCAGTGAGTGATGTGCCGTTGCCGCCCGCTCGCGGCAACAATGCCATCAGCTGAGCCTTGAAGAACTGACCCTGGGGTCACTACCAGAAGCTCTCAGGAAGTGAGCATGCAAAGGACATGGTATAGGACTGCAGGGCAGGTGCCCGTGTGCAGGGATGCCTGGCATGAAAAGGGGCAGAAAGGCCATTCTAAGTTGGGCTCCCATTTGGCTTCCACAGCACCTGCAGGAGAATCCACCGGAGATGTTACCGGCATGGGAAAGGAGCATCGCTGGCACCAGACTCAATGCCTGGCCATACCGGGACGCTCCTCTGCCTCTTCTCCTCTCATACACATAATATCCAATAACCCCATGAGAGGCAAGCTGGCCTGTCCCTGGTGCTTTCCGACGCCTCTCTGAGCCCACGCCCAAAGGAGCCAAGTTTTGGACACTCAGAACGAGATGTGTGCAGGGCCCTGATGCAAACGTTTTTTGAGCTCTTAACACAGGAAAGAGAAACTGTCACATCTGAGACAGAAAAACTCCCTGGCAGGAAGGGAGCTGGGCAGGTTCCACTCTCTATTAGCTGCACAAGGAACAGGGAGCGGATTGCTAGGCCAAAGCATTTGTAAACCGACCTGAAGGAGGCTGTGCCTGTCTGGAGCTAAGACAGCTGCATGGTCCAGCTCACTCCCCCTCTCTCCCCCGGCCCCTGGGGCTCTGTTTAACACAGGATCTTGCTAGCTGGCTCCCACAGTAAAGAGTTTGACTTTCTAACTCCCTGGCCTGGCTCCAGGCTTGCTCCCTGCCTCCTGGGAGACTCTCTAAGGGCCTACCTCTGGGAAGCGTATTTTCCAAGCAGGCTGGGTGGCTGCAAAGTGAAGGGAAAGGGGAGGAGGATGCTGGGGGCTGGCCCCAGCGTAGGCTCCCAGGGAACCGTTTCTTGCTGACTCCTCTAAAGCGGCTCTGGCTGCCACTAGGCAGAGTCAGAAGCCACCAGCATGAATGGGAGCGGCCCTGGCAGGAAAGGCCCAGTCTGCCCGGCATGAGTCAGTGGAAATGCAGAAGCTGAGCAGATTCTTAAAAGAAAATTCATATTGCCATAGCAACCTGGTGGGGAGGGCCCAGGGCCCGTAGTTGCAGGAGTGAGCTGCCAGCTCATCCTGCCCCAGCTCAGCTTCCTTGGGCAGTTTTTAGCCACCCCACGAGGTCCTGGCAAAGGCAGCGGATTTCAAAAGGGCTGAGCTAGTTGGGAAATCGATGCTCCCTCACATGACAGCTGCACGCCACTCCGGGCACATTCCAACAAAGAAGGACATTCACTCACAGCCAGCCCCCAGAAATAGTCCCCCTGTGCTTCGTAAACAAGCCTGCCCAGTTATAAAATGCAGCTCTCCATGCAGGCAACTTTGTGACTGCAGCGGCGTGGGCGGGGGCAGGTGAGATTTGGAAATGGTGGGAGAGGTGGCCATGATCAGTGCCAAGGCTGGACTCAGAGACCACCATCAGGGAGGGGCACATGGACAAGGCTAGAAAGGCAGACAGATAGATCGGTTGGTCAGTCTCTGGCAGCTGAGCCCCAACCTCTTGGCCTATTGAAAAGAGCTGCGTGGCTCCATTCCACGCACACCCTTGCAGGGCCCAAGACAGGCAGCTGGTACTTGGGACTCTCACAGTCCCTGCCTGAGGCAACCCAGTCCTTATTCCCTCCCCGGCCAGAGCCCTGCTCCTGCATCGCTAGAGAACCCTGTGCACATGCTGCTCAGGGCTTCCTGCTGTCATTCATTCAGCAGCCACCAAGCCCTGTTCCCCGCCCTTGGGCAGGCTGGGCCATGAGCATTTAACCCTTTCCATACCCCGGCAGTGTCTTTTTGGTAGGAGGTCTCAGATGCAGCAAGTATGTGCATGGTCCACAGGAGCGGGCGCAGAGATCTTTCACACACACAGCTCCCATCTCAGGACATGCGTTCCCTTGGGAATCCCTTCATTGCTCTTAACAACACATGGCTTCCTGGCTGTGCTGCCACCCGATTCTCCCTCACCCTTGGAGAAGATGTCGCTGGGTCTGGCCTGAAGAAGAGCTCTGTGTGAGCTCAAAAGCTCGTCTCACTAACAGAAGTTATTCCAATAAAAGATAACTTCACCCACCTTGTCTCTCTTGGGCAGGGATGGGGCCTGCAATAACAAGGCACCCTGTTATTGACAAACCAGAGACAGACATGTCAGGGAACCCAGCACAGCATCCAAAAGAAATGCAACCCCATCCTATCTGCCAGAGTCCTAGTTCCCATTATGCTGCAGGGAGGGAGTTCAGACTGCCAGAGTTCCTGCTGTAACTGACGGGCACTGCCATGGGAAAGCTCACAGCACTGGGGTCCGGGCTGGCAGACGAGGCACGGCTATGGGGAAGCTCATTGTGACAAGTCCCAGCTGTAAGAGAAGAGCACTTGTGAGGCTGTCCTCACTGAAATAATGATGCTTTTGTTCTGGGGCAGAGTCAGAGCAGCCCACTACAGAGCTGCCGCTGAGTGAGCTACAGGCAGATCAGGACAGGGACACTGGAATGTTGGAGAGGTTTTGTTGCTCTGGCAACAGCTGTATGTACTCCAGATGTGGCTGCGCTCACAGAAAGCATAAAGGACCGGAAATCCCTCTGTTGGTCAGTTTTTCACGTCACAGATGGTCTCCCCTCACCCACTATGTATAACAAAAGCACAAAGGGGAAACGGTACATTCACTGCTTCTGTGCAGTTGGCAAGGCGGCAGCAGCACCCCACAGCTTCCTGGGGCCACGTGGAAGAGGCTCAGCAGCTGGTCGGGAAGCAGCAAGAGAAGATGATAAGGGGGCCCCTGTGGTATAAAAGGAGGGCAATGGAGGCGGAACTTAGGGCTTCAGCTTCCTGCAGGCACATCCTCCACTTCTTCCCGGGAGGGGAGCAGAGCGTGTGCCCATATGCATTTGGATCTGATCCTTCAATCTCCCAGCCAGTAGCATTTGTGCAGCACTCCAGCCAGGGGCAGCAGCTTCAACCACCAAAACTAAGGGGGACTGCCCAAGATGCAGGGCAAGCACCTTGCAAATGGCAGCAGGCAGTGACTGGTAATAGGTGAGACAGACACAGGGAGGGAAACAGACTAATGGCCCCAGCACAGAATCTGCAGTAAAACTACACAGTGAGATTTTTCAGATTCCGAGCTGGTGCTCAGCCATGGCCTTTCCTGAGCTACACACCAAGCATGGTGCCAGGTTTCAGTTCCTGGCACGGGGGAAGCCTCCTCCATGGGAGGGAGAGAGGGGCTGAAGTTAGTCAGGAAAGCTCAGCGCTGCCAAAAAGCCCTGGAGAATCATTGCTGGCTTTGGAGTCAGAAGCCAGGCTCTAGTCTGCAGAGTGCCCAAGGCAGCCTCCCTGTTACATAAACCCAAACATACAGCCCAGAATCTCTGCATCTCACAGGCGTTAAAAGACAAGCGCACTAGCAGCCATGAACTTGGAAGCCTTTGTCATTGCTTCCTGAGCCCTTCAATTCCCCTTGCAACTTTCACTGAATACAGGATCTTTCTCTGTTTCCTGTCCTAAACCATTGTGCAATATTGCTGTGCATTGTTAAACAGCTACCACATCCCAATCTCGAAACGGCTGCATTCCAGTGAACAGTAAGGGATCCTCATCCGTACAGCCACTATACCTCACCCCAGAAGCGCTGCCTTTCTGCACCAGGCAAGGGATCCCTTTATAAGCAGCTGCCACACCCCCCCTCCAGAGGTGGCTGCATCTCAGCACTGGGTGAAACAACCTTCTATACATCTAATATCTACTTCAGGCTGAACTATCTAACAGCAATACTAATCAGAATCCCACATCATTTACATTAATCCTCAGAGTACACACACACCCTGGAAGGGCAGAGGAAACTAAGATGGAGAGAGCTGATCAGATGAAGAGCACACAAGGGGGCAAAACTGGGGTTAAAGGCTCTTGGCTCCTAATCCTATGCTCAGACCACTAGATCCCACAGATTTGTGTATGTATTTATGCAACCCTGTCACTGGTAGTATCTGAGCACCTTGTAATCATTTAACATATGTCTTCACAACCCGCTGTGACTGGCAGGGCAATACAGCTGGGGCAAACTGAGGCACAGAGAGGCTAAGTTACTTGCCCAAGGTCACCCATGGAATTTGTGGTGGAACTGCTAATTGAGCCCAGGCCTTCCAAGTCCCAGGTTAGTGCCCTATCATTACACCATCCACACTTCCCCTCAGCAAGCACCCTTCCCCTCACCTCTCAGATGCTGGTGCCAAATCGCTCTCATCAGAACCCTCCATCATCCCAACAGGGTTTTTATCCCTTCATGCCCCGTCACTGTCCCCCTGAGAAGATGCCCCCACCCCAGTCATAATGGGGTGGGCTCAACTCCTGAATGGATCACTCGGGCTGGAATGTCGGAGCCCCAAGTCAATCCCCCCATCAGATGCAGGTCCAGAGGCTGCAGAGAACCCACCCTTGGTTGGCATGGCAGCAAGGGATTTAAAGATTAGGAAAACCCCAGGAGAAATGTGAGTAAAACTGCTGGTTCCCATGGAAACCCAAGCCAGCTGTGTCCCTTCCCTTACATCTATGGTGACCAGATGTCCCGATTTTATAGAGACAGTCCTGATTTTTGGGTGTTTTTCTTACATAGGCTCCTATAACCACTCCCCCCCCCCCGTCCCGATTTTTCACATTTGCTGTCTGGTCACCCTACTTACATCCTTCCTAGAGGCTTTCCCTGCTGCAGCAACAGGGCATGAAGAATTCAAACAGCAGCAGTGATGTGTCTGTGTGAGTCACCATAGGCCGGATGCCTGTGCTGGCAGAGCCACCCACAATGGCTGCAGAAATACCCATTGTTGGGGCTTCAGAGCAGGCTGCAGGGCTGCAGCCATGCCACGGCAAGGGGGCTGGACATCTCCACACCACCCCAGAGGCAAGACTCAACCCTCTTCTCAGCACAGAGACAGAGAGGTGCTCAGAGACCAGGGTTCCATGCAGCATTTAAAAGACAGACAAAATACCAGCACCCACTGCTGCCCCATTCCCTAGTGTTGGCACAGCCTGCTTCTCCAAGACCCAAGGGCACCCATCCCACCCCAGTGGAGGCCCAATTACCTTCCCCCGTTGCAGAGGCACCCAGTCTCTCCCCAGTTTAGGCACAGCCAGCTGCCCCCGTTTCCCAGCAGAGGAAACACCTTGTGACACTCCTGGGAGCATGTCACCAACTCTGATAATGCAACAGCTGTTTGCAGGCTTTTCATTGCAAAATTACTTTTAAATGAGCTGTCGAGCCAGGAAGGAGAATCCATCACCTCCAGTGAGTCACAGACAGCATGGCGGGGGGAGGGGGAAAAGAGGTGTATCTAGTGATTGGAGCAGGGGCATGAGATCCTGTGTTAAGGTTCTCCCCCCATACCAGGGGGACCACAGATTCCAATGGAGTTACTCCTGTCTGACTCCTGCACCAGAGTCAGTGAGAGAAGAATCAAGCCTAGCGATTCTATTTCTGGCTCCGCCACTGATTCACCCTGGGACCCTGGGCAAGTCATTTCCCCTCTCCGTGCTGTCCTTTCTGTAACCATCTGCACTTCTAACACTTCCACTGTCAGCCAGACACCGCCTGCCTACCCTTCTCCATGTCCTAGTAACTATGTTCCTTGGAGGCCAATGCAGTAATGTTCTGTCCAGTCTAGTTGTAAAGGTCCCAGTGACAGGGCTTCTGCACTGCAATGAACTGGAAATGGAAGGATGCTCCAGGAGTGCAAGCTCAGATTCAGGAGACTTGAGTTCAGTTCCCTGCTCTATCCCCACTCTCTGGGTGACCTTGGGTACTTAGTTTTTCTGTGGCTCAACAGGGGACAATAGCATGGTCCCAAGGGACTGGGAGGATAAATACATTAGAGAATATGATGTGCTTGAAGGCTAGATACACACCTCATCTGCATGATTAGACCTCTCCTGAGCTGCTCATGGTGACAGAGGTCAATCCCTGCTCCCACCCTGGGGAGAGGGGCCATTTCCCCATGCCACCATTACATAAGAACATAAGAACGGCCGTACCGGGTCAGACCAAAGGTCCATCTAGCCCAGTATCTGTCTACCGACAGTGGCCAATGCCAGGTGCCCCAGAGGGAGTGAACCTAACAGGCAATGATCAAGTGATCTCTCTCCTGCCATTCATCTCCATCCTCTGACGAACAGAGGCTAGGGACACCATTCTTACCCATCCTGGCTAATAGCCATTTATGGACTTAGCCACCATGAATTTATCCAGTCCCCTTTTAAACATTGTTATAGTCCTAGCCTTCACAACCTCCTGAGGTAAGGAGTTCCACAAGTTGACTATGCGCTGCATGAAGAAGAACTTCCTTTTATTTGTTTTAAACCTGCTGCCTATTAATTTCATTTGGTGATCCCTAGTTCTTGTATTATGGGAATAAGTAAATAACTTTTCCTTATCCACTTTCTCAACATCACTCATGATTTTATATACCTCTATCATGTCCCCCCTTAGTCTTCTCTTTTCCAAGCTGAAGAGTCCTAGCCTCTTTAATCTTTCCTCGTATGGGACCCTCTCCAAACCCCTAATCATTTTAGTTGCCCTTTTCTGAACCTTTTCTAGTGCTAGAATATCTTTTTTGAGGTGAGGAGACCACATCTGTACACAGTATTTGAGATGTGGGCGTACCATGGATTTATATAAGGGCAATAGTATATTCTCAGTCTTATTCTCTATCCCCTTTTTAATTATTCCTAACATCCTGTTTGCTTTTTTGACTGCCTCTGCACACTGCGTGGACATCATCAGAGAACTATCCACGATGACGCCAAGATCTTTTTCCTGACTCGTTGTAGCTAAATTAGCCCCCATCATGTTGTATGTATAGTTGGGGTTATTTTTTCCAATGTGCATTACTTTACATTTATCCACATTAAATTTCATTTGCCATTTTGTTGCCCAATCACTTAGTTTTGTGAGATCTTTTTGAAGTTCTTCACAATCTGCTTTGGTCTTAACTATCTTGAGAAGTTTAGTATCATCTGCAAGGGATATCTCACACCCCTTTCGTTGGCGAGATTGTCCCCAGACGGGCAGGAAGCTGTTATTTCCCACCTGTGACTCAAAGGCCAAGTAGCTCCCAGGGAGGAAGGTGTTGCCAACTCTTGTGATTTTATCATGAGTCTCCAGCTATTTTTTCAAAGCCCCCACTCTCAAAGTCATGGGATTCTGGGCAAATCTGAATTTTTATTAAAATTGGTCTCTAGCCCTTCTTGCTGCAGAGAGAAGCTTGAAAACATGATCTGGGCACTACTCAAATGCTCCGAAACCAGGAAGCAAATGAAAAGAACCAAACACAATTATTTAGAATCATAGAATATCAGGGTTGGAAGGGACCTCAGGAGGTCATCTAGTCCAACCCCCTGCTCAAAGCAGGACCAATCACCGACTAAATCAAAATTTAATCTCATGGTTTTGGGAGCCTGTTTTTTGAGTTTTGAACATTAGGGACTGAGGAAGAGGATTCATTGTGTGTCTCTAGCCCCAGGCATGGCTCAGCTGGTCCGATTCTCCCCTCGCTCACGTGGATGTGACTCCACTGACTTTAGAGGAACCGCTCCTTGCTAGCATTACTGACTGCAGGTTCAGGCCCCTTGGATTTCCGGCCGGGCACCTCCCACTCACAGAACATCCCTTTTTACAGAGCCAGTAATCGCTGTGTCTAAATAAAAGCAGCTCTGGACACCCCAAGATGAGTCATCCACTATCACTGAGCTGTTGACATGGAAAACGCCCCATCTGATCTGCAAGCTGCAAAGCAGGGGAGCAGGCAGGTCAGCTGACACTGGGCTTTCACAGGCAGGTGACCGCTCCCAAGGGACAGCTGAGCCTCCATGAATTGTCCCCACAAAAACCAGCAGCAAGACGACAAGGCCAAGCTCACCCTAAGACACACTGGGATGGGGGCGAGGGATCATACTGCAGACTCCAGCTTTATGCCAGAAAGAGGAAACAGCCCCCACCTTCAGAAGCCAGGTTCCCCTCCAGCTGTTGAGGCACTAAGAGAAGGCTCCATCGCACCCAGACCAGGGCTCTCTATACCCATCTGTGGAGCCATCTGGCTCTCCCCTTACAATGAACACCCTAGCAGGACTCAGTGCTGACAGCAGTTTGCTGCAACCACCCACAGCCTCGTCCTCTAGCAGGTGCCTGGCGTCTCTTTGCTGCTGCATCTGCATCCTTGATAAACACCATCAAGAACCTGTGGGGTGAGCTCATGTGGAATGAGATTTGGTGGGTCCTCTGTGTGGGTGGAGAAACTTATTCCAGTCTGTCATTAAGGTGAGCAGGGAGGTCATACCTGCACCGCGTGTCAGGGAATAGCCCCCAGTCCAACTTCCCAGGGAGCCAGAATCCCATGGGAGCTGCTTGGTATTCGGTGCTGCCTCCCACGGCCTGTCCAGTGCCCTCGTTACCCAATGCACAAACGCACACATGCACCGCTCCCACATGGCTCTGCCTAAGATTCCTGATACCTGGTGAGCCAAATGGGGGAGGGACTATACTGGGGTGGGGACTCTGGGCTAAATCCTGCCTGTGCAGAGCTGGTGTCGCCTGGGAGCCCATCCATTTGGGTATCTGGGCTCACCACAAATGCCTCCATCCCCTGCAGAAGCTAGAGAGCTGTCCCTGCAGAGCACTCATGAGCGGAGGGGTAAAGGACTAACCAGACAAGCACAAGCTCCCCAACCCAAGCAGCAAGTACAAGCTAATGTGGGGCAGAGGAGCAGCACGGGGTGTCTCCTAGGGGTCCTATGCTGGGACAGGCCTCTGTCCCGCCTTGCTGTCCCAGCACGGACAGGGGGAGCTCTCACGGTACGGAGGACTGGTGGGTACAGTAGCCAAAGCCTCACATGCGTTGCTTTACAGATCTCTCCTCTCCAGCTGAAACCCAGGAAATGGGCATCCCTGCCAGTCACAGAATTCTCTTGGGGGCAGGCCTGGGGAGGTGTCTGGATGCAAAGCAAACTCAGCACCAAAAGCCCAGTGCCCTCAGTAAACACTCCCTGTTAACCAGAATCTGCTGATGTCCTGCTCAGCCCCATTCCCTGTTACCCAGAACCCCCTGGGACCTGTCCCACATCATCATCCCATTCCATTACCCAGAACCCCCCAGGGTCCTGCCCGCCCTCACCATGCCACTGCCACTCCCAGTTACCCATAATCCCCCAGGATCCTAACCAGCCCCATCACCACCTTCCCTGTTCAGTATCGCCAACCGCAAAAAAACTAAAGTCAGGAGTGGGACCCCCAAATATCATAAGAATTTAAAAAAAAAAAAAGATTTTTGGGGCCAAATGTGTTTTCTTTGGTCTGTCTTATGGTTGTTGAACTCCACATCCCCAGTGTGTGTGAGACAATCAGTGTCACCCACGCACACAGATGTACTGTGTGAGTAGGATGACCAGATGTCCTGATTTTATAGGGACAGTCCTGATATTGGGGATTTTTCTGATATAGGAGCCTATTACCCCCTACATTCTGTCCTGATTTTTTCATACTTGCTATCTGATCACCCTATGGGCGAGGAGATTTTTGCCCCTGCTGCAGGAGCTCTCACCCCACATCCACCTTCCCCCTGCCCAACAATTAATCCAACCCCCAGCCTCCAAACCAATCCTACCCCCAAGGTCAGCCCCCTCCTCACCTCTGCTCCTCTGGGGCTCTTCACACCTCCCCCCACAGGCCAGGGGGTGCTGCAGCAAGGTCCCCTTGCCCCCTTCCAAGCTATGGGGCAGCCCCAAGGCACTTCATATCCAGCCCAGGGCAATGGGGTGGTTGCGGGGGGGGAGGCAGAGCTGTCTCATTGGTCACAAGAGAGGAAGAGGCGGGAGCCCCACAGCAGTGGGGCTACACCTGCTCTCCCTGCCCTACTGACAGAACGGGTCAGGTTGTGAGGGGAGCTGTGCTCCCCTGTAGCAATGCTGATTGGTTGCTCAGCCCCAGAGACATGCAAGGGGCAGGCAGTCAATCAGAGTGGGTTCCCCACATGCAGGGCCCGACTCAAATTCACTAGAGGGCAGAGCTCCAGGTGGGCAAGGTGGGCTCCAGCCCAGCCAACATCCCAGCACCCAAGCAAAGAGAGCTGGCACTGCTGCCTGCCTGCCCGCCCAGCCCAAGTGCACCATTCCCTGCTACCCAGAACCCCCCTGGGGCCCACCTAGCCCCATTCCTTGCTACCCAGTACCCTCGCCCAGGGCCCACTCAGCCCCAGTGCCCCATTTCCTGCTACCCAGAATCCCAATAGGTCTTGCTTGGTCCCAGCATGCCTCCTTCGGGGGCCCACCATGAATCCCTGGGCTCTGCCCAGACCCAGCACCTCATTTCTGGTTACCCAGAGTTCGCCAGTGCCACTTTTTTGTTACCGAGATGGCCATCTTGCTTGGGGGAATAGGTCTGAAGGGGACTGTATCTGAGACGATGGGAGGTGGGGGGGCAGGGAATTGGGACAGTGTCATGGGTAGGGCTGATAACCAAAGCAGGTGCAGTACCTCCTCCCCCAGCCCCTGTCCCAGCCTCAAAGACACCGGATCCACAGAGAAGGTCAGGGAGAACTGTGGGGTGTAAGGCATGCAAGCCCAGATGGCACCCCAGGTTCAGAGCCCCAAGCAGAGCTGGCAGGAGCCCACACACCCCAGCATGTAATGAAAGGGGCTGACACTTGGCTGGGGGGAGAGGGAGCAACGTGCAACCCTTGTGTGTGTTGAGCAACCCAGGGCAGGATTAGGGAGATAAAGCTTCTCCCTAGCAGCATGGGATGGTGCAATAGGGAAAAACAGCTGGGCCTGCACCTCCCCTCTCAGGGGCTGGGACACTGCAGAGCCCTGAGTGAGCTGGGCCCCTCCTCAGCCCTCTCTATGCAAAACCAGACAGCCCTGCCTGTGCCATCCCAACAAGGGGGTCGGGGAGAAGCCCTCTCCATAGAGCGGGAGACCCAACCTCCTTGGCTTCAACTAAGCCAACTAGCATGTGGCCTTGCCTGCTGCACTTAAGCTGCACGACATGTCCGCTAACAACGCGCCTTTTCTCCTAGTCAAGAGAAACCTACAGAACATTCCCCCTCTCCAGCAGGCGTTACCAGAGCTGTCACAAAGACGCCTGCTCCTGGCCTCTCTCATGTCTGATGCCACTATGCGCTGTTGCGCCTGCATTGTTTGTCCTGTGACATAGGAAAGGCATTTGAGTCACTTGAGACAGACCCTGGAAATCTGGCTCAGATGGCAGCATGCAGGCCTGGGCTACAGGCCGCACCCACTGCAGTGATGCCTATCGCACCTCCAGGGCTGGCTCATGCATTGTCCCATAGAACCTGCTTCCCAAGGGCCTGGCTTCCCCAGGGGCCCTCTGTTGTTATATGTGTTAACAGTAGTGCCTCAGTCACAGATCAGGAGCCCATAGTGCTAGGCCCTGTACAAACACAGAGCAAAAGGACAGCCCCTGACCCAAAGAGTGTCTCATCTCTCCTTGCCTCTCCGGAGGGCTCTGTCTGCCAGGGAGTTCCCTGCCAAGGCTGCTTGGTTTAACTGGAAGCTTTCACACCTTGGCAACAAACTGGAGAGAGCCTACCGAAAATGACGCTTTCCTCCTCCTGGCAGGCTGGCAGCACTTCCTTTCTCTGGAAAGAACAAGGGCATTTCACAGGCAATCGCACCCTGTGGTCTGATGCCAGCAGGCCAGGGCAAGCAGAGAGAGGGGGTGGGGCAGGGACGGATTCACAGCAGGCAGCTCTATTGGGTCGTAACTCCCTGGCAAAGGTGCTTCTTAACCATAGAGATTGTTGGTAAAACAAAGAGCTCAGGCTATACACAGGGTGAGCCCAGAAAGCGCAACCACAGCCTGGCTGGGGCTTGCTCTCGCTGGGGAGGGATTCCCATGTCCTTCCTGGTGCTTGGGAAGCACCAGCTGCTGAGACAAGAGCCCACGACCCAGGGCATGTCTGACCTGAGCGAGGAAACTCTAGGGGGTGAGGGAGATGGTGTGTCTTTCTACCCAGAGCCCGGGCCAAGCCAGGGCGTGTTTGGCTCAGTAATTAGGGGTAAAGGCAGAGCGACGCCTCCTGCAGACTTGGCGCTGACACAAACCCTCCTCTCCCAGCTGGATTCTTTCCCTCTAAGAGTCTTAAAAGCTACAACGCAGCAGGCTACTGCCCCAACTCCTGCATGCCCAGGACTGTCTGAGCAGGACAGACAGTCCTGTCTCTATAGAGACCTGGCACTCAACTGCACCTCAGTCCTTAGCACTTCCAGACCCATCCCACTGGGGGCTCATTATGGTGGAAATGGGCACGGCATGAGCACCAGGAAGGAGCAGCAGGCTATTCTGTATGGCACCTTCCAGACAAACCCTGTCCCTTAGTGCATTGCAGGAATATCTGTGGTCAGGAGCTGCGCAGACCACAGTGGTCCCCCAGTAACCCCCAGGTACAGGCAGGTGGCCTCTGTGGTCCTGGAAGCCTCTCAGCTACTCCCTGCACTTGAATCTACAACTCCCCCCTGGCTCTAGGAGAGGGTGATTGCTGCAAGCATTGGCAGGGAGTGGGAAGCCATGGAGATCAGGATCCTCTCACCCCAGGGTCTGGGGGAGCCATGGAGACCAGGATCCCCCATCCCCTCATCCCAAAGGTGTGGGAAAGCCCTGCAGACCTCAAGATGCAGTCTCCCAGCACGGGTGGGTTCAATGGGGAAGCCAATTCCCCTTTCACGCACTTAATCAGGAGTGAGAGCGGTGTCACTTCCGCCAACTCCACTCCCAAGCTCAGTGCAGCCTTGCTCGCTGCTCTCACCAAGCAGGGGCCAGGGCACCCCCTCCACCTCCAATCTAAGGAACTGCTGATAAGAGGCTCCTGTGTGTGGCCAGCCTGTTTCTTTAACTGGATTGGAAAGTGCCAGGCCTGCCCTGTGGGTTCTGGCCTGCAGCTCAAGTGTTCTCCTGCAGCCACCCCAGGTCCAAGGAGCCTCCTTGCCATTAATATCCCCTAAGAGGGTGGAGCAGGGCTGAGAGCAGCCACGGGCCAGGGGCAGACTCCACGCCCAGGGGAAGGGAAATTGGCCCTTCATGGCACCCCGCCGGCCCTTGTGATAGGAGGCTGGGGAGGGAGAGAGATAGAGGTGCTTGGAGTTAGTATTGCTATTTGTATTGTGGCAGGGTCTGTTTCACTCCATCCACTCTTCTAAAGACCATCCACTCTTCTTTTGCCTCCAAGGCCTCATACATTGTCCCCATTCTCCTCCTTTCACCCCTCTAATTTTGCTCCCCTTTTCACTGTTTAGTTTAGAAGACAATCTCATTTCCATCTTGTGCCTTCATTTTCTTTAGGCCAAACATGCATGTGACAAAAATACCTGCAGATCAGCTGGCTCTTGCCTCTTTCAGCAGTTCCTAGGGATCTTTGTATCTTCGTACAAAACTTCCTACAAGCTTCGGGGAGTGCTACACAAACCCGGGCAACATTTCCTACTGCAGCTTGGTTACGACGGAAAACTGGGGTTTGGCTCATTTGGGTTTTGGAAGAAAGTATGTTGAGAATGTTTCATTTTTTCATCCAAACGCTTTGAGCCAAAAGAAGAAAAATTAGGGGTGAGGGTGAAACCTCAAAAATTCCCACAGAAAATTTTGCCATGAGGAAAAAAATGTCCTTGTGCCTCAAGTTGCTCCACATATAAGAACAAGGAAAGAGCTTTAGCGAGTATGCCGATGGTGAGAGTTCAAGAAAACAATGGGATGACATCAGAAAGACAGCAAAGAGGTCACCGTTGGGAGGTGCAGATACTAGAGGTGCAGTGGTTGACGGAGGACGTCACTGTGAGCCAATGGGGGACCCGCCAACAATAGGTGGCTCATATGGGGCCAGCCCATTCCTTCCCTCAAAGCCTTAACCGGCTCTCTGAGGCATCCAGTGAGGTTTTTTTGGCGTGTTTAGGGGTGAGGAGCCAACACTGGCATATTCCTAAGGTGCTGGGCCAGCCTTCTGCAGCCACAATCCCCCCACAGTTCATGACTGTCCCTGTGCAGAGGTCCCTGCAGGCAGCTGGCCAGAGTCCCCTTAGCACTGCAGCCCAGAGGAGATTTGAGGATGCGGGCAGTGTGGGGAGGGTCCAAGCCTAGGGGCTTAGTGCTGGGTTTGGTGTCATGCGCTGTTGGTAAAGCTCAGACTCTCCCTTGGCAAGATGGCGGCTCTCTCAAGAGACCCATGTGTGCAGGCTCCTCACGGCAGCAGCTGTTTCTGGAGCACTGGGGTCAAGGGTGGCCCCTGACTTGAACTCAAGCCTCAAAGCAACATCTGAAAAGGTGTGACAAGCCAGTCGGGAGAGAGAAAACCTGCTCTGCTGGTACTGGGCCATAGGTGCTGGAACTGGGGGTGCAGCGGGTGATGCAGCACTCCTGACTTGAAGTGGTTTCCATTATATAAGGATTTACAGTTTGGTTCAATGACTCTCAGCACCACCCCTGCATAAATTGTTCCAGCACTCCTGTACTGGGCCCGTCCACATGGCTAACAGACAAAGGACATTTACTTACCAACTGTTGTTAGACTCACTGCAGCAGAGGGGGGGCCATGCTCCCCATACCCTTCTGGGACAACATGCCACTGCCGTGCAAACCCCAACCCCAGATGATCTATTATAGCCCCCCCCTCCCACAACAACTCCGCCCTGGTCTCTGACTCTGGGCAGTATAGAGCCCCTCCCACAGTTCTGCCCTGCAGCCTCCCCCCTCCCCCATCTGTATTCAGTAATAGAGTCCCCCCCCACCCCCACAACTCTGCCTTGGAGCTCCCCAGTCTCTATTCAGTATCCAGCTCTCTCTCCCCCCACCCCCCACCATGACAGCTCTGCCCTGAAGCTCCCTGGTCTCTATTCAGTGTAGAGCCCCCAGCAGCTCTGCTTGCAATTCACTCCCTCTTGTTCTCAGGTCCTTCTCCATGGGCCTGGGCACACTGCCTGGATCCAAGCCCCCTGTTTACATGTAATGTGACCTACATCAAAGCTGGGCCAGACAGCAATGGGGCCGTGTGCAAAACCCAAGCAGGGTGGCCCAGCCCAGCCTTGGAAGTGTCAGGTTTCCCTGCCTGGCTTCCCCCTGCAGCGCTAGGGGGCGAGGAGAGCTCAGCTCTGGGGAACTTGCTGTTCCCTGCAGTCCCACGGGCACCTGCTCCCTTCGGGCACCTTCCCCAGCCAGGTGAGAGCAGCAGAGAGGTGGTGTGAGCTCTGCTCTGTTCTCTGCTGCCTCTGCCGCTGGCTCTGCCCATAACTGAGGGGAGGGCACTGGCCACGGGCCTGTCACATGCCCTAGCTGGGGGTCCCTCGGGAAGCAGCCAGGGCACCACAGACCAGCACTGCTTCCCCACCCCCTGACACACAGTGGCCACGCCACACTCTCCCGAGTGGGAAGTACCTAGGGTGACCAGATAGAAAGTGTGAAAAATCAGGACAAAAGCTGAGGGGTAATAGGCACCTACATAAGAAAAAGCCCCAAATATCAGGACTGTCCCTATACAATCGGGACATCTGGTCACCCTAGAAGTACCCAAGGCTCCACACTCCACCAGAGTCCCACCCATAGCCCCGGAAGTGCTGAAGCAGACATGGCGGGGAGTGGGATTCTCTTCCCATGTTAGCTCTGCCAGGGGGGGATTGGGAGAGTCCCTGTACAGACCACCAAATCCTGCCTCTCGCCTGCAGCCACCTTGGGTAGGCAGGGGAGGGAGTTCAGGGCACATTCTGCTGCCAGAGGCAGGGCATCCCCGGCTCTGCCTAGAGCTGAGAGCTCTAGCAGGGAGCTGCCCCCTGTGGCTCACCCCTGCCAAGTTGAAGGAAGAGCCTGGGCTCTGGCAGCCATGGCGCAGCCTCCCTGGCTACAAGATCAAGATGGCTTCTGAGGGCTTTGCAATTTCCTCCCAAACTATGAGGTTCAGAGTTTCTGCCTGGCAGCCCCTCCCTGGCACTGGGATTCCACTAGAGCAACCTGCCACCCAGGCAGCTCGGCTGTGAGCCGGCCCCAGTGCGCTGAGCCACGTCTGGGTTACCAGGGGTGGGAACGGACCACAAGCCAGGGATGTACCAGCTCTGTTGTGGGTCTTCCCAAGCCAGGGACTGACCCAGCCCAGCTGCAAGGAACCCAGAACCCAGGGAGGCAGGAGACATCAAGCCAGGGATTAGGGTCCAACTGGGAGGGGAATCCTACAGAGGACGTACCAACCCAGCTCGAGGGGGGACCCCAGATGCAGAATGCACCACTCCAGCCAGGTCCTCCCAGGATACCTGTTACAGCAGGTTATATTAATACACCTGGAATCGCTCCTCCAGCTGTGATCCTTCAGCAATGCCCCCAAGAAGGTGACAGGTGGCACTGGCCAGGCAGGGGGTGCATGTGGCTAGTCTCTGTAACCCTGTGTTACCCTTTTACACTCACATGTAGCATCTGGCTTTAGCTCCTGGTACCATGCCTGCACAATGGCGCCCTGACCCTGAGTGCCATGCAAATCAATAGCAGTGAGTCACCCCTAGCCCAGCTGTGCAGAGCACGTCTGCTGCCGGCTGCCCCATGCCAGCCAGGGCCGAAAGCCCAGAGCAGGGGTCTCCAGCCACCCCACAACAAGGATAGAGGGTGAATAGGCCAGGGCAGGTGTGTGTGTGGAGGGGGGCACCATGAGGATCTGCAGCTGGCGGCAGCTGTGTTTTGTGACCTGTATTCTGGAGACTGCAGGCCAGGCCACCCCTATCCCTAGAGGAGGGATCGGGGTGCAGCACGCCCCCTGCCCCTCCCAGGTGAGCTGGACCCTGCCCCACCAATACTGAGTCCCAGCTCAAGAGGGGAAATACCTTTGCACTGAGGAATGCCTTATTCAGAGCCTGGCTTCTGAGTGAGAAGGGCGGGGCTGAGCCGCTGAGATGGTCCCCAACCCCTGGCTGGGAACTGATCCTGACAAGAGCTGGGGACTGATCCTGACAAAATTGCTGGGGCCAAGCTCACAAGACCATCCCCTCAGCCGTCCCGTCCCCCTGCCGCCAGCTCAGAGAGGCCTCCACACCCAGGCACCTCAGCCAAACCAAGCTGGTAGCTGGTAATTTTACACTTTGTTTCAGTTCCTCCCTCCTCCCTCGCCCCTCCCTGGGGCTCTGGCTGGGCTGGGCTGAGCAACCTCCCTGCATTCTTCCCACTGCCAGTAAACAAACAGGAATTTGGCCAAGGACCATGGGTTACTCTCCCGCCTCTCCTGGCTCTCGGCCTGCCTCCCACGCTGGGCTGAATGCAGGGCAGAGAGACTGGTCAGAAAACACCTCTGCCCCGCATAGGGTCCATCACACCTGCTCCACACTGTGAGGGGCCAGACTGCATCCCGCTCCCCAGGCAACCTGGGGATCAGGCAGGTCACTGGAGAGAAGGCAGGCAGGGCAAGGGGCTGGCTCTGCACTCTCACCCACTGGCCTGGGCAAAGCTCCTTCCTTCCACTTGCCACCACTGCCCCGCCTATCTCAGGAAGCCGATGTGCCGCACTCACCCATGGCAAAGAGCAGGGAGACCTGAGATGAAAGAGGCACCAGAGGAGTAGGAATTGTCACAAAGAGCTCACACACACACCCCAACATCATGGCTGTAGTTACACACACACCCCCTAGTGCCATGTCAGGGATGTAGTTACACACACACACACACACACACACACACACACACACACACACACTGCCATGGCAGGGCTGTAGTTACAGCGCACACACCCACACCCCTACTGCCACACCCCTCCAGCTAACAGCACAAACACCTTGTTTCTAAGCCTCTGGCCCCTGCAAATGCCCTCTCCCCAGGCCCACACGCTGCACCCCACACACCCTGGGTCGGCCTGGGATTGTGCATGTCCAGCCTGTTCTCTGGAGCACCCACAAGAATCTGCACAGCCTTGTTTACTAGGAGCAGCATTCTGCTAAACCCTCGCCTGGCAGCCCTGTGTCACTCCAGCCCAGAGATCAATAGTGGGGGTGGGAGGGAGATGACAGCCTGGGATCGCCTGCTAGCTCCTCCCAAGCTCCGAGCAAAAGGAAAACAGCTCACCAAGATAACATTCCAGGTCCACATTCCAGGCCCAGCCCTGGCGTTTCCGCATGCAGCTCAGCAACCCAAAATCTCATGTGGGAACCAGGCGCAGGGAGCCAGAGTCACCTTGGGACTGTCCCTGCCCTCCTCCCACCAGCACCTCCTCCAGAGTTAGACTAGCACAGGATCTGGGCCCTCCTGCCTGGGATGCTGCTTTAACCACAGGTGTGAATTTAAACCCGTCATTAAAGCAGTGGGAAAGGCCACAGGGACGCTCTCATCTCAGTTTAAATCAGCTTTGCTTGGGTCGGTTGGGAACGGGTGTGATAATCCAAACCGAGATAGGAGCGTCCACAAAGGGCTTCCACTGGGGCACATGCCGATGCCCCCTAACTAGTTGGCATTGGGCAGCCACATCCCCAGGGTGTGGTATTCCACAGCAGGTAGCCTGGGTCCTACAGGTATCCTGCACCTTCCTCTGTACATTGTGGGACACTGGGTTAGATAGGTCCCCCGTCAGCGCTGCTCTATTCCAACCTGCCTGACTCCCAAGAGAGAAACCTTACTCCAAGGTACTGCCCACGGGCCCAAACAGTGGTCTCTCCCCCTGCCACAGGGAACATAGCCAGTGCACAGGTACCCTCATTGCTGAAAGCATGGGCCTGTACATCAGCTAAAGGGGGAAGCTCCATTAGCAGGTGGCAATAGTAGGCTGTTGCTCTCAGGTTTGGTCCTGCCATTAGTGTGGGCACACACAATGCACACTGAACGAGCAAGTTATAATATTGCTCCCACCTCCCAACACAATGATGTACCACCATTAAAACACGCCCTCCAGAACATGCCAGAAGCTGGGAATGGGCAGCAGAGGATGATCACTTGATGATTACCTGTTTTGTTCATTCCCTTTGGGACACCTGCCACTGGCCACTGTCGGAAGACACGATACTGGGCTAGATGGACCTTTGGTCTGACCCAGTATGGCCATTCTATGTTCTCCCTGCCATGCACTGTGTGCCCCCATTAAACCTCTCCCCCAGCACCACACAGGTGTGTTCCGATGATATCTGTCCCCAGCCTGATATACTGTTTCCCCATTATATTTCTCCTCAATATAGTGCAGGGGCTCTCAAACTGGGGGTCGGGAGCCCTGAGGGGGTTGTGAGGTTATTACACGGGGGGGTTGTGAGCAGTCAGCCTCCACCCCAAACCCTGCTTGGCCTCCAGCATTTACAAGGGTGTTAAATATATAAAAAAGTGTTTTTAATTTATAAGGGGGGTCACACTCAGAGGCTTGCTATATGAAAGGGTTCACCAGTACAAAAGTTTATAAACCACTGATATAGAGTATCCTCATTTTATCTGTCCCCCTAGACCTTGTGTTCCCCACCCCAATAAATTGTGTCCCCCATTAAATCAGATACATTCTGCATCTTGACATAACTCTCCATCATACATTGGTTGTTCCCATTATATCTTTCCCCACTCCAATACACTGTGTCCCCCTATACCAGGTTGCGGTGAATGGGCAGGTGGAGTGGAGGAAGGGCAGGGGGACAGCAGAGAATGGGGGAGGCTTTTCCTCCACTCAGACTATTCCTAGATTCAAAACACAGGCCAGGCTTTGGCCGCCCCTGCCCCAGAGCTCTGGGTCAGTCACTGGGAGCTGACTGGCGGGGCCAGCCCATAGGGCCTCTGCAAGCTGCAGCAGTGATGTAGGGGTTGCCTCCAACCTGGGGCCTCCTACCAGGGTAGCCCCAGCGGTGCGGTGCAGCGATCACGCTTTCCTGTGCAAGCGGCAGTAAGAAGCTAAAATGGAAGTGGGCTGGCGCTGCCTGGCTGCAGCTTGCTTCCTCTCGAGGGCTGGAAGCTGACTGCAAGCAGAGGGGAGCCGTGAGTCAGTACACAGAGCCGCCCCAGAGAGCTTGGGTGGGGCGGATTTAGCAAGAACAAAACTCAAGCCAGATGTGCAAACGGGCAATTTGGAGTGGCGCCAGCCTTGGCTGCAGCTGCTCCCCCACATCTGGTGGCCATCTTGAGGCATTGGAGTTTGTTTGGGAGGAAATGTGCCCCCAATGGTGGGGGGAGGATCAGGGGAGACACTGCTAAGGGGCAGCACAGGGCATTAACCCTTCCCTCACCACACCCTACAGAAACACGAGCAGCTTGTTTGCCATAGGATGTGCAGTGAAGTTTGACAAGCTGATTCCAGCAGGCAGGGAACTACTCACAAACTGAGCAGCCAGGGCCACAGCTTCGCCCAGCCAAGCACAAGGAGTGGCCAGGCACACGTCACTGCTCCTGCCCTCGGGCATGCAGATGGCATTTTGTGTAACTGTCTATGGCCCAGATAGGTACCCCACAGCAGCTGGTGGTAAGCCAGCATTTGCTGGCAGTAGTGCCTGGGGAGAGCAGCCGGAAGAGCGTGTCTAGGCTGGGGCTTACCCATGGGGCTGCTAGCTGCAATGTGGCAGCCATGCTATATGCTGCATACATCAGGCATTGCATTAATGCAGAGTGCCTGCGAGAGGGGATTGCAGCTGCGCCAGTGGGGAAGCCCCAGGGCAGAAACAGCTAGAGCCCAGGGGATGGTTTCAGGAAACGGGTGAAAGACACTGGCAAACATTGGCATTTTAGTGGAGAGCATTATGTGCACAATAGCTGTGAGGGAGGAAGGGGCAGGCAATAAACACACATACGAGCTCCAAGCACAAGCCAATGGCTAACTACTGCGACTTGTGAGGACACGTGCCCCATGGCCTCTCCCCCACAAGCCTCTCCCCCCTGGTGTCAGGACACTGGCCTAGAAACCTCTCCACCCCCTTTCTGATGAAGTCTGGCAGGTCCCAGCAGCCCCCAGCTTAAGAGGAGGTTGGAACTCCACCCTGGGGTAGCCCCATAGCAGATTTACTTGGCTCTAGGGTGCTGGCGGGTCTAGTTGTAGCAAGCGGCTCTGGGGATTTACACCCATAAGCCTTTAATGACCTCTGATCCCCAGCACAGTAGGCAAAGCCAGATGCCCTGAGCAGTGTGCTGTGTGGGTCCCTGCTCTGCTCCTACACCTGCCCAGAGGGAGGGAGACCCCTCCAGGCACCCTAGGGGCTGGGGTAGCATTGGTGGTGGTCTGGGTACATGTGCTCCCCTACACGTGTTCCTGTTACATGCATGGTGCTGATAAACGGTTAGCAATTATGTGCTGCTGCCACCACACAGGAGGCACTTTTCAAAGGTTCTTTAGAAACATGCTTTTAAACAAAACAGCCTGCCCCAGGGTAACAGCTGGTGCAGGCAGCTTTAAATATCCACCCCCCCCCCCAACCCCAACACATACACTTTTTCTTTTACATTATCCAAGCACAAAAGGCTAGTAAAAAGCCCTCTCATTTTGTGCTCGGATTTCCCCCCCCCCCCCCAAATAGTTTCACCAAACCTTCTAGAACTGTTTGTCTCTGGCTCCAGTACAACAAAAGCTCTTGGCATCTCCCTCACTAGTCCTCGCACTGCTTTGCAGAGGGACCATGGGCTCTTTTTGCAGATGGGGACACTGAGGCCCAGAAAGGGGAACAGATCCCAGCAATCCTGACTCCCAGCACCCCACCCTGCTCTAACCCATCATATCCCCCTCTCCTCCCAGAGCCAGGGCAGAACCCAGGTCGCCCTGCTGCTGGATCATTCGGTGGTGAGAATGGCAGAATGGTGATAGAACACTGCCCTAAGGGCCCAGCCAGCAACATTCTGTGACAATTCACATTATGCAGCAGCTGCAGAGCTGAGAGGTTGAGCACCGGCCTCCGCCCGCTCAGCTGCCCCTCTACAGATAGGAGGCTGGTTGGCTGCTACTGGGGGCAGACAGGGCTGGGGCACTGCTTTTACTGAGCCAATGCCTCACTGGTGTGAAAGTCCCCACCATTCCCCCCTCCCACACTTGTCAGGAGAAGGAGGGGAGCTGGGCAGGGCCCTTTCTTGCCTCAGGCAGGCACAGAGGGAAGGAGGCAAGACTGCAGCAGGATCTGAGGGAATTTACAAAGAGGGTGGAGCAGGGCAGGGCCAGCTCATCCAGAAACACTGGAGTGGGGCAGAGGCCTGTTACTCAGACAGCACGAGCAGGCCAGATGGCCCTTTACACCAGACACAGTGCCTGCCCCATGGCCTTGAGCCACTGAATGGGCCATGAGCCAGTGACCCCGCCCCATTTAAACACAACCATCTACCTTAGCATCCACTCCCCTGGGGCCGTTCCCACAGCCCAGGCTTCCAGCCTCACTGTTTGGGCACTGGCACCCGCCCCCCCCCATGGCAACCACTGAAGGGCAGGGACTTTTCCTAAGGGATCCTGCAGCAGCCAATGGGGAAGCTACATTAGCAGCCAGCAGTGAGATCACAGCCCCCCCAGCAGTTCAGCCCCAGACACTACAAGAGGCTCACACACTGCTCCCATTTCTAGCCCAGCTGGCACCAGCAGCTTGCTGCCCAGCCCTGCTCATGCTGTCAGATGGCAGGACAGCTACAGCCTCGCATGGCCAAACCACACCCGCAGGGAACGCAGCAGCCGGGCAACAGGATACAAGAGTGACTCATGCTTCCTGAGGGCCCCTGAAGAGCCAGATGGATGCGATTAACCCAGTGCTGCCTCCCACCACAACTGCAGCTCGGAAAGAGACAGAGGCAGCCGGTCCATGAAGACAGGCGGCCAGCTCCAACCAGCACGCAGTGCAGTGCCAGAGCTGTCAACAAGGCAGAGCAGGGGGAAGTTGGGCAGCTTAGCTGGCAGCTGCAATCAGGGCCCCAGCCCTCAAGATCAGCCCCTCTACACCCAGCCCAGGCGCCAGCCCTCAGCAGCAGGGGGCTCCTGCCCACACACCAGGACACCATAAGAGACTGTGGGACCCCACCCTCGGTTCAGTGGGCAGATGGTAACACAGCAGACACCCCCTCTCCCCACCATTCACCAGCCCTGCAGCACTTTGGACTCTTCCCCACCTAACTTGGAGCTTCACCCAGTCATGATGAGAGTAGGCACATGCCTGGGGGTCCCAGCCCAAGCTCCAACTCCAAAGTGCACCTAGTTCAGACACTTCAGCATGTCCTGGGTGGTACAGGACTGGCCCCTGCCTCCCCCCATACCCAGGGAGCCCCAGTCCCACTGATTGCCAGCCAGCACAAGCTCATTATATCAGGGGTGTGAATAAGCCATTTCTCTGCAGCTGGCAGAGCACCCAATCATGAGTCACGCACTCCAGGCTGCTCCCTAGGAACAGAGCCCTGCACCGGAGGGCTCAACTGCTAGGGCAGGGGTCAGCAACCTTTCAGAAGTAGAGTGCCAAGTCTTCATTTATTCACTCTAATTTAAGGTTGCACGTGCCAGTAATACATTTTAAAGGTCTTTCTCTAAGTCTATAACAACTATATAAATATAGCAAAGAGTCCTGTGGCACCTTATAGACTAACAGACGTATTGGAGCATGGGTGAATAGACTTTAGACAGACAAAGTGGGTAACTAAACTATTGTTGTATGTAAAGTAAATAAGGTTTTTAAAATTTTAAGAAGCTTCATTTAAAATTAGAATGCAGAGCCCCCCCCTGGAATAGTGGCCAGGACCTGGGCAGTGTGAGTGCCACTGAATATCAGCTTGTGTGCTGCCTTTTGCACGCATGCCATAGATTGCCTACACCTGTGCTAGGGAGTCCCAGCTGGGGCAGGGACAGGAGGAGCAGGCCCAGGCACAGGGATACTGGCTGCCTAGCTACAGGCAACAGGGCTGGTTAGGGCAAAACCCTAGGGAAGGCTCCTAGGAGCCAGCTGGCAGCCCCTGCCACAGTGGCAAGGGAAGGGGCCTTGCAGACAGCAGCTGCAGGGGAAAGACACCCAGGGCCCAGCTTTTGTGACTGACCAACAGACAAGAAAGCTGTCAGCCCCTAGGAGCCCTGCCACATGAAGGTTAAGGAGAATTTGCTCCTCACCCTGAAGTATTTCCAGGGGTGGAGCACTAGCTGAGCCAGGGTTGCACAATGCCAGGCTAGAAAGAGGGTGTGGCGAGCAGGCTGGTTGGTCAGGCAGACACCACAGCCTTGGAGCTAGGCATCGGCCTAAGGCAGCCCACTCAGGAGGGGGTGGGAACAGCCTAGCAAGTTGTTTGATGGGTTCCAGGGTGAGGCTTCCCCGACACCCTGCCAACAAGCTACTCATGAGGACAGCTGGGACCTATTTCCTGTGGTACACCCAAGCCTGTAACCTACCTGGCTGCAGGGCTCAGCCCTGCCCGCTGGCACTGATAAGCTTATCAACAATAGGCTTTGAGGGCTAGGCCAGGGCAGAGGCTTGCAGTGATCTAAGCCCTGCCTCCAATCTTAAATACTGATTTGGGGCCTGGCAACTCAGCCTCTCCAAACAAATCAGAGAGGATTCTCCCAGTGGGCACTGCCCCAGCAGCCAGAGCCACCTCCCTGCACTCCTGTGTTGTGCTGACAGCTCTCACCTGTTTACCCTTCCCAGCTGCAGGCTGCACACTGGGTGGGCAAGGGGGAGGCTGAATGGGACAAGCACAGCAGCTTGATGGGCACTGTTAAAGGCAGAGGCCAGAGCCAGCCAGCCAGCCCTGGGTTCCCATTCCAGCCCTGGCAGAGACCCACATGGCCAGCTCCATGGGAGCACCATGCCCTGCCCCTCTGGAACCAAGAGCTCTGCCAGGGCATGAGCAGCCTGTGCAGCACCTTGAGGGCAAAGCCACCTGGCACAGCTCCCCAGTGCTGATGCATCAGTTTTCCAGGAAAGGGTGACTGTGCCACAGCACCCCACCGACAAAGCATCTTCCTTTTACAGGCAGCCCAGATGGGGAGACAGCCAAACACCAGCCTCCTTGCCAGAGGCACTCATCCCTACCCAGCAACAGCAGCTCTCCCCCTCCATCCTATACCCCAGCCAAGACACCCATCAAGCCCACAGCAAGAGTCCAGATCTGCCCCACAGCAGCTGCACTCTTGCTAGGGACAGCCCAGATTTCCTGTCCTCCCCAGCAGGAAACTCAGTGTCTGTCCCTGCACCCCCAGCCAGCCCCACAAGCCCTTGCCCAGGAATGACAGACCCCAGGATACCAGAATGTGGGGTTTTTATTGTGTGTCACTGATCCAGGCTTCTGATGTTTGGCCCCTGGTGAACAGTTCCCAGCAGCCCATGCTCCCACTGGCTGCTGCCCAGAGGCTGTTGTCCCTCACTGCACAGTCTGTGCCGTCCCAGCTGGCAGGAAGGCAGCACCCTCACTTGAAGATCTTTCCCTGGTTGAAGGCTTTGCCAACGTGTTTGAATTCGCCCTCCCACGTGAAATACTCCTTGACCAGCGTCTTGCACTCCTCGCTGTCTGCATCCAGCTTCCTCCAGGTATAGGACTCGTAATCCACCTGCCAGTCAGGGCTCAGCTGGGAACAAAGGGGAGGGGGATCAGCAAGGAGCCTCCCCCACATCCCAGGCACTGCACCAAACAGGCCCAGCTGAGCATAGTCCCTCCCTTTTGCCTGCACTACAGATGTTCACACTCCTCCTATGAGGATGACTCCAACCCTTTGCTCTTGTCACTGGGCAGCTTCACAGTAGGGCATGGCCAGGCTGCCCCCCTTTGCCCAGGGACATTAGCTGGCTGCCTCAAGCGGCATTGCACCAGGAACATTACCTGTTCCCAGGCCAGGGAGCCAGCAGGCTCCAGAGATGCACAACCCTGTAGTGTGGCAGTACAGAGCTACTGGTACCTGCTCCTACTGGGTACGGACAGATTTTCCTGCACCCCCGCAGGCTGTGCAGAGACTCACCGGGAAGGCCAGCTCCTGGCCACGGAAGACCCAGATGCCGGAGATGGTGCTGTCGTTGTTGGTGCCAAAGAGGATGACACTGGAAAAAGCGTTCTTCCGCAGTTTGTCCAGGCGCTGGAACATGCCTAGTGGGAAGAGGTGGGAGAGACATCACTGCTATGCCCCACTCCAAGCAGGAACCCTCTGTGACCCAGACCAGCCCCAGGTGCTGTTCGGGGAGCTGGGGGTTGTGTGCTGGGCTCTGACCTGTGATGAGGTTGCAGCTCATGAAGGTCTGGCTCAGCTCCTCAGGGAAGCGGTACTGCGAGTACCAAATGGACCAGCCGTCCTTGTCAAAGTGCTCCCAGAAGTAGGGCAGTGCCACCGTCAGAGTGTCCTCATTGGAGTACTTCCGCTTGAACTCATCCATGATGAAGGGGCTGGGGGCAGAGTGGCTCCATCAGAGACCGGCAGGGGGCAGCTGTCCTCACCTCAGCCACCTCCCACATGGGCTGGCTCTGTCCCAGCTCCTGCCTAGCAGTGACTCCAAGGCCCCTCTTCCTGCTCAGGTGTTTGGGCTGTGGGGCCAGGACGCTGCACAACCTCAGCTCCCAGGTCAGTGAGTGAGAGCCCATGGCTAAGAGTAACAGAGGGCACTGAGGAGGGCTAGCAGCATCTTCCCCAGCCTACCCAGTGGTCCTAGGCTAGGACCCCAGCTCCCATGCCTCTGGCCATGCGTTCCACATCCCAGCAGGGATTATGGGCCCAGACAGTGCAGCACAGGAAGCTATCCCAAGCATGCAGCAGGGCGTGGGACTGGAATGACTCCAACCCAGCAGTGCTGAGGCTCTGCCTGTCAGCATGCAGCCACTGCCCCCTGGTGGCCAGGGGAGGCAGCAGACAAGCCATAAGCAAGGGGACCCTAGCCTGAAATCTGATCCCCAAGAGAGGCTGCTTCCCTCTGCTAAGGGCCAAGGGGTAGAGGCAGGGAGGGGCAGGACTGGGCTCCCAAAGCCAACTCCTCTGTTTGCTCTGGAAAGGCCACTCTGCCCTTTCCCATCCAGAGGCCCATGGAGCAGCAGGAGGGGGCTGGCTGTGTCCCCACTGCCGGGCGCAAACAAGAGCTGGTGGCAGCTTGCCCAGAAGAGGCCAGAGGACAAGGGGAGCAGAGCATGGGAACTGGCCCTTCCCAGGGCCCAGCCCACCAGCAGCAGAGAGGAGTCTGACAGCTGCTATTTGGGGAAGAGGAGGGAACATGACTAGTGCCATGCAACTGCCAGGATCCAGCCCCCTCTCCACACTTTCCCTGCATGAGCCCCACCAGCCAGTGAGTAGGTGAGCACCTCTTGGGCAGGTGAGCAAAAGGGTCCTTGGACTTCGGCTCAGCAGCCAGGGCCTGATCACACTCATCCAGCTCCTCCTCAGGCTCAGATTTCCTCTCCTCTTTCTTCTCCTGCTTTTTCTCCTCCTTGGCAGGCTTTTCTTTCTTGGGGACATCTCTCTTTGGCTGGTTCTCAGCAAACTTCTTGGCTGCATCAAGGGGAAGAAGGAGCCCATGGGCAGGGAGCAGCCAGGACTCTCCCACTCCCCATATTGGAGGCCTGGCAGACCATCCTAAGACTTAGCAATGGCAGAAATCCAGCAACTGATGCCCTGACCCAGCCACTGTTAGCCCCGAACCAGGGAGACCCTGATCATAGCAGTAACAGCTCCCTGCTAGAGCTTCTGTGGTTGCATCCTCCCCCACCCAGGGTGGAGTAGCCTCAGAACCAGATCAGGGGCTGAGTGAAGCCTGGGAGGCCCCACAGGGAAAGAGGGCAGTAGATCAGTGTACGCAGATCCCAGCAGAATCACCCCAGAGTTAGCAAGCAGGATCCTACCACCCTTCTCCCCCTCCAAGTTGTTCTCTAGACTCACTGCAACAACAAGGCCTGCCTTTACTGGGGGCACTAGGACAGCCACACACCCCTCAGAGGGGAGGCAGAGGGCCAGACCCCTGCCTAGGGGGCTACTCACCATCAAACTGAGCCATCTTTTCACATAGCTTCACTTCACCCAGCACGGCCTTGAACTGCGGCTGATTGATGCAGGTCACAAACCAGCGGTTGGTGTTGCTGTAGGGCTGGCGGAAGGACGGCTCCAGCACCTGGAGAGAAGGTCAGCAATCAGCACAGCTGGAGCCAGCCATGGCTCAGGTCCTGGGCATCTACCCCTGTCCCAGGGACAAGCAGCCACTCCAAGCCTTTGCAACCACACTGGAATCTATGACCAGCCTTGCCCCCTCAAAGCCCCAGCCTGCACACCCAGGACAGCAGGAACTCTCAGCGAAGCTACAGCCCAGAACCAGACCCTCCTGCCACAGCCATGGAGCCTCAGGCAGAGCACTGAGCACCCCCGCACCTGCTTGTAGAGCCAGAGGAGGGTGCACACAACAGTGATGTCAGCCAGTGTGATGCGCTCCCCCACCAAGAAGGTCTGGGTCTTCAGGTGAGAGTCCAGGATGCCTAGGACCCGCTTCACCTCCTCCTTGGCATACTCTGTGGCCTGGAGATCAAAAAAACCAGGTGAACCCCACTGAGGCAGGGGAGACAGAAAGATGCTCATTTAGCTGCCATACATTGTGCCACCAAATACAGGAAACAGCTTCACCACCACCTAACACCCTCCCCTCCCCAGCATTCCCAGGAAACCAGAACAGACCAAGTTCACTCTAGTAGTTAGAGCAGAGGAGCCAGGTCTCCTGGTTTCTAACCCCAGCTCAACCACTGACTTCAGGAAAAGTCCTTTCCTATCTAGGAGGCAAATTCCAATCCCCCCACCCCATGGGAATTGCAAACTCCCAAACCAAGGTGCAGGAGATGCACAAGCTATCATAGAATCATAGAAGATTAGGGTTGGAAGAGACCTCAGGAGGTCATCTAGTCCAACCCCCTGCTCAAAGCAGGACCAACACCAACTAAATCATCCCAGCCAGGGCTTTGTCAAGCTGGGCCTTAAAAACCTCTAAGGATGGAGATTCCACCAGCTCCCTAGGTAACCCATTCCAGTGCTTCACCACCCTCCTACTGAAATAGGTTCTTAATATCCAACCAGACCTCCCCCACTGCAACTTGAGACCGTTGCTCCTTGTTCTGTCACTTGTCACCACTGAGAACAGTCTAGATCCATCCTCTTTGGAATTCCACCCCTCCCCCCCCCAATCAATGACTGGCATCGCCCTCCTTCCCCAACCCCCAGCTGACAGGAGATGCTGCATCTTCTTTCCAAGCTTGGCACCAAGACAGGAATGGGCCCCAAAGCAGGAGAAAGTCCCAGACATGCAGCCTCAGACCTAGCCTGGCCTTGTGGCTGTTTCCTGATCAGAATCCCAGCAGGGATGGAGGGGAGCTGGAGGCCCATCAGCTTGGTGTGGCCCTTCCCACCCCTCATCCCTCTCAGTCCCTGAAGAAACAGGGAAGAGAGAAGCCAGTCTCACTGGATTACCACACAGGAGCCCTCTATTCACAGCAGCCTCCTGACCCTCAGGGGAAGGGGCCAGCAGTTCCTCACAGACTGCAGCCTTGGAGCAGGCTATTTGCCTTCCCAGCTGTTGAGGCATCAGTGACATTTGTCAGAGGAGAAGCAGCCCAGGGAGATCCTCCTTGGCATGGGCCCATCTGCATAAGTCAGGGAGGCAGTGCCAGGAGCTTCACTGTACCCCAGCTGCACCATGGCAGCCCAGACTCGGAGGATCTGGGCCTCCAACAAGCTTAGTACCTAGCAAGCTGGAAGGAGTGTCCATTCTCCGTTGGCTGTGGATGGCAGAGGGCAAGGACGCTATAGTTACAGCCTCTCCTCAGATTTCAGGCCAAGTTCTCACTGCCAGGCCCTTGCAGAGATGCTCGGATGGCAGATACCAACTATGGCCCCATGCATCTGTCTCACCCCCAGTGAGGCAGGTCACTGAGTGCGACCGTAATGCAGCCAGTGGTGCGCACCCCTAAAATCCTGACCCTGCCTCACAGCCAAGATCTAAGCCTTTGACGCTCCAGGAGGGGATGTTTGTGAACAGAAGTATCAGGAGTGGAAACTTCCAGGACTCCCACATGTACACAGGGGCAGCAAGGAGTTGGCCAGGTCCTGGGGCTGAGACCATTCACTGGAGGAGAGCACGAGCTACCTGCCCCACCCCTCACTGACCTGCTTATTGTAGTGCATGATGCCCAGAGTAGGGAAGACCCAGGTGCTGGCGGGAGGGACGATGTCACTGTCAGCAAAGCTCACCCACTGGATGATCTGGGCAGCTATCTCCTTGGTGGATCCCCGCAGCTCGTCATTACTGACTGGAACCAGAGCCAGCTGGTCACTGGGATGGGGAGAGACACCAACTCCACCCAGACAAGACAAGACATACACCCCCCCAATCCACACACACACACCCATCTCTCTCCCTCCCTCCCACCCCCTGCAGCAGAAGCACTACCTGCCCCAGGAGTGGGACTACCATTAGGGGAAAGGAAGCAGAACTGCCCTGGCAGAGCCAGCTATGGGAAGAGCCAAACCCAGCCCGAAGACACTACAGATCTAGCAAGTCCACAGGCACTGACCCTACTACAGGTGCACTGACACAGTAAGGAGCTGACCAACGCACTGCTTACTCCACTGAGCCCAGCACGGACAGCAGCAGAGGCAGCAGCAGCAGCTGGATAGGGTCAGGGACACCCTAACTTTACTGCCAGGTACAAGCTGCACAGAGTATGCTCCTTCTATAAAGTTTCCCTCCAGGTGCCCTGGCCATTACCGTAGTGTGCGATGGCGTTACTCTCAAACACGCAGAATCCATCAGCCCCTTCAAATGCAGGAACCTAGAAAGCAAGCACCATTGCACTCCTTACTGACCAATCAGGACTTTTACCCACCTGTGCAGCACCCCGCCCCGAGCCACACTAGCTATCTCCACCAGCCCTCAGAGTACAGCCAGTTTCCCCTCCCCCAAGGGCCGACATACTAGTCACAGAAGGGCATCTTGGCTCTGCTGACACCCAGCACCCCACAGCAGCAGCTCTCAGATGGAGTCACAGGGTGGCGAGGAGGGAGGCATTCATGCCCTCCAAGCAGGCACCAAGGAAGCCCCTCTGCTGTTTCCTTCCCCATTAGATACCCACCCCTGGGGGGATGGAGTGGCTTGCAGCAGGGAAAGCATGCTGGGGGTGGGAGGCTGCTCAGGGCTTGTCCCTCTACAGCTCATTTCCCAAGTACCATGAGCAGTCAGTGCACAGCTGTCACCTATGGGCTGCCCAAGGGGTAAAGTGACATGAGCAGCTCCACCACACTCTAGCTACCAACATTTCCTTCGACACCAGGAGATTCAATGCAGCACTGTTTGCAGCTGGTCTGCCTCTGCCAGCCCAGGCCTCCCCAACCATCATATACCCAGCACATGGAGGCTAGAGGGAGGGATAGAGTGACCCCAGAGGACACCTGTTTCTCTAATCTGAATGACTCATTACTGGAAACTTGGCATTACCCCAGCAATGCTCCTCACTCAGTATAAGGAGGCACATGCAGCACTGTTACCTTCCCAACGGGGAATTTCTTCAGGAACTCAGGTGTCTTGTTGGTTTGCCCAAAGTGGAACTGGGGTGGGGTGGAAAGGACCTTGATCTTAGCCCCAGTGTACTGGGCAGCAATGAGGGCTTTAAATGCCCGCCAGTTCTCAGGATAGGTGTAGAGAGTCTGAAGAACACAGAAAATGAACAAGGGATGAAAAACACAGGAGCAGATCACCAAGATCTGTCTTCTGGTTGACCCTCCTTCTCCTTTGTCCCCCAGGAAGACCTTCCTTCTTAAACCAAACCCCCACCACGCTGATTTTACCAACCCTAGAACTCACCCAGAAAGCCCCCTCATCTGCCATGGTCACCCCAGGTACTCCCTCCCCTCATTCACCACACAGTGGCTCCCTTCATCCACCCCAAGCCCTATCACCAGTTCAGAGACATAACCCTCTCTCACAGCCACTCTACTCCTTCCATCCACCTCCCAGATTTCTCCTCACCCACAGAAATCCTCAGCACCCCCGATCAAATGCCCCCCTTGCTTCAGGGTCCCCCATACATGCACAAAGATCACTACCCCATCAGAAACCCAAGCACTCTGGGCCACACCCCCATCCACTCATCTTCACTGCCAGCTTTGCCATGCACCAGAAAGTCCTGTCTCTCTATACAAACTCTTCACCCTGGGCCAACCCCCATTTATTGCTGCCACCCACTGACCAGACAGCTAAGCCAACACTCACTCTCCTTGGCCATTGCACCGCTCCATCAAAGGGACACGCAAGGACAGTAGTGCAAAAGTCTCCTCCAGGTACCCCGGTACACCCAGAAAGACTCCCCTCCCCTACCTCATCAGCACCACACACCCCCTCCCCGCCAATACCTTAATCCTAGCGCAGCCACCTCCTCCCCAGGAGATGGGGCCTCCCCCCCCCCAATACCTCCCACCACAGGCAGACACGAAGTCAACACCCCCTCCAAACTGCCCCCCAGCTACGGGGGCCTCCAAACCTACCCCGCCGCTGCCGCCTCCCCTAACCGCACGCTCCCCATTTCCCCACCCTAGCCCCAGCTCTCCTGCAGCAGCTAAGCCCCCTTGGAGCCTGTCCCGCGTCAGCCCCCGCAGGGTCCCCCCTCCCCGGCCAGGGCCCCCATAATACCACCCTCAGGCACACGAGCCCACCTCCGCCCAAGCGCCGCCATTCCCCCAGGCCCCGACCAGCCCCCCAGGAGCGGATGGAAACGGATTGCCCAGAGGGGGACGGGGAAACCCACGGAGGCGACACACTCACCCCGGCCGCCGCCATCTTAGCTAGCAGAGAAAAGGGAGGAGCCCAGGCCGGGACCACCGTAAAGCAAAGGGGAAAGAACCGCAACGCGAGACGCCGCACACCCAGTCACAGCACGACAGACCGCTGCCCGGCGCCCTTATAGGGCGTCACCTGGGGGGCGGGGCTTTAGAGAGGCAACAGGAGACGCGCTTCTGGGTCACGTGCAGAGGGAGCTGCGCAACGGGAGGGAACAGAAATGGCTTTAAAACTCCAACCACGTGGCCGTTCCGCAGCTTATCCCTCTGGGTGCTTCGCGTCCCGAGTTGACGGACGCGCCCCACAAGCCCCACCACCCCCAAACTCCTCACTGGGCCCCTACCCGATGATCCCCCCCACCTGCCCCTGGATTCTCAGGGCCCCGGGACGATAAACAGGGCCGGAGTAACCTTGAATGGACCTGGCACCAAACATATTTGTGGGCCCCCGTTGGGGTAATGGAGCATGGTGCAAAGGGGGGAGGGGTCAGTCCCCAGAGTGAGGAGCCAGCCAGGGGCATGACATAGTACGCCCAGCCCAGGATGAGGGCACTGTTTACAAACCGGCAGTTGCCAGACGCACAATGGCCCATACTGCACAGTGCAGCCTGCACCACACACACACACACACACACCCAATTCCCTATGGCCAGAGCCTCCCTAAACCCACTATGCCCAGTGCCCCCAGACCCTGCCGCAAATGCACAGCACCCTGCACAACACCACCCCTACCCAGCACCCCCCTGCCCACAGCCCCATCACAACTGCCCAGCACCCCACACAGAACTCCCAGTCCCTAGTGCCCCTACACATAGAGATCTTCCCCACCCACTCACAGCCCAGCAGCACCCCCCCAGACCCCCAAGAGACCCACTCCCCCACAGCCTGCCTCCCGGCCATACTCACCGGCCCTGCAGGGAGGCAACTGTGTCTGCCAAGCTAAGTTGCTGGTGCAGCCAGAACTGGTCCCGGGCCGGGGAATCTCTCTGGCCCTGGAGTGGTGAAATCAGCCAGGAGGGGCCCAGCCAAGATCCCGCCCCACCAAGACTGGCCAGACTTCTGCACCAATCCCAGCTCAGCTCAGGTCCGGGGAGACAGGTGGGGACCTACAGGTGGTGGGAACCAGAGACTGCCTTCCAGAGCTGGAGGTGCACTAGGGTCCTGGCAGGGGGCAGAGAGAAGCCAGCCAGTGGCTGGCTGAGAGGGGCAAGTGGTGAGCTGGGGGGGAGAGCCAGCAGGGTCTCAGGGCACAGTGTAAGTAGAGCAGGCCAGGGCCCTTTCTGAGCATGGGCCTGGCTCCATTATAAACCCAATGCTGGTGATAAAGGGCCACCTGGTGGCCAGCTCCCGGGGAGAGGGGGCAGCTGGCAGTACCTGGCTGCCCAGAGTGAGAGGCAGGGCTGGGAGACCCAGTTGGGCCCAGGGTTGCTGGATCTGTGATACGCTGCTTGCTCTGGCACTGTGCTCTAGACCATGGGGGCTCTTACCCAGCACCAGGGCTGCCCCCACATGTCTATGGTACACAGCTCCTACCCTAGCTTGTTCTCTTCCAGGCCAGACACCATAATCAGGCATCAGAGCTCCTGCACCAGTTCCCCAGCACAACCCCGGCTAGGCCCAGGGTGCCAGATGGCAGGGGCTGGAGAAGGGATTGCTGGATGGGTGACAAAGGTCTTGGCCAGCAGTGCTCGGGAGCAGAGCTTGCCCCACCCTGTCCATCTCCCTCTGTCTTTTTCACACAGACTCCCCAGCCCTGCAGCCAAAGCCAGAGTGGTCTTTGGGGCAGGTTGGTGTGAGCAGCACGTGGGACTCACGGGCTAGCCAAGGCCAGGGGTGCACAACCCAGGATCCTTGCACTGACTCAGGGGAAGCCCTGCTTCCCTGCCTTATAACATCCCAGCTCAGACCCCCTCCCCAGTGCCGCTTGGTGGTCTGCCTGTATCTGTGTGTCCACCTTGCCCTTTACGGTGTAAGCTCTGGTGGGGCAGGGACTGGCTGTGTGTATAGAGCACCAGGCACACCAGGGGCACAGCCAGAATACAGACAGTAATGCTTTCTGGGAAAGGCAGACTGGCAGCTGTGCAACAGGTCACATGGCATAGTCTAAACAGCTGCACCATTGCGCCTCCCTTGTTACCCTCATGTAAGGCCGAGGTGCCAAGTAGCTGGAGTGCTGGAGAGCAGGGCAGCCCCCTTCGTGCTCAGGAAAGGGAGCCACGAGCCCCACCCAAGGCAGCTGGCCCTGCTTTGCGGGTTGAGACACAAAATGCTACTTCCTTTTGTTTTAATAAACTTTTATTGGAGGTGAAGGAGGAAGCTCTGGTCCGTCGGCCACCCCCCCAAACTCCCAACTGCTGAGTGGAAGGGGCGTGGATCTGTACACTATAAATACAGCAGTAGGTGCAGGGAGCAGGTCTGGCCTGGATGCAGCTCAACTGCTTCCCAACTGGAGCCCAGACACGCAGCGAGAGGGATGGATTTGTATTTCAGCTCACAAGACCTGCGTGAGAAACAGAGAGAGAGGAGGTTGAAACCAAGAGCAACCAGAGCCCTGACCCCCAGGAGGTGCAGCTCAGCCCCTTCCCCTTACCCCCCCTCCAGCCCCCGGGGAGACCACCCCACTGTCGCCAGTGTCAAGCCATCCTATGGCAGAGACTGAGAGCGCTTCTAGTGCAAGAGCCAATGCTGCAGAAACATTCTGGAGTAAGAAATCCACCCAAGCCCAATGTGAACTCAGCCAGCCCAGCCCATCTGGTTACTCCCCCCCCCCACCCTTCGCGCCTACAGAGAACACTCACCCAGATAATCATCCATAAGGGAGCCAATGGCAAACTGCAAACCAAACAAACAGAGAGATTAGTGCGGCAGCAAAGAGACTGTGTGACTTGCCCCTGCCTGCATACCACTGCTCACCCCCTTGTGGGAGAGACTGGGAATGAACAAGCCAGCCCTCCTGCCCCACTCCTTACAGCTCCCAGGCTAGGAGCAGTTGGGAGCTCCCCCACAGCCAGCCCTCATGCCCTGCTCCCTACAGTGCCCCTTGCTGGGAGAGGCTAGGGTGGAGTAGCCAGCAGCTCCTGCCCTCTTCTTTGCTGAGAGCTGGGGATCTGCACGCACACAGGCACAAAGCATATTTGAAGGAGGCATCAAAGACTCACAATGTCATTCTTATCCACTCTGGTCCCCACGATTTTCAACCGGATCTCATCATCCTGCTGGATCACGATGTCCTAGAGACATGCAGCACTAGAGTGAGACCCATTTACAAGCTTCCTCCCCTTCTCAGACAGACAGCCAGTAAGTAAAGTATGTCTGATACAGGGGAAGCAAAATCCTCCCCCATCATCCACAAGCCTGCTCCACAGGTCTCCCTTGCCCCCAGCTGGGTCTCTCTCCTTCTCCAGACACCTCCACTACCCCCATTACACCCCAAGCTCCCCACAAAGCATCATCCACCCAGGACTCACCTCATCCACTGTCTTGTAGCAGGGAGGGTTGGAGTTTGGGTCAAACTCCATCTCGGAGGGAATGGACTGAGAAGAGAACAGGAGTCAGTGAGGGAGGAGCTCCCCAAATATCACCCCACCCCTAACCTGTTCCCCAAGCTCCCCCTCCCCAGCACCCTGCTTACATGTCGAGATATGAAGCAGGACATGGGCCCGATCTCGGTGAAGAGCCCAACCTGTAGGAAGTGGAAGCAGTGATTCCATTAGCACATAGACATGGGAGTTATCCCAGTCTCCCACCAATAGCCACATCCACCTCCAGCCCCAAGACACCCACTGCTCACACCCTAGCACCCATACACCACAGTCAGGGGCAAAACAGCACTTGCACATCCCTTCCTGATCTGCTCTGGGGTTCATAGATCCTTAGCACAGGGGACACCCCATGGTCTCAAGCCAGGGACCCACCCCCTGGCTTAGTTCCACGAATTCCCCTGTCCATCCCTTTCCTTCATGGGCCTGGAGGAGAACAGGATTGTTTGCATTGGCCACAACACTTGTAGCTCAGCATTATGACTATAATCTAATCTCATGCTTCAGATCTTCAGCCAGTCAATTGCAGGAGTCAGGAAGGAACGTTTTCCTCCCAATGCACAATCTGGGTTGGGCTGGGGTAGGATGGCCCCCTCCAACCTCCCCCGGGTGGGTCCCCCACTGCACCTTCCTCTGAAGCATCAGAGATCAGCCACTGCTGGAGACAGCTCACTGGGCACAGTGGGCCAGTGCTTCGAGGTGGTCCAGAGGATCCTCTTTCTAAATGCCTGGCTGGGGCACCATGCTCAGATCATCAGACTAGGGGCCAAGAAGGAATTTCCCCCCACCAGTCAGATTGGCAGGGACCTTCAGCGCTTTTTGCCTTCCCTTGCAGCATGGCACGTGGATCACTTGCTAGGATCATCTGGGCATATCTTGCCAAATCAATTCCCTGTCACTGCAGGGCCTTCCGGCATTGGTGGCTGCTCAGACTCTCCTGTTCTCTGCCTGGGGCTCACAACAATTTAGTCACTGAAGGACTCAAGTGAGTGAATTCAATGCAGGAGTGTCCAGGTGAGATTCTCTGGCCTGTGTTATACAGCAGGGCAGAGAAGATGACCTAATGGTCCCTTCTGACCTTACACTCTCCGAATCTACCCACACCCACACCCCCCCGCTGCACTGTGTTACCTTGTTGACCTGCGTCACCACGGCATCCACCACCTCTCCCTTGAAGGGCCGGAAGACAATGGCCTTGTACTTGACGGGGTAGAGCACAAAGCCACGGCCTGGCTGGATGACGCCTGCCCCAATGTTGTCAATGGTGGTGACTGCAATGACAAAGCCGTATCTGGGGGAGAGTAGGAACCAGCTCTGTTAGAGAGTGCCAAGGCAGAGGAAACGGGGGCCAGAGAAGGAGCAGGGACCCAAGGTCCTGTTATAGAGGGAGCTTCCCACACTCACCCCAGGGGCTAGTCTTAGGATCCCTCCAGAACAGCAACCCCCTCCTTTTTCAACTCCCACTTCTTCCTTCCATGCATCTGCACCTGCCCTGGATCTCCCACCCCCTCCCTCCGTTCCCCCCACCCCACTGCTTCCCATTCCCTCCACACACACACACACATTCCCATCACCCCCAGCCTCATTATCTCCATCCCTACCCCCCACTGGCTGCACCTTCCAACCCCACAATGGCCTATCCTCCATACTCCTGCCCCTACTCACTTGCCCGTGCAGGTCCCCTCTACCTCCGTGAACAGCTTCTGCTTGACAGTGTTGAGGAGATTGGGCCCGAAGTAGCGTGGATGCAGCAGGATCTCGTGCTCCAGGGAGATCTATGGGCGCAGAAAAAGGGGGTGAGGGGGCAAAGGAGAGACCTGTCACTGAGAGGAGAAGGGATGCAACCATCAGCCAAACCCTCCCTCCCCTATCTCACAGCAGACTGAGCAGTGCACAATGTGGCAGGGCCCTAGTGCCCCCAGGGGCAGAGTGAACAGTGGCTGCTGAGACCCCTGGATTTGGGGGGAGGTTCCCCAAGGCACAGGGAATGGTACATGCTGGGGCCCTGGATGGGTGAGGGGAGAATGCCTCCTGGGGCCGAGGGAGTAACTCATGCTAGGTCCCCAATGGGGAGCAGGGGCAGGAGAAGGCAGCTAATACACCTAGGGGGTCGCTTCTTGGAGGAGGGTCGAGGAGCAACTGATTCCTAGAAACAGGGCTGGGGAAACAGCTGACCACAGGGGGGAGGCTGTCCAGGCGCTGCTGGCGGGGGGCGGGGAGAAGGGTAGGAAGTTGACCCCCGTGGGGAGGGTTATCCAGGCCCTAGCAGGGGAAGCAGCTGACCCTCGGGGGGGGGAAGGTTGTCCAGGCCCCGGGGGGGACGACAGCTGATCCTCGGCGGGGCGGGGGGGGGAGGGTGGTCCAGGCCCTGGCGCGGGGGGGAGGGGAGCTGACCCCGGCGGGGGTGTCCCGGAGGGGGGCCCGTCACTCACGTGATAAAACATCTTCCAAGCGGGTCAGGAGTGAGGACCGGCAGGAACCCGCCACAATCCCCTCCCCGAGCTCCTTCCTCACTGCTCCACGGGAGCCCCGCCCCTCAAAGAAACAGAAACCTGTAGGGTTCTGTGCGCATGCGCTCCTTGCAGTCACATGGGCGCCTATAGTATCATGGCAGCCGCCCAGCGAGCGGCTGCCGCGTTGGCCAGAGGACGCCAGAGGGAGCTCGGGGTCCGGCAGGTGAGGGAGTAGGAGGGAAACCGTGATTGACATGGCGAAGGGCGGGGCGCACAGTGATTGACAGGAGGCGAATTATCCCAAATCCCGTTTTATTGGGCAGTCAGGTACAAAAATAAACTCTGGAAAGCCATACCTTTCCCACGTGCCCAAGTCAGCAGCTCGACCCCCCAGCGCCGCCCAGGCTGCCCCCCTCAGCTCGTGGGAGCCCTGCAATTCCTCCCCCAAATCCCAGTCTGAGACCCCCTATCCCCAACCAGGATTGACCCACAAGACCTCACCCCCGCGAATCCCCAATCACAGGGAGCCACCTCTTTCAACTCCCTGAAATTCACCCATCAAGGGGGCCATGATACCCTTGCAACAAATTCCTGATCGTGGCTCCTGGGAGTCGATTTCAGGGGGCTGCCCCCAGGGCCGGCTCCAGACCCCAGCGCGCCAAGCGCACGCTTGGGGCAGTATGCCGCGGGGGGCGCTCTGCCTGTCGCCGGGAGGGCGGCAGGCGGCTCCGGTGGACCTCCCGCAGGCGTGTCTGCAGAGGGTCCACTGGTCCCGCGGTTCCGGTGGAGCATCCGCAGGCACGCCTGCGGGAGGTCCATCAGAGCCGCGGGACTGGCAACCGCCAGAGCGCCCCCCGCGGCGTGCAGCCGTGCTTGGGGCGGCGAAATTCCTAGAGCCGCCCCTGGCTGCCCCTCACAGTATGTCACAGCTTCCCATTGCCTGTCCCTCCCCCAGCAAACCCCCACCACCGCTTCCCATTCCCCATGCACACCTAGCATCTTGGTTTGAGAGCACCAAGTGCTCAGATCCACATACACACATATGGACCCTGCCCAACATTAAACACACATGCTCAGTCCCCTAAGCCACTTCCCTAAACTAGTGCAATATCCTCTATGGTAAGCAATACAATAAATGGATTGGCAGTCCTGGAAAGAGGGGGAGACCCTCTCTGAGCCCTACCCCACCTCCTGGGAGATTGTCTCTGAGCCATAATCACCCTGCCCCAGAGGAGATCCTATCAGTTCACAAAGCGATGGGAGACCTTTGGAGATCCGCAGCCCTTGGCACTTTGAGACCACGACCCTGTGGTCAAGGGACAGATTAAACCCAAACATTTTGCATTTAAGTGCCTTTAGGTAGCTGTGGCTCTTTGTTCCTCGAGCACCTATGGCCACAGCTGTAGCACCCAGCTCTTGGTGCTGGCTGTATCGCTCTCCACACACCAAACTGTATTCTCCAAATCTGCATTGGTTCAACCGCTAAAATGGCATCATAACTGGCAGGGCCACAGGACAAGGGCCCAGGCCCCTGCAATATAGCAAGACACATCTAGCCCTGAGGCACTGCTGCAACCAGCTCTTCCATTCAGCCCTGGGGCAGTGCCACTTTGCATTGGCTTGCAGCCTATGAACTACCTTTGTTCCTATTTCTTCCTGCCACTTCCCCAAGACTTATTTTCCTCCCCCAGCCCTGAGTGCAGGAAGCAAGGTTCCAATCCAGCACCTGTAAGTGGGACCCACCTAAAACAAATACCCGTCATGAAACTGGAGAAGTTCAGTTCCCAAATAAAATTTAAGGCTAGCTCCTCTCCCCATGAAGGTGCCCATCCCTTCTGGGAGAGGGTTTTAGACCCTGAGACCATAGGCACTGAGTTGTTTTTCTCACTGCTTGCTCCTCCCCCAATCCCCCCAACCCTCTTGCCTGCTGCTTGTCCTCTTTACCCTCCCCGGAGTGCCTTCCATTAGTTGCCAAATAGCTGTTCAGCGGCCAGTCACAGGCACCACACAATAGCTGTGGCTGGGAGGTGCTGAGCACCCCCTATGTTTTTCCTACCGGTGCTTGAGCCCCAGAGCACCCACCAAGTTGGTGCCTATGCCTGAGATTTAGCTAATGTCCACGTGCCAGGGCCCCAAACCCCCAGCTTCAGAGTGCAGCCAGGAGGCAAGCACCACGGCACTAATGCACCATGGCAAGTCACATGCTGGCATCCAGGGTCCCCTTGGGTGTTTCATTGCTGCTGCCTGCACTGGTCCTTCTTTGGCTAGTGGGATCCCTCCCGGAGCAGGGGGGAGCAAAAGCAGAAGCAGTCTGGTGCAAGCTGCCACAGGGCTGGATTTCCAAGGGAGGCTGCAAATGTACATCCAGCTGAGGAGAGGTCCTGGGCCTGGCCCAGCATTCGGGCAGGGAACTGCTCTCAGTTCTTGGCGGCACAGCTGGGCTTGGGGCTGAGTGGCTGTGAGTAGGGAGAGCTCCAGTCCCGCTGGAACACAGCCTCCAGCTGCTCCCGCAGGGTGAGCTGGGTAACCCCAGGGGCAGCCTCACTCTGGTTGACGATCAGCCCCACCCCTGCAGTGTTGGTGAAGTAATCCTCAGACCAGTTCGAGGTGCCTGCCGAGAGAGGAGCAAACATCATCAAGTCTGCAGGGAATCAACACTGAGTCATTCAGGGGCTCCATCCTGGCTAACACCCCTCCTCTGCTCTAACCCACTGAACTCCACTCCCCTCCCAGTTCTGACGAAGAACCCAGGAGTCTTGGCTCTCAACACTCCCACCCATAAGTGGACTCTGAGATGCTGTAACTGGTCCCAGTGATGGCTTCCCTGGCCTCCTTAGCCCATGATTCCAGACCCCTGGGCTGATCCCACCCCCACCCCATAGCTGGGGAGGCACACACCAATGTAGGCCAGGCGGTCGGTCACCATGTATTTGTTGTGGTTGACACGGGAGAAGGGAATGAGTTTCTGCTCAGCCGATGCGGAGACAACAAAAAGTTTCTGAAAGAGACAAACACAAAGTCACCTTTGAGCCTACAGGTCCAGCATGTCCTGGTATAACCTATAAAGGATGGTTTAGGTTAAGAAATAAGTAGAAGTTAAGCTAACTTAGGCCCAAAACCTAAGTATAGAGGAGTATGGAAAACTGACATTGCTAGTGTGAGAAAGTTAGAGATAAGCTGGAGATACCATGTTATGAGAAAGTAAGAGTTAGCAAGGACACGACCCTGGATGAGCAACATAATTATTCCAATGTAAGTTTAGAGTGTAGATCTGGCCTAAGATTGTAGTACTGTGTAAGTGATAACCGCATGCCTGTTTGCTTATCTAATGATTTTTCTTTTTAATAGTTTGGTTGTAGCATTCAAAGTGCCATCTAGTGGCCCTCTACTAAATACATTTTCTGTAACTGACTAGAGGCTCAAAACTGAAAACTAAGATGGGTTTTATTGCACTTTAGCTTTAACAACTTAATATTAATTGAGAACTTTTCAACACAAAGCTTGAAAAAGATTACACAGGTAATCTGTGACCCCTTGCCAATGCAGGGCACTGACAGAGAGAACTTCCTACCAGCTGGCCCCTAGGCTGAGTCATGGAGTGGAAAGGTCCCCTCAGGATCCAGCCAGCTCCAGCTCCAGCCCCAGGCACTTCAGGTCCCTATTCCTGCACCACTCCACGACTCACCACTTCGATAGGGCAGCCCAGAGGCTCCCGGCTGAGGACACTGAGCGACTCCAGGAACAGGAACATGGACTGGTCTGAGTGCTGCCAGCAGCTGATAAGCAACCTCACCTTCACGTGCCTGTTGCAGGCCGCAGCACGCAGTGCATCATCAATGACCGGCCAGAACCTAGAGGGCAGCCCAAGGAGACCAGGTCAGGGGACAGGACCTGGTCTCACATCCAACACCTCCCCAGCCATAGCCCCCCAAATGCCAAGACCCTGGGCCACAGCCTCACAACTGCTCAGCCCCCAGGCCATGGTCTCCCAACTGCCCACCCTCTGGGTCAGAGCTGCCCAACTGCCCTCCCCTCTCTCCCCAACCAGCCCAGTCCCCAAGTCATAGCACAGCCCCCCCCCCACCCCCTCTGCCCAGCTCCCTGGTAACAGCGCCCCACCTTGCCCACCCCCTAGCCATTTATCTGACATTCACTAGTGCCAGCCTGTGTCTGACCCTCTGTCTCTCCTCCCCATCCTCGCTGTCTGCAGAGCCCAGGTTGTCCCTGCCGCCAGCCTCATGGGGGAGGATAGCACGGGACTCCCAGCTATGTCTAGAAGAGACAATGTCAGGGGAGCTGACTGCCTGAACCCCACCTCCAGCCTGCACATCCTGTGGCCCCCACCTCTTGGGCTGGCAGAAGGTGCACTGGGGCACATAGTCCATCACCGAGATGTAGACAAAGGCCTGGGCATCCTGGATGGTGCTGACAATGGCTGTGAGGTCTGGGGTACGGCCTGTGGAGCAGAGAGCGCGAGGGGAGCTCTGCAAGACAAACAAACACAGGTACAGAGACAGGCAGGATGTGTGTTAGCACAGAATCCAGGAGTGAATGACAGGGCTTTCTGGGGCCCAGAACCCCACAGGGTCAGTATGTGCCACAGCACAGACTCTGGGAAACGAGTAACAGGACTTCCTAAGACAGGGAGAGGCCCCTGGCAGGGAGTCCTAGGTGGCTGCCCCCCATGCACTGGAGAGCCATCCAGCTGCTGTGCCAATATTGTGCAACCCCCAGCAGTGCCAGCAGGCAGTGGCTGAGCACTGGGCCCCAGGATGGCAGAGGAGGTATCGGGATATACAGAGTCCAGGAAGCAGCCATGATGAGCTGCCTGACCCGACAGAGCCTACTTGGATACTTACAGAGAGGTACAGTTCTGCACTGCTGCCATTGAGCTGCAGCTTCAGGGGGCGGCTAAGGCTGGACTTTGCGGAGACATAAGCTGGCCACACTGTCGGGAGTGAGGCCCCCTGCCCTCCCAATGCACGGTACATGGCGAAGATCCGGTGCAGGTCACCGGCCACACAGCTGCAGTTGTAGAGCACAGCACCCAGCTCCTTTACCTGCAAGGCATGGGTTTTTGGGAACAGCCATGCAGCAAACATGACCTTGCTCCAGCTCTAACAGGAGCGCCAGGCTGAACTCTAAACCCCAGGAGAGTGAGTGCAGCCTCAGTGGGCAGCCAGCCTCACCACCCAAGCCCAACTCCAACATGAGCCCCAGCTCCAGTCCTAACCCTGCCTCACAGGGACCCAGAAGAGTGAGCCCCAGTCCCTGTGAGCACACCTCCCCCCTTCCCAAACCCTCCCCCAAGCGCCAGTCCCTGTGAGTAACCTCCCCTCTGTCCACCCTCTACCCACTGTGGTACCTGTGTCAGCGAGCGCCAGTCCATGTTGGCGCTGCCAATGTAGACGTGCTTGCCGTCCACCACCCAGAACTTGGTGTGCACAATTCCCCCAGTCAGGCGCTCCAACTCCACATACTTTATGTCTGCACCTGCAGGGGGCACCAGCAGAACAGTGGCCATGACACACAGACATCTTTTCCCGCTTCTCTCAGCCTGGCTATCCCAGCCCAGCTGGCTGGGGTCTTGTCTGCCCCTTTCTCCTCATGCCCCTATCCCCACCCAGGCTCGAGGGCTGTCCCGACCCCTGTGTTACCTTTGCTGGCCAACTCCTCGGTGTCTCGGTCAGACTTTTGGGGGCTGTTCACAGCAATGTTGAGCTTCACCCCCCGAGAGGGCAGGTCCCGCAGCTTCTCCAACACCTGCCTGCCCTGCAGGGAGCAGCATGAGTGTTATTGCTTAGCAACCCCTTCCTTCCCTCTCACTGCAGAACAGGAGCGGACAAGGGCTCCCTCCGCCTGTGCTGAGCCCCACCTGCCAGGATGAGGGTTCTTCCTCCTGCATGTCTGAGTCCCGGAGAGTGAAGTAGAAAGCTGCGATGTCTACAGAGTGGTTGGCAGCATCCAACAGGTCCATCCAGGCCTGGAAAATGGGGAGGTGACGGGGGCTATAGTGGTTGTAATCCAGGCCCACGGGGATGCTTTCCACCAGCACCAAACTGCAGCAGCCACAGAGAGAGAGGCGAGATGGGCAGGGTTAGGAGACGGACTCCTCAACAGGGGTAGCGAGGGCATCAGTACTTGCCAGGACAAGCAGAGACCAGAGCAAAATCCAGCTCCCTTCCACGCCAAGGATCTGCTGAGTCCGAGGGCAAGCACAGCCATCTGCTACCTACTGCCTGCACAGCCTGTGCTGTCGCTATGTGCTACTGCCCACCACCTCCGTGTGACAGCCTGCCCCCTGCAGGATCCCTTACCTGCACTGTGAGCTGCACTCCTCCTCTGGCTCTCTCCACAGGCTGGCGACATGGCTCCAGCCCAGCTGCCATTGCTCCATCAACCCCAGGTCAGAGACGGGGCTGCTGTGCTCCCACAGGAACCAACCAGAGAAGCCCAAGATGAGCAGGAAGGAAAGAAGGATGCAGCAGGTGGAGGAGAAAAGGAAAAGCTAACAAGAGAGAGAATAGCGCTTAGTGTGGAGCCTTGCCTGAGGCAGGAACCGACATAACAAAGGGACACCTCTCCAGGAGCCCCATGGACAAGGGCCCACATCTGTGTCCATCCAACCCTTCCAGGGACAGGACAGGGGCTGGTTGGACCAGGTCTGCTCTCTCCCAAGTAGTAGCGTCCAGAACCCGATGCTGCAGGGAAAGGTTGCTGAGCACAGTGCTCTCCATGGCAGGGAATGTTCCATCCAGCAGCGGTTGAGCCAATAATGCCCTCTCGCAGGCCGAGACTGCCCCCCAGCCAGTGTGAGAAGGCAACTCTGAGCTCTTACTTTCCTGCCTGTGGCATTAGGGTATGGCTCTGAGGGGAGCTGCCATGGCTGTCAGGAAATGGGTCAGCTGTTTAAAGGGAGACTATGCTAGGCACCCAGCGCAGACATGGAGCAGGGAGCTCAGCACATAGAATGCCTGGACACTCCAGTGCAGAAGAGTGGATTTCTCCTTTACCTTGCTCTGCTTCCCTGGGCTCTTGGGTCTGGGGGCTGGTGACCTGAGTGCTGCAGTTTCTGTCCACATCGCCAAGCTTGGTGTTCCATGGGCAACGTGCCGCTCCCTGGGAGTATCTGTCTCTGTCAGACCTGGCGTCCCAGGTGCCACACTCCGCAGTCTGGGAGCTGCACTCTGCCACCTGGGGGTGCTGATCTGCACCCTGTCCTGCAACCTGGGGGCCCCACCCTGTAGCCTAGGGAGACTGCTGGCTGCCCTGCCTTGCAGCCAGATAGCTGTGCCCTGCAGCCTGGGGGTGTTGCTGGCCGCTTTGCCCTGCAGCCTGGGGGCCGTGATCTCTGTGACAGTGGCGGTCTCTGAGGCAGGCAGCGCAGTCTCCAGCACCTGCAGTTGGGCTCTCTCATCTCTGAACTCTTGCCAGTCCAGGTTCAGCTTCTGCAGTGGGAGACAGCCAAGCCAAAGGGTGGTCCTTAGTCTGGCTGAGAGGCAGCCCCCAGCCCCCCAAGCATTGTCCCTCTGGTGCAAGGATAAGAATGGCCTAAAAGAGCACTGAGCAATAGAGGGGTACAAGTTGGGGGAGGGGGAGCTGCAGAGCCTGAGACCTGGGATCAGCCACTACCTATGCCTAACATGAGGGTCTGCTAGCCAGCCACAGTGAGGCTGCTCCACGCCCCACCTAGAGTAGGCTGGGTGGCATCAGCAAGAGCCACAACCCAAGACCCCTATTACTCATGGGAGGGCCAGACTGTCCATGGGGCTACAGGGCTTGGGGGGCAGGGAATGGCATATGGGGCTTTCACTGATAAAGCGCCCTGGCTCTGATCCTGTCCCAGTGTAGAGGGACTGGCTGGCTCAGTCAGGTCAGGCGTGGGAGAAGGGGCCTTTTGCTGCTAGGAGGCATCAGCTCCGATCCAGCCTCAGCATCAGGGAGGACTGGTTGGCTCAGGAGGCTGGGAAATGGGACACGGGGCCTTTTCTCTCTAGGGGGTGCTGGCTCTGATCCAGCCCCAGATCAATAGTGACTGAAACCCATTCTAATCTGATAGCTGTTTGCTGACCCCAGTCCATCAGGCAGATGTCCCCAGCACAACTATTCCTGACTGGTCCCACTGTGGGCAGCCTCAGCAGAAGGGACTGTGGACACAGAACACTCCTCTCACCTCTAGGGGGAAATCCTGGATGGCTGAGGCATAGAGGCTAGAGAAGGGAGGGACCACATTACCTCTTTCTCCCCTGAGCTCTCACTTCGGGTGGGGAAAAGCTCCTCCTTTTCTTCATCCTCCTCTGACATCTGCAGCCTATTCAGTCTCACATAGGGTGACTGGAAGGGAAACAGAAATAGCCAGATATCAGCTCTGCCAGTCTCTGAGAGACGCTACATGGGGCTAATGGAGACAGCAGCCCATCTGCATAGGTCTGTACAGCACCAAACCTCCAATCCCTGTGGAGTAGGGGTGAGGGAGAATGGGAGAGGGGATCACTCCAGAACCAGACATGCAAGCCAGCACAGACAAGACAGAGTGACTCACCAAGTGGGCATCTTGGTCCAGTGCCACCCATCTCTTGCTCCTGGAAGCCTCCAGCCTTGCTACTGGCTTCCGGGATAGGCCTCTCTTCATCACAGTCCTGGTGGGTTCATCCTTGAGCTGGGGCAGTGGAGGCTCCCTGGTTAATATTGGCAAGGGCTCCAGGGCTGACCCAGATGAGGGCTCCAGAGTTGGCATGGGGGTAGGGTCACTGGCTCGAGTGGGCGATGGATCCCGGGCTGGAGTAAGATGCAGTTTGTGGGCCTTGATGCTGGCCCGGGGCTGCAGAACGAGGGGCAAGCTCCCTCCCTCAGCATTGGGCACCTCTCTCAGGACCTGTAGAGGAGCGTGGGGCCCTGATTAATATTCCTTTCCCAGGCAGAATAGGAGTTGGACACTGATGCTGGGAGTTTCCCACATCTGCAGACTCAATTTCATCAGAGATTACAAATTAACAAGGGACTGTAGTTTACAGCGCTGTTAATCTTCATTACATTTGGCACTTTACCTAAAGCCTCAGCTCCTGTAAGAATTGCAGCTTGCCCTTAAAAAAGAGTAAGTTTCTAACCCTCGTGATTGCAGAGAAAAGCTTGAAAACATGACCCAGGTATGCTCCTAACAGTCCCTAGATGTGACCTGGGCATGACCCTAAGAGCTCAAATGAAAAGGAACATACATTTATTCTTGTTTTTAAATTACATTATTTCTTGGGGCTGGTCAGAGGTGAACTGGTCCTTTAAGGGGGAGGAGGGGCTCAGCCTCACCTGTGCTAAACTTAGCCCACTTCCCCAGGTGAAGGGAATTACACCAGGGGACCCTGACGATGGCATGTAACTAGAAACCAGGCCTGCTGGGGAACATAAGGGGCAGCCACAGAGGGGTTGGAGAGAGCATATGTATTTGTTGAGGAGTAAGTCTAAGTTGCAGCTTATTAGGAGGACTGAACCTGCTAGAAGCAAGCAGAAGCCCAGATAAACTGAAATAGGGGGGGTTATAGTACTAAACCACCCCCAGAAGAGCAGTACTGTGAAAACACCAGCTATGGGGGGTGGTCTGATGTGGGATGGAAGAAAAACTGAGCAAGTAGCAGGGTCTGAACCCAGAGTGTGTAACCTTGCTACCTGGCCTGCCTCTTGATTGGTTCGTGTTTTGGGGGTTGGCTATACTGGATTTAGAACAGTGAGACCCTGCGCCTCAGGGTAATAAACCATCAGGAGGGAGAGGACACCAGGTGCCCAAACCTCTCTCCAGTATAGTCCCCTAAGGATGCTAGGTGAGAGACTTCCCCTGAGGTAACTCCAAATCCCAGGTAAGAAATTGCCCCTTGGGGCTGAAAGTTTGTTCTTGGCACAGAGGGGTGTTTTCTTTGTAAAATGAACTTTGGTCACTTTTCCTTGGTTGTGTTTTGGTTTTTTTTTTAAATCTAAAACTTCAGCCCTTGCCCACCTGCAGTGGCTCTACAGGCAACGGAAGAATTGGTGGGTTTGTGACACCACAAGTGACAAGGAAGTGAAACCTGACTCTCTGAGCAGAAACAGGGTTTTTATTCAGGCTGTTTAGTTAGATGTCAGTGAATTGCTGACATTTCTTTCATTCCAACACTAAGGCAAGGAGAGCTCCAAGGCATAGGGAGGCAGTGTGTTTTAGTGGCTAGGTCACTGGATTAGGGTCTAGTCCTGGGTCTGCCAAAAACATGATGTTGGGCAAATCTATCTGTCTCCCCTCCCAGCCTTTGTCGAGTACAGAACAGCGTGAGCTCTCCAGGGCAGGGAGTGGCTCTTGTGTGTTGACAAAGCACCTGTCTCTGCAGAGTCCTGATCTTGGCTGGAGTTCTAGGCAATACAGTGTCAGAGATTTTAGAGCCAGAAGGGACCATTCTGATCACGTAAACTAATCTCCTGCATAGCACGGGCTAGAGAACCTTGTACGGTAGTTCCTGCCTCAAGTCCAGAACTAGCACTGGCTGGAGATTTATTAACAAAACACTTTAGCCAAAAAATGTCAAAACTCCAACTGTTCCTGAAAAGGTATTGGGTTTAATGAATTTCCTGCCCTGAGGGGGAAAAAATTCAAGGAAAAACAAACTGGGAAGTTGCTGCAGTATCCCACTCTCAAAACAAAGTTCTGGTTTTTGTTTTGAAAAGTAATTTCATTTACACTGGGGGAAAAAAGGTGGAGGAAGAAGTCACAACTCTCAGAAGGAAGCAGTTTGATTAACACAAAGCAAAAAAAGAATTCAGTTCATGACTTTGGCCTGATGCAGGAAGGTTTTTACTCTTGAAAAGTCTCAAAATCACTTCCCACTCAACTGTACCCTATAATGTCTGGTTGAGCGAAAGCAGAACTAGACAAATCATCCAGTCATAATGTAAAGGCTGCAGGTGATGAGCGATCCACCATGGGGGGGGGGGGTAAATTGTTCTAATGGTTAATTACACCCACTGTTAAACGTGCCTTTCTTCTCAGTTTTCAGCTCCCAACCATTGGATGGCATTCTGCCTTTGACAGCTGCTAACTCTCCTCCCTATGCAGCAGTTACAGATTGTTTAATCCAAGAGAAAATTGAGGTGACTTGATGACAATCGATGGTTTATTAGCATGAGACTAGGGCCTGGTCTACACCTAAAACTTGGCTTGATCTAGCTGCCTGCCTCCGGGTTGTGAAAAAGTCACACGCAGGAGACAGTTAAGCTGACCTAAGCCTTGGGCTAGACCCCGCTAGGCTGCTGGGAGGGAGGATTTATTACAGCGACAGACCCAGCCATTCGGGGGAACCCCACGCAGCGCTGCAGCAAGCCGGGATGTCACAGCAGGGGAGCTGCAGGCACCGGTGCCGCGGTGCTGTCGGGCAGGCACAGCCTAGAGCAGCGCAGCTTTTCCACAACTTGACTCTCTGGCCCGGGCCCCTCTCCCTGTTCTGCCCTTGCCCAGCGCAGGGGGGGTCCCGGCGCTATGACAAACCCTCGGACCGCGCGCGTCACCCACCGAGCGGCACCAGCTTTGGGGGGTGTGGGAGCCCCGGCATTGCTGGCCCCGCAGGCCGAGCTCCGAGTGCCAGGTTGCTCCGGGGGCTGAGTCCTCAGCCGAGCGCGCCGGCCAGGGCTGGGGAGGCGCCCCGCGGGGCCCTGGTGCTGGCTGGGTCGGGGGGCGCCCCGCCGGCCAGAGCCTGCACCCCAGCCCCTAAAAGCCGCTGAGGGCCTGGGGCCGGGCCAGGGCGCCCGCGGCCGCACCCAGAGCCGGGGCCGCCCTGCCCGAGCCGCGGGGCTCCCCGGTCCCGCCCCCTCGAAGCCCCCCGCGGGGTCGCCCCCTGCTCTCACCGGCTCCTCCGCGTTACTCTGCGCCAGGCGCGTGGAGCGCCTCACGGGAGTCCCCGCGCGCAGCGAGCCCCGTCTCCTCATGCCGGGCGGGCGAGTGGCGGGGAAGGAAGAGGCGGGCCCGGCTCCCGCGCCCGTTGACATTCAAACCCCGGGGCTGGTTTGAAATGACAGCTGGCAACGCGCCGGCCTGGGCCCGCGGCGCGGCGCGGCTCCCCCTGGCGGCCGAACCCCCGCCCGCCACCCCGAGCCAGGCCACCGCGAGCCGGGCCACGGCCGGAGGCGCCCCTCGGCCGCCGCACCCCGGGGAAGGGAGCAGGGGCCCCTACGGAGGGGCCGGGACACACCGTCGGGCATCGGCTGCCTCACGGACACCCCAAGGGGGAGGAGAGCCCGCCCCGCCCGGGTGAGGCGCGCAGGGCGGGGAGGGGGCCACGGCTGAGGCATCGCAGCAAACGAATAACAAGAAAACAGAGACTATTGCTCTGCCGCGCAACCTCGAGAGACACAGTATAGCTCCCGCGTCGCTCACCCCGCCTCTCCCTCACGCTCACCGCTCACCGGCTACTATGGAGACCGTAGTCCCACCCCCACACGAAACGGCGGGCCAGGTTAGTTCACCAATCACCAGGGGGACTGGTGGACTGACACCAGGCGTTGACCAATCAGTGGGAGGAGCCGAGTCTGACCAGTGCCCGTTGAGATTGGTGAAGGGCTGAGGCATATATTTCTGCGGCCAGTCAGCGAGCAGAGGGTGAGCGTGACAGTTTATGGTAAACCAATCAACGGATGAGTCGAGTTGATGGACGGGCGCTTCAAACTAATCGACGGGAATGGGGATTGAATGACAGCAGCCGATATCCAATCTTCGGGGGAAACCGGAGACTGACAGTGATTCCGAGCCAATGGAACAGCAGAGGTTGGAGAAGTGGCAAAGGCAGGCAGCAGGGGGCGGGAGTAGGCGGATCCCTTCAGGCCGCGGCTTTGTGGTGAGTGGGGATGTGGGGACTGGGGGGCAAAGTACCCCCTAGGCCGGGATTAGCCGCCCTCGCTTCCCCCCGCACCGGGACCCTCCCGGCCCCGTTCCCCTCACGCGGGACCAGAACCGGCCTCTTTCCAACCCCCCCCCCCCACCGAGGACCCCGGCCCCGTTCCCCTCACGCGGGACCAGAACTGGCCCCTTCTCCCATACTGGGACCCCCTCCCCCGGCCCAGCTCCCCCGAACTGAGACAGGCGCTCTCTGGCCCTAGACCCCTAAACCAGGATCCCCCTGAGCCCGGCTCCTCCCACCCCCCATGCCCCCCCATCAGCCCCCTGCCTGCCCCCCCAAGCAGCCCTGGCCTGACATCCCAAGTGCCCTTCACCTAGTTTGGGCTGTAATGTTGGGGGCAACCATCTCCTCCCTGCCCAGGCTTCCCCATCCCCATTGAGGCCCCATTCCTAGAGCCGGGACCCCTGCGCCAGCCCTCTCCCCTCCCAGGTTAAAACTCCTACAGGCTCCTCTCCCATCTCAGGGTCACGTAGGGGAAGGTGACACTGGGTCATGTTAACACACGCCAGCCATGCTAGAATGGGGGATGCCTGCTCTAGGCAACAGCCAATGCTGGGGAATATTGGGGGGCACCAGCTTCCAGCCCAAATCTGGGGTGGGGTCCTGTGTAGGGGGATGATGGGAGCAGGGGCTTCTGGCTACTGTAGCCCACAGGAAGAGGAGATTCTGGATAGGACACTTTGCAGCGGGAAGGGGATAAAGAGGCTCAGCATGAGGTGTGAGGGCCCACAATGGGGCAGGCTGAAGGAGAAAGGGATGGGGGCAGGCAAGGGGCAGATAATGAAAGATGCAGGGCAAGTGAGGCCCCCACAGAGCCCAAGAGGGAACAGAGCTCAAGCTGAGGCAGCAAGGGGATAGATGAGAGGCATGAGGGCCCATTATGGGGCTGTCTGGTGGGGAAGGGATGTTTCGTCAGCCCCTTCATCTCCAAGGTAACTCTGATTCTCTTCCCCCTCCCCCCATTCCCAGGGGGCTCAGGGTTATGCCAGCTGCTGCTCCATCCTCCTGACCATCCTTCAGCATGGAGTTCCCTGACCACAGTAAGCACTTGCTGCAGAGCCTGCGAGAGCAGCGACACCAGGGCTTCCTCTGCGACTGCACCATCATGGTGGGCAACACCCAGTTCCTAGCACACCGGGCCGTGCTGGCCTCCTGCAGCACCTTCTTCCACATGTTCTACAAAGAGCGGCTGGACAAGCGGGACCTCGTCTGCATCAACAACGAGATTGTCACAGCACCGGCCTTCGGGCTGCTGTTGGAGTTCATGTACCAGGGCATGCTGGCCTTCAACGACACTCCAGTGGAGGATGTGCTGGCTGCAGCAAGCTACCTGCACATGAATGACATTGTCAAGGTCTGCAAGAAGAAGCTGCAGGCACGGGCACTGGCAGAGGCTGACAGCACTAAGAAGGAGGAGGACTCCCCAGCCAGCTCTGAGTTCCTGCCCAGCACCTCCAAGTGCCAGCTGCAGAGCCCTGAGGTCCTGCCACCACCTCTGCATCTGTGTGAGGCAGGAAAGAACAAGAAGGAGGAGTGGAAGAATAACCACTTGGAGAAAGCAGGCCCCCAGCAGCCTCCAGCACCAACTGCAGACATGGCAGATACTACCCAGCCAGGCATGGAGGGTGACTCCCCCCGTGGCCTTGTCTTGGGTAGGCCTCTCCCCCCAGCCACTGCAGACCTGTCCCTGTCCAGCCCCAGCAGCTCCACCGAAACCATCTCCCACAGCTACTTTCCCCCAGGCAATGTGGCAGAGGCACCATCCAGCCTGGAAACCATCCCTGAAAGCTTAGCTGTGGAGCCACGGGTGGGCAACTTAGATGGCTTCTACCCCAAGGAGCTGAACAGGGGCCCCATCAAAGTGAAGGTGGAAGCCATTGTGATCTCTGACGAGGAGCCGGACACAGTGGAGCAGCTGGAGAGGCGGAGCATGGAAATGAGGATGGAGAGCATCTTCCAGAGGCCCACAGTGGAGGTGGGACCAGCTGGGGGCTGCAACCGCCACCCCGATGGCTTTGAGGAGCCCAGTGGCATGGAGGAGGTGTCCTCAGAGGGCGGCTTCCTTCCACAGGAGCATCTCCCCTACCATATGATCCCAGTGCCGGGTGGACAGGGCTACTCCAACATGGTGACACCACCGCTGCATGAGCAGATGTACCTGCCAGAGTACGAGGCACACCCCAACTTTGGTATCTTCACTGAGGACGTCCCCACCTGCAAGACATGTGGCAAGACCTTCTCCTGCTCCTACACGCTGCGGCGCCATGCCACTGTGCACACACGCGAGCGCCCCTATGAGTGCCGCTACTGCATGCGCAGCTACACCCAGTCTGGGGACCTGTACAGGCACATCCGCAAGGCCCACAATGAAGACCTGGCAGCCAAGCGCTGTAAACAGGACGTGGAGAACCCTTCGTAGTGAACCCACATCTGCCCCACTCAGGGATATAAGACAAGCCGGACGCTGCTAAGCAGTACAGGGGAAGCCTTTGGATTTTCTCCTGTAGAGATGGGTTGGGGGTGTGGTGAGGCCCCCCCAGATGCTAGCAGGGAATTTTGAACTCTATTCAGGAGACACAGGGACCTAACTCCAAACTAGCAGCTGCTCTGGTTCATGCCCTTGATCAGTCATCTTCCTGCCTAAGCCACATGTACCACCTCCCTGCCTGCTGGAAGGAGTCACTGTCATTTCTTATACAGGGTAGACCTGTGCTGGGCACACTACACTGGCCTTTCCCCCTTGGACTGCTGCCAGCTTTGTAAATAGTTTGGAAATAGCTGCATTGATCAAAATAATTTAAATTCTAACCAGGAAACACTTCCTTATATATTTATGCTCAGAGTAGGTAACAGCAGCTGGGAGTTCAGACCCAGGACAGTATCTGACTGTCAGGGTTATTATTACCCTGGGCAGGAGCTCTGCACAGAGAGGGGTTTAGAGTGATTACTTCAGAGTGAGTTTGAGCAGACACACAAACTTCATTTCCCTCACCATCCACTCCCAGTGCTGACCCTTCTCTTGGTTGTTTTAGCCCTGCCAAGGTTAACTTATGCCCAGACACTGTCTCCTTGAAAGTTACTCTCCATCTTAATCCGCCTTAGACAGAGGCTCCCTGCTTTTAAGGTTTTATTTTTAAGCAAATTGTGGTTCTCTTTTCAAGAGGATATAAAGTGAGGTTTTTAAAAATGGTTTCCCACCAATGGGGGTGGCCCTTCCAGTCCCCCAGGAATGAGCTCCCAGAGAATGTGGGGAGTAGCCCAACATCCCGGAGGATAAGTTCCCAGCAGCTATGAGGCTTTAGGGCCAACTAGCCCTTCTGCAAACCACCCAGGAAGGGACAAAAAGGTGAAAGGTGGGTTATTTGCATGGGATGGTTTGTACCAGTTTTGTCTGTGCTGCTTATTGTGGAGCCTTTGGGCAGAAGGGCAGATTGGTAGAAAACACCTAAAGCCAAGAAACCCGCTCCTGAAAACCCTCCTAAGGTTCCAGGCTAAGAGTTTCTGATTCCCATTGTTTTTAGTGTCATGGCAGCATTTGGGCCCCCAACTGCTCAACACCACCCCATGGCCCTAACCAGCTGCTCTTTAAGCTCAAGTTGCCCCTCCCAGTTAATACTTCTTTGTCCCCCCACACTGCCCCAGCAGTGAATGCAACAGGGTTCCTGCTCACTCCAGGGGGAGGGACAGACTCCACAAGCTGCTGTGCTATTAAATTGTCCTCATATCAGCCCTTCTCCTCCACCTACCAAACCCAACAGCCCAGAGCTGCCACCTTTTATCCAACTCATTTGATCCTCTAAATATAAAGCCCAGAGTGAAAGTGCTTCCAGGACTCATTTCTGTACAAAGCCAGGAGTTGGGGTCACTGCCCAGGACACAAGTTCTATAGTAAAACTAGCACCAAGTGCTTCCGCTGTCTGTGCTGTGGTCTCTTCTCTCCAGCACATTTTGGTGTCAGAGGGGTCAGCTCCACTGCAGCTCTGGCAGCTCTGGCCTCTCTGGTTCAGGCTGACAAAGAAGTCCATTTATCCACAGGACAGGCTGCTGCAGCACCACCTGATTCACTCCTACAGTGGAGGAGGGAGTTCAGTCTTTGTGGCCCTACCATTATTACACAGGCAGTTGGCCTGAGGCAACCCCCTTGGTGGGGTGATATGGTTATTTAGCCACTGTTGGTCTGGAGCAGGGCCTGAGAGGTGAACAGCACCAAGCCCCACTCACAAGGGCTGGTTGAGGTGAGATTCCATAGTTTACTCAACCTTGCTAAGAATAGCACGAGCATGAGAAGAATGAGGTAGGCATAGGGGGAAGACAAACCCAGGCTTCTGGCCAACTCCAGAGGGGAGACCCTCAGAGCCCCCTTCTGATGGGATTTCCAGCTTCAAACTGCTGTGCACCTACCTACCTTAGCCAGACTCCAGAAGCAGCACAGGAATATCACTCTTGTGCCATGGAAAGGGGGCCTCCAAGATGCTTTGTTCTAGGGGGCAGAACTCCCACCCAGATGAGAATTAGTTTGTAGGAAAGTAAGAATCAGGAAGAAATTTTTCTACTCCCCTCTCAACTCTGTGAGGAGGAAAAATTCTCACACACAGTGTTCCAGGTCCCTCTTTACATCTGTCTGGTGTAGGAGTCCCTGGAATCAGACTGGGACTCCAGAGCAGGGTACAGAACAGGAACTGCCTATTTAGTGGATGCTCCAGCCTCCTCAGGCATTATCCCAGAACATGATAACAGCTTCCCCTCCCTGCAATGAATCAATCTTCCCAGCAGCAATAGGAGGAGAGGCCCTGGTACATGCACACATGTTGTAGGGAGCAGGAAAGACGCTAGCTGCTATCTCAGCCCCGTCCTGCTCTACACCATTAGGAGCCTTGGGTGCTTAGATAACACAGGCCTTTCTAACCCAGCTTTCCTTTGCCCACTTCTGAATCAGTGACAGCCACCAGCAGAAAGCAGCCTCTGATCAGTCTGAAATTAAGACAGGCTTCCAGCAGGGTCTCCAGGAGCTTTTACCAACCCAGCAGCACTGGAGAGGAAAGCACACAGCACCAGCTAAACAACCCTCAGACTGAGGCCTGCTAAGTAGTTGTGGGTCCAGGACAGGGTCACCACAGCACAGAACCTCCCATCCAGGACAGGTTATTTGCACCAAGATAACAGGCCCAAGGGACCATGTGCTCTAAATACAGCTGTAACTGGTGCACTCGCCTCAGGCCTCTCTACTGACTGGTAGCATCATGAGCTGCTTGCACCTGGCAGGAGAGCTCTCAGTGTAGTCATTACTCTCAGGAACTGCAGTGGCTTGGCTATGCTGGATTGGATTGCCAGTCCCATTTCACACAGACAAGCATTTACAGAAACATGTTTAACAGGGTTAATAGTAGTTACAGGGTATGCTTCTAAAGGGAATACGTGCCATCTAAAGGCCAGACAGTGCTTATTCCATGTGCAGGATTACCTTCCCTCCTGCACAACTCAACCTCCCTTACAAGAGAACCAGTCTACCCCACAGCTAGGGCTGCCCTTGAGGAGGAGGTTCACCCCTGTTCAGGGAGGACAAGGGTCTCCAGTGGTCAGCAGTGGGGCTAGGAAAGCTGCTGGAAGATAAGTTTACTTCCTTTTATTCCAAAAGCTACCACCATGTGAGTTCTATCCCAAGGTCAGAAGGAACAGGCTGGGCTTTACCAGCCCCAGGTGGTACAGCGGGAACTCTGAGCCAGCACCAAGCAGTGTCCTATAACATTAGCCCTTGAGCAGTGGGGTCCTATTGGTCTCACAGTGGGGGGAATCACACTGGCACCAGTGCAAGAGGCTGGCAGGTGTGACTATCCCCCACAACACTGAAAGGGCCATCCCATGGGCACTGCATGACAAGGTAAAGGTACTTGCACTGGGCTAAAGGGGGGGCCCTCAGTCTGGAGTCAGATCTTTCCTTTTGGAGCAAGTCTATCCAGTCACCCACTTGGGGAAGGGAGGAAATGGGCAGGTTCCTTGGTGTCTCACCACACCAGGGTAGATGCCCCACTGGCCAGGTAGGAATATCATTCCTACTCTGACTAGAGGGGGTGGGATGACACCATTTACCAAGCAGCAACATTTAAATGGGCAACAATGGGTCCTCTCAGAAGAGCAGGGGTCCGAGGCAACCAGTAGCCTTAACCAAACATCTCCTGGGAGGCGTAGGTCATGTAGAGGAACCCGTCCTCATCTTGGTTTAGTGTGTACACTTCAGCCATGGTGAGCGACATGCTGACCAGGCTCCGGCTACCATCCACCAGCAAGTAGAACGACTGGGTGGAGCTGAGGGCCATCCTGTTCCTGGAGAAGCAAGAAGGCAGGAAAGCTGAGTCCCATCTGAGGGTAAGAAGGGAAAGCACTGACTGGTCTCCCTTGAGATCACCCACTACCTGCCTTGCCCAGGGGGGGAAATGCACTACCTGGGCATTGCCTGCACTTGCTCACAGCCACCCCTGCACTTAACCCACAACAGCTGCCAAGGAGAACAGGGGTCCCTTACCCAGGGCACCCTGGAACAAGAAGGGGCTGTTCAGAGAGCTGCAGTCTCTGCATTAGCCTTTGGTAGCACCTCTCCCAAAGCTGTACAGCACCCCTGAAACACAGGGGCATCCTAAGGGGGCTAATGAATGCCCAGGTGACAGCACCCCTGCTTTGTGGTCTCAGGGGAGAGAGAGAAGCAGGACCCAGCAGCACCTGGGGCACAGACACCAAAGGGTGCAATACCAAACCAGACCCTCACCTCCAATCACACACATACCTCCTCTCTTCTCTTACCGAATAATGGTCACAAACTGCCCCATTGTCAGCTCCTGAGGGACCAGGAACTTGGTCCTATCCAATGCTGGCAGAACCTTCTCCTTGGGGTACCGCTCCAGGATCACCTGGAAAACAGACACGTGGGAAAAGGAGGAAAGCAGCACCCCTCCCCGGGCCACGCTACCGAGATACGCACAGCCCCCCGCCCCTTTCCCAATCCCTGACCCTTCGGAGTTGGGGGGGGTAGAAGAGGTGAGGGCCCATTTCCCACGCAGTGGCTGGTGTCCTTGGCCCCAGGCTACACGCTGAGCGCGCCCCACCTTCTCCCGCCAAGCAGCCGCCCCGCGCACTCACCGGGAGTTTGCTGGGGAACTTGGAGCGGACCGCGGCCACTTCGCGTTTCCTGGTAGCTGGAATGAGAAGCGGATCCGAGGAGGAGGGTCACAGTCAAGGGGGCTGAGCCAGGGCTTCCCCCACCAGAGACCCCCGGAGCCCGAGGGAAATGGGGAGAGACCCCGCGCGGGCAGCGCCCACTGAGAGCTGGATACTCCGAGGAACCATCCGGGGCCCCCGCGCCGGTGGGGAGGGAGCGGGGGCAGGCAGCCAGCCCGGAGCAGGTCTCTCCGCACCCCAGCTGCAGGGGGAGCTCCAGCCCCCTTGTCTAGCTCCTGGGGCGGGGGGCCTCTCCGCTCCGAGCCCACAGAGGGGAAGAGGGCAGGGCACCCCGAGGTCCACCCAGTGGCTTCCCTGGAGGGGACGCCCTGCCCTCGAATTCACCGGTTTCTCCCTGCAGTGACCCGCCCAGGGCTCCCCTCTCACCGAAGCATTTCCGCTGCTTGAAGGGAGCGCGGGGCTCCCGCTTGCTGGTAACTGGCAACATCCTGTAGGGCGCTGAGCGGGGCTCGTCTGCCCCCGGAGCCCTTTAAATAGCGCTGCCCCAGCTGCAGCAGGATCCCTCTGCAACTCGCCCCGCCCGCGGGGGAATCGCTGAGGCCAGGGCCCTGCTGCTGCTGGGGAGCGCAGGGAGGGCCCTGACGGGACGGGGGGCTCCTGGTGGGGAGCAGGGCACTGGGGCGGGGGGAGGGTTTTTCTTCTCTATGGGCTGATTTTGCTTCTGCTCAGAGAAGAGGGAGTCTGTTAACATCCATGAAGGGGATGGGAGCGGTTATCTGTTAATTGCCCCTGTCCTCTATGAGGGGGGGACAGAGGGGCCTAGGGGTCTTGTTAATTGCCCCTACCCCACATGGATGGGGGGTAGAGAGGAGTCTGTTAATTACTCCTGCTCTCCATGGTAGAGGGGTCAGTTAATTGCCCCCTATGATGGGGATGGGGGGGGAATCTGTTAATTGTCCCAGCCACCCATGGATGGGCGATAGAGAGGGAGGTCTATTAGTTGCCCCTGCCCCCACCTCCGACACCCTGTGCACGTCCAGCGGCTAGAAGGGAATTCGGGCCGTATGGCTATTGAATCCTTTCGCCCGACTCCGTTAAGAGCCGGAAGCAGGAGCTCACATGGCTGGGCCCCAGGGTGGAAGAGGGGGAGCGAGAATGGACGAACAAGCCCAGGCACGGACTCGCAGTCACTCCCAAGGCCTCCCCACCCGCCAGCCAGCCAGCCAAGGTGGGGGCCGGGCACGGGGCTGCTATGGGAAGTGTCGCTGGTCCGGGGAATGGGGAAGTGACCTGTCCCCAAGGGAGCTGCGGCTATATTTGGGGGGAGAATCTGCCCCTCACTGGGGGAAGGATTTGGATGGCATTTCACCCTCCCATGGGGTAATGGGGGCCTGTGCCCCCTACGCTGTATTCTGGGGGGTGCAGTGGGGTTATTTTACCCCTCAGGGTGTGTCTGGGGGTATTTGTCCCATAGTGCATTTGAGGGAGGGTCTAATGGGTTTTTGGCCCCCTGGTGCACGGCGGGGCCGAGGGGATATTTGCCGTCTACTCCTCCTCTGAACCTAACTTCGTTCTACGAAATGTTTTGCCCGGGTCGGATCCAATCGGGAGCCCGGGGCCTTTGGCCCCGCCCCCACGTGACTCTTTCAAAACCAGCCCCTTTGTTTGAGCTGCTGTGTATGTACTGAAAGTCCCTGGCAAGAGGAGCCGGTGGCGGCTTCTGGGGGGTGCCTCTCTACGTCCAACTCCCCCATGGTGCGGGCAATTTATAGTCCCCCCAGCCTCCTCCCGGTGCATGCGACTTACCAGCACTCCTGCTGCCGGTGGATGTAATTTACTCTCCCACCCATCCTGCCCACTGCATGCAATTTACCCCCCTCCCGGCATTCTGCTCCTGCTTGCGGTGCACACTTCCCTCTGCAGTTGCTGTACCCGGTGAGTCCTGGTTGCTGCACCTCCTTCCTCGCCCAGTCGATCCTGCCCCTGGTGCATACACTGCCCCCAGTTCTATTTTTTTCCTACCCCCGGTGTATGTACCTCCCCAGGAGCTGTGTCCCTAGCCCCTTCCCCGGTGCAAGCCCCCACCCCCGCTGATCGGTGCCGCTTGCCCCGGCGGTCCTCATGGCCCGCAGAGCTGTGCTGCCCTCCCTCTGGTCCGGGAGCGACCGAGTGCGGATCGGGGAGCGGCTTCAGGCCAGCCTCGCCGGGATCCTGGAGTTGGGGCTGCTGAGAGAGACGCAGAAGGGAACCGTGGAAAGCGCCCTGGGCATCGGGGAGCCCGCGGGGGCTGTCCCAGGGGGGCAGCGACAGGTGAGAGCGGAGGTGGGGGGGATGTATGGGCCAGGGGAGGGATTGTTGGGTGTAGTATGCGGGGTGGGGTGTGCTGGTGGCCTGTGATTTACAGGAGATTACATGATCTGGCCTTAAACTCTGTGACTCAGCGGGAGGGGCTGATTATGAGAGGGGGGGAGTACAAGGGGCCAAGGGAGTGGAGCATGGGTAGCTGGGGTCCAAGTAGGGGAACTTGGGCTAAGTGTATGGGATGGGAGCACAGGGAGGGTGTGGGGGATGGGGATGACTCTGGGTTAGGAGTGGGATGTGGGAGAGGAACATGGGAGCTGGAGTAGGAGTGGGGGGGGAGCTATGGTTGGTGTAACTATGGTGTGATTGGAGGTGTGATGGTGCAAGACTGGGGGTGCAATATGGGGGCTGGGGCATGAGTGAGAGGGCAGAGGGGTATGCTGGAAGGGAAGGGCCAATGGTTGCTGTGACCATGGGGAGGCTGGTTGCAGGGTTATGGTCCAGGGGAGTCCTGGGGTGCCAGGATACAAGTGGGGAAGCTGGAGGGCTCAAGGGCTTTGAGCAAGTTGGCATCCCCAGGACTCTGCCCTGGGATAGTGTGTGCTCCAGTTGGAGAAAAACATTCTTTTTGCAGCAAATGAGCCAGGAAAGCTCCCCAAATGCAACATCTTTCAGTCTGTGGAACAACCCTGGGGGCTGCCAGTGCTGACTCAAGCTGTGCCTCTCCAGCCCTATGCCCCACCTCTGGGAGTGGCTCAGAGGCTTAAGGGAAAGCACAAGAAACTCCAGTGTGGAGCACTATGTCCTGCCCAGGAGGAACCCCCTGCTCCCTTAGGGACAGGGTTGTGCCCTGAGGAGTCTGCATCCCTTATAACCTCTTCTCCTGTCTGACATACCTGGGCATGTTCCCATTATCCAAAGATGTGTCCAGCCCTTTTGTGAATCCTGCTAGGCTCTTGTCCCCAGTCATATATTGTGGCAGTGAGTTCCACAGATTAATTCAGTGCTTGTTTCCTTTCTTTGGTGTTAAATGTATTGCCTCTTTAATTTCGCTCAATGTCTCTTTGTTCCTGCATCAACTGTGGGGGGTGAATGGAGTCCCCAGTCTGCCTTCTCTATGCCAGTTACCATTTTGTGAACTCCCTGATGTCCCTTATCTGAACTAAACAGCCCCAGTCTCTTACTGAAGTCTCTACCTGTCTTCTAATTCTGGCTTGTATTTGCACCCCTCCCAATTCCACTTCCTCCTTTTTGTGCATAAAGTTTGTGTAGCAGCTCTCTGGCATGTGGAGGAGTTGGTAGGTTCATAGCCTGATGCTGGACAGTCTGTTTTGTGAGTTGTTTCTTATAAATTCTCCTTAGTCACTGCTTGAATGCAGCCACATCTGGTGTGGGCTGAGAAAGCTTATCCAACAGCACATTGCAATGCTGCTCAACAGCTTAGGAGAGGAAAAGGAAGGAAAAGAGAATCCATTATCCCTCTTAGACTGTCTCATCATATAGAATGTATGCAGTATTGTAGTCATATTGGTCCTAGGATATTGGCGAGACAAGGTGGGGGAGGTAATATATTTTATTTGACCAACTTCTCTTGGTGAGAGAGACAAGCTTTTGAGCTTACACCGAGCTCTTCTTCAGGTCTGGGAAACGTACTCAGAGTGTCACTGCTAAGTACAAGGTGGAACAGATTGTTTAGCTTAAGTAGTTACATATTTCAAGGCACCATTCAAGGTGAAGTGGCCTGTTAATGACTTATGCTAAACAATCTGTTCAGTCTTGTATTTAGCGGTGACGCTCTGAGGCCATGTCTACACTACAGAATTATAGAGCTACCACAAATAATTACTTCGCTTCTGGGTGTCTATGCCAGGGGTCGGCGACCTACGGCACGCGCGCCAAAGGCGGCATGCAAGCCGATTTTTACTAGCACGCTGCTGCCAGCCGGGGTCCCGGCCGCTGGCCCCGCTCAGCCCCCTGTCTGCCTGGGTGAACGGAATCCTAGGCCATCAGCGGGCTGAGCGGGGCTGACGGCCAGGACCCCACCTGGCAGGAGCCGGCAGCCAGAACTCCAGACCATCAGCTGGCTGAGCCACTCAGCCCGGTCTGGGGTTCCGGCCCCGCTCAGCCAGCTGCTGGTGTAGGGTTCTGGCTGCCAGCCCCTTGCCAGCCGGGGTCCCAGCCCAGCTCAGCCTGCGGCTGGCCTGAATGGATGGAACCCCAGGCCGGCAGCACCTGAATGGGATCGGCGGCTGGGACCCCGGCTGGCAGGGGCCTGCAGATGGAACTCCAGACCAGCAGCGCACTGAGCCGTTCAGCCCGCTGCTGGTCTGGGGTTCCGTCTGCCGGCCCCTGCCAGAGGGGGTCCCTGCCACCAGCCCCGTTCAGCCTGCTGCCAGTCTGGGGTTCTGTCAGGGTCCCCTGTAAATGTAAAATTTATTTTGGCATGGGAAACCTTAAATTACTGAAGACTTGGCACGCCACTTCTCCACGGTTGCCGACTTGGCACGCCACTTCTCCACGGTTGCCGACCCCTGGTCTATGCTTTGCGCTTTGTGTCTGTGGTGCATGTTCTCCCCAGGAGCACTTGTATCGATTATACTGTCAGCGTGGGGCAGCTCCTGAAAGCCAGTAACAGTCGACATGAGCAGCACAATGTCTACACTGACACTGCGTCGACTGACTACATGGACCGTGACTCTACGCCGCTTGTGGAGGTGGAGTTATTAATTCAGCATAGCGGGGCAGTTACATTGGCAGGAATTAAATTTAAGTATAGACACTTCCATAGTTAGGTTGACATAAGCTGCCTTGCCTCAACCTAACTCTGTAATGCAGACCAGACCTGAGTACATTTCCCAGACCTGAGGAAGAGCTCAGTGTAGCTTGAAAGCTTGTCTCTCTCCCCAGTGGAAGTTGGTTCAATAGAAGATATTACCTCACCCATCTTGTCTCTTATCATATAGGAGGCAGCGTTTTGTGCCTCCCTCATCTGCCCTGTGCCACAGGACCTAACTAAGGGGTGGTGTGTGCTCTGCCATACTGGGGCTGCGCTGTTTGCGTTTCTCAGCCTGCTTTGTCTGAAATGGATGTGCCCTCGTTTGTACAGTCAAAGCCCTAGGATGGGGGAGTTGGAGCCTTGTGGGGCTTCAGGGGAATTCTTGGCGTCTCTTCTGACCTCTGTTTGTACTGAGGCTGGGAGCTGAGCTGCAGGAAGGGGGATTCAGGCCTAGGCTACTGACCTGGCCTTGGCAGGTTGGGCTCTGTGGATTTGGCTTGCCTGGAGGTGGGCGTTGGCTGGTCAGGCCCTGTGTGTATTAGAGGAAACAAACCACCTGTTGTTTACAGTCCTCACTTGCTTCCTGCCTGGCTATCCTCCCAGCCCAGGTCTGCGCTGGCGTGGGCAGTGCCAGCTTCTCCATCCCCTTCCTGGTGTCATTCAAGAGCAAATAGCAGAACCAGAGTCGTCTTCTAATGAGAAACGGGGGAAACGTCGACTAGCCAGCTCCAGTGTAAACTAACCCTGGGACAGGCAGCAGGCTGCTCCCTCCATCCCTGCCCTGCACACCTGGCATGCAGGGGGAGGGGAAATGGGGGGAGCGGCCCCAGGGCAGCCCGGCTGGTGCATGCCTGCTCATGCACAGTATTGCACACAGCTGTGCCTGTACTGCGGGGAAGAGGGTGTCTGAACAGCTGGGAGCCTGCGACCTGCCCCCTCCCAGGGACAGCAGTGAGGCCAGACCTGGCTTTCAGGGCCAGCCTGGCTTAAGGCCAGCAGAGGCTTTGAATAACCAAATGAGTTGCGTGGAGGCATTGAGTCAGGGGCAGGTGGCAGAAATATCAGTGTGGTCTGGCTGTTCTCCAAGGTGCACGTGTGGACCCTCCATGCACACCTGGGGCAAGCCAGCAAGCCCCTGCCTGCGTGCCCCTCCCCCCAAACCTTGAAATCTTGTACATGCCCCCTCCGTTCTGCCTGTGTAGAGCATGTGTCTCTCCGCTTCAGTAGGTAAGATGGAGGCGGGGGGGTGGGGTGGGGGGGGGCTCACACAAAGGCAACAGCTGCCCGGCCTGGGAGGGATGGAGCTGAGTGAAAGGCAGAAAGGGGCCTCCAGGCTCATGTTTCACTCCTGCCGCCAGCTTGGCTCTGGGGCCCTCCCCCCTCTTCCTCACAGCCTGCCCTAGCCTGGCTGTTAGTGGGGCTTGGGGGAAGTCCCATTCCCCCCTCCCATCCCCCCCTACACCCGCACAGTCTGGGCCCTGCAAGAGAGGCCAGGCATGTGGGACAGTAGGGATGATGCTATGGAGCATGCTCCCTAATGGAACAGGTCACCCTGGCTGCTGCTGGGGGCCGTGGGGCAAGGCCAGGGTGTATCTGGGGCCATGGGCTGGGGCGGATTGGAGGGAGCAGCACCTGCTTCCATTGTGATTTCCCTCCACCCCCACCATATTGCCTCACTGTTTTTTTACCCTCTTGAACCCCAGGGTCCAATAAAACCTGAGCCAGCCCCTCCTCTTGGGGGGAAGCCACTGGGCCCCCCAGCTCCACGTCAGCCAGGATACAGATCTGCAAACATCTCTGGGGTAAGAATGACAGGGCCAGCCTCCTCCCCCGCCCATGAAGGAAGGGGGATGGATGGGAGATTGAGGTAAAGTGCAGGGAACTGGGGAAGGTTGTGATCTTATCAGTATTTCTAATCATCAGCCTGGGGTCAAGGTGCATCATCTCTTGGCCTCCTGAACTCCTCACCTGGCTGTGGCTGCTGCTGCTTCCCAGTTCCTGGGGTGGGCAGGGAGGCCCCTGCCTGCCAAATCCTGTCCATCTGGGAGACAGCAATGATATGGGGGGAGGGAGCTAAGACACTCTGTGCTGGGGGTGCAGTGGCCAGGTTGTAGGCCACCCTCACACCTGGGGGGAGATTGCGAGCAGCTTGCCCTCCCTTAGCCTCCCATCCATTGTGCCTCCGGGCTGTTTCCCAGCTAGGGATGTGTCTAAAGCTGCTGCTTGCCTAGCGGGTTGAGCACGCAGCTGTGTGCAGGACTCCTGGGTTCCCTTCTCAGCACTGCTGCTTGGTCTGTGCCACCTAGGGCAGGTTCTGTCTCTACCTGTCGCTGTAAGGGAGGTTGATGCTGCCTGACACCCCTGGGAGCTGTGGGGGCTAATGGGCAGGTTGCTCTGAGCCTGGGAAGCACCAACAGTAGCTTTGCAGAGCTCATTCAGCAGTGGGCTCCCTTCTCCCTTGGGCAGCTGCTCTCTGGGGCAGGGCTGGGCTTCTGGCTCATTGGGGCAGTAGAGCCTAGACATGGCACACAAGCTGCAGCTTAGAATTGGTTTAAAACCTGATAGGGCTAAACCAGCACTGCACATGTGTGCGGACGCAGGAAACTGGTTCTGTCGCTTCAGCCTGCTCCTGTAAATGTGCCTCCAGCAGTGACACCACGCTGAGCCAGGTTTGAATCAGTGGGAGGCCACGCCTGCAGCAGCAATCGGTACCGCAACGATTTAGTTCAACCTGTGCAACTCCCCGTGTGGATCAGAGCTTACTGGAGTGCAGTGCCAGCACAAAGGGGGGGAAGGGGCCCACTCTCCAGGGGGGAGGAAGGGTCCTCTGCAGTGATGGGGGGAGCACCTGATCTCCAAAGGGTTCCGGGGGTCTCTGTCGTGCCCAGAACAGCGATTGAAGGGAGCCCCCTCAAAGGGGGAGGGTTCTCTGTGTGATGGAGGCCCTGATCTCGCTCAGGTAGCAGGGTCTATTCAGTGCCCAGCAGGCCAGGAGGAGGGAGTCTGGGGCAGAGTTGGGGGGCTGTGCAGTGCCCAGTGCCATGGAGGAGGCCCAGTCGTAGTTGGGGATGTGCTCTGCCCAGCTCCTTGCAGAGACACAGGGCTGGGGCTGGCCCTGGATGCCAGGGCCCCGAGTGGCTGGTGGGTTTGGTGGCATCTCTCTGACTAACCCTGTTCATGCTTCTGCCACAGCAGGGATGGGGCAGCCTGGGGCCTAAGGAACCGCTGCCCCCAGCTAAGCTGGACCGGAGCAAGTCTGAGGACCTGCTGGGCATCCCTGAGAAGCCATGTATCTCCTACTGCTCCTCCGAGAGCATCGACGTGGGGCGCCAGGCCGGGAACAGGGACAGCAGAACGCCAGCGACGAGCCTGGCCTTGAGAACCGCCGGCTCCAGCGAGCAGTTGCTGCTCCCCAAGAGGCCCAGGGCACAGGCAGAGCCTAGCTTCACTGCACCAGAGACCTCAGAGGCCGACTCCAGGCCCAGCTCAGGTATGTCCAGCCGGGATTTGGGCCCTGGCAACCAGGAGCGAGAAGGCACCAGGGCCTGCTCGTCCTGGGTGGCGTGTGATGCGAGCAGAGGCTCCGAGCTGGGCCATGTATCCTGTCAGGATCATCCTCTACAACCCAGAGTCCCTGGGACTTGTTAGTGGGGGACTCGGCGGGAGGAGAGGCCCATCCTGTTCAGGGCTGGCAGGGGGAGAGATAAGGACAACCGGTCCCCTGCAGTGAACCTCTCCTCTTGCCCCAGGGTTCTACGAGACCAGCGAGATGGGCTCCCTGTCCGACTCCTCCACGTCCATGCACAGCGAGTGCCCGGGGGGCTCGCACTGCAGCGTCGGTTCCCTCTCCCACCTCCCAGGCCTACGAGACAGTGGCTGTTCACGGCCACGCTCCACCGACGAGGCCACCGTCCGGCTTCTCGACCTCCGACTGCAGCGGGTAATGGCACCCAATGCTCCCAGCAGTCCCCATGCTGCTGCCAGGAGACCAGTCTCAACAGGTAAGAAGGAAACGGCCGGCTCAGGGTGTGGAGCCCTGCTGCCAGCCACTAGGATCCTGGGAGTAACAAGGTGGGGACATCACCCTGAACCTGGCAGGGGGCAGCTGACTGATTCTAACTTCCCCATTCCCACAGGGGCTCTGGACACCCTGCCAGGTGCCATTCATGCCCCCAGACCAATGGCAGGGTCAGTGCAGGACTGTCCCATACCGCCTGTTCTCTGATTTTCTGCATCCCAGGCAGGGGTGGGCCCTGCCTGCTCCCCACTGCCTCACAGATACTCCAGGAGTATTGCGCTGAGTTGTCACAGATCTCAAGACCAGCGAAGTGCATTCTGATGGGCCAGGCTGGATACACCTGTATGTAACTTGCCACTCATGGCTGAGCTAGAGCATGCCTTCAAGGCCTGGTCTGCACTAGAAGGCCTCGGCGGTGTAAAACCCCACCCCCTAACCAGTGTAGTTTGCCCCAGTGCAGCTGCAGTTATACCAGCATAAAGGTGCCGTACCCCAGGAGAGTTTATTCCAGGAACAGCTAAATCAGGTCAGTGTAACCACATCCCCACTGGGGAAGGGAGGCTCTATGCTTTCACTACACCAGTGTGACTACAGTGAACAAGGCCTTAGAATCCTGGGCTTAATTTACAGCCCCCACCCCATGTCCCACTCTTCCTTGTGATGGGGAATCAACCATCTCCCTGGGTCTGTTAAATGGCTAATCGCTCTCCCTTTTAACAATGTGCTTTCCATCTGGTCCGAGGCCAGGTCTGTGCTGGGAGCATGTTGCCGGTGTAGCTATCCCCATAGGCTGTCCCTGTGTACCACACCAGCAAAACACTCTGAGCGTGGCTGCACCTTAGACTTCCAAAACGGCTCTTGTGCCAGCGTAGTTTATTCCAGCCCCACCGAGCGCACGTAGCTCTACTGGCAAATGGCCTTTTTGGGTGGCAAAACTGCAGCTATGCTTGGGCTTTTGCTGGCACAGCTATGTTAAGTGAAGGATGGTTTGGTTTTTTTTCATCCTTCTCCCTGACAGAGCTGTGCTGGCAAAAGCCCTAGTGTAGAGACAATTATATCAGCTAAAAAGGCCTCTTGCTGGGGAAACCGGTCTAAGCTGCACCTCCACTAGAAGGGACTGCTTTGGTAGCTATGCCTGTATATCTGTACCAGCCGACCCCTCCTAGTGGGGACAAGGCCCTGGTCTCGAGGCAGGTTTTCAGCCCTCGACTTGTTCTCCTAGCTCTCCACTCAACCCGCGTTGTTGCCCCGGGATCCCTGCCAGTGCCCGTGGTCACCCCAGGTCACCACTTAGCCAAGCTGTGTCCAGCTCAGATACTGGGTCCAGTTTGGTACAGCCAAGCCCCATGTCATGCAGGGAATATTGGCCCAGGCACCTGTCTCTGATCCAGGGTGCCTGCTCTCTACTCTCTCCACAGGGGACCTGGAGTTCCTGCTGAGCCTGGGTGAGCTCTCTCCAGCCTTCCCTCCGAGCTTGCAGCTCCTGCGGTACAAGTGCGACCTGGTGTCCCGCAGCACCAGCGAGATCTACCACTACCCCAGCCCGCTGCATGCCGTGGCCTTGCAGAGCCCACTCTTTACCAGCGGCCTGTCCCGGGGCCCGTCCCAGGAGGACCTCAGCGAGCAGGCAGCCATCCCCACTGTGCAGGAGGGTTCTCCCCGGAGTGGGACAGCCCCCTCCGAGGAGCAGCGCCAGGTCCAGCTGGACCGTTACATCGCCAAGCTGGTGCTGAGGTACAGGTGTCGGTCAGCGGCTAGCCGCACAGAGCCTGGCTACCTGGTAGGGCACCAGAAGAGCCAGTCCATGTCATCGGTCTGTGGCTCCCCGCTGGGAGCTGGGCCGCTCCCCGGCTGGAAAATCCGCAGGCGCATTTCTACCTGCTCCCACCTCCGCTCTCCAGAGGGGCCCGACAGCTCCCAGGCCCTGGATGGCCCAGGAGGCCGGGGCTCCACTGCCTCCTCTGTGGGGTCCAGCGAGCGATCAGTGGGGTTGCTCCTGGAGCAGCTCTCACTGTGCCGGGAGCAGCCAGAGGGAGCCGGCTGGGCTGAGGCCTCGTCCTGTCGTCCCCATGTGGTCAGGGTCAAGGCCTCCTCCAGGAAGGCCCTTGGCACTGAGCGAGAGCGGCTGTACAAGGGCAAGCATGCCTCACGGGAGTTGGTGAAGGCAGGCGAGGGTGCAGAGCGCAGCTGGCTCAGCCCGCGGGAGCTGCTTCGCAGGATCAGCCTCCGGCGCAGGCCAGCTCTCCGGGCAGAGGGCGGGAGCCGCTGCAGCTCAGAGGTGAACGTCCGCACGCCGAGGCCTGTGTATCGCTGCAGCTCCCAGCGCTGCCTGGAGCCCCCAGGGAGACAGAAGTGGGCATCCGTCCTGGAGATCTCCAGCCAGGCCCTGGGGAGGCCGAAAGCCGAGCCCTTCCCCCCACCAAGCCGCCAGCTGGCCTTCTCCACAGACTCCTGCTTCCCTGATGGCAGCCAGCTGGAGCTGCAGCCACAGCGGGCTGAGGGCAGCAGTGCCTCCAGCCTCAGTGAGGTAGATGCTGTCAGCCTGAATGGGGATTGGCGACTGCGGCAACTGGGCCCACCCAGGGCCCGCCCGCTCCATGCCTCTGCCACACTGGATTCCAGCAACATGGCCATGGCCAGCTTCAAACTACACAGGACTCGCTCCTTCAAGGAGCTGAAGAGGATGGTGAGCCGTTCCCTCAGGCCTCTGGCTCCCAAGGCCAGCGGAGCCTCCAAGTGACCTCCTCTAGCTGCAGGCTGCTCCCAAAAGCCATGTGGCAAAAACCCCAGTTAGCCCCATCCTTTGGAGGGGGACCCCGTTTACTGGGACTGCAAGCTCTGCCTGCCTCCTCCCCATGGAGTCTTCACGGTCCCCTCTTCATGTCTCTTCTCTGTGGAACTGGCAGGGCCTGGTGCTTCACCCACCCTGATCGCCAACAAGTTGCAGAGGCGATTTAGAATCAGCCCCTGCCCCAACGCTGGCAGAACTGCAGTGACAAGGCTGGCACAGGGGCACCCTTTCCCTACAGTATGGACAGGCCAGAGCAGCCTTCTCCCTGAGAGGCAGGGAGCTTGAAATGGCCCCCCAACTTCTACAGGTGGGAGGGGGCAGGAGCCACACTGGGCTCTAGGGACTGTATCTGGGCCCCTAGTGTGGGCTTGAAATCAAATGTTCATCAGGTACCATGGGCCCCTGCGTCTCCCATAACCTAGGTGTGTCTGGGTGCTGTTGTCTGCCCAGCTGCGGCGGGCAGGTGCTCTGTGTAGGCGGAGCTGCCCAGCTCTGGCTGCACCAAGGAGCCTCATTGCTGGTGTCAATTCTAAGTGGAAAAAAAAAATAAAAAACAAATGTGAAGGATTTGGAGGGTGTTTTAGAACCAGCGGGGGGAAAGGTGTCTGCTGGACTGGGAAGGGCAGGACCTCACTGCCCCCTGCAGTGCCCCACTCCAGTGTTAAATGCTGGCCAAGGCGGCAACGGGCTCGCTCGCACTCTCTCTCTGTGCATAGGCTGTTTTATGAGCATGGGTGCTCACATGCAACCCTTCCCTGGCTGTTACAGCCAAGCCCTGTATTTCATTAGCTGCTGTGGCCTTAGCCTAGGCTGGGGGTGCAACCCAGTCGGCTGTTGACAAAATCCCTGTGCACTCCCTATCTTAATGCCCCCATCTTACTGGGGGAGAGAGGATAGGATCCTTGCTGTTGTTGGGAGGACTTACCCTAAGGGCAGCATTTAGAATAAGTCCAGGCAGTACCTGTGTAATGACAGCTGGGGGCTGTGAACTGGACCCCCTGCTCTATTTCATGCTGCTGCTGCTTGTTAGATGCTACTCGTATTAACCCCATGCCAGCTGCCTCCATGCTAATAACTCCCCCTCAGAGCCCAGCACTTGTCCCTGGAGCTGGGAGCAACCCCCAGCTGGAAGGTACTTCTCTAGGTGAAATTCAGTAGCCTCAGCCTGTGCATCACATGGGGTTTACCAGGTGTGTGGGCCCAGGGGCTGGCCTGCACAGGAGAGACCTTCCACTGCTTTCTCACAGGCTCCCTGTGGCTTGGCCTTCCTGGCCCTTGCTTCATCACTCCTGCTGGTGCCCTGTTGGCTTGTGCATTAATTCTGGGCCTAGGAGGGAGAGGAGAAAGACCCACCAACAGTAGTGCTGCCCTCCCTGAACCTCTCACCTGCATATCCCTTGCTTGGGGAGGGGTTGGCTGTTGCTCTTGGAGAAAAGGGAATAAGCAAGGGGGATAGTAAAGGGTTGGCCCGATTACTGCGTGAGGTAGAGTCACAGACTGTTTAAGGCCACAGCAGGCAACTGGATCATCAGGCATGAGGCACCAACTAGAGCAGTTCACTCAGTTCCCCCTGCATTGAATCCAATACCTCTTGGGTTTGACTAAAGCATCTTCCAGACAGGCCACCTGAGAGCAGGGGCGGCTCTAGGCACCAGCGGGCAGCGCGCGCGGGCGCGCGGCCTGGGAGGGAGGCGCCATTTGGCTCGGCCGAGCTCCCCATGCCTGGCGCCTGGGCCGAGAGCCCGGGAGCGGCGACGGCGCCTGTGCCCTGCGCGCGCGGTCCCCGCTCCCGTCGCCCTCTCTCCGCTGAGCTCGCGGGCATGCCCGCGCAGGTCCGCTCTCCCCCCGCCCCGGGCTCCGCCGCGGGAGCATGCAGGGGGCGGAGCCGCTCCCAGGCTCCCTCCCCTCGAGCCAGGAGACCCGGAGGAGGGGACCGCCGGGGAGGACTGCCGCGCGCGCGGCGCGGCGCGCTGCTTGGGGCAGCGTCATTTGTAGAGCCGCCCCTGCCTGAGAGTCTGGAAACCTCAGGAGATGGAGGAATCTACCCCCTACTTTGGAGTTGTTCCAGTGGTAAATCACCCTCCCTGGGAAAAATGTATCTCTTAATCAAGTCACCTGTCTCTTTACTAAACAGAGCAAGCATCATCAGTTTCTCTGGGTTAGGCACCTCTTGCCCTCAAATAGTCTGTGGCTCTTCCCTGCATGCTGGCCAGGGCACTGCTCAAAATGTGCATCGCAAAACTGGATGCAGGATTCTGGGATCAGTCTCCCCAATGCCACACCTAGGCAGCTTGTTGGGCATATAGAGGGGAGTGTGGCCTTTCTGAGATATTGTGTAATGACCTGCCGGGCTCTGCTACAGCTGCAATACCTTCTCCATTTCATAGGGCTGCAGGGGCTGGAAAGAAGCATCCACTTCTCCAGTCAGTTGTTATCTTGCCCTGTTCTGCACCACACAGAGAAGAGAGAGAACTTGGCCCTGGCATGAGCAATGGCACCTACTTCACAGTGGCACAGCCAGCAAGGGCAGGAGAGTCGCTTACCTGCTCAAGAAGGGAACTAGGGATGTCCCAGGCTTGGATTTGGCCAGGGCAGACTGAGCACAATGAATGCAAGGACTGGGCTGTGCAATGACAGGTACAATGCAGAGGCCTTGGCTACATACAAACTGGTTGAATTAAAGTGCAGCAAGACCCTGGGTGGAGTGCTCTTGGCAGCTCCTAATCTGCTTCAGCTGCACTGAAATGAGTGTCCACATGGAGCTCTGCAGCTGTTCAAGTGAACCTGTCTTCACTGGTGTTGCCCTCTGTGCAGACAGGCTCCCTGGGGGCCCTCCTCAGGCGTGGCCTACAAGCCTGGCAGATCAATGGGCCCAGCTGGCCTGAGACTCTATGCCCCATGGCATAGTTTATAATGAGACTCCTTCCCCAGCTGCAACAACCCCCCTCTCCTCCTGCCAGAGGGATCGATCTGGGCAGCAGCTTAGTTCCGCCACCCCCTCCTCCTCTGTCCCTCATATCCCAGGCTGCCACCCCCACTCTGGTCCTTGGGGCGCTCCTGGCCCAAGCCATCTGCCCGGCCATAGATGGCACCCCAGTCGAGGCCACCGAGCCCCTCAGGACGACAGCCAGTGCCAAGCGGCCAGGCCCTGAGCCTGTGGGCATGCTCTCCACCTCCCAGGCGGAGCGGTTGCCCTCCCCTCTGGGGGGAGGGGCTGAAGATTCCACCATGCTGCATGGTCCACTGTGGCTGCAGGTGATGCGCTTGCTGCGACGCCTGTGCCTGGTGTCAGTGAGGACCAGCCTCCTCAGCCCCAAAGCTTGGTCAAGAGGTGCCGCACCCCTGTAGTTTGGGTGCCAGGGACCTTGGACCCCTTCTGTCCCCGTTCCCACCCCAGCCCCTGCTCATAACCCTGCTCCTGTCCCCACTCCCACCCCAGCCCCTGATCCTGGCCTTGTTTAAAACAAAACAATCTTCCTGTAGTCCCTAGCGATCTTCGTCAGGCAATCCCACAGCCTTATCTAGCCCCGGAAGCCCGGGCTGCAGGTTACTTGGCCATGACCCCAGTCACAGCCTCACACCCCTGTGCTCTTATCTCCCTGGGGCAGATGCCAAGACGAGGGGTGGGGGGGCAGGTCCCTGCTCCTGGCTGGGCTGGATCAGCTTGTCACCTGAGAAATCTGCACTTCCTACCGGCAGTGGATCCCTGGCTCTTCCCTCCTGCCCCTCCGCCCTCGGGGGCTGACTCCAGCAGGCCAGGTGGTGGGGGCTTTGTTCACGCTGTGCTGCACCAGGCACGCCAGTGCAGGAGGCTAAGCCCAGCTCTTGGGACAGAGGTGGCTGGGGGTCACCCTTGGGATGGAGCAGCCCCATGCACGGGCCTCACTGTACTACTCTTTAGCCTGGGCCCTGGGGCTGAGAAGCTGGGGCAGCACCAGCAGTTTGCTGGTGACTTGGTGTTTGCACATTGCAGGGAGAGGAGGGACAAGAGCAAGGGGGGAAGCTGAGAAGAATCAACAGACCCATTTCCCAGCTGTCAGCAGCCTGGGGGAGCTGTTTGCTTAAGCCGCAGGGAGGAGCCAGGGCGTGTGGATGGCAGAAATGAAGGATGTTTGCTAGGATGGGAGGGCTGGGGGAGGAGGAGTCAGGCTTGTTGCAGGACCTGACAAAATCAAGCCCTTGGGAAAGAAGACATGAGCCCCCCAGAGCAGATCTCCCACCTGGCTGCTTGGAATGAGCCAGACAGTGCGGGCTCCAGGCCCAGCTCTGATATGAGCAGCCAAAATGTCAAAACCTGAAATGCAGCTGCCCCCACCCCTCATTTCTATCTGAACAGCCGTTGTTGGGGCCTCAGGGGAGCACAGCGTGGGGAGGGGTACGATGCACCTCTGCAGTGTGGGGCATAGTGCAGGCACCAGTGCAGCGTGTGCCCTGTCCATGGGATAAGCCACCTCCCTGCACAGTCCCAGTCTAATCCAGGCCCCTCTGCAGCGTGCAGATGAGGCCCAGCGTAAAGCTTGCAGTCGCTGCACGAGCCCCAGTGCTGCAGGCAGCTGGCTGCAGACAGGGTGAGGAGAGTGGAAATTACTTGTTTGTAAGAGCCAGAGGGGGCCAGGGTCCCAGGTGGGGTGAGGTCATGTGGCTCAGGATGCCAGACTCCGCTCAGGATAGAAATGACCCAGCTACGATCACTATGGAAATTAGACCAATAGCAGCAGAGCAGGGGGTTAACTTCCCTGAAACAGCCCCCTGCTCCCCAGGTGCTCCCTCTGAAGGAGAGCCCAGGCAGGGAAGGGACAGACACACACACACACACTGCAGGGAGACAGGTCACTTTATGAAGAGGGCCAGCAGGGTGACAGAGCTAATGATCCAGCCCATGCTCCCTGTCTCTGGCACCACAACCATGGGGTGGTTGAGCCTGTGCAGTTCTGACTCTGGGAATGCCCAGGCCCTAGGGAGCAACAGAGAGGACACTGCTCTGCAGACAAGAGAAAGGGGAGCAGTCCAAGCAGGTCCTAGCCACCTGCCTGGGGTTTCCCCTCTAGCAACCCAGGTCCCAAGTGACCTCATGGGTCCTATGCCATCAAGGGAAAGCCAGACATGTCCCCGTTACCCTGGTGTTATGTCAGTGGGGGTGTCCCTGTGGCCCGGCAGTCTGTCCAGGAAAGGGTGGTGCATCCATGTGGCCCTGGAGTTCTGTCCAGGAAAGGGGGGTGCATCCATGTGGCCCTGGTGGTATCTGGTGGGGGGAGCCTTGATTTCGCTAGCTGAACATCCCCATGTAGAGCTGCTTCTCCTTCTGGTGGTAGGTGCTGAGCTGGGACTCTGTCAGCTGCAGGTACCGCTTGACATTGGCGTCTCCATGGAGCAGAGGAGAGAGACGGGACAGGCCAAGGTGTGAGCTGAATGCCCAAACTCATCCCCTCCCCTTATGCCCTGTTCCTACAGGTTGAAGTGTTAAGCCAGTCTCCTCCTGTGCCCTGATCTCAGTACTCCCTACCCCAGCATCCTCCACCAGCACAAAGCCAGGCACCTGTTGCTAATGCCCCTGCAGCTGAAGAGCTGCTCCCCGCCCCAGAGGTGTCCTCCCTGCCCACCCACGGAGATATCACCAATACCCTCTACTCACACCCAGACGTTTACCTGCTGCCAACGCTACTGCAGACAACAGCTGTCCCCTGCCCCCAAGACATGTCCCTGCTGCCTACCCCCCGAGAGGTGTCTGTCAACAGTGCTGTTGTAGCTGGGCAGCTGTCCTGCTGCCCCTGCCCCCACTGCCCTTCGGCTTGGCATCACCCTCGGGATGGGGTGCAGCAGGACAGCTCCCCTGCTGCGTGGAGACAGGGCCCTGATTCTTCCCAAGCAAGGGTGACTCTCCCAGTCCCCCCGCCTCCATGAGCAACCCTGCCCCAGCTCACCTCGGGGCTGGCTGCATGAGGCCGCCATGAGATAGTGCTGGGCCTGGTCATAGTCCCGCAGGTGGTAGGCGGCCACGCCGGCGCGGTACAGGGCCTTGGGGTTCTCAGGCTGCCTCTCCAACACCTTGAGGCTGTACTCCTTCACCCGCTCATAGTTCACTGGCTCCATGTGGAGCAAGCAGGCTGGGGGGGTGGGAGGAACAGCACCAGTGAGACAGTGCAAGGGGGCAGGGAGGGTCACTGCTGTAACAGCACAGTGGCATCACTACCACAAGACTGGCACACACAGGTGGAAATAGTGGTGGCAGATCCAGGGCTCAAGTGGCTCATGGGGTGGAGGGAGATGGCGGTGGAGGTGGCACCCACGGGGCCAAATAGCCCATGGAGGGCAGGGGGTGGGGTGGTGGGAGGGAGTGCCAACCAGAGGATGAAGGAGCCCACAAGCAGGGCATGGTGGGGGAGGGTGCACGGCAGGGTGTCACAAAGAAGCAAGTTGCACTGCAATGTCACTGGGGAGCTGGGACACCCCTGGAGGACACAGTGGTGATGTCACAAGAAGGCAGCCACCCCCCACCCCATACCAGCCAGGTTGTTGTAGCAGTCGGTCTGGGTGCCGTGCAGTGCCCTCTCCTGCTCAGGCGTCACTGGCGGCTGCTTGCGCCCGAAGGCCTGCAGGGGAGAGGGTACACTGGGGTCCAGCCCTCGCAACTGCAGCAGTGCCCGGTGGTAGCGGCTCACGGCATCCCTGAAGCGCCCCTCCTTGTAGCACCGGTTCCCGTCCTCTTTGAACCTCTGGGCCTGCTGGAGCCGCTGGTCCATGGCCTCCCCTGAAGAGCCCTGCACAGAGAGTTGCAGCTGCAAACAGACTCTTCCCAGGAGACATCGTCTTCCCAAACTGACTCGCCTGCACAAACACCACGTCCTCTCCATGCACCTGGCTCTGGAGAGGGGGAGCAGCTAGAACCGTACACGGCACGGAGGAGGTGTGCGTGGGCCAGGGTCTCCCAGGAAAGCAGGGCCAAGTGTCCAGTGCCCTCGGGTGTTTAATGATCACAGGTAATAACCAGGGCTCAGCTCTATAGGGAGGGGCCTTCTTCTCTTCTCCCCAGTGCAGGACTCTGCTCTATAGGGAGGGCGCAGGGTTTGCTGCCAGCTAGGGGGATGCATGGGGCTATGGGGCTCAGAGCTATAGGGAGGGTGCATGGTGTAGGGGTCAGCGTTATAGAAGGGGGCTGTTGGAGAAGGGGCTCCGTGCTCGAGGGGGGTGCATGGAGCTGCACCGTTTGGGGGGCATGGGGCTCCGCGTCCTGTCTCGGGGCAAAGGCCGCGCTGCGGCTGGTACCTGCGCAGCCATCCGGGCAGCCGCTCCAGGGCCCCGCGCGCAGAGACCGATCCGATGCCGCCTCGCTCAGCAGCCGCGGCCGAGCTCCATGCTGCTTCCTGCCCGGCCCAGGAAGCGCGACCGGCCGCGCTGGGCAGGGAGATCAGGCACCATGTGACTGGGCGCCGCGCAGGGCCGGAGAGCCGAGCCCCTGGCAGCAGCCTCCGCTGCCCCAAGAGCTGGGCGGGGCCGGCTGGTGCCATGGCCGGGGGCTGCCTTGGGCGTGCTGGGGCGAGCCCCCCCACCCCAGTCTCTCCCGCTCCTGCGCAGTGGCGCTGTCCGGCCTCCGCCGCGCGGGGGCGCTCACATCCCGCGGTGGGGAGTCGGGCAGGCGGCAGCCTTTGCCTGCAGGCAACCGCCGCCCCAAATGCCGGGAGGGACCCCACTGGTGCAAGGGCTGCAGGACTCCTGTGCCACCAGCAGGCACCTGGGGGAGCCCTCATCCCAGCGGGGAGCCTGCAGAAGGGCTGTGACTCTGGGGGTACCCCCACTGCAAAGGAGGGGGTTCTGGGATCTCTGGCCGAGTTGTAGGGGGAGGCGGACAGGGGCCCCTTGACTACGGACTGGCAGGGGAGGCTACTGGCGGGGGGGGGGGGGCTGGTGGCAGGGTGCCTCAATTTAGAGCTCTCTTCCCTGTCCCTGGTCCTCCTCCACCGGCACTGAGTGACCTTCTGGGGATGCAACAAAGACCGTTTCTACCCCAGGTGTTTGGGGAAAGCTGTGGGTTGGAGAAGTTTTGGATTAAATGATCTATGCTCCATCCCCATACATATCTGTCTCTCCATCCAGCCATTTGTCTGTTTTATATAGCTGCCCATCACCGTGTATCTGAGCACCTTCCAGGTAAAATCAATAGCAGTAACAAAGTCCCTAGTAGGCTTCATGAAATCTCTGCCATTCTCCATTTTGGGGGCAAATTTTCTGTTAGTTAATGATGTGTGGAGGCAGGAACAGCTGTCTTCTCTTCTATGGTATACTGACTCCACCTAAGGGATTGTCCATACCAGGGGTCAGCAACCTTTCAGAAGTGGTGTGCCGAGTCTTCATTTATTCACTCTAATTTAAGATTTCGCGTGCCAGTAATACATTTTAACGTTTTTAGAAGGTCTCTTTCTACAAATCTATAACATATAACTAAACTATTGTTGTATATAAAGTCAATAAGGTTTTTTAAATGTTTAAGAAGCTTCATTTAAAATTAAATTAAAATGCAGAGTCCCCTGGACCGGTGACCAGGACCCAGGCAGTGTGAATGCCACTGAAAATCAGCTCACGTGCCACCTTTGGCATGCGTGCCATAGGTTGCCTACCCCTGATCCATACAGAGGTCTTTGTAAATCTAAATAAATAGAGAATAATACTGTATTGTAATGACTGGCAGGAACTTCTTTGGAACAGTGTGCTCATTTCTGATCATCCCCACCCCTAAAGAGAGCAGAAACAGAAAATGTCCAGAGAATGGAAATGAAACAGTAATTATTAGGGATGTGGAGAAATTTCTGTAGGAGCGTTTAGAGAGGAGACAAATAAGAAGGCCAGGTCTACACTACAGACCTATATCAGTATAATTATGTCGCTCAGGAGTATGTGAAAAATCCATACCATCCTAACCCCTGGTGTAGACAGCACTACGTCAATGGGAAAGCTTCCCCCTTCGACATAGCTACTGCCTCTCGAGGTGGATTAACTATGCCCACTTCTCCCATCAGCATACTAGCATCTTCACTAAAGGGTGAATACAAGCCCAAAGTGAACTGCTAGAGGTATAGACAGTAATTAATGGCACAGATAAGATTCTTTTACCTTTGTGTGTGATCCAAAGACAGGGAGTTGCCTCAAGAAATTAAAAGGCAACACATTTATAAATGATACAAAGGGGAGATTTTTTTAAATGCAATGTATAGTTAACCTAAGGAACTCCATGCTACATTATATTAGTGATGTGGCCTAGTGGATAGAGCTATGGCCTGGGTCTTCAGCAACCTGGGTTTTATTCCTGGCTCTCCCACTGGCCGCTGTGGGTTACCTTGGGTAAGCCACTTTCCTTCTCTGTGCCTCAGTTCCTGTAGCTGTAAAATGGGGATAGTGATACTGATCTCCTTTGAAATGTTCTTTGAGGACTACTGATGAAAAGTGCTAAGTATTATTGTAAGAAAGATATACTTGTATGAATAAGAGCATAGGTGGTTTTGTAGGATCAACATCCAAAAAGGAGATAAAGGGCATGGCTACACTTGCAGATGTAGAGCGCTTTGAGTTAAACCAGTCTTCGGAGAACGCAGTAGGGAAAGCGCTGCAGTCTGTCCACACTGACAGCTGCAAGCGTGGTCACATTTGTGGCACTTGCAGCGGCATTGGGAGCAGTGCATCATGGGCAGCTATCCCACAGAGCACCTCTTCCCATTCTAGTGCTGTGGCTTGTAGCAGGGCCGGCTTTAGGTCGATTCCCCCATTCCCTCCGAATCGGGCCCCGCGCCTAAGAGGGCCCCGCCCCCCCGCCAGAGCGCAGCAAGCCCCTGGGCCCCGCTATCCCGGCCGGCACACGGCGAGTCGCATGGCCCCAATCCCCCGGCCAGAGCACAGCAAGCCCTGCGGCCCCAATCCCCCGGCCAGAGCTCGGCAAGCCCCACGGCCCCAATCCCCCGGCCAGAGCGCGGCAAGCCCCACGGCCCCGATCCCCCGGCCAGAGCGCGGCAAGCCCCATGGCCCCAATCCCCCGGCTGGAGCTCGGTGAGTCCCGCAGCCCCGATCCCCCGGCCAGAGCGCGGCGAGTCCTGCAGCCCTGATCCCCCGGCTGGAGCGCAGTAAGCCCCACGACCCCGCTATTCCAGATGGAGCATGGCAAGTCCCACGGCTCCGCTATCCCAGCCAGAGCATGGCGAGTCCCGCAGCCCCACGACCCCAGCCGGAGCGTGGTGAGTCCCGCGGCCCCGATCCCCTGGCCGGAGCGCAGCAAGTCCCGCAGCCCAGCGACCCCAGCCAGAGTGTGCGAGTCCCACGGCCCTGATCCCCCTGCTGGAGCGCGGCAACCCCCACAGCCCTGCTACCCCGGTCGGAGCATCGCAACCCCCGCGGCCCTGCTATCCCATCTGGAGCGCAACAAGCCTCGCGGCTCTGCTCTCCTGGTTGGAGCGCAGTGAGTCCTGCGGCCCCGATCCCCCGGCCAGAACACGGCAAGCCCCATGGCCCTGTCCCGGCCAGAGCACGGCGAGTCCCGCAGCCCCATGACCCCAGCCGGAGCACGGCAAGTCCCGCAGCTCTGCTATCCCAGCTGGGGTGCGGTAAGTCCCGCGGCCCCGATCCCCCGGCCAGAGCATGGCAAGCCCCACGGCCCCGCTATCTGGGCTGGAGCACGGTGAGTCCGGTGGCCACGATCCCCTGGCCGGAACACGGCAACCTGAAGTGCTGCCAAAGACTCGGAATGCCGCCCGGTGAGTACAAGCCCCACAAATCGGCCCCGCACTTGCTAAAGCCGGCCCTGCTTGTGGGAAGGGCATTCTGGGTCCTGTCCCAACGCCCCATGATGCATCGGTTCGCGTCCCAGCAATCCCTGTGCTTCCATCCATATTTGGCACCATCTTTCAACATTTTTTGTACTCAGTCCCAGCTTTAGGCACGAGCATTCCAAGCATGTGCTTGGAGTGGCACTTTTCAAGGGCCAGCAATCCTTTTTTTTTTTTTTTTTTTTTTTGCTTGGGGCGGCAAAAACCTGGAGGGGGCCCTGTTTGTACTGCACGCTCTGTCTTCCCTTTCGGTCTGCGGGAATGGAGCCTGAACTGCTGAGGAATATGCTGACTAGTCTCACCAGCACGTCACGTTTGGCAGTCAAGTTACTCCTTAAGATCCAAACTGACAGTGAGGACTCCAACGATGATATAGACTCGAGTAACACATACGACACATGATTACTTGTGGCATTCACGGACATGCTCACCACCGTGGAACACCACTTTTGGGCTTGGGAAACAAGCACTGAGTGGTGGGATCACATTGTCCTGCAAGTCTGGGATGACGAGCAGTGGGTGCAGAACTTTTGGATGAGAAAAGTCACTTTCATGGAACTGTGTGAGGAGCTCACCCTCTTCCTGCGGCACAAGGACACAAGATGGAAAGCTGCCCTAACGGTGGAGAAGTGGATGGCTATTGCAATCTGGAAGCTGGCAACTCCAGACAGCTACCGATTGGTCGGGAACCAGTTTGGAGTGGGAAAGTCGACCGTTGGAATCATGTTGATGCAAGTTTGCAGGGCCATTATTCACATCCTGCTCAGAAGAACTGTGACTCTGGGTAACGTGCATGACATTGTTGCTGGCTTTGCACAAATGGGTTTCCCTAACTGTGGAGGGGCGATAGATGGTTTGCATATTCCAATTCTGGCACCAGCCCACCTAGCCTCCGAGTACGTTAATCAGAAGGGGTATTTCTCTATGGTTCTCCAGGCACTTGTGGATCAACGTGGGCGTTTCATTGACATTAACACAGGCTGGCCTGGAAAGATGCATGACGCACGCATCTTTCAGAACAGTGGCCTGTTCAGGAAGCTACAAGCCGGGACTTTTTTCCCAGACCAGAAGATCATTGTAGGGGAAGTTGAAATGCCCATTGTGAACCTAGGAGACCCCACTTACCCTTTATTGCCGTGGTTCATGAAACCCTACACAAGGAGCCTTGACAGCAGTAAGGAGCAGTTCAACAACAGGCCGAGCCGGTGCAGAATGACTGTGGAGTGTGCTTTTGGCCATTTAAAGGCCGCTGGCGCTCTCTGTATGGGAATCTGGACCTGGCCGATGACAGTATCCCCACGGTTATATCCGCGTACTGTACCCTCCATAACATTTGTGAAGAGAAGGGTGAAAGATTCACTAAGGCATGGAACTTGGAGGTTCAACACCTGGAGGCTGAATTTGAACAGCCAGAGAGCAGAGCTATTAGAGGGGCCCAGCACAGGGCTGCAAGGATTAGGGATGCCTTGAGGGAGCAATTTGATGTAATGTTTGGTGCCCTGCATGGGAGTGAAGTGCAGTGGTTCTAATGTTAGTAGGAATCTGTTTTTGCTACGCTGACTTTCAGTGCCTGTTGCTTTCCTGGGCTAAGGTATCTTTTACTTTATGCAATAATAAAGACTGTTTTCAAAGCCAAAAAATCAATTTATTGAAAAGAAAATTCATTTATTGAAAAGCATTATTGCTTGGGAAACAGAAAGGGCAAGGGAGTGGGGTGGGGAATGGTACAATCACAGATTTGCATATGTCCTGTTATCATACTCAGCCTTTCTGTCTGGACTGCTGTGCAATGAGTGCTACACTTCAGGATGGCTATACTGCATGGTGATGGGGGTTGAGTGCAGTGGGTAAGGGTCATAGTTTTCAGTGCTGGGTGGTGAAGCTACAGGCGTTAGAGGCAGCTGGTGGTGATAAGAACCTGGTGTGACGTTATTGATATAAATTGGGACCATATAGAGTGTCTAAGACCAGATTATGGGTTGCTGATTTATATTATGCTGTCTGTATGTCTCTGTCATTGTAGTTAAAAGTTATATTATTGGCTCTGTAAATGTAGTAGTTTGTATTCTGCTCTGCCTGGGAAGTGTCCCACAAGCAAGCTGTTGTTAGCCGGCATAGCTGCTGGCTTGGGCCATTTAAAGAGCCATCACACAATTGACAATTGGAGAGAGGAGAGAAGGCAGACACGCCTTGTGCAGAGAGCAGAGGGACAGGGACATCATGTGACTCAAGGCTCCATTTTGCTGTAAATTTCCACAGGGACAGTGAAGACATTACTTACACCTGGAAAAAGTATATATATCTAATAATGCCTCATCTCCATCTTGTCTTCTGCTTCTGACCTCTGGAGGGACTTTGCTACAAACTGAAGCTCTGCACAAGGACTGAAGGACCCATCCCAGTGGGGGATGTTTCCAGAGACTCAATTTGAACCTGCAGTTTATGCCATCCATCTAAGCCAGCCTAGGGCTGTAACTGCCCTGTTTGAGCAATTGGTCCTGATTTGGCACTCTCAGTTAAACTGCAAGCCTTGAGAGACAGCCTGCAGTTTGATTATGAGCAAGAACTGCAGAAATTCAATGGAGAAAGAGGCTGATGAGAGAAAGAGAAGAAGTTAAGAGAAGAAGAAAAAGCTCGTAAGAGGCGTCTGAGCTGGCTGCTGCTGAAAAAGAAACTCGACAGATGCAACAGAGCTAGACTCCAACTCCAACCAAAAAAAAAAAAAATGAAAGAAAGAGACTGAGAGACTCCTCTTGAAAGTTTTGTAGTTTAATTGTATGTTGTTATATGTATAAGCAGTTGTCTGTGTACCCCAACAATGCCACCTTTATGTCAATGCTGTTACTGTGTGTGTCAGGGGGGGGTGGCCCCATAAATTGTGCCAGTGCTATGTATGAGAGTGTAAAAGTCAAAAAAAAAGCTTTAGGGGGCATTATATGCTTTCTAATCACACTTTGTTAAAGCAGATCTCTGGTCAAGGAGGAGATTATTTACCAAATCAGAGTGTGAATGTTGTGATCCTGTTGAGTTACTGTCCGTGTTGTGCCTTTAGCCAGAATCCCACCTGAGTGGAATGGGCTCAGCATGAAGTGATAGGCGTCAGTTAGGAAGTTATGCCTTTGGATCTTTTTTGGGGGAAAAAATGTTGGCTTTGTTCAATCCAGGTAAGCCAGTCACAGAGGGAATAAATAATCTTAAGTGTGTGTTTAGAGCAAGGGATTTGCTGAGTTGCTCGGGTTGTCTAGAAAAAAAAAGCAGCTTGTCTGTCTGAATGAAGTCTGATGAATGTCTGTTCTGTGTCTCAGAGTTATGTCTCAGTGAGAAGAGAGATCTGAAGAAGAAAAGAAAGAGAAATGTTTCTCAGGAGCAGACTAGCAGACTAGGAGAGGTAAGCCCCTAAGGGGGGAAGGAAGAGGGTAAATTTAAAATTGGTAATGGATTGTTGGCTAGTGCAGCTTGTAAATAAAACTGAAATGGGTAACTGTGTGATTGCTACAAGTAGTCAGTGTGTAGTGAAAAGCAGCAGCTTAGAGCAGCAGGAGGCAATGTGCCTGAGGCAATGTGCCTGGGAGACTAGGCAGCCTTGTGAGCTGTGAGCTGTGAGCTGATGGCTTTGTCTGGGAAGGGGAGATAGAAGAAGATGAGTGTGGATATCCCCTGTGTCCTGTTCCTGTGTGGGTGTGTGAGAAATGTGTGCCTGTGTCAATGTGTATGTGTCTGTCAGGAGTATTGATATGCCTATATAAAAGCTAGCAGCAGTCTGTCTGCCTGTGTGCTGGGACTGTGCTGTGTGTGAAGACAAATGAAGTAAAATCCAAGCTGTGTAAGGAGTGTTCAGGTCTGTGTTTCTGGCTCTGTGGTGCCTGTAGCAGACAGAAGGTGCCTGTGTCTGGTTGTTGGTGTTGGGGTTGGTTTGCTAGTTGGGTTGAAAATACAGCTAAAGCCCCTGGGGAGAATGGGTCTGTTTGTGTCTGCTGGGTGGGGCACTGTGATTCCAGTGTGTGTCTTAGCAAGTGTGCGGTAGTGACAGTTTCAGGTGCTAGTGGTTGTGGTTGGCTAATGTGTGGCTGGACTGTCTGGCACAAGGAGAGCATGAAGGTGATTTAAGTGTGTTACTACCTGACAGTGACACAACTTGTAGCAAGAAAAAAATTCCTGAACTTGTGTTCATGGCCAAGAAGAAGCTGACTGCTGTTATCTTATTGTCTAGAAGATCTGTATCTGCTCAAGGAAGTCAAGTGTTTAGAGCAAGCCCTAGGAGGGAAGGGGGGGGGGCAGAAGAATTTGAGAGGGGAATTGCTGCTTAGAAGAGCCTAAAGGAGGAGGAATCAATGTAGCCTAGCAAAGCACAGCAAACTGCAACTGAAGGGTGTAAAAGTGTGATTTAATCAATTAGTTTTTAGTTCCTAACAGAAAGAAATTTTCTGTTGTGAATGGATCACTGACTTTCTTTTTGAGAGATCAGAGTGCAGCTTTGAAAAAAAGGTCTCAAAGGAAGCTGAAGCTAAGAAGCTGTGAAGGAGCAGCTAACCACCTGTGGCTGTGTGTGGCCAGGTTGTTGGTGGGTTGGCAATGGGACATGGACCATGCTGATGCTGAATCTCATGCTGAAGCTGTAAGTGAGCAGTCTGATCTGGAGGATCATTTCAGTACTGGTGTTTCAGGGCAGAACAGTTGTATGGCTAAATGCTTGAGGAGGCAGGAGAGAGTCAGACTCTCTCACTTTCAGACTCTTTGGATTTGTGGTATCTTCTGTGGTGTAAGACAGCCGCCAGCCGTGGAGCTAATAGCAGCTAAAAAGCTAATGTCTGTGTTGATGGATGGCTGGGCTGAGAAGGGAGAGGGAGGCACTAGAAAAAGAGCTAGCACGGAGGGCCCCCCCCATCAGCCATCAGCCAGTGATCTCTGTGAAAAAGAAGAAAGAGAAGAAAAGAGAAGAGAAAAAGAAGAGAAAAGAGAAGACTGAATTTTGCTGCAGAAACAACCCTAAAAACCCAAAACTCAAAGCCAAGTGGTGCAAACAAACATGTTGTGGCATGACAATGTGTTGTGTTTGTGGAATGTAATTGTAAATATGTTCAATGCTAAATGTAACAATGCCATATGTAAATATGTCTAATCTGTTGACTGATCTTTGAAAAAAAAAAAAGATGAAACAGAAAGCACTTTATGTTAGCACTCTTTGCTATGAAATCACACAGTTAATGATGTTTCACAGTAACTTCTTTTTCAAAAAATACATTCCACCTGATGTGCTGTACATTCCAGAGAAACTGAAACACATCAACTACCATATTGCTTTCATGGCTAAATGCCACAAGTCTCTTCTATATGAAAAACCTCAATATCTACATTGGTTTAATGTTAAGGTTTTTCCAAACATTGGCCATGGTATGTATAAGCTTAAAGTAGTTTTTTTTAGCACATGCAAGATCACATATGAAACAACATAACCAGCCAATGCAACCAAGTTATACCTGATTGAGTTTGTTAGATTCATTTGATTCATTTTAAATATCATTGGATGCAGTCAGTGATGTTTTGTCATCCCTTCCTGCATCAATTTTGCGTTTGGGGGTGTGGTTATTGATATAAATTGACCATATATAGAAGATGGTTTGCAACCAAGGTCCTGCAGTGTGCAAATCTTAGAAAAAAAGGGGTCTCTGGTGTGCTCTAAAGACAGATTATTGGTTGCTGATTATTATTTATGCTGTTGTCTGTGTCTGTATCAGTTAAAAGTTATAGTTATAAGTATTGGTAATGTCTGTCTATAGTTTTCTGCTCTGCCTCTGGGAAGTGAGTGTCCCAAGCTGATGTTAGCCAGCATAGCTGATGGCTGGCTTGATGGCCCACATCAGAGCCACAACTGACCCATGGAGAGAAGGCAGACGAGGGCAGACACAGCAGTGACTGAGGAGAGCAGATGCTCACTCGGAAGCTCAGACTCCAATTTGCTTTAAATTTCCATTTCAAAGAATTCTTACAATGAAGACCTGGAAAAAAAGTCTATATAAGCCTAATCATCTCTCCATCTTGTTCTCAATCCTGCTTCTGACCTCTGAGGACTTTTGCTACAAACTGAAGCTCTGCACAAAGGACTGAGGGACCATCCCAGTGGGGGATGTTTTCATTTGAACTCAATGTGACCTGCAGCAGTTGCAGCCATCACTGCTGAGCATTTAACCAATTCTACCTCTCATCTCTACCTTTTTCCCTTTGTAAAAAAAACTTTAGATTTTAGATTCTAAAGGATTACAACAGCGCGTGATTTGGTAAGATCTGATGTGTATATTGACCTGGGTCTGGGGGGTTGTCCTTTGATCGATTTTTTTATTGGGGTGTTGGTTTTCATAACCATTTATCCCCAGGACGAGTGCACTGGGTGTGGATGCTGAGACTAAACCCCAGCCTAGGGCTGTAACTGCCCTGTTTGAGCAATTGGTCCTGATTTGGCACTCTAGTTACCTGGATGTTGGGGAAAGTGGGTTGGAGGTGACATGGAGGCACAAGGGAAAGCGTTTTGGGACAAGGGCTGCAGGGGGGGCGGGCACGGTAGTGCTCCGCCTGTATGGCTACGAGCGCCTGGATTGAGTCCGCTTGGCGCTCCATGATGCTTGTCAGCCAATCCATGCTTTGCTACTGGAGCTCTGCGCTTTTGTGCTGGTGCTACTCATTCTACTGGCAGATCCTCCTTTCACTCTCCCTCCACTCCTGCGCTTTTAGATTCTCGTTAAGGACAGGGGCGGCTCTAGCTTTTTTGCCGCCTCAAGCACGGCAGGCAGGCTGCCTTTGGCAGCTTGCTTGTGGGAGGTCCCCGATCCCGCGGATTCAGCATACCTGCCGCCGAATTGTTGCCAAATCCGTGGGACCAGCGGACCTCCCGCAGGCAAGCCGCAGGCAAGCCTGACTGCTGCCCTTGCAGGGACCGGCAGGGCGCCCGCCACGGCTTGGCACCCCAGGCACGCACTTGGAGCGCTGGTGCCTGGAGCTGCTGCTGGTTAAGGAACTGCTGCATTACTTCATGCAGCATGTCTTCTTTGCTTCTACGTGGCCTCTTCCTAATTCTTTGGAGTCTTTTGGCCGGTGATAACATGGACAGCTGAGATCTCAAGGTTGCATCTGTAAAGGCAAAATGCAACACTTAACAGAGGCAGCATTGTTCACACTAGACAGAGCAATGATTCTCCCGTACGTAAGGTCAAGCACAGTCTACACAATAGCATCTTATGCCCATCGCAAAGCAAGCAGACATAACCCTTGGGAGCCCCAAAATGGTGAGTAAGCACAGAGTCAAGGGGGACTGATTGTTTCACGGCCAGACTGTCCTCTGGGTTTCTGTGCCTTGGGGAGAGCCAACAGCTGCAGGGAACCCCTATACTGAACACTGCCCCCACATTTTCCACAGGAGTTCATCCTGGAAAACATCTCGCTGCTGAGGGTGACCTGGGAAGCAAGGGAGGGTCTTCTACTACAATGCGGCTTTCACCCTGGCCCATATGCAGCTTGCCTGTGTGTAACAATGCTTCCCCCGCCCCTCACGGCACAGTGGTGTGGACATGTTAGCCTGACTGGGACAAGGACCACAGTGGCTCTCCCAAGTAACCAGCGCAAGCCCATTGCCCAGCTCCTGGATGAGACCTTTGAAGAGATCACTGAGGCTGATTACCATGATGTGAGAGAGCACATCAACACCCTATTCCGCATCTAGGCATGCATGCAGCCCTAACTCTCCTCGCCCCAAGAGCCCGCACCGAATAACTTCCTTCCCAAAATAAAAGTCACTTACCTGGCACCTCCTCTGGTGTTTGTCCTTCCCCAAGCACCAGCCGCCGTGACTGGCTACCTTTCTCCTGGCTTGAGAACAGCTCCCGTCTGCATGCATCTAGGGATGCCGGCATCCCTAGGTGTCTTCCTCCTCCTCAGCACCCTCACTGCTGCTTTCCTCCTCCTCCTCTTCCCTTGTTGAACTGGGCTCTGAAGTGTCCATGGTGGTACTTGGAGTGGAGGTGGGGTCGCCCCCAATATCGTGTCCTGCTCTTTGTAGAAACGGCAGGTCGTGGGGGCAGCACTGGAGAAGCGGTGGTTTGCCTCGTGAGCTTTGCGGTAGGCATTCTGCAGCTCCTTCACTTTAATCCTGTACTGCAGTGCGTTTCCATCATGTCCCTCGATATCTGCCTGAAGGTATCATAATTCCTACAGCTGGAGCGCAGGTGGAACTGGACAGCTTCTTCCTCCCAAACACTGATGCGGTCCAGCACCTCGCCATTGCTCCATACTGGGGATCAGTGGCGCGTGGAGGCATGGTCACCTGGAAAGATTCGCTGAGAGCACTCCATGCCTGTCTGTGCAAACAGGAAGGGGATTTTCAAAATTCCCAGAGAATTTAAAGAGCGGGTCTAATGGGTGGTTACCTGAGGGCAGGGCAGTAGAGTTCAAAGTGATTAACAGAGTGGCTAGAACAGGCATTGTGGGACACTTCTGGAGGCTGATCAGAGCTCATCAACAGACCGGGGTATCCACACTGGTGCTGAGGTGCTCCAGCAGGGGTGCATCAAACGTTATTCCATTCACTGAGGTGGATTACCAGGAGCGCTCTAGCTGCGGAGTCAGAGCGCTCTACGTGCCTTGCCAGTGTGGATGTGTCGTGAGTTAGAGCGCACAGGGCTGCTTTAATGCACTCTAACACGCAAGTGTAGCCATGCCCAAAGTCTCTTATTTCAGGACAGAGAGCAGACATGAAGGCTAGTCAACACTACAGAGCCTATGTTGGGATAGCTATGCCAGTGTGGACGCAGCCTACACTGACAGAAGGAGTTTTTCCATTGGTGTAGTAGGACCCTTACCCCCAATGATGTTAGCTATGGCAGCAGAAGCCCTCTGTTCTCAACATAGCTGCACCTATACTAGGGGGGTTGTCAGCATAGCTGTGTCAGCTTGGGCTGTTCACATCCTGACAGACATAGCTCTGCCCAATATAAGTTTTAAGTATAGACCAGGTCAAAGTGACAGGGCTGGAAAGAAATCACTCTCTTGTGCTTTTTACTGCACAGTCATCCATAGGATTTTTACACCTTTCTCTAAAGCTACTCAGCTCTGGTGGAGACAGCAAAGTGAACTAAACAGACCCAGTGTGGCCACTGCTACATATGCTGGAAGGTGGGGAAGCACAAAGGGTGTGTTTGAGGAATTTACAAGCTTCCTGAAAAGACTAGTGGAGCAGTTCTCAAACTGTGGGTCACGACCCCAAAATGGGTCGTGAGTGTGTTTTAATTGGGGTCACCAGGGCCGGCGTTAGACATGCTGGGGATCAGGGCAGAAAGCCCAAGCCCTGCTGCCTGGGGCTGAAGCTGAAGCCCGAGCAACTTAGCTTCATGCGTTCCTAGGCAATTGCCCTGCTTGCCACCCCCCTAATGCCGGCCCTGATTCTAGAGTAACACAGGGCACGGAGGCATGTAGTAGTTGTTGTCAAAAGGGAGTCGTAGTGCAATTAAGTTTGAGAAACACTGGGCTAATGTTATTAATTCAACGTTACAGTTCAGCAGCCAAGGGTTCATTTAGATTGTAAACTCCGGGGGGCAGGGACAGTCTTTATGTTACCCTATTATGTACTGGGGGTCACCCCATCTGTAGTTGCGTAGGCCAAGCTCATTGCACACACCAGGGGCTTCTTGCACCCCTCCATTCCCCCACAAGCTCCCTTTGTGACACCTTTGTATATCCCTCAATTGCAAGAACCCTGTGCAACTCATCCATTTTTCCCCCTGCCAAGGGTTCTGCTTGCTCTCCATTCGCCCCTCCTGCCCATAGCAAGGTCCCCCATTTTCCCTCTCATGTAAGGGGTTCTCGGAGTGCCCCTTTTCCTTCCATTCCAACCTTTTCCTCCATGTCAGGGACTCTGTGTTCACCTTCTCCCATACCAGGCTCCCCCAGTCTCCCCACCACCACTCTTAGGGCTTCTGTGGACCAGGATCCCATTGTACTAGGCACTGTGCAAACACAGAACAAAGACACAGTCCCTACCCCAAAGAGCTCGCAATCTAAATTATAAATCTGTACAGTAGCTAGGGCTCCAGGTGCTACCCCAGACAAGATTATAATAAGAACTCAACAATCAGAACATTCCAAAAGTGAAGGATCTGCCATGACATGAACTCATCTATGTTGCACTAAAATAGAATTTTCTATTACAGTTCTCCTTGTTAAATGAAGTAATATGTTACTACTGAATGCCATAAATCAAATGCCAAAGGGGAAAGCCTCAATGGGATGAGGATTTCACCCAGCAAGTGGACAACTTCATGTTGCAGGAAAGCATATCTCTTTTGAAATGTTCTGACTTTTGGAATCTTTGTTTTGTTTTGCCATCCTACTGCTAGGGTGACCAGATGTCCTGATTTTATAGGGACAGTCCCAATTTTTGGGTCTTTTTCTTATATAGGCTCCTATTACCCCCCACCCCCGTCCCGATTTTTCGCACTTGCTGTCTGGTCACCCTACCTACTGCATTGGCTCTATTGCATTGCATGTCACTATTATTATGGTAGGGTCGCTTAAATAATAGAAAGGCAATTAGCACATAGATTGCACTGACAGATATCAAACACAATCCCCACTCCCAAGTTTTGTACATAGCTGCAGGTCCCTAAATAATTTCTTAGTTCAAAGAGATTAACCACCAATTCTAAGAATGATTAATGTGCAGTAGTAACAATAGCACAATATAGTCTCTAAACACAGGAACTCCCGGACTAGATCAGAACTGAGGCCCATTTAGTGCAGTATCCATGACAGTGGCCTGTATCATGTGCTTTAGAGGAAGATGCAAGAATCCTGCAGTAGCAGATGTGGGATAATCTGTTTCCCAACACTAGGTCTCCTGGTCTCTAATAGTTCTAGATTGGTTTAAACCCATAAGCAGGAAGTTTAATATCACTGCCAGATTTTTTTGTTGTTGTCTTTAATTATAACTCTTGTTATCCATACAAATGTCCAATCCTTTTTTGGATCTTGCTAAATTCATGGCCTCGGTGACTTTCTGTGTCGGTTAACCCCACAAACTAATGATGTGTTGTGTGTTTTCATCAGTTTTGACTTTGCCACTTTCAAATATAGTTTGTCTCAGAAAAAACATTCTCACAAGGTCAGCAGCTGTAGATTCACCTCACCCTTCCTTCTCCCCGCCAGAGCTATGGTTTACATCCACGAATGTCTTTGCATCAGCAGAAGGATGCTAAAAGCTTGGCAGGAGAAATTGCTGTCCCTGTTTGGGAGAAGTCCTCCACTATTCACAAGGCTGTGCGTCACCCTCTGTAACGTGTGAGCCAAACAATAGCTGCCAGTACTGCAAGAAACAGACTGTCCTGAGAAAAAAACAAACTCTCCTTGGGACCAGAAGCATCTCGCATTGAGTTCAGTCTGTTTTGGATGGGAATTAAGGCCTCTTCAATTCTGAATAAGAGTGTCAACACAGGGGTTTAATAATGTGCTTTAATTTATCAGATTACTTTCCTGAGTGTCCCCATGTAGACAAGCACTGAGCCTCTGTTCGTCAGAGGATGGAGATGGATGGCAGGAGAGAGATCACTTGATCATTGCCTGTTAGGTTCACTCCCTCTGGGGCACCTGGCATTGGCCACTGTCAGTAGACAGATACTGGGCTAGATGGACCTTTGGTCTGACCCAGTACGGCCTTTCTTATGTTCTTATGCTTACACCACTCTCAGCTCTGGAACACCTTAACAACTAACAAAGCATTAGTGTTACAGCACAAAGATCCATGCTTGGTCCAGTGAAGTCCCTGCTGCCCCACAACACAAGAGAATTTTCATCTCAAGCGCTTTCTCCTCTGGAAGCTGGTCTCCCAATGAAATGCAAGTTGCTCCTTCCCTAGGCCACAAACCTGTGAAGGCACCTGTGCGGAGCACCCTTCATTGCCTTCAAGGATCCTTTGTCATGACTGGGGTCCTCGTGGTCCTTTACTGCTTTGAATTAATGAAAGAGAAAGAAAAATCACATGCTTGGTCATTACATCGATTGCTTTAGGAAAAACACTGACTATATAGTCCCTGAAATCCAGCCACCAGGTAGCGATCAAAGCAGCAGACAATGTGGGCACCACAGTGGTCCTCAACCATGATGACTATGTTAGTGAGGCCAACTGACAACTCTCCAACACCACCTACTATAAAGAACTCAACTCCCCACACTATAATTCACCCAGGAATGTAAGGATATAATCAAACCCTTCCCCAAACAATTTCAAAAGAAGCTCTACAACCTCATCCCCCACAAACCTATCCCAGGGACCTTCTACATGTTTCACAAGATACACAAACAAGGGAACCCAAGCAGACCCATTATATCTGGCCATAGCATTCTTACTAAAGGAATATTAGGACTCACAGAAACCATCCTCAAACCACTCCCCGTACAAAGGGCCAGTTTCCTCCAGACACAGATGACTTCTTCCAGAAACTCCACAACATTAACCACCTCCCTCAGAACACTATTCTTGCCACTACGGATGTTATCTCTTCGTACACTGACAACCCTCACAATGACAGCATCACTGCCCACCTCAAATATCTACAAGATAATGGACAACACTCCAAACACATCACCAAACTCATCCATTTCATCCTCATCCATAACAACTTTACATTCAGCAACAAACACTTTGTCCAAACCATAGGAACAGTGCCGTGAGGGCGACAGGCAGGCTGCCTTCTGCGGCTTGCCTGTGGGAGGTCCGCTGAAGCCGCGGGACCTGCGGACCCTCCACAGGCAAACTGCCGGAGGCAGCCTGCCTGCCGTGCTTGGGGCGGCAAAATCCCTAGAGCCACCCCTGCCCTGAACAAGCGGCGGACCGGCTTTGAGAACCACTGCTCTAGAACATGCCCACACCAGCATCAACTTCCTGGACACCATGATCAGCTTAAGCAATGGAACCTTAAAGACAACTTATATACAAGAAACCCACAGATCACTTCAGCTACCTTCACAGTTCCAGTAACCACACCAAACACACCAAGAAATCTGTTCTCTACAGCCAGGCGCTCACATACTACAGAATATGCTCTGAAGAGAAAGTCTGGGATGCACACCTTAACACACTTAAAACCATCTTCTCCAAACAAGGACACTCCACCAGAGAAGAAGATTGCTTAATGGCATGGCCACCCAAATACCCCAAGAGAACTTGCTTCAATAAGGACAAGAAAAACACCCCCCTGAGCACATAAACTAGATATCATGTACCATCCCGCACTGAAACCCTACTGAGGATCATTAAATAATTACAATCCATACTCAATGAGGACCACATCCTGAATGATATCTTTCCTGAAACCTCTCTTCAGGTCTTCAAACAAGCCCCCAACCTCACTAGGCTCAATATGAGAAATAAGCTCCCCATGGACCAGGACCCACCAACTCAAAGCGCCATCAGACCCTGCCGTAACAACCTGAAAACATATCTCCCCTGCTACAATGATCAATAACTCCCACAACACACCTTTCAAGATCCATGGGTCCTACATCTACTGGTCACAACATGTAGTGTACCTCATCCAGTGCACTAAATGCCCCAATAACAACTATGTGGGTGAAACGAGACAATCACTGTGCTCTCAGATGAACTCACACAGAAAAATGGTAAAGACAGAAACACCACATTATCTGTCAGTGAACACTTTCCCCAAAACAATCACTCCATATATGACCTCTCCGTCCTCACCCTCAAAGGAAACCTGTACAACATCTTCAAAAGACAAGCCTGGGAGCTCACATTCATAACTTTGATAGACACTAAAAATCACAGACTTAATAAAGACGTTGGATTTATGGCTCATTACAACAGTCTATAACCCACTAATCCTCCTTTGTTCTATGACTGCAGAGGTGTTAAGTGCTCACTTCGCCTTGAGTGGTCTTTTACACCAAGTTAACTCCTTATGCTACACACTCTGTTCCACTTTGTATTTAGCCGTGACACTTGGGGAGCTTGTCTTCACACACAGCACTACAGTGGTGCAGCTGCGCCGCTGTAGTGCTTTAATAAATAAATTTGTTAGTCTCTAAGTGCCACAAGTACTTCTGTTCTTTTTGCTTTAATGAAGATGCTCCTATCATTGCGCTATCTACACGGGGAGTTAGGTCAGTGTAAGTACATTGTCCAGGGGTGTGGATTTTTCACACCCCTGAGTGACAGTTATACGACTATAGGGGTTTGGCTACACTTGCAGGTGTGCAGCGCTGAGAGTTAAAGCTGTCTTCGCACAGCTGTGTAGGGAAAGCGCTGCAGTGTGGCCACACTGACAGCTACCAGCGCTGCAGTGTGGCCACATTTGCAGCATTTGCAGCGGTGTTGGGAGTGGTGCATTATGGGCAGCTATCCCACAGAGCACCTCTTCCCATTCTGGCACCGTGGGTTGTGGGAAGGGGGCAGGTCATTCTGCTTCCTGTCCCAACGCCCCGTGATATATCGCTTCACGTCCCAGCAATCCCTGTTTTTCCGTCCACGTTTGGCGCCATCTTGCCTCTTTCAACGGTTTCTGTGCAGCGCGATTTCTGTGGGAAATGGAGCCCAAACTGCTGAGGAGTATGCTGACAAGTCTCGCCAGCACATCACGTTTGGCAGTTGAGCTATTCCTTAAGATCCAAAGTGACAGTGAGGAGTCCGACGATGATAGTGAGTCGCGTAATGTGTACGACACGAAATTGCTTGTGGCATTCACGGACATGCTCAGCACTGTGGAATGCCGCTTTTGGGCTCAGGAAACAAGCACTGAGTGGTGGGATCACATCATCATGGAAGTCTGGGATGACGAGCAGTGGCTGCTGAACTTTTGGATGAGAAAAGCCACTTTCATGGGACTGTGTGCTGAGCTCGCCCCCACCCTGCGGCGTAAGGACACGAGATTGAGAGCTGCCCTGCCAGTGGAGAAGCGGATGACTATTGCAATCTGGAAGCTGGCAACTCCAGACAGCAACCGATCGGTCGGGAACCAGTTTGGAGTGAGAAAGTCGACCATTGGAATCGTGTTGATGCAAGTTTGCAGGGCCATGAATCGCATCCTGCTAAGTACCGTGACTCTGGGGAACATGCAGGACATTGTTGCTGGCTTTGCACAAATGGGTTTCCCTAACTGTGGAGGGGCGATAGATGGGATGCATATTCCTATTCTGGCACCACCCCACCTAGCATCCGAGTACGTTAATAGGAAGGGGTATTTCTCCATGGTTCTCCAGGCGCTTGTGGATCACTGTGGGCGTTTCATTGACATTAACACAGGTTGGCCCGGAAAGGTGCATGATGCACGCATCTTTCGGAACAGTGGCCTGTTCAGGAAGCTGCAGGCCGGGACTTTTTTCCCAGACCGGAAGATCACAGTAGGGGACGTCGAAATGCCCATTGTGATCCTTGGAGACCCTGCTTACCCGTTAATGCCGTGGCTCATGAAACTGTACACAGGGAGCCTTGACAGCAGCAAGGACCGGTTCGACTACAGGCTGAGCCGGTGCCGAATGACTGTGGAGTGTGCTTTTGGCCATTTAAAGGGGCGCTGGCGATCTCTGTATGGGAAGCTGGACTTGGGGGAAAGCAGCATCCCTGCGGTTATATCCGCGTGCATGCTGTACCCTCCATAATATTTGTGAAGGGAGGGGTGAAAGATTCAGTCAGGCATGGACCTCCAAGGTTCAACGCCTGGATGCTGAATTTGCACAGCCAGAGAGCAGGGCTACTAGAGAGGCCCAGCACAGGGCTGCAAGGATTAGGGATGCCTTGAGGGAGGAATTTGAGGCTGAAAACCAACAGTAATGTTTGGTGCCTTGCACGGGAGTGAAGTGCAGTGGTTACAATGTTAGTAGGAATCTGTGTTTGCTAAGCTGATTTGCAGTGCCTGTTTCTTTCCTGGGCTAAGTATCTTTGACTTTCTGCAATAATAAAGACTCTTTTCAAAGCCAAGAATTCATTTATTGAAAAGAAAATAACTTTACTGACAGACACACAAGTTTTTGGGAACCTAAAAGGGTGGGGGGGGGGGGGAACTGTACAGTCACAGGTTTGAATATGTCCTGTCTGGAGTGCTGTGCAATGACTGCTGCACTTCAGGATGGCTATACTGCATGCTGAGGGCGGTTGAGTGCAGAGGATAAGGGTCGTAGTTCTCAGGGCTGCTTGGTGAACGTACAGGTGTTGGAGGCAACTAGTGGTGGTGGTAAGAACCTGGATGCTGGGGAAGGGGGGTTTGAGCTGACATGGGGACACAAGGGAAATAGCTTTGGGACAAGGGCGGCAGGGGGGTCGCGGGCGCGGTAGTGCTCCGCCTGCATGGCTACGAGCGCCTGGATAGAGTCTGCTTGGCGCTCCAGGATGCTTATCAGCTGCTTTGTGCTTTTCTTCCTGTCCGCTGCATTTCTCCGGCGGATCCTGCTTTCCCTTTCCCTCCAGTCCTACACTTTTTGATTCTCTGTGACAGAGTGCTGCATAACTGCTTGCAGCATGTCTTCTTTGCTTTTTCGCGGCTTCTTCCGGAGGTTTGGTAGTCTCTCAGCCGTTGATAACATGGGCAGCCAAGATCTCAAGGTTGCATCTGTAAAGGCAAAAATGCAACTCTTAACAGAGGCAGCATTTTTTATACCAGACAGTTATTCCCCCGCAGTTAAGGAGGGTAACAGTCTTCACAACAGCATAATTTTCCCATCCCAAAGAGAACGCACGTAACCCACGGGAGCCCCGAAATGGTGAGTAAAGGGGACTGATTGTTTCAGGGCTGTACTGTCCTCGGGGTTTCTGTGCGTTGGGGAAAGCAAACAGCTGCAGGGGGCACCTACACTGAACACTATCCCAACATTTTTCACAGGAGTTTATCCTGGAAGATATCTCGCTGCTGCGGGTCACCTGGGAAGCACGGGAGGGTCTTCTATTGCAATGCGGATTCCGCCCTGGCCCCTATTCAGCTTGCCTGTGTCTTGCAATGGTCCCCCCACCCCTCGCGGCACAGTGGCACAGACGCGTTAGCCTGACTGGGACAAGGACCACAGTGGCTCTCCCAAGAAACCTGCACAAGTGCATTGCCCACGCTCTGGCTGAAACTTTTGAAGAGATTACCGAGGCCGATTACCGCGACGTGATAGACCACATCAATGCGCTGTTCTGCATCTAGGCATGCATGCATGCAGCCCTAACTCTCCCTCCTCTCCCAAAAAATTTCAATCCTGAAAATAAAAGCCGCTTACCAGGAACCCACTCCTCTGTTTGTCCTCCACCAAGTACCGGCTGCTGTGACTGGCTACTTTCCTCCTGGCTTGAGAAGAGCTCCTGGCTGCATGCCTCCTGGGACTCTGGGGTGTCTCCCCCCCACCCCAGTACCCTCACTCTTGCTTTCCTCCTCCTCCTCCCCCCAACTCTGAAGTGTCCATCGTGGTCCTCGGATTGGCAGTGGGGTCACCCCCAAATATCGCATCCAGCTCTTTGTAAAAACGGCAGGTCATGGGGGCAGCGCCGGAGCGGCGGTTTCCCTCGCGGGCTTTGCAGTAGGCGCTCTGCAGCTCCTTCACTTTAACCCTGCACTGCAGCATGTCCTGGTCATGGCCCCTTTCCAGCATGGCCCTTGATATCTGCCCATAGGTATCGTAATTCCTATGGCTGGAGCGCAGCTGGGACTGCACAGCTTCCTCCCCCCAAACACTGATGAGGTCCAGCAACTCGCCATTGCTCCATGCTGGGGCTTGTTTGCCATATGGAGCCATGGTTGTTGTGTATTTGGTTGTCATGGTTTTTGTTCCTATGGCAACTGAGTTAGATTATTTAAGGGGGAGGGATAGCTCAGTGGTTTGAGCATTGGCCTGCTAAACCCAGGGTTGTGAGTTCAACCCTTGAGGAGGCCACTTAGGGATCTGGGGCAAAAATTGGTCCTGCTAGTGAAGGCAGGGGGCTGGACTTGATGACCTTTGAAGGTCCCTTCCAGTTCTAGGAGATTGGTATATCTCCAATTATTATTTTTTTATTATTATTATTAGGGGATAGCCCAGCCGGTTTTGGCCGGTTGGGTGAGCTCTGTGACTGTAAATAAAATGGAAGTTTTGTTAGCTGTCTGCTGTCTGGCCTCAAGTGATTTCTTCCTAAACCGGCTGCCCCCAAGGATATAACAAGTGGCGACAAGGATGGGATTCCGGTGCTGCTCCAGTAACAGAAGGAAGTAGAAGTCAAGGTAAAGAACAAACAAACAAAAAAGCTGCTTGTTTGCACTGACTGTGAAAGTGAAACTAAAAATCATGGCTACTCTGACCAAGCCACTGGAACCTTTTGATGAGAATATAGAGCAGTGGCATGTGTATACTGAGCGTTTTGAGCTTTTTGTTATTGCAAATTACATTACAGAAGCGAAGAAGGTGCCAATATTCTTAAGTGTTGTAGGGGCTAAAACCTACTCCCTGCTACGCAGCTTACTACACCCTGTTAAGCCAGCGACTAAATCTTACAGTGACATTGTGGAAATCCTGGGGTCCCATTTTTCCCCAAAACCACTGGTAATTGCTGAAAGATATAGGTTCCACAAAAGAGACCAAAAGGAAGATGAAACAGTTGTACAATTTGTAGCAATTTTAAAAAAGCTAGCAGAACACTGTGAATTTAAGGAGATGTTAAATGATGCCCTGTGTGACAGGTTAGTGTGTGGCCTCTACATTGAAGCTATACAGAAGCGCCTACTGACAGAGGCTCAGCTTACCTTACAGAAGGCTGTTGATATTGCTGTCTCCATGGAACTGGCTACAAGGGAGGTGCAATACATCGGTGCATCCCCTAGGGTGCAAAAAGTGTCACAAGAACCGACCCACAAAACTGTGCAGAGTCAAGAATGTTACCGCTGTGGTAAGCCGGGTCACCAGGCATCAGAATGCTGGTGTAAGGACCTGGTGTGTCGACACTGTGGCAAAAAGGGACACATTGAGTGTGCCTGTAAACAAAAGAAAAAGAGGCCTGTGGTCTGGCCGACAAAAAGAGGAACCCTGCATACCCTAGAGCAGACCCAGGATGATCAAAGTGACACCTCATCGCAAGAGGAAGTGCCACTGCATGTTTTGTCTTTGGCAATGGGCTCACATGAATACTGGGTAACCCTGTTGTTGGATGGCAAACCTATACGCATGGAACTGGACACCGGTGCAGCCGTCTCACTGGTCTCCGAGACTGTGTATAAAGAAAAGCTACAGCATCTTCCGCTTAAGGCAACAAAAACTGTTCTGAAGACGTATACGGGAGAAGCTGTGCCCATGTTGGGCACTATTGATGTTAAGATGGAGCTCAATGGACAGGCTGCTAAATTGCCACTGTTTGTGGTGAGAGGTAACTACCCAGCCTTAATGGGTAGGTCTTGGCTTGGGAAGATTCAGCTGAACTGGGCAGAAGTGCACCGGATGATTAAAGAAGAAACCAGTCTAACCCCTATACTAAGGAAACATGCTGCTGTTTTTGGAGATGATTTGGGAAGTATGAAGGGAATCACTGTGACATTGAACATTAAACCTGACAGTCCACCAAAATATCTGAAAGCCCGAACTGTGCCATATGCCATCAGGCCGAAAGTCGAAGCGGACCTGGAGCGCCTGGTCACCAATGGAGTCCTAATACCAGTTACCCATAGCTCATGGGCCACTCCTATCGTTCCAATAGTGAAGAAAGATGGCTCTCTCCGGATTTGCGGTGATTTTAAAGTCACTGTCAACCCAGTGTTGTGTGCAGAGCAATACCCGCTTCCCCGCATCGATGACCTCTTTGCAGGCCTGGCTGGGGGACAAAAGTTCAGTAAGATTGATCTGAGTCAAGCATATTTACAGATGCACGTTGATGAAAAGTCCCAAGAGCTGTTGACTATTGTGACTCATAAGGGGCTTTATCGATACTGTCGCCTACCCTTTGGAATAACGTCTGCTCCCGCCCTGTTCCAGAGGGCTATGGACCAGATCTTGTGTGGCTTGTCAGGAGTTCAGTGCTATCTGGATGATATCCTGGTCACTGGAAGAAATGAAGAGGATCACTTAAAGAATTTAGAGGCTACCCTACAAAGACTGGAAGAGTATGGCCTACGAGTTCGCAAAGACAAGTGTGAATTCTTCAAGCCCTCTGTTGAATATTTGGGACACATCATTGATTCTGCAGGTCTTCATAAGGCCCCTGCAAAAGTTAATGCTATTGTGGAGGCTCCCCACCTCAAAATGTAAGCCAGCTGCGCTCGTTTCTAGGACTACTGAACTATTATGGAAAGTTCATCTCACAGTTAGCCACACTGCTAAAACCACTTCATGAGCTCCTTGGGCAGAACAAGGCCTGGAAGTGGACTGAAGCCTGTGATGTTGCATTTAACAAAGCTAAGGATGCATTGCTAAATTCTGAAGTTCTAACGCACTTTGATCCATCCTTACCCCTACAATTGGCCTGTGATGCCTCCCCTTATGGAGTAGGAGCAGTCGTGTCACACATTATGCCTTCGGGAGAAGAGAGACCTATTGCTTTTGCTTCACGCACTCTAAGCAAAGCAGAAACAAACTATGCCCAAATCGAACGTGAGGCATTAGGAATTGTTTTTGGAATTCGGAAGTTTCATCAGTACCTGTTTGGGCGAAAGTTTACTCTTCTCACAGACCATCGACCTCTGACGTCAATTTTTGGACCCTACACAGGCATTCCCCCATTAGCTGCTAGTCGTATGCAACGTTGGGCATTGTTACTTTCAGCACACACATATGAAATCAAATATCGGAAATCCACTCTGCACGGCAATGCAGATGGCCTCTCAAGGTAGCCTTTGCTGGTCAAACATCAAGATAGTGCCCAAAAGGAAATCTTCTACTTTGAACAGGTAGAGAATACACCCATCACTGCTACTCAGATAAAGAAGGCAACTCGCGTTGACCCAGTATTGTCCCAAGTTATGGACCTGGTGATGCATGGAAAATCTCGACAAACCTCTCCAGTCTCACCTGACCTTGTTACCTACATGTCCAGGAGGACAGAGTTATCGGTCCAATCTGGTTGTTTGTTGTGGGGGAGACATGTCATTATTCCACCACCACTGAGATCACAGATGTTAGAACAGTTACATTCCGGTCACTGTGGAATAGTGCGCATGAAGGAAATTGCACTAAGCTATTTTTGGTGGCCTGGATTGGACAGTGCTATTGAAGAGAAGGCAAAAGCTTGTATGTCATGTCAGGGTGTGAGGAATGCACCCCAGTGGGCACCCCTACACCCATGGGCCTGGCCTGAAAACCCGTGGCAATGTATTCACATTGACTTCGCTGGCCCCTTTGAAGGAAGCATGTTCTTGGTGGCAGTAGATGCCCATTCTAAATGGCCAGAAGTCTCTATAATGAAGTCCACTACTGCAGAGAGTACTATCCAAAAACTACGAGGACTCTTTAGTCGTTTTGGTCTGCCAGAACAACTTGTGAGCGACAACGGACCGCAGTTCGTCTCTCAGGAGTTTCAAAATTTTATGAAGGCAAATGGGATACACCACATCACGTCAGCACCGTATCATCCATCCACCAACAGATTAGCTGAAAGATTTGTGCAGACAATGAAACACGCTTTGAAATCAGCAAGGGGACAACACTCCATTCAAAAGCGTCTGGATACCTTCTTACTTTCCTACAGAAACACACCTCATGCTACAACCAAGGCATCTCCGGCCTTTCTAATGATGGGACGACAGCTGCGCACTTGCTTTGATCTGCTGAAACCTTCTGAACCCTGACAAATTGTGCAACATCAGCAGCAAAATCAAGTTATCAGACGGGCACCCAGAGCAAAAGAGCGAACCTTTAGCCCAGGACAGCCAGTTTTGGCTCGGAATTATACTTCCAGAGCTAAATGGGTCCCTGCCACAATCATCACTCAAACAGGACCTGTTTCTTACACAGTCCGGACTGCAGAGAATCTTACCTGGCGGCGACATGTAGATCAGCTGTTGCCAGGTCATGCCAGTCCTCAGGACACATCTGCAGTTGAGTGGTCTGACTTCACCACTTCCGGTGAGACACCGAATCACAAATCACCTGTTTCTGTTCTCCTCCATTACTGCCGGCGGCTGAGATACCCCTTTGCCCAGCACGAGCTGATACCACCTCCTCACCTGTTCGTGCTGCGGACCCAGAGCCCATGGTACTTTCGGGTGCAACAACACCAGAAGTTCGCTGTAATCCACCTAGAGACAGAAGGCCTCCTCATCGGCTGGTTCTTTAGCTAGGGCGAACCCACGGTTATGGGGCAAAATAATCCCCAGGGTTTAGCCAGGAATGGAGGCAGTCTACCCTCCTTCTCTAGTCTAGTGTGTGTTTTATTTAGGGGATGTTCTTATTGGGGAGGAGGAATATGTTGTGTATTTGGTTGTCATGGTTTTTGTTCCTATGGCAACTGAGTTAGATTATTAGGGGATAGCCCGGCCGGTTTCGGCCGGTTGGGTGAGCTCTGTGTCTGTAAATAAAATGGTAGTTTTGTTAGCTGTCTGGCCTCAAGTGATTTCTTCCTAAACCGGCTGCCCCCAAGGATATAACAATGGTCACCTGGAAAGATCATAGAATCATAGAATTCAAGATCAGAAGGGACCATTATGATCATCTAGTCTGACCTCCTGCAAGATGCAGGCCACATAAGCCGATCCACCCACTCCTGAACTAATTCACTCCCTTGACTCTGCTGTTGAATGCTCCAAATCATGATTTAAAGACTTCAAGTAGCAGATAATCCACCAGCAAGCGACCCCTGCCCCATGCTTCGGAGGAAGGCGAAAAACCTCCAGGGCCACTGCCAATCTACCCTGGAGGAAAATTCCTTCCCGACCCCAAATATGGCGATCAGCTGAACCCCGAGCATGTGGGCAAGACTCTCCAGCCAGACCCTCTGGAAAAGACTAACAATATCCCAACATTGACCCTTTGTACTAATTACCAGTGTGGCACGTTATTGACCTATTAACTAAACCCTTTATCCTATCATACCATCCCCTCCATAAACTTATCCAGCTTAATCTTAAAGTCATGGAGGTCCTTCGCCCCCACTGTTTCCCTCGGTAGGCTGTTCCAGAATTGCACTCCTCTGATGGTTAGAAACCTTCGTCTAATTTCAAGCCTACATTTCCTGACTGACAATTTATATCCGTTTGTCCTCGTGTCCACATTAGCACTGAGATGAAATAATTGCTCTCCTTCCCTGGTATTTATCCCTCTGATATATTTAAAGAGTGCAATCATATCTCCTCTTATCCTTCTTTTGGTTAAGGAAAACAAACCGAGCTCCTCAAGTCTCCTTTCATACGACAGGCTTTCCATTCCTCGGATCATTCTAGTGGCCCTTCTTTGTACCCGTTCCAGTTTGAATTCATCCTTCTTAAACATGGGAGACCAAAACTGCACACAATACTCCAAATGAGGTCTCACCAACGCCTTATATAACGGGACTAGCACCTCCTTATCTCTACTAGAAATACCTTGCCTAATGCATCCCAAGACCGCATTAGCTTTTTTAACGGCCACATCACATTGCCTACTCATAGTCATCCTGCGATCAACCAGGACTCCTAGGTCCTTCTCCTCCTCCTCCGTTACTTCCAACCGGTGCGTCCCCAGCTTATAACTAAAATTCTTGTTAGTCATCCCTAAATGCATAACCTTACACTTCTCATTATTGAATTTCATCCTGTTACTAATACTCCAGTTTACAAGGTCATCCAAATCTCCCTGGAGGATATCCCAATCCTTTTCCGAATTGGCAATACCTCCCAACTTGGTGTCATCCGCAAACTTTATCAGCCCACTCCTACTTTTGGTTCTGAGGTCAGCGATAAATAGATTAAATAAAATCGGACCCAAAACCGAACCTTGAGGAACTCCACTGGTAACCCCCCTCCAACCCGACAGATCACCCTTCAATACGACCCTCTGCAGCCTCCCCTTTAACCAGCTCCTTATCCACCTCTGGATTTTCATTTCGATCCCCATCTTTTCCAATTTAACCAGTAATTCCTCATGCGGTACCGTATCAAACGCCTTACTGAAATCAAGATATATTAGATCCACCGCATTTCCCTTGTCTAAAAAATCTGTTACTTTCTCAAAGAAGGAGATCAGGTTGGTTTGGCACGATCTACCTTTCGTAAAACCATGCTGTAATTTGTCCCAGTTGCCATCGGCCTCAAGGTCCGTAACCACTCTCTCCTTTAAAATTTTTTCCATGACTTTGCATACTACAGATGTTAAACTAACAGGCCTGTAGTTACCTGGGTCACTTTTTTTCCCCTTCTTGAATATAGGAACTATATTAGCTAATCTCCAGTCAAACGGTACAACCCCCGAGTTTAGAGATTTATTAAAAATCATCGCTAAAGGGTTTGCAATTTCACTGGCCAAGATTAACTGATTGCACTCTACACCTGGCTGAGCAAACAGGAAGGGGATTTTTAAAATTCCTGGGGCATTTAAAGGGTGGGTCTGACACTTGGTCACCTGAGGCCAGGGCAGTAGAGTTCGAACTGATGAGCAAAGTGGCTGAACAGGCATTCTGGGATACCTCCGAATACCTCTGGAGGCCAATAACAGCGCTTTTGGTGGCCACACTGGTGGAGCAGCGCTGCATCAGCAGCGCTATAGTCATTATTCCCCAGGTCGAGGTGGAGTACAACCAGCGCTGTAGCCAGGGAGATACAGCACTGTATGTGCCTTGCAAGTGTGGACGGTGAGTGAGTTGCAGCGCTGTAAAGCCACCACCAGCGCTGCAACTCTCCAGTGTAGCCAAGTCCTAGTTCTGTTCCGTAGACCTGGCCTGAATACTTTTCCCAGACTGAAGAAGAGCTCAAAAGCTTGTCTCTTTCACCAATAGAAGTTGGTCCAAATAAAGGATGTTACCTCACCTTGTTTCTCTAATATCCTGGGATTCTCACTACAAGGACACTGCAAACAATTTATTCAAGTGTTAGTTTCAAATTATTTTTGCAACTGGGTTGGGGGGGGGGTTAGCCTGGAATTCTAAATCCCCACTTAACTGGTAGAGGTAAATCAAATATGTGTGATTCTGATGCCATAATATTAAGGCCCTGATCTTGCAGACATAGAAACTATTCAGTCAATTATCAGAGGTGTAGCTGTGTTAGTCTAGATCTGTAAAAGCAGCATCCGACGAAGTGGGTATTCACCCACGAAAGCTCATGATCCAATACGTCTGTTAGTCTATAAGGTGCCACAGGACTCTTTGCTGTTTATTCAGTCAATGTTAATGGGTCTACTCCTCAGTGTAAAGTTAAACACAGGCCTGAATTAACCTGTTAATGCCATTAATATTCTCATGTCTCAATTTCTTCCTTCATACAGTACTAAAAACATGAACATTTTTTCCATGTAACCTTATGTCTCAATATTCCAGCACATAGGCTGGCAGCATCACCAACCTCAAGCACTCAAATATCACGAGGCAGGTCACCCAAAACCAGGAGATTTCAAAAAAACAATAAATGATGGGGTCTTTTTATTGGCTTTCTGCTTTTTGAGCATTTGGAGGTCATGTTCTCTAGTTTTTCTCTGTAGCCACATGGGCTAGAAAAGAACAGGAGTACAAGAAGATGTGAGGATACTTAACATGGGGAAATAGATTCAATGTGTGTAATGGCTCAGCCATTCCCAGTCTCTGTTCAAGCCTAAATTGGGCTAGAAATTTACTCTTGTTTTTAAATGAAAGCAGAGATTCTCAGGACTCCTGGAGCAGAGGCTTAAAGAACACCAACTATTGCATGAGTTGCAACATTGGGTTAGAAAATGTTTTTCCTTCTGCAAAGTGACACTATCAACTTACATATCACATTGATGTTTTGTTGTTGTTACAAGCAACACCTAAGTATGGAAGGGGGAACTTTGTCCATTGAAAAATATGTTTGCTTTGTACATGTGATGATCATTATTTATTTTGTATTATCGTAGCAGCTAGGCACCGCAATCATGAACCAGGACCCCATTGTGATAGGTGTTATACAAACACAGAATAGAACGGTCCCTGCCACAAAGAGCTTGCAATCTAAGTATAAAGCATTATTTGGGGGCCAGATATCCTGTGTGTGTATCTATCTATCTATCTGGGGGACAGTTACACTGGGGTGGGGGTAATTGCTCCCATTATTTGAGGGTCCAGATATCCTGTATGTATATATCTATATCTATATGGGGGGACAGTTACTGGGGTGAGGTAATTGCCCTCAACACACTGGGGTCAGGTACGCTGGGGTCGGGGCGGTTGCTATCCTAGGGGAGGCGGGATCATTTCTCCCAGCTCTTTCCTCTCAGACTCAGGTACTAAGACACAAAATGGCGACTGTATCGGCTGAAATAGAGTGCGAGGCATTTGAAAGGTGATCGGCGGCCACCCAATCAAAAGCAAGCCTTGCAGTTGCTAGGCAGCTTAGAGACCTCAGCTCTTTGGGATTGGCGAAAACTAGCCAAACAACAAATTCAGCAGCCTCCCCGAACGGCTGGGCCCCAGAGGGCTCAAACACCCGCCTAAACTGATCGCTATGTACGTAGGCAGCGCGAAGGCGGCAGGGACTCAGGGACAGGCTGCGCGTGCGCAGCTAGATGGTCAGATCGAAGACGCTGCATGCGGATTTTACGGCGGCTGAGGGAAAACAATTGGAGTCTGCGCACAGCGTCAACGTGGGGGGGGGGCGTGCGCCTTTTCGGGCCCAGGCGATGTGCGCCTGTGCAGTTGCGTGGGTTGTGGGGCGAACGCGCGTGCGCCATGTCGGATTTCGGCGGCCGTTGGGGAGCCCCGCCTGTATATTGGTGAGCCGAGGGGCCCATAAGACTCTGCGCCTGCGCTATGGCGTGGGCGGCCTCGAGCCCGCGCGTGCGCAGTGAGCAGCCGTAGCGACGCTTGGAGGCTGCGCGTGCGCCTTGATGGGACTGGCCTCCCGCGCTTGCGTGGTGGTCCGTCCGTGCGGTGGGCGCGCTTGCGCTGTGGTGCTGCGAGGCGGCCGTGGGGTTCGGCGCAGGCGCAGTAACGGCGCGGGCGGCCGAGGCGCTGGGTCGGTCGGAGTCTTTCGCTCGCTGCCTTGTCCCCCCCTTGCCATGGACGTGAAGCGTCTGAAGGTGACTGAGCTGCGGGCTGAGCTGGGTCGCCGTGGTCTCGACTCCCGTGGGCTGAAGGTGGAGCTTGCCCAGCGGCTACAGGAGGCCCTGGACGCCGAGATGCTGGCGGCCGGGCCCGAGGAAGGCGGCGCTGTTGGGGCCTGCTCTGGGGTGGAGCCGGGGCCTGCGGGGGGCCCGGTCGGAGCCCATCCGCGTGGGGAAGGCGACGACGACGAGGACGAAGAGGAGGAGGAGGAAGAAGAAGAAGAAGAGGAGGAGGAGGACGAGGAGGCGCTGTTGGCTGACGAGGAGCCTACGCCGGCCTTGGGCGGGGAGGCCCAGCCTCAGCCCGGGCCCCAGGAAGAGGCGGCCCAGGCCCCGGCGCAGTCCCAGCCCGAGGGGAGCGACGGGGGCGGCGTGAATGGAGCTGAGCAGCCGCAGGAGGAGGGGCCCAGCGGGGACGAGGCGGCGGCGGCTGAGGCTGAGACCAAAGAGGGGGGCGAGGAGCCCGGTGAGGCCCGAGACGGGGTGGGGGGAACATCACCGTAGGTGACTCCCGCCGATTCTTTCTCCTCACCACGGGGACCCCCTTAGGTCATGCCCCGTACATCCGGTTACTGTCTCCCACCCACCCGCGGGGAAGCCCATAGGTCCTCGTATCCCCCTTTCCCGGCACATCCGGGTCCTGTCCCATATCTTCCATGGAATTACCTTACCCTGCACATCCGTTCCCTTTATCTTACACATCCAGGCCACTTCCCACATCTATTATGGGCATCTGTTACCCTCACCGGTTTCTCTTTATCCTGCGTATCTGGGACCGTTCCCTTACCTCGTATGTCTAAACGCCCTACAGGATACCTCACGTTACCCCACGCATCCTGGTCCACTTTCCCCAAGCTATTTACTCCTATTTTCCCAATTCTTTTCCTCCAGCATCACTGAAGCAGGTATTTGGAGGAACAGACCAGAGCATTTGGGAGCTCCTAGTTTCTGACATTGTTAGATAAATGGGTGCCTGTAAACCTGTGGCATAATATTTTAAGAATCCCAAGTTCATTTATACAATTTATGATACATATGCAGAATCAGAGGAAATCCATATAACTTCACAATTTGGAAGGCACAAACTGCCCTGCCTCCTGAAAGGGGATTTCCAGGCTCAGTGATAACATCCCTGTATATAATTCACTATTGCACTTGTTCTGAACATCTCTTTGCCATTGGCTTTTGATTCAGAAATCCTGTGTCTTGTGCATGGGCTATAAACTCCAGAATGGGGTTACAGAGTATAAAGGTAAAGCCCTATCAGCACCGATGTAATGGCTTGACAGTTCTCTTTATTGGTGGTGTTTTGGAATAAAATGCTAATCTGTTTTAAATTTAAAGTAGTTCCAGGTACCAGCACTTGTCACTAAGTCTGTTGCCAGTTTTAGTGATGAGTGTTGGTACCTAAACACACTGTACCATTTTTTTCTATCTCCCCATGAAATCTAAAGAAAAAATAGAGAAAGAGGGAGGGAAACCAACTATAAACAAACCATTTTCAAAGGTCCATAGCAAACAAACAATTTTGCTAAACCTTTCGTTGTTGTTTGCAGGGTAGTGGTGTTGGTCCCAGGATATTAGAGAGACAAGGTGCAAAGTAATATCTTTTATTGGAGAGTTCTTCAGGTCTATATAAGCTCAAAAGCTCGTCTCACCAACAGAAGTTGATCTAATAAAAGATAAGATCTTGCCCACATTGTCCCCCTAATTTTTCTAAACTTAGTCATCTTTGTTATTTCCCACAATAAAAGATTGGTGTGGGAGGGGCAGTTCAGTGCAAAATTTTATATTTGAGAGACTTTCCAGGTTAATTACTAGCTGTTTGTCATTAATTGGTATGAATTTGTAAAATAGCAAATGAAAACAATAAGTGATAGAAAGTATTGCTTCACTTTGGCATCAACCCCTCTTTTCTGTTCCCTTACTTTGGTTTCCAAGATGTTTGGAGGAGGAGGAAGCCCATCTGACCATAACAAAACAAAACAGAAAAACAAACACAAACAAAAAAAAATAGTTGGATTTTTTTTTCCCCTGGGTTCTGGTTTGCTTAGATTTATATTACTATTACAAGTATAGTTTCATTTTCTCTATAAAATATATGCATGTGGCTACAGAGACCTTGATCTTTCAAACACATTTAATTTTACTACCAGGACCATCCTGTCCCATCCCGTTTCCTTCCTGCCCCCTCTTGAATTAGGGGGATTCAAAGATAAGCATGTGCATAAATATTTGCAGGGGGGGAAACCTTAAAGCCCCAAAGTAGAAAAAATATAAAAATGCAAAATTAAAAAATTTAGAATACATTTAAAAACAAATCTTCTCATGGATTCTCCTGGCAAGACCAGACTGAAGAGGGTTGTTTCTCTGGAGGGAGCTTTACCTGCACTCTTCAGGGCATATCCATGTTCTCAGCTATTTGTAGGTGAAACATGGGATATTAATACTGATACTTAGTGCTTATACGGCTCTCTTCATCTTCAGACAATTACAGATGTTACTAATTAACTAATGAACATTGAACCTAGGTTTTGGTATGCAAGTTAGGGAGAAACTGAATTCAAAATGTTTTGCTTCTAGGAACACTTTAGTTCTTCAGTGCACATCTGTGTTACTGATTCAACTTCAAGGCTAGTCAGTTTTAAAACGTTAAAAATAGTTTCTGGTGCTAATCATACCCCTGAGTACATCTGTACATTTTTTGGTTTTATAAAATCCTATTTTGTTTCTAAAATGTAGTATTCTCCCAAGCTGCTGTGTGAAAGATGCACAAGAACAAAATGGGAAATAGTAAAACTGGCTCTAATCAAATTACTGTAAAATGCACAAATTAAACAACCTGAAATGCAGAATCTTCTAATTTTAGTGATCTTGGTTGTCACTTTACAATAGGCGAAAGTCAGGCAGAAGTGTAAATGTTAAGCCGATGGTGTCCCATTAACAGTGTTTGGGTTTTTTAAGTTTAATGAAATGACTAGATTTTTTTTTTTATCGAATGTCCATGAGACACAAGCACTTTATAGGTGTCCTCTTATTGCCAGGAGGACATGTCAGGCAGGTGGGACCTACAGGGATTTGGTGTTGCATTCTTAAGGTTTTGTGTCACTTTCAGTAAGGCTTGCTGACTTTTTCTTCCATCCCTTACAGCGGATGAAGAGGATGAAGATAAATCAAAGCCAACAGGCTCAGATGGAGAGCGGCGAGGGGTTAAGAGACAACGTGAAGAAAAGGAAGAACATGGCCGTGCTTATTATGAATTCCGAGAGGAGGCTTACAATAGCCGGTGAGGAGAAGGGAATCTTTGGTCCTGGTTTTACTGGCAATCCAGGTCACTTCCCAGGCAATGAATGAAACTAGATTTGATCAGCTAGTTCTGGGGTTACACAGACATCGCATGTGGATGCAGGGAAAAGGATAAAATTTGGTTTGGGCAGAATGTGTGTTCTTGATTTATATTCTGTTATTTTCCCTATTCTAAAGTGTTCTTATTCCTGGATGTTCTCTGATATCTGATTGCTTGTTTCTTCTCTCACTCCTGCCTAGGTCTAAGTCTCCACCACCACCAGAAGAGGAACCGAGAGAGGAAGATGATGAAACTGTTGTGATCCTGGACACATGTATGTATGGGCCATGTGGTAGTTATTTGATGTATAGTAAATTTAAAGTTCAGAGATTTAATTATTGGGTATATAATTTGAGAAACGCAGCATCATAGCTAATGGAGTGTGTGTCAGAATAACAGGCCACTCTACTCCTTCAGCCACCATAGGATTTACAGGAGATTGTGTAGGTGGAACTCTGTGCAGCTGGAACATTTCTAATTCTTTTTGATCTTTTGGGTGATATATGGGGGTACTTGGGTAAGTGCAGCATTAATGCAGTAGCACTAGAGCAGTGGTTTTCAGCCTGTGGTCTGCGGACTCTTGGGGGTGTGAAGACTATGTCTAAGATTTCCAAAGGTGTCCACACTGCCATTCAACATTTTTTAGGAGTCCACAAATGAAAAAAAGGTTGAAAACCACTACACTAGAGCAACCTTTGGGCCTGCCTAGCGTTGGAACAGTGGAAAGGTAGAAAACTGCCTTCTAACATGTCAGTTTCTATCTGGATATGAGCCAGACTATTACTGGTGCTTGTGGGGTCTAATGGTTTTTGAGTAAATCTGAAAAAGGAACTTAAAGTAAACTGATCTCTTTTTTCTGACAGATACATCTGATCTCCACTTCAAAGCAAGCAAGGACCGCTATGGAGGACAACCTCTCTTCTCAGAGAAGTTCCCCTCCCTTTGGTCTGGGGCAAGGAGCACCCATGGAGTGACAAAGGGGAAAGTCTGTTTTGAGGCAAAGGTGGGGCACTTGCTAGATGGATGTGCTGAGTCTGTATGTTGCAAAGTGGCATGTGTGTTCTGTTGGTTAACTGGCAATTTCAACACTGAGATGTTGAGTCTGAGCTAGTCTAATTTAATCAGGAATGTAGTGTATTTAATTTAACGGATTGAAATTTAGAGCAGCTCATGAAAGACTCACTCCTGGTTTATTTTGGGGATGTGTGTGAAATAAGGTCTGGATAAGGTACTGTGGTGATGAGAAAATCCTGCCCAGAGTGTTGAGAGAAGCAATCTGTCACAATTCACTCTTTGGCCTTGGCTCTGTTTAAAAATGCAAATGTAGACCTACTTTTTGTGGCAGTTAGAGCCAAATTTCTGATTAAAATTATTTAATTGTACCCTTTTGCTGGTTTGAATATAGAGAAGGCCTGCAAATTCTTAGGGTTTTTTTTCCTTCTTGTGTTTTATCTTTTGAAATATCAGGATTATCAAGTCTGGGCTCCCCTAGTTTGTTGGAGGGCATCCAGAGGGAAGAGGGGGGCAGGACGGGGAGGGGTTTGGTTGTTTTTGTGAGCCTTCTGTTCTTAATTGGAGGGTTTAATCTTTAGTAAAGATTTCCATTCTTCCAAGTGTTAATTATTCATCCCACTCATACAGGTGTTCTCAAAGCAGAATTGTAATCAATCTAGATAAAACTCCCTTTACCTCAAGAGTAGGCAACCTATGGCACGTGCGCCGAAGGCGGCACGCAAGCTAATTTTCAGTGGCACTCACGCTTCCCGGGTCGCGGCCACCGGTTCGGGGGGCTCTGCATTTTAATTTAATTTTAAATTAAGCTTCTTAAACATTTTTAAATCTTATTTAATTTACATACAACAATAGTTTAGTTATATATTATAGACATAGAGAAAGAGACCTTCTAAAAACATTAAAATGTATTACTGGCACGCAAAGCCTTAAATTAGAGTGAATAAATGAAGACTCGGCACACCACTTCTGAAAGGTTGCCAACCCCTGCTTTACCTCTTTATTGCTCAGCTGTCAGTCTTTTATGATACTAACTCCACTAGCTCTTCATTCACAGCAGCCTCTGTCTAACCTAGTCATAGATATCTAATGTATAAAAGCTTTTCTTAAACACCTTTCAGGCTGCTTTCATCTTGCCTGGGGAAAATGAAAAGAACACAACACTTTTTTATATTTAAATGCTGAGTTTTTGTGGGTATATGTCACAACATAGCTCTCTTTGTGGTGGAATTTCCCATATAAAGCAACTGTTTTATTTTGGGGAAAAAAATTCCCCACTGTTTCACTGATAGCTGCTCTGTCTTGGGTATTGGTGTGCCCATACACTGACAGGAATCAGTTTTGCATAGAATACACTATTCCTTAGGTTTACCCTTATCACTTCAGTCTTCCATTTGAGAGAATTTCTAGTTGGTGGATCTCCTCTCTGATGGGAGTAATCATTAGGATGCTGGTTGAGGCTCAGAATTTGGCAGTCTTGTTACATGGGTTTCAGAACATAAATCTATCCATCCCAATTCTGAGAGAGGCTGCCAAAATCTGTCACTCAAAATTGCAACACAAGTTTCTATGTGGTGCAGGTTCCCAGTGCTGTCTTCCATTCCTGCTACTGTCTCTGATCTTGTGAGATAATGGGTGGATGGAGACTGTAGAGCCTTGTAAAGGGAAGCAAGTGAGTATAGTCCTACCAGTGCAGTCTCTCATCCAAGCAATAGCCCTGCCATGCAAGGAGTGGCTGGGGGAGCATACCTTGGTCAGGTCTCTCACAAGGCTCTGCACCAAAGGAATAGACTGTAGAAATATTGTTTGTTCTAAGCCTTGGGGAATCAACTTCTAAATGGCTGAGGTGATTTGGTGCTGCTGCTATGTAGTGACTGTTAGGGTATCTGACATGAATGCCTGTCTGCTGGAAGCAGATGAGCTCTGTATTTGAATAGGCTACAGAGGAAGTAGGGGAAACACCCCATTACCTGTCGCTTTGGTACAGAGACCTGTGACCTGCGCATGCCTCCAGCTTATGTAAATCCAGGTGTGATTAGCACCTGGAGGAGGATTATAGTCTCGCAGAGGCCTGACTCTAGCTTTGCACACAACATGCTAAATGACTCCTCTTTTATTTCTTTAGGTGACACAGAATCTCCCAGTGAAGGAAGGCAGTACGGAGGTCCCGCTTCTTCGAGTTGGATGGTCTGTGGATTTCTCTCGTTCCCAGCTAGGTAACTGAGCTCATTTTTCTGTTATGTTAGCTATGAGCTGGGGCAGGTTACAGAGCTGTTGAGCTGCTGCTGCAGCCTGGGCTGGAATTTTCTAAGTGCTGCAGTGGGCAGTTTGGCTCAGCAGTGACACAGTTTGGAAAAACACGTGTGTAATAGCTGCTGCTCTTTTCCAGGTGAGGATGAGTTTTCTTATGGCTATGATGGACGAGGGTTGAAGGCTGAAAATGGGCAGTTTGAAGAGTTTGGTCAGCCCTTTGGGGAGAATGATGTGATTAGTTGCTTTGCGGTAAGTGCTATAGATCAGTTGTTCTCAACCAGGAGTCTGGGGCCCCCCTGGGGGGGGCCGCGAGCAGGTTTTGGGAGGCCGCCAAGTAAGACCAGCATTAGACTTGCTGGGGCCCAGGGCAGAAAGCTGACATCCCAGCACTTGGGACTGAAGTCCAGCCCCTGAGCCCTGCCACCCAGGGCTGAAGCCAAAGCCTAAGCAATATAGCTTTGTGGGAGCCCCTGTGGCATGGGGCCTCAGGCAGCTGCCCTGCTTGCTAGTCCCTAACACCAGCCCTGGCTTTTATATACAGAAAACCATTTATTGTGGCACAGTATTGTGGGCCGTGGAGTTTTTATAGCATGTTTGCGGGGGGCTCCAAAGAAAAAGGTTGAGAACCCCTGCTGTAGCTATGGCCTGTGGTTGCCATCTCAGAGGGGCAGGGGGTGACTTCTGTCCTTGCATCCAAAATATATGTGAAATGGCTTTCCTCCTGTTCATGCAGGAGCCTGCTGGGAGATGGATTTGGAGGAAAGACAATGAAGGGAGAAATAGTGGCCACCCCTCAAAACTTGCTGGTCACAGCATTCTTGTATTCTTTGTTGTCACAGAACTTTGAGAGTGAAGAGGTGGAGCTGTCCTTCTCCAAGAATGGGGAGGAACTGGGAGTGGCCTTCCGGATCAGTAAAGAATCTCTTGCTGACAGAGCCCTCCTGCCACACGTGCTGTGCAAAAACTGTGTGGTTGAATTGAACTTCGGTCAGAAGGAGGAGCCCTTCTTCCCAATTCCTGAGGAATATGTGTTCATCCACGCCATCCCGGTTGAGGACCGAGTGCGCACACCTCTTCCGCCCAAAACCACAGAGGAGTGTGAGGTAATGGGGTTTGTTCCAGACAGGCCTAGTTATTGCTTGTAAGGAGTCAGCGTGGCTGTGTTGCATGGCATATTGGTCTTGTTTTTTTTTTTAAAGGAAAACTTGATGTACATATGGAAAGAGCCATTCCCTGCAAGGCATGGTGTTGACTGTTACTGTTTCTACTCAGATATTTAATCATTTCAGCTCTTTCTCCTCTGCTTCCTGCAGGTACTGCTGATGGTTGGGCTGCCAGGGTCTGGGAAGACCCAGTGGGCACAGAAGTACACCCAGGAAAATCAAGAGAAACGGTACAACATCTTGGGAACAGAGACTGTTCTCTACCAAATGAGGGTAAGCCCTTCCCTTGGGTAGAGTGGTATCACTTAGAGCCTTCGCTGGGCTGGCTGGACAATCCTAGAAAGCATAGTGGCTTTATATCCCATTGCCAGTGTTCTGCTATAATTGTGGCATTGCAGAAAATTGCTTAGTGGAGTAGTATGGGGAGGGGACTCCTCTGATAACAGCAGAAAGGGGTGGGTTTTCCCCTCTTTTAAGATCAATCTGTACATGACTCCAGGCTGAAGAAGGCTTCAGCTCCAGAGGGCAGAACTAGTGGCCGAGCTGTGGGAATTGCATTCTGGGTTATCTCCGCTCCAATAGCGTGTGTCTGACACCTTTATACTGGCACCGGTGCTAGAGATGAATAACCACAGGGCTGGTAGAACACTGTGTGTATCTGAAGAATCTCTTATTGATGTCCCTTTTCCTCTTGCCAGACAAAGGGCCTTGAGGATGAAGAGATGGATCCCAAGAGCCGAGACCTGTTAGTTCAGCAAGCTGCCCAGTGCCTTAGCAAGCTGGTCCAGATTGCTCCCAGGGCAAAGAGAAACTACATTCTTGATCAGGTATTATTACTAAATCCCAGTGACTTCCTGACCTGAGCAACTTTAACTTCAGGGCACGCTGAGCATGCTCCTCAGCTCATGTCCCATTCTGATTGGAGGGGATCCAGACTGGGCTGTTAGTGGCAGATGAATTTCTGAAACCCGTTTCTTTTCCCCCCTCAGTGTAATGTGTATAACTCCGGCCAGCGACGGAAGCTGCTTGCCTTCAAGGGTTTCTCTCGCAAGGTGGTTGTGATTGTCCCCAATGAAGAAGACTGGAAGAAGAGGCTGGAGCTGAGGAAGGAGGTTGAGGGGGAGGATGTGCCTGAATCGGTGATGCTGGAAATGAAAGGTAGACAGGCTCAACCAAGCCTGTTGCATTGTGCTGCAGCATCTCTAACAATATTTAAATAATTCAGAGAAACTAGATAGTTCCAGACAGTCCTGGGCAGTGGTAGGAGCCCAGGTGCCCCTTTGGGGTGATGGGGTAGGAAGTCTAATAACCTCCTGAATCTCTTCTCTGCTGGGAAATAGGGTCTTGAGCCACTGAAAGCTGCCTTGATCTTGTGAACTCTCTTGCTGTTTCCATTTTAACGCAGCTAACTTCTCACTTCCGGAGAAGAGTGATTACTTAGATGAGGTGATGTATGAAGAGCTGGTGAAGGAGGAGGCCCAGCCACTGGTCACCAAATACAAGGAGGAGGCCAGAAAACTGCTCCCTCCATCTGAGAAACGGGCAAACCGTCGCAATAATCGCAACAAGCGCAACCGTCAAAACCGCAACCGTGGCCAGGGATATGGTGAGGCTCTGTAGGGGCTGGGCAGCACTGCCTCTCTGGTCTCTTTTGTATCTAAAGGCTCCTTTTGCCGTATTCTCTTGATGTCAAGGCAAACTGTAAGGATTCTGCTCCCTAGGTTTTGAAGAAGGGACTTGGGTCACTCAGTGCAGGCCTCAGCAAGGGGACAGAACTTTCTCACCACTCTAGCTTCTAGTTCTTTTCTCAAGCACCTCCCTTGCCCAGTTGCCCTCATGGTTTAACTTCCACTTCCTTATTCAGAGCCTAAATTGTTCTTGTGTTTTGTGCTAACTGATGACTATGAGGGCTGAGATTTTCAAAAGCATTTGCCTTTCAGTGAAACTTGGGTTCCCTCCATGTCCTTAATTCTTACCGTCATGGCAGAAGTAACCATCTTTAAATCTGTATTATAGAGTGCTCTGTTCCCATAAGCTTTTGTAACCTTCACTGGTGAGAAAAATTTTCCTTAATTTGCATGTGTCCTTTCTACCCCAAGACTTTGTTACTAGTCTTAAATGTGCATTATTCTGCTGCAGCATCACAATGATGTAAGCTCTTGCTTGTCTCAGCTCTCCAGATACAGCTTCCCCCTGCTGCCTTATTTATCTGAATTGAGTTTCTTCCCATTGCCCCATCTCTCTCACCTTTCCAGAACACCCTGCAGTTTCTTTCTCCCTCTGCTTTCCACTGCCAACAATTCTAACTTGTTCAGTATCCCTGACAAACAACACCCAGTGTATGTTTTATTTCCTGTAGGTTGTCAATATCTGTATGAATTAGTCCTAGTCATTCTGTAGAGTGCAGCAGAGCATTACTGGACATCTCTCTCTAGTGGGATGTTCTTCCATTAATGTTTATCCTCTGTTCATGGTTGCCTGTCTCATGCTATGCTTTTCCTATCCAAACAGCATTCTTTCACTTTGCTTGGGAGCTACTGAGATTGGGATAAGTGGGGCTGCCGCTGGATTTTTCTCTGTCCTGTAACTTTATTGGAGGGTGTAAAATCTGGTGTAGTCAGTTATACAGGAATCTTTGCTAGTTTCTCCTGACAGAATTTTTGTTTCTTCTTAATCTGTGGTTTCATTTCTCTCCTTCTGGCTCTAGCTGTTTTAACAGAAAAGTTAAACCTAGTCTAGCCTCCTCCCTATAGAATCCTGGTTTCTTCTGTACTGAATGTTTGCTGCTCTCACTCCCCAAATGGGAAACATGCAACCTGTAGTAAGTTACTGTGCTGACCTGTGATTAGAAAGTCTCTGACACCTTGTTTGTTGCCTTCTGCCATCATGGGATTGCAAGTCATGGGGCAGCTCAAGAACAGCTTGACTCTTGCTGATGTGTACGAGGTACTGCATCTGTAGCTTTGTCTGAGACCTTGCTTGTTTCCCTTCTAGTTGGTGGACAGCGCCGAGGTTATGACAATCGATCTTACGGACAGCAGCAGTACTGGGGGCAGCCTGGAAACAGAGGAGTGAGTGCAATAGTTCTGACTACTTCGTACCAAATACAGGCAGGGGGTATGGCGGCTGTTGTTGATTTTTCCTCTACAGGGAAAGAGGGAGTTTTGGGGGTGATTCTTGCTCCATTTTCTTCCCAAGAGGAGGAGGAGATGATAATATCTAGTTCTCATGTGGTGATTCTTATCCATAGACCTCAGAGTACTTTACAAAGGAGGCCAGAAACACAGAGGGGGAAGTGACTTGCCTAAGGACTCCGAGCAGGCCAGTTGTAGAGCCAGGAATGGAACCCAGATGTTCTGAATCTCAGTCCAGTGTTTTAGCCTCTAGGCCACACGTCCTCCCATGAGGAGACTTTAAAAAATGTAACTTCTGTACTGATGGAGTCCTTCCTGGTAGCCTTTGGGATTCTTTGCACCATGCCTCACCTTTAAGCCACATCTTATGCTCAGGGTATTGGCAGCTGTCACATGCTGTATCTTGGTGGCTGCCTGAACCTAGGTGTTCTAGTCCTGGCTGCCACTGATTTGCTGTTTTCCCATCTCTAAAACAGGGTCATATACTCACCTCTGTATAAAATGCTTTGAGAGGTTTGGGTAGAAGAAACTATAGAACTCAGTTATAGGAGGCTATGGGGTGTTGCCATAGGATGGGGTTCTGCTTCCCACAGGACCATATCTTCCTACAGAGCACATTGTTTGGTGTGCTTAGGTAACCACCTCTGTTTTCACAGGGTTACCGTAACTTCTATGACCGGTACAGAGGGGACTATGATCGATTCTACGGACGCGAGTATGACTACAACAGATACCGAGATTACTACAGGCAGTACAACCGGGAGGTGAGTGGCCTCACACCATGGGGCAGTAATAATTCTAGGAGGGGCTTCTCAGCCTTTAGAGTAGATGTCTTGTGAACACCTCACTCCCATTTCCTGTTGCCATGGTCCACCTATAGAAGTATCTTCCCAGCATCCCTGTAGCAACTATAGCAACTTTCCATGTGGAAGAGTGGTATTAAGAAAGCGTTTGGTTGTTTTTACCTGTCCTATTGAACACAGTTCCCGTTAGTGCTTCTCTTATGTATTGGCAACAAGGCTTGACAGCTCCTTCTTGTTCCAGTCACTTTTAGAGGTCTCTGAGTTTTCATTGCAATGAAGAGCCTGGTTACCTGTAGGAGCAGAGTGGAAGCAAGCAGGTTAAGCCAGAGTAGCATGCTCACAGTGAGAGCTGCTGTCTTAGGACATTTATGGAGGAGGACAGGGGGCTGGGTAGAAGCTATAACTGTATGGTTATAGGGGGAACATGGCCTTTCCAGCACAGTGCCCCTGGATACAGACTGCTTCTGTTTTCCTTCCAGTGGCAGAACTACTACCAAGACAGAGACCGATACTACAGGAACTACTACGGATACCAAGGATATCGGTGAAATCCCAGCCGTCTTCACCCTTCAGCCAAGAAGCTGAATCTGCGGAGGTGTCTGCCACTTCCCAAAACACAACCAATGGAAACAGGGCTGTTGGGGGGAGAGCGGCGGCGGGGGGAGGGGTGGGAGGAGGAAAAAAAACTGTAAATTTTTTTTTTAAAAGTTTGTTGAAAAGAATATTGTCTTATTCTATAAAACATTTCAAACCTAGTTAGATATTTGTAATCAAAATGTTTGCGCAGAGAGTGCAGCACTTAGCGCTGCCTGGCCTGTACCGTGTGATTGGGCAGGAAAACCACATACCCTTTAACAACTTTCTAGAGCAGCTGGACTGGCAGCCGGGCAGGGAGGTGCAGGGGTTTGCAAGATGCGCTCAGTGATGAGAACTGAACATGTAAGAACCTGGAGGTACAGATGAGTGAGAATAGAGGGGCCAGCATCCCTTGGGGGCAGAGGGGAGGGTTGGGAGGGTAGGCAATATTAATTATTGACTGATCATTCACTTGCAAAACTAATTTCCTTCCAGATTATCATTTGCTGATCTAGCTTTGGGGTGATGTGTGGGCTCTGCCCACAGTGATTCTGGAGTCTAGTGCTCTTCAATGACTGGTGGAGAAGGGATCGTTTCCACCTTGGAAAATCTGGCAGAGTTCCACGTTCCTGCTGTTGTCTCGTCTGGCAGTGCTGTGCTGGCTGGATGTAACGTATCCCTGGCCAAAGGCTGTGCTTTTTAGCCAAGCAGTTTGCTTCACCCCCCTGGCTATTAAATTTCCCTGAAAACTTGTAAGTGGAATCATGAGCTGTTTTTTGGCAGAAGGAAGCACAGGAATTTGGTATGCCAGTCCCTAAATTCTCGGTCTTCCCTGGCCAAAGCAGACTGTCTTGGTGAGACTCTGTTCTCTCCCTCCTCCCCCCCCTCCCCCCCCCCCCCCCAGGCTAGCAGGCTTGGCCAGGTGCTGAATCATCTCTGTATAGTGTCTGTCCTCTTTAGTGGAAGAGAAGGAACATTTCTCAGGGTTTCTGCTGGATCTTTTCTTCATTAGAGCGTAATGTGTGTGTATATAGGCAACCCATGCAGTGTGTAACCTTCACCTGTGAGGAGATAGTGCTGAGAATAGCAACAATTTTATACCGTAAGAAGAGGGCACAGTTGGTAAAGTGCTCCTGTGGTTTTGATAAACTGGTAGAGCGTGTATATAGGAAACTAGGGAAGGCGATTGAGTGCAGTAGTGAACCAGCCTGAAGTGGGTGAGTGTGTGTGTGTGGGTGGGTGTGTGTGTCCTGCCCTCCCCATGGCCTCAAAACAATAAGGTTTTGACTTTGATACACTCTTTAGCTGTGAAGTCTAGTCCCACAAGAGGGGAGGGGGATTCCTGAGGACACTGTGTGAAGGAGGATCCCTTCAGTGCTTAGGGCATGCTTCAGTATAAAATTTGGGTTGTCCTCAGTCTTCAGAATTTCTGTAAGATTGGGTGGGAGGAGGGGGCATAATTTCAGAAATTACTCCTTTCCCAGGCAAATAGTTATGTTTTGGGGGGAGGAAGGGGGCAGCTATTTCTGTAGGGTGTAGGGAGTACATTCATGGCAGAAGTGGATGTGGCTGGCTTGTATCTTGGGGGAGGGGGGGGTTATTTTCCCATTATGAAATTTTAGCATTGATCTTTAATTTTGTTTCATTCTCATCAGTTTGTCTCCTGCCCTGCGATTCTTCCCCCATCCTTCTTTCCCAGTGAGGACAGGATACCCTCTTAGGAAGTGAATTGTAAATACTCTTGGTTCTGGTCCTATAGCCTTGGATTTGGCTAGGGAGCTAATTATGTCCAGTCCCCCTGTTCCTTTCCCTTCCCCTCTTGAAGATATCTTCTGCTCTCTGTGATTTGCTGTTTGAAATACAAACATTTTAATTTGTTTTAAAAATTGAATTTTTTTATTCTCTACCTACCATTGCAAGCTGCCCTGTCTCCAATGCCCATTGTCACATCCCAGCCCTTACTAAACCCCTCCATCCAGACCAGGACATGGTGAGACATGGCTCTGCCAGCACCAGAGAGCACAGGTAACAGGTCGCTGGGATCTCCCAGCCCTGTGCCACTTCCCAATGCAAGAACTAGTGAGAAGCAGAGTTCTACTGTCTCCAACTGCGGTGCCGCATGTGTGTATCTGAACGTGTGACTGTGTGACGACCGTTTTTATAACAAAGCAACTGGTATTTTAAATGATGCTTCAGGCCACTAGAAAATTCTCTTGGGACAGGGGTAAAGGGGAGAAAGCAGGAGCCTGCAGTAGCTGTGTGCTGGCAAGGGTGTTCGATGCTTTGGTATTTTTAAAAAGTTCCTTCTTGGGGTGTGCTTTCCAATTGGTGGGGCACAGGCAGCCTCCAGTGTGCAGATCCTCCACAGCTTCATTGAGGTTGGAGGACATGGAGTAACTGGCACTGGAGCCAGGAAAGCTTAAATCACTTCAGGAGGCGCTGTCATCGTTAACAGAATAACTTTTGAAGCTATAGTCCTTTTTAAATAAAACCTGTTTTTCTGGGGATGACTAGAACTGCCACATCCTTGTCCGTAAGACCAAGAGATCTTAGCGACTTCAGTAGATGTCTTTTTCTGCACATTTTTGTTAAAAAAAAGAGAAAAAAAAGAAAAATTAAATGGTAAACAAGGAAATGCAGCCTGTTTTAGATCTGTTAGTGTTTCATGATTGTACGTCTTAGTTGCTGTAGATGGAAAGCTTGAGAGAACATGAAGGCTGTAAATGTTTTTACAAACTGTAAAACGTTTTGAAGTGGCCAGTAAAAGGGTTTTACCATTGAACATGTAACTGTGTGGTTGTTTACATCTGTAACTTTCCTTCAGATTCTGGCAAATGTAGGCAATAGCTTCCATTTTTAGAATAAATAACCATTGGCTTGACTTAACATCCTTATGTTGCTGCACTGACTTCGTAGGTGTCTCTATACTTTGGCTCTTCCCCTCTCCAATAAAAAGAAAACTCAAAAGACCAGACTAATTTTGCTCTTTTCATAAGGGTCCTTTATTCAGATCCCCTGCACTTACTCTGCCTGCTCCATGCTGTATAATGGAAGTCTTAGTGCCCATGCAGATCGTGGTGGGCCCTAGCATGGAGCAGCCTAGCACTTGGCAATGAGGCCCAGTGTCAGCACACTGTTAATAGGGACCCCAGTGCTTTCCCTCCAGCTGTGCAAGGGAAATACCCTTTCTCCCCCAGAGCAGGCCCTATGAGAGTGGCTGCTGCGGTTTGGTCCTCTTACTTTCAAGGAATAGCCCTGGGGACTGTGTGCTGAGGGGTGGGGGTGGGGGGTAATCTGAGCCTAACAAGGCAGAGGGCTTGTGCTCCATGTGGGGAAGGGTCTCCTAGAACCTAAATGCCCCTTTGCGCCTGTCTGATCAGCCCTATTGGCAGCGTACCTCTCTGCTTCTCTTCCCTCCACACCTGTCACCGCTGCAGCGTGCACGCGCCCTAATGTGCTCTTTTGGCGCGGGGTAGTGGCCCAGGCGGAGGCTGGGCCGGGAAATAGAGGGTCGGTACCTCCTTCGCTCCAGTGGTTTTGGGGGCTGGCCTGGCCCCAGGGCCGGAGCGACCTGGGCTGCTCCTTAAGAGGCTGGGCTGCTCTCCGCAACCCCACGTGGGCGTTTCCAGATACGTGAGGCGACGCTGCCCGCGCTCCCTGTCTGGACATGGAGGCGGCGGCGGCTCCGCTCCCGGGTGGCGCTCGGCGCAGCCAGAGCTCTGGGCTGCTGCTTCCCGGGCCGGGACGGACGCGGAGTGATGCCCAGGTGCTGGACGATGCGCTCGGCCGGTTGAGCGGAGCCACTGCGGCCATCACGGCCAACGTGCGGCGGATCAATGGGGCGCTGGAGAGGTAATGAGCCGGGGGACGCCGCCTGGGACGGACCCCTCTTCCCCGGGGCGCTGGAGAGAGGGCAACCCCTGCCCCGCCTGGGATCCTCGGGGGGGGGGGGGGGCTGGAGATGGAGCAACCGGTATCCCCCCGCGGGTCCCACTTCCCGTCTTGGAATCCTTCCCTTGGAGACCCGTGTGAGGACTGCTCGTAGTGTCGGAGAGGAGACGCCTCTGAAGTGGGCAATACCCCCACCCCAAATTGTCCCAGCCTCAGACCCGTTAATTCCCCGAATCCCTGTATCTGAGGCAGCTTCCCCTGGGCTGGGTAGAGTTTATATTGTTATTAATTCTTGGGAGGGGTGGCCATAGGGTGCTGGATACTGCATAGGGTAGTACAGGCGTGGGTGGTTGCTAAGGAGAGGGTGTGGGGATGGACAAGGAGAGATGATGGGTGCAGGGTTGGTGGGTGAGTGAGGGCTATGGAGATGCAGGGGTGGCAGATTTGGGGATGGGCCTGTGGGTAAAGGAAGGATACAAGACATGGAGAGCAAGGGCAGTAGTTGCGGACGACAGGGTCAGGCAGTGGCAGTGGGATGGGCACAGGCAGCATCTATCTTCCCCATCTCAGCATTGCTCCTTTGCCAGGTGCATTATCCATCTAGCCTTAGTGACCCCCTGTGCTGGGCAGGGAGGACTTCTGGGTGTGGGGATGTGGGGGTCAGGGGCCACATCAGTAATGGAAGCTCTTCTCCCCTTTGCCCAGGATTCTGGAGGATAAAGCGACTGTGGAGGAGCTGAACCAAATGCTGGTGTGTCAGGGGAGGGGGACCTGGGCTAACAGTTTCTGTGCAGTACCAGATGAGTGCTAACACCCCCAACAGCTCCAGGGAATGGGTGAGAGCAGGAGTGGGTGCCCCATGCTGGGGCTCCCTCTCTCAGGGCACTCCCAGGTACCACACCGCAATGAGATCCCAGGCACCCTGTTGCATTGGCAGAGCGTCCATTCCTGGTGGGGTTGCAGTCTGTGTGGTGCATGGTTCCATGAGGGTGGGTCAGGGAGCCATGTCCCATCTGCTACAGACACAGGCTGGGGTGGGATGATGATGGGATGGGCGGGCGGGGGTGGTGGTGAAGAGACTTCTGGAAGGAGCCCCACCAGGTGCTTGGCTCTGTCCTTCACTTACCCTCAGCCCTCTCTTCCAGAAGAGCTTTGAGTCAAAGTAGCTATGGGATCGCCCCAGAGAGAACCGCAACCACAGCCTTCTGCTTCCAAGAGACGTGCTGGGGCCCCATATCAGAGAGTGGGACCCAAGCTGCTCAAGAACATCCTGGCTTGTTGCCAGCTGGAAACGCTGCCTTCATGAGGACATTAGGAACACCTTTGGGTACTGGGTGGCAGTTTTGCCCCATGACACTTGGAGATTTTCCAGTCACTCTTTGTTCTCACAGATAATAAACAGACATGATCCCTGACATCCAGCTTGTCTTTGAATGTGAGACTCCAGGAAGATTGGCAGTGGCCCTGGAGGTTTTTCGCCTTCCTCCGAAGCATGGGGCAGGGGTCGCTTGCTAAAGGAGTGGGTGGATCGGCTTATGTGGCCTGCATCTTGCAGGAGGTCAGACTAGATGATCATAATGGTCCCTTCTGATCTTGAATTCTATGATTCTATGACTCCCACCGCACCATCTGCCTCCCCTGCGTGCTGCCATGTTGGCTGTGGGATGGTCAAAACACCGGTGCCATCACATTGGTCCAGAGCAGTGTGAGCACCCTCATCTTATTTCCTTTTGTGGTATTGGGAGCAAGGAAATAATGCCTCTCCCATCACCACTAATACCCTTTTCCCTTGGGGTGGAGGGGTCATCTTCCTGGTTACTAAAACCAAAGCCACTGGGTGTGCAAGGGCCCTGCCATGAGCTCATGGGATCAGAAGGGGAATGGAGGCCTTCTTGGAGAGTGGATTCCAAAGGTGGGTGAGTGTTGGTGCTGGAGTCACTGGTATTTTGACTGGTTGGTGTGTTACATGTCCCCAACCTCCATAGCCTGTGAGTCTGTTACAGGCCCAGCTGCGGAGCCTGCCTCTTTAGCTCAAGCAGTATCAGTTTATGCTTTAAAATGTGGAGGCCTTGATTCAGTCCCTGCTGGGTCAGCCTCATGTATGCCCATGTGGTCAGATACCAGTGGCTTGGGGAGGAGGTTCAGAGAGAGGGTCATGTGGGACTGGGATTGTGTAACATGTGGCCGAGACTATGCATGGTTCTGTCTAGTTAGACCCTGAGCTATGGCAGACAGAGGGTTAGTCTGAGGCCTGCAGTGCCCCCAGTCCTTCCACTGGAGCCTCTGGGTGCTGCCACAACACTGCCATGGGGTTGAAGCTTCCCTGGGTACAGCCATTTTAGTCTGTGGAAGAGAAGTTGGCTGAAGACCACCATATTATTCGCTGCCAGGCATTGATGCAGGATGCTGCCATCTTAGTTTCTGGGACAGAACATGTTCTGAATGCTGCGATCTTGGTTGCCGGAACGGAAGGTGCCCGAGCGGCCGCCATTTTAGATCGTGTAATAGAAGCTACCTAATACGTCGCCACCTTGGATTCTGGATTGGAAGCTACCCAAGGAGCCGCCATCTTGAGTCCTGGAATGGAGGATGCTTGAAGTGCAGCTTGCAGGGTAGGAATACGTGCGCGCGCCCATCCTCCGTGCTCCGTCATGTTGCTTCTCGCAATTGATACATCCCTGGGCGCCGCCATGTTGGCTCCGGGCGCTGAAGCCGGCGTGGGCGCCGCCACGTTTCCCTGTGTCTGGCAGGCTAGAGGTTGCACATGGCTGGGGCAGAAGACGCGGGGTCGGGCTGGGGCCAGCACAACGGGGATGGAGCGGGGGGGAAAGCGGCGGAGCTGAACCGGGTGACCGTGGTGCTGGGGGCACAGTGGGGAGACGAGGGGAAGGGGAAGGTGGTGGATCTGCTGGCCATGGACGCCGACCTGGTGTGCAGGTGCCAGGTGAGAGCAGGGGGTGCTCTGCGGTACCGGGTGAACGCAGGGGGAGGGTCTCACCACCAGGGCGGGATAAGGGTGGGGGTAGCTCCTGAGACCCCAACGCGCCGTTCTCCTGACCGGCCTGTCCCCACAGGGGGTAACAACGCGGCCCACACCGGGTGGTGGGGCTGGTCGAGTACAACTTCCACCTGCTGCCCAGCGGGGTCTTGAACCGCCATGCCACCTCCTTCCTCGGTGAGTGACTCCCCCCCCGTGCACCCTAATATCCTCCTGCATCCCCGCCCCGACACCCCACCTCCTTCCTCGGTGAGTGATCCCCGTACATCCCAATGCAGCCCTGCCCCCCAGCACTCCCCCCATGTACTCCAGTATCTTCTTGCCTCCCCACCCCCAGTGCTCAGCTACCTCATGAGCCACCATGCCACCACCTTCATCAGTGAGAGCCCGTCCTCTATCCCATATACCTCAGTATCCCCACCCCAGTATTCCCCACCCGGCACCCAACAGGGGCCCAAACTGCCATGCCGCCTCCCTCATCCATGGAAGATCTCCCTGCACCTCCATCTACTTTCTACGTCCCCATCTTCTCCATTGTCCTGTGCGGGCCTGAATTGCCATGCCACCTCCTCATCGCTGAGTGACATCCCCCACCTGCATATACCCCATCTCCCAGTACCCCTCTGCATCCCTGTCCTGACCTCCAACACCCCTCCACCCCCAGTAATTGGCAGAGTCTTGACCTGCAATACCACCTCCGCACTCCACATCTCTGCTAGGCTCTTTGCCCCTCACTCAGCCCCTTGCATTCCAGCCTGTGACCCTGCTGCTGGGTGTCTTTCCAGGAAATGGAGTGGTCATCCATCTGCCGGGACTCTTTGAAGAAGCTGAGAAGAACCTTAAGAAAGGGCCTGGTGAGTGACCGACCCCAGCTACCCTGCTGCTCCCTCCCTCAGAGAAGTTCTCCCTCAGAGAGAGGGTCTAGTGGTTTGGGGGGGGGAGGGGAGGGGCAGTACTCTTGGGTTTGCTGCCCAACTTTGGGAGGGCATTGGGGTCTAGTGAGTTAGAGCAGGGGTGGGAGTCAGGACTCCTGGGTTATATTCTTTCCCCCAGTTACATAAAGGCACAGTAAATAAATCCCAGTTACCACTCTTTATAGCAGGGCTGTCACCGGCCCCATGCATGAGGATGGGAGGCTCAGGCCTGGCATGTAGGGTAGGCTAGGCTGGGGGGTCCCACGTGGTAGGCCTAGGGGTGATCCTGGCTGACCTTCCCACAGTGATGTGTTTTCCTTCCCCGCAGGTCTGGAGGGCTGGGAGTCCCGCACGGTGATCTCAGATAGAGCTCACATTGGTAAGTCTGGAGCAGCCAGCAGGGGGCACTGTCTGCATCGTCTGGGACCTCTTCTCCGACCCTTGGAATGTCTCCTATCAAGACCCAGGGGCACTGGGCTCATTGGGAGGGGATGACCAGGCAGCTGAGCAGCAAAAGGGGTGGGGGAGGGACTTGAGCGGGCTGTGTCAGCAGATGGGGAGGTGGCTGGTGGGGGCAGTGGTAGCAGAGAGTAGGAGTGTCCCTCCCATCTCACATCATCTCCCATTTTCTCTTGCCACAGTGTTCGATTTCCACCAGGCTGTGGATGGGATCCAGGAGCAGCAGCAGCAGCAGGATGGCAAGAAGTGAGGGGCTTAACAGCTGGGTCCCCATTTGGGAGGGGCAGGAGGGATGGAGCTGGGCCTAGGCCTGGGCCAGGGGAGGATTATGGCTGGGTCCCCTGGAGCGGGGCATTTTCTTAGGGGTTCCCCTTGGTCACCAATGGCTGGGGTTGGGGGGAGGTGAGGGGAGGCTGTTTCTGTGGAATTCCCATCCTCTGGTGTCAGGGCAGCTCCTCTCCCTGCAGCCTGGGCCAGTGTGGGGAGCATACAGTATGGCTACAGCCTGGTGGGTAGGAGGAGCTCCCACCACTGCCCAGCTTTGACTCTGCTTCCCTGGCAGCCTGGGCACCACCAAGAAGGGCATCGGCCCCGTCTATGCCTGCAAGGCTTCCCGCACTGGCCTGCGCATCTGTGACCTGCTGGCCGACTTCCACGAGTTCTCCAAGAAGTGAGTTGAGGGGGAGGGAAAGGAGGGAGGAATCCTTTCACAAAGATGCCCAGGGGCCCCCAGGGATCCATTCATGCCTCCCAGCCCTGAGGCCTTCTCAGGATGCCCTGCCCTGGGAATCTGTTCACACATCACACCCCACGTGACAGTGCAGAGCTTGGTCATCTGTGACCCTGGGCAGTGCAGTGGTGTTTAGGGGTGCCCTTGTGGGTTCACTGGTCCCCATCTCTATCTCTCAGGTTCAGGGTGCTAGCCCAGCAGTACAAGGCCATGTACCCGGCTCTCACCATCAACACAGAGGCCGAGCTGCAACAGCTGAAGGTTGGTGAGGGCCCCAGTGATGCCCCCCCAGCTGTGAACCACCCTCCCCTCTGCCTCAGGAATAACCCTTCCCCCCAGGAGTCTCCCACCTGGCTGACAACCAACCTGCCCCCCAGAAACACCTCCTTCCCCTCTGGGGATCCCTACCTCTCTGAGAACCACCTGCAATTTCTCCTTGCCTCCAGGGTCCCCCACCTGGGTATGAACCACCTCCCAGGAACTGCCTTTCCTTCCCCTGGAAATACACCCTGATACCCCAGCTGGCTGAGAACACCCAGTGTCCCTGAGTAGCTCCAGAGACTGAGTGGTAGCACCTCCCCCATCTGATCCCAGCATCTCTCCCCAGGTCTATGCTGAAAGGATCCGGCCCCTGGTGAAGGATGGTGTCTATTTCATGCACCAGGCCCTGCACGGGCCCCCCAAGAAGATCCTGGTGGAAGGAGCCAATGCTGCACTGCTAGGTATCCAACTTCAGTAAGTGCGGCGCTCTGTCCTCGTGCCCCGTATATGGCAGGTGAGGCCCCCCACCTCCGTGCAGTCTCTAGGGAACGCCAGGCCCTGGGCTTAGCTTTTCCCAGGGCAGCTACAAGGCTTCAAGACTTGGGTTAGCCGTGAAATCAGGACTTAAATCTGAGCCAGTATTGGCAGAAGCAACTGCCCCACTTTCTCCATGGCCTCCTGGAGCCCGTGTTTGTCTAATTCTGTGTGTGCTCTGCCTGGGGCTGCCAAGATCGCCCTCTCTCCTCACCACTCCTGCTCCTTTGTCCCTAACTCCAGCCCTGAGGTGTTTGCTGTCGTGCTTTGCTTGGGGTTTCCATTGTCTCTGCAGGGCCCTCCCTTCATCTGGGCTGACTGCGCTCAGCTCTGGATAAGTTATCTGGGCTGGAACCAATATGGTTGTGTGGCACCCAGCCATCCCTTCTCAACCTCCTCAGAGGAGAAATTAACCCTCACCCCCAGCAGGGAGCAACACAAAGTGAGTAGGGAAACTGAGTCACACACGTTATTAATAAAAATAGCACCAAAATTCCCACGTTTTGCACCCCTCCCTGCAACACTGGGCTCTGCACAGCAAAAGCAGTGGGAGCCAAAGAGAACATGTTCTGATCACTGTAGTGCAGGCTGGGAAGAGAGTCCTCATCACAACTGGAGTCTGGGGCTGGGATAGTGGTGGGCAGGCTGGGGATGGGGGAACCTGAGTCCCATATGTGAAGGCCCCATTTGCTGCCACCCCCTGCTTAGCTCACTCTGGCCTCTCATCTCTCCCCAGGGACATACCCATTCGTGACATCCTCGAACTGCACAGTGGGGGGCGTCTGCACAGGCCTGGGCATCCCACCTTGCCACATCGGGAAGGTGTACGGGGTGGTGAAGGCCTATGCCACCCAGGTGGGTGTTGGAACCTTCCCCACCGAGCAGGACAATGTGAGTGTGGGGAGTGGATCTGAATGGCTAGTTGTGGAGTTGGGGGACATGTCCCCTGATGCTTATGGGCAGTTGCAGAGAGAGGGAAGTGGGATTCATAGGGTTTTTCCCCTCAAGGGATAGGGAGGACCCTGGGCCCCCCGCCCCAGGGAGCAGGGAAGATTCTGGCCCTCTGGGAGCCCTGGGGTCCCAGGAGTAACGGCCTGTCCCTTCCCCTCTGGCTCCACAGGAGATTGGGGAACTGCTGCAGTCACGGGGCCAAGAATTTGGCGTCACCACAGGCCGCAAACGCCGCTGCGGGTGGCTAGACCTGATGCTGGTGAGATACGCCCATATGATCAATGGATTCAGCGCATAAGGGCTACATCCACTGCCCCCACCTCAAAGCCACCCTGCCATCTCCTCCCCCATTACCCACAGCCTCCCTAACCCCCTCCCTCCAATCCTTGCCCCCCATTGCCCCTCCTTTCCTACAGTCTCTCTAACCTTTCTCACCTCATGCACTCCCCTACTGTCAGTCACTGCCTCTCACACACTCTGGTTTCCCCCCCCACCCCTTCCCCCAGTATAACCTACCCCCTGCTCTCCCTGCAGCCTGGCGCTCACCAAGCTGGATATCCTGGACACCTTCTCGGAGATTAAGGTGGACGTGGAATACCGATTGGAGGGGAAACCCATCGCCTACTTCCCAGGTGAGCCAGTGGCGGGGTTACCCTGTGAAGGGGAGGTATTGCCCTTTCTTCTGCCTTTCCCACAATGAGAGGGCAGTGGCCTCTGGGCCTCAGGCCTTGTATCCCCTGAGCTTGGGGGTGGGCGAGGCTACTGTGGGGGGGAGTAGTGCAGGGCTCCAGGGGAGAGATTGAGCCATCCCTGGGTGGGGACAGGCATCCCTCCAGGGAGTGCAGGGGGCAGAGCTGTCCGAGGGGGAGATGCAGGCAGGACTGCTGGGCTGAACCACCCTGGGGTTGGGGGGGATAGGGGCTCCCTTTGGCCCTGCAGCAGCCAGTAAGCCTCTCTGCTCCCCACGGCAAACCAGGAGCTGCCAAACAAGGTGTCGGTGGGCTACGAGACGCTGGCAGTGCAGCACAGAGCAGGCCCGCAGTTTTGCCGACTTGCCTCCGCAAGCCCAGAGCTATGTCCACTTCATCAAGCGCTACCTCGGGGTGCCAGGTATGTCCACAGTCCTACTGGCCTGGCTCACAGCCCAAGCATCAGGGCCTGGGGATGGGACATGCTGGGCGCCCCCTTTGGGGTGTTGCGTGGTTCCCTGGATTGGGGATGCCATGGGGCATGGGATCTGCCTCTCTCCTCCTACGGTGAAGTGGGTCTGTCGGGAAGTTCCACAAGTCTTTCTTCAAGGTTTCTGGAGCCTCCCCCTCCACCCAGGCTGTCACTTGGTGTTCTGTTTGTGGGGTGGAGGAGATTGGCCTTGCATGTGTGTGGGGGGGGGGAGAGGAGGGGGAATCTGCTCTATGTGGGGGAGGGATCTGCCCCACGGGGCTGAGAGTTCCTAGTTCTCACCCCCCCTTTCTCTTCTCACAGTGAAGTGGGTCGGTGTCGGGAAGTTCCGCGAATCCATCAAGATTTTCTGAGCCTCCCTGGATGTCCTTCAGTTGCAGGGGCTCTGCCCCAGGACAACCCCTGACACACAGACCCTCAGCAAAGGATCACAGGGACCACGTGCCTCTCATTCTGCCCTGCACCTCCCCGCGCTTTGGAGGGCTCCACCGCTCCTGGGAGAGAGTGAATTGTAATTTCACTCTGCCCCCCAGTGCTGCCCATGCTGGGGAGCCCCGGCCTGTGGTTTACATGCCACACTCTGCTCCCCCATGCTGGAGGCTGGACTATGCGGCTCCCCTCCCCCTCCCTCCAGGACTGTGCCAGGCGGGCTGTGCTCGCTCCGCATGGGGGGCCACAACCCAAACCCAGCTCCTGCTCCACCTGTCACTCCTGCCCCCCATGGGGGCAAAGATCACCTGCCCTTCCCCACTGGGCACCCCTGTCTCCTCTCCCCCATGCCTGGATCTCCCTGTTCTGCCCCCTGCTGTGGGCAGTCTCACAGCTGCTTTTTCACTGTATAGAAATAGCTATAAAGAGCCATGATTTCTTTTCACTATGAGCCCAGTGATGTGTCAGTGGGGGGTGCGATAGGACTGGGGTGGGTGCTGTTTGGCCCTGTCAGGTGAGGGGGGCCATGTGTGCCCTAGCACTGGGACAGGGACTGGCGGGGAGGGAAGGGGTGCCAGGTGCTGTTTTTTGGGGGAGGGGGTGGATTATTGTGTGTGTAGGAAGCCACTGAGCTTTCCCAAGGGCTGGGAATTGGGCAGGGGAGATGGGGGTGTCTGGGCTGCTCCCTTCCCTCCTGGGGTCCCTGAGCCAGTCTCCACTGGGTTGGTGACTGGTTCTGGGGACTATATCCTGGGCATTGCTCCCACCACCGGGCCCCATTGCTGGAGGTTGCCCACTCTCCATACAGACTGGGCGGGGCCTCAGCTGTCACAAAGCCCCTGGCACTGCCTCTGGCCCCCACTCACTGCTCAAGCTAGGCCCCTAGTCCCAAAAGTGCCCCCTGCCCACCCCACAAACAAGCCCTAGCCCGTGTTCCTATCCACCCCCAGCCAGCCTCTTCTGATGGCACTGCCCATGCCCACCCCATCCCCCCAACCCAGGCCCCCTAGTGCCAGCATCACCTCCAGCACTGCTTCTGGTGCCGCAATAACACTTGTGCCACCCCAGGCTCTGTGCCTCCTGTTACTTTATTCTCAAGGTCTCAGTTTACATTGTGTGGGGCGGCTGAGCCCTGCAATCTGGGCGCTGCCCCTCCAGCCCTGGGGGAAGGAGATGGGCCTCTTTCCCCCTTTGGCACCCAGGAGCAGCAGGCTGGGAGCTAACACCCTCCCCCCTAATGGAATTGGGGTGATTCGGGGTCAGTGTGATGCTGCTGGGGATGGGCCTGCAGCTTCAGCTGCCTCAGACCTGGAGAGGGGAGCAGGTCTTGGTGTGACTCCTGCCAGGATGAGGTGTGAAACCCCCTCCTGCTTTAATGTGTGTGTGGTAGGGGTGGGGCAGGTTCCCCCTGAAGGGGAGGGGCTTTGGGGGCTTGTGCTCTGGGCAGGTGCCCTGTCTGTGGAAGTTTGTGTGGGTTGGGGGAGTGTTCCCAGCCAAACACCCAGCTCCAAAGTTGGTCCTAGGAGGGCCTGAGAGTTTGGCGGTGGGTCAGGCCCTACCTGGGAAGTCGTGCCCAATCACCCAGGCAGGGTCAGGGGAGAGGCTAAGAGGGGATTACACGGTGGCTGTAGCTGAGGGGTGGGGCAGGCAGGGCTCAGAGCAGGGCACAGAAGAACTTCTTCTCACGGAACGGGTTCTCGGAGGTGGGCACCGGGGTGATGAGTGGGTCTTCGCAGGCGTGGGCATCACAGTATGTCATCAGATCAGCTGCTGCCTTGGATACCTGCAGGGAGGGGGAGGGGTGAGAACTCTGCAGGGTGGACCCAGTGGAAGGTGCTGTAAAGAGCAGAGGGAGCTCCTAGCTACTCCAGCCTTGGCCTCTCCTAATGGGGCACTGCAGGGAGTGGGGGAGGAGCACTGGCTGTGGCGGGGAGTTTCTGGCTACTCCAGCTCTTGCCTCCCCACAGGGGATGCTGCAGGGAGTGGGGCAGGAACACTGGCTATGGGGGGGAACTCCTCGCTAGTCCAGCTCTGGAGGTGGGTGAGTGGGTGGGGCCCTTTTCTGCCACAGTACTGGTCAAGATGCCACCCTAGTCCCCACCTTTATCCGGCACATGCTGGCCTCAATCTTGAGCTGCTCCACCATCTTGCGGGCCTGCCCGATGCTCATGGTACTGTTGACGGGGGTTTCGCCCTTCATGGGAACCCTGTAGAGGGAGAGCATAGGTTGGGCTCAGCATGGACAAGGGTCGTGGGGCACTTGGGGGCCTGTATCCTGGAGCCTCAACCAATGGGATGAGCACAGAGCCCGGGAGAACTACCCCTGCCCTCAGCTTCTTTGGGTCACTCCTAGCCCCTCAGCACTGTCCCCAGATGGCTGTTAGAGGGGGCTCCAATCCTGACTGGGCTCAGCTTCTCCCCACCAGCTTCCCCGTCTGACCCACCCTCTCCTGGCCTGGGCTTTATATCCCTGACCCTGGCTGTCCAGTGCTTCCCCCCTATAACCTAGAGTTCCCAGCTGCCTGGGGCACCTGTATCCCCAATCTTGGCTGCCCAGGACCACCTGGCCCATGGTTAGAGGGTGTCCTGACAGTCCCAGCACCCCTAGTTGGAGCCCAATCCCTTTGGGGAGGGGATCGTGGGGGAGGGTGTGGCAGGGGGTTGCTCCAGAATAACAGCCCCAATTTGCTCCAGTATGGCTACTCCTGCCCTGGAGAGATTGGGGGGGAGTCATTGCCCATGCGTGTGGGGGGGGTTCATTACCCATGGGTAGCAAGGTACCATCCAATGGCCAGGAGTGCTTTATGGCTAGGAGCATCATTCTAAGTACATTAACTGCTCCTCTTGAGATTGTGGGAGGCAGTAGATGCAGAATGGACTGTTCTGCCCCATTGGTCGCTCAGTGCTGGCGGCCGTCTGCCCAGACTGAAGGAGGGATTGTGCCTGACCAGGGCTCAGTCCCAGGGAGAGGGGAGCTGAGGCAACCATCCCTGAGACCCCCATCTCCCTTCTATCCCCAGGCTCTGGTACAGTGGGCCCTGTGCTGCCCTGCAGGATTGTCTCCTGGTGGGACTAAGACCCCTGGGCCCCAAAATCCCAGACTGGCCTGAACACCAGGCTGGGAGGCAGGAGCTGAGTGCCCCCTCCCAGCTCTAGCCCACCTTTCAGCCCCTTTGTCCCTTGCTGAGCCCCTTTTACCCAGCTGAGTCACAGCCTCCAGCCCCTCACTGCTGTCTCTGAAGCAGCACCCACGTCCCCCAGCAAAGTGCTGGGCGCGGATACAGGATGACTAGCCCAGCCCTGTGTGCAGACAAAGGGGCTGCTGCTTGCTCTGCTTCTAACAGCGCCAGCAGCCCACTCCCCAGCTGCACCCCCCAGTGCACCTGCGTGAGCCCCTAAATGCAGCATCTTTTTGATCCTGCCCTCTCTCTGCAATATGCTTTGGGTGCAGATGGGGGAGAACCCTGCCTCCATCCCCCCTTTCCCAAAGCAGTGGCATGGCTGGGGCCTCATCCACCATCCAGCCCCACATTGGCTGTGACGGTACAGAGACTATACCAGGTGCCCCTGCCCCCCCCCCCCACCCAGCTGGCTGCCCCTCTGGGTACCCAGGCACGCCCCAGTGGCCAGTCAGGAATCCCTGGGCACTGACCTTCGACGGTCGCTGCCAGAGCTGGAGAGACTCTGGGATGGGCTCCCCTGTGTCCCCAGGTGCCCCGGGCGCCCTGCAGACGGCTCCGCTCCCTGTGCCTCCTCCGGGATGCAGCTAATTCAATGCGCCCGTGGTACCTTGAGGATGCTCCGAGCCGCTCGATGCTGGGAGCGGACCATGCCCACTCCGGGGGGAGGAGCGCACGCCCAGCGGAGCCTGGCTGAGCTCTGGCTCCTTGCCCAGGCCCCAGAGCCCCCTGGTGCACAGCCCCTGGCAGGGCAGGAGAAAGGGAATGGGCGCTGGGGAGGCAGAGCGCCCCAGGAGGGGGGCCAAGGCAGGGGCTGGGCTCCGGGCACCCCTGCACAGCTGCTGGTGGTACAGGCCCGCAGTAGCTGCAGTGTGGATGCTGGCTCCCCACCATACTCATTTGGAAATCTGACATCAGGGGCTATGCCGGGCATGGGTGCTGCTACCCTGCCTGGTTCTGAGCCTCTCCCCAGGGTGCCTGAGGCTGGGCCAGTGCCTGGAGTGTGAGGGGGTGAGGAACAGGCAGCGGCGTTCAGCCCTGCTGGAGACTGGCTGGTTTCACACCTGAGAGCCCAAGGATAGCCCCAGTCTAGAGAGAGGGAAATTGAGGCACTGAGAGGGGAACAGACACATCTGGAGCAATCCAGCAAGTCTCTGCCAGGGTCAGGCATAGAACCCAGGAGTCCTGGCTCCCAGCCTCCCAGTTCTCACCACCAGACACCACTCCATCCCCCCAGAACTGGGAACAGAACCCAGGGGTCCTGACTCCCAGCTACTGCCATGTACCTGGAGTGGCAAGCAGGCACCTAGGACTGGCCCAGCTCTGTGTGGCTGGGCCCCAGTACAAGTCCGACTGCCTTCTTCCCTGCTCCCCCAAACTTTACAGCATTGTCTGGGGGGAAGCCTTGAGGAGGGGGTCTCTGAGGGAGGGCCCCAAAGTTGGAGGGGTTCCTGGGTGGAAGAGCAAATATACTCAGTGGAGAAGGGGGGTCAGGCTCCCAGGGTGGATCTTGCTGCGGAGGACATGGCATGGACGTGAGAGGGGGACTCCCTCCGGGCTGGCGGCAGAGTTGGCTGGGAGCCCATCAGCCCTGGGGGGTGGGGCTGGTCTTGCTGTCTCTCAGGGGGGCTGGAAGAGGCAGGACCCTGGGGACTGCTCTGGAGGGACGGGGACAGGGACAGGGCACTGGGCTGGGGGATCCCTCTGAGAGGGGCTGTCCCTGGAGTGGGAGGGGTCTCTCGGTGGGGGCGGGGGGGACTGGGGACCGGAGCGGCAGGGTGTCACGGGGGAAGGCTCTGTTCGGGCTCGCTCGGGGACCGCGTCACCATGGAAACAGGGAGAGGCGCGTCTTTAATGATGTGACGGACAGTGCCTGCAGTGGGAGGAGCTTTTCCCGGTCCCGCCCCGTCGCGTCGTCTTTGCCGGCTCCCGCCCACTCCCGGAAGAGGCGGAGCAGCAGCAGCAGCTGAAGCTGATCCGGGACGGAGCTGGACGGGTCAGTAAGAGACGTGCCGAGAGCCTGGGACCGGCTCCTGGTGCATCCCGCCGAGTCCTAGAACTTGGGGCTCCGTGGTTCCTGCCCTGACCGCGGGGCCCGCCCTGCACCGGGCTGGGACAGAACCCAGGAGTCCTAGCCCCTTCCTCCTCTAACCATTAGACCCCCCCCTCCCCAGGGCTGGGGTAGAACCCAGGAGTCCTGGCTCCTAGCGCCCTCCCCTTGCCCCTCCTAGAGCTGGGGAGTCTAGGCTGTAAGTGCCCCCTACTCTAACCACTAGACCTCCCCCGAGTTCTTGGATAGCATTTCTCACAGGTAGAACCGGAAGTCTAAACTCCCAGCTCCACTCCCAAGCCCTTCTGTCTAGCTGAGACTAGTACCCAGACATCTAGCCCTGCCCCCCGCCCCCCTTTCCAAGCTACTAATAGGCCCAAGCATCTAGACTCCTAACACATCCCTTTCCCCCTAGTCTGGCACAGAACCCAGGAGTCCTGGCTCCTAGTTATGCAATCCTAGTCTAGACTCACCCATGTGGTTTCCATGCTGACCCTGTTTTTTGTGTCCTTTCTTCCTCAGATTGGCTCCAGTCTTTAGCCCCTGAGGCAAGACTCTAGCGTGTGACCAATCCCAGGGGCAGGCCTGCGCCAAGCCTGTTGGCATGGCCCTGCTCACCATGTCCTGGTGCCAGTGACTCCCGTGGTACTCTCTTCCATGGCTAGAGATAATTACTGGAAGGCCAAGCGGCGCAGACGGGCCAGCCAGCCTGCCCTAAGCCAGAGCCTTTGCCCTGTAAAGGAACCATTGAACCTGGGCCCTTTCCAGTTCATCCAAGAGAACTCTCCACCAGCCTGAGCCATTTTGCAAGCACTCGAGCAGGCACTGCCACTCCATTCCCCTTTCCTCAATACAGGAGCTGGGGGCTCGGCTCCCCCCAGACACCAGTGCGTGGCCTCCCAGGGCCCCTGTGCCATGATGAGTAGTACGGGACCTTTCCTGCAATGGGCCCAGGAGGTGGCTGCGCTGCTGCTGCTGCGGGTGCGGCGCACAGTGCTGCAGACAGCTATCCTGCTCTGTGTGCTGTTGCTGCTCCTCTGGATCGCTGTCTTCCTCTATGGCAGCTTCTACTACTCCTACATGCCCACCGTCAGCTATGTCAGCCCCGTGCACTACCGCTTCAGGTGAGTGGGGCACCCCCAGGATGGGCCAGACCCCCCCCCCACCTCCTGGGATGGGACAGACTGCTTAGGAAGGCTGTAGAAGCTCCTTCGCTGGTGGTTTTCAAAAGGAGCCTGGAAAGCCGTCTGTCTTGGATGGGTTAGAACCAACAAATGCTGCATCTTGGCAGGGTGTTAGACAAGATGACCCTTTTGATCCCTTCTAACTTGTGGTTCTAGGATTCTGTGCACCACCTGAGCACTGCTCTGGGCCAGATCTCCTGAGATGGGGCTCTCCTGGGCACCTCCGCAGCCCACACACACTTTTTGGGGTTGTGGGTGCTTCTGAGCTGAGACCTGTTCCCAAGAGTAAGGGTCTGAACTTCTTGGTTGAAGAGGGCTGGGGGAGCTGGTGGCCCCTGAACATGACCCACTGCCTTGTGTCTCACAGGACAGACTGTGGCTCGCCAGGCCCTGATCTCTGCTCCTTCCCCATTGCCAACATCTCGCTGGTCAAAAACAACCGCGACAGGGTAAGTGCCAGTGGGTGTGAAGCAGACCACAGGCTGTCAGCTCATCGGGATTCTGGCCCCTTGGGCACCCAATGGGTGTGATGCTTTCATCTGGGGCCAGCTGGCAGCAGTGCTGGGGTGTGTGTGTGTGATAGCTTTCCTTGCAGTGGTGAGGGTAGGGAGCAGGCTCCCTGCTCTATTTCTGATGCACTTTCCCTGCAGCGGGGGGCTCTGGGAGGGTTACATGAGAACAGCCATACTGAGTCAGACCAAAGGTCCATCTAGCCCAGTATCTTGTTTTCCAACAGTGGCCAATGCCAGGTGCCCCAGAGGGAATGAACAGAACAGGTAATCATCAAGTGATCCAACCCCTGTCGCACATTCCCAGCATTTGGCAAACAGATGCTAGGGACACCATCCCTGGCCATCCTGGCTAATTGCCGTTGACGAACCTATCCTCCATGAACTTATCTAGTTCTTTTTTTAACCCTGTTATAGTCTTGGCCTTCACAACATCCTGTGGCAAAGAGTTCCACAGACTGACATTGCATTGTGTGGAAAAAATACTTCCTTTTGTTTGTTTTAAACTTGCTGCCTATTAATTTCATTTGGTGCCCCCTAGTTCTTGTGTTATGAGAAGGAGTAAATAACACTTCCTTATTTACTTTCTCCACATCAGTCATGATTTTATAGACCTCAGTCATATTCCTCCCCTTAGCCATCTCTTTTCCAAGCTGAAAAGTCCCATCATTATTAATCTCTCCTCATATGACAGCCATTCCACACCCCTAATAACTTTTGTTGCCCTTTTCCAATTCCAATATATCTCTCTTGAGATGGGGTGACTGACCATATCTGCCCGCAGTATTCAAGATGTGAGCGTACCATGGATTTATATAGACTCGGGCAATATGCTGTTTTTCTGTCTTCTTATGTATCCTTTTCTTAATGGTTCCCAACATTCTGTTTGCTTTTTTGACTGCCGCTGCACATTGAGTGGATGTTTTCAGAGAACTATCCACAGTGACTCAAAGATCTTTTTCTTGAGTGCTAACAGCTAATTTAGGCCCCATAATTTTGTATGTGTAGTTGGGATTATGTTTTCCAGTGTGCATTACTTTGCATTTATCAACACTGAATTTCATCTGCCATTCTGTTGCCCAGTCACCCAGTTTTGAGGGATCCTTTTGTAGCTCTTCACAGTCTTCCTAGGATTTAACTGTCTGCAGATGGTACAAAACTACTCAAAATTTTGCCACCTCCCTGTTTACCCCTTTTTCCCGATCATTTATGAATGTTGAATAAGACTGAGCCCAGTACAGACCCCTGGGGGACACCACTATTTACCTCTCTCCATTCTGAAAACGGACCATTTATTCCTACCCTTCCTTTCCTATTTTTTAACCAGTTACCAATCCATGAGAGGACCTTTCCTCTTATCCCATGACTGTTTACTTTGCTTAAGAGCCTTTTGGTGAGGGACCTTGTCAAACGCTTTCTGAAAAGTGCAACGGGATTCCTGGGGTACAGCCTGGGACTGGGGACTGCTGTGTCCCCTTAACTCTCTAGCCTCGGTTGTCTCTCACAATACCTTGCTAGTGACAAGCAGCAAACCCCTCCAGGCGCTGTTCTCACTCAGCCCAACTGAATGTGAAGCCCCACACCCAGCTACATTGCATGAATGCTCCCAGAGCCACTCATGAATCACAGAGAAAGGCACCAGCCAAATCCCCCCAGCTCCCAGCTTTGCACTTCAGGAATATACCATATTGCACTGCTCAAAGATAAGCAGTGCAGGTTTATTACTTGGTTCACCACTTCATCAATGGAAAGTGGATACACACCAGCCTTTGCAAACCTGAGCAGATTTACCAAACACTTTATACAAACTCACTGGTAAAGAGAAACAGTAAAACAAGTTTATTGACTACAAAAGATAAATGTTAAGTGATGGGCAAAAAGTCAGAATTAGTTACCAAAATAAAATATAAGCACGCAGTCTAAACTCTCAACCCTAGTAGACTGGGTAACATCTAGACTAAGCAGTTTTTCTCACCCCACTGGATGTTGCAGTTCATAATATACAGGTTTGTCCCTTAAACTTTGGGCTAGTCTCCTGTTAGAAGACTGAAGACTTTGAGTGCCCTTGTTGCTTGCAGCATAGGTGGGGGCAGGAGAAGGGCCTAGCATGTGTTCTGTTCTATACCCTTAGTCCATGATGTGCTTGGAGAACACAAGTTCAGGCACCTCTGGTGGGCATTGCTGAATCCCCAGGCAAGGTTGAGCAATTCCCCTGGTGTGATCTTATGCGGGTGAGTCATTGCATTGTAGCTCCCTTGCTGGACAATGGCTGTTGATTGTTGTTTGACACCTGCCTGGGTGTTCGTTACTTTCCTTGCTGTTGTCTCTGGGGACCTGATATCTGTCCGATTCCCAAATTTACAGCATGTTTTACTGACAACCATAAAACACAATCTCATAACTTCATGTTCACTAATGATATACATGTTTAGATAGAACAGTGACTTTCAGCAGATCATAACCTTTATCCATTGCATGCTCTATATCAAGGGTCGGCAACCTTTCAGAAGTGATGTGCTGAGTCTTCATTTATTGACTCTAGTTTAAGGTTTTGCGTGCCAGTAATACATTTTAACGTTTTTAGAAGGTCTTTCTATAAGTCTATAATACATAACTAACCTATTGTTGTATGTAAAGTAAATAAGGTTTTAAAAATGTTTAAGAAGCTTCATTTAAAATTAAATTAAAATGCAGAGCCCCCCGGACCGGTGGCCAAGACCCAGGCAGTGTGAGTGCTACTGAAAATCAGCTCGTGTGCTGCCTTCGGCACGCATGCCATAGGTTGCCTACCCCTGCTCTATATGCAATATCTCAATTGTATATAAATGAGGAATATGGGGATTACCTGGGTTCTCCCCCAAGGTATAGAATGTCACACTAAGTACACTATATCCACTGGACCCCCCCCCCCCCCAAAGAATTCTAGTAGATTGGTGAGGCATATTTTCCCTTCACAAAAACCATGTTGACTCTTTCCCAACAAATTACGTTCTTCTATGTGTCTGTCAATTTTGTTCTTTACTATTGTTTCAAGCAGTTCACCTGGTACTGAAGTCAGGTGGCCTGTAATTGCCAGGATCACCTCTGGAGCCCTTTTTTAAAAATTGGTATCACGTTAGCTATCCTCCAGTCATTTGATACAGAAGCTGATTTAAATTATAGGTTACAGACTACAGTTAATAGTCTCTCTGCTCCATCTCTGATGCACTTTCCCCATAGCAGGGGGCTCTGGGAGGCTGTGGGGAGAGGCTACCCGCTCCATCTCTGATGCTCTCTCCCTGCAGCAGGGGACTCTGGAAGGATTTTGGGGCAGGCTCTCTACTCCATCTGATGTACTCTTCCCACAGCAAGAGGCTTTATGAGAGTTGGGGGGCAGGCTCCCCACTCCATCTCTGATGCGCTTTCCCCCAGCTGTAGGGTCTTGGGAGGCTGTGGGGCCTCTAGGGTGGTTCAGGAGGGGCAAGCAACACCCCCTCTCTTTGATGCCCCCTGCTTTCCTGTAGGTGCTGATGTATGGGCAGCCTTACCGCATCTCCCTGGAACTGGAGCTGCCTGAGTCGCCTGTGAACCAGGAGCTGGGCATGTTCATGGTGGTGATGTCCTGCTACACCAAGGGTGGGCGCATCGTCTCCTCCACAGCCAGATCGGTGAGTCTGGGGCCCATCCCTGAGCCATCCATTCCACCGTTTCAGCACCACACACACCTACATTCCTAGCCTTGCTGCCTCAGGTAGAGGCTCCAGGGAGGCTGAGGCAGGGCTCCCTATGGCAGCTATTCCACCCTTAGCCAGGGGCTATAGTGACATGTGGGGTAGTGGAGCAAAGGGAGCTGGCAGTCAGGACTCCTGGGTTCTATCCCCAGCTCTAGGAGGGAGTGGGGGTCTCGTGGATTAGGCAGGGAGGGCTGGGAGCCAGGACACTGGGGTTCTATTCTGTGCTCAGCAACTGCCCCTGCACACTCTTGGCAATTCCCTTCCTCTCTCTGCAGTAGGGTTGAAGCCCTGGACTCCTCTCAGAAACCCTGGGAGATCCTTGGACAAGAAGCAGCTCCCTGCTGGCAGTGCCCCTAATGGCCCCAGGGAGCTGGTGGGAGATGTTGGGGGGGCTGGGTTCAATGCTAACACTGGCTCTTCTCCCCACAGACCATGCTGCATTACCGCTCAGGCCTGCTCCAGACCCTGGATACCCTGGTCTTTGCCGGGCTCTTCTTCTTGGGCTTTGCTGAGCAGAAGCAGATGGTTGAGGTGGAGCTGTACTCGGACTACAGGGAGGACTCGGTGAGGGGGGAGGCCTCTTCTGCATTTGCTGTCTGGCTGGCCGTGCCTGGGCTGGCCAGAGCCTCTGCTCCCCAACCCCCAGCACAGGAGCTGATTGCCAGGAGTGCCCTGGGTGTCTGGCGCAGAGACCCTCCCTTTTTCCCCACAAGTAATGGCTCCCCTTCCTGTGTGGGTTGGGAGCATGGTGGGGGTACATATGCCCGACTGCTTGGGTTGGGCTGAGGGAGAGCAGGGGGCAGGCATATGCTCGGCTGTCCGAGTTTGGTGGCTGGGGGTGTGGGTGACTACAGCTCTGTCTAGGTTGGTGGGGAGGGTCACATGCCCTGGCTGTCTCAGCTGGGCACCAGGGCTTGAGGCAGGTGCATGCCCTGCTGTCAGGGTTGCTGATCTTGCAATGGCCCCACCTGCAGCTCTGACCCTGCCTGTCGTATATGTCCCTTCCAGTATGTCCCGACTGTTGGCGCCGTGATAGAAATCCAGACCAAACGGATCCAGATCTACGGGGCACAGCTGCGGATCCATGCCCACTTCACGGGCCTACGGTGAGGGGGGGAGCCCCACAAAGATTCTCCCTGTAATCTGCCCCCCATGGATAATGCTGGGGGGCCTGTGGGTTAGGGGGAGGGACCATGGGCTGAGGGAGGGGCTTGTGTCTGGGAGGGGGAAGACTGGATCCAGGCTGCAGCACCCTAATGCTCAGGCTCCACCCCTCTTGCCCCAGGTACCTGCTCTATAATTTCCCAGTGACCTCGGCCATCCTGGGTGTGGCCAGTAACTTCACCTTCCTCAGCGTCATCGTCCTCTTCAGCTACCTGCAGTGGATCTGGGGCAGCGTGTGGCCCCGGGAGCCCCTCTCGGTACAGGTGAGAGGGTGGCTCTATGGGGCTCTGTGGCTAGGGGAGCAGAGGGTTGGGGTGGGGCATTGAGTGTGGGGCAAAGGGGTGAGGAAATTGGGGGGGGGGGGGGGGGCAGGCTGTGGAGCAGGGGATGTAGCCCATGCGAATAAGAGGGCAAGTAATGGGGTTCTGTGCAGCAGGGTGAGGCGATAGCCTCCTGCCCCAACTCCCCCCAGGCACTATGCTCAACTATGCAGTAGGCATTAATGGGGACTGGGGGTTGCCTGGTTCCCCCTACTGTCTGATCTCTTCCCCCCCCCCCCCCCAGGTGAACACAAGGGACGGGGCCAGCCTGCAGCAACGGCGGGAGGAGGCACGACGGCGCATGGCTACCCCCAGGCCAGGTAAAGCAGGTTTGGGGGGCGGGGGTGTGTGGTGTGTGGGGTTGGGGATTCCCATTTGTCTGTGGCTGGGTGGGGGGGGGTCCTATTACTCTCACCTGGGAGGGGTGGCGCTGACCAGGTCCAGTCTTGGCCCCACTCCTGCCCTGATGCTCTCTGTCTTGAAGCAGAAGACCAAGAGGAGCTGACAACACTGCAGCCTGAGGCCATGGGGCTGGGCAAGAATGACCAGGAGAGGGTTCCCCAGGGCACAGGTACTGACGATTCCCTTCCAGTTGGGTCGGGGGGCGGGGCAGGAACCTGAGGCTGGACTGTTCCCTTCCCACTGAGGTGGCGCTGGGACAGGGAGACAGGGCTGTTGTATTAATTTAGATGGACCCAAAAAGGCGAAGGTGTTAACGTGGCCCTATCACTGCTCGCCACTGAATAGTGTTAACCAAGAGTTTGGGGCTAAGCAGGCTGAGGGCTCTATACTCCAGCCCCCAACACCATTACAGTCCCCTGGGAACGGTTCGTTAACCATACAGAGCAAGGGAAAGGATTTAGAATGTGAAGGGTTAAGTCGGGCTTGCATTGTAACAACATCCCTTGTTCTCCCTCTCCAACTGGAGAGAAGTTTAGAAACCAGCCTCCCCCCCCAATTTCTCAATCTTTGCACCAGTGATAGATGGCAGTAACTGTCCTCCAGGAACAGAGAGAACACTAGTTGAGATAGGCTGTTTAAGGTCCAATCCTGTTTCTTAGAAGAAAAACCAATGGGGAAAGAAAGGGACAGCAAATGCAACTTCTGCCTCTGGTGCTGCTTCTCACCTGCATCTACTGCTGGTAAACAGACACAGCTACCCACGCCTGGCAAATTTGTACCAGGGTTGGGCTGTTCGGGACAGTGCTTGTAGCTGCCTCGCTAGTTACAGGCTTTACAGCAGTGTTGCAAAATATGCAGTCTTGGCCAACTAAGCCGAAAGGCAAAAGGAGAGGGATAGGAGAACGACGGGAGGAAAAGGACCTGTGAAGGGGTAGGGGTTGGGATTCAGTCAGCCAACTGAGGTGGTGATGTTGTCTAGATCCCTCTGTCTGGCCCAGGCTGATAAGGGCGTGTCTCAGGATCAGGAGGTCAAAGGCCCAGCAATGGATCTGGGGGTCCCAGCAAACAGTGGGGGTGGCAGCCGTGATGGTGAAGCTTCCTCCTTCCTGCTCTTCTGTCTTAGTCAGCCAGTGTCCGTCTCCACCCGTTTCCCCCCTAGAGTCTCTTCCTGAGGACCCTGAAAGGCAGTGGGGGATGGCCTGGCCCATCTCATCCCCTTATGTTTTGTTTACCCATTAGCCCTAATTTTTGCCACACCAATTTGGATTGGTTAATTCTTGTTCCCACACTTTGGTTTCAGGCATGATTTTCATGTTGATCTTGAATCACATCGGTAGGTCTCTGAGACTCATTGAGTCTTATTGCTAGTGCCCCTTTCCCATGCCTGGTTACTGCTACCGATTAGGGGGACAGTTTGTATTTACTTTTCCAATGAATGTACGTGTGAAGGCCCAGTCATTACTGCGGGACCCCATGAGCCCACCAGAGGGAATTGAGCCTTGGCCAGTGTGACCTGTTGGCGATGCTAGGAGTGGAGGAGGGGACAAGGCCCTGTGACCTGGCCTGTCTTGGTTCTTCATCCTAGTTGCCATGCAAGGGGGCAGGACCTCAGGACCTGGCCCTGCCTCTGCCTCTGACCTGTGTTTCTCCCCTTCCCCCGCAGCTTCTCCCCCACAGCTACCAGGTGAGGTTCTGGAGACAATTGGCCCCATAGGGGACACAGCCCAGGCTAAGGAGCTGGATCTGAGTGAAGGTGGGTAATGCAGTTTCCCAGCTCCTCCCTCTAGGGGCTCCAGGCTCCTCATAACCCAACCCCTGTACACCAGAGCAGGGGATAGAACCCAGGTGTCCTGACTCTCAGCTTCCCCCCCTCCACTCCTTACCCACCAAGCTGTGATCCAAGGCTCCAGCATCCATCAGGGCACCCGGAGCCCATCTGTACCCAAGCAAGAACCTAGAACTAAACTGCAGTAGGGCTGGGGGTGAGGTGTGCAGCTGGGAACAGCTTTGTTTAGGGGAGTGGGCTGTCTGCCCCTTGCCTTTATGGGGGATGGGCTTTGTCTCCTGTGTGCTGTCTGTGTGCCCCTTGCGGGTAGACAGATGGTCTGGCCCCTGAAGGAAGGGATGTGTCTGCAGGACCCCTGCAGCTTCCTCCTGCTGGAGCCTATGAGAGCTCCTCCCCCAGGGTCTCTATCACTCTGCTTTCCCACCCCCCACCCCTCCTAATCTTGTTGCTCTTCTGTAGTCACTAACTGTCTCTTCCCCCCTTCTCCTGCAGAGACTGAGTTTGAGTCGGTGGACGAGTCCTCCCTGTTCACAGATGCCAACTTCCCGCCCCCTGCAGGGACACTCCTAACACTACCACAGCCAGGAGAGGGGGCTGAGCCCATGCCAGGGGCTGAGATCCGTCAGAGACACGTCTGCTCCAGCTCCTGAGGGCACCATGGCCTCTTACACCCCCGCCCCCCACAAAAAAAAAACAACAAAAAAACACTGACCTTGTTCCCCAGGCTCCCAGCTCATGTTTACATTCCAGCTCCCAGCCCCTCACTTGGAACTGCTGTAATTTTAATAAACCACCTGCTAACGGAGCCAGGCTGCTGGCGTGGGGGTGGGGTGTGGGCAAGCGCAGATATTGGGGCTCTAGGCTACAGCAAGGCTGGGGGCCTCTCCATGGAGGTGAGGGACTAAGATGTGGTGAACGGCTGAGATGAGTTGTGCTCAGTCTCCTACCCTCTCACAGAAGAGGGATCCCTCCCTTCGGGGTGAGCTGGCTGGGGTCCCCCTGGCATCCCTGCTCCCAAGCAGGGCATCCATGGCAGCAGGATGGGGGTCCCCCAGCTCCCCCATTCTATCTCCACAGATGCACCCCTTCCTGTCTGCTGTGCCGGAGCCTGGGCCAGGTGTCACCGAAGCTGGATAGGCAGGGTATCTTCCCCACCCTCCTGAACTGACCTCACTGCAGCCAGGAAGCCAGCGTCCCGCCTGGCTTGTGTGATGTCTGCATTCCAGAGGGCTCAGTAATAGGGGGGGCTGGATTCCAGAGAGGGCTGTAAGCCTGGCAGGGGAGGTGTCTGCTCCTGGCAGGCAGCTGCCTTCACTTGTCACCCACCCCTGTGGGCACTTGGCAGCTGCAATGAGTGATACATGGTTCAGGGCCAGGCTTCTGAGTCCAGCCCATGTATCCCGCCACCCCACCCACCCACAAACTCCCTGCAGCCTTTGCCCTGGGGTGGTGGAAGAACATTGTAGCTGCCAGACTGCCTCTTCCAGCAGAGGGTGCTGTAGGGAATGGTGCAGGGGTGCTGGCTGTACAGGAACTCCCCTTTGTTTGACTCCAGCCTCACAGGGCTTGGGCTGGGAGCTAAGGAGGTGGGGAGGGGGGAGTGCAATGGTGCTTTCCCAGCATGGGAGCTGCACTTATCTGTGCCCTGTTTGCAGGGCTTGGAGGGGAGGGGACGGGCTTGCCACCCATGGGGGCACAGCCACCTGCAGCACCTCAAGGCAGCTCAAGCTGCACCCCCCCCTTCTGCCAAGCCCAGCTGTACATTGGGGGGCAATGCAGGCAGCAGGTTCCTACCCCACTTCCTGTCTCTGGACCAGCTGTGAGCTTCTGGCTCTCCTTCTGTAGGCCCCGCCTGAGACTGCTGTGTCTGCCAGCCTAGGTAAGTAGCCCCACGCACCAGGGCAGGTATCTGCTCTCCCTGTGCCCCTCACCTACCCCCTTTGGGCCTTGAAGGAGTAGCTTCATGGGGAAGTTTCTGTCCCTGCAGAGAGTTGGGTTGCAGGTGGCAGAGCTGGAGGGGCATGGAGTGGCAGGGGGGCAAGAAGAGCTCTGGGTCCCTGCCCTGGAGGTAGACCATCCTCTCCACAAAGACTGTAAAGGAGCCCCCACTGCCCTGCACTCAAGTTGAACATGGCCTGGTGCCATCAGCCCAGCCCAGTTCAAGCCTTGCAGAAGTGGGCTGAAGGCTGCTGTGGCCAGGGCTGCCCCTTGCACCCTGTGCTCTCCCTCATCCTTGTCCTTGCTGCTCCAGTCTGTCACTTTGATGGCAAGAACTTCCCTGCCCAGCCAAAGCCCCCAGACTGCCAGCCAGTGCATGGCCCAGCCATCCTTGCTGTCTCTGGGCTGGCCCAGGCATGGGTGTTACTGGTTGGCCAGTTGTGGAGGGAGTGGGAGGCACAGTCCTTGTCCTGCTGTGGGGCATTCACCCCTCTAGGCCTTGTGTGACGTAGACGCCTGAAGCCCTTTCCCTTTCAATGAGTTGGTGGGGGCGTAAGGCCCCTTTGTAAATGCAATGTGGGCTGCTAAGCCTGTGAGGCGCTTCTGGGAATGTTTCCCCATCCAGCTGAGTCATCGATGGGACTGCCCAGTCCCAATGGCCCCACTGGCTGCTCTGGGTGAGTCTGTGCAGAATAATGCACTTTGGTACAGCCAGCTCAGCCCATTAACAGCAGGGACCCAGGCAGGGGCGGCTCTAGCTTTTTTGCTGCCCCAAGCACAACAGGCTGCCTTTGGTGGCTTGCCTGCAGGAGGTCCCCAGTCCCGCGGCTTCAGTGTACCCACCGCCGAATCCACGGGACCGGTGGACCTCCCGCAGGCAAGCCCCCAAAGGCTGCCTGACTGCTGCCCTCGCAGGGACCAGCAGGGCGCCCCCCGTGGCTTGCTGCCCCAGGCACGCGCTTGGAGCGCTGGTGCCTGGAGCCACTGCTGGCCCTAGGGGAAGGAGCAGGCTGGCTCTGTCCCCAGTGCCCACCTAGCCACTGGCTGCCAGCCCTACCTGCTGCTGAGGAAGGTGCAAGAACCCCCCCAGTAGCACAGGTAGAGTAACCTCCCCACAGGTTAAGTCACATCCTCTGAGATCAGCTTGAGCCCTGACACAGGAGCGTTTCTCTCTGCTTCCAAATCTTTGCTAGGATTAAGTGCCCAACTCTGGCTTATCCTTGGGTGGGCACATAGCGCTCCTGGCATGGAGGGGAAATGGCAAGGGGCAGTGTGTGGGCGCACAGCTCCTGGCATGGATGTTGGGTGGGATGGGGGGGGCGGGTTGCAGAGCCCTGTAATGGAGGGGCACGAGAAGGTGACAACCAGGCAGCTTATAGGGGGAAGGGAGGAATCCAAGGGTGTCCTGGGGGTGCAGTGTGAGTGAAGGCCCTGTCTATGAACTGCTCTCCTGCCCCACCACAGAGGTTTTTGTATCTCAGCACTTGCAGTCCCTCTGCTTCAGGTTGGTTGGAAACATAGACCTTATCTCTACACCCATGAAGTTCAGCTTTGACTCTGCTAATGTCATTGAGTGGTGCTGCCCCCTACAATGGGGCAGGTATACCATGGCACAGGTGCTCATCCCTGTCCAGGCAAGGTTAGAGCTGAGCACTACACTGGCACTTGGGAGACCTTGGTTTTACTCCCACCTTGGCCACAGTCCCCTTGGGCAAGTTGGTGGCCCTCTCCGTGCCTCAGTTTCCCATAAAGCACTCTGAGATGTGCTGGTTTAGAGCTAGGGATGGTTGGATTGGGCTAGTCACATCCATAGGAGGGCTTGTAGTGGTATAATTATAGTAGTGTAATCCAACTCCTCCCTGCCCCCCGCACGCACACACACGGTTATACCAGGACACCACCCAGGGGCTAAGCCCCCTTGCTCAGAAACAGCAGTGGGCCGTGCAGCAGCAACCCACCACTAACACCACCAGCATGTGTTTTAAACAAGTGCCTTTTTGTTAGTACCTCTTGTCTATGTACCCCCCCCCCCCCCCCGCTGGGTTCATACAGCACCTCTCACAGTGGTTGTGGTATTAGGGCCTGTGCCTTTAAGAGCTTCCCAAACTGTGTGGGTGGGCCGCTGGGAAGCTCTCCTTGTTTTGCACAGTCAGTTGGGGCTGGGCACAGACTTTTACAAACATCTTCAGCAATGAGTGGTCCCTGACCAGCACAGTGGGTCCTGGTCCAGGATCAGGACCTGCTGAATCAGCTTAAACCAAGTAACTAATTACCCTAACCAATGTAAAGACCAAAGCAGCCTGGTTTTACATTAAAACTCACCAGACAGTTCTAATGATGCTTCTCCCAGCCCCCAGCAGGTGAACTCAAAGCTCCGGAGAGACCTCAGTTAATGAACTCCATTAGGTGCAAAATTTGCTTCTCTCAGCACTGAGATGCAGCTGTCTCTGGAGTGGAGTGAGGGGGGTGTTTATAGAGGGATCCGGATCCCTTGCCTAGCATGGAGACATAGATGCCTCTAGCATGGCCCAAGGGGGTTGTTTATGCAAGACTCTTTTGCCTGGTGCTGAGATGCAGCTGCCTCTAGGGTGAGGTGTGCAGGGCTCCTACATTGCAACAGTTAGTGTTCTTTTTAAATCTTGTGATTTGGGAAGCTTGACTCATGACCCTGTCACAGTTAGGAGTTTCCAGCATCTCACTCAATCTGTGTTAAACAACAGTTGGCTGGTGCTGGCTGACTTGTCAGAGTCCTAGGCCCGAGCCAAGCTCCAGTAACCTGGTTTTAATTAGATTCAGAGCATCCCTGCAGGGCACATTGTCACCTTTAAGCCAGTGCAAGTTGCAGGTATAGATGAGGCCCCTGGCTGGGAGGAGCCAGGACTCTGACATTAGCATCACGGTTCCCTTCCCATCTGTCACAGAGTCCCTGGGCGATGCTCTGGAACTGCTCCCCACAAGCCAGTTAGGACTTTGGGGAGCCTCCTCTCCCTTGGAGCAGACTGTCTTCAGGGCAAGAAGCTCACACGCCTTCACCTTCCTGGGTCTGACCTTGGAGCATTCAGCATATGCCCCTCCATGTGCTTCCCACAGCGAGTCTGCCCAGGCAGGGTCCTGGGGAAGCCAGAGGGTCCTGCACCCCCCCACACTTCGCAGTCAGACGTGACTCTCAGACAGCCAGTAAAACAGAGGTTTATTAGATGACAGGAACATGGTCTAAAACAGAGCTTGTAGGTACAGAGAACGGGACCCCTCAGCCAGGTCCATTCTGAGGCCCAGCGAGCCAGACAATCCCATCTGCCCTCACTTCCTGTCCCCAGCTGGCTTCCAACTGAAACCCCCCCTCCAGACCCTCCTTTCTGGCATTTGTCTCTTTCCCAGGCCAGGAGGTCACCTGATCTCTTTGTTGACCTTTAGCTATTCTCTTGCAAGAGGAAAGGCCCCAGCCATTTGTTGCCAGGATGCAGAGTGTCGGCCATTTATGCACACTGGAGACTTAAGAAATGCATAGGGAAAACTGAGGCACCCACACAGTATTCAGAGGAAACATTAAGAACAGTCCCACTTTGTCACACCATCCATGGCATTTCAGATACTAATAACCCGCCTCTTAGGCTGTGTTCCCCTGAGAACCAGTGGGGAAGCCCCCAGCTCTGCTACAAGCCAGGCCTCTCCTAGAGCAGCCATGGCTCTGAGCAGGATCCAGGCTTTCCCCAGGAGCTGAGAAGCTGCCTTTGGCAGCTCTGTCCTAGCAGTGATGCACCATGTGTGTCTGTCTGAGCAGAGCCTCCCTGTCCACCCCAGCGGCTCCTATTCCCTTTGCTCCACATGAGTCACCCAGGGCTACTGTGCACAGTGCAGTTAGGGGCTGAGATCCAGGGAACAGACTGTCACTTCCTACCCTTCCCCTGAGCTCACACATGCTGATGAGGTCAGCACTGTCTGTAAGGGGTGGCTGGCTCCACCAGCCTCTTGTCATATACCTTGGCTGGTGTCTGCTTTAGAAACAGGGATGAATGGAGCCTCTCTGGATGCTTGTTCCCCAGTCCTTGAGACGAGATCACAGAGTGAGTCAGTGGCAGAGAATAAAACCTATCCTACGGCCCACCCCCTTCTCGCTGCTCTAACCCATTAGTCCCCACCAGAGTCAGGGATAGAACCCAGGAGTCCTGGCTCCAAGCTCTAGCTCACTAGACCGCTCTTCCTTCCCACTACTGGGGACAGCACCCAGGTCACGACTTCCAGGCTGTCTGCTCTAAGCATTAGCCCCCACTCCCCTACCAGAGCCAAGGCTAGAACGCAGGGGTCCTGGCTACCAGCCCTCCCCATGCCTTGCCCTGGCTGCAGGCTTCATCCCTGGGGTCTGTCTGGCTCCTGAGTGTCAGGGCTGGGCCAGGGCAGGAAGAGTCGGTCTGGAACAGATACCTGTGGCCGGGCAGCTTCCCGCTGTCCAGCCCGCCCGCGGCCCGCCCTGACAGCGCCTGTGACTCCGAGGGGAGGGGAGGGCTGGGCTGGGCTGGGCCGGGGGAGGCAGGAGGGCCGAGCTCCCTGCCCCATCTCTGCGGCCTCGGGGCGGAGATCATCCGGGAGGGACCGAAATGTCCTTATAAGGCAGAGTTTTATTTTCCTTACGGCCACCTGCAGCTCTCCCCCCCCCCCCCCCGCCATTCAGGAGCCCCCGGGCCGCTCCGCCCCAGCTAGGCTGGGGGCGGGGGATGAGCTCAGCTCCCCGACGGGATAAAACTTGCTGCAGCTGCTGGAGCGAAGCAGACGAGACGCGAGAGCAGAGTCGAGCGGTGCCAGCCCCGATCTCCCAGCGCCCCGGAGAGGAGAACCCCGATCCCCAGCGCTGAGCCCTGTCTCGCTGGAGACCAGAGCCCTGTGACCCCAGTGACCTGACGCCGGTCCCCATCCAGCTACAGGAGCGGCGGGTGAGTGAGACCGGAGCTGCAGGGAACCCCCATCCTCAGAGTCCTGGGACACCTGCCTGGAGGCCATTGGCCCCTCAAAGCCCCAGGGGTGTCTCCTTGTGAGGGTTGCTGCGTGGGGACAGCCAGCCCCCCGCTTCCCCTGCGGAAGAGCCTGTGGGATGAAGCCCCCAAGGAGCACATGAACAGTATTATCCTATTGATAGCTGTGGTTTCAGTTCCAGCCCCCAATAGGGACAAACGGACTCCTGGGAGTCAGGACCCCTGGGTTCTGTCCCCAGCTCTGGGAGGGGAGTGGGGTCTAGTGCGTGGGAGGGCGGGTTGGGAATCAGGACCCCTGGGTTCTGTCCCCAGCTCTGGGAGGGGAGTGGGGTCTAGTGCGTGGGCGCGCGGAATGGGAATCAGGACCCTGGGTTCTGTCCCCAGCTCTGGGAGGAGTGGGGTCTAGTGCGTGGAGGGCGGGTTGGGAATCAGGACCCTGGGTTCTGTCCCCAGCTCTGGGAGGAGTGGGGTCTAGTGCGTGGGAGGGCGGGTTGGGAATCAGGACCCCTGGGTTCTGTCCCCAGCTCTGGGAGGGGAGTGGGGTCTAGTGCGTGGGAGGGCGGGTTGGGAATCAGGACCCCTGGGTTCTGTTCCCAGCTCTGGGAGGGGAGTGGGGTCTAGTCCGTGAGAGGGCGGGTTGGGAATCAGGACCCCTGGGTTCTGTCCCCAGCTCTGGGAGGGGAGTGGGGTCTAGTGCGTGGGGGCGCGGATTGGGAATCAGGACCCCTGGGTTCTGTCCCCAGCTCTGGGAGGGGAGTGGGGTCTAGTGCGTGGGAGGGCGGGTTGGGAATCAGGAACACTGGGTTCTGTTCCCAGCTCTGGGAGTGGGGTCTAGTCCGTGAGAGGGCGGGTTGGGAATCAGGACCCCTGGGTTCTGTCCCCAGCTCTGGGAGGGGAGTGGGGTCTAGTGCGTGGGGGCGCGGATTGGGAATCAGGAACCCTTGTTTCTGTTCCCAGCTGTACCACTGACTGGCAGTTTCTGTGAGTTCCTGCCCGTCCGTGCCTCAGTTTCCTCTTGTGTGAAGTGGGGCAATACCTTGCCCTGGCTCCCAAGGGCTGTATAGCTCCCTGGGATCTTGTAAGGAGGCAGGACTGGGGCAGAGTGCTCTGATGGCAGAATCATACCTCCCCCAGTATCCTGTAGCATCATCTCACCTCAGGCACTCACACTGTCCTCTCTCTTCCAGGAACCATGACCATCCTCCCGGAATTCTCGGCTCCAGTCCTCACGGTTGCTTGCCTCCTGATCCTGTGCCCAGAGGGGGCTCCGACAAGCATGGGAGGCTCCCTACCCCTTCCCCCAAAGGGCCAGAGCCACTGGCCCTGGCTCCGTGCCCAGGAGAGCAGCCCCCTTGCCTCCTCCACACCCCAGCATGACTTGGGAACAGACTATTACGACTATGAGGACCTCTCCACCCCAGATACCCCAGAGATGCCTGGCTCCCAGCACCCACCCCATCAGCCTTGTGACTACCACCACTGCCGCCACCTGCAGACAGCCTGTGCAGAGTTGAGCAAGGATACTGGTTGCCTGTGCCCTGGGGTGACTGGCCCAGATGTGCCCCCGGAGCCGCCCCAGCTGGGGGCAGTGCACGTCACTGAGTCTGGGGCCAGCCTGCATTGGTGTGCCCCCTCCTCCACAGTATGGGAGTACCGACTGATGTACCAGGCTGATGGGGGCCACACCATTGCTGGCCCCATCTTCAACAGCACTTTCCGGATGGCAGTGCTTGCGGGGCTGCACCCCAGCACCTCCTACCTGGTGTGTGTCATGGCAGCCAACCAGGCTGGTGCCAGCCCCACTGACGATGGGAGTCGGGCCCATGGACCGTGCCGCACCATCCGCACTCTGGCCCCCCAGCTTCCCTATGCATATGTGGCGGCAGGACTGGCGGCCATGTTCGGCCTGGTGGTGGTGGCTGCGCTGACCTGGCACTTTGCCCTGCGCTCGAGGAGACGGCAGTTCCACGGCTCCCAGGACAACATCCTGGATGGGGAGGTGGGGCCAAGTGGGGTGGCCAATGGCTTTTACAAGGGCGAGGAGCAGCTGTAGGGGCACCTGAACCCTCCATCCCCCAGACACATACACTGCTGGCTTGGATCGGAGCCAGTCCCCATGGACTGTCCAGTGCAGTGGGGACCAGGGCTGGCGGAGATGTGGAGTTAGCGGTGGGCACCACCTGACACAGCCAGAGCATGATGCCCTCCCCACTCCACATGGGGTGAGGCTGCTCAGGTCCTGATGCTCCCTCCCCATAACATTTATTTATTTATTTATTTATATATTTATATAGTGAAAGGTGGGGGGGTCCTGAAGCATCAAGGGCTGTGGGGAGGCCCCATGGGGGGCAGGGTAGAGGGGCATATAGGCAGAGGCCCTTGACAACCAGTATGAATCATGCTGAGTAACAATCCCATCCTGCACCAGACCACCTGTGCTGGCTCCAGTGGGGGGGGGGTGTTGCCTGGGGCTCCCCCTGCTTGTTGTGTGGGGGAGGTCACCCCAGTTGCTGTTGCATGTCTGGCCTCGGGGCTGCACCCTGGGACCACCTGCCCCCCCCATAGCTGGGATGGTGCGGTGGGGGGAGGAGCCATGGCAGGGGGCTGGTCACCGAGGTGGGGAGGCTGGGGGTGTTCTGCGCTGCTGGCAATGTGAACTTGTTCGTGTTGAATAAAGTCCAGAAGCAATGTCCTGGCTGCAGGTTTGTCCCTCGTCTCCTTCAGCTCCTCTTGATTGCATGGAACAGTGAATCATCACAGTACCCCCACAGCGGGGCTCTTCCCCGCACTTCCTGGACAGTCTGTCTGGACCCAGCTCTGGTGGGGTTTCCGCTAAGAGCCGCACCCAGCAGTGTCACAAGGGCCCTTGAACCATTGCCTGGAAAACATGATCCATCCCAGATGTGTGTGAGAAGGCCCTAGCCCAGAAGGCAATGGGAATGAGGAGCAGCCCCCGCCCTCCTCGTTCTAGGGTTTCTTGAGGAATGACCCAGCTCCATGCCCTGACTGCTGGGGAAGCCATGGTGCCCAGGTATGTGAGGGGCAGCCCAGGACAGATGATGCATGTTGGGGGATCCTCTGCAGGTCCCAGGCACAGGCAGGAAGGAGGTGTTGGGGCAGAACTCACCCTCAGTGCGCTGGCCAGCAGGGCTGAATGCATGGATCTGATACCATCCGCATTCAGGGCTGGGCGCCCCAGTGCTAAGGGGCCTGCCTGGGCACGGAGGTGGGGAGATGCTTCTGTCTAGTCCAGCCCTCCTATGTGTGTGTCCTGACCCCCAGCTGTGCTGAAACCAGAGGGACCCCTGAGAGTGGATTGACACTGAGATGGGGCAGTGGGGGAAGGGGTTGCTCCTATATTGTTGTGACACAGCCATTTATGCTGCAAGTTGTGTAATCTAGGGAGACATCACCGTCCCCTGGCACAGGAACCCACTGGTATGGGACACAGTGTAATAACAGGCCAAATTGCAGCCACTTCCCTTCCTGGCACTTGCTCACACAGACGTGCAGGCACGTGGAGTAACGTGTGCACACAGAGAGTGGCACGTACAGAGAAACATGAAGACATCCAGACGCAGGCACTGCGAAAGCCACACGCATGGACATGCACACACAGCATGTGCTAAGGGGGCCAAAGCCCAGCCCCTTCCCTTCCAGGCCCCTCGCCGACAGACACAGTGTCACGCACACGCTCTCTCAGATGCTCACTGCCAGGCCAGGTTTTCCATGCTCTCACCATGCTGGCTGCAGTGCTGTGGAAGCCGGGTCTCAATGGTGGGCACCTTCAGAAGCCAGCCCTGAGTCACTCGCATACCAGATGCTTAGCATCCCCTGAGCTGGCGTGGCTTCCCAGCACCACCCTGACACTCACCCACAGACACTGAGCCAGCACTCCCCTGCCATGGGAGTGTGAGTGCTCAGGCTGGGGCGTGAGCCCAGGACCTGCCCCTCACCCTCTGCATTAGGGCAGCAGCAGCACCTGACTACAAAGAGCTTTGAGTTTTGGGACAATCATCTGCCTTTAATAGGGTGACCAGATGTTAAATGGAAAATATTGATTTGGGGTTTTTTTTTACACTCACCCGTCCGGGAGTTCAGTGGCAATTCGGCAGAGAGTCCCTTCAGTCACAGATGGTCTTCAGCAGTGTTTTGGCAGGGGGTAATAAACCTTGCCGCCAAAGACAGAATCACCCGCTGCCGAAATACCGCCAAAGACTGTCTGCAACTGAAGGACTCTCTGCCGAATTGCTGCCAAAGACCAGGAAACAAAATATCAGGACAAATGGCATCCCGACCGTACTCTGGTCGGGACGCGGGACAAACTCCTCAAAATCAGGACAGTCCCGATTTTATCGGGACGTTTGGTCACCCTAGCCTTGAAAGCTGTGAACACCTTGGGTCTGATGCTCACATATGCACCAGCACACACACACTGCAACACACGACACACTGACACACTCACTGTAACACAAACGCACAACACACACCAACATATGCTCACTATAACACCCCCACACGTACACTGAAACATGCTCACTGACACACACAGTGTCACTCACTGGAATACTCACACTCATTGACACTTGCTGTAACACACAATCACTATAACACACACGCTCATTTACACACACTTACTGTAACACACACACTCCAGATAACACACACACAAACACACTCACTGGAACATGCTCTCTGTACCATGCACTCACACTGACATATCACACACCAATCCACATGGTCACAGAAAAACACACAGCATATTACACACACATCACCCCCACTCACTGTCAGACACACACAGACACGTATGTTCACTGTAACACACACCCCACCCCCTCCACACAAACACCATGTCACACATGAAGACACACTCTTTATAACCCCTTCCCCCTCCATGCATGTGCATTTTCCCCTGGCCTGTCCGGACACATGCTGTGTGCTTCTGCGGCACTCTTGGTGCTGTGCAATGCTGGCTGCAGCCCAGTGCACAGAGGGTTAAGGGTGGCACCAGTGATTGGGGATGGATGGGGGAGGACGGGACAAAGCCTCTTTCATTCCCTGCTTGGAGAGTTTCCTGTCTGACCTACATACCTCCCCACACTGCCCTGGGCCCTGAGCCAAGGCCACCGGCTCTGTCCCAGCAAGCATGGGAGGGGGCAGTTTAGCTGAGCCATGAGGTAGTCGGGGGAGTAGTGTCAGGAGGGGCCGTGGGAAGGGAAGGAAAAGAAAGGGTCCAGCTGAAGCAGAGCAGAGGATGAGACAGGAAAAGCCATGATGGGGAGGGAGGGGGAAGCATGAGCCCTAGCCCATTCCCATGATGGGCCTGCCCTGGGGAAGGTGCTTCATAGCATTCAGGGCAACAATCCACCCTGCCCCCACAATACAGATCAGTTCCCCCACCCCTGGGTAGCTGTGTCCCATGCTGAGATGGGAACCCCCAACTGTTTGGCCCTGAAGCCTGGTTGAAGGGGCTGCCCTTCCTGAGGCCCCAGACGCTGAGCCTCAGATACTTCACTCCTTGGCCATGGGACCCCCAGCCTGGCCCACTCTCCAGGGCAGTGACTATGGGTATGGGGAGAGAACTTGGCACTTCACACACACACACGGATACTTCCCTTTGCCTGGAGAGCTCAGAGAATATTACAGTCATGAAAGACAGACCCAAAACAGTCAGGGGCACAGCTGGAAAAAGAACCTGGAATCCAGGCTCCCAGCCTGCCCTGTTCACACTCACTAGACCCTACTCCTCTCTCAGAGCTGGCGATACAACCCAGGAGTCCTGGCTCCCATCTCAGCCCTAGGTGTAAATTCATGATATTTCCTGTGGCAGATTGGGAGAAATGTCTATATCCTGGTGTGACCTCCTCCTGGGTCTGTGAATGCACCATTGCGTATTGGGACCTTCCTGGAGGAGTGTGACTTTCATGTTATGTTTCATGTCCATAGTTAATTAACACATCCATTGTGCAGTGGGGGCTGGACACCTAATGGAAAGACTATGGCATACGTCTTGATCACTTGATGGCAACAAGACAGACTGACTTTCCCCTGCTGGGAGTGCCTTTGCTACCCATAGAGCCATTACCTTGGACTGACCCTCTCAACAGAAGCAGCTGGAGCCTGCATCTCCCCCAACAGAAGCACATGGGAAAAGGAGGGTCCAAGATTATTTTAAACTGGGAGGCTTCCCTAAGTGAGGCCAGGCCATCGTTCTGATTAAAGATTCTGGACATACTTAGGCCTCCCAGGATGGGTGAGTTCAACCTGGGGTGGGGAGCTGCAGTCAGGGCTCTGTGTTGTGTCCGTTGACTCAATGTGGATCTCTAGGTGGTTTGATTAAGAGCAATGTGCCTGTGGTTCAGAAATGCCTTGGCCAAGACCCTGTTCTGTTGCCGGATGGGTTAAATCTCCTTAAACTGTTGTGACTGCCCCTCCTAACTGATGAGTGCTGTAAGAGACAGCTAGGCAGCCCCACCTTAGCCAAGGGGTATGCCAGCCCGCCCGGGAATTTGGCCTATGTGGGCAGAGGGCTCTCCAGGCTATTTGGGTAAGAGCGAAGCAGGTCAAAACAAGAGTCAGACACAGTCTGAAGAAGCAGCTGGCAGCGCAAGCCAGGAGCAAACCTAGAGTGCTTTGTAGCGGGTGGGGGTGGGAGGAGGCACTGTCTGGGGCTGTGAGCAAGGACACTGCCTCCTGTTGTTTAGTGCTGCCTGTGTTGGGGGGAACAGGACTTTGTACAGTCCATGTAAATACACAGGATTGTACCAAAGGGCCCAGACTCTGTCGTCCAGGCTCCTCCCAGCTAGAATCAGCCCCAGGGCCCTGGGCTTTGACCAACCACTTGTAACAGGCGATGGTTGGACCCGAGCAGCTGGTAGCCTTTATGGCAGCCAGCAGCCATTATGGGAAAACCGATACCCACCCTCCCGTACACAGCAGCCTGAACTTTTGAACTGTCTTACCTTGGCAGCCTCAAAGCTATTGAAACCGGTCCCAGACTAGTTTTTGCTGGCAAAAATTGCAAAAATACTGTTCCTGCACAAGTTTTTTAATCACCAATTAAATGATAATACGGCTAAAGCTTGCTTGTAGGGGTGTATAAAGATCCTTGGCCTTTTGTATCCAGTAAAGTTTTTGTACCAAGGTGCAAAACTCTCCTTTCTTCTGCAAAATAAAGCAACTTTTCCTTATCCCTGTCTGGCTGTTATTGGCTCTCAGCTAGGCCGACCCGACATTTCGGTAACACACTCAAGTCAAAAGTGGGGAGATGTGTCCAGAGCACCTGTGGCCCAAAGGACTGAGAGGAGATGTATCTGGAGCACCTGCGGCCCAGAGGACTGAGAGGAGATGTGTCGGGAGCACCTGTGGCCCAGAGGACTGAGAGGAGATGTGTCGGGAGCACCTGCAGCCCAGGGACCTCTGGGGAGATGTGTCTGGAGCACCTGTGCCCCAGGGGCCTCTGGGGAGATGTGTCTGGAGAACACGTGGCCCAGGAGCCATGTCCAAGCACAAGGGGCTTCGGCAGACTGGGGTGCTGGCTCCAAGGTGTAAGGCAGCCAGACTGTGGGGTCTCCATAGCCCTAGGAAGGGCTCAGACCTGCGGGCTTCCCACCTGGGAGGGCACTTAGAGATTCAGGGCTGGGAACAATGACCTGACTCAACCCAGACCCAGGGGGCTTGGCAGCTGGGTCCCCGTCCCCTCACAATGGCCAGGTGTCCATTCAGAGGAGGGGCAGGGGGAAGGACAGGCTGTGACAACCACTACCCTCTCCCTCCACTCCCCTGCACATGGGGTCACTCAGGATCCCCACAAGATATTCTGCAAGAGTTGGGGGGTTAGCCCCACGGAGATGGCTGGAGCCAGGGAAATGGAGCAGGGTCTGGGCAGGGCAGTGGGAGCAGGATCCAGGGGAAATAGCTGGCAAAGGGGGAGCGGAAGGCGAAGAGGGAGCATGGGAGGGGGAGCAGGTTATGGGGAGGGATGCTGGGGGTGGGACCTGAGGGGAGGGACACAATCTGGCATGGGGGGGCAGAGGTAGAGGGCAGGGTTGTGAGAGGTACAGGGGACAGGGCCTATGGGCATCACCCCCACACAGAATTTTCAGGAGGTTGCCTAGCAACTGGGATGCCCCACAGACCTGGCCCAGACCAATCCACACGGGGTGGGTAGGGGCTTTCACCTGAGAGAACCCCCCTCCCAATTCCCCTGGCCCCAACCCTGGTGAAGGTTGCTGGGAGGCTGGGGGGAGGAGTCGGTTCCTGGTGGGGAAGCTGCCCTTCGGGTCACATTTCCCCCGTGGCAGGATGAATGGGCTGCTCTGGTCCAGGCTGGTTCCGAGCTGTTAACCCCCTTTCTCCTGCTGGGTCCGGCATCACCATGGCTGCCCCATGCCTCCAAGTGCAGATCACGTTCTGGTGAGTGGCAGAGATACTCCCTCTGGTTCCCCCTACCCAGGGCACCCCTCACCCAGCTCTGCCCCCATGGGCACACCCCATACAGCTCCACCCCCATGGGGACCCCTCACCCAGTATTGCCCCCCAGGGAACCCCTCACCCAGCTCTGCCCCCATGGGCACTCCTCACCCAGTTACACTTCCCATGGGCACCCCTCACCCAGCACCGCCCCCATGGGCACACCCCATACAGCTCCACCCCCATGGGGACCCCTCACCCAGATCCACCCCCATGGGCACCCCTCACCCAGTTACACTCCCCATGGGCACCTCTCACTCAGCACCATCCCCATGGGCACTCCTCACCCAGCATTGCTCCCCAGGGAACCTCTCACCCAGCTACACCCCCCATGGGCATACTCCTATAGCTCCACCCCTGTTGGCACCCTTCACCCAGCTACATGTCCCATGGGTACTCCTCACCCGGCACAGCCCCCATAGGCACACCCCATACAGCTTTGCACCCCCATGGACACCCCTCACCTAGCATTGCCCCTTCCCTGGGCACCTCCTACCCACAACTGCCCCCCCAAGGGCACAGCCCACCCTAGCCTCAGCCTCCCTTCTCACCCCCACAAGTCTGACACCCCTGGTACTGGGCCTCTGGCCAAACTCCAGCCTTCCTGCCCACACTGGTTCCCTTTCAGCATGGGGCCGCTCCACACTGATGCTGGGCTCTGTTTCCCTTGTAGTGGCAGCTGAGGATACAGAAGCCGGGTGAGTAAAGAGCCTCCCCGCACATGTGTTCCCCACTGTGAGAGACACAGCTTGTGTGCCCCCATTCCACCTGTGTGCCCTCCCAGTGCCCCCATGTGCCCCTGGCTTTCACTGTGCCTTCATGCCTTCATATGTGGGGGATGGTTCCTTGGGGTTCCCAGCCCTTCCACCTAGGGACCTGTCCCCGGGGTCCCTCCTGCAGAAGGAGCTGGGCCCGATGGCTGGTGGAGTCTCCCTCTCTGAGAGTGGGGTGTCCTGGGTGATGCCAAAAGGTAGGGCACAGTGGGGATTTATGGGCCTAACAGGCTCCCTGGGGCTGGGGAAAGGGGAGCAGTAGTGGGGCCCTCCCCTACTCCAAGTCATTGACCTTCCCCCCATCTCTCCTTCTGCTCCCCCCAGTTCCTGCAGCTGCAGGAGTTCCTAGAGAAACGCTTCCCAAAGCAGTTGGAGATTGTGAGTGACTGGGGTCAGGCTGGGGCTTGGGGACCAGATGCAGGAGGGGCGGGGGGCCTGGGTTTGATGGGACAGGGAATCAGGGTTGGGAGCTGTTCCAGCACCAGCAGGGCAGGGTTAGAGCAGGGAGCCCCACTCCGCTCACCTGAGCCCCCAAGGGCATCCCCCGGATTTGTGTGGGGATCACATGCCCCATCGCTCCTCAAGGTTTCACCCTCCACTCTGGGACAGCTCTCCATAGGGCCCACCACTCTGGTGTTCAGTCCCCATGCTTCCCACAGCCTGCTCACCCCACACTCGCTCTCTCTCCAGACAGGGGAAATGGCCCCCGGCTCTGGGGCCTTTGAGATTCTTCTCCCTGACAGTGGCCAGGTCCTGCACTCCAAGCTCGTGAGTACCCAGCAGGCATTGTGTGTTGGTACTTCCCGGCTGGAGATGCTGGGGGGCACTGTGCTGGGGTCACATCCCTGGCTCTGGGGGGCACACTGCAGGGGGAACATCCTCGGCTTTGAGAGCTCTGAGGGGCACATCCTTGGCACTGGGGGGCAATGTGCTGGGGCACATCCTCAGTTTTGGAGGGGCTGGTCAGGGGCACTGTGCTGGAGGTGCATCCCCAGCTCTGGGAGTGCTGGGGGGCACTGTGATGGGCACATCCATGACTCTGGGGGTGCTTGGGGGCACTGTGCAGGGGGCACATCCTTGGCTTTGGGGAGCTGGTCAGGGGCACTGTGCTGGGGGCAAATCCCCAGCTCTAGGGGTGCTGGGGGGCACTGTGCTGGGGGCACATCCCTGTTTTGGGAGGCAGAGTAGGGGTACACATCCTCAGCTTTAGGGGGGGCCTGGGCAGAAGGGCAGGGTATCACGGGCAGCACAGATTGACCCATCTCCTGGTCCCATAGAACGGTGATGGCTATGTGGACAGTAACGCCAAGGTGCAGCGCATCTGTGAAGGCATCAGCAAGGTCCTGAAACAGTAGCGAGCAGGGATTGGGTAAGAGAACCCTGGCGGAGGGGTTGTTGGCAGGGTTAGGAGCCCAGTGGGTTAGGGGGTCACATCCAGGGCCGGTGCAACCATTTAGGTGACCTAGGTGGTCGCCTAGGGCGCTAGGATTTGGAGGGTGGCATTTTCTTCGGCAGCGACCATGGCGGCCGGATCTTCGGCTGCCCCGGTCGCTGCCGGCATTTATGCGGAGGGAGCTGGGGCAGGGGAGCGCGGGAAGGGCCACCTGTAGCAAGTAAGGGGGGGGGCCCGCACACAGGGGAACTCCCTGCCCCAGCTCACTCCTGCCCCGCCTCCCCCCCAAGCACACTTCTCCCGCCTCCCAGGCTTGCAGCGCCAATAGGAGCTGCTGCAGAGGAGGCGCCTCAGGGCGGAGAGGGGGAGCTGCCGCAGAGGGGGTGCCTCAGGCATGGGGGGGGGGTTGCTGCGGAGGGGCGGGGGCGCCTCAGGGCGGGGGCTCGGGGAAGGGGAGGGCGCATGGTGGAAGTTTCGCCTAGGGCGCGAAACATCTTTGCACCGGCCCTGGTCACGTCCCAGCGCAGGTGGGGGTCAGTGCTGTGTGGGAGGTTGAGGGATATGCTCCAGCCCATGTGGGGTCACAGGACACACCCCTGGCTGTGTGGGGTCGGGGGAGGAACATGCCAGGAACTGACACTGCCCCATCTCCCCTTTCTCCGCGCAGGGTGCTGTGCTTTCCAGGGCACCACATGACGGGATCAGCCGAAAGGGAGTCTCAGCCCAGGCCAGTCCCCGACCTCCCCCCGATGCTCCAACCCCTGTGGCTGTCGCCAAGCAATAAAGAGCAACATCCTGGCAGGCAGCTCCATTCCCTTTATTTACAGGGAATGCAGCGCTCTAAAAGGAGAGGCCCCACATCAGCCCCGTCCTGCGGCACATCCTGTCCTCAGTCCTCTGGGAAGCCCCATCCTGTTCCATGGCCTGTCCTGAGTGCTGAGTCCAGGGGCAGCCCTGTCCTGCAGCACGGCAGGTTCCAAATCCCCATAGTGACGCTGATCCTTGGAGCCGGTTTCTGCTCCTCACTTCATTCTCAGTCTTCAGGGCGCTGCCAACACCCCACTGCTCCCCTACATGCCCCTGGCTCCTCCCTCCGGGAATCACACATGGGCCTGGGGCAGGCAAAGAGCAGCGGCATGGCGGAGGGGTGGGGGAGCTGGCACAGTTCTCGACTCCCCGACCTGCCTGAGGAGTGTGGGGAGCAGATGCTGCTCATGGGGAGTGGCTGCCATGGCCCCTGCTCACTCCAGGACGTGCCCCTTTTAAGTGCTGGTTCAGAAGTGGCTCCCATGGCTCACACTGTGGTCTCATACTCCAGGATCACCATGGGGCTGGAGGATGGGAGTGACGAGTGCCTCTTCCTGGGGGCCTCACCACCACCCATACAGCCATCACCCTCACCTGCTGCCATGCAGCACGGTCCCTGAAGTGCACCGAACTCGGGCTGCACCGTGGCTGCGTGGATCCCATGCTCCCAGAACACCTGCTGGATCCTCCTGGCCACAGCCTTGTAGGAGGCAGTGTCAAGGCACCAGACATGGGCCGTGGCCACCAGGCTGTAGGCACTGTCCAGCTGCCAGACATGGAGCTCATGCAGGGCTGCCACCCCCTCCGTGCTCCTCAGATATGACTCAAGTCGCCATAGGTCCAGATGGTCGGGCACAGCCTGCAGCAGCACCAGGGCAGAGCCCCGCAGGGAAGGGGCACCCAAAAGGATCAAAGCCAGCACTACTGCCACACAGAGCCCAGGGTCCAGGTACAGCAGCCAGCAGGGTCCCAGCTCTGCCAGGGCTGGTGCAGGGCCGCCCAGGGGCCGGCATGGCATCCCAGTGCAGGGGGGCAGGCAGGCCACTTGCTCCACACATGGGGGCCACAGCAGGTGGAAGGCAAGTGAATATAGCAGCACGGTGGCAGGGCCCAGGGAGGCAGCCAGGAGTCGAAGGCAGAGAGCCAGCCAAGCACCAGACTCCTCTGCAGGCAAGAACCCGTCCTCTAGACAAGGCTGCCTGTTCCCCAGCAGGTCTGTGCAGGGAGGAAGGAAGAGGTGTGAAAAGGGTATGGGGGCAGCATTTCATTCTACAATTTGGGGGCAAAGGGCAGGGGTCACAAGGCAAGGTGGTGGGGGGCAAAGGAACCAGGGGCAGCTCCAGGCACCAGCGCAGCAAGCGCGTGCCTGGGGCAGCAAGCCACGGGGGGCGGCCTGCCAGTCGCTGTGAGGGCAGCAGGCAGGTGGCTTTCGGCGGCGCGCCTATGGGAGGTCTGCTGGTCCCGCGGCTTCGGCGGCAATTCAGCGGCGGGGACGCCGATGGCGCGGCACTGGCAGACCTCCCGCAGGCATGCTGCCGAATCCGTGGGACCAGCAGACTGCCTGCAGGTGTGCGGCCGAAAGCCGCCTGCCTTCCATGCTTGGGGCAGCAAAAAACATAAGAGCCGCCCCTGAAAGGAGCAAAGACTTAGGGAGTCATAGGGCAGGCTCGATTCTTACTTAAGCAAACTCCCCCACCCAAAGCTGAAGGAGTGGCCCAGTACCCCTTCCCCCCACATCCCTCTCCAGACATCTCAACCCGCACTGACACAGCAGGCCTGGCCTGGTACCACCTCCAAGCTCAGCCCTCCCCTCTAGCTGAGAGACAGGCCTGGGCCAGTATGCCCCCTCCCCCCCACCCGGCAGAACTCACCTTGTGTCTCCTGGGCAGATCTGCCTGTGGCTGCGCCTTCTCTGCTGGTGCTGGCATGGCCGCTGTGATGACTCTTTGCTCGAGCGGGATGGTTCTGCCCATCCAGCCTCACCCTGGCCAGATGGATGAGGAGCCCAGCAGCCCCAACTCCCACCAGTGCCAGGGGCTGCTCTGTCACCTGGGGGTGCCCTGCCCGGTGCAGTGCCCTGGGCACCAGGGCCAGGCACAGTGCTGTCAGGAACACGCCGCACACCAGGGTCCCTGCCACCCGGGCTCGCACCCATCCAAAGGTATTCCTGCAATCGGGGTGTGCTCCACAGGCCAGCTGGCCATCCAGCAGAGCCACCCCCAGCGCTAGCACCATCCCCAGCGTCTGGAGTGAGCAGGAGAGAGCCAGCAGGGAACCTGTGACCCGGCTGGCCACTACCTCTGCCAGGAACAGGCCAATGGCAAGACAGAGCTGGGCAGTTAGCCAGCCCTGGTGCCCCCGCAGACCTTGCCCTGCCAGCCAGCCCTGGTGCCCTGTCCGCATCGGCAGCCTGGGGAGCCCCATCCCTACCCCAACAGTGCCTGCCCCCATATGGGGTCTTGTACCTGTCTAGCCTCTGGACTCCTGTCCCTACCTCAACCCACTCCCCTGGCAGCCTTGTCCCTGTCCCTGCCCCTGCCCCAGCAGCCTTCTCCCTATCTGGGCTCTGGGCTCCTGTCCCTGCCCCCACTGCTCTGCACTTGGCGCCAGGAGTTTGCACTCGGAGTGGCCGGTGGTGCACACAGTCCCGTTGTCCCTGGGGGTTCCTTAAAGGGACAGCACTCGCTCGCTCCCCCTGTGGCTGCCTGCCCAGCCCACCACCAGCTGGCAAGCACAGCACACAGGCTGCTCTCAGTCTCACAGCCCTCGACTCAGCAAGAAGACGTCTCCTCTTCTCTCTGCAAGCTGGGATGGGAGTGAGCAGGTACCCCCATTCCTGGGGTCTGCATGGGGCAGCTCAGACATGGGAACCCCAAGGGCCAATGTACTGGGGAAACTGGGAATCCCAGCTCTACCCAGGGAGTCAGCACTGCAGAAAACTGGGAATCCCAGCTCCACCCAGGGGGTCTGTACTGGGGAAAACTGGGAATCCCAGCCCCAGCAGAGGCTTCATAGACTGCAAGGCCAGAAGGGATCAATCACTATGATCATCTAGTCTGATTTCCTGTATAATACAGGCCTTCCCTGCATTAATTCCTGATTGAACTGGAGGAGATGTGTTAGAAAAATATCCTATCTAGAATTAAAAATGGTCGGTGATGGAGAATCCACCAGGACCCTTGGTAAATTGTTCCAATGGTTAATTACCCTGGTCCCTCACTGTCAAAACTTTACGCCTTATTTTCAGTCCAAATGTGTCTAGCTTCAATTTCCAGCCATTGGATCACGTTCTACCTTTCTCTTGTAGATCAAAGAGTCCATTATTAAATATTTGTTCCCCATTTAGGTACTTACAAACTATTATCAAGTCACACCTTAACCTTCTCTTTGTTAAACTAAATAGATTGTGCTCTTTGATTCTACCACTATAAGGCATGTTTTCTAATTCTTTAATCATTCTCATTGCTCATATCTGAATCCTCCAATTTATCAACATCATTCTTGAATTGTGGGCACCAGAACGGGAGACAGTATTCCAGCAGCAGTCACACCAGTGCTAAGTACAGAAATCTTCCGTACCCCTAGTTGAGATTCCTGTTTATGCATTCCAGGACTGGATTAGCCTTTGGGGCCACAGAGCTGCACTGTGAACTCATGTTCAGCTGATTATCCACCATAACCCCGCAAATCTTGTTCAGAATCACTACTTCCCAGGATAGTCCCCCATGTTTGTATGGCCTACTTTCTTTATTCTTAGCTGTATACCTTTACATTTAGTTATATTAAAAGATATATTCTTTGCTTGCACCCAGCTTACCAAGAGATCTAGATTTGCTCTGAATCAATGACCTGTCCTCTTAATTACTTACCACTCCCCCAATGTTTGTATCATCTGTAAATTTTATCAGTGATGATTTTATGTTTCTTCCATTTAATTAATGAAGACGTTCAATAGCATATAGGGCCCAGAACCGATCCTTGGGGGACCCATTGGAAACACACATGCTTGATGATGATTCCCTGTTTACAGTTACATTTTGAGACCTATCAGTTAGCCAGTTTTTCAATCCATTTAATGTGGGATATGTTAATTTTATATCAGTCTAGTTTTTTAATCAAAATGTTGGGCAGTACCAAGTCGAACACCTTCCAGAAGTCTGTGTATATTACGTCAACACTATTACCTTTATCAACCAAACTTGTAATTTCATCAAAAAAGATATCAAGTTAGTTTGCCAAGATCTATTTTCCATAAAACCCTGTTGATTTGCATTACATTACCCTCAACTGCTCTGTTATCTTGCCTGGGATCAATGTCAGGCTGACAGAACTATAATTACTCAGGTTATCCCGTTTACTCTTAAAAAAAAATGTCCCAATATTAGCTTTTTCCAGTCTTCCAGAACTTCCCCAATGCTCCAAGACTTATTGAAAACCAACAGTAACAGTCCAGAAAGCTTGTCAGCCAGCTCTTTTCAAACTTTTGGATGCAAGACATCTGGACCTGCTGATTTTAAAATGTCCCACTTCAGTAGTTGCCGTTTAACATCCTCCAGAGATACTAGCTGAATGGAAAGATATGAGTGGAATGGTTATTATTACCATATGATGAGACTATATCATATGTTTTCCCCCAAATACAAAACAGAAATATCAATTTAATGCTTCTGCCTTTTCTGCATTATTATTGATTGTTCTACCATTTCCATCTAGTAATGGACCAATATCATTGTCAGGATTCTATTTGTGCCTAATATGTTTTAAAAACTCCTTCTTATTGTCCTTAACTCTGCTGGGCATAGATTTCCCGTTGTTTCTGTTTGCTTCCCTTATCAATTTTCTGCAATGCCTAACTTCTGATATATATTCATTAGTATCAATGTCCCCTTTTTTCCATGTATTTCTCTCTCTATATATATATTTAATCTCTGCCCTCTCTTCCCCTCTAAACCAAGTCATTTTTTTAACCAGCACAGTCTTCTTCTTCAGTTCTCAGATTGAAGTTTTTTGTGCATTAGTAAGGTGTTCTTAAATGGTTTTAACTGGGGTAACTGGGAATCCCAGCCCCATCAAGGGGGGATCTGTACTAGGATATCCATGTGACATTGTGGGATATGTCTGTATCAAACCGTGAAGCCCATTTTGTATGACGTAACCCCGATGAAGGTGAACCTATTTAAATGCCTCCAGCCAGCCTCCCTGCCCAGCCCAGGGGCGTGGCAGCTTGCTAAAGGCCCAGCACGGAGAATCCACCAGGACTCATAATCTGCAGCTGTCATGGTCAAATGACTCTCGAGTGGTGAGCTACCCACCTAGACCTCTTCTGCACAGGTGCCTGGCTGGAGAAGGGTATGGGAGCTATCCAGCTAACCACCCAGACAAAGAAGGAAGAGAGAGGAGTGCTACACTGAGTAGGCAGCAGCCATTGCCACATGGAAGCAGAAGAGCAAGGACAGGAGGAAGCTGAAGAGCCTGAAACACCAGCAGAGGCCTTGGATGCACAGGATGGAGGAGATCCAGCAGCATGGGGGTTTTGGACTTTTGTTATTTTCCAGAGATCCGTTACTATTGAGCGCTTTGGAAGAGTAAAGTGACTGTGGTTCAGAGCTGCCTTTGCTAACTCTGTGTTCCCTGCATTCCTGTTGTATTGTCCCTCAAGAGGTTAAACTAGAAGCCCAGAGCACCCACAGCCAGTGGGATGTGTGTGTAAGAAACTAGGGGTTCAGAAGGCCTGGGGCATCAGTTTTGGGGGCGAGGGCAGCTGGACTGCAGAGCCCCATGGGGTCCATGCCTGGGAGGGCAATCAAGAAAACCAGAGCTGGAAACAATGACCTGGCTGGACCCAGACTCAGCTCCACCTCGGTCCCTTCACAACAGACAGGACATAGATCACACGCTGCCAGGTTCACAGTGTAATTGACAGAGGTTTGCCTGCGTGGGGCTGGGCCCAGCTGGGCTCTGCAGGATTGGCCTCTTAGGGTGAAGGCTCAGCTGGGCCTGGTGCTTCCTCGGTGCCAGGTGGCTCCTCATCCCCAGTGTCGATGTCATAATGGGGTGGGGCCTGCCTGTGCCCAGTGCGGTGTGCATACTCCACCACCCGGACATGCCCGTCGGGACCCACCAGCTGCCGGTAGCGGGGGCAGCCCACAGCGTAGAACAGCTGCTCTTTGATCCTGCGGCCCCATTCTAGCCCATGGCCTGGGGTCTCTGCTGGACCCAGCTCCCGTTCCACCAGTGAGCGGAACAGCTGCTGATACTGGCCCAGGGATAGGCCATGGATCTGGAGTGGCTGAACAGCCTGGGCCTTTGCCCTCCTCCTCCCCCTGAGGGGCTGGCGGCTGCAGAAGACGCTGGCTGTTGTGGGTCCGGGGGGCATAGAGGCCCAGGGTCCCTGCGAGAAAGGGCAGAGCTAGAGTGAGGGGCCAAACTAGGACTCAGAGCTGCTCTCCCTACCCTGCCAGCAATCCCCTGACGCTGCCTTGTACAAGACCTGCTGGCTGGGGGAGTGGGGCCCTCCAACTCACATAAGTCAGCCATATAATAACGCCCATGTGGCACCCTCTAGAGGCCCCCCCTTCATCTGAGCGTCTCAGCACTTTTTACCCAGTAATTCACTAACCCCACCAGGAAGGAATCATGGGGAGCACTGAGATGGAGATGACTCTGGTGAGGGGCGGGGGCTGTTTGTACATGGATCCTTCACTTGGCACTGAGATGCAGCCACCTAGACTGGGGTGGTGCACAAGGGCCCTTCATACAGTGAACCCTCGTTAATGCTGAGATGCAGGTGCCTCTTGGGTGGTGTTCAGGGACTGTTTATACAGGGATCCCCTGGTAGGGTTAGATAAGATGCCTTGTTTGTTCTTGTAGGATCCCTAAGGATCACTGATCTGCATGGGGGTCCTGGCCTGGGTTGTGGCTCTGAGCCAGTCCCCCAGATCCCTGGCCTCCAATTGTTATCCAGCTGTACCAGCATTGTTGCGCCCCAACTCACCTGACTAGCTTTGTACCCTGGGCCCTGACGTGTTTGCCGTCTGCTTCTGACTGAGGCCAGCTCCACTCTCTCCGAGTTGGGGGCTCTTCGCACACTGCCCTCAGAGTCTGGCCAGCTGCAGTAGTTGTGCTCTTGTGCAACAATATTCCCAGATGCCCAAGGGGCTGGAGGGATGCTGAGAGCGGGCCCTGACGGGTAGAACAAGGCTGGGCCTGGCTCCTGAGGCGTGAGGCCTGGGTGTGATCCTGTGTCTGGGGGCTGCTGCAAGGGGAGGATAGACAGATGAGGGGGTGAAAGGGACTACAGTGCTCAATATTACAGTATCTGACATTTAGCTAGTGAAATCCCAACATGCACTGCAGGCAGTATATATACAGACTGCTGCCCCTGCTACTGAGATGCAGTTGCCTCTGGGATGGGGGCATGGCAGCTGTTTACATAAGGATCCCTCATCCAGCACTGAGCTGCAGCTGGCTCTGGGGTGAGGTATGATGTCTGTTTATACAGGGATCTCTTGCCCAGAAATAAGATGCAGCCCTTTCTGGGGTGGGGCACAGGGGCTATTTACACAGGGATCCCTCATCCAGCGGGGAGATGCAGCTGCCTCTGGGGTGGGGCAAGATGAGGAAGCCATTTTATATACACACAACAAACTCCTCCCATCCACTGCCTCTCACCATCCTGACCAGCCCAGGTGCCTCCAGCCCCTCACTGGTGCTGGGCCAGGAATGTCAAGGTTCTGCCCATGTGTGCAGGTTCCGGATGCAAGGCATCACCGAGGAAACATTTGTGGCCTCGGCTGGGATGTTCCAACCTGAGCGGTGTCATGCCAGGTTAGAGAGATGTCTCTCACAGCCCCATCTCACACCACATGTGCCCTCAAAGCAAACTCATCTCCTCTTCCACCTGCCCTGTAGACCAAGAGAGGAGCGAAGAGACTCCACCCCTCACCCAAGACCTCACCCACCCAGGTTCAGATCAGGCTCCTTGTCTCAGCTCCCATCTCCCTGGGTAAAATAAGGCTGCCACCCCCACATCTGTCTTGGAGTGACAACAGCTGGGCCCCCTGAAATATCTCCTTTGCTCTGCATTTCCCTGACCGGGGAGCCACCTTACTGGGCTGGGTGTGGGGTGGATTTAGGGTACCAAAGGAGATCACGAGGGGGAGCTGAGTTTGTAGAGCTCATGTCCTAGCACAGTGTCCATTCACTGCTGGGGCCCTGGGCAATGTGCATCCCACAGGGACTGGAGATGGGATGCAGACTATGGGCTGCAGCAGAGTCTCCTCAGCAGCACATGGCCCGGGCACACAATGGGCTTGTCCTCATTATGACTGTGGAGATTGACTGGAACAGCTGTTCCAGAGTAAAAGCAGCCGCCTGGTAAACTGCTCCAGAATAGCCCTTGTTCTTTGAATTCACCCCCTACCTTAGTCCAGAATAACTTCACTTTGCAGATAAGCCCTAAAAGAGTCAAAAGCTTTGGGATGGGCATCGGGGTCGTCATGCCTCTCCTCTGACACCAGGGGGCTTGCTTCCACAAGAGAAGAAGGATGGTCTGTTGGTGTCAGAGGAGAGGCGTGATGTTGGACAAGTCACTTAGTCTTTCTGTGCCTCAGTTCCTGCGCTGTTCAATGGGGATAATAGCCTGGCTCTACTTCCCTGGGGTGTGTGAGGATAAATGCAGTAAAGACTGTGAGGCAGTCAGATGCTATGGTGACGGGGACCAGATTATGTTGGCATAGGCTCAGTGATATAGACAGAGCCTGGGACCTGACAGCTCCTGCGGTGGGGAGGCCGAGATAAGATCCACTGGATGAGGGGGAAAGGGGGTCACTCTAGAGAGGGCATGGCTGGATGTTTCTCTCTGTCCTGGTTATTCTGTGGACCCCCTGTCTGGAGTGTGGCTCAGGCAGCTATTAATGGGTTGGTTCTCAAGTTGGATGTGGGGAAACTGAGGCAGTAAGTGGTGCTGTGACTCACCCCGAGTGACCCAGTGAATCACTGGCAGAGCTAGGGATGTAACTCAGGCACACTGATTCCCCCGCTCCCCACTCTAACCACTAAGCCCCACTCCGCTCCGGGTCTCTGCCCCTTTAAGGAGGAGCGCAGAACGGCGCCGTTTGTCCCTGGGAGGTTGCCGTCTGCCGCCCTCACATGACCAAACACAGCGGCCGCTTCAGTCTCGCTGCTTCCGGCGCGGAGCCTCCGATAGCCGGACCCGGTGAGTCCCCAGGACACCGCCCCCGGCCTGGACCTGCTCCGCCAAAATCCCCCTAGCCCGGCCCCCGCGAGGGGAGACTCCGTGGGGAAATACAGGGGCTCTGCAGGGGGCTCTGTGGGGAGATACCGGGGCTTGGGGGGCTCTGCAGGGGGATGTGGGGGGAGATACAGGGGCTTGGGGGCTCTGCAGGGGATGTGGGGGAGATACAGGGGCTTGGGGGCTCTGCAGGGGATGTGGGGAGATACAGGGGCTTGGGGGGGCTCTGCAGGGTGATGTGGGGGGAGATACAGGGGCTGGGGGGGGCTCTGCAGGGGGATGTGGGGCAGATACAGGGGCTTGGGGGGGCCTCTGCAGGGGATGTGGGGCAGATACTGGGGCTTGGGGGGCTCTGCAGGGGTATGTGGGGGGAGATACAGGGGCTTGGGGGCTCTGCAGGGGATGTGGGGAGATACAGGGGCTTGGGGGCTCTGCAGGGGATGTGGGGAGATACAGGGGCTTGGGAGGTTCTGCAGGGGGATACAGGGGCTGGGGGGGGCTCTGGGGAGATACAGGGGCTTGTGAGGGGTGTGGGGGGCTCTGCCTGGGGGTGGGGGTTGTAAAGAAGGGATGGGATGGAGTCTCTGCCTGAGGGTGCGCCACCAGCCATGCAGAGGTGGGGAGTGGAGGAGAGTGGACCCCGGTGCCAGGGCATGAACGCAGCTATGAGCTGGGTGCATCCAGTCATTGGTTGCAGGGTTTAAGGGGCCCTTTAACCCAGTGGATAGAGGAGGGCTAAATGGCATCACACCCCGTCCTCTCTGGCTCCTGGCCACCTCTTCAGGGACAACGCTCTGGACCTGGGCACAGCCCAAGTGGCCCCTTTGCTCTTGTCTGCCATGGGTTTTGCCCCCTGACCTACCTGTAACCCTCTTGTGGTGGGATTCACCCCAGGACTAAGCATCACACAACAGCATGAATCATGTGAGACCAAGGGGTCTGTGGGATCTAGTAGGAGCTGGGAGCCAGGACTCCTGGGTTCTATTCCTGGCACTGGGAGGGGTGTGGGGTCCAGGCCCAAGGAACCTCTCAGGTAGTGGATGTGCCACATATTACATCCTGTTCTCCAGTTGTCCCACTCTGTCCTTTAGCAGCCACTGATCCTCTTGAAGCTGCCCGGTAACACATCTTCTTCCTCTCTTCCCTTTGCAGAGAGATAGCTCGGTCCAGAGCAGCACATCATGGAGTGCACAGCACTGGAGAGTCTCATCGAGATGGGCTTCTCCCAGAACAGAGCGTACGTGTGCCCCTGCCTCCATCCCCTCATTCCCCTCCCAGGTGTCCACAGGCTGCCTTAGCTGCCACTGCATCTTGACCAGGTCAGGATGCTCCCTACCAGTGATAGGGGGGTCATGGCCTATGGCTGTAGAATGGCAGCATGGCGGGATCTGATGCAATGTGGGAATGCTCTTTGAGGGGAAAGGAAAATCTAGTGCTGAGAGCAGGACTTCTGGATTCTATCCCCAGTGCCGGGAGGAGAGTGGGGTCTAGTGGGTTAGAGGATGGGGACTGGGAGTCCTGTCCCTTTGCCTCAATTTCCCCACCAGCACAGCAGGGATAATGCTTCTGCCCATTTCCCCCCCCCCCAGTTCTTCAGACTAAACAAGTAATGCTTATACAACGTTCCCCTGGGACAAGGCTGGAGACTGGCTGTGTCACATGTCAGAGACATTGTGCAATGATGCCTGTGCTGCACCCCCTTGGTGATACCGAATCAAAGCAGGGGCTGGGGCCAGTTTGATGTTCTTTAACTTGAATTCACAACCCCAGCAGCTTGGGCATCCCCTCATGAACAGCACGAGGGGACCGGCCAGTGAACGAAGCCAGTGAGTGCGAACAGCAGGATCTGTTTGAAATCAAATCTGCTACATGTATCAAAGCTGGATGTAGGGGCCAGCAGCGTCAGTTCCCTAGCAATGGACCAACTGGAGCAGAACCAGGGTCCTTCTAGCCCTGGCTCCCAGGGTGCTTCAGAGGATTCCTAGAAGCTGTTATAGAGGGTAAGGCCAGAAGGGATCATTAGATCATCTAGTCTGCCCTGTGGTATAGTACAGGCCAGAGAATGTCTCTCAGTTCCCCCTGCATTGAGCCTGATCACTTGTGTTTCACTAAAACATCTTCCAGAAGGGCAGCGAGCCTGGACTGGAGATGGAGAATCCACCCCTGCACTGCGGAGCATGTTCCAATGGTCTATCACCCTCCCTGGGAAAAACATGCAATTTCTCATTGAAATGTGTCTGGCACCAGCTTCCAGCCATTGGTTCTTGATCTCCATGTCTCTGTTACATTAAAGAGTCCTTTAGTGCCTGCTATTTTTCCCCGCTACGTATGCTCTAGTCAGATCACCTCTGTCTTATTTTTTAATGAACTAGACAGATTGAGCTCTTTCAATCTCTCACCGTCAGGTGTTTTCTTCAGCCCTCAAATTGTTTTTGAGTTTCTTCTCTTCACCTTCAGTGGCTCAACACCCAGTTTCAAAGGTAGCACCCAGATCTTGGTGCAGGATTCCAGTCATGATCTCACCAAGGCCATGAGCAGAAGGGAAATCACCTCCCTGCTCTTGGGTAGGCCTTCCTAGTCAGTAGGAGGGTTTTGAGTGGCCAGCATTGGGTGGGGGGGAAGAGAAGGGAGCTATTTGTGCCTCTGCACCCAAAGGAGTAAGCAGCTGGAGGACAACGTGCCCCATGAAGGCCTCACCTTAGCTCCCAGTATCTAATGATTGGCTCAGCCCTGAAGCAGACAGTATTCTAGTCCTTCCAGAGCCTCCACCAGCATGAATGATCACTCCAGTTATATAGCCTAGCACGTGGCTCCTCTGTGTTTCCTGCTGAGTCCCCCTCATCCCTGGCTCGCGGATTGATGTTACGCTGGTGGCTGTGGTGTCTATTCCAGGTTGGGGTAATGTTCTGTCAGTTGGCTAGAGAGGAGGAGACCCAGGTTTGTTCTCAGGGCCTGGACAGTGGCGGTTTGGGTCACCCCATTGAGCTGTCCATCTGTCTCTGGTCTATGAAGCGTTTCATGGGTACGATGCTGCTGTGGGAGTGGGGCAGTGATAGAGCTGTGCAGCTCCTGGGTGGAACTCAGCCATGGCTGTCTGTTTCTTTTAGGGAGAAGGCGCTGGCGCTGACGGGGAACCAAGGCATCGAGCAGGCCATGGACTGGTGTGTTGGAGCCCCCCTCCCCCTAGATCTGTCTGCATTTCCATCCTTTATGACTCTGCCTTCTCCCTGCTGATGCTTGTTCTCTCTCCTTCCTCAAAAGGCTCATGGAGCATGAGAATGACCCTGACGTGGATGAGCCATACGTGCCTCCCCAGGGCCATGTCTTGGGCACGGAGGAGCCACCTGAGGGAAGCACCCCTGAGACCGTGGAAGCCAGAGCAGGTTTGAACAGCCCTGAGGAGTTGCCTGTGCTGGGTGGAGGGGGGGCAAGCTGCTCACCTTGACTTGTGGGATCCTCTAGGTTGAGCCGTGGCCCACATGCACCAGGATCTTGCCTGCTTCTTGGCTGTTCCTTCCTTGAGTGACCCCCTCCACCCGCGCTGGGATCCCACTGACTCAGGGGGTGGGCTTTGCCTGAAGGAGGGGCGGGTTGGGAGCCCTGCTGCGGTCTAGGCTCACACACTTGTGACAGGGGCTCTGAAGGATCCTGGTCCCACCCTGATGTCCCAGTGCTTTGCTCATTACCTGTGTACCTTGTGTAGGCAGCAGGGGGTGCTCACCTCTGAGCAGAGGATAATGAAGGCTTTTCCCTACAGATCTCGTGGAGGAGGGCTCAGCGGAGGGAGATGACAAGCACCCCTTGACTGAGGAGGAGAAGAAGGAACAGACCAAGCGGTAGGAAGGCCCCCCTCCACCCCCCATGATTTCCTGGCTGGCAGGGAGAGACCTGTCCCCCAGGGATGCCAGCTGCATGGCATGCTGGGAAGCATAACTCTTGGAGCAAGGGGGATTTGGTCCCTTAGGGTGTGGGTCCTGTGGGGAGCAGGGGCCATGGAAGGTGGTGCCCACTCCTGTCCCTCCTGCAGGATGATGGAGCTGATCGCACAGAAGCAGCGGGAGAGGGAGGAGCGGGAGAAGCGGGAGACTATTGAGCGGGAGAAGCAGCGGCGCAAGCAGGGCCAGGAGCTTTCCATGATCCGCCAGAAGCTGCAGGAGGACGAGATGAAGAAGATGGCAGAGGAGAGGCGCAGGGAGAAGATGGAGGAGAAGCTGGCCAAGTGAGAGCCCAGGGAGAGTGGGATGGGGATGTGTGGGGAGCAAGTGAAGACTGAGGGAGTGGTGGGCAGTGGGATGGGGTACATTGGGGAAAGGGGGAGGAGTGGATGTAGATATGGAACTTGCCCTTGCCGTGACATTGCAGCAGAAACACCCTCGGCTATGCTGCCACCTCTAACTATGCCTGTTCTTGCAGGCAGCGGGTGCGTGAGAAGATCGAGCGGGACAAGGCAGAGCGAGTCAAGAAGGTGGGTGAGCAGCAGTGGCTGGGTGGGATCCAGGCCCCCCATGGTGGCTCCTGCCACTGCTGTCCCTTAAGCTGGGGGAGGAGTGTGTGAGGAGGTTGTGGGGTGTGTGTGGAAGTAGGCTGTAGGGGGAAGGGCTGATGAGGGGGTGGGGCTGTGGTGGGTCCCATTCACCCTGTGAGATCCCATGCTCAGTGCCCTCTATGTAGGGAGGGAGATGCCCTGGGCGTGACTTTGCTCTGTGCCTGCTGGGTATGGTGTGTGTGGGGGTGCTGTGTGAGTGCTAGGGAGTGGGTGGGTGGGGTCCCTAGGGCAGCCTGGTGAAACCAGCTTGGGCCTGGAAGGGGAACCCACTTGCATCTTGGTGCCTGTCCCACTCAGTGTACCTTTCCCATCCAGTTTGGAGGTGGCAGCAGCTCCCAGGCCCCAGCCGAGCCAGTCCAGGAGACACCGGTGCCCTCATCCCCCAGCCAGGAACCGCCCACAAAGAGAGAGTATGACCAGTGCCGAATACAGGTACCCGGGTAGGGGGCAGCCCCACAGACTCTTGTGCTTCGTCCATCTGCTCCTTAGACACATGCCAGTCTACCTGCTGTGGGTTCTGGGTGGTTGCAGACAGCAGGCCTTGCTGGGAAGGGTGGTGGGGTCCCAGGCAGTCACTGGGATATTGGCCTGATCTGGCTTGCTGCTGCAGCTCCGGAGGAAGCCCCCTATCTCTGAGGTCACACCCAGGGTTGCAAGACAAGGAGAACACAGGCAGCTCTCCTCTTAACGCAGGGGGACTGGCCCTCCCAGCATGCTGCCCCACTGTGGCATGGGGCCTGCACTCAGCCGCTCTTGCCCTCCGTCCAGGTGAGGCTGCTAGACGGGACGTCGCTCACGCAGACCTTCAAGGCCAAGGAGCAGCTGGCAGCCGTGCGGCTGTACGTAGAGCTGAACCGCAAGGATGGTGGGGAGCCCTTCCACCTCCTCACCAGCTTTCCCCGCCGCATCTTCACTGACGAGGACATGGAGAAGCCCTTGCAGGAGCTAGGTAAGCCTTGGGCGGAGGGGCAGGCAAAGTGATTGATTTGAGGGCAGAGTTAGCAGCAGAACTGGGGAACAGAACCAGTTCTGGCTCCCAGCTGCCCTGCTCTGACCCACTAGATCCCACTCCTGTCCCAGAGCTGGGGAACAGAACCAGGAGTCCTGACTCCCAGACCCCACTACTCCAACCACTAAGCAACAGTGGGGAGTCCTTTGAGAACAGATCTGGGCTGAGGACTCGACTAAGGCCCATCCAGCTGTTCCTTTGGGGCCCCTATCAGAGAAGGGAGGGCATGGAGTCTGCTTGTGGGTGGTGCTGCTGGGGACAGGAGCCCGAGCTGTCAGCAGAGAACCCACTGCAAGAGCCAGCTCTGTCCCAGTTGTCCTCATTTGGGCAGGGTAGGCTGCAGCCCTGTAGGCTCTCTGCACAGTGGAAGCTGCACCAGCTGTTGGCACCAGCCACCACAGGGTCTTGTGGGAGGATGCAAACCACAGAACACCCAAGGCCCTTCCAGCTCAGACCCCCTGCTGAAATCACTCCCACTCTCAGGGATCAAACCTGCCCAGCCCCACGGGCAGGAGTGGACACTGCTCCCCCCACAATGCATATGCACCCGGTTCCTGGCTTCAGCCTGTCTCCTACCCCAACAGGTTTGGTGCCTTCGGCCGTTCTCATAGTGGCCAAGAAGTGTAACAGCTGAAGGACGCCCTGGCTCATGTGCTGTGACCGGAGCTCCCTCCCCACCCCGGCCCTGGATTCCTGTGGTTCCCTCTGCCATCCTCACACCGTGGTTCTGCCCCTCCCCCTGTCCGACTGAGCCCAGAGAAGTGACTGACCATTTCGCCTCCCCAGGACTGGAACCCAGCATAGCAGCTGCGGGGGGGTATGTGTCCAGCTTCCCTGGGGGAGTGCCACAGCGTGAGCCCCAGCACCAGGGACACTAATAAACATCATCTGTTCTGCTGCCGCTGCCACCCATTATTCCCCCATGCTGCTATTGGTGGGTGACAGGAAGGAGGCCCCAACTGAGCTGGAGGGGGCAGCCAGCAGGCTGAGCTCTGAGCAGACCCCCACCAGCCGAGAGGGGACCCCACTATAGCTTCATAGTCCAAGGGTCATAGATTTGTTGTGCCAGATGCTGCACAGATAATGCCGCTGCCACTATTACCCCCAGTAGCAGAGACGGGGACCCGATTGTCACACCGGGTGCTGCACAGATACCCTGCAGCCAAGAGTGGGGTCTGTCATGGCAAGTGCTGTATAGACAGAGGCTGGGAGGTAAAACTGGAGAAGTCAGAGGGGAAAGGCCTGGTAGGGAAGATGCCTTGCCCTAGGCAGTCTATGAGGAGAGACTCCTCTGCTCTCTCTACCCCTACAGTGTGATCTGGTCTTACCCCACGTGCCCAATGGGGGCACTATGGGGAGGGGATAGTGCAAAGAGAAGTCCAAGCTCTGCAGGAGGAGCTGTCCCCTTACTCTCAGTGCTGGCTCCAGTGCAGCATTAGGGTACGGGGCAGGACCGGGAGGGCGGGGGGTACTTGCTGTGCTGGACCGTACCATCCTCCAGGTGAGATGTGACACCCAGGCCTGGCCCACGGTCAGTAAAGAGCCTGAGGTACAGCCCTGGGGGTTGAATGGGCTGTGACTCCCCTTCTCCTGCCCTGGTGCACGGTGCTGTGTGCTCCCCTCAGCTGGGGTAGTATTGCTACCAAGTGGGAGGGAGCTGCATAGGTGAGGAGATGGAAAACAGCTGTGGCTAGGCAGGTCTGGCTCCTACCCTCCCCCAAAGCCTGAGGGAATTAGTGGGTATAGGCAGGAGCCAGGCTGCTGTTGATACCCCCGTGGGGGGCTTTGCCCTACTGGCCTGGACTTGGAATGGGGTTTCAAAGCTGCTGTTGAAGGTGATAATTTAACAGACGGCAAGTGAGATGAGATCTGTGTCCCAGGACTCTGCCCAAGCAGTCAGGGCTGAGAGGCCCATTCTAAGGCTCTGTTCCCTGAAGGAGCAGCAGCCCATGGGGCACTCTGGGCCTGGGGCTCCTGCTTGCCCTCTCTGGGCAACTTGAGTTAGGGGGGCCCTTTTGGAGCAGATGTTCCTGCAGTTGGGCTGGGGAGATCCTCTGTAATCCAAACCCTGTGGAAAGGGAATGACTGTGCCAGCCTTCCTGCAAAGAGCCTGGCTGGGAACGTGGGAGAGGGCAGGGAGCAGCCCAGTTCTTGCTGGGGGTGCTGGGCTGAGGATGCAATCAGTAGTTAAAGCAGTAGGTGCTGCTCCCAGGATGGAACCTTTACTCTCCACATCCCTTCTTCCCTCCCCAGTTTGCTGGCTCAGTGCCACTGCCTGAGGTCATGTGCTGGGTCAGCCATAAAACCCAGCAGGCCCTTCGCTTTAAGCACTAGGTGCTGCATGCTCTCAGCATTGAGGACAGAATTTGACCCTCTCTCCATTATCTGTTGTTAGCACCTTCCCAGTCATGCTGCCCAATCCCAAACTATTCCAGTACAACTGAGGAGGGAAAGCCCACTCAGCCCCTGGCTGGGTCCAGCATCTGTCTGGATTAGTAACAGGCCACTGTGCTCAGTTGGTCTGATCTGACCACAGGCCCTCAAGCATCCCTGAATGCATCCCTGTTTGAACTAGAGGGGATCTGAGAAAAGCATCCTGTCAGGTTTAACAAGGGGATGCCCACTTTGGAGCTTGTGCGGGCTGAGTTCCCCCAAAACGCTGCTTGGCTGCCACCTTCCCATCCTCTGAAATTCCCCTAGACAGGGAGGATTCAGGGACACCCCCCCCCATTCTCCCTTCTATACCAATAGCTTTGTGTACCCCCATTATTTCTGTCTGATAGAAATAATTCAGGCTGTCAACATTACACTATTGGGTGAGCAGAGATGGGGTATTGTATGAGAAGCATTAATAGGCTGGGGCTTTGTGCCCCTCCTCCCCTTTTGGTTTTCTGGCCTTTGATGGTTACAACACCCCCTGAAATTTTAGAATTGACCAGATGTGGCATTTAAATGTGATCATGTTCCACACAGAAATGCTATCAAGTTGAGCCTAAGGCCTTTGCAAACTTGGCCAAAAATTTCCAGTGATGGAGAATCCACCCCAGACCTGAATAACTTGTTCCAATGGTTAATCATCCTCCTGTTGAATCTGCATTTTAGTTCCAGTCTGAATTTGTTTAGTTTCAACTTCCCAGCTCATGGATCTTGTTAGATCTTTGTCTGCTATATTGAAAAGTCATCTATGAAATTTTCATTCCCCATGTCAGTACTTCTAGACCAGGCGTAGGCAACCTATGGCACTGGTGCCAAAGGTGGCACGCAAGCTGATTTTCAGTGACACTCACCCTGCCTGGGTCCTGGCCACCAGTCCGGGGAGCTCTGCATTTTAATTTAATTTTAAATGAAGCTTCTTAAACATTTTAAAAACCTTATTCACTTTACATACAACAATAGTTTAGTTATATATTATAGACTTTTAGAAAGAGTCCTTCTAAAACTGTTAAAATGCATTACTGGCACACGAAACCTTAAATTAGAGTGAATAAATGAAGATTCGGCACACCACTTCTGAAAGGTTGCCGACCCCTGTTCTAGACTGATCAAGTCACCTCCTAACCACTTTGTTAAGCTGAAAACATTGAGCTCTGTGAGTCTGTCACTACAAGGCAGGCTTTCTAATCCTTTAATCATTCTTGTGGTTCTTCTCCAAACCCTCTCCAGCTTATTCATATGCTTGAATTGTGGATACCAGAACTGGACACAGTATTCCAGCAGTGGCTGCACCAATGCCAGCTACAGAGGGAATAAAGCCTCTTTTCTGACATGATTCCCCTGTTCATACAGCCAAGGATCACATTATCCCTTTTGGCTAAAGCACTACACTAGGAGCTCCTAGTCAGCTGATTATCTCTCTGTCTTTCTGAGTCACTATTTCCTAGCATAGGCTGAAATTCAATTCCTCCCCCACACTTCTGTGAGTCCAGGCCCCATGGGGCCAGTTCTTGTTGAGCAGAGCCTAGCTGGAGCCAAGGGGGGTTCAAAGCAGCAGGAGATTAAATTAGAACTGGATGCTGGAATGAACAGAGTCAAGACGGGGAGAAATACTGTCATAGCTCATCCCATAAACAGGAGCTAGTCTGGGGGATTGCACCAGAGGGGCAGTCTGGGGAGCTGCCATGGCATAAGGCAAGCCGAGAGGGAAGGGTTGCATGCAGCTGGAGCTTAGTGGAGAGGAAGATGGGGATTGTAGCAATGGGGGAGTTGGGGTGGGTCTCTTCTCTCCCAGGTACCACTGGGGAGCTACCATAGTAAGAAGAGGCAAACAGTTTTCTCTTGGATTCATGTTATTGTCCCAAATGCACATTGTTTGACTTGGCCAGTGCTGATGGAGGCAGCAGCTGCACCTTGTCCTGCCTTATTTGTTGTACTTCTTCTGGTTGCCAACTGGATCAGCTATGATGACTACGCCCCAGCAGACGAGACCTGGAGGGGAGAAAGGAAGGAGACATCGGAGGTGGCTGTATAGGACTGACGCTCTCCTCAAAGGCATGACCCCCAGGAACTTAAAGGGGGTGGGCAACATGTAGGTTATAGTTTCCCTAGAGATGGGGACTTGCTAGATCATGAGCCAATATGCTCCTTAAAGCCAGCATAGAAGTAGGAGTAGTGGGAGCCATGGAAGTTATCCTAACCCCTCTATGACCTATAATCTGCCTTGCCCTGACCTCAGTGACCCCTCCCTCCAGTTCCAGAGAGATGGGGCAGTGCCACTGACTCTTCCCTACCCCAGAGGCTGGACTGCCTCTAATGGGGGTGATTTGTATGGCTAGTCCCATGTAGCTGGTGTGGCCCTTGAACCCTGGCCTTAGGGTGACCTATAACCCCTGCCCCCCCAGGTCAATGACCTCCAATAAGACTTGTGACTCCAGCTCTCACTGACGTGTGGGACGGTTCCCATGGAGATGGGGTCACGCTCTGCCCACCCCTGACCCGCACTCACCGACTGCGAAGGAAAGCTGGAAGATGTTCCATGCGGAAGGGTAGTTGCCCCGGCTCATGATCCTGCGCGGGCCTAGATAGACCCAGTACCCGGCCCCGATCAGCGCCGAGCCGGACAGGACGCGGCAGCTCCAGCAGCTGCCGAACAGCGGCTTGGGGGGAGGCGCGGCCTCCTTGCCCTGCTCCACGGCCTTAGACATGGCGGCGGGGATGGAAGTAGCCGATTCCGAAGATGGCGGCGCCTACTGGGGAACCGGAAAGTCCGTCGGGTAGCGAGGAAACCAGCAGTAGAGACTTTTGTAACAAAGCGGAACCTGACCACCGGAAGTACTGACCCGTCCTATTGGGGTTCTAGGGAGCGGAAGACCGGAACAGGAAACACTGTGAGGGTGCGGTGTCACAGCGTCTAGTGTCCGTCTGTCAGTGTCGCCTACTCGCGGATAGTTCCGTGCTCTGAAGAACCTGCCCTTCCCAAGACCCCCTCCATCCCTGACGGCATCTGTCTAAGGCCCCTCTTGGGCATACCCTGATGGAAACAGTCTCCCCTCCTGGGACAGCTCCATTGCCCCCAGAGGAACTGGAACCCAGACTGCACCGCAGGGAAGATGAGGAAAGTTGAAGAGAGCCCTACAGCTCCAGGTCCCCATGACAAGCTCTTTGTGGGGCTGAGGTAGAACCATTACATGTCCCCAGCTACACAAACATCTGGGACCAGGAGCGTTGGCTGTGAGGGTAGCTCCTGGCTACTCTAGTTCCAGCCTCTCCCAGCAGAGTGAGCTGGAGGGAGGGAGTTCTCAGATACTCCAGGTCTGGCTTCTCCCAGCATGGGGTAGCGTAAGAAGCAGGACAGGAATACTGACTGTGAGAGGAGTTCTCAGGTACTCCAGACCCAGACTCCCCCAGCAGGGGTGCTGTAGGGAACACAGCATGAGCATAAGCTTGGGTTGGAAAATTTGGAATTCTCAGGAGCTGTTGCAAGGTTTTGTTTTGCCCTTAATAGTGTACATTATTGATACAAGTCTCACCCTTTACTGGGATTATCCTATAAATAATCAAACATGGTTCCTTCAGTATAGTCTGAATTGATACCAGAGCAAGGGGCACAGGCCAGGGCACAAAGCAACAGGAGGCTTAAGTAGTTTTTTATTTATATCAAAAACTTTATTAACTGTATTAACTATTATTCAACATTATCATTATTCCTTTGCACTGCAGTAGCACCAACTCTGCTCCATTCTGGTTCTTATACAGCCCTATTCCCTGGGGCATCTGGCTTCTTTGTGAATGATGCATTAAGTGATATGACTAACATTTGCCACAGCTGGTTCTTTCTACAAGGAGGAGCAAAGATTTTTGTTACTGCTATCATTATGGCTGGGGTTTTTTTAGAGATGATATATTCTATGTGCGGGTGTTCACAAAGGCAGGTTGGAGATGTGGCCCAGACCGTTGGAGTGGAAGATGGGGAAATTTGGGTTGATTCTTAGTTCCAGGGGGAGTTTATTACAACCTGGGATCAGCCCCCTGGGAAGCACTGTCTCTTGTACAGACAAACTGATGCCAGAGTTCTGTTGTGCCTGAGGAGCAGAGTGCTCTGCTCTACTGGTCCTGAAGCTTTAGGCAACTTGGGCTCAGCCATGGAGCACACTGAAGATAAGAACCAAGGCTTTGAGTTTAACTTAGGGGAAGAGGCAGGTGTGCTACACTCATGATAGCCTGTGCTGCTGAGAATATGAACTGCAGCATTCTCTACATCTAGAAGCTCCCATCAGGGATCTATGGGGAAGAGCTGGCCCCTACCCCAAGTGCACAATCCCAGTATACCATGAGAAGTAGGTACACCAAACTGACAGAAGGAAGCATAAAGCTACAATTACTTAATGTTTCTGTTGCTGAAGGCCAGTCATGCCAGGATCCCATTGTGCTGGGGGCTTTAAAGACTTAGAGCAAATAACAGACCCTACACCAAAGATCTTGCAATAGAAAAGCCAAACCCTCACCGGGTAATAAGACACAACAGCAGAGTGGGAAAGGTGGAGGAATAACAATATCAGCCTGTGCAGTTTTTAGCCTGCTGGGAGGGGCATCTCCCCCCAGCTGCCTGGATATTATCAAAATTCAGTTCTGTGGGAGGCATGATGATTAGCATAAGAGGCAGCAACCCCATTGCACCAGCTGCTTGAACTAGGACAACAGACAGGTCTTTACAACGTTACTAGGTTAGTTTATTAAAGACCTGAAAATGCTGCTTCTTTACCCCATGCTGTAGTTTTTGCTCTGTCAGATCTGCATGACCCCTATACCCAGTGGGTGTAACCAGGGGCTGGGAATAAGAGACAGAGGCCCCCCGTCAGCATAATGGTCACTGATCATAACAGCAGCTGACAGCCAGGGAGTGTCCATCCCATTCTGGCCTGTGGGAGACCACAGATGGCTTCAGGGATGGAAAATGCAGCCTGCTCCGTCTCAGGACCAGTTGCCTTGGCTCCCATTTGGGAGGGTGATGGTCGGGTGTCACTTGCTCCAGTCCGGTGAAGGCCGCCGGGCCACATTCTCATTTGTTTCAGCTGCCTCTTTGATCGCTGCCATTACCAGCTCATTCTGGTGTCGCCTCTCCGCCCAGCGCAGGGGGTTTGTCTCCGGCAGCTCCTGAGGAGAGAAGGGAGGGGGACGAGGTGTTTGGTGGTTTCTAGACCTCCCCCATCTCCCTGAAAAGAGAGGGGAGCGGCAATTTCTAGTTCCCTTCTCCCTGACCCAAGACATTTTGGTTTCCAGGCCCCCCTCCTCCGTGACCCGCCCCAGGGGAGGTAGTTTCCAGGTCCCCTCACCTTGGCCATCTCCCGCCTGCGCTGCTCCCGCGGCATTGCCAGCGCCCAGGCCACGACCCCCAGCCCCGTGGTCCCTGCCACCATCAGGCTCCCGAGCACCAGGCGTCGCAGGAGTTCCATTGGGGCGCGGTATGAAACACCCTGAGCCGCCACAGAGTTCGGGGCTCCCGGGGGATGGGGCGGACAGAAGGTAACCAGAGAGAGTGGGGGAGGGGTCCTGTCATACTACCATAGAGTGGCGGTATGAGCCAGGCACCACCATAGAGAGCATGCGCTATGGATAGAGCGCCCCCTTTTGCTACTATAGAGAGACAGCGGAGTGGGGCCAGAAAGTTCGATTTTTGCTACCATGGAAAGGAGGGACTGGTGGGCCAGAGAGTCCTATTGCAACCATAGAGATAAGAGGATTTACATGCCATAGAGAGGGTTGTGTACTGGGCTAGACTATCCGCTCCCCCCACTGCAGAGAGGGTGTGTGGCTGGGCCAGACGGCCCGATCTCCCACCATAGGGCAGGGGGCGTGGGTGGACCAAACCACCCAGCATAAAGGGGGTGGTGTGGGGCTAGGACGGGCCAGATACCTGCTCCCCCATCATAGAAAGGGGTGGAGCTGTTTTGTGGCTAGGTCACTGTGCCTGCTCTGGTCCCCGCTGGGCAGGCACCCAAATCCCCAAACGTGCTGCCCCCCTCAGAGAGCAGTCGGAGGGAAGCATGTTGGCAGGGGGTGACACAAGCTTTCCCTGCCCAGGCAGCCCCGTCTGGAGAGGCACAGAGGAGTATTTGTGCAGGTCTCAGTCTGCCTAGGCTGCTGCTATGCTCAGCACCTACGGAGGCCTTAGTTCCTCTGTAGTTAGTTCCACTGACCCCTCTCCCTGCCTCTTCCTGTGACTGGGCTTCCCCAGGCCAGGCTTCCCTCAGACAACCCCTAAACCTCGTGCATCAGGGCTCCGCTGACTCTGTTCTGCATTAGTCTTGGGCAGTGCACTAGGGAGACACGAATGAGCCAAATGGATTTCATCTGATCAAGCCCAGTGCTGCACCTGGCCAGGGGACCCTCTGTCCTGAAGGCAGCTCTGTTGTGGTCCCTCTCCACCATGTGGGGGGAGGGGGTGGGGATTTGTGCCCTGGTCCTCCCTGGGAAGCATTTGCACCTGCAAGTGGGAGTAGGGGGCACCCAAACTTCTGTCCCCATCCGTCAGTGGGGAAATCATTGGTTCTGAGGCTCCCCATCTTGAGGTCTGTAATGATGGAGAATGGTCTGGGAAGGGGTGGGGGTATTTCTCCCACAGCCCATGATGCTGTGAATGTGCCCCATGGTGGCTTCTCTAATCTGTCCAGGGCTCATCACCCTAATCCCATTAAGGCCCTTTAAACTTTGGGAGTCATGTAATCGGGCTGTCTTAGACCTGGGCATGACAGGGAAATGGGGCCACGGGGGGACCTGGAAACTGAACAAAGCTTGAGGTGGGCCTTCCTGATCCCAGGGGCTCTTGGACCCTGTACATTGCTCCATGGCTGACAAATTAATCCAGTCCTGCCCTGACTCAGTTCATGGTGAAAGCCAGCCTGCATCTGCTGATTCACTCTCTTCCCCCGCCCCCCAATGGCTGGAGCAGCCCCAGGGATCCAGTGGCCTTGCCCTTGGGTGTGCAAGCTTCATGCCAAAGGCTGAGATCTGGGTCCCCCATCTGGTCTTTAAAGAGCTCCCCCACCTCCAGGACAGCCAGTTAGCTGCTTGGGCAGTTCCCATGAGGTCACTAGATGATTAACTGAAGCCCTGATTCCAATCCTCCCATCAGGTAATTATCCATGTCCTGGGACAACTCCTGCCCAGGGCAGCAGCTGCCCCTGCCCCGATCTGGGCTCCCACCTTAGTCTGTAGGTGCAGGGGATGGGAACATCTCCCTGCAGCAGGCAGTCCTCATAGTATGGGGGATGGCATGGGGTGGGACCCAGGGCTGAGAGTGAAGTCCAGGGAGATGGGGATCCAAGAGGAGAGCACTCTCCCTGGGGTGGGGAGTATTGAATGCAGGGGGGATCCAAGGGCTGGGAGTACAGGGGGGCCCAGCAGGGGTGCTCTTGTCAGGTTAGGGGGCACTAACAATGCAAAGGGTCCTAGCAGGGAGCATTGACTTGGGGAATCCATCCCTCAACCCTCTATCCCAGCTCCCCCCCCCTCACCACACCACACCATAGGGGGGTTGTGCCCAGAGGATTAGCTTGGTGTCAGGACAAAGCGATTACGGCGCCTGGAGCATCTGTCAGCTCCTTGCCCTGGGGACTGCTGGGCCCTGTAATCCCCGCACATCCTGCGATGGCCCACGGCAGTGCCTGATGGTGAGTGACCAACCGGGGTGCTACGGGGTGTGTGTGTGTGTGTGTCAGCGCAGGCACATACTCCCTCTGTCCCCATAATGGGGCTTCTCAGGGAGGAATGGGATGATAGTCTAGCTGAAAGGGGGAGGTGACCCCTGGCAAGGATTGGGGGTGTCACAGTGAGGCTCTTTGGGGCAGGGAAGTGCTCCTCCCCCCCCCCCCCGGGGAGGGCTGGGAGTCCCTCTGTGTGGGGTCTGTGCAGCTTGGGATCCCCTACAGTGGAAGGACCAGTAGTCCCAGTGTGTGTATATGGGATTCTGTGGTGTGGGGAATCCTCTCCCCCCCCCCACAATCTGGTGAAGGGCCTGAATTCCTAGTGCAGAGGTGTCTGAACTTTAGGGCTTGGATCTTGGGGAATAGACGTGGGGCTTAACCCTGGCTGGGTGGAGGAAGGAGACGGGGCCATTCCTAGCTCTAATCCCCCGTTTCTACCCCCAGCATCGCCATGGCTGAAAGAACTCTGGATTGTGGTGGTGCTCCATCCCAGGCAGTGCTGACCCCTGGTGAGGCCTGCACCCCCACCCAGCTACCTGTGGCAATCCCAGGGCAGAACAGCCTGGCCCGGCCCCGCAGCACTGACCAGGAGATGCAGTGGCTATCAGAAGTGGGAAGGAGCCCCATCCAGACAGAGCCTCCCGCAAAGAACCAGGTGAGACACCCCCTTCCTGGGACATCCCCCCCACTGGGTCCTCTGGGATGAGGCCCCCATGGAGAGCTAGGTGAGCCCCGCAGTACAGAGCCCCCTGCGCTGCTGCCCCCACCTCTTGTGGATCAGATCCAGATCCCCATTCTCATATCAGGGCCTTACTGCCCTGCCTTCCCCCATGCCATTCCAGGTCTCTGGGTAGCTAGGCTCCCGCAGCGCCCAAACCAACCCCCTTATCCGCTGTGCCTAGTTCTTCCTGGAGCCATGTGAGAGGGGCAAAGGCGCCCCTACAGGGCCGTGCGAGGAGTTGTGCAAAGGTCTCCCTGAGGAGCTGTGCGAGGCGATGTGCGATGATCCCCAAAGGGAGCCGTGCAAGGTGGCGTGCGTGGAGCTGTGTGAGGACACTCCTCCCTGGGAGCTGTGCAGGGATCCCCCCATGGAGCCATGTGAAGGGCCATGCAAGGAGATGTGCAAAGATCCTCCCCCCAGGAAGCCATGCGAAGGCCCCCTTGGAAGCCCAGTGCAGGGGAAGGCCCGGCTGCCGTCCATTGTGGTGGAACCCACAGAGGTGGGAGAGGTGGAGAGCGGGGAGCTGCGCTGGCCCCCAGATGACTTCCTGCTGCTGGAGGGCGAGGACGAGCTCTTCACTGATGAAGAGGAGCAAGCAGCAGGGCCGGGGCCTGGTGAGTCTGGAGGGCAGGGCTGGGGCCTGGAGAGTGAGGGGCAAGGCTGGGAGAGCCTGGGGGGCAGGGCGGGGCTGGGAGAGTCTGGGGGCCGGGGCCTGGATCAACAGGACCGTGGGATACAGACCAGAACCCTTTGTTTTGGAGGCACCTCAGGATCTGGGCTCCCCAGCCTCCATGGCGAGAGCCCCATTGGGAGGGGACTGTGGCTCCATAAAGCTCTGGGGGGTGGGATGTGCTGCAGGAGCCCCTCCCCCATTCAGTGTATCTATGAGGCTATTAGGAGGTCAGGGCGTGGGGCTGGACCTGCTCTCCATCTCCATTCAGTGCCTCAGCCATGGTCAAATTGTGAGGGGAGTGTGGAGGGGATCCAGCTGGCTGCTGAGTCCAGGGGTCTGCTGGGGCCTTGAAGGAAGCTGCCAGAGGAGCTATAGGAGGCAAAAAGGCAGGGAGGGGCTTGTTAGTGCCTGGAAATGTACCAAAATAGCTCCTTGGACATTCTGGAGTGAGAGGGCCGTGATCCTGCTTAGCTCAGTCCACGCCCAGTGTTCACATGGGGCTTATCCCGAAATAGCTAGTGGGTCAATTTCCAAGAGCAGACAAGCCCTAGGAGGGATTTTCCTCTGTACAGGGTATTGGTGAGCCTGATCCTGGGGCTCTGAGGGCCACATTGGAGAATTGGAGGGGATCTGGAGGGCAGGAGAAAATGCCTGCCAGTGGGAGACTGAAAGAACTCTGCCTGTTTAGCTCAGGTGTCTGAGGCCTTCGTGGGGAGAAAACAGCAAGTAGAGAAGGGCTCAAACTGCACAGAGGCAGGCAGAACAAAAACAGTGGCTGGAAGCTGAAGTCAGAGTAACTTAAGTTAGAAACAAGGCCCAAATTTGTCCCAGGACAGGCGATTGAATATTGGAACAAGCTCCCCAGGGCAGGGGTAGAGTTTCCATCTCCATAAGAACATAAGAACGGCCGTACCGGGTCAGATCAAAGGTCCATCTAGCCCAGTATCTGTCTACCGACAGTGGCCAATGCCAGGTGCCCCAGAGGGAGTGAACCTAACAGGCAATGATCAAGTGATCTCTCTCCTGCCATCCATCTCCATCCTCTGACAAACAGAGGCTAGGGACACCATTCCTTACCCATCCTGGCTAATAGCCATTTATAGACTTAGCCACCATGAATTTATCCAGTTCCCTTTTAAACATTGTTATAGTCCTAGCCTTCACAACCTCCTCAGGTAAGGAGTTCCACAAGTTGACTATGCGCTGCGTGAAGAAGAACTTCCTTTTATTTGTTTAAAACCTGCTGCCTATTAATTTCATTTGGTGACCCCTAGTTCTTGTATTATGGGAATAAGTAAATAACTTTTCCTTATCCACTTTCTCAACATCACTCATGATTTTATATACCTCTATCATATCCCCCCTTAGTCTTCTCTTTTCCAAGCTGAAGAGTCCTAGCCTCTTTAATCTTTCCTCGTATGGGACCCTCTCCAAACCCCTAATCATTTTAGTTGCCCTTTTCTGAACCTTTTCTAGTGCTAGAATATCTTTTTTGAGGTGAGGAGACCACATCTGTACACAGTATTGGAGATGTGGGTGTACCATGGATTTATATAAGGGCAATACTATAGTCTCAGTCTTATTCTCTATCCCCTTTTTAATGATTCCTAACATTCTGTTTGCTTTTTTGACTGCCTCTGCACACTGCGTGGACATCTTCAGAGAACTATCCACGATGACTCCAAGATCTTTTTCCTGACTCGTTGTAGCTAAATTAGCCCCCATCATATTGTATGTATAGTTGGGGTTATTTTTTTCCAATATGCATTACTTTACATTTATCCACATTAAATTTCATTTGCCATTTTGTTGCCCACTCACTTAGTTTTGTGAGATCTTTTTGAAGTTCTTCACAATCTGTTTTGGTCTTAACTATCTTGAGCAGTTTAGTATCATCTGCAAACTTTGCCACCTCACTGTTTACCCCTTTCTGCAGATCATTTATGAATAAATTGAATAGGATTGGTCCTAGGACTGACCCTTGGGGAACACCACTAGTTACCCCTCTCCATTCTGAGAATTTACCATTAATTCCTACCCTTTGTTCCCTGTCTTTTAACCAGTTCTAAATCCATGAAAGGACCTTCCCTTTTATCCCATGACAGCTTAATTTACGTAAGAGCCTTTGGTGAGGGACCTTGTCAGAGGCTTTCTGGAAATCTAAGTACACTATGTCCACCGGATCCCCCTTGTCCACATGTTTGTTGACCCCTTCAAAGAACTCTAATAGATTAGTAAGACACAATTTTCCTTTACAGAAACCATGTTGACTACTGCTCAACAGTTTGTTTTTCTATGTGTCTGACAATTTTATTCTTAACTATTGTTTCAACTAATTTGCCCGGTACCGATGTTAGACTTACCGTCTGTAATTGCTGGGATCACCTCTAGAGCCCTTTTTAAATATTGGTGTTACATTAGCTAACTTCCAGTCATTGGGTACCGAAGCCGATTTAAAGGACAGGTTGCAAACCTTAGTTAATAGTTCCGCAACTTCACATTTGAGTTCTTTCAGAACTCTTGGGTGAATGCCATCTGGTCCCGGTGACTTGTTAATGTTGAGTTTATCAATTAATTCCAAAACCTCCTCTAGTGACACTTCAATCTGTGACAGTTCCTCAGATTTGTCACCTACAAAAGCCAGCTCAGGTTTGGGAATCTCCCTAACATCCTCAGCCGTGAAGACTGAAGCAAAGAATCCATTTAGTTTCTCCGCAATGACTTTATCGTCTTTAAGCGCTCCTTTTGTATTTTGATCGTCAAGGGGCCCCACTGGTTGTTTAGCTGGCTTCCTGCTTCTGATGTACTTAAAAAACATTTTGTTATTACCTTTGGAGTTTTTGGCTAGCCGTTCTTCAAACTCCTCTTTGGCTTTTCTTATTACACTCTTGCACTTAAGTTGGCAGTGTTTGTGCTCCTTTCTATTTGCCTCACTAGGATTTGACTTCCACTTTTTAAAGGAAGTCTTTTTATCTCTCACTGCTTCTTTTACATGGTTGTTAAGCCACGGTGGCTCTTTTTTAGTTCTTTTACTGTGTTTCTTAATTTGGGGTATACATTGAAGTTGGGCCTCTATTATGGTGTCTTTAAAAAGGGCCCACGCAACTTGCAGGGATTTCACTTTAGTCACTGTACTTTTTAACTTTTGTTTAACTAACCCCCTCATTTTTGTATAGTTCCCCCTTTTGAAATTAAATGCCACAGTGTTGGGCTGTTGAGGTGTTCTTCCCACCACAGGGATGTTGAATGCTATTGTATTATGGTCACTATTTCCCAGCGGTCCTGCTATAGTTACCTCTTGGACCAGCTCCCGTGCTCCACTCAGGATTAAATATAGAGTTGCCTCTCCCCTTGTGAGTTCCCGTACCAGCTGCTCCATGAAGCAGTCATTTAAAGTATTGAGAAATTTTATCTTTGCATTTCGTCCTGAAGTGAAATGTTCCCAGTCAATATGGGGATAACTGAAATCCCCCACTATTATTGGGTTCTTAATTTAGATAGCCTCTCTAATTTCCCTTAGCATTTCATCATCACTATTACTGTCCTGGTTAGGTGGTCGATAATAGATTCTTAATGTTATATTTTTATTAGAGCATGAAATTTCTATCCATAGAGATTCTATGGAACATGTGGATTCGCTTAAGATTTTTACTTCATTTGAATCTACATTTTCTTTCACATATAGTGCCACTCCTCCCCCTGCACGACCTGTTCTGTCCTTCCGATATATTTTGTACCCTGGAATGATTGTGTCCCATTGATTGCTCTCAGTCCACCAGGTTTCTGTGATGCCTATTATATCTATATCCTCCTTTATCACCAGGCACTCTAGTTCACCCATCTTATTATTTAGACTTCTAGCATTTGTGTACAAGCACTTTAAAAACTTACCCCTGTTTATTAGTCTGCCCTTTTCTGATGTGCCAGATTCTTTTTTATGTGACTGTTTATCATCTGACCCGGCCCTTACATTATCCTCTTCCGTCCTCTGCTCCTGACTATAACCTGGAGATTCTCTATCATCGGACTCTCCCCTAAGAGAAGTCTGTGTCCGATCCAGTACAAGCTGGCTTCCTCTCTGGAAGGCTCTTCAGTCAAATACGAATGATTGGGCTCAATGCAGGAGTGCTGGGGGACATTCTCCAGCCTGTGCTACACAGGAGGGCAGACTATGTATGATCTAAAGGTCCCTTCTGGCCTTACACTCTCAGCCTCTTTGACTGGGGGAATGATTCTGCCACTTATTCCCCGGGCCCACAACTTGGATGACTGAGTTGCTGTTTGACAACCTTCTTAGAGCAGTGCCCTGCCAGATTTGACACCGTGCCCTTTACCTTTTCCCACAATGCAATGAATAGTCAGTAGGTTTAAAACAAGCAAGAGGAGATGTTCACGCCTGAGGATCCCATTGCCTGGGGATGTTGTGCAGGCCAAAAGCATAACTGGGTTCAGAAAATAATTAGATGAATGCACGGAGGATAGGTCCATCAGTGGCTATTAGCCAAGATGGTCAGGGACACAACCCCATGCTCTGGGTGTCCCTGAACCTCTGACTGCCAGAAACTCGAGAATCAGATACTGGTGGGTCTCTCCAGCATTGCCCATACACTCGCCCTGAAGCTCTGGTACTGGTTACTGGTGGAGACAGGATACTGGGCTAGATGGACCTTTGCTCTGACCCCGTATGGTAGCTCCTGTGTTCGTATGACCTTTCCCTTGGGGTAGGGACCTTTCAGACGTTCTTCAGGCTATTGCAAGGTGCCCTCTGCGAGGACTGGCGCAGGATGCCACAGCTCACTTACTGCCTGGGCGCCCAGCTGGTCGGAGCTTAAGGAGGTGGCTGTGACCAATAAAGTCCTGGGACCATCCTGCCCAAGGGGCTGTTGCATCTCTCCTTGGGCCATCCTGCTATGACTGTGATCAGCAGGGATGTCTGAGCTGGGGCCCTCTCACTGAGGGTGCAGCTGGCAGGGCATTCTCTGCCAGGGCTCTGGCCCCATGGGCTTTGCCCCCCACCTATAGTTTGAGTTAGCCAAAGCCACCAAGCCACAAGGTATTGGGGAGGGGTCTGTTAACGCGGCTGGCATGGAGCTGGATGGTTAGTGGAGCTTGGGGCTGGCAGCTTCTCCTGAGGGTGAGGCTGAGGGGAGGAGAGGGGCCTAGGGACATGGGGGGAGGGGTCTGGGGAGCACAGAGGGGAGGGGCTTAGTATTTAAATAGATATTATCCTAACAGGGCCCCACATTGCCTCCTGTGCTGCCCCACAGGCTCTGACCTCAGGCCTCTCCCTGTGCTTTGTTTCAGGGCCCCCTGCTCTGGAGAGCAGCCTGGATGAAGTGCTGCTGTGAGGCTGCCAGGGGCCGAGGGAACCCCAGACCCCACTAGAGACCCAGCTGTAGCCTTGGGGGGGGGGGGTGTAGCTCAGGGACTGAGGACACCCTCCCCAGGAGCTGGACAGCAGCAGGAGAGGATGGGCCCCCTGCCACCAGAACCTTAGGGGGCAGAATAAGACCAGCCTGGGGCACCCTCCTGGCCGAATCCAGTGCCCCTCATCTGTGAGCAAGAGTTAGCCTGACTTTGATCTGGAACAGCAGCACCATGGGGCATGCACTGCCCCCACCACCTCCAGGAGCTGGGGCCCAGACTGGGCAACTGCTCTGTATGGCCAGGGGGGGCCCAAGGCTCAGGCGAGCTGGGGGTCTAGCCGCCTGCAGGGTTTGTGCTGGTGGGTATAAGCTGCCCCTTCCTCCCCTGTTGAGCTCAGCAATAAAAGGTTCCTGTCCTAGCTGTGGTGTCTCCCTGTGAAGTGGCTGGCGAGACCCTGGGAACAGGTGTAGTGTCCCAGTGGGGCCAGGCTCCCGGGGGCTGCGAGCGCCACACTTTCCGGGCCCCAGGTGGTGTCTGAGCTTTGAGGAGGGGAGGGAGGCAGCGATACCTGGGCACCTGCATCTGGGGTGTGGAGCCCCCAGCTGATGCAGTAGGAGGGGGCTGCTGTTCAAGGCGGGAGTTGCCCACACTGGGGGTGACCAGCCCTAGATGTAGGGGGATTGAGTACTGAGCCAGACTCAGCAAGGTGCTAATTCCTTTATTAATGATTCTCCAGCTGGCTTGGGCACCCTCACCCTGAGCACATGCTGCTGTGGAAGTCCCCTGACACACTGACTGGAGGCATCATCCCCTTAGTCCCTAATGCCCCCCACCCTGAGTCCTGAACTCCCTTTGGGCGGGGTCCCTGATTCCCCACCCCCATATCCAGGGCCCCATAGCCCAGGGTCTCCTGTGTCCTTCTAGTTCAGTGCCCCAGTGGTTGGTGTCTCCAGGGCCGGCCGGCAGAGCGTGTAGACATAGTAGCACATGCCACCAATGTGCCCGACTTCCTGCACTGTCACACCAGGCCCCCCAGCCTGCTCCAGGAAAGGGACCCTGGCATCTGGGTCCTCATCTGAAAACTGCAGCAAGCTGCCCCCAAGGCGCAGCACCCGGAGGCACTCGGCCACCAGCCGCCTGGCCTGGCCTGGCCCCTGGGCGCAGCGCAGCAGTGAATCACATGTGCCCTTGTCCAGCACCAGGTGGAAAGAACCATCCTCAAAGCCACCCCCGTCAAGGTCAGTGGCATCAGCTACATGGAGGTGAAGCTGGGAGAGGGGGTGTCGGGGTGGGGGGACCTCCTGGAGCAGCCGGCGAAGAGACCTGATGGCCACAGGGGACACATCCACACAGGAGATGTGGACAGGGTGTGGGGACTCCCGGTATAGCCCCAGGCTCAGATCTGAAGTGCCACAGCCAACTTCGAGCACCCGAATGGGGCTGGGATTGGGTTCAGGGGGGCTGCACCCCCGCAGGGCCGGGAGCAGGAGCCCAGAGATGGCCCTGTAGTCGAAGAACCAGTTGAAATGGCTGGGGGTGCCAGCTGTGTCCTGCTGCGTGTAGAAGCGGTCCCATGTGCCAGGCTGGGCCATGCTGTGGAGCAGGCCATCTGGGGAGAGGAAAGAGGGGTCAGTCCATGGGCTGGGGAGAGGGGGGAAGATCCCAGCATGGCCAATGGGGAGGGGTCTGAAGCTCTATAGAGCCTGGATTGCCATCTCAGCTCAGGCCTAGGCTGGATTCCAGCCCAGTGGAGTTATGATGGAGGGGAATTGGAGAGCCCCTGCCGCCCCTGCTGACTCCCCTTGGGTGGCTGGGTGATGCAGAGGGTGCAACCCCACCCTGGAGCCCAGGGGGCAATTTGCCCCAGGCCCCCCATGGGAGTTTTTCAGGGCCCCTGGAGCAGGGTCCTTCATTCGCTTAAAGGGCCCCAGAAAACTCTCAAGGGGCCCAGGCCACGAGAGCTTCTTCCACTCCCAGTCTTCGGCAGCAATAGGTCCTTCCGCTCCGGGACCCACTGCATGATCCCTGAATCCTCTGGGCAGCTCTGCTGGAGCAACCCTACATGGAGCCCACATATGCTGCGGAGCTGGGGATGAGGTAAGTGAGACTGAATGCTCCATTTCTGGGGCTGTGATCCCCCTGCCAACTGGCCCCATAGTGCTAGAACCACCCCTCCCCCCAGTCTGATCCCATCTCCCCAATCATAACCCAGCCTGACTCCATATGACCTGGGTCCTCATCTCTCCCCCAAGTAACCCCATAGGGCAAGGGCCCTTCCCACCCCTGTCCCCCAATCTGATCCCATCTCCTCCTAACCTTACCCATAGGGCTGTGTTCCCCATCTCCCCCACCCCAACTGTGAGACCATCTCTCCCTGCCCATGAAGCCAGGACTCCCACCTTCCCCCCAACCTAATCTCCCCTACACCTCCCAGCCTTACCCCATGAGCCCACCTCATCTCCCCTGCCCCCAGCATGATGGTCTAAAACCCAATGGGACCATGACCCCCATCTTCTGCCCCTACAACTGATCCAATGGGACTGGGAACCCCCATCCCTCCAGGCTTCACTCCATGGCCCCCCTCTCCCTGTGCCCTTCCCACTCCGTCCCCCCCCGCCCCCCACGTGGGAGACCCCTGGCCGGGGGTGAACTAGCACTCACTGTAGGGACCGGACGCATCCCAGCCCATCCTGCCGGGGGGAGGCCCTTTGCCCCCCAGATCACTCCGCCGCGGAGTTGGCACCCACCTGCCCAGGAGCAGAGCGGCCGGAGCAGGGGCCCCAGGGCGGGGCCGCGCCGCGGAGCGAGCATGAGCACTGCCATGCGGCGGGGCCTAAGCCCGGACTCCGGCTCCTTGGGGCGCGGCGGGGCCTCGCTGCCCCGCCCCCTTCCTGCGGCTCTGCGCTCGCGGAGGCCGGGCCCGGCCGCTCGTCTCAAGGACCCAGCCCTGGGCTCCGGCCCCCGCCGCTGTAACTCGAGCTGAGCGCACGTTCCCCTCCCCCCCGTGAAGCTACGTGGCTTCGCTCACAGCAACCAGCAGCTGTGGGCGGGGGAGAGATTAGCCTCGTGCCGGCCCCTCTCTACTCCCTGGCTGGGCAGCACCCGCCCTAGGAGCTGCGCCGTCTAACCAGCCCCAGGAGGGCCCTGCCGCCCATTACTGAGTGGCTGGGTCATAGCCCCAGAGGAGGGTTCAGCTCCACAGGGATCTTTTCCTCGCTCAGGCAGCTTGGGCTCCACCACGTCTCCTCACAGAAACGGCGGAGGCCAGCCAGCGCTTTAACACGAGTGGTCCTCCCCTTCCCCCCCCCCCCCATATGCCTAGCCCGCAAACAGAACCAGCCAACAAGAGGAACTCCATTCAAAGCTTTATTAGCGCAAAGAGCATGTTCAGTGAGCTTTCGTGCCAGGCGTTCACGCGCCCTCTTCCCCCGCACTTCTGATCAGAGGCAGCTGCTTTGCCAAGGTCAGGATCTCTTCAAGCCTCATGCTACAGAGGCTCGAACAGGACTTACCAAGCTCGCCCAGCAACAGAGCAAAGAATAGAACCACGGCCACCTGACTCCCAATGCAGGGGTCTCCCCAGTAGGCTGCACTGCCCCCTCCAGACAGAACTCCAGCTCAGCCCCCAACCCACAAGCCCGCCTACGCAAAAACTTGCACTACTTCAAACTAGAACACCTCCCCCGTTTTAAAAGCAACTTCCCTTAACACTCTCCTCTGCCCAACAGATGTAAGCCAAATAGAAACAAAGTTGGTTAAATCCAGGACCTCTTTGCTAAATTGTGCAAACAGACAAGTCTGAACAGTCACCTGCCCCATATCTGTGTCATATTGGACCTGGAGCATTAGCTCTTCCACAGAGGGACTGAGGCATTTTCAGAAGGGCTACGTGACACAGGAGACCAATATCCCATTTTCAAAACTACCCGGGCACTTAAGAACCAGTCCCATTAATTCATGTGGGCTCAGCACCCCTAGGCCCATCACTACCAGCCCCCTGAAAGGGGTATTAATTCCACCCCTCCTCCATTGAGCTCAAGTTTGAGCCCAAACCACATGGGGCCAGTTGCAAGCCAAGCTAGGTGCTATTTGCATGAGGATCAGGGACACACTATGCCAGGCACCTTAGAGAGGAGGGGTCCCTGCCTTAGGAGGTGACAGCCCCGGGCACAGAAGGAAGAGTGCAGACATTCACACCCGCAGAATCACTCCCAACCCCTCGTTAGGCAGCAGGTCTAGAGGCAGCAGGGCAGATCTGGAGAGGAGGTTGCAATAACGTCGTGTCTGGTTTCAAGCCCAAGCGTCAGAGCGCTCTAGCGACAAGAGTAGAGCTGAGTCCTCCCGCCCTGCGGGAACCTGAGAAGGAAAAAAAGATTGGTAAGAAACCCCCTCCCCACGATCTGTCACCAGGGCCAACCTCCCCCAACCCCTAGCACGGAGCCTTACCCCCCAGGAGAGCCCCCTAGCCGGGCAAACAGCCTCTCCGCGGGGCCGCAGCCGCGTGTCCCGGTGCTTGAGGATAGAACCAGCAGACGGGGAAGCCGCTGGCACCGAAGACAGAACACCGGGGGGATGGGATCCCCTTCCTCTGCCTCCGGAGCATTACAGAGCCGGGCACCGCACCGCCCGGGCCTGCCAAGAAAAGGAGGCGCCGCCCTAGGACCCTGCTTCCCGATATCCAGCCACCACTGGCCGTCCCCGTTCCGAGCCCCAGCCAGTCACCGCTCTCACCTTAGAGCCCCAGATCGGGCGAAAAATTCTTACTAGAAACGTACCACATGTGCCTTACGCCCTATCTCGGCTGCTTATAAGGCAGGCCAGGGAGGGACTCCACGTGCAGGGGTAGGGGCGTGGTCTGGTGCACCTTTGTTGTGACTGGCCAGCCGGCCTCCCAATCAGAGAGCTGCATCCGGCTCGACCCAATCAGAGAACGCGTTGCGAATTCAAATCCCCTGCGCGGCCGGACGAAGGTGGGACACGTGTCTAGGGGAGGCGGGAGGAATGAACCGGAAGACAAGTGTGATGATCACATCACGGGGTGTAACCTTCCAGGACCCGGAAGTGCTTTCGTCGGGGACCGCGAGACCAGGCCCACGTGGGTGCAGCATGGGGACCCCAGGAGGGAAAATCAACCGGCCCCGAACGGTGACTGAGAGCCGCCCCAGCCCTACCCCCGGGGCCCTCCCCAGGGTACCCCACCCGGTGCCCTCCTAGTCCCCATAATCATCCAGTCTCTCATGGGTCTTGTACGGGATTCCCCTCGTGGCCTCAAACCATCTCCTGTGGTTCCTCTCTATGGCCCCTCTATTGCCCCCATAACTCAGCCCTGCCTCTCCCTTTGCGTCATGCCCAGTCGCTCCTCAGATCCTCTTTGGCGGGTTCCTCCTTCCCATTATCTTGTCTTTGAGCGCCCCCCCCCCCCCCCGGAAATCGTACACCCTGATCCCCAGTTCTGAAACGCAATGTTTCCTTGGGACACCAGCCCCGTCACCCTTTTCCCCCACACGTGTTCTATAGTATTTCTGCAGTGCTGAGCCCCAGGCCCTTGCTCCCTGCCTCCCCCAACCCTGGGTTGAAAATGGGTGGCGGTGGAGGATTTTAGTTCTTGCCAACTCCCAAATTCTCTCTGACTCCCAACAAGCTGGTGACCATCAGACCCTCCCTCCTCCTGCATTGTCATTTGCTAAATGTATTATGATCTGAATTCTATACTGTTTTGCTGGGTTTGTGGCTTTGTGTCCTGTGCCCCTCTCCCTACCTTCCACCTGGGGTTTCCTAGCCCCTTGGCTGCGCCAGAGGTGCTACTGGTGCCAGGTGGTGAGTTAAGAGCCTTGTGCCTTTCTTCCCTCAGGAGCTGAAGAAAAACCTCTTCAAAAGACGCCGGGTTTTAAGCAAAGAGAAAAGAAGGAAGCATCAGATCACAGGAGCTGTGGTGGACAAGGGGCTGATCACCATCCACCACCTGAAGAAGCGTGCGTGAGTCCCTCCAGAGGATCCAGATACTACTCTGAGACGGAGGGCCAGGGAAGGGCATTTAACTATCCCAGCTCAGAATAAGCTCAGCGGCCCCAAGAAACATTCAGGCCTCACCGTCTCTTCAGACACTTGGGTTCTATCCCCAGCTTTGGGAGAGCTGTGGGGTCTAGTGGTTAGAGCAGGGGGCCCTGGGATCCAAGGCTCTTGGGTTCTGTTCCCAGCTCTGGGAAGGGGGTGGGGTCTGTGGTTTTAACATGCAGCTCTCCCTGTTACCACTGGACTCCAGTGAGCACCTGCAGCTGGGAAGTAGTAGAGGCTGCTGATTCAGCTGCTTCTCCTGGCTTCTACCCCGTCTCTGGGTGTAATATGGCTTTGGGTATCTCCCCCCACAGTTCCAGCTCGCGAGCCAACATCACCCTCTCAGGGAAGAAGCGAAGGAAGCTGATGAAGCAGATCCGTCATGCTGCCAAGGAGAAAGCCACCATGCAGGGTAACCCCTTCTTGGCTGTGACCCATGGGGCTTCGGGGAGGGTGGGTGTGGTCAGGGTCCTGAAATGAGTGAGTAACCCAAAGGGGGCAAATGAAGCTAAGAGTAGGGATGGACAGACTCTGCTCTGTAGAGGGGGCAGGGCTCAGGGTCTTCCAGCTCCTAAAATCTCATGATACCCACAATCCCCAGAACGTTCTGGGGCTTCCTGGCTAGTCCAGCATCCATAATGCTGGACTGGACCACGGGTGGGATGGGATCGGATCAAATTCATGCCTCCTCCACAGACTCCCTGTATGGCTTTGGAGGAGTCACTTAATCTCTTTGAGCCTAAGTTCTTAGTCTGTCCAGTGGGGATAATGATCTCTTCTCTGTGAGGGGGCCCCCCACATCTTGGCCGGGCTATGTGCAGCGTGACAGGGATTACACTACTGTTATATGTGCACCGATGATTTTCCTTTTCTCTTGTGCAAAGTTGAAGCTGTGAACCTGGCACAGACAAAAAAAATCACTGGCAGTGGGATGAGGAAGAAACCTGCAGCCTCCCAAGACGTGGAGATGAAGGAAGCAGAGGCTGGGCCAGGACTGGACAGCTGAACCACCAACTCCAAAACTTGGAATCTGCCCCACCCTTGCTTGCTGCATTGATGCCTGCAGCTCTGTGACTTTCCAGCCTCCTTTCCAGGATTCTTGGGGCAGATAGTGTCTTGTTCTCATTCTCCTGGCTCTACTCTATGCCAGACCCTGGGTGAATGGTCAGCTCCCAGTGTCTCTGGCCTCTACCTGCTTTTCTAGAGCTGAAGCAATGCCAATCCCATCTATGTGGGAAGTGATTGGCTGAACTGGGGCTTTGACATGTGACTCAGTGGTATCCTGTGAAAGAAATAAAATCATGGCTGGTCCCTCCGTGGGGCCAGAGGCACTTGGCATCTCAGCTTGTTTGTGCTGCTGCCTTTGTGGCTCTTCCATTGCGCCCCTCATCCCAGCAGTCTGTGCTGAGCATGGCAGCTGTAAGTCAGGATTTGTTTGCGGGACGGAAGGGGACAATGCCCATGTGTGAAATGAACCACCTTTGGAGTTTACCATCTCCCTCTGGCAGGACCCCTAGAGGGACAAGCAAGGGTGGGAGGGGCTTTTTTGGTAAAGAATAGTCTCCTTCTGCTTGGCCTTTAGGAGATAGGAACTGAGCTGGGCTAGGTGGGTCGCAGGGCAGTGGTTGTGGAGGGTCATTCCCCTTCAGGTTGAGCATCAGGAGGGCTCCTTCTGGGGGAGGGGCTGACTGTGCTGTGAGTGTCTGTAGGGAAGCTCACAGGTGTCTTAGTACAGCCATGACCAGGTGCAGCAGGGAGCCTGTTCCCTTTATTGGCTGAACACCCAGGGAACCGTCTCCAGCCCCGGTTAGCAATAAGCAGACTCAGGGAATGTGCTGAGTTTCATGCTGGCATGATGGTTTCCTTGGCAGGAGGGGATGCTGCCCAAATGCAGAGGGCATATCATACACTAAGGGGTGAGGGGTCAGAGGAACTGTGGGAAGAGGTTAAGGCAGCTCCTACCTTACAGCTACTGCTGGACTGCACAGTCTGTATGAGGTGGTAGGGGTGTGTGACTGAAGCTGGGTATCACACCTGGGGTAAAGAGGGGCCTGATGTATTATTATTGCCACTAACAGCATCAAACTGGGTCAGGGCAGTGTCAAGATGTTCCCCACTAAGCCTACAGGCAGGATTGCCCAGTGAGCACAACATGCTATGCATTATCTAAATCAACAGGGATCTTGCTGCTGGAGACAAGAGACTGGGAGATCACTACTGGTGCATGAATGAGGCAGGATGCTGGCCTAAAGGGGCCATATCAACCAGCTCAGAACCCCAACCCTGCTCCTGCTTTCATTAGTCACTGACAAAGCTTCTATGGGTGGCAGGGGGATAGGTAGAGCCCTGCACAGATACAAAAATTAGGATCCAAAAGATGGCAAACAATACAACACATCCATGGATGCAGATATCTCTGGATCTAAAGCGGATATTTGCAGGGCTCTAGGGATAGGCATGTGCTTTATTGTCCCAATTGGGAGGGCAGGTCCCTTGGCAATGTCCTGAGGGGACTTGGGGTGGGAGGAACCTACACTGGCTGTCCCAGCACTGGAGGGAAGTAGTGCTATCTTGGGGATCCAGGCTGTCCCTCTGTTCTAGCCTTGCTGCCAGACCTAGCACGTGTTTGGCACAAACCGTTCTGTGCTGGGGGATGGGGGAGACACCCAAAAGTGAAACCCTTTCACATGGGAACCCAACACGGACTCGATGTCTCCAGCCTAAATTTCTGCTCAGTCTCCAGCCCAGACCCCGAACTCACCACCAACCTCACAGTCTCTCTTCCCACAATTCAGAACATGGCAAATCTCCAGTGCAGGACCCACTATCCAAGCCCCCAAGTCCCCCCAGCTGATCATCTCCCCGTGGCCTGGCCCCCAGCTCAGCACCCAGCCTGTCAGCCAGATTCCCAAATCCATTCCCTAGTGAGACACCCCATCTAGCCCATTTCCACCAACCTCGCACCCTCCCTGGCCTGAGCATCATCTCCCCAACGTACCGGGGCAGGAACCTTCATATCGGGCACCGGGTGCGGGAGGGTCCGTTTCGATGTGACACCTTCCCCCAGTGCGCAGGCGCGGAGCGAGCCTGGGTGCTGGCGCCGGGACCCCCTGGCCCGGGATGTCAGCGCTGTGCGACCCCCCGGGGGCGGCGCCGCCAGGGCCGCCCCAGAACCCGGCCCACGGGGCCCACCCGCCGCTCAGGTACCGGGAGCCCCCAAGCAGGCCTGCGACTGGGAACCCCCGAGGCCTTGAGCCCCACAGCCCCTCCCCCCGGGCAGGGACCTCTCCCTGGGGACCCCAGGAACAGGGATGCCCCATGGCGAAACCTCCAGCGCCACAACCCCTCCCACAGGGACCTCACGCTAGGACCCTGGCAAAGCTCGTCACAGGGAACTCTCGCCTGGGGTCTTGAGCCCATCACCCTTCCTCCTTCCCCACACCCCTCCCTGACCAGATCCTACCTCCCAGGAGCAGGGACCCTTTCCCTCCAGCTGCCCAGCACGAAATCCCCACTGCCCCCTTCACCTGGAGCCCCATAATCCCTACCTCTACCCTGGGAATTTGATCCCCAGCTAGAGTCCCCAGGGCCCCTCTGCTGCTTGGCAGGGACCTCCCAAGCAGGAAATTCCCCTTTCTCCAGGTTTTGGAGGCCCACAACTCATCTGACCAGGCCACCCAACTGCCCCAGCTAGGTACCTCCGTGCCACGTAGGGACTGATCACAGTCCCTTCCTGAAATCCCCTTCTTCTCTAAGCCCCATGATAGCTTTATAGGTCTGCTCTCCCCTGAGTCATCAGGTGCTGCTTGATGTTGGCGGAGCAAGATTTAAAGCCCAGCCCCAGTGGGTTGTAGGATACCATCCATGTTATAATGGACTCCCTAATGCATGAGAAAAGGAACTGCAGGCTGTCAACCCCTTCATAGGATGAATGACTGGTGGCCACTCCAGAATCCTTGGGCCTGCTCTCCCTCTCTCTGTGCCCCCCCCAGTGCAGTGGGCCCCCCCAAACCTCCAGGTGCTAAAACCATGTGGGAGTGAATTTTGGGGTCCCACATCTTGTGCTCCAGAGCTGGGATGTCAGGCTGCTATCTAGATATGTATATATTCTCCATCTCTGCAATATTTGGGTGCCCCACGCTCACTCATCTCTATGGCACCCTTTTCATCCCCACTGTAGCCAGGAACAGAACCCAGGTTTCCTGGTTCTGAGTCAAGGTGCCCTACCCACTAGATACTCCCGGCCCTCGATAGCATGTGTGCTGGTGATGAGGATGATGGTGAGGAGACTTGGGATCCAGGCCTCAAGGGAGGTTGCACCATACATCCCTGCTTGCAGCCTGATGCTATCTGTGCTTCCCCCTCTTCTTTACAGTTCCCAGGAGCTGGCCCAGGAGATCAAAGCCTTCCTGAGCGGTGTGGACCCTGTGCATGGTAACAAATTGACCATCAAGGAACATGCCCGCTGTGCCATCCTGCTGCTGCGCAGCCTGCCCCCTGCGCGCAGTGCCGTGCTGGACCATCTGCGCAATGTCTTTGATGAGTATGTCTGCACCTACCTGTTGGAGCTGGAGAGCAGTGAGGCGGGGCTGGGTGCCAGGCGGACTCAGGGGCCCAACCTGGATGACGTTGTGCAGGAGATCCAGAATGTGCTGTCTGAGTTTGTCCGCATGAACCCCAAGGCCTGGGCACCTGTGGTCTCAGCCTGGTCCATAGACCTGATGGGGCAGCTGAGCAGCAAGTATGCAGGGCGGCACGGTGTGCCCCACGCCTCCAGCCTCAATGAGCTGCTGCAGCTGTGGATGTCATGTAAGGCCACTCGGACGCTGATGGACATCTACACCCAGTGCCTGTCCTCCATGATCAGTACCTGCCCTGATGCCTGTGTGGATGCCCTGCTGGATACCTCAGTGCAGCATTCTCCACACTTCGACTGGGTGGTGGCTCACATTGGCTCCTCTTTCCCCAACACCATCATCAGCCGTGTCCTCTCCTGCGGCCTCAAAGACTTCTGCGTCCACGGGGCAGCCCCTGTTGACCTGCTCTTCCCCACTGCTGCTGACAAGCGAGTGCCCAAGATTGCCTCGGTAGTGGGCATCCTGGGCCACCTGGCCTCACGCCACTCAGACAGCATCAAGCAGGAGCTGCTGAGGATGTTCCACGAGAGCCTGGGTCCTGTGCGTGACCAGCAGCAGAAAGCTACAGTGCCCTTCCTGCTGCAGCTGGCCGTCATGTCGCCCATGCTGCTGGGGACCATCTCCTCTGAACTGGTGGACTCCCTCAAGCCGAGCGTGCTGAGCCAGCTGCACCAGCACTTCGCTGCACTGCCCCGCGAGGATCTGGAGAACATGGTGAGCATAGTAGTGCATCTCATCTGCCAGACGTCAGCAGGAGCCTACCGTATCCTGCAGTTCCTGGTCAACACGGCCATGCCAGCCTCGGTCATCACCACGCCAGGGCTGGCTGTCCATGACAGCGTGCGTGAGGCCTGTGACCGCATCATCCAGCTGTTGCTGCTCAACCTGCAGAAGCTGGTGTACAACCGGGGCTCAGCAAGCCTGGGGGACGCCCCGCCCCGGGCTGTGCCCTTCCTGGATGAGCTGAAGGGCCACGTGCGGGAGCTGTGTGTGGAGACGCTGCGGCTAGAGCGCAAGCGCTTCCTGTGGCAGCACCAGCTGCTGGGGCTCCTCTCAGTCTACTGCACCCCCAGCTGCGCCACAGATGCCCTTTTCTACCTGCTCACACTGGCCCGGAGCCAGGAGGAACTGGGCCTGGCCACGCAGCTCTACGCTGTGCTGAGCTCCTGCATGAGCGACCTGCTGCCAGCCACTGTCAAGAAGTGCGTGTGCCAGATCCACACAGGGGGGCTGTCGGAGCAGCACATGGTGCAGCTGTTCCACAACCTGGCCCTGATTGTGCAGTGGGAGGGAGAGGGCCCTGCCTCCATGAGCGCCCAGCTAGGGACTGTCCTCTCTCTGCACCTCTACGACCTCGGGCAGCTGCTGCTGCATCGCAATCCTGAAGTGGCTGAGGCTGCCTCCCTGCTGCTCTCCGTCTGTCCCTTGCCCCGGGCCATCCGGCCGGCTCACTTGCTTGTCATCATCCGTTCAGCTGTGCACCAATTCTTCCTAGTGCTGCACCGCCAGTGCCCCACGGGCATCAGCTATAGCACCCGGCTGCTCTCCCGTCTTAGTGGGGCCTCTCCAGCTGCCATGAAGGCCATCCTGCAGCAGCTGGTGGAGGGAGCCCTGCACCCAGGGAATGCTGAGCTCTTCGGAGGCCTGGCCAAGCCGCCTGCTGGGGATGACGCCAGCCTGGAAGGCACCAGGATCTCCCTGTTGGACATCAACCGGCGCTTCACGACTGCCGTCAACTTCTCTGGCAGTGTGTGGTCAGTATTCCATGCCGGGGTGATTGGGCATGGGCTGAAGCCACCCCAGCCCGCCCGGCAGCAGGAGCCTGAGGAGATTGTGCACAATGTCCAGAACTTTCTGAGCCTGCTGCTGCGCTGCTGCCGGGGCGGGCGCTACGGTGCGCCTGAACCCCTGGCCCACACAGCGGCTGTCAACCCCGAGGCAGCCAAGGCAGTGGCTGTGGTGCTGGTGGAGAGCATCTGCCCCGACGTCACCAACAGCGAGCTGGGCTGGCCGCCCGAGGAGCACACCCGCAGCACGGTGGAGCGCGACATCCAGATCTGCCGGCATTTCCGTGACAACCCGCTGCTCTTCCAGCTGCTGCGGCTGGTGGCAGCTGGCCCCCCAGCCCTGTGCTACTGCTCCGTGCTGTTGCGTGGCCTGCTAGCCACCCTCATGGCCCACTGGGAGGCCTCACGTCACGGTGACACCACCAGCTCACCGTGGCACCTGCATGCCTCCTGCGCCCTGGTGGCCTGCATGGCCGAGGGCTCCCTGCTGCCGCCAGTGCTTGGCAACATGCATGAGATCTTCCATCAGCTGGCGCCCTTCGAGGTGCATCTGCTGCTGCTGAGCGTCTGGGACTACATGCGGGACAACAGCCCCCTGCCCCAGAAGTTCACCTTCCAGGCCGATAAGGGGCTTTTCTTCCGCGACTTCTCCCGTGACTGTGATGTTGGGAAGTATCTCTGCGTGCTGCACAGTGTGCTGCACAAGAATATCGACCGCCTGGGGCTGCTGTCAGGGCGCTTCCAGACCTAGCGCTGCCCCCCATATTAGGACAGTCCTGGACTTCTCCCACCTCCCAGGGCACAGCCACCCCTGCCATCTCAGGACGGTCCCAGACTTAGCTCCTGCCCCACTCCTAAGACACTGCAGTGGCTGCTTGAGTGGGGGGGATGGGACATTTGACTCTTTAATTGGTGTAAAAAAAAACCCAACTGTAAAATTCTCCTAGGGTTCAGTGAGGGGGTCACAGCACCTCCCACACAGTCCCTGGAGCTGCAGGCAGGAGCTGGTGCAGCTGGCATTGGGGAAACTCCACCCCCTTGTCAGTTTCTCTCAGGGACTGGGAGCTTTAGTTTCTGGTTCCAAGGGGCTTGATGGCCCAGGTTTGGGCTGCCCTGGAGTAGTGAAGGGCCCTGGGCCACCCACAGTGAAGCACTGAGCATGCTCAGCAGGTCCCAAGGCCCCATCAGCTCACTGCAAGTGCTCTCAGGCTGCTGGGCTCTTGTCTCCCCACCCCCTGTGGGGGGGGGGGGGATTACAGCAGGGCCACAAAGTCATGTCTTTGCCCTGGGACCCAGCTAGAGAAACTGGCGGGGGGTTGGAAGTGGGGGATGCAGATGTGTTCAGTATTTCTGCTCCAGCCCACCTTCTCCCCACACTCCCTGGTGATGCTGAGCCAGGCCTGAGTGGATTCTGTTCCTGCTCAGTTTTTAGAGCTGCTATGGACAAGGGGGTCTCAACAGAGGGTAGACGCTCAGGGGTCAAAACCAGCTTCCACCTCCATCTACCACTATTGGATGGGGTCTGCTGTGGATAGCTGTGGATAGCTGTGGATAGCTGGGGCAGCGTGGCTCAATCATCCTCCGGGCCACCATCTCTCTATTGTCATGGCCGGCAACCACATCCTGCTTTGGGATCAATGGAACAGGAATTGTCTGAAGACTCCAGCTATTCAGGGGGACAAAGGGGTGCCACATCCCACACAGCTCAATCTGCTGTCGCCTTTGCCAATTCCTTCTCCTTTTCAAAATAAAGACTGAGAAGGGACTGTTGCCCCTGCAGTTGGTGTTGGGGGGCGGGAGGGTAAGGCCCCAGGACCTGCAACTTGGGAGTTGAGGAAGTTATAGCAGAGGAGTGGAGGCATGTTGAGGGCCTCTGTGTTTGAGAGAGGTGTGCACATGGACTGGGTGTGAGTGGGTTGGGGTTGTGACTGGATTCAGGGGCGGCTCTAGATATTTCACCGCCCCAAGCACGGCGGCATGCTGTGGGGGGGCGCTCTGCCGCTTGCCGGTCCCGTGGCTCCGGTGGACCTCCCGCAGGCGTGCCTGCGGAGGGTCCGCTGGTCCCGTGGCTTCAGTGGAGCTGCGGGATCAGCGGACCCTCGGCAGGCATGCCACCGAAGGCACCCTGCCTGCCACACTCCCGGCGACCGGCAGAGCGCCCCCCGCGGCATGCTGCCCCAAGCACATACTTGGCGTGCTGGGGCCTGGAGCCACCCCTGAGCAGATGTGATAGGGTGGGGGGCAGGATGCCTGGGTTCCATTCCCAGCTCTGGCTCGCACTGGCTGTGTGATCACAGGGGTGAGGGGGGGTAGGCATGTGGCAAGGTACGTGGGGGACTGTGTGTGTGTGTGTCACCAGAAGCCCCCTCCTCCCCCTACGACTGAGCTACATCTGTTTCCTGCCTCCAAGCCCCCTGCGTGTCTGGGTCATGGCTAGGGTGACCAGATGTCCCGATTTTGGGGTCTTTTTCTTATATAGGCTCCTATTATGCCCCACCCCCATCCCGATTTTTCACACTTGCTGTCTGGTCACCCTAGTCACGGGGAAGCTGTAACTTCTGCCCCAGCTGCCTGTTCGGGCCCCCTCAGCATTGCTGGCGCTGGAGGCTCTGTCTGCGTGAGGGGGACCCTGCGGAAGCGTCAGCGCCAAGCGCGGCCCGAGCTCGGGAGCCTGGGCCGGGGCTGCGCGGCCCCCAGCGCTCGGGCAGGGAGCAGGGCCGGGCTCCCCCGGGCGCGGGCAGCAGCCCCTGAGCGTCACCTTGGCCTGGGGCCCGGAACAGGGACCTCCCGGCACAGAACGGGGCACGAGCGGCCGGGGCCGACGCTCATTAATATTCATGACCGGGGCGGGGCCTCTCCGAATAATTCAGCAACGAGGCTGGCGGGCGCGCTGGGAGGCGGGGGAGGGGCTCAGGCCGCGCCGGCCCAATGGGGAACCGAGCCGTGCTGGCGGGGGCGGTGAGCGGGGTCAGGCTCGATCCAAGATGGCGTCGGAGAGGTGAGAGTGGGGGCCGTCGGGGGAACCGGTACCCAGAACCCCCCGGGGCAGGAACCCGCCCCCCCTAGGGCCCCGAATCCCAAACGAGTCTGGCCCTGGGCCCCCCCGGAGACCATCCCTGACCCAGGCCCTCCCAATACCAGCCCCTCCCCCATCCTCCGCCTGGCCCAGGGCCCCCCACCAGATACCAGCCTCTGCCCCAGCGCCCTCTGTTCCGTCCCCACCCTAGAGCCCCCCAATACCAGCCCCTCCCCAACCAGCATCCTCTCAGTTCCTGTCCCAGAGCTGCCCCCCTGCCCAACTAGCCTCTACTTGGCCACCCCCAGAGACCCCCAAACCCAAATACCATCCCCTTCCCACACATGCCAGCGCTCTGTGCTCAGCCCCCAGAAACGCTCCCTCAGATATTAGCTCTTCCCCCTTCCCACCAAACACCCTCCATTGGCCCTGGCTCGCCTGCCCTGACCCCCTTTTAATACCAGCTCCCAGGTCCCCCCCAATACTAGCACCTCCAACCAAAGCTCAGGCTGCCCCCTAGACACCAGCTCTGGTCTGTCCACTGGGGTCCAGCCAGAACCTGCTAACTGCACCTGGGGCAGCTGGTTCAGAGCCTGGGCTGGCAGTGCCCTGGGGCTGTCCGCTACCTTCTGCTCCCTTGTCTCCTGGGGGGGTGAGGGCTTTCAAGCTCCTGAAAATCCCCCCCCAAGCCAATTCTGCCTTTTGCACCCACTGCTGCCCTAAAATCCCCTGTCCCAGCGGATGCTAGGGGCCAGCTCTGGCAGGGAGGGACTGTCGGGGGAGCAGCCCTGGGAGTGGAGGTCTGGGGGCATTGTCTCCCTCCCCAGGATAATGGGAGGCATTAGCCCTGGTGGCAGGGGGCTCGATATTAGGGCTCCAGTGGTGTAGTGGGGCCAGGTAGGAAGGAACGGGTAGGCTTCTGTGGCCAGAGCCCTTCCCTGATCCCTACCTGTGCCAGTGCCACTCAGTCCTGTCCTGCAGCCCCTGCTGTCCCAGCACTGGGCTCCCCATGCACAGTTCTGCTGGGGCCCTTTAGTCCAGACCCGCAGCGCTGTGAAACCCAGGTGCTGGTGGCAGAGGCTGAGCCTAGCCTGGCCAGCGCTGGGATTTGCCATGGTGCAGGGAGGAAGAGTTCATGCTCTAACAGGGTGGCTGACAGGCACCGAGTAGCAAGCCCCGTTCACATGGTGCTGCATGGCCCTGCGGCCTGTGTTGCAAGCGCTTCCTGCAGGAAGCTGCTCTTTGCTCCATACCAGCGTGAAGGGACCCTGTCCTTCGCCTCCTCCCCGTGCTGCATCAGGAGCTGCCCCTGCGAGGGTGACTGCCAGGTAGAACCTCTCCCAGTGCTTCTTGCCTGCATGTCAGAGGGGCCCGTGGGGCAGAGGGACCCAATAGCAGGTCCTTTAATGAGTCCTATGGCTCATCTGACTCACTTGGGGCTTCTGCCCTGGGAAGGAGGGAAATGGGCTTCTCCCAAGAGTCTGGCAGGATGAGGGGGTCTGCCAGCTATATTTGCCCTGTCCTGAGTACCAAGTGCCGGAGATGGGTGCCCCTAGGGCAAGACCTGTGCTGAACTGCCCCCTGAGACCCATTTGCCCATGTAAGGGGGGGCAGTGCTGTCTCTCCTCTCCTGGCACTGGGGTTAACTCTGATGCAGATGCATTAATTCCCCCCAAGTCCCATCCCCCTCCACACACACACACTGGCATTAACCCTAGCAAGGGGCCAATGCTGTCCCTGACTCAGGGCAGGTGGTGGGTACCCTGAAACCAGTGCTGCCCCCTCTGGGAAACCCATGGGCTGGGCTGGGCATTCCCCAGAGCTCGCCTCCTGACCCCGGCTCTCTTCCAGGCTGGGGATGGCAGCTCTTGCCTGGATGGCCCTTTGCCTCGCTGCTACCTTTGCTGTGGACAGGAGCAACTTCAAGACATGTGAGCAAAGCTCCTTCTGCAAGTGAGTAGCAGGGCAGGGGGGTGGGGCTGAACAAAGCAAAGGGGGGACAGCGAGGGCAGGCAGCTGGAGTGGAGGGGACGGGCTGGGAGGATCATGGCCCCCAGGTGGGACCAGGAGCTGCTGCTCTCTCTGGCCACTCCCCCTTGCACTGGCAGCGGGTTTCCATGGGGGATGGGCTGTTGTGCAGCTCCTAGCCTGGATTCTGCCCCTAGCTCTCCCCAGGGGAGGGAGCAGAGATACAAACAAGCTGCGCTGCTGTTGGGATCTGGAGAGCAGGGAGCCAGGCTGAGCGCCTCCCCTGGAGGCTGCACCTGGCGCTGGCTGCTCTAACCCTCCCCCTGTCCCCAGGCGCCAGAGGAGTGTGAAGCCCGGGAGCTCCCCTTACAGGGCACTGCTGGAGTCTCTCCAGCTCAGCCAGGTCTCCATGAAACTACAGCTTGTCAACGAAGTGAACAAGGTGAGGGGGGCCCAGATCGGGGTGGGGCCTTGAGAGGCCTGTGGCTAAGGTAGTGCCCAGCCCTGAGATGCGGGTCCTGGGTGTGATGAGAGCAGAGGCTGGGTGGGAGTCAGGATTTCTTGGCGGTGGTGGCATCGCACTGGAAGCTGTTCAGCAGCAGTAGCAATATTGTAGTCGAGCCGTAAGGGGGCCTGGTCCCTGAGCCTCCATGCTGCTGGGGGACACGCTCGCTCACGATGAGCAGCATGTTGCGGGCGTGGGCTTGCTGGACTTGGCAAAGCTCCAGAGTGAGTGGCAGCATCTAGTGCAGCCAGCAGAGGTACATGACCCTCACCCTCCGGGGCAGGGGCTTGACAGCTCCTTCTCTGGCCAGGTCACATGAGCCGCTGCATCTGGGCAGCTCAGCTCTGGGGCCAGGGGGTGGGGGTGGGGGTGGGGGTCTGTGTGCCCTGGAGTGAGCAGGATGCAATGTGGGTGAGTCCTGGGGGGATGGCATTAGAGCTGGAGACTAAAGGCTGCAGAGGCCATGGCTGGTTACTGAGCAGGGACTGGAGTGGCCATATGAGCTGCGGTGGAGAGGTTGGCAGGAACCTTGTTGGAAAGGACTCAAGCAGGGTAACCCTAGAGCAGCCAGGACAAGCAGCCAGACCTCTCTGGAGTCCCTGGTATTCAGTTCCCTCCGATCCGCACGGGTTTGGCACCCCCCACCATAAATGTGTGTATGTTGTTTTTAATCTGGACACGTCCCTTCGGATAACCTGTCAGTCCTCAGCCAGGCCTGGGTTAGCCATGGATCACGCACTAGACGTTCAGAATACAACTAAAATGTGAATTCGTTTAATAATTCTTGTGTAAGAAAATCAGTATTTTATTGGCATTACAGCACCTTCAGATTTAGGACTAACTACTGCTCCTGGGTTCTGTCTCCAGTTCTGGGAGAGAAGTGGAGCCTAATGAGGCAAGGGGACTGGGAACTAGGACTCCTGGGTTCTATTCCCAGTGCTGGAGGGGAGTGGGAGCCAGTGGGTTGAAGCAGGAGGGCTGGGAGCCAGGACATCTGGTTCTGTTTCCAGCAGTGCCCCTCCCCGCTCTGCACAGCAGGGTGATGCATGGCTCCCCAGCTCTTCAAAGCGATTCCCAGGGTTCCCTCTGGCCAGGGAGACTGGCATGTGCCCTGGGGGAGGGGAGGCCTTGGGACTGGTGTGAGGCTGACACTGATTCTCGCCAGGTCCCACTCCTGCTGGAGCTTTACGGGCTGCAGGGGAACATGACGCGCATCAAGATCAATGAGCTGAGCCCGTTGCGCCCACGCTACGAGGTGCCCGATGTGCTGGTGCGTGACCCACCCACCACCTGGTAAGAGGCCTTGCAGGGAGAGGGACCCTCTTTGCCATGCTTGGGGGAGTTGTGGGGCTAACAGCGGGGGACCCTTGGGCCTGCTCTTACAGGTGTGCTCCCTGGGTAAGCAGGTGAGGGGGGATGGGCAGGGGGTTCCCCCATGGCACTGGCCCTGCAGGCTAGCTGTGTCCCCCGTCCATATTTCTGCCCTCCATCCCCTCTCTGCTGCCCCCCAGGCTGGCGGTGACGGGCCGGGACGAGAACAGTGTGGAGCTTTCGCTGGGCGACTCTGGACACAAGCTGATCCTGACAGGGAAGCCGTTCCGCATGGACCTGCTGCAGGGGCGGGAGCTGGTGCTGAGCGTCAACCCCCGCGGGCTGCTGCACTTCGAGCACCTGCGGCACCGGAAGGACTCGTGAGTACCAGGGGGAGGGGAGCTCTGGGCCTGTCCAGCCCGTAGCCCTGGCAGCTGTGAGTCCCTCCCTGCAGGTGGGGCTGTGTCCCTGAGAGCCAGCAGGGCTCTGATCCCTGAGGGGTGACCAGCTTCCGTTCAGCTTAGTGTGCTCAGTCCAAGCCTCTCCTGGCAGGGGGCATGTAGGGGGCTGGGCAGGAGCTGGCTTCAGGGAGAGCTCCCAGCTACTCCAGTCCTAGCCTCTCCCAGCAGGGGGGCGCTGTAGTGAGGCAGGGTCCATGTTCAAGCTGTTGGCGAACAGCCCAAACCCCTCGATTTCTTCTCTCTGGAGACCATGGTTGGGGGCTGGTTCCCAGGGCTGGTCGCTGGGGGGCTGGAGGGGGCAGGGGCTGGGACCCAGCCCCTTGCTGTGACTCTGTTAGGAGGCACAGCTGGGAGGGGGAGCAGTCCCTGCTACATCTATTGTGCTCCTGGGGGCGCAGGGCCTGGTGAGGGGCAGGTGAAGGGGGGCGGGGATCTCTGTGTCTGGAATTCCATGCACTGACTCTCGCTGTTTCTGTTTTGTTGGTTGTGCCTCCCCCGGCCCCAGTTTCTCGGATAAAGTTAGTAGCTCGGTCGGTAGCTTGTGGGATAAGATCAAGAGCCTTTTCTATAGGTAAATCCACAGCTTCTGCTACTGTCTCTGACCCCCCACAACCCGCCCGTAGCCGGGGGCTGTAGTACTACAGCTGGGGAGCCCTGGGGCCAATCCCTTCCCCCTCCCCCCGTGTCCAGATTTGGGGAGCCCTGGGGCTCATCCTTCCCCCTCCTCTAGTCCCAGGGGGATGGTTCACCCCCTGCCTCATTGCCTGGGGGGCCGGGGGCGGGGGCGGGGTTGCTCCCTCCGAGCACTCCCCAGACCCTCAGTGACTTAATCCCTGCCCCGGTGGCAGGCTGTGCCAGGCAGGCAAGACACACACAGGGAGGGAACCGGCAGGTGCATGGGAGCCCCTAGTTGCTCAGGGCTGGGGCCTGCCGGGGCAGCCACCTGCAGGAGCTAGGGGAGGGTGACATGGGGGCTCTGTGGACTTGGACAGGTAGAATTTGTTTGTGAATTGTTTCCTCCCGGGGGGCAGGTTGGGGAGGGGCTTTGTCCCCCTGGGGGCCAGGCGGGGGGGGCAGGGAGGGGCTGTCTCTCCTGGAGAAGGAAGAAATGGGGATCAGGTGGGGAGAGGGGCTGTGCCCTGCCCCAGAGGCCATGCAGGGGGAGTGGCTTTATTCAGGGGTGGGAGGATGGTTGCAGGGACAGGTGAGCCCAGCCCTGCCCCCCTCAGACTGAATCCAATCTTCCAATGAATGCTATCAGGGAAGGGGCTGCCCTGGGGCTGGGAGACACCTGGCACTGTCCCCTCCCTCACAGTGGTATTGTAGCCCCAATCTGAGACTCTCTGAACCCGCTTTACACCAGTCTCCGCTCCTCTCTCTCTCTGTAGCCGCCCCAGCCTTATAGCTCCATAGGACCCTGCCGGTGGCTGGGATGCTTGCTCTCCCTTTGGGTGATGAGACCTGCCCCCGAGTGTGTTAGCATGGGGGACCCAGCCCCCTGGACTGTGGAGTGTCAGGGGTGGGGGCAGCACCCTCCCTGGCATAGGGGGAAGGCTCTGCCCAGAGGGAAAGATGCAGGTCGGGGGGCTCCCTGCAGAGTTTGGGTACATCTGGGCTGGGCTGTCCCTCTTGCCCGCCGTCCCCGCTAACCTGGTGCCAGCCTGTGTGTGAGTGATTCCTGCTTCTAGAGACTAACGGTGCCTGCCTGCCCTGGAGATGCTGTTGTGCCCAGCTTGGGGCGTCATCCCTGGCGCTGCCATGCCCTGGTGGTGCCCGGGGCAGGTGCTGAGCCAGCTCTTCTTCCCTCTGCCTCTTTCAGGGAGGAGCCAAAGGAGTCAGCCCTGGAGGGCGGGGCAGCCGGGGAGGAGACCGAGCCAGCTGTGCCTGGGGAGCAGGAGTCCAGTGAGAAGAGCACAAAGGTGTGTGAGAGAGAAGGGGACTCGTGTGGAGCAGGGGGTGGGGGCCCTGTGCAGAGACTCGGGGGGCAGTGGTGGGGAGGACTTGTATGGTGGCACAAGTAGAGCCTCTGTGGGAAGGGGGTAGCTGAGCAGTAACTGGGTGCAAAGGCACGTAGAGGTCTTGACTACTATGCCTCATGCATGTGGAGGCTGGCCTGCTCCCCCAGAAGGGTGCCCCGTGGGTGTGACTGGGAGCTTGGGGGCACCCATACTCATCCCTGCAGCTCCTCTATCTAACTTCCATCCCTCCCAGTCAGAGGAGGTGTCAGACGGGCCGGACCGGGCTGAAGAAGAACTGGGTTCCTGGGAAGAGACGTTCAAGACCCACACGGACAGCAAGCCCAATGGTGAGAGCCGTCCTGACCCTACCATGTGGGGCTAGGCGGGCCCATTGCTCTGATCTGGAGTCGGGGAGGGGTTACTGGGCTAGGCGGGCCCATTGCTCTGATCTGGAGTCGGGGAGGGGTTACTGGGCTAGGCGGGCCCATTACTCTGATCTGGAGTCGGGGGGCAGGGGGGGAGGGAGTTTACTGAGCTAGACAGGCCCATTGCTCTGAACCAGAACCGGGAGATACTGGGCTAGACAGGCCCATTGGTTGGAGGAGACCAGTGCCTCTGCCTACCTTGCCCCGTAGAGCCTTTTGCTGTGGTGGCACTGGCAGTGGGAGTGACACTGGGCCCCAGCCTGCACAGCCAGCATGGAGGCACGGTGTTGGGGCAAGGAGGCCCCTTTCTGGGCAGAGCCTGGCAGTGCCGTGCTGCCCAGGACCCTCAGGTCCTGGATAACAAGAGCTGCAGCGTTATCACAACCCCCTCATTCCAGGGCCGACCTCGGTGGGGCTGGATTTCTCACTGCCTGGCTTTGAGCACGTCTATGGGATCCCGGAGCACGCCGACAACCTGCGCCTGCGCACCACTGAGTGAGGAGGGGGCCCATTGGCGCTGCGGGGGGGTTCTGTGCTTGTCTGGGCCCATGGGCGATGCAGGGGTGCTCCTCCTGTTGGGGGCTGGGGGGAGGGGAGGCTGAGGGACTGTTGGGGGACGGGGTGCTGCTCCTGTCAGGATTGGGGATGGGAGGGTCAGGGCAGGGCAGTGACCTGACGTGTCCCCGCAGGGGGGGTGACCCATACCGCCTCTACAACCTGGATGTATTCCAATATGAGCTGTACAACCCCATGGCACTGTACGGCTCCGTGCCGCTCCTGCTGGCCCACAACACCCAGCGCACCCTGGGCATCTTCTGGCTCAATGCCGCTGAGACCTGGGTCGACATCAGCTCCAACACAGCTGGCAAGGTATGGGGGCACGGACTGCTGCTGGGCTGGCAGGGCGCGGTTCAGAAATTGTCTCCTGGGGGATAGTGTGTGTGGGGTGTGTCAGCTCTGTGGGGGGTAGTTCCAAGCGGGAGGAAGGAAGCTGGCTCCTGTCGGGTACTGTGTGTGGGGATGGGGGCTGGCTCTGGGTGGAGGGGTTGGAGGGGGACAGTGGGGGAGCAGGTACACCCCTCCCCCCAATTGCTGACGGCTCCCCCTGCAGACACTGTTTGGGAAGATGCTGGATTACATGCAGGGGGGCGGCGAGACCCCCCAGACTGATGTGCGCTGGATGTCGGAGAGCGGCATCATCGATGTCTTTCTGCTGCTGGGGCCTGCACCCACTGATGTCTTCAGGCAGTACACAGCCCTGACTGGTACAGGCCAGGGAGGGGGAGTTACCCAGCCCTGACGGGTATGGGTGGTGGGGGAGGGGGATACAAGGCCCTGGTGGTACAGGTCAGTGGGCGGTGCGTGGCTCTGGTGGGAGGCCTGGGCGGGGAGGGTTACGAGCCCTGACATGTACAGGTGGTGGGGGAGGGGGGTACAAGGCCCTGGGGGGGACAGGTCAGTGGGCGGGGGGAGGGGTACAAGCCCTGATGGGTACAGGTGGTGGGGGAGGGGGATACAAGGCCCTCGGGGGGGACAGGTCAGTGGGCAGGGGTATGTGGCCCCGGTTGGGATAGGCCAGGGGAAGGGTTATGTGGCCCTGACGGGTACAGGAGGAGGGGAGAGTTTACGCAGCCCTGATGGGTACAGAGAAGTGGGGATGGGGTTACAGGGCCCTCACGGGTCCGGGGGCTGCGTCAGGCCAGGCTGCGGGGTCGCTGCACAGCCCTCTCAGGGGAGCCGGGTGCAAGGGAAAGGTGGCTCCACGGGGTGGCTGGGGCGCCCCATGTATTGGTTCCTATTTCCCCCAGGCACACAGGCCCTGCCCCCGCTCTTTGCCATGGCCTATCACCAGAGCCGCTGGAACTACAACGACGAGGAGGATGTGGCTGCCGTGGACAACGGCTTTGACACACACGACATCCCCTGCGATGTCATCTGGCTGGATATCGAGCACACCGACGGCAAGCGCTACTTCACCTGGGACCCCAACAAGTTCCCCCAGCCCCGCAACATGCTGGGGCGCCTGGCTGCCAAGAGACGCAAAGTGAGAACCCCACCGGTGCCCCCCCCCCCCGACCTGACTTCTCTGGCACCCACCCACTGATTCCCCCCCTCACACACCCGACTTCTCCGGCGCCTGCTCCCCAACGCGCACCCCCTGACCCGACCCAACTTCTCTGGCGGCCACCCACCAATGCCCCCAACCCCCATCCCAAATTCTCCGGCACCTGCCCACCAATGTCCCCCTGACCCTACCCTGCTGGCGCCTACCCACCAATGCCACCTCTCCCCCAACCCGACTTCTCTGGCGCCTGCCCACCAACGTGCTCCCCTGACCCAACTTCTCTGGCGGCCACCCAGCAACGCCCCCCTCCCTGACCCCGCCAGCGCCCACTTGCACTCCCTGGTGCTGCTTCACTGGGGACCTCAGTCGGTTCCTCCAGCCCTGCAGCATCCTGGGCCAAGAGATAGAAGGGGAGATGGCCCCACCACCTCGTGCCACTGGGGTGGCTGCCAGCAGGAGGCCCTGTGTGAGGTCCCTGCAGGGGTACATGGCCATGAGCCCAGCCTGAATGGCAAGGAATGCCCTGCCCCGCCTGACCCCCCTCGGACTGTGGGGGTGCCCGGTTCAAGTCTCTTGCCCCTCCCCCCAGATGGTGTCCATTGTGGACCCGCACATCAAGGTGGACAGCGGGTACCGGGTCCACAACGAGATCCGCTCCCGTGGCTTCTATGTCAAGACCAAAGACGGCAGCGACTATGAAGGCTGGTGCTGGCCAGGTGAGCTGGGGACGCTGTTGGGATGGGGGACAGGGCTGTGGCCCAGGACAGGGTGGGGGTGGGGCTGGCCAGGAGGGGGTGCCTGGCAGAGTGCTAGGCGTGGAGCCCCTACGGTGTCACTAATCCTCCCATTTCCTCCCCCCACCCCTCCGCAGGCTCGTCTGGCTACCCCGACTTCACCAACCCTGAGATGCGTGCCTGGTGGGCCAGCATGTTCTCCTATGACCAGTACGAGGTAGGGTGGAAGTGGGACCATGGATGGGGAGTGGAGCCATGGGGTGAGCTGTCTCCACACTCAGGTTGGGAGTCCAGCATTGGCCTGTCCCTTGACTCAGCAGCTTTTCCCAGGTGGGGCAGGAGGACTGGGGTGCTGCCTATCTCTCATTGCCCACCCCCGTCCCCCAGGGCTCCATGGAGAACTTGTACATTTGGAACGACATGAATGAACCATCCGTGTTCAACGGCCCCGAGGTGACCATGTACAAAGACGCCCTGCACCAGGGCGGCTGGGAGCACCGCGACCTGCACAACCTCTACGGCTTCTACGTGGTGAGGGGGCAGGGAGCACTTGGGGGGAACTGCCAGCTGCACAACCTTCTATGTGGTGAGGGGGCCAGAGACCCGGGGGGGGACACTGCCACCTGCACAACTTTCTACATGGTGTGGGGAGGCACCAGGAGTGTTGGGAGCTCAAGAGCCTGCAAACCTTTGTGGGGGGGAGGGTTGACCCATGGCTCAGGGGGATGGGAAAGTCACCCCCATGGTGAGATCCCAATGAAGGGGGGTTCCCAGTGCGAGAAGAGTGTCACTCACTCTTGCAACCCCATGGTAGGCTCCCAGGGGGCTGGGGTTTCCCTAAGGAAGGGGAGGTCCCAGTTGGTGAAAGGTGTTGGGAGACTCTGCCCGTCACCCTCACAGAGTCTCTTTTCCCTCTGGCAGCAAATGGCGACAGCGCAGGGACTGGAGCAGCGCTCGGGGGGCCTGGAGCGCCCCTTCGTGCTGAGCCGTGCCTTCTTTGCTGGCTCCCAGCGCTACGGTGAGTAGGTGGGGGGCGTTCTGCCCCCCAGTGCCCTTTAGGGGGCGGGTAGTGGAGAGGCTCTGATGGTTTTCAGGGGACCCAGGACTGAGACCGTGAGCTAGGATAACGGGGACCAAAGGGTCCCACACAAACCAGAAGCAGCACCCACTTTCTCGAGACACGTCGCAGGCTGATCTGGCGAAAGCCCTTTCGCTCACCCTGAATATCCTTTGCAGCCTTTCAACCAAGGCTGGTTGTGCTCATTTTCATGGATGTGATTGCACTGCCCAATTGCTTCCTACATGCAGGAGAAAGGGGGGGGTTGCCACCTTTTACCCCCCCCCCAATTTCCTTGTCTGTCCCCAGGGTCGCCCCATGGCAGTGTGCCACCGCCCTGTTGATTTCACATCCCTCCTTCCTCTTGACTTCATATGCAATCGGGGCTTCTGTGGCATTGGTTTGCAATGCTCCATTTACATGCCACCCAAGAGCCAGGTGAATGCACACCTGGTATGGTGGAAAGCTGTTGGGCAGCTCTGCCTGGGTACTGTCTAGCAGACGGCGTGGTCAGTACTGCCCGTCGTATCTCCATACGTTTCACACCAATAGCAATGACCAGTCTGAGCCTGGCTTTCATTTAAGACCTGGCACGAGTGTTTTTGGTGCACCAGACTGCACAATCCAGGGTCAAGGGAGTCTTGTAACCCCCTTGAGCATGGGGGACTGCTCTGTCCTCACCCCTTTCTCTGGCGCCCACCCCCTCACAGGTGCGGTGTGGACGGGAGACAATGCAGCCGAGTGGGACCACATGAAGATCTCCATACCCATGTGCCTGAGCCTGGCCCTGACGGGCATCTCCTTCTGCGGTGGTGAGTGTGTGCATGGGGCAGGGCTGGCCTTGGCTGCTCTCCTTCCAGGCTGTGGCTGGGGGCTAGGGGTTGGCAGGACAGGGAGGTGGGGGGCAGTTGGGGGGCAGACTGGTCACTCCTACCTTGGCACTGTCTCTCAGTGGGTTGGGGGCCTGAGGGGCTTAGGGTCAGGTTTTCACCTCTGGTGCTGGGCAGAGCAGGGGGGTGTTGGGGCTGTGGAGAGAGAGCCCGGTCTGACCCCATCTCTTAGGGGGCAGGAGGAAGATTGGTGGGGGACATTGGGGCCTGGGGCCAGACCAGGCACTCAACTTGGCCCTGTCTGTCCTGCTCCAGCTGATGTGGGTGGCTTTTTCAAGAGCCCGGATGCGGAGCTGCTGGTGCGCTGGTACCAGGTTGGCGCCTACCAGCCCTTCTACCGAGCCCATGCCCACCTGGACACTGTGCGGCGTGAGCCCTGGCTGTTTGGGGAGGAGAACAAGGCCCTGATCCGCGCTGCCGTCCGCCAGCGCTATGCCCTGCTGCCCTACTGGTACACGACCTTCTACCACAGCTACCGCTCTGGCCAGCCTGTCATGAGGTGAGCAGAGGTTGGAGGATAGAGATCTTGGGGCACAGGCATCACTGGATAGTGCGGGGCCTCTTGGGCTGGGTAGTTTGGGGGGTTCTAGGGTCAGGGGCATGGCTGGGGATGGAGTTGGGGAAGCTTTTGGAGTGGGAGCACCGCTGGAGACTGAGTGGGTGGGGCACTGTGGGGAGCTCTTGGTAGGGCACTACTGGAGAAGGCACCATTGGGGACAGTGTTGGGACCTCTTGGGGTGACGGCATGGCTGGGGATGGAGTTGCGGGGAGGCGTTGCTGTGTAATGGGGGTGGCTCGGGGCAGGGGCACTACTCGTAACAGTGCTTGGGGGGCTCATGGGCGTCAGGGTCTGGTCCCCCCCTCATGCCCTGCTCTGTTCCAGGCCGCTCTGGGTGGAGTACCCTGATGACGTCACCACCTTCAGCATTGATGACCAGTTCCTGATCGGTGAGTGCCCAGCCCATGGGGATCCCTGGCTGGGGGCAGGTGCTGCCCTCCCCCCATGTCCTAGCTGACCTTGCTGTGTCCTCCCCCCAGGTAATGCATTGCTGGTCCACCCAGTGACGGAGCAGGGAGCCCAGGGCGTGCAGGTCTACCTGCCTGGCAAAGGACAGGTGAGGAGGGAGGTGGCTCGTGGTGGAAGGGCAGCGGGATGCTGAGAGCTATGGGGCACTTGCTGTTGGCATCCCCTGTAACTTCTCCTCTCTTGGCAGGTTTGGTATGATGTCCATTCGCACCAGAAGCACCATGCCCCCCAGACGCTCTATGTGCCTGTCATCCTGAGCAGTGTGAGTCATGGGGGGGCCTCCTCACTGGGAATGGGACATGGGGCCTTCACTTCTAGGGTTGCTCTGGCTCTGATTCAGCTCCAGGATAGGGGGGTTGGCTGGCTCTGTGTGGGGGCAATGGGACACGGGGCCTTTCCCCTCCAGGGGCATGGCTTCGATCCAGCCGAGGAGCAGCTCTGGCTAGGGCTACTGACCACTTCTCTCCCTGCAGATCCCTGTGTACCAGCGGGGTGGGAGCATTGTGCCACGGAAGGAGCGGGTACGCCGCTCATCGGACTGCATGTACCGCGACCCCTATACACTCTACGTGGCGCTCAGCCCCCAGGTGAGTGATGCAGGGCCCCAGGGTGGGGGTTTCCTACTTACCCTGCCACTATTTACCAGCTTCTGTCTCCACACAGGGTACAGCAGAAGGAGATCTCTTCATTGACGATGGGCACACGTACAACTTCGAGAGCAAGGCCCAGTACCTGCACCGCCACTTCAGCTTTGCCAGCAACTCTCTGACAGCCAGGTACCCCCATGGTGCTGGCTTGTTATTGGCACCGCGCCTCTTCTCCCCCCTTCCCCCCCCACCGTTCCCCAGCGCTGGGCTGCCACCCCACCCTGTCCCACCTTGATGCTGGTACCCACGCTGCACCAGCACAATGCTGACACCCCTCTTCTCAAATGGCACCAGCCCACAATTCCTCCCAGACTGCCAGGTAACCTCCCTTCCCCCCACATACAGTGCTGGCCTAGTAATGCTGCCTGCCCTGGACAGCCTGGCTCTGCTCCTTATCTGGCAGCCTCTGACCCCCAGGCTCTGTCCACTTTTCTAGATCGGCGGATTCCAAAGGCATCTTCGAAAGCCCAGCCTGGATTGAGCGGGTGGTGATCCTGGGAGCAGGGAAGCCAGCTGCCGTCTTCCTCAGACAGCCTGGTGAGTGGGGGCACAGGGCCAAGGGGCCTCTGGACTTCCTGGTCCAGTCATGGGGGATGGCAGTAAATGTCCTGTGGGGGTTGGGTCCAAGTTGTGGGGTTGGGGAGAGTACTCCAGGGAACTCTCCTTTCTAATGGCCGCCCTCCCCACTCCTGCAGGCATGGCCGAGACGCGCCTGGATTTCCAGCACGAGCCAGAGACCTCTGTCCTGACTCTCCGCAAACCTGGCGTCAACATCGGAGCCGATTGGAGCATCTCCCTGCGATAATACGTGTGGAGGGGGGGGCTTGGAGTGAAGGATGATGCTCCCCCACCCTCCCCCCAGGCTTCACAGGCAGGGATGGGGCCTTGAGCCAGCAGTACCCCACCCCTCTCCCTGTATCTCAGGGCTGGTCTCCTCTGTGAAGGGCAGACGGGGTGTTCTGACACCACCCCCACCCCCAGCCCTCCACAGTGTAGGGGTGGCAGGGAGGTGGGAGTGCCCAGCCCCTACCACCCTTATCTTTCTCTGAGCTGCTTCATAGACTAATTTCCAGCAATATTTGCTCCTGGTTGTGAATGACACATCCTTGGGCTGGGAGCCAGGTTGCTGTTACCGTCCCACACCCCTTGCTGATCAGAGGCCCCTCCCAGGAGGGGTGGGGGTGGGAGCAGCTGCCCAGTCACCCAGTTCTCCAGAAACATTTAGGTGCCCCTGGCACAGTAGTGGGACCAAACACTTTGGCTGGCCTGATCCTTTGACACTACTCCTCTCTCTCACACTTCTGGCTGCCCTTCCTCTGTGGGTGGGAGGGGTGGTCCCCCATCTAACTCAGCCTGTCCCCCAAGCAATGCTGCTGGACCAGAAGCAAATTTTGGAATGTGCAGGTGCAGGGAGCCTCCCTGTATCCCACCGCGGGTGGGGGAAGGCACCCCCACCTTCCTGCAGCCCTTGTCCCCATCCCATGGTGGGGGGGTGTAGGTGGTGCACTGCCCCCACTACTGGGAAGGGGAGGGTTCTGCTGTGTCAAGTATGGATGACAGCAGCTCACTGTTGCTTGTATTTATAGGGGTGAGGGAGCTGATGGATCATGTGGAGGGGGGGATCAGAATCCAGACCGTGGGCAAGGGGAGGGTGGGGGGAACTAGCTGTGTCTTGGCTCATATTGGTACCTACGGGCCTCTCTCCTGGCAGAAGGGGGGCAATGGTGGGAGTATTCGTCTCTACGCCCTCCCTTGGCTCTTGCAAGGTTGCTACCCCTGCCGCTGTCCAGGTGGCTGGGGGGTAGCGTTCCTCACACAGAGGGGCAGAGCTGGCACTGGCATGTATTTTTGTTCCCAAACTGCCTCTTCCCCCCAGATGGATGGACAGACAGAGCCATGGGTAGCCTGGCCCTGCAGGGGGCGAAGTATCATCGACTTCATGTTTTGATAAAAGATGAACAATAAAAAGAAAAAAAAGTGATGTTCTGGGCTTCTCTGCTGGGGCTGCGGGGAGGGGGTGGCTCAGGAACTGCAATTGTCCCCACGCTGATTAACCCTGGGCCTGATGGCTCTGCCCACCCCACCCCCAGTGCCTCAGGGCCCCTTCCTCCCCCTACCACCCCATCACCCCAGCTGGTGCCTATCCCCCCTCTGTCATTCTGGCTCTGGCTACTCCTGGGACTGGCAGGTTGTGACCCTTCTGTCACTGCTCCGGAGCTGGCAAAGGCCAGAGCCGCCAGCCATTCTCGCTGGCTGGGCGGTACCTGTTCCCCTCCCGCGTGGGGCCCGATCCAATCGGGGGAGAGGGACGCGGGGCCGGTGATTGGCCGGGACTTAGAACCCAGGAGTCCGAGCTCCTGCAATAGGGGCCGGAAGTGGGGGAGCTGCCGAAGGGCTCGGACCGGAAGTGAGTTGCAGGGGGCGGAGGACTAGAGACCTACAGGGCCGGTGCTGAGTGTGACCCGGAGCACAGAGGGGGCCGGACCGGAAGTGCCGGTGCCGGGTGCGGAGGAGGCTGCAGGGCGCTGAGACCCTCTGCTGACCCGCTCCCCAGCCCCCGGGGCCGGCGCGGTGAGTAACCAGCCGCGATCTCCGTGGCAACGGCAGCACGTTCCCTCCCACGCGGCGCGGTCTCCATAGCAACGATGGGACGTTCCTGCTCCAGTGCTGCGATCTCTCCTGGACAGTGCCGTGTCCCCCGCCTCCCCCCCCCCCAATCCCTGTGCTGCGATCTCCCCGGGACAGTGCCGTGTCCCCGCCTCCCCCAATCCCTGTGCTGCGATCTCGCCGGGACAGTGCCGTGTCCCCCGCCTCCCCCCCCCCATCCCTGTGCTGCGATCTCCCCGGGACAGGGCCGTGTCCCCCGCCTCCCCAATCCCTGTGCTGCGATCTCCCGGGACAGTGCCGTGTCCCCGCCTCCCCAATCCCTGTGCTGCGATCTCCCGGGACAGTGCCGTGTCCCCGCCTCCCCAATCCCTGTGCTGCGATCTCCCGGGACAGTGCCGTGTCCCCGCCTCCCCAATCCCTGTGCTGCGATCTCGCCGGGACAGTGCCGTGTCCCCGCCTCCCCATCCCTGTGCTGCGATCTCCCCGGGACAGTGCCGTGTCCCCCGCCTCCCCATCCCTGTGCTGCGATCTCCCGGGACAGTGCCGTGTCCCCGCCTCCCCAATCCCTGTGCTGCGATCTCCCGGGACAGTGCCGTGTCCCCGCCTCCCAATCCCTGTGCTGCGATCTCCCGGGACAGTGCCGTGTCCCCGCCTCCCCAATCCCTGTGCTGCGATCTCCCGGGACAGTGCCGTGTCCCCGCCTCCCCAATCCCTGTGCTGCGATCTCCCGGGACAGTGCCGTGTCCCCGCCTCCCCCAATCCCTGTGCTGCGATCTCCCGGGACAGTGCCGTGTCCCCGCCTCCCAATCCCTGTGCTGCGATCTCCCGGGACAGTGCCGTGTCCCCGCCTCCCCAATCCCTGTGCTGCGATCTCCCGGGACAGTGCCGTGTCCCCGCCTCCCCAATCCCTGTGCTGCGATCTCCCGGGACAGTGCCGTGTCCCCGCCTCCCCTCCCCATACTCCTGGTGCGATCTCCCGGGACAGTGCCGTGTCCCCGCCTCCCCAATCCCTGTGCTGCGATCTCCCGGGACAGTGCCGTGTCCCCGCCTCCCCCAATCCCTGTGCTGCGATCTCCCGGGACAGTGCCGTGTCCCCGCCTCCCCTCCCCATACTCCTGGTGCGATCTCCCGGGACAGTGCCGTGTCCCCGCCTCCCCCAATCCCTGTGCTGCGATCTCCCGGGACAGTGCCGTGTCCCCGCCTCCCCAATCCCTGTGCTGCGATCTCCCGGGACAGTGCCGTGTCCCCGCCTCCCCCTCCCCAATCCCTGTGCTGCGATCTCCCGGGACAGTGCCGTGTCCCCGCCTCCCCCTCCCCATCCCGTGCTGCGATCTCCCGGGACAGTGCCGTGTCCCCCGCCTCCCCATCCCCGTGCTGCGATCTCCCCGGGACAGTGCCGTGTCCCCTGCCTCCCCCCATCCCTGTGCTGTGATCTCCCGGGACAGTGCTGTGTCCCCCGCCTCCCCATCCCCAGCCTGCTGCGATCTCCCGGGACAGTGCCGTGTCCCCGCCTCCCCAATCCCTGTGCTGCGATCTCCCTGGGACAGTGCCGTGTCCCCGCCTCCCCATCCCCGTGCTGCGATCTCCCGGGACAGTGCCGTGTCCCCGCCTCCTCCTCCCCATACTCCTGGTGCGATCTCCCGGGACAGTGCCGTGTCCCCGCCTCCCCTCCCCATACTCCTGGTGCGATCTCCCGGGACAGTGCCGTGTCCCCTGCCTCCCCTCCCATCCCTGTGCTGCGATCTCCCTGGGACAGTGCTGTGTCCCCTGCCTCCCCATCCCTGTGCTGATCTCCCCGGGACAGTGCCGTGTCCCCCGCCTCCCCTCCCCATCCCGTGCTGCGATCACCCGGGACAGTGCCGTGTCCCCTGCCTCCCCATCCCTGTGCTGCGATCTCCTGGGACAGGGCCGTGTCCCCTGCCTCCCCATCCCTGTGCTGCGATCTCCTGGGACAGGGCCGTGTCCCCTGCCCTCCCCATCCCTGTGCTGCGATCTCCCGGGACAGTGCCGTGTCCCCGCCTCCCCCTCCCCATCCCCGTGCTGCGATCTCCCGGGACAGTGCCGTGTCCCCGCCTCCCAATCCCTGTGCTGCGATCTCCCGGGACAGTGCCGTGTCCCCGCCTCCCCCAATCCCTGTGCTGCGATCTCCCCGGGACAGTGCCGTGTCCCCCGCCTCCCCCCCCAATCCCTGTGCTGCGATCTCCCCGGGACAGTGCCGTGTCCCCGCCTCCCCCTCCCCATCCCGTGCTGCGATCTCCCGGGACAGTGCCGTGTCCCCGCCTCCTCCTCCCCATACTCCTGGTGCGATCTCCCGGGACAGTGCCGTGTCCCCTGCCTCCCCTCCCATCCCTGTGCTGCGATCTCCCTGGGACAGTGCCGTGTCCCCTGCCTCCCCATCCCTGTGCTGCGATCTCCCGGGACAGGGCGGTGTCCCCCGCCTCCCCCTCCCCATCCCGTGCTGCGATCTCCCGGGACAGTGCCGTGTCCCCTGCCTCCCCATCCCTGTGCTGCGATCTCCTGGGACAGGGCCGTGTCCCCTGCCTCCCCCGCCATCCCCGTGCTGCGATCTCCCGGGACAGTGCCGTGTCCCCTGCCTCCCCATCCCTGTGCTGCGATCTCCTGGGACAGGGCTGTGTCCCCGCCTCCCCTCCCCATACTCCTGCTGCGATCTCCCGGGACAGTGCCGTGTCCCCGCCTCCCCAATCCCTGTGCTGCGATCTCCTGGGACAGTGCCGTGTCCCCGCCTCCCCTCCCCATCCCGTGCTGCGATCTCCCGGGACAGTGCCGTGTCCCCGCCTCCCCATCCCGTGCTGCGATCTCCCCGGGACAGGGCGGTGTCCCCCGCCTCCCCCTCCCCATACTCCTGGTGCGATCTCCCCGGGACAGTGCCGTGTCCCCCGCCTGCCCCCCCCCATACTCCTGGTGCGATCTCCCCGGGACAGTGCCGTGTCCCCCGCCTGCCCCTCCCCATACTCCTGGTGTGATCTCCCCGGGACAGGGCCATGTCCCCTGCCTCCCCCCCATCCCTGTGCTGCGATCTCCCCGGGACAGGGCCGGGTCCCCTGCCTCCCCCCCCCGCCCTGTGCTGCAATCGCCCCGGGACCGGGCCCGTGTTCCCGGCCTCCCCCCCCATCCCTGTGCTGCGATCTCCCCGGGACAGTGCCGTGTCCCCTGCCTCCCCCCCCAATCCCTGTGCTGCGATCTCCCCGGGACAGTGCCATGTCCCCTGCCTCCCCCTCCCATCCCTGTGCTGCGATCTCCTTGGGACAGTGCCATGTCCCCTGCCTCCCCCCAATCCCTGTGCTGCAATCTCCCTGGGGCAGTGCCGTGTCCCCTGCCTCCTCTCCCCATCCCTGTGGTGCGATCTCCCCGGGACAGGGCCGTGTTCCCTGCCCCCCATCCCCGTGGTGTGATCTCCCCGGGACAGTGCCATATCCCATGTCCAACCCCACATGTCTCCATGGTGCCATCTCCCGGGGACAGTGCCACATCTCCACCTCCCTGTCCCATCGTGCGATCTTCCCAGGGATGGGGCCACAACCTCCTGGCCTGGATCCACAGGTCTGGTTCTATGGCCCAAGCTTTGGAACTGCCTCTGTGAGGAAACCCCTGCAGCATGCCAGACCCAACTCTTCTTCCAGGATAAGCCATTTGGCTTCACCACCTCCTAGGCTGGACCTCTGGTCCATCAGCACCTTGCTTCACACCATGAGCTCCATTCAGCCAGTCCAACTGGGATGGACCTCCTGAAGGAGACTTGTACAATCTTAGGGAGCAATGCCCCACCTCAGACATCTGCGGGGGCACTCAGCCAGCATTGTAAAATAGAAGGGTTTGTTAGTCCTTAGCACAGAGAACAGAAAGTTACCGCATGGTCCATCTTGGCCAGGCCACAGCCTTATTCTGAACCCTCTTTTGTCCCAGTTCAGGAGAGTCTCCAGCTTCCATCCACCTGGCCCATCCTCAGTCCTACGTTCCTGTTCCCCCGCAAGCATGGCTAGCTTCCTGCGGAGCGGGGGGCGAGTCGTGGTCCTTAGTTGCTAGGTACCAAATATCTGGGCAATGGAGTGGCCATTGTCATCTTGAACTCTCCAGGGATATGGGCCCCACACCCCTGACAGCATCAGTCACACCTGGGTCTCTGCAGAGAGTAAACAACCTTTTCCCAGCACCTACTTAATGCAGCATGCAGGGGAAACTGAGTCATGCACACACTATTCATACAAAATATTACAGAAAATTCCCACTCCATCACACCCCTGTTCACTCCATCCCCATGGCGTGATCTCCCCAGGGACAGTGCCATGTCCCTCCCCCACATCCCCGTGGCGCGATCTCCCCAGGGATGGTGGCACGTCCCTCCCATTCCCATAGTGCAATCTCCCCAGGGATGGTGCCATATCCCCCCACTACATCTCCGTGGTGTCATCTCCCCAGAGATGGTGCCACGTCCCCCCCATCCCTGTGGCGCAATCTCCCTGGGGATGGTGTCATGCTCTCCCCATCCCCAGGGACAGTGGCACATCTCCCATCCTTCCCCCCCATTCCCGGGGTGTGATTTCCCCAGGGATGGTGCCATGTCCCCCTTTCCTCCCAGTGGGCACAGTGGCCATGGTGGGGCTGAGATTTACATGGCTCCAAATCCTTATCCACTTCCTGCTGCATTGCCCAGCCTGAATTGAAGGCTCCTGTGAGGGCTGGGGGCCCAGTCGTGCCAGGGGCTACCAAGAGACATGGTGAGCCCTGCCTGGAGGCACTCCCAGTGGTGGCGGTGCAGGAGGTCCAGGGTGGCCATGGTACAGAGATGGGGACTGCGGTGCTAGAGGTGTGTGTCCATGTGCCCAGCATGTCCTGGATGTGCTCACCATAGCAGTTTGGGGTGGAGTGCTGCAGCAGGATACCCCCATAACCAGCCACTCCCTTCCCATCTCCCCAGGGGCCAGAGTGGTACCATGAAGGTGAAGCTGAAGAATGTGTTTGTCATTTACTTCCTAGTGTCGGTGATTGGGCTCATGTACGCGTTGCTGCAGCTGGGTGAGTGCTGGGCTGAGCGCAGCAGCTGCGGTGCTGGGGCTGAACTCAGAGCAGGTTCATGGGCCTGGACAGCACTGTTGGGCCAGGAGCTATTCTCGATTCCCACCAGAGCACAGTGCCAGCAGTTACTGGCCCCTGAACATCCTCTCTCCTGGGGAGAGGGGAGCCTGTCTGGGTACCAGTGCCAGCCCCTGTCCTACTGGGTGCTAGCCCCTGCCCCAGCTCCACTGGGCATCTGCGTAAAGAGGTGCGGAGTGAGGGATTGGGCTGGAGGGAAGAGCATTGACCCTGTCTGAGGAAACTCGGGGAATCACAGGAGTACTCGAGGGTCAGAGAGTGGGTTAGGAGGGACCATGCTGGTTTGGGAGAAGGGATGGGAGCCTGGTTGCTCCCTGACCAGGGCTGGGTCCAGCTGGGGAAAAGTCCCCAGGGGAGAGGCTGGGAGCCACGCATCTCCCTGATGGGAATGGGTCTGGCTGGGAGCCCCGCTGCTCCCCAGTAGGGAGATGAGGAAGGGCTGGGAACACCGTTACTCAGTGGATTTCAAGTCAGGCAGGGAACACTCTGGGGACCAGGCAGTCTTCCCCTAGGGAGGGGTGGGCTAGCTGCGACCCAGAGGGACTCCCTTCTCTGACCTGTCTGCCTCCTCTTCTGCCTGGCTCCAGGGCAGCCCTGCGACTGCTCCCAGCACCTGAGATCAGCCAGCGACCTCATGCATGGCAAGGACAAGAAGATCTCCCAGCTGCTGAGTGAGGTGAAGCGGCTGCAGGCACGAGGAAAGGGCCCAGAGCTGGAGGGACAGGCACTGCCCGTCATCTATGCCATCACACCCACCTATGCCAGGTGGGAGCTCCTGCTGGGGGGAGCTGGAGGGGGCTCAGCCATGCTGGGAATAGGCTGGGCTTGGGGAGATGGGGGGCTCTGCTGGGGATGGGAAGAGTCTCCATGTGCTAGGAACAGAAATGACTCCAGGGCTGGATTCAGCAGCCTGAAACCCAGCGGCAAGGAGAGCAGGCGCCTGCAGGTAGCAGGCTAGGGCCTGTGGCTCCCATGGAACCCGCCAGCAGGCTCTGCTGCAGTGTTAGCAGTCAGGGGGCTGAAAGGGGCCCTGCTCCCCCTGCCCAGCACCAGTCAGTGTTTATGGAAACACTCCAGTCACTCCCAAGCACCCAGGGAAGCAACCTCTGCAGAAGCTACTAAGCCATATTTCCCAGGATCTAACTGGCCTGCCTCCTCCCATCCTCGTCAGGTGAGATCATGTGTGTGGGTGTCCACACCCCCAGTTACTGTTGCCTTGCTGGGGTAAGACATGGCTGAGGGGAAGCTGGTATTAAACCCATTTGCGCTGGAGGAGCTGAGATTTCTCTAATGCCAAGCACTGGCAACTCCAGAAATGGATATTTCGATACCCAAGAGGTGCTCTTTGGAACCCGACTGCTTCATCTCCGTTGGGAAGAACAGTCTAACTCCACTGCGTGCTCCCCCTTGCCCACCCCAGTCTGCCTCATCACCACCCCTTTCCCTGAAGGCTGCTATATGTTCCTGGTTTCTCTCCCACCACCACCTTCTCCAGCTGATGTGCTTCTCTCTGGCTTCTCCCCATTTATTCCCGGACCATGGTACGTTCCTCTATTGTTTCCCCCTTCCCCCGCAAGCTGAGCTGGTGCATCTCTCTGTTGGTTCTCTTCTCCCGCAGGCTGGTGCAGAAGGCTGAGCTGGTGCGCATCTCACAGACCTTCCTGCACGTGAAGAACTTCCACTGGATCGTGGTAGAGGACTCCCCAGTGAAGACCCAGCTGGTGTCGGAGCTGCTGGCCCAGAGCGGCCTGCGCTTCACCCATCTGCACACGGAGACGCCCAAGGAACACAAGCTCAAGGAGAGTGACCCCAACTGGCTGAAGCCCCGTGGTGTGGAGCAGCGTAACCTGGCCCTGCAGTGGCTGCGGGAGAACCGGGAGCTCAGTGAGGAGGGTGTGGTCTACTTCGCCGACGACGACAACACCTACAGCCTGCGCCTCTTCGATGAGGTGGGTGCTGTGTGCTTCAGGGGGAAGGAGTGGGGCACTGGGACAGCGTAGGTGCAATGGGGGTGGTGGGGGCAGGTCACTGGAGGCAGGCTGCGGGTGCTGTGGAAGTGGGGGCAGCAGGTGTCACAGATCCACGTGATTGGTGCTATGGGCCCAGCTCTGGAACAGTCTCTAGGAGGTACCCCTTCAGTGTGCCAGCCCCCCATTCAGCTTCACTGCCTCCTGAACCTGTTCCTCAAGGCCTCCAGCACTCCTGCTTCACACCATGAGCTTCGTTCAGCGAGTCCAACTGAGACACCCCAATGGAGACTGGTGCACTCCCCAGGGATCAATGCAGCTCACCAAGCACTTCAGTGACACTCACAGTGTTAGTCCTCTGGAACACACCACAGGGCGTCCTTAGGTTAACGCAGAGAACACACATCAGAGCACAGTCCAATCTGGTTAGCCCAGAGCCCAGCCAAGCTATAGTGAGCCCCTTGGTTCAAGCTGTCTCTGACCCTCAGTCTGATTCCTCAGACTCCCCGGTTGACTCTTGCTCTTCTCCCTCCTCTCACATCTCTTCAGTCTGGATCTGAGATCAGCCCCCATGTTGGGAGGCAGGGAAGTCTATAGTTTTCTGGGCCACTTGGTTGCCAGGTATCAATGTCCAGGCAATTGGATTTGCCATTGTCTTTTTACAGGCTTCACTTCTATGGGGATTAAGGCCCAGACAGTTAGGTGACACCCACAGCTCTGTCTCGTAGCCAGCCCCAAGACCAAACAGTCCTGCCCCCCACCCCACCCCACCCCACCACCGGGTAACAATTTAGCATATAGGGGAAACTGAGGCACACACAAGCTTCATAAAAATATTACCAAAAATTCCCACTTTGTCACATCTCTTCCCTCTTTGAGGCCAAGCTGAGCAGGGTCACTTAAACCAGTCACTTGGGGAAGTTTGAACCCACAAATGTTATCCAGAGATACTACAGCATCTTCCCCTTCTCCTTAGTAGCTGTCCCACCCGGCACTCTCCAGATTCTTATTGCACAGTTGCCATTCAGTCCAACTTATAGTTTGAATACGCCGTTCTGAGCACTTTCCCATCCTCCCTTAGGTCTGGTCTGTTAGATGGCACCAGCAAGGTGCAGCCCCATGCCCTTTTGTACCCCAAAACCTTGAGTTTGAAACTGGGCTGGGGTCCAGCCACTCCCTCGACCCCCTCATTGGCTGGAGAGTGAGGAGGGCAATGAGCCCCGGTCCTCCAAGTGTCAGCTTGGCTGCAGCTGGGGGTGTCCTTACCCTAGGTTGGGGTAGGAAGTGACTCCTGGATCATTTGGTCTTCGCCCAGCCATATCCCTGGGGCTGTGGTGTCCCATGGTCTGGTGAGGCCGGCATGCAGGGGGCTCCTTCACATTGGTGTGTCTCAACCCCAGCGCTGTGTGATGCAAGGAGCCCATCTCCCCACTTGGGGTCAGTCTGTTGCCTTCACCCCCAGGACAATCCTCTCATCTCCTGCTCCTGGTGGGCCGTGATTCAGGCTCTCTTGGCTAAGAGAATGCATGTGGTCAGGGCCACCCTCTGATCAGGTGTCTGTTACCAGAAGCGGCCTCTTCACTGGGGCTTCTCTCCCCCTGGCCAGGGCAAACCTGTTTGGTCATCCCTCTGCCCTGCCTGTGTGTGCCCACACTCAGCTGGGGTTTCAGATACCACAGGGCTCGGCTCTGCCTCTACTTTCCCAGCGAGGGCAGGCCGGGAGCTTGCTCCCTTGGTCACAGCATCAGACGTCAGGGAAGTTTCGCCTGAGCCAGTGTGACTCACATCTCCCGTGTGCAGCTGGCTGAGGCCGTTCCCCTGCCCCACTCAGATCTGGCTGTATGGTTACAGACTGAAAGGTGTCCTGAGCTAACAGCCATTCCTTTATGTTGCAAGCAAGGGGGGAAAACCCTCCTGCTCCCTGCCAGCCAAGCTATTTGCATTTTCACTGACACCTCCAGTCTGAGCCTGGCGGCTCGGATGGGTCAAATCCTGGGCTAGTACAGAAACGGGCGGAATTTTGTCTTAAGATGATACAGTCAGTCCCCAAAAGGATGTCAGAGCTGATATCCTGGAGACCAGCCACCCCGAGCCCTCCTGGTGTGCACAGAGCCAGACAAAAGGAACCTTAACCCAGCTGACACAACCTTTCAGCATGTGATGGGTTGTACCACGTACTCTGACAAGGGCTGTCTGTCCCAGAATCTCTCTACCCCAGGAACATCTTCCCAGTAACCAGCACCTTCTGCTCCCACTGGGGATCCCATGAGTCTGAGCCCCGCAGAGTACCACAGGACATGTGTACAGTGCCTGGATCAGGAGCCCATCTTTCACCACCCCCGGTGCCCCCGAGGAGCTGGCTGTGTGACTCACGCTCAGAGCCGGAGCTACAATGCGGCCTTCTTAGTTGGGCAGAGTGAAGTAGCAAACCTTATTTCATCAAGCCTTGGCCATAGTGCCCACTTCTGTCCTGTTTTCCTACAGATATTACATCTCACGTCTCGGAGGTCCCTTGGAAGACACCTTGCCCGCGTGGGTTTACCCGAGTTCCGCTCCTGGGGTGCCTCCTCTGGTTCCCTTTCCCAGGACCCATGCTTAGCCCAGTTCTCTTTGGGTCTCTCTTCATACCCAGACCTACTGTCCACAAACTCATTGGCCAACTGACCTGTGCTATGCAGATCCTTCAGTTCCCTGTGCACATTTTAAGCTCGTGAGGACAGCTCTCATAGAGTTCCTCCAACCCACCCATGTTAAACCAATCCTCCCGTGTAGTGTCCCTGCACTCTTACCTGACTTGTGGAGATATTCTCCCATCAGGGTGGTGGTTTCCATGTAGGTCACACTCTGGGTCTTTTGCGCACCCCAAAACCTCACTATAAGCCCCAGATGTCAATTCAAACGTAAGCCGTAGAGCCTTTCTGAACTGTTCATAGTCCCCAGGGTCAGCTCCATCCATGTGGCTGAATGCCTCTATAGCGGTGGGCCTGAGTAAGGGGTGAAACAGCGGAGCCACTCTGCAGGGTCACCTGGTTCAAATCACAAGCCTTTTCAAAGGCAGTGAGACAGGCATCAGTATCCCCACTCCGTAAACTGGGGCAACAATTTGGGAGCTACGTTCCCTGTGGAATCAGCATCTTTCCCCACTTGTCCCTCTTCTTCTCCATATCTGGTTCCTGCTTTCACTCCTTCTCCGGGTTCTTCCGCTGTTCTTCCTCCTTGGAAGCCTTCACTAGCACTTTCACTCTCAGTGCCAAATCCCACCACTTCAGATCTATCAATGGGGAACCAGGTCGCGAAGACCACTGCTGTACGGGGAGCTGGGTCTCAAGGATGCCCTGTTGCTACTCTCACACCCTCTTGGAACCCTGCTTGGATATGGAACCTGCTTCTTGGAGTGGTCATCCTTCTCCAGCCGTGCAGCTGCACCTTGTTGAGCTCCCCAAGGCTTAACCCTTTTGCCTGCACACGTTTGCATTGCCTGTCTTAGGGAGCTGGTTATAGACCATTTTTTTGCTGTTTCCTTTAACTATCCTTGTTTTACTGCTGCAAGTCATTTATTACAAAATGCTACCAGTGCATTCAGCATCCCACCTCTGCCACCACCTCTCATGGATCCACAAGATCGGTGATACGGTCTCAGTTTGGGAAGATTCTCTAGCAGGAGCCCCTTCAGTGTGTCAGACCCCCTGGAGGCCGTGTAAGACACATGGCTTCACCGCCTCGTGAAACTGGACCTCTAGGCCTCCGGCACACCTGCTTCACATTGTGAGCTCCATTCAGCGAGTCCAACTGAGACAGACCCCCAGTGGAGACTGGTACACTCCTCAGGGATTAATGCACCTCGCTAAGCTGGCAGTGACACTCACACAGTGATGTCAAAACACTTGGGTTTATTAGTCCTCTGGAACACACCATAGGGAGTCCTTAGGTTAGCACAGAGAACAGACGTAAAGCACAATCCAATCTGGTTAGCCCAGGACCCAGCCAAGCTGAAGTGAGCTCCTTGGTTCAAGCTCTCACTGACCCTCCGTCTGATCTCCTCTGTCAGACTCCAGGTGAGAGCCCCGGCTGCCTCCAGCCACCCATTCTTGCCCTTCCACCCCTGCTCACATCTCTCTAGTCCTTGGAGCTCAACCTGAGGGAATGTTGCTCAGCCCCCCTGCTGAGGGGCGGGGAAGTCTATAGCTTTCTGGGTCATTGATTGCTAGGGAGCAATGTCCAGACAACTGGATTTGTCTGGTGTCTTTTGAGGTGTTCCACTAGTAAGGGGATTGAGACCCAGACAGGCGACACCCTCACCTCTGTCTCCAGCCTGCCCCAAGAGCAAACAGTGTCGTCCCCCCCCCTACACACACACACACACTGGGTAACAATGCACCGTACAGGTGAAATGGAGACACTTAGACGTGGCATAAAAATATTACAAAAAATCCCCACTTTGTCACAGCAGGGCGCTGGAGGCAGGGGGTGGGGTGATGGGGGGGGGCGGCAGGGTGCTGGAGGCATGGGGGTGGGGTGATGGGGAAGGGAGTGGGCGGCAGGGCGCTGGAGGCATGGGGGTAGGGGAGTGGAGAGGGGGGTGGGCCGCAGGGTGCGGGGGAGGGCGGCAGCATGCTGGAGGCAGGGGCTGGAGTGACGGGGAAGGGAGTGGGTGGCAGGGGCTGGGGTGACGGGGTAGGGCGTGGGCGGCAGGGCACTGAAGGCTGGGGGTGGGGTGATGGGAACGGAGTGAGCGGCAGGGGGTGGGGTGACGGGAAGGGAGTGGGCGGCAGGGCACTGGAGGCAGGGGATGGGGTGACGGGAAGGGAGTGGGCGGCAGGGCACTGGAGGCAGGGGGTGGGGTGACAGGTAGGGAGTGGGCGGCAGGGCGCTGGAGGCAGGGGCTGGGGTGACAAGGAAGGGAGTGGGTGGCAGGGCACTGGAGGCAGCGGATGGGGTGACGGGAAGGGAGTGGGCGGCAGGGCGCTGGAGGCAGGGGCTGGGGTGACAAGGAAGGGAGTGGGCGGCAGGGCGCTGGAGGCAGGGGGTGGGGTGACAGGGAAGGGAGTGGGCGGCAGGGTGCTGGAGGCAGGGGGTGGGAGATTGGGGTTGGGGTTGGGGGAGCAGGGAGGCATTTGTCTCGCCTCCCCAATGTGGGGGTCTCTTTCTGCTGCTGACACCCCTCTCTCTCCCCCACAGATCCGCTCCACCAAGCGTGTCTCAGTCTGGCCCGTGGGGCTCGTGGGTGGCCTGCGCTTCGAGCGCCCTCTGGTGGAGAAGGGCAGGGTGGTGAGCTTCTACACAGCCTGGAAGCCCAACCGGCCCTTCCCCATGGACATGGCCGGCTTCGCTATTGCTCTGCAACTGCTGCTGGCCAATCGCGAGGCCCGGTTCGACTTGCTGGCTGAGCGTGGCTACCTGGAGAGCAGCCTGCTGCAGTCACTGGTCTCCATCGAAGAGCTGGAGCCTCGAGCTGACAACTGCACGAAGGTGAGGAGGGGGACTGGGAGCCAGGACTCCTGGATTTTATCCGTGGTGCTGGGAGTGCAGTGGGTCGAGTGGGTGAGGGCAGGGGATCAGGACTCCTGGGTTCTATCCATGGTGCTGGGAGTGGGGAATGTGAAATTTTGCCTCTAAGCAGGATGGTCCCAGCTGTCTTCAGTTCCCCAGCTGTGCTGACTGGCTGGGGGTGCTGGTTGGGGGAGGGGCACGGTCTGGGGGGGATCTCTCTGGACCCCACCTTTGTCCTGCACTTCTCCATTGCAGGTTCTGGTCTGGCACACACGGTCGGAGAAGCCCAAAATGAAGCAGGAGGAGCTGCTGCAGAAGCAGGGCCTGGGCTCTGACCCAAGCATCGAGGTGTGAGTGGCACCTGGAGAACCGGTACATGGAGGCCCGTGTGGGGAGCTGGCCCAGAGCCCAGGACAGGATCAGGGCTGCTGCCAGAGCAATGGACTTGGGGACTGAACGCCCCAGACTGCTTTATTTATTGTGACATGCAGGGGCCCTGCCCTCAGCCCCCACCCCACTGGCAGAGCAGCCTCTATCCCAGCATCTCCCGTGCTGCTGCTCCCTACTGAGGGAGCCCCCCACAGCCCAACATCCTCAGTTCCTGCTGCCTGGAAGTCAGACCCTGCCCCCAGAGAGGCAGCTGCTCCAGGATTTGTTCACAGTGAGCCCCTCCAGGACCCGTTCCCCCTGCCCAGCAGCTCAGTGTGCAGATCTAGCAGGCTCTAGCCCCTCTGCATGGTGCCTGAGGATGGCGGCTCTGGTCCTGCCCTGCTGGGCAGGGCTCCTAAGGGTGGTGAAGCTGTGAGAGAGTGCGACACAATGTTCCTCCCCCCACCCACCCCACTGGGATCCCCTCCCCAGCTCCAGGGAGCCCTGTGTGTCCATGTTGTGTGCGTGGCTGTTGCATGAACGTGGTGGCTGTTACAGCAATAAGCATGTTATATCCTCAATAAAGCGCCTACCCCCCATTACCCCTGTTGTCTCTCTGCCCCTCAGCCCGCTGCCCCTGCCCCACATGCTCCAGGGGTTATGCCCTATAGGCAGTGTCAGAGCTGCCCAGGCATAGGGGGCAGTGCAGGGGCCAGGCACAGCCTGGATGGAGTCTCTTGTAGGGGCAGGTCCTGCCCTCATGGCAGGGGGCTCCTGTAACCTTCTGCTCCCCATGGGGAGACCACAGCCCCTTGGCCCCCAGTGGGGCAAACTCGTGGAAGGTGGGGCTCTCCATGCCAGGCCAAGGGAGGGGTCCTACTCCCCATCACATGAAGAGCTGCTCCATGTCCCTCCCATAGAGCAGCCCCAGCCCAGGGCAGGCCAGGGCCTCAGCAACGGGCTCGGCTGGCTCTGTGTTGAGCCAGGGGGGGCACCCCGCATGAGGGGCAGGGAGAGTGCCAGGTCCCAGCATCCCCCCCTGCCCACCCCAGTCATCCTGCTGCCGATGGATCTTCATGTGGGCATTTCGGCTCTTGATCTTGTAGAACGTCCTGGGGACAGAGTCGGGGGGAGGGGTTAGTGAGGCGTCTGCGGGGGCCCTTCAGCCTCCGAGCTGCTTCTCCCTCAGCAAGCAGGAGGCCTGGGGGACACTCCCACTTGGAGCCTGCCCCCCACTCTGGTGGGCGTGGAGCCCAAAGAGTTAAAGCCACTTACTTGCCGCAACGTTTGCAGGGGAAGCTGGAGCCAGGGGGCGAGTCCTGAGGAAGCTCCGGGGTAGGTGGGGGCTGAGAGAGAGAGAAAGAGGGGGACATCACAGACCTCATCACAGACTCTTCCCTCCCCTTCCCCCCCCCCACCCCCGAAGGACTACAGACACGGCTGCTTCCTTGTCTGGGCAGGGGCTCCCCCCATCCCTGTCCCTGAGGTCTCTCATACCTGCCCGGGGCCGGCCCTGCCCACGATGGCGCCCGTCTCTGACCCGGCACCACTTCGTTTGTGACTGCGCCGCAACCGGCTCTTGTGCAGGTAATAGAACTCCACACACTGGGCCAGCCGCTTGGAGGGCACCTAGCGGGCAGGGAGAATTCGATCAGCCAGCATCCCCCAGCCCTGCTGGGAGAGGCCAGGCCTGGAGTAGGTGGAAATCCATTCCCCTGCAGCCAGCGCTCCCACCCCACTCCTACAGCACCCCCTGCTGGAAGAGGCCAGGGCTGGAGTAGCCGGGTGTCCGTTCCCCAGCAGAAGGTAGTTGGAAGTGAGGAGTGGGGAGGGGGCTAGTGCTGCTCTCACCGCACGTTGGATCTGGGCAAAGTCCTTCCGGTGCAGGGCGTAGGCTTTGGAGAAGAGGCGGCGCTCGTGGGCACTCCACACATCACTGCCTGGGGGAGGGAGAGGAACCTGAGACAGGGTATCCTGCCCCACACCCCTCATAGCCCTTCCACACCCTCCTTCCCTCCCCTCCCCGCCACAGCCTGGCCCCATCCCACCCCCTGCATAGACCCTACCCCACCCTATGTTCCTGTCCCCCCTCCCTCCTGCTCACAACCCCAGGGGCTGGAACTGGGGGTGCGGCTGGCTTGAAGTGGTTTCCATCATATACAGGGTTTAGCGTTTGCTTCTATGGCTCTCAGCAGGGCCAGTGCAAGGATGTTTCGCGCCCTAGGCGAAACTTCCACCTTGCGCCGCCGCACCCCGTCTGAGGCACCCCCTCCCGCAGCAGCTACCCCCCGCCGCCCGGAGGGGCCCCCCTTGCAGCAGCTCCCACCCCCACCCTCCTCCCAGGGCACACACCCCCCGCCCCAGCTCATCCCTGCCCCGCCTCCTCCTCGAGCACGCCATTGCTGCTTCACTTCTCCCGCCTCCCAGGCCAATCAGCTTAAACGCTGCAAGCCTGGGAGGTGGGACAAGTGAAGCAGCCACAGCGTGCTCGGGGAGGAGATGGGGCAGGGGTGAGCTGGGGTGGGGAGTTTCCCTGCATGCCGCCCCCCCCCTTACTTGCTGCAGGCGGCCCTCCCCGCGCTCCCCTGCCCCAGCTCCCTCCACCTAAATGCTGGTGGTGACCGGGGCGGCCGAAGATCCGGCCGCCACGGTCGCTGCCGAAGAAAATGGCGCCCCCCAAATTCCAGTGCCCTAGGCGACCGCCTGGGTCGCCTAAATGGTTGTACCGGCCCTGGCTCTCAGCACCCCCACTATGCAAATTGTTCCACCGCCGCCCCCTCCCAGCCCCGCCCCCCCCGCCTCTCCCCCACAGCCCCGCCCCCATCCGCCTGTCCCCACAGCCCTACCCCTCACAGCCCCACCCCATCCTCCTGCCCCCCCCAGCCCTACCCCCTCATCCTGCCACGGCTCCCAATCCTGCCCCCACTCCTCTTCCATCCTGTCCTGCCCAGCTGCTGCCACCCCTGTTCCCCTTCTTTCCCTGGCCCTGCCCCCACTGGCCCCAGCCTCTGCTAGCTACCCTGGCGATGCCACTTCCCCCCCCCCTTACCTGTGTAATGGTAACTGGCCAGAGGGTGACATTTGGGCCACACAGGGGTTTGCAGCAACAGAGTCTCCAAGGCAACCTGAGGGGGGAGTCAAGTATCAGAGGGGTAGCCGTGTTAGTCTGGATCTATAAAAGCAGCAAAGAATCCTGTGGCACCTTATAGACTAACAGACATTTTGCAGCATGAGCTTTCATGGGTGCACTTCTTCGGATGCAATACCCACCTTGCACCTTGCATCTGAAGAAGTGGGTATTCACTCACGAAAGCTCATGCTGCAAAACGTCTGTTAGTCTATAAGGTGCCACAGGATTCTGAGGGGGGAGTAAAGCTGAGAGGGGGGAGCTGCCCCACACCCTTTCCCTCCCCAGGGGGCTCCCCTGCCAGAACCATCCTTGCTACTTACCAAGGGCCAGGCCACAGGGTGAGGGTGGTCTCTTACCATGACATTCCCGCCAGCCTGGCACAGGCAGTGCAGTGCCAGCTCCTGATTGGTGCCACCCCCGGGGAGGGCACTGGAGCAAGCCACGTCCAGCAGTGTCTCCACTGCAACCAGAGAGCAGCCATCAGCTGGGCCCAGTGGGATCCCTCCACCCCACTCACTGCACCCAGACAGCAGCAATTGATGGGCCCTGGGAACCCCCACCCCATAGGACCCCTCCACTCCCCACACTGCACCAAGAGAGCAGCCATCAGATGGGCCTTGGGAACCCCCACCCCGTGGGACCCCTCCACTTGCCCCAAGAGGGTGGGGACTGACTGGACCATGCAGACTGAACCACTGGGGGTGGGCTTGTCCTGCTGCTCCTCCCCTCCCACTATTGTAAGGGACATATGGGCTTGCCCCACCTCTCCCTGCCCCCGCCTGTGGGTGCCCCAGCTCCTCCCCCTGATAATCCCCAGTGCTACCCCTCACCTTGGCACTGGGTCTCTGCATCCTGCTCCAGCCCTGGCCAGGGCCTCCAAGCCAGTTCAGCCTTTTGGGGGTCCAGCTGAGCCAGGTGTGGGTCCCGCAGAGCTGGCAGTGACGGCTGGAATGCAGGGCCCACATTTATCTGTCTGCGGGGGAAGGGTCAGGTGAGGGAGCCTCAACCGCAGGCACATGCCCACCCTGCTACTGCCCCTCCCAGACCAGCCATTCCCCCCCACTCATGCTCCCCAGCCACCCCCAGCCTGGGGATTCCTCCCTCCGCCAGGAGATTCCCTGGCCCAAAGTTCCCTCCCTGGGGCCCATCCCCTTTGCCACACCTGCCCGTGGGGCTGTAGCCTAGTTTCCCTCCACCCCAAAAGACAGGACTTACGGGGTGTCCAGGTGCTGGAGGGGGTCGGGGCTGCCACCTGAGGAGGGGAGAGTCGAGCAGTGAAGGCCCCTGGCACAGACACAGTTCCCCAGCTTGCCCTGAGACAGAACTCCCGACCCCCTCCCCATCTTCCAGGTCCCTGCAGGACCTCCCCCATGTGGCTCTGTACCCACCCAACAAACCTTCATGGACTCCACACCACCACCACACCCAGGGACCCAGTTCATGTGGCTCAGTAGAGGGAGAGACCCTCCCTCGCACCCTTGCCCCTTGGTCACACTCAGCCACATGTGGGAGTAGAACCCAGGAGTACTGGCTCCCAAGCGACCAATCAAGCCCCGCAGCCTGCATTGGAAGGTGGCCAAGATGGGCACTTACCGCCCAGCGAGGCGCCCAGCTCAGCAAACAGCCCTGTGCCTCGGCGCAGCGGGTTGAGCATAGGGGGTGGTGTGTAGTGCAGGGGGCCCCTGGCCCGGTGCATCCGGCTCCAATAAGGAGTGCCTCGATAACTGGAGCCCAAGGAGCTCCCAGAAACCTGGGGAGGAGAGGGGGTCAGAGGCTGCAGGGGCCTATCCCATGGGGGGGCAATGAGGGGAATGGGGCATCGTGGTCTCCCCAGTGCTGGCACCCCTGCTGGGTCTAGGGTGGGGGGGGACAGGACTATAGCAACTCCCCCCACCCCCCCATGATGGGAAACACCCAGCTAACCACCAAGACATCCCCCCAACCCCATCTTCCCTGGCTATCCCCCTCCCCAGTGTCCTCAGGCCTCCCTCCCCTCCATTGAGTGATCAGGAGCCCAGCTGGGTGCAAGGTTGTGGACTGTGATGGGGACAAGTAGCTGGGTATTGTGGGGTAGGAGGGCTCCCGGGGGGGGGAGGGGGCTTCTCTGACTCCATTGCCCCGCCCGTGCTCCCCTGAGGGTTCAGGTGAGGCAGGCCCCACTCCCCCAGCCCCAGCATCCCACTCTCACCTGGGGGGTGGCAGTGCGGCCTGCCGGTGGGGGGCTCTGCTCATGCCCCAGCCTGGCAGCAGCGACCTCTGAACCCGGCTCCCCAGGGGAGACCCCTGGCCATGGGGCAAAACCAGCAGGGAGAAACTCCAGCCCCTTGCAGTAGCGCTCAGTGTCCTGCAGGGGATGACGGGCTCAGTGCAGGGAGTCAGAACCCACAGACAGGGAGAGAACCCCGGAGTCCTGGCTCTCAGCACCAGCCCCGCTCTAACCACTAGACTCCACTGCCCTTGCCGTTAATCTTGGGAGACTCTCCCCACCCCCCACCCCCTACTCGGCAGCATGGTCCTGGGACTGGGCACTGCCCATTTCCCCACCACCCTCCTCATACCAACCCACCTGGTAGCAGCAGAGGCTGGGGGCGGCATCAGGGGGCCAGTCAGGGGGGCCCAGGAGCCCAGCATACGTCTCAGGGCCTGCAAGCCCCTGGGGAGCTGACACACAGGGAGAGGAGGTTAGGCTGTGACAGCAAAGAGCCAGAGTTTCCCCCTCCCATCCTAGCAGCCTCCCCCCAAAGCTGGGGGCCCTCCTTAGTATATCCCGTAACCCTCAGGGTTGGCCCCATACCCCCCCTGAGATGAGTTCCCCCTTCTGCCCCATAACCCACACGGACCCGTGCATCCCCCTTCCACCCCCCACAGGCATGTATCTGCCTGTGTCCATACCCCGGCATCCTCCTGGACCCAAACATCCCAGTGGTGCCTCCCAACCCCATAACTCTCCAAGCTGGAGCCCTCGCTCCATGCTTCCCCCTCCGGATACCACAGCCCACCCCCCCAAGTTGTCTCTTCCCCCCACCACAGCGCCTGAGAGCATCCCCTAGTTCCATAACCTTCCCAAAACTGGGGTCCCCTTCAGCTGGCCTCCCCCATCTTGGCCCCACCATCCCCTGAGGGCACCCATAGCCACCCTCCTTTCCCCCCCGTCACTCACCGGGACCCGGGTAGCCTTCTGGAGGGCTGTAGCTAGCAGACTGGTTCTCTTGGTATAGACACGAAAGCGGGGGCTCCTTGCGCTGCTGCCCGTATCCACCTCCGCCCTGCCCCTGCCTCTCTGGGAGGCTGCAGTAGGACAGAGGAGGCCCTGACCCCTCCATCTGGTCTCCAGGGAGTTGCAGCAGCAGGGGGCTGCCAGGGGGGTATCCCTCCTGTGGGGCAATAGGAGGCGGCTGGGCCATTATCTCCTGCAGGCTGCAGCCCTGGTTTCTGGATGCCTGAGTCCCCAGCACCCATGGCTTCCCGAAAGGCAGGTTGGGGAAGGCTTGGGCAAAGGGGTCCAGCCTGCGGTGGGCTGGCTCCATCCTCTGGGGCCAAAGCCCATAGGGGCCCCCCGCTGCCCTGGACAGCTGGCCCTGCTGGGCTGGGGTCCCCTCAGGGCCCCAGCAGGGCTGGCCCAGGGCAGCATACGGCCCCTGCGTGCTGACAGGATCCCCGGCCTCCATGCTGCAAGGGGGATAGAAGGGGCCGTAGGTGCTCATCTCAGGCTCCATCTCTGTGGTGTCGAGTCCCATACGGAGCTGAAAGAGACCCAGAGAAATTAAGGGGCAGCACACCCCCACAGAGCAGGTTCTACGCGAAGGGGTCCTGACTCTGAGTCTCCCACCCTGCTTTAGCCAGCTGGACACACAGCTCTTCTGGAGCTGGGAACAGAACCCAGGAGTCCTGGCTTCCAACCCTCCTGCTTTAACCATTAGACCCCATTCCTCTCCTAGAGCTGGGAAGAGAACCCAGCCGTCATTGTCCCCATTTTACAGGGGGAAACTGAGGCAAAGAGCAGTGAAGTGCCTTGCTCAGGGTCACCCAGCCAGCCAATAGCTGAGCCGGGAATAGAATCCTGGTCTCGTGTTTCCATTCCAGTGCTCTGTCCTGCCGCTCCAGCTCTAACCCACTAGACCCGACTCCCCTCCCAGAGCTGAGGATGGAACCCTGGAGTCCGGGCTCCCAGTAACTCTCCCGCCCCATTCTAATCATAGACCCCAGTCACTCCTGGCGACGGGGATAGAACCCATGAGTCCAGGCTTCCCCCCTCCCCCCACAGTACCCACAGACTCTCGGCTGACGCCCGCCCGGGTCCCTGGCTGTTTGCAGAGGGCTCAGTGCAGCGTTGTGGCACATCGTGCTGGTCCCACAGAGACCCCCCCTCCCGCTTCCTGTCAGCGCGGCGGCTCCGACGCCTGCTTATCTCCCAGCGCGAGCGAACGAACAAACGGAAAACAGGTGCCTTCGCCGCGCGCCTTCCCAGCCCAATATCCTGTGTGAGAGCGGGGGGGCTGGGGGGGGCAGACACAGACAAACACATGTGGGGCAATGCGCATCGCAGGGTGGGGAAGGGACCTGCCCACCAACTCGTGCAGTTGGACAGGAATAGAACCCATGAGTCCTGGCTCTCAGCACCCCTGCTCTAACCACTAGACACCAGTCCTCTCCCAGTTAGGGATGAACCCAGGAGTCCTGGCTGCCAGTCTCATCTGTGGGCCAAAAGGTCGTCTCCCATCCCTGTGTCTTGCGGGAGCAGCTCCCTGCAGAGGAGGGAAGGCGGGGGAGCCCAGCAGGACTACAGAACTGGGCCCGACTCCCCTCCCTTCAGTGCAACCCCACAACTCCGAGGGGTGTGGGGGAGGCTGCACCCTGCTTGCCCCACATCTCCCTGCTCTGCTCCAGAACAAATGATAACACTGCAGGTCAGGGTCCCACAGGGCACCTGGGATTGCCAGGGCCCCCTCCCCCTCCAGCATGACACAGAGACCCAAGCACCAGAGAGCCCTGGCAGACAACACAGGGGATGGGGGCCCAGGAGGCAGAGACAGAGACACCTTAGCCCTGACTTTGAGCTGAGCCATGACCTTGACCCCAACTCTGCTGCGCCTGGCTCATCGACGTCACGGCCCCGGGCGCAGTTCTAGGGCTGAGTGTGAAGGGGTGTCACTGAGCCCCCTGCCCTGGTGACCTCTGTGGATGGTGACCCAGGCAGGATAACGGGGCTGGTAACATTGGCACCCTGAGCCCGTGGCGCCAGGCTCCTCCTGCCCCATCACCGCCCCGGAGTAATTAGTGCCACAGGCTCCTGTGCTCATGCCCTGGGCACTTGGTTCCTTTTTGGGAAGGGCTGGGACCAGGGTAAGTTCTAAACATGTAACCTCACCCTGACTAGGGGGCGTGTTCCCTGCATGGAGAGTCTGCAGTAGGCAGGACCTGGGCTGCAAAGCTGGAGTCTCCCCAGTGCTGGGAAATTTAGCCGTTACCAGGCAGGAGCCGTGTGTCCATCGCTGCAATCTGTCCTGTGTGACACATATCCCCTGGGAGAATCTGCCGCACCCCAGCTGCCCTGGTCCCTGTGAGTGCCCCCCGCCCGCTGCCCTGCCTGAGCCATGATGTTCACTGGAGACATTGTCGGCTCTGAGCTAGGCCCAGCACTTCCCGGGCCTGCCAAGCCCACAGATGCCTCGGTTCTAAAGCCAGAGGGGACCACAGTGCTCATCTAGTCTGACCTCCTGTGTGACACATTCCGGAGAATCTCCCTGCATGAAATCCTGGCTGAACTAGGGCAGATCTGCTAGAAAAACAGCCCCTGGAGATAGAAAACCGGCCAGCAATGGCAACTCCCCATCTAACGGGCTGTCCCCCTCGCTGGGAACATTTACACCGTATTTCCACTCTGAATTTGTCTAGCTATTTCTCGTGTTAGGCCTTCATCTGCAAGACTGTTACCCTAGGTCTGTTCCCAGTGTGGTTCTTAGATCAGATCACTGTTCATCTTCTTTTTGTTCAATTACTCAGATTGAGCGCCTGGAGCCCTGCCCGATCTAGTGCTCACCCTCCCCCCCCCCCCCAGCACTGTGCCCATGTAGGGGAGCTGGAAGCCTGGGCAGAGCCTGGGGCAGAGCAGCTGGCAGGACAGGGACAAGGAGTGCAGGGGAGCTATTCCCCCAACATCTGGACCCTGACACAAAGGTGAAGGGGAGAAGCTGCCTCCGCCCCTGGAGAGACAGAGACATCCACGCACACCCCGGTGCCATGAAGCCACCACACATGGCAGGGACACAGAGACCCACACGGAGCATGGGACCACATCTGGGGGGGGCTGTACCCCCAACACAGTCCTGGGGGTCCGGCCGTGCCTCGCACTTCATCGGCTTGGTAACATCTTCTCAAACTGATCCCTTGGCGCTTCTCAAAAGGGCCTTGGCGCTGCCCTGCCCGCCCTCCCCAGCTCATTGCCCCTTGGTCGCTGCAGCCCCAGCCCCCTCCCCCCCCCCCATGTCTGGCTGGTCCTGCTCTGCCCTTGGGGATGATCTAGGCCAGGCCCAGTGGGGCCAAATGGCACAAAATCTCCCTCCCCCAACCCCAGCTGTTCCACCAGCCCGTCAGGCATGCGGTGAGTTGCAGAGAGCACAGACAAGGTGGCCAAGGCCTGGGCCGCAGTCCCCAGCTGAGCTGCCTGGCTCTGGGGCCAATTTCCATGGGGCTCAGACTCCTGCTAGGCACTGGGACCTTCAGCTTCCAGGGGTCTGAGCTGGCCGAGGTGGGGTTGGAACTCTTTGGTGTACATGGGTCTGAGCCCTCTGTCCCCTGTGGAGTGGGGTCCCAATAGTGGGGGGATGGGGTCTGCAATGCTGAGTGCCTGTTGCAAGGGAAAGCCCTGTGCGTGGGGCGATACCTCGGGGCAGCAGCCAAGGATACAGGGGGTAAATGAGAGCTGGTCTTGGGGAGCCGGGGGCCCTGTCTGAGTAAGAATTTGTTTTCTGCTGGGGTGCGGGGGCTGGATGTCCTCTGCTCCTCCTTGTGCTGCTGGGGTGGGGCGGACTTTCTGTGCTGGTCACCTCCCCGCCCCGTGCTAGGCCGTGCACCTCTCTAGAGCCTGCAGATGGCCCAGCTCGGGTGAGGGCGGGGTCCCTGGGCAGGAGGACGGGGGACGGGGACAGGACAGGCGGGCAGAATGCCCAAGTTGCCCTGGGCCATGGCAGGTTGCTCTGCCCCCAGCTGAAAGGGGTTTCTGTGTCTCCATTTGACCCCCACCCCCGAGCTGGTTCTGCCTTGGGGCCCAACCCCTCCTGTTGGCCATGGGGCCAGGACACTGGGGTGATGGGCTCTTGGGAGAGATCAGACGCTGCCAGCGCACCAGGCGGGGGGCAGAGAGCCCCAGAGGCCCCGTTTGTTGAAGCTATTGGGAGAGTGCCCCACCCCCGGTGTCCTGCTCCCCCGGTTCTGCTGGACCCTGGCTCCCGGTGAGAGCTCCCTGCCAGGCAGTTGGGGTTGGAGGTGCCCTCGCTGGGTCTGGGCAGAGATTGGCCTGGATGGAGAGACCCCGCCCTGGGGGAGCCGGCCAGCCAGCAACACCTGGGGCCCTGGGAGTGCTGGGCTCCCAGTCACTGCGACTGAGGGTGGGGAACCCGGCTGGGTAGGGCAGCTGGGCCTAGAGTCTGGGGCAAGGGTGCGGGCTGGAATCAGCTCCCTCCCCATCCCCAACCCCTGTGACCGTAAACCCTGACCCTAACCTGACTCCTGGTCGGTAAGCCCCTAACCCAAATCCTGATCCCGTGAAGCCTCACCCTGCCCCTTGAGTCCCTGAACCCCGCACTCCAGGAAGACGCCATGTTGAGCAGCTAAGGCTTCTGGCTTGGTTCAATACCCTCTCCCCTTACCAGGTGGCTGCGGGACAGGGGGCCAAGCACTGGGGACAGCTGTGGGTGGAGGCTCTGGATGGTGGGAGACCAGCCCAAGGGGACAGAGGCATCAGGAGAGCAGGGCACCCTCCCACCCCGCCATGGTACCCACAGCAGCTGGGGTCGGCGCAGGAAACTCACCCAGGGCCTGAGCCTGAGATCTGGGGGCAAGGACCCAGCCCAGCAAATGCAGCAATTAACTTAGAGAGAGCTGCGGGTTCAGGGGGGCTGGGTATAGCCCCGACCCCAGCTGCCAGCTTAGCCCCTGCTGGGTGGGGGCTGAATGCTCCCCATCTCCTGCTTGCTGCCCTTGGGCCCAAGGTCATTTCTCTCCCAGCGCCTCTCCCAGGGCCCAACACCAGCTAGGAAGGCTGGGCCTCTCAGTGTGAAACATCCCCTGGACAATGCCCCCTAGAGCTGCTCCCCACCCTGCTCTCTGTCCCTAGTCCCACTCCTCACCACCCACCCTATAACCTCCCCCCCCAGTCCCACTCCTCACCCCCCACCCTGCTCCCTGTCCCCCTCCAGTCCCACTCCTCACCACCCACCCCGCTCCCTGTCCCCCGTCCCACTCCTCACCACCCACTCCGCTCCCTGTCCCCTCCGGTCCCACTCCTCACCCCACCCCACTCCCTGTCCCCTCCGGTCCCACTCCTCAACCCCACCCCACTCCCTGTCCCTCCGGTCCCACTCCTCAACCCCACCCCACTCCCTGTCCCCTCCGGTCCCACTCCTCAACCCCCACCCCACTCCCTGTCCCCCTCCGGTCCCACTCCTCACCACCCACTCCGCTCCCTGTCCCCCTCCGGTCCCACTCCTCACCCTTAACCCCACTCCCTGTCCCACTCCTGTCCCACTCCTCAACCCCCCTCCTGCCTCACCCCTCCCCATCATTCCCTGCAGCAGGACAGCGGCTCCAGGGGGGAGAGTTTGCCCATGAGCCTGGGGTGCAGTGAGGGGGGTCCCTTACCTTAAAGCTCCCCCTGCTGAGAATGCCTGGGCCTGCGAGTGGGAAAGGGAGGCAGTGACAGCAGGCTCCCCACTTCCCTGGCGGGTTCTGCTCCTGATGCAGCCCTGTGTGCCAGGAAGGGAGGATCCCCACCCCAGGGCCCCAGTGCAGACCCCAGCGCAGGCGCCAGTGCCAGAGTCATGCTGGAGACTCTGGACAGACACCCAGCCTCAGGGAGACGTGCCTTGCAGGGATCCAAACCCAAAGAGTCCTGCCCCATCCCGCTGCCAGGACCCTACCTGCAGTGCCGCCTGTGCTCCGTGGTCCCGGCCAAGTGGCTGTGTGGGAGCCCTGGTCTCACTCGAGCAGGGAGGCTGCCACCCAATGAGGTGCGAGTGGGGCTGGGCCCTCGCGCTATGACTGTGCAGGATCCGGCTCAGCGCCAGCTGGGTTCACACCTTCCACTGGGGGAGCAGTGGGGGGCTCAGATTTGCCCCCAGAAAGGGGCGGCCTTGGAGGGAGCAGGGGGCTCAAGGATGGGACTGTTTAAATTGTGAGCACTCTGGGCTGAGACTGGGTGTGAGCTCCCATCATGATGGGGGCCCCCATCTCAATCGGGGTCTGTGCAGCGCCTGACACAGTGGGGGCCCTGATCTTGCTTGGGGTCTGTGCAGCACCTGATGCAATGGGGGCCCTGATCTCACTCGGGGTCTGTACAGAGCCAGGTGTGACAGAGTCCCTCATCTCACTCATGTCCCATGCAGCGCCTGACACAATAGGGGCCCTGATCTCCCTCGGGGTCTGAGCAGCATCTGATGCAATGGGGGCCCTGATCTCGGTCAGGGTCTGTGCAGCGCCTGGCCCTGATCTCAGTCAGTAAGAGATAAATTAGAGCAATGCCTCCCATACACACAGTGAATTCCAGTCGATCAGTTGGGGGGCGGCTCCCGCGAAGCCCGTGGGGAGTTTCACTTTCAGGATGAATCGGGGCCAGCGTCGCTCTTTGTTGTGGGTTCGGGGCGCTGGGACTGACGGCCTCCATTCATTGTGAAACCGGGGCGTGTGGGCGCCATTATTACAGCCTGGCCTAGACAGCAGCTTTCCTCTGACCGCACCTCCCTCAGCCCCGGTTCAGGGCCCTGTCTGTCCCCACTGTGCAGGGAGCGGCCATGTCTCCGGCTCCCTGGGGAGCAGGCAGGGATTCTAGTCCGGGTTCCTTACAGGGCTCAGTACAGCAAAGGCACATCAGGACCCCCCGGATCAGTGTGAACCTGTCGTGAAAGGTGGGCCATTTCTGAAACCCCCATCTCACCCAGTCCAGTGGCAGCTCCCCCTTCCAGGCTGATGGTTGGGACTAAGGGGCACGGGCAGAGCTGAGTGGGGAGCCCAGGGCTGGGCTAGCAGGGGCTGCGGATCAGGACTGAGGGGCACTGGCAGGGCTACATGGGATTCAGGTTCAGCGTCTCCCACACACATTTGAAATGAGGCTGCTGGATTCTCCCCTGTGTCTACAGCGGGCTCCATCCCCGATCCTGGCTGGGAGGGTGTAGGGGCTGAATGGGGGGACAGCAGGGGCTCCCAGTCTCACACCGAGCACCCCCTTGGGCTCGGAGAGTTAACCCTTCATGTACCAGTCCAGTGCTGTGGCTCTGACCTACATCATGGGGCGTCCCAGCTTCCTGTACTGTAACCACAGCTTACAGTGCAGCCACAGCCTCTCCCCACCTCCCATTGCCTGCCTGGGTCTCTGCTAGAGATGCCTGCCCCACTCCCCATGGGCAGGCCTCCATCCTGCACTAATCCACCCCCTCCCCCAGTCTTGATCCTGTGCCTATCCCCATCTCTCCCACCTCACAGGGAGAGCTGGGCCTTTAAGGGGGTGGAGCGGCTCAGCTCAGCTCCCCAGGTGAAGGGAAGGAGACTCAAGTTAGGAGCCTGGGACGCAGGACTGGCCTGCTGGGTGAGGAAGGGTCTGATGGTGAGATCAGAGCCCTGCCATGCCCCACCTAACCCCAATCCTCTTCCCCTGCTTCCACCCCCACCCACCCGTGGCAGGCAGGCACACTCTGACTGGCTCGGCAGGGCGCTGGGTTTCCAGTTGAATCACCCCTGCCGGAGAGCGGCCTGGTCCTGACAGTGACATTGGTGGGGGGGCAGGAAGTGGGAGAAGCCACAGCGGGAGCAGCCACCCACGGGGCCCATAGCGTGGTTTGGGGCCCGCCGGGGGAAATTCTCCCTGACTCAGAGGGAGAGCGGGGTTGGGGGAATGGGATGCCGGGCCCAGGTGAGATTGTGGGCTCTGGGCCTTCCAGGCCCAAATCACAGACACTGCCCCCATTTCCCACTCCCACCTCTCGACTCCCTGCTCATCACCACACACAAATCTATGATCTCCCCCATATCACACACACAGACCCCCCCACATCACACACACAGACCTGCCATCTCCCCCCGCATCACACACACAGACCCCATCTCCTTCATATCACACACAGACTCCCCATCTCCCTCACATTAAACACACAGACCCCCCTGTATCACACACATAGACCCTCCATCTCCCCCCATATTACACACACAGTCCCCCCATCTCCCCCACATCACACACACACCCCACATCTCCCTCATATCACACACACAGACCCCTCATCTCCCCCCATATCACAGACACATAGATGCCCATCTAACCTCCCCGCATATAGACTCCATGTCACACACACTCACCTCCCCTATCTCTCCCCAGTATGAGATTTCCCCTCCTTCCACACACTGTATGTATGTGTCAGGAGTTAGGCACCCCTGGGCTAGGTGCCAGGGTCACATGTACTATGGTGTGGATGGGCAGTGCTGTCCCAAGCACCCATGCCCAGTTCTGTCCCATGCCTGGAACCAGGGGCCTGTCTGTCTGTCCAGCTCAGCCTGGCACCCAGCCCTGTTCTGGCCAGTCTTCCTGGGACCCCCGGATGTCAGGGTGTGAGGACTGCAGCGCGGTGCCTGCCTCCTGCCATACAGGGGAGCTAGACACACTGAAATAGAAGCCAGGTACCATTGCAGCCCTGGGGGAAGGGGGTGTCTCTGTCCCTTCTCACCCCATTGTGCTGGGTGGGGTGCTGGGAGTGTGAATCCTGGCACTAGTGCCCTGGGGTGCAGATGCTGCTGGGGTGTGTGAATCCTTGCACTTGTGCCCTGGGGCATGGATCCCAGTGGGGGGCTGGGGTGTGTGTGAATCCTATTGCTAGTGCCCTGGGGCATGGATCCTGGAGGGGGGGACTGGTGTGTGTGTGAATCCAGGCACTAGTGCCCTGGGCGTGGTTCCCAGTGGAGGGGTCTGGGGGTTGCTAGTGCCATGGGGCAGTGGTTCTCAACCAGGGGTACACATAACCCTGGGGGTACATAGAGGTCATCCAGGGGGTACATCAACTCATCTAGATTTGTGTTCTCAGCCTGGGGATGGTGACCCTCAGGAGGGCTGCGGGACAGGTTCAAGGGGTAACAAGTGCAGGACTGGTGTTAGGGGATAACAAACAGGGCAATTGCTTGGGGCCCTGCAAAGCTAAATTCCATGCTTCAGCCCTGGGCCATGGGGCTCAGGCTTCAGACAAGGCTGGCAAGTGAAATTCGGGCTCAAGTATCACACTGAAATGTAAGTACAATATTTATATTCCAATCAGTTTATACTGTAAAAATGGGAAAGTAACAGTGAGTTGTGACACTTCTGTAATTTGATGTGTGATTGTGTAAGCAAGTCGTTTTGAAGTGAGGTGAAACTTGGGGTACGTGAGACAAATCAGACTCCTGCAGGGGGTACAGTAGGAAAGGTTGAGAGCCACTGCCCTGGGGCACAGATCCCACTGAAGGAAACTAAGGGTGGGAATCCTGGTGCTAGTGGATCCCAGTGGGGGGGTGGGAGTGGGGGTTGGGATTGTGACTCCCTGGTGCTAGGGTCCTGGGGTGCAGATCCCACTGGGAGTGTGAATCCTGCCACTAGTGCCCTGGGTCATGGATCCTGGGCGCTGGGGGTGGCTGGGACTGTGCATCCTGGCTGTAGTGCCCCGGATCCCACTGGGGGCAGCTGGCTGACTCTTCTACCCAGTGTTGCCCATGGCCCCTGGACGAGGCTGGGTGACGGTGTGTCCTGGCAACCAGGCCCTGGCAACGCAACGTCAGCACTGTGGGGGCCAAGGAAAACAGGAGCCACTGCTCCAGCCCGGGATTTTCCACCTCCCAGGGCTGCCTGCCCAGCTTGGATACAAACCAACCAGCTCCAGATACTGGCTGCAGAGCCCCCCTGCCAGGACCCTTCCCCCAGACCCACCACAAACCAGCCACCCCAGATTCTGGCTGCAGAGACCCTCCACACAGACCCTGCTCCCCAGGCAGAGCCAGCACTAGGCGTAAGCAGGCTAAGCAGTTGCTTAGGGCCCTGAGCAGCTCAAGCCCCTCCCCCCATTCGTTTTTTATTATAAGAACTTGCCTGTTTTAGTATGGGGGGGAGTATTCCTGCCTAAGGCCCTCAGTGGGCTAGCACTGCCACTGTCCCCAGCCCTTGGCTCCTCCAGTCCAGAGGTGGATGGACACTACTATCCGTGCCAAGGTGATCCAGTGCATCCCATATGTGGGGGGCTCCCTCCATTCAGTGTCACCCCTCACACTGTTAAGAGGTCTGGGAGTCAGGTTCCTGGATTCTATCCTGGGCTCAGGAAGGGGAGTAGCATCTAGTGGTTAGAGTAGGAGGCTGGGAGCCTGGACTCCTAGGTTAATTTTCCAGCGTGGGGAGGAGAGTGGTCTGTGTCTAGTAGTTACCCTGTGTGTGGTGGGCTTGGGAGCTAGGAGACTAAATTTAATCCCAGCCTCTAGAAGGGGAGTGGGGTCTAGTGGTTGGAGGCGGTGAGTGCTGGGAGCCAGGACACCTGATTTCTGTCCTCTGGTTCTGAGAGGGGAATGGGGTCTAGTTTGTGTGTGAGTGGATGGGGGCTAGGACTCCTGGGTTCTAGCCTCTGCTCCGGGAAAGGAGTGGCTGTGGGGTCTAGTGGTTGAGGGTGCAGGGAGCCAGGACTCCTGGGTTCCCTTCCGTTCCCCACCATGCCCTGTCTCTCTGGGTGCCCTTCGCCTCTGGGGGCTCTCAGTTCCTGGGCCCTTCGTCCCACAACTCTCGCCTCCGGATTTGTCGCTGGAGTCGCTCCGGCAGCGAAGCGTTAACCCCCCTGCCTGCCCCGAGCCAAGCGAATCCGGAGTCACATCGGGATCGGGCCCGGGCTGCGGAGGGGAAATGACACGGCGCGCCGCTTCCTGGGGTGGGGGAGCCGCGGCCGCAGCGCTCGCTGCCTCCCTGGCGCTCACACGGCGAGTCGGGGCGCCAGGGGCGCATGGCCCGCGGCGCGATGGACCGGTGCTCGAACCACAGCCCCGCGGGTGAGTGCGGGGGGCCCGGCCAAGCTGCCAGCTCCGAGGCGCGGCTCCCCCGCGCTCCGGACCGCCAGGGGCCCATGTTCCGCCCGGGGCCCGCTAGCGGATCGGGGGCTGGAGGGGGCGCTGTGCGGGTGGGAGCCGGGAGCCTGGCGGGGCGGGTTGGGGTACATGGGGAGGGTGTGTGGGGCGCGTTTTGTGGGGGTGCAAGGTGTGCATGGGGTCAGGGTGGGGATGCAGGTGTTTGGGGGTCCATGGGGAGGGGGTGTTATGGAGCGAGCATGGCCTGGGGGAGGGGGATTCAGGTGTTGGGGAGTCCGTGGGGTATATTGTGGGGATGCAGGGGTTATGGGTCAGCCAGAGGGTGCTCTGTGTTTGCAGATGGGTGGGAGTGTTGCCTGCATGCTGGGCACTTGGGTGTGTGTGGAAAGGGGGTGTGCTTTGTGTAGGGGGTCTGTGTGGAGGAGAATGCACTGCCTGGGAAGGGGCTGGGGGCGCAGCTATTGGGGGGCACTGCGTGTGGAAGGGAGTGGGCTGGGTGGGGGAGGGTGTATTGGATGGGGTAGGTGGATATAAGGAGGGTGCTGGGGTGTGCATAAGAAGGCAGGAGTTGTGTGTGGGGGGGTGCATGTTGTGCTGGGGGGACTGGGAGGCTCTTCCTCCTAGGACAGAATTTGAAATTCGTCTTTGGGGTCCCCATCTCTCTGATCCCCACCAATACCTCCAACCTGCCAACCCCCCCCCCACCCCATTGCACCTTTCTCTCCACAGAGACTCAGCCTCACTAGCTGCCATAGCTTTATCCATTTCACAGATGGGGGCACTGAGGCCCAGAAAGGCAAACAGGGAGCTGGGAATAAACCCAAGAGTTTTGGTTCCCAGCGCCCCTCCAAGCCACAATACCCCCAGTCCTGAAGCTGGGGATAGAACCCAGACATCCTGGCTCCCAGTCCAGTCCCTTAATTACAAAGTTGGCCTCCTTCCATCTCTGGACAGGCTGGCATAGCGTCTGCAGTGGGGCTGTGTGCCCCCTCTCTGCAGGATTGTTGGCTCCCCTAGCACCCCTGGTATCCCCCGCCCTGTGGAAACATCAGTGCTTCCTAACCATCCTGAAGCCAGGAGGAAGCTCAGCCAGCGCCAAGGCAGCCCAGCCCAGAGACATGGGGGAAGAGGGAAGACTGGAGAGGGGGGTGTCAGGTCACTGGTCAGAACTATGGGGAGCAGAGAAGGGAGTTCAGGTGGTGTCTGTCTGGGCCCCTACGCCAACTCTGCTGCTTTACAGGGCTCTCCTGCCATTGGACCACTGGGCTGGTGGGGCTCCTGGCCTGGGGCTGGCCTCGCCCCTCACTCTGAGTCCAAAGGTCCCTGTAGTGCTGGGTAGCATCCCACACTGGGTCCAAAGGTCCCATCAGTCTTGGCGTCCTGCCCCACCTCCCACTGGCAGCTGTTCCCTCAACCCCACCCCACTGCAGAGGGCCAGGGAGTTGGGTCCTGACGGGGGGGCTCTGTCTAGCCAGGGTCTGCCCATCAAGGGCACAGAAACTAACAAGCCCCTTTGTCCCCTCCCCCTCCAGCTCTAGCCAGTCCCTGCTGGGGTTCATGGTGTAGCACAGATCCCATACCCACATGGGGGGGGGATGACTTACACCCCCAGCCCAGCCGGGACTCTCAGTGGTGGTAGAAATAGGTGTGCTGGGGGTACTTGAAGTAGTAATAACAAACACCAAATACCTGGTTTCCATGGTTTCCATTGTCAGCACCCCCACTATGAAAATTGTTCCAGCACCCTCGGGCCATCCCCATGTCCAGGGAACAGAACCCCTAGGGGGTGTGACCCCAGTGGGGCAGGACCAGGGCTGAGGGCTGGGTTCAGCAGCTTTGTTGTCCGGGGATGTTGGATTCATAAACTCAGCCCCCCCCCACCCCATCCCATCTCTCCAGACCCAGATTGTCCTATTGATGGCACCAAATCCAAGCTGGGCCCAGCCTAGGGGCCCATGTAGACATATGTGCTGCTGGTGGAGGGAAGCCAGGAGATGGGAAAGCACCCAGCTCAGCCCCACACTCCTCCAGGCCTGCCCCCACCAGCTCCAGGCCTATTCCCCAGGCCTGCCCCTGGACCCATCCCCTAAGATGACCCCTTCTTCCCCCTCTCCCCCCCAGTTTTGGGTCTATCCCCCAGGCCTGGCCCCTGCTCCCCATGGGCCTCTCTCTAGCCAGGTGGCAGCCGGAAGAGGTGGGGGTTTGGGTGGCTGAGCCCATCTGCTCCATATCCCCAGCCAGAAGACCTCCACCGCAGCCGTGCTCAATGCCCAGCCACAGCCCCCTGGCACTGCCCTCTTCTTCCCCCTCCTCCCACCCAGAGCAGGGAGGAAGCTGCCATGGGCCCAGAGATTGCAGAACTGAGCGGGATCAGAGTGCTGGGAGACCCCCAGGGCAGCAACCCCATTCCCCAGCACCCAGTCCTACATCTCCTCCCTGCAGCTGGCAAGGGAGCACCAGGCCCTGAAGGGTTAATGCCAAGCTGAGCACCTCACCCAAAAATGTCACCCAACGTGTTTCCCTGGGGGTGGGTGGGGGGTGCGGCTTCCTGCAAGGAACTGCTAGAAAAAGCAGCTCTGTGGTTTAAGGCGCAGGATGGGCCAAGGATGCCTGGGTTCTAGCCTCAGCTCTGAGGGGGCTGGAGGGTAGTGGTTAGAGCAAGGGAGGCTGGGAGCCAGAGCTCTTGGGTTCTAGCCCAGCTCTGGAAGGGAGATGGTGGGGTCCCACGGTGCCGTGCCCAGTCCAGCCCCTCCCTCTTTGGTGCTTGACCAGTTGGCCTGCCCAACTCCTGGCTTTCCTGACCAGACGCTTGCCAGGCTGCCCCCCCACACCCCTGAGGTGCCCTCCCCTCTCTGGCTGGGGCTGGGCTGTCAGGCTGGTGCATGGGGGAGTTGTAAATGCCATTGAGAAAGCAGCTTTGTGTTCGGCTGGGTCTGCAGCTCCCTGGGGACAAAGCAGGGCCTGTCCGGGGCTGGGGGCGTGGGGCAGTGGGGGTGGATGTCATCAGCGCATCGTGCTGGAGTCTGCTCAGAGAGCTGCCCCAAGTGTGTGTGGGGGGGGAGAGGGTACCCTCCGGGGCAGGATCCCATTTCCTCTGGCCCTGCACAGAGCCCCGGGCCCTTTTCAGCCTGGGCTTCCTGCTCCTCCTCAATCCTCCCTGTGAGGGCTCATCTGCTGGGGCTGGCCTGGGTAGAAGTAGTGCTTTGGTCCTTGTCCCATCATGCAGCAAGGGGTGTCGGGGTGGGGAGCGGCCCCAGTGAGCAGGCACTGTCCAGCCCCTTCTCCCTGGCGTCTGCTTCCCCGTCTCTCGGGATTGGGTGTTAGGGGTTTTCGGGGCTCCATTCCATGTGAGGAGGTTAGAGGAGGGGGATTGGGAGCCAGGACTCCTGGGTTCTGTCCCCGCTCTGGGAGGGGTGTGGGGTCTAGTGGTTAGAGGAGGGGCTTGTAGGTCAGGACTCCTGGGTTCTATCCCCAGCTCTGGAAGGGGCATGGGGTCTAGCAAGTTAGAGCAGCAGGGGGCTGTGGGTCAGGACTCCTGGGTTCTGTCCCTGCTTTGGGAAGGGTTTGGGGTCTAGTGGTTAGAGCAGAGACCTGGTTTGGGGGCAGGAACCTGCCCAAGTGGCTGGAGCTAACGATTCTGATGCTGCCCCTGCTAGATGAGACTATCTCAGCCCTGCGCCCTGACCGGTTGGCCAGCCTGGAGCTCCGGCTGCAGAGCCAGGAGGAGGAGCTGACGCTGGTGAAATCAGCACTGGCTGACGCGCTGCGGAGACTCAGCCTCTACGACCAGCAGATCCCACTCCTCACACAGCAGCTACTGGCAGGTGGGACATGCAGGAACTGGGATAGCAGCCTAGAGGGGGTGCTGCATGGAGCAGGGCAGGAGCGCTGGCTGTGGGCGGAGCTCCGGGTTACTCCAGCCCCAGGCTCTCCCAGAAGAGGGCGCTCTAGGGCATGGGACAGGAGCAGTCAGGGCACTGTGGAAGGCAGCGTTAGAGTGATCTGGGGAGTTGGGGTTTCCCATGGGGCTGACATTTCTCTGTCATTTCCCTGCAGCGAATGATGCCGTCCCAGATACCCGGCTGTTCCTGGATCCTTTGCTGGGCCATGGGGCATCCTGGATCCCACTGACCACCAGCTGCAGGTATCACCCAGGTTGTGCCCCCACCCTGGCGCAGGGACCCCAGGGTCTTCTGGCTCAGGGACAGGGAGGGGGCCAGAGCCATGAGGCAGGCACGACCCTGAGGTTCAGGATAAGTACTGAGGGGGGAGGGAGTGCCAGGTTCTGGGGAGGGGACACCAGGGCAAGCCCCCCAGATGGGAGTGAAGAGGGGATGGGGGGCAGTGGGGGTATTTTGGGGAGACAGTAGGCAGAGGCCATGGGGTCAAGTCTGGGGGATTGGAGGGGTAAGAGGTTTTGGGGCGGGCAGTGTGGGCAGGTTGAGGGGGGGGAGGTGGGCACTTGAGGGGCCTCCTACCCCATGGGGCATTCTCTCAGCCCATGCTGTGGTGCTTTGGTTCACAGCCCAGTGCCTGCGTCGGGAGTTGTGCGCCATGAGGAGTTGGGTGCAGGGAGCCTGCCGGGTGCCCCCATCAGCACTGGGACCCAGACTGACGAGTCGGCCCTGCTGGACGTGAAGTGGGGCTGGAGCCCCAGCCACAGGACACCTCTAGGGATCGGGGTCGAGGCAGAAGAGCCAAACGCCCCGAGGATGCCTCACAGTCCACTAGGCCTGGCCCAGCCAGCCTCAGCCCCCGACATACTGGGAGAAGGGCCCCCCCAGGACTCCTCCGAGCCTCCCCACAACTGTGAAGCAGCCGCCCCACTCCAGGGCAGTGCAAATGGCAGCCAGCCCCCTGAGAGTCAGCTCCATAGGGAGGAGATTCTATCCCCGGAGCCCCCATCCGAGGGGAGCAGCAGCAGCAGTGCCACGGCCTCCCCGGTGCCAGCGCTCCATGCCCTGAAAGGCACCAGGAAAGAGCTGTGAGTGGGGGACGGAGGGGGCACCAGGGTACCTGGGCTCTATTGTCAGCTCTGGGAGGGGAATGGGGTCTAATGGTTAGAGCAGAGGTGTGGAAGCCAGGGCTCTGGGTGGGGATTGGGGTCTAGTGGGTGAGTGTGTGTTTACAGGGGCCAGAAGATGGAGGGTGAAGGAAGCTGTCTAGGAACCAGGATTCCTGGGCTCTGTTTCCAGTTGATGTGCCCAGCCACATCCCCCAGTGAGCCTGAACTGTGGGGCTGGTAAAATCAGACTCTGTCTGTGTCTTAGGCCCCCCACACGGGGGAGCCAGGGTGGGGAGAGCCTCAGGGGGAATCGCTGAACAAAGGGCCCCATTCTCCCCTTTGCTTGAGGTGGGGGTGTGGGTGGATTGATGTGGAAAAAGGGAGTTCATGTCAGGGTGCCCCTGCCTTGGGGAGCTGAGGGGTGGCTCATGCTGACCCCCCCGGTGCATGTAGTTAACCCTTTGCTGACCACTCCCTCTCCCCCCAGCCTGCGCAGGAACAGCTCCTCCGACAAGCCTGACAAGGCCAAGGCCCGGCAGCGCCTTAGCAAGAAGGCAGCATCCTCCGCCAACCTGCTCACGCGCTCCAGCAGCTTGGAGAAGTAGGGACACTCCAACCTCACCCCCACATCGAACCAGTGCTCCCCACTCCCTGCGGTGATCCCAGTTGGGACCAGCCCTCCCCATGCACACCCTGCCCCCCAGGGTGAACCCTCTGGGACCAGCCCTCTCCATGCACACCCTGCCCCCCACAGTGATCCCTGCTGGGAACAGCCCCACTCCCTGCGGTGACCCCGGCTGGGAACATCCCTTCCTCCACATCCCCTGCCCTCCACCGCGATCCCTGCTGGAACACTTCCCCCACACACCCTGCTGCATAGGGCTCCCCCTGCTCCACTCTCCACAGTTAGAGCCAGAGCCCACTCCCTACAGCCCGCCCTGCTGATGCTCTGCTTTTCCCTTCCAGCCGGATGAAGGACCCTAACCTGAGCCCAGGTGAGCTGCGGGAAAGCTGAGTGGTGGTCAGTGCCCAGGGGGTGTCATTTCACTGGTGCCAGGACCCTGGACAGTGTGGGGAGGGCACATGGTTGGGGGGCGGGGAATTCAACCCCTTGCCCTGGTCCTTGGTGCTGCCACACATGGCCCAAAATCTCCTGATGCTCCCTGTTTCCTTGCAGGGCCCCTGGGGTCTCGGCGTGGGACCTACAACCTTGGTGAGGCTACTGGGGCAGGCATTGGAGGCTGCCCTGGGTGGCTAGAGCCACGGGGGGATGGGACCCAATGCATGTTTCTGATGGGGCTTGTGAGATGATGCGCCTGCAGGGGCGGGGGGGTAGCCCAGGGGATGGTGTTGTGGGAGGTCAGGTGTGTGTGGGACTGGTGAATGGGATGGAGGGCGGGGGGGATTGGGTGGAGCCGGGGGGGTGGGACGGCCTGGGAGTGTGGTGCTCTGGGGGATGGAGTGGGCGGAGGTGGCAGGGGTGGGCGTGGGCAGGCTGCATGGGATGGGCCTGGGGGGGTGGCGCTAGCTCTGACCTGTCTCCCTCCCACCCCCGCTAACCCCCAGAGGGCCTCTCGATCAAGATGTTCCTGCGGGGCCGGCCCATCACCATGTACATCCCATCGGGCATCTCCCACTACGAGGAGCTGCGTGCGGAGCTGCCCGCTGAGCACCTGCAGCTCGACTGGGTGTATCCTTCAGGAGGGCAATGCCCCCCCCCTCCCGCGCCCCCAGCCCACACCTGCCCTGCCCCAGGCAGCACTACTCCCCACAGAGCACTATGCCCCCTGCTCCCTCCAGAGGGTGCTGTGCTCCCGGCCCTGCCCACAGGGTGCACTGTGCCCCCCTCCAGAGAGTGCTGCACTCCCGCTCCCCCCGAGGGTGCTGTGCTCCCAGCCCCCCTTGCAGCCCCTGAGGTGCACTGTCCCTCTCTGTCTCCCCAGCCCTGGGGCTGGCTGGCTTCACCCCCTTGCTCCCCTCTGTGCTCCTTCACGGTCCTGCCCAGCTATGGGTACCGCGGCCGGGACAGCCGCTCCAATCTTTACGTGCTGGCCTCAGGGGAGCTAGTTTACTTCATCGCCTGTGTGGTGGTGCTGTACCACATCCAGCACCGCAGCCAGCGCCACTACCTGCGCCACACCGACTGTGTGCGATGGTGAGTGCACGGGGCAGCACCGACGGCGTGCGAGGGGGAGTGTGAGGGGGCAGCACCGATGGCGTACGAGGGGGCAGCACCAACAGTGTGTGAGGAGGAGTGCGAGGGGGGCATGTGGACCGATGGCCAGGGCCTGGGGGGCACTGACTGAAGAAGATGGGGAGTACATTGGGTCACAGAGCAGCTGGGCAGCACCAACTACGACAGAGGGAGAGTACACGGTGGCACGGACTGATGTGGAGGGCAAGGGCACAGGGGGCACTGACTGCGGCAAGGGCACGTGGGGGGTCCCAGGCTGGTCTCCACCCTGGCTGTGGACCCTGAGTTTTTGAGCCAGTAACACCCCCCAACCCCGTCTCTCCCCTGTAGCCTGGCCGTGCATCCCGACAGAGTGCGTGTGGCCACAGGGCAGACTGCTGGAGTGGACAAGGATGGCAAGGTACCCACCGAGAGGGGACAGATCCTGCAGGGCTGTCCCAGAGCGGGATTTAGGGAAGTCCCACTGAGCCAGCTTCCTGGAGATCCGGGTGAGAAACCCTGCCATGCCCTGGGCTCTGGCCCCGCAGGGTGGGGAGAGCAGGGGTCTCAGTGCAGGAGGCCAGACCTACCACAGGGTCCCTGACCAGGAGGCCCTGTCTCCTGGGACCTGCCCCCCCGGTCCCTGACACCCCCCAGCTCCTGTGTCTGTCCCTGTCCTGTCTCTTCTCTTGCAGCCCCTGCAGCCCTTTGTGCACATCTGGGACTCCTCCACGCTGCTCACCCTGCAGCAGATCGGCCTGGGGAGCTTCGAGCGGGGCGTTGGCTCCCTTGCCTTCTCCACTGCTGTGAGTTCAAGCGCTAGCTCTGCCCCCCCTTGGCCTCACGTCTCCCTGCCTTCCCTTTCTCCACCCCCAACTCAAATCCCTGCCCCACGCTGCCCATTGCCCCACCCCATCTTGGATCCTTCCTTGCTCCCTTGGGCTCTGGGGGCAGGACTCCCTCAGGACAGCCTGACAGGAAGTGAAGTGGCTGGAGTGCCCCCAATTCCCCCTCCCCTCCCAGTCCTTGTCAGTCCTGGCTGTGCTGGAGGTCTGGGCTGTGCAATTGGGGAGCGGGGGAGATGAATTTGTGTCCTCTATCCAGCCCCCCCATCCCCTGCATGTTCCCCATTCCCCTGTGTTCCCATATTCCTTCCTTGAGGAGCCCCCGTTGGCAACTGTCCTTCCTGTCTGCCATCTGCAGGACCAGGGGGCCTATCTGTGCGTGGTGGACGACTCCAACGAGCACATGCTGTCGGTGTGGGACTGCGCCCGCGGCACCAAGCAGGCTGAGATCAAGGTGAGCCAGAAGGCAGACTCCAGGGATGCATAACATTGCAGGGAACAGAACCCAGGAGTCCTGACTCCCAGCCCCCATCCCTGCTCCCACCCACTAGCTCCCACTCCCTTCCCAGAGCTGGGAAGAGAACCCAGGCGTCCGGGCTGCAGGCCCCGCTCTCCTTCACTGGGTGACGCTGCGGTGCTGCTCCTGCTTTCTGAGTGCTGTCTCCATGGCACCCTGTACATATTTGGGGAGCTGAGGTCATTGTGTTGCCCCCCTGCCACCACGCAGGGACCCTAGGCTGGGCCAAGGGTCTGAGGCTGGGCTGTGCATTGATCCCGCTCTCCTGGGGATGGAGCTAGCTGCAGGAGGAGGACTCCTCTGGGGTAGAGGTGCCCCCCAAAACTCAGCGAGAGACCCCCCAGCCCCTGGGCATCCCCCTGCCCCTGGTGCCATCCACTGGTGGGAAAGGAGCAATGAGGGGTCTCCTCCACCCTTGGGGGGGCCCCACACAGAATCCTGCTGAGCAGCCACAGTCCCCACATGCCCCTGACCCTCCAGTTGCCCCCTGTCCTGTCATGCCCCCTCCCTCCCCTCTCCAGAGCACCAACGAGTCCGTGTTCACAGTGGAGTTCAACCCCCAGGACAGCAGCAACTTCATCACCAGCGGGAAATCCCACGTCTACTTCTGGACCTGGAGCGGCAGCACCCTGAGCAAGAAGCAGGGCATCTTCGGGGTGAGGGGCTGGGGGCTGGCTGGAGGGGGCAGTTCTCAGCCCGGCCGGGGGCCTTTGCTGAGCCTGGCTGGGGAAGGGCTCTGGGCTCAGCCTGTGAGGGGCTGGGCCTGGCTGCCCCATGAGCCGCCCCTCAATTCACTTCCCCCGCCCCCATTTCCAGAAGTACAAGAAGCCCAAATTCATCCAGTGCTTCCTGTTCGACGCCAACGGGGACGTGCTGACCGGGGACTCAGAGGGGAACATCCTGACTTGGGCGCGCACGGCTGCCGACATCCGCACGCTGGGCAAGGGCGCCAAAGGTATCAGGGGCGGGAGGCCGGCACAGACCCCTAGGCTGGGGGAGGCCTGCACAGACCCCTGGGCTGGGGGAGGCCTGCACAGACCCCTGGGCTGGGGGGCAGGGACCCCTAGGCTGGGAGAGGCCTGCACAGACCCCTGGGCTGGGGGGCAGGGACCCCTAGGCTGGGAGAGGCCTGCACAGACCCCTGGGCTTGTGGGGGATGAGGATGGGGGGGAACCCTGGAGTGGAGGGAATGCAGGACTCCCCTGGGCTGGGAGGGATAGGGGGAGAGGGCCCAGCAATGACCCCACCCCACATTGCAGAGACCTACCAGATCGGGCGTCAGACCCGGGCACATGAAGGCAGCATCTTCTCGCTCTGCCTGCGGCGTGACGGCTCGGTGCTGAGTGGGGGGGGGAAGGACCGGCGCCTTGTGCACTGGAGCCCCAGCCTTGCCCTGCTTCAGGAGGTGGAGGTGAGGGGGACCCTGAACCTGCGTGGGGTAGGGAGTCCAGTGGGCTCAGATCCAAAGCGGGAGCAGGGCAGTGGTTCTTCGGGGGTTGTACCGTTTGACTGGAGATTAGCTAATGTAGTTCCTATATTCAAGAAGGGGAAAAAAAGTGACCCGGGTAACTACAGGCCTGTTAGTTTAACATCTGTAGTATGCAAAGTCATGGAAAAAATCTTAAAAGAGAGAGTGGTTCCGGAGCATGAGGCCGATGGCAACTGGGATAGATTACAGCATGGATTTACAAAAGGTAGATCGTGCCAAACCAACCTGATCTCCTTCTTTGAGAAAGTAACAGATTTTTTAGACAAGGGAAATGCGGTGGATCTAATATATCTGGATTTCAGTAAGGCGTTTGATACGGTACCGCATGAAGAATTACTGGTTAAATTGGAAAATATGGGGATCGAAATGAAAATCCAGAGGTGGATAAGGAGCTGGTTAAAGGGGAGACTTCAGAGGGTAGTATTGAAGGGGGAACTGTCAGGTTGGAGGGGGGTTACCAGTGGAGTTCCTCAAGGTTCGGTTTTGGGTCCGATTTTATTCAATCTATTTATTGCTGACCTGGGAACCAAGAGTAGGAGTGGGCTGATAAAGTTTGCGGATGACACCAAGTTGGGAGGTATTGCCAATTCGGAAAAGGATCGGGATATCCTCCAGGGAGATTTGGATGACCTTGTAAACTGGAGTATTAGTAACAGGATGAAATTCAATAGTGAGAAGTGTAAGGTTATGCATTTAGGGATGACTAACAAGAACTTTAGTTATAAGCTGGGGATGCACCAGTTGGAAGTAACGGAGGAGGAGAAGGACCTAGGAGTCCTGGTTGATCGTAGGATGACTATGAGTAGGCAATGTGATGTGGCGTTAAAAAGCTAATGCGGTCTTGGGATGCATTAGGCGAGGTATTTCTAGTAGGGATAAGGAGGTGCTAGTCCCGTTATATAAGGCGTTGGTGAGACCTCATTTGGAGTATTGTGTGCAGTTTTGGTCTCCCATGTTTAAGAAGGATGAATTCAAACTGGAACGGGTACAAAGAAGGGCCACTAGAATGATCCGAGGAATGGAAGGCCTGTCGTATGAAAGGAGACTTGAGGAGCTCGGTTTGTTTTCCTTAACCAAAAGAAGGATAAGAGGAGATATGATTGCACTCTTTAAATATATCAGAGGGATAAATACCAGGGAAGGAGAGGAATTATTTCAGCTCAGTGCTAATGTGGACACGAGGACAAACGGATATAAATTGTCAGTCAGGAAATTCAGGCTTGAAATTAGACGAAGGTTTCTAACCATCAGGGGAGTGCAATACTGGAACAGCCTACCGAGGGAAACAGTGGGGGCGAAGGACCTCCATGACTTTAAGATTAAGCTAGATAAGTTTATGGAGGAGATGGTATGATAGGATAACGGGCTTAGTCAATAGGTCAATTAAGTGCCACACTGGTAAATAGTACAATGAGTCAATGATATGATATAACCTTTTTCCAGAGGGTATGGCTGGAGAGTCTTGCCCGCATGCTCGGGGTTCAGCTGACCGCCATATTTGGGGTCGGGAAGGAATTTTCCTCCAGGGAAGATTGACAGTGGCCCTGGAGGTTTTTCGCCTTCCTCCGAAGCATGGGGCAGGGGTCGCTTGCTAAAGGAGTGGGTGGATCGGCTTATGTGGCCTGCATCTAGCAGGAGGTCAGACTAGATGATCATAATGGTCCCTTCTGATCTTGAATTCTATGATTCTATGATTCTATGACATCTGCATGGGATTGGGGTGAGGTTGAGTATGGGGGATCCATAGGGGATTGTAGGTGGCAGGAGTGGGCTCAGAATCTGACAGTGTTGGAAGGGGGGATGGGCAGGGGCAGGGGCGGCTCTAGGATTTCCGCCGCCCCAAGCAGGGCGGCACGCCGCGGGGGGCGCTCTGGCGGTCGCTGGTCCCGCGGCTCCGGTGGACCTCCCACAGGCACGTCTGCGGGAGGTCCACCGGAGCCGCGGGACCAGCAGACATTCCGCAGGCATGCCTGTGGGAGGTCCACCGCAGCCGCCTGCTGCCCTCCCGCGGGATGCCGCCCCAAGCACGTGCTTGGCGCGCTGGGGTCTAGAGCCAGCCCTGGGCAGGGGGCTCTGTGGGGAGGGTTGGGGTGTATGCAGGGGTTGGGCAAGGGGCTCTGGGGTTGGACACAGAGATGGATGGGGATTTGCCTGCAGGATTTGTTGGCGGGGAGGTGTTTAGGGGTTGGTGAGGGGTCTGTAGTGGGTGGGGGAAGGCAAGGGGTGTTTGGGGGTTGATGAGGGGGCTGTAGTGGGTGGGGAGGGATCTGCGGGGGTGGGTGTCACGGAGTCCCCGGGCGATGCTCTGGAACTATTCCCTATGAAGCCAGCCAGAACTCTGGGGAGTCTCCTCTCTCTGAGCATACTGTCGCCAGGGCAAGAAGCTTACACAGCTTCTACCTTCCTGGGTCTGACCTCCAAGCATTCAGCATCCCCTTCCACACCATGCGCTTCCCGCAGTGAGTCCACCCGGGTGGGGCTCCTGGGGAAGTCAGAGGGATGTGTATCCCAACTCCGCAGTCAGATGTGACTCTCAGCCAGCCAGTAAAACAGAGGGTTTATTAGTCAACAGGAACACAGAATTTGTTAGCAGAGAAATCAGTGACTTTCAGCCAAGTCCATCTTGGGGAGTCTTGGGCCAGAAGCCCTAGACTCCCTCTCTCCCAGTCCCCACAAGCAAACTGCCAGCTTCCAGCAACCTGACCTCAGACACCCCAGTTGCTCCTCCTCCTTCTCTTTGTCTGACTTCCTGGCAAAGAGTCACCTGGTTGCATCCTCTTCCTGGGTCTCAGGTTATGAAGGGCAGGGGTCACATGTGCAGGCAGCTGGAGCAGCCTCACCTGCCCCAGAGATGTCAGCCAAAGTCACACACCCCTATTCCCACCACCGAGGTATTGGTGCAGCACACAGGGAAACTGAGGCACACACAGTATTCATGCAAAACAGTAAAACTCACATACAACATAAGGGAAAATCTCCACTACATCACAGTGGGCAGAGGGTGTTTGGGGGGTTGGTGAGGGGGCTGTAGTGGGTGGGAGATCTGCGGGGTGGGCAGTGGGTGTTTGGGAGTCAGGGGGCTGTAGTGGGTGGGGGATCTGCAGGCAGGGCCGGCTCCAGACCCCAGCGCGCCAAGCATGCGCTTGGGGCGGCATTTTTCCGGCAGGGTGGCAGGCGGCTCCGGTGGACCTTCCGCAGTCATGCCTGTGGGAGATCTACCGGAGCTGCGGGACCAGTGGACCTCCCACAGGTATGACTGCGGAGGGTTCGCTGGTCCCGCGGCTCGGGTGGACCTCCCGCAGGTATGACTGCGGAAGGTCCGCCGGAGCCGCCTGCCGCCTTCCCAGCGCACCCTCCGCAGGCACGTCTGCAAGAGGTCCCCCAGAGCCGCGGGACCGGCAGCGCGCCCCCTGCGGCATGCCGCTGTGCTCGGGGCGGCCAAATTCCTAGAGCCGCCCCTGTCTGCAGGGGCAGGCAGAGGGTGTTTGTGGGTCGTTCAGTGAGGGGGCTGTAGTGGGTGGGGGATCTGCAGGGGCAGGCAGAGGGTGTTTGGGGGGTTGGTGAGGGGGCTGTAGTGGGTTTGGGGATCTGCAAGGGTGGACGGGGTATTTGGGAGTCAGTGCGGGGGCTGTAGTGGGGATCTGCAGGGGCAGGCAGAGGGTGTTTGGGGGGTCAGTGAGGGGGCTGTAGTGAGTTTGGGGATCTGTGGGGGGGTATGGTTGGGGAACTACAGAAGTCATGGGTGGGAGCTCAGGATCTGCAGGGTGCGTGTCTGGGGTGCAGCAGGAGGCTGTGGGTGGGAGGAGGCATAGGTGAATCTGCTGGAGGGGGAGGGGTCTGTAGGAGTCGTGGGTGGAGATGAGGATCTGCAGTGAGCATGTGGGGGGATCTATGGCTCCTGCTGTCTCCACCCCTTCTCAGTCAGCCCCTGGTGCCCCCCAGATCCCGGAGCAGTTTGGAGCTGTGCGCACCATCGTTGAGGGCCCCAGGGATGAGCTGCTGGTTGGGACTACGCGCAATGCGCTGCTCAGGGGCAGCCTGGCTGCTGGCTTCACCCCCATCATCCAGGTGAGCGGGGAGCTGGAGGGCCTGGGGGATACAGAGACTGAGGTGCTATGGGAGGGCTTGGGAAAGAGAGGGGTCTAGGGGAGGAGTATGGGTGTACAGCAGGGTGGGGGCTGCTTGGGAAAGCAGAGGGCCCTATGGAATGGCAAGGGGGACAAATTGGGTTGGGGGCTGGGGAGCAATGGGGGGGCAGATGGGATTGAGGTCATAGGGAGCAGCATACAAAGGGGCGAGCTAGGCCCCCGCCTGTCCCCCTCAGGCTCTCCTTGGTTGCAGGGTCACACGGACGAGCTGTGGGGCTTGGCCACCCACCCCTCGCGGAGCCTCTTCCTCACCTGCGGGCATGACAGACAGGTCTGCATGTGGGACAGCGGGGAGCATACGGCAGCCTGGAGCCTCACCCTGGAGGTACCACCCTGGGGAAGATGGGGGGACACAGTGGGCTGGAGCCTCCCCCTGGAGGTAGCACCCTGGGGGAGATGGGGGGACACAGTGGGCTGGAGCCTCCCCCTGGAGGTAGCACCCTGGGGAAGATGGGGACACAGTGGGCTGGAGCCTCCCCTGGAGGTAGCACCCTGGGGGAGATGGGGGGACACAGTGGGCTGGAGCCTCCCAGTGGAGGTAGCACCCTGGGGGAGATGGGGGGACACAGTGGGCTGGAGCCTCCCCTTGGAGGTAGCACCCTGGGGGAGATGGGGGGACACAGTGACCTGGAGCCTCACCCTGGAGGTACCACCCTGGGGAAGATGGGGGGACACAGTGGGCTGGAGCCTCCCCCTGGAGGTAGCACCCTGGGGGAGATGGGGGGACACAGTGGGCTGGAGCCTCCCCCTGGAGGTAGCACCCTGGGGGAGATGGGGGGACACAGTGGGCTGGAGCCTCCCCCTGGAGGTAGCACCCTGGGGGAGATGGGGGAACACAGTGGGCTGGAGCCTCCCCCTGGAGGTAGCACCCTGGGGGAGATGGGGGAACACAGTGGGCTGGAGCCTCCCCCTGGAGGTAGCACCCTGGGGGAGATGGGGGAACACAGTGGGCTGGAGCCTCCCCCTGGAGGTAGCACCCTGGGGGAGATGGGGGGACACAGTGGGCTGGAGCCTCCCCTTGGAGGTAGTGCCTGAGAACTTGGGGTGGGGTAGGTGGGAGGAGGGTCAAGGTTCTTACAGGGTGTCTCCCCCACCAGGAGACTGGGCTCTGCGCTGATTTCCATCCCAGTGGCCGGGTGGTGGCTGTAGGACTCAACACTGGACGGTAACTCTCTCCCCACCCACACATTGCCCCCATTCTGGCCCCTCAGGGGGTGCTGGGACAGCCCTTCCCGCCCCACCAGAGTCGCACCCAAAGGGGTTGAGGGGCTACTGGTGGCACTGCAAGCAGCATCCTGAGATTTGGGGCTCTGCCCCCTGCTCCCTGAGTCTGGCCCCCTGGGGTTAAGGGGTCACTGAGTTTGCCCCCAGGGTCGGAAACTGCCTCTCTGTTGCCCTTGCTCCCTGGGGTGGGGTCCTTTATCTGTCTCTGCACGTCTGGCGCTCTGACCCCCTCCTGTGCCCCCCCAGGTGGCTGGTGCTGGACACAGAGACACGGCAGGTGCTGTCGGGGGGCTCGGATGGGAACGAGCAGCTCTCGGTGGTGCGCTATTCACCAGGTCAGACCCCCACGCCTCCCTGTCCCACACCCCTCCCCTGCCCCACTCCCTTCCCCCGCAGGCCCCATTCCCACCAGGTTCTTCCCCCACTGTAGCTCTGGCCCCCAGCACTCCATGGCTCCATTCCCACCCCAAACAGCAAGTTTCTCCCATTCTCCCCCATCCCCCATGGCTCTGTTTCCATCCCCTCCTCCGCCTCCCTTTTGCAGCTGCCCCCCACGTGGCCCCTTCCCACCCCTCTTTTCTCCCCCTTGCAGATGGTGAGTTCCTGGCCATCGGCTCCCACGACAACTTCATCTACATCTACAGCGTGGGGGAGGGGGAGCGCAAGTACAGCCGCTTCGGCCGCTGCACGGTGAGCGGGGGAAGGAGAGAGGGCTGCCAGGAGGATGCTGGCGGGGATGGGACCAGGGCCGCCCAGAGGATTCGGGGGCCTTGTGCAAAGCGGGGGAGCTGCAGCGCTTGTACTCACCTGGCAGCGGTCTGGGTCTTTGGTGGCATTTCGGCGGCGGGGGGCCTGTCAGTTGCTCCGCGTCTTCGGCAGCACTGAAGGGCCCCCCCGCCACTGAAATGCCACTGAAGACCCGGACTGCCGCCGGGCCAGGGCTCGCAGGGCCCCTGCAGGGCTTGAGGCAAATTGCCCCACTTGTCCCCTCCTCGGGCGGCCCTGGATGGGGCTACTGGGATGGTGGAGCGGGTCACTGAATCAAAGGTGGAGGAGGGAAGGGGAGAGGGTCTCTGGGAGATGCGGGGCGGTGCATGATTCCAGGCCCCTGGATTGTACCCCCTCGGGAGGTGTCTGAGGCTGGGCTGGGGGGTCCTTGAGTAACTGGTTTTGATGCCCCATTCCTCCCCTTCCCCCCAGGGACACTCCAGCTTCATCACCCACCTGGACTGGTCCAAGGACAGCAAGTTCATCATGTCCAACTCCGGAGACTATGAGATCCTCTACTGTGAGTGCCGGGAAGTGGGCTGCTCAGGAGCCCGTCACCCTGGTGCCTGGGCGTGAGTTGCCCTCGTTGTGTGTGGGCCCGTCCATAAACCTCCGTCATGGGTGGAGGTGGCTCTGGTGCCCTGGGACAAGTGTGTGTGTCGTCCCCTGGGTACCTGTGGCTGGGAGCTGTGCCCTCATGTGGCAGTGCCTGTTGCTGCAGCAGGACCCTAGCCCCATGTGTCTCTCTCCCATTTGCAGGGGATGTGGCTGGCGGCTGCAAGCTGTTGAGAAATCGCTTTGAGAGCCGCGACCGGGAGTGGGCATCGTACACCTGCGTGCTGGGCTTCCACGTTTTTGGTGAGGGTTGGGCCCCATGGGGTGTGGGGGGAGAGGGCGAATGTTGGGGTACAAGGAGTCCCTGGGAGAAGAGTGTAATGGGGGGGGGGCGGGGAAGGGGTTCCAGAGGCTCTTTGAGCCATGGTCAGGAAGGAGCACTAACAGCTTGTGTATGTCATGTGTCCCCCTGCAGGCGTGTGGCCGGACGGCTCGGATGGCACAGACATCAACTCCCTGTGCCGCTCCCACAACGAGCGAGTAGTCGCTGTGGCAGACGACTTCTGCAAGGTGCATCTGTTCCAGTACCCTTGTGCCAGAGCCAAGGTGAGACTGGCAAGGATGGGAAGGATTGGTCCTGTGCCAGGGCCAAAGTGAGACTGGAGGGGGTGGGGTTAACCCCTGTGCCAGGGCCAAGGTGAGAGGAGTCATGCGGGGGGGGGGGGGGAGGGAGATTAACTAGGGTTTTGTCTGCCCCTCTGCCCATTGGCTGGGGACTGCCCTGAGGGTTTGGGGCGCAGGGATGCCCAGGGGGTCTTGGGCAGGGAACTGGGGACTCTATGGAGGGACATCCCAGGGGATCAGAGAGTCTCTGTAGGATCTTGGGCAGGGGAATGGGGTCTCTCTGGGGATTCTGAGTGGAGTGGGGGGGGTCTCAACTGGGGTATCAGGATGGTTCTGGGTGGTCCTGGGGGTAGTGGCAGAGCCCAAGAGCCTCGACCAGAGGGTTGGGGAACACTCTGGAGGTTCTGGGTGGGGTGGGAGGCCAGTGGCAGCCCCCACCCCTGACCTCACTCCCTTGTTCTCTCTTGCAGGCGCCCAGCCACGTGTATGGGGGCCACGGGAGCCACGTGACTAATGTGCGCTTCACGAATGATGACAGCCACCTGGTCTCACTGGGGGGCAAGGACACCAGCATCTTCCAATGGCGGATGCTCGGGGGCAGCCTCCCCCACAGCTGCTCGCTCTCCTCTGCCTCCCTCTCTTCCCAGGAGGCTGGGGGCTGTGCCTGAGCTGGAGACACTGCAGGGACCAAGCCTCATTGCCTGTGGGCCTGGACAGCTCTGGCACATGGACCCCAGCAAGCCAGGCCCAGCCAGAGGGTTCCCTCACCTCCTGGCACTAACGCATGCTAATAATGTGACCTGCTTCATTAACACTGGGGGGCAGGCCTGGATTCTGCTCAGGGCCCAGCACAGGTCAGAGTGGTGGGGCAGGGCTGAGGGCCTGTTGGGAGCTCCCACCACCAGGGCCCAGGGGCTCAGCTGGGAGGGTGCTGGGATTGGGGCTCTTGCCTTGAAGCCCTCATTGCATGAGGGCCGGGGGGAGGTGGGATGTCTGTCAGGGGAACTCATGGGGTTAGGGGGACCATGTGGGTGTTAATGGAGGCAGGCCGTCTTTAGGGCTGGGGCTGTCCCATATCCACCCTCACTCGGTTCCCCATTCCCAGAACGTGTGTACGATGGGGCCTGTCCACCTGGGGGCATTCTCTCCCCCCAGGGGCCTGAGGGCTTCCCCCAATGCTGGGACCAAGCCTGGAGAAGCAGGACATTGCTCTCCCCGCTTCGTTTACATTCCTGGCTGCGCCAGAGCAGCAAGACGCTGAACACTGTGAGAGGCAGCAATAAAGCCTTGGCATCAGGGGCTGGGCTCCTGTCTCCTTCCTGTCTGGGCTGGGGAGCAGGCGCACAGCAGCAGTAGGGGGTGGGGGGCATAACGCTGTGGGCAGGAGCCACAGCACTGGGTGGGGGAGAGGAAAGCATGCTAGGGGCAGCAGAGGGTGGAGTTAGCCTGCGTTAGGATGGGGCAGTGCAGGGATCACTGTTAACACAGCAGGGGAAGGTGGGGGGCAGGAGCGTGTTGAGGCTTTGGTTCTAGAGTGGGGGGAGAGAGAAATTAGGGATTTAGCTCCCCAAGTCTAGTCGGATACAGAGAGAACATCTACGCCTCTCTGCTGGGGCTCTGTCATTCCTACACGGCAGGACACTGGAATTAGTGCAATGGTGCCCCACTCCAGAGGTGGCTGCATCCAGGGGCGGCTCTACAAATTTGGCCGCCCCAAGCAATCATGCCCGGGAGGCGCCCCCGAGCCGCGGGAGCAGCGGACCTGCCGCGGGCCTGACTGCGGAGGGTCCACTGGTCGCGCGGCTCAGCTGGACCTCCCGCAGCTGCGGACGGTTCGCTGATCCGGCGGCTCCGGTTGAGCTGCCGCAGTCATGCCTGCGGGAGGTTCAGCCGAGCCGCGGGACCAGCGAACCGTCCGCAGTCATGCCTGCGGCAGGTCCGGTCGTCCCGGGGCTCCGGTGGACCTCCCGCAGGCATGACTGCGGCAGGTCCACCGACCCAGCCTGCCGCCCCCCTGGGAAAGGGCCGCCCCAGGCGGGTGCTTGCCGCGCTGGGCTCTAGAGCCGCCCCTGGCTGCATCTCACCTTTTGGATGCCGGATCCCCTTGCAATCAGTGAATTCATGGGCATGAGGAGTACATTAGTGGCTATTTTGGGCTGCACAGCTGTAAAATTGCATATGTACATATATGCAAAGAACCCTGGTGCAGTTGAGGCTGCTGGGAATTGCCCCTTGTTCCAGGGGCAGCCTCGCTGCAGAGCCCCTCGGAGAGGAATGGGTTAAAAACCCAGCGTTGCGGTCTCCCTCCGGAAAGGCCCGAGCGGGGCAGTCTCCGTCCGGAAATAGCCGAATGCTGCAGTCTCCGTATTTACCCGAAGATCGCTGGCAAGGCCCGAAGTTCTGCCCGGCGCCGGCCATCCGGACTGGAGTCGCTGGCCGGAAGGACCCGATCGCCGGGAGCTGTCGTCGGCGATGCCCGAAGCTGTCCCAGGTGGTTCCGGAAATACCCGAACATTTCCGGAGAGATCCGATTTGGGCCAGAGCCGCCTCGGCTATTTCCGAGCCTCCCCGATCCTTTCCCGGAGACCCCCGAAGCGCGGCCGGAACCGCCCGAAGGCGCCTGGCCCTGGCCTTGCGTGAGGAGGAGGAGGCGGTGGCGCGGCGGAGCGGGAGGAGATGAAGAGCGGCCGGGAGCGGGGCTAGCGAGGGCCCGAGCGGAGCCGGACGGAACCCCCCCCCCTTCCCCCATCGCGCGGCGGGGCCATGGCGGCCAATATGTACCGGGTGGGGGGTGAGTCTGGGGCCGGGGCTGCCCCCGGCTGGGACTGAACTGGCCAGAGCGGGGTTGGCCCGGGGGGAGTCGGGGGGCTGGACCGAGCTGGGGGGTGAGTGCGGGGCCGGGGGGACCCGTGGGGGGCTGGGCGGTGGGTGCGGGGAGCCGCGGGCTGGGGGAGCGAGCGGGGCAGGCGGTGCTGGGGCGCCCCCAGGAGAGTGGCCGGGCCGGAGGTGTCAGTGTGGGGGGAAGTGGGGCCGGACGGGGCGGGGGGGGGAGGGGAGAGGCTTCCCCCTTAGTTCCCTAGAGGAAGTGGCTGTTCTCCCCCCAACATGCTGCGCCCTTGTGTCGGGGTAGGGGAGGGGGCGGAGGGGGCTGACCCACAGGGAGCAGGCTGGGGGTGGGGAGCAGCGGGTTTGTTACGTGGGGGCTGTTACAGAGTGGGGGCGCTGTGGGATAGGGAGGCGCTTTCATCAGGTATGGGGTGTTCACAGGCTCTGGAGGGCATGGGGCGGTTGGGAGGATCAGGTTGTGGGGCGGGGAGGTGGACAATGTGGGTTAGAGATGATGGGCTAGTTATGTGGGGGCAGGAGTCTGGTGTAGTGAGCTGGTGGCATGGTGTGAAGAAGTTCAAGGACTGGGGGGAAATAGGGCACTTGTGTTCTGGCTGGTGGGTTGGGCTGGTTATTTGGGGATGAGGTAGGTTGTGGTGGGAGCTGGCAGGTTATGGGGTGGAGGGAATCCTTTGGGGGGCAGCGAGTTTGGTTACATGGGGTAAGGGAATTTACCACGTGTGGGGCCCATATGGGGTCCAGGGTGGTGGGCTGGTTGTATGGAGTACAGGACTTGGTGAGCTGTGGGTATGGCTGGCTGGGGAGCAGTTGGGAAATGGGGGTCAGTGAGGTGTTTGTGTGGTCAGTAGTTTGCTTGTGGGGTGTCTGTGGGGCAGTTGACCCAAGTGGGGTGTGAGGTGCTTTGGGGGGGGGAGTCAGCGGGAATCTGGTTGTAGGGAGGCCAGGGGGCAGGGTGTGTTTGGGGGAGTGGGTTGTGTGTGGGGGGGAGTTGGAGGGCTGGGAGAGGTGTATGTACTTTTGGGGCAGTTGGGGGTGGATTATGGGCTGTGGGAGGAGGAGGCCTGGTTGGGGGATGTTGTGGAGGATAAGTTATGTGGGGTAGCTTGGGGGTCTTGTTATGGAAATGGTGTGTGGAACAGTTGGTTGGGAGGTGGGGACAGTTGTGGGACATCTCATTTTGGAGGGAAGGGTCTCTCCTTCCTGGTCGCTCTATTTTATAACGTCCTGCCCTTGTGCTGACTGTGTGTGTGTGTCTGATCTTACACTGAGATCCTTTTGCAGTTGTGCTGTTTTGGGAAGGGTATGTGGGGGGGTCGTCTCCTCCTATCCTGGCAGGGCTGTGCCCACACCAGTACCTGGCTGTTCCGCTGCCTGGGCACTGTGCCTCAGCTACCTTCTGAGCCTGGTAAATGCTGCCCATGCCTAGCTTTTGCTGCTCTATGCTGGAACCTATCACCAGGCACTGGCAATGCTGCCCTTGGACTGGGCCCTGTCCGTGCAGATGTTTGGCAGGTGGTGCCAGCAGGGGGGCGCTACCTGGTGCCTGGCTGTGACTGGGAGTGGCAGTGTGGGAGGTCTGGGTGCTAAGGGGGGTGGGATAGGAAGTTGGCCCCTGCCCTGGGGTGCTGCAGCCTGGGCAATGTTGCCTATGTATGCAAGTGGGTGCTGATGGGAGAAATGTATTGGTGCCTGCTCCTGTGCTGACTGGTGAGATGGAGACTGGGAGAGGGACCCCCCCCCCCTTTGGGGGCTGCCTGGCTACTGCTGTTCAGGGCCTGGCCTAGGGTTGGGACAGGAAACCCCATGGATACACAGGGTGTTTGGCAGGCGAGTATGAAACAGTTGGGGCAGTCTAGGTGAGGCAGCTCCACGGAGGAGATGAATGCCCCATTGGGAGCAGGTGGCACTGGGGTGGAGACTGAAGGTGGTGGTGTGCCCCCGTGGGGACAGGTGGCTCGTGTGATGGCTCTGAGGGTTCAGCCTGTGCTTCCTGGGTGCCTGCCTGTTCTCCTGATTTCCCTCTGACATCTTCAGTCTCAATTGTCTCTGCAGATTACGTCTATTTTGAGAATTCCTCCAGTAACCCCTACCTCGTCCGGCGCATTGAGGAGCTCAACAAGGTGAGGGGCCATGGGACCACACCCAGGGGACCCCCCCCTCCACCACATGTCCTGCATGCACCCCTTAGGGCCACAGGACCACAGCTGGTACCTGTATGCTCACCCCCAGCAGCCGTGCACCAGAGACCCACCTCCCTCGGGCTTTGGGACCAGAGCTAGACATCCACACCCCCTCTCTCACCAGAGACCCACACCCCTCCCCCGCCCTGCACCCCCTACTGGGCTTGGGAGCAACAGACAGATGTACCCTGTCCATACATCTGCAGCCAGACCCCCACAGACGCACACCTTTGGGGATTTGTAGCCAGACCCCCTCTACAGGAGGTACCCATTGGCCAGATTGAAAGGTTGCTCCTGGGGGCACTGCAGCTGCTCTGAACCTGCCATGTGTAAGTATGGGAGGGAGCTGGGATCCCCTGGCGGTTGCCTCAGTGCCCCAGCTGGGAGGCTGCACCAAGTGCTGTGTCCAGGATATGGGGGTGGTGAGGAGCAACTCCCAGGGGAACAGCAGTGCCAGCCCCTCCTCTCAGGCAGTGTCCTGCTCTCATCCCCAGACAGCCAATGGCAATGTGGAGGCAAAGGTGGTGTGTCTCTTCCGGCGCCGGGACATCTCCAGCAGCCTCAACAGCCTGGCTGACAGCAACGCTCGTGAGTGCTGGGGCCCATCCCCATGGCTCTACTGGCAGGCCTGGGGCCTCTATGGGTCTGTCTTGGGGTGTGTGTGGAGTGGGGTAGAGGTCTTGGGGGGCTATTAGGCTATCTCAGGCTAGCAGGGGGTGGGTCTATCTTTGGGGATGAAGTAATAGGGGCATGCACAGGGTTGGGGGACAGTCCTAGTAGTTGGGGAGCAGTGGCTCTCTCAGGTGTGGAGTCTTGGGCACTGGGATGTGTGTGGGATGCTGTTGGGGGGCAGTGGGGCATGTGTGGGGTGGGGCTGGTTTGGGGAAGATTATGGCCCTGTGCCTGTGATGCAGGGCAGACATGCTAGCAGAGTTGCTGTCAACTGGAGCTAGTGGGTGAAAGGCCATCCTGCCCGCCCCTCCCTGGGCAGCTCCCTGCTTGCCTGGCTAGGAGAGCTGCCAGCTCCTTCCCCAGCCCCGTCTCCTCCTCCTTCCCTTTCCTCTAGGCTGCAGGCACTGGGTAAGAGTGGCACTAATCCTTGTCATTTGTGGTATGGGGCAGGGGGTGTCTCTGGGGTGATGAGCCCCTCAGCACACAGTACAGTCAGGGTCCCACATCCTCCTCCTCCCTGTCTCACACCTATTCACCCTGCACTGGGCAGTGCCCAAGGATCTGTGAAGGGTCTTGCAGGTGCCAAGACTTTGACCTTTCGCCCCAAGATCACTGGTGTCAAACACACAATCAGCAAATGCAACTGATAAGACCCGAGCCGTGTGGGTGGGGGGGTGGGCGGGCGGGGTGGGGGGGATGTTAGTTCATTTCCCAGTCCAGAGCTGGGGTAGCAGGGGCTGCAGATTGGGAGTGAGGGGCACCAGCAGAGCTGTAGGCGGGGGGGGTTGGGGGGGAGCTGGCACAGCAGGGGGCTGTGGGTCAGGAGTGAGGGGTGCTGGGGGCGGAGCTTGCCCAGCTTTCCCTAGCCCCTCACGTATGAGGCTGGTGCAGCATGGAGGCCATGGGCAGTGCAGGGTTAACAGGCTGTGGGAGCTCTTCCGGTTGGGGCCTGTGCTAGCTGCTTGCCTGGGCTTGGGGTTTCTGGGCCTGTTCGGTGGGGGCCACCCTTGACTCTGCCCAAGTGGAGTGGGCGAGGAGTGGGACTGGGTCCCAGGGGGCTGTCCCCACCTCCCTGCCGCCACCCCGCAGGGCTTCCTGAACACGTGAACGGGGTGGAATCAGTGCCATCCCCCACTGGGCTGCTGCCAAGTGCTGGAGACAGTGGGGCTTGGAGAACAATGAGCTTCTTGGCGGTGGTGCAGCTTGGCCACTTCCTGCTGGCGGTGGGTGGGTTGGGCCTCTGAGGATGGGGGAGCATGCTCTGCTAGGGGGAGAGTTCTGAGGGGGGTGCATTCTGCTCTTGGGCAGCGGGGGTGGGTTAACCCGGGGCGGTGCTGTACTCCGGGCGTTATTGGGGAGGGGGAACACTCTGCTTTTCAGCATGGGGAGGGTTAACCCCAGGCAGGTGCTCTGCTCCAGGGGGAGTTACGGGTGCCCCCGGCCAGGGAGGGGACGGTTAATCCTGGGGCTTGCCCTGTTCTGGGCAGGGCAGTGTGCTGTGAACCTGTGGTGGGGGTAGGACGGGGAGAGTTCAGCTTGGGGGCTGAATGGGGGGTAGGATAGTACTCTCTGCTCCTGGGGGATAGTGGGTGATGGGAGCAGCAGAGCTTTGCTCCTGGGACTGGGTGGGGGGTGTGCACTTGGGGGCAGTGAGTGATTAGGGATGGACAGTAGCAGCCTTGGGGCTGGGATGTGGGAGGTTGGGGTCTGATTTTCCTGTAGGGGTTGGTGTATCTGTGGGGCTGTCTGTCAGGGAGAAGTGGGGGTGGGGGGGGTGTCTCCATGGTGCTCTCTGTTAGGGAGGTCTCTGTGGGGCTGTCTGTTGAGGGGAGATGGTGGTGTTGTGGGCTGTGCGGGGGAGGTGGGGAGGCTGGGGGCTCTGTGTCGGGGGGGGGAGGTGGGGAGGCTGGGAGCCCCTGACCCTTGTGTCCTGCTGCAGGGGAGTTTGAGGAGGAGTCGAAGCAGCCGGGGGTGTCGGAGCAGCAGCGGCACCAGCTGAAGCATCGTGAGCTCTTCCTGTCGCGCCAGTTTGAGTCGCTGCCAGCCACCCACATACGGTGCGTGGGGGAGCTCTGCTGGGCATGGGGACTAGGGCTCTTTTGAGGGAGGGGCCTTCCTCAGCCTGGGGGGCCTCGTGCCTCCCTGTTGCCATCCCCGACTCTGTGTCCTCTGGGGGGATCCAGCACCAGGGCTGTTGCACAGGGAGGGGTGTGAGCCTGGGGCAGCAGCTCTGCAGGGCTGACTCTGCTGCTGCTGGTGGTGGGTCTGGCGGGATGGGGATCCCTCAGGGCCCTGATCTGGAGCAGGGGGAGCCATGGGGCCAGCTTGTGATGTGACCTGTGCTTGGTTCCTGCAGGGGGAAATGCAGCGTCACGCTGCTCAACGAGACTGATATCCTCAGCCAGTACCTGGAGAAGGAGGTGAGGAGCTGGGCCCATGGAGGGGCTGGGCCTGCAGGGGTTGAGGGGCTGGGCTCAGCCCCCTGGAACTGGTCAGGGGGTGGGGACAGGGAAGAAGGAGGACTTGCCCCTTGCCTGGCTGCAGGTGAGAAGGGTTGAAAGCAGGGCAGAGCTCTCTCTTGGGAGGATGGGAAGAGCTGTTTCTGGGTGGGGCAGGGTTGTGGGAGACCAGTCTGCTGGGGTGCCCTGCCTCATCCCTCTGCCCCTACCCCAGGACTGCTTCTTCTACTCGCTGGTCTTTGACCCTGTCCAGAAGACGCTTCTGGCTGACCAAGGGGAGATCCGGGTCGGCTGCAAGTACCAAGCTGAGATCCCCGACCGGCTGGCTGAAGGTGATGGGGGAGGGTGTCTCCTGGACCTATCTGTGCCCCTGGGGGAGGTCAGCCTCGCTGTTTGGGGGAACCATGTCCCAGGGGGAGGACCCCAATGCCCTAGGGGAGCCATGTGCCTTGCCTGTCTCTCTCAGGGTGGGGGCTGGGGGAAGAGATGCAGTATTGTCTTTCCTGACTGGCCCCTCCCCACAGGTGAGTCGGACAATCGGAACCAGCAGAAGATGGAGATGAAGGTCTGGGACCCTGACAACCCACTCACCGACCGGCAGATCGACCAATTCTTGGTGGTGGCTCGGTGAGACGCCGGCGGGGGACGGGGGCATGGTGCTCAGTGGACTGGGGGGGAGGGGGGCTTGATTCACGTGAGGCCCCCTTGGGCTCTGGGTTGTCGCTAACCTGTGTCCCTCCCCAGGGCTGTCGGGACCTTTGCTCGAGCTCTGGACTGCAGCAGCTCCATCCGGCAGCCCAGTCTGCACATGAGCGCAGCTGCCGCCTCCCGGGACATCACACTGGTGAGAAGGAGATCGGGGGGCAGGGAACAGGCTGTGTGTTTTCTGAGTTCTGCAGTCCATTTGTGTGGTGTCCTTATCCCCACTGGCTCCTGAAGGGCCCCTACGGCTCAAGGTGACTCACTGGATGTTACAGGGGCCTCAGAAGCTGCCTCAACCCTCCTGACTCAAGGCTGGGGGGCTTGGGTTGCCCCCTGCCCAGAGGTTGAGAGACATAACCCCTGGGGAACATTGCACTCCTCTCACGGAGTGCTGGCTCGGGGCCTCGTATGTCCCCCGGCAGCCAGGAGCGACAGCCTGCTGACCACCCCTTTCCCTGCAGTTCCACGCCATGGACACGCTGCAGCGGAATGGCTATGACCTGGCCAAGGCCATGTCGACGCTGGTGCCCCAGGGGGGCCCAGTGCTGTGCCGCGACGAGATGGAGGAGTGGTCGGCCTCAGAGGCCATGCTCTTTGAGGAGGCGCTGGAGAAGTATGGCAAGGACTTCAATGACATCCGACAGGACTTCGTGAGTGGGGATGAGGGGGATGGATCCAGCTGGGACCAGCTCTAAGTCCTTCCTCTGCGGGGGTGGTAAGAACCTCCCAGGCGCCCACACTGGACTGCTCCATCTTGGGGGGGACATGGACCCAGGAGTGGGGCTGGGAGCCCTGGAGACTGATCCTGCACTGGCTCAGGTCGGCAGGGGGTGCTGAGGCACTGCTGTCTCCCTCCCACCCCATGCCTCCTGGGGCGCTGGGTGTGTGGGGCTCTCCTGGTGCTGTCTGACTGCCTCTCTGGCCCTTGCAGCTGCCCTGGAAGTCCCTGGCCAGCATTGTGCAGTTCTACTACATGTGGAAAACCACCGACCGCTACATCCAGCAGGTGAGCTGGGCCCGGGAGGTAAGGGGCTCTGGGACTGGGCCTTCCTCCTGCCGGGGGTGAGTGAGGGGGCTGCATCTCCTCCCCTGCTTAGGCTGTGTCTCTGTTTGCAGAAAAGGTTGAAGGCCGCTGAAGCTGATAGCAAACTGAAGCAGGTCTACATCCCTACCTAGTGAGTATTGTGGAGGGGGATGGGTGTGTGTGTGTGTGGCCCTCACCCCCGCCTCGTGTGAGCATGGGGGAGGGGGGAGTCACCTCCCCCACAGTGTGAGCATGTGGAGGAGCTAGGACAGGACGACAAGAGGCTAGGCCTGAGGGAGGGACTATGTCTCCTTCTAATGGAGGGCTGGGGTAAGAGGTGCCTGTCCCATGCACTGTGGGGAGCAGGCCACCTGCCTTCCTCCTAGGTGGCGGGTGGGCTGGAGCTGGAGTTGGGTGTGACCTTGTCTCTTCTCCCCTGGCAGCACTAAACCTAATCCCAATCAGATCATCTCAGTGGGCTCCAAGCCTGGCATGAACGGGGCTGGCTTCCAGAAGGGGCTGACCTGTGAGAGCTGCCACAGTGAGTACTGACATGGGGCTCCAAGGAGTGGGGTTGTCTGTGCCCAGTCCTGGGGGTGGAGGGCCCTGACTGCTGCCATGGATCCTGTCCCAGGGGAGGTGGGGCGGGTCCCTGGGCCTCCCTGTCAGTGGGTTGCTTGGTTGTGGAGTCCCCTCCCCCTAATGATGCAGTCTCTCCTTGCCCTCAGCCACCCAGTCAGCACAGTGGTATGCCTGGGGCCCGCCCAACATGCAGTGCCGCCTCTGTGCCTCTTGCTGGATCTACTGGAAGAAATATGGGGGGCTGAAGACCCCGACACAGCTGGAGGGAGCTGCCCGCAGTGCCACGGTAATGCCTGCTGAGGGGCATGGCACCACAGTAACACCTCCCGGAAGATGGGCATGCAGGGCACTGAGAGTGATGTGGCAATCCCCGCCCAGGGGCATAGGCATGCAGGGAGCTGCATGCAGTGCCTCGGTAATGCCTGCTGGAGTGGATGGGCATGGGTGCGGCCCTCCATGGTTAATGCCTGCGTTGGGGGCTGGGGCGGGGGGGCCGGGGTATTAGGCTGCACTAGGCAGGGCCGGCTCCAGACCCCAGCGCGCCAAGCGCGTGCTTGGGGCGGCATGCCGCGGGGGGCGCTCTGCCTGTCGCCGGGAGGGCGGCAGGCGGCTCCGGTGGACCTCCCGCAGGCACATCTGCAGGAGGTCCACCGGAGCCGCGGGACCGGCGACCACCAGAGCGCCCCCCGTGGCGTGCCGCCCTGCTTGGGGTGGCGAAACTGCTAGAGCCGCCCCTGGCACTAGGGAGGCCCTCATTCCTCGTGGTCCTATGGGGTGTACATACCCCACAGGGTGAGATCTGGGGACTGCCAGCACTTGAGCCTTGGGCTCCTCTGTCCAACCTGTGCTGGGCTGTGTCCCTGCCCCCAGGCTCTCCCAGTGCCCCATGCTGGGCCCTGACCCACCTCCCGTTCTGTGTTGCAGGAGCCGCACTCCAGGGGCCACATGTCAAGGCCGGAAGCCCAGAGCCTTTCTCCCTATACGACCAGTGCCAACCGGGCCAAGCTGCTGGCCAAGAACCGCCAGACCTTCCTGCTGCAGACCACCAAGCTGACCCGCATTGCCCGCCGCATGTGCCGCGACATCCTGCAGCCACGCCGTGCTGCCCGGCGCCCCTATGCCCCTATCAACGCCAATGCCATCAAGGCTGAGTGTACGTGTGCTGGGCTGGGAGGGAGGACACCATGGGCTCCCCTATCTCATACCCACTCTCTGCTTCCCTCCGTAGGCTCGATCCGGCTACCCAAGGCAGCCAAGACCCCCCTGAAGATTCACCCCCTGGTGCGACTGCCGCTGGCCACCATCGTCAAGGAGCTGGGTAAGGGCCAGGGACACAGAGCTCTAGGCACAGCAGGGAGAGCCCAGCTGGGAAGGACTGAGGCCTGCAGCCCCACACCTGCCTGGCTTCCCATGCCCCACGCCAGCCCTTACCCCATCCCAAGGGGGAAACTCCTCAGCCCCTACATTGACCGGACAGCACTGCTCTCCACTTGAACAGGGCTGTTGCTCCATGGTCTTTGAGTGCTTGCCTGTGGATCCCACTCTAGGTGCATTTGCATGAGGTTGGATGCCCTTGCATGCCCCCAGCTGTAGGCATAAAGGGCAGAGTGGATGCAACCGTCCCTCAGTTCCTCTTGCTGCCCCTGGCAGCGAGATGAAGCCAGGCTGTGGCTGCCTGCTGCCCTCAGCATGTTTCCTAGTGGTAGGTAGGTCGCGTTAATCCCTTAAATGCTTTTTCCCCTTAGTTTTCTCAACGATCCCCTCCCCGTTTCTCCCAAGTTCCTTATTTTTCTTTGGTGCTTTATGGATTGAAGGCCCTCAGGCTTCCCATCCTCTGCTTGTTCTCCTTTCCCATGGACGTGGCCCTTAACTGTCTGCCTAGGCAAGACATGTATCCGATTGGTGCACTCTCTGCTAGTCCTTCTTGTCAACAAGACAATCAGGGACACTCGGCTGAAATGCTGCTTCTGGAGCAGTCGGGGAGCACTTTGAACCCAGAAGAATGGATATCTGGCTCCACACAAGACCTTCCACTTCAAGTCCCTGGCAGTCAGTGCTGCTGGCAGCTGGGATGCAGCTCCTGAGACCGGTACCATTGGGGGAATCTGAAATGGTACCAATAGGCCAGCCACAGCTGCCAAAAGTCAGCTTGGCATCACTGGCTGCTCCAGTGCTGAAGACTGGTACCACATCCTCCCCACTGAGGCAGACTTGCCGAGAACACCAGACCACACATAGCTTTAGGCACCAATCTACCTTCCAGGAACGAGGAGGTGCTGAGAGGCCTAAGAAAAGTCATTGGTCTTCGGTCCCCTCCCTCTCAGAATCCAGGGGCAAGTGACAAGGAATCGAGTGATCCAGCACCTGTGAGTATTAAAATGACAAATTTGTTGGCATTGGAGCTGTCAGCACCAGTGATAGACTCGAACAGTTTCTGGTTTGGGGAGTTGCTACTTCTCTGGTCCCAAGGATGCTACACACGGAACAATCTTCAACAGCTGTGCTGACACACCGGCCAAGAGGTCACACTGCTGTCGCAGGAAATCTCCTCTCCCTCTCCAGACACCACCTCTTCCCGCCCGTATACCGGGCTCTGGGAAGGGCTCCTCTCCAGGGAGCACCACTTGTTTCAGAGCGCTGTTCTGTCCTCTGACACCCACATCCATGGCAGTGGTCTGACCTGCCCCACTCTTACAGCTCTTCACTGTGGCCGTACTGGGCTCCACTCTGAAATCCTCCAGAAGTAGCTCTCCCTCTAGCACACTGGCAAGCAAAGAATGTTCCGCTCTCCTGCAGCTTTGACTACAAGGGCCCCTTAAGAGACGACCCAGATACCTTGGCCGTGAGACGCTTGGAGGGTTAGAGATGAGGAAGAACATCCTGCAGAGGAGGGAGAGACTGGTCCTGAAACTGAGGAGCAGTGTCCCCAACCTCTCCAATAGATCCCTCCTTGTCTCACCTGAGAAAGCAGCCTCCTCTGCCTGGATGGCTACAGAGTATTTCAGGAGCAGACTACTCAGACTCTGATGCCCTAGAAACTGAGACCTCAGTGATCCAAGACCCCTCATTCCTCAGACTGCTTGACATCTCTGCTCTGGACAGGACGGTGATGCCAGTTGGGAAGGGCACAGTGGAGCCAGTCACAGATCTCTGGAAACCCCTGGGTACCTTCACCCCAACTTCAAAGCAAGCAGAGGAAAAAGGAGATCAAGTTCTGCAGAAGGGAGCTGAGAAGTTCTACACCCACCTGGTCTCTGGATTCCTGGTGGTCTTGGAATGAGACAGACAGACAGGCTGGTCCACTGATCTCTACACTGAAAGACAAAACCCCGAATAGAAAGCTCAACCTCTCTGGGGTAGAAAATCTTATTTCTCTGCCTCGTCCCAGGTACAGATAGCAAATTACCAAGCACTATTCTGAGTCAGACTCTAACTTGGGAGAAAGTAGCTCCCTTTATCAGTAGACTTTGTTAAGAGGATAGACAATATCTAAAGGCAATAACTTCTGTCACTGGTGCAAACATCTCTCCAAGCAGCCATAGATGCTTAGGATATGTGGCTAGATCCATGGCCATAGGAGTCACCACATGGCTACAGGCACCAGGTGTCCCAAAGGAGTTGCAGAATACCATTTCAGACTGGCTGTTCAAGAGATATTTAGCCCCTGTACTATGATGCTCTACATTCCCTGAAGGATTCCAGAGACCTGCTGCGATCATTGGGCATTCGTACTCCGGCCTACAGAAGGAAGCCGGAACAGCCATCTGCTCGCAGCAGCAACCTAGGTTTTCTCATCCACCACTAGCCATCCCAACTTCATTGTCTAGGGAGCAGGTTTGACACACAGGTCAAGAGTCACAATCCAGAGCTCCTCTCCCCAACCTTATCTTGGGATGCCACCTTTATTCACTCTGATGTGGAGTGGAGTAATTACTGACCAATGGGTACTATAAATCATCTCCCAGGGTACTCCCGTTCCAGTCTCTGCCCCCTTTCCTGTCCCTCTCCAGGGGCCCTTCTCATGAAAACCAATTGCAAGTGGCCTCCCTGCCTTGCCTAGGAGCAGGGAAGAGGTTTCTACTCCTGATAGTTCTTTATTCCAAGAAAAAAGGGGGACCACATCCCATCCTCAACTTGAGAAGGCCAAGCAGGCACATATGCACCTTCCTGGATGGCAACGCTCGCATCCCTCATCCCTTTGTTACAGGCTCAAGGCTGGTTTGTGGTTCCAGACTTACAGGATGTGCCCTTCCTGTGGGCTAGAACAATTGTGCTATGGAAGTGCCTCTGACTGTAGGGGCAACCATTATCACTGCAAGGTGCTGACCTTTGGTATCTCTAGAGGACCAAGAGTCTTCTCAAAGTACCTGGTGAGACATCTGAAGAGACAGAGCATGGATGTCTAGGCAGCCCCATCAGGAAGTCTCCCTAGATTCTGTGCTTGGAGTATTCAAGAAATTCAGCCTTATCATAGGACTGGAAGGGAATTTATTAAGTCATCTAGTCCAGTCCCCTGCACTCAAGGCAGGACTAGGTAATAACTAGACCATCCTTAACAGGTGTGTGTCTAACTTGCTCTTAAAAACCTCCAATGATGGAGATTCTACAACCTCCCTAGGCAATTTGTTCCAGTGCTTAACCACCCTGACAGTTAGGAAGTTTTTCCTAATGTCCAACCTAAACCTCCCTGGCTGCAATTTAAGCCCATTGCCTCTTGTCCTATCCTCCGAGCTTAACGAGAACAATTTACCTCCCTCCTCCTTGCATCAACCCTTTGTGTACTAGAAAACTGTTATCATGTCCCACCTCAGTCTTCTCTTCTCCAGACTAAACAAACCTAATTTTTTCAATCTTTGCTCATAGGTCATGTTTTCTAGACCTTTAATCATTTTTGTTGCTCTTCTCTGGATTTTCTCCAGTTTATCCACATTTCCTGAAATGTGGTGCCAAGAACTGGACACAATATTCCAGCTGAGGCCTTATCAGCATGGAGTAGAGAGGAAGAGTTACTTCTCGTGTCTTGCTTACAACATTCCTGCTAATACATCCCAGAAGGATGTTTGCCCTTGTTTTGCAATATTACATTGTTGACTCATATTTAGCTTATGATCCACTATGACCCCCCCACCCCCGATCCCTTTCCGCAATACTCCTTCCTAGGCAGTCATTTCCCATTTTGTATGTATGCAACTGATTGTTCTTTCTATGTGGAGTACTTTGCATTTGTCCTTACTGAATTTCATCCTACTTACTTCAAACCTGCTGCCAGATCATTTTGAATTTCAATCCTATCTTCCAAAGCACTTTTAACCCCTCCCAGCTTGGTATCGTCTGCAAACTTTATAAGTGTACTCTCTATGCCATTATCTAAATCATTGATGAAGATATTGAACAGAACCGGAGCCAGAACTGTTCCCTGCGGGACCCCACTTGTTATGCCCTTCCAGCCTGACTGTGAACCACTGATAACTCTTAACTGGTTCGAAAATCGCTCCCAGAGATGCACCCACCTTATAGTAGCTCCATTTAGGTTGTGTTTCTCTAGTTTGTTTATGAGAAGGCCACGCACAACAGTATCAAAAGCCTTACTAAAGTCAAGATATACCACATATTATTTGCTTCATTATCTTTCTGGCTACTGAAGTTATGCTGACTGGTCTGTAATTCCCCAGGTTGTCCTTAATTCCCCTTTTTATAGATTGGTACTACATTTGCCCTCTTCCAGACTTTTGGAATTTCTCCTGTCTTGATGATGATAAATTCCAGCAAATCATCCCACCCCAGATGGTTCATAGTAGCTCTGACTGACTCCCAGTTCATCAGTGGTGTACCTTCCCAATGAGAGATTTCCCCAGACAACCATTGGCCATTGCAGGGGCCTCAAGCAGTAGTGCACTTTGCTCCTTCCTAGTCTCTGCCTGTGGCACATACTAGTTAGTCCCGTGAGGGCTGTAATACTTAGTCTGCTCCTGGTTATTGAGCCGAATAGCCTGAGTTAACTGGGTGGGGCCTGTGCTATACAGGAGGTCAGACTAGATGGTCCTCCTGGCATAAACTCTGTGACCTCCCACATATTAAATCAATCAGCCATGGTGAAAACCTGTCCTCGACTCTTAGGCTGCTCTGACATGATGCTGCTAGCTAGGCTTTGCCTCCCCCAGCACAGGGCTGGCTCAGGTCGGTGTATTCCCTTACAAGACAGACGTGCACGTCATCGTCCCAATTCGTATCATGTCATCATTAAACTGGTCGACAGACGCTCTGCATCTCCATCCTTCCACCAGCAAAGACCTCAACCCCAGATTCTTCTGGGACAGGCTGGGGTGCTCAGATGGACCAGCTTCAGATAGGGGAACCATCGTCTCTGGGAGAGATGAGACTGCCTACAAACATCTCTAGTTGCTGGATCTCATTCAAATATCACCTCTGCCTTCAATAGCACTACCAGATTGTCCTGATACAGTATCTCAGAATCATGGCAAGATTCTCCATCCAGACGCAAACATCTAACTACCTACTCGTGTTGTCTGATTAAGGGCTGCCAATAGAGCCTGTTCATTGCAAGTCTGAGGACTGATTTTAAGCAGAAAGCTTTCCACAAGGAGAACCAACTTCTCACAATGAGAAGATTCTCAGTCTGGGAGCAACCATGTAGCCATGACTCTCTGGAAAGCCCTAGTGTCAAGAATCTTGACTGTGTGGTCTGCATCTGAATCTCTGTGGACTCTAGATCAGTTTGGTCAAGGTCCACCTTGCAGCAGCTAGAGCATGCCAGCCCAGTCCAGTCATGTGGTGTATTCTCCCCCCTACAGTTAGAAAGCCAAATAAATGTAGCCACCTCTGAGCCCCTCTCTGAATATTCCCTTCAGCACCTTACTCTCAAAGTGGCTCTTCTAGTGGCCATTCTATCAGCCAAGCACATCAGCAAACTCCAAGCCCCCTGGCTTCATTATACCATGTTTCATCCAGATCAGGAGGTGGAAAAACTACCTCCTAAAGGTGTTTTAAGATTCCCGCTGAATCCAGAGTGAATTTCCCTGTTTTCTTTCCTAACTACACTTCCTCTTGTATTTCTTTCCTAAGTACAATTCCTCTTGTGGGGGAAAGAAGTAGCTCCACCCTGGAGAGATCTCTACGGCCCTGCTCTTACCTAGTAGGACCAGTCTCCCTGCCTTTTGGTTTCATTAACTGCCACCGCTAAGGGACAAGAGGTCTCTTCCTAGAGCCCATCTAAATGGCTTCCCCAGTGGATTCCAATGTTATCACATGGCAGGCGTTCCCTCTCCCCAGGTACCACAGCTTTTTCAGCCAGAGGTCAGGCTGCCTCCTCTGCATGTTTCAGGAACCCTCCCGTTGGAGTAACCTGCTGCCCTGTGTCCAGAGCTGTGTCCTAGACTGGGCTTTAAGCCTAGAGGCCAGGTTCAGAAAGGCCATGTTCCAGTCACTGTTCAGGGCCACTGATGGCACCTGGGAGGTGGGACTGCTGGCCAGTCACCTAGGATGAGATCCGTGCAGGCACACACACGAAGGAACAGAGGGATGGGCATGGCCATGCCGCCCTCCATACCCTCAGGTGTGCGGAGAGGGAACCAGGCATGCAGGACACTGCTGGGCAAATGATTCTCATCTCGCACGTGGGGCTCAGACACTTAAAGGGGAATTCCCATGGACACCACCATCCCCAAGCCCCCCAGTTAGTGCAAGTTAAGGAATGCCCAAGGGGAGGTTGAGGTGCAGCCCTGCAGGAATCCTCATGGGGGTACAGTGGGGCATTGTGGTGGGGGAGGGCTGTGTTTGGTTAATATATTGGGGTAGGGGTGTGCATGGAGAATTAGGATGTCGGGGAGGGGCAGAGGGCAATGAACTAGGCTGTGGGATCCTCATGGTGCTGTCTGGTTTTCCAGCTGCGCAGGCCCCTCTGAAACCAAAAACGCCACGTGGCACCAAGACACCCATAAACCGGAACCAAATGAGCCAGAACCGGGGCCTGGCCGGCATCGTGGGCAAGAGGGCGTACGACAGCGTGAGTGCCACACACACACTCTGGTGTGGGGGGCAGCGATGGCATGAGTGACCGGGGGGGTCCCCACCTGTGGGTGGGTGCTTGCTGTCAGAACTTCCTGCCTGTGCTCCAGGACCCTAGAGCCCCTTCCCAAGGGGGGCGCTGCTCAGGCAACCCCATGGGAGTCAGGTTAGTGGGTCCCAACAGAGGGTGGGGCTTAGTTGATGGTTCTGGTCTATGATTGGTGTAGGGGGTGGGGTCCATGCAGAGGCGAGGGTAAGGCCCAGCTGATGGCTCTGGTCTGTGATTGGTGCAGGTGGCAGGGAGCGGGGTCCCGTTTTCGGCCAATGGCCGGCCCATGACCTCAGGGATGCGGTCGAGTGCCCAGCCAGCTGTCAAGCGTCAGAAGCTGAACCCAGCTGATGCCCCCAACCCTGTTGTCTTCGTGGCCACTAAGGACACCAGGTACCTTGGGGGTGAGGGGCAGAGGGGGCCCCAGGTAATGGGGGGAAGGGGAGTCACTAGGTCATGGAGGACAGGTCCCACCAGACAACGGGAGAAATCATGGCAGATGGTGGGACAGGCAGAGGGAACACTTGGTAATGGGAGGGGATTGGTGGGGAGCACCCCAAGGCCAGCTGGGGGAGAATCGAAGCTCTCGGATGGTGGGAAATTGGGGGATTTAGTCTCACCCCCACTCCAACCCACTAGTCTTTGAATGGGGGAGGGCATTCTATCTCTTCTCCCCCCCCCCCCCCAACCTCTGGGAGGAGGGCAGGGGCTGTGGCTCATTCTTGCTGTGACTTGCTGCCCCTCACCGAGCTGAGGGCTCTTGTGTGTTGCGGCAGCAGGAGCTATCTGGCTTGTGCCTGCTTGGACCTCCAGCTGCCTGGGGGGGATATTTGGAGGGGCCCTGACCCCCTGCTTACAGGCTGTCCCACTCTGACCCGCTGTCTGTCTCCTGCAGGGCGCTGCGCAAGGCTCTCACCCACCTGGAGATGCGCCGAGCTGCCCGTAGGCCCAACCTGCCACTCAAGGTGAAGTCAGTGCTGCCCATACGGCCTGTGGTAGCGCCGCTGGTGCCGGGGCCCCCAGCCCACCCTGCCAGCACCAGTGAACCCATCATCCTAGAGGACTGAGCCCGGCCCCTCTTCCCAGAGCCGCACCTCCGCCATCTCCAGAGCCTGTGTGCATGGCAAGCTGGGCTGCAGCGTCTGGTTCCACGTGTCCCCCGGCCCCCTGAGGGACCCGCCCAGGGGGTGAGGAGCAGGGGTGTGGCTTCCACTATTTTTAAATATTTTTTTATTTCCACAAACTCCCCCTCCCTCTTCAGGGCTGGGGGTGTGTGTGTCAGGATTGTGGGGAGCCAGGGGCTCCGTCTGCCCCCTCTCCCCAAATGCAGTTACTACTTGTCTTTCCTTGTTTCCCTGGGTTGGTTCTGCTGTCTCTGCTCATTTCCCACAAGCCACAGCTGTGCCCCCGCGAGCCTATGTCCCCAGCTGGGCCCGGCTCCCCTACCAAGCCCAGCCGGGCCTGGGTTTTGTACATGATCAGAGAGGAGAATCTGTCTGTTTTTTTAACTCAACCTGTAACCAGTTCTTATAGCAACCAGGAAATAAACCAACGCCTTTTCTTCACCTGCCCGCTGCTGGGGGAGGAGGGGGCTCACTTAGTGGGGGAGGGACAGGAGGTGGATGGAGCCCTCAGTTCATGGGGTCCACTCAGGGAAGGGAGGGGGCTCCTCATGCTGGGCTGCTGCCTTTGGCCAGCCTGGTGCTGGTCACATGACTGCATCTCACCCGGGGGCTGGGCCCTGTTGGAGGGGAAGGAGGGGGCCAGTTTGTGGGGGTATTTGTGTTGAGAAGGAAGTAAAGGGTGATTGGGCCCTACCCTCTGAGGCGCAACTCAACATCAGGCACAGTCCTGGGGCAAAGAGCCAGTTTAATATCCTAGCAGGGGAGAGTTGCCAGGGGGCCACCTATGAGCTGTGTGTGGCTACACAAGAGTGCCCTCTGTACCTTCTCCAGTGCTGCCAGAGTGCCAGCTTCCTCCCCTGGGAGTGGCTGGGTTGGGGGAAATGGCTGTAGCAGCCCAGTCTGCTCCCTGCAGCGGCAGGATCCTAGCCTCTGCTGCCTGTGAGGATAGGTCCTACACAAACAAAGCCTCTTGCTGTTTCTGTCTTACGGAAGGTATGTGCTCCCCACCCGTTCAAAGGGCTGGGAGGGAAACGGGGCTGGCTTGAGTAGGGCTGTAGCCCGTAGTCCAGCCCAGAGAGCCTTGCCCTTCCACTACCCCAAACTCTCCCCCCTCACATACACACATCTATGGGCTGGCTTCCAACCCCTGCATCTCCCTCAACATCTTCCCCCACATGCATGTAGGTCAGGGTGCCCCTCAGCTGAAGTAGCTGGTGATGAGCTCTTGCCGCAGGTACTGGGCCTCCTGGGAGAGGGTCTCAGGGTGAGGAGAAGCCTGGGCAAGTGGCCTGGCACCCAGCTCCACCCCCTCTGGCATAGCAATGCCCCGCCCCACAGCCATGTTGTGCAGGACACAGCATGCCACAAAGATGTGGCAGACCTTGAGGGGGCTGTACTGGAGCACCCCCCCTGCCCGGTCCAGACACCGGAACCGGCCCTTTAGTGCCCCCACTGTACGTCCCACCATAGCCTGTGTGGCCATGTGCGCTGCATTATATCGCTGCTCAGCTGCTGTCTCTGCTGCCTCCACGGGTGTCAGCAGCCAGGGCTTCAGGGGGTAGGTGCCATCCGCTGTGGAGAACCAGACACATGGGTTATGCTATGCAGGTTGACTCACTGGCTGTCCCTGCCCTTCCACCCATCCCCATGGCAGTCTCCAGCCTTTAAGATGGGGCCTCTCCCCTCTATAGGATGCCAACTCCAATCAGGCTCTGGGCAGGGACATGGACAGGCTCAGGGGAGTGGGTAATGGAATAATGGGGGTCCTTCCCTCTCTTGGGCACCTTGGAAGTTGCAAGTGTCCATGATGCTCCAAGAGGGAGGAAGGGCCTATCAAGACACAGTGTACCCCTCTCCCCTATGGGAGGGGCAGGGCAGGCTGAGGCAGGTAGCAGAATCTGGTAGGTTGAGTGGGCACTCCCTCAGGGCCCCCTGCACATAGCAGAGAATTCAGGCTGGGCTGGAGGATGCAGGTGACCAGCAGCTGTCATGGAGCCTTCACCACACAACCTGTGTTTTGAACAACGCTGAGCAATCTCACCACTGGAGCTTGGCCTGTGGTTCACAGCTGGTGCAGGGAGCCTTGATTTCTTCCCTGGCTGCTAGGTGCAGGCAGGGCTGCTGTGATGGGCTAGGGGTGGGATCTAGGTTACTCTGCTGAGATAAGAGTCCTATTTCTGTGGTGGACAGTGGAGACACCAGGGAGTGGGGACAGCCAAGAGGTGCCATGGGTGCATGAGATTGGCAGGTGGGGCAGCTGAGGGAGGGGCCCCTAGGCCATGGCTCACCCAGCAGCCATCCATCCATGTTCTGGTGCCCCTCAAAGATGCCCCTGAGGCTGGAACAGCTGAGGATGTGGGCATCCGGCACAGAGCCGGGGAACTCGGCCACCACATGGGTTATCATGCCATGGGCATTGCACACCAGCTGCATGTTCATGGAGTGGAAGCGCAGTGGGTTGCGGTAGAGGTTCTCGTGATCCGAGGGCGGCTTGAGGGCCACGTGGGTGCAGCCCAGCGTGCCCAGCACGTTGGGAAAGCCAGCAATGCGCAGGAACTCCTCTTTGGTGCGGGCCTGCTGCCGAGGCTGGAAGGGGAAGTGGATGTAGGCATTGGCACGGCGGATCAGGGCAGTCGTGACTTGGGAGACGCAGCGGGACATGCTGGCCTGGCTGATGCCAGCCGCGTCGCCTGCCGGCGTCTGAAAGGTGCCCGAGGTGTAGAAGTTGAGGGCAGCCGTCACCTTGACGTAAACAGGGAGAGCATGGCTGCGGCCAGTCGAGGGCTGCAGGTCACACTCTAGTGCGTGGCACAGATCTCGGATCATCTCAGGGTTGAGCTGGTAGCGCCGCATCACCTGCTCCTCTGGCATGTTCAGGAACTGGATCCGGGGCTTGAACACCCGCTCCTGGGGCACCCGCCGGCGGCGGCGGGCATGGGCACGCTGGGCCAGCAGGTACAGCGCCATGGGGGAGGCTCTACAGGGGCTGCGGGAAGGAAGGGGGCTGGGAAGGGTATTTAGGATTGGGGGGCGGGAAGCAGGGGCCCTACTTGCCCCGGCCGGGGGTGGGGGAGGAGCCGGAGCGGGATCTCTACTTGTTCCGGCCCCGGGGGTATCTAGATGTTTGGGGCCCCCCCGCTGCTGGGGGCGGCTCCGAGCCGGAGGGACCCGCTGCCGGTGGCTCAGCGCCTCCCGTTCGCCGCGGCCCCTGCGCAAGACACACCCCCTCTTCCACCAATCAGCGCGCCCCACTCGTGATTATTAATGAGGTGTCGACCCCTACGCTACCAATACGGCACATTCTAATTAGCCCCACCTCCGTTGGGGGGAATGGGAACGGAACGGACCACGTCCGGCGGAAGTTATAGTGGCGTCACGCCACTTCCGGTAGAAACGATCGCTAGATGGGGCACTTCCGCTGGAAGTGCTTCCTGGTAGGGCAGATCAGGGAGGAAACGCTTCCGGTGGCGCGCAGTTCGGTCCCGGGATGGAGCCGGATGTGGAGTCGCTGCCCCGCGGAGGCTTCCGTTGCCGCCTCTGTCACGTGACTGCGGCCAACAGTGAGGGGGGTCGGGGTCACCGGGGTCGCGAGTCACCTGGGGTCGGGGCGGGGGGTGAAGTTGGGGGGTCGGGGTCAGAGATCACCCTCTGGTGGGGCTGCAGTGTTGGGGTCATGGCACCACTTAGGTCAGAGGTTATAGGAGGTCTGGTCCTGGGGTCAGAGGTCACAACGGGTCAGAGGACGTGGCACCTTTGGACCATAACCTGGATGGGTTGCTGTCTAGTCTCAGGTTTACAATGGCTCCATGGAGTCCAGCCCATGCTCAGAAGGGACCCTGGCCTGCTCCACTTGCACTGTGCCCCGAGACCCCGCTGGCTCCTCCCGCCCACCACTTGCTCCTCTTGGCCTGCTGCCTCCTTGTCCCCACCCCCCTGCTCCTCTCTGCCCCCTGGCTGGACCCCAATGCACCTCTGGTTCTGGGCAGTCTCTGCTTCCCACCACCTGTGGGACCCCTCCTGTCTCCCTGGAGCTGAGCTGCCTGGGACTGGTGCAGAAGTTTGGCCAGCCTCAGCTGGGGGGGAGATAGTGTGGGGAGCTTGGCTGGGCCCCTCCAGTGTCTTGAGAGAAGAGTGTCTTGAGGGAGCCCAGCCGGGGCAGGCCCTGGCCTGGCTGATCACAACACTCCCGAGGGACCTGAGCAATTCCCCACTCTGGGACCAGATCTGGCTGAACTGCCAGCTCAGCCTGGCAGACACAGTTTCCTCCCAGCAGGGCCAGTGAGTGCGGCTGGGAGGCAGGGCATGGGGAAGTGGGTTTCTTGCGGGGGTGGGGGTGTTGCTGGGCTGTGAGGGGCCAGGAAAGATGTGTATGTGCGGGTTCTGTGGGGGGTGCTGGGCAGTTGTGATGGGGCTGTGGGTAAGGGGGTGCTGGGCAGGGATGGTGTTGTGTGGCACGGCATGGGCCCACACCCCACCCCCGACGGGAAGTGGCATGCTGGCAGCACAGGGCCGGGCGGGCCACTGTGTGTCTGGCAACTGCTGGTTTGTAAATAGTGCCCTCGCACTGGGCTGAGTGGAGCAGGGCTGCCCCTGCCATGCCCTGCCCCATTGCCCCTGGCTGGCCCCTTCCTCTGAGGACTGACCTCCATGCGTCATGCTCCATTGCCTCCATGGGGGCTCACAAATAAGTTTGGCGCCAGGCCCACAAAAGGTTAATCCGGACTTGTGAGTGCTGTCAGGTCACCAGGTCAGAGGTCACAATCGGGGTCAGTGTTGGGGTGTTGTTGTGTGCTTGGGGGGGCAGAGGTTAGTGTCGGGGCAAACAAAGCAGCATTGTGAGTGTAGATGTCTTGGTCTCCGGCCAGGTCAGGGGTCACAGACTGGGAGTGCTTGTGGGGGGTGTTGGATCAGAGGTCACTATATGGGGGTTAGTGTCAAGTTAAAGATTGGCCTCTGGTTCAGGGATGTCAGTATTTGAGGGAGTTGCAATCTGGGGACAGTGTGACCTTCAACCCCATCCTGCCTCTGCCCCTGCATTTCCCCATCACTCCTGAGCTGCATGTGCCTCCCCTGCAGAGCCCAGCCTACAAGATCATCTGCAGGGGAAGAAGCACCAGCGGCTGGAGAGCTTGCGTGCCAAACGCCAAGACCAGGAGCTGCGCAGTGTCTTTGTCAGTGGCTTCCACAAGGGTACATCAGCCCCTGAGCTGAGTGAGTACTTCCAGGCCTTCGGGGGCGTGGCCAGTGTGGTGATGGATAAAGACAAGGTGAGTCCCATGGTCAGGCTAGGGGCTTCCTGGGGTGGATGAGACCCCTCCCTGGTACTAACAGCCTGTGCTTTTTGCCCGCAGGGGGTCTATGCTATTGTGGAGCTGCAGGACCAGGAGGTGATGGAGAAGGTGCTGGCCCAGCCGGAGCATTGCCTGGCGGGGCAGCGGCTGCGGGTGAAGCCCCGGGAGAAGAAGGAATTCAAATACATGCCTCCCAAGAAGCAGGGATCTGCACATCATGTACAACTGAGTCCTGAAAAGCTGGTCCAGGCACTGTGCCAGGCTGATGATGTGAGTGTGGATGGGGACCTGGGGCATCTCCTGGCTGCTGACAAAGGTGGCTGCTGAGCTGCATGGGGCAGGGACAGTCCCCTAGGGTGTGCATATGCGGGGAGATTCTGAGCTGTCTGGAGCTGGGATGATCCCTGGAGTGGAGGTTTGGGCTGTGTGCTCACAGAGCTTAGGGGTGGGGAGGAAGGAGGGCAGGGGGGTTCTTAGATGGGTGGAGTGGGGTTTTGGGCTGTGCAATCCTGTGCACATGTTGTGGTGGGGGGAGGCTGTTTGATGATGATGCTCCCTCACTCCCTCCCCACACACCCAGGTGGATGCCCAGATGTCACAGCTGGTGCAGCTGTTTGAGCTCTCCGAGAGCGAGAGGCGGCTGCGACACCTACTGGTCACCCTGTTCCAGGAGGTTTTCTCAGAGTTCTTCCCTGGTAAGTTTCAGAGGTAGGTAGGTAGGGGTGTGTGTGTGTGTGTGTGTGTGTGTGTCACTGCCATGACCTTTGCCTCCTGTGTGCACACAGGGTGCGCCATCCTCCCCTTTGGCTCATCGGTGAATGGATTTGACATCCATGGCTGTGACCTGGATTTGTTCCTGGACCTGGAGAAAACAAAAACCTTCCAGGCATCTGCAAAGGGACCCCAGGGGGCACAGGTGAGAATGGATGGTAACAGGGACCCCTGGGGGTTGGAGGGTTGCAGGGTAGGCACTGGTACCAGGGACTTTTGCAGATGGGGGGCATGATGAGTGCTGGGCACTAAGTCCAACCCCTTGCAGGCCGAGGAGGGGGCAGGGCCAGACTCTGACTCAGAGGACTCCATCCTGAGTGACATTGATCTGACAACAGCGACGGTGCCCGAGGTGCTGGAGCTGGTGGCAGCTGTGCTACGGAAGTGCGTACCGGGTGTGCACAATGTCCAGGTGGTGCACAGTGCCCGCCGCCCTGTCGTCAAGTTCTGCCACAAGGACTCGGGGCTGCTGGGAGACATCTCCATCAATAACAGGTGCAGAGCCTGGGAGGCAGGGCCCAGAGGCCAGGGTGTGCATGTGGGGGATGGCGGGAGGGCAACTCGAGCCTGGGGTGGGAGCCAGCTCCATCTGGGAGGGGAGGGGGACCTCTCCCATCTAGAGCATACCCCCAGGGCAGGGTGTGCAGAGAACAGTTGACCACCTCTGGGGAGACACGGAGCATCCTGGCTCCATGGCTGAGACTTGTTTACCAGCTCCAAATGCACATGGGGCTGCCCTTGGCCGGGTGGGGGGTGGAGTGGGCAGTGGCGAGGGTTGGGGGTGTCTCAGGTGTGTGTGTGGGGGTGGGAGGTTGGTGCTGCCCCCCCCAACATGTCCCATCTCTCTGGCAGGCTGGCGCTCTGCAATACACGCTTCCTACAGCTCTGTACAGAGGCTGATGAGCGGGTGCGGCCCCTGGTCTACGCACTGCGCTACTGGGCCAAGCAGCAGGCCCTGGCAGGTGAGGACTCCCACTTCCCCTGGCTAGGGGGGTGCATGGTTAGAGCGCCCAACTGGAGGAATAATGCTGGGCGGTGCATGGGCCTAGGACTTGGGGGTATGGACACCCCTGTCGCCTTGTCTAATGTCCCCCATCTCCCCTCAGGAAACCCCTTTGGGGGCGGCCCCCTCCTCAACAACTACGCACTGACCCTGCTGGTGCTGTTCTTCCTGCAGACGCGCAGCCCCCCGGCCTTGCCCACACTGGCCCAGCTCAGGGAACTGACAGGTAGAAGTTACCCCACAGTGCACTCAGTTGCCGTTGCTGCATTAGCCCCTTGTGCCCCTGGGGCAGTGTTTATCTCACCCCCTACCTCTGTCTCCTCCCCAGGGGATAAGGATCAGGCCATTGTGGACGGCTGGGATTGCAGCTTCCCCCAGGACGTGTCGCAGCTGGAGCCCAGCGCCAACACGGAGAGTCTGTGTGAGTGCCAGGGGGGTGGGTAATGGCCTGCAAGATGTCCCCCCACCCCACGTACACAGCCTACACATGGGCCTGCCGCTTGAGACCAGGTGGGCTCACCCTGTCTGCCTGGAGTGGGGCTGGGGGGAGGGTGGTCTCAATCCCCAGGGAGTTGGGCACAAGGATGTGAATGATTGTCCCAGCTCTCAGGGATGGTTTCCCTTCCCATCATGCTCTGGAGTTGAAAGAGATGAACGCTCCCGTGAGCTGGGTCCATCCAGCCTGGTTTCCTGTTAGCAGTCCTGTGCAGGCAGGTTCTCTGGTGCCATTGTGGGGGAGGGGAGAGAGAAGAGAATTTCTCTTTCCCCAGCTCCCCATATGTCCTGCAGGTTGAGGGCTCTTCCCCAGCCCCTTTGTGTTCTCGTGGCTGTGCGGGGCTCCTGTCTCCCCACCCTCACCCTGCCTCTTGCCTACCCGAGTCTCCTGCGGCCACCCTGTGTTACCTGCGCAAAATTATCTGTTATTTCTAGGGCACCCACCTTTACCCTTCTGTGGGCTCAAGGCGTAACCCTGTCCATTTAGGCACACCCACCCTTTCCCAGTTCCTAGGGCTCTGGGTATAAGACACCCAACTTTTCCCTAAATTTGTTGCCCGCATACTCTAGGACATCCCACCTCTACCTAGTTCCTAGGGCTCAAGGCGTAACCTGGTTGATTTTAGGCACCCTCTCCCTTTCCCAGTTCCTAAGGCTCCAGGCGAAAGGCACCTAACTTTACCCTTCCATGGGCTCTGGGCTTTACCCCTCCATGGACTCCGAGCTTAATCTTCTGTGGGTTTACAGGATCTTTGACCAGTGAAAGAGCATTACACAGTAATATCCTACTTAACCTCTATTTATTAACAATCACCAAAACAGAATGCACACGCTAAGCATATGATGCTCTCTACTCCCAATAAGGCAGATGAACTTTTCTTGAAGGCCAGTCAGGATCAGGTCATCTGGGGGACTCCAGCTTTTGCACGGTGTGGTTGGTAGGGAGTTGAGGTCTGGCAGCTCTGATCTTGGGGCTGTGTCCTGGAGTTGGTTCCAAAGAACTTCCTTTTGGACCTTAGTTTATATAGAGAAACTTAAGTCTTGCTTGGCTGTACCTTAGCCAATCATAACCAAAATATTACTAAACAGTTTTCTAACCAATCCTAACATTGTAAGACAATTATACCCCACCACCAGAGCTGATTTACACTTACCAAAATTAGTTATGCAACAGACAGCAACAATCGAACCAGAGACCGTACAGCAGTGGTCCCCAACCTTTTCATCTGGCAGGCGCTAGATGAAGGACCATAGCGGCGGTGGAGCATCCGCCGAAATGCCGCCAAATTTCTGCGGCGTTTCGGCGGCGACGCCTCTTGATGACGTCGCTTGTCGGCGGCAAGTGGTGTCATCGAGAGGTGTCACCGCCGAAACGCCACAGAAATTCAGTGGCATTTCGGCGGATGCTCCACCGCCAGCCAGGACGCGGGTGTCGGGGACCCCTGCTGTACACATAAACAATAGAGAAGGAGGGAACATAAAGGCAAAACAATAGAAGTGTAGATTCTACAGTCACGACTGTAGAAAGTGATTTCTCGCCAGACAGAATGCCATCAAACAAAGTTTTCTTTAACCATCTTAAGCTCTGTTTCTTTATCTGGTGGTGGGTATTAAGACAGGATCACGTTCTTAGCAGCCCAATAGGACGTTGTTTTAATGCAGCGGTTCTCAAACTTCATTGCACCGTGATCCTTTTCTGACAACAAAAATTACTGCATGACCCCAGGAGGGGGGACTGGAGACCGAGCCTGCCCGAGTCCTGCCACCCTGGGGGTGTGTGGAAGCTGGAGCCCAAGGGCTTCTGCCCTGGGCCGGGGGCATGTAACAGCCCTGGGCAGTGGGGCTTGGGCTTTGGCTTCAGCCCCGGGCAGTGGGGCTGGGGCCCAGGGCCAACACCAGCCTTGGCGACCCCATTAAAATTGGGTCCCGACCCACAGTTTGAGAACCCCTGTTTTGATGTACTTTAGATGGAATGTGAGGATGTGACTCTCTGCTTTTTGCCATACAGCTGCATTAAAAAAGGCCTCAGACCTTACAATATGGCTACAGGAAAAGGCCTTATCCTTACTCCTGGGCTCACCCTTCTCCCCCCAGCACTCTCCTCTCATCTGTCTGCATCTCCCTGCAGGTTCCCTCCTGGCCGAATTCTTCCGGGTCTTTGGGGACCATGACTTTGCCGGCTGCGTGATCTCACTGCTGGAGGGCCGGGCGCTGCCCCTGCCCAGCTTCCTGCTCTCAGAAGTGGGTGCCAAGCTCAAGCTGGGTCCCTTCAACGTGCAGGACCCCTTTGAGCTGAGCCACAACGTGGCAGCCAATGTCAATGAGAAGATAGCGCAGCGGTTCCAGCACTGCTGCCGGGACGGGGCCAAGTACTGCCGCAGCCTGCAGTACCAGCGCAAATCCAGCAAGGGCAAGGCCTGGGGGCTGGTGCGGCTCTTCCAGCCAGGGGTGCCGGAGGCTGGGGAGCTGGGCCCCGATGGGCTCCTCATCACCATCCCCTTCATGCTGATGGCGCTCTCCCCTGGGAGCCGGCAGCAGCTGTGCCAGGCCAGGGACTTCCGGCGCTGCTGGTTTGACAAGGTGTGTGCCGCCATCACCTTCGTGCTGAAGGATGTGCTGAAGTGCAGCTGCATGGGGCCTGCAGGGGAGCCTCTGGGGCGGGAGCCCACAGAGCAGAGTGGAGGGGAGCAGCCCCGGTCTGATGAGAGAGGAAGCTTGGCTGTCTCCCCAGCTAAGAAGAGGCCGAGAGTGGAGGGCCCAGCGCCAGAGGAGGAGGAGAGCGTGAGCTGGAGCTGTGCTGTGTGGCACCGTGTCTGGATGGGCCGGCGCCGCGTCCGGCGCCAGCTCCGGCACCTGGGCAGCCCCCAGCCAGACACGGAGCAGGAGGCTGGCTCTCTAGAGGTGGAGGAGAAGGTGTCGGAGGCCATAATCCAGCAGGAGAGAGATTCCCTGGGGGCAGAGCCGCTGCTGAGGTTCACGGCCTGTGCCCGGGTGGGCGGAGGCCAGGAGGACACACGGACCCTCCTGTATTTCACCCCAGCCCCCCAGCAGGGCCCCCTGTTCCAGGACTTCTATCACTTTCTGCAGGGCTTTCTGCCCAGGATGGTGGAGCGGTATGTGGGCAGAGCAGCTTGGGGCAGGCAGTGACCACTAGTGACATCCATGCCAGCACCCTGAGACTGGGGGATGCTATTTTAAATGGACTTTGCCGTGTCTGTACCATGCGACTGGGAAGGGAATAAAGGGCCTAGCCAAGTGCCCCTCTGGGCTGTGCCTGTCCCGCTGCTTGGGACATGGGGGGAAGTGGCTGGGGGCCTCGCTCAAGTGGGGAGCGGGTCCCCAGCTGGATGCAGGCCTGTCTCCTATCTCCCTGCCCAGCCTCTTGCGAATTTGCTGCTGTTTGTCCCCTCTGGTGCCCCGTGGCACTGGGATTTAAAGGCCTGGCAGTATTCTGCATGCACGTTATCGGGGTTGGGGCAGATTCTTCATTGGGGCGGGGTCAGACTATCAGCAATGGCCAATGGGGCACGAGTGGTGAGTATAAATGCAGTTGATGCCCCGGGAAGGGGTGGGGGGCAGTAGCAGAAGGAGGTGTAAGAGTCCTGGGGTGGACAGACGTTGACTTTGGCCAGTTCAACTCCTCTGTCCTCTCCATGCAGCAACAGCAGCATTATGTGCTCCATTGGGGGCTATCGGGGAGGGATCCATGGGAAGGGAGTCCAAGGGGGCAGTAAGTGGGTGGGGGGGTACTGGGAAGGGATGGGAGGGCCCCAGGAGAGGCAGCTCAGATCAGGACCAGCCCCAGGCTGGGCCATGGCCCCTCCCAGAGCTTTAGGTACTGCCTTTCCCAGGTGGAATAGGTCGGGGTGGGGGGAGGGAAGAAGAAAAGGTATTTAGGGCCCTAGAGCCTGCAACACTCCCTCCCTCAGGGGCAGGCAGGTGGGGCAGAAGGGGGCCAGGCTAGGACTGGGGTTCTAGAGGTGATATAGCCCCTTTTCCCCATAGTGCCTCACCTGTGGGCACCAGACCTGAGGGCATTTCACAGAGATGAACAGGTTAAGCCAGGGGTGGGGGTGCAGCAGCAGCGGGGTCTCTGGTACTTTCAAGTAGAGCCCTGCAGTGCAGTATGCTGCTAAACTCCCTTCACTGCACCTACTGAGTTCTGGGAGGCGGGCGCCCCAGCCTAAGGGGAGGGGCAACAACCAAATGATACTGGGGGACAGCTAATAAACCAGGGACAGGATAGAGGATATAGGGCCCTAAGCAGGGAACTGGAGGGGGACAATGAGCAGAGTACCCCAGACAGCGCCTACTGCTCCTCAAGGGGGTCTAGGGAGCCACTGGATGCAGCCCAGAGGAATTCTGCCCGGATGCGTGATGGAAGGGAGGAGCGGAAATAGGCCCCACAGTGGCAGAGCATGTCCCTGTCCAACATCCTCTTCCTGGGGTTATAGCTGGCCATTTTCCCAGCGCCAAGAGGAGGTTGACAAGGAAGGCTGCTGACTTTGTGGGGCCATGGATAGGAGGTGCGGGGAAAAGTGCAGCCAGAACCTTAGGAGAAGGTTAAGCCAGGGGTGGGGGTGCAGCAGCAGTGAGGTGTCTGGTAGTTTCAAGTAGAGCCCAGCAGTGCAGTATGCGATTTAACGCTGGTCTGTGCAGATTGTTTCACTGTAGCTACATAAGCAATTGAGCCAGTTTGGACTGAGTTGCAGACTCTAGATTGATTTACAGGGGAGGCTGAACTGCTTTTCCAGCTGCACCAATCTACTTCTGGTTCAGGCTTAACGTGGCATGAGAAAATTTTGATGTATTTATCCAAAATAGATTTGTTTCTCCCATAGCCCACTGCGCGGTGTGCACGATGGGAGAAGAGTGGTGGAGGTTGATCTGGCTGGCAGATCTATTCAGTGATGAGCTGCCAAAATCTTAACAACCGGTTCCCTCCTCACCCCACAAGGAGATTGTGGCCCGCCTCCCAGGACCCCTGCCCCATCCACCCCCCTTCCCTGTCCCCGACTGCTCCCCGCCACCCTATCCAACCCCTCCTCTCATTCCTGATGGCCCCCTGAGATCCCTGCCCCATCTAACCACCCCTTCTCTCTGTCCCCTGACCTCCCCTGGAATCCCTGCCCCTGGTTGCCTCCTACTGCCCCATCCAACTCCATCTTCTTCCTGATTGCTCCCCTGGGACCCTTGCCCCCATTCAGCCCCCCTGTTCCTCACCCTTTGACCGCCCTGACCCCTATCCACACACCGCCTGACCACCACCCTGAATTCCCCTGCCCTATCCAACTCCCCCTCCCCCCACTCCCTGCCCCCTTACCACATTGGCTGGAGGTGGCTGGCAGCGCTACAGCTGTGCCGCTCAGCTGGAGCCAGGCCATGCCACCGCAGCGCCTGGAGCACCGGGTCATGTGGAGCTCGCAGCCCCCCTGCTTCCCACGAATCAGTTGTTCGCGCGCGAAACCTGGGAGGGCTGAGAAGCAAGTGGCGGCTTCGCACTCAGGCCCAGGGAGGCGGAGCGGAGGTGAGCTGGGGTGGGGAGCGGTTCCCCTGTGCATCGCACCCCCTCCTCCCTCCCCCAGGTTACCTGCTGTGGCATCAGCAGCCCCTTCACCCCAGCTCACCGCGGCTCCGCCTCCACGGGCCTGAGTGTGAAGCCACCACACCGCTTCTCCACCCTCCCAGACTTCCTGCACGAACAGCTGATGGGCAGGGGGAGAAGGGAGGCAGAGCGTTCAGGGGAGGAGGCGGAGCAGAAGTGAGCTGGGGGCGCAGTGGGGAGCTGGAGCACCTAAGGTGCCACTTTTGAATAATGTGCTCAGGGGGAGCAGCCACTCCCCCTCCTCCCCCCCTAGCTACGCTCCTGGGTCACTTCAACTTACCGGTTGTTAAATTTAGAAGCCCTTTTAGAACTGGTTGTCCCGCGCCGGACAACGGGTTCTAAAAGGGCTTCTAAATTTAACAACCAGCTCCCATGAACTGGTGCGAACTGGCTCCAGCTCACCACTGGATCTGCTCCAACCAAACACCGGGACGGGGAAGGAATGGGTGGCTATGCCTTGGGAGATTGAACAGACAAAGGGTGGGACATAGGCCTCTTAGACTAAAGCAGTCTTTTGTTGTCATTCACTTAAGGGAGGAGTGGGGGAGAGGCTTCAGGCACCCTGTACCCATTCACTGATTGGATCCTGGTCCTTGTGCACCGTAGGTCCTAATTTGCATTTTATTGTGTTTTGTATTGTAACCATTTGTTTCCACCATTCCCTTGTTGCTAGTGGAATCTGTTTTCTGAAATAAAACTTTTATTTCATTACAAGTGCTGCATGTTATACAATCGCAGGGATTTAAGGTAAAGCTAATACATTGGGGTAGGGACACTGCTTCTTGTGGGGGTGGGGGACACCTGAGGATCTGGGATTTGTGTGGGGCTGGATATCACAGGGGAACATGTTTTAAGTGGCTGACAGGCTGCTGGTGGACCTGAGAACCATCATTCCCTTCCTGAGGGGGCTGCACTATACTGTCACTAAAGGTGAGGTCAGTGAAGACTTGTGGCTTCTCTTTTCGGCCTCCCAAAAGACAAGCAAAGCGAGTGCAGCATTGCCAGTATTCAGCCCCTCCGATATCACCCCATGTTTATTTAGGTGTGGAAGTAGATCAGTGGTTCTCAAACTTTTGTACCGGTGACCCCTTTCAAATAGCAAGCCTCTGAGTGCGACCCCCTGGGACTGGGTCCGCTTACCCTGCACTAGCCCAGACAGGGTTAAGCCCCAGGTATTGACAGCAGAAGTCCCTCCTCCCTGGCAAGACTGGGCAAGCTCCAAGTGCTCTAGTAGTATAAAGGGAGAGAGACCTGTTCATTCTGGGCTGGATGCTGCAGGAGAAGGACCTTCCCGGGAAGCACCTGCAGAGGGCCAGTGACAGCCTCTTGACTACACTGGGCATTGAAGCTGTTCACAGCCCGCCTGCACCCCGGTGAATGGAGAAGACCCTGGAGACAACTGGACCTGCCGAACATAGAGGACCTGACGTCTCATGGGAAACCCCAACACAGACTCTGGTAGGAAGTGACCCAGAGAGGGTGGCAGGTACCATTCTGCCACTCAGGGAAACTCAGCATGTTTCAGTAGGACCCCTTGCTGAGTCAGTGGCAAGCCGCTACACTACTGTTAGGCCCTGGGTTGGGGCCCGGTGGAGTCGAGTGGGCCTGATCCCCCCTGCCCCCCCCGGGGCTATCAAACCCCAACACCATAGACTCTGGCCCCTAGGCCATGCTACCTGGCACCAAAGGGTTGTTTTGTAGACGCTGGCTGTTGGGCCACACCACCCTGCATCGGAGGGGGTGCCATAGACTCTGGCTGCTAGGCCACACGGCCCTGTGCCGAATGGCTGCTTTGCGAACTGTGATGGATAGCCCACGCTGACCTGACCCTAGGGGCATGGACTGTCACCCCCCCCCCAATTAAAAACACTTTTTAAATATATTTAACACCATTATAAATGCTGGAGGCAAAGCGGGGTTTAGGGTGGAGGCTGACAGCTCATGACTCCCCATGTAATAACCTTGTGACCCCCTGAGGGGTCCTGACCCCCAGTTTCAAAAGAATCCCTGAAATAGATTGAAATCCTCAATTTAGAAGAGTATTTAATGCTTTTTTAAACCCAGTGCTAGTCAGGTCAGCATTTAAGCACCTACTTTTTAAGCACATGCTTAAATTGATGAGATTTATGCATGTGCTCAAGTGCTGCTCTGAACAAGAATACTTTCCTAAATTGGCAACCGAGGTGCAGATATGTGTGTGCAATGGGGATCCATCTACAGCTGGGAGTTAATCGGGATTAACAGCGTGGGTGGGTACCCTGGCCCTGGAGGGCGGCACTACTCGGGCACAGCGCGTCCATACACGGGGTTAACGTCACAGGAGCCAATCCCCTGCCTGGACCCACTGAAGTGTAACTAGGTCCGTGGAGCGACAGGGGCACGCCCCATGCGCAGACAAGCCCTAAAACCGGCCTGCCTGGCGCAGGGAACAGCCCGGGGCAGCAGCCTGACACCTCCTGCAGCGCGAGCGTTCGCGCCTCCCCGCCGCTCTCCACAGCGGGCTGCGACTCGAACTCCGCACCCTGAGCCCCGCCCTCTGCTGTCCCGAGCACCCGCCCCGCCCCATGACGGCCTCACGACATATCCCCACGTGGGTTTGGATAGATTTGCACGGCGGCCAATAGGCGCTTGGGATTCCAGAGGCTGAGAGGCGGCGGGGGCGGGGCTGGCTGCGCCGTGAGAAAAGGGATTGGGGTGCTCAGGCTGCAGCCGGGTGAACCCCAATCCCTAAGGGGCCCCGGGCTCCCCCCGTCTCGCCGTCGCCATGGCCGAGCGCGAGGAGCGGCGCTTCGTGGAGCTGCCGCGCGAGTCCGTGCGGCTGATGGCGGAGAGCGCGGGGCTGGAGCTGACGGACGAGGTGGCCGCGCTGCTGGCCGAGGACGTGTGTTACCGCCTGCGGGAGGCCGCCCAGGTGCGGGAGCCGGGCCCGGCCTTGGGGGCGGAGATTGCACCGGGGCTGGGGGGGCGGCCTGTGACCCTTGACCCTTCCCCGTGAGGGGCCGGCTGTGACCCCTGGGCGTGGGGGGCTGCCCCCAGGACTGGCCTAAGCCCCCCGTGGGCGGCTGGGCTGGGGGCCCGCACCGCCGCCCTTGGGGCTGGTCTCTCCGATTCCTCACGTTCCCTCTCCCCCCGCAGAACAGCTCCCAGTTCATGAAACACACCAAGCGCCGGAAACTGACGGTGGAGGATTTCAACCGGGCCCTTCGCTGGAGCAACGTGGAGGTGAGCGGGCAGCGGGAGACTCACCTATTGCTGCTGCTCTCCTGCCCACAGACCAGTGCGAGCTGGATGAGTCCAAGGAGCGCCCAGTCCAGTCCTCTCCATCAGGACGCGGGTGGTGGCCGCAGGCCTAGCCGTCCCCAAGGTGGGCCTGGCAAGAGAGTGACCGTCTGGTGTCCTTGCAGGTGGTGTGCGGCTATGGCTCCCAGGACCCCCTTCCCTTCCGTGCTATAAAGGAAGGGGAGCTCTACTTCCAGGAGGACCGTGAGATCAATCTGGTGGAGCTTGCCCTGGCCACCAACCTCCCCAAGGGCTGTGCAGAGACAGCAGTGAGAGGTGTGTCACCCCGCTGGGGGGGGCTGGGTGTGTGTGGTTACTCCATCCTCCAGGGTTCTCTCTCTAGGGCTTTGGGCAGCCTGCTTCTGAATGTCCCAAATTACAGGGCTCCCAGTTCCTCCCCTGGGGAGGATCTCCTGGCCACATCCCTTCCTCCTGTGTGCAAGCAACAGGACACCCACCCAGCCCCTCTGCTTTGGGGACAGTCTCCCCCCCATCCCATAGTAGGGTGCAATGGAGGCCCCCAGGGGAGGATAGTTCCCTGTCAGGATTGCTTACCAGTCTCCTTTAGTCACTGCTCAGCCAGGCAAGACACATGTTGCTTCCCCTGTAAATTAGTTCCGTTGACACTCAGATCCAAGGTGTTGGGCTAGTGGCTCTTCACTGGACCTGCACCTAATGCGTAGCTTGGACCTGAGCATGATATCCCAAGTGGGGTCTTCTCAGAGCTAGCGAGATGGGGGTTGATGCCCCGTGCTCTGTGACTAGGGTACCTAAAACCCTCACCCAGGCTACCTCATGAGAAGGGGAGCATCCTGCCCAGGGAAGGCTGGAGGGATCAGCCAGGTTGTTTAACAGCATCTGTGCTTGCATTGTAGTTCACGTCTCTTACCTGGATGGGAAAGGAAATCTGGAACCACAGGGAGCTGGTAAGAACTGCTCAGCAACCCATTCCCTTGCCCTTAGCTCCTCTTTGTATTGAAGCTGCACATACAGGCCCCAACCAGCAGGGGGACCCCACTGTGCCGGGTGCTGTACAGACAGTTGCTGCCCTGCAGAGCTGACAATGACCTCATCCTACTCCCTGTTAAGTTGCTCTCAAACTAAGCCCTGAAGCAGGAGGTTTTCTCTCCCTTCCCAAATCTTTGCTAGCATTAACTATGCAACGGTCGCTTGTCCTAGTTATCCACATACACATCCAGTCCCTCTAAATCTCACTTAGTTCTTGACCTCTGCCCCATCCTGCAGCAGGGAGTCCCCCAGGCCAATCACACAGTGTGTGGAAAAGTATGTCCTTTTATCAGTTAGGAATTTTACCCCCTTTTGGTCGCTCCTGTCCCCTTGTCCTTGTGTTAGGAGATTGGGAGAACAGAAGTGTGATGTTTCCCCTCTGGTATTATCCGGACTGGTGATCTGCTAGGCCTCTCCAATCCTGGACTCTGGGCCTTACCCTTCTTTGCTGTGAGAACCTCCCACTCCTGGGCTGTTCACACACAGGCATGGAAGCTGCTCCCAGCTATTTGCAAGCGAATAACACTAGCCAATATCTCCAATCCCAGACACAACCTTAGGAACCTCCGTCTTGCAGTGTCCAGTTATGCCTGCTAGATGCTGCAAGCTTATATGAATTCGTCAATTTAACAAAGAAATGTATATATACCAGGCTTGTTATCCCAAGGGGAGCCTCTGACACACTTCAAACCAAACGCGCCCACTCCAGGTAGAATAAACATACAAATTTATGAACTGGATAGATTTTAAGTGATTATAAGTCAAAGCATAACAAGTCAGATTTGGTCAAATGAAATAAAAGGAAAACACATTCTAAGCTGATCTTAACACTTTCAATGTCCTTACAAACTTAGATGCTTCTCACCACAGGCTGGCTGGTTACTTTTCAGTCAGGCTCTCCCCTTGATCAGCGTTTCAGTTGCTTGGTGGTGATGTCTGTAGATGTAGGTTGAGGAGAGAGAGCATGGCAAAGTCTCTCCCTTTTATCATGTCCTTTCTTTCCTCTTGGCTTTGCTCTCTTCCCCCCCCCCCCCCCCGCCCTCCACCTTCAGAGTCAGGTGAGCATTACCTCATCGCAGTCCTAAACTGACCCAAAGGAAGGGGGTGACTCCCTCAAGGGTCTAACAGATTATTTTGTTGCTGCCTAAGCCAGTGTCCATTGTTCCTGTGAGGCTGGGCTGGGTTTGTCCCATCTGTGCCCTGGATGAGGTGTGAACTGCCTCTCTGTTCTTGGAGAGTTTTTGCCTGGGCTTGCTTTAAGCCATGAGGATACCTTTTCAGCCTCATAACTATATACATGAAATTATAACCTATATCATTACTGTAACAATTTCTATAACATCACTATAACAACCATGCTCAGTGCATGATGAGCCTTCCAAAGACGCTCAACAGGACAAACTTTGCATTGGATAGCACACAATCATTTTATAAAGATGAACATGGAGGTGTAGGGTGTTCCCCCGAAGTACAGAGTGTCACAAAAAGCTCCAGATCTCCCTTCTCTGTCCCAGTCATTATCAACTTTTCTCCTTTCCCCTTTCTAAACAATCCCAGTCTTTTCAATCTCTTCATATGAGAGTTTTTCCCCAGTCATTCTCTGACACTACACATGTTTCTGCCATCTCCTTTCTGAACAATGCCCCATGGCAGGTCCCTACCCTGTACTGGGGCTCGGGCTGCTGCTGCTCTCGTAGGGATCATTGGTGCTTCGGACGGGTCTCCACTGAATTCCTGTAACTCTTGCCTTCCTGGCTTCTCCTGCAGTGCCCAGTGCTGTCTCCACACTCTCAGATGACCTGCTGAAGTACTACCAGCATGTGACCCGAGCTGTGCTTGGGGATGACCCGCAGCTAATGAAGGTGGGTGAGGGGCTGGGGATCGGTGCCTTTATCTCAGACTGGCCTGGAATGTGGGGGGCAAATGAGGGCTTCAAGGACTGTAGAGCCCCAGCCTCCACAGAAGCTATTTGTGCTCCAGGCTTGATGCAGCCTGGTAGGGGAAGGATCACAGAAAGTTCTGGCACCAGTGGTCCACCCACAGAACTGCCCACCAGCTCTGATTGGTCCAAGTGTCTCAGGAGGACATGCAGCAGGGATCGCTGGCCCTGTGTAGGGAGCCTGACTGAGGGAGAAGGATGACATTACAAACTGTGGTGCAACACCCCCCACCCCAGGCTGGGGCTCTCCATTCCATTCCTGGCTGTGGCACCCCTCTTCCTCTGACCCTTATCTGACACTTCCCCCCCCCACAGGTTGCCCTCCAGGACCTGCAGACGAACTCGAAGATCGCTGCCCTGCTGCCCTACTTTGTCTATGTGGTCAGCGGGGTGAGTGGAGCAGGAAGCCCTGGGGCATGTTACCCACCTGAGAAACAGGGTGGGGTGGACAGGAGACCCTCCCAAGGGTGTGGCTCCCCTGGGGCAGCCTGTGCCCTCCTTCCGGCAGCTCTGAGCCTTTTGCTCGCTTTCTTCTCCTGTCACAGGTGAAGTCTGTCAGCCATGACCTGGAGCAGCTGAACCGCCTGCTGCACATTGCCAAGAGCCTCATCCAGAATCCCTACCTGTGCCTGGGCTCCTATGTCAAGAGCCTGATTGCCAGCGTCATGTACTGCGTGCTGGAGCCACTCGCCGCATCCATCAACCCCCTCAATGACCATTGGACGCTCCGGGACTACGCTGCCATGCTCCTGAGCCACATCTTCTGGTGTGGCATGGTGGGGAGGGGCTGAAAGGGAGTCACTGCCACCCCCAACACCCAGTCACCAGCATGTCTGGTGTCAGTGGGACTCTCCTTCAGAGTCCAGTGCTGCCCTTGCTCTCCCAGGCAGGGCACAGTGCCCCAAGGGTATCTGGAGTTCCCTTTTTCCATGCACGCAGCTCTGATGGACCATGATGGGGTAGGGGAGGGTCCTGGGTGGGATGCACAAGTCCAATCTCGAGGGATTTTCAGCCTCTGCTCGGTCTCCTCCCTCAGGACGCACGGTGACCTCGTCAGTGGCCTGTACCACCAGATCCTGTTGTCCCTCCAGAAGGTGCTGGCTGATCCAGTCCGCCCACTTTGCTCTCATTATGGGGCAGTGGTGGGGCTGCACGCCCTGGGGTGGAAGGTAAGGAAGTGGTGATGCCTCCCAAGAGGGTGGCTACGCTGAGTCCCTCTATGTTGGGGGGGCATGGGAGGAAGTGGTGATCTGCTGCAGGGGCTGGTAACCGGTGCTCTGTGCCCCAATCCCATCTCTTTGTGCACACACAAGGCAGAGGACCCTTTAGCTTAGGTACTTTAGCTTCTCATGCATTGGCTGTGCTGTTGGTTCTTGGACCCGGTCAGTAAATGGCCCTTTTGGGGCTGGATCTTTGCTCTCTCTTCTCCAGGCTGTGGAGCGAGTCCTCTACCCCCATCTCTCCACCTACTGGGCGAACCTGCAGGCCGTGCTGGACGACTACTCTGTCTCCAATGCTCAAGTGAAGGCTGATGGGCACAAGGTGTACGGTGCCATCCTGGTGAGTCTCACCCCTCCCGTCCAGAGAGAGGGCTGGGCCAGGGCTCTGCCCACAGGGCCCACACACTCACTGCAGTTCCAGGCAGCCCAGAAGCCCCTGCTCTCCTGGGAAGGGAAGGCACTGAGCTCACATCTCCCAGTAGCATTGCATCTGGCCTCAGTCAGACTAGATACAGGGCCCCTGCCAGAAAAGGGATGGGGGTGACTTGGCTTCTCCTTGGGTAGGGTGAAGGTGGTTCTCCAGTGCCCTTTATATCTGGGATGGGGATGGGCATGGGCAGAAAGGGCTGTGTGAGCAGCAGCCTCATGCAGGTGCCCAGCTGAGCCAGGGATCCTCCAGTCTCCGGCTGGGTTTGCAGCTGGGGTTAAAGAGCGGAGAGGCCAGGGCTTCTAACCAGAGCAGTTCTTCCTTTGCCAGGTGGCAGTGGAGCGCTTGCTGAAGATGAAGGCGCAGTCAGTATCCGCCCAGGGGGACAGACCATGTAGGGATGGGTGCCGTCGGGAGAGCTCTCCCTGGCTTAGCCCCCTGCAAGATCCCCAAGTGGAGTTCAGCTTTGGCATCGCCAGCCACCTGCTGCAGCTGGGCAGCGGGGGCCCCCAGCTGGGCACTGGCATCTCTGCTGATCCTCCCGCTGTCTCCCTGCATGAGACCTACCGGGAGCTCTACGACTTCTTTGGGGACAGCCTGGCCACCCGCTTTGGCACGGGCTCGGGGCTGCAAGGAGCCGAGCCGACACCTCCTGGCCCCAAGGTCTTGGACACCAAGAAAGAGCAGCCAGCCTTCGGCACAGGGGATGTGGTGCGCAAGATGCCCCAGCTGACAGCCAATGCCACAGTGAGTCCCCGGGAGGAGGAGAGCCCCCGGGCAGACTACCCCCCAGGCAGGCCAGCCCTCCATCGCTCGGCCAGCGTGCCCCGCTCTCGTAGCACATCACGCCAGCAGGGCCACCGGCCCGGGGTCCGTGACGTTTTCCAGAAGTGCCGCTTCTCCCCCCAGGGGCCACCGCACTTCAGCTTTGTGATTGCTGGGCGGCAGGTGGGCCGGCGGTGCAAGGGCCGACTGTTCCAGACCTGCTTCGCCCAGCACCACGGCCCTAGCCACATTTCCCGCTATGCCCAGAAGCTGCCCATGATTGGCAGGACCAGCAAGCCTGTGAAGAAGTGGGCCTACTCAGAGTACTCCCTTTACCTGCCTCTCTGAGGAGTGACCTCTCCCCTCCAGGACTTCAGCTCATGGGTCCTTCATCCCTCCCCCATACTACTGAGCATCCCTTGCTAGGTGAAGTCAGGGACTGCCACTCAAACCAGACCCTTCAGGAGAAGATTTTATTTTCCAGGGTGGAGGGGGCCTACCCAGCAGCCTCAGGACTCTGCAGGGGGTGCTGAAGAGACATTCTGCCCTCTGCCGTGCCTCCTACCTGCCCAGACTGTGGGTCAGGCTGAGCCTGCGACCTCTGCACTGATGGACTGTGCACTCCTCCAAGGGCCATCCAGGGTTTTCTGCGGTGTGATGGCTGAGCCTTTGCTGGGGAGGTGTTTGGGGAGTATGCATGGGAGAGGGGAGGTGATTGCAGAGCGTGGGGCCTATCTGTGATCTAGGTACAGCACACAGCAAGAGCCTCCATAGGCTAACTAAAGGATCTTAGCTCCCTAGCCCCAAGCCATATCCTCCCCTGAGGGATGAGCGCTCCTGTCCTTATGTACTCAGCACTCCCCTTGGAGTTGGATTTTCCTGATAGCCTACAGCATGTCCCCCACTCCCCAAGCCTTGGATTGACACCTGCTTGTTTAATAAAGACGCTGCTGCTATTGGGGACTGAGGATTTGCTTGTTGACCTCTCCCTTGTTGCATGGGGGTGGGGTAGCTATAGCACCCCCTGTCTTGCCCCTGCTAGGTGCTGCCCCTTAGCCCCTCTGAGATGTGGGCCAGTACTCACTGGAGGTAGCCAAGGGAAGACTAACAGCTAGGAAGCTCTGGCTCTCAGAGCTGAGGGACCTGCTCCTGTCTTCCTAACCCACTATCATAAACTAGGGCCCCAACCCCCACCCATCTCCACACCTGCCATGTCTGCCCTCTCTCAAACACTGAATCAAAGCCTGCCATGAGGGGCTGGGCCTGTCTGTAAAGTGAGGCCCCCAAGGTTTTCTGAAGGTGGCTTTAAATAGCAGGACTTGGTTGCTCTTTGAGCATGTCTAAGATCCCATGGCTGTTGTAACTGTGTTTATTTTGGGGGTCAAAGGGGGTTCAACCATGGATCTGGCTAAAATCACCCCATCTCAGTTGCATTTCAGCAGCACTATCTGGCCGTGCTTTGGGAACGATGCAGAGTCACACAGGCTCAGGGCTGGGCTGTGGCCTCTCCAGCAGTCATTGTAAGGTAGGGGGCCCCAATGCGGGCACCATGGCATCTAAGTGTGCCCATGTACTGGCCAGTGGATAAGCATCTGCTGAAACGCTGCCGACAAGCAGCGTCATCCAGCGGTGTTGCCACCCAAATGCCACTGAAAATTGGCGGCATTTTGGCGGTGACACCTGGATGATGATGCTTGTTGCTGGTATTTCAGTGGTGACGCCTAGTGATGTTGCTGCTTGTTGGCATTTTGGTGGATGCTCGTCCGCTGCCACGGTCTGCCACATGAAAAAGGTTGGGGACTGCTGTGGTTAAGGTGTCAAGCAGGTGAGTTTGTGTCTTTCTGTGATGCTTCACGGGCACAGCTCCCAGCAGTGAGTGCAAATCCTCCCTGAGAGTGGGAGATGGGACCAGAGCAAAAATAAACCACCTCTGTTATCTTATACCCCTGTACCCCAGGGCTTGTTTCTCTCCAAAGAAGGAGCTGGAAGGTGATGGGCAGCTGTATGTATAATAAGTGGAGATACACCTATCTCCTAGAACTGGAAGGGACCTTGAAAGGTCATGGAGTCCAGCCCCCTGCCTTCACTAGCAGGACCAAGTACTGATTTTTGCCCCAGATCCCTAAGTGGCCCCCTCAAGGATTGAACTCACACCCCTGGGTTTAGCAAGCCAATGCTCAAACCACTGAGCTATTCCTCCCCTGAGTATGAAACTGATAGAAAACAAGTCACCTATTCAAGGTTAGGAAGCCCAGGTGCTGCTATTAGCTCACCTTCCAGGAGAGGGCACTAGCTCAGAAAGTGCCAGTTGATAACACAACTGCTAGGAGAAGTTAGTGAAATCAATGGAAAAGTGACAGCCAGAACCAAGCACCTTTGCAGCTGGAACTCTGTGTATGGCTAATGTTAGGAGTTTGACCAAACACAAATGGGTCTTTTACAACTGAGAAATATCAGGGTATCGGTGTAAGGGAAGCAGAGCCACCCCGGGACTGCGACATGAGCTCCCATGAGAACTAAAAACCAGCACAAACCTCACCAGGCCATGCTCCTCTGACCCTGCGGTCTCTATTTCACACATTGCTGCCTGTCTACGGAGAGATTACTAGAAAACAATCCAAACCCTTCACACGCCTCTGCTAGAGAGAGGATGAGAACAACGGTCAGTCACGGTGTTTAATGCACTGAGTGGGGGCGCTCAGGTACTGTGGTAATGAGTGCAGTGCAAGCATCGCTATTGAAGATGGCAACCAATGGGGACCTATTGGAGCACTCGGATGTGACTGACTTGATTTACAGAGGAAGACTAATCGCAGGGGAGCTTTTCCAGAGGCTCTCACCAAAGCGTGTACATGTGGGCAGTGTGCTTGGGACTAGGCCTCTTGAGCTGATCTAGGATGCCTGCCACCCAGAGGCTGGAGCCCGTGTGGCAATCAGTGGCACTCCGAGCCCTCCAGCTGCGTGGTGAGGTGTGAGGCTGCGGGTAACCCGCTGTAGCCTGCCGGCGCTATTGGCCTGTGCTGTACAGCGCCTGGCGCAATGGGGGGTGACGAGCTGCATGCAGTGCGCAGCAGAGGGGTGGGGGTTGTTTTCTCCCCGCACACAGCGGCCGGGCTCACCCTGGCCGGGTTTGGGGGGGGGCTTTAATTGGCGCAGGGAGCAGGGGTCTCTCTCGCGGTACTAACTGGGGGAGGGCGACGGGACAGGCTCATTTCAGCACAAACATGGGGGGGACAACACGGGAGCGTCCCACTGGAGCCTCTCCAGGCTGGCGGGGGCGGATCTCCCAGGGGGCGGGGATTGGGGCTTCGGGCCCTGGGCTGGCCGAGGGGAACATGGCGGTGTCCGCGCTGCAGCTGGGGGAACTGGCCCTGCACGGAGCTGCCTTCCTCTGCGGGGTGGTCTGCGCCTCGGCCCTGACCGTCACCCAGGTACCTGCCCGGGAGCGGGGGGGGGGGGGTCTGCCCGGGAAGGGGCGCGCGAGGGAAGCAGGGGCTGGGTGAAAGCTCCTCCCCGCCCCCCGGAGAAAGGCAGGGGAAACACCCGGCCCCAGTGCGCACCTCCCCCCCACCCCCTGGCTGCTGGTGTCTCCGTGTCCACTAGCCGCAGCAGCGGCCCCCGCGAGTCTGACTGCCCCCAAAACACCCCCACCCCGCAATCTGCGGCACCCCCACCCAGGACTCCCTCGAGCAGCCCCATTACACCCAGCAGCTTCTCTCAGCGTACAACCCCCCACCCCCCCTTGGTTCCCTCCCACCACCTCCACCTCCGTCAACCGTCCAGCCCTGCACAGCCAGCGATCACTAGCAGCACTGAGTGCCCAGCGGGGCAGGGGTTAATTTAAAAGGCCCTGGAAAGACTCATCACTACCTGCCAGGTGCTGCGGGAAGCATTGGCCCATCCCCCCTCCCTCTGGTGCTGGATTGTGCACCCACACCCTGGTGCACTCAGCCCCTGACCTGTCATGTGAGCTGCACAGCCCTGGAGCTAATGCGAGTCAGCTGAGGCCCCGGAGAGGCAGGAAAGCTCTAGCAGTTAGTTTCCTTCCTGTCCCACCTAGGTGCATACACCCATCCCTGTGCACACACAGGCGCCACCCTCCCATCTGGGGCCCTGGGTCTCTCAGGACACAGACACTGGTTCTCCACCGCTGTTCTTTCCCCTCCCATTCAGCCCCAGAGAAGCCATTACTGTATTTGCCATTTGGCTGCACCTATCCGGCTCCCCATCCACATCCACACAGGAAGTAATCAGTCCTGGCCCTAAGGGCTTAGAAGGCAAGTGACAGCGCCAAGCTGTGAGGCTCTCAGGCCTGGTCTTCACTGAGGCTCGGAGCAAATTCTCCCCTGGCAGCGCTCAGGGGCTTGGGAGGAGCTAGTCAGACTGGGTACTGCCAAGTGAACCTAGACCTGCTTCAGGCAGGGTTAAAGAACTTGATGGTAAAATCCCCCAGCCCTCTGCTCCCAGCATGGCTACTGCAGAGAGGAAGGGTGGATGGCCCAACTGGCATGAGACTTGGTTACACACCTTGCTCCACCACGGGCCTCCTGTGTGACCTGTGAGTTACTTATGTCTCCTCCAGCGGCTCCATAGCTCGTTCCCCGGTTGGAATGGGCAGAGGGAGGAAGTGCCAAGACAAAAGTACCTCAGAAAAACTGTAGCAAACTATGACAATGTAGGACTTTTTTGTAATATTTCAGTGAGTCTTGTTTGCCTCAGTTTCTCCTGCTGAGGGCGGTAGAAAGGGAGCATTTGCTTTCAGCTCAGGCTAGGAGATGTAGGTGTGGGTGTCGGCTAGCTGCCTGGGGCTTGGGCCCCCATATCAATACAGCATTTGAGAAGACAATGGCAAATCCAGTCACTTGGATGTTGGTGCCTAGCAACCAAAGACCCCAAGGGACAGGGATTTCCACACCTCTTGGCAGGGAGGTAGAGCAACATTCCCCACAAGAATAAGGGACTGGGAAGGTGGGGAGATAAGATTGGGCTGCTGGAAGGAGTCAGGGCTTGCCTGGAGCCTGACCAAGGAGATCAAACGCAGTGACAGACAGAACTTGCACCAAGGGGTTCACTCCAGCTTGGCTGGGCTCTGGGCTAACCCGAAGGGACTGTGCTCTAACCTTCGGGTCTCTGTGCTACCCAAAGGACTTCCTATGCTGTGTGCCAGTGAACTAATAATCCCGACTGTTGTGACGCTGTTTGGTGTCACTACAGATGCTTGGCAAGGTGCACTAATCCCTGAGGAGTGGACAAGTCTCTATCAGGGGGTCTGGCACACTGAAGGGGCTCCTCCTAGAGACTTCCAAAGCAGGGGGCGTAGCACGATCCTGTGGCTCAGTGACAGGCTGAAACCAGTTCCATACAGGGGTCTGGGAAGGACAGACAAGTTCTCCCACAATACACCACAAACCAGTTCCTAGAGCAGCTTCAGGTGCTAAGGGCCTTGGGACACACCCCAGAAATCCTAGAGCAAAACACACACAGCTACAGCGCCAGCGTGGAGATAGGCTGGGTACATGTGTGACTGCAGGTGTGCCAGCCTGGAGACAGATACACCATACACCTTGGGTCTCTGGCCCAGATCCTCAGACTTATTTAAGCAACTAACTCCCCTGGGGAGGACAGTCCTTCCCATGAGAGTGAGGTGCCTAAATACCTTTGAAGAGCTGGGCCTCAATTCCCCAAGGAGCATACAGGCATCTTAGACAGATGCTGGTGGAGTCCCGCCCTCCCCGCCCCTGCCAATCTTGGTCAGGGACTGGGCAGGGCCTCAATGCTTTGCTATAAAACAACGGAAATGCCGCTGAATGGGAGTGTCTATGTCCTCTGTGCTGTGGAATCTGCTTCCCAAGGAGGCCGTCTCTGTTCTCTCGTTCCCAGGGGGAGTTTGGTGGCCAGTGTATCCTCTATGGGTCCGTAGACAAGAACGGGACGGCCCTCGCTCTATCTCGCTTCAGCAACATCTCCCTCTGTTACTTCGTCGCTGCCATCTCCATCCTCATCGCTGTGTACTGCTTCGCAGTGCTGCTCTACGGCATCTACAGCTGCTGCATGGACGAGGGGCGGTGGTGAGCAGAGGGCACATTTGGGGGTGGGGAGTTTGAGCCAGCCAGTCCCACCAGCTGGTCACACTGAACTCTCCCCCATCCCATTCCAGGGATCACACCTGGCTCACCATCAACCTGGCAATCTCTGCTGTGATCCTCTTCTTCCTGCTGGTCTCGGCCTGTATCCTCCGGGTTGGGATGGACACTCTGTGCTCATCCATCCTCCAAACCAAACTTGTGAAAAGGTAGGTGGGCTTCTCTCTCTCTCAGGGGAGGACCGCACTCCCCATGTCCAGAATGACCCCTGTCATTCCCAGTAGCCACAGGCTCTGAGTCGGTGCAAAGACCCAGCACCGGAGTGGGGGGAATCGACCCGTGTGGGATTTCTCCTCCTCCAGTTCTCCAGCTAATCCATGCTCTGTCCTTTCCTAACTCCACTCTAGCTGCCAAGAGGCCCAGCGCGCACAGTGGTTCCCAAAGTATAATGCAGCGAGGTTCTACGACAATCTCTACAGTGCTGAGGTGAGAATTAACCCAGGGGCAGGGGGCAGCGGCTGAGGGAACAGCAGAACTTCTGCCCCCAAGAGTTTCAAAGAGGGCTGGCCATTGCTGTGAGAAACGTGGAAGCACAGCAGCACCAACACAGCATGAGCGCCTTGTGAGAACCATTATTCTCAAGCCCCTGGTTTGGGTCCCGTCCTATTAGAGGAGACCATGGGGGAGGGAAAGAAGGTGGGCTCCATCCAATTAACAGTCAGTCCCTTTACAATTAGTGAGGAAATTCCGCTTGCTGCAGTGCAATCAGCTTGGGGGACTCCAGGCAGCCGGATTTAGTATCTTGGTGGCCCCTGATGTTTGTAGGTGAGCTAAGAACAAAGTCGAACACCCTCATGCTTCGGGGGAGGAGGAAATCCCACCCCACGTGGGCCAGGTGTGGTACAGCCAGGTGTTCGCTGATGAAGCAGCAGGCAGGACAGACAACTGGACAAGCCAATGGTCTGGCCGCTTCTTCCTCGGGTGGGGCTTTGGAGGAAGGGTCTGAGGGAGATGGGCAGGGAGGGCAATACACAGCCATGTTTCACCAACCCCCTGCTACCTGTGGTTCTCCCCACTCTGACAGGCGGCTGCCTGGGTGAACTTCTTCTTCTGGTGTCTGCTGCTGGTCCTGTTGCTCGTGCAGCGCAGACGGGAAGCCCCGTTCCAGCTCCTGCAGCGCAACGACCCCGAGTGGAGCTCCGAGACAGATGCCATCTTTGGTGCCCGGCCACAGAGGCCGTGAGGAGACTGGGAGGGACAAGCAGCCTCAGTTTGGGCAAGGGGGGAATGTGTGTGTATGTGAGAGAGAGCGCACACATGAGTGGGAGAGAGGAGAGGGCTGGAAGCATCCCCACTCTCCCACCCACCAGTGCCTTTCCTCTGGCTTCAGGGGTGCTCTGCTTGTCCTCCTCTGGCTGTTCTGGTTCTTGATAGTGAGGAAAGCCAATGGGCTGGCCAATGATCCTGGCTGTCTGGCGTGATCCCACTCATAGTCCCAACCTCCAGTACCCATCTCCTCCCACCTCCACCCCTACAGAGGGGGTGGGCCAGGACTAGGGTTCACTTCACACACAGGCACCCTACGGGGGGGGCGGGGGGTTCTGAATATGAGAGGATCTCAGCACAGACATGAGCTGTGCAGCGTTCCTTGACATCTCCACCGGAACCCACTGTTGACACTGCAGGTTCGGTAATCCTTGGATCTGGGGGACACCGGCAGCCACATCAATCTCCCCTCCCCTGAAGCTCTCTGATGTCAGTGTGATGGGCTTTACATAAGACCGTGGGGTGCATCTGCCTTAAATACCAGAGACACTGGGAGTGCATGAGCCCATTCCAGCTGGGCGTGTGCAATCACAGAACTAGCTTAGTGGAGGTAGAGCGATTCTTCTCAGGGAGTGGGGAAAGGAGGGCTTAGAGCAGGCCCTGCCCGGACGGAGGAGAGAAGCCCCAGCAGCACCACCATGACACTAGTTATAGGATGTGGGGCCAGGGGAAGCCCTTGAAACCCAAGTGCCAATGAGCAGGGTGTCCAATTGTCCAAAGCTGGTTGCCGTACCCTCTCAGCAAGAGGGCACCTCATTTCAGGAGCCAAAGAGAGAATGCCAGCTGCCTAAGTGCAGGTGATCCTGCTGGGCCAGCAAGTGCCTTTCACGGGGTGTTTGAAGACCAGAGAAAGAGGGAAGGGCCCATTCATGCCTAAATGCCTCTGCAGACCCCCTCCTGCTCAAGGGTTGGGATCTCTTTGCACCATTATTGTATGTGGAACTGGGCCCATTTCTTGTGCCTTTTCATTTTGTATTAAACCTTGTTATTAAAATGATGATTTTCACCAGATCAGCTTGTGCAGGGGTCATTTTGTCTTCCTTCGGATGCATAGAATGGAACACACAGACAGGGGATATTTATACATACAGAGAACGTGAAAAGGTGGAAGTATGCATACCAACAGGCAGAGTCTAATCAATTGAGATGAGCAGTTTTTCTCACTCCACTGGATATTGCAGGTTGGTCACAGTCTTTCATCTGCAGGCTTTTCCTCTTAGCCTCAGGACAATCTCTTCAGCTCCAGCTCTCTTGTTGCCTTCAGCGTAGGTAGGGTACCAATGACAGGGAAGGTAGGTACCAATGACAGGGAAGGATAGGAGAGAGGTCCTGAAGGCCAAATTTAGGCTGCTAGGTAAGAGATTGAAGTCCAGGACCTCTAAGGTAGCATTCTCTGAAATGCTTCCAGTTCCACACGCAGGGCCAGTTAGGCAGAACTGCAGGGTCTCGATGCGTGGATGAGACAATGGGGTAGGGAGGAGGGGTTTAGATTTATTAGGAACTGGGAAGCCTTTTGGGAAAGGGGGAGCCTATGCAGGAAGGATGGGCCCCACTTAAACCAAAATGGAACGGGATGGCCGGCATGTAAACGTAAAAAGGTCGTAGAGCAGTTTTTAAATTGAGGGCTAGGGGAACGTGGACAGGTGCAAAGATGCATGTGGTTCAGACAGACACAGCCGTTAGGGCAGTGTTTCTCAACCAGGAGTACATGTATATCAGGGTTTATATCAACTCATCTAGATATTTGCCTAGTTTCACAACAGGCTACATAAAAAGCACTAACGAAGTCAGTACAAACTACAATTTCATACAGACAATGACTTGTTTATACTGCTCTATATACTATCCACTGAAATGTAAGCACAATATTTATATTCCAATTGACTTATTTTATAATTCTATGGTAGAAATGCAAAAGTCAGCACTTTTTCAGTAATAGTGTGCTGGGACGTTTTTGTATTTTTATGTCTGATTTTGTAAGCACGTACTTTTTAAGTGAGGTGAAACTTGAGGGTCCACAAGACAAATCAGACTCCTGAAAGGGGTACAGTCGTCTGGAAAGGTTGAGAGCCAGTGCCTTAGGGGAGGTCTATTAATGGAAATTCTCTATATCCAAGTAAGGAGGAGAGGATGGACTATGATAAAATATGGGTAGGATCTGATGAGAAATGGTGAAATGAAAGAGTTCCATTCAATTACATCACGTAATGGTAGACAGCGACAATTTTTTTAAGTGCCTATATACAAATGCTAGAAGTTTAAATACTAAGATGGGTGAACTAGGGTGTCTTGTATTAAATGAGGATATAGATATAACAGGCATCACAGAAACTTGGGGGAATGAGGATAATCAGTGGGACCCAGTGATACCGGGGTACAAAATATATTGGAAGGACAGAACTGGTCGTGCTGGTGGGGGAGCGGCACTATATGTGAAAGAAAGCATGGAGTCAAATGAAGTAAAAATCTTAAATGAACCAAACTGTACCATAGAATCTCTATGGATAGTAATGCCGTGCTTGGATAAAAATAATATAGCGGTAGGGATATACTATGGATCACCTGACCAGGATGGTGATAGTGACCGTGAAATGCTCAGGAAGATTAAAGAGTCTATACAAATAAAAAAATCAATAATAATGGGGGATTTCAGCTATCCCCATATTGACTGGGTACATGTCATTGCAGGACGAGATGCAGAGAGAAAGTTTCTTAACACCTTAAATGTTTCTTGGAGCAGCTAGTCCTGGAACCCCTAAGAGGAGAGGCAATTCTTGACTTAGTCCTAAGAGGAGCACAGGAGCTGGTCCAAGAGGTGAATATAGCTGGACTGCTTGGTAACAGTGACCATAACATAATAAAATGTAACATGCCGAGGGGAAGAGAGGAGGAGAAACCACAGCAGACCACCACGGTAGCATTTAATTTCAGAAAGGGGAACTACACAAAGGAAGTTAGTTAAACAGAAATTAAAAGGTACAGCGCCAAAAGTGAAATCCCTGCAAGCTGCATGGAAACTTTTTAAAGACACCCTAATGGAGGCTAAATGTAAATGTATATCCCAGATTAAAAAATCATAAGAGCACCAAAAAATTGCCATCGTGGCTAAATAAAGTAAAAGAAGCAGTTAGAGACAAAAAGGCATCCTTTAAGAAGCGGAAGTTAAAGCCTATTGAGGAACAAAAATGTTTTTAAGTACATCAGAGGCAGGAAGCCTGCTAAACAACCAGTGGGGCCACTGGACAGTCGAGATGCTAAAGGAGCACTCAAGAATTATAAGGCTATTGCGGAGCAACTAAATGGATTCTTTGCATCAGTCTTCACGGCTGAGGATGTGAGGGAGGTTCCCAAACCTGAGCCATTCTTTCTGGGTGACAAATCAGAGTAACTCCCAGACTGAGGTGTCATTAGAGGAGGTTTTGGAACAAATTGATAAATTAAACAGTAATAAGTCACTAGAACCAGATGGTATTTGCCCAACAGTTCTGAAGGAACTCAAATGTGAAATTGCAGAAGTGCTAACTGTGGTATGTAACTTATCACTTAAATCAGCTTCTGTACTACGTGACTGGACAGTGGCTCATGTGATGCCAATTTTTAGAAAAGGCTCCAGAGGCCAGTAAGCCTAACTTCAGTAACAAACAAATTGGTTGAAACTATAGTAAAGATCAGAATTATCAGACACATAGATGAACACGATTTGTAAAGGGAAATCATGCCTCGCCCATCTCATAGAATTCTTTGAGGGGGTCAACAAGCATGTGGACAAGGGGTATCCAGTGGATATAGTGTACTTAGATTTTCAGAAAGCCTTTGACAAGGTCCCTCACCAAAGGCTCTTAAGCAAAGTAAGCTGTCATGTGATAAGAGATAAGGTCCTCTCATGGATAAGTAACTGGTTAAAAGATAGGAAACAAAGGGTAGAAACAAATCGTCAATTTTCAGGATGGAGAGAGGTAAATAGTGGTGTCCACCAGGGATCTGTACTGGGACCAATACTGTTCAACATATTAATAAATTATCTGGAAAAAGAGGTAAACAGTGAGGGGCAAAATTTGCAGATGATACAAAACTACTCAAGATAGTTAAGTCCAAAGCAAACTGCAAAGAGTTACAGAGGGATCTCACACAACTGGGTAACAAAATTGCAGATGCAATTCTATATTGATAAATGCAAAGTAAGGCACATTGGCAAACATAATCCCAGCTACACATACAAAATCATGGAGTCTAAATTAGCTGTTACCACTCAAGAAAGAGATCTTGGGATCATTCTGGATAGTTCTCTGAAAACATCCACTCGATGTGCAGCGGCTGTCGAAAAAGCAAACAGAATGTTGGGAATCATTAGGAAAGGGATAGATAAGACTGAAAATATCATAATGCCACTATATAAATCCATGCTACGTGCACATCTTGAATCCTGTATGCAGATGTGGGTGCCCAGTCTCAAAAAAGATACATTAGAAATGGACAAGGTACAGAAAATGGCAACAAAAATGATGAAGGGTATGGAACAGCTTCCATATGAGGAGAGATGATTAAGACTGGGACTTTTCAGGTTGGAACAGAGACGACTAAGGGGGAAATATGATAGAGGTCTCTCAAATCATGACTGGTGTGGAGAAGGTGAATAAGGAAGTATTATTTACTCCTTCTCATAACACAAGAACTAGGGTTCACCAAATGAAATTAATAGGCAGCAGGTTTAAAACAAACAAAAGGAAGTATTTCTTCACACAACACACACAGTCAGTCTGTGGAACTCTTTGCCAGAGGATGTTGTGAATGTCAAGACTATAACAGGGTTCAAAAAACAACTGGATAAATTCATGGAGGAAGTCCATCGATGGCTATTAACCAGGATGGGATGGTGTCCCTCGCGTCTGCTTGCCAGAAGCTAGGCATGAGCGACAGGGGATGATCACTTGATGATTACCTCTTCTGTTAATTCCCTCTGGGGCACCTGGCATTGGCCACTGTTGGAAGACAGGACACTGGACTAGATGGATCATTGGTCTGACCCAGTATGGCCGGTCTTATGGACTTGTCATCCAGTCATCGCAAGGCCCTCTATAAACATTCTGGTATCAGTCCGGCTCCATAAGATGGAACAGGATCTAGGTCCTGTCTTCAATACTTGGTGGATCCCCATTCCAATGATATCTGAGCCCCCCACAATCTCTTAATGTATTTATCTTCACAACATCCCTGAGAGGAAGGGCAGGGCTGTTATCCCCATTGGCCAGATGGTGAAGTGAGGCACAGGGACGCTATGTGACTTGCCCAGGATGACAGAGGGAGTCTCTGCTGGAGCACGGAATTTCATTTGGGTCTCCCAAGTCCTAGGCTAGTGCCCCACAGCAACTCTCCATCTTACAAAGGGGGACACCAAAGCACAGGCTGGGAAAGTGACTTAAAAGTTCAGTTACACAGTGAGTCAAAGGAACTAAGAAATGAATCCAAATTTACAGTGAAATTAGGGAAGAAAATAGGGCAGATTTTGTTGTACAGAGCATGAGGCAGAGCCTTTTAAACAAAATCCTTGGGGCTTTTACTTACAACATGCAAGAGATACCATATTCTGGCCCAGTACGAAGTGAGTTACTGCAGTATGTGTATAGCACCTAAGGCAAAATACCGAAGAATCAACAATTGTGTAGGCACCCAGGAGCTTTTGATGGCACCTCATGGTGCATAGAAATGCCCTGAGATAGAATAAATAGTTGGCAAAAGAAAAGTAATGTACTTGGTCTTGCGCTCTTAAATGGCACAACTTCAGGATACCCGACGATAGACGATAAACCTCACAGGAGCTGTTTTCACTTGACATGGCTTTTCTTAACAGTTTCTTATTAATTTAGTTCTTAAAGAGCATCCACACTAGGGAAAACAGGTGTGCTTTTATTACATGCTAGCTGACCTGGTAAAATCCCAGTGAGGACAAGGCAGTTTGTAGTTTTCACATGCATTAGCAGTCGCAGGTAATCCCAACCTGAGTTTATCTTGATTTGATAACATGTTAAAACTACACTTGTCTTGTCTTCACTAGGACTTTATTTTGTGTTAGTTCATGGTAGGAACACACATTGTATTCCTGTGTGAAGACAAGGCCTCAGAGAAGCATTTGCAATGCATGAATCACCAAATCCTGTAAATTTGCAGCAAGCTGGAGTTTCACACAAAACACAACCCCCTTTCTGAACTAGTGCGCATCATATGTGTTGCCTAAGAAGCATTTGCAAATGGAAAAAGTGTCTAGATCGGGGGTCAGCAACCTTTCAGAAGTGGTGTGCCGAGTCTTCATTTATTCACTCTAATGTAAGGTTTCTTGTGCCAGTAATACATTTTAACATTTTTTAGAAGATTTTTCTATAAGTCTATAATGTATAACTAAACTATTGTTGTATGTAAAGTAAATAAGGTTTTTTAAATGTTTAAGAAACTTAATTTAAAATTAAATTAAAATGCAGAGCCCCCCGGATCGGGGGCCAGGACCCAGGCAGTGTGAGTGCCACTGAAAATCCGCTCATAAGCTGCCTTTGGCACGCATGCCATAGGTTGCCTACCCCAGTTTAGATCAAGGCAAGGTACCCAAGTTCTGTGCCTCGGAATGCTGAACTGTGGGAAAATACTGAATACCATCTTTTCTCCTTCCAAAGAGGGCAGCATTTTCAATTGCAATAGCAACAACAAAGGAAGGCAGGAATAGTATGGAAGAAAGAGCTAGTGAGGATACATAGGACAACAGTGTGTCAAGAGAGAACCCCAAAAGCTCAATAGAAGGGAGAATGTTAGAATAAGACCCCAGACCTAAGAGGTAACCAGCAGGTCTATCTGTACTACACTAGCTATTACGCATGTCTTAAAGCACCATGCTACTCTGGACACGGACATAAGCAGTATTTGTTAATTAATAACATTTTTGTTGCAGTACCCCAGAGGACTCAGTTTGCTTCAGAATGTTACGGCACTGAAGCATAAGATACAGTCCAGCCCCTGCCTTCAGGGAGTTCACAAGCCAAGTTCTATGGTAGCTTTAGTGAGGAACACATACCCATTAACGCAAGCAGAAGTGTTTGAGTCAGGGAGTCTGACTGCCATTTATGGTGCTTTTGAGAAAGCAGGGGGTGGTATGCAGCATGTGGTAATAGACACAGCAACCATTTTTCCTCTGTGGCATGAAAGTCTTAATTTCTCTTTGGGGAAAACATTGCTCTATGCTGGTGGTGTACATTTATTTGTGTGGATACAAACGAACTTCTTTATCCGGTACTGGCGGATTTTTAAAAATCTGATTAAAGTAAGAATGTGGGAGTCCACTCTGTGCTGTGACTACTTTCAATAGGCTGGTTAACTACTACTTGCCAGACTGAAGGGCCTTAGAGAGACAAAGGTGGGTGCAGAGATATATTTTAGTGGACCAACTTGTTGGTGAAAGAAACAAGCTTTTGAGCTATACAGAGCTCTTCCCCTGGTCTGGGGCTATGTCTTCCCTGCAGACTTTACAGCTTACAACTGCAGCTGCCCCGCTGTAAGGTCTCCCATGTAGCCGCTCTATACTGGCGGGAGAGCTCTCTCCCATCAGCATTATAAAACCATCCCATGAGTGGCGGTAGCTATGTCAACAGGAGAGCATCTCCCACCGACATAGTGCTGTCCAGACTGGTGCTTCTGTCAGTGAAACTTATGTCAGTCAGGCATGTGTTTATTTCACACCCTGATGGACAAAAGTTTTACCAACAAAAGTGCTAGTGTAAACATAGCCTGGGAAAGGTACTTGGTGTCACAGCAAAATATGAGAGTGAACAGAGAGTTTAGCATAAGTAGTTAGCACATAACCTAAGGGACCTTTTTATCGTGCTGTAGCTATTTCAGTACCCCCCCCCCCCGATCTAAATAAAATCAGTTCTATTCCTCTGCTTCCAAAGTTCTTCTCCTATAGCCGTGCTGGTCAGTTTCCCCATGTAGACAGGCCCCGAGGCTCCCCTAGATATACAGTGATCCAAGTTGATGGGGGTGAGATCTTTGATATGTTCATTGGTGCTCTATTGGAACAAACTACCGAGGCCAGCGGTGGATTCTCCATCTCTGGATGTCTTCAAGTCTGCAGGCCTCTCAGGGAGATAGACAGTCCCGCATACATTATTTGGCTCTGTACAGGGGCAAATGGATTAAATTCTATGGCCTGTGTTACACAGGCGGTCAGATCAAATGATCCCATTGTCCCCGCTGCCCTTAAAGTCTAGGAAGCCGTTGTTGCAGCTTTGCCTAGAGAAAGGAAGGGAGGTGGCAAAGGAACGTTTGAGATGACAGCCCCTCCCTAATAAATGGCACATTTTCAGCACTTAAGTAATTTAACTGGGAATCCCCAGAATCTTAATACTGGGTCTGTCTTCTCCGCTGAGGTAGAGCAGACCAGCCCCTCAGAAATACTTGGATTCTAATCTCCTCAGAGGCAGATCTCCATTCATATCCCATGCAGCCCAGGAACAGGGGTGAGGGATCCTCCAACACATCACATGATCAGGGTGTGGAAACTGAACCTGACTCTTGGGTCAATGATGGGGGTGTGCTTGCAAATGCTCTGGAAAGAGCCACATGGTGATAGATTCAGGTGATAGGAACAAACATCTGGAACAGGTATCAGCATGCAGAATATGTGCCTTTCTGGCTCTGGCGAGCTCTGCTCTGCTAGCAGGAATGGGAAGGGGAGGGATTTGGCTGGGCATTCTTCTATCTGCGCTTCGTGAAATGCAGTATGTCCAATTCTCCTTTCTACCAACAAGTCTTGGCTCAAGGGCCTTGATTGTGTCAGGTGTATGAGATCAGGCCCTTGAATACAGATAGTCATTGCCTGAGAAAGGGAAGAAAATTATATGTGCCATATGGGTCAGTGTAAATTTGCAATTCACAGGGTTGACAGTTCCCTTCTGGATCCCTGCTTTTGACCCTATGACCTCACTCCCATTCCTGTTTTCTCTTTTGTTGCCCCCTGTATTTATTTGACCCCTGGGTCCAGTAGCTCCTCCCCTTAGTCTGGAGGGAGGCCTGCCACTGGTCCAGGGCCGGCTCCAGGCACCAGCTGAGCAAGCTGGTGCTTGGGGCGGCAGATTCTAGGGGGGGCGGCATCCGCCCAATCCTAGGGCGGCACTGATGCTTTTTTGTTTGTTTGTTTGTTTGTTTGTTTGCTGCTCTGGCCGCCCTGTAGGGGGCGGAGGAGGGGAGCGCCCTGCAGCAAATTTGGCAGGGCAGCCTGCGTCCTTCCCTCCCCACCGACCGGAGCAGCTCGGAGCCCTCCTGGCAGGCGGCGCGGAGGTCGGGGCCGTGGGGTGAGCGCCCCCCTGAAGCCCTGGCTGCCCCTCTTCTCTCTCTCTCCCCGTCCCCCCATTAGACCAGGCGCGCACTCTGCAGCACAGGGAGTCCCCTGGCTCCGGCCACCCTGTAGGGTTTTTTGTTTTGTTCTCCCCTGCTTTGCCGGCCGCGCTGTTCCCCCACCCCCGCTTTGCCACTCCAGCCGTGCCGCAGGTTGTTTTTTTTCACCTGCTTTGCTGCTCCAGCCGTGCAGTTTTTTTGTTTTTCCCCCACCCTGCTTTACCACTCCGGCTGTGCTGCAGCTTTGTTTTTTTTTCTTCCCTGCTTTGCCATTCCAGCTCCACCGTTTTTTTGTTCCCCCCACCCTGCTTTGCCGCTCTGGCTGCGCCCTGTTTTCTTTTTCTTTTTTTTTTCTTCACCTGCTTTGCCGCTCCAGCCCCCTGTTCCCCCCACTCTCCCTTTACCGTTCCAGCTCCACCGTGGTTTTATGTTTTTTTTCCCCCCTGCTTTGCTGCTGTGGCTGTGCTGCAGTTTCCTCCCTCCCCCTTTGCCATTCCAGCCGCTCCGTTTTTTTTGTCCCTCCCACCCCACTTTGCCGCTCTGGCCCCGCTGTGGTTTTGTTTTTTCCTCTGCTTTGCCGCTCCGGCAGCCCCCCCCCCCTTTTTTTTCTGCTTGGGGCGGCAAAAAATCCAGAGCCGGCCCTGCACTGGTCCCAGGAACTCAATACAGTAGAACCTCAAAGTTACAAATGCGCCTCCGGAAATGGAGGTTGTGCGTAACTCTGAAGTGTTCATAACACTGAACAAAATGTGATGGGTGTTCTTTCAAAAGTTTACAACTGAAATTGATTTAATACAGTTTTGAAACTTTACTAAGGAGACGATTCTGCTTTTAACCATCTTAATTTAAATGAAACAAGCACTGAAAGAGTTTTCTTACCTTGTCAAATCTTTTTTTAAACTTTCCCTCTTATTTTTAGTTGTTTACGTTTAACACAGTACCACTGTATTGTATTTACTATTTTCCGGGCCCCCCCCCCCCCCCCGCTTGATTGCATACTTCTGGTTCCAAATGCGGTGTATGGTTGACTGATCAGTTTGGTGTTCGTAACTATGAGGTTCTACTGTAGATACAAGGTTAACAGCCCAATGTGGTCATAAGGGCTGGCTTCGTGCAGATTGCTTGAGCCTTTCTCTGCTAAGGCTGGATAGTATAATAATATAGCTGAGTGTACTCCACAGCGAGTCTTCTCCTACCTTGCAGCTACTGGATCTGGAATCACTGAGAGCTGGGTTATGTAATAGAGCCTCAGAACTCAACTTTTATATTGTGGGTGAAGACAGTAGTGTCTGTGAGAGATGCTGTCCTGGGAACAGAACTAACTTCTGACTGCAAACCATAAGTGGAGGACAGCAGGAGGGAAAGGAGGGAAGTGCTGTGCAAAAGGAATATTTGTTCATAGGACTGTCAGATCTGCAGGTGGGGAAACCAAGGCAAAGGACATTGCCCAACGTACTGTGGAAGCCGGGGTTTTGCTTAGTATTCATTCACCAAGCAGCTGATTTATTGTTTCCCATATTAATGCTGTTCCTTTTTCTCTTATAAGTTTTCTTTGTTTCATACACAGTTACTGAGGTCTTCTGAGAGAAAATTTGCCTGTTAAGGGTGCCTAAGGAAGAGGATTTAGTTTTCCCCAGGCTTCTTGGTGGGAACTTGAGCCAGTGTGTTTGTTAATTTCAAGAGGAACCTCTAGATATTTCAACCAAGTCCTTGCTGCTACTGACAACACCTGACAGAAGGGGTCCCTTAGTGATTGGTCTCTATGGAGCGATCACAGTGAGGGGGGAGTGTGTATGACTGTTTTCTATAATTTAATAAAACTAGAGCTTTCATTTGGGCCTAATTCTGTTAAATAGATTGAATAATTATATAGTTAACTTTCTGTCTGCCACCAACACTCTCATTAAAGCCCTGGGGAATCTGAAGTGCAAAAGTATCATGGGCCTGAATGCCCCGTGACTTCAAAGGTAGTTTTATGCAGAGGGGCTCTTGCAGGCGAAAATGCAAAATTGCTGTCAAGTAGAATTATTTATCTGGTTTTTCGTTTCTAGACAGAACTGTAAAAAAAATGGTGACTATTTACAGGACCAAATTGATTTGATTTATTTTTAAATTGCTACTTTGGCTTTTTTACAGAAATAGGAGCAAACTGCTCTTCTACTAACTCTTGTGAAAGGTTCTAGTTTTGCTTGATCAGGCTGGTTCAGTTCAGTGGTGACTGTGCGGTTTTGTCCTGGTGTAACTCCAGTGTCCAATGTAATGAATTTGTCCAGTTGATTCTTTCCTGGAGTGTACATTGTCCCAGACGCTTAAACAAGAAGTTAAATACTGAAATGCAGCCTGGAAATAATGTTCAGATACACCTTGAATGGAGTCGCTTGTAAAACCGGCTGGCTTGGAACCTTCGAGCTTGCAGTCACTTGATGATACCAACAGAAGTGATGAACAGTGTGGAAGGAGAGAGCTCAGGAAATGTGCCTGTCTCCCCAAACATCAGTGCCACTATCTTATTACTTCCAAAGTACCTGCAGATTTACGATCCCAGCTGTGGGCTCTGCACCATTGTGCAGAGAAGCCCGGTTCCCTCCCTGCCTAGATGGTTATTCTCTGGCTGCATTAACCGTGTTCCAGTGGGGTGTTGAGCAATGTGGGGCAGTGACCGCAGTTCCCCCACACAGGGCAGACCCCAGGCGGCGGGGCTGGCCCAAGAAACAGAAATCCTCCTGCATGGTGGAGAAAGAAGCCAGGATGTTCTGAGCCCCTTGGCTGGAGGCTGGACAGTGCAGGAAATGAAGCTGCATGGCAGCAGAGGGAGACTGGACTCTGGGTGAGAGATAGATTGGGGGGAAATAAACAGTGAATCGGGGCCTCTTGTCCTATGCAAGGATCTCTTATGTTGACCCTAGGGAGAGGTACCTTCCCCCATCCCATAGATGGATTCCCACCCACCCCAGTCCCACCATCCCTGTGCACGTGCAGATGACCCTGCTCAGAATCCTATCTGACAGTATAGCTGGGCCTGAAGCATCCACGCTTTCCCCATATGCTTTCCCCCCTCCCCAGTCCCTACACACTAGTACCTGTAGTCCCCACGCAGAGAGGCCCACGGCTCCCCGCAGAGGGAGGGTGGGGTCCTTAGTTTTTCTATATAGAGGATCACCCTGCATAGAGCAACCTGGTGCCCACCAATATCCCCTATGCAGCTCCCGAAACAGGGGTCTCTATTGTCCCTTTGCTGCCACCGGGTGGTCACGGCGGCTCATTACAGCCACCTGGCGAGGGAAGCGCAGCCCCAGTGGATCCTCTCCCCCGAGCGGCTGAGCCCAGGCCACCCTCCCTCTGACCCCCCCGCCCCCTCTCAAGTGGCTGAGCCCAGGCCACCCTCCCCCCCGGCCCTCTCTCCGGTGGCTGAGCCCAGGCCACCCTCCCCCCCGGCCCCCTCTCCGGTGGCTGAGCCCAGGCCACCCTCACGGTGAGGAGGCCCCGCCTCCCCAGCAGGTGCCTGGTCTCCGCAGCGTGGGGCTGGCGGGGCTCTGGCTGACCCGACGCCTCCGTCCCCAGAGAGAGACGCGCTCTGCGCTGGAGGGACAGAGCCCGCCACGGGGTCCCGGCCTGAGGGGCCGTTTGAATTCTCCTTTCAGCGCACGAGGTGGGTGAGGTCATAGCTTCGATTGGACCAACTTGGGTGGGGGGGAGACAAGCGGTGGGGCTTGCACAGCGCGCGACGATTTTCTTCCAGCCGGGCGGGGCTCTCCTCGCTTCCTGCTGCCCGAACCGGCGGGGGGGCACTATGGAAAAGTTTGGCTGCCCTTGGAACTGCTCAAGTCTCGCAGGCTCCCCGCCCCCCCTCAGTCTCTCTCCCCGGAAAGCAGCGGCCCCTCCCTGCAGCTCCTCACTGTTGTTCCTAGGGGTGGGGGGCGCAGCTCGAAGGCTCGGCGGTGCTGCAGGGAGGGGGTGGGGGGATCATGTAACCAAGCAATGCCAGCAAACCCCAGCAGAAATCTTGGGGGGGGGCACCTGACCGTTTCCCCCCCCCCCGCCCACCGTGCATCAGGGCCACCCAGAGGATTCCGGGGGCCTGGGGTCTTCGGCGGCGGGGGGCCCTTCCATTCCGGGACCCGCCGCTGAAGTGCCCCGAAGACCCGGGGCGGGGCCCACCGCGCCGCCGAATTACCGCCGAAGCCGGACCCACCGTCAAAGTGCAGCCCGGTCTTTGGTGGTAATTCGGCGGACGGGAGCCCCCGCCGCGGATCTTCAGGGCACTTCGGCGGCGGGTCCCAGAAGGGAAGGGCCCCCCGCCGCCGAATTACTGCCAAAGACCGAGCTGAACTTCGGCGGTGGGTCCCGCTCCGTCTTCGGCGGTAATTCGCCAGCGGGGGGGTCCTTCCGCCCCGGAGCGGAAGTACCCCCGCCGGCAAAGACTGGGAGCAGAAGAAGCTCCTGTGCCCGGCCCCGCAAGAGTTTTCCGGGCCCCCCGGAGCGAGTGAAGGACCCCGCTCCAGGGGCCCCGAAAAACTCTGGTGGGGGCCCCTGTGGGGCTCGGGGCCTGGGGCAAATTGCCCCTCTTGCCCCCCGCTCTGGGCGGCCCTGCCGTGCATCATCTCTGCTGCCATCGCTTCGGGGGGTGGCTTCACTACAGCGGCGGGGGAGCCGCTGTTGCCGCGGTGCTGAGTGGCCAGGCTGAAGTGCTGCCGCGGTCCCATGGAGAGATCGGTGAGGCCGGACCTGACTCCGGGGTGACGGGAGGGGCTCAGAATTCGCTCTGTTTTCCTTCAGCTGTGAAGGCGAATAATGAAATAAACTCTGTTACCTGATCACAGATCTGGGGTTGTCTGTAGTCCTGGGACTGCCATAAGGAATCCCGTAAACCTCAATCAGCCTAGGTACTTCTCTGGCCCCCATTGCTGCAGTCTCTGTGCACCTCCTGATTATTAAGGGATTCTACCTAGGGAACTTGGTCCAGATTCTTAAAGGTATTTAGGCACTTAACTTCCATTGAAATCAGTGGGAGTTAAGCATCTAAATACCTTTGAGGTCAGATCTGGGCCTTTGTGGTTGAGTTAGGAATAGAACCCATGACTTCCCAGGCTCAGTTCAGTATCCTACCTACTAGACCTTCCTTTTCGCCTACTTAAAATGAAGCCAGCAGTTACACCAGGGCCCTCCCACTAACTTTTATATATGTGCATATTTTTTCAGTTGCACATGGATCATGAGTATGATTGAAATCCAGAGTCTTTAGATCCACAGCCAAGACCTGTTCTGCTTAACTACAGGCATAAAAGCAGCAAAGGGTCCTGTGGCACCTTATAGGCTAACAAACGTATTGGAGCACAAGCTTTCGTGGGTGAATATCCACTTCGTCGGATGAATGAACGTTCATGCTCCAATACGTCTGTTAGTCTATAAGGTGCCACAGGACTCTTTGCTGCTTTTACAGATCCATACTAACACGGCTACCCCTCTGATACAGGCATAAAATACCCAAGGATACAAAGGTCCCAGTTCCTCCTTCTATTGGTGTTGTCCTGGAAATGAGCTGGTATGTCCCCGCTTACCTCTATTTTATGGCTCTTGTGGCCTCCCAAGAGATGGTGGGGAAAGGGGAGGTGCCTGGGGTACTATATAAGTTGGGTTTCTCCCTGTGGTTGAGGTAATTCAGTCTTTGGCAGCAGGGAAGTAGAGGCAGGAGCTCTGAAAGATGATGATCCTGGTCAGTCCCCACAGAGAGTGTGGAAAAGGGGACTATTCTGGCTGCAGTTGGTGGGATGTGTATATTGTTTGTTAAGCTCATGTGTGCCTGTCTCATTTAAGGCTAATTTTACCCCTTCTTTTGGGTGATTTAGGTTTCCTTGGGGGGGAGGGGTGGGCAGAGAGAAGTGTGCCAAGAATAAATCGTTAGTGCCAACAGTGTATTTCATGTGAGTCGCACTGGCAAAAGTAAACAAGAGTAAGGCCAGGTGTACAGTACAAACTTATATCGGTATAACTATGGTGCTCAGGGATGTGAAAAATCCGCTACAGCCCTGCCACTAAAAGGCGCTCAGTGTAGCTGCTGTTTGTCTGCAGGTGTAGAGAAATCTCTGTATTAACTATCTCTATAAATCTTGATGACGTTGCATTATGTTATTTTGTATTAAGTATCTTTCTGTATTAAGTATCTTTATGACATTGCATCTTGCATGATGTTATTTTGTATTTCATATGACTTGGCATTGTGCCTCTGTATTTTACTTGGCATTGTGCCTCTGTATTTTCATACAATTTTGTATTAGATCCCTATATAGAAAATTGGTAGAAAACTTTGTATCAAATGTTATAGCCCCTAAGAATAGTATAGTTAAAGTAAAAGAAACATATGCCTTTTTGCTAGAAGTAGAATAAGCTCTTCCCCCCCCCCCCCACTCTGTAATCAATTGCCCTATTGACTGAATGAGGTGTGAATGAGTGAGGCTTGGAAGACACCCACCTCCAGACAGCTACAACAGTTGCAGAGGGAATGGGAGCCAGAGCAAAGGACAATACAACTTGTCAAGTGGGCCTAACAAAGAAGAGCAGACATATTGACGGCCTCAGGGATTAGAAGCAAGCACCTTCTTTAGAAAACACCCTCTTTTGAGCAGCATTGGGACAACACCCAGAGAAAAGCAGCACAAAGACCAACGGACACAGACCAATGGACACAGACCCAGATTTTGAATCTGGTCTAGATTTGCATAAGAGGGAAGCTGCTATAAATGTGAGGTGTCTTGCAGAAGGACCCCGGGTCTTGTCTTGTCACCATCGGAGCATCGATCCGGATTGGCAGAAGCCCGGCTCCACCCCTCCCACATCTAACTCACCTGGCCAGTGCAGTTAAGGGGAGCAACTAGTTGGTAACAACAGCAAGAAGAGTGTGTTTGTGTCTGTGTGCGAATGCATGACAGTGATATATATCTCATATGCATATCATAGAGTATTGACACCTGTATTACTAATAAATGTGGCGTTTTGCCTTAATCCCCCTGAAAAGATCCTGTATGGTACTTTGAGTACAACACAGGATCCTGCAGACAAAACAATTCCACCCCCAAGGAGCCGCAGCAGCTCCTGCACACAAAGCGCTGTTCATAGTTAAACTTTTGTTTTTCAGGAGTGTGTGTGTGTGGTGGGGTTTTTTTGTTTTTTTTTAAACACCTCTGAAAGACAGTTCCAGTGTAGACAAAGCCTCAGAGTTTCACTGCTTGCTAAGTACTAGGTGGAATAGATTGTTAAGCATAGTTAACACATTTCAAGGGACCATTCAAGGTGAAGTGGCCTGTTAACACTCCTCCAGTCACAGGGAAGAAAGTAAAGGGGTGGAGGAGAAAGCAGTTGGGGGAGGGTGTTAGTGGTTTACAGATTGTTGTAAATAAACCATAAACCCAGTATCTTTATTCAGTCCAGGGTTTTTAGTGTCTAGCGAAGTTATGAATTTAAACTCCCAGGCCCATCTTTTTGAAAATGTTGTGCAGGTTTCCTTCGAGGACGAGGGCTGATAGATCACATACAAGAGTGATTGCTCTGTGAGAAGTGCTCACCCACAGATGATGTGGTGGTCTTGTCTTATCATTTTCCTGTTCATTTGTGAGCAAAGTGATTCTCTGGTTTCACCCACATAGTTGTTATTGGGTCATTTAGTGCACTGGATGAGGTAAACCATGTGTTGTGATTGGCATGTGTAGGACCCATGGATTTTGAAAGGTGTGTTGTGGAGTGTTGATCATTGTAGCAGTGGAGATGTCTTCAGGTTGTGGAGATGTGTCTGCAGGTTTTGTCTGGTGCTGCTGTGAGTTGGTGTGTCCTGGTCTGCGGGGAGCTTGTGTCTGATGATGAGTTTGGAGAGATTAGGGGTTGTTTTGAAGGCCAGAAGTGGGGGTTCAGGAAAGATTTATTTCAGGATGGGGTTCCTATCAAGTATGGGTTTTAGTTGTTTGATAACCCATATGGGTTGTAGTGCAGTATAGGGTAGTAGGTGACAACTAAGGGTGTGCGGTCGCTGGAGGTTTTATTTCTGCACTGAAGCACGTTTCCTTGGTGTATTTGGGTGGCCCATTCTATGATGCGATGTACTTCTCTGGTGGCATATCCCCCTTTAGCGAAGGCGGTTTTGAGTGTGTTAAGGTGCCTGTCCCGGACTTTCTCCTCAGAGTGTATTGGGGTGATTACTGGGTCTGTGAAGGTAAGTGTGGTGATTCGTGGGTTTCCTCTATATAGTTGTCTGTAGGGTTCCAAGCATTGGCAAACACTATCCTCTGCGTGTACTTGCTTGTCCAAAGGGGAGTGGGTGAGATGGCACCCAGTGGGTTTTGGAGTTCAGAGAATATCAGGTGTGTGGGGCTCTTGGCACCTCACAGGATCCGTAACCTCAACTGGGTTCCCAGGTGCTACTGTGCTATTAATAATAATAATAATAAAGACTGCAGACCCCTAACTCTGCTCTTCTACCTCTTTCCTGCCCTTAGTCTTTGTTGTAGAACTTGAATCCCTGGTGCCACAGAGCTCCTTGTTCCCAACTGACTCTGGGAGGGGAAGAGTTTCTGAGGGGCAGGTCTGCTCTAGCTCTGTGGAGAAGAGACAGAGTCTGTTAAGACTCTGGGAGTTCCCAGTTTGATATTTTAAGTATTGAACATGTGCCATTTATCAGGGAGAGGCTGTCATCTCAAAGGTTCCTTTGCCTTTCTCTTCCTTTCCCTCCCTCCCTTTCGCTGCCTCTCAGGCTAGGTAAAGCTGCAGCAACGGATTCCTAGATTTTAAGATCATTTGATCTGACCACCTGTGTAACACAGGCCATAGAATTTCATCCATTTGCTCCTGTACGGAGCCAAATAATGTGTTGGGCTATGGTAGTGTGCAGGCTTGGAGGCTGGCGAGACAGAGAATACAACACTGCCCTCAGCCGTTTCTTCCAATGTGGCACCAATGAACATGCCAAAGCTATCAACTCTGTCAAGTGGGATCCCTGCAGATTTAGGTGCTTGTCTACATGGGAATAGTTCCTGCCATGGCTATAGTGGAATAGCTTTGGCAGCAGAGTAGTAATTTTGGGGAATAAAATTGCTTTTATTTGGAAGGAGTGTCCATGTGGGCAGGGCCGGCTCCAGCATGCCAAGCGCGCGCTTGGGGCGGCATTTTGCCGGGAGGGTGGCAGGCAGCTCTGGTGGACCTCCCGCAGAAATGCCTGCGGAGGGTCCGCTGGCCCCGCGGAGCATCCGCAGGCATGCCTGCGGGAGGTCCACCAGAGCCGCGGGACCAGCGGACCCTCCGCAGGCACGTCTGCAAGAGGTCCCCCGGAGCCACGGGACCGGCGACTGCCAGAGCGCCCCCCACGGCGCGCCGCCCTGCTTGGGGCGGCGGAATTCCTAGAGCCGCCCCTGCATGTGGGGGGGGGGTTATACTGGAATAGCTACAGTGCATTGGTTACTCTGCTTATAGGAGGTCAGTCAATTCCCCCATGTAGACAAGCCCTTAGACTGCAGGTTTTGTGGGTCCCAGCAGCCAGTTCTGCTCAGTGTCCAGAGCTCCCTTTGTTGTGGCAGCTTCCTCGCTCTACTGTTGGGGCCGTGGAGCTTTGGCGTCACCTGCTGGTTGTGATATCAAAGCTTGGTGGAAAAACAAAGAACTGCAAGGGAGGGGGAAGCAACTCTCTCACTGAGCCCTGGTCCAGGCTACCAACCTATGTTGGTATAAAATGCATTCCCTGGGCAACACATTATATTGATCTAGGCCTCCCCGGGTGGACTGGTTTCTCCTATGGACATAGCTACTAAGCTCTTTCAGTGGCATAGGTAGCCTCTTCACTAAATGCTGCATTAGTCCACCTGCAGCGCTGTAAGTGTGAGTACCTGCCTGGGATAAATCAATTGCCACAAAACAGCCTTTCACAGAAGAAACAACGAGGAGTCCTTGTGGCACCTTAGAGACTAACACATTTATTTTGGCATAAGCTTTTGTGGGCTATAACTCACTTCACCAGATGCATGGAATGAAAAATACAGTAGGCAGGTATAAATATACAGCACATGAAAAGATGGGGGGTGTCAGTGCTAACGAGGCCAATTCAGTCAGGGTGGATGTGGCCCGTTCCCAACAGTTGACAAGCAGGTGTGAATATCAACAGAGGGGAAATTACTTTTTGTAGTGACCCAGCCACTCCCAGGCTTTATTCAGGCCTAATTTGATGGTGTCAGGTTTGCAAATTAATTCCAGCTCTGCGGTTTCTCGCTGACTCCTCCCTGATACAGACTAACAGGGTTAACTCTCTGAAACCTTTCACAGAAACACTACATAATGTACACTCCTCACAAAGCTCCTTGGAGAGGAGGTAAATAGCTTAATCTTCACTCTGCAGAGCAATTTGAAACAGGCAGCCTCCTGCAGTGTCCTGTCCCAAGCCACATTGTAAGAATCAGAAGTTAAAAATATTAGTGTTTTGAACTTGTATCACAGAGGATTGGGACCCCTGTGTGCTGGGTGCAGTACCACATCTAGTGCCTTCACTTGAGCTTACAAACCAAAATACACCCTTGTCTATATAATTAATGCAGTTATTTATATACATGTGACCTTCACTATTATATATATATATATATATATATATATATATATATATATGACCTTCACTATTTTATATATATATATATATATAAAAAATAGTGATCTCCCTGATAGACCCTTATCCATTTCTCCTACTGTTAAAAGTACTGACAGCAGAAAATAGAATCCCAGCTTTTTAAGAAATTCTCTAACAACACTCACATCTATAGACTTTAACAGCAATTTAACAGTTCATTATAAACAAACCAACTAATTCTATTTTTTTGAACCACAATAGTGTCCCCAAGGGGAGGTGCACCGTTCCTGGAAATACTGCAATACCAGGTCAATGCATAGAGTGGATGGAGCAAGCTCCTATTCCATCTCCCTGTTCCAAAAATCCATTTAATATATAGTTCTCAGATAGAGAACATATCAGATATTAAACTGATAAGAACAGATTTAAATTTTATTAGAGAATGTTTATAATAAACGATACAAAGTGTTTGATGCGTCAGTTATTGTGTCATTGGGGGTTACATACAGATTGTGGGGGGATGTTAACGTTTTGGTGTTAGGCAGCACATATATATACATAGTCTGTCATGTCCCCAATGTCAGTTCAAGGTACAGGTAAGTAAGCGGTGAGGGTACATCACTCATACAAACAGGTTACAGATAGTCATGGGCATGAATAAGCAGGCTGAGTACTCACCCCATCTGTGCTCAACGGGTGAAGCTGCCTGCGGGGGAGGAAGTGGTGCTGAGTCCCACTTGCTGGTCACCTCGAGCCTTTGCCCCCTGGGTTTTTTTTTCTTTCAGTGTGTCCACGGCGTGCGCGGCGGGGCAGCCTCTTCTCCAGCACTCTTCGTGGAGGTGAAGAAGCCGGTGCCGTCCGAGGAGACCGCCGCGGAGCGGCTCCATGGCGAGGTTGAAAATGATGGGGCTGAGGGGGCAGCCCTGCTTCACGCCGCTGTGGAGGGATCGATCGGCTCCCCCTTCCACGGCGGATGGTGGTGCTGCAGCCCTCGTAGAGTTCGGCGGTTCGGCGGGCGAAGGGTCTCGGCATCCCCGTCTCGTGCGTGTGCTGTGGTGGTGTGTGGGATACTGTTTCCGTGCCTTCTGGTCGCGTCTGGAGGGAGGGGAGCAGGAAGTTGTGCTCGTAGCACCCCTCTGATGGCATGAAGCCCTTCTGGGCGGGCTGATGGCACCCCGTTAGGTCGCCCACTCTGTGATCTGCTGGCTGCCAGGCAGCTGGTGTACTTGTTTATCGATAGAGAGAGAGAGAGGTCTCTCAGTTGCTGGGGGGTCATCTCGTCGCTTTTTTTGTATAAGGACCGTCATGGCCTCTTCCAGGAGGTGTCTGGCGATGGGGGTCTGGTGCTGTGGTCTGGTCATGCGGGGCGGGGGCCTCTAGTGGTGTGTGTGTGTGTGGGGTGGTGTCTGGTGTGGTCTCCGGTGGTGGGGTGGGGTTCGGGGGGCAGGCTGGGGGGTGGGTTGTGACCTCTGGTGGTGAGCTTGATCTTAGCCAGAAGGCCGAGAAGCGATACTTTCTGTTGAAATATTATGCAGCCCTCCCATTCCTACAGCTCTCTATGTGACAGTGACACATGCCAGTGAGCGCCACCAACACCATAGCAATTCTTTGACAACTTCTAATCTAATCATATTTTCTTCACCTAATCGCTCCATTTTTACCATTCTGAGTAAACCGCCTCCTGCCTGAAAATTCAGCTTCAAAACTAATAAATTCCTCAAGCTTGTTAGCTGTTGCCTCGTCACTCGTTTCTCTGCCTGAAGGATACTTTCTATTTGCATGAAGCCAGCCCCTTTGCTGCAACGTGCTGACCACATCGGGTTGCTAACCCTATCGTTGCAAGTTTAGCCTTGGTGCCCTGCTCACTTCCCCTACAGCACACATGATTGTCTTCCCTTTATCAAGGAAGGAAGATCTTAAACAGTACTTAATTTGTAACGAACGAGGTGCCGGGGCTCAAGCAATTTTTTTTACATTCATAACTAAGTCCAGAAGTGCCAGAACTATGAACTGCCAAGCCTAGAGGTCCTGAGGCTCAGCCCTGGCACAAATTAAGCACCGGTATTTACCCTACTCAAGTGCCTGAGCCTGTACACCTGACCCAAACAACTCTGTAGGCCCAACACAGAAGAGAGACAAGTTAGGGAAAGAGAAAGAAATGTTTGTGTTTTGGTGTAAGTGGCACGGGGAGGATGGGAGTCAATGATTATTTTTCTTCACTCTACACACAGCTGAGGGATGATGTTCATTCTGCAGATGATTAGCAGGATATTACTGAGGGGGTGTCAAACCTGATTTGTATGTAAACTCTCTGTGCAGGGACTGTCTTTTTGTTCTGTGTTGGAACAGCACCTAGCACAGTGGGGTCCTCGTCCCTGACTAGGGCTCCTAGGCACTAGAAGAATAAATAAATAAGCAAAACCAGTATTTTAGTACTCAGCTCTTAATGCGGAAAAGGCAGATACAAGTCACATAAAAGTAACTGAAACAGAGTTTGGGTTGCATTTTAATGAGCACTTTTGTCAGTAAAACTTTTGTTGGTCTGGAGTGTGGGAAAAAATACCACCACCCCACCCCGACAGACATACGTTTTACTGACAGAAGCACCAGTCTGGACAGCACTGTGTTGGTGGGAGACGCTCTCCTGCCATCATAGCTCCCACCGCTCATTGGGGGCGGTTTAATTATGCTGACGGGAGAAAGCTACGCTGCGGCACAGCTGTGCCGCTGTAAGGTCTGTCGTGTAGACGTAGCCTGACTGTCTCCCTTTGGCTCTCAAACCCCCCTGACATGCTTTACCCCACCCTTTCTCAACTGCACAGTTCTCATTGGAAATGTTGCATTGGTACTCTAATCAGGTCATTATATTAACTTGCTTCAGCACTTAGCAAAAACAGTAGTGCTTGACACTGTGTCAAATTAGCTGATGTCAGCCGATGTGCACACTAAAGAGAACTTTTGTTTTATTGTCTGGAAAAAAAAATAGTCAGCAGCTGATTACTGCACACGCACAGAGTTAAAAAAAAACAAAAAACAAAAAACCCTAACCAAAGACACAAGCTTGTGTACCATGCCAACTTTAGGGCAACAGCACAATAATCACGTAGACACATGAGTATCTAGGCCATTGTGTTTTAAAGTTACTCACATGCCTAAATATCTACAATAAAGAGGATATTTAAACACCAACATTAGAAAAGTGAACCACCAAAAAATATGCCTTTTTTTACAGAATACTGCTTGGAAGATGGGAAACATTCATGGAATTATAGGGGGTCATAGAATTATAGGACTGCAAATTTTGATTGGGATCGTGCCTGGAGCAGATCAGTCATCAGATTTTGCTTTTTAAAATGTCTTCAGGTAATGTCTACAGCCGTTGAACTTAAATCCAGGCACTTTATGTATGAAAGCAAAACCTCAAAAAAGGGAAATCTGGACAAAATTCTCAGAAGTTGGGGATCCAAAAATGAAGGTACCCAAAAATAAGTGGACCCTTTGAGTTCAACTGTTGGCCAATAATATTTCAGGGCAGCTGGACAATTCCCCACCTGAGGTACAGGGAAGTGCCCCAGGAATCCACAGGGTTCTTCCCTTTCGAGCTGCTGTATAGGAAGAGAGTGAGGGGATCCCTGGGCCTGCCGCAGGGGTGAAAGTAACTTAAGTTACCAGTACGGGGGCCTGGCTCTGGGCCCCTGGAAGGGGCAGGGCTGGGCGGGGCAGCCTTTCCCAGCCAGCCCTTCAGCGTGCCTAGCCCATGCTGCCCGGGGCTCTGGGTGCTGACGTGGTAGTAGCGGTGGTGGCCACGAGTCCCAGGGCCTTTTAAATCGCCGGACTCCAGGCAGCTGCCCCTTTTGCCCCTGCCGGCCCTGGGTGGGGGCAAAAGGAGCAGTGACATTAAAATGCTAAGTGACCCAATGAGTTGTTTGAAAGATGGATGGATTAAGTCTCTTTTGTGTTAGCCATAATTGGTATTGTCGGTTCAAACATTTTAGGCTCTCGATCATTTTTTCTTCAATCAAATCTTGGAGGCGCAAGGGTCACTTTGTCTAGTATAACCACCATCAAAACCTTTACATTACTACACACAATCATGCATTACCTCTTTCCTCCTGCTGTTGGACAAGCGGTGTCTCCTAACACTGTGTGGTGTTATATGACCAAGAGCCTGCATCATATGGTCCCACCAATGCCCACCTACTTAGCATCTATACAAGCCAGTTGTAGGGAAAACAAGACTGACAGGCAGACCGGGGAAGATAATGAATAGTGGATTCTCTTGATGCACAAATCTCTTCACAGTTTCATTATTCCTTCAAGCCAATGGACACAGACGCCACTTCTCACAGCACCTTTGGAGAGCTCCCAGCCAAGGACTGACCAAGAACAAGTTTGCCCAGCTTGTGATAACTGACAGGATCAACAGGCAGATATGGTATTATATTGTGAAAAAATGTCTTCACCTATTATGTATTTGTACAACAGAACTGCACCCATTGGTCACATGAGTGCTATACAGAGGGATTATTACCCTCTGTATATGTTAGACTATGAGCACTGAATTGAAAATAGTCATTTTAACTGCTTAACAGTATTGTATGTATCTTTTCCCTATTAAGTCAGCTTTCATGCTGTAGTGTTACACATTTTCATGTAAGGAAGTCAGCAGGTTCTGTACATCTTTGTTCACGGCCTAGCTCCGTGGCTCTGAACTTGTTTGGCTTCTAGACATTACTGCAATGCATTTCTTTTTAAACAAGGTGTTTTGTTTTAAAAGGGGCAATGTTATCCCACCATGGTCTAGTTATTTCTGTTAAACTGTACATTTTCCACTGTTTTTTCCTCCCTCTTTCATCTTCCTTGCTCTCTAGTTTCTTTCTCCTAGACTCAATTTTTAATTTTTTAAAAAGCGACCAAGGGGAACTAGCAAACAGGGGCGTTTGAGAGGGAGAGACGGAGGTCCCCCTGCTGAACGAACAAGGTGTGAGTACTAATCTTGGGGTGAGTGAATTTGTTTGGCTGTTTGTGCTTTTCTTTCAGGTTATTTAAAGTTACAGGGTGTCATAAATACAGAGAAATTAGTAGCATAAAATCCCTCCTTGGCAGCTGTACTAAATCGTTTTATCTGTAAGGGGTTAAGAAGCTCAAATAACCTAGTTGGCACCTGACCAGAAGGACCAATGAGGAAAGAATATACTTTCAAATCTGGGGGAGGAGGTTTTGTTTGTGCTCTCTCTTTGTTGTTCTCTCTCTGGAGGAGACCAAGCAGGTACAACATCTCCTGAAAATATACCTGGAATGATCCATCTAAAACCACAAAAAAATGTAAGTAGGGCAAAGAAATGCGTTAGGTTATCTTTGGTTTTGGCTTGTGAATTTTCCTATGCTACAAAGGTAGTTTTATTCCTGATTATTTTTATTCACTCTACAGAGAGATGAGGGATGGAGTTAATTCTGTAAATAATCTTTAAGGGTACGTCTACACTACCCGCCAGATTGGCAGGTAGTGATCGATCTATCTGGGATCAATTTATCGCATCTAGTGTAGACGCAATAAATCAGGGGTAGGCAACCTATGGCATGCGTGCCAAGGCGGCACGCAAGCTGATTTTCAGTGGCACTCACAATGCCCGGGTCCTGGCCACTGGTCCAGGGGCCTCTGCATTTTAATTTTAAATGAAGCTTCTTAAACATTTTAAAAACCTTATTTACTTAACATACAACAATAGTTTAGTTATATATTATAGACTTAGACCTTCTAAAAATGTTAAAATGTATTACTGGCACAGAAAACCTTAAATTGGAGTGAATAAATGAAGACTCGGCACACCACTTCTGAAAGGTTGCCGACCCCTGCGATAAATCGATCCCTGATCGCTTTGCCATCGACTCCGGAACTCCACCATGGCGAGAGGCGGAAGCGGAGTTGACGGGGGAGCGGCGGCCGTCAATCCCATGCTGAGAGGACGCAAAGTAAGTGATTCTAAGTCGATCTAAGATACGTCGACTTCAGCTACGCTATTCTCGTAGATGAAGTTGCGTATCTTAGATCGATTTCACCCCCCCACCCCACCCCCAGTGTAGACCAGGCCTAAGAGGCTTCCATCCTCCCTTCTGCTGTGTTTTTTGTTTTTTTTCTTTCCTCTTTCCTTTGAGGTCTGTAATTGATTTGACATGGGAGATTGAAGTGTTCTCCATCTGGTTTTTGAAAAAAACCTCCCTAGTCACTCAATTACAGACCTCAAAGTCACACTACTCCAACAAAAAAACTTCAAAACCAGACTCCAATGAGAAACTGCAGAATTGGAATTAATTTGCAAACTGGACACCATTAAATTAGTCTTGAATAAAGACTGGGAGTGGATGGGTCATTACACAAAGTAAAAACTATTTCCCTATGCTAATTTTTTCCCCTACTGTTACTCACACCTTCTTGTCAACTGTTGGAAATGGGCCATCCTGATTATCACCACAAACTTTTTTTTCTCCTGCTGATAATAGCCACCTTAATTGATTACTATCGTTACAGTTCGTATGGCAACACCCATTTTTTTCATGTTCTCTGTGTATATATATCTTCCTACTGTATTTTCCACTGCATGCATCTGATGAAGTGGGTTTTAGCCCACGAAAGCTTATGCTCAAATAAATTTGTTAGTCTCTAAGGTGCCACAAGTACTCCTCATTCTTTTTTCTCAAGTGTATGTCGTCGTCATGTGCAAAACTATGGGGTCAGGAGGGCTGCATGAAATTTCAATGTAAGCCTCTCCGCTTTTTGGCTAATGATGCCAGTTGAAAACAGGTCTCTGGTCTTCCATGAGGTCCAAGCTCAGAAGGTTTTGAAATACACCCTGCTGGCCAACACCCTGAAAGCCCAGGACTATAAGGTCCAGATCCACACCCTGGTTGTGGAAGCCCTGGGCATGTGGGGCACCCCACAATGACCCGGTGCCGAGAGCATGTGGAGTCGGTCTTAGTACTAGGACAAGTAAACAAGACCAGCAGATTCTTTCCCTGATGAACCAAGGGATGCACCCCACCCATGTACCTATTCGCTACACCAGTGGTTCATAAACTTTAACAACCTGTGAACTCCTTTCACTAAAATGTCAAGTCTCGCAAACCCCGTCCTAAAAATGAATATTTCCAGGGATTTTCTCCTTTATCTGAGTATAAATTATAAAAGCAGTGATCTTGGAAATATAAAATTTGTTTTTATGACAATGCTTATTACACACTATTTAGTATTATTATTTATCATTACAGTATTTTTATTACATTATGAAAATGGCAACACTCCATCAAGATCTCACTTTTGTAGCTTGTATCACTTTGAATAAGCCTGTTATAAAACAAGGCTCCTATATTTCATCAAGGAGTATCAGATGTGAAACAGCATGAAGGTATTTAAGAAGCCAACTCAGAGAGTTCCTCCTACACAAGCATTCAGGTCTTGAGCAGTCCAGGCAAAAATTGTTCTTCATAATAATTTAAAAAACAATACTAGCTGCCTATTTAATTTAAAAAATAGCAAAAAATACCCACCTCCCTTTCCATTTCTTATAAGGAGTCCTGAAGTTTAAATCTCCTCAGTGTGATAGATATGCTTGCTTTGATCTGCTTAGCTCTTGGAAGTCTAGGGGCTCCAGGCTGCCGGCCCTGTGCTGCCCAGGTCCCTAGGGACAGGTCTGCTTGCCATTAGGGAATTTTTTCCCAAGAACCCTCTGTAATATTTCATGAACCCCTGTTTGGGAACCACTGCGCTATACCAATAGTGACTTGGACTCTAAATATATTCTATGGGTGGCATACCCAAGATCACTTATTTACTGATGCTGTAAAAACTCCCATACCCCAATCTGGGTCTACACTGATTATTATGTACTATGTGTGTATCTTGTGAACCTTGTAATCAATACTTGTAATCTCTCATAACTCAAGCCTCACCCCAGATGTACAGTACCTTCTTTCTTAACTGTGTAAACTTGATTTTAAACATTAGCTTTAATACAATTTTTAAATCTGTTCTTATCAGTTTAATATCTGATACATCTTCTATTTTAGGACTATATATTAAATGGATTCTTGGAACAGGGAGATGGAATAGGAGCTTGCTCCATCCACTCCATGCATCTACCTGGTATTGCAGTATCACCAGGAATGGTGCACCTCCCCCGAGGGAGACTATAGTGGTTAAAAAATTGAATTTGTTTTAACTCTGAATCTTTTTTATATAACCCTTTTATTCTGATATTTTAGGATGTGGGTTTATTGATATTTTGTGTGAATTTACAGCCATAAGTAGGGTGACCAGATGTCCCCAAAAATGGGATTTTTTTTTTTAATATAGGCGCTTGTTACCCCCACCCCCGTCCTGTTTTTTCACAGTTGCTATCTGTAAGAGCAACAAAGAATCCTGTGGCACCTTATAGACTAACAGACGTCTGTTAGTCTATAAGGTGCCACAGGATTCTTTTAGAGTAGCAGCCGTGTTAGTCTGTATCCGCAAAAAAAACAGGAGTACTTGTGGCACCTTAGAGACTAACAAATTTATTTCAGCATGAGCTTTCGTGAGCTAAAGCTCACCTCTTACAGATCCAGACTAACACGGCTACCCCTCTGATAGTTGCTATCTGGTAACCCTAGCCATAAGCTTCTGTGGGTCACTGGAGGAGTTTTAAAAAGCTGGGATTCCACTTTCAGCAGTGTGAGGAACAAATGAGGGAGGATCTGTCACAGAGATACTTATTTTTTTATAATGTTGAAGCTCACCTGTATATAAATAACTGCATAGATAATTATATGGACTTGGTTGTATTCTTCTCCCCACTCAACATCTGGTCCAGTAATCTTGGTTTGGAAACTCAACTGCACCCAGCACACAGGGGCCCCAACTCTCCACAGTACAAGTTCAAAACACTAATACTTAACTTCTGGTTCTTACCATGTGTCTTGGGACAGGACACTGCAGGTGGCTGCCACTTTCCAATTGCTCTGCAGAGTGAAGATTAAGCTATTTACCTCCTCTCCAAGGAGCTTTGGGAGGAGTGTACGTCATGCAAAGTGTGTGACGCTGTGCAGCAGTGAAGTGCTCAGCGTTACTCTCCTGTGAAAGGCTGCTTGTGGGGCTCGATGTACCCCCAGCAGGTGCTCAGGGGGAGCTGCTCCTCCCTTGCAGTTATTTGTTTTTCCACCAAACTTTGAAATCACAACCAGCAGGTGGCGCCAGAGCTCCACAGCCCCAACGGTAGAGAGGCAGCAGCTGCCAGAAGTGAAGGGAGCTCGGGAGACTGAGCAGAGCTGGCTGCTGGGACCCCGACGCAGGGCTTGTCTACATGGGAGAACTGACTGGCCTCCTGTAAGCAGAGTAACCGCTGCGCTGTAGCTATTCCAGTATAACCCCGCCATGGATGGAGCCATTTCCGGGGGCGGGGCGCTCCCCGGGGCTCTGGCTCGGTCTTTGGGAGGAACCAGACACGGTCCCTGGAGGTGACCAGAGGCCGAGCTAGAGCGAGTTTCTGCTGGGGGTGGGTCAACCGGAGCGGGGGGACTCAGGGATCCTTCAGGTAATTCCGGGGGGGGGAGACCCGGGGAGGGCAACGAGGAGCTTCCCAAGGGGGAGGGGGTTCCTTTCCCTCCGCCGCTCTGCCACTACGAACAGAAGACCAACGATAACACCGAAGTTCGCTCTCGCCAAATTCGCACGCACAACACCAGGGCGCGTGCCCGCTCCCCACCAGTAGAGCGCATGCGCACTGAGATTCTCGCGTATGCCCTCATCTGCGCGTGCAGATTGCCGCTTATCCCGCCGCTTCTACAAGCATGCACCTTCAGGCTCTCGAGCGTTCCGCTTCCTCCCTGCGCATGCGTACTCAGGCTTCCGTTTTATTTCCCCCTATGCTTGCATTCTCATATTCCGTCGCGTCTTCGTTTTCCTCACCCCCTTATTCATACTGCGCATGCGTGAATGTCAACGCCCGCCCCCCCCGCGCCGGGCAAAAGCTCTGAGCTTCCCGCCACTCTCTCGTTGCACATGCGCATTCGGCTTCCTTGGGAGAGAGGGGGATTTCCCAGCATGCCCCTGGTTCTTGCTATTTAAGGCCTGGTTGGAGGTAAACTCGGCCATTTGCTCAGCTGTTCCTGGCTTGAGGTGAGTGGAGAGGGGGCAATCCGTGGCCATGCGCCTCCGCAGCGGGAGCCCGTCCTGTGATGAGGGCCGCTGTTACCCGCGGTTCCTCGGGGATCTTGGGAGGGAGTGGCCCGCGCATTGGGTGGGGAGCTGCGTCCCGCGCGGTGGGAGGCGCGGGAAGGCTCCGCCGCCATGTTGCGAGCCGTGTGGTTAGGGTGATCAGATGTCCCGATTTTATAGGGACAGTCCTGATATTTGGGGCTTTTTAATATGGGCTCCTATTACCTCCCCCGGATTTTTCACACTTACTAGCTGGTCACCCTGCATGTGGTGCATGGTGCCGGGGGGGCGGGTGCTGCTGTGAGGGAGCGGCGGGGAGGCTGGGGGCTCCCACAGGCGACACATAGCTCCGTGGTGGGGATACGTGACCCGCCCGATGTGTTGCCTTTGGTGCCCTCCCCCCATGGTCCTTTTGCCCGCTGCCCTGCTCGCTCTCCCGGCCCGCAACCCGCCCCGGGAAAACCCTCCCGCGCCGGCCGCTGCTCAGGAGGGCGGAGCCCTGCGCATGAGAAACCCGCCTGGAGCGCGGGCCGGGAGCCTCTCCGCCCCTCGGGAAAGCGCTGGAGTGGCTGGGGGCGATTTCTCTGCAGGAACCCTGGACGTGGGCTGAGCGCTCCCGCCGGCTGGCTCTGCCCCCACCATGTGCCAGAGGCACCAGCCACGTGCGGCATCGCTCCTCCTGCAGGGGGCGCTCTCCCCCGCAGGGCCACCTCTGGCCAGGACTCCCTTGCAGTCAGGTTCCTGGGGCGGAGGCTGTTCTCTCTATGATGAGACCTATCACAGACCTGTGCTGACAACCCTGTGAGGACCCCAAATAAATCTGAGGAGAACAGACTTGCCCCCACCCCTGTGGCCAAGGGTATGAAGGGCAGCTATGCCATGATACTGGGGACCATTGGGGGATCTTGCCCATGTTGGGGTGTAGTTTAGGGCTCTGCCCACTTTGCTATGGGGCCCATGTGTCCATTCCATGTTCCTAATGCTGTTTCTCTGTGTGCAGGGTTTAAAGCTCCTGACTGCTAGGTGAGTTGCAAATGCCTTCATGTATGCTGGAGCTTGTGTAGCACTGGTTAGAGATGCACCTCCTCTCCCAGGCTCAGCACAGTTCCTAGGGGCAGGTGTTTCTGGTATTTGTGACATTTAGGGTGGCCACAGGGTCCATGGCTAAATGACTGAAATTCCCAGATGCTTGCCTGGTATAGAAAGCTAGCTGAGTGGGGCATGCTATGGGGTGGGGTGTGGTGGTGGTGACATGTCACTGTTAATGCAGCATATCATTGCTGTTAATTGGGTGCCTTGGGAGGAGGGTGGTGTATGAAGTGCTGCAAAGATGATAAATGCTGAACTCTCTCTTTCTGAGGCTTCAGTGGAGAAAATCTTTACCAGATTCTGAGTGGCACTGACGTTTGCTCAGGTAGGTGTGGATTACATTTAGGCCCCTGTGGCCTGGTACTTCAGCCCTGCAGGGAGTGGAGCAGGCTCTTGTTGAACAGCACCAGAAGAGAGCATTTGCCCTTAACACGGGGAGTGGGTAGACCAGGTTGTAGGAATGGTGCTCTTGTAGGAGGAGAATCAGTGACTGCATGTTAAAATTCATGTGTGTCTCTTTTCTCAGGCATGGGTCTTACCAGTCATCTGCAGCCTCTTCACATGTGAGTAGATGAGCTTTCTCCATCTCTGATGAAAATGATACATAGAACATGGGGTGGTCTACACAGGGGAAACCAGCTCACTTACACCACGGTGAGGGTGCAGCTGTCCTCCCTAATTGGATAGGATGGGAGCAGTTGCCTTGGGACTTAAGTGGAGCCTCATCCACTGACCCACTGTCTGCTAGGTGGGTCTCCTGTGTGGAACAGCCTTGCCTCTCCAAGTATGCATCCCTCTTAAGACCAGCAGAAACTGTGTGCCCTGCTTGGAATGATGGCGGGGATGGTCAGTGCTGGCTTGGGATCTGTATGTATTGGACTGATCCAAACTTCTACTTCCTCCTGCTCACTGCAGCAGTGCTGTCTCCCATGTTTTGAGTTTTCAGTAAATGGTAGTGCATGCTAGGGCAGCATCTAGGTGTGTGGTGGTTTTTTTTTTTTTAGGATGGGGATTTGTGGCTCCACAAATGGCTCTGACCATTCCTGCGTGCCTGGCAGCTCAATCCTCTACCCAGCTTGAGGACTGCTGCAGAGGTTGGTCAGTGTAGGGTGCAAGGTGGGTCTATTTCCCATTGACACAGTCAGGCTTCTGCTCCCTTGCTGTTCAGTGATGAATGCAAACAGACAAGCATATGGCTGAGTGTCTGTGATGCCAGCTTACTTCTGAGAATGTGGAGATCATCCTTAGGGATGGGGGGAGGGACTTTTGGTCTAGGAATAGGGTTAATCTGCTCTTTCTCTTTCTGTTTCAGGTTACCCCATCCCCAGATGGAGTCCAACCTCATATACAGGTAGGTTTGGGAGTTATTGGTCTCTGTGGGCCTGGAAGGCCTGCCCTGCTAAGGCTCTGTGTGCTGAGCATTCCCCTCCGGGTATATCAGTGCTCAAGTCCCTTTGCCATGTGATCTGAACCAGTTCCTCTGAAAAGTTTTGAAGAACATTGGTCAATAAGCATGTTAGAGTTCTGATGGCAGCTGGCCCTTGAGCCAAAGATGCTGCTCATCCAGACACCTGTCTCACAGGGCTCTCTGCTTTCCTTCTAGATGAACTCCACCTGGGGTGAACACCTGTCTCAGGTAAATGCATCTCCTACAGTGTCTCTAGCATGGTAGGGCCTGTCCAGTTCCCCTTCTGTAGCTCTGGGGAGGGCCATTACTTTGGCAGGTGGCAGTTTGAAAGGATGACACCATGTTAGCTGGACGACACTTGTCTCATGGCATTGAGTTACCAAAGCCCTGATCAAACTGCTCTGGCTCTGCTCCAATGAGCTGTGCCCCAGTCCTGTGCTCACTGACCTGATTCTCTTCTCTATACAGGTGAGATGCCTTGATGTGGGAAGGGTGAGTGACCTACACAGTCCTAGTGCCCCCTCTGTCCACTGTCCCAATGAGGAAACTTGTGCCTATCTTACTGTCTGTCCTGGTACCAGAACCTGCAAAGGTGAACCCACTGGTACCTGCAGCATGAGAGGAAGAGAACATGCTCCAAGAGGAACAGTCTGATGGGACATTGGGCTGGGTCTGACATTGTTCCCTGAGTGTAATGGCTGATTAACCCACCTCTTTTGCCCATAACACTGTGCTCTGCACACTGCCATCTCAGGCAGGAGAAGCACCCTGTAAAACACCAAGGGGAAAGGGATGTAGTCCCAGAGCACCTTGTATTTGAGCATTGGGGTGATGAAAACCACTCTCGAGCAGAGAGAGCAAACACTAATCAGATGCTCTGGTTTATTTCAGGTTCCTGGATTAAGAGTCTCTTGGCAAGCTCCTGATCCAGCTGCCCAGGTAAGGGTGCACACAGATCATCAGCTGATGATGATAGGTGGGGCTCAGTCCTAGCTGCCTGTTCCCACTGACATGATGAACTCACTTTGGAATCTCGTTCGGCTGAACATTGCTGTTGAGACTCTGACTCTGAGGCTTGGTGATGAACAGGCTGCAGGCTTTGCCTTATCAGGGAGCTTAGTCTGGGGATGCAAGTTTAGAATTCAAGGCCTCAAGGATTCAGATCAAATAACCTTTCTTCCCCTAGGTTAAAGATGCTGGAGTGGATGACTCCACTGCACTGAGTCATGGGTAAGTGCCCTTCAGCTCTCTCCAGGATTCTTTGCAAATGTCCCTTGCATAGAATCATGTGTAAGAGACCAGATGCTGCAGTTGTCCGTGTGCAGCTCTGCCTGTCTGGGGCATGTGTTGCAAATGCCACTGAAATTAAAGTCCCAGTTGTTTGGGGAGGAAACAAGGGGCATGGAGGGAGTAAAGCTTCGTGGTGGTGTCAGGGCAGCCAGCTCTGGGTGTGTTAAACGGTTGTGGTAGTGCCTAGGGGGCCTAGTCAGAACCCAGTTGTGGCAGGCGTGGTAAAGTGCTGTCTTGTGGGGTAAGAGGTGCTCACTGCAGTTTTAATGATGAGCCAAACTAGCTCACTTTGATTTTACTATAAACATGAAAATATTTGAACAACTGAGAAACTGCACAGAGTGGGGGATGAGTTTGGGGCATCTGTGCTGAGTAGCTGACTGGGTTGTCCTGTCTCAGCAGGTAGCCAGATGCCTAGGGTCTGAAGTGCCTGGAATGGTGAGTGATTGCTGGGCCTATGGGTGTAAAGGAGGGATGGGCAGGGGGAGTTGAGCAGACACCACACCTGCCCCTCACTGTAAGCTGAATGGCAAGCTCTGCCCTATGGCAGGGGTCCTGTCCCATTCTCTGGCTCCTCAGTGAGACCCCTACTGCCCCAGTCTGATCCCCATGACTGAGTGGTTCCCTCTGAGGCCAGGAGCCTGGTAGCAGTGTGGGTTGAGAACATGGAGGGCTGGGCAAGGAGCAGGCCACCAACAGCTGTTTCTTCTGTTTCAGGAGCCTTGGAATTCCTGCCAGGGAATGGGCAGTCAGTCATTGGAGCTGCAGGTAGGCTGATAAGCACCAATTGGGGAAGGGACTGGTAAAGAGGAGCTCTGCTCCTTCCATAGCAATACAGGTGGGGGATGGCCCCACTTGTCCCTGGGCTGTGGGTGAGAGGTGGGTAGGTGCCATGTCCTGATGAGGAAACCAGGTCACGTCTTACTGTCCATGCTGGTCCAGAACCTGCCAAGGTTGAACCCACTGGGCCGGTGGAGAGAGAGGAGGAAACTGTGTTCCAAAAGGAACCGTCTGATGGGACTTGGGCAGCATTGGGGTGAGGGATGGGGTATGCTATGGAAAGCAGCTCTCCTGCAGTTCTGCTTGTTTCTCATAGGACTGCCTGGAAGCATGGCTCATCTGAGCACACAGGTGAGTGTAATTGCCACTGACTCTGTACTTGCCCCTTGTGTGCTGATCCTTTCGCACATCCAGGGATGAGCTGTCACACTTCTTGTGCTGGTGCACCCACCCCATAGCATGGTGCCTCCTGTGGGAATTGACTAGCTCCACCCCCATACTGATCCTTTCCCTTTCCTCAGGCATGAGGTTGAGTATATGATGAGCATTTACCGCCCCAGTCTGATGCTGATGACTGACTGGTACTTTCTGATGCTTGACCCTGGGACTCTGTCTGTCTTCCCCTGGCCAGGGGCACTCCTCTCACTGGTCTCCTTCCCTCCTGCAGGTTAGAGCGTGTGGGCCAGATGCAGCTTTGCATCACACCTGCTTCCAGGAAGAGCTCTTCCTGCTCAGCTGTGACAAACCCAGCAGCAGCTTAGTGTTGGTGGGGGCAGCCAGCCCCTTAAGTGTGTGGTTCTTTGTGTACTGACTGTTCAAATAAAACATCTCTGCACAGAACAGCTGGAGCCTTGTGGTATGTCTACACTACCCGCTGGATCGGTGGGTAGCAATCGATGTATTGGGGATTGATTTATCGCATGTAGTGTAGACACAATAAATCGATCCATGATCGCTCTCCTGTCGACGGCTGAACTCCAGCAGTGTGAGAGGCAGGAGCAAAGTTGACAGGGGGCAGGCTGTGGCTGTCATCCAGCACTGCAAGGATGCGAAGTGAGTAATTTTAATTTGATGTAAGCTACGTCGACTTCAGCTACGCTATTCTCGTAGTTGAAGTTGTCTCTCTTAGATCAATTTTCTTTCCCCCTCCCCCCAGTGTACACCAGGCCTCTGGAGTGTGCATGTGGGCTGGCTGGTATGCTGGGGAGGAGGGAGAGTTACTAGGTGGAGTTAGGGCCCTGCTCGCCCATACCTGCAGTGAGGGATTACAGCTCCCTGGACAAAGTTTAGAGGTGGGCTGGGCTTTGTTATGCTAAAGAAACAGCCTCATTCTGGCTTGCAAACTCCAAAGAGTGGAGGAGGGGTCAGTCTCTAGGCCAGCTGGCCCGTGGGGACCCTGTTTCCACAAGGGGCGGAGTTGCTGGTTTGTGCCTAGGCAGTCCTGCATCCTAGTGACTAAGACTAGTGCTCCTGCCATGCCACAGCAGGCTGTCTCCATCCCCAGCTAACAGCTGAGGCAGGACACTAAATGCACTCACTCAGCCCTTGCATAGCCTCAAGTTGTACCACTTACAATGGCACAGTTATGGGCACTTCCCTGTCCTTGGTTTCAGCCAATATGTGGAGCAGGAGCAATGTCCCATACCTGACTGCTGTGTGACAGGGCTGGAATGGGGATCTTCACTGTGCTACCTTTATCAGTGTCATGCTGAGGGGACTCCTGGCATGCTCTGGTTCAGCAGGTTACCTGGCTCTAGCACCCAGACACCCAGTTCCCCATGGTATCCAAATACCAAAAAAATCCATTATACTCTGTATAAAGCTTATACAAGGTAAACTCATAAGTTGTCCATTCTCTAAACCAGGGGTCGGCAACCTTTCAGAAGTGGTGTGCCGAGTCTTCATTTATTCACTCTAGTTTAAGGTTTTGTGTGTCAGTAATGCATTTTAACATTTTTAGAAGGTCTCTAAGTCTATATATTGTATAACTAAACTAGTGTTGTAAAATAAACAAGGTTTTCAAAATGTTTAAGAAGCTTTATTGAAAATGAAATTAAAATGTTGATCTTACGACGCAGGCCTGCTCAGACCGCTGCTGGTGTGGGGTTCTGTTCACTTAGGCCGGTAGCTGGGACCCCAGCTGGCAAGGGTCCGGCAGCGAGAACCCCAGACCAGCAGGCGTCTGTGTGGGGCCGGTGGCCAGGACCCGGGGCTGGCAGTGGACGGAGCGGTTCAGCCCACCGCTGCTCGGGTTCCATCCGCAGGCTCCTGCCAGCAGGATCCCGGCTGCCGGATCGAGTCAGGGCTAGGGTTGGGGAGGGGATGGAGTCAAGCAGAGGCTGGGGTGTGTTTGAGGGAGGTGTACAGGGCAGGGTGTGGGGGGAGGGAGGTCAGGGCAGAGGACTCCTTTAGGTGCCTAATGTGCTTAGAGCTGGGTTAGGCCGCCCTCATGCTGAAGAAATTCTATGGCATGTGCAAACCAGAGCATTAGGGCTCTCTCTGTGTCCCCTCAAGGCACAGAGATGCTGGCTTGGCACCTGAGCTGTGTGGGATGCCCCTAGACAGCTGCCTGGGTATAGCAATCTCCCCAGTGGGCAGAGCTGTGAGCCACCAACTCTCTTCCTCCCCACTCAGACTTTGCTGGGGAGCCCCTGCAGCTGACCATCTGTCTGATGGGTTCCTGGGTGCAGTAGATGGTGTGAGCAGAGAGGGGTTACCCTGTCTGAGCCTGTCACAGCAGCTGCATGCCTTACCTTGGGGAGCCCAGGATTAACTGAGGCAAACTCCCACTCCAGCCAAACCTACTGCTAAGCGGGGCCTTGGCATCCAGCCCTAGGCTCACATCTGCCAGGGCAGAACCAAGTAGCTGAGACCTGCTCACCATGGTGGCAGCCACTTCAGGCTCTGTGGGAGGGAAGCTAGCTATGCTAGCACACAGCAGGAGCGGGCACTGTCCACCTGAGCAGGCCCCAGTGCTTGGGCATTGCCTATTCTCTGCTGCTACTGAAGGCAAGGAATGTGAAAGCTGCTTGGGGTGTAAGAGATCGCTACATGAGCTAGGTGTATGTGTGGTCTGCTCACATACTGGTACCCACAGAGGAAACTGCAGGGAAAGTGAGAGCCCCTCCATGCCTGCTTCTCTACCTTGCTGTCACCCTTCCGTAGGGGAACTGGGGGGCAGGGTGGTCCCCTGAGGCACTGGGGTAGGAGAACATAGGTCCCAGGCACTGGGGGGGTCAAATGCAGCAGCTGGCAAGGTACAGGGCCCAGGCTTTGGGGTGGGGATATGTGGGGCCTTGGGCTCAGGCATGGGGGGGGGGGGAGTTGGGGTGGTGCAGATGAAGGGTCAGGTCTCAGGCTCTGGGATGGGGTGCTGGGATGCAGGCTCAGCCCTTTGCAACAGGTTTCTCACTCTGATGAGTGCTGGGGTGTCTCTGATGTCAGGAGCGTGGGAGTCTGTCCAAGGTCTTTGTGGTGTTAGACCTGGAGGTGCTCCCTCGAGAGAGCATGGCTTCCCCCTTCAAACTCATTGTGCACACACACCCCATTCTCCCCTGAGGCACCTACAGGACCACATGGGCAGTGGGGACCTGGGGCTGCTAAGCCAACACTCCTGCCTTTGCTTTGCTGTCATCAAGCCATTCCAGGAGGTGGAGGGTGTGGATTAGCTCTGTCTGGGCCATGTGTCCTAGGGGTGCTGCCTGCCCAGCCCTGCTCCTGGCATTGTGCTGACCACCCTTTCTGGCCACAGTGTGGTGCAGCCTGCCCCTGCCCTGACTGCTAGCAGCAGGAAGGCAGCTGATGCACAAGCTCTGGAAAGCAGGAACCCAACAGGCCACTGCTCTTGCTCTGGCTTTGCTAAGACTCCCATGCTGTGCTGGGTCTGATGGGAGGAACTTGCCCCTGCAGAGGAGGGACCTAGACAGACTGTGACCTCATAAGGGATGGTATTTGTGCTGCTCACAGAAATGCAGAGACCCCTGGGCATGCAGGTTTTCCATCCTGGGATGGGGTGGAGCTGAGATGGACCCTGATGCTACCATTTCTGCTCACCTCCTTGCCAATCCCTACCCTCTGTGTATCAGCAGTAGCTTGTGTAGGGAGGGACTGTGGTCCACTAGTTAGCTTGTAAGGCTGGGGCTTGGTAGCCCTGGGTTTGATTTCCTGTTCCTCCGCAGATTCCATGTGTGAGCTTGGACAAGTCACTTAATTTTTCCATGTGCCTCAGTTCCCCATTGGTTCAATGGGGATTGTAGCATGTCCCTACATCCCAAGGGGGACTGTGAGGATAAATATATTAAAGCTGGTGAGGTGCCCAGATACTGTGGTGATGGGGCCAGGGATAGATGGATAAATCCACCGCTCGGGGTGGCTCCAGCTGTCTTTCTGTTCCTTCCATTCCTTGTATCAGGTCTCTCTTCCATCCTTGCTGTGGATGAGATCTGTATTGTATGAATGCCTAGGGTCTGCCAGCCCCCTAGTATCTGAGCACCTTCCAGATTGGCCACAGCAAAATCCTTAGTGGACTTAACAGTATCTCTGAGACATTGTTTCCTGTACCAAAATACAGACAAAGCCAGAAATTCGTACTCATGTCAGTAGAGATGGGGAGGTTGCAGGAATGGGAAAAGAGGGGTTACTCTGTAATATAAGATATATGCAAAGAAGGTGGAGCTCTTTGACCTGAAGGGGCCATTACTGGCTGTGGGGATGTTCAGCAATTAAAATACAAGGAGGTCAGACTCCGGCCACAGCTGGACTGACTCTTTGCGCTTTCGTTTTTGTCTTATGTCAGTTGTGAAGATCTGTTGTTGTTGTTCAGCAACTCCAGTGTAAATAATTTTTTCTATGGCTGTGTGTCAAATGCTCATTTTACTGACATTTAATAACCAGGTTTGAATCTCCTGGTCTGATTATTTAGAGTTAAATATAAAAAAATGAGGCACCACCACAATGTGCTGCGTCTCCTCCCATATCAGTTATGAGCATGTGTATAATAATAGTGCCTAGAGACTCCTAACTTACATCAGAGTCCCCTCTTGCTTGGTGCTGCATAAATCCCAACCAAGATCAGGGACTCCATCAGACTGGGCACTGCACAGACCCTAATTGAGATTGGGTCTTCTGGTCAGACACAGCAAGAGACTGTCCCTGCCCCAATGAGGTCAGAATCTAAACAGCCAACAAAGGGCACTCTCTGCTCCCTGACCCCAAATTCCCAGCTGCGCCCATCAGTGCGGCTGCTGCTCGAGGCATGACACATCCCATCTAAGGCTAAATACTGGCATGAGACCGATAGTCAACAAATGCCATAAGGGAAAGTTGAAATCAACTACTCTGGCTCACTTATTGCTATCACTCCTCCCCCTGGTTGCTGTGGGAGGTGGGCAGAGAATGCAAAAAGGGTGCACACCATCTGCTCAAGTAACACGAAATCTGGGTTGGTGGGGAGGGGGAGCGTGCACAATGAATAGGCAGTAGGGGGGAACGTTGCGAGTAGGACTAGGTGTAGGTAGGAAAGAGTTCCGTGAGACACCACGGAGCGGAAGCAAACCCGTCCCAGGTTTGTCACGAATCGCGAAGTCTAACACACATCCGGCTTCCGGCGTAACATTGTAAGCGGTCCGGCCGTGCCCCACTTCCGTTCTGTTTTAGCACATTCCGGCCCACTAGGACAGACAGGAGGGAGCGAGCCGGAGCGGATAGAGAGAGGCACCGAGGCAAGATGGCGTCTTCTGCGCGGTGGAATCACGTGTGGGTTGGATCCGAGACTGGCATCCTCAAAGGTATCGGGGAGGGGCGGCCGTGATGGGGATGGGATGGGGTGGGGGAGGTGTTGTCCCAGTCTCCCCCCGAGTCTGTGACCATTTCTTGTCTCTTTCCTAGGGGTGAACCTGCGGCGGAGACAGGCCACCAATTACGTGGCGGCCTCGGCGCTGCGCCGGGATGAGGGCGTCTGCGCCATGTGCTGGGGGGACCCCTCCGAGTCCGAGGTGAGGGGCCCGGGGCAGCGGCGGCGGAGGGGCTTAAGGTGACCAGATGTCTCGATTTTATAGGGGCAGTCCCAATTTTTAGGTCTTTTTTTATATAGGCTCCTATTACCCCACACACATCTGTCCTGGTTTTTCACACTTGCTGTCTGGTCACCCTAGAGGGGCTGCAGCCAAAGGGTTGGGGCGGCAGTGGGAGGGGCTGCAGTCGGGGCGCCCCTTGACCACTCTCCTTCCCCAGATCCTCGTCGGCTGCCTGGATCGGTCAGTGAAGTTGTTCAGCACCGAGAAAGGAAAGTTCACAGAGTCGCGGCAGTGTCTGGGCGGGGAGGGCTCGTTCTGTGGCCTGGCCGTGCACGACAGGTGAGTCCTGTGCCCCGAACCAGGCATCTGCCCCCCAGCTCCCTTGTGCCTGTTTCCAGCTTTTTATCTGTGGGCTCATCTAACCCCAGGTTTCACCCATCCCCTCCTGCCCAGGATCAGGCCTATCTAACTCCAGGTCTCTCACATTTTCCTCTTCCCGGGAGACTCATGGATCCCTCTATCCCCAAGTCTCCCCCTCTCCCTCCCCACCTCATCAGATCTGTAGATCCATCTAACCCTGGGTCTCATGCAGCTAACCTCTGGATTAGATCGTTTACCCTTTCCTGCTCCCTGCCACCCCCATGGAGCTCCTTGAACCTCATCACAACATGCATGCATATGCCTACCTTTGGATCAGACCAATGGGCCCATCTAGCCTGCTGTCCTGTCTCTTACAGCAGCTGATGTTGGATGGTTCACTAAGAGACTTAATCTACCCAGCTGCCAAAAAGAAATACTCCCATGGGGGGAGTGGGGGAGAGAAGCATCTTTCACCCTCTTTAGGCAGGAGATTCAAGTTCCCTTTGTGACACCCATTCCTTGTCTGCCTATCCATCCATCTCACCCCCTAATTCCAGTAGTGAGTGTGGCCTATGCCTCCTGTTAGAAACTAACAATGATTTATTTCTCTCTCCACCATATCTGGATTTTCTCCTTCTCACCCCCACCATTTGGCCGGCATGTGCAGTTCCATCATCACCTGTGTGGAGTCTGGTCTCCTCAAGGTCTGGCGGGATGCCTCATCCGAAAACGTAAGGGTCTCTTGGGGAGAAGCCTGGGGCAGTGGATGCTGGGTTGGTGGTGGGGTATGGCTAAGTGGGGAATGCTGCATTAGGAAGGAATCTGAGCTGGATTAGGACTAACACTGTTGCCTCCCAGGCTGGTCCCAAGGAGTCGAGCGGTGTGGGGACAATTCCTGTATGCTGTGTGGGGAGGGGTAAGTGCAGTGGATCTCAGTCCTGCCAGGATCCCTGCACTCGGGGGTATCGTAACTCCCTCTTTTCTGCTGCCCCATTTAGATGGAAACCCAGGTGGGAGCTGGCGTGTGCCGTATGCGCCAGAACCCTGCCCAGCCGCAGTGTGTGGGGACAGGTGGGAAGGAGAACGCTCTGAAGGTCTGGGACTTGCACCGGCTTGAGGAACCCATCTTCCATGCCAAAAATGTGAGTGCTTGCCCTAGATGTTCCCCCTACAAGCCTATGCTCTAGGGAGTCCTGGCCGTACCCCTACCTGGCCATGCCCTCTATCAGCATCTGCCCCTGGGGGGAGGGAAGCCCTTGGCCTGGCCCTAAGTCTATATCCTATGCCTTGGGGGAGAGTCTGTCCTGACCCCACCCATTGTTTCCTGAGCCTGTGCCCCACCATACACACTCCTCCTCCCTCCATCGCTCCCCCCAATCCCTGGCAAGATCTACATTTCATCTCCTGCCCCTGCCTGGAGCCCAGCACCCTCTCAGGCCATGTGGGAGCAAACCTAGCCCAGGCCTTGTGGTTCCACTTACCCTGCCTCACCCTTCTTGGCAGGTGCGGAATGACTGGCTCAATCTCCGGGTGCCTGTGTGGGAGCGTGACCTGCAGTTCCTACCTGGCTCTGAGAAGATTGTCACCTGCACTGGGCACCACCAAGTAGGAGCCTGAGGGGTGGATTGGGATGCAATGGAGGGATTGGTGTCTGTAGGGGGGAGGCGGTATTAGGGTCTGGAAGAGCGTGTGGGGGGGATTGGGTTCTGGAGGAGGTCTGGGGAGGGACTTGAGAGGTGGTGGGGGTGTGAGCTGGGTTGAGGTGGGAAAGGGATCAGGATCTGGGGAGCCCGCAGAGGGAGGGATGAGCAGACTGGGGTCTGAGAGGCTGGGAGTAGAGGGAGGGGGACCTGGGGAAGGGGAGGTGCAGGATGGTGTTTGGGGTGGGGGAGATGGGAAAGGGGATCAGTCTGAGGTGCAAACAGGGATGAGGGATTGTGGAGCAGGTGGACTGGAGGGAAGAGTTGGGGCGATAGAGGTGTTGGATTGGGGTTTGGAGGGCTTGGGCAGATGGGGAAGGGGAATCAGGGTCTGAAATGCAGAAGGGAGAGCTGGGGGGAGGGGCATTCAGGTGTTTGGAGGGTTTGTATCCTGACAGTAGCTGACCTCTGATGCCCCCAGCTCATCTGCTTGGGGCAGAGTGGTTGCCTGCCAGGGAGGGGGTGTGCAGGGCCACTTTGATGCCCTCTCTGTCTCTCCCAGGTGCGGCTGTACGACCCCAGCTCCCCACAGCGGCGCCCTGTGCTGGAGGCGACCTATGGGGAGTATCCCCTCACAGCCCTCTCCCTCACCCCTGGTGCTGAGTGAGTCACTCTCCCTGCCTGCTGAGGGGGCGGGGGCACTGAACACAGTTGGGGGAGGGCAGTGCAGTGGCTCTGTGGCTTGGGGTGAGGCACCGACTACGAATGCCAAGGGCAGGCAGCTGAGAGCTGTTCAGAGCTCAGCACCAGACCTCCATTTGGTTCTGTTTGGTGAGAGGCAGCACTGGCTCCTGGGTCAGAGCAGGGGGGCTGGGAGCCCAGGATCCTGGGTTCTGTTCCCAGATCTGAATGGAGAGTGGGTTGGGGTGGAGGAGAAGGAGCTGCTGATGGCTCCTTGGTGGGTGGTGGAGTGCAGAAGCCTGGCTGGGCAGTGGGCATCCCTGTGACCATGGGGTGGGGAGTTAAAGTGGTGGCGCCTGTCCTGCCTGTGCCTGACACCCATCTTCTTGCAGCTCTGTGGTGGTAGGCAGCTCACACGGGGACGTGGCTGTCATCGACCTGCGGCAAGGTGAGCAGGGGCTGGGGCGAGGATGCAGCCCACAGCACTTTGCTGCTGCCAGCCTCAGGGTATGGAGGGGCTAATGTTGGGAGGGAGTATGAGATTCTGTAGGGGAGAGGGAACATTGTTCCTCTTGGGGCAGGGGAGAAGTCTAGCCTGTGGGGGTGGAGGAGGGATTCATGGGGGTGGGGAGTTAGGAGGTGGAGGCTAGGTTGAGGTTGAGTGAGTGGAGAGGGTGCTACTGGGGGCGCTGGCTCGGTGATGGTCCGTCTCTCTCTGTGGCAGGACGGCTGGTGAAATGCCTGAAGGGCTTTGCTGGGAGTGTGCGCAGCGTCCAGTGTCACCCAACCCTCCCACTCGTGGCTTCCTGTGGCCTTGACCGCTTTCTGCGGGTACATAATATCGAGGACAAGCGCCTGGTACACAAGGTGAGAGCTGCGCCCTCGCCTAGCCCATGCACAGCACCCCTGCGGGTAGTGCCTCTGCTGCCATTGCTCCTGCCACTCTGTACAGTGCCCCCTGCTGGGAGAGGCCAAAGCTGCAGCGATTCCTTCTCCCTTATGGACGTGTTGCTGTATCCTGATCTCTGACCCCTGTTGTTTGCAGGTGTATCTGAAGTCCCGGCTGAACTGCCTGCTGCTGACCAGCCGTGAGAAGTGGGAGGTGAGTGTGGTGGGAGGGGAGTGAGCAAAGGGGGCTCCCTCTTGGGTGTGGGAGCTCCATTTGTGGAGTTGCTGCATCTTGGCTGCCTCTCTCCTGGCTGCATTGTTATTGGATTGAGGGCTGTTGGGGGCGGGGAGCAAGGGAGAGACCCCAGGGCCGGGGCCTTCTGCTCCCCTAAAACCTGCTTAAGGTAGTGGGTGGGGCCCCTCCCTTGGCCTTCTATAGGGGCCCCTTCACATAGTCAGGGGACTGCAGGGGGGGTGCTGCTTGCTTTGACTGTGCCTCCCTCAATACCTCGCCCCCCCCCCCCCCCCCCAGGATGAAGAGCCTGAACCTACAGCCCCTCAAGCAGACGTGAAGGAGGAGGAAGATGAGCTGTGGGATGGCATGGAGACGGTGGCTAGTAGAACAGTGCTCAAGCGCACCGTGGACCCCAATGTCCGGGAGACGCAGCTAGGCAAGCGTCCCAAGAAGCAGAAGAGAACGAGCGCTGGGCCGTGAGGGGGGCGAGTGGGGAGCCTGTGCCCCAGCCAGAAAGGATAATGAACTCACTCCTCACCCCGGCCATAGGGACTCCTGCCTGGACAAGGGGAGGGAGGGGAAGCCTCATGTCTCTGCTGGCCAGAGGCACCAGACTCTCCCCTGCTGCTGAAAGGGGCTGGGGTGGAGGAGGGGCTTAAATGTGCCAGCCCTAGCTGGGGTGGGCAGGGCCCTAACCTCTCAGAGAATGCTCCCCCCCCACCTTTGGACAAACGTACATGCACGGGTGGGTTGAGCTGGGGGCAGCCACAGCCCACGGGGTGAGGGATCAGCCCCTGGACCCCCAAGCTGTAACAGCTGTCACACAGCAGTGTAAAAAGAACCTGTAACCATGCCTTGTCCTGGAAGTGTGTGTGTCTGTGTGGGGGGAGTGAAGTGCGGTGGAGCACTGGCAGGAGCCCTCTGCTTTGCTCTTTCCTAGATGGTCCAGTGCCTGGGGGGGGAAGGCTGCTCCCAGGGTGGGTATTGGGGGAGGGGCCTCTGTACATGACTCCCCCCCGTCACATCAGCTCTCCATCCACGTGCAGCTGGTCTGTGCTGTAGCCATTGGCTATCCCCTCTCTGCCCTGCCCCCAGCCATGGAGTCTCCTACACGGCGCCTCCGCCCTCGGGGGCCTGTCTCACCTGGGGTGGGCAGGACACGTGGGAGACGCAGCTGCGAGCTGCTGCCGTGGAGGAGCCGGAGGCGGGGCTGCTGGGAGGGGTCCATGGGAGCAGGCCCGAGCCGGGCGGGGTGCTGCGTGCAGCGGGTCCCCAGGAATCGGGGCCGTGCCCTCGCCTGGAGACTGCGCCGGGGAGGCGCCGCTGGGCGCTGACCTCACAAAGCGCCCGGGGACTGCGCGGCGTCCGGAGCCGAGGGCTCCAGGTGGCGGCGGCGCACCCATGGGCTGCATGCACTCCGGCCGCAGGGCCCGCGCCGCGGAGCCGGACGGAGCAGAGGGGCCCAGTGGCACTGCAGGTGGGGAGATCCCTGCCTTGGGAGGGCATTCCGGGGGGAGGAATCCCTGCAGGCGCGGGTGACCCCTGCCGGAGGAAAGGAGAGGTCTACAAGTGGGGGTCCTGGTGGTATTGGGGGGGAGGCTGTGCAGGCGGCGGGGCTACACGTGTATGGGGGGATCTTCGGGGGTGGGGGGAGATGGAGATTCCTGCATTGGAAAGAGGGGGATCATGGGACTTCCGCAGGGAGTGGGGGTCTACAGAGGGGAGATGGAATCCCCACAGGGGAAGGCTACTGGGTCCTTTATGCTGCTCTGTGATAAATAGAAATCTCTGTCAATCTGTCCAGCTGGGGGCTCCTTTGGCCCCCACTCCCTCCAGGTCACACTCCTACCCCTGGGTCTGCTGGGGTTGCAGTGCACATTGCACTCTATGTCTTTGGGTTTATTCTCTGGGGAAACTCTGAGCCAGTGAGGGGAAATTCCTGTCCCTACTCTGCCCAGAGCAGAGTGGAATCCAGGCATCCTGATGACCAGCTATCCCTCCGCTGTGACCAGCTAGACCCTACTGTTCTCCTAGAGCCAGGAATAGAACCCAGGAGCTCTGGATCCCCGACATTCCACTGGACAACACTACTTCATGGTGGCTCTTAATTTGCCTTACGATAGAACTTGTAAAGGTGTAGAATAAATATAAAATTAGAGAATTAAAATTAGCTTTAGTTTGGCTGAAGACGTGTTGTAAAGAAAGATCTTGAAGGTAATGAGTTATCGGGCCAGAAGACATGAAGTAGGGAGGATGTCTGGTTCAAAGAATAACTAGAAATGAGACATTTCTGAAGAGAAGGCCTCTGACCGATGGGGGTGACTGCAGATGGTTTTAAATAAGACAAAGGACATCTGTTTTACAATGAGCGAACATGGCCATTCGCATTCCACACACCAGTGTTATTGAAAAACGTATGGCCCATGTGAACCAAAGTTTAGCCCATTTGTAATTATCTTAATCAGATGCTTATAAATGTTTTGTTACTGTCTGAATGTGGTAAATTGCTTATTATTTAGGCTTTGTAGGCAATTTGTTTAGAGCAATTGTATAAATATCATTTGGCCTTTGGATTTAATAAAGGAATTTATGGTTGAATCTGTATCATGATAGCCTGCGTAAATAATAATTCCAATGTTCTGGCACCTGTGGCAGGACAAATGACAATAATTTCAGTTGTTCTAAACTCCAGAGTGAAGGGGTTGTGACCTGTCCTCTGGGGCCAACATAAGAACGGCCATACTGGGTCAGACCAATGGTTTATCTAGCCCAGTATCCTGTCTTCTGACTGTGACCAATGGCAGATGCTTCAGAGGGAATGACTAGAAGAAGGGGGCAATTATCAAGTGTTCCATCTCCTGTCGTCTCCTCCCAGCTTCTCACAGTTAGAGAGTTAGGACACCCAGAATGTGAGGTTGCATCCCTGACTGTCTTCGGTAATAGCCATTGCTGGACCTATCCTCCATGAATCATTGAATTATTTTTTAATCAAGTTATATTTTGGCCTTCCCAATATCCCCGGCAATGAGTTCCGCAGGTTTACTGTGTGTTTTGTGAAATAATATTTCCTTTTGTTTGTTTAAAACCTGCTGTTTATTACTTTCATTAGGTGACCCCTGGTTCTTGTGTTATGTGAAAGGGTAAATAACACTTCCTTATGCACTTTCTCCACAATATTCATGATTTTATAAACCTCTATCATATCCCCTCTTAGTCATCTGTTTTCCAGGCTGAACAGTCCCAGTCTTTTTAATCTCTCATATGGAAGCTGTTCCATACCCCTCATCATTTTTTGCCCTTTCCGATTCCAATATATATTTTTTGAGATGGGGTGACCAGAACTGCACACAGTATTCAAGATGTGGTCCTACTATGGATTTATATAGTGGCATTATGATATTTTCTGTCTTATTATCTATCCCTTTCCTAATGGTTCCCAACATTCTGTTCGCTTTTTTGACTGCTGCTGCACATTGAGCAGATGTTTTCAGAGAACTCTCCACAATGCTCCAAGATCTCTTTCTTGAGTGGTAAGAGCTCATTTAGATCCCATTGTTTGGTATGTATAGTGGGGATTATTTTTTTTTCAATGTGTGTTACTTTGCATTTATCAACACTGAATTTCATTTGCCATTTTGTTGTCCAGACACCCAATTTTTTGAGATCCCTTTGTAGCTCTTCGCAGTCTACTTTCAACTTAATTGTTTTGAATAATTTTGTAAAATCTACACCTCACTGTTCACCCCCTTTTCCATATAATTTATAAATATGTTGATCAGCATTGGTCCCAGTACAGATCTTTGGGGGACCCCACGGGGACGTGCTGGGGCCTGGAGCTGCCCCTGATTGGATCACCCTTGTGCATGTGTTTGTTGACCTCAAAGAATTCAAACTGATTGGCAAGGCAAGATGTCCCTAACAAATGCTGTGTTGACTCTTTCCCCAACAAATCATGTTCATCCATGTGTCTGATAATTCTGTTGTTTACTATAGTTTCAAGCAATTTGCCTGATGTTGAAGTTAGGCTTACTGGCCCATAATTGCCATGATCGCCTCTGTAGACTTTTTAAAAACTTGGCATCACATTAGCTATCCTCCAGTGATCCGGTACAGGAGCTGACTTAAGTGATGGGTTACATACCACAGTTAATAGTTCTGTAGTTTAATTTCTGAGATCCTTCAGAATGCTTGGGTGCATAAAATCTGGTCCTGGTGACTTATTACTGTGGGTGTGGAGGAGGGCTTAGAGCTGGGGACGGGGAAGGAGGTTGGGGCGGGCAGGGATGTGGGCTGCTGGATCCGGGTGGTGCTCACCTTGGGTGGCTCCATGCGAGTGGCAATATGTCCCTGCTGCTCTTAGGCGGAGTCGCAGTTAGGTGGCCCTGCGCGCTACCCCCACCCAGCCCTGAACCCTGGCTCCGCAGCTCCCATTGGCCACGGCACCTGCGAGCAAAGGCAGCATGCAGAGCCGCCTAGCTGCACCTCTGCCTACAAGCAGCAGGGACAGGTTGCTGCTCACAGGGAGCTGCATGAGGTGAGCACTGCCTGGATCAGGCACCCTGCATTCCCTCCTGCACCCCAACCCCCTATCGCAACCAAACTCCCTCCCAGAGCCTGAGCCCTGCACCCCCTCCCACACTCCAAACCCCTCGTGCCATTCCTCTGCCTATGAGCAGCAGGGACATGTTGCCACTTCCGGGGAACCTGCCAGCCCCGCAGCAACCGGACTAGAAACCAAATTTTCAGTGAAGATCAGAAATGGTGGTTTATAGAGCTTTCTGGTTGGTAAAGTGCTGGATAACACAGCTTTTACTGTATATATACAGTAATGTCTGTAATTCTGTACTGCCAGTAGAGAATTCTCTCCTAAAGAGAAATTCTGTAACATAAGGGGAATAGAAAGAAGTACTTTGGATACCTATGTAAAAGAATGCTTGGCAGAGCACAGCAGGGATCTATTCTTCACACAATGCACAGTCAGCCTGTGGAACTCATTGCCAGGGAATGCTGCAAAGACCAAAAGTAAAGCAGGTTAAAAAAATAAAAGAATTAGATACGCTCATGGAGGATAGGTCCAACAATGGCTATTAGCCAAAATGGTCAGAGATGCAATGCCGTGCTCTGGGTGTCATTAAACATCTGACTGCCAGAAGCTGGGACTGGACAACAGGAGATGGATCACTCAGTAAATTGACCTTTTCTATTCCTTCCATCTGAAACATCTGGCACCGACCACTGTTGGAAGACAGGGTACTGGGCTAGGTGGACCAATGGTCTGTCCCAGTATGGCCATTCTTATGTTCTTATGAATGCCACAAATAAATTCCTGGCAGAGCACAACAAAGGTCTGTTGAATGCTGTAAATAGATAAATTATTGGCATGGCATGGCAGAGGTCCATTGACTGCCACTGGAATTTTAAAGAGTAATACCCAAGGGAGACCATGGAGAGAACAGTAGTTATAGCTAAAGAATGGGTACAAAAAAGGACAAAGATAAGCTAGCAACCAAGAAATCATCTGATAAATGTGTCACTTTGGGAGATAAGTAAGTGATTTAAGGAAAGAGAGCAAGGAGTTAAAAGGAACTGTTGCACAAATTAACACTGCATAGGTGGTGAGGACTATTACCACTATGCTTTTGTCCCCAGAAGCCTTTGCAGCCATTCTGAAGGAAAATGTGCCCCTTTCCCAAAGAATGGTCTGTAAATAATCAATTGTACATGACTGCTGAAGGCAGAGACAATCTGATTTGAATAATTTGACTATGGACGATTTAGTCAAAATCACTAAATAGAAATAAGGGGGTTCCACTGGAACTCGACTGCCTACGAATTTACCAGTAGGGAATGTAATCGGGATACAGTTGTGTAAAAATAATTAGAGCAGTGCAAGGAGAGTTAAGCAAAAATGTTTTTTTTTAAATGGAAATAAATTTGTTTAATTATGTAAGGCTTTAAGGCCTTAAACCAGCACACCTGGTTTGTAGAACCCTATTTTGCATGGTTTACAATGAGTTGGTTTTTTAAAGATTTCACTAAAAATCTGTTTGAATCTTGAATGCAAAGTTGCAAAACAGACATTTTTTGCCAAACACAGGTGTGTTAACAAAGGTAGTGTTCTTTGGCTTTGCTATTTAGCATTTAAACCTTTCGGAACCTCAATGTTTTTATAAAGTTAAAGATACTTTTAAATAAGGGCTAGAGGATGTGGTAGGGGCGGCCAGAACCTGGCTAGTGGGGAGAGACCCTGATCCTATTGCAGTAATAAAACAGCAGGTAAAAGAGCTGCAGGGGAAGAATGAAGAGATAGTGCGCCTCTGGGGCAACAGCAGCAGAAAGGAGTACAAGAGAAACAATGTAGGAACAGGAAGCCTTAAGGTGGCTCTGAGTAATCAGTCACTTTGATAAGGGGACATGGAAATTCTGAAAACACAAAACAGTTATACTTCACATGAAAATTCATATGTGGCTAATATAATGTTATAGCAAATAAAAAAATGAAGTTAACATATGGAAGGAATGTGCATTTCCCCATGGACTATGCAGTATATACTGTAAACGGGATAAAAGAAACATACATGATTTATTTCAATAAAAGCTCCAAAGAGGAGCCAGAACAGGTTGTGTTTTCTTTTTCAGATGCCTGTGTACTTTGGAAACAGAAGCCAACCCAGAACCAAGGAAGATCAGTGAATATAAGAAACGGAGCTTAACCATTAAAAATCTGTCCAAAAGTTTTGTTTAACTGTGGTGTAAAGTAAATATTATGAAGGGAGTGAAAACTTACATGGGAGTGTTTTATAAATGGAAAAAGAATATTTCTACTAAAGCTAATTGAATACAAGATTAAAATCCCTTAAAATGAAAAACAAATTCCAAATAATGGCTTAGGGTTAAATCCATTAAGGAGATACTGTATAATAATGGGTAACTTATTCAGACACCAGCTTTATTGAATTTCACTCATTTGCAGTCTCTGGAATTTGGTCAAAAATGGTTAAATACTATTAAAAGGACTTTATGGACAAAAATTTAAACTTTAAAATGCTTAAACCTGCCAAAAATTGGCATAGAAGCTAAACTATTGGGGACTGGTATGTCACTTTGAAACCAAGCTGACACACTCCAAGCATTTTAACAGAAGCTAGCTGCAGAAGGATTGCATCCATTTAGGAAAGAACAATCAGTTGCACACATACAAAATGGGAAATGACTGCCTAGGAAGGAGTGCTGCGGAAAGGGATCTGAGGGGCATAGTGGACCACAAGCTAAATATGAGTCAACAGTGTAACACTGTTGCAAAAAAAAGCAAAAAGCATTCTGGGATGTATTAGCAGGAGTGTTGTAAGCAAGACACAAGAAGTCATTCTTCCGCTCTACTCCGCGCTGATTAGGTTTCAACTGAAGTATTGTGTCCAGTTCTGGGCACCACATTTCAGGAAGGATGTGGACAAATTGTACAGAGAAGAGCAACAAAAACATGATTAAAGATCTAGAAAACATGACCTATGAGGGAAGATTGAAAAAATTGGGTTTGTTTAGTCTGGAAAAGAGAAGACAGGGGGGACATGATAGCAGTTTTCAATTACGTACAAGGTTGTTACAAGGAGGAAGACAATTTTTTTCTTAACCTCTGAGGATAGGACAAGAAGCATTGGCCTTAAACTGCAGCAAGGGAGGTTTAGGTTTGACATTAGGACAAACTTCCTAACTGTCAGGGTGGTTAAGCACTGGAACAAATTGCCTAGGGAGGTTGTAGAATCTCTGTCATTGGAGGTTTTTAAGAGTAGGTTAGACGCACGCCTGTTAAGGATGGTCTAGTTAATTAGTCCTGCCATGAGTGCAGGGGACTGGACTAGATGACCTCTCGAGGCAGGAGTGCCGCCAGCTTTTTTGCCGCCCTAGGCGGCAGAAGGTCCCGCCCCCGAAATGCCGCCCCCGACAGAGGCGGCAGAAGGTCCCGCCCCCGAAATACCACCAACGACTGGGGCGGCTGAAGATCCGGCTGCCGTGATCCCTGCCCCCCAAATGTTAGCACCCTAGGCGACCGCCTAAGTTGTCTAATGGATTGCGCCGGCCCTGTCTCAAGATCCCTTCCAGTTCTGTGATTCTATGATTAAATGAGGAAGTGTTTTCAACAAGAGTTAGCATCTAGGGTATTGTATCTTAAAAATGAACAAAGCAAATAATTTATTGATAAAAAAGCATTGAATTGTTTTATAAGCATGATGTAATTTTATTTTTATTTTTTTGGAAATGCACAAGGTAAAATTGTTACCATGAAAAGTAAAAAGCAAAAACATGCATAGTACATTGTAAATACATGATATATAAAGTAAAAGCATCCTTAAATGAGAGAACAAAGAAGGTTGCCCTCTTTTATGACCACAGAAAACTTAAAGGTTAGGTACAAGGGAGGTAATCCTCATTGGTCCAGGGTAAGAAAGGAACAAGAGTCCAAACCATGAAGTTTGTGGGGAAAAAAAGCCTTGGCCAGAGTGTTACCAGTGGAAATACTGGAAAGCTCTACCACACATATGGTGTTGCATGGCATTTACAAGGTCTGGAAATCCCCAGACCTGGAATGCTGTTTGCATCTGGAGGACACTTACATGGGCAGGTGTAATGTCTTACTGACAGTTGCCAGCATGTACATTCACTCTGGGTGAACAATCTCCAAATTTCACAGTACAGCTGAGATGCTGCTGGGAAGTTGGTGAAGCAAAAACTGTCTATGCTGGTAATGGCAGAGCAATCTTATAATGTGGGACTACATTCATATAGTAATGGTGGTCATTTAACATTTTGGTAATTACCAGTGTTATTGTGGTGATTATTCTGTTAATTCTATATTGCAAAGTTTGAGGGTTGTATAAAATTGTAGAAGTATGTTTGAAATGCTTAATGTAGTAAAACCCACATAGTATGTAGGGTTTCAAAGTGGGGAATGTAGAATAAATTTAAAAATAGAGAATTCAAGTTAGCTTACGTTTGGCTGAAGAAATGTGTTGTAAAGAATGGCCTTGAACGTAATTAGTTATAGGGCCAGAAGGCTTGAAGTAGGGAGCATGTCTGGTTCAAAGAATAACTAATTAAATCTGTTTCTGAAGAGAAGGCCTCAGACTGATAGGGGTGACTGCAGATGGTTTTAAATAAGACAAAGGACATCTGTTTTACAATGAGCCAACATGGCCCTTCCCACCCCACACACCAATGTTACTGCAAAAATTAAGGCCCATGTGAACCCAGGTCCAAAGGAAAAACTGTTGGACAGCAGGAAGGAGGGGACAGATAGAGAGGAAAGACATAGGAGAGAAAGAAGCTTGTAATTTTATCTGGATTAAGACTGGGAATAAGGGTGACCTGTCTCCAATTTTTTTTAGCTGAAGTCAGTACCTGGCACAGACATCACTTATTTGTTAAAGGGTAGAAAAAAGTTAACTCTTAAAGAATTAATTGCTAATAGCTGCCTGGCCATATTGGAGCCAACCAATGTGGGTCTAAGTACCCCCAGGGTTTAGCTCATTTGTAAGTATCTTGATCAAATGCTTATAAATGTTTTGTTATTGTCTGGATGTGGTAAATTGCTTATTATTTAGGCTTTGTAGGCATGTTTAGAGCAATTGTATAAATACCATGTGGCCTTTGGATTCAATAAAGGAATTTATGGTTAAATCAGTGTCATGACAATATCCTGCATAAATAATTCCAACAAAAAGGAATGGGTGAGGCCTGGGGTATCCGTGTGGTCTGGTCAACATGCTGATAGCCTACGCTCCTCCATTGCAGACAACAAGCTCAGGCCTAAGTGCAAGCAGCAGCTGCGGATCGTGGACCCAACCCCTGAGGTGCATTCAACTGAGAGCCTCAACATCCGGGTCATCTGGAGACGTGTCTCCATCTTTGGTAGCCGGCGTGATTCCATAAGGAGCACCAAGAGCACGACGTCTGCCACCACTCTGCCTGGGGCCAGCGATTCTGGCCCGGAGAGCAGCCCCAAGGAGGCCGAAGCCACTGGGGAAAAGCCTCCAGCCTAAAGGGCTGCCCTGCTGCTAACAGAGAGGGGGAATAAACATAACTTTCACAGCTGCTTCTGTGCTGGGCTTACTGCCCCCAGGAAGGGGCTGGAGGCGGGGCCCAGTGCCCCCGGGCAGGGCAGGGCATGGCAGGCAGCGCCCCATGGCAGGGTGTGGACTCCCTGGACACCTGAGGAGCGTGGGTGGGTGGGAGGTCAGTTCTGCACGGGCAGTTGCGGAGGTCCCCGGGCTGTGGGGGCCCAGTGCCCAGAGGCTGGGTATAGGGGGGGTTCCGTGGCGTGTGTGGCTTCAGCTAGGGGCCGGGCGGGGGCTGGTCCCCTGGGGCTCCCCGCCACGCCGGGGTTACGAGGGGTCAGGACTGCTGATGACAAGCACGGCCCCTTTAAGAAGGCGCTCCTCGGGGAGGGGGCGTGGCACGTCTCGGCGTGGCGCGCTGACGTGTTACGTGAGGCGTACGTGGCAGTGACGTTGTACCCGGCCGGTGGGGTCTAGGTTGCGAGAACCAGCGGTAGATTTGCGTTTCGGTGAGTCGGGGGGCGGGATCGGGACCCCCGGGCAGGGTTGGGCCCAGATTGGGGCAGCCCCCGCCCGTGTGTGTCCCCTCCAGGGGCCCCCGGGCTCCCCCCCCCGCCCGTGTGTGTCCCCTCCAGGGGCCCCCGGGCTCCCCCCCCGCTCTGTGCTCCCCAAAGGGGCCCCCGGGCTCCCCCCCCGCTCTGGGCTTCCCCAAGGTTCCTCTCCTCGTCTCCCTCTTTCAGGGTCTGCCCCGGCTGATCCTTACAGCGTCACTTCTCCCTGCTCCTCCCACCCCCCGGAGTTCCCTGCTCAGAGCCCCCTGCTCTGGGGCCCAGTGGGGGAGGGCGGGGGGATGGGAGCCAGGACTCCTGGGTTCTCTCTCTGGCTCTGCCACCTAGCCGTTATTTGCTGTTTTGTGGAAGTCGCTCCCCCCACCGCCGCTCTGTGCCTCACTTCCTTTCTCTGTTTAATGGGGTTAGGGACACTGAGTGGTAGGCAAAAGGGGGCTGTGGGGCAGCTCTCACCAAGTGGCCTGAAGCACCGGGGTGCACGGGGGTAGTCAATAGAGGGACCGTGGGCCAAATCCGGACCACCAGACACTTTTGAACGGACGATGAAATCTTTTTATTTACCTGGTGTTGTTGTTTGTTGTTTGTTTTTTATTCCGTGTGAAAAATGTGTCTCTGGAGTCTGGACTTGACTATAGCTTCACCAAGAAATTTGGACCTTAACAGAAAATAATTGACTACCCCCAACATATGGACAGGGATCCAAGTGCCTTCAGTGTTTATTTACTCTGGGTTCTGTTGCGGAGCCCAGCCCCCAGTCCTGCCCCCTTCCTGCCTCTGCTTGTATGGAACTCTAATCCTAGTGGCCTGATCCTGACACTGGCTTCTGCTGCCACTATCCCTGCCTGTCACTGTCACCCAGTGTCATATTGTATGCTGGGCTGCTCACAGGGGGACTGGACCTCACTGAAGCTTGGGGCAGGATAGCATTGATACCTCTGGGGGGCTTCTGCAGCTGTGCAGTGGGGCAGGGGGGTTCTCCCTGTTGTACATGCCTGGCTCTTCCCTTGCACTCTGGGCACCACAAAGCATTCTCCTCTCTGAACTGCAGATGAATTGCTGGGGAAGCCCTTTACATCCCTCTCTGAGCTCATAGGAGCCTGGATCCCCATCTGGATCTTGTGTCAGGGGCTGCATCTGCATGGGCAGGCAGGGGTGCCTTGGAGTAGCCTGACCGCCTTGCTGCAGTTAGAGATGAATGGACCAGAGGAGATGATGTGATAGTGAGTGTGCTTGAGGGGTCGGGGTGGGACAAAGGGTTAATGGGGACAGGTGCGGGGAATGTTGGTTCTCTGCCATTAACCAAGCCCCTGAGCCCATGGCCTCCCCTCTCCCTAGCACCAGGTTATGTGCCTCAATGAATACGAGAAAACGCCACGGCTCTAAGAACACGGATCAGGGCGTTTATCTGGGACCTTCGCAGATACAGGAGCTGCCCCCACCTGCTGCCACCACTGTCGCCTCCTCCCTGTCATTCCCGGACACCATGTCATGTCGCGATCGCACCCAGGAGTTCCTCTCCGCCTGCAAGTCCTTGCAGAGCAGACAGGTGAGTCCTCGTTTCCTGGGGGGCATCAGGCCCACTCTTTGTTAGTATGGGGGATGCTCAGCCCCAGAACACCTGAGTTCAGTCTGTCTTTCTCCTTTCAGAATGGGCTGCAGCTGAACAAACCCGCTCTGAACGCCATGCGCCAGAGGAGCGAATTCACCGTCATAGCCAAGTGAGTGGGGCCAGAGTGACCTGGTCTTGGAGGAGGCCTGGGCCAGCCAAGGCTTGGGGAGGGGGCTCAGCAGCTGGATAACCGGGAGTATGTGGTGGTGGCTCAGGATCAATGGGCAAGAAAGGAATCTTGTGGAACGGTGAGGCAGGCTGCCTGGCCTAGAATGGGGATGGGAGGGGGCTGTCCTGGAGGTCAGGGCTGGGGTAAGGCGGGAGTGCCCTGCTGGACTGTTTAGTGAGCAGGCCCCAGCTAAGGGAGCACAGACCCTACCTCATCCTTAACTCTGGTCTCCTGTTCTACCTCCACCCAGGCGCATCGGGAAAGATCTCAGCAACACCTTTGCCAAGCTGGAGAAGCTGACTATCTGTGAGTGGGGGGAGAGGGAGGGTAGGAGGGGGCTGCCTGGGGGTGTGGGCTCACACATGGTGAGGCTGTTGATGGCACTGGGGGTTAACATGACTTCTTGCCTCTTTATAGCCACTGTGAACTGGAGACACAGACTTGTCTCACTCGGCTGGGATGGGCTATGGGGCCGCTGAGGAGCAGTGAGGGAGGGTAATTGGTGCTGTACCTGCATGTGTGAGGGGCTGTTAGCTCTGATCCTGGGGGCCATGATAAAGCAGGGCACTTGCAGTGGAGGGAAGAAGCCGAGACTCCTGTGAGCTGGCCTTGGGGCTGTCCCCAGCCCCACTGCCTGCCAGGTGGGTTGGCCTCACAGAGGACACCCCATGAACCCTCTCTCTGTCCCCAGTGGCCAAGCGGAAGTCCCTGTTTGACGACAAGGCAGTGGAGATAGAGGAGCTGACGTACATCATCAAACAGGTTAGTGTGATCTAGGCTTGCATCTCCTGGTGGCTGAGACAGAGACGGCCTCTTCATTTGGGAGGTGGGGTTGGCAGGAATGAAAGGACCCGGAGCCGTGAACAGCAACCCCAGCTGGGTGGGAGCCAAAGGGCAGCTGGGATCGGGTGGGGGTGTGGGCCTCAACTGAGATTGGAGCAATTTCTCTCCCCCAGGACATCAACAGCCTGAACAAGCAGATTGCCCAGCTGCAGGACTTCGTGCGGGCCAAGGGCAGCCAGAGTGGGCGGCACGTGCAGACCCACTCCAACACCATTGTGGTGTCACTACAGGTGAGGGGGAGTGGAGCCGCTAGAAACAGACATGGGGAGTGGGTGTTGCTCGCAGCTGATGAGGGAAATGGAGTGGCTCTGAGCTGGTGGAGGGGGAATGGATTGTGGAGGGGGCTGTGATTTTTGAGCTGGGGTGGGAATAGTTGAGTCAGGGCCCTGCTCCCAGTTCTCTATTCACCTTTCACTTCCTCCCTTTCAGTCCAAACTGGCCTCAATGTCCAATGACTTCAAGTCAGTGCTGGAGGTGAGAACAGAGGTAAGATCTGAGCACGTCCCCTGTTCCCCTCCCGCCATGGGGAGAGAGCACGCCAAGATCCCGCCTGCCCCCATCTAACCCCAGCTCCGATTTCTCCTTGCTCCCTAGAACCTGAAGCAACAGCGGAGCCGGCGTGAGCACTTCTCCCGCACCCCAATTCCCCTTAATGCCAGCAACCTGGGTGAGTCCAGAGCCCATTGTCTTGAGAGGATGCTTGGGGGAGGGGGCTGCTGCACCCTCTGGGGGGGCATAGGTGCCATCTTCTAGGGAAGGGAGACCAGTAGGTAACTTCCTGTGTGGAGGCAGGGATGGCCCTCCCGCTCTGGGAGCCTGGAGTGCGGAAGCCTGGGGCTTGGCTGCGGGGCTCCCCAGTCTCTGGCAGCCCTGACTGCACTGGCTTCTCTCTGCAGGTGGCTCCGCGATGCTGCAGGATGAACCCCGGCGGGCGGGGGATGTGGCCATTGACATGGACAACCGGACGAGCCAGCAACTGCAGCTTATTGATGAACAGGTACTGGTGGGGGGAGGACTGCTCCAGAGACAGGATTGGGGGTGATGAGGGCTGCCCCAGGCACTGACTCCCCTTCGCCTCTGTAGGATTCGTATATCCAGAGCCGGGCGGACACCATGCAGAACATTGAATCCACCATCGTGGAGCTGGGCTCCATCTTCCAGCAGCTGGCGCACATGGTGAAGGAGCAAGAGGAGACCATCCAGAGGTACCAACTTCATAGGCATGGCTGGACAGCTTCCTGCTCCCTTCCCTGCAGCCCCAGTTGGGGGCTCATCCCGCATTCCTGAGGCTTGGAACCAGTTCCCCACACAGAACAGTGGCCATCTGTAACTCACCCACGTTGGCCCTGGGGGCAAGCTTCATCTCTGCCACACCCAGAGTGTGGAGCTCATCCTCTGGGACTAGGCCTGGTGGGTGGGGGAGTCCAGGGGCCCCATCACTCAATTGTTTCCTCTCTCCCCACCACAGGATTGATGCCAACGTGGAGGACGCCCAGCTGAATGTGGAAGCCGCACATTCTGAGATCCTCAAATACTTCCAGTCAGTTACCTCCAACCGCTGGCTCATGGTCAAGATCTTCCTCATCCTTATCGTCTTTTTCATCATCTTTGTGGTGTTCCTGGCCTGAGCTGTCCCCTTGCATCTGCCCTCCCCCAGCACCTGGAGCCCCCACCCTCTCTCTGGCAGAGCCACTACTGGACATCTGTGCGCTGGACTCTTAGTTTTCACCCAGGTGGGGAAGCCTGGTGCCAGAGGGGTTCTCCCTCCTCACACTGTGACCTGTGGACTTTGCTACAGCTCCGGGAACCCCCAGGCTGGACGTCCCAGGACTGAGTTGGGGCAGGCAGGTGCCTTGGTTCCCTTGTGTGGTAGCGCCAGGACTCTGCAGCAAAGGGTGCTGCCTGTGGGGTGCTGACACCAGTGTTGGAGGAACCTCTAGTGCTGGGACTCTCATCAGAGCCCACCTCACAACTCGTGTGGGACTACTCCTCCCCCTATCCTGCGCAGGGGCTCACCAGCTGTCTGCAGCCAGGACTAACTGCCCCACCCTGGCACTCATCACCTAGCAGCTCTCTGGTGTGCATGGGGAAGGGGTTGCCCCCTGGACGTGCCTTTGCCAGCCCCGTGGGGCATTTGGCTGAGTGACGGGTTAGCCCCGTTCCCCCCACCCTTAGTTGTATTTTGTGTATTTAAGTCTCATCCTTCTCCCATAGTTATGGGGCTGCCCCAAGCACAGACTCCCCACTCTGCACCCCTCCCCGGCCACTTGGGCGCCACTGCAGCTGGGGTTGGCCTTGACAGTTGGATAGGTCTGTCTGTATGGCTGTCAGTGCAGAGGGAGAGGTGGGTGTGTCTCCCCCACACCCCCCTCCCGCTGTTGCTCTGTTGCCTAGGTACCACCACACGCTGGCCTTTCCCAGAGAAGCTCTAAGTCCTGCATTGATGGCCCCCCTCTGGGGTGGGCAGCACTGGGCTCCTTGCACCTGAGCTGTGATTGTGGCGGGAGCGGCAGAGCTCAGTCCCCTCCACTGTGGTCCCTGCGGTGAGCTGTGTGTGGCTCCTTCCCTTAACATCGTAGGAGGTGCGAGGCCATGGTACCCCCCTCACCATCTCTCTATGGTCTTGCTAAACCCCAACCCCTTATGGGGTGATGCCCCTTCCCCTAGCAGAGTGGGAAGGGGCAGGGGCCTTATTCCTCCCCCTGCTGGTACCCCCACACAATGTCCTGTCCAATGGTTGATGTAAATAACCCTGCCCTGGCCTAGCCCAGGGCGCTAAGGGCCTGATCATGGTGGCTGAGATGATCCCCGGTCATGACCCTGCTGTGACCTCAGCCCCCCCTTCATCCCCAGGATTCTTCCCCACAATCACCTGGTCTTAACATTCCAATGTGGGTGCTGCCCCCTCTAGCTAATGAGAGTCCCTTTGCAGTCAGGTGAGGGGGAGACACAGACCTGTGAGGAAGAGGAGGGGTGTAACCTGCCCCTTCCTGGCTGGGAGGAGTGGGCACAGAGTCAGTCTGGAAAGAAATTAAAGCTTGACTGTAACCCCAACCTGCTGCTGGCCATATGTCTCCTGCGGGCTGGGCTCTGGGGATGGCACGGGGTTTTGGGGAGGGATGCCACTGTCCTGGGTGGGGAGACCAGGGGGGTCATGTCTACAGACCTAGCTGCCACCCTGAGGTCTCTGTGCTCTGGTCTCCTCTTAGCTGGGAAGCTGCTGGGAGTGACCTGCAGGTTCCTGGGCTGAGCCTGCTCCCCACACCTCTGAGCTGGTAACCAGCTGGCCAGCTTCCCTCATGCACTGAGGAGTTGGACAGTGTCCTCTGACTGAGAAAAGTGGGGAGGGGAGAGAGTGGGGCCATGCAGACCATTGCAGCTGCCCTGAGCGCAGTCTGCCCTGCCCTACCACCTGGGTCAGCTGGGTCTGATCCTCTGGGGTTTGGATGGAAAGAGTGAGAGGGGCCTGTGCTTGGCTGCTGCTTCCAGCTGGAACCTGCTGATTGCTCTCTAGGAGAGATGGCAGAGGGAGGGGAACACCAGGTCCTCCCCTGGGCTGAGCTGACGGTGGTGGTGGGAGACTGTATATAAACCAGATGCTGGGATGGGGGCAACAGGGCTGCTGCAAATAGGATAATTTAAAAAGTGCTGGTGGGGGTGCTGGGCACCAACAGAGGGCCAGGCCTAGTGGCAACAATTCAGTTTCTTAGAGCATCAGAACCAGGAAGGAGCAGACATGAAAGGAGAGACCCCTTGCAGGGGATGGGTGGAAGGTTCACTGAGAAGCTTATTCTGATTCACTGAGATGTTAGTGTCCTGACAAGCCCTGCAATGCAAGGCAAACTGGGTGCCATAGTTTCAGGGTAACTTCAACTGTATCCCCACTGTGGTCCACTCAGATCTCCAGCTGTCACTGGTCTCTGGGCAGAGACCCTTGTCCCACTCCCTCCTCACTGGGGTTATGAGGCTGCACAGCCTTCCACTGTGATATCTCCAGCAGGCAGGTTTGTCTCACAGCCAGTGCCTAAGGACTATGACCAGTGTGTTGCCAGCAATTACAAGTCACCATGCAGCTCTTTAAGCACATGTATTTTTAAGGTAAAAGCATAACAGAGAACATCTTTAAAAAAAATCCTAGACTACAGGCATGCTAATAGTGGGCATCACCCATCTGTCTTAGAAGGCCCCACTCAGCTAAAGTCTTTCCAACTATTCCACAAGGGTGGGATCCCCCCTTAGACAGAAAGTCCTGTCTGTTTGCTGGATCAGAGAAATGGCCCTGCATCAGTTTACCTTTGTAGAGCAAAACCTCCTCCGTTGTTGGTCTCTGGAAAAGCCAGATTGGACCAGATATTCAAACCTCCCCACGGGAAACAATTCTCTGGAGGTGTTTACAACCTAAGCCTTAAGTAATTCATCTTAATTGACCTCTGGGGTATTGGTTCCTGGAGGAGCTGTGGTAACCCTCCCCCCCCAGGGACACCCAGAGGATTCAGGGGGCCTGGGGTCTTTGGCGGCAGGGGGCCCCCGCTTTGGTGGTAATTCAGTGGCGGGGGGTCCTTCCGCTCTGGGACCTGCGCCAGAGTGCCCCGAAGACCCGCAGCAGGAGCCCCCCGCTGCCGAATTACTGCCGAAGACCCGGCACTTCGGCAGCGGTTCCCGCTTCGGCGGTGGGGGTCCTTCCTCCCCGGAGCGGAAGAACCCCCCTGCTGCCAAATTGACGATGACGACCTGGAGCAGAAGCAGCTCCGGGGGGCCTGGGCCCCGCGAGAGTTTTCTGGGGGCCCTGGAGCAAGTGAAGGACCCTGCTCCAGGGGCCCCAAAAAATTCTTGTGGGGGCCCCTGCAGGGCCTGGGGCAAATTGCCCCACTTGTCCCCCCCCTCTGGGCGGCCCTGCTCCCCCCATGGAGTGCATAAAGTCCCTGGCCCACAGAGATACATAAAGCATTAATATGATATGGTCACTTAATATGACATGGTCCCAAAAGATACTGCCTGGGGCTTGTTTTTGGGGAATGCCTATTCTGTTTGTGGGATCTCATGCAGTCTCAGGGCCCTGGAAAGTGTGTCCATCCTACCACTTGCTCCTCTCCAGGCGCAGTACATCCACCTCTAGTTCATTAGTTGGTGTGTGGTAGTGTGTGGGAACCCTAGTCCGGGGCCCTGTTGTGCTGGCACTGCACAAACAGAGCAGAGACAACCTGTGCCCCAAAGAGGTTGCAAATAGTGCCAATCTCAAGGGGTAAAAAAAAAAAAAGTTGGCCCCCATAAAAATCACCAGATTTCTATTTTATAAAATGATCTGGGGGGGTTGATTTCTTTTTGGTCTGGTTCATAAGGGTTTCCACTTTTTCTCTCCAAACCTGGGGGCTGGAAATGAAAGCAGTGGTTCCTATGTGATCTGCCTCCAGGGACTTTAGGAGAAACAGTGCAAAACTCAGGATGAAATGGCAAGTGGGGAAGGGCTAAGGTTGTGCTCACTCATCCTGGATGCATTTACCTTAGTCTTGCACATGGCACTGGGAGGAGGGTAGGCTGCTTCTACACCCCCCCCCCAAATGCTTCTACACCTCCTTTGCCCCTGAAGTGGGTTTAGCTGCTGGAATACCAGCCCTCTGATATATGTCATCCCCAGTGCACAGGGTATCATGTTGTCCTAATGGATAGAAGAGCACAGGCTTGCATGTTGCCTCTATACCCATAAGGAAGGCAGGACCTTTGGCAGAGCTGTGGCCCTTGTGGGGGTCTGTCATACTGTGCAAGGAGCGAAAGGAGTTATAATAGTCCCCATGGATTCTGAAGCTTAGGGCCTTCACAGGGGTGGTCCCAGGGACTGAGGCCAATGGGGGCAGCTGTCCAAAGATGAAGCTGCAGCCACAGAATATGGCCAAGGATCCACTGGTGGGACTTGAACCCAGGATCTTGGGGGTGTGGGATAGGGAAAAGGCAGATGATCTAGGTACCTAGTGGTCCCACTGCCACATTCTCTGCTAGGATACGACTTGAACGCAGATCCAATGGAGGTCTCGGCTTCCACAGGTAACACTCGAACCCCCACCGCAGGGGAAGCGTTGTCCCTGAGAGTCCCTCCTTCCAGCCGCAGCAGAAACTTCAGAAAGGAGAGAGGGGGCTTTTGTGGACATGCGCAGCGCAGCGTTCTGAGCCGCGTTGAGCGTCGGTTTTTCTGAGCATGCGTAGTGTCTCCACCTCTTCGGGAACAAATAGGGGGAGGCAGAATTCAGCGCACGCGTAACTTCTCATAGAAAAGCGTCCGACGCTGCTGAACTACGCATGCGTAATGCCTTCGGTCGGACCGTCCACCGCATGCGCACCTTCCGGGAGGCTGTTTACGCATGCGCTGGGTCAACGGATCGGAGCCGAGCGGTGGGATCGTTGCTTAGTTTCCCCCGCTCGGCCAACTAGCGAGATTATCCTTCCCCTCCCCCGCCCAGCAGCGGCGCGCGGAGCCCCCCCCCGATGGCGGAGGAAGGGAAAGGGGGGTACAGCGGTGAGGGGGCTGGGTGACGCGGGCGGGCGGGAGGGGCTGTGGCTGAGGCCTTTGGGAGCTCTTGGGGGGGCGGAGCCTTGGGGTCGGGTGGGGAGAGAGTTTGAGGGCGGGGCTTGTGGAGGTCGCTGGGGGTGTGGCGCCTTTGGGGTCCGGAGGGGAGAAGGTTGGAGGTTGGGGCTTGTGAAGGGGCCTCTGAGGGGGCGGGGCCTTTGGGGTCTGGAGGGGAGAGGGTTGGAGGGCGGGGCTTTGGGGGTGGGTTCTGGGGGGCCTGTGCCAGTCTCGGGGGTGGGCCTGCGGAGGGGATGCTGGCTGGGGGCTGTCTCTGTTGTGATCTAGCTCGGGCTTCTCTATCTCCTGGGGAGTCCCTGCTCCTATCTCCCACCCCAGCATGGGGGGAGGGCAGAGTGATGAGGGGCTCTGGGGGGGATGGGTGCAGTGGAAACGCTGGCGGGGGAGCGCTGGGAGCCCTGCGGAATGGACTGGGAAAGGGGTGGCGGCGACGGGGCCTGATGCATTTTCTTATCTCTACCGATGCAGACCCAAGGGCTCAGGAGGGTTAGGGGTTTAGCATAAGCAGTTTCCCATGTCTCAAGCTTTCAAAGAGGGAAGTCCCTGGATGGTGTCTGATGCTCCTCCTGCTCCTTTGCACAGAACATGATGACCGTGTGGGCGGTGCAGGTGGCGGTGGGGGCTTCGCTGGGAGGAGGAGGAAAGGTCGGGGTCCGTTCCGAGGCAAGATGTACAGTGAGGGGAACCACCGCTCGTGGAACCGGGGTGTAGCAGGTCCCAGCCCTTCTGGTCAGCTGGAGGAGGGCGACGGAGATGTTCCCATGAGCGACGCCCATGACAGTCTTCGAACCAGATAGTGAGTGAGAGGTGCTGTTGGGCATTGTGTGTGATGGAATGGCTCAGGGTGGCGGGATGCCTTCTAGGGGATGCCTGTTTCAGTCAGGCTCCAAGGTGAGGGGACTGGTTGGCTCAGGGAGGCAGGGAATGGGATCTGTGGCCTTTCCCCTCCACCAACTCTACTCCAGCTCTTGATTTGGGGATCAGGGGAAAGCTGCACTGTTCCTGTGCTGGTGATAAATAGGGTCTCCGTGTCTGGAGGCTGCTGCAGAGATTTTATTGTAATGCAGTGATGGACCACAGGGTTCAATCAGGTCTTTCTGGCTTCCTTGAGCTTTCAAGATACACACACACACACACACGTCTTTAATGCTAAGCGCTTGTGTCCCTCCGCTTTCCAGCACTCCCTATGGGTCACGGCTGAACAGGCGAGGCGATGACTGGCACAACCGGGGCCGGGGAGGTGCCACCAACATCCATGTCACAGTGAAACGAGACCTCACCCCCCAGGACCGGAGTGGCAGTGCCAGCCGCAGCAGCTGTCGGAGGAGGTGGTACAAGGTCACAGTGAGTGCCGGAGGGTGAGGGAGGGAACAGGAAATTTGGCCAAGCCCCTACCCCACAGCCCTGGCACATCCTGGTAAACCAGGGCACATCCCTTGCAGATCACCTTGCCGTTCTGCCCTTCTGACTCAGTTTGTGAAGGGGGCATAATGTCCAGCCTGGCTGCCAAGTGTCTGACCAGCAGGCAGCTCCCTGGGCAGGGGGGGAGGACTTGTTGTTCATTGGTTGATGCTCCTGGTTCCTAGGAGTAGGGCTGCTCCCTGAGACCTCCCTAGCTCCCAGACCCATAGTTTGCTGCCGGCGTAGTGACATGCTACTTACAAGTGCCTTTTTTTCCTAGATTCCCTATGGAAAGAAGTATGACAAGTCATGGCTTCTGAGCTCCCTCCAGAACTTGTCTAGTGTCCCTTTTACTCCAGTGGAGGTGAGAGCTGCACTGGGGTGTCATGCAGGCTGTGAGCAGGGTGACAGTGTCAGGACTCCTGGGTTCTATCCCTGTTTCTTGGAAAGGGAGGGCAGTCTGAGAGTCAGGACTCTTGGTTTCAATTCCTAATTCTGGGAGGGAACTAGAGTCTAGTGGTTGCAGCAGCGGGGGCACTAGTAGTCAGGCCAGACTTCTGGGTGCTCTTCCTGGTTCTGGTACAGACTTGCTATGCAGGCTTGGGTGAGTCAGTCCTCCTCCCTGTGCCTCAGCTTCCCCAGTGGAGCTGCGGGGATGGGAATGCCTGTAGGCAGGCATAGCTCAGCCAGGTTCTTCCTGACAGGGCGGGGATACCAGGGCTCCCTGACTTGCTTGGCTTCTCCCCTCAGTTCCACTACGACCAAAGCCGGGCCTACTTCTATATTGAGGATATGGCAACAGCCAATGCGCTCAAGCAGCTGTCCCGCAAGATCACAGATCGAGACAATTACAAGGTATGATTCCCCCTCCCCTGGGCCATTCTGTGTTTAGCACCTGGCTGGAAAGACCCCCCTGGTGAAGGAGGGATGTAATGCCTACAGCTGGCCTTGTGCCTTCCGTTCTCTGGGGGTGCCCCTTGGGTCTGGCCAGGTCTCTGCTCTTCTGGCAGGATTAGCATGGGAACATGTCCTGTGTCCAGTCCTCACATAGCCTGACAGACACCTCTCTGCACTGCATGGGCCTCCTCTGTGACACCCCCCAGTACCCTGACATGGCCTTCCTGCCCGGTGTTGGCTCTTGCCCCTCTGTGACCCAGCTTGCCTCTGTTCCAGGTGGTGCTAATTGTCAACCACTCATCTCCACCCCAGTCTGTCCAGAAGGAGCTGAAGCCGGAGGAAATTGAGCAGCTGAAGGTGAGTGGTGTAGGGTAGCTCTGTTGTGCCCCCACTGGGCTCTGCAGGGGAGACCCATGGGGAGGTTCTTCAAGCCTGCACCAGTTCTGGGGAGCTCTCTAGGAAATGGGTCACTATTTCCTGATTGGGGGGCTCCTTTTGCATATTGGGGTGGGGTGTAGGGGAGAGGAGCTTGTCACACTGCAGTGGGCCTGGGCAAAACTACCCCAGGACTCCATCCCATGGCATCTAGGGGAGCCAAGCAAGGGACCTGCCTGCCTGCCCCAGGCCCTGCACTGCTGGGTTTTGCAGACCAATCCCCATCTGACCCATGGTTTCTGTGCTTTCAGCTCACCATGAGTAAGAGATATGACGGGTCCCAGCAGGCCCTGGACCTGAAGAGCCTTCGCACGGACCCAGGTGCGTGTTCTCCTGGCAGGTGTGGGGCGGCTGGTATCGAGGAAGGGGTGTTGGTGTGGGGTGCTCAGCTTGTGCGTCTCTTCCAGACCTGGTGGCACAGAACATTGATGTGGTGCTGAACCGGCGGAACTGCATGCAGGCCGTGCTGCAGATCATTGAAGAGAACATCCCGGAGGTGAGGAGTGGGGGGGTCGTCCTGGAACCTCGGTCTGAGCGCTCAGCGCCGTGCCACCCCGCTGGGGATGGGTAGTTCTGTCTTGGATTCTCCTCTGACCCTCTGTCCACTTTGCAGCTGCTCTCACTGAATCTCACCAGCAACAAGCTGTACCAGCTGGATGACCTGGCGGAGCTGGCCCAGAAAGCCACCAATCTCAAGATCCTCAATCTGACCCGCAATGAGGTACGTGCTGCCACCATCCCCGGTCCGGCCACCCCTCCGCAGCCTTGCACTCATGCTCTGCCCCTCTGCTTTTTTTCCCTGCCACAGCTGAAGTCTGAGTGCGAGCTGGACAAGGTGAAGGGGCTCAAGCTGGAGGAGTTGTGGTTGGATGGAAACCCTCTGTGCAACAATTTCCGGGACCAGTCCAGCTATGTCAGGTCAGTGACAGCCTCTGGGGCCTGTGGATCGCCTGGCCCCAATCACTTGGCCTCTCCTGCCCAGTGCAGGGCAACGCAGCGGAACAAAGATGCCAGCTCCTTGCTGGGAGCTGGATTTCAGCCCCTCTTGCAGTCGCCCCCCTGATGGTGTCTCTCTCCCCGCATCCCTCTCTGGTTGTGCTGAGGCTCTGGGCCTCCACTGGGGCGCATAGGACCTGAATGCTGCACGGCTGATGATGTGGTTTCTATTTCAGCCAGTTCGGAGACCTGTTCCCTTTCCCCACAATGCACTCTACTCCCCTAAAGTAACAGCTAGATTCTGCCTCTACGCTGCTTTCCTCTCCCCCTCTCTCCCCATTCCTCCTCCCTCAGCCTGGGCACTGGGACTCCAGGATGCACAGCCTCTTCTAGTATCCCTGTTCCCACACTGGCCATGGGAGAGCCACTGTCGCCGCCTGGTCTCCCCAGTCGCACACAGGAGGGGCTTGTTGTCTCTGCCCCTGATGGATGTTTAGGGGGCTGCTCCCCCATATCGCTCTGCACCAAACACTCCCGGAGCTGTTGTTATTGCCAGTCCCTGCGCCCCCTGTTTGGCCCTCAACGATGGCTGGCTAGCCAGAGACGGGTAAGATTCCTCACGGAAGGAACAACCTAAGACAGGCACAGCCGTGCAGTGGCCAAACCAGACCGCCCGGCGGTCAGCGCAGAGGGGTCCTTCCTGGTGTAAGGGCCTGGCACATGCTACGTTGTTCTCTCGTGCTCTCGGTGAGCAGCTGCACACAAGCCCATCAGCGGCCCCAGGTCCTGCCATGGCAGCAGGCGTGGCTAGGACTGGCTCTGAGCAGGAGCAGGAGGCCCGGGCTTTCCATTGACCAGAATGCTGTGTTCTCCTGGAGTGAGTCTCCCTCAAACCTCTGCAGCACCAATGCGTCTGGGGTAGGTGTGAGGAGCCAGGCAGGGGAGGAAGAGGCTCTGCTCCTGGGCTCCCAGATCCCTCTTTCCTCCTGTTCTGTCCTCCTTTCCTCTGTGCCATTGCATCCCTCTCCTCTGTCATCCCTGCCCTACGTGCCATGGCGTGGACATTAATTAGATCTGGGCCTTGATGCAGGAAGCTTCCCCCAGCTGTAAGTTGGTTGCAATGATGGCGGCTCCATGATCAGTGGGAATCCATGTCCTCTCCCCCTGCCATCCTGCCCTTGTCTTCCCCTCCCCACCCCCACTCTCTCTCCTCACTGGAGAATAGCTGCATAGGTGAGTAAGAGCCAGGTAAGTGTGGAGCCCTTCAGTCATGCGGCACCAGCCCCATAGTGTTCCTGGGCCTGTAAATTGGCCAAGGCTCCAAGATCTGGAGGGCAGTTGTAGTAAAGACCTGGTCTCTTGCCCCAAGATTCTTCACTAAGGCAGGGGGGTTATCTGCTCTGTCCCTGCCACCCAGCCCCTCGGCGCTGGGTCCCTGCCCTGCTAGGGTGAGATGGGGGTGCTGCATTGGGGAAGCGGGAGTGTGGTGGGCACAGGGGCATCCCTGTTCTGTGGCCTGCAGAGTCAGTGCCAAGGGCATGGGGGGTGGGCCCAGAGTGGTGGGGTCAGGGAGGGAAGGAGGCCCCATAGGGGTCAGGCTGGGCCCTGGCTGGCCCCACTGATTCATGTCCCATTTTTGACAGCTCCATCCGACTGCGGTTCCCGAAGCTTCTGCGCCTGGTGAGTGATTTGCACTAACCTGGGGCTGTCCTGTTCAGGAGCCACTGCCGGGGCACTCCCTGCTCACTGCTCTACCTTTGCCTCTCTGCAGGACGGCCACGAACTCCCCCCTCCTATTGTCTTTGATGTGGAAACGCCCACCACCCTCCCCCCCTGCAAGGTAAAGGGGCCAGGAAGTGGGGGACTTTGATTTAGGACATGAATCACTCTGCCAGCAGGATGGGCCTTGGTGCTGGACCGGGGAAGGCACTGTTGGGGTGTGGAGAGGGGATGGACTGAGCCAGGGCACTAACCACTCTGCCAGCAGGGCAAGTCCTGGGGAAGGGCTCCGAGCCAGGGCACTAATTGGCACATTCTCTGACCTACAGGGCAGCTACTTTGGCTCGGATGACCTGAAGGTGCTGGTGCTTCGCTTCCTGCAGCAGTAAGTACCTTGACGTGGGATGAGTCATTTAGGGAGCTAGAATGGAGGGGGGTGGATGGGGAGGGGGCATATGGGTCATGTTGTTCCAGCGTCACAGGCAGCGGGCACAGGGCATTGAGGTGTGGGGAGAGCTCTGGGGCAGGGATAGTGAAACCACTGTCCTAGCAGCACAGCTGCCCTTTGCTAACATGCTCTCTCCCTGGCAGGTATTACTCTGTATATGATTCTGGTGACAGGCAGGGGCTGCTGGATGCCTACCACGATGGGGCCTGCTGTTCCCTCAGCATCCCTTTCCTCTCCCAGAACCCCTCCAGGTACGTCCACCAGGGGTTAGTCACTGCCCTCCCAAGGGACCGTAGGGCTGAGAACTCGGACGCCTGAGTTCTATCCCTGGCACAGGAGGGCTGTGAGGTCTATGGGGGTGAGGGGCTGGGAGTCAGGAGTTTTGGGTACTGTCACCAGCTCTTGGAGTTGAGTGGTGTCTTCTGGCTGGAGCAGGGGGGCTGGGTTCTATTTCTGGCTCGACCCTCAACTCACACTGTCCCCTCAGGCAACTCCCTTCCCCTCTCTGTTAAATGGGGCTCACCTCTCCCCTGTCCAGTAGGGTGAGACTACCTCTGCTCTCATTTGCGAGGCACAGGGAGAAGCTAAGAGCAAGGTAAGGGAGGAAGGTTTCCATTGCATTTTCCTGTGGGGTTGATGGGGCAGGAGCTCCAGGGTACTGTCCCCCAGCTACTCACCGGGCATCTCTTCTCAACAGGAGCATCCTGAGTGAATACTTCAAGGGCAGCAGAAATGTGAAGAAACTCAAGGACCCTAGTAAGTGCCATGAGGCTGCATCAATCGCATTCGAAACAGCACTCCCCTCTTGGAGTGGTCGGCTCAGGCTCTGCAGACTCAGGCAGCATCACTGTGTCAGTGACACTTGAGGCAGCTCTTGCCCCTGTTGGAAGGATCAGCTCCGGCTGTTCAGGCTCTGGCAGTGTTTTTGCATTGGTTACGGTCAGGGTAGTTTTCTCTCCCTCTCTTCCTCACCCCCCCCCACCCCCAAATAAAAAAAAGGGACCAGCTCAGACTCTCTGCAGACACAGGTCTGGGTTTCTGTGCAGGGCAGACTTGAGATTGTGATGCTGTGACTGGGTTGTCATGCTGGGTGGGGTCTCACCTCCCGCTCCTCCCTCCAGGCCTGCGCTTCAAATTGCTCAAGCATACGAGGCTGAATGTGGTGGCCTTCCTCAACGAGCTCCCCAAGACCCAGCATGATGTTAACTCCTTTGTGGTGGATGTTTGTGCTCAGACGGTGAGTGCCCCCATCCCAGGAGCTGGGTGGGCTGTGCTGTGACGGGTTGAGGGGAGGGGGAAAATGCCCCCACCTTGGGGGCACGGCAGGCTGTGCTGTGAGGTGGGAGGGATGGGGGAAAATGCCCCCACTTTGGGGCCAGGGTGGGCTGTGCTGTGATGTGGGGTGGGGGCAGTGTGAGGAACAAAGGGGGAGTGGTCAGGCAATGGGAGGCAGAAGCTATTAGGCCATTGAGGAGGCAGCATAGGCAGGTCCCCTGGGCCATGGGCATGGTGAGGGGGTGGCAGTTCAGTGACCCCCCACTCTCATATTGCAGAATACCCTGCTGTGCTTTGCTGTCCATGGGGTCTTCAAGGAAGGTGAGTGTCCAGAAGTCCCCCTACCCTCCATTTCCAAGCACCTCCCTGCACCTCTCCTTGCTAAGACCCCTCACCCTCTGGCAGACCCCTTTCCCCATACCCCCCTCACTGGGCTCTGTTCTCTGTGTTTGCAGTGGATGGCAAGTCCCGGGATATGGTGAGAGGCTTCACCCGCATGTTCATTGCTGTGCCAGCTGGCATCACAGGGTAAGTGGGGGAAGCAGGGGGCGGGGCAGCAGTATCTCCTTGGCTCTAGGGGAGGGAAGGGATGAGGATCCCCCCCCAGTGCCTCACTCTGCCCACCCCCCAGGCTGTGCATCGTGAATGACCAGCTGTTTGTGCGCAAAGCGAACACGGAGGAGATCCGCAAGGCCTTCGTGATGCCAGCACCCACGCCCTCGTCCAGCCCCGTGCCCACGCTGTCGGCCGAGCAGCAGGAAATGCTACAGGCCTTCGCCATGCAGTCTGGCATGAACGTTGAGTGGTCCCAAAAGTAAGTAGGCCCTGGGGGAGGTTCGGGGGGAGAGTTGGTGCTGCCCCATGGCCTATCACTTGCTCACTGACAGTATCCTTCTGCCCTAGGTGCCTCCAGGACAACGACTGGGACTACAGCCAGGCAGCCCAGGTTTTCACCCAGCTCAAGGTGAGCCAGTGCCTGGGCCTGACTCTATCTCAGGGGACTGGGATCTCTCAGAATCCTGCACCAGAGAGGGGGAGGGGAGAAGCCAGGGGCATGTTCATTCCCCGCCAGAGATTGAGGGTAGGATGGGGCCAGGAGCCACCTTGGATGCCTCGACCCCTCTCTATCCCCACAAGGATCTTCTTTCCTGGGGCTGCCTTCCTCACGGGGCCTGGCTCCTTCATTCTCTGCTTCAGGGCACCTCATAGGGACAGGAAAGGATAGTCTTGTGGAGAAGGCACTGCACTAGGAGTCAGGACTCCTATGTTGACACTATCCCTGGCTCTGGGAAGGGAGTGATGTCCAATAGATGGTGGGGGGAGGCTTGGAGCCAGGATGCAGAAGTTCTACGCAGCCTCTACCTGGGCAATGGGGACGTTGCAATGCCCAGAGTCCCTGTGACTGGTTCCTGTTCTCTTTCAGACGGAGGGGAAGATCCCAGACGTGGCATTTCTCAAGTGAGCAGTGGCCCTGCAGTTCCCCCACCACTGATGTTTTATTTTCCATGACAGTTTTTGTAAATAAATGAAAGTTTAAAATAACAAAGGTGGGGGCTTGTTGCTGGGTGCAACCAGGGGGCCTAGACTCTGAAGCAGGAGCCCCTGCAGCAGGCCAATGGAGCTGGGCGTGATACAGACAGTCCTGGCCAGGCTGCCCTGCCTCCAGCCCCAGCCATTTCCAGCAGCAGTGGAAGCAAGATTGAGAAGCAAGTGTTGCTGGGGCATCCAGAAGCTTCAAGGACAGAGCCAGCATCCTTCCCCTCAGGCTTTTGGCCTGGAGAAGGAAAATGACTTTTTTTTTGGTATGTTTTTAAAATAAGCAGTCGTATGAGTGGCTTCAATGAGCTGGGCTAGGTGTACCACTCACAGCCCCTGCCCTTTCCTAGCAGATGAGCTAAGTTTCCCTCAGACTTCAACCCTGTGGTGTTCATATCCCCCACGGGGCTGTGCCTCCCCTCCCCCCAAAGAGACTTGCATTCCTCTCTGGGGAAAGGCAGCCCCAAGGGCCCTGGAGCTGTCTCCCTGAGAACATGCCTCAGCCATGCTGAGATTGAGAGGGACAGAGCACCTGCCGGGTCCTGGCTGGCCTTTGCTACCTGCCTGCTCTCTATTGCAGCAGCTGCAGTGCGGGTAAATAGAGTACAACACAGGAAGATGACAGGCTTCCCTTTGCGTGCTGAGGGGAGTGTGGGGTTGTGTGGGATCTGGAACGGTGGGTGTTCTCAGCAAAGGAGTAATGGGACTGTCATTGGCTACACTCTCCCTTATTCCCTACCCTGGAGCTAGGGGCAGAGGGTGGGGCTGCAAGATTCCTATGTGCCTGGGCAGCACTGGAGTAGCAGGCACTAGGGGTTTCCCTGCACCCATGGGGGAAGACCCTGGCTTCACCCTTCCTGCTTGTGCATCTGTGTGTTGTGGAATCACCCCCCAAGTCTTCAGGCTGAAGCAGAATGTTGCAGGCCAGAGCTGGGCACCATTGCCCTCTGTTTCTCTGTGGCTGTATGTGCTGGGACCTGCGTGTTCAATAAAGTGGTGTTTGTTAGAATCTCGGCTGCAGGCTCTGTTAGATGCATCCCCTCATGTTCCCCAGTCCCCACCTCCAGGGCCTCTCCCTATTGCCCCCCCCCCCTCCCAATCCCAGTACCCTCCCTTCCAGGTCATCTCCCCAGCCCAGTCTCCTCTCCCTGCCCTTGACATTCCACTCCAATCCCTGTCCTCCCCTCTCCACTATGCCCCCTCCTTCCAGGTCCTCTCCACATTCCTCCTGAATCCCAGTCCCCACCCCTCTCCATGTTGCCCCTGAATCCCAGTACCATCCCTTCCAGGTCATCTCCCTAGCCTCCCCTCCCCCTCCATCCCTATTGCTTCCTCAGGCCCCCTCAACATTCATCCCAGTCTCCCCCCCCGCCCCTTCTAAGCCCTCTCCACATTCCAGCGTGGCGGGGTGGCTTCCCCCCAAGCACAGCGATCCCCCGGGGTCAGGAGGCGCTGTTGGGTAAGGGGGAGGGGGGCAGGGCTCAGAGGAAGGAGCCTCCTGCCCCTACACAGAAGCTCCGGGTTCCTACGTGGGAGGAGCCGTGATGACTACAAGTCCCAGACGCCCCCGCGCTCCAGCGGCGAGATGGCGGGGGCCGGGCAGCTGGGGCTGTGGGGACTGCGCTGCTGCACGTGGAGGGTGTGGGGCCCCTGGGCCCGGCTCAGCGGTGCACGGGGCTTGGCGGGCCCGGCGCGCGGGACGTCCCCCCTGGACACGCACGTGCCCCGGGACCTGCTGCTGTTCCGGCACGAGCGGGCCCGCTTCTTCCGCCTGCTCGGGCTGTTCTGCGCGGGGCAGTTCGCGTTCTGGGCGTACCTGGCGCATTTCGCCTTCAGCGAGCTGCGGCCCGCGGGGCGGCCCGCGGCCCGCGCCCGGCCCGCGCCCACCCTGCCCGGCGGGGCCTCGGTCAACCCCGCCTCCAACAAGTGGCGCTACGGATTCACCGTGTCCTGCCTGACCGTAGGTGAGAGCTGGGGGCGGGCCCCGGGGAGAGAGGGACACCCCCCCCCCCACGAGGCGGAGCAGGCCCCAGGGAGAGAGGAGTGTGGGGGGCAGGGGATTCCCTCCCTCTGTGGCAGCACCCAGGGAAAAGGGGAGCACAGGCACAGCACTCGGGCAGGGGGAACTGGTGATTCCAGTCCTTGCATCCTGGGGGAGGGATAAGCCTTAGGGAAGCATGAACTGAAGGCACCGGTAAGGGGGTTCCCCTCTCCCCACAAAGGAGAGAGCCCACCCTAGGGGTGGTGGTCGGTGACAGGGAGCTGTGTCTGGGAGCTGCCTGGATCTGAGTCCAGTTCATTGCCCTGGGGAAGAGGGATCTGGGACCAGAGCCTGGTTCTGCTCCCCAGCTGGGCCTGGGCCACCTGGAGCAGCTGAGTGGAATCAGGCTTCTGAAACTCAGAGCCAAATCCTGCTGCTGGGAGATGGGGAGACTGCGCTCCCCACACTGCTGATGTCCCTCAGTTCTAATCTGCAGCCCCCTGGTATCACAGCCTTGGGCTCCCACTCAGTTTTGCCAGTGCCTCCCAACCCACAGCCCCAGCTAAACTAGTCTGGGTATCGTGGATGGCATCTGGGGATTTCATTTTCTCTCTTTCTCCCCACCCCAGGTTCACTGATCGTGGCTGCCGGCTTTGTGTATTCACGCCGCTCGGTGTGGCAGGTCGTGCTGCGCCAGGGGGGACGGGATGTGACCCTCAGCACCTACTATCCCTTCGGGCTGAGCTCATCTTTCACCGTGCCCCTGCGCCAGGTCTCCTGCATGGCTCATCGTTCTGAGGTGCCTGCCATGATTCCCCTCAAGGTTAAGGGTCGGCCCTTTTACTTCCTTCTGGACAAGCAGGGCCAGGTCTACAACCCACAGCTTTTCGACCTCACAGTGGGGGCTTACAGGAAACTGTGATGGGGGGAATGAGGGTGCTTCCCACTGCTGGAGGATCCTGTGGGGTGGCCACTGGACAGTTAAAGAAGAGTCCCCAGATTGGGGGCAATGGACAGATTCACACCGCACCAACCTCCTGCCTTTCCCTGAGGACAGCAGGGCCCAGCCCCATTGAAGGGGGCACTACGTCCTGGAGGGATGGGGCTCTAATTGTGAGCTTTTGAAATAAATGTGAAACTGTGGAGCAGCTGCTGTGAACGCTCTGTCAGCCATGTGTATCTGAGGCTGGCAGGGTTGGGAGGTGTTGTTCATATGCAGCGCAGCTGATCAAGGAGCAATGGACTAGGGATACTAAGATGGATGGGATCAGTGGGGAAGGGGAGGCACGCACTGTGGTGGGCCTGGGGCTCAGAGTCGGGGATTTAATGTTGAAGGGGTCTGAGCTAGGGCAGCATTTGTGCAGGGGAATCTGAGCCTGTGGACCCCCCACCCACATGTGAACAGGCTCCAGCAAGACAGGCGCGCACCCTGCACAGACCACATGGTGCCATGTTTGGGGGAAATCAGTTTATGGGGACAATGTGGTGCTGAGGGGTCCCCGCACCCCCCACTTCCCATGAGTAGTGAGTCCTGGGGGGGAGGGCTCAGCTCCCCTCGTCTGCATTGTCGCTGTCCCCTTCCTCCTCCAGGCTGGGCTGAATGGTGAGCCCTGATGGCCAGGCCAGCCCCTGCTCACGGGCGAGGCGCTGCCAGCGAGCGTCGTCAGTTGGATGGGTGAGGTAGCGCTGCCCCACACGGGTCTCCAGCTCCCTCAGGGCCAGCCAGGTCTGGAAATCCTGGAGCGGATGGAGACAGCTTATCAACAGGTGCTGGGGGGAGTCCAGGCTCCTCCTATCAGGGATGCACCGTGTGGGTGGGATCTACAGGGGATGGGAAGAGCTAGGGAGGGGGTTGAGTTAGCCATTTACTGTTGGGAGGGGGGACTGGAGACGGGGGGGGGGGTGAAGCTGGGCAGGGGAGAGCAAGGTGTTTTGTTCTGGGGTGGAGGGAGATTACGTGGAGCTAGACAGTGCAAGGGGATGGAAGAGGTGTGTTGTGGGGTGTGGATTGTGGGACAGAAGGTATCTGCAGGCAGGGATGTGGGTGGGGTGGATGGAAGGTACCTGCAGCCAGGGGTGGTTCAGCGCCTTGTTCACACTCAGTCGCTTCCTCAGCTTCACCTGCAGCAGCTGGTGGATGAGGCTGACAGCTGGGAGGGAAGGAGGAGGTTACATAGGCCAAGACCTCTCCCCTGCTCCTCCCCCCAGGGAGCACAGCCATTGGCTGCCAGGGCCTGCAACATCCAGATTTCCTGGAGGTGCCCTAGGGCTGCCGCAGGTACATACAGGCCATGTTCTGGAGGTGCAGGGGCAGTGTGCTGCGAGTGGCATGCCGCGGGAGAGTGGGGGGTCTCGCCCTTGAGGGAGATGCTGGCCCAGGTCTGCCAGGAGTACAAGAAGGCCTGTCTGGAGGTAGGTGGCAGTGTGACTGGGTGCGGGGTGGTGCAGGGAGGGTCTTACACTCGAGGAAGATGTTGGCCCAGGCCTGCTGGGAGTACATGATGGCTGCAGTGTGGAGGTGGGGGGGCAGGGGTATCTCACCCTCGAGGGAGATGCTGGCCCAGGTCTGCCGGGGATACATGAAGGCCGCGTTCTGGATCTGATCATTGACGTCCTCCTCCTCATTGAAGGGGAAGGTCCCACTCAGGCTGACATAGATGATGACGCCCACAGCCCACATGTCCAGGGCGCGGTTGTAACCATGTTGCCGTAGCACTTCGGGCGCCAGGTACGCCGGGGTCCCCACCACCGAGCGCCGGAACGATGACTCCTCAATGATGCGGGCGAAGCCAAAGTCACAGAGCTTCACCTGAGGGTTAGCATGAGAGTAGGGAATATGGGGCATTTCCCTGCTGGGGGCCTGACTGGGGGGACCGGCTGGCTCGGGGTAGGGGCCTCTCCCCTCTAGGGGGTGCCAGCTCTGGTCTGGCCCCAGGTTGGTAATACAGTTTTGGCTGAAAGGGGAAGGGAGAGTGGGTGGGATGGGGCAAGAGCTAAGATGGGTGTTCAGGGAGAGGGAGCTAGAGGGGTGAGGGGGTGGAAGTTCTCCAGGGAGGTGGGCTGGGAGGCGGGGCAGGGATTGTCCCACCTGGGGGTAAGGCTCATCCGAGGCCAGCAGCACGTTCTCTGGCTTGAGGTCACAGTGCACGATGTTCTGGGTGTGCAGGTGGCGCAGGGCAGAGAGGATCTGCAAGCACAGGGGAGCATCACTGGAGGGGGTGGTTACCTGCTTGGGGAGGGGGGAGAGGAGTACCTGATGGGCTCACACGCAGACTGGATGTGGCATGGGGGCTGTTGCATGCTCACATGCGCTGGTGAGTGCCGTGTGAACCGTGAGCCAGGCATTGGGGAGCAGTGTAGCGGGGTGGCTACCCGCTCCTGCCCTTTGGGGCTTTAAAACAGCCCTGGAAGGGGCTTTTGGCTGGGCTGATTGGGGAAGTGGCTGCAGCTGGGGCAACGCCCCAAACAGAGCTGCAGAGCCTTATAAGAAGGCCAGGGAAGCCAGAAGCCAGACAGTCTCTCTCTGGCTATAGAGAGAGATGGGCCTGGCTGCTTAGGAGCCGAGATAAGGTGCCTAGGGTGAAGCAGGGCTGGGGAAAGGCTGAGGAGCTGGGGAAGCTCCAGCCTAGAAAACCCCAGGCTGTGGCCTAGCGGAGGGCAAAAGGTACTGGGGGTTGCAGGGGGCAACCTAGGGGTAGGTAAAGGCAGCAGGTCCAAACCCCCTTGGCGATGATGAGTACTGGATACTGCAGTCTGCCCCAGCGAATAGGGGCTAGATAGAGACTGGGCAGTAGCCACTACTGAGGCAAAGTGGGGATAGTGGGATGGGGGTTCCCCTGGGAGGGGGGAGACCCAGTCAAAGGGGCACCTGGGTCCTGGGAGGGACACAGGGCCAATAGTAAACAGGTGGATCACTGGCCTGCAGAGGGCGCTCTGGGCTGGAACAGAGCTAATTCCCAGAGTCACCAGCAGGAGGCGCCACAGGGGTGAGTACGACCCTGTTACAAGCAGTGATGGGATTGTGTGTGTACGTGCACAGTGATGGCAAGGAGTGTGCAATGATGTGCAGTGCTGACGTGCACAAGTATTCCACCATGCTGAGTGGTGTGAGTGATGAGCCTGGGTGCGGTACGCAATGGTGACAGGTCCTCAGCGGTGGGCATGCTGGGGATGAGCAGCAAGGGGGAGCAGTGCATGAGAGTGACTGGCGTGCCACAGGGAGCAGCATGTGGGGGGATGGGAGCGGTGTGCTGTGAGGGAGCAGTATATGTGGGTGTGTATATTTTCACAAGGACTCTGAGTAGTATGCAAGCTGTGATCATGGATGGTGCAGCATCATTAACATGCCCGCAGGGGACACTTGTGGGGAGCTCAGGCTGGAGGGTTTGCTTGGTGGTCCTCACTCTGCTGTGAGGCCACTCTGGGGGGTTGGGGCAGGGAGAGCTGGGGCACCCACCTGGGCAGTGAGGAACTTGGCAAGGGGTTCGGGCAGCCGCCCATTCTCGCTGGACAGGATCATTTCCAGCATGTCGCCCTGCAGCCGCTCCATCACCACAAAGAGTCGGGCGGGGCCTTCGAACATGCACTCCAGGTGCACCACGCAGGGGGAGTGCAGGCTCTGGCAGGGGAGAAGATGGAACTGCCTGAACTGGGATCCTCCCTAGCCTTGGAGCCCTTCCCTGTCCCCAGGACACACACACGCCCAAGAACCCTCCCGCTCACTCAGACCTGCCCCTAACCCCGCAGGCCCTTCTCTGGTAGCTGGTGCTGGACTGCCTTGGAGCTCCCTCCAGGGGACAGGGCCCCAACAAAGCCCCCAGTACATCGGGGGAGGGAGTGCTGCCTGTCCAGCTATTGTCCCCTTTCCCCAGCTGGGGCTGATGGGCAGAGGCAGCCAAACATGTCTATGGAGGAGATCTCTGGGCCCATCAGTGGTGGCCCCTCCCAGAGGGGAGTCCCCATGTTCCCCACATCCAAGGGTCCACTTTTCCACACATCCCCTCCTTTCCCACCAAGGTCTTTGTGTTTCCCACCCCCAGGGGCTCACCTGCAGGATGGAGACCTCATTGCGGAACTGATTTTCCTGCCGGGGAGGGAAGCGCAGCTTGTCGATGACTTTCACGGCCACATCCCGGCCAGATTTCCTGTGCTTTCCTGGGGGGCAGAGCAGGGGTGTCAGGGCTGGGGGGCAGAAGGGGAGGCAGGGCTGGGGCAGGATGGGTGTGTGGCAGGGCTGGGGGGAGATATGCTGCTTTCCTGGGGGGTAGGGCAGGGGTATCAGGGCTGGGGGGAGATGTGCATTGGCACACAATGGGTGAGCAGTGGGCAAACCGTGCTCCTGGAAGCATGGCAGTGATGGGATGGGCATGGCTATGGCACCTGGGGAGCCGTAGTGAACACGTTTGCTCCTGAGGGGCGCACATGCAGGCTGAGATCCCAGACTGTGGCCAAGGGGGAGGTAGGGGGATCAGCACAGAGGGAGGGGAATTATTGGGGGACATAGGAGGGGGGAGCTGGGGAGGGCACCTACCGCCATACACCACCCCGAACTGCCCAGCGCCCAGCACCTCGTCAGGGAAGATCTGATAGGAACGGCTGATGTCCTGGGGTGAGGGACAAGGACAGGGTTGGGGGGATTGAAGCATGGTACCCACTGGGGGCAAATCCCTGACAAGCCAGGCCTAATGCTACTGCCACCCCTGCCACTATGCCCTATGCCTGGCTTCCTCACCCCAACACCAGCCTCCATGTTTGCTCATCCCCTTCCTCGTGCCAGATCATGCACCCCACCACTCCTAGGGTTCCCCAGTGCCACCCTCTCCAACTCACCGCATCATCTGGGGACTCATAGTCAGAATCTGCAGAGACAAGACACAATGAAGACATGAGAAGAACCTGGCCTGACTGGGACATCCAGACCCACTGCCTGTTGACCTGGGAGCAGGAGCCAGACACCTCTCAGATGGCCACTGGGGATGTTTATACAGGGATCCTTCACCTGGTACTGAGATGCAACTGTCTCTGGGATATGGCACAGGGGCTGTTAATACAGGGATTTCTTGCCCAGCACTGAGATGCAGCTGGCACTGGCAGGGGTGGCTCTAGGAATTCCACCGCCCCAAGCATGGCATCACGCCGTGGGGGGCGCGCTGGCGGTCGCTGGTCCCGCGGCTCCGGTGGAGCTTCCGCAGGCACGGCTGCGGGAGGTCCACCGGAGCCGCAGGACCAGCGGACCCTCCACAGTCATGCCTGCAGGAGGTCCACCGGAGCCGCCTGCCGCCCTCCTGGCGGCATGCCGCCCCAAGCGTGCGCTTGGCGCGCTGGGGTCTGGAGCCGGCACTGGGGTGTGGCACAGGGACTGTCAACACAGGGATTCCTTGCCCAACACTGAGGTCTGGTTGGCTCTGCAGTGCAGCATGGGGGCTGTTGAATTAGGGATGATCCCTCACCCAGCTCTGAGATGCAGCTGGCTCTGGGTGGGGCTCATGGCTGCCTGTAGAGGGATCCCCATGGTACTCACTGGGCTCCTGGACAGAGCCGTCAGGCTGGGGGTTCACGGGCCATAGGGCCTGGCGGATGGCCCTGGCCCAGGCCTTTCCAGCCTCCGCCCTTGCCCAGACCTGCCCTGGCTCCCGCTCACTGCTCTGCTCGCCCACGTAGTACACCAGGGCCTCTGTCACCAGCTCAAAGCAGGGGGGGCTCCCGCTGGATGCCAAGGGTGTCAGCCCCTCCCAGGGGCGGATCTGGAGGATCTCAGACAGCGGCAGCTCCTGCAGGAAGAGTAAGACCATTGGACAGTGGCTGGGCTCCTCTGGGGTGAGGAATCAGGAAGCGGTTCCTGCGGCGGGAGTGCAGGCTGGTTTGGACTGGGGCTTCGGGGAAGCAGAGTGCTGTAGGGAATGGGACCCCTCACCTTGTAGAACTTGCCTCCGCTCTCACAGTGGAAGAAACTCAGGCTCTTGCTGTCCAGCACCCAGTAATGGCGCTTCCTCTGGGGGGCACAGAGATGTTATTCTGGGGGCATGTGTCCATCCCATCCCAAGCCCCCCGACCTCAACAATGCCCTAAAATGAGACTGGCCAATAATCCCCCTCTCCTCCTCTCAGTCCCCACATTAACCAGTCCTGGCCAGCCACAAGCCCCACTCCCTGACACCCTCCCACCCCATGCCCCATCCTGTTACTCTACCCCATCCTGCCTACCTGTGACTCCACCCCCTGATCCATCTGTGGCCCCACCCTCTGCCCATCCATAACCCCTGCTTCTCATTCTCCTGTGATTCCACACCCCCATTCCAGCCTGCCTGTGGCTCCACCCCTGACCCTCCTGTAACTCCACCCTCTCTCCCCAGCCAGGGCACTCACCATGGGGTCCCTGCTGGTGAAATGCACCATCCATCCCTCCAGCAGGACAGCACTGCGCCGCCTCTTGGTGTGCCGGCAGGACTGCACCACCCGCATCAAGGGGATGTAGCTGCTGAAACAGGGGCTGGTGCCAGGAGAGACAGAGACTCAGATACTGGATTCCTCAGCCCCCAAAGGTACAGCCTTCCACCACCCACCAGGCTCCCTGGGGTCAGGACTCCTGGGTTCTATGCCCATCTTTGGGAGGGGAGTGAGGTCTGGTGGTTAGCGTGGGGATTGGGAACCAGGATTCCTGAGTTCGCTGACCCCATGGGTGATCCCCTTCCCATTCTGTACTATGGAGAAGCAGGCCCAGGGGAACCATGCAGCCCCACCCCCACCCTGCATACCCATCCTTGGGGGGTCCCTACCTGAGGTTGGTGTGCAGCTCTGCCTCTAGAGTCCCAGGACTGGGCTCTGTGTCCTCTGCCAGCTCATGCCCACTGGTGCCCTCCCCATCTGCCTCTCCTTCCACTGGCTCTGGCTTGCTAGATGGGCACTCTGGGCTCTCGCCATCTGTGTGGGTGAGGGGGGAGAGTGTGATACCCTGCTTTCTGCAAGGCCAGCAGGGAAAACACAACAGGGAATAGGGACTAGAGCAGGGCCACTGGGCACCAGGATTCCTGGGTTCTATGCCTGGCTCTGGGAGCAGAGTGGTGGCTAATGGTTAGAGCAGACGGGCCAGAAGCAGGGGAATGACAAAGAAGGGCTCAGGCACCCCTTGTCCCCTGACTAGAATTGGAAATTGAGCCTGGCAGTCCTGCCAGAGGGGTGACCAGGCCAAATCTGAGGGTGTGGGGTCCCTGTACCCCTCCTTGGCCCTCCCTACCTCTGCAGTCCTGGCACCCATGGGCGCCCCCAGGAGGGTGGGAAGATTGAATCTGGGCTTTTTGTGCTGCCTGCAGAAGAGGAGATGCAGAAAGAGGATGGGGTCTGGGGCTCCCAGAACTGCCTGGGCTCTGGTGGGGACAGTGCTCTTCAGCCTGACAGCTCTCTGGGTGAGAGCTCAGTGCTGGGAGCAGAGCAGGGTGTGGGGGTGAGCATGAGGCTGGGTGCAGAGGCAGTGTAAGAAAGTAAGGGCTGGTTTGGGGGACTGGTAGGGGGTGAGTGCAGGGGGTGGGGGCTGGGGCCAGGAGGGGGGGGACACTAAGCGGGGGACGAGACAGGGCAGGGAGTGCTCCGTGCCCTCTCCTTAGGAAAGTGCTGTTTGTGCCCTAGCGGGGAATCAGGACTCCCGGGTTCTATTCCTAGCACAGGGAGGGGAATGAGGGGTGGAGCTTCTGGCCCAGCCAAGCTTAGAGCAGTGGAGCCTTAATGCTGACCAGACAGGGTCACTGGGCTGTGACCCAATGCATTGTGGGATAGCAGTGCAGGGCACTCCGGGAGGGGTCAGGCTTCCCCAGTGAGCAAGCTGAGCAGGGGGCAAAGCTGGGGCTGTGAATGGGGTAGTGCTGGATATGTCCCCTCCCTGCCCCTGCGGCCCCATCCTTACCTGCTGTGCCAGGGGCCAGGCCCTCCCCCACACACTCATCCGGCACAAACTGTTCGCAGCGCTTGTGGCAGTTGAATTTACAGTCTGTGTGGGGAGAGGAGAGAGGCAGCAGGGTGGGGCAGTGGGCCAGCCAGGATCCAGCTCTCCTTTTCCTGCTGGGGTCCTTGGAGCAGTGTGGCTGGGTGCTACCTCCCATTGCGACAAAGGGGGGGTAGCTCCCCCCCTCGGAGCAATTGGCTCAGGCTCTTTGCAGACTCAGGCAGTGTTGCTGCATTGGTTACAGCAAGGGCAGCTCCTCCCTTTTATCTCTGTCCCTTGAATCCTCCCCACTTCTCCCTTTGTACCCATGATGTTTGTTCCCCTGGCATGTGTGACTGTTTCTGCTGGTTCCCTGTCAGCCCGAGAAGTGTGGGGAGAGGCCATGGAGACTGTGACTTCCAGCTCTCTGTACAGGGTTCTCTTGATAAGTGGCCCCTGAGGGGCAGGGAGGCTCCTTGTGAATGCAGCCTCACTGGGCCAGCAGACAGCAGTCAAAGGGGGCACCTTGCTGGGGTGGTTGCTGGGACATGCCATCAGAAGGAGCTTCCAGTGTTGAATGGGGAAGCGATGGGGGCAGAGCTCGAAGCTTGGTTGCCAAATTCTGTACCCCTACACCCCAGTGGGGCCACAGTGACCCTGAAGTCAATCCCAGCAGCTTCCCAGTCTAGGGTCAGGCCCCTCACCCCAATCCTGGCAGGGTCCCAGCCCAGGGTCAGCCCTGTACCCCAATCCTCTGCGTGGTCCCAGCTGGTGGTACCTTTGCACTGTAGCCCCTGGCGGAAGAGCCCCTTGAGCAGGCGCTTGCAGTGCTGGCACACAGTGGGCCGGGTGTACGAGTGGACCTGGAAGGTGTGTGGCACTTTGACCCGGTTCAGATCCATCCAGTCCTTCCAGAGTGGGCGGCCAATCAGTGCAGGGCCCTGCGTCTGCTGGCCCCACTTCCAGTGACTGATCTGCAGGGGAACCAGAGTCCATGTTAGAGTGTGGTGAGTGTCCCCACCCTCCCCGCAACTCCACACTGTCCCTGTCCCTCACTGTACCCCACTTTCCAGGGGCCCAGCCAAGTTGCCAGCCACCCCCAATTCTCATTTATCCTGAGTCTCTGCCTGGCCTTCCCCATCTCATCAAGCCATCACTGCAGGGGGTTAGCAGCCAGGATTCCTGGGTTCTATCCAGCTCTGGGAGAGGAGTGGGGTGCAGTGGCTAGAGCAGACATCGTATTCCTTTGCAGGGTGTATCTATCACCTCTGAAGTCCTTGACCTTCCCAACACCTAAGAGCCATCCCCCTCTGGAATCCTTCCCCTGGCTATGTTAGTCCCGGCTCCTACCTCCTCCAGGCTGCCCCCCACGTTCTGGCCAAGGATAGGAGTCCTGGGGCTGGTGGTAGCGCCCAGTGAGCGACTGGCCAGCTGGTTCCTCCTCACACCGCGGCAGTTGTTGGGGATCTTGAAGGCACAGCGCTTGTGATAGTTCAGCCCGCAGCCTGGGGAGAGGGAAGAGTGAGGACTGGGATCCCTGCCAGGCCTGGAATGGGGGGGAGGTGGGTCCCCTGGCCATGGGTCTGGGAGCACCAGAGGGTCTCCAGGAGATTGGGCAGGCCTGGAAGGAGGGGGCTACTGGTGCGCAAAGGGCTGAGGAGTTCAGCCAGGCCTGGGGAGAGGGGTGCCAAAGGGACCCAGGAGATCTGGAGGGAGCATTGTCTGCCCAGTGGGACCCAGGGGATCAGGCCAGGTGCAGCAACGGGGGTATGGGCACCAGAAGGACCCATGAAGGGGAAGAGGGTTGGGGTCAGTCGGAGGGACCCAGGAGACTAGGTCAGTCCCAGGGGTGGGAGGGGAAGGAGTGGACACAGATTGCTCCATACCTTGACACTTTAACCCTTGGCGCACCAGCCCCCAGAGCATCTCGCCGCAGTAGTCGCAGAAGGCTGGGGCCTTGTAGGAGTGAACAAGCAGCACATGGGGCCGGATAGTGAAATCCAAGGAAACTGAGGCTGGGGGGAGAGAGAAGAGTGAGGAAAGGGTGGATTTGGTAGGGGGCATGGGAGTCCAGGGCCTGCCCCTCTGTGGGGAACTGGCTCCGATCTGCCCCTTGGCATGGGGACTGGCTGGGTGGGATGGGGGAATGGGACAAGGGGCCTTTCCCCTCTAGGGGGCTCCAGTTCTGATCTGCCCCAGGGTGGGAGACTGGCTGGCTCAGATGGGGCAGGGAGAGGAAGCTGAGGCCTTTCCCCTCCAGGCCCTGCTCGGCATCCACAGGCTCTGGTGCCCCAGGACTGTCTCACCCGACAGCACGACCTCAATCAGATCCCCAGCATGCACGACACTGTCTGGCTCCAGGTGCTCCAGCACATTCTCTGATGCGGCGTCATGCCGGAATAGCATGATCTTCTCCGACACCCCCAGGAAGCCGTATTCAGGGAACTAGGAGAGAGATGGCATTAGAACCCAGGCCTCCTGGGCCCCCCAGGTCTGCACTAACCGTTAGATCCCACTCCCCTCCCTGACCCAGGACTGGGAGAGGGAGGGGAGCACAGAGAGTCCCACCGCTAACACCAGCCTCCTGGATTCCTGTATCACTTCTCAAATGCTCACATTGATACAGAAATGCTGTGTGTTCTCATTATAACTGCACTGAGCTAAAATGCAGCTGCTTCTGGGGTGGGGCATGGGGGTTGTTTATATAGGGATCCTTTAACCAGCACCAAGATGTAGCCCCTTCTGGGGTGGGGTGCAGGAGCTGTTTATACAGGGTTCCCTCGCCTGGCACTGAGATGCAGCCACCTCTGTTGTGGGGCATGGTGATTTTTTATACAAGGCTTCTGCACCTGGTGCTGAGAGGCAGCTGCTTCTGGGCTGGGCTGCATAGGTGTTTATACAGGGATCTGGCACTGACATGCAGCTGCCTCTGGGGTGGAGCGTGGGGGCTGTTTGTACAGGGCTAGTTGTATGAGACTCCCCGCTCCCTGCAGCCAGTTGAGCCCTCCCTGCAATGCCACGAATGAGCACGGAGCGGAAACAAGCTGCTCTGCTGGTTATGGCGGTTTCCTCTGTCACTTGCTCGGTGCAGGGGGACTGGGCAGCCGGGGAGGGGGCAGGCCCTCAGAGTGCAGGTAGGAGGGACAGGGCCCCGCTGACCCCAGCCGCAGTGGAAAGATTGACTCAGCATGGCTGCTGCAGCACCCCCACCCACCCAAGTGCTCCCTGTGCTGTCATGAGATGGAAACTGGTGGGGAGGGGGTGGGGGGCAAAGGAAATGCGGGGGAAACAGGGAACCTTTGAATAGCCACCCTCCTGTGAATGAGAGCGCGCAGGTCCGCAGCAGGGGGGCAGGCCCAGGATCAACCCCCCCCCCAATATTAAGGATGTCCCCTCTTTGGACCTTCCCCAGTCATCCTACACTTGGGTCACATCATCTTTCCCCTGACCTCGAATCCTGTCTGCAGGTCCCCTGGTAAGATCAGACCCCTGCCCAAGACCATGCGCCTCCCCTCCTCCCCCAAGGGTGCTGCTGTCCAAGGGCTCTGAGTGCCCATGAGGTTCCCCAGAAGCGAGCCCCCTGCAGCTTTGCAGCCCAGCACCTCCCATCTGCTACCCTATCTGTGGGACACTGCAGTCTCCAGCCCAGTGTTTCCCCCAGGCTGTGCCTCATTTAATCCGTCTCAGGAGAACAGCAAATCAATCTCCAGGCACCAAGAGGGGAGGAGGAACAATGGTTAGAGGAGGGGAGGGCAGGATGCCTGGGGTCTATTCCTAGCTCGGGAGGGTGGGGAGTGAAGTCTAGTAGTTAGAGCATGGCGGGTGGGAGCCAGGACTCTCGGGTTCTGTCCCCGGTTCTGGGAGGGAAGTGGGGACTCATGGTTAGAGCAGCTGGGGCTGGAAGTCAGGACATTGCTGGGTTCCACAGCTGCTCCCCTACATTCCAAGCACTAATCAGACATTGAGCAAACACCCCTGGTGTCTCCGTGACCCTCCATGGGCATCTGGGCACAGCCTCTGTGATTCCTTCTGGGGGCCCCTTCCCGTCCCCGCACCCTGGATCCTGGCCTTTTCACCTGCGCTTCCCTTCTCAACACCCCTCCAGCATAGCCCCATTACCTTCCTCTCCACCAGCTCCACTGCCAGGTGCCGCAGGTGCCCGTAACCCAGCTCCTCTGGGGGCAGCATGTATGACTCTCGGGACAGCCCAATCTGCAGGCGCACAGATACTGTGCCCAGGGGCTGGCACTCCAGAGCCATGGACAGCACCAGGTGCCCGGGAAAGCTGGGTCTTGTGCTGGATTCACAACCTCAGGGGACACCTCCTGAGGGTCTCACGTGGGGATGGGGCAGGGCAGGAGGCAGGAGAGAAAGGGGTCCCGTCTCGTTCCCCCCCCACAGTCCCCACACTGTCTCCCTGCACCGCCTGCCCCACGGCTTCTCTGAGCTGCAGGAAATGCAGTGTTAACTCTCTGCTCCCCGAGGGACAGAGCTGTCTGCTGATAATGATGTGAGCAGTCTGCATCCTGGTGGGTTAGTGCATGGGGGTGGGGAGCCAGGACTCCTGGGTTCTGTCTTCAGCTGTGGGAAGGGAGAGGGGTATAGTGGATTAGATGGGACAGGGGGAACCAGGACTCTCTGCTAGTATTATGGTGGTCCCCCATCAAAGCAACACCTGCATGATAATGAATTATCCGAAGTTTGGTTCCTGGTGAAGGGGATTCACAGGGTAAGATGGGGGTGCTGGACATGGTGGGTCACCACTCAGCTGTCATCTAACTCAGTGGTTCTCAACCAGTGGTGTACATACTCTTAGGGGTACGCTGAGGTCTTCCAGGGGGTACATCAACTCATTTAGATCTTTGCCTAGTTTTGCAACAGGCTACATACAAAGCACTAGCGAAGTCAGTGTAAACTAAAATTTCATGCAGCCGATGACTTGTTTATACTGCTCTATATACTGTCCACTGAAATGTAAGTACAATATTTATATTCCGATGGATTTATTTTATAATGTGGTAAAAATGTGAAAGTCAGCAATTTCTCAGTAACAGTGTGCTGTGACACTTTTGTATTTTTGTCTGATTTTGTAAGCAAGGAGTTTTTAAGTGAGGTGAAATTTGGGGGTACGCAAGATAAATCAGATTCCTGAAAGGGGTACAGTCATCTGGAAAGGTTGAGAGCCACTGATCTAACTCAACCCCAATTACTTTCATTCATTGCACTGATGTAGGGTCCCTGTCTGATCCCCTTGACTCCTAGTGTCAGTCGAGAGTCACCCATTGACTGCAGTGGGTCAGGGCCCGATTCTATCTCAGATTCTCTGGGTGAAACTGGAGTCACCCCCTCCCCAAGTGGCATCAGAGCCAGCTCCTTGTCTCCACACCCTCAGCTGGATCTGTCAGGAGCGATGGGTCCGCACAGGGGCAGTGGGTGGGGGGGCAATGGGGATGGGCTGGAGCTGTCCTGCTCGGACCCAGGTTAGGTTCTCTGGGTGAACAGCATAGGCCAGAGCTCCCAGTACAGTCCAGATTCAGGAGGGAGGGGATAGGACCCTTCATCACAGTTGGGGGAGGGGAGGGCAGGGGAGAGGAAGTGAAAGCACCAGGGGCTGCTATTGCAGCAGGCCAGGGAGCTGCGATAGTGCTCCCCCTCCTGTTCTACACTCCTCCTGGCCCCCACCCCACTCTGCAGACTCCCTGCCCTACCCCTCCACACAGACACCCACCCCATCCCGGGCCTCCCAGCCCTCTCACCCCACCCTGGGCCTGACACAGAGTCCTCCCCAGACAGCTAGGCCCTACCCCTGCCCCCCCTCCACCTCCTACTCTGCACCCCCCACAGACACTCCCCCATCCCCGACTCCTCTCTACACTCTTAGGCCTCACCTTGCCCTGCCCCCCTGACCATGCTCTGCCCCCCAGCTCCTTCTTGGGGCCCAACCCAGGCTCACTCCATACTGCCAAGCCCCATCCTGGCCCTACAGGGCCCCCCTCCTAGGCCCCTGCCCTGTCCCCTCCCCTCACTGTGGTGTTTAGGAGTCACCACAGTGACAGCATTACAAAGGGAGAGAGGGGGGCTCTGATCTAGAACCTCCAGGATCCCAGAGTTCTTGGGCCACCAGGAAGTCAGTCTGGGACGTGGGCTTTGCTGGGGACACAACAGAAGGAGGGAGGGGCATTTAGGGGTCACTGAGGGAATTGGGTTGCAGGATCCCAGTCAGGGGGAAGCACCATGGACTATCTGACTGTGCCTGTTGTGTCCGGCAGCCAGATGGAGAAGCCTCCGTACAAGGAGGAGACGCTCCCTGTCTCCCAGGCCTCCTTGCAAGCCACCTCGGCCTCCTCCCACCCCCCAAAGATATTGAAAGGTAATGGGGTGCTCCTTGGACACCCCATCCCCCCACCCCATCTCCCAACCCCCCACTGCCCAACACCTCTCCCCAACAAGAGCCAAAGGGAAGATGGGGCTCCTCCCACCATAACACTCTCCCCCTCCTGCAACCCCTCCTCACCCCCAAACACCCCTTATTCCCCTCCCCACCGAATCCCAGCACCACTGCCTGAGGAGAGCCAGAGGGAATATGGAACCTTACTGCACCCCAAGCCCCGCACAGGCTGCACCTGACCCCTACACAGCCCGCCCTTCCCCACCTCCCATAACTATCATTTGTCCTGTTCCTTCCCTATCATGGCTGATCTGTGGCATCTGTGCCCAGGGAAGCAGGACCCCGGGCAGAGGCGGAAGTGGAGGGGCACCATGGTCCTGCTGCGCCTGGCGTGGGAGAGGACCTTGCCCCTGCTGCTCACCCTGCGGGCCATCATCCAGAAGCTCACTCAGCTGCTGGCCTTCGAACTCTTCATCCTCACCGTGATTGGCATCCACACAGCAGTGCTGGTGGTGCAGACCTTCGCCGTGGTGCAGGTCCGTGGAGGTAAGGCTGCCTCCGCCCTGGCCTGGTCATGGGAGTCATCCCATTCCCCTCCCCCCCATCCCAGCCATGGGGCTCACCTCTCACCCAGGCAGTGGTCTCCCCAGTGCCCCCTGCTAACCTAAGAGATGCTGCCACCCCCCCTTGAGGTCACCCCATTTCCCCTTCCAAGCAGGTGGGTGGTGTGTCCATCTCCCCTCAGGGACTAGCTCATAGTTATTCTGGGTATTATGGTAGAGCCTGCTGACCTGGGTGAGACCAGGGCACCTGTCATGCTGGGCACTGCACAGACTCACAGTGAATGACAGTCCCTGCACTGAAGAGCTCAGAGTCTGCATAGACACAGGGAAACTGAGGCACCAAGTGGGAGCATGTTGTCCCAGGTCACACAGGAGGTCAGTAGCAGAGCTGGGAATAGAACCCAGGACTTGTGGCTCCCAGCACCCCTGCTCTAACCACTAGGAACCCGTCTCCTCAGAGAGAGAACCCAGGAGTTCTGGCTCCCGTACCCACTAGGCCATGCTGTCTGCATTCAGGAAGGGGCTGAGTCCAGCCTGTGGGTGCCCATTGCCACACAGGGTGTGTTCTCTAGGCCAGGCCTGGATGGTGAGGGCAGAATGGCCTAGTGGGTACGTGACCCCTCATACCAGTCCCCTCACCCCCTCAGAGTGGTTCTTCTCCGCCATGGACGCTGTCTTCCTGTGCGTGTACGTGCTGGAGGCACTGCTGAAACTCATCGCCCTGGACCTCAACTACTTCCGCAATCCCTGGAATGACATTGGTGGGTCACCATGGGAGGGGGCTGGGGGAACCCTGGCTCAGAGGTGGGGCAGAGAGATTCCCTGGGGCTGGGGTCCAGTGGGGGGGGGCGAGACGAGCCACCTGGGGGTGGCCTGGGGGTCAGGGCAGCGGGGCAAGAGAGCAGGCGAGTGCCTGGGAGGGGACGGTGTGCGTTTGCAGGGGAAGTGGGTGTTGGGGAGCTGTGGTGGTGCCTCCTCTCCTCGAGGCTGCTGTCCCCTCCTCACAGATTTTTTCGTCATGATCATGATGGTGCTGGACTTTGTGCTGCCGCTCCTCATCTCCCCGGGCCACACCACCCACGACAATGCTGGCAGCCTCTTCCGCGTGCTCCGCGTCTTCAAGGGTGTCCGGGCCGTGCGGGTCCTGAGGCTGCTGCTCACACTGCGGTCAGTGCCGGGCGGGCATGGGGGGTAGAGGGAGTGAAGCACCAGGCAATGGAGCTGAGGCCCTGGGTGCTGTACCCCTGCCCCCCAGGGGCCCTCCCCTGGTGTGACACCTGGATGCCCCCTTGCTCTTTCCCTGCCCCTCTGGGTGGCCTTCCCTGCTGTGCCTCCCTGGGTGCCCCTTTGCTCCCTACTCCCTGGGTGCTCTGCCACCTGGGTTCCCTCCTTGCTTTCTCCCTGTCCCCCAGGTGCTGCGCCCCTGCCCTGTGCTGCAATGCCCCTGCTGACCCCAGTGCCATCACTCTGTCCCCCTTGGTAACCTCCCACACACACACGGGCCCTGGGACAGCCCCCAGGAGTGGGTTCTTTTCTGGCCAGTGCCCCATCCACAGCAGATCCCATGGGTCTCTGGAGCTCCTGCAGCCCTGAGGCCCCCCACAAAGCCCCTGTCTCTGTTCCTAGGGTGCTGGAGAACCTGCAGGAGCTGACAAGCACCTTCGCACTGTCTGGCCCGTCCATCGGGGCCATCCTGTTGTTGATGTTCACCTGCCTCTGTATCCTGCCATGGGGCGGGGGCGAGGGGGCTCTGTCCTTCCCCACAGCAAGATGAATGGGGGGTGCTATGGAATGAGAGGGGGTGCAGTGGGGCTCTCTCCCCTGTGGGGTCAGGGTGCAGCGGGGGCTCTCTTCCTGGGAGTACCTGATGCTCGCCAGGGCTGGGAGGCACCTCACCACCACCTGCCCTTAGCATGAAGCAGCCTTGTCTGTGCCTACTATAGATCAGCTGCCTAAACCCACCAGCTTCTGGCAGCAACAGCCCGGCCTTCCAGGCCCCCGCAAGTCCCGCTCTCTCATGACAGGCACATCCCAGCCCCGAGTGCTCCGAGCATGTCCTGCAGCATCCAGCCCTTTAGTCATTGGACGCTCCCAGACTCCCCAGGCTTACTGCTCCCAAAGGAGCCATACAAAGCAGCTGGCAAGCCTTTGCCTGGCACCACGACACCTGCATTTATAGGGAAAACAATAAGTGTATTGTCCGAGAACAGAGACTCCAGTGACATATTGGAAGCAAACGGTGACACAAAACAAAATAGTTGCCCAGTTTCTAGCACCTCAGCTTAACTCTTTGGGCACCCTCCTGTTGAAAGAGCCTGATCTCACCCAAAGGTCACTCCGGTATGTTCCACCAAGCCTGGCCGAGATCCCACATTCATTAAGCAAACACACTGTCCCTTCCCTTCCTAGGTGAGGGATTTCTTCCTGTTTTCTCTGCACCCCAAATATAGTCAAGCAAACCTTTGAAGTGTATCTCAAGGTAAGGTCTCTCCCCCACCCCCCTTCTCTTCCTGTTAGTTTCTTTCTGAAGTTCTTGCACACCTTCATTTGCAGTCAGACTGGTGCTAGGCGACCCCCTGTGAAGGAGCCGCTACACAGTACACATGCAGACAGATCCATGGCTAACCGGCCCTTGTCTGACAGGAAACCTGTTTTTCTACCCTTGGTGGTGGCCCCAGCCACAGCTGTCAGACCATATTGTCAGTGCAGGTACAGAACTCCTTAGACAGCATCTGCCTCACGTGCCTTTCATGATGGTAGCGGTGTGACACCTGTATCTGAGACCTCACGTGATGTTCTTTGGTGAACAAGACCGCACATGTCAGACTCAGCAGGTTCCTGTAACCCCTCTACACCCCACTCCCCAGGCGGCATTGGGAGGTCCTTGGCTCACAGCACTGTTGCTCCTTACCCCCTTACCCCCCAGTCATGTTCTCGGTGGTGCTGCATGACCTGTTCCAGAACTCTGACCCCTATCGCTTCGGGGAGCTCTTCGACACCATCTTCACCCTCTTCCAGCTCTTCACGCTAGACGACTGGTCCTTCATCTACCTGGACAGCATCCAAGGGGGTGAGACACCTTCCCCACCCCTGCACCATAAGACAGGACCCCGGTGTTCTATCCCCATGCTGGGAGGGAAGTGGGGGTTTTAGTGCTTAGAGCGAGGGGGGCAAGGGGCTGGGAGCCAGGACTCCTGGATTCTAGCTCCAGTTCTGGGAGGGGAGTGAGATCTATTGGGTTATAGCAGGATGGCCAGGAACCAGGACTCCTGGGTTCTTTTCCTGACACTGCTCCATGCTCACTTCCCTTTGCAGGTGCCTCATACATTATCTTCTTCCTTATGGCCTACATCCTCATTGAGTACTTCACCTTCCTCAAGTGAGTCCAGCCCCTTCAGCACACTGGTCCACCCTAGCCCGCAGCTCACCCATCCCCTCCTCATCCTACTTCCATATCCCTATGCCCCTCCACACACCACCTCCCTCATGGCGCTTAGCCCCTGGAGAGGGAAATGGGCCCATACCCCCTGCTTGAGCCAGCCAGTTCCCACACCTGGGGACCTGATCAGAGCCGGTGTCCCTTAGAGGGGAAAGGACCCATGTCCCAGCCCTATCCCACGCCCCTCTCTCTCTCTCTCTCTCTCTCAGCCTGGTTATTGCTGTCCTGGTGGACAATTTCCAGTTGGCCCTGATCAAGCGCCAAGAGCTGCAGAAGCAGAAGGTGCCTCTCCCCACCCCCTAAGGAATGGGGGCAGTAGGCATGTGAGGGAGTTGTCTCAGCAGCCCGGCTATTCCAGCCTGGGAAGGGAGTGGGGTCTAGTGGGTTACAGCAGGGGTGTGTGGCTGGGAGCTAGGACTCCTAGGTTCTATTCCCAGCTCTGAGAGGACAATGGTCTCTAGTGGTTATGGGGGGGGGGCAGGCGTCCTAGATTCTATCCCTGGCTCTGGGAAGAGAGTGGTATCTAGTGGTTAGGGTTGGGTGGTGGTGGAGGTCAGGGGTCTTGGATCCTCTTCCTGGTTCTGTCCCCGACTCCCTCTATGCCTGAGTTTCCCCCATTGAAACATGGGGACAATGGGCTTTCCCCCCTGTCAGGTCCACGTTTAATGCTGGGCTTGTTCCTCTCCCCCCTCCCTTGCGTTACAGAGTATGCTGCAGCCCAAGGAGAGCAGCATAGAAGATATTGTATCAGGCAAGCCAGCCCAGGGTAAGCTCCCCTCCCTCTAGCTCTGGCTGGTAGGGGACAGTTCAAAGGGGCAGTATGACACACACACAGGTTGCTTAGGGAGTGGGGGATACGGGGTTGGATGGGCCCATGGTCTGACCCCTAGATACCAGGCTAGACTCCCAAGTGCCTGCACTGTGGGGAACCCCCTCTAGGGGGCTCTCTGTCTCCATGAAGTGTTCAGCCCCCAGACACTGTGGGGCAAGGGGGTTCCAGGCCATTGTTGAGATCCAGCAAACTCATCTCACCCACACCCCACTTCCTGCTGTGGATTGTTGGCAGTGGTGGGGTTCTCCTCCCTGGGGCGGGTGGAGGCTGGTGTCTCCCCGCCTGGCTGGAGTCCCACAGACGTCTCTTTCTGCCCCCTCACAGAGGGACACATGAAGCCAGAGGATGATGAAGCCTTCCTGGCTCAGCTCATCAAGCACATGGACGGCAGCGAGAGGTAAGGGGGCCCCATGGCACAGCCTCTCCTTATCATCCCATGTGGAAGTAGCCAACATGGGGCACGTCAGAGTGGGGTAATGCACCCTTCCAGCCCCTCTCCCCCATCAGATCCATGGGCCCATCTGGCCTGGTATCGCCCACCACAGATCAGTTCCAGGGGCGCATGTACCCAGAGGGGCCCTGGCAGGAGGGGACTCTGGGAAGTAGCACTCCTTAGGAGAGCAGGCTCTGACCCCGGGGAAGTCACTGTGCCCCATCCCAGCAGGGAGAAGCAGCTGCTCTTCACCTACCTGCAGCTGATGGCGTCAGTTGAGCACCTCCAGCAGCAGTTCCGCTCCCAGGCTGCCACCACCGACAAGATTGTCGACAGCTTCTTCGAGGTGAGGTACCAACATCCAGTGCAGGGAAGGGATGGATGGGCCCAGGGGTCTGAGCCAGGGCAGAGGATACCAGGCTGGATTGGCCCAGGGGTCTGAGCCAGGAAGGGGGGATACCGGGCTGGATGGGCCCAGGGGTCTGAGCCAGGACAGCAGGAGGGGGAATACTGGGTGGGCCCAGGGGTCTGAGCCAGGAGGTGGGATACCTGGTGGGATGGGCCCAGGGATCTGATTCAGAGTAGCAGGGAAGGGGGCGGGATACTGGGTATGATGGACCCACTGCTAGGAAGCCATCAGTAGCCATCACTGCGCTGCCAGATGCAGTAGTCCAGGGGTAGATCCTGCCCCTGGGGTAGGGCTGAGTTCGTGGGGGCCCCATGGTGTAACAAGCTGGGGTGGCTCCATGCCCAAGTGCACCATGCTGCCCTGTCCCCTCTGGGCAGGGATCAGCAAGGAGACTTCAGTGGAGGACACTACTCTCTCCCCTCTGTTCTTTGCAGACAGCCGAGCAGGACTTTCCCCACCACTGAAAAGGCCGGGCTGTCCACATTGTGGGGGAAGGACGTGCCCGGAGGCCTGGGCACTGCAGCCATACGGCTGGGACAGGCCCCAGACCCAGCCCTCGCCAAGACACTGCCACGGCTCTGTATTAAAAGGCTCCTGGGATGCAGGGGAAATGGTGTATGAAGAGTGACAGCGAGGGGAAGGATTTCAGGCCACACCATGTCTTTTCCCTGCTTTGGGCCCCAGACTCCTGGGTTCTCACCCCAGATCTGGGGGGAGGAGGGAAGCTAGTGCATTAGAGTAGGGGTGGGAGGCTGGGAGCCAGGACACATGGGTTCTATGCCCAGCTCCGATGGTCTTCCAATGTACACTGGCTCCTGGCCCTCCCCTGAACACAAGACACACAGAAGCTCAGCTAAAGGACCCTGCAGCCCCTGGCCTTGGCAGCTGAGCCCTGTGGGGAAGCATTTACAAGGGCCTGCACTGCAGCCACTCAATCCGCCTGCCTGCCCCTGGGGGAGGGCACCAGCTGCCCAGGGATCCCTGCTGAGCTGGTCTTAGGGGCCTTGGGAATCTCAAGGACAAAGGGCAACTGAGGTCCGTGGCTGGGAGCGATACCAGATAGATTCAGGTGGGGAATGAGGGGCAGAGGTTTAGCAGTGAGGGGGATTCCCAGCAGGGCAGCTCTCCTGGGATAAGGGAATGCTCCATCCCTTGGGGACTTTACATCCAGGCTGCACAGCTCTAAAAGCCATGCTCTGGCCCTACCCCCAAATCTGGGCCGGGGGCAGGAAAGGCTGCAGGGGGTCAGGCTGGGGCTCAGAACAGGCCCCTCCAGAATCAGACAAATCAAGCTTCAGGCACCTGGGGCTTGGAGCCTTTATTGGAGAGTAGTGGGGACAGGGTGCCAGAGGAAAGCCCCCCCCCGGGAGAGGGGCTGGGTAAGGCAATGACTCCAGCCTCTGGGGGGTGGGCTGTCCTGGGCCAGCCAGGGGAGAGCTGTGCAAACACAGAAGAGAAGCAGTTTTAGCCCTGGGCTCGCAGAAGGGTGGTCGTGTCCTGCTATTGCTTTAAATGGAGCAGAACTGGGAACCACAAAAGGTTAGTGCAGCCAGGAGGGCACTGGACTGGGAACCAGGACTCCTGGCCTCTCTTCCCTGAGCTGGGCAGTCCCTTTTCCCTGTTTACTCTCCCACCTTGGGTCTGTTACGACCGTGAGGTCTTCAGGACAGGGACTGTTTCTCATTCTGTATTCGGGCTGCACCTGGAACAACAGGGGTCTCCGATCTTGCTCACGGGCTGCACTATGCCCAGTGCAACAGGGCCCCCCAGTGTCGGTTGGAGTCTGTCCGGTGCCGTGCACAACAGTCCCAACAACTGCAGAGTCCAGTGCAGATGGGGCTCAGAATCACCCACGGGGCAGTGTCAGGACCACGGTCAGATGGGGGTGCCAGTAACCCATGGGGCACAGCTTGACACTTGCCCCTCGGCAGCGCTCCCCCTCCGGGTAGAGGCAAAGCCAGCGCCAGCCCCACTGCAGTACTGTAGCGCCATCCAGAAGGAGATCTGCAATCAGAGAGGGAGGGATCAGAACTGACTTGGGCCATCATGGGCCAGGCCTCCCATAGGACAAACCCAGAGCAGTTTTGTGCCCCACCTCCTCTGGCCCCTCTCAATGCCTGACAGGGACGAGAGAGGATGGGGGATGATCCCTGGATCTCAGCCACAGACTGGCCAGCACAAATTCACTCCCCCTCCCACAGGCCTGAGATTGCCAGCTCCACAATCAGCAATGACTGGAGCAGAGCAGCCTCAGCTGGGGATGAACTGATTATGGAGCAGGGTGATAGGCTAGTGGGTTACAGTATGGGGGCTGGGAAACAGGACTCCTAGGTTCCATCCCCAGCTCTGGGAGGGGAGAGGGGTCTAGTGGTTAGAGTGGCAGGGGGAGGAGGGAGGTATGGGAGCCAGGACTCCTGGGTTCTGTTCTGTCCCTGGCTCTGCTGCTGACTCTCCAGTGACTTTGGGCGAGTCCCTTCCTTCTCTTGGTGCCTGTTTCCTTTCCGTCTTTCGTCTGTTCAGACTGAGAGCTCTTGGGGCAGGGCCTGTTTCCCACTGTGTCTGTGCTGCGCCTGATCTCGTGGCGGGCAAGGCTTTTAGGTGCTACTATAATACCAATAGAACAGCAGTGTCCTGAGCTAGGCTTTCTGTCTGCCTGGGTGCCAGTCTGTCCCTCAGCCCACCAGCTGCTGACCCTTACCTCGTTAGTGAATTCATCTAGTGAGGGATCATTCCCATTTACAGATGGGGAAACTGAGGCACAGAGCAGGGAAAGGACGTAGAATGATAGAATTGTAGGGCTGGAAAGGACCTCAGGAGGCCATCTAATCCATAGCCCCACGCTATGGCAGCGTTACATAGATCTAGCCCATCCCTGACAGGTGTGTCTGACCTGTTCTTAAGACCTCCAGTGACGGAGATTCCACATCCTCCCTGGGTGATCTGGTCCAGTGCTTAACCACCTGAGAGTTACGAAGTTTTTCCTGATAGCCACCCCTAAATCTCCCTTGCTGTGAATTAAGCCATTTATTTCTTGTCCTCCCCTAGGTGGGCATGGAGAACAATTGCTCACCATCCTCTTTAGTTCCGTTTATATATTTGAAGACTTATGTCCCCCTTCAATTCTCTCGCCTAAACAAGCCCAATTCTTTCAACCGTTCCTCACAAATCCTTGCTCTCCTATGGGCTCTCCTGTTTGTTCAGAGCTTTCCTAAAGTGTGGGGCACAAAACAGGACCCAGCCCTCCAGCTGAGGCCTCAACACTGCTGAGCAGAGCACAGCAATTACCTCCTGTGTCTTACATCCGCCCCCTCCTGCTGACAGAGCCCAGTCTGACATTTGCCCTTTTCACAACAGCAGCATGCTCTTGGCTCCCGTTCGATTTGTGATCCACTACCCCCCAGATCCTTTTCTGCAGCTCTATTGCCTACCCAGTACGTCCCCATTTGATAGTTGTGCATTTCATTTTTTTCCTAAATGGAATACTTTGCACTTGTCTGTACTGACTTTCACCTTGCTGATTCCAGATCAGTTCTCCACTTTATCACCATCATTTTTCATTCTAATTCCATGCACCAAAGAGCTGGCAGCCCCTCCCAGCTGGGCATCATCTGCAAACGTTAGAAGCATACTCTTCACTCCATCATCCAAGGCATTAGTGAAAATACTGAACAGTACTGGATCCAGGACAGACCCCTGCAGGACCCCACTCGATACATCGTCCCAGTTTGACAGCGAACCAAAATTACTCTTTGAGGATGGTCTTTCAACCAGTTGTGCAGCCGCTTTATAGCAATTTCATCTAGATGACATTTCCCTAGTTTACTTATGAAAATGTCCCGTGGGACTGTGTCAAAAGCTTTACTAAAGTCCAGACATCATGTCCACTGCTTCCCCTTTATCCACCAGACCAGTAACCCTGTCAAAGAAGGAAATTAGATTGGTTTGGTATGATTGGTTCTTGACAAACCCTTGCGGCTATTTCTTATAACCCTAGTTTCTTCTAGGTGCTTACAACCTGATTGTTTAAACATTTGTTCCAGTATCTTTCCTGTATTGTAGTTAGGCAGACTGGTCTATACATTCCCAGGTCCTACTCCCGCCACCCTTTTTAAAGGCAGGTACTATGGAAAAGGCAGCCTTTTCCAGTCCCCTGGGACCTCACCATCCTCTAATGGTTCTGAGATTGCTTTGGCTAGTTCCTTAAGTACTATCGGGCAATTTTCATCAGGCCCTGCTAACCTGAATACATCTAACTTATCTAAAATACTATTAAATCGTGGAACTGTAGGGCTGGAAGGGACCTCAAGTGGCCATCAAGTCCACCTCCCTGCACTGAAGCAGAACCAAGTAAAACCTAGACCATCCCTGACAGGTGTTTGTCCATGTTCTTAAAAACCTCCACTGATGGGGATTCCACAACCTCCCCTGGAAGCCTGTTCCAGAGCTTAACTACCATTATAGTTAGGAATTTTTTCCTACTATCTAACCTAAATCTCTCTTGCTGCAGATTAAGCCCATGACTGTCTCTCCTACCTTCAGTGGACATGGAGAACATTGGCCTCTTTACAACAGCCCTTAACATATATGAAGATTGTTCCCACCCCCCCATTTCCTTTAATCTGTTCTTTCCCTAATCTGCTCTGAGATCCTTCCCCCATGCTAACAGTAATTGTGTTAGCATCTGCTCCCAATTAACCTTTTTAGTGAAGACTGAAGCAAAAAAGGCATTAAACACTTCAACCTTCTCTCTCTCTCCTCCATTATATGCTCTCCTTCCCCATTGAGTAACGACCTATACTTTCCTTAGACTTACTCTTATTTCTGATGTATTTAGAGAATCTCTTCTTGTCCAAGGTCAGCAGCAGAGCTGGGAACAGAAACCAGGAGTCCTGCACCCCAGTGTCCTACCCATTATGCCAGTCAGCTGGTGTTGGCAAGGTGGCCGGGACCGTGGCACATCCTACCCCCTCAGCATTGGGGATGGCTCCTGAACCCACCTTCAGAAAATGACTGGCTTGGCGGAGGGCTCAGTGTGGGGAGCTCTGCTCTCGAAGGCCACACCATTCCCAGGAAGGGGGGAGGCCAGGAGTGGGCATAGCCAGACGAGGTGCCACCTGTCCCCCAATGCCTCCTGCAGGTTGCGACGCCAGCCCAGGTCATAGCAGCGGCTCTCCCCAAACCACTCCCTGGTCGTCTGGCCACGCAGAATCAGCAGCACGTGTAAGAACAGGAAGCCGGAGCAGAAGAGGAAACTGACCACACAGGTGTCAGCCATGAAAGCGCAGACGAAAGTTGAGGTGCTCACCTGGCCTGGGGAAACACAAGGGGGTGCAGTCAGTGCTAGGAGCCAGGCATTTCCCAAGGGTGCACCTAGCATCCCCCAGACACAACCAGGTGTTGGCATGTTCCCATTAACCCTGCTCTGCTCCCTGTTCCACTGACATGCGCCTGCCTCTGGGGTAGGGCACAGGGTCTGTTTATACTGGGATATCATAGTTGCCTCTGGAGTAGGAACTGAGGGAGGGCTAGGTGGCTAAGGTGACAGGGGAATGGGTTGTGGGGTTTCTAAGGAGTTGCCTATGCTGGAAGAGCCCCTGAGGTGCACACTCAAACCACAATCTGCAAAAGCAACATGTGATTTAGGGGTTTCTCAGTTTCCAAGGAGATGTCCTAAAAGGGTCCATTTTTCAGAGGGTAGAGGATCAGCAATCTATAAAATCAGGGCCCTTTATGGAGTTTCTGGCTGATGCCCAAAATCACCAAATCTTGATCTGATGTTCCCGCGGCTCGGCTGCAACTCACAAAGTTTTTTTATCTAGGTATTTCCTAGTTTGTTTTTTTGTTTAAATAAAACCAGCTGAGAACAGCTTGGTCCCAGAGGAACCAGTGGTGCTCAGCCCCATGTGGATGGCCCCCTCCTGGCAGGTCCTGCCACAGCTGTACCCATCAGCAGCATGAGCCACGGCATGAGGAGTAGGACGATGCTGTGCAGGGTGACTCCCTCGTGCAGCAGGGCCATGAAGATGTCAGCGTTGAGCAGGCTGGCGTAGAGCAGGGCCACCCAGCCGTGCAGCAGGAGGCACAGGAAGTAACGGTAGTTATGGTAGCCCACACACTGGCCCAGCAGCACACAGTGGTGGTCCCGGCGCAGCATGCACACATTGCAGGTGTAGCAGTGGTGACAGCGAGGGGGCACGTGGGACTGGCAGGTGTAGCAGTACCTGGAAGGGAAGCAGGGGCCTCAGGGGGGTGATGGAGCCTTTCTCTGTTTCCCCACCCCCCCAGCATTCCAATAGCACATAATATTGTGCTTTCCCTAGGGCTGGAAATAGAGTGGCAGCCCCAAAAGCAGGGCAGTCCTAGGCAGGGAGCCCCCAGCAAAGGACAATGGGCAACTGTCCCATCCCAATCCCAGGCCACTGCCACACCCCATCTTGTAGAGAAGCCCTCTCACAAACTCAGTGAACGGCAGCATCTGACGGTGGCTCTAGCACCAACCTAAAGTTTACCCAGTGTTGAGCTGCAGCTGCCCCAGGTGGGGCACAGGTACTGTTTACACAGGGATCCCATCCCTCACCTGGCACAGAGATGAAGCCGCCATGGGGACAGAGGGGAATGGGGCTGTTTATACAGGGATCCCATCTCTCACCCAGCACAGAGATGCAGCCACCTCTGGGGTGGGGTGCCAGGGCTGTTTACACAGGGATCCCTTACCTGGCGCTGAGATGAAGCTGCCTCTGAGCTGTGGGAGAGCCCTCTGCCTCCCTCTATCCCAGCCATACTCACTCCCAGCCCTGTCCCACGGCGCCTTCGGACAGCATGACACCTTTGATGCTTGGGTTGGTGGTGAGGAAGAGGCCCATGTTGCCCAGCACGTTGGCCAGGAGGAAGAGCAGGAGGGGCAGGTGCAGGGCCAGGGGCAGCTGGGTGGGCTCCGCAGCCCAGAGAAGCAGGCAGAGCACCTCTATGCACACGGCCCCCATCAGGGCCACGGTCACACACAGGGGCAGGCATAGCGCGGCATCCAGGCGCTGCCACCGCCCGCCCCAGCCCGCCCGCATGGCTGCCAGGGGGCGCCCCACGCGAGCGCTCCCGGGGGCACAGATCAGCCTCTCCCGCCTCTCCCGCCGGGGGTGACACCCTGGCCTAAGGGGAGGGGGCGTCTCTCGTGGGCCTGGTGCCCTCCCCAAGGTCTCTGCACTGGAGCGGGGGTGTCTGTCCCGGATCGGGGCGCTAGGGAGGCCTCGCTCCTCGGCCTCCGCTTCCGCCTCCAGCTCGGGCGCGGCAGCGCTCCCGGCCAATCAGGGGCGGGGAAGGCCGCTTTGCCCAACCTTCCCTCTGACAGAAACCGCGATCGACCAATCACGGTGCCCAGGGGGGTCATGGTGCCCAGTGAGGGGAGCGGGGGTCGCCGTGCCCGGGGGGGTCATGGTGCCCAGTGAGGGGAGCGGGGGTCGCCGTGCCCGGGGGGGTCATGGTGCCCAGTGAGGGGAGCGGGGGTCGCCGTGCCCGGGGGGGTCATGGTGCCCAGTGAGGGGAGCGGGGTCGCCGTGCCCAGAGGGGGTCATGGTGCCCAGTGAGGGGAGGGGGGTCGCCGTGCCTGGGGGTGGTGTCATGGTGCCCAGTGAGGGGAGCGGGGTCGCCGTGCCCGGGAAGTCATGGTGCCCAGTGAGGGCGGGTCGCCGTGCCCGGGAGTCATGGTGCCCAGTGAGGAGGAGGGTCGCCGTGGTGCCCAGTGAGGGGAGGGGGGTCGCCGTGCCTGGGGGTGGTGTCATGGTGCCCAGTGAGGGGAGCGGGGTCGCCGTGCCCGGGGGAGTCATGGTGCCCAGTGAGGGGAGCGGGGTCGCCGTGCCCAGAGGGGGTCATGGTGTCTAGTGAGGGGAGCGGGGTCACCGTGCCTGAGGGGCCCACAATACCCATAGGTCTCAGATGAAATTAGCAGAGCTTTGCCCTTTTTCAAGGTGGCCACCTCCCCCCTTGTTCCCGGGCCCATGCTCTGTCCTGCTGCCACACCTCGGTGCAGTCCAGCCCCTGCCCTGGAGGTTCATTTCGTGGTACCTCCTTTGGGTTGCTGGTTTGGTACAGACCCTCCCCTGCCAAGTGCAGGCTGGAGACACCCACCCTTCCACATGCTGTCCTGCGGGATGCCCTGTGGTTGGACAAATTCTGCCAGGCAGCGGCAGTGCTGGACAGTGCCTTGAAATCCCAGAGCCAAGCGGTTAGTGTTTGGGATGGAGCGGGAACTGCCATTTTGGGGGATGCAGCCAGCCCCTTAAATGGGCCTGGTTTGCAAAAGGTGGGGGTTCAGGGTTCAGGTCCCTGGACATTCAGGTCCTCCTTTGAGGTTTCTTCTCCTGCCCACAATCGCTAGCCACTTCTGGGAGCTCCCAGCCCGGCCTGTGCTGCTAATAATAGCCCTGGTGTAACCAGAACCACAGCACAGGGAGTGGGCGCTTGACACCTGCAGTGCTGCTGCATTGGGGGGAATCAAAGTCCTCTAAGCCAGCTCCCCTTGTCCCTACAGCTTTCCCTTCCCGGGGCATTCTCCCCACCTGGGCCCCCCTGCAGGTGCCTGGGGTGTTTATGTGTTGCTGGGATAGAGGTGGGGTACCAGATCACAGCTTCTCTGCCAGGTGCTGGCTGGTGGATATGGTATTGCCCTCCCAGATCTCCCCCCCATGTATGGCACTGGTCAGTGACATGTTCTTCCCTGCAGGGGACTTGCAGAATTAGACTTGTGCTTCTTGCAATTATCTCCAAGTGCCTTGTGCAGGGTGTGTGTGTGGGGGGGGTCCCTTGATTTTAGAGCTGGGAAACTGAGGTACTGAGCGGGGATGGGACTTGGTCAAGGTCACACAACAGGGCACTGGCAGAGCTGGGAGTGCAACCCGGGAGTCCTGGTTCTATCACTGGCCAAGCTGCCTCCCTTTGATTTTTGCAGCTGACGCCATCCTATCCCTGCTCCCAGCTCATTCCTTGGCCCTGGGTTCCTCCCGATGACTTAATGGCCTTTTCCAGTTCTGGCACCTCTGCTCCTCATTGGGAACTGCCCGCCCCCCCAGCTCCCGCTGGGGCTTATTGTGCATTTCCTGTCCCCAGACCACCAGCAAGCCACCCTCCCTCCCCTCCAGGTACAGGGTCCCTTTAAGAGCCTGCAAGCAGGGGGTGTCGGGTCTGTGGCCTGCCAGCAGCTGTCCTCACCCTCCCTGGTTGGTGGGGACAGCCCCTCTACACCCTCCCCCTGGCCTTTTAAAGGTGGAACCTGATCCCCCTTCCCCAGGCTGATAATACTTAATGGGGACCAGTCACGTGGGTGTTTTTTGACCAGGAGCTTGGGACAGGGCAAAGCTGCCAGCCAGCAGGGGCAGGGGGATCTGACCTCCAGGAGAAGGGAGCTGGTGCTTTGGGCAAGGGGCAGTGCAGAGCAGCGAGGAGGGCCTGTGAGAGGGACAACCGGGGGCTAAGGGGGAAGAGGGGACAGTCAGACGTGCAGAGAGGAACAAGAGGACAAGCCACGATGACCACGCAAATAGAGAGCCATATCCAGTACAACCACTCGTACATGATGACCGAAGAGTACATGCAGCAAGAGGAGGACTGGGACCGGGACCTGTTGCTGGACCCCGCCTGGGAGAAGCAGCAGAGGAAGGTGGGTGGCTATGGGGGACAGTTATGGGCAGGGGAAGCAGGGTGGGAGCCTGTGAGAGGTGCTGTGGGAGGCGGCGGGGGGGGGGGGTTTCCATGGTGCCCAGGTTTGGAGAACTGGGCAAGGGGCTGTGTCTGCCTGATGGGGAGAGTCAGGGCCCATGGGGGAAACTCAGCAGGGTGGGAACCTCAGAGGGGTACCAGGCATTATGGTGAGAAGCTGGCCCAGGGCCCCATCTTTGCAAGCGAGAGTCAGGTGGGGCTCGGGGGAGGGGGAGATCCTGAGCAGGAGAGAGGCCAAGTTGGGCACTGGATGGACAGGTACGGGGTGCCATCACTGTAAAGATTTGGGGCTTTTGTGGGGCAGCCACTGAGTGGTGCTAGGGGTTACACGGGTGGGTGCAGGCCAGATCTCATCTCTGTGAGGGGCAGCCTTCGAGCGGTGCCAGGTGCTTGAAGTTACAGGGGCCGGGCACAGGGCTCCATCTCTGCAAGGGGCAGCCTCTGAGCGGTGCCAGGTGCCCCGGGTTACAGGGACAGGCAGAAGCCCCCATCTGTGCAAGGGCAGTCTCCAGGCAGTGTGCAAGGTTGGAGAGCCGGGCTCCATGCCATGTAGGATTGTCAGGAGCCAAGCCCCAAGGTGGCGGGTGTGGGGAGGTGATCTTTGAGGCAGGCAGCTGCTGTGCAAGGGTAACTGATACGGCTTGATGCCCCTTCCCACCCCCAGCCCCAGATGGGTGACGCCAGCAGTGGGGAGTTGGAGGAGGCGGCCGCGTGTGTCCTGGAACAGAGTCTGTGGCATCCAAACTATGTCAGGAATGATGGGGATGCAAGAGCCCTGCTGGGCTAAATATACCCACCCGCCTCACTGCGATCTGGGCTCGGGGCAGGCTGTGCACCAGGCTTCTCCAGGTGTATGTGGCATGCTCGCCTGCTTGGGCCACTGCTTGTGCATATGGCCGAGATGTTGTGTGTGCAGGGGCTGTGACTGTGAGAACCTCAGGCGATTGGTTCACGCACACACACCACACACACAAACTCTCGCTTGCAACAACCCCTGCATACACTGACCCACAGCAACCCCACTCTCACATACACACAACCCCCCTGTATACTGACCCACAAAAACCCGACTCACACACACAACAATGCTCCTGTAAACACTGACACACAGCAACCCCACTCCCACACATAACAACCCCCTGCATACACTCACCCACAACAATCCCACTCTCTCACACACACACAACCTCCCTTCAAACACTGACCATCTACAAAACCCCCACTCCCACACACATCTCCCTTGCATAAGCTGACCCACAACAACCCCACTCTCAACACTCTGCAAACACTGACCCACAACAACCCCACTCCCACACACAACCCCCCCGCATACTGACCCACAACCCCACTCCCACACACAACCTCCCCGCATACTGACCCACAACAACCCCCCTACATACACTGACCCACAAACCCCCTCTCACCCCCACACCACAACCCCCTGCATTGACCCACAACAACCCCATTCCCACAAACTACCCCTCTATATACACTGACCCACAATAACCCCACTCTCATGCACACACATCCCCCTACATACACTGACCCACAACAACTCCATTATCATACACACACAACTCCACTGCATACACTGATCCATAACAACCCCACTCTCACACACACACAACCCCTTACATATACTAATCTACAACAACCCCACTCCTACACACAACTACCCTCCCGCATACAGTGACCCACAACAAACCCACACACTCACACACAACAGCTCCCCCCATTCTCTCTCTCTCACACACACTTTCAAAGTGAGACACCCCCAAAGAGCAGTGGGCCTGATCCTGATCTCAGCCCGCAACACATCCAGGTTGTCTCCCTTGCAATTGATGTGTGTGTGCAATCCACTGGTGTGAGTGGGAGCAGGAGCAGGCCCAGCAAATTCTGTGCTCTTTGCCCCAGGAACCTCTGCCAAAGCCCTTGTTCTTATGCCCAGGGTGGATCGGGCCCAGGAACCCCTAGAGCCAGAGCACAACCCAAACTGCTAACCCAAAGCCCCTGGTCCCAGCACCACAGAACTCTTGGCTGAGGCGTGCTGCAATATGGCTGGCGTGCACATTGCTGTTCTCTGTCGGACGCGGGTGCCATGTGTCCCCTCCCTTTGGTTCTGCCCAAAACATTGGAGTCTTTCTCCCCTAGTCTGCCACTGCTGCAGGGAGCTTTGAGCAGGTGGGGATGGTGCAAGGTGGGATGTTCCTTCGTCCTACCAGCCCTAATCTTGATCCCTAGCCCCCCAGGATCCTCTCCGCTTGTGCCCCTTGGGGCAATAACACCAGGCTCTAACGTGGCACCCTATATCCAGGGAGGTGGCCCAGCTACATCAGGTGAAGAAAGGCTATTAGAGCCCCTGTGGCCAGGGGACAGCCAGGCTGCCCCTCCTGGCAGGGAGCACTGTCCGGATAGGGGCACATCACAGCGAATGCCACCCTCCTTGAAGTAGGTGCCTCCAATGTAAAGGTCAGGATGTAGGGTCAGGGCAGGCCCTGATCCTCCCTACACTAGGGCAACTCTGGGGTTCACTGGTTGACTCTGGATTGGTCCTGGGGAAGCTGAGATCAGAATCCAGCCTTGGCCTCGTTGCAGTCAGGGGGTGACTCTGGGGATCAGAATTCAGCCCTTTCTGTTGGCACAAGTCCCCACCGAATGGTGCTGTTGTCTAGGTCGAGCTGCAGGCTGGGTATTGCCAGCCCTTATCCAGCCTGCACAGTGCTACCCTGAGTTCCACAAGTACCACTCGCTCACACTGGACTGCGTGGGCCACCGCTCCCCACCCTCCCCATACAGATGTTTGCCTGTCCCTGCTTGCTGCTCACCTGTTGTCTCATTGACACACGGTCCTGTCAGCCTGTGGAACTCACTGCTACACCCTGAACTCTAGCAATTGGGGTCAGGAAGGTGTTTTCTCCGGGGGCAGGTTATCCTATCACTGCAGGGCTCTTGCCCCTTCCTCTGAGCAGCTAGTGCTGGGTATTGGGGTGACGGGATACTGGGGTAGATGGGCCCTGAGCTGACCCTATTGCACCACGCCTGTGCGAGTTTGCACCGGCTCTTTGTTAGACTCTTGTGTTAAGTTGTCAGGGAAGGCCCCAGTGCACAGGTTGGGTGTATGTGTATGTGTGTGTGGAACCCAGTGTGTCAGTGCTTTGGGTATGCGTGTGTGTGTGCGTGTGTACCAGTGCTCTGGGTGTGTACCCTGGTGTACCAGTGTTATGCAGATCAGTGCTCTGGGTGTCTGTGTGTGCGTACTCTGATGTGTCAGTGCTGTGTGTGTGTGTGTGTGCGTGCGTGCGCACCACAGTGTGTCAGTGCTTGGGAGGGTGCCAACATGACACAGACAGGTGACCTGCCCAATTGTTCCATCTGAGAATCTAACACCCCCTCAGGGGTCCCCATCCCCCAAGCTGCCTGTTGGAGGAATCTGCATGTCTTGATTTTTCCCAGAGTGTCTGATTAAGTTGTATGTTGTTTGGGGCAGGGACTGTCATTCTGTTCTGTGTTTGTACTGTGCCTAGCACAACAGGGGATCCTCAGCACTACCCCAGTACAAAGAATAGGCATTTGATCAGAGCAGGGGATTGTCTGTTTCGAGTCCCCCACCCCCTTGTTAGCGGAGCAGGGACAGTTTCATGTGCTTGGGAAGCTGTTCCTGCTGATGCGAGTGTTTTGGGGGATTGGGAAGGGGGATCAGGTGGCTGCTGCTATTCCAGACGCACTGTCCTTGTAAGGTGGTTTCTATAATAAACTGCCCCCCACCCTCTGTCCGCCCCCTGCTGCTTCCCGGGTGGGGTGAGCTCATGTGGGTATTTTGGAAGAGGACACCTCTTAATTAGGCTATGGCCTAGGAGAGGGGGGCAGGGTGGGGTGGGGGCTGCAGCAGCCCCACAGCCTGGGTGGGCCTGGCTGCTGGGCTCCTGTGGGAGAGGCTATTTAAAGAGGTCTGGAAGGGACCGTGAATCAACTACAGAGACAGATGGGAGGGGGGCACACTTGCTCCCATGGGCAGAGCAGGTGGCTTCAAGAGGATTGTGTGTGTGTGTGCGCCTGTGGGACAGGGGGGAGGGTGAGTGCCAGGGGCTGAGGGGAGTGGGGTCTAGTGGTTAGGGCACTGGATTGGGAGCCAGGACTCCTGGGCTCTGTTCTCAGATCTGGGAGGGGATGTGGGATCTAATGGTTAGAGTGGGGATGGGGTGGGCTGGAATTCAGGACTACTGGGTTCTCTTTCCACTTTTGCTGTGTGACATTGCACTGGTCTCTCTGCCTCGGTTTCCCTGTCTGTAGGATGGGACTAGTGCTATCTACAGACAGGTGTTTGCAGAGAGCCTTGCAATCCTTCTGGGAGAAGGGTTTCCTGGTATCCCTGTCACAGGTGCCCCACCGCCAGCCTGCAGGCCTGCTCTACCCTGAATGCCCTGTTCTCGTGTGCTCCCTCCGCCCTGCACAAGGCCAGTGTAAGCGGTGGAAATGGCTGCATGAGGGGCTGGGGCATGTGGGGAGGGACTACACTGCAGCAGGGCTGGGAAGGTGCTGCTGTTCCGGCACAGGAGCTCCTGTCTATGCTAAGGGCCCTTAGACCCACACAGTCTGACCCCCTGCAGCACCTTCCCTCAAGCCGATTCCTGCCCCAGCCCAGATCTGGTGGCAGAAACATCGCCTACAGCCCTCTGGCCTGGATTTAAAGCTCCCAAGGACTGGAGAATCTCCTCCCCCCATCCAAGGGGAAGCTACCCAGTGGGGAATCCCCCTCCCTGCTAAACATCTGCCTTCATTCCAGAGTGGATTTGTCCAGCATCCGTTCCCAGCCACTGGCCCTGCTAGACCTTTGTCTGTGAGATTCTTGAGTCCCCACGGATCAGAAATCTCCCATGTTGGTGCCTCTAGCCCTGGATTAAGGTCCAGCCCCATCCCCCCACCCTCCATCATGCTGAATCATGGGGACTTCTTCAGTCTCTGGCCAGCAGGCAAGTTCCCAGCAGGCAGGTAGTTCTGTGCACCCTCCTCCCTGGTCTTTCACAGTGCAGACCCAGGACTGGATGCAAGGTCTCAGCTGGGAGATGGAAGGGGGATCTCTGAGTTGTGGGGTACAGCCGGAATTGGGGAAGGAGCAGGGAGGGATCTGCCCTGAGGATGCTCAAGTGCTCACTGCTTGGAGGTCCACAACTGGAGGAGGCTGAGATGCAGCCATACAGTTCCTTGAGCAACCGGCAGGATTGGGGGGAGGTCTGTCTGGCTGAGCATCAGGGGAGAAGATGGGAGAAGGGATATGTGGGGATGGATGGACAGAGAGATGACTGGAATGGAGAGAAGGGAAGGAAGGCTGGCTGGAGAGAGGGGTGCCCAGGGAAGGCTGGATGGCTGGAGTGGGGTGCTGGCTGGCCAGATGAATAGATGCTGGTGCAGTGTGTGTAGATGTGGGTGGATGAGCACAGGCTGGGAGTGGGGAAGCACCCTCCCCCCCATGCTGCATCAGCTCCCATATTTACCAGCACCCACAGGGAGGGCGGCCCCTCAGACTATTGTGTTAGCTGGAGCCAAATCCCTTAAGCCCTTGTAAATAGCAGGGAATGAGCCACAAATACTCCTGCAGTAACAAAGGATTAGCCCCAGGGGATCCCAGCCGGCTGCCAGGCACAGGACAGAGCTTCCCAGTGCCAGTGGAAATCCGGCAGTGCCGCAGCTCCCACTGCCCAGGTAGATGCCTGCTGGGTGAGCAGGGAGCCAGAGTGCCGGCGCATGGCTCGGGGAGTGGTGGGGTAGGGTCTGGGAGCAAGAGCAGCTTCCCCAGAGACACACCAGGCCAGCCTCCTGCCAGGCAGCATAGACCAGTGGCTGTTGGACTTTTCCTGCATAGCCCCGTAGTGTAGACACAGCTTACACCGACAAAAGGGGTAGGAACCCCTCCCTGAAGGAAGGGTTATGTCTACACATGCCCTTCGTCTGCACAGCTGTGTCTGCTCTGGGAGCCAGGGGCAGCTCTATGGTTTTTGCCGCCCCAAGCACGGCAGGCAGGTGGCTTTCGGCGGTCCACTGGTCACACGGATTCGGCGGCATGCCTGCGGGAGGTCCGCCGGTGCCGCGCCTTCAGCGTCCCCTTCAGCATCCCCGCTGCCGAATTACCGCCGAATCCGCGGGACCAGTGGACCTCCCGCAGGCGCGCCGCCGAAGGCAGCCTGACTGCCGCCCTCACAGTGACTGGCAGGGCGGCCCCCGCAGCTTGCCGCCCCAGGCACGCGCTTGGAGCCGCACCTGCTGGGAGCTACAGCAGTCAGGGTGTTTTGTTCACATCTCCGACTTACCTTGCTATGCTGCTGTAGCCCCAGCTAGGACGCTGGAGTGTGAGCCAGGATGCATGGCTTCTAATCCCACCTCTGGGAGGGGAATGGTGTCTAGGGGTTAGAGCACAGGGGCTCTGAGCCAGGACTCCTGGGTTCTATCCCTAGCTCTGGGAGGGGCGTGGGATCTAGTGGTTGGAGAAGGAGGTGGGGCTGGGACTCAGGACTCCTGGGTTCTATTCCCACCTTTGCCTTTGACCTTGGGCAAGTTACTCTTGATGCTGCTGTTACTCCCTTCTTGATGCTGCTGTTTGCCCTCCTCCCGTCTGTCTGAGCTCTTGGGGGCAGGCTGTGTCTCTCACCGTGTCTGTGCAGCGCCTGGTACGCCAGAGGCTGGTCCCAGTCAGGGTTTGTTCAGCGCCTATTCCAGGGGGAGCTGCCCCACTAGGGAATCCCTGCTGAACATTTTCCCCTTCTTCCCAGGGTGGGTTTGTCCAGCGTTGGCTCCTGGTCTGCTCAGCTTTTGTCTGTGAGATTCATGAGCATCCTTAGGTCTGAAATCTCCCCGTGTCCGCAGCTCTAGCTTGGGATGCAGCCCCCTCCTCTGAATTGCAGGGCTGCTTTAGTGTCTGGCCAGGTGGCAGGATCCCAGCCTGTGGGCCGTTCCTGTGGCTCCTCTCTGCCCCTCCCAGGCTTTCACAGTGGGGCTGTGGGCTCTGCCACATTGTGTACAGAGGCCCCATTCCCTCCCTGCACTGTCCACCCACGGTCTGCACATCCTGGGATTACATTAGCCCTTATACTGAGAGCTCGTGTCTAGGAAACCCACCTGGCACAGTCCCCTGGTAGGGCTGGGCCTTGTACAGGGGCTTATGAGTCTGCTGCTGGCCTCCGTGAATGGAGAGTCATTTAGCTCCAGCAGTAGAGGCAGGGCTGTGTGTCTAGTGGGGTCCTGCAGGGATTGGTTCTAGGCCAGGTGCTGATTAACATTTTCATCAGTGACCAGGAAGTAAATATAAAGTTACTGATGGTGAAGTGTGCACATGACACAAAGATGGTGGTGTGATCAGATCGGGCCATTCCTCCCGAGTGACCACGATTGCAGGAGATCAGACTAGATTATCATAATGGTCCCTTCTGATCTTGAATTCTATGATTGCTTGGTAGAGTGGGCCCATTCAAACCCCGTGTTTTAATACAGCCAAATGCAAAGTTATACCCAGCCCCCGCAGAATGAAGGACAGTGTCCTGGGAAGCAGTGACTGAAAAAGACCTAGGGGGCCAGAGTGGACCAGCAACTCAGCATGAGCTCCCAGTGTGACTCTGCTCAAAAAGGGCGAATGCGGCCCATGAACGGATAAACGGGAGTAGCTGGGAGGTGATTTTCCCTCAGGACATGGCACTGATGGGCTGGTACTGGGACTGCGTATAGCACTGGGATCCACACGTTAGACTGGACGTTGAGAAATTGGAGAGGGTGCCGAAAAGAGCCACAACAAACGATTCAAGGGCTGTAGAAAATGCCTGATTGTGAAAACGTGAAAGAGCTCCATCTCTTTAGTGTCTCCAAAAGCAGATTTAGAGGTGATTGATCACAGTGTACATGGACCTTCGCAGGGAGAAAACCCTGGGTGCTATAGGGCTCTTTAATCTAGCAGAGACAGGCAGAACAAGAACCATAAGAACATAAGACCGGCCATAGTGGGTTAGACCAAGGGTCCATCTAGCCCAGTATCCTGTCTGCTGACCATGGCCAGTGCCAGGTGCTTCAGAAGGAATGAACAGAACAGGTAATCATCAAGTGATCCATCCCCTGCCGCCCATTCCCAGCTTCTGGCAAACAGAGGCTAGGGACACCATCCCTGGCCATCCTGGCTAATAGCCAACGATGGAACTATCCTTCATGAACTTCTTTTTTGAACCCTGTTATAGTCTTGGCCTTCACAACATCCTCTGGCAGAGTTCTACAGGTTGCCTGTGTGTTGTGTGAAGAAATAAGTCCTTTCCTTTGTTTTAAACCTGCTGCCTATTAATTTCATTTCGTGACCCTAGTTCTTGTGTTATGAGAAGGGGTAAATAACACTTCCTTATTCACTTTCTGCACACCAGTCATGATTTTATATACCTCTATCATATCCCCTCTTAGTCGTCTCTTTTCCGAGCTGAAAAGTCCCAATCTAATTAATCTCTCCTCAGATGGAAGTTGTTCCGTACCCCTCATCATTTTTGTTGCCCTTTTCTGAACTTTTTCCAATTCCAATATATCTTCTTTGAGATGGAGTGACCCCATCTGCATGCAGTATTCAAGATGTGGGCATACTAGACTTGGAGTAAAAGCCAGACAACCTCAAATGAGAAATAAGGCCTGTTTTACAAGGAGGGTGACTACCCAGTGGAACAAACCCCTCAGGGCAGGGTGGATTCTTCAGCTCCAGGCCGGCTGCCTTTCTGGAAGATGCTTTAGTCAAATACAAGTCTCACAGTGCTCAATGCAAGGGTGCCTGGGGGACATTCTCTGGCCTGTGATATACAGGAGGGCTGACTACATGATCTAATGGTCCCTTCTGGCCTTGAAATCTACTAAATGGAGCCACTGAGAGGGGAAAAGGCTTGTTCAAGGCCAGTAGCCGAGCTGGGAATGGAAGCCAGGTGTCCTGATGCCAGGTGCAATGCATAAGGCATTAGACCATGCTGCCTCCCTTAAGATTTCATTGTCGCTCAGGCCTTGGGGCTGGATGCTGAGAAGGCACCTGCTCCACATCTCTGCGTCATCCACTGAGCCCTCTCGCAGAGCTCAAGGGGGGTGCACGTCCCTGGTGACTCCTCGGGGGCCTGCTCAGGCGTGGGAGGTGGCAGCTTGGCATTCGGATGATGCTATGAAATTCTAGGGCCCCATAAAAATAACCCTGTGGCTGAGCTGGAGAAAATGTTGCAACAACGCAGGGAGAATCTATTTATAAATCATCCAGCCTGCGTCTCCAGAGCTGGGTCTGTCTGGGCAGGGAGCTCAGCTCGCGACAGGGCACAGGGGCTTGCAGGTAGCATGCTGGGCTGGGAGTCAGAACTGCAGGGTTCTGTCCCCAGCTCTGGGAAGGGAGGAGGTCTAGTGGGCTAGAGCCAGGGGGTGCTCCTAGGTCCTATTCTGAGCTCTGCCGCAGAACTTGGGCAAGTCCTGGCCCTTCTTGGTGCCTCTTTCCCCTCCCACTCGTTGTCAGTTCAGACTGTGAGCTGTCTGGGGTAGGGACTGTCCCTCGCTGTGGGTTTCTGCAGCGACCAACCTGACAGGCCCCTAGAAGCTACTGTCATCTAGCGATGATTTTAACAACGAGCGCTCCTCTCCTATATGTTGTTGGTCAGTTCCAATTAGGAGCATTCAGATAACTGTAAAGATACCAAAGTCCCACAGATCTTGCATCAGTCCGGCTAGAAAGTCCCCCCTCAGTCCATCTCCTTAGGTTGCCGCGACCCTTTAAGTTCTCCCATCAGCCATAGAGTCTCCCTGAGCTTACAACATCTTTTAAACCTTCTTTATGCTTCAGATAGGGGCGTCTTTTGTCTCCCATTGCTGGGAACCTTCAGCCAGGCCCCAAAGGGATCCTAAGGAGATTGTGGCGGGTGTGGGCTAGGCTTTCCCATTGTGCTCTTCCTGGCTGGGATTTTTCAGGATTTCCCTTTCTTTCCCCTGGGAATAGTTCTTGCTCAGCTGCTGTGTTGTGCTGCTGGGATGGGGTGGGGAGCACGGGGCCAGGGCGTCCTCTGCGGCATCAGTGCAGAGTACGGTTTTCATGGGAGATGGGCGAGGAATAGGGTGCAAGGTGTGGGGTGATTCCAAGGGACTATTAGGATGACCCTAGCTAATCCAGCCACTCCGGGGGCATCCTGCCCTCCCTCCCCTCACCCACACAACCTCCTTCCAACCTGGTTGTGTCTTGCAGACCCTCAGTGTGGGGCATCCACAGCTCTCCAACAGGGACTTAACGCTACAAGGTGTGAGTGTGTGGCAGTGTGTCATCGCCTCTGCTGTATTGCATAAGATCTGTGTGTGTGTGAGAGAAGGCCCCATGGCCCCCTGAGGGAGAGAATTGGGTCCGGGATGTAAAAAGAGAGTGACAGTGCCCCTGAATGGAGTCAGACCTACACTAGAGAAATATCCTCGGCTATAGACCTGCTCTAACGCCCAGCCCATTTGTGCCACACCTTGTAGTCACCCCCACCCCCACACTCACAGAGAAGTATGCAAGCACGCACACAGTCCCCTGCATGTGCGCCAGGTGCTTTGCAGTGGGGCTCTGCAGACCCCCAGGCCCGGTGCTGCCAACCCCTGTAGTTTCATTGCAGCTCTCCTGCTGTTTGGTCTTTCCCATCAATCCCCAGCTCCGGGAGTCCCGGGAATCTCTACTCCCATTTAAACCCAAAGGAGTGTGCTCACCCTAGGGGACCAGGGAAGCCGGAAGCTGTGACCCCAACAGTGTTAGTGTGCCCAGGGGTAGGAGGGACACATGGAGTGGGGGGGCAGCAATGCATTCTGGGATACTCTGCCGTGCAGTGGGAGGGGGTGCAGCGCTAGTGGGACTATGGTTAGAGCAACCCAGGTCCCATCTAGCCCATCCCCCTGCCCAGGAAAACCCAGACGCTGAATCCCGGCAGCTGTTCTGTTCAGGGTGGCTGGAGGTGGGGGACTAGAACAGCTGTTCCCTCCCCCTGCCACGTTCCATCTTAGTCATGTTAGGAATGAGGCTGCATCCTGTCTGCAGGGTGGGGGTGGGGGATGTCCCGTCCACCCAACTCCACTCTGGGCTGGGCGGGCAAAGGGAGCAGGAGCACTCTGCACTGAGGAGGGGAGGGGGGTCTGTGGGCCAGGATTCCCAGTGTCCCCTCTCAGGGGTAGGGTGGCAGCCAGCCAATCATGAACTCACCCCGCTGGGACGCCCAGGTACACCCTGTCCCCCACCAAGCACGGTGTCGTGTGCCATCTAGATCTGCAGAGTCGATTTATTGCTGTAGGCCTGACTCACGCACCCTCCCAGGCTGGGGCTAAATATGGGGAGGCATTGTGGGCAGGGACATGCACACACCAGCAGGGGGAGCAGTGACACTCCCCCCCCCACACACATCCCTTCCCTGCAGCCAGCCAGGAGGGGTGCAGTGGGGGCCAGCAGCGTGTGTGTTATTAGCAGAACTCAGGGAGCCCAGAGGCTGTGGGAGCTGGGAGGAGCTGGGAGTGTTGCAGTTTCAGGGTCCCTGGGGTTTGGGAGGGTAGGTTAAAAGAAGAGGGTGAAGGCTCAGCAATAGGGGGAGTTGGGGTGGGGCTGGCCAGCCCTGGGGTTAGGTGTGGGGGCTCCCGAGAACTGGGGTGGGGAGCAGGGTTAGGGGCAGGGCAGGCCAATGCCAGTGTTGGGGTGGGGCTCACCGGGGTTAGGGTCAGAGGACCGTGTGATGCCAGGGTTGGCGGTGGGCTTAAGGGTAGAGCTTAGTGATGTTGATGTTAGCAGCAGGGCTTGCCCATCCCAGGGTGAGGTTAGGGTCAGAGGTCAGCAATGTGGGGGTCAAGCCTGTGCCTGGTTTGTGCTGTAAGGCTCATGGGGGCCCCGGCTCTGGTGGGAATCAGCTCCTTGTGCCAAGTCCTGGCACAGTGCCCTGGGCTGGGTCCCCTCCAGCGAGCAGAGCCTTGATCCTGCTGATGCAGGGAGCTGAGCAGGATGTAGTCCTGGGGGGAGGTGGGTGCTGTGGGGTGAGGATGGGGGAGCTATGGGGAAGAAGCCCCAGGGAGGGCGAGCAATGGGGGTAGGGTGACCAGATGAGCGGAACAAAATATCGGGACACATGGGGGGCGGGAGGGGAACAAAAACGGAGTGTCGCCGGCGGAGCAAAAAACTCCCAAAAAACAGAGTGCGAAATATCGGGACAATATCAATACCAAAATACCAAACATTGGTCGGGACGTGGTACAAAAAACTAAATATCGAGACAGTCCCGATTTTATTGGGACATCTGGTTGCCCTAAATGGGGGGCTATGTGAGGTGCGGGCAGCCTGTCCCTACCAACACCAACCCTGGTGCTGGCATGGGAATAGCCCAGCCCCTCCTGCTCATTCCGCTGTCCTGTTCCCTGCGGGGAGGGGCTGTGGGGTGTCTCTAACCCCCCCCCCATCTTCTCCTGCAGACATTCACGGCCTGGTGCAACTCCCACCTGCGCAAGGCGGGCACCCAGATTGAGAACATTGAGGAGGATTTCCGCAATGGGCTGAAACTCATGCTGCTGCTGGAGGTGATCTCGGGTAGGTGGGGGAGCCGGGTGGGGTGCGGTCAGATCCACGGAGGGCCATGTGGAGGTGATGAGGGGAAGGGCAAGAATCCATGGGGAGCTGCCAGTGAGGGTTCAGTGGCCACAAGGGGCAAGAAGCCATGTGGGAGTGTGTGGGAGAGAGGGGGACTTGGGGGGACCCAGAGGATGCAGTCACTGGGGTATAGCCCAGCTGCAGTGGGGTGGGGGGCTCTGGACCCAAAGGGATTATGCAATGTGGGGTTGTCTGTGTCACAGTGCTTGGGTGTCTGTGTGGTGGGGTGTGTTGTGGCCTGGAGATGTGGGGTGTGCCTGGTTTGTGTGGCTGAGTTGGGAGTGGGTCTGTCACCGACTCTGCCCCCAGATGTGAGTGTGTGTGAGGAGGGTATGTGTGGGGGGGAATCTCTGCTTCCCCACCCGCACTGCTGACTCCCTCTCAGTCAAGTGGGGGGGTGCAGGGGACCCCCTCACCCCATCACTGACTCTGCCCGCAGGCAAGCGGGGAGGTGCATGGGTGTGGGAGAGGGCTCTGTGCCTCCCCCGATTGATGACTCTCCTCCCACCCCTCAGGTGAGCGGTTGCCAAAGCCAGACAAGGGCAAGATGCGTTTCCACAAGATCGCCAATGTCAACAAGGCCCTGGACTTCATTTCCAGCAAGGGGGTCAAGCTGGTCTCCATCGGGGCTGAGGGTGAGTAGGGTCGGGGGGGCAGCGGTCCTGACTAGGGTGATGAGGGTCCACAGCACTGGCGCAGTCTCCTCCTGCATGCCCCATTACCATGGCGATGCCAGCCCCATTACTCTGGCGCTGGTAGGTGGGCGCTGTCAGGGCCGGCTCCAGGCACCAGCATTCCAAGCTGGTGCTTGGGGCGGCAATCTGCAAGGGGTGGCAGTCCCTGTTGTTTTGCCCCCAAGCAGTGCGCCGAATTGCCGCCGCGGAGGGCGGGGGCAGTCCGTGTGCCCTTAGGGTGGCAGGTGTGTTTCCGCGGTGAGGGCAATTCAGCAGCAGCTTCTATGTTTAGCTGTCCGGGGCGGCTTCAGCTAAACATAGAAGCTGCCGCCGAATTGCCGCTGCCGCCGCGGAAACACACCTGCTGCCCTAAGGGCACATGGACTGCCCCCGCCGCCTGTGGTGGCAATTCGGCGCGCTGCTTGGGGCAGTGAAAACTGTAGAGCCGGCCTTGGGCGCTGTGCATGTCTGGAAGGGTACGCTGGCCACAAGCACTGGCACCACTCTCCATGCGGGGCCAGAGGGGGCTGGGTTGAGATTGAGCCATGTTCCCTCATAATCCCATGGGCTGCTCTGTCTCAAGGGAGGGGGAGGCTGCCTGTCAGCGGTGCCTGGGCTGGGGATGTGCAGGCCCCCAAGCAGCACAAACACTGGGGGGATGGGGCTGGGTTTACTTCTGTCTGTCTGTCCACCCCCATATGCTCTCCTCTGCCTGCCCGTCCATCCCCATCTCTCTATCTCTATGCACCCTGTCAGGCTACCCCCCCCCCCCCCGCCACTCTGGACTCTGGGGTGGGGATGTGGGAACCCGCATTCTACCAGCTTAGGTTAAAACTTCATCAAGGCACAGATTTATTTCCTTGTCCTTGGACGGTATATTGCTGCCACCACCAAATGATTTACACAAAAATTCAGGAAAGGGGCACTTGGAATCCCTGTCCCCCCCCAAAATATCCCTCCAAGCCCCTTCACCCCCTTTCCTGGGGAGGCTTGAGAATAAAATACCAACCAGTTGCCTTAGCAACGTGAGCTCAACCAGACCCTTTGTCTTTAGGACACTGAAATCAATCAGGTTCTCAAAATAAGAACTTTTATTATAAAGAAAAAAGTAAAAGAATCACACCTGCAAAATCTGGATGGATGGTAACTTTACAGGGTAATAAGATTTAAAATGCAGAGGATTCCCCTCTGGGCTCAGCTTCACAGTTACAAAAACAGGAATGAAACTACCTCTGCAGCATAGGGAAATTCACAAGCCAAAACAAGAGATAACCTAACGCATTTCCTTGCCTTACTCCCATTTTCTGTGGTTTTAGATGCATTATTCCAGGTATATTTTTCAGGAGATATTGTACCTGCTTGGCTTCTCTCTCTCCATTCGGAGAGGGAACAACACACACAACAACAAAACAAATCCTCCCCCCCGCCCCCCGATTTGAAAGTATCTTCTTTCCTCATTGGTCCTTCTGGTCAGGTGCCAACTAGGTTATTTGAACTGCTTAACCCTTTACGGGTAAGGCAATCCAGTATAGCTGCCAAGGAGGGATTTCATGCTACTGAATGGGCTGGCATACCCTTCTCCCTATATTCATGACACACCCCATCTCTCCCCCTGCCCCTTGGACACCCGTCTCTTTCTGTCACTCGTCCCACCCCGCTCTGACTCCTTCTCTCCCCTCCTTCAGAAATTGTGGATGGAAATCTGAAGATGACTCTGGGGATGATCTGGACAATTATCCTGCGCTTCGCCATCCAGGACATCTCAGTGGAAGGTGAGTGCGGGGCTGGCTGTGCCCCTTTACACCCCCCCCCCGACACATAATCCTGTAGCGTATACTCGAGACACCCGTCTACACCGCACCCCATCCACATACACATACACCCTATATAACCCCTATACACTACATACTCCCTATATCTCCTGGACACTACACATACCCCTATGTACTGTACACCCCTATACCTACACCCCACACATATCCTTATACATAATACACTCCATGCACACCCCATATACATACCCCTCTACACTATACATCCCATATAGCCCCTATACATAACTATCTGCAAACACCCCCCCATATAAACCCCTATACATGCACCCCAAACACTATACACTCCATATATCTCCTGTACATTACACACACCCCATACACTCCATATACTCCTATACTTTACACACCTACACCCGTATACATTAGATCATACACACCCCATATACATAGCCCTGTACACTATAGATCCCATACGGCCCCTATACACACCCTTATACACTATTATATGCATACCCATCTACACAATCATGCACCCTATATAAACCCCCTATACATGAACCCTACACGCTCCATATATCTCCTATACACTGTACTACACCCCCCATATACCCCAATACATTGTATACTCCATACCTATCCTATGTACATACCCCTATACACTATGCACCCCGAACAGCCCCTATACACACTCCTATACACTGTATACCCCTATACTGATCCCTGTACATTATACACCCCCATACAAATGCCTTTTAGCTGCACACCCCATACCCCTCCTATACGTTACACATCCCTGTATATAGCCATACACATACTCACCCTTACACCCCAGTATTGACCATAATCTAATCTCATGCTTCAGGGCTGCAGCTGGTCAGGGCAGAGGTCAGGAAGGAATTTTTTCTCCAGTTCACAATTGGCTGGCTATGTCTAGGTGTTTTTTCCTTCTTTCTCTGAAGCATCAGAGATTGGCCACAGCTGGAGATGGGACACATGTAGGGATGGCCAGTGCTCTGAAATGGTCCAGAGACTCTGGCTTAGCTGCCTAGCTGGTGTGTTTTGCTCCCATGCTCAGGGTCACTGATGGCCAGATTTGGGGTCAGGAATAAATTTTCCCTCAGTCTGATTGGCAGGGACCTTTCGCCTTCCCCTGCAGCACAGGGCATGGGTCACATGTGGGGATCATCTGAGCATGCCTTGCCAAATCCATTCTCTAACATCACAGGGGCTTGGGCATTGGTGGCCCCTGGGTCTCTGCTGTTTTCAGCCTGGGGCTCACAACAGGTCAGTCTCCTGAGGCCTGAAATGCTTTAGCCAAACAGAAGTGACGGGTGCAATGCAGTGGTAGCTGGGTGAGGTTCTGTGGCCTGGGCTATGCAGCAGGGCAGACTGGGTGATCTAATATTGTGTGCAGTTCTGGTCTCCCATATTTAAGAAGGATGAATTCAAACTGGAACAGGTACAGAGAAGGGCTACTAGGATGATCCGAGGAATGGAAAACCTGTCTTATGAAAGGAGACTCAAAGAGCTTGGCTTGTTTAGCCTAACCAAAAGAAGGCTGGGGGGAGATATGATTGCTCTCTATAAATATATCAGAGGGATAAATACCAGGGAGGGAGAGGAATTGTTTAAGCTCAGAACCAATGTGGACACAAGAACAAATGGATATAAACTGGCCATCAGGAAGTTTAGACTTGAAATTAGACGAAGATTTCTAACCATCAGAGGAGTGAAGTTCTGGAACAGCCTTCCAAGGGGAGCAGTGGAGGCAAAAGACATATCTGGCTTCAAGACTAAGCTTGATAAGTTTATGGAGGGGATGATATGATGGGATAGCCTAATTTTGGCAATTAATTGATCTTTGACAATTAGCAATAAATATGCCCAATGGCCTGTGATGGGACACTAGATAGGGTGGGATCTGAGTTACTACAGAGAATTCTTTCCTGGGTGTCTGGCTGGTGAGTCTTACCCACATGCTCAGGGTTTAGCTGATGGCCATATTTGGAGTCGGGAAGGAATTTTCCTTCAGGGCAGATTGGCAGAGGCCCTGGGGGTTTTTCACCTTCCTCTGCAGCGTGGGGCACGGGTCAGTTGCTGGAGGATTCTCTGCACCTTGAAGTCTTTAAACCATGATCTGAGGACTTCAATGACTCAGACACAGGTTTGATACAGGAGTGGGTGGGTGAGATTCTGGGGCCTGTGTTGTGCAGGAGGTCAGACCAGATGATCATAATGGTCCCTTCTGACCTTAAAGTCTATGAGTCTATAAGTCCCTTCTGGGCTGGCACTCCATGAATCTGAGACATCCCTGCTGCCCCCACACACTCACCAATGGGGGGCTACGGGTAAGGCTCTCCCTTGCAATGCAGGCCCTTCCTGCCGGGGGCCACTCTATCCCCACCCCATCTCCTGCTTCTCAGCCCCTCCATGCACCTGGGCCAGGGGGGTCTGAGCCATGCTACCTGGTTTCTTGCAGAGACCTCGGCCAAGGAGGGGCTGCTGCTGTGGTGCCAGAGGAAGACGGCTCCATACCGGAACGTCAATGTGCAGAACTTCCACATCAGGTAGGGAGCACCGTGGGGAGGGGGGCTTCGCTCGGGGCTCTGGGGCAGGCCCCAGGGGTGCCCTCGCCCTGTGGCCCTCATGGAGCTCAGCCCAGCTCCCAGGAGGCAGCAGCTCCAGCAGTGCCCGCTGGAGTGAAGGAGCCCAGGGGCAGGTGAGCCGGAGGAGGGAGCGTAGGGCGGGGCTGGGGTGCATGTGTAGTGCCAGGCCCCAGCACTGCGCCTGGAGCTGGCCAGGGGTCATAACCGAGGATCATCTGACTTCTCCTTCTCCTTCCCCCCGGATGCGGCGCAGCTGGAAGGATGGGTTGGCCCTGTGCGCCCTGATCCACCGCCACCGGCCTGACCTCATCGACTATGCCAAGCTCAGAAAGGTGCAACAGCCCCTGCCCCTACTGTCTCCCCCACCCTTCCCCAGGCGTTCCCCCCATTGCCCCAGCCCCCACCCTTGCTGTTTCCCCTCCTCCCAGCCCCTGCCCCCCAGCTCCCTGCTACCCCACGACAGCCCTCCCGGCTACCACCCCAGTGACATTGGTCCTGGCTCCTGGCACTGCCCCAGCCCCCCATTTAGTTTCCTTCTTCACCCTCCCCGGCTGTTTCTGCCTAAGGACGTTCAGCTCTTTGCTGGCCAGATCCCTGTCCCAGACCTGTTCAGCAGCTGCCTGCCCCCGTGAACGCCCTCCCCTCCCTGTTACCGCCGATGTGCCCACCCCACCTCCCACTGCATGGCTTAGGCCCCCCTTCCTGCCCTGCTCCCTGCAGGGCCCCATCCTACTCATGGTGCCCCCCTTGCCTGTGGCTCACACAGTCCCCTTTGCCCCTGCCCCAGCCTGTCACCAAGCCCCCCCCCCAGTCTCACAACTCTGCCCCTCTGTGCCTAGGATGACCCCATCGGGAACCTCAACACGGCCTTTGAGGTGGCTGAGAAGTACCTCGACATCCCCAAGATGCTGGACGCTGAAGGTGAGGGCTGGGCGCTGCACTCCGAGAGCTGCACAGAGGGGCCTGGGGACCCAGTGCTCTTCCCTGGCCCTTCGCGCAACCCTGACCCTGGAACCTTGGCCTGACCCCGGCCCCCTAATCCTGATCTTGGCTCCCAGTCCTAATCCCAACTCCTAACCCTTGAACCTGATCCTGACCTCTGACCCTGACCCTTCTCCTGGGCCCTGTCAGGGCCTGGCTGAACCAGCTTGGCCCTGGAAATGTGATCATTTATCCTCCTCCTACCTGAGCTCCCGCTTCAGCCCCCAGACCTGATTCTGTAGGTCAGGACGCCTGGGTTCTCTCCCAGCTCAGGAGGGGATCTAGTGGGTTAGAGCAGGGGGCTGGGAGCCAGGGCTCCTGGGTTTTGTTTTTGGCTCTGCCACTGATTCCTTGGTGGGTAGGTAGGAGGGAATCTTCCTCTCCAGTGCCCCTTTTTCCGTTTCCTCCTGTGGGGCTCTCAAGCTGTCCCCCTGACCCGCCACACTGGGATGCCCTGTGGAACGAGGTGCCTGGAGCCAGACTCTCCCCTCCCTTCATGGCCCATTTGGCTGCCACACCAGCCCTGCTGGTCTCCCTTGCAGGCTGTGGATCCAGGGGACATGGCTCTAATGCCCAGGGCAGCTGGCGCTCTGGGCCTGTGCAGCCTAGCCTGTGGGGGAGCATGCTTCCAGGCAGGGGCTGGGGGACACTGGCATAGACCCCCAGGATCTGCGCTACACCCCAGCTCTGAAACAGTCTCTTGGAGGGATCCCTGTGTACGCCAGAAACACACACACACACACACACACACACACACACACACACACACACACACACACACACACACACACACACACACACACACGTGCCCTTCAGGACAGGCCATGTAGCCTCATTGCTCCCTAGACTGAGCTCCTGGGCTCCTGCCCCCCTGCTTCACCCCATGAGCTCTGCCCTGCAAGTCCAGCTGGGACAAGCTCCTGGGAGAGCCTTGTCCACCCCTCAGGACTGACACACCCCAGCTGGGATCTGCCGTGGCACCAAAGAGCCTTCTCCAAATGGAGCAGGGCTTGTGGGTCACCTGGAGTCCTGAGGTTTGTACAGAGAAATCAAGGCTCCAGCACAGTCCATCCGCTCAGCCCAGAGCAATTCACCAGCCCAGCCGCAGTCACCTCCAGTGCCAGGCTCCAGATGTTGGGCTTCCTGGGCCAGGCTCAGTCCTTGGCACCCGGGCTGGGCTGGGCTGAATTCACAGCCCTCTCCTAGATCCCTGACTCTCTGGGTTGGCTTTGTCTCGCTGGCCCCCTTGTTGATCTGGTCATTAACAAATGTATTCAGTCCAGCCTAGCAGGGAAGTGACGCACCACTGTGTCTCCTGGGCAGACTGTCTCTGCACTTCAGCCACTGCAGCGCTTCACTGTAGACACCACCTATCCCAGGGGAGGGCTTTGCTGTAGGTTCCCACCTCCCTGAGAGGCGGTAGCTAGGTCAGCAGGAGAATTCTTCTATCCCTCTAGCCCTATCCACACTGGGGGGAGATCAGTATAGCTACACCACGGGGGGGGGGGGGATTTTCACACCCCAGGGAGACATGGCTATGCCAATGTAAGTGTCTAGTGTAGACCAGCCCTGAGAGCAAACATAATCCCTTCCCCCCACTGGCTAGCCATGCAAAGTACAGGGGGAAACTGAGGCACACATAGGCGTCATAAAAATATTATGAAACATTCCCATTCTCTCACAGGCATATCCCGAGGGAAGGGCTGGGGCTGGGAGGAGTGCTCTGGGGACAGGTGTTCCAGGAGGGAGGGATGGGGTGGGGGCTGCAAGATATCACACAGGGTGCTGGGTTGGGGAGGGAAGTAGTCGAGACTCCAGTGCAGGGGTGCGTGGCCAGGTCACACCCTCGCTCCCCCACCCCCACTGAGCTGCTGGCATCTCTCTGCAGACATTGTCAACACGCCCAAGCCAGACGAGAAAGCCATCATGACCTACGTGTCCTGCTTCTACCACGCCTTTGCTGGAGCAGAGCAGGTGCGTGTGTGTGTCTCCAGTGCAAATGGGGCTGGGGCTGGGGACAGTCTTGGTTGGGGTCTGTGTGGTACCCACCCCCATGGGGCCCCAGTCTCTGTTGGGATCAGTGTGATGCCTGGCACAACAGGGGTCCTGACCTCAGGTGGGGGCATCTGTGCAGCACCCTGCCCAACAGGGGCCTGACTTTGCTCAGGGTCCATGCAGGGCCCAGCACAGCTCTCTCCCGTGAGGCTCCACAGATGCTCGACAGGGGGCCCCGATCTCGGTCAGGGGAAGGGAAGGACTGTGCTCAGGCTGCTCTATTCCCCCCTCCCCCTTGAAAAGTAATGTGGTGTTTCTCCCCCCACCCCACCCCAGGCCGAGACGGCTGCAAACAGGATCTGCAAGGTGCTGGCTGTCAATCAGGAGAACGAGAAACTGATGGAGGAGTACGAGAAGCTGGCAAGCGAGGTACCAATCCATCCTCCCCTGAAGACGCCATGCCCCCTCGCCCCGACACCTGCTGGGGGCGCTGGAGAGAGGCATCAAGGCCCTGATTGGGCATCAGGACTCCTGGGTTCTGGCCTGGCTCCACCAGGGGAGGGAGATCTAGTGGGTTAGAGCAATGGGAGGGGCTGGGAGCCAGGTCCCCTGGGTGCAGTGAGGGTGATATACTGGCCTGATGGGGTGCAGCTGTATTAGTTAATGCTGGGGGTGGGAGGGGAGGGGTGCTGAGGGCCAGGCTGGGGAGTGAGGAGCTAGTGTTGGGCTATGTGCCTGTGGCTCTCCCTCAAGGGCCTATAGGGGCTGGAGTGACCCAGCACTGCCCCCTGCAGGCCCTCACCCTCCCCACGGCTCCCCACAGCTGCTGGAGTGGATCCGGCGCACCATCCCATGGCTAGAGAACCGCGTGGCAGAGAAGAGCATGAGCGCCATGCGGCGCAAGCTGGAGGATTTCCGGGACTATCGCCGAGTCCACAAACCACCCCGCGTGCAGGAGAAATGCCAGCTCGAGATCAACTTCAACACCCTGCAGACCAAGCTGCGCCTCAGCAACCGGCCTGCCTTCATGCCCTCCGAGGGCAAGATGGTCTCGGTGAGCCATGGCACAGGGAGGCCACGCACCTGCCATGGGGCCCTTGGCACCTGCGGGGGGGTCTGCCATCCATCCATGGACACTGCCTCTGCTACCCTGAGCGGGGATGAGGCCTGCATGGCACATCCATGGGGCATGGGTCCACATGGACCAGGGGCCAACACATCCCTGTTGTGTAATGGTGCTCATGGAGCACGGAGCCACATTTGCTCAGGGGGCAGGGAGCCACATGTGCCCGGGTGGTGGTGCCCACTGGGTAGGGAGCTATGTGTGCCCAGGGGGCAAGAAGGCATGTCTGCCTGGAGGCAGTGCCCATGGGGTGGGGAGCCACATGTGCCCAGGGGTTGGTGCCCACTGGACAGGGAGCCATGTGTACCTGGGAGGCGGTGCCCATGTTGTGTGAAGCCACGTACTGAGGGTGGTGAGGACACACACTGGGCATGGACTATCACAGAGCTTGTCTGTTGCTGATGGGGCCCAGTCTGGGGTGTCCAGGGGCAGTTCCTGCCCCCCAGGTGGGCATAGGGTGGCTGTGATCTGGGTGCTGCTGCCCCAGTGGACGGGCGGGGGTGAGGCAGGGTAGGTGGCCAGCTCCAGCACTCCCCTGGTGCTGTGTGTGTGGGAGGAGGGGGCAGCACCCAGGTTCACGCATCTCTCTGTGCGGTGGGGGTAGGATATCGCCAACGCCTGGAAGGGGCTGGAGCAGGTGGAGAAGGGCTATGAGGAGTGGCTGCTGACCGAGATCCGCCGCCTGGAGCGCCTGGAGCACCTGGCTGAGAAGTTCAAGCAGAAGGCGACGCTGCACGAGTCCTGGACCAGAGGTATCAACCCCCTGTCCCCATGGGCCAGGGATCCCCCCACCCCCATCCCTCACTACGGGAATACCCCTTTCTGCTACAGGGATCACCCTGCCTTCTCCTACACCTCCGCTATGGGGTACCCTCACTGTGGATCTCCCCCAGAGGGGACTGCTCCAGTCCCCGCCCCAGGAGGGCACTACCCCTCAGGCCCTGCCCCGGGCTCCTCCCAGCCCTCTGGGATGGGGTGGGCTCTGCCCTCAGTGATGCCCGTGTGGGCATTCCCCCTTTGGGTTCCTCCCTGCCCCAGAGGCCCATAGGGTGAGGGGCAGGGGGTACAAAGGGCGGGAGCTGGTGGGTTGGGGGTGGAGAAGGCTGGCCAGGCTCAGACCATGCTGCCCCTGCAGGGAAGGAGGAAATGCTTTCGCAGAGGGACTATGAGTCGGCCTCACTCATGGAGGTGCGGGCACTGATGCGCAAACACGAGGCCTTTGAGAGCGACCTGGCCGCCCACCAGGACCGTGTGGAGCAGATCGCCGCCATCGCCCAGGAGCTTAAGTAAGTGCTGGGCCTGAGACACACACCCCGGTCAGAATCCCCATACCAGAGCCAGGGAGAGAACCTAGGAGTCCTGGCTCTCAGCCCCCTGCTCTAACCATGAGGCCACACCCAGCTCCTAGTGCCCAGGCAGGTGGTGTCCCTAGCTAGGTGGGCAGTATCCAGGGCTCCGTGCCCTGCCCCATGGCAGCCCAGTGGCTCTGTGCCTTGCCCCATGGCTCATTGCCCTTACCTTCCCACCATCTCTCCCCTCCTCCGCAGTGAGCTGGACTACCATGATGCCACCTCGGTGAATTCCCGCTGCCAGGCCATCTGTGACCAATGGGACATGCTGGGCACCCTGACCCAGAAGAGGAGGGACTCGCTGGAGGTGAGAGGGGGCCCCGGATGGCGGGGAGCTCCTGCTGCCAACCGGAGTGGGGAGGGGTGTGGCCGGAGGACAGGCCTGCCCCGGTGCAGGGGCCAGGGGGATGGTAGGTGCCCCTTCCCCTCTAACTCTCTGACTCTGTCCCTGCCCAGCGGGTGGAGAAGCTGCTGGAGACCATCGACCAGCTGTACCTTGAGTTTGCCAAGAGAGCTGCCCCCTTCAACAACTGGATGGATGGCGCCACCGAGGACCTGCAGGACATGTTCATCGTGCACAGCATTGAGGAGATCCAGGTGCGGCCCACTGGGCCCCTGGGCTAGATTCCTGGCTCTGGGAGGGGAGTGGGGTCTAGTGGTTAGAACAGGGAGCTCTGGGAGCCAGGACTCCTAGGTTCTATCCTGGCTCTGCCTCTGACCTTGGACAAGCCATTTTCCTGCTCTGTGCCTTAGTTTCCTCTCTGTGTATGAATCCCTCGGCCCCCTGCTCTCTGGGGTCGGGGAGGTGGGGGAATTAGGGGGGAATTAGGGGAAGTGGCAGGGCTGGGGCTGGGTGGGAGCAGGTCAAGGGAAGTGGGAGGTCTATGGGGTGCGGCGCAGTGGGCCACAGTGTCCCTGTGTTGCTCTGCTCAGATGTCCAGAACCATAAGCCCTGGTGTTACCCCTCAGCCTCAGCAAGACAGAGCTTTGCTGGAGAGAACAAAACCCGCTTTCTAGCTAACACACTTAATTTCCCAAAGTTCCAGCCTTTGCCCAAGCAGTTTTCTCAACCACCTCAAGTTTGCAGCATCTCCAACCCCCCCGGCCAGGGGACCCAGCTTTCCTAGGCTCAGAGGCACTGCTTCCTCTGGCCCCTCCGTGACACCTCTCTGTTCCCCCTGTGTCACCAGAGGCCATTGTCCCTGCATCCAGAGCCAGAGGGCGGCCTGGGGTGCAGGCTCTGTCCGAGGCATGATCACTCAGTTGTCTCTTTCACCGCTTGTTAGCTTAATGGCTTTGTTTGCCTTATATGTAAATATCCTGTCACTGTCCAGCCAGCCAGCTGGGTCACTGCCCCTTGCGCTGTCCAGGCTGGGTGGGGGCTCTGCCTCCCAAACGCGCTGTAGGAACATACAACCAGCACGTTGATAACTCTGGGCAGAGCCTGCGCAAACATCCCACAGGGATCTGGGGACCAGTGGGCCACTGCTGTACACACCAGACCTCGCAGGACACGTTCTGCCCCCAGCATGGTGGGGAGTGAGGGCGTCGGGCCGGATCTGACACAGGGCTGTGGGCCCTCAGCCCGCGGGCCGTGAGGGGCTCTTCGGGCCGCACTCCCCCCATGGCGACTGTCCCCCTACCCGCAGAGCCTGATCACGGCCCATGAGCAGTTCAAGGCCACGCTGCCCGAGGCCGACAAGGAGCGCATGGCCATCCTAGGCATCCAGAACGAGATCCAGAAGATCGCCCAGACCTATGGCATCAAGCTGAGCGGGGTGAACCCCTACACCAATCTCTCACACCTTGACATCGCCAGCAAGTGGGACACGGTGAGTGCAGCCACTGGGAGCAGGCACCCGGCTGACCCTCCGACCTCCTGACTATGTCTGTCCCACCCCACTGCCAGCTAGCCATCTGACCCCGCAGGCCTCACACCCCCTGCCTGTCTGTCAGTCTGTCAGTGCCTCTCTGTCTGGCCCTGCCTCCTCAGCCCCACTGCTCTTGGGCCCTGGCCTCCTCGAGCTGGAGCCCCACCTTCCCAGCCCGTTGCACTCAGCCTCCTCCCATCTGGAGCCCTGTCCCACAGCCTCTCACCTGCTGCTCCCTCCCCCACAGGTGAAGCAGCTGGTGCCACACCGAGACCAGACGCTGCAGGAGGAGCTGGCACGGCAACAGGCCAATGAGCGGCTGCGGCGCCAATTCGCTGCCCAGGCCAATGTCTTGGGGCCCTGGATCCAGACCAAGATGGAGGTGAGAGCTCCAGTGTGTGGATTCTAGCCATGGCTCTGGGAAGGGAGTGAGGACTAATGGTTTGAGGGGCTGGGAGTCAGGACTCCTGGGTTCTAGCCATAGCTCCGAGACAGAGAGGAGATCTTCAGCAATCTGAAACTCAAAAAAGAGTCTTACAACAAGTGGAAACTTGGTCAAATTACAAAGGATGAATATAAACAAATAACAAAGTATGTAGTGACAAAATCAGAAAGGCCAAGGCACAAAACGGGATTAAACTAGCTAGAGACATAAACGTAACAACAAAATGTTCTACAAAAACACTAGAAGCAAGAAGATGACCAAGGACAGGTAGGCCCATTACTCAATGAGGGAAAACACAACAGAAAATGTGGGAATGGCAGAAGTGCTAAATGACTTTTTTTTGTTTCAGTTTTCACCAAAAAGATTAGTAGTGATTGGCTGTCTAACAGTGAAAGCCAGGGAAAATGAGGTAGGATCAAAGGCTAAAATAGGAAAAGAACAAGTTAAAAATTACTTAGACAAGTCAAATGTCTTCAAGTCACCAGGGCCTGGTGAAATGCATCCTAGAGTTCTCAAGGAGCTGACTGAGGAGATATATGAACCATTAGCGATTATCTTCGAACGTCATGGAAGATGGGAGAGATTCCAGAAAACTGGAAAAGGGCAAATCTAGTGCCCATCTATAGAAAAGGGAATAAGGACAACCCGGGGAATTACAGAGCAGTCAGCATAACTTCAGTACCCAGAAAGGTAATGGAGCAAATAATTAAGCAATCAATTTGCAAACGCCTAGATGATAATAAGGTGATAAGAAACAGTCAGCACAGATTTATCAAGAACAAATCCTGTCAAACCAATTTAATAGTTTTCTTTGACAAGGGTAACAAGCCTTGTGGATGGGGGGGAACTGGTAGATGTGATATATCTTGACTTTGATACTGTCTCACATGACTTCTCATAAACAAACTAGGGAAATGCAACCTAGATGGAGCTACTATAAGTAGGGCCCTACCAAATTCACGGCCATGAAAAGCAAATCACGGACCATGAAATCTGGTCCCCCCGCCAATAAATCTGGTCTTTTGTGTACTTTTACCCTATACTATACAGATTTCATAGGGAAGACCAGCATTTCTCAAACTGGGGGGCCTGAACCAAAAGGGGATTGTGGGGGGTAGCAAAGTTATTGTGGTGGTGGGGGGGGGTCGCAGTATTGCCACTCTTACTTCTGTGCTGCCTTCAGAGCTGGGTGGCTGGAGGGCAGAGGTTGCTGGCCAGGGGCCTAGCTCTGACGGCAGCATCCCGCCAGCAGCAGCACAGAAGTAAGGGTTGCAATACTGCGACCACCCTACAATAACCTTGCAACACCCCCACAGCCCCCTTTTGGGTCATGACCCCTACAGTTACAACACCATGACATTTCGGATTTAAATACCTGAAATCATGACATTTACCATTTTTAAAATCTTATGACTGTGAAATTGACCAATTGGACCGTGAATTTGGTAGGGCCCTAACTATAAGGTGGGTGCATAACTGGTTGGAAAACCATTCCCAGGAGTAGTTATCAGTGGTTCACAGTCAGGCTGGAAGGGCATAACGAGTGGGGTCCTGCAGGGATCAGTTCTGACCCCGGCTCTGATCAATATCTTCATCAATGATTTAGATAATGGCATAGAGAGTACACTTATAAAGTTTGTGGATGATACCAAGCTGGGAGGGGTTGCAAGTGCTTTGGAGGATAGGATTGAAATTCAAAATGATCTGGACAAACTGGAGAAAAGGTCTGAAGTAAATAGGATTAAATTCATTAAGGATAAATGCAAAGTACTCCACTTAGGAAGGAACAAGCATCGCACACATACAAAATGGGAAATGACTGACTAGGAGGGAGTACTGTGGAAAGGGATCTGGGGGTCATAGTGGACCACAAGCTAAATATGAGTCAACAGTGTAACACTGTTGCAAAAAAGGCAAACATCTTTCTGGGATGTATTAGCAGGAGTGTGGTAAGCAAGACAGGAGAAGTAATTCTTTTGCTCTACTCTGCACTGATTAGGTCTCAGCTGAAGTATTGTGTCCAGTTCTGGGCACCACATTTCAGGAAAGATGTGGACAAATTGGAGAAAGTCCTGAGAAGAGCGACAAAAATTATTAAATGTGTAGAAAACATGACCTACGAGGGAAGTTTGGAGAAGAAAAGGCTGAAGGGGGGACATGATAATAGTTGTCAAGTACAATAAAGGTTGTTACAAGGAAGAGGGAGAAGAATTGTTCTCCTTAACCTCTGAGGATAGGACAAGAGGCAATGGGCTTAAATTGCAGCCTGGGAGGTTTAGGTTGGACATTAGGAAAAACTTCCTGTCAGGCTGGTTAAGCACTGGAATAAATTGCCCAGGGAGGTTGTGGAATCTCCATCACTGGAGGTTTTTAAGAGCAGGTTAGACACACACCTGCCAGGGATGGTCCTGTTACTACTTAGTCCTGATGGATTGGAGTAGGTGAGTAGGTGACCACTTGAGGTCCCTTCCACTCCTATGATTCTATAAGTCTATAATGGTTAGAGCAGGGGAGTGGGAAGCGAGGAGCTAGGACTCCTGGGTTCTCTCTCAGCTCTAGGAGGGGAATGGGGTCCAGTAAGAAGAGCAGGGCACAGTGTCCTCACACAGTGACAGCCCCTTGCCCCCCACAGGAGATTGGGCACATCTCAGTGGACATCAGTGGCTCCCTCGAGGACCAGATGAACCATCTCAAGCAACAGGAGCAGAACATCATTAACTACAAGGCCAACATTGACAAGCTGGAGGGCGACCACCAGCTCATCCAGGAGGCCCTGGTCTTTGACAACAAGCACACCAGCTACACTATGGAGGTGAGAGGCCAGATGGGGCTGTGGGGCTCCTTGTGGGGGGGCTCTCCAAGCAGGGGCACTCGGGAGGAGGGGATGACTAAGGGTGCTCTGAGAGGGGCAGAGGGTCTCAGGGGAGGGGTTTGGAGGGGAAAGTTGTCATGAATCATGGGGGGATATGTGGTTGTGCTTTGTGCATGGGGCACTCCGGGTGTATAGTAATGTTCAAGAGTGATGGGAGGGTGATCTCGGTGGGGTGATCCCCCAGGTGCTGTGATCCACTCTCCTGTCCCCACAGCACATCCGGGTGGGCTGGGAGCAGCTGCTGACGACCATCGCCCGAACCATCAATGAGGTGGAGAACCAGATCCTGACCCGCGATGCCAAGGGCATCAGCCAGGAGCAGATGAACGAGTTCCGGGCATCCTTTAACCACTTTGACCGGGTGAGATACGGCCCCCCCAGCATCCTGATGACGCTGACCCTGCCTGGATAGCCCTGACCCCATCAATAACCCTGCCCCTACTGGATAGCCCTGTCCCCATCAATAACCCTCCTCGATAACTCCCGCCTTACCCAGATAGCCCTGCCCACATTGATAACCTTTCTAGATAACTCCACTCCCCACATGTGTCTCCCATCTAGGTAACCCAACTCCCCACCACTACTGCCCACAGCCAGCTTTGCTGGTGCCTCATAGTCCCAACCCGCAGCACTGCCAACACCCCTCAATCCTGACGCAGCCTGAGTGTGTGGGGGCATGAATGGCCCACAGAGGTGGAGCTCTGCACCCTAGTGGAGGTCCCTGCAGGGCTTCAGAGAGGACTCACTGGTAGCAGGAGCTCAGGCTCCCTGGGCTGCACCCCTGCCAGGCAGGTCTGGTCCCTGGAGGCACATTCCTGGCTTGACGTCTTCTCTTCCCTCCCTGCCTCCTGCCACAGAAGAGGAACGGGATGATGGACCCTGACGACTTCCGGGCCTGCCTCATCTCCATGGGCTATGACCTGGTAAGAGGCCTCCCCCCCCCTCCCCGCCGCACAGGAGGGCCAGTACTGGCTGTACTGAGTCCCTGCCCCATTCCCTGCAGCACAGCGCCCCCTAGTGCCACACTGGGCTCAGCCCCGAGCCTAACTCAGTGCAGCCCCAGCCTCACCCCCATTCCTACCCTCCAGGGTGAGGTGGAGTTTGCCCGGATCATGATGCTGGTGGATCCCAACAGCACGGGCGTGGTGACTTTCCAGGCCTTCATCGACTTCATGACCCGCGAGACGGCCGAGACTGACACGGCTGAGCAGGTTGTGGCCTCCTTCAAGATCCTGGCATCAGACAAGGTCAGTCCAGCCACATCCCCCTCGAGACCTCTCGGAGGGCTCTGCTGGGCTGGGAGCGTCTTTCTCAACTCTTGGGGCCTGTGGGGTAGCAGCTGATGAAAGGCATGGGGCTGGCCTTGCTGCAGTGCATGATGGGATTGGTAGCCTCTCTAGGTCATACTGAGCCAGCTCCCATGGGTCTGCTGGAATTTCCCTTGGGTCTCTTGTTTGCTGTGAAGGTATGTGGGGGGCAGGTTTTATTTCATGCTGCCTCCACTGGCCCCCAGGGACGCGCCCCTGCCCCAAGCCTGTCAAGAACCCTGAGTCACAGGCTGCAGTTCAGGAGGGTTCCCCCCTCCCCAGTTTTGGATGCAGCATCACCAGGGTCTCAGAGCATCTTGGATCTGGGCCATCTGCCCATGTAGTTAGACGAGGGGTTCTCAAACTTCATTGCACCATGACCCCCTTCTGCCAACAACACTTACTACACAACCCCAGGAGGGGGGACCGAAGCCTGAACCGCCGGGTGGGGGGATGGGAGGCCAAAGCCCAAGGGCTTCAGTCCTAAGCAGAGAGTCTGTAACCTGAGCCCCGCCCCAGACAGTTGGGCTTGAGCTTCGGCTCTGGTCGTGACCCACTTTGGGGTCCTGACCCAAAGTTTGAGAACCGCTGAGTTAGACCCTCGCGGCCAGGGGGCCCTGCAGCAAGTCCCCGGGAGAGATTGTGCTAGAACAGTGAGTGTGGGCAGTGCAGGCCCGAACGGGCCCCACAGACCTCGCTCCAGCACTGCCCTGCCCTGTGCTGTCTCCCTAGGCTAGCCAGGGCCCCTGATGGGTGCGGGAGGGGGAAGGGGGGGCTGGGCTGCTGCCCCCTAACCATCTCCCCTCCCACCTTTCAGAACTACATCACCGTGGAGGAGCTGCGGCGGGAGCTGCCCCCGGAGCAGGCCGAGTATTGCATCAGCCGCATGACAAAATACAGCGGGGCTGACGCGGTGTCAGGCGCATTGGACTACGTCTCCTTCTCCAGCGCCCTGTATGGGGAGAGCGACCTGTAACCCCCACCCTGGGAGCCCCCACTGCACCTCGCAGGATCGACACCCCTCCCCCCGATCGGTGGGGGAAACCTGCCCTGGATTCCCCCCACCACCACCCTGCCCCATGGAACGACAACACTGTGGAGCCCCACGCGGCCTGGACAGATGGATGGGGATCTGTCTGGGTTAGGACCCTCTATCCCCCATGTCTCGCCCCCAGTCCTCCCCAAAGCCCAGCTCCAGCTAGGAGCCGCCTCATCTCCGTGTCTTTGCTGCTGCCCCAGTAGATGTGCGCTTGCCCAGCCTGGATCAGCCCCCCTTGTTCCCCAGTCTCAGCACCTCCCTTCCCCCTCTGGGTGTGCTTTGGACCCCAACCTTCCCCCTCGCTGCCTCAAAAATGCAGGAGGTGGGGCCAGTTCTTGGCATGTCTGTCCCCAGCTAGGGGGCTCGCTGCACTGTTGAGGGCTCCTATGGCCCCCATTTCTGTGGCTCCGGTGCAGGGAGCTGTGCACTGGGGGTGGGGCATGAGGAACAGAGCTGGGAGGAGCTGGGGAGCAGAGCCAGGTGGGGCTGGGCCAGGTGCGCTCCTTACACCCGCTAATAAATGAAACATAACAGAGAGACCCACCAACCACTTGGCTTCTGTACAGTGCGTGTGGGAGAGGCTTCACCCCCTGGGCTGGAGAGGATCGGGGGTGTGTGTGTGCGTGTGCGCGTGCAGTGCTCTCTGGGGGAGGAGAATCAGTGCGTATGGGGCAGGAGGTGAGCAGAGCGGTGCCATTCTCAGGTTCCCAGGTGTTTTACAAGCACTGCTGGGAAAAGGTGGCGCCTGTCTTGCAGACAGATCTGAGTGAGTCCATTTGGCTGCAGCACTGGTGGGTGACGTGCCCACGAGCCAGTGTGGATGCAGATGTACCTGTACTGTGAGCAGCTCTCCAGCCAGCCACAGTGTAACTTGCCCTTCTGCAGGGAGCTTCCTGGGAAAAGTTTTGCACTCTGCTGCCCCGGGGCCTGGCAGCCACCTGCCATTACAAATGTGAAGAGACTGAAAGATCAGACCCGCCACGTCCTGTGATTCCGCACCTGTCAGCCCCGAAGCTGGTGGGCGTCTCCAACCAGCCTTTGCCAAGATAAACACAGAGCGGCGCATACTATAAAACCCTACCAAACCCGACGCGCCACGGCCCACACAGCTCTCCCTTTGGGGCGAGACTGAGCAAACCCACTGGGATGGATGCTGGTCATGTCGCTTATTGCACCACTAGTAGGCGCTCCAGTTCTCTGGGAGGCTGGTCTAAGAGCCAGTGAAGACAAGAACAGAGAAGCGAATACAGCCTATTACTGGGGGAGGGAAGGGTGGGATGACGTCTAGGGGAGTTAGGCACCTCGATTGCTTTGTGGCTCTGGGTCTAGGTGTCTTCTGCTTAATTCTACATCAAGACTGAAGCCCGAAATTCCCATGAAAAGTAAAGTCATTGTTATTAATGAGGGCATTGCAGTAGGCCCTATGAGCAGCAGTCATGAACCCCATTCTACTAGGTGCTGAACAAACAGATCAGCCAGGCGGTCCCTGCCCCTAGCGTGCCGCCAGCCTTACTACAAGGGACAACAGGTGGAGCTGGCCAGACAGGGGAGCACAGGGCCCCAAACACCTCTGGTCAGCAGGAGAGGCCGTGAGCTCTGTGCACCAGCAGCCTGAGCAGGGTCACATTTTCTGCAGCCAGAGGAGAGTTTTGCGACGGGATTGGCAGAAGACCCAGGAGGTGACGTTGTGGGTGTTTATGGGGAGCGCCTCCCAAGTGGGTGGGGCAGTGCAGGAAAAATCACCAAGGGGCTTGATTGGAAATGTAACGAGTGGGCAATGGAGGCCAGTGTCACAGGCTGATGGCAGGTGGCTGTTGCCTTATTGATAGTGGATGGGAGGTGCTAGATTGGCTGGGGCTAGGCTGTGAAGGGATTTATGTGGGGGGTAAAATGTCACTTGTGTGCCATATCCGGTCGTGTTTAAACAGCTAAAGAGTGTGTGTGTGTGGGGGGGGGGTTGTCTATCCAAAAAGGAACCCACCCCTGCAGCAGAGCAGGGCTAGAACCCAGGAGTCCTTGCTCATAAGGTAGGTGTGTGTGAGAATCTAGTGGATTACAGTGTTGGGGAGTTAGGAGGCCTGGATTCTACCCACAGCTCTGTGTGGCCTTGGGTGAATCACTCCCTGCAGGGCTTGGTGCTTCTGTTGCTCCCAGCTCCCTGCATGGAGCCTAATGCCATGAATTGATGGCTCCTGGCACAACCCATTTCTTCAGAGGGTGCTGAGGATGGAGGGGGAGGAATTCCTGTGCGCTCTGTCACCACGGACAAACAGATACTGTAACTCCAGGTGAAGGGAAGCCTGGCTCAGCGGGAAAAATACTCAAACACTGCAGTGATTGGCTGGTTCTCAGCCCTTCAGGGGCAAGTGGGATGGGCTTACCTCTGCTGCTGAGCATGATGGGAAAGGAGCCTTGTATAAAAGCCCCTGTGCATGCAGTAGTAAGTCATTTGCCAGTGTGGTTCCTTGAGGTGTATGTGGCAGAGAGAGGTAGGCTGGGCCCTAAGAATTTTTTTTCCTGTTAATTAAGGTTTTAGTGACTCAAGTGTTTTTTATTGTGGCTGTCTTGGGGTTGGGGAAGGAGGCTTTTTAAATCCTTTCTTTAGTGTGGTATGACTGGCAGTTAGGATTTCTGGCTTCTAGCCCCAGCTCTGGGAGGGGAGGTTTATCTAGTGTTTAGAAAAGGGCAGACAGGACTCCTGGGCTCTATTCCTCATCCCTGTGTGATCCTGGGGAAGCCACCCACCATCTGTGTTACCAGGGCCGGCTCTAACATTTTTGCTGCTCCAAGCGAAAACAAAGAGCGCCGCCCCGCCCCCCCGAGTGTCGCGTCACCCCAGTCCCCGCCACCCCGAGCATCGCGTCGCCCAAGTCCCTGCCCCTTCCGAGCACTGCACCGCTCAAGTCCCCCGCCCCCCCCAAGTGTCACGCCGAGCCGCCCAAGTCCCCGCCCCAGTGTCACGTTGCACCGCCCAAGTCCCCGCCCCTCCCGAGCACCGCACTGCGCCGCCCAAGTCCCTGTCCCCCCAGCACAGTGCCACGCCTCCCAAGCCCTGCCTCCCCCCAGCTGAACCAAAAAATCCAAAAACCCCGAGTGCCGCCCCAACCACGTGCTTGGTAGGCTGGTGTCTGGAGCCGGTCCTGTGTGTTACAGCTGTGATCGAGCCACCGGCCTTCTATTTAGCAGGTTTAGTGAAGACTCGCCAAATCGACAGCAGATTGCTCTTCAGTCAGTCCCTGTATTCTACCCCCAATGAGGGTATGTCTACACTACCCGCCAAATCAGTGGGCAGCGATCGATCCAGCGGGGATTGATTTATCGCGTGTAGTCTAGACGTGATAAATCGATCCCCGAGCGCTCTCCCGTTGACTCCTGTACTCCAGCGCCACAAGAGGCGCAGGCAGAGTCGACGCGGGAGCGGCAGCAGTTGACTTGCCGCAGTGAAGACACCACGGTAAGTCGATCTAAGTACGTCAACTTCAGCTACGTTATTCACGTACCTGGAGTTGCGTAGCATAGTCGACTTACTGCAGTAGTGTAGACACTGTTATCTCTGTTGGTAAAATTAAGCCAATACCTCCCCTGGGATAGGTGCCGACTCTGTGGGTGCTTCGGGGCTGGAGCACCCATGGGGGAAAATTGGTGGGGGCTCTGCACCCACTGGCAGCTCCCCGCTCCCCCAACCCCAGTTCACCTTCACTCCACCTCCTCCCCTGAGCATGCTTTGTCCCCGCTTCTCCCAGTGCTTGATGCCGCAAAACAGCTGTTTGGTGGCAGCAAGCGCTGGGAGGGAGGGGGAGGAGGGGGAACGCGGTGCTCCGGGAAGAGGTGGGGATTTGGTGAAGGGGTCCAATAGGGGCAGGGAGGGGGTGGAGTTGGGGCAGAGATTTTGGGGAAGGGGTTGGAATGGGGGTGGGGCTGGAGGTGAGCACCCACCAGTGCTGGGAAAAGTCGGCGCCTATGCTTGACACGTGTTATGTTTGATTCATTACCACACTGGATTGGGAGTGGCCCTAGTGCTACAAGACTGCTGCTAGATAAACAAGTGTCAAAGCAGTGAAAAGTAAGGGGATGCAATTAGTGAAACCAGAAGATCCTTGTACGTTTCTGAGCTCCCACACAGCGGGGCTGTTTGTTGCTAGTGTGGGGAGGGATTCCAAGGCCAGAGGGACTTGTTCTGAGTCCCCAGCCAGACTCCCTGCAGGGCATTAGGCCAGAGGATCCCCACAGTCACTCCTGCCTCCAGCTCAGATCTGGTGGTGGAGCCAGAGCATGGCTTTTAGAGCCATCTGGCCTGCATGAAAAGCCCCCAAGGAATGAAGCATATCCCCCCCTAACCTAACTTGGCCCCAGGGGGAGCTGCCCCACTGAGGACTCACCCTTCCTGCTAAACATCTGCCTCTTGTTCCCAGTGTGGATTTGTCCAACATCCGCTCCTAGCTGCTGGCCGTGCTTGGCCTTTGCAGGAGACTCAAGCCCCTTTGGGTCAGAAATCTTTGCTTTGCTGATTCTAACCCAGGATCCAGCTTCCCCCGCATTAGGACGTGAGAACAGCTATACTGACTCAGACCAATGGTCCATTCTAGCCCATTATTCCTGTTTGCAGCAGTGGCTGGTGCCAGATGTTTCAGAGCCAATAAACATAACAGGGCAATTTATCAAATGAGTCAGCCCCTGTAGTCCCAGCTTTTGGCAGTTAGAGGTTTAGGACAATCAGAGCATGGGGTTGCATCCCCAACCATGTTGGCTACTAGCTACTGAGGAACCTATCCTCCATGAAGTCAGCTAATTCTTTTCTGAAGCTGGGTAGTTAGACTTTTGGCCTGACAACAATCCTGGCAATGAGTTCCACATGCTGACTGTGCCTTGTGTGAAGTGTTTCCTTATGTTTGTTTTAAGCTGGATGCCTACTCATTGTGTGTTGGATGAAGGGGTAAATAACACTTCATTTGCTTTCTCCACACCAGGCATGACTTTTGTTGCTGGGGGTAGGGGGAGTTTGCAGGGCAGAGCCTGTTGGTGCTGCTGCCAGTGAGAGCGGAAACATTCCTGCATGGTGGCAAAACAAGCTGGGATGCTCTAAGGAGCAGGAGAGAGACTGCTAGTGAGCCCCTGCCCCCGCCCATAGCCAGGCATCGTCTCCCCTAGCCAATGTGCAGGCCCCTACAGAGGGATTTCCCCCCAGTGTAAGCTTTTACTTAGCACCTCCTAAAACAGCAGCAGCAGCTAGTAGGCTGTATAGGGTAGTGCCCCTTTCCTACAATAGCACCACTTGCTCCTAGGCAGAACTCCCTGCTACAGAGGGACGGAGGATCCCTGATCTGCCCCTACACAGAGATCTGCCTCTCCCCCATATACCTCCCCTCCGCAGGGCCCTTGCGAGCACAGGCACTAGTACCTTTGCTGGTCCCTGATATAGTAACCACTTGGCTGGAGACGCGCATGCACAGGAGGACAAACAGCCCCCCCCCCCCCCCCGAAACTGTGCATGCGTCATGGTGCATGCGCAGTCTTCGCCTCACTGGAGACGCAGGGAGGGGGGGCTCCGCTCGTATTGGTTGGGGCAGCGGCATAAGCCCAGAAGCGGCCTACGCGTGAGTGAGTAGAGGCAGCAGCAGCTGCAGCATCCAGAGCCAAAGGCAAGAGGAGCACAGAGAGCGCCCACCCCGCGCGGGGACCCGACCCTGGCCCTCAGTCACCGGCGGGGCATGGCCACAGCAGTCACAGGCTCGTGGGCAGCCGAGGCCCAGCTACGTTCCAAAGAGACGCTGTTTGGTTGGTCTGAAACCCAGCAGCAACTCGAGCCGGCTGGGGGGAGGGGAAGAGCCGCGAGGCTCAGACCCAGCGGGGCAGGCACAAGTGGCTGCCTGTTGGGTTTGCTAGAAGGGGCAATGAGCAAGGCCGCCCGGGGCAAGTGGGGCAATTTGCCCCAGGCCCTGCAGGGGCCCGCACAAGAATATAGTATTCTATAGTATTGCAACTTTTTTTTATGGAAGGGGCCCCTGAAATTGCTTTGCCCCAGGCCCCCTGAATCCTCTGGGCTGCCCTGGCAATGAGGAAGCAGAGTCCAAGCTACGAACTTTCCGTTTGCATGCTAGTTTCAGAGCTGTGTTAACAATGGTCAGGTGTAAACTTTTGAAAGACCCACCCTAAGGTGGTGGGCAGAGTTATGAAAACCTGGGTGCTGAGGTTGCTCCTAAGTGAGGGTTTACTGGAAAACGCGTAAGAATGGCCCAACAGGGTCAGACCAATGGTTGCACTAGTCCAGTCTTCCTGACCAGAGTCCAGGCTTCCCTTTAAACCTGCTGCCTATTAATGTTGTTTGCACACCGCCCCTGCACCCCCAGGTCCTATATGCACAGTTGGGATTATGTTGAGAGATCCTTTTGTAGCTCATGAAGAGGACTGGTCCTAGTACAGACCCCACCCCCACGGGCACCACTATTTACCTCTCTCCATTCCTAAAACTGACCATTTATTCCTATCTTTTAAACCAGTTACTGACCTATGACAGGGCCTTCCCCCTCTCTCATCCCATGACACTTCACCTTGCTAAAAAGGCTTTCTGAAAATCTAAGTGCTCTGGGTCCTTTTTGTTCACATGCTTGTTGACTGACTCTTCCCCAATGAATTCTGTTCATCTGTGTCTGACAATTTTGTTCTTTACTAGAAGTCAGGCTTACTAAGCTGTAATTGCCAGGATCACCTCTGGAGCCCTTTTAAAAACTGGTGTCACATTAGCTATCCTCCAGTCATTTGGTACAGAAGCAGATTTAAATGATGTTACCCCATTGGGACGGGGGGAGGGCCTGCTGTAGCAGCCCTCAAAATCAGTAGAAGAAAGACAAGTTAGCACGCCTTCCAAAGTACTTTAATAATAAAAAAATATATCTCTTGCTCTCGGGCGGGGAGGGGGGCTGTCGGGTCTGAAACCCGTGCCCCAGGTGTCAGGAGCACACAGAGAAGCCAGAACTGGTTGCAGACAGAGAGCAAACAGGGATGTCTCCAAAGAAAGCTGGGTCAGTCATGGGGTGCAGGAGCAGGAGGAAGAGCACCATGCCCAGCACATAGAAGATGACAACAGTGAGGCGCTGGGGATGCTCCAGGGCAGCACAGATGGCAGGGAAGCCAATGTAGTTACAGAAGGAGTGGCACAACACAGGGCCAATCAGGTGTCCTGGATGGGAGAAGAGAACACTTTTTTTTTTGTTTTTTTTAACCACAATGTGCCACAACCATGCATTCACAAGCCTAGGGATGAGCTGAAGCAGCCCTGTGACAGCTTTGGGGGGACTGGAGCCAGTGTTCTCTCTAATTTTTTACATCCATGTGCGGAATTAATTTTGTTATATGGAGGTGATGTGTGACACAAGGGGGGTGGGAGTCTGGGGTGCAGGCTGCCCTGCGGGAGAGGCAAACCCCTGGAGCCCAACTGGTTATAAGGGAGGAACACTGGGCATAAACAGGGGAAGGGACTCTTTCCAAGACAGGCATCTGGTCTTATCTCACTAGAGCCCCTGTGGCAGAGGGTAGAGAAATGGCTGGTGGTTCCATGCCAGGCTGGGGAGGGAACTCTGCACAGGAAGGCAACCTGCAGCACTGACCTGTCCTAATGAAGATGAATGCTGTGTAGGCCCCGAAGACAGCTGTGTATGAGAACTGGAAAGCTGCAGAAGAGAGCAGAATCTTTTAGAGAGCCACTGAAATTCCCTCATACAGCATCACCACTGATCACTTCTGGCCAAAAACTGTGCGCGCTTAAAACAGGGTTGCCACATCTTCCCCCACCACCAGGGATCCAGAGAGAGGCCATACTAACTACAGTTATGTTAATTAAACTCACTTTCTAGATTACAATTTACATTTAGTGAACAAAAGAGTTTTGATTTAGAAAATACAATGGACTCAAACATAAACCCCACCCTTCATACCCTTTTGAGTTCCAGCTTCAATAAAGACACGTATTCCTTGATGTGTTGGCTTCTTGATTGATTGAATGATTAACCCTCCTCTGCCAATGTCTCTGTTCCTGCCACTTTACCTTGTCTACAGGATGTTTAGTAGCCCTATTTCCTTCACTGGTCTCCTGGAACTTTTCCTCTTTCTAGGTATTATCCCTTCTGTGGCTATTTCAGCTCTGTTACTAGCTCCCCTTTGACAATGGAACTCAATCACCAGGGTTGTATCCACTGGCTCCCCACTTACCGCATCCCTTCTTTTCTGGTGCTTGTTGCTGCCTTGCTCACCACTCCTCAGACTTCACCAGCTGTTCTGGAGGGAAGCTGCTGTTCACCCCTCCCCCTGCACAACTCGCTCCAGACTCTTCCCAGCAACTTGCACTGCTCTCATTGTGCTTTTGACCCAACAGCCTCCAATACCGTGGGACAATTCATATTCCTCTCCCCAGAGATGCCTGTGGTACAGGCACACATCATTGGTGGCAGGCCGGGAGTGGGAGTGAGGGAGGGGACTCTCCTCAGTTAAGAGCCAGAGACAGGCACAGGGGAGCTCCAGGGCTGGCTAGATGCGTGGGATTGCTCTAGGTAGGGATTTGACCATAATTACCTCTGCCCCTGGTAATGAGGAGGAAACGCTAGCAGGTTCACACGCAACCAGCTGCACCCAGAGCAGGCTAAGGTAGTGCTGGTCTAGGGGTCCTTAGTTCAGGACCATCACCCTGGCAACCATTTCCTACCTGCCGACAGGAAGATGCTGGCCACGCTGCCCTGGCGGAACCGTAGCTGCTCAATAACGTGGTGGAAGTGAGCTGGAAGAGGGAAATGTCCATCAGTGCCTGTGGCCAGCCCGGCACCCGCTCCCCAGCCTCCACTGGCAGGAGCTGATCTGAGGAGAACCCTGCTTGGACCAGGCTGCACCAACCCCACCTGCACCTGCTCCCCATCTCTGGGAGCATGCTGGCCCCTAATGGGCACCAGGCAGGGGGTTGTGCATAGGGCTGAGGGTTCTAATCCATGCTCCTGCACCCAAGGCAGACACCCCTAGCTCAGATGGGCTTGCTTTGTGCTCAGTGGGCCTGGGGAGGGGAGTGGAGAAGCTGAACTCAGCCTCCCCCCCTCACTGTATGGGAGGAGGTAGGTACTGGTTCCCTTGCCAAGCTGCTCAGGGGGTGGGGGTAGGATCAGTGCAACCCCCTCAGCCCCACTGGGTTCAGGAAGAGGAAGGGAGACAGAGAGGAGGGGTGGGGAAAAGTGACGTGGGAAGGAGCAATGCTGGGCCTAGGTCCCATGACCCTGACTCTGCCCCCACCACAACCTGGGGGTGGAAGCTGTGCTCAGAGCCATACTGTTGACCCTGCCTGGATGCTTTGCAGTGGCTGGGGAGGGAGCTCTGCCTACCATGGGGCAGCTCAGTCAGGGGGCCTGAGCAGTGCTGGGTACTCACCAACCCCGAAGAAGAGCGGGCAGGTGAAGATGGCTGGCCCCAGGCCAGTGCAAGGGATAAGCATGGGCAGCATACAAGCCCGGAACACCAGCTCCTCCGTCAGGGGTGCGATCACCTGGTTGCGGAGCCAGCGCATGTCACTCAGGCACAGCGCCCAGAAGCGGGGGTCTGCAGGGACAAGGAAGGTAGCATTATGTGTCTGGCATTGCTGGAGATCTCTGGGATGTCCTGTGGAGACCTGGCACAGAGCTCCCCTCACCAGTGCTGCTTGGGCATCTCATCTCAATAGATCCAAGCAAAAAGCACAGACTAGGCCGAGGGTGCCCCCTTCCCATGACTCTGGGACCCCCTTCTTTGTCCCTGTGCACTCCCACTAGCTCTGAGCGGCTCCCAGGGGACACAGAGCTCTGGTGATGTATGCCTCCTAGTGCCCTTAGCTCACCACCAACACTCCCTGCAGCTTGCTGTTACAGGCAGCATGAGCCAGGACTCCAGGGGTACAATCCTGGCTCTGCCAATGGCCTCAGGTGAGTCCCTTCCTCTCTCCATGCCCCAGTTTCCCCTCCCACCATTTGTCTAGCTAGACTGTGAGCTCCTCAGGGCAGGGACTGTCTCTCACTGTGTCCGTGCAGCACCCAGCACACAGCATGAGAGGAGACGATTTTGATCTGTGTTCCTACGTGCTACCATAATCTAAATAGCAAGGCCTTACCAAACATGACCTTCAGTCCATCAGCCCAGTCCCAGGGACAGTCCATCGAGAGCTGAATGAGGGGCCCAAGAAACAGGACCTGGCACAGAAAAGGAGGTGCTGAGTGAGCGTCCCCTTTGGCATTCAGGTTTACCCCAGCTGTCAGTCCTGTCCCCACCAGAGACAGCCATTGTTCAAAGGTCACATAAAGGATCTGGGTGCCTGGTTTCCTGGCATTTTAATGGGCACCTAAAGCCCCTGGGCAGTTTGGAAATCTCTGCTCAGCACTTCTAGAGATGGCATCTGGCTATTAAGCCCTGTCTGCTCAGTGAGTCACAGTCCTTCCAACTGATCTCAGAGGGGCAGCTCTGCTATGCCCAGTTTGCTAGCAAGGTCAGGACAGAGCAGCCTGCACTACATCCCCACAATGGAGGAGTCCATGCCCTGCAGCGAGGGCAGCAGCACAGGGCAGACCACTGAGCCTGGCATCTCTTGTGTTTGCTGGCATGCCAAAGCAAGCGGGGCTGGAGAGAAGGCAGTTTGACGGGCAAACCATTGGCCCCCAAGAGAAAGCAGGCACCTGCTCTCAGCAAAGCCTCTATCAGGGGCCTGGCAGGTTGGGGCAGGGCAGCCCCCTAGGGAATTAGCCCTACACATACCATGGTGAGCAACAAGGGCAGTAGAGTCGCTGGCACGATTCCCTCCAGCCGGAAGCCCAGCAGAACTAGCAGGGATATACCTGGCTGAGCAAAACACAAGACACACGTGGATCAGGACCATGCAGGCCATCACCCCCTGGCCCAGCCCTGCAGCCAGCTCCCACACCCCAGTGCACAGGGCTCAGACACCTTGGGCTAGTCCCTTCTCCTCTCGGTGCCTTTGTTTCCCCTCCAACCCTGTGTCTGCTTAGACTGGGAGTTCTTTGGGGCAGGGCCTGTCTCTCACTGTGCCCCTGTTCAGCACCTATCACCATGGGTGATTTCGGTTGGGGGGTCTGTGCAGTCCCCAGCATGACAGGGGCGCCTGATCTTAATCAGAGTGTGCAAGCACCCATGTAATACAACACTCAGAGCCAGAGGGTGAGGCAGTGGCTGGCACAGCACTAACTAAAAGGATTCTCCCTGATGGGATTAGCCAGGAAGAAGGGGCGATGTGAAGGACCAGGCTAGCTGCAAGGGAGTCCCAGCTTGCTACATGAGTCACATGACTACTTTCCCAGGTAGGCAGCCCAACTTGCAGATGGGTGGGGGAGGGGAGGGAGGCGATAGAGACCAGGTGACAATCTTACCTTAATGCCTGTCAGCTCTTTCCAGAGCCAGACAAAGAGTGGCGAGAGGCCGGAGACGATCAGAACGCTGGTGAATCGCCGCTTGATCACGGCCGGGTGGTCTCTGCAAATGGAGACAAACCTTCAGGGCGCAGAGGAATGGAGGCTGCTCTGTTGTGCGGCCTAGGGTCTAGGTCCTCAGGACTCCTGGGTTCTATTCCTGGCTCTGCCACGAACCCATCGTGTGACTCTGGGCTATGCTTTTCCCTCTGTGTGTCTTGATGTAAGCCAGGGGTGTTGAGCTCATTTTGGGGAGGGAGCCGAGTCCCACTGTTAATGACAATTGCATGTTGGGGGCAGAATTCCCCCACCCCATTCCCCTCTGGCCTTTATTTCTCTTCCTTCCCCACCTGCCTTTCCTGAGTTCCCTCCTTCTTCCCCATCTTTGTGGCTCTTCACATCTAATGATTTTCCTGCCAATTCCCACAACCTCTCCTATTCCATCTGCTTATTGGCCATGCAACAGTTAACACTGGCATTTGTCTCCCATAGAGGGCTGAGGCCTTCATACTTCCTCCAGCCATCATTTCAGCCTCTCTGCAGACTCAGGAAGGCAACACTACGTCAGTTCCCATTATTATTATTATATGAATTGTGCAGTCATGGACCAGAACTCCATTGCACCCAGCGCTGCGCAAACTTGGAGAAAAGAGACAGCCCCTCTGCCCCAAAGAGTTTCCATTCCAAGGCACTGGACAGTTTCTCCCAGCCAGAAGCGATGGCCTAGCTCAGTGGTCCCCAACCTTTTTTGTCTGGCGGGCGCCAGATGACGAGCCACAGAGGACCGTGGCGGCAGACGAGCATCTGCCAAAATGCCGCCGACAAGCGGCAACGTCAATAGGCGTCGCCACCGACAAGTGGCATCATCCAGAGGTGTCGCCGCCGAAATGCTGCCGAAAATCGGTGACACCTCTGGATGACGCTGCTTGTAGGCAGCATTTCGGCGGATGCTGGTCTGCTGGCCAGTACGCGGGTGCACTTAGACACTCACTCACTGGGGCAGGTGGCTGGAGGGGTGGCGGGTGGGTATCAGGAGAGGGGGGTCACTCACCAGGGCAGGTGGGTCGGTACCAGGGGGCACTGGGTCGGTACCAGGAGGTGGGTCACTCACTGGGGCAGGTGGGTTGGGACCAGGGGGTCACTCACCGGGGCAGTACTGGGGGTTGGGTCACTCACCGGGGCAGGTGGCTGGGGGGGCCAAGGCGGTACTGGGGGGGTGGTCACTCACCGGGGCGGTACTGGCGGAGGGTGTCACTCCCTGAGGCAGGGGCTCGAGGGGTTCAGGGCAGTACCAGGAGGGGGAATCACTCACCGGGGCGGTACCGGGGAGGCGGTACCGGTACTGGGGCAGGTGGGTCGGAATGGGGGGGGTGTCACTCACCAGGGCAGGTGGGTCGGTATTGGGAGGGGGTGGGTCACTCACTGGGGGGTGGGTCACTCACTGTGCATGGGGGAGCACAGCTGTTCTCATACCCTCAAGGGCATCTCCATTTCAGGATGTCCATTCGGAAAGGTTGGAAATCTCTTGCAGCCACAAGTGGTCGCTCTGGGAGGGGTGGGTCACTCACTGGGGTAGATGCCTGGGGGCTGGGGCAGGTTGGTATCGGGAGGAGGGGTCACGCACCAGGGCAGGTGGGTCAGTCCCAGGGGCTGGGTCAGTCCCAGGGGTCACTCACGGGGCAGGGGGTCGGTCCCGGGGGTCACTCACGGGCAGGGGAGTCGGTCCCGGGGTCACTCACGGGGCGGGGGGGTCGGTCCCGGGGGGGGTCACTCACGGGGCGGGAGGGGTCGGTCCCGGGGGGGGCCCTCACCGGGGCAGGTGGCTGTTCCACACGTAGAGGCTGCCCACGTAGGCGCAGGCCAGGCTGAGGCAGGCGAGCAGCGCGGCCCAGCAGAGCGCGGGGAGCCGGGGCCCGGCGCCGGCCCAGCCGCGGGGACCCAGAGGAGTCGACCGGGCTCGGCGCCTCCGGCCCGCCAGGGCCACATCCGCTGCAGCCGACATCGCCCGGCCGGCCCGGCCCGCCCCCCGTGACGGGGAGAGGCGGGAGCGAGGGAGGGACCGGGACGGGCCGAGGCACCCCCATAGCGCCGGCGGCCTGTGCACCGCGCCCCGTGACGGGAGAGCCGGGCCCTTCCCCGCGCCCCGGGATCTGCCCGCAGCCCGCCTGCCCCGCTCGAGCAGCCCAGCCGCCTGGTCCCCCCCACTACCCCAGCCCGCCCCGGTCCCCGCTCCGGCCCGCTCTCTCCCCAGCCCACCCCGGTCACCCTCCCCGGCTACTCCCTAACTCTCCGCGGTCCCCCTCCCACTACTCTCCCAGCGCCCCCATGATCCCCTTCCCACTACTCCCCAGCCCACCCCAGTCACCCCACCCTCCCCGGCTACTCCCTAACTCTACCCAGTCCCCCTCTTCCCCACTACTCCCCCAGCCATCCCGTCACCCTCGCTCTTCCCCCAGTACTCCTGTTCCCTCCCCACATCCTCCCCAGCACTCACCAGTCACCCCTCATTACCCCCAGTCAGCCCCCTCCCCTGCTACTCCCTAACCCTCCCCACTACCTCTCCTCCCCAGTCACCCCCATTACCCCACCAGCACTCACCAGTCACCCCCATTACCCCCCAGGACTCACCAGCCACTTCCCCAGCACTCCTCGTCACCCCCATTACCCTCCCCCAGCACTTCCCAGTCACTCCCCCTTACCTCCCAGAACTTCTTGGTCAACCCCTCTCCCCACCATCATTCCCCAGTCTCTCTCTGTCTCTCTCACACACACACACACACACCCCTCCCCTCCCGCTACCCCTCAGCACTCCCTGATCACACCCCCTCCCCAGTGCATGTCCCCAGAACTTTCTGATAATTCTCTTCCCTTACAACCCTTCAGCACTTCCTGGTCACTCCCCGCTTCCTCCACAGCATTCCTCACTAATGTTGGGACTCATTAAGAAAGGGATAGATAATAAAAGACAGCAAAAAGACAGTTACCTTTTCTGTAACTGGTATTCTTCAAGATGTGTTGCTCATGTCCATTCCACAGTAGGTGTGTGTGCTCGCCATGTGCACTGGTGCCGGAAGTTTTTTCCCTAGCAGTACCCATAGGGGAGCACCCCTGGTGGCCCCTGGAGTGGTGCCTCCATGGTGCAGTATAAGAGGCGCTGAGCGCTCCTCCACCCGCAGTTCCTTCTTGCCAGACAACTCCAACAGAGGGGAAGGAGGGCGGGATGTGGAATAGACATGAGCAACACATCTTGAAGAACACCAGTTATGGAAAAGGTAACTGTCTTTTCTTCTTCGAGTGATTGCGCATGTGCATTCCACAATAGGTAATTCCAAGCTATACCTGTTGGAGATGGGTAGGAGTTCACAGACTCTCAGGATGGAGTACTGCCCTGCCAAACCCAGCATCCTCTCTGGTTTGGGAGATGATCGCATAATACAAGGTGAAGTGTGAATGGAAGACCATGTGGCAGCCCTACAAATGTCCAGAATGGGAACATGGGCTAAAAAGGCAGCTGACCAGGCTTTCACCCTAGTCGAGTGTGCCCTTACAATCGGCGGGAGGGGAATCCCCGCCAGGTCGTAACAGGTACGACTACACAAAGTGATCCAGTTGGAGAGCCGCTGAGTGGAGATCAGCCGACCTCTCATGCGCTTGTCTGAGGTGATGAACATCTGCGAGGACTTCCTGAATGGCTTTGTCCGTTCCAGGTAAAAGGCCGGAGCCCGTCTCAAATCCAGCATGTGGAGGAGGCGCTCCTTACTGGACGCATGGGGCTTGGGACAGAGCACCGGCAGGAAGATATGCTGACCCATGTGGTAGGTGGAGATCACCTTGGGGAGGAACAAAGGATGTAGTTGGAGCAGGACCTTATCCTTATGGAACACTGTGTACGGGGGTTCGGAGGTCAGGGCCCTGAGCTCCGAGACCTGTCTGTCTGATGTGATCACCACCAGGAAGGCCACCTGCAAGAGGTGCGACCAGGAGCATGTAGCTAGCAGTTCAAACGGGGGACCCGTCAACCGGGCCAGCACCAAGTTCAGGTCCCACTGCTGGACTGGGGGCCTAATGTACAGGAGGAGATGATCCAATCCCTTGAGGAATCAGCCAGTCATAGCATGGGAGAATACCGTGTGTCTCTGCACCGGCGGGTGGAAGGCCGATATAGCCGCCAAGTGCACTTTAATGGACGAGGATGCTTGGCCCTGGGCTCCAAGGTGAAGGAAGTAATCTAAAATGAGTTGGATCAAAGCAGCCATGGGCCAAACGCCCTGATCGACTACCCACTGGGAAAACCGAGACCACTTTGCCAGGTAGGCCTGACACGTGGAGGGCCGTCTGCTTTCCAAGAGGACGCGCTGAGCCCCTTCTGAGCACGTCCTTTCCTCCCCGCCTAACGATTGAGCAGCCATGCCGTGAGATAGTGCCGCTAGGTTGGGGTGGAGGAGGTAGCCCTGGTCCTGGGAGAGCAGGTCCGGGTGGGATGGCAATGGCAATGGCCACGTCAGGGCGACCGCCAGGCTTGTGAGGGTCCTGTACCAATGTTGCCTGGGCCATGCCAGGGCAATCAGAAGCACCCGGGCTCTGTCCGTTTTTATCTTCTCCAAGACCTTGCCGATCAGCGGGATCAGGGGGAAGGCATAGAGAAGCTGGCCCGACCAGGACAGGAGGAAGGCATTGGAGATGGTGCCAAAGCCCAACCCTGCCCACCCCCGGAGCAAAAGCGGGGACACCAGCAGTTCTGCCGAGTCGTGAACAGGTCCACCTGGGGAGTTCCCCACTCTTGGAAAATCCTGTGCACCACCTCTGGGTGTAGTGACTCGTGCTGAGAGAAGAAGTCTCAGCTCAGGCAATCCGCCCACGAGTTCTGGGTGTCCGGTAAGTGGTAGGCCTGTAGGCAAATGTTGTGGGCTATACAGAAGTCCCACAGCCTGAGGGCTTCCTGGCAGAGGGCAGAGGAGCAGGCCCCGCCTTGCCTGTTGATGTAAAACATCGAGGCTGTGTTGTCCGTGAGAACCCTGACCACTCTGCCCTCCAGGTGTGAGTGGAAGGCCATGCATGCCAGCCGGACTGCCTGGAGCTCCTTGATGTTTATATGCAGGGAAAGGTCCTGTGCAGACCACAGACCTTGGGTCTGAACATTCCCAAAATGGTCCCCCCACCCCAGGTCCGACGTGTCGGACACTAGCTCCACCAATGGGGGCCTGCCCCTGAATGGGACCCCATGGAGCATGTTACCCAGGGCGGACCACCACTGTAGGGAGGTGCGCCCCAGTTCGGGCACAGTTCTCCCGTCTCTGGACTGGGAGAATACTGAGGCCAACCGGAGCTGGAGGGCCTCATCCTGAGTCTGGTGTGACGAACCACATATGTGCATGCCGACATGTGACCCAGGAGCTGGAGGCATGCTCTGGCTGTGGTCACGCCGTCACAGGGAACCTTGTGACCGTGTTGATGAGCCCTTTTAGGGTCTCAAATCTGCCTGGTGGCCCTGGCCGATGTCACATCCAGGACTGCCCCAATAAACTCTATGTGCTGCATTGGGACTAACGTGGACTCGGTGTCATTTACCAACAGGCCCAGAGTGGTGCATGTGGACAGGAGGAGCGCCATGTGATTCCGCACCTGCGACCTGGAGCTGCCCTTGACCAGCCAGTCATCGAGATAGGGGAAGATCTGAACCCCACGACATCTGAGGTAGGCCACCACCGCAGACATGCATTTCATGAACACCCTGTGAACAGTGGACAGGCCAAATGGGACCGTAAATTGGTAGTGTTCCTGCCCAACCGTGAAACGGAGGAAACGCCTGTGCCTCTGGAATATATGAATGTAGAAGTACGTGTCCTTCAGATCGAGGGCGGTGTACCAGTCCCTGGGATCCAGGGAGGGGATGATGGAGGCCAGAGAGACCATGCGAAACTTGAGCTTTACCACATACTGGTTCAGGCCTCGCAGGTCCAGGATGGGCCTGAGCCCCTCTTTGGCCTTTAGGATAAGGAAATAGCGGGAATAGTACCCCTTGTGTTTGAACTTCACTGGCACCACTTCCACCACTCCTAAACCAAGGAGCCACCCCACCTCCTGCTTGAGCAGGGCCTTGTGAGAGGGGTCCCCCAGGAGGGACGGGGGCGGTTGGGTGGGGTAGAGGTAAACTGGAGGGTGTAGCCCTGGGAGACAGTGTTGAGGACCTATCGGTCCGAGGTCAGCTGCGACCACTCTGGGAGAAAACCACGCAACCGGTTGGAGAAGGGAAGCTTTACTGTGGGTGGATCCCTGGTATGAACTGATAAATCGCCCCTGGGTGTCCCATCAAAACTGACATTTTCCTGCCTGTTTGCCCTTGGAAGGCCCAGGCTCAGGACCGCCTCGGTGGATGTTTCTTATAGTCCCAAGACTTTTTATAAGGGGGCTCATATTTAGAGTGGGTGGCCTGGGTGGGAGCCAGCTGAGGCTTCAACTTGGTCTAGCTGGAGCTGGGACATAGAGGCCAAGTGTCTTAAGCGTTGTGCGGGAATCTTTCAGGCCGTGCAATTTCACGTCCGTCTGTTCGCAAACAGGGCCTTGCTGTCGAACGAAAGTTCCTGCAAGGAGTTCTGTGCCTCACTGGACAGCCCAGACAGTAGGAGTCACGACGCCCTCCTCATGGACACCGCGGAGGCCATAGACCTTGCCGCCGTATCAGTGGCATCCGATGCTGCCTGCAGGATTGCCCTGGTAGCTGCTGTACCCTCCGCCACCAGAGCTTTGAACTCCTTCCTGTCACGCTCCGGGAGGGAGTCCTCAGATTCGGGCAGAGAGCCCCACAAATTGAACTCATACCACCTTAGGAGGGCTTGATGGTTTGCCACCCTTAACTGGAAACTTGAGGACAAATAAACCTTTCTCCTGAATAAGTCCAGCCTCCTTGAGTCTTTATTTTTCGGAGTAGGGGCTGGTTGACCCTGCCTCTCCCTGTGGTTGACCGACTCGACCATCAGGGAGTTAGGGGCAGGGTGGGTGTACAGGTATTCATGCCCCTTGGTGGGCACAAAGTACTTCCATTCCGCCCTCTTAGAGATGGGGGGCAAGGAAACGGGGGTTTACCACAAGGTGTTTGAAATTTTCGCCACCCCTTCATGGAGTGGGAGAGCCATCCTGCCCGGCACCGAGGCAGATAGGACGTTGAAGAGGGAGTCCGAGGGTTCCTCCACCTCCTTGGCTTGAAGGTTGAGGCTCAATGCCACCCTTTTCAATAGTTCCTGGTGGGCCTTAGAGTCCTCCTGTGGAACAGATGGAGGAGGGGCCGTAATCACCTCATCGGGAAGGATGAAGGTGGGGGTGCAGTACTCTGCGTACCCACCTGTGCCGGAGGTCCCACCACTTGGTCATCCTCCGGGCACGGAACCAGAGATGAACGCCCACCGACTCCTTCCTGGGAGGCTGAGATAGGGAGGCTGGCGGTCTCTCTCCGAGGCTCCGGCCACGGAGTGAGCCACCACCAGAGGCTGCGTTGGGGGCCACAGGGCCCATTGGTACCACGTTGCCAACCAAGGAGCCTGGTGCCACTGCACCTGTTGTGGCACCGGCGGAGCAGGCTATTCAGCCTGAGGGGATATGGGAGTCCCCCAAACATCATAGGCAACTCAAATGTCCGTCACTGTTGGGAAAAAACTTGTAGCAGGTCTGTCAGGGCTTAAACCCTGGGGTCTTAGGCATAACAAATTGTGCTCCAGCACAAACAAAGGCTTCAGAAGAAGGAGGCAGAAAACCCCCTCCACAAAACAAAACAAAACTATGAAACAAAACTAAAGAAAGAAAAGTGGGAAACTAACAGCAAAGACTGTCTTGAGCTGCCAGCAGTTGAGGAGGACCTGAGCCCACCACCCAGCATGAGGTGTTCTGCACAGGGGCAGGCCCATGAGCACTACTTTGCAGTCTTCAATCAAGAGCACACAAGACACAAACATCCTATGGTGGAGCTCCCACGGGACATATACTCAAAGAAGAACTCAGGAGTCCTGCACCACTGTCATGTCCCTTGACCACAAAGCCATCTGCCCTCCCTCCTTCTAATACAAGACTGTCAGCTCTTTGAGGCAAGGGACCAACTTTGTTCCATTTTTGTACAGTGCGTAGCACAGAGGTGTTCTTGTGCATATTGGGGCTCCTAGCCCTTACTGTCATCCAGCAATAAAGAACAAGAACCCCATTGAATGGATGGTCTTTATTTGGCTTTGTTTGCATGGGGGAGCACAGCTGTTCTCATACCCTCGGCTAAGGGCATCTCCATTTCAGGATGTCCATTCAGAAAGGTTGGAAATCTCTTGCAGCCACAAGTGGTCGCTCTGCGGGACAAATACAAACAGGCATTGGTCTGTGACTAGACAGGAGCAGAGAAGCCTCTCCACTGGCGAGGGAGGTTACAGCAGCACCTGGAGCCCATGTCCTCCCATGCCAGGTACTGCTCACACATCCAGGCCAAACTCTTCCAAAGCAGAGTGACATCAGGTGCCTCATTTTTTGAGCATCCAACTAGAGATGCTGTAAGGACCCTGATTTCCAGACAGTGCTTGGCCACCACCCTCAAAATCAGGCCCCTTATGTTGGGCTACCAAAAGCCTGGCACCACAGATGACTGGTGCCTTTTTCAAACAGTAAATGGAAGTCTCCACTCCAAAGAACTTCCAGTCTTTCCCTTGGTCTAAACAGGGCCCTATTTGGTCAAGATATGAAGTGTATGTGATTCCCACAGATCTCAGTGGGCTCCTGGAATCCTGGCTCCCCTCCCTTCCCAGAGCTGGGACTAGAACCCAGGAGTCCTGATTCCCAGTCCCTGCACCTGTGCTCTAACCCACTAGGCCCCTCTCCACTTCCTTCTCTGAGCTCCACACTCCCAGCCCACCTTGCTCTCCTCTGAAAACCAAACCCAGACTTTTGCATAATCTAGAAGGATTTTTTAAAAGAAATCCCCATAGCCATGTTGATGTATTACTCCTGACTGATAATCCTTAGCCCCTCTATCTAAGCCTCTCAAAATCCTTTCCACACATTCATACCTGTAGTCACAGCTCCCTCTGGTAGTTGGGTTAGTGTTATCCCCATTTTGCAGACAGGGAAAGTCAGGTAGAGAGGGAAGACACATTCGAACTCAGCACCGATTGATTCTGAAGCCCACGCTCCTTCCTCCAGGCCACACCACCCCTCAGTACTGGAGAACATGGCCTTGTGGGTGCCATCCAGTTTGACCCTTCCCTTTTACTCAAACCGAGTTTGATTTCTGGAGAGCTTCTTCCCTGACCAACCTGCCACAGATTCTCACTGCTTCTGGCTCTGCCCTCTGATACAGCTGTAAAGCCCTCCTCTCTTTCACCTAGGAACATCCTGGCATCTGCTCCTTCCTTGGGACTCCACAGGCAAAAACTCAGCTGGCTGCCAAAGTCTGTCATGAGATCGTCTGTCCTCTCCTGCAAGCCACCCAGTGGCTCTTGCTCCAGAGCCCGACGTGCATTGTTCTCCATGGTTGCTGTCTTCCTCCTCTTAGTTTCACTCATTTCTCCCCACAAGTCAGCTCTGTCCTCCAGAGAGGCTGTAAACATAAAATGAACGTGATGCTCTCGCGATAACTGTCTTATACTGTTCTATCACTGGGAAATGCTGCAGAGCTAGTTACCCAGTGTCTGATACCATGCTGTAGGCAAATGGGACCTCTTTGCCAGGCTCGGCAAAGGCCACATGTAATCCTAGGGGGCTCGTGAATCTGGTAGACACAGACTGAGCAGAGCCAGCAGCTGTAAGGCTGAATAAATTCACACTAGGAATAAGGGGAAAATGTTTAGCCAGGAGGGAGATTCCCCCTGGTTGGGATTCTCCATCCCTTAGCAGCTTTACATCCAGCCGGATGTCTCCCTGAATGGTATGTTCTAGCTCCACCACTGGATCGATGCTGAATGCAGGAATCACTGGGTGAGGTTCTCTGGCCTGTTTGATGCAGGGGGTCATGCCCGATGATCAGAATAGTCCCTGACCATGAAATCTATGGACAAATGGTGGGCAAAATCCACTGTGAGCATGTGTAAATGCAGACAAGAGCAGGCCATTCAATCAACTCCAGTGCTGTGGTAAGGGAAATAGAAACTGCACAGGAAAATGATCTCAGAGCCATCATGGGGCTGCTCAGTGGGGAAGGAAGGGCGAGGGGGTTAGAGAAAGGAATAAGATATTAAGGGATGTTAAGGGTAGAGAGAGCCCAGCCCAGGGAGCAGGGCACAGGACTCTTGGGCTCTATTACCAGCTCTGCCACTGGCCTGCGGCATGACCTTGGGCAAGTCCCTTCCCCCCTCGGTACCTCTGTTTCCCCTCACACCCTATGTCTATTCTGATTGTCTCTCACTGTTGGGCTACACAGTGCTCAGTCTGATGTGAGTCTGATCTCAGTCGGGGAGGGTCTGTGCAGAGCCTGGCACAATAGGGGCCCTAATTCAGTCATGCAAAGAATAACAGGCAATATGATTGTGGTTGTTCTATGAACTGCTGGCCTGTTTATCTACTTTTCTAGTACAAAGGTGGCTGGATCCAAGCCCCAGTGTGGTCACCGGAAAGAGCATTTGTGGGGCGTCTGGGTGGCTATCACCTAGAGGAGCTCTGTGTGTGTTCAGAGGGAATGTGCGTCCTCTGGACATTGTTTTACCCGGCTCTGAATCGACAGAATTGATGCTGTCAGATGCCTCTTCCTGTGACAGCTTCTGGCCAGCTGTTGGTAAGTCACACGCAGCAAGCCAGGCTGGGTTGGCATCTTCAGGTACCTGCTGTTGAAAGTTACCTTCATTAAGTCTGATGAGCAGGGGACAGTTCTGCCAACCTGGCTACACTGGAGAACTGGGTAGGGGAGGCTGAACTGATGCAAAAGCAGCCATGCAGAACTGACTGCACTGCTCCCCACAGCCAAGCACGGTGCTCTCAGCTGCATGCCTGGCAGTACAAGTGCATTTTGGGTAGCTATCCCACAGAGTGGTTGCAGACGTGTATTCTGCTCAGGTCAGTGTGTGCCCAGTGCACCAAAGCCAGAGAACTTTACCTAACAGTACACATGGGGCAGCGCTTTCACCACCTGACCCCTTAGCCTCTCCCCTGGATATTTAAGGACTTCACTACACCCTTCCTTCTCACCTCCCACGGCTTGAGTCAGAGTGCTCAGACTCTTTTCCCCTCAGGCTTTATTCCATAGCGCTGTGATTTTTCTGTATATAGCTGTTAGTTGTGGCTAGCTTAGCAGTACCCTTAAGTTTAGTTTATTATTAATAGTTAGATAAGATTTTGCACACTCTTTCCAGGTTTCAGGGGCCAGAGAGGAGGTTCCCCTTTGGAACTGGAGAAAGGGATTCTACTCACGGTACTTCCTGCTCCCCAAGTCCAAGGGAGGAGCGTGATATCTATCCTCAGTCTGCGTCTCAACAAGTACATCAATTACATGAGATTCCACATGGTCACGCTAACTACTATTCTCCCCACTTTGAATCACAATGACTGGCTTGCTGCCCTCAATCTTCAGGATGCTTACTTCCATGTAGTGATTTTCCCAAGCCACAGTAGTTTCTGAGATTTGTAATGACAGATCAGCATTATCAGTACACCGTGCTTCTCTTTGGCTTGTCCTTAGCTCCCTGGGTATTTACCAAACACTTGTCTACAGTAAAAGCATATCTCAGAAAAGAGGAATGAGAGGGTTACTCACATTGTGCAGTAATTGAGGTATTTCAAAATGAGTATCTCTGTGGGTGCTTCACTTCAGGTGTTGGTGCATCCCGGCACCGTTCGATGGGAGATTTTCAGTAGCAATGCCTGGTCAGGATATACATGCGCAGTAGCTGTCTCGCAGTGCCATTAGCACTTCCATCTAGCATGTGCACGGCCTGACCCCTTCAGTTCCTTTTCTACCACGGAGTCTTTAATGCGAACTCCGAAGTAGAGGGGAGGAAGGTGGGTAGTGGAACACCCACAGGGGGACACATCTCCAAGAACCTCAGTTACTGCACGTGGTGAGTAACCCTCTCTTCTTCTTTGCGTGCTGTCCCTGTGGATGCTCCACTTCAGGTGACTGTAAAGCAGTGCCCTACTGTGGATGGATGGGCTGCGGAGTTGAATGCCTAGTTGATGCTAGCACTGTTCGGCCTAGTATTGTATCTGAGCCTGAGCTTTGCATTATTGCGTAGAGATTAATGAATGTGTGTTCAGACGCCCAAGTGGTGGCTCGACGTATCTCTGTGAGTGGTACATTATTCAAAAAGGCTGTTGAGGCTGATATTGATCTCGTCAAATGGGCTCTGATCCCTGTTGGGGGTTCCCTTTTTTGTTGTTGATATAATAGGTGGATGCAATTGGAGATCCATTTTGAAAGTCTTTGTTTTGATATTGCAGATCCCTTTGATCGTTCAGTTGTGGAGATGAACAGTCTCTGTGATTTTTTGAATGGTTTCATTCTATCTAGGTAAAATGCTAATGCACGTCTAACATCTAGAGCAGGGGTCGGCAACCTTTCAGGAGTGGTGTGCCGAATCTTCATTTATTCACTCTAATTTAAGGTTGCGCGTGCCAGTAATACATTTTAACGTTTTTAGAAGGTCTCTTTCTATAAGTCTGTAATAAAACTAAACTATTATTGTATGTAAAGTAAATAAGGCTTTTTTAAATGTTTAAGAAGCTTCATTTAAAATTAAATTAAAATGCAGAGTCCCCCGGACTGGTGGCCAGGACCTAGGCAGTGTGAGTGCCACTGAAAATCAGCTCGCGTGCCGCCTTCGGCACCTGTGCCATAGATTGCCTACCCCTGATCTAGAGAGTGTAGGATTGTCTCTTCTGTAGTCCCATACGGGCTAGGGTAAAATGTAGGTAAGTGAATTGGTTGGTTGAGATGAAAGGATGATGATACCTTGGGGACAAATTTTGGGTGTGGTCTCAGTGTCACTTTGTCTTTGAAGAATACGGTAGATGGAGTATGGGCCATGAGAGCCCCTATTTCACTTACTCTTTGCGCAGAAGTAATCGTGACCAGGAATACTACCTTCATTGAGAGGTGTAGTAGAGAACAAGTTATGAGTGGTTCAAATGGTGCTTTGGTAAGGCCTCTAAGGACCAGGTTTAGATCGCATGCTGGTGCGGGGTTGAGTATTTCTGGGTTATACCTGTGAGGAAATGCTTTGTGATCGGGTGTGTGAATACTGAGACACCATTGATCTTATGATGGAAAGCAATTATGGCTGATAGGTGTACTTTAACCGTACTTATGGTATGTCCTGATTGTTTCAGTTCTAAGATGTACTCCAAGATCAAATGAAGTGGTGCTGTAAGTGCAGTAATGTGTTTATTTCTGCACCACATGGACAACCTCTTCCATTTCTGCAGGTATGTTGCACAAGTGGAGGTCTTTCTGCTGTTTAGTAACACCTGTTTAACCTGTTCCAAGCAGGTTAATTCTTTGTGTTGGAGCAATGGAGGAGCCATACCTGCAAGTGAAGTTTCTCCATGTCCGGATGGAGGACTCGACTTTCATCTTGTGAGAGAAGATCCCATTGCAGCGGGAGAGGATATGGTGCGCAGATCGCCATGCATCTCAGGTATGGGAACCATGTCTGTCTGGGCCATGTCAGGGCTATAAGTATTACCTTGGCTTCGTTGTTTCATATCTTATGTATTACCCTGGAGATTAACTGAGTCAGTGGGAATGCTACAGGAGAGGTGTGTTTCATCTGATGAGGAAGACATCCCTTAGGAACTGTGTTCCCAGTCCTGTTAGTGACCAAAACCTTGGGCATTTGTTGTTTCATGCTGTTGCGAATAGGTCGATGTGTGGGAACCCCTACATGTGGAATATGTGTTGTTATGTTGTTGTTCAGTTCCCATTCATGTTCTTGGGGAAACTGTCTGCTTAATGTGTCCGCTGTCATGTTCTGCTGACCCAGGAGGTATGATGCTGTAATGGTGATGTTGTGTTTTATGCAACAGTTCCATCGTTTTATGGCTTCTGTGCATAGGGAGCGAGATTGTGCTCCGCCCTGTCGGTTTATGTAGAACATACATGCAGTGTTGTCCATCATGACTCTTATTGTTTTGTTCCGTATTATTGGGAGGAAATGGTTGCATGCATTGCGAACCATGCATAATTCAAGCAGGTTGATGTGTAAATGTGTCGCTGCGGGAGACCACTTCTCTTGGATTGTATGTTGGTTTAAGTGGGTGTTCCAGCCAATCGGTGAGGCATCTGTTGTGATTGCTATGGATGGTGGATCCTGCTGGAATGGGGTCCCTGAGCATACATTTCCTGGATTTGTCCACCATTGTAAGAAGTGCTGGACTTTTGGTATTAGTGTTAGGTTTTTGTTCAGGCTGCAAAAGGAAGAGCAGAGACTCCCAAAACTGGTGGTTAACACTGAAGTTAAACTCACCAACGAGTCACAAACTGTGCTTCTGATCCCCCACACTGGTTATCAAGAAGCTGAAAAAAGAAATCCCACCCTGCCTTTACTGCATTCCAGTTCTCTGGCTCCCAGTCAGCACATAGGTCCAGTACAGTGAGAAGTTATTTAAAACCTCTACTCACTATGCAAAATGTTCTTCTAACCCCAAAGGGTCAGCCACGTTATCAGGTCAATATTAGTTTGGATCTTACCCAATATACCACGCTGCCAGCCAATCCTTTAGTGTCTAAAACTAAAGGTTTATTATAAAGAAAAAAGAGAGAACGAGAAGAGAGTTTTTAAATGGTAACGCAATCAGATACATACAGAGACTTCAACGTCCCTATATCAGGTTCTTAGCAGTATTGGTGAATTTGCTGGCTTGAAAGTCCCTCTGGAACACATCCACAGCTTGGATGGGTCGTTCAGAGCTTAAGTTTGTAGAGAAATTACTCCAGAGGTGGGAAGCAGGATTGAAGACAAGATGGAGATGACGTAGCTGTTTTTTATATCCTTTGCCATGTGTTTAGTATTTCCTTTGTCCCAAACACAAACTCGTAGCACAGGACATGGAAAAATCTTGGAGTCCCCTGTCCATAGGCATGTCCTACAAGTCCTTCTGACTCATAAGGTGTAGCCCCTGGCTTCTTTCAATGGGTTGTTTCTACAGCTGATGACCCTTGATGGGCCATCAAACAGGCTAGGCACTGTTGATGCCAATCTGTCTGGGGGTGTCACCCAGAAACACAGCACAAGTTTTGAAATACAGATATACCATTGTGACATTCTATACCTTGGGGGAGCATACTGTAACACCCATATTCCTCATTTTCATGTAATCATGATCTTACATATAAAGCATGCCTTGTAAGGTATCAGGGGAAAGGTTATGATCTGCTGAAAGTCATTTCTCTATCCATATATGTGTATCATTAATGCATATGAAGTCATGAGAATTGTGTTGTATGGTGGTCACTAAAATATGCTGTAAGTTGGGGACTCAACCAGATATTAGCTCCCCAGAGGCAATTCTCCTGTGCTGCAAGCAACCAAGACACTGAGAAGAAGACTGGCCCAGGTTTAAGGAACAAACCTGTATATTAAGGACTGCAATATCCAGTGGGGTGAGGAAAAACTGCTTAATCTAGTTGCTGCCCAGCCTAATAGGGTTGAGAGTTTAGACTGCGTGCTTATCTTTTATTTTCTTTTGGTAACCACTCTGACTTGTTATGCTTTGACTTTTAATCATTTAAAATCTGTCTTTATAGTTAATAAATGTGTTTGTTTATTCTACCTGAAGCAGTGTGTTTGATTGGAAGTGTGTCAGAGGCTCCCCTTGGGACAACAAGCCTGGTACATATCAATTTCTTTGTTAAATTGATGAACTCAAATAAGCTTGCGGCGTTCAGCAGGCATAACTGGACACTGCAAGACGGAGGTTCCTAGGGTTGTGTCTGGGACCAGAGATATTGGCTAGTGTCATTCGCTTGCAAATAGCTGGGAGCAGCTTACATGCCAGAGGCTGTGTGTGAACAACCCAGGAGTGGGGGTTCTCACAGCAGAGCAGGGTAAGGCTGGCTCCCAGAGTCAATGACTGGAGTGACCTAGCAAATCACCAGTCCAAATAACACCAGAGGGGAATGTCACAACCATACACATCTATAACTCACAATACAAAGTGATACAAACATATAAACAAGATGATCATACTTGGCAAATCATAACATTTTCACAGATACCTTACATGGCATCTCTGGTCAGATTCCTTGCAATTTTATAATATTGGTATCAATATCATAAAGTGTGTCCCATATTCCATACAGTGTCACAGGTGCCTTGATGGAACCAGCAGAAACAGTGTGGCAAACACCCTCCACCATCCCTCCAACTTGCAAACATGCAGACAGAAAGTATTACGTAACAAATAAAGGCATGGACTTCCTCTTCTCGCACCCCCAGCCCAGCCCACCCTTAGTGGGGTAAACAACTGCAATCCTGATCCAACTCCAAGACAAGGATTGGAAGAGATTAAATCTATTTGGGTGGAAAGTCTACTCTTCGGCAAGTCTGCAGTTCCGCACGGCCAACTACACAGTGTTACTAGCAACATACGACCATGATAATTACGCTAAACTGAACGATTTCCTTGATGAAATCTCAGAGGACAAGAAGTAACAATTCCAAGCCATCATTAACAAGGGACAGCTTGTAGCCAGAACAGCACCCAAAGCATCCCTCAATGTTGTAGACACAGCCGCATGCACAACAGCAACAGCAATAGTAATGTGCAGAACTTCATGGCTATATTCTTCGGGAATCCTGAGGGAACTTCAAACTAAGGTAGAAGACCTTCCCTTTGATAGGGATAAACTGTTCTCCGCCAGGACAGATGAGGTCCTACATTCCATGAAGGACTCACGAGCTACACTAAGAACACTCAGCATTTACACAACCCCAAAGAGAAGGAGGAGATACCAGCCATACTCCCGCAACAGAGACAATACATTGCAACAACAACAGAGACAATTCGACAACCAGAGACAAAGACACCGGCCACAGAGATGTCATCTTTCCCAGTCTCAGTCTGTGGTGTCCCAAGCACCATCAGCCAAGATGCAATTTTGAAACATTGGTCAAGGGTCTGACTGACCTCTCCCAACAGCCAGCGCCAATATTAAGAACAACTCAGACCTTTGGTCATTGGCTATGACCGTTTTATCATATGTGGTTCTCCATCACCACAGACCACTGGGTATTAGAGATCATCCACACAGGTTATACCATCCCTTTTATCTCCATTCCACCTACCCATCCCCCTTCCCTGTCCCTCTTCAGGGACCCTTCCCCTGAGCACCTTCTACGACAATAAGTTAATAATCTTCTACAACTAGGTGCCGTGGAACAAGTTCCAACACAACACAAGGGGAAGGGAATTTATTCCCACTGTTTCCTGACTCAAAACAAAAACCGTGGATGGAGACCCATATTAGATTTTAGAAAACTCAACAAGTTTGTCCATACCCACAGATGGTCACACTAAACTCAATTATCCCAGTGCTGGAAAAGGAGGACTGGTTCTCACCCCTTGACCTACAAGAGGCATTCTTTCATATTACCATCCATCCCGCATGCAGACGGGTCCTATAATTCACAATAAGGAAAGACTATTTCCAATACAGAATGCTACCTTTCGGACTTTTGACAACCCTGAGAGTTTTTACCAAAACCCTAGCAGTAGTAGTGGTGCATTTGTGCAGACAGGGAATATTGATCTTCCAATACCTAGACAACTGCCTACTGAAAGGACCTACTCAAACAGAAACAATAAATATTACCCAGAGGACTGTCACCCTCTTTTACACCCTAAGGTTATAAATTAAGAAACTGAATCTACTCTAAAACCAGTACAACAATTGAACTTCATTGGAGCACACCTAGACTCCGTAGAGGCCAAAGCATCATTACCAATTACCAGATTTGTGCACTGACCACCCTCATATCAGTGATCACAAACAGCCCACGGGTATCTGCATACACCTGCCTTCAACTACTGGGACGTATGGCGGCCACCACCTTCGTAGTAAAACACGCTCGCTTACACATGTGCTGCCTACAGAGAGGGCTGAGCTTGGTATACATACCATGAAAGAACAGCCTGAACAAAAGGGCCCAAGCAATATTAATCAGATTCCTCAATGATGTTTCGATACTGGACATTTGTAGGGCAGCTCCTTGGTCTGCCATACATACTTTTACCAAGCATTATGCTATTAGGGCTGCATCTAGATCAGATGCAAATTTTGGGAAGGCAAGTGCTGCAGTCATTCTTTAAGTAGACTCTGAGCCCTGCCCCCTAACTTGGCTTGTGAGTCCCCTGAGTGAAATACACGTCTGCACCCACTCAAAGAAGAGTGGTTACCTACCTGGACTGTAACTGTTGTTCTTCGAGATGTGGGTGAAGAAGTGTCTTCCATGACTCACCCTCTGTCTCCTCTGCACTGCAGTGTTACCATTTAATGTTTGGTGTGAAGGAACTGAGGGGGGTTGGAGCCCTTAAACAGCCTGGGGAAGGACTAAGAGGACGTAGGGCATGAGCACCACCCTTATGGTTATTGCTAGGGAAAGTTCTCTGGCTTCTGAGTGCTGGGTGCACAGCACAGTGCTGAATGGAGTAGAGTTCTACACCCATATCTTGCAGAACAACAGTTACAATACAAGAGAGTAACGGTTTTTTTCCCAGAAGCAGGTGATTGCAGGATGAAGATATTTTTCTAATATAAGACTGAAGGGCATTGAAAACCAGGCTGGACAAGGCCCTGGGGGATAATTTACAGGTGGGTAATGCTACCCTGGGTCCCAGAGAGGGATGGGGTAGATGGGATCTGATGTGCAGTGTCTCCATTTCTGATGGAACAATCCGCAGGGAATAGTCTGAAGGGACTCTGGCCATGTGGGATTCAGTAGAAGCTTTCCATCTCTACTATCTCTGATGACTAAGAGGTGCTCACATATCATGGTCATGAGCATGGAGTTGATGGGTGGGTGGATATGTATGGTGACAGATAGGCACACATCAGCATACGAGGCCCCAAAGAGGGAGCCACAGGGTGAAACTGACTTACTTTTGTGATGCTGCATGTGCCACTGGGCATCAGTCGCTTCCGAGTGACATTTTCAAAGGCTGTTTGAATGGCTGCCATTAGCTCTGGGGTATCTGAAACCTGCACACATTAATAGAATCCAGTCACCCAGGGAAAGGTGCTTTGGATTCTTGAGACCTCTTCTTTGAAAAGTTCTCATGCCTCCATGGATTGCAAGAGGCCTTAAGCTACACTTACCCTTACAAGCACTACAATAGCACTTCATCTAATGATGAGGTCTTCATCTCTCTACTGAGAGGGAGCAGAATTCGGAGGGGGGGAGCAGTGGAGCCCCAAGAGTTGCCTCCAAATCCAGAGAACAGAGCAGACAGCAAACTCTCTGCCACCTGCCATGACATCTCTCCAAGAACCGTGGCATCACAACACTAGTATCACAGCATTTCTTCAAATACTAAAAACTTGCTCACAGGTGACAAAAACAACTTGGAAGATTGTGTGACAGCGCCATCTGGTGATTCCTCTCATGACATTATTAATATTATAGTAGCCCCGGAAGACTACCACTTTCATCCGCATCTAATTCTGTTGGGGGTTGCACAGACTCCAACTGAGATCAGGGTATCATTATGCCAGATGCTGCACAGGTCCTGACCAAGATTGGGGGCCCAGTCTTGCCAGGAGCTGCCCTGACCCCAAGTGAGACTGGGGCCCCATTGTGTCAGGCCCTGCACAGACGCATAGTGAGATAGAGTGCCTCCCCTGAAGAGCTCACAGTCTAAATAGACAAAAGGTGGGAGGGGCAACTGAGGCCCCAAGAGGGGAAGGGACTTGCCCAAGATCACCCAGCAGGTCAGTGGCTGAGCCATAAATAGACCCCAGTAGCCCTGGATTCCAGTTGAATCAGCACGGCTAGTCATTAGACCATGCTGCCTCTCATGGAGAATTATAACAGTATCCTAACAAATCCACCACATATACAATAGTTACCTGCAAACTCTGCAGACATTCCCGTCTGAACTGGCTGTTAGTGCTGCTGGACACCACGCTGGAAATGGCACCTAGGATGATGGGCAGGGACAGCTTCAACCTCCGCTGGTTCTGGGAAGGGCCAAGCACATTTTACTGCACATTTCCATTCCCGTTGACACCCCTCCACCTGGCCACCCAGGGATGGATCAGAAAACCAAGGCAAATCCTGTGGTGGGGAAACTTAGGGGGGCGGAATGGGATGTGGTCCTACTGGAACTGGCTCAGCACCTAGTGGGATCAGCCCAACACCTAGGAAAAACACCCTGCCATCTAGCAGGTTTATGTCTCTTTCAGATGGTGTCACCCACAGCAGTACAACATCGCCTAGCACAGCCCTAGAGAACTGGGGTTGGGACTAATTCCAAGAGGACAGCACCCCCCACTGAGAGCCTGGCACCGTTCCATGGAGCATAGCATGCCCTAATGCCACACTGGGCTCAGTACTGACTCCAAAGGAGGGCTCCCCCACCCTTCTCTCTGAAGCACAGTGCCGGCAGCAGCTCACTGACTCAGAAGAGGGAGCAGCCCCTGCTGAGTCACCCACACCACTTCTTGAAGTTTTGTGCAAACATTTCCAATCCAAGTCCTTACCAAGTCCCACACCGCTGAGCTGGCAACATCACCTGAGAGCACAGTTCACAGGAGTCTGGCTGCAGGATAGGTGGTGAAGCCAACTAGACCCAGTAATAAAACAACGAGAACAGAAAGAGCAGGCAAGAGCCAAACTCACCCCGATACGACAGCAGGCTCAGAGAGGATGGAGAGAGGAGCCCGGATATAAGAGCTGACCTGTGATCTCAGATCCATGGGTTCTGTGTTGCCTAATACACATACCAATACAAGCTCCTACCTTCCCTCTCTTGCAGTGCTCCTGTAGCATTGCGTCAATGACAGCCTGGACTCCACGCTTCACTGCCTCCTGGCTGCACAGGAGAATCTGGTCCATATGGGATGCAATCATGCGCCGGGTCCCTGAGTCACAACAGTTCGGGGTTCGTTTACATTGGGTTTGGTTTGCTTAGGGAAGAGTCATATTTAGGCGATGATGATCCAAGGAGTCAAAAAACAGGTCAAATCCCAAAGGCAAATCAGTTATTATTTATGTTGCAGGGTTGCCCCGAGGATCCAACCAAGACCAGGTCCCAGTGTGCCAGGTGCTGCACAGATCCTGAGTGAGAGCAGGGCCCTGTCCTTCCAGGTGCTGCACAAACCCAGCAACAGCAACAGGGCAGGGCTGCCCAGAGCGGGGGGCAAGGGGGGCAATTTGCCCCAGGTCCCGGGCCCTGCAGGGGCCCCCACAAGAATATAGTATTCTATAGTATTGCAGCTTTTTTTTATGGAAAGGGCCCCCGAAATTGCTTTGCCCCAGGCCCCCTGAATCCTCTGGGCAGCCCTGCAACAGGGCTCTCTCATGTTCCCAGTAGCATAGTGCCCCATAGCACTGCACTGGGGTCTGTACAGCACTCAGCATGCTGAGGACCCCCATCTCCTTTGCAGCTGGTGCAGTGTCTGCCACGCCAGGAACCCCCATCTCATCTGCAGCCGGTGCAGTGCCTGGGAACCCCCATCTCGGTGGGGTCTGTGCAGCACCCGGCACGCTGGGACACTGATCTCAGTCGGGGTCTGTGCAGCTCTTGGCACAATAGGGGCCCCGATCTTGGTTGAGGGCTCTAGGAACTAATCATATACAACACTGCAGTTTTTGTTTCCAGCCTCTAGGGGAAGACAAGCCCAAGATTTGGGCTGGGATGTTACCCTAGAAAACAGTCAAGCAATTTTATACATACAGAAATCGTAAAGTGGCTTATCTTGAAACTGATCTGAGTAGTGGAGAAAGAGGAAGAGCAACAGAGTCTGCTCCCAAGTGTCTGGATCATCTTGGCTTCCACCGTCCCAGTGAAGTTTATATCTGACATCTGGGTTCACTTGATCTGGGGGGCAATGGAACATCAAGCAGCGTTTTTATACAGCGACACAGCCAGTGCTGCCATCTTTGATCAGGCAAACGGCTTCATGATGTGAGTGCAGTGCTGCCAGGACGGCGCTCAGCACCCATGACTTCTCACAGCTCAGATCCCACTTAGGCTGCTGCACTGTGGTAGTGCCAATGGGCCAGCACCCCATTCTGCTGGGCACTGTCCAAATGTAACAAAGAGACTGTTCCCTGACTCAAAGAGCTTACAGTCAACAGCCAGGCCTACACCCAGCCTTTCTCCTGCTATAAGCAATGCCGGGGGGGATTTTTTTAACTGATCTAGTTATACTGGGACAGCTCCTAGTGTGGATGCAGTTATACCAGGATAAAGGTGCCTTATCCTGGTACAGTTTAGGGAATAGCTATACTGTCCGAAAGCACATTAATCCCAGTATAATTGTGTCTACACTAGAGGGCTGCACCACTTTAACTACCCAGGCACAGCACAACTTGGGTGAGCAGATAAAGCCTTGATGTTAGGTCATAGCCACCAGCAGAATTAAACCAAGAGACAGGAAGAGCAAAGGGAACCAATGAAATGCTTGCAATCTGCACAGTCAGCAGCACTCGCAGCTCACCAGCTGCACAGCCCCTGGGGAACATTTTGCAGTGCACAGCAAATGGGGGCTAACAAGGGTGGAAGGACAGCAAGGTGGCTTTGAGGATGTTCACAGGCAGCTCCCGCCATGCATGAAGGGGCAGCATGGGGGAAAGCGCCACGGTGCATGCTGGGAAATGTTTCAAATGGGTGATGGAGAATGGCATGGTTTGCTCAGTATTTTAGGGGAGGGGCATTCAGGAAAATCTTGCCCTCATTTAGGTACCTAAAATAACTTTGTGATCCTGCTGCCACAGGGTGCTTCTCAGTGCCACAAAATGGCATGATGGAGAAAGAAGGGGCTCTAATAATGGCCACTGGTTATTACTGCAATTTAATAGCATGATAGTGCTACCTAGAGGCACCATTCAAGATCCAGGCCCAATCGTGCCAGTGTTTCAGAGACCCCGACTCAGATTGCGGCCCCTGCCATGCAGGGGCAGCTCTAGATATTTCGCCGCCCCAAGCATGGCGGCATGCCGTGGGGGGCGCTCTGCCGGTTGCTGGTCCTGCGGCTCCGGTGGACCTCCCGCAGGCGTCCACTGGTCCCGCGGCTTAGGTGGACCTAAGCGGGAGGTCCACCGGAGCCGCCTGCCGCCCTCCCGGCGACCGGCAGAGCGCCCCCCGCGGCATGCCGCCCGAAGCATGCGCTTGGCATGCTGGGGCCTGGAGCCGCCCCTGCTGCCATGCCAGGCCCTGTACAGACACACAAAAGAGAGTCCATGCCCCAAAAAGGGGGAGGGGAAACAAAGCCACGAGGAGGAAAGGGACTTGCCCAAGGTCAGCAGTAGGAGACAGGAGTCTTGACTCCCATTCCTGTGCCTGCCTGTCTAGGCCTCCCACTTCACCCCACAGCCCTGCCCCGAGGGTACGTCTGCCACAAAAAAATTCAGTCTCGGAGCCCAGGTCAACTGACTCGAGCTTGAGGCAAGGGGCCAAAACTAGTGTAGACCAGGGGTTCTCAAACCTCATTGCGCCGTGACCCTCTTCTGATAACAAAGTTACTAAATGACCCCAGGTGGGGATGGAGCCCAGGCCCCGCTGCCCTGAGTGCGGGAAGAGGAGGCCAGAGCCCGAGCCTCGCTGCCCAGGGCAGAGGTGGAGCTCAGGCTTCAGCTTCTGCCAGGGGTTCCAGCAAGTTTAATGCTGGCCCTGGTGACCCCATTAAAATGGAGTCGTGACCCACTTTGGGGTCCCGACCCACAGTTTGAGAACCGCTGGTGTAGACAATTGGGCTTGGGTTGGAGCCCAGGCTCTGAGACCCACCCCCATTGCCAGGTTTCACAGCCTGATCTCCAGCCCAAGCCTGAACACCTGCACTGCTATATTTAGCCCTGTAGTGTGAACCCCACAAGCCCCAGTCAGTTGACCCAGGCTCTGAGACTTGGTGCTGCAGGGTTTTTTTGCGGTGTAGACGTACCTTCCCTCTCTTCTCTGTCTTTACCACTGGCCACCCTGCCAAATTGACACAACAGGATTGCAGTGAGGTGGGTCAGATTTTGCCATAAAATTGCCAGTTCAAGTTTGAGTGCATCCTTTGTGACAAGTCAGTGGATTTTCAGATGCTTGTGCTGTTGGCAACAGACAAATTCTGACTTGTCTTGAGATCTGAGTCAACCAATATGGGAAGCTCTAACTACGCATCTGTGCAGCACCAAGCACAATGGAGGCTCAATCTCAGTTGGGATCTGTGCAGCACCCAGGACAACAGGGCCCCGATCTCGGCTGGGGACTGTAGAACACTCAGCACAGTGGGGCCCCGATCTTGGTTAGGGATCTTTAGATTCTGAGAAGGCTGTGAGCTCTACACAATTGCCTTTGAGAATGACAGCACCTTCTTCCTGCCCTGGATCTGAGTCCAGTGTTGCACTATAGCTGTACTTCTCCCATTCTGCTAAGTTTGATGGGTCATTGAAGAACAACGATGATTTCCCCTTTGCATAGAATGATATGGGCAGACCCGCGGGGTCGTAGAAAAAGATGTATTGCTGGCTAAGGAAGAAACCACTGTGAGACTTAAAGGCAAAGAAATCTGAGTGCAACAAACACCTTTCCCTCTCCTGCAGTTATGCCGGAGGCTGCCCCTTGTAAACACATGATCTTTCAGTCCTAGTGTTCTTACGTGCAACAAGGTACAGCAATTTCCAGGAGCAATGTAATTTTGGAGACCCAGGGGTGGCTCCAGGCACCAGCGCAGCAAGGGCGGTCCACCAGTAACGTGGATTCAGTGGCACCAGGGCCGGCTCCAGACCCCAGCGCGACAAGCACGCGCGTGGGGCGGCACTTGCCGGCAGGGGCGGCAGATTGGGCCGGCGGACCTGCCGCAGTCACGCCTGCGGGAGGTCCACCGGAGCCCCGGGACGACCGGACCTGCCGCAGGCAACACTGCGGAGGGGGCACTACTCCCGCGGCTCCAGTGGACCTCCCGCAGGCGTGACTGCGGATGGTTCACTGGTCGCTCGGGTTGGCTGGACCTCCCGCAGGCATGCCTGCGGCAGCTCAACCGCAGCCGCCGGACCAGCGAACCGCCCGCAGCTGCGGGAGGTCCAGCTGAGCCGCGTGACTAGCGGACCCTCACCAGTCAAGCCCGCGGGAGGTCCGCTGCTCCCGGGGCGCCTCCCGCGCATGACTGCTTGGGGCGGCGGAATATGTAGAGCCGCCCCTGAGTGGCACGCCTGCAGGAGGTCCGCCAGTCCCGCGGTTTCGGCAGCAAGTTGGCGGCGGGTACGCTGAAGGCGCGGGACCGGCGGACCTCCCGCAGGCATGCCGCCGAATCCACATTACTGGTGGACCTCCTGCAGGCGTGCCACCAAATCCACGTTACTGGTGGACCGCCCGCAGGCATGCCGCCGAAAGCCGCCTGACTGCCGTGCTTGGGGCAGCAAAATACATAGAGCCGCCCCTGTGGAGACCTGCTGTCTCTTTACATTAAAGTGGATGTTAAGGCCCAAAGGACCATTCTTACATCCCTATCTGGCCTGCTCCACAGCACATGAGAATTTCACCCAGCACATTTTCTCTGTGGCAGCTTTTTCGGGGTGGCCTAACCCTGAAGGGTGCTGGATCCACACCTCAGTGCCTCTCAGGATCAATGAGAGCTCCACAAGAGCTAAAACTGACTCCTCTGTTCATTGTGACCAGTGAAAATTGCAATAGGATGAGATGGCTCATGAGCCTATCTGAGAGGAAGAACACTGCAGTGGAGAGGGTGCTAAAATGAGACTTGGGAAACCCAGGTTCAAGTCCTTGCTCTGCCACAGTTGCACTGGGTGACCTTGGCAAGTCACTTAGCCTCTCTGTGCCTTAGTTCTCCAGCTGTACCAGGGGAATAATAGCACTGCCCTGCCTCCTGGGGGATTGGGAGGATAAGTACAGTAAAGAGTACCAGGTGCTCAGACCCCACAGTGGTGGGGGCCAGATAAGCATTCTGCACAAATACAAAGGCCCGATGCTCAGCACACAGTTGTGGGCTAAACTGCTCTCTGCTATCATGGCTCCTGATGAAGCAACAGCTGTGTTTCGAGTATCCCTCTCAGGTGCAATTCACCTCTGTGCAGCAGGCCCATGACCCCCTGAAGCCCTGGTCAGCCCCATATGGAAATATTTCTTCTGGTAAAGGATATGGAGACAGCAACAATCTTAGCAGGCTGATTGGGATACAGCTTCAGGCAGGGGCACAGCGCGGCAGCTGGCGTGACTTCCAGCTCCCCGGTGAAGCCAGTTTCAGCCACTTCATGGGGAATCAGGAGGCTGACAGCCCTGCCCAGCACAGGGTGGATTTTGTCACAAAGGAAGTTTGCGCCACAAGACACCAAGCTGTCTGCAACCCTATGTGGGACAGAAATAAACAAAAGGAAATAAGAACAGAGGCACTGCTGCAACAGATCAGACCGATGACCCATCTACTCTGGTATCTGGTCTCCAGCCCTCACCAGACCAGGAGCAATGATCCAGCTGTTACTACTTATTTTATACTAGCACCTGTAGTGCCAAGTGCTGTGCAGGTTCCTATACCAAGACATCCCATCACATTGGATGCTGCACAAATCCTGACCGAGATTGGCAGGTTCTGTATAGCACCTGGCATAATAGGGCCCATATATCAGGTGGGATCTGTGCACTGCCCAGCAGAACTGGCTCCCAATCTAAGTTGGGGTGTGTACAGCACCCGGCACAAGGGGAGGCCCCAATCTCAGGCAGGGTCTGTGCAGCATCTGGCACAAGTGTGTGTGTGTGTGGGCAATCTCATTTGGGCCTCTGGAGTGATACTGTAACACAAATAACTGGCATCTGACCTACATCCTCTCTCAGGAAGATGGATTGCGACAGCAAGACTCTTCCTGTCCCTGCAGGCAGAACAGTGCACACTCCTTAAAAGGCACTTGCCCTATAATGTGACTCCAACCTGGCTGCTTTGACAGGATGCAGTGCTCCACTATAGTCCCTGCAGGCAGGGAGGCAACTGCTTCCCATACCCACACAGTTTGTGCAGAGCTCTGGATTGGGCACAGACAGGTCTGGGACTCTGAGTATACAAACACTTACACCCATGAGCCCTTAGATGTCAGTGGGCCTCACATGGGTAAAGTTAAACATGTGCAGGAAGAGCTGCCCGCAGGAAGCCATTCACAATCATAACAACAACTTTATTGAACCCCAAGCCAATGAATAATGCAACAGATCCTATTATTCATACAGCCCACTAGGTGGCAAACTTTATGTACAGTATGTACCAACTAGACATTAGCACTTGATTGAAAAATTTTTGATGGAATCGTTTTCTGTCAAAACATGCAGTTTAGCTGAAATCAAAATATTTTGTGGCAAATTTTCAATTAATTTTTTATGGGATTCTCATTTTGTTCCAACAACAAAATATTTCATTTTTTAATACAGTAAAAATGTGTAATTTTGACTTTGTCATTTGGATTAATTTTGTTCCACTATTGTATTGAAATATTAAATATATTTAAATTAATATTTTAAAATAATAAAAAGTCTAAATGAAATTAATCAAAGCGATAAAGTCAAAATGACATACCTTATCAGAATGAAACATTCTGACATCATAAAATGAAGCAATTTGACATGATCCAAACAGAACTTGCTGATGGTCCTGAATCAGAAGTTTTCTTTCATGGGGAATTATAACATTTCGGCTTCTCATTTGGAATTGGAACGAGTTTCCCCCCCAGAAATGTCATCATTTCCCGTGGAACAGAAATTCTGGCTTCTGACCAGGTCTCTTCCTGTGCGCACACACATATACATATTTCTTTTTATACACAACTCCTGTAACATACATAAGTGTTTATAGGATGGGGACCCAGCAGTCAGCAAAGCACTTAAGCTAGTACTTATCTGTAAATCTGTGCCTAAATCCCATAGACCTCAATAGGATTTAAACATATATTTAATAAGTACTTTGCTGAATTGGGGCCTCCCAAGGGAGTGCATTACCTTAGAAGCTGGCTAGATGGCGCTAGAGCATAGTGGGTGTAGAATAAACAACGGTTACTAAACTTCTGTAACTGTCGATTTTCGAGAGGTATTGCACATGTCCGTTCCACTGTAGGTGTGCGTGTGCCCAAAGCACAGTCGCCAGAAATTTTTTCCCGCAGTGGGACCCATTGGGGCAGCTCAAGCACCCTCTATAGCGCCAGTATAAAGGACCCAGATGATCCCGCTCCCTTTCAGTTACTTGTTTCCAGAAAACTCTGACGTAGAGTGATAGGAGGGCAGGTCATAGAATGGACATGTGCAACACATCTCAAAGAACAACAGTTACGGAAGGTTAGTAACCGTTTTTCCTTTTTCCAGTGAGTTCACTGTGTTCCACTCTAGGTGACCCCCAAGCAGTTGAATAGGTAGAGGGATCAGAGTTCATTGACACACTAACTGCAGAACAGCTCGACCAAATTTGGGATAATCTCTGGACTGTTGAGTGATGGTGTAATGGAAGAACGTGTGCACCAATAACCAGGTTGCTGCTTTACTAATGTCCTGAATAGGGATCTATGCTACAAATGCTGCTGAGGATGCTTACGACCTTGTGGAATGAGCAGTCAGGTTAGCTGGTGGCGAAACAGCTGCTTGATCGTAACAAGTACGACTACATGAAGTGATACTGTACATGACAAAATTGTCTGTGAAGAGACTGGGAGACCCTTCACCATGTCAGCTACAGTTACGAACAGTTAGGTGGACTTTCAGAATGGTTTAATCCTGTCTATGTAGAAAGCTAGGGCTTGTCTAACATCCAATGAGTGAAGGTGTTGTTCATTCCTATTTGCATGTGGCTTCGGGTAAAAGACAGGTAGGTAGATTGCTATGAATTGCAAAAACACTTTTGGGAAGAAACTAGGGTGAAGACATAAGTGCACCTTATCTTTATCAGTGATCTGATTGACTTGAAACATCCCTCTAGAAGGTAAGCTCTGGCCTGAGTAGAGTTGAACAGCACCCCAATGAACTCTGTCCTCTGTGCCAGAGTGAGGGTAGATTTCTCAATATTTATCAGAAGGCCTAAGGCCTTGAAGTCAACTGGACAAGTCAAATGTTGGACACTACCTGAGCCCTTGTCCGACCCTGGACCAACTCTCGACCAGCCATTCATCTAGATAAGGGTAGATCTGCACCCCTAACTTCGTCAGGAAGGTTGCCACTACGGCCAAACATTTTGTGATCACCTGCGGAGCTGCAGACAGGCTGAAGGGGATGATTGTGAATAGATAGTGCGAGTGTTTCACTACATATCTGAGGAACCTTTTATGTCCTTGGTATATTGAATTATGAAAATATAGCAGAACCTCAGAGTTACAAACAGTCAACCGCACACCTCATTTGGAACCAGAAGTATGCAATCAGGGAGCAGCAGAGACAAAAAAAGCAAATACAGTATGTAACTGTGTTAAATGTAAACTACTAATAAAAAAAAAGGGAAAGCAGCATTTTTCTTCTGCATAGTAAAGTTTCAAAGCTGTATTAAGTCAATGTTCAGTTGTAAACTTTTGAAAGAACCATAACATTTTGTTAACAGTTACAAATACTTCAGACTTATGAACAACCTTGATTCCCAGGGTGTTCGTAACTCTGAGGTTCTACTGTAGGCATCTCTTAAATCAAGGGCAGCGTACCAATCCCCAGGATCCAGGGAAGGGATAATGGATGCCAGGGTGACCATGTGGAACTTTATTCTCTTGAGATAGTTGTTGAGCTGTTGTTGATGCAGGTCTAAAATTCATCTGAGACCTCCCTTGGCTTTTAAGATAAGGAAATAATGGGAGCAGAACCCCTTTCCTCTTAAATTCTGTGGAACCTTTTCCACAGCTTCCACCTGAAGGAGAGATTGAACCTCCTGGGCCAGAAGTTCTTCCTGAGAGGGGTCCCTGAAGAAGGACAGGGAGGGAGGGTGGGAAGGAAGGGTAGAAATAAACTGGAGGGTTTATCCCACATTCACTGTGCTCAACACCCAACGGTCCGTGGTGATACAGGACCATGCGCTGAAGAAGTGGGAAAGACAGTTTGTAAACAAAGGAGAAACTGGGTCTGGCATCACGGGAACTGGTATGGTGTCCTCAAGCATACTGCCAAAACACCTGCTTAGAACCCCCTGGATGTCTGGGAGAGGCAGGCATTGATGTCAAGGTAGAAGGGGGTAGTGACTATATCTAACCCCTGCTTCTTTTCCTCTGAAGATCCTGATGGGCAGCCAGGGCAGAGTACTGGATGGCTGTTGTGGCCTGTAGTGCTTCCTTGAAGGCACTGGTTTGTACAATCCAAGCAATTTAAGGAATACCCTGGAGTCTTTTAACACATGAAGCTTTGCATCAGTCTGTTCTGAAAAGAGCAAAGCTCCTTTAAAAGGTAGGTTCTGAAGGGTTTGCTGGACCTCCTGCAGGAGTCCTGAGGACTGCAGCCACGAACTTCTGCACATGGCCACTACCAAAGTCATGAACCTGGCTTCTGAGTCAGCCACATCCAAAGCAGCTTGCAACAAGATCCTCGCCACTGATTTTCCTTCATCCACCAGAGAAGAGAACTCTTACTTAGCCTCTTGAGGGAGCAAGTCTTTGAACTTCTGCATGGAGTCCCACATGTTAAAATCAAACCTGCCCAGCAGCACCTCCTGGTTTGCAATTTTGTGTTGTAACCCTGCAGCAGAATAAATTTTCCTACCAAATCCACTGATTTTGGGGTTGTACCCTGATAACTTTGTCTTTCTCTCTCATTGGCAGCAGATACCATGGGGATCTGGGGGTGGGGGGCAATGGGAATACAGGAACTCATAACCCTGAGCAGGAACAGGGTTCGGCCCTTTTAGATGTGGAGGGAAGGGATGTGAGGGTCTGCCATAAGGTCTTCACAAGGTCCATAACGGCCTCATTGAGAGGCAAGGCTACTTTTGAAGGGCCCACAGCAGCTAAAATATCAAGTAGGCATAGGCAGCGAGTTATATGGGCCCGTGGTGCCTGTGCTCCACCAATATTCAGGAAGGTGGGCCCGGCTCCACCAACGTTTGGGCTTATATTTTCAGAGCTGTCCCCCCCAGTCCTGTGCTTTGTGGGGCCCGGTGCTTCAGGGGAACATGGGGTCCAGGGCAGCCTGGGGGATTAGCAGGGGGCCTGGTCCCAGTCCACCCCAATCTGACCCACCCTGTCGGCTCCCACCCCTGCTCCACCCCTTCCCCCAATCCCTCACTCCTGCCCCACCACTTTCCAGCTCCCCTCCCCTGAGTGATACCGGGAGCCAGCGGGGCAGGGCAGGCTGGGGCCAGGTTGCTCCCTGCTGCCGGCGCCAGGCTCCCCGCTAACCCCCCAGGCCACCCTGGACCCTGTGTCCCCCTGATGCATGGGGCCCCACAAAGCACTGGCCCAGGGCAGTTGCCCCGGTCCTTCCTATGGATGGGACGGCTCTGCTTGGACCTGTTCTGGGCACCACCACAAATTATATAAACCTGGCACCCATGCAAGTAGGCTATGTGAGGACACTTTCACTACCTCCACATGTATTCCCAGATTTAAGGCCACCCTCTTTAGCAACTTTTGATGAGCTTTATAGTCATCAGGGGGAGGGGGAGGTGACGCCCCCTCCTGAGACTGCCTCATCAGGGAAGGAGGTGGAGGCCAGCACTGGCTGTGGAAGCTCTTCCTCCCTTTCTGCCTCTGTAGGATCCTGTTGTGCTGGGTCTTGTAGTACAAGACAGGGCTTAGTTCCAGAGTCCAGGCTGGGTGCTGGCTGATTGGATGATGCCACCCGCCTTTCCAAGGCCACTGAATAGGAGCCCTGGAAACTGGGGGAAAAACCCACATGTTCCAAAAGGGCCACAGGACTGGTGTAGGTCCCCAGTGACCTCCTGGTTATGCACTTGATGTTACTCCTCTGCTCATGTCCATGGAAGGGTAGAAATACCTGGGGGAGTAGCAGGAACGACTCCTCGGACGGGAGGAGTTAGACTCCACCTCTGACTCAAATGATGACGAATCTTTGTCCAGTGACCATGGTGGTGCAGTTCCCATCAGTGGTAGAGACTGCTGTTGAGGTGGAGATGTCCATACCAAAGCAAGCATAGCCAGCTTCCCTTTTGATGGCACCCAAAGGCATGGACCCAAACAATGACCGGAACCAATGGCTTCCTTCCTGACTGCTGGCACTGATAACACCAACTCTTGTACTGCTAGTGATACTGGTACCAACAGTGAGAGAAGGTCTCTGGCAGCGGCCAACACCTCCAGCATGGTTGATACTGAGATAGCGTTGGTACCGTGCTGTGCTGCAGATGTAGATGGCTCATCTGGTACCAGACACAATGGTGCCTGCGTAGTGCTGGAATTAATGGTGCCGACTTCTGCGGTACCAAGACAGAAGAGTGCCCTGGTTAGGTTGCACTCTACTCTGATCCCCATGTCTGGCCATCTTTGGCAACGGGGATTGTTCCCTCTCGGCTGCCTGTTTCTTATGCCTTTTCCTAGGCACTGGGGATGGTGATCGAAGCTCGGATTCCAGTACGGTAGGAGGAGCACTCCTTACCTACACCGAGGCACTCAGTGCTGAGTCTGACTAGTCTGGCTCAGATGGAGGTCTCAGCGCTGCCTCCATGAACAAAAACTTCAGTTTGGCCTCCCGGTCCTTCTTTGTGTAAGGCTTAAAGTCTCTGCAGATCTGGCAACAGTCCCCAAAGTGAGCTTCTCCCAGGCACTTCAGGCTGCTTGAATGCATAGACTTTTTACAGGAGACGCAGGGCTTAAAGCCTGGTGGCAGAGGCATGTCACGACACCAGGGAACAGACAAAAACTCTGCTAAGGCACAAAGTTACAGAACTTCACTAAAACTGACTACAACTATGTACAGATACAAGAAGAGAAGACCACTGGGAGAGCTTGCCAAAGCAAGGATAGCAGCTCCAGCAACTGTCACGGGCAGTAAGAAGGAACTGAGGGGGAACGGGGTCAGCTGGGTGCTTTATACCAGTGCTATAAGTATGTGGCTGCAGAGGGTGCTGACGGGTACCACTGAGGGGGGGTGGAAAATTTCCAGCCACTTTGCTCGGGACACACGCATACCTTGAGTATAATGCACATGAGCAATCACTCAGAAAAATGACTAACATTCCTCTGTTCCCAGTGCTTTCGAACCCAGTACTTTTCCAGTGAGGTAACCTGGGCATCTATGAGGTTTTGTGCTTAGGGGATTAAAGCACCCAGCTCTCTAACTTCCAGCCAGGGCTCAGGCTCATGCCCTGTGGTGTTGCTGGTTTACTTGCTAATTTAACCCTCTCTTTGCCTAATTCTGCCCATGGTGGAAACTCATTGATTTTAAAGGCAAGAGGGGGCCCATTGAATAATCAAGGCTGATCCCCTGCATCCCATGGGCCATCACTTGCAGCAGAGCTATAGAGTATCATGTACAGAGATGTCCACTATGGATTTAAAGACTCCAAGTGTTGGAGAATTCACCACACAGCAAGGCCATCTATATGGTAACAGCAGCTCCCCTCCACTGTGCACCCAGACAGAGGCCAGTGGAAAAGAGCACAGCTTTGTTCCCTTTCTGGAGGCTTTGCTTCTCTCTAAGGTATAATTTATTATTATATTATTTATTATTATTATTTATTTATTATTATTAATTTGTATTACTATAGCACCTAGGAACCCCCATCAGGGGCGGTTCTAGGAATTGGGTCCCCCAAGGAGGGCGGCACGCCGCAGGGGGCGCTCTGGCAGTCGCCGGTCCCGCGGCTCCGGTGGACCTCCTGCAGACATGCCTGCGGACGGTCCGCTGGTCCCGTGGCTCCGGTGGACCTCCCGCAGGCACGCCTGCGGATGCTCCACCGAAGCCGCAGGACCAGTGGACCCTCCGCAGGTATGTCTGCGGGAGGTCCACCGGAGCCGCGGGACCAGCGGACCGTCCGCAGGCATGTCTGCAGGAGGACCACCGGAGCCGCCTGCCGCCGTCCCATGGCACGCCGCCCCAAGCGCGTGCTTGGCGCGCTGGGGTCTGGAGCCGGCCCTGACCCCCATCATGGACCAGGATGGCGTTGTGCTAGGTGCTGTATAAATACACAAGAGAGATGGTCCATGCCCCAAAGAGTTCACAGTCTAAATCCAGAAGGAATAATACTTCTTGTGTGTCTGTATCTTCACATTAGAAATTCAGGTCTCATCTGAGGCAGCACTGTTTAGTGGTGAGGGCACTGAACTGAGACTCAGGACACCTGGAGTCTATTTCTAGCTCAGGCACTGCCTGCTGTATGACCATGGGCAAGTCCCTTCCCATCTCTGCCCTCTGCTTCTCCTCACATACTGTGAGCTCTATGTGCATGTGCATGACAGGGGCCCCAATCTCAGTCAGGATCTGTGCAGCACCCAGCATGATGGGGGTCCCCTACTCAGCTGGGACCTCTAAGTGCTACTGTAATAATAACTGTCTAACCTGTTTTTCCAGGAAGACTCTCTGGACAAAGGTAGAACTAGTAGGATGACGACACTAGAGATATGATCATTTACCCATTATTGATATTATGGCAGTACTGAGAGCCCCGAATCAAGATCGAGGCAGAGTCCAGCCAATAACTAGCATGTCAATCGATGTAACACAGCACTTGCACTAGTTGAAAGACTCAGAGGTTTGAAGGCCAGAAGGGATTGTTCTGATAATGCTTCCTGGATGTCCTGGGTAGTGGAAACCCACCCAGTGATTTATGCATCCAGCCCAGGTCTGGTGGCTGAGCTACAGCAGAGCTTTCAGAAAGATGTCCAGTCTTGATGAAGAATCCACTCTGTCCCTAGGTCAGTCCCAATGGTTAATTCCCCTCCCTGTTAAAAATGTGCATTAATTTCTAATCTGAATTTATCCAGCTTCAGCTTCCAGCCATAGGAACATGTTCTGCCTTTGTCTGTGAGGTCTGCTATCAGAAATCCTCTCCCCAGGCTGTGACCAAGTCACCTCTTACCTTATATAGGCTGTGACCAAGTCATCTCTTACCTTATATAGTGTCTCTGGTCAGTAAGGAGCTTTATTCCATTCAGTACACATGTACTCTCTCTCTTCTCTCCACTAGAGAGCAGAAATTAACAAGACAGGACTTCAACCCAGTAAGCATCACTTTTAAGTATCACCAAACCATTTTTAAATAAGGCAACTCACTCAGCTCCTCTGATCCTTATCTTAGAAAGGAGACAAAGATGAGACAATTCTATTATAATGGCTGGTCTAGAAAAGGGAGAACAGGAGCTTCTGTTCTCTCTTTCTCCTGATGCGGGACAAGGGGACATTTGGTGAGATTGAAAGGTGGGAGATTCAAAACCAATAAAAGGAAATCCTTTTTCACACAACATGTGATCAACCTATGGGATTTACTGCCATGGGGTGGTGCTGTGGCTAAGAACTGAGCACAAATCAAACAGGGATTAGATACTTATAATAATATCAAGAATATACCAAGTATGCATTGTAAGTGAGAAAGAATGCCTGCTTGCATTACAAAACTGTGGTTTTTCCAGATCCTTAGTCCACGGGGACCCCATTCATGGTGCATTCATGCAGGTGAGACACATATGCACCATGAGCGGGATACACATGGACAAAGACCTGAAGAAGGACAATAATTTTGGCAGGGATCCTTAAACCTCCTCACTCAGGGCTTAAGCCAATCGTTAACTATTAGAGATCAGGGTGAGACTAGGCCTAGCTTATACTTAAAATTTAGGTCAACATAGCTACATCACCTAGCTACTATTGCTCTGGGAGGTGATGTTCCTATAGCAATGGAAAAAACCCTTCCATTGGTGTAGACTTTGTCTACACTATGGGGCTATGCCAGCATAGCTACAGTGATGTAGTTATACCATTATAGTCCCTGTAGTGTAGACATGGCCCAGCTGTTTGGGGGCAGATTGTCCCACATGTGCTTACTCTGGAGTTCTTGCATCTTCCTCCAAACATTGCCTTACTTGTCCTGCCCACATGCAGTCGCTATAGATAGATTTTCCTCGGAAGCATTGGGTGTTGGGCACTGTTAGAGCTAAGATAGTAGGCTAGATGGACCTAACGTCTGATCCAGTCTGGCAATGCCTATGTTCCTACGAGTGCTGGCCTGTGTGAAGTACCCAGGTTGCCCCATCTCGTAAATACATGACCACCTGTCACACAGGCATTCCAATCACTCGCTTACTCACCAGTATGTCTCCGCAGACACAGCGCCATTCACATTCACACAGTAATGGAATCTGATCTGCAAATCAACAAGGTATTAGGAGAGTCAGGACGTCATGCTGGGCACTGCACAGATCCCAGCCGAGACTGGGACCCCCTCTGGGCTGGCCTCTGCGCAGACTGCAACTGAGATCAGGGCCCCCATCGTGCTGGGCACCACACAGACCCTGCCTGAGATTAGGACCCCTGTTGTGCTGCCCACTGCTCTGCCCACTCACTTACTGACATGCTAAACACAGGGTGCTCCCTAACTGTGTGGGCTTCAGCAATATGAGTTACCTACACAGGGGAGCAAAAGCATTCCTTAGGGACCCTTGCTGCCCTGAGTGGGCATGTGAAACCCTGCATGTCTTAGACCAGCCCCAAGCAGGGCCAGGCAACCTATCGCATATCCCCCACTTCCCGTCGCCTTCTCACAGCCAGGCCTTGTGGAGAGGTTTATGAATCTGCTACAGCCTTTTGGCATTAGAAACTGGATCCTGCTTGCAAATCACAAAGCACAATATTTAATTCCTGCTGCTGCCAGCCCATCTAAGGAAGGGCAAGAGATCTGTGTTTGAGGGAAGGAAAACCCAGGTCAGGGCTGGTGCCAGTCACAAAAACTGGTGTAGACACCTGTGCAAAAGAGAGGAGTCTAGCGCAGAGACCCAGTGGATAAACTGGGGTACTGTTGTCTGGGAAAAGGTAACACCATGGAAGGGGATAATGATGGGCTACAATACAAGAGCTTGTAGGAGGATTCATCCCGACAGAGTAATGAACAACAATTAAACCAGCTGAAATGACAAAGCCAAAGGGGTGTTGCCCAATAGATAGGCACTGGGGCAAGTTCTGTGGGAGTAATTGTGTGGGAGCTGATGGAGCTGTGCCAGGGAATGTAAATTGGCCCAGGGATTACATATATGCTGCAAGAAGTAATTAAAACAGGTCCTGATTGTTGGGTGGGGAAAAGGGAGCTTTAAACCCCAGGTGAACTGTTGTGTATGTGGTTGTCATGGGTTTTGTTACTATGGCAACTGAGTTAGACTATTAAGGGATAGCTCAGCCGGTTTCAACCGGCTGAGTGAGCTCTCTGTCTCTGTAAATAAAATGGAGGTTTTGGTTAGCTGTCTGCTCTCTGGCCTCAAGTGATTTCTTCCTAAACCGGCTGCCCCAAGGATATAACACTGGCGACGAGGGTGGGATCCTGGTGCTGCTCCAGTAACAGAAGGAAGTAGAAGTCAAGGTAAAGACCAAACAAAGAAAAAAAGCTGCTTGTTTGCACTGACTGTGAAAGTGAAACTAAAAATCATGGCTACTCTGACCAGGCCCCTGGAGCCTTTTGATGAGAATACAGAGCAGTGGCATGTGTATACTGAGCGTTTTGAGCTTTTTGGTATTGCAAATGACATTACAGAAGCGAAGAAGGTGCCAATATTCTTAACTGTTGTAGGGGCTAAAACCTACTCTCTGCTACGCAGCTTACTACACCCTGTTAAGCCTGAGACTAAATCTTACAGTGACATTGTGGAAATCCTAGGGTCTCATTTCTCCCCAAAACCACTGGTAATTGCTGAAAGATATAGGTTCCACAAAAGAGACCAAAAGGAAGATGAAACAGTTGTACAATTTGTAGCCATTTTAAAAAAGCTAGCAGAACACTGTGAATTTAAAGAGATGTTAAATGATGCCCTGCGTGACAGGTTAGTGTGGCCTCTGCAATGAAGCTATACGGAAGCGCCTACTGACAGAGGCTCAGCTTACATTACAGAAGGCTGTTGATATTGCTGTCTCCATGGAACTGGCTACAAGGAGGCACAATACATCGGTGCATCCCCTAGGGTGCAAAAGTGTCACAAGAACTGACCCACAAAACGGTGCAGAGTCAAGAATGTTACCGCTGTGGTAAGCTGGGTCACCAGGCATCAGAATGCTGGTGTAAGGACCTGGTGTGTCGACACTGTGGCAAAAAGGGACACATCGAGTATGCCTGTAAACAAAAGAAAAAGAGGCCTGTGGTCTGGCCGACAAAAAGAGGAACCTTGCATACCCTAGAGCAGACCCAGGATGATCAAGGTGACACCTCCTCACAAGAGGAAGTGCCACTGCATGCTTTGTCTTTGGCAGCGGGCTCACATGAATACTGGGTAACCCCCTTATTGGAGGGCAAACCTATACGCATGGAACTAGACACCGGTGCAGCTGTCTCGCTGGTTCCTGAGACTGTGTATAAGGAAAAGCTACAGCATCTTCCGCTTAAGGCAACAAAAACTGTTCTGAAGACGTATACAGGTGAAGCTGTGCCCATGTTGGGCACTATTGATGTTAAGGTGGAGCTCAATGGACAGGCGGCTAAATTGCCACTGTTTGTGGTGAGAGGTAATTACCCAGCCTTAATGGGTAGGTCTTGGCTTGGGAAGATTCAGCTGAACTGGGCAGAAGTGCACCGGATGACTAAAGAAGAAACCAGTCTAACCCCTATACTAAGGAAACATGCTGCTGTTTTTGGAGATGATTTGGGAAGTATGAAGGGAATCACTGTGACATTGAACATTAAACCTGGCAGTCCACCAAAATATCTGAAAGCCCGAACTGTGCCATATGCCATCAGGCCAAAAGTTTAAGCAGACCTGGAGCGCCTGGTCACCAATGGAGTCCTAATACCAGTTACCCATAGCTCATGAGCCACTCCTATCGTTCCAATAGTAAAGAAAGATGGCTCTCTCCGGATTTGCGGTGATTTTAAAGTCACTGTCAACCCAGTGTTGTGTGCAGAGCAATACCCGCTTCCCCGCATCGATGACCTCTTTGCAGGCCTGGCTGGGGGACAAAAGTTCAGTAAGATTGATCTGAGTCAAGCATATTTACAGATGCACGTCGATGAAAAGTCCCAAGAGCTGTTGACTATTGTGACTCATAAGGGGCTTTATCGATACTGTCGCCTACCCTTCGGAATCACATCGGCTCCCGCCCTGTTCCAGAGGGCTATGGACCAGATCTTGTGTGGCTTGTCAGGAGTTCAGTGCTATCTGGATGATATCCTGGTCACTGGAAGAAATGAAGAGGATCACTTAAAGAATTTAGAGGCTACCCTACAAAGACTGGAAGAGTATGGCCTACGAGTTCGCAAAGACAAGTGTGAATTCTTCAAGCCCTCTGTTGAATATTTGGGACACATCATCGATTCTGCAGGTCTTCATAAGGCCCCTGCAAAAGTTAAAGCTATTGTGGAGGCTCCCCCACCTCGAAATGTAAGCCAGCTGCGCTCATTTCTAGGACTACTGAACTATTATGGGAAGTTCATCTCACAGTTAGCCACACTGCTAAAACCACTTCATGAGCTCCTTGGGCAGAACAAGGCCTGGAAGTGGACTGAAGCCTGTGATGTTGCATTTAACAAAGCTAAGGATGCATTGTTAAATTCTGAAGTTCTAACGCACTTTGATCCGTCCTTACCCCTGCAATTGGCCTGCGATGCTTCCCCTTATGGAGTGGGAGCGGTCGTGTCACACATTATGCCTTCGGAGAAGAAAGACCTATTGCTTTTGCTTCACGCACTCTAAGCAAAGCAGAAACTAACTACGCCCAAATCGACGTGAGGCATTAGGAATTGTTTTTGGAATTAGGAAGTTTCATCAGTACCTATTTGGGCGAAAGTTTACTCTTCTTACAGACCATCGACCTCTGACATCAATTTTGGACCCTACACAGGCATTCCCCATTAGCTGCTAGTCGTATGCAACGTTGGGCATTGATACTTTCTGCACACACATATGAAATCAAATATTGGAAATCCACTCTGCGGCAATGCAGATGGCCTCTCAAGGTTGCCTTTACCGGTCAAACATCAAGATAGTGCCCAAAAGGAAATCTTCTACTTTGAACAGGTAGAGAATACACCCATCACTGCTACTCAGATAAAGAAGGCAACCGCGTTGACCCAGTATTATCCCAAGTTATGGACCTGGTGATGCATGGAAAATCTCGACAAACCTCTTCGGTCTCACCCGACCTTGTTCCTACATGTCCAGGCGGACGGAGTTATCGGTCCAATCTGGTTGTTTGTTGTGGGGGAGGCGTGTCATTATTCCACCACCCCTGAGATCACAGATGTTAGAACAGCTACATTCCGGTCACTGTGGAATAGTGCGCATGAAGGAAATTGCGAAGCTATTTTTGGTGGCCTAGATTGGACGGTGCTATTGAAGAGAAGGCAAAAGCTTGTATGTCATGTCAGGGTGTAAGAAATGCACCCCAGTGGGCACCCCTACACCCATGGGACTGGCCTGAAAACCCGTGGCAACGTATTCACGTTGACTTTGCTGGCCCCCTTGAAGGAAGCATGTTCTTGGTGGCAGTAGATGCCCATTCTAAATGGCCAGAAGTCTCTATAATGCAGTCCACTACTGCAGAGTACTATCCAAAAACTACGAGGACTCTTTAGTCGTTTTGGTCTGCCAGAACAACTTGTGAGCGACAACGGACCGCAGTTCGTCTCTCAGGAGTTTCAAAATTTTATGAAGGCAAATGGGATACACCACATCACGTCAGCACCATATCATCCGTCCACCAACGGATTAGCTGAAAGATTTGTGCAGACAATGAAAAACGCTTTGAAATCAGCAAAGGGACAACACTCCATTCAAAAGCGTCTGGATACCTTCTTACTTTCCTATAGAAACACACCTCATGCTACGACCCAGGTTTCCCCAGCCTTTCTAATGATGGGACGACAGCTGCGCTCTTGCTTTGATCTGCTGAAACCTTCTGAACCCAGACAAACTGTGCAACATCAGCAGCAATATCAAGTCATCAGACGGGCACCCAGAGCAAAAGACCGAACCTTTAGCCCAGGACAGCCAGTTTTGGCTCGGAATTATACTTCCAGAGCTAAATGGGCCCCGGCCACAGTCATCACTCAAACAGGACCTGTTTCCTATACAGTCCGGACTGCAGAGAATCTTACCTGGCGGCGACATGTAGATCAGCTGTTGCCAGGTCATGCCAGTCTACAGGACCCATCTGCAGTTGAGGGGTCTGACTTCACCCCTCCTGGTGAGACACCGAATCATGAGTCACCTGTTCCTGACTGTTCTCCTTTACTGCCGGCAGCTGAGATACCCCTTTGCCCAGCACGAGCTGATACCACCTCCTCACCTATTCGTGCTGAGGACCCTGAGCCCCTAGTACTTTCGGGTGCAACAACACCAGAAGTTCGCCGTAATCCACCTAGAGACAGAAGGCCTCCTCATCGGCTGGATCTTTAGTTAGGGCGAACCCACGGTTATGGGGCAAAATAATCCCCAGGGTTTAGCCGGGAATGGAGGCAGTCTACCCTCCTTCTCTAGTTTAGTGTGTGTTTTATTTAGGGGATGTTCTTATTAGGGGGGGAGGAATATGTTGTGTATGTGGTTGTCATGGGTTTTGTTACTATGGCAACTGAGTTAGACTATTAAGGGATAGCTCAGCCGGTTTCAACCGGCTGAGTGAGCTCTCTGTCTCTGTAAATAAAATGGAGGTTTTGGTTAGCTGTCTGCTCTCTGGCCTCAAGTGATTTCTTCCTAAACCGGCTGCCCCAAGGATATAACACTACCTGTGCTCTGGGGCTGTGCAACCCAGCCCCCAGAAGTTAAGAGTAACCCCAGGGCTGCTCTGCTTCCTGGAATACCCATTGTACAGTGTGGTCCAGTCACATCCTCACTACCCCGGGGGGTTGGGCTGAAGGTAAGCCCTCATGCCAGTCGGGGAGCCCTTTGCTCAGAGGGGACTTTCAGGGGAATATTTCCCCCCAGGGCAGCACAAAGGGGCCTTAGTGTCATTACAAACCAGGTGGCATTACCTTTGGGTGCACCATGCTGATCTTGTGTATGAACTGTTTTACTGCCAGACAGTCCATCATCAGAACTCCAGGCCTTTCGTGGAGCTGAGAATGAAATAAAGAAGCTGCTTTTCCATGCCCTAAAATACAGCTGTAGTTTTGACTGCTGCTTGCAAGGTTGCTGCAAAACTGCTAGGGACAGAAACGGGGGCACCTCATGGGAGAACAGAAATAAGAGGGACGTCATCATTGGCGGGCAAAATAAATTTCCTAACTAATAATAGGGCTCAATTTTGCCTGTGTCTAAGCTCTGTGGAACCAGGCCGGCACTGAGTCAGGGAACCATAATCAGCTCCTTGATCCAGAGCCAGCCCAGCCCCAGCATCAGTTAGAGCCACCAAGAGACAGACAGATTTAACATGCCAGTGGCGTGTCAGCATAATGCCACTCAGATCCATGGTGTCTCTAGCCTGCCCTCAATGCCAGGGTTGGCTGGCATGGTGATGGCTTGGTTTATGCTGACAGAGTTATGGCCAGAATCTGTCCACCTAAATGGCATAAAGAGGCTGGACCAGGAACTAGAATCTGGCCCTTAGTCTTGAATCTGGTGTCTTCAAGAGCAGCCGAGGCTGTGCTAGAAAGAGTCACGTACATGTGGGTCAGTGCTCTCAGATATGTGCCTGAAGTCGGGTACTCATGGCCTGATTTGTGTGCACCCACAACTCCCACCAATGACAGCAGGGGCTGCAAGCGCCGAATGCCACAAGAAATCAGTCCACTCTATTTATATTTAGGGACCTAAATAAATGGCCTAGATTCCAGAACAGCTGCACTCCGGCGCCTTGTGACTTTGGAGAGGTTGGTTTTGGGGTGTATTGTGGGGGTCCCAGTCCCCATCCTAGCTCCATTGTCACACACAGTCATCAGCCTGAGATTACCTCTGCAAGAAAGTGAATATTTGCTTCAGGAAAGATGTTATTTGTACTATGGTAACACTTTGAGGGCTCAACTGAGATTGGCGTCTCATTACTCCGGGACCTGAAGATAATCTCAACTGAGATTGTTGGGGTCTGTGTGGTGCCCAGCCCAATGGGGACCTCGAACTTGGTTGAGGTCTGTAGGTGTTACCTTAATACAAATACTTGGTTCGTCTTTAATCTCTGGGGGCCCAATCCTGCAGGGGGTGGCATGCTATCAACTTCCACTAGAATCAAGCCAAGGGTATTTGGCATCTCCCAGGAGGCGCTCAGCATCTGGCAAGGTCAGGCCTCAAGTTGGGTGCCACATGATACTTGGAAGTGACTTTGAGAAGTATGACCAAGTGAGCAGGAAAGTCAAACCTCAAAGGCCAGCTGAAGTGCGGTAGAATCCAGGGGTTCGTGGCTACATCCACCTGCTGTCCAAGGCCTGGTCCAGGGCACAGAGAGCTCAGCCAGCATACCATCCATTTCTGCACAAGGGAGAGATTCTGGGTCACATGTGCCAGAACAAACTAGTTCAATCTGAAGCTTCATGCTACTGAAACCAATTAAAAGCACTGGCTCCCATAGAGGCAGAGTGGTGCTTTAGTGAGTAGGGCACGAGCCAAGACTTCTGGGTTCTATTCCCAGCTGTCACTGTCTTCCTGTGTGACCTTGGGCAAGTCCTTGCCCCTCTCAGTGCTTCTGTTTCCCTTCACACCCTGTGTCTGTTCAGCCTATGAGCTCTTTGGGACAGGGCCTGTCTCTCACTAGGTGTCTGTGCAGCACCCAGCCCAATGGAGCCCCAGTGTACTGGGAGTGCCACAGACACACAGAGACAGATAGTCCTTGCCTGGAAAAGCTTGCAAGCTAACTTGACACATGGTGGGTGGGGACACAGAGAGGGGAACAGACTTGCCCAGGGACACACCGCAGGTTGGTAACAGAACCTAGGTGTCCTGATGCCCAATCTTGTGCCCTATGAACACCGAGATCTCACTGCAAATAAATTGGGAATAGAGACGCTTCAGCTTCCAGGCACAAGCCAACCTCTAAAGCAGGGTTTCTCAACCCATGGGTCACGACACAAAATTGAGTCACCAGAACGCATCAAAGAGTTGTGGGACTAGCTGGGCTCAGTTCCTCAAGCTGGGCATTGTGACCTGATGCACAGGATCATCACGCCACTCAGGTTGGCCCAGCCACTCCTCCGTCATGATGATGGGGGGGCCAGCTGGCAGAGCCAAATTTAAGAGAGTTGTGCTGCGATCCCAGGTGCCAGATTGCAATGCCATTCACACAAATTTGGGCGGCCAGATGGGGGTCCAGGCCAAACATGAGCAGTGCTGTGACCCTGGAGGTTACAAAGCCCAGAGGAGGAAGCCAAGTCCAGCCAACCCTGTGCGTCAGAAGCTGGGAGGGAATGGCTGATGTCCTGTTCTCTGGTAAGCACCAGCCCCACTATGAACTCCCACCCTGCATTCGAGCTACACCCCATCTTTCTTACTCCCTGTTCTGCCCCTCAACCCAGACCCTCTGATCTACCTCTCCTGCACAGCAGGGCAAATCCTCATCTGTCATATCACTCATTCTGGACCCCAGCCCCCCAGACCTTCCCCCAATACACCCCCAGCCCCTTCTGTCACCAAATTCCCTATTCCTTTACCCTTTCATTCTATGCCCAGGCTCCCCAAAAACCCCAACTTCTTCCTCACTACACCCTTAGGCTTCTCCATTTCACCTCCAGGCCCCCAAATTCCCCATAGCCTCTTTCCCTCATGGGCTGCGGCGGGGCAGTATTTGTTTGGAGGGGGTGTCTCAGCTCACTGCCCCTCCTGCCCATTTGCCAGGGCGGAGGGTCATGACAGGCCACAAAGTTTTACAAATGGGTCCTGAGCAGTTGAGAACCAGTGTTCCAGGTGATTAAACTTTCCCTATGGACGGGTGACTCCAGAACAGACCATTTTGTGGTTCCTCACACCACACCCTGAAGCATGAGGTAGGGGGCCACAGAGACATAAAACCAAAAGAACCTTGGTCTGATCCAATCTGGCAGTCCCATTGTCCCTTCTGTAATGCTCCCATTGAGTGTGAAAAGCCATGATTTCACCAGCAAGGAAGGGGTTAATGCCCACTGAGGGCTCTTGATTTAGCCAAACAAGATCCAATGGCTGGGAGTTGCAGTCAGCAGAACTCAAGAGTACAAAGAAGGAACATATTTTAACAGGGAAGAGGATCAGCCACTAGAACAGCTTCCCCAGGATCCGCCAAGGGTCTATGGAAACAGATTTGAAGGTTTGTTTTTTTTACCTTTCCAGAACTGCTCATTGAGGATTTTAGAGCAAAAATTCCCTGCTGCAGCAACTGTAGGAAGAAAATACAAGGCAGGTGTTAAACCCAAAGGAACAACACAGACAGCAGAATCCTCATTATGTTTCACTCTACTCACTAGTGGTCGTGCACCGGAGTTGGCTTGTTCCATGCGTAGAATCACTGAGATTAAAGGAAACCAGCACTATCCCTTCCGGGGCTAATCCTTTCAGCTGCCTTTCTTCCTCATTCTTAAGGCAAATTATGAGATATTCTAAAATCTGAAATGGTAGGAACTGTGAGAAAGTGATTGGCCCCTCTGGGAAAGTACAAGAGCAGGAACCGACCCCGGAGAAGTGCAGCTCATCTCTGAAAAGCGGCAAAGCCAAAATGCCCAAAGAGATGCCAGAGTCAGAGCTGCTGAACATAGGGACATAGGGCTAGCAGATGTGGTGTATTGAAAACCGTGTTAAAATTGTGATCTATCACTTTTAGGGGTGTTCCTGGTCTTGCTTCCAGACAAGGGACTCTGTAGGAAAGCATACGATCTGGGCCTAGTGCAGACTGAGTCAGTTCTGATACAAGCAAGACTGCAGCAAGATGGGGTGAGCTGTGCCTCTCTGTATTAGGCTGCAGCCTGCTTTGTCTGTCCCTGCATTTGGGATCAGATCTGAGTGACTGGCCCACTCCTTCTGTTAGAAGGCTGTTCCAGACCCTCATTCCTCTGCCGGTTAGAAACCTTCTCTTTTCCAGCCGACATTGATTCCTGGCCAGTTTATCTCCATTTGTTCTTGTGCTAATGCTGTCCTTGAGCTTCAGCAGCTCTTCTCCCTCCCTGGGCCCCTCCCTGCAATGTATTCAGAGAGAGAGAGCAATCAGATCCCCTCTCAGCCTTTGTTTTGCCAGGCTAGACACAACCAACTCTTAAGTTTCTGCTTGTAAGACAGGCTCTTCGGTCCTCTGATCCATGCAGAGTTGAGGGACCATTACTATTTGTCTTACGAGCATCTCCAGGCCCCAGTGGAGAGCAGAGCCCAGTTGTGCTAGGTACTGTACAAACACACACTAAGGTCCTGCATCCACACAAAAGTTGCCCTGCTTTAACTTTCTTGGTCTGGTTAAAGCATTACAGCCTGCCTAGTTTGGATGCAGCCAGCCAGGCTAAATGTGTTTATATCAGTATAGCTCACAAGGGGAATAAGCTATAATAAGATAAAGCACCTTTATCCCAATATAACTGCATTGCAGTAGGGGCTGTCCTAGTATAACTATACTAGTAAAAAAGCCCATCCCTGACCGAAATAATTATATTGATACAATAAACATATGCGTGGAGCAGGTCTACAGGCCAAGCCTCCAAGAGCTCAGTCTAAACAGACACAGGGTGGGAGGGGAAATAGGGACAATAAAAGGGGAATGAACTTGCCCAGGGTCAGTGACAGAGCTGGGAATAGAACCAAGGAGTCCTGACTCCTAGCCTTCCCCTATGACCACTAGATCCTACTCCCTTCCCAGAACTGATTAGAACCCAGGAGTCCGACTCCCAGCTTCCCCTGCTCTACCCCACTAGACCCCACTCCCCGCCCAGAGCCTAGCCTAGAAGCCAGGAGTCCTGGTTGCCAGTCTCTCTGTGTCCTAGCCAGAGGGCCATGCTGCCTCCTGCTATTGACTTTCAACACCTTATTCCTTCACAAACATCTCCTGTTCCCCTTTGATGCTAGCGCCACATGTAGGGTTGTAAACCCCTTGGGGCAGGGACTGAGCCATGCACCGCCTGTGGCATTACAGACCAATGCTGCATGCCCATAATCCTGTAGATGGACTGGAAAATCAGTCACACACCAATCCACACAGGGCTGGGAAAGGGAGAAAGTCCTTATTAACAAACAAAAGTTCTCCGTCACACAATAGGCAGCTGGGGGGAAAAATACAGGCCAAGCTTATTGGGTAGAAGTCTCCTCTCTTCCCCTACTCCCCACCCCAGACTCTGCTGCTGCATAATCCCTTGTAGCAGGATGGAAAGTGGATTAAGATCTCTCATGGCAGGTCCCCCTCTGCCAGTGTCACAAACAATCTCCCTCTTCGGGAAGATGCCACAGCCAGCAGGAGGTTGCAAAATACCCACCTTGATTCGACTAGATCTGCTGTATTAACCCCTTGGCAACTGGCTCAGCCTGGAAGGGCCAGTTCTTGAGCCTTTAAACATGGAAAGATGTAGGGTTTGAGTTGTGGGGGGCCACGCAGGGTTTCAGAGCTGAACTCCTGGAGTTTGGGGAGCTGTGGTGCAAGGAAGGAGTCCATCTCAGCTGGGGTGACACTATGGCAGTGTTCATGTGATCATGGTAGTCTCAGTAACTATAACCACCTTCCTCTGATCCACCTCATCAGGAAGAGCCGGTGCTGCCTATCCTTGGTTCAAGCTCTGCTGGTTACCTGTATGAGGCCACAGTTTCATAACCTCCTCTCCCCCACTGGGCCTCTCTTTCCCTTCCAACAACCTCTTAGATTTCCAATCCCGGGACAACATTCCTACTGAGGTTAATGGAGCCAGAGAAAGGAATGTGGACAGGTGTGAATCCTTGCAGAGAGGTGGGGAAGCAGCTTTACAACCACTGACCTGTTGACATCTTCTTATCTAGGGTTCACTTAGGGAGAAGGGCTGGGAACTCAGAAAGGGATCTCCCCCTGCTCAGAAAGGCGGAAGACTGACAGCAGCTGTTTCCTTGGCTCTCATTAGAGACCTCAGGATGGGCATGTAATAAACTGCGGCCACGTGCATATAGACACCACAGTGATCAGACCCAGATGCTCAGTCACAAAAGCAGAGGCTCCCTGGAACTAGCTCAGCCGGCTCTGAGCAGTTGCTCAGTTGCTGCTTGAGGCATGAGCGCACACACACACGCTGAGCCAGTGCAACGTACATGCATCCCCAGGCTGATGGCACACAGATTTGTAGACCCTAGGAGAGAGAACACAGCACTAGCAGCCTATTGCTACAGACCTCCTCATTATAGTATCTCAACCATTAACGGAACTGATCTTCCCCCACCCTTGGGAGGCAGGAAGATATCCTCTCCATTTTACAGAGGAGGAAGCAAGGCACAAAGGTAGCATATGGCATCCACAGCTAAGCCAAGAACTGAATCCAGACCTAAGCCAGCGTGCTATTTACTGAACACTTTTCCTAGCTGCAGAGGCAACCCCTCTGCTATATGCATGCAACTCTGTATGACACTGCACAGCAGTACCTCATAGGTTGCAGGTACTTGCTAAAGCCCTCGATAGTCCATGAAAGAGCATCATTCCTACCTCTCCACTTGCAAAGGTTCATGCAGCATGAACACGCATGCACATGTGCACACACAGCTATTAATGCAGGAAACTTACACCTCACTTTTATGATTCTGCATTTTTGAGGCTCATAACTTACAAGAGCACCAGGGAAAGAAAACTACAGGCTCTTTATTTCAGGAAAGAAGCATGGACCAGTGGCTCAGGCACAGGCCTAAGACTTAGGACACCAGGGTTATATCAGAAGGGGTACATCAGAAGCAGGAAGCTTGCTAATCAACCAGTGGGGCCATTGGACGATTGAGATGCTAAAGGAGCACTCAAGGACGATAAGGCCATTGTGGAGAAACTAAATGAATTATTTGCATTGGTCTTCATGGCTGAGGTGAGGGAGATTCCCAAACCTGAGCCATTCTTTTTAGGTGACAAATCTGAGGAACTGTCCCAGATTGAGGTGTCATTAGAGGAGGTTTGGAACAAATTGATAAACTAAACAGTAATACTTCATTAGAATCAAATGGTATTCACCCAAGAGTTCTGAAGGAACTCCAATGTGAAACTGTAGAACTATTAATAGTAGTCTGTAACCTATCATTTAAATCAGCTTCTGTACCAAATGACTGGAGGATAGCTAATGTGAGGCCAATTTTTAAAAAGGCTCCAGAGGTGATCCTGGTAATTACAGGCCAGTAAGCCTGACTTCAGTATCAGGAAAACTGGTTGAAACTATAGTAAAGAACAAAACTGTCAGACACATAGATGAACATAATTTGTTGGGGAAAAGTCAACATTTGTAAAGGGAAATCATGCCTCACCAATCTACTAGAATTCTTTGAGGGAATCAGCAAGCATGTGGACAAGGGGGTTCCAGTGGATATAGTGTACTTAGATTTTCAGAAAGCCTTTGACAAGGTTCCTCACAAAAGGCTCTTAAGCAAAGTAACCTGTCATGGGATAAGAGGAAAGGTCCTCTCATGAATTGGTAACTGGTTAAAGATAGGAAACAAAGGATAGGAATAAATAGTCAGTTTTCAGAATGGAGAGCGGTAAATAGTGGTGTCCCCTAAGGGTCTGTACTGGGACCAGTCCTATTCAACATATTCATAAATTATCTGGAAAAAGGAATAAACACTGAGGTGGCAAAATTTGCAGATGATTCAAAACTACTCAAGATAGTTAAGTCCCAGGCAGACTGCAAAGAGCTATAAAAAGATCTCTCAAAACTGGGTGACTGGGCAACAAAATGGCAGATGAAATTCAATGTTGATAAATGCAAAATAATTCACATTGGAAAACATAATCCCAACTATACATATAAAATGATGGGGTCTAAATTAGCTGTTAGCACTCAAGAAAGAGATCTTGGAGTCACTGTGGATAGTTCTCTGAAAACATCCACTCAATGTGCAGCGGCAGTCAAAAAAGTGAACAGAATGTTTGGAATCTTTAAGAAAGGGATATATAATAAGACAGAAAATATCATATTTCCTCTATATAAATCCATGGTATGCCCATATCTTGAATACTGTGTGCAGATGTGGTTGCCCCATCTCAAAAAGGATATATTGGAATTGGAAAAGGTTCAGAAAAGGGCAACAAAAATTATTAGGGGTATGGAATGACTTCCGTATGAGGAGAGATTAATAATACTGGGACTTTTCAGCTTGGAAAAGAGATGACTGAAGGGGGATATGATTGAGGTCTATACAATCATGACTGTGGAGAAAGTAAATAAGGAAGTGTTATTTACTCCGTCACATAACACAAGAACTAGGGGTCACCAAATGAAATTAATAGGCAGCAAGTTTAAAACAAACAAAAGGAAGTATTTCTTCACACAATACAGTCAGTCTGTGGAACTCTTTGCCAGAGGATGTTGTGAATGCCAACATTATAACAGGGTTCAAAAAAGAACTAGATAAGTTCATAGAGGGGGTCCATCAATGGCTATTAGCCAGGAAAGGCAGGGATGGTGTTCCTAACCTCTGTTTGCCAGAAGATGGGAATGGGCAACAGGGGATGGATCACTTGATGATTACCTGTTCTGTTCATTCCCTCTGGGGCACCTAGCATTGGCCATTGTTGGAAGACAGGATACTGGGCTAGATGGATCATTGGTCTGACCCAGTATGGCCGTTCTTATGTTACCCCAGCTCTGCCACTGACCATGGGCAAGTTCACACTTGATGCTTGTTTCCTCTCCTATCTGTTGTCCTTCTAGACTGTAAACTCTTTGGAGATAAGGACTCTCTCTCTCATTAAATGGCTATACAATGCCTAGCCCAGTGGCATCCTGATCTCAGCTGGGACGTTTAAGAGATACTGTCACGTTAATAATAATAAACTGGGGAGTTTTCTATGTCCCTTGTTGTTTTGCAAAGCTGTTGCACCAGCACAGTCCTCCATTCTGGAAGCTGCCACCTCTACATCAGCCTTAGGATGAGCATTATGGTCTGTTCAGGCCTCTGTAATGTTTGTTTTACTAATGATCTTAGATGCCTCAATGTTTGACATGCTGAGCTTAAGACACCTGATTTTTCAAAAAGCCCTGAGCACTTCTCTAGATGGCTAAGGTAGTTCTACGGCTCCATCACTGGAATATCTGAACACATCGCCCTCTCTACTGCATTTATCTGCACATCCCCCCTGGGAGGCAGGGCAGGGCTAGTATGGTATCTCCTTTGCACAGATGGGTGACTACAGCTCAGTGAGACTAAGTAACTCGCCTAAGATCACACAGGAAGTCTGTAGCAAAGCAGGTAACTAACACAAAGCCATTGTCCCTTTTGGACTGGCCACCTGCCCTCTGAAAACCTGTTTAATCTGTCTCAAATTGGGCACCCTAAAAATCACTAGACTCTGTTGAAAATCTCAGCCTGTATTCTCATCTCGCACAGCCTTGTCCCAGTCTGTTATTTCCCCTGCAGGCCCAACTAAATACTCCAAGGTCTATACATTATTTTTAATTTCAAAAGCACTTCTAGTTCTCTCTATCTAGGCTGAAGCTGGGAATAAATCATGTTTTCCTATCAAAAGTCACATCACTGTCTGATCCCTGAGACCACAACAGGGCTGTCAACATGATCAAAACTGTAAGTATTGCAGTCCCAAAATCTTGTTTGTTGCTGCTCTTCTCACTAGGATCCTAAAATCATACTCTGGTCTCTACACAGATCATATCTACTTAGGGATAACTTCTGTGGAATGAGCTACAAAGTCCACTAGGGACTTACTGATTTTATATGGAAAGAGTTCACGAGAGTGATGGGTAGCAGGATCAACTCATGTTGGAGTTCCCAACTTTACCCTCAATTACTTTTGAAATATTGCTTCACCAGAAGGGAGTGGGTGCCATGCACTAACTGAGATCAATGCCAAGTGGGCAAGATCAGAGCCATAGTTTGAGCCTCAGATATGTGGAAAAAACATAAGAATCAGAGATTTTTGATACCACATGATTTTTATAGAGGGAATTTATGTCAGTAACCCCTCATTCACATGACCCCAAATTGGGACTACTAACCAAATCCCAGGCACTCATGAGGCACAGAAAATTTCAAGACAATCCAAATAAGCATGTGGATTTTAAAGCACTTAGAAAAGTTGTCTGTTAAAAACAAAACAACAAAACAAAAAAGCAGCCAGTGAGTGTATAATGCCCAGCCTGGCCAGGCCAAAGGAGACTGGAAGTGTCAGTGGGCCATGTCATGGTCACCATCAAGGCCAGTGAGCCAGAGGATGATGGTGCACAAATTGGTGAGTGGAGAAAGGGGGATGGATTTAGGTGGCTAGGACAGTGAGGCTGGCAGGGCCGTCCTTAGGATTTCTGGTGCCCTAGGCGAGATTATTAAACTGGTGCCCCTGTGCCTGATCTGCTCTTAGCAACACAAATATAAGCATACAGTATTGGAAAACTTGCCACATTCACATTATTAAAACCAGTTTAACTTAATTAAGCACACTGTAATGCTGATGCACTAGCACTAAAGAAGTAGCACTATAGAAAAAATTCTGATTTGACAGAATGATGCAAATAATATAATTTTTTTAATTTGTCAAAATTTTATTGGAAATTTATATGAAGAGGTATTGAAACAAAGATTTGTTTTTAATTAAAAGCAATCTTTCTGGCTTTTTTTGGCTGCAAAATCAGTTTAACAAGCTGGGTTTCCAAACAGTGGGAAAATATAACCCTAGTTTTACTGCTAGGTAAAGCACAAAGTGACCAAAATGAAGTCAGCACAGAATCATCTCATCTAGATTAAGGTAGCACAGAAATGTTACAGAAGTCCTATTGTACCTTATTTTTGTTTGGAAAGACATTAGCAATAGCAGCACATTCACATAATAAAATACATGCTAAATCACTGCCTCTAAAGTTCCATCAAAAACTGACATTTTCACAGCTCTAGCATGATCTGCTGTACAGATTCTTCACAAGGAAGTGTCCCTGGCCTTTTTAACTCATATTAACTATGTATTTACTTTATGAAAGGTGGAGAAAACATTGTGAAAACGTAAAACATTGGCTGCCCAACTTCTGGGCTGGCAAAAGCTATACTGACTCACAGGAAAAAAAAAATGCAGGAGAATCTTAGTACAACATATGGTCAGTCTATACCAGGGGTCGGCAACCTTTCAGAAGTGGTGTGCCAAGTTCACTGTAATTTAAGGTTTCTTGTGCCAGTAATACATTTTAACGTTTGTAGAAGGTATCTCTCTATGTCTATATTATATAAATAAACTATTGTTATTATCTGAGGTCCTGGCCACCGGTCCTGCTCAGGCCACTGCCAGCTGAGTAAATGAAACCCCAGACCGGCAGTGGGCTGAACGGGACTGGTGGCTGGAACCCTAGACAAGGATCCCAGGCCCTGCTCAGCCCACTGCTGGTCTGGGGTTCTGACCACCAACTCCTGCCAGCCAGGATCCCGGCTGCCAACCCCCCTCAGCCCGCTACCAGCCTGGGATTCTGCTCACCCAGGCTGGCAGGAGGCAGAGTGGGGCCGACGGCTGGGCTCCTGACTGGCAAGGGGCTGGCAGCCGGAACCCCGGAATAGCAGTAGGCTGAGTGCTGCCGGCACCCCAGACTGGCAGCAGACTGAGCCACTCAACCCTCCACCGGCCCTGCTCAGCCCGCCACCAGCCCAGTCAGCCCACTGCTGGCTGAATGAATGGAACCCCAGGCTGACAGCAGGTTGAGTGGTTCAGCCGGCCTGCTCAGCCCGCTGCCAGCCTGGGGTTCCTTGGGGGTCCCCAGGCCAGCAGCAGGTGCTGAGTGGGGCTGACGGCCGGTATCCCAGCTGGCAATAGGGCAGCAGCTGGAACCCCAGAGCAGTGATGGGCTGAGCCGCTCAGCCTGCCGCTGCATACCATCAAAAATCAGCTCACCTGCCACCTTTGGCGCGTGTGCCATAGGTTGCCGACCCCTGCTTTATACACTAGTAAGGAGATGAGCATATTACAGTTGTTGGAGGGCTCTTATCAGGAGTAACAGGCTATAGGAAAGTCAGTCAACATTTTTTGTTTCTCTGATGAAAACTGGCCCACTCCCTGCCTCAAACCAAACCTGTCACTAATAATTGTCAACAACTTAATTTTCTGTTTTTGGCTAAGATATTGATTAAAAAAATATATTGAAATTGGATTCAAGATTGTTAGCAAGCATTTTTGGCAAACAAAGTTGTTAAATGACAATCTAAATGGCAACACAGCACTGCTTTCATGCTTGGCTCACCCCCCAGCCTGCTGGTCCAACAGCTGCAGTGGACCCCAAAATCCACCTCTTGGGGTGCAGAGTGGCAACAGCAGCAGCAAACCCTCAGGTCCAATCACACGCCAATGGGCACCACCACCAGCCTTACGGACCATGGTGAAGTGAGCACAGCATCTGATCTCAGGGACAGGTCACCCATGGAGCCACAGCAGCTCATCCTGCCCTGTGTAGCTCCCCCTGGATGAGGTGGATCGCTGGCAGCTGCCAGCCCGGGGGAGAGGCGCTCCCCAGCTAGGGTGCCCAGATCCAGATGTCCTGATTTTATAGGGCCAGTCCCGATATTTGGGGCTTTGTCTTATATAGGCACCAATTACCCCCACCTAGAGTGACCAGACAGCAAGTGTGAAAAATCAGGACGGGGTGGGGGTAAAAGGAGCCTATATAAGAAAAAGACCCCAAAATTGGGACTGGCCCTATAAAATAGGGACATCTGCTCACCCTACCCCAACCCCCGTCCTGATTTTTCACACATCTGGCTAATCCCAGCCCAGCCCTGTGTGACATTCCAATCCTGGCCGAGGAAGTGAGTTACTTTCACTTTCATTCCTCAGCAGGCAGCCAGCCTCCCCCACACCTACCCCCCAGCACCTCACCCAATCTAGCCCTGACAGAGGGGAGGGAGGAGAGAGAGAGGGATGCTCCTGGGGAGGAGGGAGAAAGGAGGGGGTGCTTCATGGGGAAGGGGGGGAGAAGAATGGATGTTATGGGGGACAACAAAGGATACTGGTTCCAGAGCTGCAGAGCCTGCCCTGCCTCACCTCACTTCAGCCAGGGGGAAAGAGTCACACTCACAGGTGAGCTCCTTCCCCAACCCCTACCACCTCCCCTTCCCAGAGACCCCAGCAGCCAATCCCCTCCCTCAGACTGTGCTGCATTCTTCTCTCTCTAGGACCCAGCAGCCTGCTCTTAAATGCTCCACTGCTTCCCGTCTATCCCGGCTCCCGGCAGAGTGGTGCCCCCAGACCTAGTGGTGCCCTAGGCGGCTGCCTATTCTGCCTATGCCTAAGGACGGCCCTGGAGGCTGGTAACAAGGGGGCCTGGGAGGGTGATGTATGAGTATGAGGGTAACTGCTCACAGGGGTGATGGAGATGTGTGTGCTGGGGGGCCCTGGCTGGGGGGTGCAGGTTGAGGTCCAGTTGTGGAGAGGAACGGGAGACCTTTCTAAATCCTAATACCAGAGAAGATACCTACCCCCGACCCACCGCAGAGAGGGAGGCCTATACTAGGGACCTGCCCTAAAAGCCAATGGGAGAAATGCCTCCACCCCCTGGCACCCTCCTCACACCCCATCCCCCAAAGTGCCATCCCTGACCCTCTAGTGCCCCCACTGATCCCCCGTGTCCCCAGCAACTTAACCCCCAGATGAGCCCACGCACCCCACAGCCGCCAAAGGACCCTCCACCTCATCCAACTTAGCCTCACGTCACCCCCCCCCGCACCGTGCGCGTATCCGCTCCCTCCATTACGCCGTCTCGTCCTAGTAACGCTCAGTCCCGCCCAAGGGAGCCGCGGGAGCGCGCGCCGACCGGCTCCTTCCTCGCGAGAGCGCGCGCCGACAGTCCTATGCCTCCAACTCCCTCGCAGCCCCCCCGCTGCCCTCCGGTCCAGCCATCCAGGTCTGACCCCCCACCTTCCAGAGACGGCTTCCCAGTCCCACCCCCACCGGCCGCCCCAGACGCGACCCCTCGCAGCCAGCCCCGCCTCCCCGAAAATCCCACAGCGCAGCCCCATAGCCAGACCCTCGCAGCCAGCCCTGACCCCCCTGAAAACCCCACAGTGCAGCCCCATAGCCAGACCCTCGCAGCCAGCCCTGACCCCCCGTGAAAACCCCACAGCGCAGCCCCATAGCCAGACCCTCGCAGCCAGCCCTGACCCCCCGTGAAAACCCCACAGCGCAGCCCCATAGCCAGACCCTCGCAGCTAGCCCCGCTTCCCCGAAAACCCCACAGTGCAGCCCCATAGCCAGACCCTCGCAGCCAGCCCTTGCCCCCGTAAACCCCAGATCCAGCCATCCAGGTCTGACTCTCCCCCCCCCCCCCCGAGACAGCTTCCCAGTCCCACCTCCACCGACAGTCCCAGATGTGACCCCTCGCAGCCAGCCCCAACCCCCCCTGAAAACCCCACAGCGCAGCCCCATAGCCAGACCCCTCGCAGCCAGCCCTCGCCCCTAAACCTCAGATCCAGCCATCCAGGTCTGACCCCCGAGACAGCTTCCCAGTCCCACCTCCACCGACAGCCCCAGATGTGACCCCTTGCAGCCAGCCCCGACCCCCCTGAAAACCCCACAGCGCAGCCCCATAGCCAGACCCCTCGCAGCCAGCCCTCGCCCCCCTAAACCCCAGATCCAGCCATCCAGGTCTGACCCCGCCAAGACAGCTTCCCAGTCCCACCTCCACCGACAGCCCCAGATGTGACCCTTCGCAGCCAGCCCTGACCCCCCTGAAAACCCCACAGCGCAGCCCCATAGCCAGACCCCTCGCAGCCAGCCCCGACCCCCCCTGAAAACCCCACAGCGCAGCCCCATAGCCAGACCCCTCGCCCCCCTAAACCCCAGATCCAGCCATCCAGGACTGATCACTTGGCCTCATCCAGAGCCTGCTCCCCCTACATCCCAGGCCTCTCCCCTTTGCTGAACCCCCATGTCTCAGCCCTCAGCTCTACCCTAGCTACCCCCAGTCTTGCCCCCATACTTCAGTCTCCAGGACAACCCCCCAATTTATTCCACTCCAGACCCTAACTCCTAGCTCTACCCCCAGACCCAATCCCCCCCTCCCCCCGACACACACACACGTTCCTTTCCTCCCACCCCCAAATTGGCCCAACCCTCCCTGCTTTCCAAGGGCAATAGAGATGGGGTGGGGGGAGGCAGAGGGCAGGTCTGAAGTAGCTGGGATGGGGTTGGCACTGGGGTGGGAGGTTGCTGCTGGGATGTTCCAGGAGGGGTTTACCCTAGCACTGAGCATGAGGGATACCTAGCTCTTATATAGTGTTTTATAAAGGAGACAGTATCATTAGCCTCACTTTACAGACGGTGAAACTGAGGCACCGGGAGGGGAAGTGACTTAGATCACCGAGCAGACCAGTGGCCAACCCAAGGCTCCTGAATGTCAGTCCAGTGCCCTATCCCAATACTGGTATTGGGTATTTGGGAGGGAAGGTTAGCACTGGGGTGAGTGGGAAGTAGCTGGGAGTTGAGATAGGGGGTTCCCATAGTATGGAAGTAAGGGAACTTCTGGGAGGGGGAAAGCCAGGCAGAGGGGGCTGAGCCTGAAGGAAGAGGGGTTGGCTGTGGGGCTTGTGAGTGCAGTGGGAGAGGGCTGGGTGCAGGGGTGGGGGTGGCATGAGGGGCTTGGCCTGCTCCTTCCTCACCATGCTGCCTCCATCCAAAAGGCTCAATTTAGTAACAGGCAGACGGAGCTGCCTGCAGCAGATCACATAACACGCTGTGCTGCAAACCCTTGTTCACTCCCACCAGCTCCCATCTGCAGCCCACCACACTAGCCCATGCCGTGTCATGGCTTCCTCAGGACTCTGGGCCCTGGATTATGAGGTCTATGGGGATGTGCAAGGTAAGTGTATTGCATTTTGCACTTTTGACCAGCTGCATTGACTTTGTTGCAAATAGAGAGGATCATTCCCCTGCTGGCTCTAGCCAGGGATGCTGCAAATAGCTCATGAAAGGAGAGTAAATCTCACTACAGCAGGACAGCTGTTACCATGCAGCAGGGCTGGGATGGTTTCAGTGAGCCCCAAATGAGCTGATTAAAGCCAGTACCACAGGGATAGGGAACGGGGAGCAATTCCAGACATGCCACTGTCATCTTGAGCGGTGTTTTGCAGAGATATTTCTCAGCATGGGAGTGAGGTTGTCTCCCTCTGTCCAGCTCTGGGCAGACCTCACCTGGGCTACTATTCTGAGATTGGGGCCCCTCAGTAAAAGAAAACAGATTTCATCCATTGCACATTGTAAAACCCCTCAATAGAGCTCTTTCAGGCAGGAAGGAGTGTCGTCTAGTGGGTTGAAGCAGGTGCGTGGGGGCTAAGAGTCAGGATTTCTGGGTTGTAGACCCAGCTCTTGGAAAAGGAGCAGGGTCTAGTGGTTAGAGCAGGTGAGATTGGAGTCAGAACTTCTGGGTTCTATTCTTTGCTCTGGGAGGGAGAAAAGTGTCATGACTGAATCACAGGATTGGTAGTCCAGATTCTAGCATTCTCTTCCTAGCTCTGCCACTGATTTGGTGGGCAGCCTTTGGGAACTCACTGTGCTTCACTGATACATTGGATGCTGTGAGTCCATTCATGTCTTAGCCGGATGCAGGAACCACTGGTTGAGGTTCTGGGACTTGGGTGCTGCAGGCGGTCCAACTGAATGGTCACAATAGTCACTTCTGGCCTCAGAATTGATGGAGTTTTCTTTACACCCAGATAGAAGGACTGATCCTTGGTGTAAATTAGTTGATGCCAGGGCCTAGTGCAGAGGTGGGCAAACTACGGCCTGTGGGACCCTCCTGCCCAGCCCCTGAGCACCTGCCCGGGAGGCTAGCGCCTGGCCCCTCCCCTGCTGTTCCCCCTCAGCCTCAGTTCGCCCCGCTGCAATGCTCTGGGCGGCGGGGCTGTGAGCTCCTGGAGCAGTGCAGCTGCAGAGCCGGGGCCTTACCCGGTACTCTGTGCTGCACGGTGGCGTGGCTGGCTCCAGCCGGGTGGTGTGGCTATAGTGCCACCAGCCACCGGTGCTCCAGGCAGCGCGGTAAGGGGGCAGGGAGCAGGGGCGGTTGGATAGATGGCAGGGGAGTTTGGGGTGGTGGTCAGGGGGCGGGGCTGTGGATAGGGGTTGGGGCAGTCAGAGGGTGGGGAACATGGGGACAGGCGTTCTGGGGAGGCAGTCAGGAAGGGGGGTTGGATGGGGCAGTGGGGGACAGTCAGGGGCAGGGGTTCTGGAGGTGGTCAGGGGACAGGGAGAAGGGGTGGTTGGATGGGGCAGAGGTCCCAGAGGGGCAGTCAGAAATGAGAGGAGGGGTTAGATGGGATAGCGGGGGGCAGTCAGGGTCGGGGGTTCCAGGAGCTGTCAGGGGACAGGGAGTGGGGGGGGGTTGGATGGGGCAGGAGTCCCGGGGGACCATCAGGTGGCAAGAAGCAGGAGGGGGCGGATAGGGGGTGGGGCCGGGCCATGCCTGGCTGTTGGGGAGGCACAGCCTCCGCTAACCGGCCCTCCATACAATTTTGGAAACCCGATGCGGCCCTCAGGCCTGCCCCTGGCCTAGTGTTACATTTCCATTCATACCTCAGATGCTGAAGTAAATTTCACATGCTGTGGAGTTGTGGACTCACTGGGCACCTTTGGAACTTATTGCCACAGGAGCTAAAGCACTGAGCAGAAGCCAAACAAGGATAGGATGTTCCTGTGGATAACAGGAATATCCAGAGTTAGAGCAGTAAATCTTAAAAACCAAACAAGGCTGTGGCAAGAACAGACACCAGGGCATGAGCTAATGAAGGGTCAAGCGGGGACTTTCCCAGGAGGCAGGTTATTTCAGCACAGCAGGGTTTTCTGCACTTTCCTCTGAGCAGCTGGTGCTGGCCAGTGCCAGGATCCCAGGATAGATGGTTCCTGGCCTGGTCCAGGCTGGCGATTCCTACATGATTAAGAAGCAGAGCTGGCATTTAATGCCCAGCATTTGCTGTCTATTTGCAACTGACTCATCTTTTCTTTCTTCCCGCCAGGTGTCTTCTTCAGAAAGGTAAGGGTGTGTGTGTAAGCGGGCGCGGGGGGGGGGAGCCAGCTTTTAGAGCACAGACCATCGGAGGGGGCAGCATGCTTGGTCGCATGGCACTGTCTCCTGATTCCCAAATGCCCCTAGTCCAGACTCTTCTTCCCAAGCCAGTGTGAGGCAGCTGCGGGCAGGGAGGAGGAGCCAACCTAGCTGGATGCACTAAGGGCCTGTACTACCAAACAGGAGCTGCTGTCAGGGTTCCCAGGCCAGCAGTAATGTTGGAGATGGTAGCCAACATCAGGAGCTGCTTGCTGGAGAGGATGGTCCAAGGGAGAAGGGGACCAGATGAAGTCTTGGGCCTGCAGATGCAGGGGGCAGTTTGGAGGAGAAAGGTCTCTGGTGACAGAGCATCATGTGCAAGGAGAGGAGAACTCCCTGACTGATCAGCATGCGCACCTCGATGGCCAGCAACCCACGCTATGAGAAATTTTGAAAGGCCTCGGTGTGGTTTCTCAGGAGCACTGAAAACAAATGCTGGACCTCCCTCCCTTGGCCACCCTGCCTCCTCCCCCCCTCCCCGAGTTTGGCTGGTGCAGGCCTCCCTTGGAAAGGCTTTTTCATTCAGTGCATGGTTAGACTGTGGAACTCACTGCTACTTGATCTTATTGAGGACTAGAGCTGAGCAGGTTTCACAAAAGGACTGGCCATTTCTATGTGTAATGAGAACGTCCAGACTTAATATAGTAAATACTAACTAAGAGACAAGAGTCTGAGAGGGATCTAAACCCACATACTTCAGGGCATGAGCCAGTTTATAACTATTGGGGTCAGGAAGGAATTTCCCCTGGGAACAGAGATCTTGCAGCTTCCTCAGACCTGCAGGGACTGGGCTGCTGCTGGAGATGGGATACTGGACAACATGGGCCCCCTGTTATGATCCAATCCTATGCAGTCATTTGCTGCGCCCCATCAAACAGTGAAGAGTCCCTTTCAATCCATCACCTTCCATTTCTTGTTCAAAATATTAATGATAATAAATAGCATTTTGGATGAGATGCTAGGTTAAGGAAGGGAGGTTTTTGAGCCATTTACCATTTTAAAAAAATCCACATGTGGTGGTGGTGCAAATATGGGGAAAGGGAATTATTCTAATCTGTGTACACACTGAACCAAATCTCTAATCTCTTTCCAATATTTACTAGAGAAAAGGCCAGTGGGTATAACTGAAGTGTGGATCAGGTGGATGGAGCCAAATCCATACTGCCTGTAAGCCCAAGCCTCTTTCTTTTTGAAGCAGGGCTGATCAGAGCCATGAATACAGCCAGCCTGATTCTTGCCCTGAAACTTGGGATCCTGCAACATGACTGGGTGGTATCACTGTGTAGAATCAGGGCCAGATGCAGGCATAGGTGCATAGAGGGCTGTGCCTTGGGCCCCAGATACTGGAGCTATCTGATTGAAATGGAATCTCAGGACCATTTAAAGAAAAAAAAAAAAGAAAAAAAAAAAAAGCAAGTTTCTGATGCTCCCGTCAGAAAGGCAAGCTTCAAAACATGCCCAAGGTGTAGCCACTGCAGGAGAATCTGCCTGACTCTGAGACAACAGCTCTGAGAGGGGGAATTTCCCTGAGTGTAACTGATGCAGCAATGTCTGCCTGATTCTGCAAAGAGCCTGAGACAATAGCTTTAAAAGAGAGGAATGGCCCAATGCATCTTGATGATGTACCTGCAAATCTCTTTCTCTGGTGTGCATCCATGCTGAATGCCAATTTATATTGCCCAAAAGACTCTCTCATAATGTTAATGTTGCTTCCTGGACCTTGAACTGACTGCTGGGCCCAAGCTGATTAGTCCATGCTGATTGGATGAGCTCAGTTTTGAGGGGCAAGCCTGATGGGGCATAACAATTTTCCAGACTTAGTGTGCGTGTGGATTTTAGAGCACTTTGAAATGTCGGCTCTTAACATGAGAGTTTGGTTTGATTGAACTCTGGCATAGCTAGTACTCCTCCGTGATCCAGCTATCATCATAGATCTCAGACACTGTGCGCTCTCGATCCTCCTGGCCTGCTCTAGCTACCTTTCTCCGAATATTCGGCTCTATCTACTGCATCCAGCTATCTCCCTAGATTCTAGTAATCTTAGATTCTCTCTGTCTCTAGCCGTCCATCCATCCATACCCTCTCTCTCTTCATACACACCCCTCAGTCTATTTAGTGATCTATCTATCCCCATACACACCCCTCCACCTCTCTATCTCAGCTCATAGGATGCTGGTTTCTCTTTCTATAGGGACTGAATCGAGGCAATAGATGGATAATCACAATGAGGCTCCAGGCCAGCACCCAGGACAAGCACTTGTGAGGTCATTAACTTGTAGGGAGCACCCTGTCTAATGCTGACTGTTCCTCCTCCTGCTGGTTCCCCTGGCTGGCAGCTGATACTCAAGCCGAGACAGGAATGTGGTTACCCCTCTGCAAAGGCATATGAAAAGCTGGAAGCTTTTCAGGAGGCAGGAAGAAAACCAAACTTGTCTCACCCTCTCTGGGGTGGAAGCTCCCCCACGCAGACCTGATGGCAATGGAATCCTTCCCCTCAGAGCTGCACTTCCACACGCTTATGCGGGGAGCTAATGGTGGCAGTGCACAGCCCAGGCTGTGCCATTCAGAGATCAGTCCACAGGGCGGGAGAGGCTGTATGCCAGGGACTGAGGCAAATGCCTGTTCCGTTGGCTCCCGCAAGGCCTCAGTAACCCTGTCTCTTCCTCTCCAGTACACAGAAGACCAGGGCAAGAAGCTGGGGGTGGTTGGCTGGGTGAAGAACACCCCCTATGGGACTGTGACTGGGCAGGTGCAAGGGCCCAAGGAAAAGATTGAGATCATGTGAGTATCAGCCAGGCTTCCTAGCTCACCAGTTGGCTCAGTGTTAAACGTGGGTGGTGCTCACCCTTCTGTGTATCAGAGCGAGGTGGGGTGGGGGTGTGAATAGTTGCCAGGCTCGGGGTTGGGGAGCTGCTGGTATCACTCCAGCATAAGGAGGAGAGAAAGGATCCCAGGATGTGTACCCCCAGCTCTTTCTTCACCCATGTACATCAAACACAAGCTGCTAGTGTTGAAGGCCCTTTGTAGCATAGCTGAGCACCTGCCCCACTCAAAGAACTCCCAGCCTTTTCCACCCACCCACCCGTCACCTTCTCCCTGTAGATTGGGTTCCCCATTGTGCCAGGTGTGGCACACCTGCATCCAGCTGAGATCAGGTCCCCCATCACACCAGGTGCTGACTAGACCTCCCCTGACTGAGATGAGGACCTCCTCATGCCTGGCATTGCACAGACTCTCCCAACTGAAGGTCCTTTCTGTTGTGCTGGGTGCAGCACATGCCCTCCTGACTGAGATCAGGCCCCCATTATACTGGGAGCCACACAGACCATTGTGCTGGGCATTGCACAGACCCCTTGACTGAGATCAGGTCCCTGTTATGGGTGCTGCACAAACCCCCTAACTGAGATCGGAGCTCTGTTGTACTTGGCATCGCACAGACCCCTGACTGAGATCAGAGCCCTGTTGTACTGGGAGCCACACAGACCCTTGTACCAGCATTGCACAGGCCCCCTGGGATCGGGGTCCTGTTATACTAGGTGCCGGACAGACCCCGTGACTGAGATTGGGGCCCCATTGTGCAGGGTGCTGCATAGACAGTTCATTCCCCCCCCCAACACACACACACATATTTCAGTTTAAACAGACAAATGGTGGCAATGGAAACAGGCCCAGAGAGACGAAGGGGCTTGTCCAAGGTCAGTGGCAGCACTGGGAATAGAACCCAGGAATCCTAAGTCCCAGTATCCCGTCCACTGGGCCACGCTGCCTCTCTAAGAAGGGCTGTGAAAGTGCCCAATCCCAAGAGCTGACCTGACATTCCTGAGATCTCCAGGGTGGGAAACATCCCTTCATGCAGGAGCAAAGCCGCTTCCAAAGACCTATGTTCTCTCTGGCGCCTCCAGTGATTTGCAAGTCCAAGGTGTCTGCCAGACTGCAGGGGGGAGCAAGTTTGATCCTCTCCCCTGCAGGAAGGAAGGGGTTAAACCCTAGGCCCAGGCAGCGGGATCATAGACTGTCACATTCCCCATTTGAAACCCTCCTGCCTCTAATTAGGGCAGTTCCCTCGGTGCTGCTGCCCTAGCCAATCAGTGGATGGAAAATCTGGGCCCTGGCTCAGCCCCAATTAGCTTCCCCTCCAGAAGGGACAGAGAATTTGCCTGATTAATTTCTCTCTTCAGGGGCCATAGAAACCTGCCTGCCCATCCCCCATCACCCGTGGCAACCAGGAAGGGCAGGCGGGGCAACTTCCGTAGCAACGGCTCCGTCACCTTCAGAGAGATGACAACCGGAGGCAGTTTCCATAGCAACAAGTCCCCCTTCCATCACCTTCAACATTTGGAGACAGAGAGAGAAGTGGAACAGTTTCCATAGAAACCAGTCTCCCCCCATTTCCGCCACCTTCAGGGCTTGAACAAATTGGGGCCGCTTCTATAACAGCTAGTCTGCTTCATTCCCCCATCCCTTTTCACGAATGAGATAATGGGGGAAAGGCAGGGTCCATAGCAACTAGTCTCCCCCATCTTTGCTTCAGGTCCTGGAAGGAGATAAAAGAGGAGGCAGGTTCCACATGGACTTTACAGGCTGAACCTGTTTGTGTGGGATAATGGCTGGGTAAATGCCAGCTGTGTAAACAGGGAGCCAGGACTCCTGGGTTCTGTCCCTAGATCTGGGAAAGGAGTGGTGTCTAGTGATTAGAGCAGGGGGGCTGGGACTCCTAGGTTCTATTCCTGGTTCTGGGAGGGAAGTGGAATGTATTGGGAGCGGGGGAGGCTGCAACCCCCTGACTCTGGGGTTCCATCCCTGGCTCTGGGAACGGAATGGGGTCCAATGGTTAAAGCAGTGGGGCTGGGAGCCAGAGCTCTCCTTATGGATGCTTATGGATGCTCTTCCCCCCACCCGCACAGGAAGAACTGGCTGCGCAATGTGGGGAGCCCCATGGCCCGCATTGACCGGGCTGTCTTCTCCAATGAGAGGGAGATCTCCACCCTGGAATTCCCAAATTTCACCACCAAGTACTAGGAGGTGGGGCCAGGACCACAGCGACCCCTTACCCCTTCCTTGGGGGAACACATGACAGTGACCTCTGCTGGCTGGCTGCAGCTCCGGGGTGGATTGCAAGGACACCTGCATCCCAACCTGGCCATTGAGCATGTCTTCCCCTGCTGCTCCCGGACGTCAGGGTGTGGGTCTGGCACCCGGCACATGGACCTTTGACTTCCTTTGCCAGCCTTTCACTAAACTCCCATTCCCCAGCAGGGGCCCTGCCCACAGAGCACCTGAAACCCCTACATCTGATGCCTGGCTCTGTGCATAAGGTCCCACCCCGTGAACTGAGCCCCACCGCATCCCTGCTTTGCACTAATACAAATGGCTGTACTGGCCCCCCAGTATTTAATCCACCCCCACTGTGAAGAGAGTGCTGTCTGTGCTTCCACCAGCCCTCCCACCTGCATAGTGTATTTCTGCAGAGGGGCTCAGTAAAGATGACCTGAGAAAGCGAGAAGGCTGATGGCTGTGCTCTTGTGTGTGCTTCCTGGATGAGTGGGGTCAGCCTGGGTGGATTTTAAAGTACAAAACCAAAGGTAATGGTGTTCTCCACTTGGTTTTTTAACCTAGAAATAGCAGCATCACGCCTCATTTCCCCTTTCTCTGGGCTGGAGGCGACTCAGCAATGTGGCTTGGGCTGTCCCTGAGCCACTGAAGGAAGGGGTCTGTACTAATCACCCCCATCCCACAGTGATGGACTCAGTAGAAGATTAGAGATGGGCTGAGATTGCCCAGGGGTGAGACTGAGCCTGAAATACTGCATCTAGTTCTGGGGGGTCACATTTTTTAAAGGAAGGTGAAAAATTTAAGAGGGTGCAGAGAAGAGCCCCAATAACGATTCAAGGGTTGGAGAAAATGCCTGACAGTGAGAGATGTAAGGAGCTTAGTCTCTGTAGTTTATCAGAAAGAAGGTGGAGATGTGACTTGATGATGGTGCCTGAGGGCCTTCATGGGGAGAGGGTGCCAGGTACAAGGTGGGGGTTCTTTAGCCTCATGGGGAAAGAAAGATTGAACAAGAGCTGGTGGCTGCAAGCTACCGCCAGACACATTCCAGTGAGAAAAAAGGCACACATGTTTGCCAGGAAGAGTGATTAACCACTGGAACAAACTCCCAAGGGCAGGGGTGGAGTCTCCATCTCCAGTCCAGGCTGGCTGCCTTTCTGGAAAATGCTTCAGTCAAACACAAATGATTGGGCTCAATGCAGGGGATCTGGGGGACATTCTCCTGCCTGTGCTATGCAGGGGGGGCAGACTAGATGATTTAATGGTCCCTTCTGGCCTTGGATCTAAGTGACTGGACATTTTGGGGGCCTTAGTCTTTGGAATGCCCAATTTGAGACACCTCAAAGGGGCCTGATGCTCAGGGGGGAAGCAAAAAGCAAGGCCCTTTAAGTCATGGCTAGTTGGGTACCAAAATTATGAGTTACTTTGGAAAACTTGAGCCCAAGTGATTAACAGAGAACACTTTTCTGCCAAGTGTTTGCTGGTTTTTGAGTTAAATGGGCTTTTAACACAAACAAAAGGCATTCCACAACCTGGATAAAGTCCTTCTTCCTCAAGAGCTCTGGCTTCACTGGTTTGGAGCCTGTGATGACATTCTTATTGTTATGTGTAATATGGTGGTCCCATATCAGATTGGGGGCCTCCACTGTGCCAGGTGCTGTACAGATCCCAACGGAGATCAGGGCTACCATTGTGCCAGGCATTACACAGACCTCGACTGAGATTGGGCGCTCACGGTGCCAGGCAATGCACAGATGTTAACAGATTGGGGCCTCCATTGTGTGGGGTGTGGCACAGACCATGACTGTGGTCAGGACCCTGTCATGCTGGATGCTGCACAGACACACAGTGAGAGACATTCCCTGCCCCAAAGAGCTTATAGTCGAAAACGAAAAGGGTAGTAGGGGAAACAGGCACAGAGAGGGGAAGAGAGTGAAGACTTGACCAAGGTGAGTGACAGATATGGGAAGAAAACCCATGAGTGCTGGGTCCCAGCCCACTGCATTGCACTCCCTCTTATGCCCTTAAGCACCAGGGAGCTGGATTGCAAGGATGCAAACTGGATCTCTTTGGCCAAACCTTGCTCCTGGCACTTGGGATGTGAACACTGCTCTGGGGAGGTGCCCCACACTCAGCTTCTGGCAGGTCAGACCTTTCACTCCCAACTGATGAGGCCTGACTGAGCCATGGCACTTGTGTAAATGCATGCAGGGCTCACTCTGGATTAATCTTCTGCTCAGGATCCTATCCTCACCTGACTGGGCAACTCTGGATTTACACAAGGGTTGATGAGAGCAGGATCGGGCCCATTTCCTGGAATGGGTGGGGGTTTCCTCAATTCTGTGCTCTGATCCCCTGGGTGAGATGGGGCAGCCCAGCCCCCATCACCCTCCCCGCTCCGCCCCAATCGTCTCCCAGTCCCATCTCCCTGTGTGTTGCTGATGCGGGGAAGGCGCCCAATGGCTGTGCCTCGTGGCTAGGAGGCGGGCGTTTTTCCAGCCATTCCTAGCCGGACCGTTCTGCCGCCCAGGACTGCTCTGTTCGGGCTGAGCCCTTGGATGCCGGGGTTCACCCAAGCTCAACATGTGATGCACCCCCATCAGGGACGGGGGATGGGACAGGTGATACGGACCTAATCGGATCAGCCCTAAGACTCACAAAGAGCCCCCCACTGGCAGCCCCCAGCTTCCAAGTACCCAAACGCTGCCTGCACAGTGAAATCTGCCTACGGCGAGGAGGAAGGAGACCTGGGTGCCACCCCCACAGGTATGTGAGCCGAGCCTGGGGGATGGAGGGGCTCGTTATTGTCTCTGCAACCCTGGCAGCGGGAGGGGAGGAGGTGATCCCAGCTACCCATGGTGCTGGGAGGAGGTGGCGGGGAAGCTGGGCTGCGGATGCCCAAGTGGAGCTGAGAAGGGGGATGGATGAGTGGATGAATGCAGTGAGGTATCTCCAGGAGCTGGTCTCTGGGTCTGAAGGCAGGTCCTGAGAGGGTGCTGAGCGACGGGATGAGCGGCCTTTGATACTGTAGTGGACCCACCTGATATATCTGGGGAAGGATGGGGGCCAGGGTGTCTGCCTGCAGCTGGCAGGGTCAGAGCTCCCTGCCTCATTCAGTCACTGCTCCCAGGGTGCCAGGAAAACAGGGCAGATGAGGGGGCTCATACTATTGGCTCCAGTTGCTCACTACATGAGCTTTCTGCCCACAGCTCTGCCGGTCCCCTTCAATCCTGACCTGCAACCCCCTGTTATCCTAGCCCTGGTCTCCCCTGCACCTCTGCCAGTGCCCCTCAGTCCTGACCAGTCACCCTGGTGCAATCCCAGCCCTGGGCTCCCAGAAACACACATGGCTCTACTGAGACCCCCAGTCCCAGCCCACAGCCCCCTGCTATTCCAGCCCCGGGCTTCTCCTAAGCAGAGCCATCCAGTTGTGTTAGGTTGTGATGTTGTTGGGTTACGCTGCACTAACAGGCTGCTCCACTGCTAGTCAGCAGGGAGATGCTGATGTATCCCACAATTAACATTGGCAAGAGAGAGGTCAGGTAACCTACTTCAGGCTCTAGGAGCACTCACGCTAGGGGTGGGGGATTATTATGGTGTGCAAATGAGAAGCGGGCTATGGAATATGGATGGGGAACATAAGAACAGCCATACTGGGTCAGACCAAAGGTCTGTCTAGCCCAGTGTCCTGTCTTCCGACCGTGGCCAGTGCCAGGTGCTTCAGAGGGAATGAACAGAACAGGTAATAATCAAGTGATCCATCCCCCATCCCCCATTCCCAGTTATGGGCAATATCAGTTGAACAGGTTGCTGACAGTGTGATGATTCTGGCTTAGAATAGAACCCAGGAGTCCTGGTTTCCACCTGCAGGCCCCACTCTAACCTTCTTTCTCAAAGGGAAGGGATCAGAACTGAGTGCATGGTCTATGGGGGAGGGTCTCCCCAGGGCTGGGTTGTCCCGTTCAATCCTGCTCTCAGCACACAGATACAGGAGAAGGGTTTAAGGGGGCTTATGAGGTCTCTGCTTGGGGTGTAAATGAGAGCAGCTTCAGAGCTGCTCTAATATATACTCAGTCCATGCAATCAGGAATAGCTATACCAGGATAAGCACCTTTATCCCACCATAACCGTATCCACACTAGCAGGGGTTGTATCTCTTCAACTAGAATGGAGTAGTTAAAAAGGGACAACTTTGGTATGTGGACAAGTGCTAATGGAGTTGTGTATAACCCACAGGCAAAGTGTATGTCAAGCCTTACTCTAGAGGCTAATTCATACAGCAATTACTCCTGTAGCTCAGGTGGCAAACGTCTAAGCTCAAGTCAGAAAGTTATGGGGTCAAGCCCTGTTCATGACCTATGAGGGATATGATGGTTGCAAACAACAGGGGATTATTTTTTCTTTTTAAACAGCTGGTTTGTGAAATTCACAAAATGAGGGTTTTTACAGGGATCCTTCACCCAGTACTAAGATGCGGCTGCCTGTGGGATGGGACAGAGGGAATGTTTATGCAGAGATCCCTCACCTGTCTCTGAGATGAAGGCACCTCTGAGGTAGTGTGCAAGGGCTATTTATACAGGGATCCCTTGCCTAGCATTGAGATACCAGGGGATAGGGGCATGGGATCTGTTTATATACTCTCACCCAGCACTCAGGTGCAGCTGCCTCTAGGGTGGGTAATTCCCACAGCGAGGAGTCCCTTCAAATAGGCTTTATAGTGAAAAGCCCTTCTAACATGTAAGATATGGTGTGAGGCACCATTAAACACAGGTTTGCATTCCAAACATCTGCAGGTGTGTCGGTTGCAAGGGATCTTTTATCCTCTGTGTCCCATAGCCAGGGGGATGCAGAGAATAGCCAGTGTGCACTGCACTCCATCCTTACACTGGGGTGTGGGGCTAGGAGCCCTATTGGCAGATGCTTCCTTCAAGGGGAGTGGGAGTCTTAGGGGGCCATTTGCACCCACCTTAAGCCCCCTTTTGTGGTGTGCAGCTTACAGTCATTGCATACACGCAGGGGTTCTCAAACTTCATTGCACTGCAACTCCCTTCTGACAACAGAAATTACTACACGACCCCAGGAGAGGGGACTGAAGCATGACCCTGTCCAAGTCCAGCCTCCCTAGGTGGGGTTGGGGGCAAAGTCAAAGCCCAAGGGCGTCAGACCCAGGCGGGGGGCCTGTAACCTGAGCCCTGACACCGAGGGCTGACGATCTCAAGCTTTGGCCCTGGGTGGTGGGGCTTGGACTTCTGCCCCAGGCAGTGGGGCTCAGGCTTCATCTCGGACCCTCAAGTCTAATGCCAGCCCTGGCGACCCCATTAAAACAGGTTTGCGGCCCACTTTGTGGTCCTGACCCACAGTTTGAGAACTGCTGGTGTATAGAGAGCCGTGTGCTCCGGGAGGGGGCGTTCTGAGTCGGTACCATAGTACTATGGTGCTAGGGGGTGAGCTGGCTGTGATTGTGGCCTTTAGGTAGGAGTGGGAGACCATGGTGGGGGCTCTGGGGAGGTTGACTGGAGCAAGGATCCATTTAGGATCATTACAGATACCAAGAACAGAGGGTGTCACTGCCCCGGGACCCTCCCCTTTCACCCTTGTCCTAAACAGCTGTATAGCATTACTGCACTACTGTATATTGTTAAAAAGCCCCTCTTCCCACCCCAGAGGTAGCTGCATCTAGGGCTGGGGTGAAAGATTCCTCTATAAACAGCCCCTGCTTCCACTCCAGAGGTGGCTTCATCTCAGCACTGGGGCAATGGATCTCCCTATAAATAGCCCCCACCCCCTACCCCTGGGGCAGCTGCAGCTCAGTGCCAGGCAACGGATTCTTGTATAAACAGCCCCCCACCCCCACCCCAGAGATGGCTGCATCCGGGTGCTGGATGAGCACCACATGGCTTTTACCCATCCCTGTCTAGGCCCCATGTCCAGCCTTCCTTCCCCGCTCCCTCCCATTGTGCAGCTGGGAAAAGCCCCTTCCTTTTGTCCTTTCCCCCGACCGCCCTCCCCCGCTCCTCCCCCGGCAGTGGCAGGACCAGCTGGCTGGCTGGGGCGGGCGGGCAGAGTCCTGCGGGAGCCCCGGTGGGCGCCAGAGGATGCTATTGTGATTTTTTCCCCCTGCCGGCTCCCTATTGCGGGTGACGCGCGCTCACACACGCAGATCCACGCGCTCACAGTACCGCAGCCAGCAGCCACAGCCAGCCCTTCCCCGCCGGTCCCCGAGCTTGCCCGCGTGGTGCTGGGGGTCTCCCTGGCTGTGGGATCTGGACGCGGGCGAGGGGCAGGAGCCCTGGGTGCCCCCCGGAGGGAGGTGAGCCGGGCTCCTGGGAGATGGAGGGGCTTGTTATTGTCTCTGCATCTCTGGCAGCAGGAGGAAGAGAGAGGTTCCCAGCTGCTCCCAGCGCTTGGGGGTGGGGAAGGGAGCCGGGCTGGGGATGCCCAGGTGGGGCAGGGATGGGGGACACCCGTATGTAGGCACCTGGAAGGTGAGGGGCATGTAGGATAGAGCCGGTCTCTGCGCCTGACGAGAGGCCGGGCTGTGGGGGAGGAAGAGGCAGGCCAGCATGCTCCTTGGGGCATGGCTGGGGGAGCAGCCGGGCTGAGATGCCGGGTGCGTGTGTGCATTGAGCTGGGTTCCCTCTGGTGTGTGCATGGCTCTATGTGTGTCTCTGGATGCCTTTGTTTGGCAATAGCTCTCTGTGTTTGTACCTCCGTGTATCTGAGTGGATGTACCTGTCTCTTATTTGTAGGGGTATGTGTCTCTGCATGCATGCATGCATATCTGGCTGTGAGTGTTTGTATGTGTGTGGATGTGGAGCTGGCTGTGTATGCAGCTCTGCTGGGGTGTTTCACAGTGTGCGTACATAGATTTGTGTCTCTATCCCTGCCTAGCTGTATTGGTGTGTGCCTCTCTCTGTACGAGTGGGCTGGTTTTTGGCCGTGCTGTGCTCCAGCACTGAGCGCCCATTGCCAACACTGGGAGCTGCTGGGTCCAAGCTCTTTTGGAAATCTGGTCACCTGAATCAGGAACTGAAATTTGCACTCTGGGGCAGAACTGCAAGCCCCTGTTTTGAAATGTTTGGTGTGTGTGTACATGCAAGATGGCTCTGCTAGCTAGTGCCACATGGCAGGGACCTGCGCTGCATTTAGGGGCTGGTTGGTGCTGGCTAGTGGGTCAATAGTGGGATCTGAGTTTTATGCAGAAAGAATTGATGCAAATGGTGCAATGGGAACAATCTGGAGTCTCTTGGGTGCTGAATCCAGATCATCGGGCCTGCCTGGGACTGAGTGATTCAAAGCCTTCATGGTGGCATTAGCCATGTGCAGGTGCCACTGTGCTAATGCAGTGACTGCACTTCCCCATGGAGATCCAAGCATGTTAGCACAGAACATGGGGTGAAGAGTGAAGCTGGCAATTCAGCCCAGAGGTGCTGGGCTGGGTGGCACCAACCCATTCCTGAACGTAGGGATGCAAGCTATTGTATTTGGGTCACAGAGCCAGGGGAGCAGAGCCAATACAGTACTGGAGGTGGTTTGCAGGAAGGGGAGTGGGAGTTCAGTAGGGGGGCACTTTTCTCTCACAGTCAGTGCTGACCCCAGTGCCCCAGAACAGCACTAGGGGGCACTGTACTGCAGGGGACAGGGTTGGGGCTCAGTAAGGGATGCTCGCCCCTTGGAGTGAGTGCTGGCTCCAGTGCCTTGATGCAGTGATGGCAGGGTGCTGTGCAGTGGTGTAGAGGCTAAATAGGTGGTGCTTTTCTTTGATAGTATTGACACCAGTGCCCCAGTATAGCAGTGGGGGCCTATGATGAGGTGGGGTAAGGCTTGGGCTGCTGCAGGGGAGTGGGAGCAGCTGTCTACCTAGACCCATCTCCTCTCTACTTTCACTCCCTCCCCTCCTGCCCTCTGTCTGAGGAATGAGGGAGCAGAGGACCCCAAGGGTTTTGAGATCAGAGGTTATGGGGAGTAGGGAGTGGGCCTGCTTGGGGAGAGGGTTCAAAAGTCACAGGGGAGGGGTGGCTAAAGATGAATGTGGGGGGGGGGGAAGTGGAGCAAAAAGAGGACATTGTATGGGAGTGAGGGGGCTGGTAAGAGATGCTGGTCTCAGGGTTAAAGAACCCACCTCACAGGCAGCTGCATCTCAGTGCAAGGTGAGGCAATGCACCATACCAGAGATGGCTGCATCTCAGGTCTGTGTGAGGGATCATCGGTACTATTAAAGTAGCACCCAGCATCCCCAGCTGAGATCAGATCCCCTCATTGTGCCAGGTGCAGTAGATCAACAGTGGAAGTTCCTGCCTTGAAGAGCATACAATCTAAATAGACCAAGGATGAGAGGGGAAACTGAGGTACAGAGTGTGCAGTACCTGGCATAACAGGTCCACTGCTATATTTATACTACAAAACTATACAGCAGGGCTGTGGAAGAGCCTGGAATAGAACCCAGGAGTCCTGACCCTTTCCAACTACCCTGGCTTTAAGCCATTAGGCCCCACTCCTCTCCCAGAGCTGGGGAACCTAGAAGTCCTGGCTCTCAGGCCAGTGCTCTAGCTACTGACCCATGCTCCCTCCCCTACAAACATCCTCCTTGACGTCTCTTTATCCAGCACAGAGGGGCCGAATTCCTGTCTCCCTTCATTTGTTTCTGGGAAGGCTAGTCCCTGAGTGCCAGTGCCAACAATGGCAGTGCTGATTGGATTTTGCAGGAACGTTTGCTGGCGTAATTACCTCAGTCTGGCATTGGCGTCAGGTGTGGGGGGAGGATGCCATTATTGGGGAGGTGGCCTGGCTGCTGTCAGGGAGTCGGGCTATTTATCCTGTGGCCTTAAGAGCATAAGCCTCCTTGGGGGCTGTGCAGCTAAGAATAAGACGCCCAATCAGCAGCATAATCTGGGGATGATCTGCTGTGAGATGCCGGCCTTTGGCATGGGTCCTCTGTGTGGGCGGGTGGGGCTGCCGCAATATGGCACTGGAACCTGTATGGTCAGGGCCAGTTGCTCGCTAGGCCAGGCCTGTGGGGGAGGCTGAGCCCAGCCGGGCAGTGCTGGGGGCTCCCTTTAGAGGCTTGTTAGACCGAGGCCTGTGTGGGAGGCTGAGCCCAGCTGAGTGGCACTGGGGGCTCCCCTCAGACACTCGCCAGGACAGGGCCCATGGGGGAGGCTGGGCCCAGCTGGGCAGTGCTGGGGATTCCCCCCAGACACTAGCTGGGCCAGGGCCTGAGAGGGAGGTTGGACCAAGCCAAGTGGGCAGCACCAGGGGTTCCCCCTAGACACTCGCCAGGCCAGAGCCCATTGGGGAGGCTGGTCCCAACTGGGCAGCACCAGGGGTTCCGCCCAGACACTCGGTAGGCTGAGGCCTGTTGGGAGGCTGGGTCCAGCTGGGCAGCGCCAGGGGTTCCCCCCAGACACTCGCTAGGCTGGGGCCTGTTGGGGAGGCTGGACCCAGCTGGGCAGCGCTGGGGGTTTCCCTCAGACACTCGCTAGGCCGGGGCCTGCAGAGGAGGCTGGGCACAGGAGGTGGCTGGGTTTTACCTCATGCCCTGTCCCTGGTTTCCTCCCTACGGCCTCATGGTAGCCCAGGGTCCAGACCTCTCAGGTCATGGAGAGAGGAAGCAGCCCAGAGCCGCACTCATCCTCAGGGTCCTTTCACTCTGTCTCATCTCCTCCCTCTGTGACTTACACCCCTCTTATCCGCTCCTCATTGCCCAGCTCTCCCAGTTAGGTCCCCCTCTCCTCAGGGGTTCCTAACATTGGGGTCACCCTGCCAGCCAGGCCAGGCTTCCTTGTCAGCTGCCTGTGCCCCAAAATCCCCATTGTCCCCAATTCTGGATCACCCCCAAATCTGCAACAGCCTAATCCCCCAAATCTACATCACCCCTGAACCCAATTGCCCCAAATCCCCATTACTACCCATCCCAAATACCCCAGTTCTCAAAATCCCCTTTGTTGCATCCTAAATTGCCCTAGTCCCTTATTACCCCAAGATCAATGTCACCACAATGCCCAAAATCCACTCATCCCGAAACCACATCACCACATCCCTCAAATCCCAATTGCCCCACATCTACATCACCCCCAATCTAAATCCCTTTCATCCCTCTGATCTCAATCACCCCCAAATACGCAATTCTCCAAATACACATTGTTCCAATCCACCAATCACCCGACCTCACAAAATCCATTACCCCAATTGCCCCAAATTCTCCATCACTCCAAATCGTCACCCAGTTTCCAGTCACCTCAATCTCACTATCTGTTTTACCCACCCCAATTGCCACACTGAATCTGTTTCTGTGTCACTCTCACCTGGCCATCATGTAAATCTGTGCATGCATTGCCCTTGTGCTGGAGGTAATTTGCATGTTGGCGGTCACACTAGCCAGTCCCTAGTCCCAGCACTTATGGCAGAGAGAATGTCTGTGCGATTGCACTAACTCACCCCTCATGTGAATGGGAACCTGTGTGTGTGTGACTGTACTAACCCAATCCTTGTGTCAATGGGAATCCGTGCACACACGATGGCACTAACCAACCCCTAGTGTCAGTAGGAATTTGTGTGTGCAGTTGCACTAATCCAGCCCTCATGTTGGAGTGATCTTGCATGTGATTGTACAAACCTGTCCATACAGTTGCCTCCCCACTGCTGGGCAGCAAAGTGGCATCACTCAGTCACCTGCCACCATCCCCTAACTCTCCTGCATGGCTGTCATTTGTCTGTGGCCCATATGCACCTGTAGAGGGTGCCATCTCTGTGGGAGCAGCTGTTGGTGTTAGATGGGAGTTGGGCTGGGATGCCCATGGGCTCCAATGCCCTCCTGCCAGTGTTCCACTGACTCCTGCCATGTCAGCTGGGATGGCCATTTGACATGGATTTGGTTCCATGTTGCTGGTGTCTTTCTGCATCTAGAGGATCAGCAGCCCTGTGACTCCAGTCTCACCCAGGGCATGCTGGCTGGCCTTATTGGCACCCTGCAGAGCTGGGTAAATGCCTCCCACTTCACTGGGCAACCCTCCCCTGCCCCCACCACTTGGCACCAGGGATGTTCTGGGCTTTGTATCATGTAATCCTGTGCCCTTGCTCAGCTGTGCACATTGCTTTACAAACACTAACCCTGCATGCCCTCCCAGCTTCTGTTGTGGAAATTAGGGGGAAACTGAGGCACCCAGTGAGTGAGTAAAATAGCTGAGAATAGAACTCAGGAGTCCTGGCTTTTGGCCCTCCTTCTCTAACCTCTAGACCCTACTCCCCTCTCAGAGCCAAGGACAGAATCCAGGAATCCTTGCTACTTCAAGGGACAGGGAGAGAATCCAGCATTCCCGACTCCAGACCTCACATTCCTATAACCACTAGACCCCACTCCCTTTCTGTTTGGGCATACTTGTCAGCTAATACTTCAGTATAATGCAGGTGGAGCTACGCTTGTGTAGGTGGTGGTAGATGCATGTATGAAGCATTTCACAGCATGGCTGTCCATATGCAATGTGATTAGGCAGCAAGAAATATACATGCAGTGGGGAAGGGTGGTTTGGTGGGGCGGGCACTTGAGTGGGATGCAGGATACCTGGATTCTATTCCTAAATCTGCCACTGATTCCTTGGATGAGTCATGTCAGTTGCCTCCATTGTGAAATAGGACTGATGCTTCCCTGCCTCATAAAGCTAAGATCCATCTATTGTGAGGCATTTGGATACTATGGTGACAGGGAGAGCGTAAGCTCTTTGTAGCAGAGCATTTGCATTTACCATGTGTCTGTACATCACCTATCACAGTGGGGCCCTGAGCCCAGTCATCTCTAGGAGTTACCTCAATGCACCAATAATATTATATCCCAAAACAGTACATTAAAAGAACTATGTTAAGGTTTTAAAATACGACCCTCAAAAGTGAACCTTAATTTGCACCCCCTTGTGTTTATGCATTATGATACAGTCTTTAATTACATGATCACATGTTGGTTTTTTCCATAGGACCCCTGTCTCATTCAGTGCACAGGACAGACGGTAACATAACTAGGTGTGGCGCCATGCATTATTCACTGCACACTATTCAAACCTTGCACTTAATACAGAATTAGTAATTTCCCCCTGGGCTTTTCTGTGTTGCTCTCACTGTACTATCTTACTGTTTTACAGATGTGAATGAATTTATCTTTGCAACATTCCTATGAGATGGCTTAGTGGTTTATCCCCATTTTACAGATGGGAAACAGAGATTAAGGCCAAAAGGGTCAGTTAATTTTGGGTGCCCCGTGTGAGATGCATAGGGCCTTCTGTTTCAGAGAATTTAGCAGTATATGGCACTTTATATGGTCAGGGCACAGCTCTCCTTGACTTCAGTTGCAGTTGTGAGTGCTCAGAACTTCTGCAAATCAGAACCCAAGATCTCAAATGGAGCGCTCAGAAAATGAGGCCCACACAGTTAGTGCCCACCTGTGAAAAGTTTGATGTCAGTGATTTACCCAGCATCACACAGGAACTTTGTGGCAGAGTCCAGTTCTATAGGGCAGCATTCAGCTGCCTTAACCATGCCAGACCTTCCTTTCTCTTCCTGCAATCCCCTGCCTCATTCACCGCCCACCTTCCAGCTTCTGCAACAAATGAAGCAGGAGTCTGACAATAGCCTTCTTCACTACCCTACCTTGATTCATGTCCAGGACACGTCTGTCCTGTACACTGACAAAGCGGGGATCCTGTGAAAAAATAGTATGTGATCATGTAATTAAAGACTATATTGTAATGGATATGCACAGAGGGTCAAACTGAGGTTGCACAGGCAAAAAATATCATCATGAAGAACCATACTCATCCCCCAGTTTGGGTCATCAGCAGGGCTGTGACCTTTACTTCACCACTTGAGCTAACAGCATAACAGGTAGGAGTAGTAGGCTATTATCCTCTCTGGATTAGGCTCTAGAAGGGGTAAGGTACATATTTTGCAAGTGGATTTCACAACTATTTGCTGTCAGCAGAGGAATGCAGAGACTCAGGATTCCTGGGTTCAGTTCCAGGTTTTGTAGGGGACGTTCGCTATTGGTTACAGACCATTCTGCCCCTTTCACCCTGCTTCCTAACTCCCCCAGTTGTCTCCCACTCCTGTCTCCCTGTATGTAGCTCCAGTCACCAGACCCTTCTGCTCTTCCCCCATCCTGGGGATGCCTGCCCCTCTCCCACTCCCATGCTCCCCACCCAGCTCCTGCCCCCATCATCTTCCCTCTGTCCCTGTCTCCCCCACATCTCTTCCCCACACCTATTCTGCTCCCCTCTGCACTCTAGTGAGGCTGCATCCTTCTTCTTCTGAAGCAGGAGAGAGCACTGAGAGCACAGGAGAGACCATTTCTCTGCTCTCACTTCTGATGTGAAAGTCTGGAGCATGCTCAGCGCAGTGGAATCTTTAGAAAATTTAGCTGCCAAACTTTAACAAGTCTCTACTTAGCATGTGAAAACTGAATTTTTTCCCCCCTGAGGCTCATAAATAGGCCAGATTTGGGTGGATCTTCATGGAAACAGCAAAAAGCATCTTCCTGACCCCAGAGCGGTCCCCTTGCCAAATTTCAACTCCTTGCTCCAATGCATTGAGGCCCTAGAGCAGGGGTAATCAATTATTTTTTGGCAAGTTCAAAATTTCTTGGTCAAGGTATTGTCAAGGTCCAGTCTCCTGAGAAAATAATACAAAAACAATAACAATACTGATAATAATAAGTTAATTAAAAGATATCACGGTCCTTTCAAAAGCATCTGGGGGTCCAGATTTGGCCCATGGTTCACCTATTGACTACCCCTGCCCTAGAGCTTCTCAGCAAAATGGATTTGAGATTTTTTTTTAACATGGGCAAAATAGTTTTTTCCCTAGTTTCATCTTTGGAAACAGCTGAACCATTTTTGCTGAAACTTCACAGAAAGTTTCAGCCTAAGGCAGAGTCCTGGCTTGGGAAATTTCAGCCTGAACAACTGAAGTTTGGCAAAGTTATAAACAACAAAAACAGGGTCTTTTAATGGCAACCTTACTTATACTTACTTAATCAGTGGTTTTCAAGCTTTTTAGGCTGTGTACCCCTTTCCAAATAAGGTAGTCTACCACACACCCCCATCTGAGATAGGCAGAGGTGACACGTGGCGGGGGGTGGGTAACAGGCAGGGTCATGTGCCCCCCGCCCCAGATTTCTGCCTTTCATTTAGCAACAGCTTCTAGAGGTTTTCCAATTGTGGGGTGCACCCCCTTCAGAACATTTGGGGAGGCGAGCAGTGACACCAAACGACTCAGGCCAGCCCCACAGCCCTGCACGGCACCTCCACCCCCTGACTCACCTCAGCGGGCCACCCAGTTTGAAAACCTCTGATTCTGCGTTGCACAGCAGAAAGGAAACTTACACCAATGTGGCTGCTGTTTTAATTTAAAGGAGATTAAACGCTGATTAGATTGCCAAGGTTTACTAAATAAAATGCATTGTCTGCCATTACAGGATTTTTCTTGCGTACACCCTTACAAGAGCTTGCGTACCCCAGTTTGAAAACCACTGGGTGGTGCTGCCAGCTCTGTGTATAACCGGCAGTTAACACTGAGCTCCTGGGGTACCTGGGCCCTGAATTGCCCGGCCCTCACCCCCCGGAGATGTGTGGGCTGGACAGGGATTCTTTGTGAGCATTTTCCTGACTCTCCGTTTGATCTGTAGGCCGGAGTGATGCCCATGGAAGGAATCCAGCTGTAGGAACAGAGACCACGGAGCCGAGCAATCGTGACCACGTGGCACTGCGGCAAGACACCCAGCTCAGCAGCAGCAGGTGGCCTTTAGCATTCATAGGGTGTGGCCTGTTGGCCAGAACACTGGGCTAGGAGTCAGGACTCCTGGGTTGTATTCCCAGCTATGGGAAGGAAATGGGGTCTAACAGTTAGAGAAGTGGGGCTGGGAGTGAGAACTGCTCGGGTCTAAACCCTGGCTCTGGGCTGGGACCTGGGTCTAGTGGCCTAGAGAGAGGGGAGGCTGAGAGTCAGGAGTCTTGGTTTCTATTCCTGGCTCTTCTCTTGACCTTGAGCTAACCCCTTCCCCTTTCAATGCCTCTGTTTCTCCTCCTACTCCTTGTCTCTTTAGATTTTAAACTCTTTGGGGCAGGGATTGTCTCTATGTAGCTATGCAGCACCTGGCAGAATGGGGGGCTGATCTTGGTCAGGCCGTGTACCGCGCTTGGTGCAACGGGGCCCTGATCTCAGTCTGTGCAGTGCCTCACATGATGGGGCCCTGATCTTGGTTAGGGTCTGTGTAGACAAGGCATCTGATACCATGGTGATGGGCCATACATAAGAACCAGAGTGGACAAAACCATATGAGGAGCTGTCCCGGGATCCACTGCTGTGTGAATTCCCCCCAGTTCTTGGGCTCATGGGCCCAGAGCTGCATGTGGGGTGCCAGTGGAGTGGGGGGATAGAGTGGAACTTTGCTCTCCCCGTTCTGGTATGGGATGCCTCTGGGACTCAGGGCTGGATCTCCTCAGCTGTTTACTACTTTTAGCTGCTCTTAGCACTTGGGGCTGGGTGGGGAGTGTAGGGCACCAGCAGGGAGATGCAGAGGCTGGCTCTATTAGGAGGCCCAGCAGACTGAGATGAAAATATGCACAGTTCCAGGCCTTGCTGTGTTGATACAGCCATGGGCCTAGCTCTCAATCACTCTGAGCAAGAGCAGGACAAGAACCAAGATGGTGCCCGTGCCCCCCCTACAACTTGGCAACGGCGTAAACAAAGGGCGCCAAGCGTCTTGGGGAAGGAGGATGATAGATGGGCCCTGTCAGCAGGCATCAGGCGGGGCAGGTTAGACACAGAACAGGGCAGGGACTGGTGGAGGCTGGAGAAGGGAGAATCCAGCCCAAGGCTTGGATGACTCAGAGCAGCCCCCTCGAAGGCTCCCTTCAGTGCCGCAGTGCCCCTTAGAGCCCTTTGCAGGTACCCATTCATTAACGACAACCCTCTGTGATCAGGGGTAGACCAGTGGTGTTATCCCTCATGGAATGATAGTGAACACTGAGGTGCACAGAGGGCCTAAGGAAACATAGTGACCTGGGGCAAAACCCAGGTGGCCTGGTTGTCACCACTAGCCCACACTCTCCTACCACAGCCAGGGATAGAACCCAGGAGTCCTAACCCCAGCCACCCCGTCCTAAACCACTAGACCCCACTTCCCTGCCAGAACTGTGACAGGACCCAGGAGTTCTGACTCCCAGCCCCCCTGCTCTGACCCCTAGATCCCCTCCCACCCTTGCAGAGGAACAGGACTGTGTCTTTGGGGGCAGGGGCAGAGACAGGGGTGCTGGAACAATTTTTATAGTGGGGGTGCTGCTGATGGAAACAGGGGCGGCTCCAGGCACCAACACGCTAAGCGCGTGCCTGGGGCGGCAAGACACGGGGGGCGCTCTGCCAGTCGCCGCGAGGGCGGCAGGCAGGTTGCCTTCGGTGGCATGCCTGCGGAGGGTCCACTGGTCCTGCGGCTTCGGCGGACGTTCCGCAGGCGTGCCGCCGAATCCGCGGGACCAGGGACCTCCTGCAGGCAAGCCGCCAAAGGCAAAATACCTAGAGCCGCCCCTGGATGGAAACCCTGTATTTGGTGTTTTGTTATCACCACTTCAAGCCAGGGGGAGTGACAGCACTCCCAGCAGCCCTAGTTCCAGCACCAGTGGGCTGACCAATGGGTTGTCAAGGTTCAGCTTTGGGCAGGAGGTCCCCATGGTCCCAAGGGCCATCATTTGGCTAGGGGAGGCTGCTTGTTACCAGATGCCAGCCTCTAATAGCATTGAGCCCAGCACAATGGACTTCCCTCCCTAATGCCAGTGAGTACTGACGGCCCCAGCCAGGCGTGACATGGACGGGATGTGTGCGCTAGCCTAGCCTGCATTGTTCTAATGCAATTACAGCCACTGCCATAGAGACGCAGGCAGGCTGTGCTCCCAGCCCGTCCCTGGGGCCCTGCTGAGAGCCTGGAGCACCGGGGAGTGTGTGAAATGGCTGGGGAAACATGGGGCCTGTAATTGGCTTCACATCAGTGCAGTCATGGAGCCTGGATGGTTTGTTACCTTGCCTAGAAATACAGGTCATGCCCACACTGCTTTTCCTGAAAGACTATGGCCAGTGGACGAGCTAGCCAAGAGCAGCATGTTCCAGTGGGTAAGGCACCGCATGGGGAGCCAGGACACTTGGGTTCTTTCTCTTTCTGCCTCTGCTATTGACCTGCTGTGTGATCTCGGACAAGTCTCTTCCCCTCTCAGTACCTCTGTTTCCCCTCCCACCCTTTGTCTATTTAGCTTATGAGCTCTTGGGGCAGGGACTGTGTCTGTGCAGTGCCTGGTGTGACAGGGCTCTGGTCTCAGACCCAGATTGGGCTGGGAGCCAGAACTCCTGAGTTTTATTCCTGGCTGTAGGAGGGTAGTTGTGTCTAGTGGTTAGAGCAAGGGACTGGGGGCCAAGACTCCTGGGTTCTATCTCCAGCTCTGAGAGGGGAGTTGGGTCTTGTGGATTACAGCGGGTGTGGGGCTGGGAGCAGGACTCCTGGGTTCTATCCCTGGGTCTGGGAGAGGAGTGGGCTTTAGCAGCTAGAGAACAGCCACTTTATGGATCTGGAGTTCCAGCCCTCCTGTAGTCACTGCTCATCTCCGAATCAGCAGCTTGAGAGTTCGGATGCTGTTTGGCTCAGTGTCTCTCGCTCCTGTCCTCCAGGCTCAGTCCAGTGCTAAACCCTCTTGCCCTGACTGATGGGGGTGGTGAGTGGGTCAGGAGTATCACAGCCCATGTGGGTATGGGGCCTCCCTTGTAGCTGGGAGCACAGAGCAGTCAATGAGCCCAGCGAGGGATCAGCTCTGTGGGCACGGCCGGGGCACCCAGAGCCTGAGGGTGAGCCCTTGAGTCCTGGGGGAGGGCTATCTACTGCCATGCCCCAAGGACAGATATGGCCTTCTGGTTCAGTGGGTGCACTATACTAAAGGCCGAGAGGGCAGCACCCATCACCATACACTGCAACCCTAATACCAGCCAGGCGGGGTGGGGGCTGGAGAGTGAGCCTGCCCCGTACTAACCCCACAGTGGCAGCTCCTGTCCTGCAGGGCTGGGCTCTGGGCATTGCACCCTGGTGCGTTGAATCGCAGCGCCACTCACTCAGATTTGGCATGGCCACCTCTTTCTATGTGGGGGAGGGGGCAGCAGGAGTCCTGCCCCCCAACCTGGCTGCCTCCATCCAGGGGAAGGGGGACCAAGGAGAGACCGTTTGCCTTTGGTGGGTCCCAAGGTGGTGGCGGAGGTGTGGTCCTGGGGAAGGGACATGGCTGCAGTCCCCATGCCCAGGAGCACTGATAGCTCAGGCTGTGTGGGGAGTGGACAGGATGAGACCCATTGAGGAGTGGGCTGCCCTGGGTACTAGGGGGCTGGATTGCACTGGGAGTGTGGGGTCACCCTGCTGAAGGGAGGGGGAAGCATTCCTTGCCAGTCTGGGGCCCGGGGGGCTGATGCCAGATGCAGACTCTCCCCTGGGGTGCTGCTGGGAGTGGGTTCCCTGCTGGGAGGCTCACATTACTGCCTCTTTGCTTTCAGGTTCTCACGGGGAGCCTGGGCCATGCTGTAGCTCAGCAGAGGATTTGGCAGCCGGAGCCCTGGCCACACAGGTGGGTACACAGCCCCTAGGGGTGGGGACTGGGATGCAAGGCCTTTCCCCTGTAGGGGGCGCTGACTCCAATCTGGCCCCAGGGCAGGGGGACTGGTTGGGTGCGGGGTGGGGAACCGGCCAGAGAGGGGTCAGAGGATACTCACGGCTCTCTGGCCCCCCACAGGTGGATGCAGAGACCCTGTGGTAGGCGCCATGAGCAGCACCCTATCCCCCACGGACTATGACAGCTTGGAGATCCAGCAGCAGTACAATGACATCAACAACCGGTGGGAGCTGGCCGACGAGGACTGGGACAATGAGAACAGCTCAGCCCGCCTCTTCGAGCGCTCCCGCATCAAGGCGCTGGCGGGTAAGGGGCACCATGTGGAGTGGTGTGGGTGCATCCCCGCTGGCTTGGGCTGAGGGTTGGGTGCAGGGGACAGCGCTGGCTCTGCAAGGGGATCTGTGATTCATGGGTCAGCTGTGGTAAGGAATATGGGTGCCAGATGTGGCTCCAGCAGGGAATTTGGAGTGCAAGGACAGTTTGCTCCTGTCTCTGAGATAGGTGAAAGGTCTGAATTCCAGTGGATCCAGTGAGTTGGGTCCAAACAGGGCTCTCTCATGCCCTGCTGCCCCGGGCATGCTGGGGGGCTTTGGACATCCTTGAGGCAGCTGCAGGCCAGGCGTCCAGAGGGCAGACTCCTGTCCCTGGCGTGGAGCTTTCCCTGTGGAGCTACAGGAGATGCCAGCTGGCCTGTGTGTCCATATTCCCCCTCCCCACAAAAGGCAGGGCCAGCCCTGACTTGGACTGCCCTGGGTTGACCCTGCTGGGAGCAGAGAATGGGGTTCTCAGATGTCCCCTCTATTCCACCTCTCCCATTCAACCGGTCCCCAATGCTCCTGTGGAATCTGCCCCCACCAAGATCACAGCCACAAGCGGGGGCTCCCAGAGTGACCCTGATATTGGCCACAAGAGAGCAGCACAGGCCTGCGGAGCCAGCGGGCGTCCTGCCTAGCCCAGCCCATCCCTGCCCCACCCAGCCTCCTGTGCTCAGATACCTTGTAGTGGGAGGTAGAAATCCAGGTGGGGAATTGGGGGCAGCACAGGACATGGGCATTGCAGGGGGGCAGACTGATCCTCCTGAGACTCTGAACTCCAGAGCTCCAAAGCCTCTGTCTGTCCATCCATCCCATACACACCCCACTGTCTGCCCCTGCCTGCCTCCCCCCCACCCACAAGCAGCACAAACAAACCAGTCTAACCGCGTTCCAGACCGATAGCTCCCATAGCAACGCTAGCGTGGCAGCCACCTGACACCAGGGAAGGGCTGGACTAGGCTCCCCTCCCTGTCCTGGGGATCCTCCCTCCCCAGCCCAGCCCAGCCCCGTTGTCCTTCTCCGTCCTGGAGATCCTCCCTCCCCAGCCCAGCCCCACTGTCCCTCCAGGTCCTGGGGATCCTCCCTCCCCAGCCCAGCCCCCTGTTCTTCCCCTTCCTGGGGATTCTCCCTCCCCTGGCCAGCCCAGCCCCACTGTTCTTCCCCATCCTGGGGATTCTCCCTCCCCAACCCAGCCCAGCTCCACTTTCCCTCCCTGTCCTGGGGATCCTCCCCACAATGCAGCCCAGTCCTGCTGTCCCTCCCCGTCCTGGGGATCCTCCCCCTTCCCCCCCCCCAGCCCCACTGTCCCAGGATCCTCCCCCTAATAAAGCCCAGCCCTGCTGTCCCTCACCATCCGATGGATCCTCCCCTTTGCAGCCCCAGCCCATCTGGGCCTGCCATTAGAAGGCAGGGGGCATCAGTACAAAAACTGGGGCTCATAAACCTCCCCTATCCCATCCCACTTGGACACTACAGCCCCAAGGCATAGTTCCCTTCCTCCCTCCTCTGCGGGCCTTTGGGATTGAGGGATACTAGGAGGAGTCTCCTCCCAGCCCTGCCCCTGCCCAGGTGGCTCTTAGTCATACTGGCTCCTGGGCGGGAGTGCAGGGGGAACAGTGGCTGGATCTGATCTTGGTGGGCAGCCAAGGCAGGACAGTAAACAGCTCCCCACAGGCCAAACAGATCAATGCTTCAGGAGCAAACAGGGATCAGGGACAGCAGGGCCTGGGCAGTTCATGGATGGACAAAGTCCAGTTGGCCTGGAGTCAGGAGAGATAATACAGTTAAAGCACATGAGAGTTGTGTGGGGTGGATGATCCCAAGGAGGCTGGGAGCCAGGGGGCACTAGGACAGAAAGGTACTGGGTACGAGGAGGGCAGGAGGAAGGTCAGTGGGATGAGAATCAGGCTGCAAAGCTGAGAGAGACAGTGTAGTTTTGTGGGTAAAGCTCTGGGCTTGGAGTCTGGACTCCAGGGTCTATCCCAGCTCCTTGAGGGGAGTAGGGGCTAGTGTAGGGGGCGGAGGGCGGCTAGAAGCCAGGACTCCTGGGTTCTATCCTGTGCTTTGCCACTAACCTTGGGCAAGTCCTTCCCTCTTTATGCCTTTCCCCTCCTCTCCTTTGTCTGTTTCGATTGTGAGCTCCTGGGACAAGGCCTGTGTCTCAGTGTGAGTCTGTGCAGTGCCCAGAGCGATCGGGTCAGTCTCGGCCGGGGTCTCCTGGAATTACCATCTCACGCACTATCTCCAAACCCGCCAGTTCTGGCTCCATCCTGTACTTGGTCTTGACACCAAAATCCTGATTCTTTCCCAGCAGGAGGCACTGTCTGCTGGAATAGCAGGAAAATGGCAGCTGCCAACTTTCACTGGGAAGGAGCCGTATGGCCGAGCGTGGTAGCATAGCTATTGGTATGTGTCCTACAGTTGGATAAAGAGACTGACCGAGACTCGGGCTCCTGGTGTGCTGCACAGACCCCGACTGAGATTGGGGTCCCCATCATGCTAGGCTCCACACAGACACAGTCCTTGCCCCAAGGAGCTCACCGTCTAAACCCATTCTACAGATGGGGGAAACTGAGGCCCAGAGAGATTCAGTGACAGGGCAGAGCAGGGTCTCTGGGCTGGGCTGGAATGCCAATGGGGGAAACACAGCTAATAGCATGTAATGACATGATACCAGCATGGAGGAGTCACATCTAAGCCCTGGCAGGGGGTCAGGAATGAGACAGGGGCTTGCAGTGGGGCACAACATGGTGAAGGGCCAGCATCCAGACTGGGGGAGATATGGGAGGATGAAACGCATAGAGATCACCCCAACAGACCTGGTCCTACCCGCTGGGGAGGGGTGGGAGCTCCAGAGCTGGGCCTGCCTGAATCCAGGCGGAACAAAGCCCAGGGCTCTGTACAATAGGGTGTAAATCCTCCGTTGTCAGGGCGATGTGCTGCATGAGCTAATGAGCTTTATCCATGGCTGTGGCTCTAACGGGGGGCTCAGCTGCAGGGGACCCAGCTCAGAGCCTGCCTTCCTCCACCAGTGCAAATACCTTCTCCTGGCCCTGAGTACACACCCCTCCCTTGCAAGGAACGGCTCCTGCTGCCCAAGTGCCCAGTGAGAGACATCCTGGCAGAGTGCAGTGCGAGTCCAAATGTATCCTCTAGGGGTCGGCAGAAGAGGACCAGGAGTCAGAATCCTGTTCGAGAGGGGAGGGGAACCCCTAGTCATTGTTTGTATTGCAACCACACCTAGACACCTGCACTGAGATCAGGGCTCCATTGTGTCAGGCTCTGCTCAGATAAACAGTCCTGGCTCCCGGCCCCCCCTGCTCTAACCCACCAGACCCTACTCCCTCCCAGAGCTGGGAGTAGAACCCAGGAGTCCTGGCTCCCAGCCTCTCCAGCTCTAATCCACTGGACCCCAGAGTGGGATAGAACCCAGAAGTCCTGGCTCCAGTGTAAAGCCCAATGCACTGAATCGCTGCCACCTTTCCACTCGGCATCGCCTTGGCCTGATCCCAGCTCTGGGATTTGTCCGCTCAGGCCTCTAACGCTGGAGCTGTTGCTCCCCTGGGCAGGCTGCCTGCACACTCACACACACACACACACACCTTTCACAATAGAGCGGCCCAACCTGTTTTTATGTAAATTGCCCAGGACCGCCCTCCCATCCTGGCTGGGAGGAGGGCAGAGCCTCTGCACACTCAGCGCTGAGCTGATTCCCCCACAGCACCTGGGCCCAGCTGTGCCTGCCAGCCTCCACTCCCCTAGGGAGAGATCGGTGCCTTCCCCCCATTCCTCCCCAGGATGTTCCAGCATGAGCCAGGGCAGATTGAGGTGCCCTGTGCCCCTCCATTGCCTGTGCTCTCCCCTGCTGCCTTCATCAATGCTGCGCAGTACTCTAATGTGCTGGAGGGCAGGTTCAAGCAGTTGCAAGGTAAGATTGGGGGCGGGGGGGGGGGGGCAGCGACCCCTGCAGTCTGGGGTTATGGGATGTTGGGAGTTGCCCAGGGGCCTGGCCAGCTCCCCTGGGGTGGGGCTGATCCAAGGAGGGACTGCAATAGGTAAAAGTTGAGGGGGATCAGGCGCCCTGAAATCTCCCTGCTTTATCCCGCTCAAGCGGCCACATCAAGGACCCTGAGCCCTAATCTGCAAGGTGCTGCTGGGAATTAGCTTCCCGCTCCACAGGGATTTGCAGGGGGGAAAGCGGCTGCATGTTTGAGATTCTTTTGCGCCTGCCCCGTTCTCTGCAGTGATAGCCCCTTGCCCCCATAGGGGTCTCCAGGCCCCCCTCGCTGTTGGGAGTTCTGAGCTGCACTTGCTGCTCCTGTTTTTTCCCCTTTAGATCTGGATTGAGGCGCACTGGCAGACAGTGACGGCTTGCGCCCCAGTGAGGGCCACACGCTGGGGATAGGAGGATGAGGGACTGCACCCCAGATCTGACACTGAACTCCAACAATTCCCTCTTTGTCACCCCTAAACTCTATCCAGGCATCTCCTCTCAAACTATCACCCCAAAACTTCATCTGGCTTTGTCATCACCTTAAAACTCCACTGACTCCACAATTATCTCAAACTCTGACCCCTTCATCTATCACTGCAGAAGCCTCCACCCAAACTGCACCCCACCCCCTGAAACCATCACCCCAAACTGAAAACAACCTCCCAAACTCTCATCCCCAAACGTCACTGACTCCACGAGCCTTTCTACTCAATTTCCTTTCCCCAACCCAAAACTGGGGTCTCATATTCCAGCTGACCCCCTCTCCCCCCCACCCCCAGTACTTCCCTCTAAATTCCATGCAGGGAAAAGATCCAGGACACTATGTGTGCTGGGGCTGGGGAATTACTCCTTTGCACAAGGGGCCAGTTGCCATGGGCTGGGTTTGGATGCCTGTGTCTGGGAAGGTTATGCAGGAGGGCTGAGGCGTAGCAGGGTTTGGGATGCATAGCTACAATCTGGGCCTAGAATATGACTTACTCCAGAGGTCTTGTGTTGTATTGGGCCTCAGGGTGTGTTGGAGACTAGGTGCCAGGGCTCCTGGGTTCTATCCCAGCTCTGAGAAGGGTGCAGGGTTGAATGGTGAGAGCTGGGAGCCGGGACTAGATACCTGGCTGTGCTACTGCTCTGCTATGTGACCTTGGTGCCTCAGTTCCCCTTCCTGGTTCCTCAGTTTCCCTTTCTGTAACAGGGGACCAGTGGTGCTGCAACCTGAGGCTGTGGGGCTTGGATCATTCCTGTTTCTATAGTGCAGTGGGGCAGAGCCCTCTGGAAATTCATACTGCCCCTATTGCCCATCTGGTTCAGAGCAGGGGCGGCTTTGGGATGCCACACCCAAGGTTGGCTGTGTTTTACAGAAACCACCCAGATTGAGAAATGGGAGTTGAAGGGGGACCATACATCCAGGTGCTATGTGGGGGAGCAGCTCAGCCTCAGGAAGGCGATGGAGTGTGTCCCCGGGCACTGTGACTGCGCTCCCCGATCTGCCCTGCATGGGGCCAAGGGCTATGGGCCTTGGCAGAGGCAGCAGGACCGGAAATGGGTAAATACCAGGCACACGAGAAGCTGTGTAAATACCACACTGGGATGACAACGTCCCCAAGACCACGCTCGGCCCAGTGGGCCTGCGACAGAGCAATGCCAGCCTGCCAGGGTAAAACCTTGGAACTGTCTCATCCGAAAACAGCAGCAGAGGGTGGGGAATAGGCCACAGGGCTTTTCTCCTCTAAGGGGCCCAGCTCCAATCCAGCCCCACAGCAGGGGACCGGCTGGCTCGGGGGGGCGGAGAACAGAATACTGGGCTTTCCCCTTCTAGTGGGTGCTGGCTCTGATCTGGCCAATCCTGGTTGCCCCCATCACTTGCTTATTAATGGCAGGTATGGAATGAGCAGTGTTTGCTGCTGGCCAAGTTCATTGTCCCAAGGAACAAGGACAGCAGCTGGCTGGGCTGGGTTCGGCTGGCTGCTCTCTGTGGGGCCTGGGCATTCAGGGTCTGCTGGGAGGGTGTGGGGGGCGCATGAGCCCTGTGTTGAGGGAGTGATGACAGGCTGTGGTGGGGAGTCCGTGTCAGGGGTAGCAGTGGAGAGCAGAGGGGATGTGTGGGTGTTGGGCAAGGGGCAGTAGGAGAAAAGCTTTGGGCTTCCTGCCCGGGCCATTCCCTAATTTAGTGCCATGTAGGTTACCTTGCCCCCACCTATGTGCATAGCAGGGACAGCAGCAGCAAAGCCCATGGTGCATGGGGCTCGGAGGATGTTCTACACAAGAGGGGGCAGCAGCTGAAGATGGGGTGGGGATGTCTTGGGGTTTGCTGGTGGGAGCTGGGTGAGAGCTTCTGGATGGGGGGTTCTGGCAACACTGTGGGTTGTCCCCTGGGTGGGATGTCCCTGTGGATATGTCTGGATGGGGGAGCCAGTTGAAACATCTGTGGGTGGAGACCCTCAGTGGGTACTGGCAGGGGAGCTCTCAAGGGGGTCAGATGGGGACCTTGATGGTCAGAGTGAGACAGAGCTGGGAAGGATGCAGGGGGGCAAGAGGCAGGGATGATACAGGCCCTGGAGCCTGCAATCCCTGTGGCTTTGCCCCCTCCTCATTGAGATTCAGGCTCCAGACAGACCTTAATCACCCCCGCTCCCCTCCTCAGGGTCCTGCCAGCCCAGACAGGCTGCTGGGGAGGGTACATTGCCCTGGGCAGGCAGCTCCTGGGAGCAGGTGAACCTCTTCTGCTGGTGGTCACTGCACATGGCCCTGCCTGCAGCCAGGAGATCCCACAGGCTGAGGCTGCAGTCAGCACTGTTGAGGCTCAGAGCAGAGGAATGAATGGAGGGAAGGGACTGGTTTCAGGTGCAAAACTGGGACTAGAACCCAGGAGTCCTTAGCACCCAGCCCCACTCCTCTAACCAGTCTCGGGTGCTCCCCTTCCAGCCTGGCTCTGGATGGGGTGACTCAGTCTGGCGCTCTCCCCCAGAGTGCTTTTCGGAGCCTCCCTCCCCCAGCATCTGGACTGAGACACCTGTTGTTTGGGTAGGTACAGCCCAGATCGCACATGCAAATAGGCTGAGTGTTGTGATCTGCAGCTGGGTGGGGGTGGGAGGGTTCCCTAAACTCCTGGGCTCTCTCCCCAGCTCCGGGAGGGGAGAGGGGGCTCATGGTTATAGTGGGGTGGGGGAGCCAGAACTCTTGGGGTGTATTGCTGACTCTGGGAGAGGAGATGGATCTAGTGGTTATAGATGGGGGGAGGGTTTGTCAGGACTCCTGGATTCGACTCCTGGCTCTGCCATGGGGGCAAGTCCCTCCCCGATCCGTAGCTTGGTTTCCCCTTTGTAATGGAGTGGTTGCTGTGAACCTGCCTGCAGGTAGCATTTTGAAGGTGCTTTCTGCCCTGAGATCTGGTCTCAGACTGTCCCGAAAGGAAAGTCTCCATTCCTCACCCTCCTCCAATTACTGACGCTGCCCTTCCCCCACCCCAGATTACCTCACAGTCAGCCCTGACCCTTCCCAAGGATGTGCTCTCAGACAGGATCCCCCACTCCTCTTCTTAAGGAGTCCCACCAGGCTCCACCCGCACTCTGTTTGCAGGGCAGAGGTTTCCTTATTGCCAGGACCCGCCCCCCCAGTATGAACCAGCCCCAGACCAGAAGCCAGCGGGGTAGGGTGGGGCACAGCCCAGAGCAGGAGTTCACAGCACTTTGCAGACAAACCCCATAGCAGGAGAAACAGGCACAGAGCGGGGAAGGGGCTCCCCTGAGGCCACCCAGCCAGTCATGGGCCGGGCCAGGAATAGAACCCAGGAGTCCAGACTCCTTCCCTGCACGCTCTAACCCACTAGACCCCACTCCTCTCCCAGAGCAGGGGATAGAACACAGGAGCCCTGGTTCCCAGCTTCCCCCCTCCCCCTTTGCTCTAACTACTAGACCCCATTCCCCTTCCAGAGCCAGGGATACAACCCAGGAGTCCCTCCCCAACAATGCAAAGGGATTCCCTGCAGCCAGCTTCTCTCACGCCCCCTTAATCTTCACCCCCAATCTCCAGCCAGCCCCCAGAACTGCCCTCACAAACACATCCGCATGAGGCTAGAGCTCCGTGAGGGGAAAGAGCCCTTTAACATGGTAGCGTTCAAGGCAACAAACAGAATCATGGCTGGGGATATGCTGCCTCCTGGACATAGACTTCCCATCACCAAGTGTAAATTGGAGCAGCCCCAGGGCTTCTCTGCCTCCCAGCAGCATCCTTGGGACCCCATGCAGTTCCAGATGTGATGGCCCCAGGCTTTACATTGGGGCCTGTGGGGTGAAGGGGTGTCAGAAGGCAGCTAACACTTGCCCTGTGCTGTGCTTGCCCTAAGAAAAAATCCCTCCCACTCCACATCCCCCCATTTCCCCTTTTCTGGAGTTTTTCACTGGGAAAACACTGAAAATTAAATGCAAAAAACTCCATGTGACACTAGGAGGGAGTTCCCGGTGGATTCCCCCTGCTGTCCCCCAAGGCAGGCCAAGTCCAGGGGAAAGTGGGGATGCCCCCCCGCCCCAGGTGGTTGCTGAGCACCTATGTTGGCTACCAACCGTCACTGCTGTCCTGGGAATGGGAGTGTTCGGCTCCTGGCTTTGAACATGCAGCTTCAAACAGGAGACGCCGGCACCTGCTTCTGGCTTGGGTGTGGAGTGGGTGGGTTCTGACATCTGCCAGAACCTGGGGTGATAAACGGGCGTCCCACAGGCAGGCTCTGCCCACAGTGCCCAGCAAATGGCACAGGATTAAGCACTAAGGGGATTCTCAGAGGCAACAGAGAGAGAGACGGGCTTGTGCAGCCGGGGGTAGGGCTGAGGGGCAGGATTGAGGGTCATTGGCAGAGCCAGAGGGCTGTGGGTTGGGAGTGAAGGACACAGACAGGGCAGGGAGAGAGGTAGGAACTGGTAGGGGTGGGGGTTGGGGGGCAGGAGATCAGGGTGGGGTGGGGGCTGGGATGAGGACCTGCAGTAGGTCTAGCCTGTTACCCAAGGGCCCTGACAGGAACAGCTGCTGACAAGTCGGGGCTGGAACCTGCATCCAAACAAATGAGACTGATGAGCTGCCTGAGGGGGGTTTGAGAGTTGCCCAGATGAGGGCAACAACACACTGGGGAGCGCATGTGCACGCACACTCCCCAGAACTGACCCACCAGGACGCACTGCCTCTTGCCCTTGCACAAACACACTCTCCTCTCACCTCAGCACATGACAAACCCCCCCCCCCCCCGGCCCCTGTGGCCGGTGCAGTCAGTCAGGGCAGGAGGGAGCTGGGCTTGGCTGGGCTGCCCAAGGCTGAGTCCGTGTTTGCTCAGAGCAGCAGCCCTGACAAGGAGTCATCAGACCAAATGGTGGGGGCAGGGGGGAATGTGCCATTCAGGGACAGACAGAGACACACCCCTCCAGAGAGGCTGGGATGCACCAAACCCATCAGTAAATACAGCCAGAATCAAACAAGGCTTTCTGTCTGGCTGACTGGCTCTGGGAGGAGAGTAGTGTCTAGTAGTTAGAGTAAGGGGGCTTGGAGTCAGGACTCCTGGATTCTATCCCCAGCTCAGTCACAGACTCCCTGTTTGACCTGCCCGCCTCAGTTTCCCTGTCTGTGGCTGACCATGCTGCTCCCCAGCCTCTGGTGGTGAATAGCTCAGTTAACATTTGGGGAAGCTTCTAAAGATTGCCGTTCGCTGGGCTGTCTGAGGGGAGTGGGCTGCCCCAGCCCTGCTCTGTCTGTAGCGGGGAAGCCCCTTCTGGAGCAGGCAAGTCCCTCCCTGTCCTGGTGCCTTGGTGCTCTGTGGGGCTGGGGGCTTCTAGCCTCCATTTCTCCCCCACCCCCAGACACTGGTCAATTGGCACCCACTGCCCACTGAGCCAGGCTGCGCAGAGCCGCCCACGAGTATGGCCTGGTCTCTCCCTGAACTGCACAGTCACTCTGGAGCCCAGCTGGGAGTGGGAGTCCCTGAGATCACCCTGCGGTCACGCTGCCTGCACTCCCAGCTAGGGCAGCTCCTCCCAGATTTCCTGGGCTGCAGCCCTCCCTGGCCTGGACCAACTGAAACACCCAGTACCACATGCAAACAGTACCCCCTTCATCCCCTTCCCAGATCTCTGGTAGATACAAGCAGGACAGGGCCCAGCCTCACGGCACCTGCATTTCCCATTGTTGTTACATGTATGACGGGGCTCAGCCGAGACGGGGGTCCCCACTGGGCTGGGTGCTGCACAGACCTCCCCAATTGCGATCAGGGCCCCCTCGGGCTGGGCGCTGCCCAGACACAGTCTCTGTCTCAAATTGCTCACAGTCTAACAGTCAAAGGGCAGGAGGGAAAACAGAGGCACTAAGTGGGGATCTTGGGGTGACTGGGAGCTGGTGTCCCTTAGAGGGGAAAGTTGCCCTGTCCTGTCTCCCTCAGCCGATTCAAGGTGAAGGTAAATCCAGTTGTGCCTAGTGTGGGATGCCTGCAGGGAGCTCCGGTTCCCTCGCCATCTCCCAGGCTTACGTCAGGGCTGGAAGAACAGATAGTATTGTGCCATCCCCGGGCTCCTGCCAGGACGACCCACCCAGCCGGGGCTGTGGATAAACAGGAGCCTTGGGAATAAGCATGTGGTTAGGGAGCGGAGTTACTCACAGGGCGGGGGTACTCCCAAGGTCTGTCAGCTGAGGAGGGGCTCAGGGCGCTTCTCCCAGACGCCTCTCATGGCACCTGGGGCTGGGAAGCTATCAGCTACACCCTGCACTATGCTGCAGGGAGTGGACTGGGGCTCAGCGGGGGGCGCTCTCCCCTGGCACACAGTACTGACTCCATGCCCCTGTGCCGCCTGCCCCTTAGAATCAGACCTACTCCTCCCCCACTGGTATCTCCCTCCCCAGCCCCAATATTACTACAGCGGAGGAAGAAGGCATGTGTTGTGGTGGTGCTTGTTATTGTAGGGTCTTCTGTGAGCATGTAGCTGGGCAAAATGGTTTGTTGTATTGTGTCTTGGGAGAACTGGGGCTGTACAAACCTGTTTGTTATTGTAGGGTCTCTTGAAGGTGTTGGGGCTGCACAGGCTGTTTTATTTATTGTAGGGTCTCTTTGGGGCATGGGGGCTGGGCAGATCAGTTTGTTATTATAGTGTCTTTGGAGAAATGGGGATGTTCAGGCTGGTTTATTATTGTAGGGTCTCTTGGGGCACTAGAGCTGAGTAGGGTGGATTGTTATGTAGGGTCTCCCAGAAACTTGGGACTGCAGGTGCCATTTTATTACTGTAGGGTAGAGCTGACTGGTGTGAGCTGGGTGGAGAAGGAGGCAGTGGGGCATGAGATCCAGTAATGAGTTGTGGGGGAGTGGAAGCATTGAGTGTTAGGGGGCTGGGATTGGATCCAGAATTGTAGGCATTGGTTGGGTCAATCCTGGTTTGGGGAGCCCCCCACTCTGGTAGTGGCGTGTTCTGTGGAGAGCAGGATTGGGGATAGACGCCAGGGCGCCCGTTTCTGAGGTGCCCACCAGTGGCTGCTTCTCTTGCAGATGAGCGTGAGGCCGTGCAGAAGAAAACCTTCACCAAATGGGTGAACTCTCACCTGGCACGTGTGACCTGCCGCATCGCAGACCTGTACAATGACCTGCGCGATGGACGCATGCTTATCCGCCTACTGGAGGTGCTGTCGGGTGAGCAGCTGGTGAGTGTGGGGCTGGGGGACAGGGCACCCTGGGAGTAGTGCTATGGTATATTTGGGCTCCGTCATCTCTGCTGGAGGCTTCTTATATCAGTGGGGTTAGGGCCCGATTTGGATCTTAATTACCTCAGGGAGAATCTGGAGTCACCTCACTAGGCACCACTCCCCCTCCAGAGCAAGGACTGAACCCAGGAGTCCTGACCCCCAGACTGCCTGCTCTGACCCACTACTCTCATCTGCAAGAGAACTGGCTATCGGAGGAGCACCTCAGAAATGGGCAGCCATGGTGCCTATGCCCAATCCTGCTCCCCCACAGAACATGCCACTATAAGGGGGGCTCCCCAAGTCAGGATTGATCCAACTGACGCCTACAATTCTGAAGCCAGGAGTCCTGGCTCCCAGCCTCCTCCATCCCCACTCTCTCCCAGAGCTGGCATAGAACTCAGGAGTTTTGACTCCCAGCCCCCCTCTGCTGTAACCACTAAGCCCTGCTCTCTCTTTAGTTGTCCCACCTATGCGCAGACTTGATCCCAATAGCACCCGCAGCTCCCTGTGCCTGGCTCACTAGCCCATGCTGTGTCTCCCTCTGTCAGGCTGGGCTTCTCCTGGTTCTGTGACTCATGCCCTGGCTGCCCTCTGAGCTCAGCACCTGCTCCCAGCATGCAGTGCAGCTCCTTGCCTACATGCCAGGTGCTGGGCTGGGTGGGGCAGTCTGGCTGCATGCCCAGCCCTGCTTTGGTGGTTTTTCTGGTTCTCGGGCAGGTCAGGTGCTGGAGCCACCTGGCTGTGTCTGTCTGAGCTGCCCCTGCCCGCCACGCTGTCTTCAAAGGGCCAATCACTCCCTGCGGCTCTGCCCTCACTGCCACAGGTGCTGCAGTCCCAGTCTGCTCTGCTTTGGAGCCCTGGCTTCCTGGCACCAGGGAGATGGCTCCTGCAGCACCCAGCCCCAGGGGAGGGTGAGGGCAGCCAGAATCATGGGGAGGGTAGGCATGGAAATTCCATGCTGAAGGGTGGACTCCAGTATGTCCTAGGGTGTAGGGCACTGGGCTGGGAGCCAGGACTCCTGGTTTCTTTTGACAGCTCTGGGAGGGGAGTGTAGTGTAGTGTCTAGAACAGTGGGCTGGGAGCCAGGATTCCTAGTTCTGGGAAGGGCAGTGTCTAGGGACTCCAACCAAGATCACCACCCCATTGTGCTGGGCGCTGCCCAGACACAGAGTGAGACATGATCTGGGCCCTGAAGAACTCAATCTGAATAGAGGTGGGAAGAAAAACAGAGGCACCGAGAGGGGAAGGGACTTGCCCAACATCAGAGGCAGAGCGGGAAATAGAACCCAGGAATCCTGGCTCCCAGTGCGGCGTGTTAAGTGGTGGTCAGTGCCCCATGCTGTGCTCAGTTATCCCAGTGTCAGGCTCCTGCACCGACCCCTGCGGCAACTTCAGCTTCTCCCCTGTGTTGGGGACCAAGAGCAGACTGTTCCCAGGACTGGGGTGAGCTGCCTCGTCAGTCTCAGAGCTGTAAGGGCCTTGGGCCAAAACTCCAGCATGCTCCGGCCAGTGTGGGTGACCCGTTAAACCGGCTTCCCAGCTAGAGCTAGCTGGTGCATCCAGCCCAGCACCTGGATCGTTGCCTGCTGCAAGCAGCGTGGGTGCTGAACCGACAGTGAGGAGTGCAGGTCAGGGAAGGGGGTCCTGGTAGAGGGGGAGTCAGGCAGTGTGGGGCAAGCAAGCCGGTAGGGGATTGAGGTGGGATCCTGGGAGCAGGGAAGCAGGCAGCATGGGGAGTGCAGGCTGGAGGGTGGTTGGGGCGGGATCCCAGTAGTGGAGGAGGATGGTATGTAGAGCGCAGTCGGGGGGTGGAAGGGAAGAGATACTGAGGAGGGGTGCTGGCAGCAGGGGAGGTGGGCGGCATGGGGATCCCCTTCCTTATGCTCTCACCTTCCAGCCCAAGCCCACCAAAGGGCGAATGCGGATCCACTGCCTGGAGAATGTAGACAAGGCCCTGCAGTTCCTCAAGGAGCAGAAGGTGCATCTGGAGAACATGGGCTCCCATGACATCGTCGATGGCAACCACCGCCTCACACTGGGCCTTATCTGGACCATCATCCTCCGCTTCCAGGTACCTGGAGGAGCTCAATCTCCGCCCTGGCTGGCACCCCACCCCTCTGTGGGGCCCCCTGCCACCCCTTTCCCCATTCTGGACCTGAATCTTTCTATCCCTCTGCAGTCTCAGAGTCCCCCACCCTCTCCCCCTCATGGAAAGCCAACCCTGGTGAGAATTGGTGACAATGGAACAATTGTCCCTGCTGGTGTGGTGGAGTGGTCATACCCCTAATGGATGCAGGCCACTGCCATATGGCTGCCTGTGTTATGCCAGTACTCGAGTGGCTGCTTGGGGGACACTTGGATCCCTGGTTCAAATTTCCCAGGGGGAAGAGCCCCACCCTACCCCCTCCAATTGTGTGATGTTAGAAAGAATGAGCCAGGGAGCATGGAACCTTCTCTCCATGGCCTGGGAGGTCTGGTGCTGGTGGGACTAACCTGGAGCTGCCTATGTATCTACCCTCCAGATCCAGGATATCAGTGTGGAGACTGAGGATAACAAGGAGAAGAAATCAGCCAAGGATGCCTTGCTGCTCTGGTGCCAGATGAAGACGGCAGGGTAAGGGGTAAAGAGTAGCTATCCAATTAGATCTTTCCTCTCTAGAGGGCGTTAGTTCTGATGCAGCCCCATGGTGAGGGGACTGACTGGCTTGGGGGGGGTCAAGAATGGGACATGGGGCCTTTCCTCTGTAGGGGGCTCCAGCTCCAACCCCCTCACCACTGTGTCTGTATGTTACAGGTACCAGAACGTCAACGTTCACAATTTCACCACCAGCTGGAGGGATGGCCTGGCCTTCAATGCGATCGTCCACAAGCACAGGTTAGTATGAGCCACGTCTGGGTGCACAGGGGATACCAGGATCTCAGGGACCCATGGCATGCTGCCACTGTCCTCTAGCATTGGCCTAGGGTGCGGCATTAGGATGGGGTTGATGGGGGTCAGCGAGACATGGGGGAGTGTGGGTGGAGCCCCCAGGCTGGCAATCACAGTATGCCCTTTGGCGCCCCCTGCAGGCCGGACCTTATAGATATTGACACGCTGAAGAAATGCAATGCCCACTACAACCTGCAGAACGCGTTTAACGTAGCGGAGAAGGAGCTGGGGCTGACCAAGCTTTTGGACCCTGAAGGTGGGTGTCAAGCTGTGCAGGCCTAGAGGAGTGAGGGCTGGGGTGAGCCAGGGTCTCAGTCCAACTGATCCATTCTTGGTATGGGGGGAAATGCCCTTTTCATATGCGTTCATCCAGGTTGGAGATCAGGGCTTGTGGCCTGAACCCCATCCCTAAATATGTGGAGGAAGGAGTTTGTGATTGGGTAATGCTGCTGTGGAAACACTGTTAGAAGAGGAACAGGCAGGCATGGCAGCCACCCACTGAATAGGAAATCCAGGCTCCTCTCCCATCCTGCCCCCGTGCTGCTGAAAGCAGAGGGGTCTTTTCCCATGGTATAGTGCATTTTGGGAAAATCCAGACCACTCTCCCATCCTGCACTCATATACACGAAGAGGGAGGTTTATGGCTGGATGTAGGGGCTCCATGACATCACTGGGTTAACCCCACCCACTGAACAGAAATTACCCATGATTCCCATTTACCCCCACACCAGGGCATATAGGTGTTAGTTGCCAGGAAGTGCCTGGTGCTGATGTGCCCTCCCTCCCAGTGAGGAGGCAACGGGAGATGGGGCTTTCTCCCTGACACGCATGGCTCTCGCCCCCCAGATGTCAACGTGGACCAGCCGGATGAGAAGTCTATCATCACATACGTGGCCACCTACTACCACTACTTCTCCAAAATGAAAGCATTGGCTGTGGAGGGAAAGCGCATTGGAAAGGTACCAAGGGCAGAAACAGGGTGCAGCGAGTGCTGTCACTGCATGGGGTGTGCTAGGTGGGTGGATTGGGTTGGATGGATTAGAATCAGCGGTTCTCAAACTTTTGTACTCAAACTATTTTTATATTTAATTGTATTATAAATGCTGAAGGTGAAACAGGGTTTGGGGTGGAGGCTGGCAACTTGTGACCCCCGCATAATAACCTTGCGACCCCTGAGGGGTCATGACCCCCAGTTTGAGAACCCTTGGATTAGATGAATGGATTGGGAGGATGAGTTGATGGGATAAATGGATGGATGGAGTGGGAGGAAGCGTTGATGGGGTGGATGGATGGAGTGGAAGAAAGGGTTGATGGGGTGGATGGATGGATGGATGGATGGAGTGGGAGAAAGGGTTGATGGGAAGGATGGATGGAGGGAGTGGGTGAAAGGGTTGATGGGGTGGATGGATGGAGTGGGAGAAAGGGTTGAAGGGGAGAATGGATGGAGTGGGAGAAAGGGTTGATGGGGTGGATGGATGGATGGATGGATAGATGGAGTGGGAGAAAGGGTTGACGGGGTGGATGGATGGAGTGGAAGAAAGGGTTGATGGGGTGGATGGATGGAGTAGGAGAAAGGGTTGAAGAGAAGGATAGATGGATGGAGTAGGAGAAAGGGTTGAAGGGAAGGATGGATGGATGGAGTGGGAGAAAGGGTTGATGGGATGGATGGATGGAGTGGAAGAAAGGGTTGATGGGGTGGATGGATGGAGTAGGAGAAAGGGTTGAAGGGAAGGATGGATGGATGGAGTGACAGAAAGTGTTGATGGGGTGGATGGATGGATGGAGTGGGAGAAAGGGTTAATGGGGTGGATGGATGGAGTGGGAGAAAGGGTTTATGGGGTGGAGGGAGTGGGAGAAAGGGTTGATGGAGTGGATGGATGGATGGAGTTGTAGAAAGGGTTGATGTGATGGATGTATGGAGTGGGAGAAAGGGTTTATGGGGTGGAGGGAGTGGGAGAAAGGTTTGATGGGGTGGATGGATGGATGGATGGATTGGGAGAAAGGATTGATGGGATATATGTATGGAGTGGGAGAAAGGGTTGTTAGGGTGGATGGATGGAGTGGGAGAAAGGGTTGATGGGGTGGATGCATGGATTGGGAGACAGGGTTGTGTTACTGGATGTTAAATTCCGAGTCCCTGGTGAGCATTGGCTCTTATGGAGCCCAATTATGGGCTACTGGGGCCTCTTGCGTTCTTGAGGCTCCCATCCATCTTGGAGGGGACTGTCAGCCAGGAGGCTTGACCCATGCTGGCCTGGTGGTGAGTGACTCCTGCCCTCCTTTCCCCTCCTCTCCCGGCCAGGTGCTGGACTACGCCATTGAGGCTGACAAACTGATCGAGAAGTACGAGACACTGGCTTCTGACCTGCTGCAGTGGATCGAGCAGACCATCCTGACACTCAATGACCGCAAGCTGGCCAACTCCCTGAGCGGGGTGCAGAACCAGCTGCAGGCTTTCAACACCTACCGCACTGTTGAGAAGCCCCCCAAGTGAGTTCCTTACCCACCTCTGAGTTGGCCCTGGGCCACCACTTGGCAGCCCTGGCGCAGCTAACGGCACAGGGAACCCCCAGGACTGCATTAAGCACCTGGCCTGGGTGCACTCTGAGAGATCTGTGCCACTCTGCTATCCTGCCCCACCTCTGGCATGAGCAGAGGATTGTGGGTGTTTTTCCCAGGGCACAGTGCACTCTGGGATGCCTTGCTACAGACAGACTGGCTAAGCTGGTTACTCAGCTGCCACCTACACAGCATGGGAAGAGTGCTCACATCATGTCCAGCTACCCACACCGGCGGCACCGCCCTCACAGGTGCTCACCATGCTTTGTGTGACCAGGGAGCCTACCCCATTCCAGCTTGTGGGAGAGGGGCCTTGAATGGGCTGATCACTTCTCAATCTTGGTGTGTTCCAGTGCCCTGGCACTGCCCACTGGCTGGCTCACGGGGGTGGGGAATGGCACCTGGGGCCTTGCCCCTCTAGGAGTGTTGGCTCCACTCCAACCCCAGGGTGGAGGGACTGACTCAGGTTCCCTCCCATTCTGCATGGGGACTAAAGCCTGTCTGGGGAGTTAGAGCAGAAGAATGGGGCTGGGGGTGGTAGCAATGTGTGGGGTTCTCCATCAGAGTATGTAAAAGGTTGAAACAAGGAGGAGGGAGGTAACCTCTGAGGATAGGACAAGAAGCAGTGGGCTTAAATTGCAGCAAGGGCGTCTTAGGTTGGACATTAGGAAAAAACTCTTCCTGTTGGGGTAGTTAAGCACTGAAACAAATTGCCTAGGGAGGTTGTGGAATCTCCATCATTGGAGGCCTTTAAGAGCAGGTTAGACAAACACCTGTCACGGATGGTCTAGTTCAGTGGTCCCCAACGCGGTGCCCACGGGTGCCATGGCGCCCACTGGGGCATCTATGTGTGCCCGCGTACTGCCCAGCGGACGAGCATCCGCCGAAATGCCACCGAGAAGCAGGGTTATCCAGAGGTGTCGCCGCCGAAATGCTGCTGATTTTCGGCGGTGACGCCTCTGTATGACACTGCTTGTCGGCCGCATTTTGGCGGCGACGCCTATTGACGTTGCCGCTTCTCGGCAGGATTTTGGCGGATGCTCATCTGCCGGCCATGGTCCTTGGTGGTTCGTCATCCGGTGCCCGCCAGACGAAAAAGGTTTGGGACCACTGGTCTAGTAATTACTTAGTCCTGCTTGGAGTGCAGGGGACTGGACTAGATGACCTAGTGAGGTCCCTGATTGGAGAGGCTCTGGCATGACATGAGCACCCCCTGGTGGCAGATTGAAGAGAGCCACAGGGAGGGAAGTGATGTGGATGTGTGCTCTGGGTTCAGGTCCTGCTGCTCCTGCCCCCTGGGCTCTGACGGCTCCTGCTCCCCTGACCAGCCTGCCTGGCCCAGCTCCCAGGCTCTGAGATACTCCCCCTCCCCCTGGCGCTCTGTCTGATTCTTTACCATATCCCCACCCCTCAGGTTCACAGAGAAGGGGAACCTGGAGGTGCTGCTCTTCACCATCCAGAGCAAGATGCGCGCCAACAACCAGAAGGTGTATATACCACGCGAGGGCAAGCTAATCTCCGACATCAACAAGGTGAGGCAGCAGGGGGCAGGGTAGGGGCTCAGTAGGGGGTGCTTTCCCCTGACAGTCAGTGCTGGTCCCCCTCCTCCAACTCAGTGCTGGAGGGCTTTGCTTCGGGAGGTGTCATCTTTTGGATGTGATAGGAAACATCTCAGCACCAGGCGAGGATCCCTGTACAAACAGCCCCCGCGTTCCATCACAGAGGCAGTTGCATCTGAGTGCTGGGCGAGGGATCCCTGTATAAACTACTGTCCCCGCTCCCCCCACCTCAGAGGTGGCTGCATCTCAGTGTCAGGAGAGGGATCCCTGGGAGATAGTCATTGGTGCTGTCATTAATTATTGGCCTGTGTTAGATGTCAGCTCCCTGCTGTAATTAACCCCCTTCCCCCCTGCAGGCCTGGGAGCGGCTGGAGAAGGCGGAGCATGAGCGGGAGCTGGCACTGCGCAACGAGCTGATCCGCCAGGAAAAGCTGGAGCAGCTGGCAGCTCGATTTGACCGCAAGGCAGCCATGCGGGAGACGTGGCTGAGCGAGAACCAGCGCCTGGTGTCCCAGGTGAGTCCCAACCCCCAAGCCATGTGATTAGAACCCAAGACTCCTGACACCCAGCCCCCACCCAACACACCACACCCCACTACCCTCCAGAGCTGGGGATAGAACCAGGAGTCCTGGCTCCCAGTCCAGTACTCTCTCCAGTAGACCACATTACGTCTCCAGGCGGCTGGCTCCGTGGCCTGTGGGTGGGAGGAGCTGTGCAGTGACCCCTCGGCCAGCCCTGCCCCAGCATGATGCCTGCCCTCCCCCTCAGGATAACTTTGGCGTGGACATCTCGGCGGTGGAGGCAGCGGTGCGGAAGCATGAAGCCATTGAGACAGACATCGTGGCCTACAGTGAGCGTGTGCAGGCTGTGAATGCTGTGGCCACCGAGCTGGAGGCGGAGCGCTACCACGACATCAAGCGCGTGCTGGCCCGCAAGAACAATGTGGTGCGGCTGTGGGACTACCTGCGGGAGCTGGTGGCCTCACGCCGTGAGCGCCTGCTCCTCAACCTGGACCTGCAGAAGATGTTCCAGGACCTGGCTTACCTCATGGACTGGATGGAGGAGATGAAGGTATGGGGGGGCAGCCTGCCCAGCCTGGGCCGCCACCATCTGCCACCACCAGGGGGCCCAGCTGTCTGGGGTAGGTGTCCCAGGTGTTGCTCTCTGCCAACCCCACCCCCAGGAGCTCCAGCAGGGGGAGGCAGAGTGGCCGGCTGACCTTCCTCTTGGAAAGGATAAGGGGGTAAAGCTGGGAGAGCTGCCACCTCAGACACCCCAGAGGGGCTGGGGTGCATGGGGTCAGTGGGGCAGATGGCTTTGAATGCCTGCAATGGAGGGGAGGCAGCAGGGGATAGGGGTGCTGTGGAGCAGAGGGGAGTTCAGATGCCCTGGGTGCTGTATCCTGTGCTGCAGGGGGCAGGGAGCTGGGACTGTGTCCACATACACCAGTGCAGCCTGCTGCTGTGTCTGTCCCCTTGCCTGGGGTGGAGTGTGGGGGTGCCTGGCTCCGTCTGTAGGTGTGCCCCTCCCCTGGCAGGGCCAAGGTATGGGCAGGGCTGGTGGGTGGGATTGGGGGGGCTCCCCATGCAGTCAGCAGCCGCCCATCCCTCCGCAGGGCCGCCTGCAGTCCCAGGACTTTGGGAAGCACCTGCACGGCGTGGAAGACCTGCTGCAGATCCATGCGCTGGTGGAGGCCGACATTGCTGTGCAGGCCGAGCGCATCAAGGCTGTTGGCACTGCTGCACAGAGGTTCGCCACCCCTGGAGAAGGTAACTGCTCCACTCACACCATAGCCGCCCCTCACCCTCCATGTTCAGCTTCGCTGCATCCCAGGCCCCTACCTCATCCCCGCCCTTCCATGTGCCAGTCCCTGCCATGCCCCAGCCCCCACATCCCAGCCCTCAAGAGAACAGCTGAGCCTAGCAGGGCTCTGGCAGAGGCTCCACAGCCAAGTTTGGGGTTGCCGCATCTGCAGGGGGCAATGCCATAGCTGAAGCCACCCTGCCAGCTTCTCACCCCTCTGCTTCTCTGTGGAGGTTCCCTGCCTGGTGTGAGCCCTGCTCTGTGCCTAGCCCTGACTTTATAGCCTGAGCAAAAGGGCCTTCCCTCGCTTTTTACTCCCTGTGGGCCCCCTATTTGTCTCCCCTGCCTCGTGGGCACTGGTGCCAGTGACCCTGGCTCCTTTTGCCCCCAGGACCCAAGGGTCAGGAGCCCCATGGCTCTTCCTGTGGGGTAGATGGCAGGGGAAAGGGAGGAGAAGCAGGGATCCCATGTTGTTGCCTGATGTATTGATTATGTGGCTGATTTCATTTCCCCCAGTTAGCACTCTGCAATCTGGTAGGTTTCTGTCCCAAGACCAGGCCCAGTATCTCCAGAATTATTATTGGATTGGGAGCCCCATGGCAGTAGCAGCAACGCTTGCACTCAGGGATGACCTTTGGTAATTGCAGGAGTTTTATTACCACAATAATCAGTCCAATAAATAAAATTATCCAAACAAGTAAAGTGAGATAATACAATGCTGTAAGTATGACCCACCCCAGTACCCGGGTGTACTCACCCTACCCTTGGGGAAAGCTCAGAAAGAGGAGACAGATCCTAGTGTGACTCTGGCATGCCAGTGGAGAACTCCAGTGGCTCTCTCCCTAAGACCAGGTGTTTTATAGGCCTTTGGTGCATATGTATAAATAACTCCGCCCTCTTTTACTATCTTGACTTCCTCACCCTCGTAATGTTGGGGTGTCCCATAAGTTACTATATTAACTAGTTCAAACTTAGTAGCATACATGTCAATTAAATTACTATAGTTACCTGTGGTTAGACATCTACCGATGTTTCCCTCCAAAAATACCCTAAACTGGTGCAAACTGCCTTCTTACAGGTACCTGTCAGCAGTTTTCAACACTTGTGATTATTACAAAACAAGTAAAACAAAATCTTATGCCATTGTGTAACTTAAGGTCCCCGTTGATTTACTTACTTATGCTAACCTATTAAGCAACTACTCTTATGCAGGCTGTTAGGCCTTGTAGCTATGGTAACAGCTGAAGTTATTCTTATAGGTCTATGCTGCTAAGTCTCTTGCATTTCTGCATTGCTATTCTTATCCTTTACCTTAAAATCAACCTGTGGGCTACAACACCCACATCCCCCCACAGGATACAAGCCGTGTGACCCCCAGCTGGTGCAGGAGAGGGTGGACATGCTAGAGCTGTGCTACCAGGAGCTGGTTGAGCTGGCAGGTAAGCGCCGGGCCAAGCTGGAGGAGTCACGGCGCCTGTGGAAGTTCTTCTGGGACATGGGCGAGGAGGAGGCCTGGATCCGGGAGCAGGAGCAGATCCTGTCGTCGGATGATTTCGGCAAGGACCTGACCAGTGTGCTGCGCCTCATCAGTAAGCACAATGCCTTCCGTGATGAGATGAGCGGCCGCTATGGACCCCTGCAGCACACCACGGCCCAGGGCCACAGCCTGGTGCGTGAGGGGCACTTTGGGGCACGCGAGGTGGCCGAGCGCATCCGGGAGATCGAGGAGCAGTGGCAACACCTGGAGGCGCTGGCAGGCGAGCGGGAGCGGCGCCTGCATGAGGCCTCCAGCCTCTACCAGTTCCAGGCCGATGCTGACGACATGGAGGCCTGGCTCATGGATGCCCTGCGGCTGGTGTCCAGCCCGGAGGTGGGCCATGATGAGTACTCTACCCAGAGCCTGGTCAAGAAGCACAAGGATGTGGAAGAGGAGATCCAGAACCACCGGCCCGCCATCGCTGCATTACATGAGCAGGCCCAGAGCCTGCCGCCCACCTTTGCCCATGCACCCGAGGTGGCCGGGCGCTTGCCCACTGTGGAGCAGCGCTACCAGGAGCTGGCCGCCCTGGCTGAGCGCCGCAAGCAGGATCTGCAGGACGCCCTCAACCTCTACAAGATGTTCAGCGAGGCTGATGCCTGTGGGCTGTGGATTGGTGAGAAGGAGCAATGGCTGCATGCCATGGAGATCCCTGAGAAGCTGGAGGACCTGGAGGTGGTGCAGCAGAGGTGAGTGGGGGCTGACCAGGCCCGCATGTACCACCTGGCCCAGCCTCGTCAGGCCCACACCCCGCTGTCCCTTGCAGCCAGCGAGTAACTGTGGCCCTAGCCCCCAACATCCCAGAATGCATTGCTCCTTCCTTTGTGCTGCTCTGTCTGTCCCCACTTAGGCACCATGAGAGAACAACCTGGATTTTCCCAGCATGCACTAGGGCACATATGCTCAGGCAGCCCCTTGTAGCCAGTCAGTAGCCATGTGTGCTCTTGGCAGCGGCCCAGCTTGCCCTACGGCCTCTCCCTGGAACCAGGGTGTTGGTGGGGACGGAGCCCCTAATGGGGTCAGTGGAACTGGCATAGCCGATCCCCCTTCCCTCCCCTTGGGCATGTGGTGGGGCGTCCCAGAATGCATTGATCCCCAGTGATGCTCTGGCTGCTATAACCATGCTGAGGCCCTATGGGAAAGCAGTCTAGATTTTCCCAGCAGGCACTAGGGAAGATGCATGATCAGCAGCAGCTGGTGCTGTGCTGCGGGGAGCATGAGGGGTTGGCTCTCTAGGGCAAGAGAGGGGTTGAGTGCATTGTCGTCTGAGCCTGTATCTCCGGGTCTGCAGGTTTGAGACACTGGAGCCTGAGATGAATAACCTGGCTTTGCGCATTGCGGCCATCAACCAGATTGCTGGGCAGCTGCTGAGCACTGACCACCGCAACAAGGAGAGCATCCAGGCCACACAGGAGCAGCTCAACACCAGGTCTGAGCGGGCGGGCGGGCAGGTGGCTCAGCGCTGGGGGAAGATGGGGAGGGCAGGCGGCTTGGCGCTGAGGGAAATGGGGAGGGCAGGTTGCTCCGTGCAGGGAAGACGGGGAGGGCAGGTGGCTCAGCACCACGGGGAGATGGGGAGGGCAGGCAGCTCGGTGCCAGGGGGAGATGGAGAGGGCAGGTGGCTCGCGCCGCGGGGAGATGGGGAGGGCAGGTGGCTCAGCCCCGTGGAGGTAGGGGTGGGTGGAGAGAGCACGCTGCTTGGTGCTGAGGGTGGGGGAAGGCAGCTCAGAATCGGAGGGTGTGTGGGGGGTTCTGACTGACCCATGGGGATGAGGAGGAATCTTGGGGGATCTGCATCCAGCAGCAGGCATTGGGGCTCTGGGGAGGGCTGCCTTTGGCAGGCCAATGTGGGCTCAGCAGCTCCAGGGTGGTCAGTGGGGACAGGCCCCGCACCTACCTCCCTGTCCACTTCCCCAGGTGGGAGCGGTTCCGCACTCTGGCCGACCAGAAGAAGGCCGCGCTGACCTCGGCCCTGAACATCCAGAACTACTACCTGGAGTGCAATGAGACCAAGTCCTGGATGAGGGAGAAGACCAAGGTGATCGAGTCAACGCAGGAGTTGGGCAACGACCTGGCGGGTGTCATGGCACTGCAGAGGAAGTTGGCGGGCATGGAGCGGGACTTGGAGGCCATCCAGGGCAAGGTGTTGGACCTGCAGAGGGAGGCAGCCACGCTGGCAGGCGAGCACCCAGACCAGGCTACGCCTATCCTAGACCAGCTTGCAGACATCAAGGCCGTGTGGGCCGAGCTGCGTGAGACCATGCGGCGGCGCGAGGAGTCGCTGGGGGAGGCCAGCAAGTTGCAGGGCTTCCTGCGCGACCTGGATGACTTCCAGGCTTGGCTGTCACGGACGCAGACGGCTGTGGCCTCTGAGGATGTGCCGGCCACCCTAGCCGAGGCCGAGCAGCTGCTGAGCCAGCACGAGAGCATCCGTAATGAGATTGAGCACTACAAGGACGACTACCAGAGCATGCGGGCCATGGGCCAGGAGGTGACCCAGGGCCAGACCGATGCCCAGTACATGTTCCTGCAGCAACGCCTGCAGGCCCTGGACACTGGCTGGAAGGAGCTGGGCCAGATGTGGGAGAACAGGCACCACCTGCTGTCCCAGGCCTATAGCTTCCAGCTCTTCCTGCGGGACACCAAGCAGGTGGAGGGTGTGCTCAGCAACCAGGTGAGGCTGGGGCGACCGGAATGCCTGGGGGGAGGCTGGTTCCTGTGCTGGAGCTAGGACAGGCCCATGCAGCCCAGTATGCCACCCCCGTCTCTGGCCCGGATCAGACCCATGGGCCCATCCAGTCCAGTATTCCGCCCCGACATCTGATCAGTCTCCTGGACCTATCCAGCTTGGTATTCCCCTCCATCCCCCCATTCCAGTTGCCCCAGACCCCCACCCAAATTCCCATCACTGTATTAGTCCCCCAGGACCCCCAATCGCCCCATCCCCACTCACCCCTAGCAGTCTCAGTACCTCTCCATCCCACTGGCCCCTAGTTTCCTCCCTTGGGATCTCCATTTCACACAGGGCAGGGGCCTGGGACATGGGCCAAGCCGTGCCCAGTGCCATGCCTGTGTGCGGCTCGCCCTTGCAGGAGTATGTGCTGTCCCACACTGAGATGCCCAGCACCCTGCAAGGGGCAGAGGCTTCCATTAAGAAGCATGAAGATTTCATGACCACCATGGAAGCCAACGGGGAGAAGATCAAGGGGCTGGTGGATGCCGGGCGGAAGCTGATTGTCGGGGACAGCGTCCATGCAGACAAAGTCCAGGAGAAGGTTGACTCCATCGATGGCAGGTGAGAACTCAGCCCTCCAGGGGCTTCTGGGAACCCTGTTGTGTCATTGTTGTCTGGGTTCTATCCCTGCCCTAGGAAGGGATGTGGGGGTCTAGTGGGTTAGAGCAGGGAGTCTGGGTTCCATCCCCAGCTCTGTGATTTAGGACAGCTCTCCTTCCCTCGGAGTTAGAAAGGGAGGACGATACTGAGATTAACGACTGTAATGAGCTAGGAGCTCCTCCCTTGGCCAGAGCCAGGCAAACCTGCCCCAGGAGGTGAGAGCAGCCTGTGGGACAGATCTCAGCTTGCCCTGTTCAGAGAGTACAAGTTGCTAGTGCCGGATGTAGCGGGGAGTCTTCACGAGCCAAGGCAGTGCTGGGGCTATGACATACAGAGGGCAGGCCCCATCTCACCCTGCAGGTGAGTGTCCCATGAGCCTCTGCTTTCCCTCCCCAGGCACAAGCGGAATCGGGATGCCGCTAACGAGCTGCTGCGGCGGCTGCGGGATAACCGGGAGTTGCAGCACTTTCTGCAGGACTGCCAGGAGGTGAGTGGGGCGGGGGTCTGGGGGATGTGGGGGAGGGGCAAGGGGGCCAGGGGTCTGGGGATCCTCACTCTGTCCTCTGCCTCCCCATCAGCTCACCCTGTGGATCAATGAGAAGATGCTGACAGCCCAGGACATGTCATATGACGAGGCCCGCAACCTGCACACCAAGTGGCAGAAGCACCAGGCCTTCACGGCCGAGCTGGCTTCCAACAAAGACTGGCTGGACAAGATCGAGAAGGTGGGGGAGGCTGGGGTATGGCAAACTGTGGACCCCTCCCATGGCTGCACCCAAACACTGTGGCCCTGTCCCCTTGCCATGGACTCACCACTGGGGCCCTGCACCAGCATCAGAGATTTGCCCCTTCACAGTGGACTTGCCACAGCATCATGAACCCAACTGCATGGCCACTCCCCAGTGCTATGGACCTGCTCCGTGGCTCTGCCCCCTCTCCATGGACTCATTACCACAGCCTCGCCCTAAGGCCATGGCCCTGCCTCCACAGTCCCACCCCTTGCCATGGATCCTCTCACCCATGGACCCCCCCTTCTGGTCCCAGAGATGCTGAGGTGTCAGCAGGGCCCCCAGGACTTGTCCCACCAGTTGGGTTGTCTGGGCATCACTGAGCGGGGGAGCTGGGCCCACTGGACTCTGCTCCTCCTGCCTCACACTGAGACCCCTGCTGGGATAGGGCTGGCCAGGCCCCTGGAGCAGTGGGGCTGGGTGTTAATACCCCACTGAGAGGAATGGGGCAGGTCCCCCCTCTCAAAGCCATTGTCTCAGGATCCCTGCAGACTCCATGTGACTGTGATCACATGACTCCAGGATGCGGGGCACAGGGCTGTAGCAACTTGGCCTTCATCTGGGCTTGGCCATGCCTGCTGGGGCCCAAAGATCCTGCAGCACACACAGGGCCCCATCCCCCTAACTAGTGCTCTGGGTCCCTGACAGGAGGGGCAGCAGCTAATGGCGGAGAAGCCGGAGCTGGAGCCAGTGGTGAAGGAGAAGCTGGGCAGCCTCCACCGGCTATGGGATGAGCTGGAGTCCACCACCAAGACCAAGGCCCAGTGCCTCTTCGACGCCAACCGGGCTGAGCTCTTCACCCAGAGCTGCTCCGCCCTGGAAGCCTGGCTGGCTGGGCTGCAGGCCCAGCTCCAGTCAGATGACTATGGCAAGGACCTGACCAGCGTCAACATCCTGCTGAAGAAGCAACAGGTCTGGGATGGCGGGTGCAACAGAGGGGAGGGCAGCCTAGATTCTTGGGGTGAGGGATGATGGGCTCCAAGATGACCCAAAATTCCAGGTTCCAAAGGGCCATGAGATATGGCAGATCCTGGCCCTCTGACCCTCTCAATCCCAGAACCCGTTCTCCTATTTCCAAGGCCTTGGGTATCCCCCGGCAGAGGGAGCCTGCTCCATCAGCCACCGCACTGGAGAACCCTAGGCTGGTCTCATCCCTGACACCATCCCCTCCATGCACCATGGCTCAGAGGTGGGACTGATTGCCTGCAGGATCCCCAAGCACCATGGGGAAGCAGAGGGGGACCCATGGCTGCATCAGTGGGGAGAAGGTCTGTTCCCCTTGGGGTGGGGCTCTCTACTGGAGTCCCCCATGCTGTAACACTGTCCTCTGCCCCTCAGATGCTGGAGAACCAGATGGACGTGCGGGAGAAGGAGGTGGAGGCCATCCAGTCGCAGGCGCTGGCCCTGAGCCAGGAGGACACCAATACGGCCGAGGTGGAAGGCAAGTTCCGGGCAGTGGAGGAGAAGTTCTTGAACCTGCGGGGCCCGCTGGAAGAGCGCTGCCACAAGCTGCTGGCCTCCAAGGAGGAGCACCAGTTCAACCGCGACCTGGAGGACGAGATTGTGAGTCCCAGGCAGTGCAGGCGGTGCTGCCATGGGGGAGAGGATGGGAAATGGGGCCCGGAGAGAGTAGACGGGAATGAGATCCAGCCCCAGAGGCTGCTGCCTTTTACTCCATGGGCCTCAGCCTAGAATTACAGGAGTGCAGAGCCTCACTGCTGCACCCAGCACTCCCCCATGCCAGGGAGCAAGGTTGGGGGCATCTAGGCTGGGTTTCTCCTGCAGGCCACTGTGCCCCCTGGACAGTATTGGAGCTGAATGATGGGTCCCTATCAGGGACTAGCACTAAGCCCTGGGTCTCTAATGGGACAGATCCGAATCTCAGTTATGGAGCCACACTGCCTTTCAGAATGAATGTGCTAGATCATTGGGCTTGGCTGTGCTGCAGCACTCCGCACGCCCCTCCAGAACCAGAGACAGAGCCCATGCCCCTCCCCCTCAGGGCTGCGGGGAGAACCCAGGAGTCCTGATCCCAGCCCGCCTGTTCCAGCCCACTACACCTCATGCCCCTCCCAGGGCTGGGGGAGAACCCAGGAGTCCTGATCCCAGCCCGCCTGTTCCAGCCCACTACACCTCATGCCCCTCCCAGGGCCGGGGGAGAACCCAGGAATCCTGATCCCAACCCGCCTTTTCCAGCCCACTACACCTCATGCCCCTCCCAGAGCCTCCCAGCGCCCTCCAGTGGCCAGTCCCTGCTACACCTGCCGGTGACGCCCTTTAGCTTCAGCAGTGGGGCTCTGTGCAGCATGTGTGGGGGTCCCACCCTGGCTGGTGACAAGTGGATGGGGTGGGGGGTCAGGCTGGGTCCACGGGATGGACTTTTGCGTGGGAGGGAAAAAATATTTAAACTGGGAAATTTAATCCCCCACCCTGATATTCAGACTGCAATGTTGAGGGGGAGGGGCTGCCAGGTTTGAGGCTGCCCATGCATGGACCCCCTTGAAGCCCCTGTCCCATGCAACATCCCCCACTCTGTGTGCTCCCTGTGCAGCCCCCATGCATCCCCCTACCTTGCACACCCTGCATGCAGCCCCCAACCTGCACACCCCCCGTGCAGTCCCCCAGGCATCCCCCACCCTGTGCAGCCCCCCATGTGCTCCGCCTGTGAAGCCCCCATGCATCTCCCACCCTGCACAGTTCTCCCTGCATCCCCCACTGTGTGTCCACTGTGAAGCCCCCCCATGCAGTCCCCCCATGTGCCCCTGACCCTGCTCCACGTTGTGTTTTCAGCTGTGGGTGAGGGAGCGGATGCCCATGGCCATCTCCACCGACCATGGCAAGGACCTGCCCACCGTCCAGCTGCTGATAAAGAAGAACCAGGTGTGGTGCCAGGCCGGGGAGGGACTTGGGGGCTGGAATCTGCTCACCCCACTCAGTGCCAGAGGTGCTCCTACCTCACGCAGGGTTGACAAGGCAGAAGTAGGGGGTTGGGGGCAGGGAGAATATGAAAGGAGGAGGGGGTGGGGGAGAGTTGGCACTGGAGGGGGATGAGTGGGGGTGAATTGGGGGGAGGGTCAGAAGAGTGGTGAGGCCTAGGGGTGGACGTACCATGACCCCCCCTTCCTCTCTGCTCCCAGACTCTACCAAAAGAGCAGTCTGAAGGCAGGGGAGGGTCAGGAGCGGGGGGGCTCAGCATAGGGGAGAGGGTGATGGCCACACTCTGACCCCCCTCGCCCATGATCTCTGCCCCAGACCCTGCAGAAGGAGATCCAGGGCCATGAGCCGCGCGTGGAGGAGCTGCTGGGGCGGCGGGCGGGGCTGGCGCGCTGCGGGCCCGTGGAGCGGGTAGAAGAGCTGCGGGAGGCCTGGCGAGAACTGAGGCACCAGGCGGAACTGCGGCACCAGCGCCTGGAGCGGGCACACGCTGCCCAGCAGTTCTACTTCGATGTGGCTGAAGCCGAGGCCTGGATGGGCGAGCAGGAGCTGCACATGATGTCCCAGGAGAAGGCCAAGGTCTGGGGGAAAGGGAGTGGAACCCCCCCCCCCTCCATGGGAACCAGGTGTACCCCTCCACCCACTGGGTGACCCCCCTTTGCAACTGTTGTGCACGATGTCCCAAGAAAAGGCGAAGGTGTGTGGGGGGCACAGAGCCCAGCTTGCCTCACCCCCTCTCCGCCTCTGAGAGCCCCCTTGCTCCCCGATACCCATGGGAGCCAGGGTGCCTCTCACTTGCTGGGTGCCACCCCTGGCCACAGAAGCTGCACATGATGTCTCAGGAGAAGGCTGAGGTCTGGGGTCATGGACCCCACCCTGCTCCTGGATGTCTTGCATCCACCCTGACCCCCCCACACCTGTGAAAACCAGTGGGCCTGTGAGAGCTGAGTGACCCTCAGCCTGACCATCCTAGGAGCTGGGGACAGCCCCGCCCTCCCGCTCCCTTTGCCCCTGCATCCTGGCACCCACGTCCATCCCCCCCTTTGCCTCTGTGTCATGGCACCCTCCACCCCTCTCTGAGGCCTGGTGTCCGGCACCCACAGGATGAGCTGATTGCCCAGGCCATGGTGAAGAAGCACCTGGTGATGGAACAGGCGCTGGATGACTACGCCCAGACCATCCACCAGCTCTCCAACCAGAGCCGCGACATGGTGGCCAGTGAGCACCCAGAGAGGTAAGACCCCTCGTGCCCCTTCCCTCCCACAGGGGGCACAGATCCAGGTCCCATGGCCCTGTGCTACTGGGAGGCAGTGAGTCCATAGCCTCCCATGGGTTGCCAGGAGCCCAGTCCACAGCCCCGTCCCTCCACCCTGCTGAGCCCAAGTTGTCCCCTCAGCTGGGCCTGAGCCCGGCTGAATGCTGCTTGTGCCTGCATCACAGACCTTATGGCCCAACGCTCTCTGCCCAGACACCACGCGCCATGGCTGCGCATGGAGTGAGGGGCACCGTGGCTGTCCAGGGGAGATCAGATCTGGAACCTACAGTCCCTCTCGCTTGGGATAGAGGTGGGGACTCCCTTAGCCACATGGCCCCCTTCCTCCTGTTTGGCATGGCCCGCCCCAACCCTGGCACAGTCGAGCGTGGCATGGCCCATTCCAGCACAGCCTCTGCAGCATGGGACCCCCCAGCATCTTGGGCAGTGCATTAGCCCCAGGGCTTTCCCAGCTCTTGGGCCCCTGCTCCCTGGCAGTGCTGCCACTTCCAGTTGGCGAGGGGCAGGCACTGCCCTGTGGCTTAAGTGGCTCTTCCCCCTGCAGTGAGCGGCTCACCCTGCGCCAGGGACAGGTGGACAAGCTGTACGCCAGCCTGAAGGACCTGGCAGAGGAGCGGCGGGGGAAGCTGCAGGAGCACCAGCGCCTCTGCCAGCTCAAGCGTGACGTGGATGACCTGGAGCAGTGGATCTCCGAGCGCGAGGTGGTGGCTGCCTCCCACGAGCTGGGGCAGGACTACGAGCATGTCACTGTGAGTGCCTGGTGCTGAGCAGGGGAGCTAGGCTGGTCCCTGCTGGGCCATGTCAGTCTGAAGTGGGCTAGACTGGTCCACGCTGAGCTATCCTGCTCTGTACTGGGTGATACTGGTCAGTCTGGACTGAGATAGACTGGTCCATGCTGAGCCATCCCAGTCTCCACTAGGCTGGGCTCCTGTGCAGTCTGGTGCCAGAGCCCGGCTGGCTACCCAGTGTGACGTAGCCTCTGTGCAGCACTAGCCAAGGTAGCCCTACATGGAACCCACCTGGGGCAGCCTCATGCGCCTGGGGCCCATCACCTCCCTCAGTGCCCCTCCCACCTCTCCAGCCCGTTCCTTCTCCTGTCTGCCCTTTCCTGACCCCCTCCAAACCCCCTCTCCTACTCCCCCGAGACCTGGGTCCCATCACTGCCCCCAGCAGGGCCCATGGCCTCTCTGACCCTTCTCTTTCCCCAGATGCTGCGGGACAAGTTCCGGGAGTTCTCCCGTGACACCAGTAACATCGGGCAGGAGCGCGTGGATGCCGTGAACCTGCTGGCGGACGAGCTGATCTCGTCAGGGCACTCAGAGAACGCCACCATTGCCGAGTGGAAGGATGGGCTCAATGATGCCTGGGCTGACCTGCTGGAGCTCATCGACACCCGCAGCCAGATGCTGGCAGCTTCCTACGAGCTGCACCGCTTCTACCACGACGCCCGCCAGACGCTGGCCCAGGTGCAGCACAAGCAGAAGCAGCTGCCTGACGAGGTGGGGCGCGACCTGAACACAGCCGAGGCCATGCAGCGCATGCACTCAGCCTATGAGCATGACATCCAGGCACTCAGCGCACAGGTACTGCCAGCCACAGGGGAGAGGGGGATGGCGGCAGGGTCTATGGGAGCGAGGGGAACCGTGTGGGATGGGGAGGGGATGTGGGGTAGGATCTGGTGTGGGGAAGGAGAGGGGAGCAGGGGAGGCTGGGGGCAGGATCTGGGGGGTTTGGGGCAGGGGAGGAGAGCAGGATGGGACAAGGGGACAGGGCATGGGGTAGGGAAAGGGAGATGGGCAGGAAGGAGTGTGGGGCAGTGTCAGGGATTCCTCTCTCTACACACACTTCCCTCGAGTGGGGTGGGGCAGGATGCCACTCTGACCCCCGGCTCCCCAGGTGAAACAGGTGCAGGAGGATGCGACGCGGCTGCAGAAGGCCTACGCGGGTGAGAAGGCTGATGACATCCGGCGGCATGAGCAGGCCGTGAGTGAAGCCTGGGCCGAGCTGCTGAGCAGCAGCCAAGGCCGCCGACAGCTGCTGCTCGACACTGTGGACAAGTTCCGCTTCTTCAAGATGGTGCGAGACCTGATGCTGTGGATGGACGGGGTGCACCTGCAGATTGACGCCCAGGAGAAGCCCAGGTGAGCAGGGCACCCCCAGAGCACGGACTGGGATAGCCCAGCCCAGACTGGTATGGCCCAGTGTAGGTCAATATAGCCCAGCCTAGCTCACCCAGCCTAGCAGAGACTGGGATGGCTCAGTATGGACCAGACTGACCAGTATTGCCCAGTACAGACCAATATAGCTCAGTGTGGCCCAGTCTATCCCAGTTCAGACTGACATGGCCCAGCACAGACCAGTATAGCTCAGGCCAGACTGACCTGTGTCCACTAGCATGGGCTAGTGGACACAGGTCTGGAGACTGGAGGGCATCGCCTAGGCCCAGCCAGCCAGTAGGGAGTGGGGGTCTGTTTGCCAGCTCAGCCATGCTGCAGGGTACCTCCTTCTCCTCCTGCCCCAGGGACGTGTCCTCGGCTGACCTGGTCATCAAGAACCACCAAGGGATCAAGGCCGAGGTGGAGGCCCGGACGGACAGCTTCAATGCCTGCATAGCCATGGGCACTGCACTGCTGGACAAGGGCCACTACGCTTCCGACAAGGTGAGACCCCCAGGCGACACCCCACCCATGCTCCTGCCACCCCAGCACTGCCCCGTGACACTGCCCCCAGGCATTGTGTGGACCGGGTGCCTTGGGTCCCCTCTAGTTCGTACTCACACCTCTATGCTGGGATCCAGGTCAGGATCCTCTCCAGTGTGTTCCCAAGTCATCCCCCAAAATGCCCGTCTCCTCCTTGGGGTTTACGTCCCCCATTGCGATCCATTCCTTACCCCCAGTCATTTGACTGGGCCCTAGTTCCTAGCAGTGGGACCATGTGACCAACACAAGTGTGGTGGTTCATCCAGGGTGGGCCCCCCACTTTCCTGAGCTAGCCCCTCTGCTCAGATTTCAGAGAAGCTGGCCCAGCTGCAGGAGCGGCGCAAGGAGATCGGAGACCGGTGGCAGGAGAAGATGGACTGGCTGCAGATTGGTTAGTGAGGAGAAGGGGCAGGGAAGGGAAGGGACTCTGTGTGTCGGGAGGGCACCAAGGAGGGAAAGGGGCAGCAGCACAGGTATAGGGTTGAATCTGATGTGGTAGGGTGCAGAGGGGTGCAGTGGGGAGGTCAGTACTCCTGGGTTCTATCCCCAGCACCATGAGGGGAATAGGGTCTAGTGGGTTGCTGGGGGCTGGCAGCTTGGAATTCTGGGCTCCTGTCCCCGGCACTGCCCCACCCATCTGGGCTGTCCCCCTGCAGTTATGGAGGTGCTGATGTTCGGGCGTGACGCCAGCATGGCTGAGGCCTGGCTGTCCAGCCAGGAGCCCATCGTGCGCTCAGCTGAGCTTGGCGAGAACGTGGACGAGGTGGAGAATCTCATCAAGAGGCACGAGGGCTTCCAGAAGTTGGCCGCTGCCTGGGAGGAGCGCTTCCTGGCACTGGAGAAGCTCACCACGGTGAGAGCCCTGCCTGGGGTTGGGGGGCCCTTGGTGTGTGCCCGGGGCGGGGGTGCTGCACCCCAACACGTGGCCTCCTGAGGCCCTTGGTTGTGCCTTGGTGGGACACTGCCCGCCCACACAGCTCCCTGTGCTCTTCCCGAGCCCTGGCCCGGGGTGGGGATGTCTCCATGGGCCTGAGGTAGTGCTGGGTTTGCCACAGAGGCCACCAATTGAAACTAAGGCCTGAGACCCACCCAGCTTAGTGAATGGAGCCTCCAATGGGTGTGTTTGTGTTGAGTCTGTATGATGGATCAGAACCCTGGATCTGGACTCCTGTCCTGGAGTGGGTCTGATCTGAGTTCTGCCCCTTAGGCCTATCTGCCAGGCCAATCAGAGCCGCAGTCCCAATTCTGGAGCACCTTTCACTCTGAGGAGGTGTCAATCCCAGCTTTGCCCCTCAGGGCCTATCTCGTATAGGTCAGAACCAGAACCCCTGGACCCTCTTGAGTTGTGGGCAGCTCTGCCACTGTGGCTCATCTCTTGCCAAATGGATCGGAACTGGAACCCTAGTTCGGAATGCCTTGGCACTGGGGGCAGGTTCCCAGCTCTGCCCCTGGGCACTCACCTTGATATGGATCAGAACCAGACCCAGACCCTGGTCTGGCCCCTCTGGGTTGGTATCCTATGGAACTGCCACTCCCCACCCCAAGCTCTGCACTGTGCCATGTGGAAGCATGCCCCTGGCCTGCGTGCCCAGCCTGGGGGCCTTGTCAGAAGGGACTGGGCTGTTCATCTCTGTGTGCCCCTCACCCCTGCAGCTGGAGGAGAAGGAGCGGCTGCGGCAGGAGGACGAGGAGAGGAGGAAGAGGCGGCCTCCAACACCACCTGAGCCAGAGCCCGAGGTCACTGTGCAGCCAGTGCTGCTCCCTGACAGCCAGCAGGGGCCAGGACTGAGCAATGCTGACGGGTGAGAGCAGGGCCCGGCCTAGAGCACCAGCTGTGTAGGGGGTTGGCATCAAGGGGAGGACAGCATGGGGGAAGAATGGGAAGGGGTCCTGGCATCAGGGGAGGAGGGCAGCATGGGGTAGCACAGACTGGCGGGGTGGGAGGGAAGTCCCAGTAATGGGGGGTACATCCTGGAGTGGCAGCAAGGTTGGTGGTGGTCCTTAGAATCATAGAACATCAGGGTTGGAAGGGACCTCAGGAGGTCATCTAGTCAAACCCCCTGCTCAAAGCAGGGCCAATCCACAGATAGATTTTTGCCCCAAATCCCTAAATGGCCCCCTCAAGGACTGAGCTCACAACACTGGGTTTAGCAGGCCAATGCTCAAACCACTGAGCTATCCTCCCCCCTTCTCATGGGTCTCCACCAGCCTCTAATGCTCGGTCTTGTCCCATTTCCCCCCCAGGACTTCCACTCTGCAGACCTGTCTCCCGGAGCTGCCTGCTGTGAATGGGATCTACCCTGACTCTGAGTCCCCCCAGGTAATGCAGCTCCCCCAGATGCAGCTCCCCAGCCAGGGCTGCCTTGGGACCAGAAGGGCCCACAGACAGCAGCTGGGCTAAGGTGCCCAATTCTGGAACAGGGCATGTGTGTGAGGGGAGATACCAGCCTCTGCCACTTTCAGCCCCATCCACTCCATGTTACAGCTCGGACTCCTGGGTTCTATCCCTAGCTCTGGGAGGGAAGTAGGGTCTGGAGGGGGTAACCTGGGCTGGTGGGGCAGAGCCTGGAGAGGCGGACAGCTCCCCCAGGCAGGAGGAATCCAGGAGCTGTGCTCCCTGTCACAGACCTGTTCTGTCCATCCAGATGCCCGAGATGGCGGAGGTGACAAGCGGGGCACGGCTGGATGCATTGGCCGAGGAGAAGGAGCACAGCCCTGCCCCCTCGCCCAAGGCCCGCACCAAGCTGCCGGCACTCACCCTTGAGCCTGCCCATTCGTCCACGCTGCCGCTCCGGTCACCAGACCCCACTGCCCAGGAGCACCTGGAGGGGGCACTGTGCCGCAAGCAAGAGATGGAAGCCCAGGGCAAGAAGGCAGCCAACAGGTGAGAGAAGCTCTGCCCCTTCCTGGATTGGGGGAGCCTGGGGATCACCTGCCAGGGCCTTCGAGGTTAAGCTCTGGGGCTGTGTCATGTTGCCCAGGGCCCTGGATATGGTGTCACTGATGGCTGTGTGCTCCACCTCTCACCCCTCCCGCCTGCACTGATGGCTCTATCCTACCCCTGGTCCCCTTGCGGTGATGGCTCTGTGCTCCCCTCCCAGCTGTGCTGATGGCTCTGAGCTCTTCCCTCTCCCTGTGGCTGTTCTGACTGCTCTGTGCTTCCTCCCAAGGTCCTGGCAGAACGTGTACTGTGTCCTGCACAAAGGCAGCCTAGGCTTCTACAAAGACGCCAAGAATGCCAGCCATGGCGTCCCCTACCATGGAGAGGTGCCCATCAGCCTGCAGGGGGCGCAGTGCAACGTGGCACTGGACTACAAGAAACGCAAGCATGTCTTCAAGCTGGGGTAGGAGCGGCCTCTGTGGCAAACACACAGGGTGGGCAGTGGAGGGACTGCAGCCCACAGGTGCAGGGGAGGAGGGAATGCAGTGGAGGGGACTGTGTCAGTATGAGAAGGAGGGGACCTGGTGGAGGGGATAGGCTGAAGGGAACAGGGCACAAGGCAGGGTTTGGCTCAGCCATGGGGAGGTGACATAACGTGTGGGTTTTTTCCTCTCTGCAGGTTGACTGACGGCAAAGAGTATTTATTCCAGGCCAAGGACGAGGTGAGTCCCTTACGCACCAGGGCGCTGCTTGCCCTGTCCACATGAGGGCATACCTGGCCTCTGAGCTCCTCCTAGTGCTCCTAGGTTTACGTGTGTGCGGAGTGTAACTCACACACTTCCTGGGTGTGGTGCTGACACCTAGACCACTTAGAGATTAGTGAGTCTGCTACAGCCTTAGCTAACGGCCACATGGCTTTTAGCTCATGCAGTAGAGGCTCATGCACTAAGCTCCAGAGGTCCCAGGTGGGATCTGTCGGTGTTACATGCGCACGGGGATCCAAGTCAGCCATGCTGTAATGTCTGTCTTTCTAGTGGAGGAGGTCTGGAGGGGGCAGAGAGGGCTAACTCCACAGCCCCTCCTCCATGCACCTGGGGCCAGTAGCCAAACACCTGGGTTACAGGTTACAGGACTCTCCCAGGCCTTCAGCCACGCTCACCAGTGTTCTGGACCTTCTGCCTTGCCCCATTCCAGCCCTAGAGCCTTCCCCCAGATATCCCTGCCCACTCTGCCCTGCCCCCTACCATCCTGATTTGCATGCTTCCTGTGCTCCACCCTCTCCCAGTCCCTTTGCCTCCTCAGCTCTGAATCCTGGGCCCTACCCCAGAGCTCTGCCCAACTCTGTCCCCTCCCAGACTCCCAGATCCACCCTGTCTGTGCCCCAAAGTCCTACCCCTCTGCATGCCAACCCCTCCTGGCGCCCTGCCTCCTCCCAGAGACAGTGCCCTGCCCTCTCTGTGCTCCAGTTCCCTGCCCCAAACCGCAGCTGACAGCTCCTTCTCATTCCCACAGGCTGAGATGAGCACCTGGATGCGGGTGATCAATGCCTCGGTGGCCTGCACCCCAACGCCCCAGCAGGACACGGAGGACCCGTCCTCACTCACTGGCAAGGGCATGACACGGGCCATGAGCATGCCACCCGTGTCCCCCAACAGCGCTGCTGAGGTCTCCGTGGCCCTGCGCAGCAAGGACGGCAAGGAGAAGGACCGAGAAAAGAGATTCAGCTTCTTCAAGAAGAAGCAATAGGGTCTGGGGGGGCTCACTACTGGAGGGGCTGCCGGAGGGGCACTGCCTGGCTATTTAATCCATGGAACTGATGGAAGGACACGGGATGGGACAAGGGGCTCTGCACGGGGGGGCAGGCTCTGGGCTCCAGACGGATTGGAGCAGGGAGTGGAACTCTGGGTCCTGGGTGGGGATGCTGCATTTTAGATTGGTAGCTGTGCTAATGTGACAGTTTGAACCAACCCTTCCACCCTGGGAGCTGCTGAGGGGATCCCTGCTGACTTCCCCATACACTGAGGAATGCTGGAGTTGCTGGAATGCATCAGCCATGAAGCCAAGCTGGGCAAAACCTCTCTGTGACCTTCCGCACCAGTGCAGGGGAGGAGCAGCATTAGGGTTGCCAGGCTGTGGGGGAAGGGTATTTAGGTTGCCAGGACACAGGCATGGTGGGGGAGGGGCATTTGGGCTGATGCACAAGTGGGGGCATGTTTGACTTGCTTTACTCCCTCCCGTCTCTCTGATCCATGAACCTTCTCTCCTTGCTGCCCCCCATCTCCCGGAGCTGCCCTAGTGTGGGGTGGTACATCTTCCCCCACCCCTTTCCTACAGTTGCTCTACATTAGCAGATCCTGTGGCAGGGTGCCTGGTGTGTCCGTACCTCAGTGAGGCCCCCACCCCTGTGGCCCCTGCTTTGCAGACAGCCGCACCCTCGCAGGGAAGCTGCGGCTGAGCTGGACAGGATGGGTGTGGGATCAGGTTCCCAGGGCTGGGGCTCTGTCTTTGGAGTGAGGTTATTTTTGCTTGCAAACAGCAGCAGTACCAGGGATTCCCTGCCTGAGGCTGTGGCAGGCAGTTCTCTCACCACCCTTCTCACACTGAGGGCTTTGCTGTCCAAGGTGGGCATGGGATTCCCAGAGGGGCTGAGCTCCCCCAAACAATGGGCTTCAGAGCGGGGGGACTCAGTGCTTCTGGCAATTGAGCTCCTAAGCGCTGGAGAACTTACAAAGAGGGAGCCCTGATCCGCATTGATGGTGAGGGGGCTGGGCTCCTGGTGTCTCTGGAAATCTCCCTGCTGTGTGGGGCCTTTGAACTGAGACAGGGTGTCTCACATCAAGCAACCACACTTGGCTAGCAGAATCACTGGTGGGATCCTCTAGCCAGGGTTACTGGGGGGCAGGCAAAGGTCAGGTTGGATGCTCAGTATTGTCTCCTTTGGCCTGTTAAACAATTGAGCTAAAAATCCATCCCCTGTTCAGTAGGTGGCTGCCCTTTTGACTTTCCCAGTGTCCTAACCCCACTGGGCCTCCAGCCATCCATAGGATTTCCTGGGGTGAATTGGGGGAAAGATTCCCTCCTCCCCACCAATGCCCAATCTGGTCTCTTTTTCCACCCACCTCTCCAAGCCCTGGCTGGTTTCCTTTGCCTTTATCTCCCAGTCTGTGGCCCGGAAATGATTTGTGCCTTCCTGCTATGAGTGGTTGCTCTCTGCCTCCCCTGGTCTTCCCTGTCTAAGGAGAAACCCTACCCCTGCCAGGGTAGGGCACTGTGGCTCCCTCGCCCCTATGACTGTGAAATGAGCCAAGTCTCCTCCCTCTTCTGGGGCCCTGGGGGACAGGCAGCTTGGAGCTCGAGGGGTGGGCAGGATTGCAGAACTGGATGGTGTTGGGGCCTGCTTCCTGCAGCGGGAGGCCTGGAAACAAGATGTCGCTGCTGCATTTGGACCCGTGACTTCGCTCCTCGCACCCCCTGGCTGGAACATCCCCTGAGCGCATCCTGGTGATCTTTTGTGCTTGTGGGAAACATTATTCATGTGTTTGCAGTGGCATCTGTTCCAATTTTTGACAGAAACTCTGAAATAAAAGAGTCTATGTAGAGACCAAGAGGCTTTGTTTCCCAGCAGGAACGGGGACTAGAGCACGTCTGCTCACACAACTTCCTTGGGGGCTGATGGGCATGGCGGCTGCAGTTAATGCAGGAGTATCACACATGCAGCCACGTGATGTCACAGTGCCAGTGCAACTGGCTCCCAGGGCTGTTGCAACACAAATACAGTGAAACCCCACTGTAATGTGATAATTGGGGTCCAAAAAATTCAATCGTGATAAATGCGGGGTTGCATTATAGCAGGGTTAGGAAAATTTACCATTTCAAGCGGGTCAGTTTCAAGCTGGTCAGTTTCTCTTGGGCAGAAAACAACTTGCATTTGCCAACTGCCCATAACAGTAACAGAAAGAGTGTAGCAATAATTAGTGACAGCACAAGCTAATCAACCTATTAAACTAGCCAGAACCAGCCTGAGAATGGCTGGGTTTGGACTTTGAAAACTGGAGTTTTGGGACCTGGCAGACTGGGGCTGGAGCGGCTCTCGAGAGATCTGTACAAAGGTGCTCAGCCGACTCCCCTCTAACCGGAGATCCGATTGCAGCATTTGGCACTGAGGAGTTGCTGATATTCAGAGCAGAGTTCATGCCACTGTTTCTGTAGCATCCCTCCCAGCTGTCAGCCTGCTCCAGCGGCAGGGGCTCTCAGCCATGCAGCGAGAGAGGGAAACACTTGGGGAGAGCAGGGGAGACATGCATGGGGCAGAGGAAGAGCGGGGAGCAGCTGGGGAGAACGGCTCTTCTCGCGAAAAGGGGAAGTGGGGGCAGGGGGGAAGAGGCAGTGGGGAAGGCACATTTCTTTTTTTTTTTTTTTTTTTTTTTGCTTTGGTGGTGCTCCGGCTGCTTTGTTCTTTTTTTGCTTGGGGCCACCGGAGCCACCCCATGATTGTGTTATATACGAATTTGCATCATTGCGGGGCACATTATAGCAGGGTTTCACTGTAACTGATGACAATAATGGCATATTGGCCTGTTGCTAGCTTGAGCGTGCCCAGCTTCCAACCAGCAGGTCATATGTGGCCACCACTGGCCATTTACAAGTAGGTTTGGCAGGTGGGTGGTGGTGTTTTAATAATTTTTGGGGATAATATCTATGTTTATTTTAAGCATTTTTTTCTGTTTTTATTTAAATATTCACCGTTGCGGGAAATCATGGAGGTCAGTCAATTATGTAGTAGCAACAGAGGCTGAGCTTCAAAAAGCTTTATGAACCTTCACACTCCTTGTCAGCCGGCCGTGTGGAAGTGCGGCAGAGACTATCCTTCCACCTGCTCCCCCGCAGCATCTTTCCTACTGTGCGGCGGTGGCGGGGGGATTTCCAGAATTAGGATAGAATTTTAGGGGGGGACAAATCCACCTTTGCCAATAAGAATCGACACCTCCCCACCTTGACACCTCCCTGCAGCTGGGGGCGACCCACAGGAAGGGAGGGGTGGGAGAGCCCTGTGTGTGCTGCGCCCCCCCAGCACTGGAACTGTAGAGCAGGACAGGGGAGGGAAAGACGGTTTGAACCCGTATTTTGGTTCCAGCCCAATGCACTTCTGCATCACCACCTCCATCCACAGCTGCAAGGGAACAACCGTCCATTCTGTTCCCCATGGCGAGGCACTATGGAACAATTATCACTGCTCCCCCTATAAAGAGCGGCATTGGAATAATCTATACCCCCCTCGGACTGGCGCAATGGAACAATCCACGATCACCGCTCCCTCGTAGAAGCAGCAAAGAATCCTGTGGCACCTTATAGACTAACAGAAGTTTTGCAGCATGAGCTTTCGTGGGTGAATGCCCACTTCTTCGGATGCAAGCAGTGGAAAGCTCTCTCGTGGAGAAGCACAATGGAACAATCCATTATCACTGCTCCCCCATAGAGAGCCGCAATGGACCATTAATTATCACCGATCCCCACCATGCAGATCCACAAATAGGACATTACAACATAACAGCTCCCCCCCCGCAGAACAGCGCCACATTCCGTCCCTTCCACGCAGAGGCACAATGGAACAATGTTATAATTTATCCCCCTTCCCTAAAATATCAATGGTGCAATCCACCTCTCCGGCGGTGTGATTGGCTGTGGCGAAGTGGGGGGAATGGGTTCACCCTGGGAACGCTCCATCGCGATTGGTGAATCTCCTCCCCCCACCCTGGAGCCCCATCCCAGATTCTTGGGCTCTGCTTGGCTCTCCACTTGATTGACACGCAGTGCTGCCCAGTAGGTGCGCGGTGCACTCGTCTGGCCAATGAGAAAGCGGCGGGGTGGGCGAGCGGGTGGGACTGGGCCTCGCGCTGCTATAGCCGACATTTTGTGTGGCTCGCGGGGAGAGGAGGCGCGGTCGCTGGCGAGGTTGGTCTTGGTTCGGGGCCGGCGTGTTGCCGTGCTGGGGCCCTGCTTTGTGGGTACACGAGGGAAGGGGGATGTGGCGGAGTCTGTGGGGAGGCCGGGGGCCCAGGCCGTGTCGGTGGGTTGGGGCGGGGGGGTCTGCGGGGCTGAGGGACGGGATGCGGCTACGGGTGGGGGTGGGGTGGGATAGGGTTAGGGGCTTACCCAGCCCTGCTGCTCTGTGCGTGGGGAATGGGGACCAGTGGGCAGGGGCCTCCGTGAGGGCCCAGATTGGAGGTGGAGGGTTATAGAGCACAGGGCATTATTTGGACGTGGGGTTCTAGGACGGGGCTGAGTATGAGCGGCTGGGCTGGGTGGGGGTATGGGGCGGGAGAGGTCCCAGTGCGGGATTTGGATGTGTATGGGGGAGGAACTGGGGACGGGGAATGGATGCTGTGAGGCCTTTGAGCTGTCTGTGCAAGGGGGGTTACAGAGGTGGGAGTTGGAGGGCAGCTGAGGAATATGAGGGCCATTGGTAGTGTGTATTTGAGGGGCTATATGGGAAACGGGAATATACGGGGCACCAATGAAGGCTTTGGACTGTGCTGTACATGGGGGGGGGTCAGGGCAGGAGAGGTGGTGAGGGCCCTGGCTTTATGTATAGAGATACAGGGCAAGAGGGGGATGTGAGATAGGGTTGGAGGTGGCATGGATGTAGATGATCAGGTAGCTCAGGGTCTGGGGATGCGAAAGGAAGGAAGTGGATTAAGGTGTTGATGGCAGAGCCGGTGTTGTACTTAAAATGCATGTAAGATGCCGCAGCCCTGAGACAAGGGTGTTTGCATGTGCACACTTCTCTTAACTCAGATGTCCCCTGTGAGCATCTCCAAAATCAGAATATTGCACTGTCTCCCCAGCAGCTAAATCACCAGAGCAGTGCAGGAAGCCCATACCATACTTTCACTCCTGTCCAGTGTGGATAAAACTGTAAGGTCCTTGAAATAGAGGCATTATGTCCAAACTGTGCTCGTCCCTTTAGCAAACAACAAAAGTTTATTGAATGTGCAAGGAGAGGATTTAGGAGGCAGAGTGCAATTATCTGAGTTAGGATTTGACCTGGAGACTGTAGTTACCATCTTTGTTTATACAAAATGTACTATGGGATCTTAGTGAATTATGCTGGTCCTTAGTTCTGTCTTTCCTACAAAAGGTGCATCTCCAACAGCAAAGTGCCTAGAACCCCATTCAAAGCCACTGGTACCAAATTCCCTACTTTGTTAAGAACAATTTTAATGGGACATAGGTCATCTCCCCTGATTGTACTTAGCTTTCATGTCAATAGACTACGTAGATAGGACCCTATCACTGAAGAGTATTAGTAAAGCTTATATAGGAAGGATAGTCTAGTGCACGGGTCAGCAACCTTTCAGAAGTGGTGTGCTGAGTCTTCATTTATTCACTCTAGTTTAAGGTTTTGCGTGCCAGTAATACATTTTAATGTTTTTAGAAGGTCTCTTTCTATAAGTCTATAATATATAACTAAACTATTGTTGTATGTAAAGTAAATAAGGTTTTAAAAATGTTTAAGAAGCTTCATTTAAAATTAAATAAAAATGCAGAGTCCTCCGGACCGGTGGCCAGGACCTGGGCAGTGTGAGTGCCACTGAAAATCAGCTCACCTGCCGCCGCCGCCTTTGTCACACGTGCCACAGGTTGCCTACCCCTAGTCTAGTGGATGGGATACTGGATTGGAACTCCGGAGACCTGGGTTCAATTCCCAGATCAGCTATACTCCTTGCTGGGCAAGTCATTTAATCTACCCTGTGCCTCAGCTCCTGCGTCTATAAAATGGAGGCAATACTGTGGTGAAGAGGGCCATATAAATACAGAGATGTAAAAGAGCATTGCACTTGGATGAGTGCTTCTCCTTAAACCACTTTCCTCTTCCGCCAGGCTCTGCCAAGATGGTGAAACTCTTCATTGGGAATCTGCCCCGGGAGGCAACGGAGCAAGAGATCCGGTCACTCTTTGAGCAGTACGGGAAGGTGCTGGAATGTGACATCATCAAAAACTATGGCTTTGTGCACATTGAAGACAAGACAGCGGCCGAAGATGCCATCCGTAACCTGCATCACCACAAGCTGCATGGTGTCTGCATCAACGTGGAAGCCAGCAAGAACAAGAGCAAGGCCTCCACCAAGCTGCATGTGGGCAACATCAGCACCACCTGCACTAACCTGGAGCTGCGGGCCAAGTTTGAAGAGTATGGCCCGGTAATCGAGTGCGACATAGTGAAGGACTATGCCTTTGTGCACATGGAGCGGGCTGAGGATGCGGTGGAGGCCATCAGGGGCCTAGACAACACAGAGTTCCAAGGTGAAACATGAACCAGGGCAAGTGCAGCCTTCGCTAGGACTAGGTAGCACCAGGTTCTGTCCCGAAGATCAGGTCAGGTGGAAATCTGTTGGTCATGGGGCCCTAATTGTGCTGAATGAAAAATGGAGTACCTGGGTAGTGTTCAGACTGATCATGTTGTCTGGATGAGTTTTTCAGTGTAGATGCTTAACACAACAAGAAGTGCAGAGTTCTTGGGGAGTTGTTTAGGAATTGGATGAACAAAAACCATGGTTTAAGTTAGAAAAGTGCTTTCATTGGATTTGAGAAATACTTTCAGTTAAGTACGTCTGGTTAACGAACTAGGTAATTCAGTGCTGCTTCTCTGGAGAACTGTTTGTCATACATTTAATAGTCCTGTGGCTGCATCTATGGTTGAAAAAGTGTTACAGGAGATTGAAGGGTATTGACATAGCTGTGGGGAGACTAGGACTGGAATTGCAGGGGGCATTGAGTTTCATGGGCAGAACTGTGTGTTTGCGGAAGCCCGGGACTTGAATAGCAGGGTTGAGATTGCGGGGCATGGCAGAAATGTGGCAGGAGCTTGCACGAGACCAGACATGTTGGTCCCTCATCTTTAGGAGTATTTAAAGCTTTGTGCAATTATTAAAAGGTGTTAAACAAGAGATCTTTCCTTCCAAAAGATGTTAAAGGTGACCTGCAAGGAGGGGTGGAGGGAGGAAATGGGCTTCTCTGCTTTTTTTATGATGCATAAAGTTGGTCTGAACAGATTTATTAAATTAAAACTCCTGGTTTGTTTGTTTTTTCCTACACCAGAAATTTGGGTTTTGTTTATGGTGTGAGTCTGCTTCTCTAATCATGAGACAGTGATGACCTCACAAAAGTGAAGAGTGAAAGCTGAGGTTATCAAGAGGAGAAGGGATTTTTAGTTAGACAATAACTTTCTTTCTCTGTTAACTCCTAATGAACTTCAGTTATCAGTCAACCTTTTTGAATAAGGAAGCCTTTATTTATTTATCCTTTACATTGTTAGAGCTCTGAGATCTCCCAGTAGTCCTGCAAAACCAAAGACGATCAGACTTGCATTCCTGATCTTTATAAGGTTAAGACCAGTGTTAGACATTAGACTGGTCCGTAAAAATTGTCTCTTTTTTTTTTTTTTAAACCACCAATTTATTAGAACAGGAACAAACAAGAGTAAGTCGTTAGTCTCCAATAGGTTTAGCCTTAGACAGTTAGCCTAATTACAAAAAAAAGTTACTTAGCTGAGTTACTTTGACTCGGAAGAATGTGAAAAAAAGTGAAATGAAGGTTACTCCTGGGGGGGATGCTGCATGACTGATCCTGCCCCCCCAAAAATGTCCCCCTGTATTCTCTTTCCCCCCCCCTGCAGAATTCCTGTGCTTCCCTGCAGAAAACAGGGACGCGCTTGGGGGGGGGGGGAATGGAGGTTTTTTTGGGAGATTGCTCCCCTTGAAACAGAGATGCAGCATGGGGGGGCACATGAATCATAGAATCATAGACTTTAAGGTCAGAAGGGACCATTATGATCATCTAGTCTGACCTCCTGCACAATGCAGGCCACAGAATCTCACCCACCCACTCCTGTATCAAACCTGTCTCTGAGCCACTGAAGTCCTCAGATCATGGTTTAAAGACTTCAAGGGGCAGAGAACCTTCCAGCAAGTGACCCGTGCCCCATGCTGCAGAGGAAGGCAAAAAAAACCCCAGGGCTTCTGCTAATCTATCCTGTAGGAAAATTCCTTCCCAACCCCAAATATGGCGATCAGTTAAACCCTGAGCATGTGGGCAAGACTCACCAGCCAGCACCCAAGAAAGAATTATCTGTAGTAACTCAGATCCCACCCTATCACAAGCCACAATGATGGAGGTCAATTCACCCAAGCTTGCATGGCTTTTTCTCCAGCGACTGCAGGCAGCGCCTCCTCTGCACATGAAGGGGGGCACCAGCTTGTAACCCCATTTCTGCATGCACAGAGCTACCCATCTGAAGGAGGCTGTCTTGGCTCCCCTGACTCTGCAGCTGAACGCTGCCTCCTGGATCCTAGTGCCAGTTGTACTCCCCTTCTGTGTGCTAGGAGCCTTCCTGTTTTGTGTGCAACAGTGAGTGCCCACGATGGGGTGGGTAAGGGAGTGGGGGAAGAGGCAGTGGGGAAGGAAGGGGAGTAGAATAGGGCAGGGGGAGGGGAAATGTGAGAGTGAGGGGAGGGGAATCGCAGGAGGAGCAGGAGACCAGCATCCCTTTGGCCACAGCTGGGGCTCCACCGTTAAGCAGGCCCATTGAACCCTCACCCTGACAAGCCCTTACACCTGGACCCCTCTGATGAGCCCCCCAGCCCACTGATCCTCAAGCAGCTGCACCTTGACCCCCACCCCATCAAGCCCCACTTCCCTGGCATTTGGAGCTCCCCCATCTCCCCGCACCCATACCCCCCTGCTGAACCCCAGTCACCTTCACCTTGATCCCCTGCAGAGTCCCATTGCCCCTGCACCCGGAACCTCCCAATGAACCCCTGTGCATCCAGATCTCCCACTGAGCTGCTGCACCCAGATTGTCCCACATCTGGTTCCCCCCCCAGTAAGCCCCTCCACACTTAGGTCCTGCTGGGCTGAGCCTGCCTACCCACATCTGGTGCACCTAGCACAGAGGGGCAGAGCCCCAGGGTGTTTCTGGGGCAGGCCCAGCCCTTGCACTGTATCAAGTCAGGTGCAGCCTCACTGCCGAGTCCCTGTACTGCAGGAGGTGGGGGCTTCAGGGTGATCTCCGACCTCAGTGCAGCCAGTGAGCAGCCTTTGCTTCCGGCTGCCATGCTGGAGCTACATTTATTTATTGACAAAAAAATATGCAGAATTTTAAAATATTGTGTGCATAATTTTTTTTGGTGCAGAATTCCCTCAGGAGTAGAGGGTTTAAAAATGAAAGAATGGCACCATAATGCAGTCAGAATGGTAGGCCATGGCAATCTTGCTGGAGTATTTGACTGAATAGGCAATCAATTGACCTTATTTGACCAGTCAACTGACTGACTTACCAAGTCTACTTAAAACCTCCCTGGCTGCCTTAAGCATTGTAAAAAGGCTGAGAGATATCTTGAAGACTCTACCTACAAACTTAGCCTGAGACAAATTGACTTAGTCAACTAAAAAATGGGAGTTCATGGTAGAGGATGAATTGATATTGACTTGTTCTGTTGGAACTCTTGAGCTGTGGAGCATGGGAATTACCAGAATGGATCAGAGATGTGGTCTTTCTAGTCTGGTATCCTGTCTGACACCAGCCAACTGCTTCAGCAGAAGCTTCAGGGGACCCTGTAATAGCATTGATGGGATAACTAGACCCCAGCAGAGGTTAGCTCTTGCCCTGAAGCAGGAGAATTTAAATCTCTTCCAAACTTATATTTTTTTATAACACTTACTGTTCTTGTTCTGGCTATCTTTATCCCTGTAAATGGTCAATACTCTTTGAATCCTGCTTAGTTTTTTATCTTGGTGATACCTTGAGGTAGTGAGTTCCACATGTGAATTGTGCTCAGTGTGGAAATAGTGTTTCCTTTGACCTGTTTTAAAATTGCTCCTATCAGTGTTGTGGAATATCCCCATGTTTTTGTATACTGCCTCTATCCCATTTGTTGTTTTGTGTATTCCTATCACATTCTCTCATTTGTCTCTAAGATAAACAGCCCCATTCATTTAATCGCTTCATATGAGAGTTTTTCAGGCTCATAATTCTCATCACCTGTCTTTTGCTCTCATCTGTTTCTGATGCATACTTTATGGAGCAGGGGTGACCAAAATAGAATGCAGTACTCTAGGTGGTGGTGTCCCAGTGATTTATAGAATGGCATTATATCTTCAGGATTCTCCATCCCATCCCTTATATACCTTAGCACTTTGCTACTGCACACTGTGCAGTGGTTTCCATTGACTTGACCAGAGTGGTGCCCAGATCTCTTACGGAGTTGATTTCAGCTAATTTAGGAACTCAGTAAGTGTTCAGATTAATGCACGTAGCAGGGAATACTTTCCATTTATCAACACTGAGCAGTGGCAACAAAACAGATGTCAATTTTTGTTTTTGTCAATTCCAATGTTTGGTTGCATGAGCTGTCTCTGCTCCAGCCGTACAAAAGCCATCTGTTACTGCAATGTGGAAAGCAAGTGGATTTGTAGACTGTCATGTTACACCTGTGCACAGAGCTTTGGGTCCTACAATGGATACACCCTATCTAGTCTTGGGAGTTAGGCTGTGAAACTCTACCTCAGCTAATGGGCATGTCTGGTACAACCATTGAAAGTGATGCTGCATCTCTCAACACCTCATCCCAAAAGTTAACCTGTTAAGGTTTTGTAGGCATAATTTCTAGTAAAGAAACAGCTGCTTTTCTGTTTAGAACAGAATATTTGTCTTCTCTTAGAAGCAGCAGCCAGGTGTCTTTAGGCAGCTCTGTAAAAGAGAGGGTGTGTGCCTGGAGGCCTGACTGTCTTTGGGTCTAAAACGCTGCATTGCACATACCCATATGGCCTACATAGAAATTAATGGGATCTTAGGAAGATTAGCCATTTGAAGCTTGTGGCAGTGCTGCTATTAATGCATGAGCACTTGTTTCGTGTTTCTACTAATAAACTTCTCTGCACCATATGTAGGCTATTTGGTTTCCATCTTCTAGTGACAAGCAGAAATAGAACTCTCTCAACTGGTTATATTCAGACTATGAAACAAAGGGTGTTTTGCACCTTGCCACTAATTCTTCTGTCCCAGGCTCAGTGACCAAAAGCTGCTAGCACCCCAAAGCTAGGGTTGGCAGAATTTTATGTTTATAAATCTGTCGCATCTTATGCTGGGGTTACATTCCGCAGTCTGCACGTTAAGCGATCTTCGCTTTACGTGCTTAATCAAAATTACATTGAGTGTAATGACGGGCGGAATCGCCTGCACTACAGGTACAGTATTAAAATTTTTTTTTTCTTTTTGCTGACTGCGTAAAGTTGAAATCGCGCATGTTAAATACGCGTAAGATGCAACAGACCTGTATAATATTTTGTTGGATAGTATTGATTATTTTAAATCAACAAAAATTTAAAAAATTGCTTTAAATGTTCACAGTTGTGTGAAATTAGGGGAGGGAGGGTCAGACAATAGTTATTTAATGACAGTAGACATTGAGATTCAAAACATTAAAGATTAATAATAGTTAAAACACAGTGTCAACATCACATATTAAAATATACAAAGTAAATATCCTTCAATCAAACTCTTAAGTTATCAAGCAGCATTTTTCTTATGTTGCCTATCTGTAAATTTTAATTATCGATGGAAATATTTTTTCCACTGGTTAGTGTATGTACAGTGAAATAGATGTTTTCTGATTAAAAATCAAATTCTTCCAAGCCTACTCATAGCACTTCCATAATTCCCATGAAATAAGCTGGTGGATTCTAGCCCAGTTCCTGTTGAACAGGTGTGCACCTTTCATAAACACACTGAAAGTTCAAAGATTGAACTGGCCATGGAGGATGAACCCGCCTCTCTTCGACGTGGCCCTCCAGGTCAGGATTGAGACATGTTGTCTGGGTGGGGATGCTGGCACATTGTGCGGGCACCGGTAGTTCCAGACCTATTTTATAGATAAGTTATTTCAGCTTTCAGGGCTGCCAGTATGGTACACTACACCACAGTGTGTGTGGGAAATCTAGAATATATAAAATATGACGTTACTTGTTTTTTTTTTTTTTGTTTGTTTTTTTGAGTGCGACTTTATTACTTGCTTCTGAAAACACAAGCACCATTAGGGGTAACATTTTCAAAAACACAAGTCACTTAACCTCTTAAGACCTGTTTTCAAAAGTGACATGGTGTGCACCTTTCATTTTGAAAATGGTACACTTGATCTATAACGGGTCCCCAACGCAGTGCCCACAAGTGCCATGGCACCCTCCAGGGCATCTAAGTGCGCCCATGTACTGGCCAGTGGACTAGCATCCACCGAAATGCCACCGACAGGCAGCGTCATCCAGAGGCAATGCCGCCGGCATTTCGGTGGTGACGCCTCTGGATGATGATGCTTGTCGCCAGCATTTTGGCGGCGACACCTATTGACGTTGCCGCTTGGCGGCATTTTGACGGATGCTCGTCCGCCACCACGGTCCTCCGTGGCTCGTTGTCTGGCACCCGCCAGACAAAAAAGGTTGGGGACCACTGATCTATAACATGAGGAAGTTGGCCATGTTGCACCCAGACCATCTTCACAGATATGCATTCTGGCGGACCATATCCCTTTCGCTGAAGTGATGTTTGAGGCAGAAGGCCCAGATGGGACTTGTTCAAAGAAATGCTTGAGAACAAGAGGGCATGCTCATTTCAGTCAAATGTACACCCAAATAGTGGCCTCAAGCTCCTGACAGCTGTCTAAGAATAGCTATTTTTAACTGGAACTGTGCAGAGGTATTTCTGGCCATGCGATGTCTTGGCAGACTGCTGTGGCGAATATACACTTTTTTAAGGATTCTGTGTGACAAGTCTATCTGATCTACATTGGAGTAGCATGGAAAGTGCCTTTGGGTTAATCTAGTCCATCCCTCATGATAAAATGGAATATAAAAAGGGCTGCTCAACTCTTACTGCAGAGTTTATTTGGTAGGTTGCTATGGTCAAGTATCGTATATCTAGCTTTCCAGCCCTGAGCCTACAGCACTTTCCTACCTGTTTAGTATCCATCTCAAACACTTGATGTGAAGCACCATAGAGGGCGAATGCAATGGTGTCCTTCTCTGTCAGGTAAGTGCCGTAGTGGTAAATTGCTTTGCTACTGTAAACACTGGCTATATTTCTGTAATTTAAGGTAAGTCAAGTTGGCAAGTTAACTTGTGCAGTTTAAACTGGGACTGTTTATGGACCTTCTGGCTAAAGGATTACTGGATTCTGTTGTGATTTATGTTCTGTAACATCTAACTGAAATGGTGGCTCTTGATGTAGAATATAATCTGGGCTTTGACTCTCTGAATGCTGCTGAGGGCCGGATACTATGTTGGAGATAGAGGTTGCATGTTGTGGTTACAATGCTTTTTTCTTTTCCAGCTTCATGTGCAGAAGTTCCTTCGGTGTCACCCAGTTGGAGGGACCCTCTCACCTCTGCTTTTTACATTGCAAAGCACAAGAATGGTGATCAATAAATAGCTTTAATACACTGAAAGTAGCAAGTAACTCAGTAATTAAAACAACTAAATATTTTTCAGATTAGCTGGCAAAAGTGCTATACTTAAATCTGAACTTAATACCAAAACCACAAGGATCCCTACATTATGCTCCTTGAAGTATTGGCTGTTTCACACCAAGAACTCCTTTGTAGTGTCTCTATTCAGTCTCTTGTCACTCAAAGTTTTGACAGTAGGACAAGTAGACAGTTTCTGGTCTGAAATGCTCCTTTGCTTTGGGCTAACTGGCAAATCCACTTTCTTTGTAGTACATCATCTACATCTAGCATGCAACTACAGCATTCTTGCTGTTCTAAGGTGTATGGTATAAGAAACTAAATAGAATAGATTGCCTCCTCTGCAAGGAGAAGCTCACTTGCTGTATGTATTCAGCGGAGCCATCTTGGCAAAAAAAACTGCCAAAGAAAAATCTAGCACTGAGTTCTGCAGGAATCACTGATATTGAAAACAGAACAGCAGGTTAGTTCTAGGTTAGGTTCGCAGACTAAACATGCAGCCAAAGTGCTTGCAGTGTGAGAAATTTCATGTGTAGCTTTTTCATTTGAGGTGGAAGAGCAAATTGCTCTTACAAAACTGTTAATGATCCAGAGGTTTATAGCTAACTTGCATGGAAAGATTGCCTTACACAATTTGATTAGTGCTTTCAAACTTGGCAGTCTAAACTTGCATGTCAAGATTGCTGTAAAGGCATCTAAATAAGTGGCCTGACATTCAGAGCAGCTCCCACTGACTTCAGTGTCAGAAGAAAATGTTTTTCCACAAAACTGACCATAAGCAATGGAAAACCCCAAGCACATGCAATAGTTCTACAATGCTTTGTCCACACAGCCCATGACTTCTATATCCATCCTGCTACTTTTTCCCATCAGGTGCTTCAGGCTTTGTGTTTTAAAAAGGGGGTTAAAGATCTCTTTGGACATTGGTAGGAGCATCTCCATGCCCTTTCTGCCAGTTAACATCTCCTGGTCTCCCCTGTGGCCTGGATGGTGGGCACGTGGTTCCTTTTTGTTTAGCTGCTCTGCAAATCGCCTGCCATAAGATTGCTGTGGTATGAGCTTATTGTACGTCTCTGGTAATGCCCAGCCTTTACCAGGCCTGGGAGTCTAGACCATTTTGAATTGTACTTGGGCTGCCAATGTATGTAACTTTCTTGAACTTGAACCCGCTTGCTAAGTATGGTAGTTCATGCTGTGTTGTTCCTGGTCTGCTCTGACAATCATTATATGCATATCTTCTGAAAAGTCATCTTGGGATTTGTCAGGATGTTTCCTTCCAGAGTTCCATCAATAACCATTCCAAGACCGATACAATCACTGGAGATCTTGGGAGTTCTGTCTATTCTTGGGGCTCCGCACCACTTCACGTGGGTAAATCTTAGTAGACAGTGAGGAGCCAATATCCCGTAAAAGCTGACGGGTAAAATTGTTGGTTTGACTCATGGGCAGAATGCTCAATAATTGTAGCTATCTGGTTAGATGTATTGAGGGGGTGAATCGATCAGCTTGTCTTGATACATTTTAAATCAAGATTTAATATGCTTTGTTTTGTTACAAATCTTGTGGTTTTCCATGTGGCGTCAATTTATTATAGCAACCATTCTTGCGTCTGTTTCTTAAAGGCAAGCGGATGCACGTGCAGTTGTCCACCAGTCGGCTCAGGACCGCGCCCGGGATGGGAGACAAGAGCGGCTGCTATCGGTGCGGGAAAGAAGGGCACTGGTCTAAAGAGTGTCCGGTAGATCGCACGGGGCAAGTGCCTGACTTTACCGAAACCTATAATGAGCAGTACGGAGCGGTGCGCACTCCCTACCCCGCGGGCTATGGGGAGACCATGTATTACGATGATGGGTATGGAGCAATGGTCGACTACTACAAAAGATATCGCGTGAGGCCCTATGCTACGGCATCTGCGTACGACGCCTATGCAGAGCAAACAATGGCCCAGTATTCGCAGTATGCGCAATACTCCCAAGTACAAACCACAGCCATGGCCGCCACCACAGCCATGGCCGCCACCACAGCCATGGCCAATCGCCTCACTGCTACCCTAGACCCTTATGATAGAGCGCTGCTGCCAACCCCGGGAGCAGCAGCAGCAGCAGTAGCTGCAGCTGCAACTGCCGCTGCAGCAGCCGCATCCTCCACCTATTACACCCGGGATAGAAGCCCCCTGCGCCGCACGGCAACCGCGGCCACCACCGTCGGAGAGGCGTACGGTTATGAACGTTGTCAGCTGTCTCCAGTCTCGTCGGTCGCTCGGGCCTCCCTCTACGATGTTCAGCGGTTCGGGCGGGAGTCGTATGCAGACAGGGCGCGGTACTCTGCGTTTTGAGTCGGAGGTGAGAGCACTTTCCGGTCTAGTTCATAGGTTTTTATCCTGATACTTTGAGGACATGGGGATCCTCTTCCTAGGTTCTAAGTACCTAACATACATGGTGCTACAGGGGCATGTTTGGCCCTGTATCGCTGGATGCTAGCGAAAAGTGCCTTACACCTATTAAACTCTGAATTTCACTTGTCAGGCATTTGGCAAAGCTTTGATCCTTGTTAGGACTTTAAATCAATCATACTTCAGGCCTTTTACTTGGAAGTAGACATTTTCCAAAGCCAGGATGTAAAAATGAAATGTAAACTGAGTCAAGTCCAGAAATAATGCCTGTTTTTCTGAGGTATCTGTCATCAGAGTATCCAGTGCATTGTGCATATAACTGAAACAGGTGTACATGTAGGGCTTGGAACATTTCCCCCAAATAGGGCATGTTTTATATTGCCTGTGCTGCTACTGTACAGGTACATGAATAAGACCAGAAATGGAATTTTGGGGATACAGCCAGGGGATTAATTGTCAAGGGGATTCAAATTCCTGCAGTTAAAGGCCAGAGCATGATTACAGTTGTCACTATACTCTAAGAATAAGCTCAGATTTATGATGACAGGGTTGTTGAGAGCTCTGCCTTCCCCTCCCCTCCCCCTTGGCGGTGTTCCTTCAAACTCATGTACTGGGATGTGATGTTGTGGGAAGCTATTTAGGACCCAGAATATCTAGGGCATTGTAACTTGCAGTGAACACGAATTTCCAGGTGAAATGACTTACAACTATTGTGTGGATCATGGGTGTAGTTTCCTCTGAGCAGTCTCTTCTGTACTAGATGAATCTTCCCAGTGGCCTTGTGGGAGCCCCCACAGAGAGGGAGCTATAGTAGTCTAATTTAGGAAGTGGGAGGGCACATGCGCTGAACGAGTCAAAGATGAAAGAAATTACTGGCACTTGTTTGCTCCTCTTGGGACTTCAGGAGCAGAGGTGAATCAGGGAGTTAAGGCCTTCAGGGCAGGTGCACTGTCTTACTGGTCTGAACTACCACAAATACTGTTCACAAAATAATATTTGGAGCTTGCAAGTTGCCTGAGAGTCAGGAGAATGTCTTGCATTGAGGATAATGGTCACTGTCTTGTTTGTTCCTGCCAACGAGCATCCTGTTTACCATAATGCCTGCTCCCAAGGAACACGAGCATTCACCCACAACTGCTTTAACTTGTCTCAGTTTAAACAGTTGGAAGCTTATGGCATGGCCTCCAGTGATACTAGGTGACCTAGGAGGGGCCAGAGGATTTGACAGATGATGATGGAGGATTAGAATTCTCAGCTTAAATTTGAGTCCCCTCTTACACACCTGGGGTAGCTGGTCTGTCCAGTTCTCCTACCAGTCTGTTGTTGTGGGAGGGACTTCACTTTATAAGGTTGGATTCTTCACTCAGCTCACTTTGCATAAAGGTTCTCACCTTGTCATTGCACCACTCCTAGCGGGAAGGACCTGGGAATCTGCCGGGGCTCCTCTTGCATGTGGCCAGGGTTCAAATGTAAAAGTAATGAGAGTTTCTGACTCAAATAACAGCATTGTAGTCTGAGCTGAGTTTAGCCCAGGTAGTAGCATTTTGTTCTTCAATGACTTGTTTGATGACAGCAAAAGAGGCTGAGGCAGTGCATTTCCGGGGGTTGCTTTTGTTGCAGTGCATTGGAGAGTTATCTACTGATTCCCCCACTGAATAGGCCATTCTGCATCCTCTCTCAAAAGTTCATTAGCTGTTAGGTTCATATAGGGTTGCAATGAATCTTGTAATAGGTTTCAATTTCAGTGCAAGAAGACACCAAGCTGAATACAAGACACCATGTCTGTTGGGATTTAGGCTCCTAAATCATTTAGGCATTTTGGAACATTTTACCCTTAATCCCTAAAGTCAGCTGCTGAGAGTCTGTGTTCAGGAAGCAGTTTCTGCTAGTAAGTAGGGTCCTCGGGCACTTTAAACTTTATTAAAAGAAACCTTGTGTAAAGTAAATGGGGTGTTTAAACCTAAATTTCTTGGCCATTGTTTAAAGGCCAAAAGGTAAAATTTTCAAAAGTGCCTAACCCCTGTTAACTTGGGTTCCTATGTCACTTTAGTGCTTTTGAAGACTTCACCCAAAATCTTCTGGAGACTGAGCTATCTGATTTCTTAATTCTCTCTTCTTGTTTAATTCAAGCTGTCTTTGAATTGTGAGCAAGAACAACCTCAACCTGGGGAGCTATTTTTAGTCCATGTTCTGGAAACTTAGATCCACAGCAAGAAGATGAGCTTCTAAATGGGCTGGAGGTCTTGATGCTACTGCATTTCAGAGAAGATATTTGAACAGAGTTTTGTTAATGCCATAACTTGAGTGCTACACTTAACTGTATTAAACTACAGAGATTGTTTAATTGGTCCACTCATACCAATAGCTACAACATAGCAGATGCCTCCTATAAAAATTTGTTTAGGCACATTCTAAGAAGCAGAACTACTCTCTGTCCTTGGAAAAATCTTCCCTGCCACCTAGAAGTAGGTGGAGCAGGCCTGTTGTAAAGGACCAGGTCAATGTACTGATAGAAGCCCTCTGTGCATTTCTTGTCACCCCAGTAGCGGGGGTGGGTACAGGGATTTTAATCAGGATGTCCATCCTGGGCCCCATGTGAACATTAGGTCTTCGGTATCAGGCTCTGGCTATTAGAGGTCCACTTGGCTCGGCGCTCCATTGCCCTCTAACTACTGGTAAAAGGAGCTTTCTCTTCTCCCCACACCAGCTGGCTGTTGGTAGGGAAGGGCCAGGATGAGAATTCTGCTGCTTCAGCCCCTGCTGTGGTGTTTGCTTTGCCAAGCAGCTATAAAGTGAAACTGACTTGGTTGTTGGCTTCCTAGCTCTGCCTAAGGAATTCTGAACAGCAGCTATGAACAGAATCGGTTTAGTTAATTTTGTTTTGCTGCTTGGCAAAATGAGCATCAGCAGAAGCACTAGATCTGCCTGCGGACTCAGATATGCTGTACTGGTCAGATTAGGAAGGCTGTCTAAAAATTAGAAACTTAATCTCTTAACTGAAAACTTGAAATGGATTCCAGTGTGGGAGGGCTGCCTGCACATGCTCTGGAGTAACTTTTTTCAAAACTCAGTCATTGAGGACCCATTCCTGAACAAATATAATCTTAGGTTTTTTTCAGAGTTTGGAGGTCAGTTTACATACAGTTGCCTCTAACAGAGGAAATAAATGGAGTATAATTACACATGAAGTGGTTTTCTCTATAAATGCAATGAATTCTATAAACAAGCAGCTCTTCACGGTAAAAGCAAAAGCCTGAACTTGTTTGACCAAATCACAGCCACGACCAAGAAGTAAACATGAAGCCCAATTTTATGTCTTTGGTTTTGGACCCAGTTAACACAGAGCTTGGAAACAGGAACCTCATTAATGCCATAACCATTAAGGATTTCTCATGTTGATTTTTGTGGCTTTCAGGAACAGATAGGTTGACTTCTTCTCTAGGAAATGCACCTCTTCTTTGTACAGGAGACTCAAGGTGGCCTGAGTGTATTTGAGGGCAGAAATCTGTCTTTAGGCCTTTGAATGAATTGTGCTTTTTATCTTTCAGGTAGGATATGTGCGGCTGGACGTCGGGTTCCTGTTGCACGTGAAATCTATATCGTACGTGTCAAACTGTGCTGGGCTTCAAAGCATACTGATCACGGCTAATGCATTTACTCTTAATGGACATTTGTCTCTCTTCAAAGTGTAGTGAATAGTAACTTCTTAACTTCCTTTTCTATTTTTCAGAAATTGCTTTAAATAATTTTTTGGCCTTTTATTTTTCCATGACCCTAGAGCCATTATTCTTTGCTGCTCTCTGGGACCTTAATACCCTTTACCCAATCTAAGCCCAGCTTTTGAGCTAGAGTAGTTGCAGTGCCATTTTACTCTCTTTTTTTGGAGACGTGCTTGGGATTACTGTCTTCCTCTTGCAGTTCAGTTTGTAGCTTGCTTGTTTAATAGTATGTTTGTTTTTTTAAAGGTGAATAACCAGTCTTAGTTAACTATGAAATATTAATCTTAACGTAGTATTGCGAATTCTGCTCCCCTTAGTTCTAGCCTGCAGTCTGGAGTCGTCTCTTCTGCCCCAATATTATTTTTGGATTATAACCTGTAACTCTCCTTCTCTCTGAAGTTTAGCATCGTTTGACCGCCTCTCTTTTTCCAGCAAAATAAACACTTGTAACAGATGAGAGTATACTTGTGTCTTGTGTAAACCAGAACCATGCATGGTGCACTGGTCTAAGCTTGTGGGAGTGATTTTTATGGAATGAAACAGTTCAAGACTGAATACTTAAGCCACTATTATAGTAGTGCCTGGAACTTCAAAGGACAGTGGAGGTGCCATTGTGGTAGGCACTGTAAATACACATAGCTATCACAAAGATTACAATCTAAATAGACAAGACCAGGGGCAGGAGTAGGGTGACCAGATGTCCCGATTTTATGAGGACAGTCCTGATTTTTGGGGGCTTTGTCTTATATAGGTGCCTATTACCCCCCACTCCAGTCCCGAGTTTTCACACTTGCTGTCTGGTCACCCTAGGCAGGAGTAGGGACTCAGTAACACTAGGAAAAATGTGTAGCTGAATTGGCAATTGAACTCAGGTCTACAGAGTCCTCAGCCATTGCATTATGCACTAGTCCTTTCCAGTTCACCTCTGAGCATGGTCTAGGTCTAAGCTATACCCTTTGAGAGGCAACAGTAGGAAGGAATTTCTCAGCTGTTGCAGGATTTACAGCCTTATTCATGCTGCTTTGATGGGGAACTTCCTCTTCAGGGTTGTATAGGGCCCATGCTGCATGGGGAAAGAGCCGCAGGCTGATCTCACTGCTTCTCAGCAGTTTCCTCTTGTGAGGAAGTTGCAGTTTAAAAAAAAGATATAAGGAGGTAAGTAGGTCTCTGCAGCAGCAACCCTGCTGCTGTCAACCCAGCTCTGTCAAATCCCTCTGAAGAGAGAAGTTGCTCTGTGTCTCTTGATAAACTTGAAGGGCATGAGCCAAGTTCAGAGTTGGAGGTGCCTGAACAAATCTATTTCCATCTAGTTTAGTCTACTCTGACTGTCTTACTACCACTACTCTATAATCAGATCTGTAGTCTGCAAGGAAAGCAGGGTGAGGAGGTGGCTTGTGGCAGCTTATGAGCTAGTTGCAAAAGAGGAAAAGCTCCTGAGCTGGGTAAATGCCTGTGTGAGATCCTGCACAAATAGTGTAGATACAAGAAGTGCTTCTGATGTGCATTCCCAGATGAGTAGATGGAGGTACACTCACAGCAGTTGCCTTCTCAGTCAGGTACTTTGCCTGTTAACTTCTGAAGTCTGAAGGTGACATACAAGGGCCTTGTCTGCTCAGTGAAGAAACAGCAATTGAGCTGGTGTAGGATTAGAATGAGGAGGGTTTTTTTTCCCCCCCAGGGCATTGTGATTCCCAACCACTGCTCCCCTTGTACTTTGTTAGCTTTTTGAACTTATCCAAAGCTGCCTCATAGCCATCCTACTACTAAATCTTGCTTCCTTGTGGCCTGCTGAGTGGGCCATTGTAGCTGGTTCTCTTTCTGGGGGTGGGGTTTCCTGCTGCTTCCACCCCGTCTTAAGATCCCTGATGTCCTCAAATCTAGCTCCCTAATCTAGTCTAGTGAATAAATGAGTAGGAAAACAGAAATAGTGTAAACCTCAACAGCTCCCATCTGACCAGCTGAGGCCATTTTCTACACTTCTCCACTCCTGTTTTAAATACCCTCTCTCACACCACCACTTTTGTGCATTGTCCTATGCTGCCCTTTTCCTATGGGGAAAATTTCCCTATCCAAATCTGTAAAGCCATCATCCCCTTATCCTCCAACTAACACATACCAAAAACTGCCTTCTTAAGCTGCTGGTGATCAATCTGGCTACATTAGGGCAACAAAAATAAGGCGTGGATCCTCAAATACTGTTGATGTGTGGATCTTAGCTCTTTGTGTATTTTCTGTAAACATTCAACACCTATGTCATCTTTCACAGCCCTTCCTTAAAGCTCTCCTCTTCCTCGGCAGAGCAATCTACAAGAAGTTAAACGTTAGGCAAATGTGATGCTGTGACTGCTGCTTATCATGCTGCCTTCTGTTTGCCATGTCTCTTTATAGATCCTTTACTGCAGGGCCTCTTTTTATGTTGTTTATACAGTGGTTGCTATCCTGGGGTCCCTAACTGCTCCTACAATACACAATTGTTTGCACAGTGCCTAGCATGGTGAGACTGAGCTGGTTAGCCTCTAGCTGCTCTTGCAATGAGTTTTATTAATAATGCTGCTTGCTTTCAAGAAAGACTCCACCCTTGCATAAAACACACACGTTGAGGTACAAGGTTGCTCAGTAGACAGTAGCCCTTCTCCTCCCTGTGAAACATTGAGTTACAGAGGTGGGTTACTGTCAAATAGCCGTAGCGGGAGGAGCCCCTCAATATTGTGTTCAAGGTGTTCTAAATACAAGTCAGCCTTTGGGCTAAGAAACTGACAATTGAGTGACAGTTGGGTTGGTTTTGCTCATGCAGGCACCTGCTCAGTTCATGAATGTTCTTACTAGAGGTGACCACTCTGATCATCTAATTTGACTGGCATTTCACAACCCAGAGAACCACACCTAGTGATTTCTACATCAAGCCCAATTGCTTAAGGCATAGCTTTTAAAAAGATATGTTCAATTTCTATTCGCAGATTTAAGTGATGGGGGACTGAATTCCACCACAGTTCACCATCAGATAATGTAGAACTAGCCTGTGTAACTCATTCCCACATGACATCATTGAGGCCATAAACTCTGCAGGATTCAGGATATCAGACACTTGCATAGTTAATGAGAATAACCAGAGTTAGAAAAGACATTAAAAATAAGCAGGTGTTTTGGAAGCAATGAGACAAGCCAATTTCTAACTACAAGGAGGCAGTTATCCCATCACTGCCTACTGCAGATTTCCTTTCCCTGAACTATCTGGTGTTGGCTGCTCTTGGAGACAAGATACTGGAGTAGATGAACCCCAAGTGTGATCCATTCTGCCTCTTCCTGTTGTGGCAGAAGCTTGCACCATGCTCATTGAAAATCTGCATGGCTGACAAAGAAACAGACTTGATGTAAGCTCATTGCTAACCCTTTATAGGCAAGAGAGGGCAGTGTGTGGTTTCTTGTGCATAGTCTGGTGATTTTGAGCCAACAGAGAGGCTGTTTTTGGCTCAAGTATTAATGCCCTCTCATGATTGCTAGGCTAGGTGGTGGTGGATTAAGATTCACTTACTCAGCAGATGGAGCTAAAATCTTTATTAAGGCAAAACACTCAGCAGGTAGTGATCAGTTACAAGTGAGAAGATCATCAGGTTGATCTCATCATAGTTGCCTTCAGCAGTGGACAATACAGTTTCAACTTCCCTCTATTACACAAACAAGTTATTTTTTCTTATACATCTGTGTTAACATGGAAATGAGAGCCTAATTCCCTTTCCCTGGCAGTACAAGTTTACTGTTAGTTCAAACCAACCTTTTCTAGCTTTTTAGTTACTTATCTTTTCTTATTCCAAACATTATTATTTTACAATTTCTTACACATACACAGTTCTACTTCTGCTGTTAAATGTTATCAGACCAGACATTTAAAATCCACAGCAGGCTTCTCTCAGGCCTAAATATGCCTTCACTCCCACCAGGCAGCTGTCTTGCAAAAGATGCACTTCTTTCCCCTTGCTTGGATCTCCTTTTGTTAATGCGTTTAAATACTGGGAGGCAGATTTTCAGGTGTTTGATAGTGACTGGCAGGCAGGGTTTTTTTCTAAAGCATGCAGCTCTCATTTAGACACAAAAAATAAGCAGCCAGCCTTGGTGTGAAAATCCCCCTTTCTCAATTGAATGCAACACAGAAGCAGCTGGATTCCTACCATCCACTCTTTGGAGAAAGGGGAGGGCTGTGTGGTCTGACACCAGTACCAGCAGGGTGCAGAATGCTGCTGCTGTGATGTGCTAGGACTTTGCACTGGTGTAAATGACTGAAGTGCAGGGTCCCACATCTACATGCTCTCCTTTCCCCCAAAGTATCGGGCTTTACCATAATCGCTCCATTATAGGCAGCCAATCAGAGCATGGCCCTTACAGGCCTCATTGCTTCCTGTGCAGCTGGTGGTGCTTGTAATTAACTTCCCCTTGGGTTGAACCACAGTGGTGGGAGGTTTACAGTGTGGTGGAGGGAAACTCAATCCTGAGGAGTATTAAGGTTGAGCTAGGTATTCATCCCCTCCAAGGCCCAGGAGACCAGTGATAGCAGAAGGACTGTTGACACCTCTTCTTCCCACTAGGGGTTTGCAGGGTGAAAAGTTCTCTCAGGAACCCACCATTCCCCCCCACCCCCTTCCTTTTCAGAAGCACTCTGGTTTTCAATCCAAGGCCTGCTTTGGGAATGGGATTATAACCCTAATGCTGTTATTGGCATGGGAAATTAAAGTACACTGGGAAGTTATGGAAAGTTCTCTGTGCTAAATGGGCCATACAGGTGCATGGAGGAGGGGGGAATCCCTCTGTTGAAGGAGGACTAGAAGCTAATGGTGCAGGGGGGATTTTCTGCTGAATGGGGAAAGGTAGCTGTGTCCCAGGTTTAGAGCTGTGGCGCAGACTACACCCATGTACGCCAAGCTCCCTCTGCCATCTAAAAGTGCAGGAAGGCTAGAGTATTTGGTCCTGGTGAAGCCAAACTGCAAGGCCAACAAAAAGTCAGGTAGGCAGTTACATCAGTGCTTTCGAAGGGGCATGGATTAGCATTCACATTGCACTTCCCATCAGTACCCAGCCCAGGCCAGTTAATGATCCAGCCAGCAGACCAAATTTGGTGATGAATCCTGGTCACCTGCCACCTGAGGCATGTTGCGCATACAGTAAGATTTGCTTTCTCAGCCTGGGTCTGTCTCTTGGAGTTGTTCTGTGCCACCAAGTCCCAGCCAGGGGGGAGGATGTGAATGGAGTCTGTATATGCTGTCCTAATATCTCAGTCTCCCCCTGCACCTCAGTCACTTTGAGAGTCTGGACGGTTATCTTTGCCGTAAGCACTTCCATTGCCCCATCCACCTACTATATTCTTCACACCTCTCAGGGAGAGGGGTTTTTTGCTTCTGCCCCAATCCTCACCCACCAGACAGGAGCCAGTGTTTGGGGACAAGTCACATGACACACCCTGAGGGTTTAGGATGCACCCAACACATCTGTCCATTTACCCACTCAACCTGGGTCCTGCAGGTTGTGCTCCATCTGCTGACTGACTTGGGCATGCTTTCCAGCTAGGAAGGATATGCTGACACACGTTCCTGATACATAGATCTCCATAGCTGAAAGGATGAGAACATCAGCCCACATAAACATTGAGTCTCTTACTGAATGCTGCTCCGCTCTCAGCAACAAGTTCCGCTGGCTAAGGGATGCAGTGTGTGTAAAAAAGTATTTCCTTTTATCAGCTTTGAATTTGCCACCTTTCAATTTTGATTTTCCTCTTGTCCTCATGTTATTAATATAGAAATTTCTGATCTCTTTTCTGTGCCAGTCATTTATTTATATAATTGTATCATGTCTCACTAAACAGTCACAATCATTTTAGTCTCTCTTCATATGTATTTTTCCCAGTGTCTTAATCAGTCTCCTTCCCTGTCTCTGAATCCTGTCTAATTCTGCTCTCTCTCTGGAGATGAGATGAGAACCAATACCACCCCTCTAGTCCAGATGAGGATGACTCATTCATAAATGTTCGGTCACATTCCTTATGCATCCTACATTTTGTTTACTTATTTGACTGCTGCTGTTCATTCACCAGTGGTCTTCAGTGTCCACAGTTTCAGATGCCCTGGGCTTTCCCTAGAGTGGATACAGTTAATTTACAATCCAGTAAGGTATATAAATAGTTTAAAGAATCCCCTCCTAACATGCATTACTTTGCATCAGGTTGCCCTCTCCCTTAGCATGGTTAGGGCCCTCTGCAGTTCCTCAGAGTCTTTTCTGACCTAAAAACATTGTGGCATATGTAAATTTTGCCATGTGGCTGCTCACTTCCTTTTCCCAATCATTTATAAATATATTACCACCACCCATCTTAATACAGAACCTCAGGTCACAGCACTGTCAACCTCTGGCCACACTACCATTTATTTCTACTCTAAGTCAGTTTTTGATTCAGGATGGTACTTCACATCTCACATTAGCACTAGTTTCTTAATTAGCCTCCAGGGAGGGCATTTGTCAACAGCCTTTTGAAAACAAAGTATAGCACCCATTTCTCTTTCAAGTACTGTCTTATTGAAATTCAAATAATTTTTCTAGCTGAATGAGACAATTTTTCTTTGGAGAAGCTTTGTTGGTTGGAGTGTATTTTAATATGATCTAGGTATTTTAGTAAGTTATCCTTTCAACTAATTTACCAGATAGAAATGAGACTGACTGATTAGTAACTCCCTAGAGCCTTTTTTCCCCAAACATAGGTACACTATTTAATATTCTCCAGTCGAAAAAAATGATTTTAATAAAGCATTATACCAGGGATGGCCAAACTGGCTTGTGAGCTGAATACAGCTCTTTACAGTCCAAGTGAAGCTCATAGACACACACACACACACCCCGCCCCCATTCTCCACCTACCAGAGTTTGTGGGGAGGAGAGAGGAGCTCAGGACCTCTGCCTTGCAGCAGGGTGGTGGGGTAGGGGCTTCTGCCCAGCAGGGAGGGGGTCTTGGGGCTTCAGCAGGAGTGGAGCTGAAGCCCTGAGCCCCAGCAAGTGCTTCCCACCCTGGCTCTTGAACTTCTGAAGATTGTCGTATGTGCCTCGAAGGGTCAGTAAGTTTGGCCACCCCTGCATTATACATTTTTCCTAGCAGCTCAGACACTTCATGCCTAAATCCCCACGGGTTTCCAGCCTCAGCTATCATTAATTGTCTTAAACAACAAAAACACCCTTTAGTTATTTGTTCAAATTCATCATCCTAATTTCATTCTTGCACATTGCCTGCCACCATTTATGTTCTATTGCCTTCCTGTTTCCTGAAGGGTAGCCTTTTTGCTCCCTTAGCTGGACTCAAGCTGGGTAGCCTGACTGATCACTTGTTACTTTCTGATTTTTCTTGTGTACTTATGAGCTTTCTTGGAATAGATTTAGCCAAATGGTAGTGAGTGGAAGTGACTGCTGTGCAATTGGCACAAACTAGCATAAAGGTATCAACTAGTAGCAAGCTGTTTAATGCTACTTGGCCCAATGCTAAATAGGGTAAAATTTGGAGTTGCACATGTAGTTCAATTTGTTTATAGTTTGTGGCATATCTATGACAATTCAACTGCCAGTAAGCCAAGTTTTGGTTTGTGCTTAGAGAGGAAGGAGTGCTAGGTACCTGTACTACTACTTGGAGTATAAAATGTTGCGGTCTAAATTGGCAGTTGCCACTCAAGAAAGAGATCATGGAGTCACTGGGGATAGTTCTCTGAAAACATCCTCTCAATGTGCAGTGGCAGTCAAAAAAAACTAACAATGTTGGGAATCATTAGGAAATGGATATATAAGAAGATGGAAAATATATAACCATTATATAAATCTATAGTATGCCCACACCTTGACTATTGCATGCAGACCTGGTCACCCCATCTCAAAAAAAAGATATATTGGAATTGGAAAAAAATACAGAAAAGGGCAACAAATTATTAGGGGTATGGAACAGCTTCTGTATGATTCAAGATTAACGACTAGGACTTTTCAGCCTGGAAAAGAGAGAACTAAAGGGGGAATATCATAAAGGTCTATAAAATCATGACTGGTGTGGAGAAAGTAATGAGGAGTAAATAACACTTTAACACAAGAACTAGTGGTCACCAAATGAAATTAATAGGCAGCAAGTTTAAAACAAACAAAAGGAAGTATTTCTTCACACAACACACAGGTAACCCATGGAATTCTTTGCCAGAGGATGTTGTGAAGGCCAAGACTATAACAGGATTCAAAAAAGAACGACCATATATACTCATTCATTAGCCCGTTCATTTATAAGCCGACCCCCCAAGATGGTTAGGTAAAAATAGCAAAAACTGTATGACCCTTTCATAAGACAACCCTACATTTCAAGGGTTGTCAAACTTTGGTTCCCTGCCGTCAGGGTAAGCCGCAGGCAGGTTGGGACATTTTGTTTATTTGGAGCGTCTGCAGGCATGAGTCCCTCAACTCCCTTTGGCTGCGGTTCGCTGTTGCCAGCCAATGGGAGCAGTGGGACACGCCACTTCCCGTAGCTCCCATTGACTGGGAAGGGTGAACCATGGCCACAGGGAGCTGAAGGGCTCCATGCCTGCAGACGCTACAGGTAAGCAAAACAACAACATATTAGATACTCAATTCAATGATTCCATAGAGTTTAAAATCACCAAATTTTGGTGTAGATCCGTTTTTAAGCCGACGCCCGCTCTTTGATGCGTCACTTTACCAAAAATATTCAGCTTATGAACAAGTATATACGGTAGCTAAGTTCATGGAGGGGGGCCATCAATGGCTATTAATCAGGTCGGGCAGGGATGGTGTCCCTAACCCATTCCCAGCTTTTGGCAAACTGAGGCAACAGGAGATGGATCACTTGATAATTACCTGTTCTGTTCATTCCTGAAGTACCTGCATTGGCAATCACTGTTGGAAAACAGGATACTAAGCTAGATAGATCTATGGTTTGACCCAGTATGGCCATTTTTAGGTATACTTAGTGCATGGGGTGTTCTTAAAACTATTTTCCTTAACTTTCTTCTAGCTGGATTTCCATGAAGATTGAACTGAATTCTACTCCATATACTGTCTGCAGGCAGGGTAATTATAGTGGGGAAATAGTTAATTTTTAAAAAATATTTTAATTCAGGTCACTTAAGAGATAGCCTTCAGCTCAGGTGGAGGGACAGTGGTGATTTTTGGCAGAGTGGTTGCCTTTGATCCTGTATGGCAGTATTCCATGGCATACAGCAGCATAGAACTTCCCCTCTCTAGTTGAAAAACTGACAACCTGTTTTTCTTCTTTCCTCTCCTTGAATGTAAGAAACTACCTTTGCAACATTGCAGAATAATGAAAAAGTGCCAGCAGGGTAGTGGTTTAGAATTACATTGCAGCTTTACTTCTTTCAGTTACAGCACTTGCTGTAGTATGTCATTAATGCATCTACTATAAATATACAACTACTGGCACCTAGAAGCACATATAGATTTGGTTATCAGGTGTATTAGCTTTTTTAACTGCTGAATCAAGTATTGATAAAACCTTCAAATTGGTTACATACTCATCTCCACAAATCTCACTGGAGGAGATGATTTAAAGGAAGAGTTTAACCTTTTACAGAAAATACATCCTATATTCAAACAGGATACGGTGTAAATAAAGTACAAGTGACATTTCTGCACAAAAGGGCCACATTCCAATGAGTAATCAAGACCCTAGTACTTTTCTAGTAATTTTCTAGACAGTTTGTAAATAATTTCACCAGTAAGACTTCTGAACAGAAGTACATTCTTCCCCTTTGGAGACCATTTAAAAGGATACTGATAGAATTAAAATTCATACATAGGGTGCAATGACAATAGCATGTTTATAATGTAGTTTCTGTTGGTCCACGGGCTGGGAGGAACTATAAAAATGCAGTAGCAGGCTAGTGTTGGTTTAGGCCCAAGGCCAGCACAGACAGTTACAAACCTTTGTATTGCCAAAGCTAGTTGCTAAGAAGTTACTTTTGCATGTACTTGATCATGTGCACTAAATAAATACTCTTACCTTCATTTAATGGAAAATCTTTGGTCTCTTACTGCAAAATGTGCAAATGCATGAGGCTTTCTTAAACCTGAATACACTTCTCAGCTCAGCTTCGGTCTTCACAGAGCCACGTCAGGCCGCGTTCATGGTACTAGGTTAGCAATGTGTTTTGTCTATGCCAGTTATTATGAGCTTAGCTCTCAAGAAGAGGGAGTTATTTCAGACAGTCGTGAGCAGATCCAGAGAGAGAGAAAGGTCTGGGTCCCATCTTCTTGGGAGTTAAGGGTAAAAGGACAATTACCCTGAACCAGTGACAAAGGCAAAGATATTTAGCAAGGATACTTGAGATTCCTTTAAGCTGTGAGATATAAACCCAGAACTCGCCACTTTGTGAAAAAAGTCTGTCTTTAAGGTGTATCATTTTCAATACAACCAACAAGTACTGTTGCCAGTTAGTTACACACTCAATCAGTTTCAATTTCATGTGTTTATTTTGCTTCCCTAACCTTCTGCTGTGAAGCTTGTGCTCTTACAAGCTCTTTGGATAGCGCTAGCTGCTCTCTGCAAACCAAAGCAGACTTGGGCCATGACTACGCTACATAATTAAGTCAACCTAACTTACGTCGGCATACAGCCGCCACAGTAATTATATCACTTGTGCATGTCTACACTTTGCTTGTTGTGTCGGTGGTGTGCATCCTCACCAGAAGCATTTGTATCGATTGTACTTGTCAGTGTGGGGCATTGTGGGACAGCTCCTGAAAGCTATTAACAGTTGACATAAGCAACGCAGTATCTACACTGACACTGTGTCGACCTAACTGCATTGACCTTGACTCTATGCTGCTTGTGGAGTTGGCACTGCGTGGCAGTTATGTCAGCTGGTGCAAAATTTAAATGTAAACACTTCCATAGTTAGGTCAATAAACTGCCTTGTTTCTACCTGTAGTCCAGCCCTCAGTCTTTGTCTGCACAAGCAATTTATGCTGGAATAATTATGTTGCTAAGGGGCATGGAAAATCCACACGGACCTAACTCCCAGTGTAAATAGCGCTATGTCAATGGGAGGGCTTCTCCTGTTGATACAGCTACAATGATGGGAGAAGCTCTCCCATCGGCATAGATAGCATCTTTGCTACAGCAGTGCCGCTGCAGCATTTTAAGTTTAGACAAGCAAGCCCTTGGAGATAAGAGGAAGCTTCCTCTGGAGGAGTTTCCTCCTGAGTCCTAATATTAAAGATTTGTTTATGTCCCAATTGAAGCAGGTTAGCTTATATCCCTCAAATGTTTAATTTCATTTTTTAAATGGTTATTATTGCCATAAGTGTCAAATCCCTTTTTAAAGCCTCGAACTCTTGCTCTTAATGCTGCCTTGGGACAATTAGGGTTGGTCTATGCTGAAAACTTAACACTGGCATAGCTACATCTCTCAGGGATGTGAAAAAAATCCAGTGTCCCTTAGAGATGTAGCTATGCCAACCTAACACCCAGTGCAGACAGCTCTAGGTCAAAGGATGAATTCTTCTGTTGATCTTGGTACCACCTCTCAGGGAGATGGATTAACTACAGCACCAGATTACCTCCTGTTGATTTAGTGAGAGTGTCTACATTGAGGCGCTACAGTGGCACAGCTGTGCCGTTGTAGCATTTTAAGTGTAGACATAGCCTGAGTTCCACAGACTAATTGGTAAAAGATAGTATTTTTTCCACACCCTCCAGTTTGAATTTGTCACCTTATTTTCACATCCAGCCTCTTGCCAATTTCTCCCCCCCACAAATCATTTAATAGAATTAAAATTTAACCCCCCATCGCCCCCCAAAAAAACTAGGATTAGAACGCAAGATAGTTTTAAAAAAACAAAACAAAAAGAGCTTCTACTGAATTTCACAATTCAAAGGCAAACAGATAGAAGAATACAAAAAGAACATTCTAGACATTTTAATAAACACATCAGCAATGAAAAAAACTCAAACTTTGGCATATGAGATCAAAAGTCAACCATGTGTTACTAGTTACATAAAAACACACAAAAATCAGTTACAATCAGTACAAAGCTACTTACTCATATGGTAAGTGATTATAAAACTGTTGAGAAAGATTTTTGGCTTGATGATAAAAAGATTCAGAACAGAGGTATGTACATAACCTAACTGTAAATTCTGCCCAAAGGACAGACACCATTTTCTACATGCATGAGTGACAAAGCTGAATTACCTATTTCTTCTAGCTGAATTAAAAAATTCTTCTAATCTAGAACATGTTTAATTTAAATTTCCATGTCCAACCTAGACTTTCAACAACAGCTACAGAACAGCAAGTGTACTAGGGACTGGATATTTGAGATGGAGCAGAGAATGTTACCTAAAAACTAAAAAAAAATGCAAGAAGTTCACACCCACAGCTATATTTTCACCAATTCCAATAACTACAGAATTTCAAAGTTTTCTGGGTACAAAATCATTGAACCATAATCTAAATTTCTAACTGAAACTGTTTTCCTACTCAAGTTTAATCATTTACCTGTCTGCATTTATTTTTAAGTGCATTTTAAGAAGTTAAACAGGTTCACTCAACATATTGGAAGGCTAAATATTTGTGGATATAGTAAGTGAAGCAAAATCTAAACAACCACCCAGTGGGCAAGGCAACTGCATACCACATCAATTTCAAAATCAGATATAAATGACTGAAACATACAAAAATATGCATCTTCTAGAAAAAAGTTGAGGTAGCTCCTGCATTTGTCAATTTGGAGAGAGAATCTCAGTCTGGTGAGGTGGCTACACCTCATGGACTACACAAAGGAAGCTTGATGAGAAGTCACATTATCAGTCCTCTTGGTTTAGGACGGGACTGAGTAAATACAAAGGTGAACTATTCACTACCACCAGGGCTGGCTCCAGGCACCAGCTAAAGAAGCAGGTGCTTGGGGTGGCCAATACCAAGGGGTGGCACTCTGGCCGCTATTGGGGCAACACATTCGGGTCTTCTGCAGCAGCGCAATTGCCCTGCCGCGACTCCCCCTCCCCCCACTTGGGGCAGCAGAAAACCTGGAGCCGGCCCTGACTACCACCCAGGAGACACCTATAGCGGGAAAGAAGCCCTCACCAATAGAGAACACAATCTAGAGTAAGAATTAAAATGCCTCGCATCCTAAAGAAGGAAATTAATAAGTCATCACTTTGGCTGGCCTGTGACGAAGATGTCCATCAAAATCACTCCACCTCAAAGAGCTTCTAGAAAGAGCAGCAACATTATTGCTACTAATAAAAAAAAACCCACTGTTGTCACCATCAGGAGGGAGCAAGCAGGTTCTAACCCCAGTAGATAACATCATTGTCATGTGGTAGGTGCAGCCAGATGGAACATCAGGAAGAGTCCAGGAAGCAAGTTGGGATTTTGAATATCCTTAATCCTTGCAGATGTAACATGCCCCTAAAGTCCAGCAAGCCACAACCATTCTTGTCGGATCTTTTTTTTTTTTTTTTTTTTTTTTTTTTTAACATTCATCAAATCCACTCCCACCCCAATCCACTTGAAAGTGAGTCTCCTCCTTGATCCTTGCCCTCACAGCTCACCTCTTCTCCCCTCTCTTGCTAACCTCACCTCTGATTCCACACTAGTCTTCATGCAGAGAGACATCCTTTTCCTGTCCCCCGTTTTCAGTCCTTCAGAAATCATTCCTTTAGTCTGCCCTTAAACATGTAGGCCACTTGCTTCTTCCTAGCTACTTTGCCTTACTTAGAAAATTCAGAACATTCTCTCAAGGCAAGACATTTCCTTAGCCCTTGTCTTTCCCTTCTCTATGCCTGTCCTTTATCAGTTTCAGGCTCCATGTTGATCTAATTTATGCTGTAACAAATTCAGGGCAGGGACTGGAAGTTCAATTCTGGCATCATGTAGATGGCAAACACCTAATACCTTCAAATTGCAGGTTTAAATGCCCAGAAGAGCTGATGGAGAGCTCCACGCTGCAGAGATAAATGAATCTGGTACCAGGCAGTCTCTGGGGAGAGGTACTTTGGAATGGGAATTAAGATGAGATAGTTGACCCACTTTAGGAAATGAAGTCATCCACTGCTCTTCTCCCAAGCACATTTTCTGTTTAAACTATTAAGCTCCCAGGGACCTCTGACATGTCTGTTAAGGGGCACACCTATGATCCAACAACAAATCTTACAGCACATCTTAAGAACAGAGATCTGGCCTGCTCTTGGACAATATTCCAGCTCTCTTTACTGTTGTGCACCCGTTGGCTACCACATTTCTTCCCTAGAGCTGGCTGCCTTGCAGTGGTGCTGTATGTATGCACTCATTAAAGTCCTTTGATTTACCTTTAGGACAAAAGGAAGAGAGTTAAAGAACATGGGACATTACCCCTGAAACCAATTAAACTGGAAGAAAAAATACACCAGACAACTTTCTAAACTGTAAATAGCCCATATTTTATTTACAGTCAATACAAAAACTAACTCATTTCAGATGTATAGATTCGAACATCACATCTACTGCAAACTTAACACCGGTGTAAAAAGAAAAAGGATTTTAATGTTACATAAAAGAGCATTTGCTCTTCTATTCAGAGAAAGCAATTGCTCGGGTTATAAAAACAATACTGAGCAACAGTCATTGTGAATTGCATTTATTAGGAATCCTGCATGAGCAGCTTATGTCTGATTAATGGAGACATTAGCATCAGGAGTCGCAAACAAAAAACCGATTCCAGATATGCTATGGCATTCTTAGCCCTACTAGAGCACGAAGGAACTCAAGTCTTCGACTTTCAAAGACACAATGTGCAGCAGTTGTCTACATCGTTCCTGGGGTTGCAGCACAGGTTCTTCTTGAGATAATAAATTCAGATCATTCTAAAAACGCAACAAAAAAGGCAGCTGAAAATAAAATCCCCCAAAGTAAAGACCAGGAGAATGCTATTTGTGTTGGATGTAGTAGCATGTCTCAGAGACGCCTCATACTATCGCCTCAAATAATTCTTTAAATCAAGTGACATGAAGGAACAGAGCCAAAACGACAGGCTGTAATGACACCTGAGATAGCATGGGAGGGAAGGAAATTTAGTAACTCAGAATCTGCAGAGAACTGAATAAGGAAGCCAGCCTAGTAAAGACGCAGATTGGCTTTATGCTAAGAAAGCGTGTCAGGAACATGTAATCAATGATACTGCCCCCATCTGGAACAGGAACCCCAACCCCACTATAGGCGGCGCTGGTAATTAGAATGTAGCCGAGCAGTATGCATATAATCGCCATAGGCACCCGAATAACGGGCATAGTCGGAATGCGCTTCTGGAAGACGGCGATAATCCAGCGGGGACTTTGTCGGCGAATGACGGTACACAAGTGGCGAGTCTGCTAAACGACGGTAATCTGAGAGGTCAGATAAACGGCGGTCAGAACTGTACCTGGTCAAGAAAAGAGACATTTAATGAATAAAACAAAAGGGTCTGTGATAATGGCCTAATAGCGCTCTGCTTAAGCAATATATGTTGGGGAGACCCTCATGAGAGATCAGAATCTCTTCAGTGAAGACAGTACCCGCAGAGCAACACTATTAGTACACGTCTCACTAAGGCAAACCAGAGGAACTTGTGAGTTAATTAGTTCTTTTCAGAACAGTTCCTTAGCTATCTTTTAACTTCTTCGGTGGATACCTCAAATATACTTGTTAAATTTCCCCCAACTCTTAGGCAAGTAAATAGCACATGGGAAAGCAAGAGCTGGATATGCCTGCCATTTCTCTTAACAAATGCAGCCCATTTACTTATTAAGCACTGAAAATAGGGAAGACTGGTCTGACGACTTATGGGGTTGAGGACACTGGTTAAAATCCAATCCAGGTCAGTAACGGTGGTCTCAGTCCAGTTCCTAGAGAGCAGGCACCTACAACACGGCACCACCACAACTGACAGTAGTTTGAGTCTTTCATTCGCAGTCTAAGCAGAGGTGCCAACCTGTGAGAGAAACTGAACTCCCCATCTTAGCCCTAAGAGTTGTAGTTCCAAGTGAGGGATAAGGCACACTGTCTGTGGTAGAGTGCAAGAAATCTGCAATGCCATTGTCTGGGGTATACACGCCCTAGGCAGAAGAAATTTCCAGGCCCCAGGGCTGCCAATCTTGCAACTTTCACACAAAACTGTAAGAAAACACTAAATAAATATCCAGTAGAATCTGCAGACCAGTAAGAGGGGTGTGCCCAGCATATTATCCCACCCTTCACCCTAGCCAGACGCAACAGAAGCAAAGAAATTGTAAGGGGGTGGACTATGTAAGGATCTGTATTACTGCCAGAGTGGGAAGCCATTTTGTCATTTTAATAATGCATCGAGTTTCACCTCCCACCCTGCCAATGCTTCCAGAACAGTAAGTTAGTGTAATGTATTAGCAGGGGAATTTCCACCTTTTGGTGAAGCAGAACCAAGTTTATAAAGGCGAAGACCAATAGACTTGTATTGAGTCTGACTGCCTCTAGTCCCTTGGACAGTACATCGAGATCCTTGGATGAGAGGCTCTATTTATGTGCAAAGTATTATCACTGGCTTAGCAGCATACCTTTTAGCCAAAGCAGATGATTTTTTGAAAGGATCATCATAGCCAACACTCCGTGGAGGAGAGAGACGGGTGCGTTCGTATGGTGGTGCGATGGCAGCAGCAGCAGCAGAAGACTGAGACAGTCCCAAATACGGGGTTGCTTGTTGTCCAAGTTGGGTTGGCCCATCATATGCAGTCACAGGCTGAGCTCTGAAAGTGACTGCCAAAGGAACAGAGGAGGGCTGCTGTGCTGTATATGAAGCTGACATTGAGTTTGAAGACTGTGTTCTATAGGGTGTGGTCAGTGGAGCAGAGACCTGTGATTTGTAGGAAGCTGCTGCAGACTGATTGCTATAAGATGCAGCCAGAGTGGATGCAGGCTGGGCACCATAGGCTGCTGAGAGCACAGCTGTAGGCTGGGCACCATACGAGGCTGAATGGCCGGCCACAGGCTGGGCGCCATACGAGGCTGAATGGCCGGCCACAGGCTGGGCGCCATACGAGGCTGAATGGCCGGCCACAGGCTGGGCGCCATACGAGGCTGCGAGAGCAGTTGCAGGCTGGGCGCCATACGAGGCTGAATGGCCGGCCACAGGCTGAGCACCATATGATGCTGAGAGAGTAGCTGCAGGCTGGGCTCCATAAGAAGTTGAGTGGCTGTCCACAGGCTGGGCTCCATAAGAAGCCAAGTGGCTGGCTGCAGGCTGGGCTCCATAGGCGGCTGCGTGTGTGGCCACAGGCTGTGCTCCATAGGTGGCTGTGTGACCAGCCACAGGCTGAGCTGCATAGGCAGCAGCTGCATGTGTGGCTGTTGGCTGAGCTCCATAGGAGGCTGAGTAACCAGCCACAGGCTGAGTACCATAAGAGGCTGCATGCGAGGCTGAAGGCTGAGCTCCATAGGATGATGCTAGTGTTGCTGTGGACTGGACCCCATAAGAGGCTAACTGGGAAGCTGCAGCCTGGGTGTTGTAAGCAGCCTGGGCGCTGTAGGAATTTAGTGATGAGGCTGCAGGCTGGGTATTAGAAGCTCCTAGTGAAACAGAGGATTGGGTTCTGTAAGTATTTCCAAGTGAGGTCGAGGGCTGGGCCCTGTAAGATGCTGCCTGTCCCGTTGTTGGCTGGGCTCTGTAAGACATTCCGAGAGATGCAGAGGGCTGGGCTCTGTAGGTTGCACCCAGTGAGGTTGATGGCTGAGCTCTGTAGGATGCTGGTTGTGCTGTCATGGGTAGCGACACAGTGGCAAAGCCGATTCTTGTTGGTGATCGTCGAATTGGGCTTCTGTCCCTTCCAAAATATGAGGGAGATGCTTGTCTTGTCTGAGTGTCAAAGGAGTTGTATTTGCTTGAAGTGTTGGTGCCACCGAAGCGCTGCTGATAATCATAGAGCGAGGATGCAGTGTATCCTGCAGAGACAGATGGATACGTAGAGTCTGTAGGCCTAAGCTGCTCGTAACCGTCGATCTTGGGTTGATATTTCTCTCTAAAGTCCACACTTGCTCTCTTGCTCTTGTCAGTATTGGTGCCTGCCTGGGCATTTTGTCCTGCCCCCTTTTTCTGAACATTAGTAGAGAGTTCCACATTGACTCTTCTTCCTTTCACTTCCTTTCCATTAAGATTTTCGATGGCAACTTTTGCATCTGCTTCTTTCTCCATGTGAACAAATGCATAGTCTGATAAAGTAGACAGAGGGTTATCAGTGAAGAAGACAAGACATTTTATTACAGGATCGAACACTTAACAGATGCACGCATCTCTCTGCTATTACTTAAATGCAGTTTGGGTATAAACAGAGTCTGTATTGTAGCCTTCCCAATAAACTGCGGGCTAGCAACTAAATTACCCCAATTTACCATAGCTGCTACATTATGAAAACTGCAGTCTATTTTTTAAAAAATGTAGAAAAAACCCACCAGTATCAAATCACGGCACAGAAAGAAATTCATGTGCTCAGTAGGTCTGTTTACAAATACCTTCAAATAGTTCCCAAAATCTTAAGTTCTGCAATATTGTCTCATTCAGTCCTGAACACACTGAGCCAAATTGAAGTTTATGGAGTCATACCAGAGTTGAATTTGGTTCATTCTGTACCATTAAAGAACACGTAACCAATACAGTTTTCTTGAAATTTCAGGAAGGAAACTATCACTAGCCAAACTAGAGATTCTTCCAGCAGCTCATGCTAATCTTGCAAAAACATCCAAACTAATCTACTTTGGAACCCCCTAGTTTGTCGAAGGTATTACGCTGTAGAATACAAACTTAAACAGGGTTAAGAGGACTGTACTTAATATCTATGAAAGGATCTTTAATAAAATATATTTAGTCAGTGGAGTGAGCAATCAATTTAAATATTTGTGAAAATCAAGTATGTCAGAACATCTAGAACCGAGACTGGGCGCCTTTTATATTTTAAAAAGCCAAAAAAGTAGCAGCCCCTTGACTATTCTGACTTTAATAATCCTGAAACTTAGTATGGGGTAAGCTTTACAATTACATTGAAAAATTCAGTATTTCAGAAGGATTTACCTCTAGTTTCTCAACTTATTTTTTATTAAAAAAGGAACATTTTCTGCGCTGCATCATACTAGACAACCAAATCCACTGACATTTTCACTTGCAGTACAGGGAGGAGTTATTTTAAAGTCTACATACCGCATTTTCTGGCGTATAAGGCGACTGGGCGTATAAGACGACCCCCTAATTTTCCAGTTAAAACATAGGTTTTGGCCTATACTCGCCGTATAAGACTACCCCCCCTTCCGAGGCAACACCATTTAATAACATCAGATTTGATTTAAATAATTTTAATTAAAATGGTTTTGACTTACCAGTACTTACCGGGAGTCAGAAGGCTCTGGGCTGCCCGCTGCAGCGGGGAGCACAGAGCCTTTTAAATCCCAGCCGCGGCCGGGAATCAGAGGGCTCTGGGCTGCCCGCTGTGGCTGGGATTTAAAAGGCTCTGGGCGCCCCGCCCCGCCACAGCGGGCAGCTCAGAGCCCTCTGATTCCCGGCCACGGCTGGGATTTAAAGGGCTCAGGGCTCCCCGCGGCTGCCAGCAGCCCAGAGCCCTTTGAATCCCACTCCCCCCCCCCCATACCTAGGGATGCAGGGCCAGTTCCACCGAACTGCAAAATCAAAACAGAACGTCCCTGTGCTGATACTGTATGTACCGCGCTGAGCCAATCACGGCAAGCGGTGTCATCTAGTAATGCATACAAAGCCTGCTCGGATTGGCTGAGTCAGAGAGGTGGGCTATTACAACCTTTGCCAATCCGAGCAGGCTTTGTATGCATTAATAGATGACACCACTTGCCGGGATTGGCTCAGCGCGGTACATACAGTATCAGCACAGGGACGTTCTGTATGTAGCCGAAGCTACAGTATGTTTATACCCGGCGTATAAGACGACCCCCGATTTTTGGGGGTTGTTTTTTAGTATAAAAAATCGTCTTATATGCCGGAAAATACGGTATATTAATAATTTGGTATCATCACCTCTCACTTACAGAAACAGTATGGTTACCCTTCGTTTTTTCTAAAATAAATAATAAATAAAATAGTCTGTGGCAGGACCTCAGGTTGAACATAATAGCTACAGACTCTCTCAGGGTTATGCAAGACCCGACTTACACAAATTCACACTTATGGAAAAAGTTCCATAAGACAGAAATAGGATTTTCGAGTTGTGGAATTTTTTGCGTAACATACGGGTATACATTTCCGACTTACGTAACTCAAGTTTTGTGTAAGGCTTTCCGAAACAGAACGATTGCGTAAGTCGGAGGGTGTCTGTATAGCAAATTCAAAGCTACAGCGGCTCAGATAACTATCTTACACACCGAAATCTAGAATGATATCTTCTTATAAGCATAATTCCAATCTATACCAGCAAAACACTTGAAGTGACATTTATGACACCTCAGGAGCTAGGGAATGTTCCAACAGCAGTAATTCTAAAACAGTTTAGAAAAAATACACTTACAAGAAACTAGAATTTTACTGAACACAAAGCAAATCCCTAATCCAATATTTCATAATTTAGATCCCTGTTCTCTAGAGGACATAGAGCCAACCCCTACACGCGGAGGACACCTTGCGAATTAACGGCTCATGGGATGAAAATCAGCCCACACAAGCCCCATTGCTCAACTTCCCTGCTACAATCCGGAATCCAGGCCTTGCTATTCCTCCACTCCTATATTGAGGGCCGTGGCAAGTCATTTCAATTTATTTGCCTCTGGAGAGTCTCCAGCCTTTTATAATGAACAAGGAGGAGAAAGTAACTGGCTACTCATGGACTGGTCAGTCTCAGTAGGCTGAGCACAGCTCACAATATCATTTTTTCGGGAGCCTTTTCCAGTGTACTGAATCCCAGTATGCAAGGGCTGACTTGGGACCAGCAACATGGGAAGCTGCACTGTCCCTGGTGAGCACCCTCTCCAGGGGTTCTGTAGGCTTAGGAACTCAGAAGTGCCATGGTAAGGATTCTTAGTGTTCAAACATGGCTTCTGCTGTCCTACTTCACAAATAGGCTGTCTTTCTCAACCAACAAAAAAGAATGGAAATACCAAATTTAGTCTGGAAATTAAGGAGTTGGAGCCATGCTGTACCCCCAACCCCATCCCTCCTTCCCAAAGGCTCACTTGGCCCAATAGGGCCCTACCAGCAAGGTTGGCTTCCAGTGATCCAAACTGTTGTGCTAGAAAAACATCCGACTGTATAGGCAAGCAAGATCTGCGGTGTCCAAACACATCAGCTGCACCAATACCTCACAGGCTCTCTTAAAAGTACCTACAACCATCCTTCTGCTATTACCAGCAGGGCCAAATGAAACCTTGGGATTTCCCCTGAGTTCAGCAAGGCCTTATATACTTCAAGGAGTTGTGGAGATCTTGCCTGCCCTTGTTATTGCCCTTCATGTTTGGTGAATGGTGAGAAGCTGGTGTTTTTTGGACACCAGTAACGCTGTAGCTGATTTCTGCCTATAGAAGTAGGTGGTCCCAAGGACTCTGCACTAGAAAAGTAGTTTTCAGCAATACTGTTATGGTGCAATCTTTCAGTAAGTGGGCATAACAATCTGTTGTTCATGTGTGATGGTCAGGTCTATGAAAACAGATTCACAGATTAAATTTGTAGATTTTAAGGCCAGAAGGGACCATTATAATCATGTACTCTGACCTCCTGCATAACATGGGCAAGATAATCCCGCTTAGTGACTGCTGAATCCAGCCTGTTTTGGGCAGAAACAGAATGTATCTGAAAAAGAGGCATACACAATTTCAACAGAGAGACTCCAACTGATGAAGAATTTCCCACATCCCTTGGTAATGTAGTCCAAATAGAGTAGTGCTATAGGAATCACGACTTGCTCAGACCTAGGCAGCTAAAAACATTGAAAAAGAAATCTCTCAAAGTCTCTTGAGAAGTCAGCAAACATCTCAACACACTTGAGGTGGCTGTGCAGATTACACCATACTGGACTTTTATCAACCACCTGCAAATGAAGATAAGGGCATTAAAGCAATTCAGGTGAATCATTCAGAATTCACTTTCTCCAGTAATTACAGAAGAGCCATCACCACTATTTATGATTTGGTTCTTTCATTCTCTTCCTGAATTAAAACAGACCCCAAAGCTCAGTACTTTCTGAGCACATTAGAACCCTGGAGAAAGGGCTCCCTATTGCCCAATGAACAAAGCATATGGAAGCCTCTGTGCTGGTCAGTTCCTATACGGTGAACATTTGGCATGTGGCATAAATTATATAAATTGCATGACAGAAGGCAGGCTGAATACTCTTGAATTGGTCAGGTCAAGTGATGATTGGTAGAGAAAAAAGCAGCAACATTGCTATACAACCTTTGAGGATAAGACACTCAGCAACAGTATTAGCAAATCAGCACGAAAATGCAGAGGGCCACAGCGAAGGGTTCTCATGCTAAATGGGGGACTTGGGCTCAGGCCTGAGCCCAAAACATCAAGCCCTAGGCCAAAGCTTTGGGCAGAAGGGCTGGCAAGATCCTTTCAAGGGAAAAACCGCAGCTGGCAACACCAAAATTGAGATCCCTCTCCATCCTCAAATCAGGCTGTGCAAGGCATGGCACAGGGAAGGGATTGTTATTTATAGTGAAGAAAAAGTTAACTAATAGGCCATGCTTCCAATGGTACTAGTACACACAGGTTCTGTTGGTTACAGTTAATCAGGTCACAATCAACGGCGAGTCTAGGTCACTCAAATCTAGCCCATACAACAGGTGACACTTGGGAGTTTTTTCTTGGGACCCATGTGTAAGAGGCCTTATTTACCTCAACAGGAAGAGGAAATAACTATGCAATTAGAGATGCTATTGTTCCACACCACCACACTCTGAAATGAGTCCATGGCACACTCAGGCACTGCAAAGCTGAGCTAAACCGGGGGAGAGAAGGGTAGCCTAACTGCAGCAACAGGGAGCACACAGTATGGGGAGAGCATGTTGTATTTAATATTAGGTCCTGGAAATGATGCCTTTCATTCCTTGCCCTGGATGAAGAACTTTATAACATTCAGAAGAAACTCACAGCTCATGTGCAGACAGGACTCTGAGTACATTGGGCTCATTTGGTTGAGTCAGGAAGCTGGGAAGTCTGCCACAGAATATTTGAATATAGTGGATTAAAAGCTAGGGGTATTTGCTGTGGGAGAGGGGGCCCTTTTTAGCCGTAATATTTGGATTAGGAAAATTATTTTCTCCCAAGACACCATGCTGGAAGTGAGAGGAAGTTAAACCCCTGTGAGAAAGGGCAAGAGGTCGATTAAGATTAAGGGATATTTCCTGTGCCATGAAGTGTACCTTTAGAGGAAAGGGAAGCTGCATGCAGCTCTTTGCAAATAGACAAACAAAAAGGCAGTAAAAAAGTGATAAAGGAAAATAATATAGCACCAAAAGAGAAAGATAGCTAAAAGGAAATGAGAGGAAAGGGGGAAGAGACAGCACTAACACAGAAAGCTACTGCTATTCCCCCTGCTAGGCTCTGGGGATGGAGCTGCTCCCAAGCCCTTGAGGCAAGGAAGCCTGTTACCTTTCATTACCCTGGATTATGGGCTTTGGCTAGCCCTTCAAAGTTGTGCGGTCCCCTAGAAGTTCTGGGATGATACCGGTGTATATGGGTCCCAAAAGAACTGTAGTTGATTAGCTGTTATGGTATTGTTTTTAATAATAGCTGCATGGGCACAGAGGCTTGGCCTGGAAGGGGTATTTACACTGGTAAAGGAGAAATGGTTACACATGTTGCATTTGGTGGCAGATTCATATCACTCAAAACAGCTCTGCAGATGCAACGGAAAGGAATACCAACCCCTGCTCCATGATTGTGTGTCCTAGAGAGCAGAGTAATTACCTTTGATTATACAAGTAATTAGAGGAATGAGGCATTCAAAGGTGGCATGAAGCTGAAAAGAGTGCCAAATTGGTTACTGGCCCTGAGATACCATAGCTAATGTATCTCACTCAATGTACAGCTCCTACATAAGGGAAAGGGGTGGTGGTGATATGTCCATTAAATGTTCCCCTATAAGTGTCACACATGACGGCGGCTCCGGGACATTAGAAAATGGCGCAGTATATAAAAGGGAATTTTTATGCAGGAGAGAAGTAGGGTAATTGGCTTCAACAGTACCTCACTCAGTCACTGGCCCACATCACTGGTATTCCAGGACAAGTAGAGAGGTGTTGGCAACTTTGAAATGATGTATTTGACAATAGGCTCATGAACTGCCTGATGGTTCAGGGTGCACGTATGAGAATTTATCCACCTTTGAGGACATTATCTAAGGCTTAGAGAAATGTACCTGACAGGTACTAACCCTACATCTAAGCCTAATAGCTAGAGATAAATGCCTGTGCTACCATAATATTTCAATATAAAGCAACTGTAATTGTTTGTGTTATGTTTAGCTCCAGAACTTAAATCATCATTTTATGTAATAATTGTGTTACTGGAGCTGATGGAGTAGCCGATAATTTAAGATATATTGTTCAATGAATTTCAGCAGCATTCATCAGATAGTAGTCATACAGTTGACTATAACGATTATAAAGTCTGCCAAATTCCAGTGAAGCTGGAACAATAATTGTGAATCCTATTCACTCATCTCTCCTGCTTTATTAGACCTTCTCTCTTGCCCTGCAACCTAAATTCTCAGACTGTATTTGTCTTGTCCAATTTACCCCATTAATCTCTCCTGCCCATACACTCCCATGTTCACTTGAAAATGTTACCAGACTCCAAAGAGACAGAGGATTAAACATATTGGTCAGACTGATATAAAAGGAAGCTGCTGGGGTTCTTTCCCCTGTCTCTTGAACTCTGCCTGATGGCTCCACCATCCAAAATATGACCCCATTTTTCCTCTTCTGGTTGCTATCCTTCCTCTATCCATGTCTCCCTCTGATTCTCCTGGCAGTGACCAGGTTGTGTGAGATCTCTGCTCCTTTACTCTTCCCCTCAACCTTCTGGCTGCTGCAATGGTTGTGCCCTATTTCTGCATTGTTCTCCCCTTGGAAGAGCACCTCCACACACCCGCAAAGACCACATTGTCACAGAGAAGGACTGGGGGGGATGTTAGATGCTGTTGACACCTTTGATGTCACACTTCATCACCCACCTGTACCAGCTGAAGAGACCTCACATCTCCAGCAGGTATAGGGGTTGAATTGAGAGGGGGACGTGCTCCTTGAAGGGGTGAGGTGGGATGGGGTGGTGAATACCTTTGTCAGTGTACTCTTCCATGCATCCATACTCCTGGAAGAGGCCTCACACAGCTCCTTGCTGTGACAGAAGAATATGGATTAAGGCAGTATCTGCCCCAGGAAGTTTAGAGTGGATGTTTACCCACCTGCTGGTGGAAGAAAGTAAATGCTCCGTGAAAGGGGGATTGGGAGCAGTCAGTACCTTTGTTGATGTTGCACTCTGCCACAGTACCTGGAACAACCCCTTCATCTCTCCACTGGTGTATGTATGGGGGGCACGGGGTTATGGGAAGTATCTGCCCCATGGAGAGTGAGGATTGATGTAGTCAGCACCTTTTAGGTCACATTATGAACTCATACTGCCAAAAGAACTCCAGTAACTCCCTGCTGGTGCAAAGACAGGGAATTTGGGGGGCACTGTTTGCTTCATGAAGGATTAGAAGGGGTCTCAGCCCCCAGATAGGGGGCAATTTCTATACCTCAGGCCCAGGTTGCTGAAAAAGCCTCTGCCACTCCCCACTAGTGCAGGACAGAGAGATTGGGGGCAATACCTGCTCCATGGGAAGACTGGTACTTTTGATGTTACATGCTTTGCTAAAGAGGCCACACAGTCCCCCACTGGTGCAGGGAGGAGTTAGGGGTAGTATATGTCCCAAGAAAAATGTGGGGAATTGGTACCTATGGTAACATCTCACTTCACAGATGCATACTGCTGGATTGATATTGGTGGGGGTCTCCACCTCATGAGCATGTTGGCACTCCACTACAGGCCCATATTACTGGGAAGAAAAGGAAAGACGGAGGGAGGAGGTGTCTGCCCATAATCAAGTGGTCAGTATCTTTAACCATGTGGCACTCCACCACAGGTTGGAATTGCTAGGGTGAAGGAAGATATTGGACTTAGTCATGTGGTGTGGGCCCTGCTCCACTGAGGGGATTGGTATCTTCGACTGTTACACTCTGACGTTCTATACCTTGGGGGAGCGTCCTGTAACCCCCATATTCCTCATTTTTATATAACCATGATCTTACCTTATAAGGCATGCTTTATATGTATCTGGGAAAGGTTATCTGCTGAAAGTCATTTCTCTATCTATATATGTATATCATTAATGTATATGAAGTTATGAGAATTGTGTTGTATGGTTGTCACTAAAACATGCTGTCAGTTGGGGAATCAGTCAGATATTAGCTCCCCAGGGGCAACAGCAAGGAACGTAACCAAACCGTCCCATCAACAACCATTGTCCAGCAAGGGAGCTACAATTCAATGACTCACCTGCATGAGGCCATACCAGGGAAATTGCTCAATCCTGGCTGGAGACTTAGCAATGCCCCCAGACATGCCTGGATTTGTGATCCACAAGCACATGGGACTGAGGGAATAAAACAGAACACAGTGGCCCCATGCTGGGCCTTTCTCCTTCACCCACCTACACTGGAAGCAACAAGGACACTCTGAAGACTCCAACTGAGGGGACTGACCCAGATTTCAAGCGTGAAATCTGTGTACTAGGAACTCCAAATCCAGTGCAGTGAAAAAAATTGTTTAATCTAGACTGGGGTCTCAAATATGCAGCCCGCCAGGTTATTTTCTGCAGCCCATGAGCTCCTCATGCCCCGCCCGCCCACCCCCAGCGTTTACCTAGAGCAGCTGCAACCCGGCGGCCAGCAGCTCCCATTGGCCGCAGTTCCCCATTCCCTGTCAATGGGAGATGCTGGGGGCGGTGCCTGAAGCAACAGCAACACACATACCCCTGCACCTCTTCTCCTCCACGTTCCAACCGCTTCCCAGAGCGGCACAGGGGCAGGGCAGGCAGCCTGCCCTGACCCCGGTTCGCACTGGGCCAGAGCCCACCCCGAGCCCCTCCTGCAGTCAAACCCCCTGCCCTGAGCCCCTTGCCGCACCCTACACCCAGCCCCCCCACCACACCCCAACCCACTGCCCTGAGCCCCTTGCCACACCCCTCCTGCACCCTGATCCCCTGCACTGACCCCCTGCTGCACCCCACCCCACTGCCCTGAGCCCCCTGACGCACCCCTCCTGCACCCTGACTCCCTGCCACACCCCTCACCCCTCCTGCACCCCACACCCCAACTCCCTGCCCTGAGCCCCCACCACACCCCACACCCCTCCTGAACCCCCTGGGGGCAGGGAGAGGATTTTGGGGAAGGAGTTGGAATGGGGGCAGGGAAGGGGTGGGAAGAGGCAGGGCAGGGACAGGGCCTCGGCCTCATGGAAGGGGTGGAGTGGGGGCGGGGCCAAGGGCAGCGGGGGTGGGGGGGTCAGTAAGGCAGCCCTCGGGCCAATGTACTAGTCCTCATGTGGCCCTAGTGGTCATTTGAGTTTGAGACCCCGATCTAGATGTTGCCCAGTCTAACAGGGTTGAGAGTTTAGACTGCGTGCTTATATTTTATGTACTTTTGGTAACTAACTCTGACTTTTTGTCTAACACTCATAATCACTTAAACATCTTTTGTTGTCAATAAATTTGTTTACTGTTTCTCTTTACCAGTGAGTTTGTATGAAGTGTGTGGCAAATTTACTCAGGTTTTGCAAAGGCTGGTGTATATCCACTTTCCATTGATGAAGTGGTGAACCAATTAATAAATCTGCATTGCTCATCTTGAGCAGTGCCTGGGATGTAAGGCTGGGAAGACTGGGCTAGTGCCTTTCCCTGTGTGATTCATGAGTGGCTCTGGGAGCATTCATGCAATCTAGGTGGGTGTGGGGGCTCCACATGCAGTTGTGCTGAATGATAGTGCTTGGAGGGGTTTACTGCTTGTCACTAGCAAGGTATTGTGAGAGAGAGCCCAGGCTGGAGAGTTCAGGGGGCACAGCGGTCCCACAGTCCCAGGCTGCACTCCAGGGATCCCATCACACACTCCATCATGATTAGGGCTCTGTGTCTGGTGAAAGTCACGGATTCCGTGACTTTCTGCAGCACTCAGCCGCTTGGGTGGCCCCACAGCCAGCCGCTCGGGTGATGGTCCCAGGGCAGCGGGAGCAGCTGCAGATCAGCAGCTCCTAGCATCAGTCAGTCCCAGGGCGCTGGAGCAGCCACTGGCCCCCAGGGCACCCCATCCCCAGTAGTGCCCCCTCAGCCCGTGGCACTAGCTGCATTCTCCCACACCTAAGATTCAATCGGGGTATTAATGGTATAAGTCATGGACAGGCCATGGGCCATGATTTTTTGTTTCTGTCAATGACTTTTACTAAAAATACCCACGATTAAATCGTAGCCTTAATCATGACTCATGGGCCCATACTGCTGGGGAAGGAGGTTAGTGAGAGGGGATTCCAGCCCCAGGGAGAGGTTGGTTGAAGGGATTCCTACCACATGGGGGAGAAGAGAGTTGGTATCTTTGCCCCCATCACATTCCATCTCAGGCCTGTACTGAGGGTGGGGAGTGCTGGGGAACACACATCCCGACCACATCACACTCCACCATGGGTCTGTGAGGGAGGGGGGGAAAATGAGCCCAGGGGTTGGTACTTTTCACCATGTTGCATTCCACCATGGGTTGGGGAGGCCTGGGGAACCCAGCAGAGGGAACCTTTCACCACAGGTCAGCACCAGGTGGCCATGAAACCCGGAGGTCAGTATCTTTCACCACATTGCACTCCACCATGAGCCAGTACTGAGAGAGTAGAATCTCGGGAGGAATCTCAGGGGTTGGTTCCTTTGACCACATTGCTGTCACCTCAGGCTAGTACCAGGGGTGGGGGCCTTGAGGATCCTGGGGGTCACTAACTTTGACTATGTTGTACTCCACCACAGGCCGGTACCAGGGGTGGGTCAGAGAACCCAGGGATCGGTACCTTTCACCATGTCGCACTCCACCATGGGCTGGTAGCAGGGGTGTAAAGTCCCTGTCCCGGGGAGAGCGATATCCCAGGAGTCTGGTCGCTGACCACGTCGCACTCCACTACCAGCCAGTACCAAGGGTGGGAGGGGTCCATGTCGCACTCCACCATGGGCAGGGAACCTTGGAGTCGGTCCTTTTGACCACGTTACACTCCACCATGAGCCGGTATCAGGAGTGGCGGGGCGGGGGTCCTTGTCCCGGGATTGATACCTTTCCCCACGGCGCACTCCACCACGGGCCGGTACCGGGGAGGGGGGATGTTGGGAAGCCCGGGGGGTCGGTACCTTTCCCCACGGCGCACTCCACCACGGGCCGGTACCGGGGAGGGGGGATGTTGGGAAGCCCGGGGGGTCGGTACCTTTCCCCACGGCGCACTCCACCACGGGCCGGTACCGGGGAGGGGGGATGTTGGGGAGCCCGGGGGGTCGGTACCTTTCCCCACGGCGCACTCCACCACGGGCCGGTACCGGGGAGGGGGGATGTTAGGGAGCCCGGGGGGTCGGTACCTTTCACCACGTCGCACTCCACTACGGGCCCGTACTGCTGGAAGAGCGCCCGCAGCTCTCCACTGGTGCAGGCCGCCGAAACGTTACCCACGAAGATCTTGCAGGTGTTGGTGGGCCGCGGGCGGGACGGCTCCACCACGATGCGGCGGCCGTGCAGCTGGTGCCCGTTGAGCTGGGCGATGGCGCGAACAGCGGCCGCCTCATCCCGCAGGTGCACGAAAGCGAACTGCTTCATGAGGGCCACGCCGAGCACCGGGCCCACCGCGCCCGTGAACAGTTCGCCCAGCTCCTCGGCTGTGGCCTCCTCGGGCACGTTCCCCACGAACAGCTTCACTCCGGGACGCATGGCCGCGGCCGAGCTGGCACCGGGGCGCTGACAAAATGGCGGCAGCGCCTCAGACCTTCTGAACGCTCAGATGGGAAGGAAAGAGGAAAGCACCACCCGGCCGCCAACACGCCTGCGCAGCGCGCTGACTGCCACCGCCTACGAGCAACTGCGCCTGCGGAGAGAGACACTCGGCTAATACCGCGCCTGCGTGCTACTGTTGTCTTGCGCACTTCTGCCTCTCCATCCGCGCCTCCGCTCTTCTCCTAGCAACGTCGTTGCGCCTGCGCACTCGAGGCCCAACCGTCTGTAACCTTTGTTTTACATCCGTCACAATCCGCGCCACCAGCCCTAGCGCGCCTGCGTATTTCCGGCGTCTCCCTTCCCTTGCGTAGTTACGAATACACCTACCCGGCCCTCCGGGCACATGCGCAAAGCCTGACCTTGCGTTGTTAACTGGCCAGTAAACAAAATGGTGCACCCGCCACGCACGTGCAGAGTGCTCGGTCTCGCCCTCAGGCTACGGCACCGTGATAGGCAGGTTCCGTCCACACCGAATGACCCCACCATGTTCTTCTTCTGTCATGGGAACTACTCCATCCCCAACCCTCTCCCCCCAGCTGGGAGGGGGGTCTCCCCACTCTCCTGCTGGGGGATTAGGGAGCCCCCTTTCCCAAATCCCCTATCTCCAGGGCATCTGCAACCCACCCCTGGAACCTATCCCAGAGGGGATGTGCCTCTGCATTTATACAGCATCTTGCACAGTAGGTGCCTGAGAGAGGACTAGGCACCACCACAATGCAGCTGATCACCTTGGGCAGCAAGACAGCAGGGTGAGAGTAGGAAAATATTTAATGACGGATTCAGTGCACAGGAAAGATATTCAAAATCATCTCAGCCGCCACAGTTGATTTTAAATGGAAAACAGGCTGCAGCCTAACCCAGGCCCTCCTCTCTGGCTGCCTATGCTCAGGCTGGAGTTATCTAGAAACATTTGTCAGGCATAGGTAGCTCAGCACTTCCTCTTCTGCAATGCATGCAATCCACAGCACTTGCAGCCTTGGCTACTGCCAGACAGATTTCCCAAACCAGTCTGGGGAAAGTAGAGCAGCAAGGAACTTTGATCCTGAGCTCAAAGAAACCTTTGCAGGTTTCCTGTAGATACTTAAGTAACTCCAGCGACTAATGATCTCTGTGGACAATGTCCTATCTGTTTATGTGGCTTAGCAGAAGAGCACTGGTTCGGGAAACCTGGGTTCTAAACCCAGCTCTGCCATGGGCCTGCTAGGTGACCTTGGCCAAACCACTGCCCCCCCGTGACTCAGTTTCCTCATATGTAAAATGCAGATGATACTAAACCCCTTTGTAAAATGCTTGGTGATATGCTGGTTCAGAGTACTAGATATGAACTAGTTAATATTTTATTATTAAAGATTCAACCCCCCAACCCATCTACTTAGTGCAAAAGCAATCACAAGAGAGCTGCCAAGCTCCCTGCCTCCCCCTTTCTAGTTCCCCCAGCAAAACCACCCTTGATATCCCTGCTGTTTAAAAAGGAACAAATAAGCAAGGGGGTGGGGGGGGGAATTAAGATGCTTTTTTCACTGCCTTTACAAATCCCAAAGCAGCAAAAAACGGCAGAGCCTTTTACAGCTCCCCTATAAAATGAGATATTGTCTGTAGCGAGTTTAGCAGCACCCAGCTGGGGAAGGATCAGGACACAAAACTGCTCAGAGATTGGCAATAGAAGAACGACACTGCGCTATGAGACAGGGATGCTGTGGAGAAGTCTAGTCCCCACCTAAAGCTCATGTCAGTTCTCCCAAACTGCAGGCTCAAAGTGCCACCCCTTTGATGTTAGAAACACACTGAGCCCCGGCAAAGAGCAACAACCAGTAGGCACAATGCGGAGAAAGGAAAGTCATAATCCTACAGGTGAGGGGCAGGCTGGCCAAGCATCCTCCTGCCTGGCCCTGCCACTGGCTTCTCCCGCTCCTCCCACAGCGTCACGCCATCGCAGGTGCAGATTTGCTTGGGGTTCTCGAACAGCCCAGCAGATCGGGCAATGATCCCACAGGCCAGTCTGGAAGGGAGGGAGGGAGCATTAGCAGATGCTGTGCTGCCAGGGGCACCAGCCACTGCAGACTGAATGGGCAGCCCCATGACCTGGCCATTTGCCCAGTCAGAGGTCAGGCAAGGCCAGACACATCTTACTCGTTACAGTGCAAGAGTGCAATAAAGAGGCGTTAACCTCTCATTTGACCATAGCTGCCGATCCCACTCTTGCCTCATGCCCCTTTGACGGGAGGGGTAAGGGGAGGAAGAGACATTGACCCCCCCTCAACTTCCTGTAGCTCCCTTAGGCTAAGCCATCCTTCCTCCCATGCTCACAGTTGATCCCATTCCTATATGCTGTTGCCTGGTCTGACAGTCAGCTTGACCCTCAAGTATTTGTGCCAGCAAGATGCTGCCTTGAGCTACTCCCCTGGCTCCTGCTTCTTTCCCCTGGCTCCTCACCTCTCACCAGAGTTTCCACAGACTTTAGAGAGTGGGTGACCCCCACGGCCAAGGTCGTCCTCACCAGAATCCACCACCAGAGAACGGCCGACGATGTCCCAGACCTAGGAAGGATCACAGCCTTTGGCCATCCCTCTTGCATGTATGGATCCCCAGCTCCCCTGGCAGAGCCCAGTACAGTCCTCGGAAGGGACTTTTGCATGATGAGAACCAGTGCATCCAGACACAGCTTGGAGAGGGGCTTGTACCCTAGAGCTAGGGAAAGTGCAATCAGCTCTAAAGGAGCTCTCAGGGAATAATGCCCCACCCCTGTGCCCTACCTTCCCTTCAACTACTCCCATCTCAGCCTCTGCCCCCTCCCCAGGAGCTTGGCTCCCTGTCCCACTGCACCATATGGGTGGCCCATCAGCCGGAAGGGGGTGAGTCTGGAGGGAAGATGAGACCCCACTCCTGCAGTTCCCAGGAGAGCAGCTGACGGAAGTTTTTGACTAGAGGAGGGGAAAGCAGAGGGAGCCCCAAGCTGCTACATGCTCTTTCTGCTCCCCCCTTCCCACCTGGGATATTATACCTACTGCTTCAGGGTTCTGACTAGTTTAACTATTAGAGACCAGGGTGAGACCTAGTGCTGGGGGCAGAATATCCCACATCTGCTACTGGAGGCAGGCCTTCCTCTGAAGCACCTGGTGCTGGGCCCTGTGGAAGAAGAGATCCTGAGCGACATGGCCCATGGGTCTGAGCTATTCAGGCAGTTCCTCTGTTCCTATGATATCCCTAAGAGCAAAAGTGTTTAGTAGGATTCGACATTCTCATCTCTATCAAGTGTCCGGAGTTATAATATTAGAGAACCTGGAGCTTAGGAAGGGAGTTATCCCTCCTGTTTCACAGCAGGAGTCTTCCCCTAGCAAATGGGGTCAGGAAGAATGTTCCTTAGGGTGAGGTTATCCCATCAAAGCCTAATGGAGGGTTGCGAGCCCCTTCCTCTGAAGCAGCTGTGGGACAGCTGGATGGGCTCGCTGTTCTGATCCACTGTAGTGATGCCTTTTTTAAAGGAACAGTAGGATCCCTCAACATGCCCTAATCTGACACAGCTCCCACTGGTGTCTCCCCAGTGATCCCTTGTGCAGATCAGGGGACCTCACCTTTAGCCGGGTGTCCTCCATCCGGAAGTCTGCTCTTCCATCGCTGCCAGCCAGCACATTGCCAAGGTCTCCGAGATGCTGGAACAGAGCATCCACCCACATAGTCAGACCCTGGGAACTTTGACTCTAACCACAAACACAGCAAGATCAGAGCGAATTTTCTTCACTCAAATTCTTTTCTGGCTGAAAAAAAAATTAGCTTTTCAACCAAAACCACTATTTGGGTTGAAAATTTCTGGAATTTTGACAAAGAAATGGCCCCAAAACCTTGTATTTAACCAAAAACAGTTTTTGAAAACCAAAAAATTGTTTACATTTTCATGGAAAGATTTTGAAAGGAAATGTTTTCTTTGAAATTTTGAAAAAAACAAACAACAACAACAACTGTTATTTTCCAAGGAGGTGGATAACGACTCTGTGGCCTGTGATCAGGCTGTGTTGGACAAGTATTTCAGTTTAGTTTGTTTCAAAGCCAGGCTGTGTCTGGCCCCACATGGCAAAGTGAGAGCCAACTAATGTGGGCATGCAAATGGAGACCATTGCTAAGAGGTCCCCAAGAGCTGCAGAGGCAGGAATGTGGCAGCCTGAGCACTGGGAAAGGTGCCTTTTCTTGGAGAACTGCAATGTTTGAAGTCTTTGCTGTCTCTGGACAGGTGATTGTTTCATTCTGGCTTGCCCTCTATTGAGTCAACCCCCGTGCCTCCTCAGCACTGACTGCCAAAGAAGAGCACCCCCATCAAGTCACCCACTCTCCCCCAGTCACCCACAGAACTGACTCAGAGGAGTGTGCCCTACTGAGCCCCCAGCTCCATGCAGCACAGCCACCCCTTCCATCACACTGGGGTGAGCATTGACTGAGAGGAGAGCACCCCCCGCAGAGGCACTCACTCCTCTCTCTGCAGCAATGCGCCCGCTAGCGTTACCAAAGGGCACTGAGGCCAGCACTGACCGTGAGGGCAGAATGCATGAACATGACCAGAACCCACCCTGTGTGCATCCTGTGGGCCTCCGTGACGCTCCCCGTCTGGGTTGAAATGGTCTCCACAACTGTTTGGGGGGGAAAAAAAAAAAGGGGGAAGCCAGTATGACTTAGTGCAGAGGTCTCACACCACAGCCTCCAGAGAGATCTGGCCTGTTACCTGCTCCACTCTACATTTCAACACAGGGTTGCAATGTGCACTGGCCAAAGGGGAAGGAAGTGAACAGGGAAACAGCCTCACCCTCTCACAGCTCGTGCCTCTTGCTGTGTCTGTCTATGTGCTTCCCCAAGACGCTCCTCAAGAAAAGGCCAATCTCACTGAACTAGTGTCATCAGATGCACTCTTCACAGTTGCTGAAAAATAGAGGGCCTAAAGGAGAGGGCACTGGGCTGGGAGCCCTGGGTTCTACTACAGGCCCTGCCACTGACCTTAGGAAGATCCCTCCCTTTGTCTCTCAGTGCTTCAGTTTCCCCATCTGTTAAATGGAAATCTTGACACTAAATGCCATTAAGTTGGGAGGCACCCATTTCCCTTAAGTACCTTTGCAAACCCCAGGCTGCTATACTGGACCGCAACACCTCCCTGCAGGAGAGAGGTCTCTTACCTGTCACAGGAGTTTGTGACATCCCCAAATTCATGGACATGCAGCCCATGCAACCCTGGCTCCAGACCATCAATGGTCCCTTCAATGAGACACTTCTCTGGGGAGACCTGCAGGAATCTCACCACCCCTTGGATAAGGCTGGGGCCTGACATCATGGCCACAGCTGCACCGAGGTTCTCTAAAAGGGAGGGCAAAGTCAGGCAGACACAGACAGTCACAGCCACCTGCATTCCCCTCCCCAACTAAGATGTAGGGAAGCTCCTGCTGCCAGACAGCATAGCAAGCAGAGTAGCACCAGTGTCCAAGAACTCCCTGAGGAGGAGCTGAGAGGATGAAATACAGCACAGGCTGTTTAGGGAAGGGGAAGATATTGGCCACGCAGCACAGTGGAACTGGGGACCATTCTGTATATTATGGTATGGCCCAGGGGCTAGGGCACTAGCGTAGGATTTGGGAGATCCAGGTTCAAGTCCTTGCTCTGCCCCAGTTTCCCTGTGTGACACTGGGCAAGTCCCTTAGCCTCTCTGTGTCTCAGTTTCCCGATAACAACACTGCCCTGCCTCCCAGGGAAGCTGTGAGGGTAGATACAGTAAAGACTGTGAAGCACCCAAATACTACAGTGATGAGGGTCATAAAACTACCTTACACAGATAAATCATATAGAGGCACCCATCTTACATTGGGGCCCCTGATGTACCAGACACCACATGCCCTTCTCCCTCCCCCGTTTCAGGTGCAGCATAGACACACAGTGTGAAGCAGTCCCTGCTTTGAAGAGCTCACAGCCTAAAGAGCCAAACACAGGTGCCAAGAGGGGAAGGGATTTGCCCAGCAGCAGAGCCAGGAATAGAACCCACAGCAATAGACTGGGACTCCTAGCCACTACCCCATGCTACCTCCTGTTCCTTTCAGGCTATGACCCAGGGACTCCATACTCACGTGGCTCACTGCTCCCCATGCCCTTCAGCACAGCCCGGCGGCCTGTGCTCTCCAACAGGCCCTTCACCTTCCCAGCACTCATGCTGGTCTCCACCAGCACACTCTGAGAGTCCAGCCGAATGTCCAGCACCCGGAGCCCTGCAGGAAAAGCCCTGGCATGGTGAAAACGACAGCTGCTGTGGGCTCCTGCTATGGGGAATGAGAGGGCTGGAGTGTCTCTCACCTGTTGCTCCTTGCAGAGAGGCCTGCACGGCATCCACGCATTCCTGGCAGTTCATCTGCACGGCGAACTCCAGCTGGTTGATTTTAGGAGGCATGTGAGACAGAGTTTGTCATGGAAACCAACCCAATTCCACACCATGGCAGTTTTCATCCATCAGCCCTACCCCTCCCCTGGCCCAGAACTACAACACCTCTTTTGAACATGGTTCAAAAAAGAACTAGGTAAGTTACTGGAGGAGAGGTCCATCAATGGCTCTTAGCCAGGAAGGGCAGGGATGTATCCCTAGCCTCTGTTTGCCAGAAGCTGGGAACGGGTGGCAGGGGGTAGGTCACTTGATGATTACCTGTTCTGTTCATTCCGTTTGGTCTGACCCAGCATATTCACTCCAGCAGAGGGAAGTTTCCTGTCCTCTCTAGAATTGCCCCCCACCTAGAGGAAGCTCAACCAACCACTTCATACCCTACAGCTGTACAATTCTCCCAACATTGGGCAGTTTGGATTTCTCATCTCCAGCAACTTCCCCTCTCTCAATCCCTCCCATGCTGGGATTCTGCATTGTGCCACACATGCTCATACATAAGATGACTTTGCCCCCCATGTTCATCGGCCCACCCACAAGGTATTTGTGTTCTGCCCCATTCATCCCTCTCCTTGCTGCCCCTTACACAAGGGACTTCGCCCCAGAGGCATATGTCCTCCAGAAGAGACTGTCTCTCATTCCCTCCACCACGGCACACAATTTCTTTCTCCTCCAGGCACATACACAGGGGACTTAGCCCTCCAGACATGTACCTCCCCCACCCCCAGCATGCCCCCGTGACTCACACAGGGCACTATGTTCCCTCACCTACAAGCGCTGACAACTCTGAGGACAGATCTTATCACGAGGCTCATGTTGTTGGGCGTGCCCCGGGCTCCTGGCAGTGGGGCGATCCCAGCCCAGCTTTGATTAAGCTCGGAAGAGCTTCGCAGTGCAAACACAGGCACCAAGCGGGGAAGGGACTTGCCCAATATCAGCAGCAGAGGCGGGAACAGACCCCTCGCCCCGGCACGTTGCCTCCTAGAGGCACAACCCAGCTTCCCCGCTGCGGAGTCTCCTTACCCGGCAGCTGGAGCCTCCTGCCTTCCCGGGCCCCGGCGTCGCCTCCATCGCTCGCTCCCGTCTGCCCCTCAGTAGCGTCCGCCCGGCCCGGACTCGTTTCCAGGAAACGCGCCGGTCACGACACTTCCGGCCGTCAGCCTGATTGGCGGAAGCTGAGATGCCGCCTAGCGGCCGCCGCGCCCCCCCAAAGCTCTCCGGGGGAAGGCACGAGCTATTTCCGGTGCGCTGTTACCATGGAAACTCTGCTTGCTGAGACGCTCTCCCGGCTCTGAGCCGGGAAGTGGCGAGCAAGGGCCGGGCTGAGCCCCGGGATTAGGGCGCAGCGGCTGGGGGTTGTTGTGAGCCTAGGGGCCTGCCTCCCCCGGGGGCTGGGAGCCGGGAACGAGGGGCTGCTGGGAGGCCGAGGGGCAGAGGCCTCTCTGGGCCCCTGAGCGGGCGTGTCCGTCATGTCCCGCGCTGGCTCCTCCTGGGATCTCTATGCCTTGGAGGAGACGGAAGAAGTGACCCAGACGCTGCACCAGGTCTACCAGGGCATCCTGGCCCCGCTCTCCCTCTTCCAGCCTCCTTCAAAGGGGCCCCCAGGAGTCTCACAGCCCACCCTAGCCCCGGCCCCACCCAGCCCCCAGCTCCATGGTACACAGGAGACTAGTTCTGCCGAGCCTCCCAGCACCCCAGAGACCAGCCACACGCTACCATCTGGCTCCCCAAAGCCTCCGGTGCCTGCATTCTCTATCCCCGTTTCCCTAGCTGCTCTGACCCAGTTGATTGAAGGGCGCCTTTCTTTGGGCAGGGAGTCGTTGCCCATCTCCAGCCAGGCAGGACAGGTCTTCAAGGAGATCATTCTGGCAGAAGTAAAATTCGCCTGGGAGGATGCCAGTCAGTCACTCTCCAGCCCAGCCCTCAGCAGCTGGCAGAACAAGGACCTATACCAGCATCTGGTGTCATACATCACACTTGTCTCTGAACACCTCTTCTTCCACTATCTCTGCCTGATGGAGCTCCACCGGGGCATGGCTGTCTTCACTGACTATGCCAACCTCACCCGCTTCGCAGCCCAGCTCTCTCTGGACTGCTGCAGTCTCCTCAACATGGCTGCCATCCAGCGACATCTCCTTGCAGAGCTGAAGACCCCGCAGAACCACCTTTTTCTTGACAGCAAGCCAGCTCGGCCAGAGCGAAAACGGCCACCACAGAGAGGCCGGCACTCAGCCAGAAGCAGTATGGGCTGCCGCCTCGGCCTCACCATCAGTCACTTCATCAAACTGACCAGGCCCCACATGCAGACATGCAGGCAGAAAATCGCAAAGGATATAAAAGAACTTGAGGAGATACCCCCACTGGACTTAAGCAGAGTCTATCACTTGATCCCTAATGTAGAGACTTTTGACAGCTGCTTTACCAACCTGCCATGTGTAGCAGTGAGAACCCCCTGCTCCTGTACCCCTGCTTCAGAAGATCAGGAAGTCACAAAGAGGGTCAGGCATGAGGCTGGCTCCATTTCCAAAAAAAGTCATTCATTGCCCAATATGAGAGACGGGCAACTCCTCTCAGATGAACTTGGGATCCATCTTCCCCCTCGCCCCCTCACACCGATAGTGCCCAGTCGCTATGCTGAGTCAGCAACAGATGGCAATCTTGAAGAGTCCATGGCCATAGCCGAGGACCTCCGCAAGCTAGTTCAAGGCTCCCTCCTCAGAAGTGGTAGCAGAAGAGATGAGAGTGAGGACGCAGAACTGCCTCCCATCATTGGAGCACTGACACGACGCAGAGCCAATGTAACCAAACTCCAGCAGCTTCAGGAGACACTTAGATGCCTCCAGGAAGAGGAGATGGCTGAGCAACAGCTGAGAGATATGGTAGTTTTTGCACCACCCACGCACCCTCAAGCCGCCACGGTGAATCTTCAAATACAACATGGCATGGTAGCAAAGGCAGCTGACCTACAAGTGTCCGACAGAGTACTTGTTGACTCTGTGGCTATTCAGAGATACGGGCCCTTGTACAATGATCTTCTGGGAGAGATTGATACTGCTACAGTGAGTTACCTGGATGCAAACCTTTCAGCTGGGGAAGAGATCCGGGAAATTTACAAGGAACTGATAAAAATCATCCCCACAGAGTATCTGAGATTTGACCAAGGACCCTTGATAGAGCCTGCAGCTGTGAACGTGGACTTATCCAACAGCTTGGCTTCCTCCACACTGACCAAAAGGAAAAGTGAGCAGGTAATCAATACAGAATTGAATAAGCTGCTGCCCGCTGGACCGTTCAGCACCCAGAAAGTCATTACACCAGTGCAATCAAGTTTGCCCATCATGATTGCCCGTGAACAAAAAAACACTTGGTATCAGTGGTGGAAATCTGCCCTTAACGCCGATGACTACCTGAAATATGTCTCCACCAAGGAGTCTGATTACCTGCACGTGATATTTCATTTGTACAATGAGGGGGAGGAGCCACTTTTCATAGATGAAGCCCAAAAGAAACAATTGGAGGAAGCACTGAGAGAGGTAAAACGGAAAGTGGCAGAGGTCCGCTCAAAGAGAGAAAAGTACATGCCTGGGATGTGGAACACAAACACCATCATGCTTGGCGGGCTTGGGACTTTTGAGGACCAGGACCGTAAGCCTGAAGACCTCAGACTGCTGCAGAAGCGACTGGAAAGACTCTGGGAAGTTCTTCATTTCCCTGATAGGGAGAGGCTTGATATGGCGATTAAGTACAGCTCCAACCAGTCTTACACTCAGCTCCCAGCTATGCTCAAAGCCTGGGAGAAAGCAGCAAAGAGTATCCAGGAACGGGAGCTCTTGCTGTTAGAGCTGGAGAAGTTTGAGCAAACCGCCTCTGACCCAAACCGCTTCTTCGAAAGGAGCCTTGAGTCTTCTGCCACACGCACCTGGGAGTCGAGGACCAGAGGCCGCCTGTATGCAGCGATTGCCCAGTGCGACACCGACCTCTACATCATTCTGCACCAGATCAAGGAGAGGTTCCATGACACTGTGACTTTCAAGGGCCGCCCATACTTGGAGAAGATGCGGTGGGACAAAGTGGAGATGCTGTACTGGCTGCAGCAGGAACGTCGTGCTGGTGCCCTGGCAAAAGAAACGGGGAGAGAGATGAGGCTTTGGAAGCTACCTCCACTGGCTCAGGTAGGCAGCAGTGCGGGATTCTCTCCCCCATCCCAGTAATGTGCAAAGGAAAACGGATCAGCTGGGTAAATGACTCAATGGCGACAGTTCTCTGATCTTGCCAGGCCAAAGTAAGGATCTTCTGTACAGTCACCCTTTGATGGAGAATCATCAGAAGAGGGTGAGGGAAGTGCCAAACAAGAGCAATAAATACATTACAAAGCCAGAGCAGTAAATTATTCCCTGGATCCATTACTGGCTGGTGGATCTGTTCTGGAGTCAGTGTACACAGCTTAGAGCAGCATCACTCACACGCCTATCCTTGTAGAAAATCCAGGGAGCAAAGCTGGGTTCAGGGAGGCATATGCCAGTGTTTGGAGCACCCAAGGTGAAATGCAGCAGCCAGAAGAGGGGAGGGGAGACAGACCACTCCATCAGGAGAAGGTGGGGAGGAAATTGTGAGGAAGTATGGAACACCATGCAGGAAGAGATGGGTACTGGGATGGGGGAAGAGAAAGGATTCACTGGAGTAGGGGACATATAAGGAGAAGGAATGATGCAGGGAGGGAAAACAAACCAAGTTATTTTGGGCCATAAACCCTCTAGAGATGGGGTGCAAAACACTCAGCGTTGGCTTAACTCTGCTCCCACTTACATCAGTGGTATTTTTGCGCTGACTATAATGGGAGCAGAGTCAGGTTTTGCAAAGCCCAGTCCTAGAGAGTTTATATTCTCTGAAGGGCCAACATTCACTAAAAGGCCCAGAATGGGCAGGAGGATCTTGGTCAGTGTAATGCTAGGTACAAGTAATGAGCTTGTTGGGATTCTTCAGTCTACGTTACATAATTCAAGGAGTTGGATTGTATGATCCAACTGGGCATTTCTGGACTTCATATCAATTAACCCAATGGGCCTGGGACCATCTAAAACAGCTATAAAAATGGCACCCACATCTCCTCAGTGCTGTAGGGGATTGGAACTGGACGTTGCTTGGAGAAAGAAGAGTTGGGAGTCAGCCCAGATACCACAGCTCAGCACGGCTTTGAAGGAAAATTGAGCTACAGCAAACTAAGGCCACTTCACTTCTGAATGAGAGCATCTACAGGGCTTAATGCCCTCAACTTCACTCCTTCAGTTAATTCAGCTTTCCAGAGTGTCCCTGTGTAGACCAACCCTCACAGGCAGCCAAAACCAGACTGCCTGAATACTTGGAAGTCACTCTAACCCAGTGTCCTCCGCCACAAGATCATGCTCTGCAGTGAGGGTTCTTCCCAGACCCCATGTCACCTGCCCAGTGTCAGCTGAAGGGGACTTTTCCAACATAAGGAGCAAGAATATTTTATTATGGAAAATATCTATTAACCCCTCCATACCCTATTCAAAATGGCACAACCACATCAGATGCAAACTATTAAAGTCACCTGTAGCGACAGATTGAGCCTGGAAAATTACAGCCCCAGAAATGAATTTGTCCAACTTAAGAGACCGTCCCTTCAGCTTTAATGACAGCAATCCCACAGTACTATTCATCTGTAGAGCTCAGTGCACTTTGCAAAAGTCAGTATTATCCCCTTTTTACAGAAGGGAAAACAGGCAGAGAGGAAGTGATTTGCCCAGTGTTACCCAGCAGGCCAGTGACCTCCCAAGTCCCAGTCCACTGCTTTATCCACTAGGCCATGCAGCCTTGCCCCAGTGAGGCATCCACTGTAGCAGAGAATCAGCACACAGCATCCACAGCTGACTTTGCTGGAGAAGATTCCCACTGGATAAATGAGCTGGATGGGACCCTGGCTTCACAAGGTCAGGGATGGGCTGCAGTGTTCCCTTGTGTCAGAGACACCTTGTTGCCTTCTCATATCGCATTAGTAAGAGAAACCCACTTCTACATCCCACAGTGCAGAGAAAGCTGTAGGAGCAGTCTCCTCTCCACAGCCAGAGAAACCTGTGGGTAGCACTTAATAACTGCCTATTTCTCATAGCTGCTGATAGGAGCACCTCACATTTACAGATCAGGCTGCAAGCTCCAGCTGCTGGCCTGGCTATCCAACTGCTTGGGCGCTCAGCTGAGCTGCAGGTACACACATGGGTCACCATACAGCCCAGCCAATGGCCTTTCCTACACCCTAGCCTGTGGAACTCAATGCCACAAGACATCATCAAGGCGAATAGCTTAGCAGCATTCATAAAGGGGTTGGACAGTATATGGCTAAAGGGAATCTCCACGAGTTCCAGAAGGGATCCAAACTGTCCTGCATTGGGGCATTTATCAACCATGAACTCTTGAGGTCAGGAGAGAATGGCTCAGCAGGACAGATTATCCCCTCACTGCAGGGTTTCTTGGCCCTTCCTTTTGTACTAATCACTATTAGAGACAGGATACTTAGCTAGAGGGATTCACTCATCTAATATATTGTAGCTGTTATGTTCCTACAGAGTAACCACATGGAGACAGGCAGAGGAAATAATATATACACAAGGGAAGGATGAGGCCCGCATAGAGCGGTGTAGATGGGCAGGTGGGATGTGCCTAGGTGCAAACTCCACCAAGAAAGTAAGTTTGCATTTATACAGCACGATGGATGGAGCATCCAGTTTCTGAGGACAGTCAGTTTTACAAATGGGCAAGCAGAGATTAAGCAAGCGGGTGCAGTGACTCACTGTCAGAGCCAGGCATAAAATGCAAAATCTGGCCTCCCCTCTCTCTCTCCTCCAGACACTCCTTTAACAAGAACAACCCAAACATCTATAAGAAAATACTTTTTATTTTTCCCTCACAAAAAATAGTTTCCTCCTCTATGCTGCAGGGAGCATCACCTGCAACAGGGACTGGATCGCACAGAGCAGGTGCTTTGCATGCTAAGCTGGAGAACGAAGTAGCCAATTTTGAGAGAAAGAGAACTCTGGTTGCCATCATGACTTGGGCCTGGCAGTACATCTGGTTTCTGCTCCCCTGGGGGTGAAATAAAGCAGAAGAGCTTAAGTGGGGCAGAGAAACAATGTGTCCACAACCGTCTTCTGCGCTCTCCAGTGTCACTCTAATCGCTCCCAGCTCTAGCTGTCTCCCATTGCCTGCACCCCCTTCATCCACAAGCTGCCCTAGAGTGGCATGGGCAGTGTCAGGGCAATCCTATGGGCATACTGATCTCTTGGCAATCAGTACTTTAGCACTGTAAAGTGGGTGAGGAACAGTTAACCTTTAGAATGCTGAAGACCGGTGTTATCATGCCTGTGCCTCTGCCTCTCCCTAGCAGGAGGCCACCATGCCTCCACTCAGAGACCATTCTCCCAATCATGTGCACCAGGCCCTGAGCCCAGTCCCCAACCCACTGCTCACCACTTCCCGCTTGGATTCCCAGCTTCATGAACCAGAGCACAAGGGGCATCCAACAGAGCAGAGTGGGTGAAGTTAGGCCTGTGCCATCTAAGAGCCAGAACCCCTCCCTCCTGCCAGCATATAGCACCCTACCTTGGAAATGAAGGCATTAGCCAGGGCTCTCAAGAATTACAAGGCAGAAGCAGGATGGTCTGTGACATTGAGAAGGGGATCCTTAATTTATAGTGCAGTAGGCTGCAGGCATGCACTTTTCCAAGCTGGGGCTTGGACATTTTCAGAACATAGACTAATCTGTCCTCACTACATCCCTGGCTGGAGGAGTCACTACCACTAGAACCCCTACCTACACAGGCAACTTGTGAGCTTTGCTCAGGATAGGCGGAAACACTGCCTCTCAATAAAGGCCACTTCCATTCATTACCCTCCTTTCATTGTAGGGGTTCAGTTCACTCCATGCTGCCAGTTTCAGCCTAGCAGCAATCCGTGGGCAGCCGAATTTTTTCATCTCACCCGCAGCTAGACTAAAAGAACAATGTGTGTGAGTCAAGTACAGTTTGGCTTCAGAAACAGTCAGTCCACACCCAGTAACAGCTCTGGGGCATAAAGGTGGTAGCTTCTTCCGGGCCCATAGAACCATCCTCTCAGTCACTACTCTATGGAAAAAAACTAGTCAGAAGTTTTTAAACAAAATGCAGTTCCCACAGTGAAATCCTGTGTCAGAAGCTGGAATTGCTGGCAGCTCTTCCTAGGACAGGTCAGTGTTGGGAATGCCACCAGCTCCTGGATAAGATACGTTCCAGCTGCTTATAGAGAGGGTGAAGTGCATGGTTTGTACCAGATGCTGAGGGGAAAAACTTGGCATGCTGGTCCTTTTCCCCACCAAGAGCTGTTTCAGAAGCAGCTGGTGCAGGACAAGGATGCTGCTCTAGGTCAGGCTCTCTCTGAAACGTTGCACAATTCGCGCTCTCACTGCCCGGGCCTCACTGGAGATCTGAACAAAGGGGGTTTGCACTGGGAGCTCTGGGTCAGCATCCGACCCCTCCACCAGCTCCTCCCCCTCTGCCAGGTCTAAGGGCATCCTGCGGCTCAGGGCGATGTTGTGCAGTATACAGCAGGCCAGGAAGATCTGGCAGACTTTCTGGGGGGTGTACTGCAAGGAGCCACTTGATTTATCCAGGCAGCGGAAACGCATTTTCAAGAGGGTGCATGTCTGCTTGAGCACCGAGAGGGCCTCCTGGTGCATGGCATTGTACTTCTCCTCTCCCGGACTACATGGGAATAAAATTGGAGTCATGAGCCATGTTTTCAGTGGGTAACTTCGGTCTCCTGCAGGCACAGAAGGAGGATAGAAGAAATATGTTAGCACAGACTCCTCCAGGTCTTTGGAAGCTGAGCTCCCACCCTTCTTTGGGGGAAATGAAAGCAAAGCACTCCCACCCCAGCCCCATAATGCGCTGTTAAACACCACACATAGTTTAGATCTTCATCTTTGCACATTCTTAAACATGTAACTAGTCCCACTGCAGTCAATGGACTGTTTATAGGCTGAAAGGTATCTGTGTGTTAAGTACTTACCAGGGTCTAAGTCTGCTCCATATTCACACTGGGAGTAGTTACAGTTCTTATCTTTCTAGATGAACCTTGCCAGTGGAGTGTCCAAGCACCTCACCATTTTACCCACATACCCCCGTGAGGAAGAGAAGTCCCTTTTATAGGCACAGGGTGGAATTAAGTGACTTGCTGAAGGTCACACAGCAGGTAAGTGGCAGAGTGGTGAATTGAACTCAGGACCCTATTCCCTGGACCATCCTTCTTACATATGGTCAGTCATGCTGAGATACAGATATCATCCCACCAGATGCCGGGCGCGAGGGATCACTATGTTCGGTGAACAAGGTCAGGGGGCTGCTCCACAATGGAGAGGCCTCTCTGGTTGCCCACCCCCCAGAGCATCGTTGTCTGTCCTGACTCACCCAGCAGCCACAGCCCGTCAAGCCGGGCTCCGTCAAGCAGCCGAGCCAGGGCAGAGTTCTCCAGCACGGCGGCGTTGGGGCAGGAGCCAGGGTATTTGGCCACCACGTTGATGATGGTGCCATGAGAATCACACACCACCTGCATGTTCATGGAATGGTAGTTGCGGGCATTGCGATAGGCAAGCTCATTTTCTGAGGGGGCCCGCAGCGCCACATGCATGCTGCCTAGCAAGCCCAGCACCCCAGGAAAGCGGCTCTCAGCATGCCCTGCCGTGGGGACAGGGACTGGGAAGGTAATGTAGCGGGCAGCCCGGCGCTGCAGTGCCTCCAGGAATTGGGCCAGGCAGTTGGACATGGCTGATTGGCTGATGCCTGTAGTGTCCCGTGTGGCTGTCTGGAAGGAGCCTGAAGCCAGGAAGGTGAGGGCTGAGGTCACCTTGACAGCCACCGGCAGGGCATGGCTGCGACCTGTCAAGCTCTCGAGGTCAGAGCCCAGCTCGCTGCAGAGCCCCGCAATAGCTGCCTTGTCCAGACGATAGCGCCGCAACACCTGCTCCTCGCTGAGGTCCAGGAAGGAGCTGCGGGCCCGGTACACCCGATGCTCAGGGTAGAAACGGCGCCGCCTGCTCCGCTTCCTCCGGGCCCCCGTGGCCCCCTCACTGCTGCGTTCCCGCACCCGCCGCAGCAGCAGCACTGCCTCTGACATCTTTCCTACGCCTCGCGGGCCCCGGGGGGCAGGAGCCACCCCACTCCTAGCGGGCCCCAGGGGGCAGGAGCCACCCCACGCCTAGCGGGCCCCGGGGCCCCCAACCCCTAGCGTAGCTAAGGGAGAGAGATGAGATCCACCCCCATGTCCCCAGGGCGGGAGAAGGGCTGGTGGCAGCACAGGTAGCGCAGCCCGGTTGCCAGGGAGCCCCTCAGGCAAGAGCCCTACCCCCAGCAGGGGTGTGGTGCGAGCTGGGCGTGTCGGGAGATCCCCGTCTACACACCGCCTGGGGTATTGATGCCGCCAGCGGGCACCTCCCCCACCCCCAGAAAAGAGGAGCAGGAGGCGCCCGGGAAGGGGGCAGGGACCACTAGCCGAGCAGGGAGCGGAGCCCGCGCGCGGGTAGCACGAAGCCGCTGTGCCCCGTCGGCAACCGCAACCAAAATCTTCCAGTCTCGCAGCGGCCCAGACCCCAGAGCTAGCACGACGCAAAGAGATCCCGCCCTTCCCCGCCGACTCTGATTGGCTGCACTCCCCTCATGTGACCGGAACCCACCCCTATCGGAACGCCATTGGCTGGGATGCCCGCCATACAGACGACCGGTCGTCCCCACAACGCATTGTTGTGACGTAAACTTCTACTTGTCCAATAACAGCTCGCTGATAGTGACCGGAAACCAATAGGAGCGTGGCGTTGGGAGAATGGGGTGGGGGCAGACGGGGTCAATGGCGGGGCGGGTACGAGGCTCCGCCATTTTGTTATCGTCATCGAGACAAAACCGTGGCCTGAGGAAGAGCTGTTGGTGGTGGTGAGAGAGTCGGGTCTCAGTCCCCCACTTTCCCCCTGCAAACGGGACTGGGCAGGGATAGAACCCAGGGGTCCTGGCGCCCAGCCTCCCCCCACTGACCCACTAGATTCTGTCCCCCCCCTAGAGCTGGGATAGAACCCAGGGGTCCTGGCGCCCAGGCCTGCCCTGACCCACTAGACCACCCCCTCCCAGAATTGGGAAAGAACCCCGGAGTCCTGGCTCCCAGCCCCCTTTCGTCCATTTTAACCACTAGACAGCCCGCCCCCTCCCCCCCCATCTGGGCTAGAATTCAGGAGGCCTGACACCCAGCCTCCCTTCCACCCCCACCCCGTTTAAATGACTGGACCCCTGACCCACTAGACCTTACCCCCTCCCAGAACTGAGCTAGAGTCCTGGGAATACTCAACTCAATGACTGCAGATTACTTTGTCTTTAGTTACAATTAAAGAATAACTAGCTGAATAAAAAGTGGCCCTCTTAAGTCTGGCAATATAACTTGAGAGCTGATATTTGAAAGCAGGAGGCTTCTGTTCCTCAAATTAAATCTTGTTGCCTTTAAAAACAAGTCTTTCAGCACTGTGTGGCCTTATCCCCAGCTGATGTCTTTTGGCAAGGGACACTGAAACTAAGTCAAACTCTTACTTGTGCTAGTACCTCATCGTCAACTATTCCACCCACAGGCTCTGTTGAGATGGTGAAACTCTTCATTGGGAATCTGCCCCGGGAGGCAACGGAGCAAGAGATCCGGTCACTCTTTGAGCAGTACGGGAAGGTGCTGGAATGTGACATCATCAAAAACTATGGCTTTGTGCACATTGAAGACAAGACAGCGGCCGAAGATGCCATCCGTAACCTGCATCACCACAAGCTGCATGGTGTCTGCATCAACGTGGAAGCCAGCAAGAACAAGAGCAAGGCCTCCACCAAGCTGCATGTGGGCAACATCAGCACCACCTGCACTAACCTGGAGCTGCGGGCCAAGTTTGAAGAGTATGGCCCAGTGATCGAGTGCGACATAGTGAAGGACTATGCCTTTGTGCACATGGAGCGGGCTGAGGATGCGGTGGAGGCCATCAGGGGCCTAGACAACACAGAGTTCCAAGGTGAAACATGAACCAGGGCAAGTGCAGCCTTCGCTAGGACTAGGTAGCACCAGGTTCTGTCCAGAAGAGCAGGTCAGGTGGGAATGCAGGATGTCAAGGCTGTATCTCTGAGTGTGACGCCAAGGTATGGGGAGGGTCTGCTCGAGATGTGAGCTCTCACTCCTGACGTTAAGTGTTACAAGGTAACTGTGCGAGCCAGATTGTGTATTAGAGAGTCCACAAAAGACTTGTGTTTGAGTCTGTGCACTGTTCAACCAAGCTAACTCCATTATTCCTCAGAGGACTTTGCATTTGTTTCTTCTACCCTGAGTTGCTTACATCTTGTAGAATGTTTAGGCTGCTCATCCTAGATTTCACAGTAGTACCAGCTCCCCGTGTGGTTGGCGGGGGAGGGGATGAGAAATCCACAGGGGGGGAGGATAGGATACTCCTATGAGGTGCGGGGAGCGGATGGGAGACACCCAGCCTCTTGTTCCATCCTCTGTTCTGGGATGGTCTCACCCCTCCCCCTCCCCCTCCCCCCGTTTCCCTCCTGTCTAGTGTTTCTCATATTGCTGAAAGAAGATGGAAATGTTGGGCCAGGTGGCAGTGCCAGACTCAGTGTTGTCTGAGAAGTTAATGTATCTTATAAAGTGGCATTATCCAATTATGTGGGGCCTTAATTTTCCTGCTCAGTTACAGAGCATTGCTGTAGCATTCTTGGAGGCTTTGGCCCCATTGTGCTAGGTGCTGTGCAAATCCATAGCAAGACAATCCCTGCCCCCAAAAGCTTACAGTCTAAGACAAGAGATAGCAGGAGGATACAGTACCGAGATGTGGAAAACACAAGGTAACAGTGAAATAAGCAGCTGCCCCAGCATGGCAGCCTCTTAACCATTCTTATGTCTTGTAGGCATCGCAGCAGAGGATAGTCTTAAGGAGGACAAGGCGGGTGGCTTTGTGGGTTTTGAATGGGGAGTTTCTTCTGTGCACCATCATAAACCTGTAAAGCATCCCCAGCTGAAGTCAGCATAGTACAGAACCCTATGGGTCTTCCCTTCCTCAGCTTGGTCGCTGGCACTGGAACCTGGAGGAAGTGAGTAGCTGAACCTGCCTTCCCTACCATCCCTGTAGCTGTTCCAGGGAAACGGGAAGTGCCAAACATGCTGAGCAGGATCCTTCTCTCCTGAAGGGGGAGGCTTTGTGTGTGTGTGTATGTATGTGTGTGTCAGTCCTTGCTTTCCCTGGTAGGCTCTGAACTTTACCTCACTCAGCTCTTCTGAGGCCAGCAACTGGAGAAACTTGGCTCCAGCATTGCTACAACAAAGCTGTTTTAGTTGTAGGTGTGTGCAGTGGGACTGAAGAAGTTTGGGCTGCAAGGGAAGTGGGACCAAATCTAACCTTTGAGGACAAGAGGAGAAAGATGGAAGTGATTTGCTGGGGGTGAGGGGATTGTCTTTCTTGATCCTCAGTCTTGCTAATTGAATTATTACCAGAAAATCTCACCTTTCTCCATGAGTTGTCCATTTTCCCTCACATTAAACGTGTGCGTATGTGAAATGTAACTGCCTCAACACATGGAAACGAGCTCCGACATTGTCCTGCTTCTCTTACTGGTGGAATCAGCACCTCCATGTGGAACCATAGGGTTAAAAAACACATTTCAAGGTTGTATTTACTCCCCTTGTGCCCAGCAATCCCATGGTTAGTAAGATTCAAGGCGCATCAATCCCCTTTACTACCAGTATTCATTCTGTTTGCTTTTGGACAATGAAAATAGACTAGCCCAATGTTTATCAAATGCGGCCACCAGGGGCTTTTTGTGTGTCCATGACAGCTTCCTGGGTGGTAATGGGGGGCAGTGGCGTAGCAAGGTGGAGGGAACAGGGAGCGGTCTCAATAAAAGGTGCCACCTGCTGCGGCGCTTTTACTCACCCAGTGGCGCTTTTTACTGAGGGGGCAGCGCTCTGGGTCTTCAGCGGCACCTCGGCGGTGGAACCTTCACTCGCTCCGCGGGTCTTCGGCGGCATTTTGGCGGCGGGTCCTTCAGTGCCACCGAAGACACTCGGAGCTAGTGAAGGGCCTGCCGCCAAAGTGCTGCTGAAGACTCGGAGCACTGCCGAGTGAGTAAAAATTAAAAAGGTGTCAAGAAATTTTAAAAGCACCACTTGTGCTCAGTGGGAGAGCGGCCGCTGCACTGCTCTGCCACTAGCTAAGCTACTGATGGGCGGGGGCAAAGCATCAGCACCTCCCCCTCCCTCCTTGTTGCTCCTGGCCCTGCACCGCTTCTGGAGAGAGGTGGGGTACAACGCTGCAGGAGCAAGGTGAGTTCTTGACCCACCTTGGGGAGGAAGAGGTTTGTGTGGCAGGCTGCAGTGGCGGAACTTCAGGACCCTGGCTATGCGGCCCTGGGCTCCAACCGCAGGGCAGCGGATACCGAAGCCCCTCGCTCCCCTGGCTCTGGCTTCAGCCTCCAGCCCCTGGTTCCAGCTGCGTGGAAGCAGGCACTGGCTCCTGGCTCCGGACATGGAGCTTCTGTCGGCCTCTCAACCCCAGTTCTGGCCGTGCGGTGGCAGGCGCTGGCCCTGGGCTCCAGCCATGCAGCCCTAGCCCCTGGTGCTGATCCCCTGCCCCAGCTGCACGTCACCAGGTGCTGACCCACAGCTCTATTTCCAGACTCAAGCCACACAGTGGTGGGAGAAGGCCCTGGCTGCAGACCCCTGGCTGCACAGCAGCGAGCGCTGGCTCCAGCCACGCAGTGGCGGGCGCTGACTCCTGGCTCCAGCCATGCATTCCTGGGTTCTGGCACCCAGCTCTGGGCTCTGGCCATGCGGCAGCAGGCACTAACCATGGGCACTGACCCATAGCTCCGGCTGCATGGCAGCAGGCTCCAATCCTTGGCTCCAGCCATTCAGTTCCTGTCCCCCCGGCTCTGAGTTCTGGCCTTGGGCACTGAGCCCCAGCCCTGGCCGCATGGCAGAAGACACCAGGTCCTGGCTCTGGCCTCAGAACAGTGGGGCTCATCACCCACTCCCATCGCCCGTGGCCCCCACTGCCTCCCAGAACCCTGTTTCCATTTCCCCCCCCCCCCCCCCCCCCCGAGGACCCTGCTGCCTTACTGGCCTCACATCCATTCCCCCCACCCCACAGCCTTGGGGCCTCGGCCCCACATCCATCCCATCATTGCCTCTGGTCCCTGCTGCCTCTCCCTTTTTCCCCCCCACCCTCCATCCAGGGCTTAATGAGTCCTGGGGCTTGCTGAGAAAAGTGATATTAACAAACATGTAAATACCATTTTTCACAGCTTATTTACTAGCTATCTGAAAAGTAATACTTGTATGTTTGTTAATATCACTTAGCTACCTGGGAGGCTATGAAAAATGATACTGAGTGTGCTGTGATATTAACAAATATCACTTTTCACAGCAAGCCCCAGGACCCACTAAGCCTTGGATGGGGGAGCCAAAGGGGTAGGAAGCATTGTTTTTGTTGTTGAGTCTGCCAAAAAACCCTACAAATATACATTACAGTGATTTGGATGTGTATCTGTGCATATTTAATTGCTTTTCCTAAAGTTAATTACGTATTTTAGGGGGAAAAGGGTCAGTGTGGGCACCAGTGAGAGTTGGTGACCTGAGGCCACCAAAAAACTTGTTGCAAGAACCCATGGACCAGCCTGTGTTGGTGCTACAGATGCTGGCCTGATCACTGAAATCAAGACCAAAATATTGGCTTAAATGGGACAGGAGCAGGCCCTTCTGAGAGGAATGACTGGCCTAGAGTTATGCTGTTATGGACCGTACCGGAGATTCTGAGTTCAAATGCTGGAGAAGCTCTTGAGGTGGAAGAGCAAACTATTGGACCTTGAATTTTAAGTCTTTAAATCCAGACTGGATGTCTTTCTAAAAGTTACGCTAGAGCTCAAACAGAACCTCTGGGCTGGATGCAGGGATGACTGGGTGAAGTTCTCTGGCCTGTGTTAGGCAGGAGGTCAGGCTTGGTGGTCAGAATGGTCCCTTCAGGCCTTAATCTATGATGGTCAAATCCAAACACACTTTCCACTAAAATGTAGTAGAAATGTTTCCTCTGGGGTTTTGTAAAGATGTTTATAGCCCAGCCAGAGTCCTTGGCTTGTGCTACCTGATGTTGTTCTAATTCAGGTAAGATAGTAGTTAGGGGAGGGTTTATAAGTGAGTTTTTAAAATAAATGCAAAGTCCTTCAAAAAGCAGAAGCATCTTCTCAATGCCACCTCCTAGTAGCTGCTTTTGGGGATTTTCAAGTTTAATGTGAGTTTTCCAAAAGGGTGGTCTTGTCATACCTGGCCCTGTGCAGAACATCAGGGAGTTCTCATTAGAACTTGAAGCTCCTCAAGGAAATATTTTGTGGAGCGGGGTTGGTAAATGGGTAGCATTTGTGGAGTGCGAGTGGTGGTGGGAGGAATAGATTTATTCAGAAAATATGTAACTTTCCTTGATTTTGCACTGTCCCTCATTGTGACTTGACAAAGGATGGTGCTTGCTTTTTCTTGCTTCAGAGTAGAATGTCTTTGGTGCATAATTTGGTCTGGATTTATTGGGCTGATCGAAGATGGGTCTGAAAGAGACACCTGTGGCATAGTAAGTGCCATGGAGTCAAGGGATATTTGCATGGCCTTCTGGGTACATGCATGGCTTCTTCTGTCTGTGATCAAACAGCTTGGCTTTTGTGTCAGTGAAAAACAAGTATCTTCACACACCCCTCCTGGTGTTTTAAGAGACTGTTTGAGGCACATATCCTCAGCTCATCTACCTCCAGCTTCTTCAGGCCTTTCCATGGCTATTAATTGCAATAGGGGATATTTACTTTGTAGACATTAGGAAAAACTTCCTAATTTTCAGGGTAGTTAAGCACTGGAACAAATTACCTAGGGACATAGTGGAACTTCCATCATTGGAGGTTTTTAAGAATAGATATGGGGCACACCTATCAGGGATGGTCCAGATGATACTTAGTCCTGCTTCAGTGCAGGGGACTGGAGTAAATGTTTTGAGTGTTACATTTCTATTATTTCTATGAGAGAGTTTTTGTTTGCTGTCCTCCTTTCCCCACATGGCCTGTGGTATCCTGCCTCTTTTCTGCTAAAAGTCTCTAGCTGGCTGCCTACTTCCCGAACAAGCTGCCAGTAACTTCACAAAGCAATTGGCCCTTCTTTCTAGTGCTGCAGCCCACAGCCGGCCTGGCCGGCTGTTCACCCAGGGCTATCTTCTGCAGCTCCATTGGAGTGCTCAGGGGCTTCTACCCATCAGCACAGGCTGTCAGCAGGCAAAGTGGCATTGTTCAGACTGCGGGGGACAGAACCACCACGTTCTTGTAGGAGGGGGAGCATTCCATATCAAGGCCAGCAGGCTCAGGCAGAAGGATACCTGCTGCTGTCAAGCCTACCAGCCTATGGGTGTATTCCAAGACCAGGGTCCCCCATCCCATTGTAGCCCTCCTAGTGACAGAGAAAAGCTTCACAATTTGAATCCTAAAGGCTCCAACCAGAAGACTGGTAAAAGGAACCCAAAATGTATTAGATTTAAAATTGCATGGTTCTTTCTAAACCATTTCATGATTTGGGGTGAGCCAGACTCTGCTTGTGCCTAGCAATACCGAAAGAGCAATAAACACGTAAAGCAGAATTGCCCATAGTGCTGATTCTCAACACCACTTACTAGAAGAAAACTCCCCTGCATTTTGTCTTGGAGTCACAGGGTCTGATCTGTGCCAGCCTGTTACCAGTTTCCTGGGAGTGACCCCTTTAATGTGCCAGGACCCTCAAAGTTCCACAGGGGCAAGCCTGTGGCTTCCATGACTGAGACCAGGCTTTTGGCACTGCAAACCTGCGCGCGCTCTCTCTCTCTCTCTGCGCCTCCTTGCAGTGAATCCAGCCAATCCTGACTCCTACAGGAGGTTTGTACTGTAACCCTTCAGGGCACAGTGCTTTCTGAGAGTATTCACAGCGACACAGGCAGCCTTTTCAAAACAAGGTAACCATCTGATAGTCATCTGGCTACAGAATCTGAAAAGTCTTGGATCAGCAAAGTGAGGCAGAAGTTAAGCTATAGTCCATCCTGGCCAAGCCAATGCCATGATGAGCCAGCCAAGCTGCAATGGATTCCATTCCTCTCCCTCCCCGCAGGGCAGCCATTTAGAGCTCCAAAAGGGCAGCCCTTATTCTAGTTCCCTGGCATCTTGTTCTCCAGCTCCGTTCACATGCTGCTCTGCAGGGGTTTCCCGCTGTTAGGTGATGGTTCTTCAGTTGTTGGGGAATCATTGTCTTGCTGGGCCCTCCTGATTTGGGTCAGTTTCAGCCAATTCTTTAATGACTCTTATTGTTCTACCCAGAGAGCAAGGTGACACACACACACCCCTCCTGTCTTCTCCACTGTTCCAGGAGTCATGTTAATCCTTTTGCACCCACTGGGTAGAACAGCATCCCACTTCGTCACCCGCTTGCATGAGCAAAGGAAGAGGGTGGGCACTTATCTGTGCTTGGTAGGTTTGAATCTCTCTGCAATTTCATAAGTGTCCCCTGGAATGTCTGTATTTAGCCTCTGCTGGTGCAGCGATTAGAGACTTTCGTGTGTGAATTCCTCACTTACACGATTCTCTTCACCCCCCTGCAAGTACACCTGTAGGAACTTAAGCAGTAAATCTTATCACCTTTTCAGGCTTAATATGTTGGAGGCTTGGTCTGTTGGTAAGAGGTATTGTAGCTTAGCACCAAGCATGCTACCTGAAAGAGGTGGTCAGTGTCCAATTGGTACTATAGTGTGTTGTTCCAAGTGTCCTGGAGGAGTAGTTCTCAACCTCTTCCAGATCAGAACCCCCCTCCCAGTCAGTAATGTGGGATGGCAGTATGGCTGTGACTCCCTGAAACCTGTTGGCTATCCCCAGATTGAGAACCCCTTCTCTAGAGGCACCAGAGTCTAGCAGCCAGTATATACTGAGGTGGATATCAGGCCACCAGAACCATTTTCATTCAAGTTCTTGGGCAGATCCATTCGGGCTGTTGGAGTGGCCCCATACTAGGATACTGTGCTGTGAAACAGGACACCTGGGTTCTATTCCCAGCTCAGCTGCATGACCTGGGGCAAGTCCCTTCTCCTTTCTGTGCTAGTTTCTCCCTCTGAATAATAGGAATACTGTTACTTACAAATGAGGTGAAGTAACAGATAGAAAGCTCCATTGTTAAACAATACCCATGCCCATTGATTCGTGGGACAGATGCCATGAGTAGTAACTTCATATTGTGATAATGCCCAAGGTCCCAATTGGGGTTGTGCTGGGTACTGTTCGATGGCTCTGCTCTACACATTAGAACAGGGGTAGGCAACCGATGGCACGCGTGCCGAAGGCGGCACGTGAGCTGATTTTCAGTGGCACTCTCACTGCCTTGGTCCTGGCCACTGGTCCGGGGCCTCTGCATTTTAATTTCATTTTAAAAGAAGCTTCTTAAACGTTTTTAAAAACCTTATTTACTTTACATACAACAATAGTTTAGTTGTATATTATAGACTTATAGAAAGAGACCTTTAAAAACGTTAAAATGTATTACTGGCACACGAAACCTTAAATTAGAGTGAATAAAAGAAGACTCGGCACACCACTTCTGAAAGGTTGCCGACCCCTGCATTAGAATATACTTGTTTTCTCTGTCAGATAGAAATGCGCTTAATCCGAGAAGCTAATTTTGGCAGTATGGTATTAGGAAGATAGATGTCCCCTTTCCGAAAAACAGTCTCTGAGGAGCCAGAGATGTGTTGGTGACACTCTCACATTGTCTTCTCCAAATGGATAGCTTTTCATCAGCCATGATTTCATGATATGACCCACTTTCCCTGCTAGATGGCCAGCTCTGCTCAGCCTACGACACTCTATCTTTAGAAATTAAAAAGACCACCACAGTTATTTGTATTACAGTAGCACATAGAGATCCCTATTCAGATCATGGCCATATTTTGCTAGACATTGTACAAACATTGCAAGTCATAGTGTCTGCCCTGAATAGCCAAAAGGTGGAAAAGGAGGAAGGGACTTGCCTGGGGTCACACAGCCAGTCAGTAGAAGAGCTGGGAACAGAGCTCAGGTTTCCTTATTGCCAGTCTGCCCACTAGACCCATAGTGCCTCCTTGTCACTCTGATGGTAGTTCAGCTTCTTAAAATTGCTGGAAAATGTTTCTTTTGGAAAATCTTTTTTTTTTTTTTTTACATTCCTCAATGTTTAAGTGGCCACAGGGTGTCCAGATGCTGCTTTTTCTGGGTGTTATATGACTGGCCATCCAGACAGAAATCCACACTGAGATTTAACTGCTGCACAAAAAACCCAACTGAAAATTCAAAGGAGAACATATAGCTCTTATGAGTTCTTCAGCAGTAGAGCAGTAGAGGAGAGAGCTTTTAATTCTTAGTTCAGTTAACCTGTAAGAGTAGCTTTGTCTTCAAATAACTGATCTGAGCTGTAAGCTAGGTGGGAGGCCAGATGGCATACGACTGCACCTGGATCAGAATCCATTCCTGCCTACCAGGCTGCGGTTCTTGACCTTCCCCAGTTGCTGTCATGCTCTTTGCCTTGTGTATCCCATACTCTGAATCCAGTCTCCCATAAAGTCATTGGGACTGTGTTGCAAGTAGTGTTATCATGATTACCCTATCCTTGTTCGCTTTCAGAGGGTTTTATTTCTTCTGATCCAACTTGCTGGTCCCAACACTGCATGCTGCCCTTGGCTGCCATTATTCCAATCCACCTTGGGGGAGCTGAGCAGGTGGCTTTTGCCCCACCCCTCTATCTGATATTACCTCTTGGAGAAGTTGGACTTTGAGCCCAATTGTTTAGCCATGTTGACTGGGATTTTCAAAGGAGCCCGGAGGAATTAGACTCCCAGCTGCCTTCTCCTTTAGCTAGGAACTGAGCATATTGAAAATCCCAACCTCCTGAGTGCAGAACGCAGCTGCTGACTCATCTGAGTTTTGTGCTTGTGGGGTCTGGCTGCTGAACTAGGCCAGTTGAGTGTAGAGATAATAGTATTGTTCAGTTTTCTCTGTTGCATGGGTTTCCTCTTGTTGGACCCTGACGATGCTAGGTAGGGTTCAGGAGAGCAGCCTCTCCAAGTAGAAAAGCTCCGTACAAGCGACAATTGGCTTGACTAACTGAAAGTGCATTGCATAGAACTGAGGTTCTGCACAGCCAAAGCTGTAGCATACAGGCCTAGAGAGAGTGAGCTACAACATGAGTTACAGTAATAGGCCACTTGGCCTTGTAAACTCTATGGGGGCAAGGGAAGGAGTACTCTCCAGAGTGTGTGAAAGCTAACTTAAGGGTCTGGAAACCCACTCTTAAGCCTGATATCCCCTATAGTTACCTCCCTATCTCAGAAGGCAGAGACTGGAATAAAGAATTGTCTAGAGCCAGGCTATGAATTGCATAGTCACCTTGGGGAGCACTTACGTGTGAGAGAAGACCCAGTGATTTCCCCAGGGTAGCAAGGATGGCCTAATAGGCCTCTGGCTTGGGAATTGGGAGCCTTGGGTTCAGTTTCTGGCTCAGCCACAGACTCCTCGTGTGACCCTGGGAAAGTCACTTCATGTACCCTGTGCCTCAGTTCCTATACAATGATGACACCACTTTCGTACCTTACAGTGGTGGTGTGAAGATGCTAATGCTTGTGAAGCGCTCAGACCCTACAGGAGCCATATAGTTCCCTAGATAGATATGTAGCTGCTCACCAGTGTGAGGAAGGAGTTGATAGTCTGGTCTTGGAGCAGACTTGAATCTGGATCAAGATAGGAACTAGGGAAATATGTAACTTTAAGCACATGAATAGCCTCACAGGGCTAAAGGTTCACATCTGTCAAGAAGCTACCTGGATCAGAGCCTAAGTACCTTCCTGAAACAGGCCTTAATGCCACTCAAATGTTACTTTTCAGGAGAAGTTTGCTTTTTATTCATGGTATGATTCTTACTGTAAAACCATTAACCTCGGCCAATCGGGATTCCTTCCCATTGTGAGTGCTGCGGAAGGTTGTGGAAAGGCTAGGTTTTGATTGGCTGCTGAGGGAACGAGATGGTTGAGTTACTTGGTTCTTGCACACTGCAAATCTTGCGGTTTTCCATGTGGCGTCAGTTTATTATAGCAACCATTCTTGCGTCTGTTTCTTAAAGGCAAGCGGATGCGCGTGCAGTTGTCCACCAGTCGGCTTCGGACGATACCTGGGATGGGAGACAAGAGCGGCTGCTATCGGTGCGGGAAAGAAGGGCACTGGTCTAAAGAGTGTCCAGTAGATCGCACGGGGCAAGTGCCTGACTTTACCGAAACCTATAATGAGCAGTACGGAGCGGTGCGCACTCCCTACCCTGCGGGCTATGGGGAGACCATGTATTACGATGATGGGTATGGAGCAATGGTCGACTACTACAAAAGATATCGCGTGAGGCCCTATGCTACGGCATCTGCATACGACGCCTATGCAGAGCAAACAATGGCCCAGTATTCGCAGTATGCGCAATACTCCCAAGTACAAACCACAGCCATGGCCGCCACCACAGCCATGGCCGCCACCACAGCCATGGCCAATCGCCTCACTACTACCCTAGACCCTTACGATAGAGCGCTGCTGCCAACCCCGGGAGCAGCGGCAGCAGTCGCTGCAGCTGCAACTGCTGCTGCGGCAGCCGCGTCCTCCACCTATTACACCCGGGATAGAAGCCCCCTGCGTCGCACGGCAACCGCGGCCACCACCGTCGGAGAGGCGTACGCTTACGAACGTTGTCAGCTGTCTCCAGTCTCGTCGGTCGCTCGGGCTTCCCTCTACGACGTTCAGCGGTTCGAGCGGGAGTCATACGCAGACAGGGCGCGGTACTCTGCGTTTTGAGTCGGAGGTGAGAGCTTTGTGAGTGGCAGGACGTATGTGCTGCAGGAGTATAAATTGGGCTTGATGCACAGTTAAGATTTACCAGGGTTTCCACCAGCATCTGTCTGTGATCTACCAACATTAGCCCAGTGAAAGCATATTGTTAGTGTTGCTTGTAAAAGCCTGACACCTTTACCACATTAATGGAGTACTTGCACTTCAGTGAACTGCCTATATTGTGAAGCAGCCAGAACAAGTGTGCATTCACATGGGACGGGCATGGAGTCTTTTAGAATAATCCCTATTGCCAGTGTTGAGTTGCCCCAGCTCTTTTGTCCTGTCCTAACCCATTCATCTTGTTTTTGAATGAAGATGATTTGAGATAGGCAGTATGCACTCAAGACAGTTGGTATGGGGTCAGTGTCAACCTTGCTTTGCTATTTTAGCGCAGGGTCTAAATCTGGACTTTAAAGCAACTCCAGATGTAAAGCTATATTTATCAGTCTTGAATGGCTCTAGGTCAGTAAGGAATATGTCACTGCTTCCCCTGTTGGAAAGCTGACAAAGATCCATATCTCCTTGCTGGATTTGAAGTGTTGTCTATGTGCCGTTTTTATAGGCCTTGTAATCACCCAGCAATTTATTCTTGAGAAGAGGATAGAATTATTTTTTGCACACTTATTTCTACCGTGGAAATGCTGCTAACCTTTCAGCATACTCTAAAACTGGCAGAGATTTTGATCTTCCTGTTTAAGGGCTTTATAAAATAGCACTTAGGGGAAATGGACACACCCCCCCCTTTTTTTCTGGCCCTGAACAACATTTGAAACTACAGTGTCAGTCAGATTTAGCCCCAACACTTCTTAATTTTAAAACAAGCCTTTGCAATTCTCCATTGCTTGAAATCTTTAAATCAGGGTTATAAATTTTTCTAAAAGCCACACTTCAGCTCAACTGCAATATATTGAACATGATCCAGGCATGATAGGATGAAATTCTCTGGCCTGTTGTACAGGAGGCCCGATTAGGTCTGACTACAGGAGGTCCTGTGGCATGAAAACCTGTAAAATGCTAGGGTCAGTAGAGATGTTTGTTATTTTAAAATTCCAGTAAGATTTATGAAAGAAATCTTTCCCTACGTTGTTTGCAGCATCTGAGAGCCAGTAGATACAGACTAAACAAAGTCTAGTTAACCAGTCTGTTTTCATTGTTTCAGTGAAATGCAACAGGAGTAAACTCCAATTTTTAAAAAGTCTGTCACTTTAATCTTAAAAGTACATTTCACATGGGCAGGAACCTCTGTATTGCTGACTCTCACAAATGTATAACAAGTCTCACAATAGTTGGTGTTAAAGCCCCAGCGGTCATGTGATTGTGTGAGAGACTGCTTACTTAAGTTGTTAGGCCTTGTGGTTGCAAAGCAAAGCTTTAAAATATGAAGCGAGTTCACCCTGGCACCAACTGTAACTCAGGAGTGTTCTCAGGGTTTATGTCTTGTCCAGTTCCAAGTAACTCAAACACCTGGATTCCTGCTTCTCTTGGGATATTATCCCTCAGTTTTTTGCCTGCTATTTCCTTTAACTCCATCCTATTACTCCTGACTAATTCTCCTTTGTGTAACTCTGAATCATCTCTCGCCCCCATTGCCACCACAGCCTTCATATACTCTGCTGACACTCGGTGTTGTCCAGGGCCTTTCCAAAGCCATGGACGCACTGGTGGTGGTGGTTCTTCTCACAGGTGCATAGCTATGCTGTCCATCCTGACCATGTCTTCATAAATCAGCCTCTCTGGCCTGACCTTTTGCCCTGCTCCAAACTCCTGGCTTGGGGTTGCAGGTTTTAGGGGGTCTGTTTCCCAAGCCCTGCTCATCTTCTCCTGTCTCCCTTGCCCCTTCCATGCTCCTGGCTTCTTTTAACCTTCACTCTTTACCCCTAAATTTGGAGGCAGTGGCAGAAATCACAAATGGAAAGAAAATTCTGGGAGCTTTCTGCTGCCTTTTCTGTCATCCTAGTCCCATCCCTTATGTCTCCCCAAACCAGGTCCTGTTCAACAGGTGACTTGATTACAGTGTATAAGTGTCTTCGTGTGGAGAAAATCCTGGCTACTAATGGGCTTTTACATCTAGCAGGGACAGTCAGAACAAGAACCAATGGCTGAGAGTTAAAACCAGACATACTCAAATTAGAAATAAGGCACAAATTTTACACACTGAGGTTGATTAACTATTGGAATAAACTCCCAAGGGAAGTGATGCATTTTCCATCTCATGAAGCCTCCAGTCCAGGCTGGCTGTCTTTCAGGAAAGTGCTTTACTCAAACACAAAGTATTGGGCTCAAAGTTGGGGAACTGAGTGACATTCTCTCACCTGTGTTATATGGGAGTGGCAGCCTTCTAAAAACATACCTTTGATTCAGTTCCCTCAGGTTTTAGCAGTGATCAGAGCAGATAGTTCGTGCTGTGTTTTAGCTTGAAAGAATCTTGAGTACAGCAGAGCAAAACAACTCACATTAATGTGGACAACTGTGTTCAACCAATGGAGTGTCTGAATCCACACATACATTTTGCCTCTGACATGAGCTCTTATACCAGCTTCACCTCTCTGTCTTGTAAAAGCCCATCAAGTATTCCACAGGTGGAGTGGTGGGAATTTGGCTGTGAATGGCAGATTGTTAATGCACCAGCTCTGTGCAGAACGTGTTTGATGTGCAAAACTGGGCATTGTCCAAGACTGTGGTAGCCGGTGGAGGGAGTGACACTTGGAGGCAATGAAACCCCAAAGCAGTGATTAGCTAAAATTTTAACTCCTTCATTCTGTTTGATAACCTTCTACTCAGCACTCTGGCTGCCAAGTCATTGCAAGAGCAAAGGGCCTCCCAAAATGCCATTTGGCTCCTGTTGTCAGCAGAATATATGTGATAGTAGCTAGTGGCCCTAGTTAAGCCCAGACAGTGAACCACATGCTTAAAACTGAGCTCATGCTTTGAGTCAATGGAACTTAAGCATGTGCTTTGCTGAATGGGGATGGATGTAAGCACATGCTTTGCTGAATGGGAACCAGAGTGAGAGCACAGAACGGACTTCATTTAGCATTAAAATGAAACTCCAGGGACTTCAAAGTCATCTTGGGCTAACTTGTACCCGCTGCTGAATATTTGCACTAAGTGCTGCACCGTCAGAAGCAGACGTAGCTCCATTGGCTTCTGCGGGTGAAACCTGTGGCAGCGGCAGTATGGTCTAGACTAGAGAAAGAAGTGCAGCACTGGGAGGCAGGCGGGCCCGAGTTCTAATCTTGTCTCTAACTCTGAGGTCTAGTCTACAGGGGAACACTTTGGGGAGTTAAAACTAATTAACTGAAGGTGTGAAGTAAAAGCACATCAAACCCCTATGTGGACACTCTCATTCAGAATTGAAGAGTCCTTAGTTGGCTGTAGTGAGGGTTAAGCTACAGCAAACTAAGGGTTTATCTACACGGGGACAGTTGAGAAAATTGTGAATTAGCTTTTAAAGTGGGTTAGTTAAACTGCATTAAATCCTTGTGTGGACATTCTTATTCAGAACTACAGTCGCCTCAGTTCAGTTTAGTTTAATTAACTTTGGAAGTGAGGTAAGCTAACCAAAGTAAGTCTATTTTAATTCTGAACAAGAACATCCACACAAGGACTTAATGCAGTTTAATCCACATAAAATTCACACCGTTAGTTAATTCATCTTCACTTTCCAGAGTGTCTCTACATAACAAGCTCTGAGTCACTTTACTATTGTCATCTTACCACCCAGGGGCTGTTGTGGAGATTCGTCGGTGTCTATAAAGCTAAAGCGTTAGTAATTTGGCCCAGTCAGCCTAGTGTTACGGTGGCATGTAGAAGCCCCAGTTAAGATCAAAGCCCCACTGTTCTTAGTTCTTCACAGACAAAGAGAGTCCCTGCCCTGAAGAGCTTGCAGTCTAAATAGGTTGGGAGGGGGACCAGAGGTGCAGAGAGGAGAAAAGACTTGGCCCAGGTGTGTCAGCAGCTCAGTGGCAGAGCCAGGAATAGAAACAGGAGTTCTGTAGGCGCCTCCTTGCTCCAGCCACTACTCCTCACCCAGAGAGGAGAAGAGAGAACTGGTCTCCTTCTCAGTCTAGTTCCCTATCAACTGGACCACACTTCATGTCTCGTGTTAGGCAAGCTGCTCCTTTGGTTTTTGAGCTACCTTGCAGTGAAGTTGAGCTACTGCCCGTGGAGATTTAGCACTATTTACACTAGAAAGTTGCACCAATTTTCACTTAAGGCATGATTTTTAAACTGGTTGACAGAAACCAGTGCAAGAAAGACAAGTGGGTGGGCTTTAAACCAGGCTTATTTCATTTCAGTGTAAATTGGTTATGGACTTGGTTATGGTATGACTTAAAGTACTTCAGAATAGGAGCATCCACCCAGGGCTTTGCACCAGTTTAAAGCTAGCTTTAAACCAGCATGGCTTGTGTGTGTGGACAGTACGAGGGCTTGGGGTGGGCATGAGATCTCTGGGCTTTTTGCCACCGTGGCTACTTCTGACATAAGCCTTTGAAACTGTATTGTGCTTTCTTTCAGGTAGCATATTCTCGGGCGGACCCTCGGGCTCCCATTACACGGGAAAGTTTGTCCTACTTCCCCCACCATCCCGCTGCCTGCGACGGGTATTGGCTGCCTCTAGTGTGTTTATTTTTAATGGAGGTTCTTGTGTTTCAGTAAAGTTGTGACCCACTGTATCTTTTTTTTCTTAACTTTTCAGTCCTTGAGCACTTCCCCACACTTGCAAGCATAGTTCCTTTCTTCCCCTAACTCCACATTGGCCCTGTTTGGGCTCAGGTTCTGCATGGGTTGGGGTGGGGATTCACTGTCTTCCAGGTAACTTGCTCATAGAGTTCATGTCATTATTTCCTTTCTCTTCTCAGCATTGTGGATGGAGAATCCCAAGTCTCCTCTTTATTTATTTGTTGTTGTTGTCTTGGGAGTTGATCTGAATCCCAGTTCAAACCCACCTCCTCTGAGACTAGACTGTGGCTGAGGTGTTTCCAAAGCAGCTAGTGCTTGCGTAGAAGCTTATCTGTTAGAATCTGTTGTGGAGTTTTTACCACGGCTTTTCCAGCAAAATAAAAATTTCCAACAGAGGGCCCTGGCTGTTCTTTCTTTCAGGAAAAAAACCTTAGCCCCAGATGAGTTCATCTCCTACCCCCAGCAAGGCCCAGAGCATTTGTGTCTGCTGCAACCTCATTGTTCAGCTTGAACAGTAGAGGTTTACGGATTCACTTCAATCCGTGCAGGGGCCCGATCCAGTCATGCAGGAGCTGGCTTGAGGAAGTGGAATGGTATTAGAGTAACCCCAGGAGGCTCCAACAGCCATAGTGAGAGACAGTCCCTGCCCCAAAGAGCTCTCAGCTAGTGAGAATATATTTTTATATATATATTTCAAAGCGTGTCCTAGCCTCTGAGCCAAGCCATAATGGGAGACTGCAAATGCCTGAGGAATGGGTGATAGCCTCATAGAGAGGGGTGGGGAGAGAAGATTAGGTTAAATAAGGTGTTTGTGAGGAAATGGTAGGGAAGAATGGAGTGGAGAATAATACTAAAGATATTAATAAAACCGCTTTGTACGTCTATTTTAGGTACTAATAGGCCCCTCTTATCATAGTGTCTGCACATTTCACTCTTTTAACTAAGTTATTGTTACACCCTGGCAGGCAGGGCAGTGCTATTGTCCCCATGTTACAGTGGAAGAAACTAAGGCAGAACGAGCTTTATGCAACTTTCCCAAGGTGAGTCTGCAGTGGAGCAGCAAATTGAACGTAGGTCTGAGATCCCAGCTGCTGCCTGAACCACTGGACCATCCTTCCCAACGCAGGGGGCTGCCCACTTCTGAAATTCTGTGTTTAGTTCTGATCATTTCACACATTAAGCCTTAAGAGCAGATGTCTTTCTAAAGGATATGCTATAGTTCAGGTAGAAGGGAGGTGCCTGATCCAGGAATCGCTGGCTGAGATTTTCTGGCGTGTTATAGACGTGAGGATCTAGTTGTCCTTTCTGGCCTCAAACTGTATGAATCCAACTGGCTTTAGAGATGGGGGACAAGAATGGAGGGGGAAATCTCTTCTTAAGAGAGATTGAAAAGACTGCAGTTGCTCATCTTTAGAGAGGAGACAGGCTGGGACCTGGTGAAAGACGACGCACTGGAGAAGGTAGGTGGGAGCTGCTGTTCAACTCATTTCATGATACAAGAACAAGGGTTGTAGGGAAACTGAAAAGTGGCAAAAGGAAATACTTCTTCATACACTCTCACTGCACACTTAGTCTGGGAAACTTGTTGCCACAAGATGTCAGTGAGGGCGAGAGCTGATTAGACTCCAAAAAGGGATCCGATGCTTCTAGGAGTATTGGGAATAACTAGAATTAAACAATGAAGAATAAGGAAGAGCTTGTGAATGGCTCTAAGCCTGCCTGTTTCAGAGCCTGAGCTGACCCTTAGCTAAGGGGGTCAGAAGGTCACCAGTTATCCCAGTGCTACCTCTGGGGATTCATGCACCTTCTGAAGTAGCTGGCAGAGAGGAGATACCGGGCAAGATAGGCCCACAGGTCTGCTCCATTGTGGCAATACCCATGGGAATGAGATGCAGAGTAAAGGGGTCAGATTATGCGGGAGGGCTTCCCCATGCAGAGGAAGGTTGTGGAGCTCAGATTTTGTGCTGGCACTTGGAGGTAGAGACATGGACTCTGCACCATTCACTTGTGCAAGTGGAGGCTGAGTGTTTAATCCCCTAGATGCATAGGATGGCTGGGGAAGTAATTTCAGGAGGGCACTATGCCCCCCCCACCCCATGACTTTCCTATCCTGGGTCAGAGATGCCTCTCATGTCCTTCCTGCATTTTCAAATCTTGCTTCCTCCCACTCCATTAAATGTGTGAAGATCCTTCTGGCTACTACGTTCACCACAGCCTGGGTTAGGGATGGAGACGGGCTCCCCGGGGGCAGTGCACTGGAGATGACACAGCTCTTTATAGGAGAGCAGGAATTTCTCACTTTACAACTTAGCTCTGCAGCAGGAAGGCTGAGGAGCTATCAGGTAGCTAGGAGAGTAACAGCCTGCGGTCATGTCTAGCATATTAGCCAGGGGTCAGTGCTGATTGCACCCACCCTCCTTCCAGACACAACCTACAGTCATGTGCAGAATGAGGTATGAGTTGCACCAGCCCAGGGTCAACCTTGGTTTAGGTTGAATCGCATCTAAGTTCAACAAAGGGCAGTGTCATACTGCAGACATGGTGGACTTTTCCCCTAGTGGTGTCACACAATACCCATGGGGCCACTATGCTGCCCTCTGGTGCCAAGAGGTCATCCCAGCCAAAAGCTACCAACCAATTTGTACTGCCCCATGCAGGAGTGTGGGAATTGAATGCATTTGGCTCCCAGATGACCGTGCAAAATCATCCATAATGCGCTGCTGTTTGGAGCAGTACTGGGCTGGATTAAGGCAGTATAGGCCCATGTCCAGGTTCTGGCACCAGTGTCTGGATTTATGACGATACCAGAGTCTCAGCTTCCATTTGTAGAGTCCTGTGCAGATAGAAAATCTGTATCCGCATCCAGTCTGCAAAAATGGTCTGCAGATACCTGTGGATTTGCAGGGCTCTATCCATTTCAAATAAAATGTTTCCAGCCCTTGTGGTTGGGGAGAAAAGTTTGAACATGTAATCTGATGCAGCAATGCCTGCTTGAGTCTTCAGTGAGCCTCATCCAGTCACTTCAAGAGGGGGAAATCCCAGGTGTAACCAATGCCATGAGGCTTGCCTGAGGCTATGTCTACACTAGTGCTTTTGTCGCTATAACTTATGTCACTTGGGTGTAGAAAAAAAATCCCTTTGAATGACATAAGTTACACTGACAGAAGTGCCGCTGTGAACAGTGCTATGTCGACGCTGACATAGCTACCGCTGCTTGGTGGGGGTTGTTTAATTATGTCGACAGGAGAGCTCTTCTGTCAGCATAGAGCAGCTACACAGGAGATCTTTTGGCAGCACAGCTGCATCGGTACAGCTATGCTGCTGTAAGATCATTAGTTTAGACATGGCCTGAGTCTGTAGAGATCCCGAGACAATTACCTGAGAGAGAGAATTGCTTTGGGTCTAATCAATCCAATGATACTGTCTGCATCTGCAGAAAACCTGAGCCGATTGCTTGGAGCAGTGTAACTGATACAGTGACTCGTTGAGACTACAGAGAGACTGAGCTAATTGCTCCGAGCAGGGGGAACTGCTCTGTGCATCTGAGGGTGGGTGTTAACTACCAGCCCCCAGAAGAGGTGTCTGTGGGGCAGATGCAGTGGGGTCAGCTCCTCCATTCATGCAGACACCCTGGCTTCTGGGCCAAGTGCTGAGGGATCTCTGCCAGCAACAAGCAAAGTGGGGATGGGGCCATGATGCGGTGACAGGGCTTTAGGCACAGCCATAGGGTGCTGACCCTGCAGGGGTCCCCAAAGCCCCCCTATAGAAACCACCTCTCCCAGAGCTGCCCCCAGTAGAAAGTACTTCCCCCAAAACACAGAAACCACCTTCTCTGGAGCTGTGCACCAAGCCCCTCCCACCATAGACACCACCCTCGGTGCCTCCCCCACCACTAGAAACTGCCATCCCTGCAGCAGGCACCCCCTCCAATAGAAATCACCTCTCTCCCACCCCATAGCAACTGCTTCCTGGAAAGGACTCGACCCATAGCAACCACCTTTCTTCTAGCCAAGCAACCATCACCTCTGGAGTCCCCGCCCCATAGGAACTACCTTCCCCAGAGTGCTTTGCGACTTGCGAGAGCCTGGATATTTCCCACGGTGCCTTGCAGGGGAAACCACACAAAGGGGCCAGGCTGCGCTCTCCCTTCTTAGCTCTCCGCTGTTGCTGCAGGACCCCCCAGCCCCTGCCTGCATCCTCCTCTCGTGCCCTGTGGAGAGCCAGGTGAGTGCCCAGAAGGGGCAGCCCCAGAGGGGCCGGGGAAAAAGAGCCAGGCCAGTCCTGGCTGCAGATCACAGGGCCCGGAATAGATCCAGCCCCCCCCCTACACACACACACTGTGCTGGGGCATCTCTGCCCTACCCCAGTGCCCGGCATCTGCCCCACTGCCTTTGGCTAGCAACACCTATTAGGTCTTACTGTATCTCAAGACTGGGGTGAGGGATCTGTGTGTGAACAGCCTCTGTGCCCCACCCCAGAGGAGACTGCATCCTAGCACCAGGTGACGGATGCCTGAATAAACAGCCCCCGTGCCTTACCCCACTGACGTGTGTAGCTCAGCACTGGATGAGAGAGTTCTGTATGAACTGCCCCATCCCAGAGGCAGTTGTATCTTAGTGCCAGGCGAGGGATCCCTGTATGAACAGCCTGTGCACCTCACTCCAGAGGTGCCTGCATCTCAGCTTGGGATGAGGGATCTTATGTAAATGCCCCCCTGTGCCGCACTCCAGCAGTGGCTGCATCACTGCTCCGGATGAGGGATCCTGTATAAACAATCCCCATCCCTAAGGCAGCTGCATTTCAGTGAGTGCCATGTGTATACAGTTACCTCCAATGATCCAAATAAGAAAGCAGGTATGGCCTGTAAAGTCCTTTGGGAGCTGGTTGTATGTGCGCCCAGGCCTGTGGGGATAGTCAAGGTAATTCCCGTGTGCAGTGTTGTTGTAGCTGTGTCGATCCCAGGATATTAGAGAGACAAGGTGGGTGAGGTAATCTTTTATTGAACCAACTAAGAGAGAAGCTTTTGAGCTTACACAGAGCTCTTCTTCAGGTCTGGCCTTAAGCTTGTGTCTCTCACCAATAGTAATTGGTCCAGTAAAAGCTATTGCCTCACCCAGCTTGTCAATTCCTGTCGTGCTGAGAGTGCAAGGACAATTTAATGCTATGGGGTCTCTGGAAAGGGAGTTATTGGGATGTTGTGCATCATGCAGGGTCATTGTCACAGAGATGGCGTGGGCAGCTGGGTGAGGGACCCTGCTGTGAATCAAGAGTTGGGCTAAACCACCCCCGTGAGCACAGGTCTTCTCATACAGCAGGTACTTACAGGGACTGATTACATGGGGGAGAAGGGAGGCTGGCACCCCAAAAGATCTAATGAAGGCAGCACAAGCCAGTGGAGAGGGCAGTAGTCTGTGAGTCAGGATTTCTGGGCTCCATTCCCAGCTCTGGGAGAGGAATGGGGTCTAGTGGTTAGAGCAAGGGGAGTTGGGAGCCAGGATTCCTGGGTTGCTTTCTCAGCTGAGGGAGGGGAGGGGGGTCTAGTGGTTAGGGGTAAGGGGGTAGCTGAAAGTCAGAACAACTGGTTTCTATTCCTGGCTTGGCCACTGACTTTGGTCAAGTCCCTTCCCCTCTTGGTGCCTTTGTTTCCCACCCCACCTTTCATATACACACACCGGTGTTTCTCAACCTTCCCAGGTCAGTCACCCCTTAATTGAAATCAACATTTTTTGTGATTTCCCACTCAGCTTTGATATCAAATTAATAGTAAAATCATCTATCACTGACAACAATGCTAACTGTAGATATATAATGTAGTGTTTATTTTGAGAGGTTGATGGAAAATATTTGACCTTGAAGGGTCAAGGTATGTGGGGGAGGGAGTGTGGTGGGAGAGAGATTGTAATAACATTTGCAATGCCTCAGGACCCCTGATTGGCCTTTTGTAGCCTGCCTGGGGGGCTGCGAGAAGCACAGATTTACTGTGAGCTCTTTGGGGCGGGGATTGTCTCTTGCTGTGTGTAATGCAGCAGGTTCTGGAGGATCAATTTTTCAGTTTGCCTCAGGGCCTATCATTTTAAATGGACAAGAGGTGGGAAGGAAAATGGGCATTGGGAGGGGAAGGGACTTGCCCAAAGTCAGTGGCAAAGCTGAGATAAAACCCAGGAGTCCTGACTCCCAGTCTCTCCCCTGTTCTAACCACTAGACCCCACTCCTCTCCCCAAGCTAGGCAAGAACCTAGGAGTTCCAGTCCAGTGGCCTGCTTGCTGGACCAGTCTGCCCTTATGACTAGAACCCAAACACTAAAAGTCTATTGAAATTAATCTCCTCTGTCTCACTGACAATGAGCAAAGCCTCCTAAAGCTTTTCTGTCATACACAAATACCCACACACACCCGTGTCTACAGTGCAGCCGCTTAGGGTGGGGCATGGTGTCCTGGAAGACAACAATCTACTATAAGGTGGGTAGAAGCGACTTCTCACCATAATTTCGCCATCTACCACTTGAAAGCTGATGCTCCAGGGCACTAGGGACCAAGAGAGGTTTGGAGGCCCAATTTCCCCTCATTCAGTGGGATTTTCTATCAGGGGTTTTGACCACAGTGTCCAAGAGCCTGAGTGGTCTGGGCTGATTTCTCCCCAGGCTTCCTTCCTTGTGTTTTCAGAGTGCCCGCACCTGGTTCCTGGACTAGAGTATCTGGAGCGATGGGTATTCCTGGGTTCTGTCCTCAGCTCTGGAAGGGGAGTGGGACCTAGGAGGTTAGAGTAGTAGAGACTGGGAGTTAGAACTCCTGGGTTCCATCCATGGCTCTGGGAAGGGAGTGGAATCTGGTGGGTAGAGCAGGAGTGGGGGGCTGGGAGCCAGGACTCCTGGTTTAGGGTGGGAGGGATAGCTCAGTGCTTTGAGCCTTGGCCTGCTAAACCCAGGGTTGTGAGTTCAATGTTGAGGGGGCCATTTAGGGATCTGGGGCAAAAATCAGTCTGGGGATTGGTCCTGCTTGGAGCAGGGGGTTGGACTAGATGACCTCCTGATGTCCCTTCCAACCCTGATGTTCTATTCTATGGTTTCTATCCCTGCTCGAATTTGGGAGTGAAGTCTAGTAGGTTAGAGTAGTGGGGGTTAGGAGCCAGGACTCCTGAGTTCTAGCCCAGCTCTGGGAGAGGAGTGGGGTCTAGTCAGTTACAGTGGAGGAGGGGCTAGGAGCCAAAACTCCTGGGTTTTATTCCCAGCTCACTTGCTGGGTGACTTTGAGCAATCCTTCCCCTCTCTGTGTCCCAGTTTCTTCTCTGTAAAATGGGGACAATAGTGACCTGCTTTTTAAAGAGCTTTGAGATCCTGGGTCAAAAGCACTGTATGAGAGCTGGCTTTTCATGAGTGTTTTGAAAGTGATTTGCAAGAGGATGTGTAACACTTGGCATTGTGCATTTATGGTTTGTTTCCAGTGAACAAACAGCATCACCATGCCACCAAGTACTAAAAAATTCACGAGGCTGGCTTAGAAATCATGAGCATCCTAAAAATGATCTGTACGGGGTTCAGCTTTTAAGAACAAAAGTTGCAACTTTCACTCAATCTCCTGCTTCCAGGAGCTGGGCATTTAAGAGAGGCCATGTGATAGACTCACAAATCCCTTAATATCCAGTAGGGGGCAGCAGGTGTTTTCCTCACTCTAATAAATCTCCAGGGGGTTTCCCCAATGCCCCCTCTGGGGAGAAGGAGCTGGGGCTCAGACCATGCAGGAGATCCCTGAAGGGATCTCATCTCACCCCTTTGCTTGCTCCAAACAGGGCTAACAGCCCCTGACCCAGATGGAACCAGGGGAGGAGTCCAGTGCCCCGGATCCCCAGGGCTCGGAGGAAATGGAGGTCGGAGCAGGTGAGTGACTGGGTCAGTCCATTTGGAAGCTGCCAGTGAGTGAAGCATAATATAGAGCTTAAAAAAGAGAGAATGGAGCCTAATGGGCAGGCACTGGGGTGGGACCAGGACTCCTGGGTTCTATCCCCAGCTTTGACCTTGGGCATTTCCCTTTTCCTGCTGATGCTTCTGTTTCTCCTCGCACCCTTCTATTTAGATCGTGAGCTCTTTGGACCAAGGTCTTTCTCTCATTGTGTGTCTGTGCAGCACCCAATATGACAGGCCCCCGATGTCAGTTGGGTGTGTGTCTGTGCCCCTGCTGCACACAGTTCGACAGGCTCCCGTGATCTTGGGCAGGGGCAGGCTGTGCAGTGCTTAGTGCGACAGGGCCCTGATCTCTGGGCATGCATTATCTGTGCCTTGTTGCCCTCCCTCGTACCCCAGAGCTCTTCTTCCCATACCCTGAGCAACGCTCACCTGCATTCTGCTCTCTTCCGGCAGACGACAGTGCCGCCTGTGTCTCGGAGGAGGAGGATTCCAACCAGGAAGGCCCTGAGATGGTGCCATCCCACAAGATGTGGCCAGGGGTCTCCAAGGGTGACGTCTCGCCCGGCTCCCCATGGGACATGGCTGGCCAGATCCCGGACATTGGGGCACAGGCACCGGATGACTCTGTTGACCTGGAGCAGGGGCTGGAGGAGTTCGGCGACATCATTGTGCACCGGGTGACACAGATGGGTGTGAAGCCGTGCCGCTACATCGAGGGGGGGCGCAGCTACGAGCTGAGCCCCGGGCTGGCCCGCCGGCTGCTGCGGCTCGACGAGAAGCCGTACGAGTGCAACGAGTGTGGCAAGAGCTTCAATCAGAGTTCCAACTTGCACCGGCACCAGCGCACGCACACTGGCGAGCGCCCCTACTGCTGCCCGGCCTGCGGCAAGGCCTTCAGCCGCCGCTCCAATCTGGCACAGCACCAGCGCATCCACACCGGTGAACGCCCCTTCCACTGCGGCGACTGTGGCAAGAGCTTCAGCGAGAGCTCCTACCTGATCCGGCACCAGCGCACCCACACCGGCGAGCGCCCCTACAAGTGCCCAGCCTGCGGCAAGGCCTTCTCCCGCAGCTCCCACCTGGCACGACACCAGCGCACCCACACTGGTGAGCGCCCCTACCTCTGCACCGACTGTGGCAAGCGCTTTGGGCTCAGCTCCGACCTGGCCACGCACCGCCGCACCCACACAGGCGAGAAGCCTTTCCGTTGCACCGACTGTGGTAAGGCCTTTTCCCGCAGCTCCCACCTGGTGCAGCACCAGCGCACCCACACCGGGGAGCGCCCCTACCGCTGCGCCCAGTGCGGCAAGAGCTTCTGCCATGGCTCCAACCTGCTGCAGCACCAACGCACGCACCGCGGCGAGCGCCCCTACCGGTGCCAGCAGTGCGGCAAGGCCTTCAGCCTCAGCTCCAACCTGATCCGCCACCAGCGCATCCATACAGGCGAGCGCCCCTACCGCTGCACCGACTGCGGGCGCAGCTTCGTGCTGAGCTCTGACCTCCTGCAGCACCACCGCGTGCACACGGGCGAGCGTCCCTACCAGTGCCCTGACTGTGGCAAGGCCTTCTCCCGTGCCGCCCACCTGGCCCAGCACCGCCGCACCCACACGGGCGAGCGCCCCTACCACTGCCAGCACTGCGGCAAGAGCTTCAGCCATGGCTCCAACTTCATCAAGCACCAGAGCACCCACCTGCATGGCTGGCAGCCCTGCTGGCCCCTTAAGGAGGGCGCGGAGGGCCCCCAGGATGATGGGGCTGGCAAGGAGGTGGAGGAGGGGCAGGCACAGCCTTAAAGTGTGGCGGTGCTTGGAGCACAAGACCTGCTACACAGGAGAATCCATCATTGCCAGCCTCCTAGCCAGATCACTTGGATGGAGTGAGAACCTATTAAACATCACAGAACCCTGCCCTGTATAGAACTGGGAACCCACCCCTGGCCTTGAAGCCAGGTGTCCAGGACGGAGTTGTGAACCCGGCCTTGTAGCCAGGTGTCCTGGACAGAGCTGGGAACCCATCCCCAGCCTTGTAGCCAGGTGCCCCGGACAGAGCTGGGAACCTGTTTAATGTTGCAGACCCTACTGCTGCTTTACAGGCCACATCACTTAGCACCCACAATGTATCACACATCAGACTATGCTGCAATAGGGTTCATAGCCACCTGGCCCAACTCTCCCAGCCTATCAAGCATCCAACAATTCAACACTGGCTGCCGCACAGTCTTTTGGGCTTGTTTAAATTGCCCTGGTTTGATGTAAATTGGTTTAGAAGCCAGTTTTTAGGCCCAGTGTAAACACGGTGCCAGTGACCTGCAGGTGAGAGCAGCCAAGCCCTGGTGTGATCCCAGCTATCTGCGAATCCAGCTCCCATCTGTGCCAAGGTGCTGAGGCCAGGATGAGGGTCCCTGCTTTGCCTGGAGGATACTCCAGAGAGTGGAGGACTCAAATCTCACAAAGACCAAGTGAGATTCAGCAGGCAGGAGCCACCCTGGGTCAATTCAGACTAGCAATGAAGGGCAAATGTTTGTCAGGATCGGGGATTCCCCAGCAGGGCAGTGCCCTCTGGGCGGTGGGAGGAATGCCCCATCCCTTGGGGGCGCTACATCCAGGCCAAATGTCTCTAAAGGTTGTGCTCTGGCTCCAGCACCGATCTGGGCTAGGGGCAGGAATGGCTGCAGGTGAACCTCCAGCCTATGTGATACAGGAAGGCAGGCTGGGGGATGGGTACGGTCCCTTCTCTCCTGTTATCTGCAATGGCATTCCCACATGTGTCCAGCTGTACAGAAGGAGGCTCTTGTGAACCAGGGTCTTAGAAGCTGGATCTGGGCCCTTGTGTTTGCAGCATCCCACATAGAATCATAGGACTGGAAGAGACCTCGAAAGGTCATCTAGTTCACTCCCCTGCACTCCTCTTCCTAGCGATCACATTTCCTCCCCTTCTCCCAGGGTTGAGCTTGGTTCACGCTCAAACGAGACACTCACAAGTAAAGCCCAAAGGATTCCCAAGGATGGGGATGGTGCTCCTAGAAAATCCAGCCAGCCAGACACCTCCAGATGAGGTGCTACTAACATCGCCTTCCCCTGGCAGCATCTCCAGCGTATGGCTACTCCAGAGAAGGCTGCTAGCTTAGAAGCACACTGATGGCTGGGCTGGATGCAGGAATCAGGGGTGAGGTTCTGTGCTATGCGGCAGGTCAGACAGGTGATCACCGTAGTGTCTTCTGGCCTTAGGCTGTACACCCTTGTTCTATTCTGTGCTTTAACCCAGTCTGTGCTGCTTCCAACCCTGGTTCCTGTCTCTTGCCCAGTTCTCTGGTATCTCTTGCCAGCACTCTAGCTTCCTCTGGTGATGGAAGAAACCCCCCATTTCTGCATTGTAACATTTCTAGGGAGTGATCCTTAGCTCATCAAGGGCTCCGTTATCGCTGAACGATCTCTCCAGAACCACTCCCCTTCTCAGTCTAGTTCTCAAGATGCATGTTGCAAAGGTACAGATGACAGTCATTGGCTGTGCTCTTCCAGTCTGGCTTGGGGGGATGATCAAATCTACCCCCTTTGGAGGAGCTCTGCTCAGAGGCCATTGCTGTTTCCTAAAGGCATCTTGCAAGGTGGGCTTGGGGTTGAACTTTAGCAGGATGAGCAGCTTCTGGCCTGTCCCGCAGTGGGAACACTGGGAAGCGTAGCAGACAGCTAACCCAAAACCTGGTGTTGCAGCACTGCCACGGTCGGGGGTGCCGGTAAAACATGTCAGAACATTTCAGTGCAACAGCTTTCCTTAGCTCTGAGCCATCCCATGGAGCAGGCAGACCCAGCACAAACTCCCCTGCCCTCCTAGAATCTCACTCAGTCTGTTGGTTGAACGTAAATCTCAAGCCATGATGTGTCAACCTCCAGCCTGGCTCTTGAGCAGGGCCATCTCCTCTTTTGTGTAGATGAGTTTCAAAGCTGCCAAAGGGATTTGGGTGCCCATGAGAGAGTGGTGTTACTTCTCTGTATGGCATAGGTGAGACTGCCAATGGGACAGCATTTCCAGGCCAGGGATTGGAAAAATTGAAAAGGGCTCAGGACAGAGCCATGAGGATGTTTGAAGGGTGGGGAAACGTGCCTTGAGAAGCTCAGCCCGTTTAACTCAGTGATGCCAAGGCTAACGGGTGATTTGATCCCAGTCTGTCAGTCCCTACAGTGGGAGATTTCTGACTGTCAAGGGCATGGGAATCTCCCAGACACATGCCCACCAGGGCTGGGAGCTGATGCCACACAAATTAACACTGGCAATAAGGGGCAAGTATTTCCCAGGGAGGGGATTCCCCCAGTGGAAGAATTGACCTGCAGAGGGGGAGGGGAGATTCTCCATTGCTTGGAGTCTTTTAGTCCAGATGGGTTGTCTCTCGAGAAGCAGCACTCTGGCTCAGCCCAAGGGATGACCTGAATGCAAGGACCTCTGCAGGAGATACTAGGTGGGTGCTATGCAGGTGGAACTAGACTATCATAAAATGGCCTTACAATGGGAATGTGGTGCCTAAATGCCAGTGGTGGCTTTGAAAACCCTAGTCCCAGCTTGTGTGTTGGGAAGCAAGGGGCAGGCAAGGTGGGGGAGTTTTCTAGTCCTGCTTCAGTACACTGCCAACCTTGCTGGTTTTCTTCATTACACTTTTGTTACCAAGCAGCATTGTGAAGGCATGACAGTGACTCCCCAGCAATGGCTGGAGGTTCTCCCTATGAACCACCTAAACTGCTGTGGGAGCAGTCAAGGAGGATAAGGACATTGCTGACATACTATGTTCCTTTCCCCCAGCCTTCTGCACAGAGGATGCTGAGAGATAGCTGCTCTTCGGTGGTAACAAAGATATGGTGCTACCAGGGACTGAGGTGTCAGAAGATGCAGTGCTGGAACCAATTTGATAGCAAGACATCCAAGAGTTAACAAGAAAGAAGCAGATGAGATATTTTTGGGAGCATCTCCTTATAAACAGCTGCTCTATGGGATGGTAACAAATTTTGTGTCTATTTTAAAAAGCTTCAGGGAATCTTACTTCATTCCTTACTAAACTGTTTGGAAGAAACACGATCAACAAAGCCCTCAACACTGGTGGTGGGAAGAGCTCTAACTGACCAGGAAAGTCAGGCTGGGCTCGTGTATTAGACTTCTTGGAGCATGTCTCCAAACTAAATGTCTGAAGGAGAATCAGCTCCTAGCATTAATTTGAACTCACAAAGGCCCTAGCAGCGTCCCTCCCAAGAGTGAGGAAGGTAGAAAGAAGCGGGGAGGGGAGAGAGAGAGAAAAAAACTTTTGCCATCTACCAGAAACTTGCTAGGACACAGGAAACAATGGGTAGCATTAAATACATGGTCTGCTTTCATTGTGGTGAAAGATTCAGAGCAGAGCCTGCCAGGTTCCACACCAGGCCAGTGTTTGACATAGTTAATGATCAGGAAGTGGGGGGTTAGCAGTGAAATGGCTAAACGTGCAGGTGCAATATGGTGGTCTGTAGATGATGCCAAGTAGTGGCCCACCTTGTGCTTTATCAGTTAGGATGTTGATCTGTGGACATTCATGGCCTCTTGCTTCCATGCTGTCAGTGACTCAGGAGCAGATCATACCATTTTTGAGAGTGCTGCTCCCCTGTCATCCACCTGACCCTTCCTAAATAGGTTAAGTCCAGTGATTTTTAACATTCCAATCACGCAAATCATCTCAGCAAGTTTCAGAAATACCCACTGGGGCAAATTATTACTCATTGCCCAATAAACTGCAGTTCCTCTTGTTTATGACCCAGGCTCCTAGCATCGGTGTAGAGGCGATTAAAGAATTGTTTTTCTTCGGGTCCCTCGTCTTGTTTCAGTTCGTTCTCGCTAAGTGAGCGCCCCTCTCCCCGCTTGTCACACCAGCGATTAGAAACTGGCTGATACCAACACCGGCGGGGAGCCGGGCCAGCGCGAGCAGGGGTGGGCGGTCCCTGCACCCTGGTGCCGGGGGAGCCGCGGGGGCTGGGAGGTTGCCCCCTGGACGTGCCGTTATGGGGGAGGGGGGCAGTGAACTGGCCCCAGCCGCAGATAACCCGAGGGGTGGGGGGCGGAGCCGCAGGCTGGATACTGGGGATGGAACCCAGGCGTCCTGGCTCCGGTTGGTCTGTGGGGGCAGCAGGCCCCGGGGTGGGGGTGTCCCTGGAGCTGGCGTTTCCCGGGAAGGGGAGGGGCGAGGCCGCCTCCGGGCCTGATTTCCCGCGGCGGGAGTGGGAGGCGGGGTCTGTGCCCAGGAGGGTAGAGCTGCGCCTCGCTTCCGGGCCGATGCTCCCTGTTCCCGGTTTCGCACAACGTCACTTCCGCCGCGGGACTGAGTCCGGGTCCCCCACATGGAGGCGCTTCCGGGCAGAGGGGGGAGGGGCTGGGACGGAAGCGGCGCTGCAGCAAGGGCGTCCCGAGCGAGCAGCATGGCCCTGAACGCGGCAGGTACCGCCTGGGGGCGGGGCAGGAGAGGCCGGGGATGGGGCAAGGGCTGCCCGCCCCTGGGCAGGGATGCCCTGAGCAGGGGATGGATTTAGGGAGGGGGGCAGCTGAGCCTTGGGCTGGGAGCGGGAGTGGGGGCTGGGGAAGCAGAGGAAGGGGCAGCCCTGCAGGAGGTGGGGGTGGGGTGCTTGGGACATAGGGGCTCTAGCAGGGGCTGCGGGGAGGGAGTGTGCTGTCAGGGGGCTGGTTGTGGTGGGAGCTGGCTCCCCAAGTAGTGCTAGAGCTGGTGGCATCTGGCAATGGAGGGAAGGGGGCAACACAGACCCTATTTAACTATTTCAGCCTAGCTCAGCTTCTCATGGGTGCAGTGGCACTGTCCCTTCTAGATGGGCACAGCTGGCGTCACTGCAGATAGGTATGGTGTTGGGTGAGGGATCCCTGTACAAACATCTCCTGGGCCCCATCCCAAAGGTGACTGCATCTCAGTGTCAGGTATGGGGTCCCTGCTCTGACAGCTTGCAAGGATGCTGTGTTCTGCCAACTTCCCATCTCCCCCCTCAGGCAACGATGATGGGAACTGGGAGCCACCTTCAGAGGCAGAGCTGAAGGTGATCCAGGCACGGAGGGAGAGGCAGGATAAGATCAGCAGAGTGATGGGCGACTACCTGCTCAAGGGGTACCGCATGCTGGGGGAGTGCTGCGAAGAGTGTGGGGTACGACCTGTGGCCTGCGTGGGAAGCCCAATAGAGGACACTGTGGGAGCCCCCAGCTATCCATCACTAGCTCTGCAAGGAGTGTCCTAGGGCAGCTCTATCTCTTCTAGCCTGGGCTGCTGCCCGAGTGTGCTGGGATCCGGTAGGGACCAGGCTGGGGTCAGCCCTGTCATATGGATGAGCCTGTGGGTCTGATCCACGAGAGGGAGGGGGGAGAGAGAGATACTGGTCTGGATGGGCCCATTGGTCTGATCTGGGAGGTGGGAAGGGTGGGATACTAAGCTAAGTGGGCCCATGGATCTGACTGGGGGGAAAGGGAGGCATACTGAGCTGAATGGACCTCAGTGCCCAGTGTGAGTGGGAGCTTTCATCACCCAGCAGTGAGGGGGAGAGTTCCCTCCACCCCCACAGCGTGGGATCCTCCCCTTCCCATGTGGACTATTCTACCCACCCACCCTTCTACATTGTTTTCCCGCCCCAGAGCAGGATAGGCTGTAGGGGAAGCTGCTCCACCCCAGGGCCATGCAGTCTAGTCCCTCCCTTGCAACAGGGCTCCCAGCGCTCTGGGTGACAATTCCTGGTCTCACCTGCTCTCTTTCCTCCCCCTCCTTTTGCTCCCTTTCCATCATCAGAGGCCTGGGGGTGGTTCTAGTCCCCCTTTGAGTTAGAGATGGGGAGCAGCTCTGGTGTCACTGCCCCCACCCCATGCTGGGACAGCCCCCTCTTGCATTGCTCTGCCCTGAAGTCCCACACCAGGCTGTCTCTCCCTACAGACCATCTTGCTTCAAGACAAGCAGAGGAAACTTTACTGCGTGGCCTGCCAGGAGCTCAACTCTGACATCGACAAGGACAACCCGGGTACTGCCCTTCCCAGCGTTGTGCTGTCTGCCAGGGAGGTGTTCGAGTGGCATGGGAATAATGGGGGGATTGGCTGGCTCAGGGGCCACAGAATGGGACATGGGGCCTTTCCCCTCTAGGGGGACCAGCTCTGATCTAGTGCTGGGCACTGTATAGAACCTATGGCATCCGGGAGGTCCCTGCCCCAAAGAGCTCACACTCTGAGCAGAAACAGGCACCAAGAGGGGAAGGGACTTGCCCAAGGTCAGTGGCAGTGCTGGGAATAGAACCCAGGCAGCCTGGCTCCCAAGTCAGTGCTTCATCGCCTGCCCTCCCTCGGTTCGGCTGTGGCTGCGCCCTGCGTTGCACACTGCTGACCCCAGAGGCAGCTCTGGGACCTGCAACTCTGACCCCATCTGTCCTCTCTCTCTTTCCAGCCTTGAACGCCCAGGCTGCCCTGTCCCAGGTCCGTGAGCGCCAGCTGGCCTCCACCTCCGAGGAGGCTGCGCCTCTTGGGTACCTCCCAGCCGCCCAGCAGCAGCCCCATGTGCCGCGCCCAGAACACTGTGAGGGGGCGGCCTCGGGACTCCGAGCTGCCGCCACTGCGGCTGCCATACCACAGGCCCAGCCTGCCCCAACGCTTGCCCTGCCTGCTAGCCCCCTGGCTGCAGCAGAGGATGCCATCCTCCAGAAGCTGGGCTGGGCCAGCCAGGAGCTCCAGCACAGCGCCTCCATCGAGCTCAGCCTCCAATTATGCAGCCTCATCCGCTCCTGCGCTGAGTCCTTGAAATGCCTCAAGGAGCTGACCCCACAGTGAGTCGCCCATGTCGGCCCCGGCCGCCACAGGGGCAGTGACCAGGCCTCAGAACACTGACTACACCTGGCACAGCCAGGCCGGGAGGGGGTGAGGATGCCCCCCCCAGAGACTCTGTTTCGCCAGCCCCTTTCGGCTGGGCAAAGATCCTGTTCTTTGTCTGTAGCTTCTGATAAAAACTCCAAAATCTTGTGAAAGACTCAATCTGATAATTTGGGGTCGGGGTGCCCAAAGCATCAGATGCATGGAGATGCAGGGCTGGATCTGACCTGGAGAGGGGGGATTCTATCCTGGATAGGCCATGGCTCTGATCTGGGGCAGGAGGAGCAGATGGGGCCAGCCCAGTCCTCCTTTGTTCCATTGTCTCTTGGTCTCACCCAGGCAGCTGTGGCAGGGGCCATGGAGCAGACATCTGCCAGGTCTGTTGTGATATTGAGACAACAGCTATGCAGCCAGGATCCCGCTGGGCTGGGCTTCCTGCCTGTCATGCCCTGTCCACCCCCGAATGGAACTCGTGGCCAGCTGGATGCTGGGGGAGAGGAGTGGGGGGTTCCTGACTGCAGCACAGACAGTACCTGGCTCCAATGCCCCAACTCACCACTAGGGGGTAGCTTTGGGGGCTCAGTAGGGGGCACTCTCCAACTGTAGCCAGTACTGGTCCAAATGCCCTAGCATGGTGCTAGGGGATGCTTTGCTGCAGGGAGTGAAGGGGCCTCAGTGGGGCATGCTCCCCTTTGTCAGTGGTCACTAAATAGCCCCCTGGAGTTTCACCAACAGTCGCAGCATCCGTGCCCAAGTCCCTAAATTCTTCCTTGCACTGAAATCCTCCTTCGGTTCCTGTTGGTGGTTTTAAGCAATGAGTGAGGCGGCTGCACCTCAGTACTGGGAGAGGGACTTCTGTGTAAACATCCTTTCCGCCTCACCCTAGAATCAGCCGCTTCTCAGCACCAGGCAAGCTACCCCTATATAAACAGCCCCCACCCCAGAGGCTGCTGCATCTCAGTACCAGGCAGAAGGGATTTCAGGTCAGGCCATTGCCATGCCCAGTATGCAACCCCCAGGGCCATACACCTTGACCTGTGGCCTGAGATGTGGACATTGATATTGACTAAGATCTGACTGTGAAAATGTCTAGCCCAACTTCACAGTAAAATGGGAACACACCGTTCAACGAGCATTTTCTCTGCTCTTTGTGATTCCTTAGTGCACATTCCCAGACTGGTTACTAACGTGAGCCCCCAGCTTCCTTCTGAATTGTTTTGTGACTCACCATTACATATATGTGCCCTCTCCCCAGCACTACAACCCTCATTCTGGCCCAGTATGGAGGAGGTAGGAGGTGGGAGATGGGTGGGAGAGTGAGCTTGCCCTGCAGAATACCCAGAATGATGTGGGACCCCCACCCCGTCAGCCAGACCTCACACACACTGCATATGCAAGGTCGGGGCAGAGTGGCGCACTGTTCAAAAGGCATCCCCCAACCGATACCAAATACAACCGTGTCTAGTTTTATCTTAGTACTGGATGGGGACAAGCCGCCCAAAAAGGGGACTGCCCAGTTCAAAGCCAGATGAGTGGCCTCCCTGCACTGCAACGGTGGCTCCCATCATAGGCACCGACTCTGTGGGTGCTCTGGGGCTGGAGCACCCATGGAAAAAAATTGGTGGGTGCTCAGCACCCACTGGCAGCTCCCCGCTCCGCCTCCTCCGGAAGCACACCACCGCGTCCTGCTTCTACCTCCTAGCACTTTCACCGTGAAACAGATGTTTTGCAGGGGAGGAGGAGGAACGCGGCAGCACTGGGGGAAGAGGCAGGGCTGGGGTGGGGATTTGGGGAAGGGATCTAATAGGGCAGGGGTTCTCAAACTGGGGATTGGGACCCCTCAGGGGGTCGTGAGGCTATTATGTGGGGAGTTGCAAGCTGTCAGGCTCCACTGCAAACCCTGCTTTGCCTCCAGCATTTATAATAGTGTTAAATATATTAAAAAGTGTTTTTAATTTATAGGGAGGGCACACTCGGAGGCTTGCTATGTGAAAGGGGTCACCAGTACAAAAGTTTGGAATCACTGCAATAGGGGCAGGAAGGGGGCGGAGTTAGGTTAGGGACTTTGGGGAAAGGGTTGGAATGGAGGCAGAGCCAGGGGCGGGGAAAGGGTGGAGTCGGGGGGGGGGCACAGTCACCCACTGGTGCTGGAGAAAGTTGGCGCCTGTGGCTCCCATACCATAGCTGGACTCGGCTCCCTGCTTTGCTCCAGCAGTTGCCACCTGGTGCACAGGGTCGCAGTGCCACTCAGGTGTGGCTGAGCACTGCCCAGACCCCGACTGAGAGCAGGGGAGGCGCTTCAGGCCAGGCGCTACCCAGGCTCTGACTGAGAGTTGGGGGGCCCCCTTCAGGAAGGTGCTGCCCAGACCACCATGGGGGGGCATTGGCCTGGGTGCTGCCCAGGCTGAGATTGTGCACCCCTTTGGGCTGGGCACTGTACAGACACAGTGAGAGACAATCCTGCTTCCCAAGAGGTTACAGTCGAAACAACCAAAGCAAGGCTTATATTGCTATGTGACCTGGGAAACGGACCAAGAAACGAAGGGCCAAAGTCACACTGCATGGCAATGCCATAGCCAGGGATAGAACCCAGGAGTTCTGACCCCCATCACTGCCCCTGCTCTCACCCCGGAGCGCCCTTCCAGGGTTAGGAATAGAACCCAGGAGTCCTGGCTGTCAGTTGGATGGGGGGCGGGTGGAGTAGCAGGCTGGATGGGCCCAAGCGTCTGAGCTGAGGAGGAATCGGTTTTTTGGGTTGGGACATGTCCGATCTGCCCCCTCCCCCCAGCCCTGCTGCTAGCTGAGGCCGCTGTTTTTCTCCAGCTAAGCGGCTTTCCCCACCCCACCCCCAGGCGTCTGGCCAGAGGATTAGCATCCCAGGGCGAGCCTTCCCTGACGATGGGCCCCACCGCAGCCCTGGAAAGAGCCTATTGGTGGAGGCGGAGGGGGGGGGGGGATCTGATCGCATAGTCCTGTCGCCCCCGCCCTCGGAGGAGCCAGGGCCCTGTTTGCCCTCAGGAAGGGGGCTCTGTGTGCTCCAGCTGCTGTTGCCCCTTTAAGCGCGCGGCAGCCTGCCCCCTTTTGGGAAGGGGGGCCTGGAAGGGACCAGGTGGGGTGTGGTAGCGGCAGGCAGCGCAAACAAAGGGAGACCGGAGCAGCGAGAGCCGGCTTGCGGGCACGGATTAGGGAGCCCATCAGCTGTTGTCAGGCTGCCACGCCCCCTCTGTCCGTCTGTCTCTGAGCGAAGTGCTGCAGGACCTGGGTGGAGATCCGGATTCCGACCTCCCCGGGCCGTCGGGAGTGTGGCTGGCCGGCATCTGCACTCCTCCGCCTGGGAAGTCTTTCTCTGTCCCTCCATCCACTCCGACCCCCCCTCCCTCACCCGGCTCCGCAGAGCCCGCGGAACAAAGGGAGCAGGAAGAGACACCAGATGGAAAAATAGAAAGGAAAAAGCGAGCTGGGAAGCGGAGGAGCGCGGGTGGCAGCGGGAGGCGCCTGCGCCGCCGGGGCAGGAGGCTTGAAGATGAGCTGCCCTGAGATCCTGGGTTAGCCACGGGTGTTGAGCAGGGGCTCGGAATGATCCGCCCGGCCCTTTCCTAGCCCCCAGGGTGGGGGTGAGGCCAGCATGAACCCCCCCGCCCTGAGCTGCTAGATCAGCCTGGGGCTGCACTAGCCAGGGCGCTGCAGGGGCTGGCTGAAAGAGGGGCAATCGGCCCGTTAGAAAGCTGCAGGGGCACAGCCACATTCCCGAGGGCATACGGCCCCTGGCAGGGGCTACTGGCATCCAGGACGGTCCTATTGGGGCATAGTTAGCTCGGTTCTGGCTGTCCCCCATAGACATTGTTTGGGAGCCTAGTAAAAGAGCCCTGTCCCCCACCCCGGAGAGTCAGGCTTTGGAAGGGGACAGAAAGGGAGATTCCTGTATAACCCCAAGTGGCCCAGACGCACCTCTGCCATTGGCTGGGTTTATCTCCCTAGGAGCTCTTTCTTTCCTTCCCCATCTCCTGTCCACGATGAACGGCCTCCAGCCACCCCAGGACTGCCTGGGGGGCAATGTATGCTCCATCGAAGGTCTCCCCCCACTTCCCAAGGGCCTCAGTGGGATCCTTAACTCCAGTGGTGGCTCGTGGCGTGAGATCGAGAAAGTGTACAGCAAGAAGACACGGATCCAGGACGACCTGAGCAAGTCACGGGCGGCCTCTGAGAAGCTGCTGCGGAGCAAACCGGCCAATCTGGACTCAGCGCTGGCCATGCTGCGCAAGGAGATGGTAACCGTGCCCCTGCCCCCCATAGCACAGCCTCCCCCATGTGGCACAGCCCCTCTCTCCTCCCACGAGATTCCCCCTGCCTCCGATGCTCCCCTTAGCCAGCGTGGGCCAGCTGGAGTCCCTGGGGCAGCAGGCAGTGTGTATATGTGTTTGCGGGAGGGGGAGACTTGCCTCACAGAGCTTGGGACCTTGGCGGGGCTGGGGGATTTCTCCGTGTCTCACAGCAAGTCTCACCATTTTTGGTGTTGCTCTGAAGCCCCAGGCAAGGAATTGTGGGAGAGTTGTCAGCTCTCCTTGATTAGCCCTTGTCCACACCCCAAAGCTGTCCTGCTAAAAAAGCTCTGGGCTAAAGTACAGCAGTGCCTGCTAGTGTGGATGCAGCAATAATGGGATAAAAGTGCTAATCCCAGGATAGCTATTCCTGATTGAGAAGGGGACTAAACAAAACTAGGCTAAGGCACCTCTATCCCAGTGTAACTGTAGCCACACTAGGTATTGTCCTCCTACAGCTCTATGGGTGTAAAATCACACACACACACAGCCCAACTGACATGGTTGCATCCTGACAAACAACAGCACTAGCTAGTGTCTAGCCCTCCTTTCCGGGGGAAAAGCTGGAGAATGTGGCACAAGCTACAGCTGTCCCCCCACCTCTCCCCCAGGCTCCAAGGCAGCAGGCAAAGAAATAGGACCCACAATTATGTATTCGGGGGTAGGGGGTGTCTGGCTTACAATTTTTCAACTGCTTGGGGTTGGCATGACTGAATGTGATTGGCACCGGGGTCAAAGTGTCTTTGGTTGTGTTTGTGTCCATGTGCATGTGTAACTTTGTGTTGGTGTCTCTGTGTGTATAGGTGTAGGGAGCGTATATTGTGTATTGTAAATACCTAGCATGTGGGGGGTGCACACAGGTGCATGTTTGTGTACCTGTGTATGTAGCATTATGTTGGGTCTGGTCACAAATGCACGTGTTTCTGTGTGAATGTCCATGCTGGGTATAAAGTGTGTTCTGTACATACGGGGGACATTCTCTGGCCTGTGCCAGAGGTCAGGCCAGATGATCTAACGGTCCCTTCTGGCCTTGAAATCTATACATCTCTGTGTAATTAGTAGTAGTAATATGAGGTAGAAATGAGGTTGTGAGGGGCCTAATGGGGGTTGCCCCATTGACAAGTTGAGGGAGGCCAGGCTGCATTGGCATAGACATGTCCAGTGGGCACCCCAGAGGTATATTGGTAGGATGGCCCTTGCAATGATTGTGAATAGAAGATGACCCAGGGGGAAGCCAAAGACTTGTGACATCAGATACATTCAAGGAGGACAGGTCCATCAAAATGGCTATTAGCCAAGATGGTCAGGGATGCAACCGCTCACTCTGGCAGTCAGAAGCTGGGACTGGATGACAGGGGATGGATCACTCTGTAATTGCCCTGTTCTGTTCATTCCATCTGCAACATCTGGCACCAGCCATTGTTGGAAGACAGGACACTGGGCTAGATGGACAATTGGTCTGACCCTTTATGACCATTATGTTCTTATGACATGGACCAGATATAAGCAGAACTTAGAGAGATCAGTTTGCACAACAGCCAGATGTCTGATCATGGGGTTTGGAAGAAGAAGGCTGTAAAGGTCACCGACCCCAAATAGGGAAGTAGCAAGAAGGAAGAAGAGGAAGAGCAGTAGCATCTAGGAGCCCTCGTCATGGAGCAGGCCCCCATTGCACTAGGCACTGTACAAACACAGATGAAATCGTGTGCGCACTCACACTGCCATGCTACTGTGAATGTGCACTGTGTTAATAGAATAAGCATGTGTGGTGATAACTGTGTGTACAGGCATTGACACACATTAAATACGTGCACACATGCTCTGAGTGTCTATAGGTATGAGAACACACACACACTGCAGGTCTCATTCCTCCCAGCGGGGTCAGCAGAGACAGCCACGCTGTTGGTGGGGTGGAATAGCAGGTGGCTGAGGTGTGGATTGAGTCATTGGCTGAGCAGTGGGGCTGCGGGTTGGGATGAGGGGTACCAGGGAGCCATGAGGGGAAACAGACACAAGTGTGACAGACCCTCCCGGTCCCTCTCCCCCCAGGTGGGCCTGCGCCAGCTGGACATGTCCCTGCTGTGCCAGCTGTGGTCGCTGTACGAGTCGATCCAGGAGTACAAGGGGCTATTCCAGGACATGTCGTCGTCCCTGCACTCCGAGGGCTCCTACGCCGCTGAGAATGGCTTCTCTGATGAGGACGATGAGTTTGAGGTGGAGCCGCCGGGCCCTGATGTGCGCAAGGAGACCCCACTGCTGGGCCGGCTCAGTCTGCCTCAGCCCCAGAACTCCCGTGACCAGTGGCTGCAGGACTCCTTCCACATCACCATCTGAACCCCGCAGCCACCACAGCCTCACCACATTTGGACGTAGTAGCATGTGTAGCTGGGAGCTCCCTACACCGCCTCCTGTTGGGAGAGGCCAGGGCTGGAGTAGCCTGCCCCTCCCCCTGCAGCCAGGGCTCCTGCCCTGCTCCCTACAGCGACCCCTGCTGGGAGACACCAGGTCTGGAGTAGCCTGGCCCTTCCCCTGGAGCCAGCACACCTGCCCCACTCCCTATAGTGCCCCATGTGGGGAGAGGCTGGGGCAGTGCATTTTCCGGCATTGCTGCGGGTAGGATCATGTTAGCAGTTTTTAGTGCCTCAGCCATGAGCCAAAAATGGCCACTTTTAAGATATTTAAAAAAATAAAATTTAAAAACATTTGACATGTGGGAGGGGGGGACCCAAGCCCTCCTGAAGTGGGAGAGGTGAAATGTAATATATACAGTGTGTCGGGGCTCCAGCCTCACCAGAGCTGTGAAATAAATCCTCAGAAACGGACTTGGCCGTGTATTATTCCAGGGCCTAGGAGTGAGAGTCAGGACTTGGGAAAATAACTGCTGTGTTTGTATTGGACCCACTGGAATTCTAGTTTGTCCCCCCATTCTCACTGGCCCCACAGAGTAACTGACGCGACCAAGAGTTACCTGCTCCCCGTTCCAATTGCCAGCTGGGCCCATTGGTGACTGCAGGAGGGGAGGGGGATGGAGGACAGAGCCCAGCAGCTGGGGAGGAGGGTGGCATGGGGAGCACAGGGCAAGGGGGGTCATTGAGGGGTCCTGGCACTGGGGGAGGAGGGCGGCATAGGGCGAGCAGCCCAAGGGGAGGGGTCCCAGCAGTGTGGGGGGAACATGGGGAGACAGACTCCAAACCATGGTTTCATCTTTCCTTGTCACAGTGGGATTTGGGGGCTGATCTTGTGGTGTTTGAATGTTCAGGGTTGGTGACACCGTGTTTTCCAAAAAAAAAAAACAACTAGCAGTTGCTCCTGCCCCACCTGCTTGGGAACAGAAGGGGCAGGGGTGTTGAACCTAGGGGGCTCTGTGCACTGCTTAATTTGTAATGAAAGAGATGCCAGGGCTCAAGCAATCCTTTTACTTTCATAACTGACACGGCAAGCCCACAGGTGCGGGGCTAGGAACGGCCAAGCCCAGAGGTGCCGGGGCTAGGAACGGCCAAGCCCACAGGTGCCGGGGCTAGGAACGGCCAAGACCACTGGTGCCGGGGCTAGGAACGGCCAAGCCCAGAGGCTCAGCCCTGGCAAAAACTGGCTGAGAGAATTCTTGCAGGGACGGTTTATGGCCAGCAGGCGGGGCCATGGGTCTGAATTTCAGCCCCCAGGGAGATGGGCTCATGGCTCCATTAGCAGGATCTGTGTGTGGGGGGGGGTCCTATCCCTCCAGGCCCAGACAGTTTTGGTGTCCCGTCCCCCACCCCCGGCCGATCGCGGGGGCACTGATGTCCCTGAACCCTCAGTCCTACGCTGTGTCCAGCTCTGGTCCGCAGGATCCCCACACACAATGGCCTTGCTGGCCCCACTTCCTCCTATTCTCACCCAGCAGCTCTGGCAGGAAGCCCCCTGCAGGCCTGGGAGGGGAGGGGCAATTCTGTGGGCCTGTTACCCTTAGCCCCTCCCCATCCCACTCCAGGGAGGGACCCGGGCCTCACAGCAGGGCCTGGGCCTGGCTGGACAATACATCCTACCCCAACCCTTCTCCCAGCTGGGGGACAGCTGAGTGGTCTACATTATATCAACTCTACAGTTCTGGGAGCAGCATGGGATCTAGTGGGTGGGCTAGAAGCCAGGACTCTTGGGTTCTAGTCCCTGCTCTAGGAGCGCAGTGTGGGGGTCAGGGTTTCTATTCCCATTTTGCTTATTTTGTTTGCCCCGAATGAGTCCAGAGGCCTCTGCAGGCTCCAGGACTCCCATGGCTGAGTGCCCTTGGGGCACACAGTTCATGGCAAATACCAGTCTGTTCCTCTGCCCTTCCTCCTGTTCCCCCTAGTGTTCACCAGCGTGTTCTACAGCTGCCAATCCCTGCCCTGCTGTCAGCCCCCAGGTTTGTGCCCTCTACACTGGAATGGGGGGTAGAGGCAGACTGGGAAGGGGCTGCCAGTTCTTCCCAAGCTGACAACCCACCCCCCCCTCACCCTCCCTTCCCAGCTGGGGTGGGCATGGCTAGAGAAGCCCAGCCCTGAGACAGGATTGCTCAGTGTTTGGCAAGAGAAATAGGATGACCAGACAGCAAGTGTGAAAAATTGGGACAGGAGATGGGGGGTAATAGGAGCCTATATAAGAAAAAGCCCCCAAAATCGGGACTGTCCCTATAAAATCGGGACATCTGGTCACCCTAAAGAGAAACCACAATGGAAAGGGCCTGGGTGGGCTTGGGAGTGGATCCCTAGGGCCGTCGGACAGGAGTGAGGGGCACCAGCAGGGCTTGGGGGAAGGCCCAAGGCTGGGCTGTCAGAGGGCTGTGGGTCAGGATTGAGGGGCACCGGCAGGGCTGTGGGGAAGGCCCAGGGCTGGGGTAGCAGGGGGCTGTGGGATAGGAGTGAGGACCAAGGTGTGACACCCTGGTTCAGATGCAGATTCTGCTGAGTTAACAATTAGATGGGGGCTGGTGATTCGGCCGCTGACTCAGAGGCATCTGGTTTTGTATGGGGCAGTGGAGACACAGGGGCTCATAGGGGCACTCCCCCCCCACTTTGAATGGTCACATCAACCCCTGTGGGTGGGGGGTGGGGAAAGGGCTCATCCCAGATCCAGACCTGTGATTGGAGCATGGCAGGAGTCCAGAACTGTGGCTCACTGACAAGCAACATGTGACATGCGTGTGGATGCACACAGGGCACATGAGCTCACCATCAACCGCCCGTGGCTGTCCAAACACCCTGCCACACATGACACACCCAAGTGACAGGCAGACGTGTGGCCACAGGCTTGTGCACCCGCCTGTGGCTGTGCGTGAGTAGTCACAGGGGAGCCATGAGGGAGGCCTATGTGCATGTGGCTTGCATGTGTGTGACCCTGCCAGGCAGGGATCCTTGTGCCAATGCTTGTGCTGGTGTGTGCACTTTTGCAGGAGGCCGTATGTGGCAGGAGGCCCCTGCCCGGGGCTGGGGGGAGCTGGCTGCTCTCTGGGCCTGGCAGGACGTTTCTAAATTTGGGGTGGTGAATTTTCCACCCCAGAGCACAGGCAGCTCCCACGCCAGGACCCAGCTCAGCTTACTGGGTATTTATACCCGCTGAGCCTGCGGGCAGCTATGTGAGCAGGGAGGTGGGGGCAGTTCAGTGGGGGAGGGGCAGGGGGGTTGGGATGGGGACGTTGTGGGGAGGGGGGAGGGTCTGTCTCCAGTCTGGTCTTAGTTGTGACCCCCAGTTGTGATCCTCTCCCCCCCCATACTGTGTTACCTCCCCTGCCTTTCCCCCCATTCTGCCGAGGACTGAGATAACCTAGTTCCTCAGGGAAGTAATGGTGTGTTTGGGGGCAGATATTGGGGGGGTCCAGAGAAGGGGCATAGGGGTGCAGTGGGAACCTTTTAATCAACCTCCAATCTATTTACCCCTTCTCCACCCCTACAAAAACTGTGCCCCTCAACTGTGAATCCCTGGGTGTTGGGGGGGGGCAGCTGCTGTCCACTCCCAGGCTGCCCCCCATCTGCACCTCCCCACATAATCAATCCCCCACTCTTCCCGTCCCCCCTCACTACCCCCAGCTACCCCCACTCTTTCCCCATCCCCTCAATTTAGCCCCCCTGCCCGTCTCCCCATCTACCCCCTACTCCTCACCCCCCATGTACCGCCACCCCCAATGTCAGAGACACCCCCCCCCCATCGCCCCAGATGTGCCTGGGCTAAAGCGCCCACCCTGGTGGGTCGCAGCTCCAGTAACGGCCCCATTTACCCCCAGCCCCGCCCTGCCCCCTGGCTTGGGGGGAGCCGGGCTCGCGCCTTTCTCTGCTTCTCCTTTCGCCGCCTTCTGCTTCTTGTTTCGTCTCCGCGCGAACTTCCTGAGCGGGGCGAGCCCGGCCCAGCCCAGCCCAGCCCGGCCCAGCGCTCACCCCCGGCGCCCCGAGTCCCGGGGAGGGGCGTGCGGGATCCAGGAAGCGCAGACACGGCCGGCCGACAGGCGCTGGCAGCCTGACACGGCTCCCTCGGCCCCTCGTTCGCATTCGCCGGAGTTTTCCCTTCTCTCCGCGCAGGACGCGGACACGGGAACCGAGTTGGAACGGATCTGCCCGGCGTCTGGCCCGGGGGCAGAGAGCGGGACCAGGGAGACACCGGGGGTGAGAGCCAAGCGCCCCCCGGGATCGGGGTGTCCGGGACGGGGGGGAGAGCCAAGAATCCCCCCAGGGATCGGGGTGTCGGGAGGAGCCAAGACCGGGGGCGGGAGCCCAGCCCCCCCAGGGATTGGGGTGTCCGGGGGAGCCCAGCCCCCCAGGGATCGGGTGTCTGGGGGGAATCCAGCCCACCTCAGGTGTCGGGAGGGAGCCCAGCCTCCCAGAGATCGGGGTGTCCGGGGAGAGCCCAGCCCCGCTAGGGATCGGGGTGTCCGGGAGGAGAGCCAAGCGCCCCCTCGGGGTGTCCGGGGGGGGCTAAGCCAAGCCACCCGTGATTTTTCGGGGAACCCCGTTGGCTCCGTGCCTGCATCCAAGCCGTAGCCGCTCGGGTGTCGTTTTCCAGCAGCCTCGGGGTCTGGGACGATGGGCATCGCGGGGCATCGGCCGGGGTCGCGGGGGCAGCTGTGACCTGAGAGGCGCCTGGCCCGGCTCGGCGGGGGGCTGCTCCCCGGGACCCCCCACGAGCCGCGATGAGCTCCGCGTGGAAGAGACTCCAGCGCGTGGGAAAACGCGCCTCCAAGTTTCACTTCGTGGCCTGTTACCAGGAGCTGATGGTGGAGTGCACCAAGAAATGGTGAGTGGGGCCAGCCCCGCCCTGGGGCAGACACGGCCCGGCTCGCAGCCAGCCTGGCGGGGGGCACAGGTGGGCACGGGGACCCCAGGGTATTTAATGGGGCAGAGGTGCGCATGGGGGCACCCCAGGATACCTAAGGGGCAGAGGTGGGCACCAGGGACCTCAGTATATCTAGTGGGAGAGAGCTGGGCATGGGGGACCCCAGGATATCTAAGGGGCAGAGGTTGGCTCGGGGTACCCCAGTATATCTAAGGGGGAGATTAGGAATGGGAGGTTGAGGGGAGGATTTTTTTGGGGGAGGGGGTTGTCACAGGGCGAGGGAAGCTCTTCTCAGCCTCTTCTTTTTGTTTATTAACATGAGTTAATTAATTAAGGAGGGGGCCAGGTACCTCTGGTGGGTGTGTGTGTGGGGAATTAACTCTTTCTTAACTGACAGACCCCAATGGGGGACTGTTCAGCTATAAACCGGGGGGTGAGGGTCAGTTCGTTCACTCTGGGAATGTTTTTCCCCCTATTTTAGCCATAGGAAGGGAGCCCCCAAAATACTGTTGGGAGGGGTGACTGAGTGGGAGGAGCCCAGGTTGTTGTCATGGGGAAGCTGTCAAGGCTGGGCTGGAAGATGGGACACCCGCCTCCCCGGTCATGGTGGGAAAATTTGGGCATCAGGGTGGGGGTTAAGAATGGAAAGGGGTCAGTCCCCACACTCCAGTTTATAGTGGTTGAGACTCCCCCCTCCTACTCTGATCCCATGTTTCTGCTTCTACCCCAATGCTCCCCATTTCCAAATCTCCCCCCCCCCCGGTGAGACCAGCCACCATAGCAGCTCCTGGGTCAGAGGGGGGCACCCTGGGGCTGGCCTCTGCACAGAGATGTGAGGAGGCCTGGTTCTTGTGGAGCTGGGAAGGGTGATTGTAGATTTGGTGGGTCAGGGGCAAAGTCTGTGGGACTTGGTTGATGCAGACTGCCCCCCTCAGCAGGGCCAGCTCCAGACCCCAGCGCGCCAAGCGCGCGCGTGGGGCGGCATTTTCCCTGGAGGGCGGCAGGCAGGTCCAGCGGACTTTCCGCAGTAATACCTGCGGGAGGTCCACCGGAGCCGCGGGACAGTGGACCTCCCGCAGGCATGACTGCGGAGGGTGTGGTGGTCCCGTGGCTCGGGTGGACCTCCCACAGACATACCTGCGGATACTCCACCGGAGCCGCCGGACCAGCGAACCCTCCGCAGCTGCGGGGTCCACTGGAGCCGCGGGACCAGCGGATCCTCTGCACTCATGCCTGCGGGAGGTCCGCTGGTCCCCCGGCTCCGGTGCACGTCCCGCACGCATGACTGCTTGGGGCGGCCAAATTGCTAGGGCCGCCCCTGCCCCTCAGGCCCAGGTGGCAAACCAGCCAGGGGTCATCCCTCCCCTCCCATGCCACCTGTGGAGGTGTCCCTCAGTCCACGCAGGGCTTGTGTGGGAGGGGAAATCTAGAGCTGAAACTAGGACTCAGGGACTAGCAGGAGGTAGGGGCGTCCCTCCAGGATGGGGGGCAAAGCAGAAGAATTGAGAACATGCTCTAGAACACAGGGATGGGCAGAAGGTGGGTGTCTCTCAAGGCTTGGAAGAGGGGCTGGGGCAGGAGGAATCTAGACTGTGCACTAGACCATGGGGAGTGAAAGGTGGTGGTGGGGTTCATCTAGGATTGGGATATGGTTGGAGTCTAGAGCATGCTCTAGAACATGGAGATGGGGGGATCTCTTCATTTCCTGTTTTAGCAGGTGAAGGGGGTGGCTAGAGCGGGAGACATCCCCTGTGATTTAGGGGGAACCTAGAAGTGGAAAGAGCCCCCTCTCCCAAGCTCTGGACCATCTCCATGGAAATGGGAGGAGCCAGCAGGGGAGAGAGCTTATGGGATTTTTTTAAAACTAAAATGACCTTAAAAGGGATTAATGGAAAAATGATAAATATTTAGTGACAGCAGCTAAAAATAGAAACAGGAGGGAGAGGAGGGGTAGGGGGCCTGGGGTGCAGGGGAGGGGGGCAGAGAGACTGTAGGAAGAGTGGGCTTCTGGGGGGGTGGGGGCAGGATAAAGGCCTCTCTTTCGGATTAGATCAGGGGCCCTTGCAGAGCAGAATGTCCCAACTGGGTCCCCTAGGCTCCTCCCCTTCCCTTCAAATCCCCGCCCTCAAATGCTCCTTCCCCCCTCTCTGTGGTTCCTCCCCACAATCTCTCTCCCTCAGGGGCCCCTCCCCTTTCCTCATTGTCCCTCCTCTTCCCCCCATGGCCCCTCCCTGTTCTCCAGCCCCACCCTCATGCTTCTGTTCCTATCTCTCCTGTTCACATGCCCCAGGGATTTCCCCCACCACGATCCCTGGATGGGGCCCAAAGCCCCAGTTCCTCTCTCCCCAGCCTGGTGGGTATCTCCCTGCCCACTGGGCTCCGGCTGCCCCCAATTCAGGCCCGTGGAGGAGTTAGGGGGGGTATCAGGTTTCCCAGCAAGACACCAATTTAGCTCAGCACCTGCACAGATGCTCTGATCTCTGACCCCCTCCTGACAGAGTTAAATTTAGCCCCTTGGCCACAAGCCCAGGAGGGAGGAAGGTGCTTGTAAACTGGCCCAGGTCTCAGAGCAATGCACCTGGCCAGGGGCTCAGGGCTGGAGCTGCAGGGGGCTGCAGGTTGAGAATGAGGAGCATTGGCAGCTGTGAGGGGGAGCCCAGGGCTGGGCTAGCAGGGGGCTGTGGGCCAGGAGCGAGGGGCACCGGCAGAGCTGTAGGTGGGGGAAGCCAAGGCTGGGTTGCAGCTGAGCTAGGGGCTGGCTGTGAGCTGGGACTGAGGATTTGCTACAAGATGTGTGTGTTTATATTTCCACCTCCTACAAGAGCTAAGAATACACTGCAATGGTCAATGTTATGACAGTGCTAGGATGGGGGAGGGGTGCCTCCTGGGTGTCCTGGCAGGGCTCAGACATTCTGGCTAGCAGGAGGTTTCGAAACTCCTGGCTGGGTGGGTGTGAAGGTGCCAGGTTGGATGGGCCCATGAGTCTGCTCACTGACCTTGGGAGGGTGACAGAGTGATGTCTGTGGGTTGGAGGTGAAGGGCCTTGGCTGAGATTCTAGGAGAAGGGGGATCCTGGGAATCAGTGACAGCATCGGGGTGGGGGAGCAAGGCTGTGACTGACACAGACAGATGAGGAGCTGACCTGTAGACACCATAGCACTGCAGGCCAGCCTAACCCCTCTGGGAGCCCAGGGCTGAGATAGGAAGGGGCTGCAAGTCAGGACTGAGGGGCACCAGCAGAACTGGGAGGGGGGAGCCCTGGGGCTGTGTGGTGGATGTGGGGGAGGCTGGGCCCCGTTCACTTGTATCCACCTGCTGTCAGGATGTTCCCAGCCTTTTTTCATGTTGTAAGTGGTGATGCTGGGCGATGGACTGTGTAAATAAACATGGTGAGCTGCCATTAACCCCACCCATTTGGTCAGAAATCCCCCCCCAGCCATTGCCTCCCTGCCCCCCTAGCTCACAGTCAGCTAGAGCAGAAGTGACCCCCCGCCCCCCCGCCAGCCACTAACCTGTGGCCAGAAACTCCCTGTACAGCTGGTGAGTCAAACGCCGTGTCCAGTCGGCAGTGCTACAATGTGATAAACCCACTGGTGGCCAGTGCCCTCTCCAACAGCTGGGCAGCACCCCACCTTAATAGCCCCTGTGCCCCACCCCAGAGGTAGCTGCATCTCAGCCCTGGGTGTGGGATCCTTGGATAAACAGCCCCATGCCCTTCCCCTCGGGTGGGTGCATCTCAGACTGGTGCATAGGGGCTGCAGAGGAGTTGAGGTAACCTCACATCCAAGCATACTTTGGAAGTGTGTCTCAGTCAGCCAGGGCCAGGCTGCATACGCAAGAGTTTCCAGAACGTCCCTTTGCAGTAACAAGAAGCCTTCAGCTCTTCCCTGGTGCCTCCAAGCCAGGAATTCCAGCCTTTACAGCCTGTAATGAATTACACCACTTTGCAGCCCTGTCTGTATCCCTGCTAGGGAGTTAGCAAACTGGGACACACACAGACTCACCCAAGGTTGTGCAAAGGATCTGTGGCACAGCCAGGAATGGAACCCAGGAGTCCTGATTCCCAGTCCCTTCCTCCTCCCCTGCTCTAACCCTCCAGACCACTCCCCTTCCAGAGCTGCGGATAGCACCAGGATTCCTGATGCCTGCCCAACTCCCCCCGTCACCCCAACCCCTAGACTCTATTCCTCACAATGTCTGCAGCATTTGGGGCGTATGAGTGCAAGCAAGAGCCAGCCACACCCCAGGGCCTGGCCCACGTGGCTGTTAAAGATACAGAGCAAAATGTCTTGGAGCCAGAAACTCTGATGTCAAGGGGTGAAGCAGAGGCATTGGGTGAGGGAGGGGGGTGCCCGGCACCTCTCAAGGACTATGAGACAGGCCTCAGACTGCTGGCCCAGACAGTGGCCTGCAGGGAGAGTTGGGCTGGGATCCCCACACTCCTTGGCAAAGTGAACCATGGTGTCCACGCCTCCTGAGTAAACACCCCGTCTGCCGTGTCCAGGCAAACGCAGCTTCTCTGGGCTACAGAGTGACTCACTGGTTTGTACCATGCAGGTTCTGGCTGCTCCTACCTGGACTCGGGAGACTGGGCGGCAGGGAGCAGGGTGGGGAGTCTGTGGGGGGCACTCTCCCCTGGCAGTCACTGCTGACCCCAATGGCCCAGTGTGGTGCTGTGCAGCAGGGGGTGCATGCCCCTTGCATTCACTGCTGACCCCAATGCCCCAGTGTGTTTTTCTCTCTAGGCTCCTTCCTCCAATCCTTATCTCTTTCTGCCCCAGTGTCTCTCACTCAGTGTGGGGCGAGCAGGGGGTTCAGGGTGGGCCACACCCACCCAGCAGCCAGGCGGGGAAGATAAAAACTCTCCCCACCCAGCTCTGCAATGTGCTGCTCTGTGGGCAGCCCAAACTGGGAGCAGTGTTCCAACCTCTAGCCCCCACGCCCCTCCCAGAGCTGGGCTAGAACCCAGGAGTCCTGGCTGCCAACCCCTCCTGAGCTAACCCACTGGCCCCCACTCCCCTCCCCAAGCTGGGGTAGAACCCAGGTGTCCTGACTTTTGCTCTAACCATGGGGGTTACTGGGTGGATGGGGCCATTGGTCAGATCTGGGGGGTGGGAAGTGGGGGATATTGGGTTAGATGGACTCCTACTTCCAGGGCCTGGGCAATGAGCAGGAGAGTCAGTGGAGCTGCACAAAGGGGGGCAGTTCTGGGGGCTGGCAGAGGGGTGAGGGGGGGGAAGCTTTTCCATGGGACAGGTGGTGAGGGGCAGATGGTGGGACTGGGACCTGGGTCACCTGCTACCCTGATGTCAATGGGAAGGGTTGTGGGGAGGGTCCTTGGGAGCTTATTTTGTCTTCCTCCCCTCCCCTCCTAATTTGTTAATTCGTTCCCTCCGTCTCACCTCACAGGCAGCCAGACAAGCTGATTGTGGTTTGGACCAGGAGGAACCGACGTGTCTGCTCCAAGGTGGGTGGATTCAGGATGCCCTCTCTGTAGGGGGGCCAGCTCTGCTGCAGCCCCGTGGTGGGGGGACTGGCTGGCTTGGGGGGCAGGGAATGGAACACGTGGCTGTTCCCCCTTGGGGCGTGAGCTCTGATCTGGCTGTGTGTGTTCTGCAGGCTCACAGTTGGCAGCCAGGGATCAAGAATCCGTACCGGGGGATGGTTGTGTGGATGGTGCCAGAGAACGTGGATATAATGGTGACGCTGTACCGGGTATGGCAGCTGCCGCTCACACAAGCACGCTGTCGTGCACACATGCTCATGCACCCCTTTGCACTGACATGTGTTCTTACACTGGCCTATGCACTCCGGCACAGGCACTTTTACCAGCACACAAACGGCTCTTACCCAGATGTGTGACTCTTCTGTGGTTGGGCCGGCGTTTGCACAGAAGCACGGAGGCGTGTTCCCTGGCTCACGGTTACACACCAACTCACAGCCTCCCATGCACTGCTGTGCCTGTCCGCTCCTCTGTATACCTGTGGGTGCACATCGGGACACACACTTGCAGTCACACACCCACCCGCACACCACTGCGTGCAGTCTCGCAAGGCTGGCACACGCTCAGGCTTCCCTTTGTACGATCCCGACAACACACCCACACTGGCACCCTTGTGTATAACTTCTCCCATCCCCCAGTGCAACAAACAGTGCAAAGCCCCTCTCACCTTCTGCCCCGTCCCCCCCCACAGGACCCCCACATGGAGGAGTATGAAGACAAGGATTGGACCTTTGTGATTGAGAACGTACGTCCAGGGAGAACCAGAGCGCAGTAACTCAGGGCTGGATGACAGCGGCCAGCCAGGACATGGGATCTTCCATCGCAAAGCCATGCAGGGTTGCCAAGTGCAGCTGCCTGTGGGGTGGTGTGATGCTTCCCAGGGCGCCAGGGCTAGGAGGCACCTCACCACCCCCTGTCCTTAGCATGAGGGACCCTTGTCTGTGTCTGTCGGGGCCCAATTTCACCAGTCACAGGCAGCATGAGCACCCCCCTGGCCGACGCTATCTCTCTGCAGGCTAGCAACAGGTCCGCTCTAGCCGCCAGCCCTGCAAACGTCTCTCTGGAGTGCCCAGCCCCTGCTCCGCTGGCCACTCCCAGTGTTCGCTGATACGCTGCTCCCGAGGGGACAGGACGCCCCAGCTGAGATCACCACTCTGTGTCACGCAGCACTCAGCCATGCGCCTAGTGAAACCAAGCGTCAGTTTAATGAACAAAGACTAGAGTCTCAAGAAGTAGCAAATGATGGTGTTGGGAACAAACAGTAAACTCATAACTCGCCTTCTGGAGCCTAGACTTACCTAACAAGTCACTTTCCTGTCTAATGAAGAGTAGCTTCCCCAGAGTCTTCCTCCCAGTGTGTAACTGCCAGGCTGGCTGTGCCCCTCCGTTCAAAAGAGGATGCCCCCGGCTGCTTGTCTTTCCCTGGCTGCATATTTCTTGTAGAGTTTAGCAAACTTTTGATTAGCTTCAGGCGTAGACAGTAATACTAATAGGGTATCTGCCATGCAGGATGTGCCACACACAGGAGCAGGCAGGGGAGAAGCATCTCTTACCTCCTGCTGTTCGTCACCTTCGGGTGACCAGCCCCAATTCCCAGACCGTAAGAATATAATTGTTATTGTAGATACACAGCTCCTGAAATAATATCTGTATGTACATTTTGCAATGGTTATGATGACCAGTGGGCTACTGGCTTTTAGTAGAGACCTCATCTGCCACCCTTAGGTGAATTGTTGTGCATGTACCAGACCCAGGGGATCTCTGTAGCCCCAGGCATCCCCTCTCCCAGTTGGCACCAAGAGCTTGCTAGGTTACAGGAGGAACACAGCAGACATTTAACAGCACAGAGTCTGTAAAGGGGACAGTGTAGCTGAGGGAAAGATGGGAAATCAGGATTCCTGGAGGTCTATCCCCATCTGTAACATGGCAGTGGTGTCTAGTGGTTAGAGTGAGCAGGGTCTGGGAGTCAGGACTCCTGGGTTCTCTCCCCAGCTGTGGGAGTGGAGTGGTGTCTAGTGGTTTTAGGGTAAGGGAGGCTGGGAGTCAGGCCTCTCCCCCTGCTCACAGTGCTCATTCCCTCTTCCCAGGAGTCCAAGGGGCAGCGGAAGGTGCTGGCCTCGGCCGATGTTAACCTGCAGCGCTTTGCCCGCCCCACGCCTGCCCAGGCCGAGCTGAAGCTGAAGTTGAAGCCGCGCTCGGTCAAGGTGGTGGCTGCCACGCTGCAGCTCACGCTGTCCTGCGTCTTCCTGCGTGAGGGCAAAGCCACGTGAGTTCTGTCAATAACGTGGGGCCTACGGAAACAGGCCTGTCTGGGAACAGCAGTGTCCCTTGGCGGGATGGGGTGGGGCATGGAGAGACTCAGGCTTGCACTTCCCTCTCCACGCTGCTCCGACGGGGGGGGAAATGCGGGGGCTTGGCCCAAAGAAGGGCTGGGCAAAGAGCAAAAGACTTGGCTGAGGATGAGTGCCCTTGGAGGCCATCCTGGGGCAGGTAGATGGCTGCCTGAGGGCGACTGTCTTGGCGTGGCTGCAGGGGAAGAGGGTGGCACAGGCAGCCATCTTGGTTAGAGGGTCTCTCTGGGCGGCCACGTTGGCACCACGTTGAGGAAGAGGCTGGTTTAGAGAGGCCACCTTGGCAGTTTATAATAGCAGGACGTCCGGCCACCTGGCCACAGTTGGTGCATCGTTTAAACAGTCCCCTCCCCTGTCAGTAAGGGCCACAGAGGTGGGGGTGGGGCTGCCCTCGCCTGTGGCTTAGGAGAGCCCCATGTTTCCAGAGGGACGGTGTAAATGGTTCAAGGGTCACGGCAGGCTGGAGGGGGGAAGGGAAATGGGGCTGCACCGTCCCACCTTACGGTGACCCCCCTGCCCTGCGGCCCCACAGAGGGTTCCCCCCCTTACGCCATGCCTTGCCCCTCAGGGATGAGGACATGCAGAGCCTGGCCAGCCTCATGAGCGTCAAACCCAGCGACATTGGCAACCTGGATGACTTCGCCGACAGCGACGAGGACGACGAGGCAGCCAGGAGGGTGCAGCATGAGGACAGGAGCAGCCAGGGCACAGCGCCAACAGGTGGGGCCAGCCAGCCAGTCCTGAGCCCCCCCCACATCAGCCCTGCTGGTGCCCCTCGCTCCCGACCCCAGCCACCTGCTATGCCAGCCCTGGGCTCCCTCAGATACAGCTCTGCTGGTGCCCCTCACTTCCGACGCACAGCCGCCTGCCGTCCCAGCCCTGGGATCCCCCACCTACAGCTCTGCTGGGGCCCCACAGACCTGTCCCACAGCTCCCTGCTTTCCCACCCTGGTCCATTCGTAATTGCAGTTTGCTCTGGTTGCTGTTTGGTGGGGTTCCCCCGGCTCCACTATTGCTCCTGATACTAGCTTCTAGTGTCTCTTTGCCTTCCAGCAGGGGGCACTCTCTAGGCTTCTCTTTGCTGGGGGGCAGTGACTGAGGTCCCGTCTGTCCCCTGGGACTGGCGGCTCTGTCCCCACTCCCCGGGGCAGCTGTGCTGTCTTGGGGTTGGTCATTCTCTCTCTCTCTCTCTCTCCTGTCTGTCTGTCTCCACCACTTTTGGCTGTCTGTCTGTGTCCCACACTGTAGGTTTCATTCAGACCATATTGCTGGGCTATTTCACAGGTAGGACCATCCCGCCAAGTGGGGTTTGGGGCAGGTGGGGTGCAGAGCAGGCAGCAAACTGCTACATCTCTCTCTCTTTCTCTCCCTGCTGCTTTCCACATTTCCTCCCTCCCCCTACCCCCCAGACACGTCGCGAGAGCTCAACACTCTTGCTGAGGAAGAGGAGAATCCCTCGGCTCCCGGGACCAGCAGGGCAGCAGCTGGGAGAGCAACCCCCCGTGGGACACCCCGGGAGGCAGGTAAGTCAACAGTGGGTGCAAGGGCCCTGGGCTGGGCAGCAGGACTCCTGGGTTCTGTCTGGGAGGGGCACAGGGTCTAGTGGTTAGAACAGGGGCGGGTTGGGAGTCAGGACGCCTCGGTTCTAGCCCACCCCTGGGAAGGGAGTGGGGTCTAGTGACCTGAGGAGAGGGGGAGTCTAAGAGCTTCCCACCAACTCCCTCAGGGCAGGGATATGGGGAAGTTCTGTCTAGTTGTCACCCACTTCCATTGCCCCCTCTCTCTGACTCCTGGGATCCTCTCTCCTCTCCTGCAGGCTCTGCCAAGGAGGAAACCGTCCGAGTGGCCGACACCCCAGATGCCCCCCTGAGGGACACCCCCCACCCAGCCCTGGAGCTGGTCCTACAGGGAGCAGCACCCTCCCCTCCCCCAGAGTTGATGGGGCCCCCCCCAGTAAGTGGTGCAGGCCAGGCCGGGAGGGCTGGGCAGAACATGGCAGCCGGTGGGAACCCAATGGGAGCTGCAGGGGCTGTGGAACCAGGCGCTAAGGGGGAGATGGAGGCCCAAGTCCCGGATCAGGCCCACAAGCCAGGCACAGGCCCCTCGCAGGAGACGGGACGACATGGTGGCAACCCCAGGGCTGAAGAGGAGGAGAAAGCAGCAGCCTTGATGAAGCAGCCGACATCAGGGAGTGACGCCAAGGGCAGGTGAGTCTGGAGCTCTGGCTTCTATCCTGGCTGTGGGAGGGGTGTGGAGGTCTAGTGGTTAGAGCAGGGGGCTGGGAGCCAGGACTCCTGCATTCTGTCCTGGCTCTGGGAGGGAGCGGGGTCCAGTGATTGGAAGTAGCAGGCAGGGGGGGCGTGGGTGATGGCGTTGTGGTGGGAAAAGGTTAGTGCCCAGTTGCTCATGGATAAACCCAGCCACCCAGTGTTGGTTTCGCTTCTGCTTTCAGGAGGTTTGCCAGTCCCCTCCCCTCCCCCGCTCAGGGAAGAGAGCATGTTCCCACCCAAGGAGGAAGCTGCATTTCCCCTGCCCAGGAAGGGAGCTGCAGGCTGGGCTGCCAGCTCTGCCCCTTCTAGAGGGGTGGGGGAAGGGACGCAGCTGGCGCTGCAGGAAACTGCTGTCCCTACTGAGCCGAGCAGATTAACAAAGGAGGAAGTTTGGGGGGTGGGGCAGGGAATGGGACATGGGGCCTGTCCCTCTAGGGGGCGCTGGCTGTGATCCAGCACCAGGATGGGGGACTGGCAGGCTCAAAGGGGTGTGAAATAGGGCATGTCCCCTCTAGGGGGCGCTGGCTGTGATCTGACCCCATGGTGGGGTGGGCTGGCTCGGAATATCCCAAAGCTGCTCATCTGTGCTGAGGAACTCCTGTGTTTAGCGGACATTTTCAATATTCCAAGTGGAGTGCAGAGAGAGTGGGGTCTAGTGAGTTGGGGGGGGGGCTGGACACCAGGACTCCTGGGTTCCATCCCTGGATCTGGGGGGTGGGGTGGTTAGAGCAGAGGGGTTCAGGGAGCCAGGATGCCTGGTGTCTGTTCCTGGGCCTTTCAGTCCCCATGCTGAGAAGATTGGGCTCATTGTCAAGTTTGGAGGATGAGAAATCCCCCCAGGAGGCAGCTCTGCCCTCACGATGAGACCGACTCCCCTTCTGTTCTCTTTGTCCCTCCCTCCAGGCCCAGTGACATCTGGATGCCCCGGGCGGAGAGCCCTGTCCCTGCCCCACGGCGTAAGAAACCCCTCCTGCCAGAACCCACTGCACCCACGGCTCCACCCCCCGAGGTACCCTCTATCCAGAGACGCCGATGGGAAGGTGCCAAACCGCCTCCCTCCCAGCTCAAATTGGGAGCAGCGAAGTCAGAGCAGGGCCCTCGACCTGCAGCCTCTCTGCCTGTGCCAGTGGTGCCTGCCAGGGCCCGGCTAGCCCGGCCTAGGTCAGCAGAACTGCCAGCCCGGCCGAAGCCGCTGCCCCGGCCCCGGAGGGACAGGCGAGCCCGTTCGGCGTCTCCGGGCGTCTCTGTAGTGATGTACCTCCATGAGGATGCACCAGGACCTGCTGTTGTTGCTGGGGAGGGCATCAGCCTGGCCAGGAGCGGCTTGGGGGCGGGTGTGCCCTCGGCTGCTGCGTTGCTGGCCGTGTCAACTGTGGTGGGGCTGCCCCCGGTGCCGTGGGGCAGGCAGGGAGAGAAGGCAGCGGCAGCAGCAGATGCTACTGGTTGGCCAAGCATCGGGGGTGCTGTTGCTCCTGTGGTGGTGCCCCTCAAAGAGGAACGGGGCAGGGCGACAGGAGAGGGTCTCAGGGGGGCGTCCCATCTGGAGAGGCTGACAGCAGATGGGGCAGCCGGGAAGGATGCTGGGGGAGCTGCTGTGTGTGTTGGGGGAGGAGATGCAGCCTCTCTGGTGGGCCCCCCCAAGCCATGGAGGTATCGGTCAGAAGATGTGGTTGGAGAGGGTGCCAGGGGGGCATCCAGAGTGGTGATGGAGGCGATCCCAGGCCAGTTGGAGAAGGGCAGGCCGGAGGAGCCAGCGGAACAGGAGAACTGCAGGGCAGACAGGAAGGAGTGTGGGGGCGCTGCTCAGAGCGTAGCAGAAGTTGTGCCCTTGCTGGAGGGGCACAGAACAGAGCTGGTGGCACAGGAGGATTCTGGGCGAGGATTCTGGCCAAGCCCAGCACCAGACCTGGCTCCCGCAGCGACGCCCCCCAAGCTGGAGCAGCGCAGGGCAGCAGGAGAGAGACCTAGAGCAGCATCCCAGCCAGAGAGGCCAGGAGCAGAAAGGGCAGCTTGGAAGGACGCTGCGGGGGCTGCTGTGCAGGGGGGTGCAGGCAATGCACCCTCTCTGATGGCCCCCCCCAAGCCATGGCGGTGTCGGTCAGAGGATGTGGTGGGACAGGGTGCTGGGGAGGTGCCCAGCAGTGTGATGAAGGCAGGAGTAGGAGATGGACTGGGGGGGGTAATCCTAGCCTGGCCAGAGTGGGGCAGGCTGGAAGGGGCAGGGGGAGAGGCGACTGGCAAGCCGAGTGGTGGTGCGGTGCACTCAGTAACAGCAGACACCCTGCCTGTGGAGGCCCCAGCCCGGCTGGAGAGGGGCAGGCTGGAGGAGGCAGGGGGAGAGGTGGCTGGCAGGCCGTGCGGAGGTCTGGCAGGAGGAGAGGCAGCCGGCAGGCCATGCGGAGGTGAGGTGCAGTCAGTAGTAGCGGACGCCCCATCTCTGGAGGCTTCTGTCCAGCTGGAGGGTGCCATGGAGAGCCCGGGAACCGACGGTACATTGCCTGGGGGTGCCACCCCCAGCACACCTGAGCCCCTGCTGGAGAGAGCTGGGCCGGAGGAGGCAGCGGGTTCCAGAGAGTGTGGTGGGGCTGTGGGCTGCCTGCCCAGCAAGGAGGATGCCAGTGAGGCAGCGCCCCCTCTGGAGATGCAGTCAGGGCTCTGCACAGATCAGTTGGCCACCTGCACCGGCCCAGGAAGGAGCAGCAGACAGGCTGCAGCCCTCGCACTGATGCCTCCCCAGGATGCGCCCATCCTGGGCCCCCCGTCCCCCTTCGCTGAGCCTTACATCTCACAGTGCCGCTTCACTCTGAGCCTCCCGCCCACCCACCCTGCCCGGGAGAGGAGTGCCAGCCCATCATCCAACGAGGGGACCCAGGCGTCCGGGCGGGAGCCATCTCCCCCGCCCTGCGGCGCTGCCCGGGATAGCGTAGGGCAGGAGGCAGCCCAGGTAGGGACAGCGAATGCTTGTGCCCCCCCAGACCTGCCAGCTGCCATGGCTGCCTGCCCGCCCTTGCTTCCAACTAATCCTAGGGGCTGTGTGTATGGGGGGGAAAGGGGGGGCTGTGGAAGGACAGACAGACCCACAGCATTGCTACAAGGATAAAGCCTTTAATTGGGATGTGTGGAGGGGATAAAACTCATTGTGGGCTAACTGCCTCCTCCCCTTTAATTGGGGCTGAGGATAACACCTGAAGATGGATCCTCAGGGCCCGCAGACCCCTGACTAACCCCCTCCACCTCACTCTGTGAGCCACAGACCCCTGCCTGCATCCGGCTTGCTCACTGTGCTGCATGGGGGTGGCTAGATCCCAGCTGCCAGTGAGCCCTGGGCCAAGCCCCGCCAGGAGAACACCCTTGCCTAGCAGGCGAGGGTGCAACAGCAGAGACTTGGCTGGGTCTTTGTCCCATATAGCCCCAGCCCTTCACTCCTGGCTGCCATGGGGCAAGAGGATGGCTTGGTGCCTGTGGGTGTGGGGGATCCCTAATCATGGGGGAGGTCCTGGTGATAGGTGGTGGTGTTGGGCTTATGCAGGCAGGAGACTGGGGGAGCCAGGAAGGCAGTATGGCTGGCCAGTGCTGGTGTGGGGGTGCTTTGCCTGGCGTGGGGTGATCCAGCGCGGCCCTGACCCATATCCCACCCCATCCCCTGTTTATCTCCTAGGAGGAGCCTCCAGCAACCAGCCCAGGCCTGGTCAGCTGCAGCCAGTCATTGCTGGAATGGTGCCAGAACGTCACGGCCGGCTACCGGGGTGTCCGGGTCACTAACTTCACCACCTCCTGGCGCAATGGGCTGGCGTTCTGCGCCATCCTGCACCACTTCCACCCAGAGAAAATGTGAGTCCTGGGGCTGAGGGGCAGTGCGGGGAGCCGGGGCTGGGATAGCAGGGGGCTGCAGGTCAGGATTGAGGGTCACCAGGAGACGTGTGTGTTGTGGGGGAGGCCATGTCTTCGTATGGGGGGGGCGTGTCTATGAGAGGCAAGTGGGGGTGGGGTGGGGACTCAAGAGACCCCATTCACTAAACAGGATCTATCTTTGTCATGTCTGTCTGCCCCCCCTCCAGCAATTATGAGACCCTGGACCCTCTTGCTATCAAAGAGAATAACAAGCTGGTAAGTTGGGGACCCCGGCAGGTGGTGGGGAAGGAGACTGTAAGAACATGATACTGACTCAGCCCAATGGTCCATCCTGTCTTCCGACAGTGACTGGTGCCAGATGCTTCAGAGGGAATGAACAGAACAGGGACATTTACCAAGTTGTCCCTCCTGTGTTCAGTCCCAGCTTCTGCCTGTCAGAGGCTTAGGAACACCCGGAGCATGGGGTAGCCTCCCTGACCATCTTGGCTAATAGCTATTGAGGGACCTATCCTCCATCAGCTTATCAAATTATTTTTGATTCCAGTTATACCTTTGGCTTTCACAGCACCTCCTGGCAATGTGTTTCACAGGATGACTGTGTGTTGCGTGAAGAAGTTCTTTCTTGTGTTTCTTTTAAACGTGCAGTCTATTGATTTAATTGGGCGACCCAACCCCCTCCCAACGGTTATGTGAAGGGGTAAATAACCAGGGGCGGCTCTAGCAATTTCGCCGCCCCAAGCACGGCGGCACACCGTGGGGGGTGCTCTGGCGGTCGCTGGTCCCGTGGCTCCGGTGGACCTACTGCAGACGTGCCTGCGGAGGGTCCGCTGGTCCCGCGGCTCCGGTGGAGCATCCGCAGGCACGCCTGCAGGAGGTCTACCGGAGCCGCGGGACCAGCGGACCCTCCGCAGGCACGCCTGTGGGAGGTCCACCGGAGCTGCCTGTCGTCCTCCCGGCGACCGGCAGAGCGCCCCCCGCGGCATGCTGCCCCAAGCACGCGCTTGGCGTGCTGGGGCCTGGAGCCGGCCCTGTAAATAACACTTCCTTTTTCACTTTGTCCACACCAGTCATGATTTTATAGTCCTCTATCATATCCCGCATAGCCATCTCTGTTCAAAGCTGAACAGTCCCAGTCTTTTTAATCTCTTCTCATCTGGAAGCTGTTCCACCCCCTCATCATTTTTGTTGCCTTTCTTTTTACCTTTTCCAATTCTAACTGGGGGTTTTTTTGCGATGGGGTGAAGAGAGCTGCACGCAGTATTCAAGGTGTGGGCATACTATGGAATTATACAGAGGCATCGTGCTATTTTCTGTCTCATTATTTATCCCTTTCTTAATGATTCCCAACATTCTGTTCGCTTTTGTGACTGCCGCTGCACATTGGCAGATGTTTTCAGAGAACTCCCCACAATTATTCCAAGATCTCTCTCTTAAATGGTAACAGCTAATTTAGACCCCATCATTTTGTGTGCATAGTGGGGATCATGTTGTCCAATGTGTGTTATTTTGCATTTATCAACATTGAATTTCATCTGCCATGTTGTTGCCCAGACACCCAGTTTTGTGAGATCCCTTAGTAGCTCTTCGCAGTCTGCTTTAGGCTTAACTATCTTGAGTAATTTTGTATTGTCTACAAACTTTGCCACTCTCACTGCTTACCCCCTTTTCCAGATTATTTATGACTATGTTGAACAGATCCTTGGGGGACTCCACTGTGACGGGATTCCCTGGGGTGCCCCCTGAACTCTCTCCAGCCTGGGCTGTCTCTCACAATGCTTTGCTAGTGACCAGCAGAAAACCCCTCCAGGCGCTGTTATCACCCAGCACAATCGCATGTGGAGCCCCACATCCAGCTAGATTGCATGAAAGCTCCCAGAGCCACTCATGAATCACCCAGAGAAAGGCACCAGCCAAATCCCACCAGCTTAGGGTGACCAGATGTCCCGATTTAATAGGGACAGTCCCGATATCTGGGGCTTTTTCTTATATAGGCTCCTATTAGCCCCCACCCCCTGTCCTGATTTTTCACACTTGCTGTCTGGTCACCCTACCCCAGCTCCCAGCATTGTACCCCAGGAATATAACATCTTGCACTGCTCAAGATGAGCAATGCAGATTTATTAACTGGTTCAGCACTTCATCAATGGAAAGTGGATACACACCAGCCTTTGCAAACCTGAGCAGATTTACCAAACACTTCATATAAACTCACTGCTAAAGAGAAACAGTAAAACAAATTTATTGACTACAAAATATAGTTTTTAAGTGATATTAAGTAATAGGCAAAAAGTCAGAGTTAGTTACCAAAAGAAATAAAATATAAGCACGCAGTCTAAACTCTCAACCCTATTAGACTGGGCAACATCTAGATCAGGGGTAGGCAACCTGCGGCATGCGTGCTGAAGGCAGCACGCGAGCTGATTTTCAGTGGCACTCACACTGCCCGGGTCCTGACCACCAGTCCGGGGGGCTCTGCATTTTAATTTAATTTAAATGAAGCTTCTTAAACCTTTTAAAAAACGTATTTTCTTTACATACAACAATAGGTTAGTTATGTATTATAGACTTATAGAAAGAGACCTTCTAAAAACATTAAAATGTATTACTAGCACGCAAAGCCTTAAATTAGAGTGAATACATGAAGACTCGGCACAGCACTTCTGAAAGGTTGCCGACCCCTGATCTAGATTAAGCAGTTTTTTCACCCCACTTTATTGGATATTGCAGTTCATAGTACACAGATTTCACACTTGAAATCTGGGCCAGTCCCCTCAGTTGGAGTCTTCAGTGTCCTTGTTGCTTGCAGCATAGGTGGGTGAATGAGAAAGGCCCAGCATGGGCCCCCTATGTTTGGTTTTATACCATCAGTCCATGTGCTTGGAAAACACAAGTCCAGGCATGTCTGGGGTCATTGCTGAGTCTCTAGGCAAGGCAGAGCAATTCTCCTGGTGTGGCCTCATGCAGGAGAGTCATTGAATTGTAGCTCCCTTGCTGGACAATAGTTGTTGATGGGATGTTTGTCACCCCAGCCGGGTGTTGGTTACTTTCCTTGCTGTTGCCTCTGGGGAGCTAATATCTGACTGAGTCCCCAACTGACAGCACGTTTTAGTGACAACCATACAACACAATTCTCATGACTTCATATACATTAATGATACACATATATGGATAGAGAAATGACTTTCAGCAGATCATAACCTTTCCCCTGACACCTTACAAGGCATGCTTTATATGTAAGATCGTGATTATGTAAAAATGAGAAATGTGGGGGTTTCAGGATGCTCCCACAAGGTATAAAATGTCACACCCACTGTTTGCCTCTCTCCACTGTGAAAATTGACCATCTATTCATACCCTTTGTTTTTTAACCAGTTACCAAGCCATGAGAGGACCTTCCCTCTTATCCCATGGCAGCTTATTTTGCTTAAGAGCCTTTTGTGAGGGACCTTGCCAAAAGCTTTTTGAAAGTCCAAGTACACTATATCCACTGGATCACCCTTGATCACATTTGTTGACCCGCCTCAAAGAATTCTGGTAGATTGGTGAGGCATGATTTCCCTTTACAAAAGTCGTGTTGACTCTTCCGCATCATATGTTCATCTATGTGTCTGATAATTCTGTTCTTTACTATAGTTTCAACCAATTTGCCTGGTACTGGTGTTAGGCTTACTGGCCTGTAATTGCTGGGATTACCTCTGAAACTTTTTTAAAAATCAATATTACATTAGCTATCCTCCAGTCATCTGGTACAGAGGTTGATTGAAGTGATGGGTTACATACCACAGTTAGTAGTTCTGCAATTTCATATTAGAATTCCTTCAGAACTCTTGGGTGAATACCAGCTGGTCCTGGTGATTTATTACTGTTTAATTTATCAGTTTGTTCCATAAACCTCCTCTATTGGCACCTCAATCTGGGACAGTTCCTCAGATTTGTCACCTAAAAAGAATGGCTCAGCTGTGATGATCTTCCTCACCATGGGCGGCACGTATGTTCCTCCCTAAACAGCCCGGCGTAGCCCTGCCCATGCTCCACACTCCTGTTTGCCCATCTCCCTTGACCCCAGCCCAGGCAGGCTGCTCGTCTTCAGGGAAGCATGCTGGGTTTGGGACTAGGGTGGCTGCAGCCGGCCTGTGGCCGGGACTTGGGGTGACTGGGGCTGCACTGGGGGAGAGGGGGTGCATGCCGGCGCTGGGGCTGCGCGCCCTGTGCTCAGGGTGGCTGCAGGTGCTGGGGCTGGGGACTGTGCGCCCCCCACTCAGTGCTCGGGGGCTGGGGGACCATGCATCACCCGCCTGGCGTTTGGGGGCTGGGGAGGGCCGTGTGCTGCCCATGGCTGGGGGGCCATGTTCCACTGGCCTGCCCACCTAGAGCTTGAGGGCTGGGAGGGGTTGCGCACTTCCCAGCATTCGGGGGTGGGGGGTGCCACCCGCTGCACGCCCAGAGGGGCTGGGGGGGACTGCGCACCACCCGCCTAGAATACTGGGGGGGGGGCTAGCCCATGTTCCTCACATCCTCTGCTGTGAAGACTGAGGGAAAGCATTCATTTAGCTTCTCTGCATTGGCCTTGTCTGCTTCGAATGCCTCTTTAGCACCTCGATTGTCCAATGGCCCCACTGATTGTTTGCCAGGCTTCCTGCTTCTGATGTACTTAAAAAAAAGTTATTGTTAGTTTAGCCTTCTAGCATTTGTGTACAAGCACTTACACAATTTGTCAATATTCAGTTGTCTGCCTTCATGTGATGTAACTGAATGGAACTCTCTTTCCTTTGAGTGACTCTCTTCAGTTCCTGCCTGTACTTTATCAACTTCTATTCTCTCCTCCTTACTAGGAAATAAAGAATCTCCATTAATAGATCCTCCCCTAAGGGATGTGTCTGTCCGAACCCTGTGCTCCTCCACACTGGTTGGCTTTCCCCCAGCCCTTAGTTTAAAAACTCCTCTTCCACCTTTTTAATTTTACATGCCTGCAGTCTGGTTCCATTTTGGTGTAGGTGGAGCCCATCCTTCCTGTAGAGGCTCCTCCTTTCCCAAAAGGTTCCCCAGTTCCATATAAACCTAAACCCCTCCTCCCTACACCATTGTCTCATCCATGCATGGAGACCCTGCAGTTCTGCCTGTCTAACTGGCCCTGCGCGTGGTACTGGAAGCATTTCAGAGAATGCTACCTTGGAGGTCCTGGACTTTAATCTCTTATCTAGCCGCCTAAATTAGGCCTCCCAGACTTCTCTCCTATCCTTCCCTATGTCATTGGTACCTACATGTACCACGACCACCGGCTCCTCCCCAGCACTGCACATGAGTCTGTCTGGATGTCTCAGGAGGTCCGCAACCTTCACACCTAGCAGCCAATTCACCATAGAATATTAGGGGACCACCAGGGTCATCTAGTCTAACCCCCTGCCAAGATGCAGGACTTGTTGTGTCTAAACCATCCACAACAGACGGCTGTCCAGCCTCCTTTTGAAAACCTCCAGCGAAGGAGTTTCCACACCCTATGGAGGCATCTGTTCCATTGTCCTACTGTTCTGACAGTTAGGAAGTTTTTCTTGAGGTTTAATTGAAATCTGCTATGCTGTAGTTTGAACCCTTTGCCTCTTGTCCTGCCCTCTATAGGAAGAGAGAACAACTTGTCTCCATCTTTTTATGGCAGCCTTTCAAGTATTTGAAGACAGCCATCATGTCCTACCTCAATCTCCTCTTTTCTAAACTAAACATACCCAGTTCCTTCAGCCTTCACTTGCATGGCTTGCATTCCATCCCTTTGATTATCTTTGTTGCTCACCTCTGGATCCTTTCTCCATGTCCTTTCTATACACTGGTGACCAAAACTGGACACAGTACTCCAGCTGAGGCCTAACCACTGCTGAATAGAGAGGTACTATCACCTCTTGTGACTTGCATGCTATGCCTCTGTTAATGCAACCTAAAATTGCATTTCCTTTTTTTGCAACAGCATCGCATTGCTGACTCGTGTCGAGGTTGTGATCCACCACAACTCCCAGATCCTTCTCAGCAGTGCTTCTGCCAAGCCAGTTATCCCCCATTCTGTATTTGTGCATTTGTTTTTTCTTCCCTACATGAAGCACCTTTCATTTGTTTTTGTTGAATTTCATTTTGTTCTCTATATCCCAGTTGTCCAATTTATCGAGATCCCTCTGAATCTTAGCTCTATCCTCCAAAGTATTGGCAATCCCCCCCGCCCTTTTTTGTCATCTGCAAGTCTGATCAGTATGCTCTCAATTCCTACATCCCTGGTCATTAATAAAGATGTTAAACTATACCGGGCCCAGAACAGCAACCTGTGGAACCCCACTTGAGACCGCCCTCCAGTCCGACATCATTCCATTCATAGTTACTCTTTGTTTGCGGTTGTTTACCCAATTATGTATCCACTTAATGGTAGTTCCGCCGAGACCACATTTCTCCAGCTTATCTATCAGAATGTCCTGTGGGACTGTGTCAAAAGCCTTGTTGAAGTCCAGGTATATTATGTCTACTGCATCCCCCACGTCCACCAAATCAGTTACCCTCTCAAAGAAGGAAATGAAGCTGGTTTGGCATGATTTGTTCTTGGTAAATCCTTGCTGGTTGCTAGTGATCACCCCTTCATCGTCCAGGTACTCGCAAACTGAATGTTTTATACATTGCTCTAGTAGCTCTCAGGTATCAATGACTGGTCTGTAGTTCCCCAGCTCCTCCATTTTCCCTTTTCTACATTAGCCCTTCTCTTGTCTTCCTGGATCTCTCCTGTCATCCATGAGTTTGCAAATATTATTGCCAGTGGTGCCGAGATTTCTTCAGCTAATTCCTTCCGTACCCTGGGGGGAATAGCATCCGGCCCTGCTGATTTGAATTCAGCCAAATGTGGTTCTCCTGGTCCTCACAGAGCCAGCCATCTATATTTCTAATAATCAAATCCCCAGTTACTATTACCTGGCTCTTCCTATGAACAGGAGTTCGCTCCCCTGAAGAGGACGGAGGAGCTGTTCTGGGTTGGGGAGACTCCCTCCCCCCAGGTTAGGAACTCCCCACCCTGGCATGGAATGCAAGCCATACGAGTGAAGGCTGAAGGAGTTGTATATGTTTAGTTTAGAAAAGAGGCAATTGGGAGGGGGACATGATGGGTGTATAGGCTGCGGTGTATGTGGCCTGGTGATCAGAGCACATAGGGGCTGGGGGGATGACCATGGGGCATCAGGACTCCTGGGTCCTAGCCCTAACTCAGGGATGGGGCTGGATATTGGGGTTAGTCACACACCCTGGTTTGTCCCCTCTCCCCAGGCCTATGATGGCTTTGCCTCCCTGGGCATCTCACGGGTGCTGGAGCCGGCCGACATGGTGTTCCTGACGGTGCCCGACAAACTCATCGTCATGACCTACCTGTGCCAGATCCGGGCCTTCTTCACGGGCCAGGAGCTGAACGTGGTGCAGATCGCCAACCACAGCAGCCAGAGCACCTACAAGGTGGGCAAGTTCGACTCGGACCCCGCCTTCTCCATTGACCCCGCCCGCTTCTATGCCGAGCGCTTCCAAAGTGCCGCCAGGGGGCCCGAGGAGCCTGGGAGCACTGCCCCTGCTGCAAGGGATGATGGGAAGGCAGCAGCCAATAAAACTGTGACAGGAGGAGCTGAATTGGCCAAGAAACTGGAGGCAGAACTCACTGCCCCAAAGGATGCTGGGACTGATGCCAAGACAGGTGATGCAAAGGATGCTGGGAAAGTGACTGTAAATGGCACCATATCCCAAACAGCTGTGCAATCAGAGGTGGAGCCCTCTGTCACAAAGGATGCTGGGAAGGTGCCAATCAATGGTGTGACAACCAAGCCAGCTATAAGTCCAGAGGCAGAGCCACCCACCCCAAAGGATGGAGGGAGCAAAGCTGCAAAGGATGCTGGGAAAGCATTGGTCAATGGTGCAATGTCTCAATCGGCCAAGAAACCAGAGGCAGAGCCTCTTGCCCCAGAGGATGCTGGGAAGGTGCCGGCCAATGGTGACGAGAAGCTGGTGCCCCCTCCACGGCTGAAGCGTCAGTCTGTACGGAACGGGGAGGCGCCAGATCAGGCCGAGCGATCCCTGCAGCGCTCGCTGTCCACGGGCAGCCAGGGCCCTGTGGCCCCACCACGCTCTCATGGCAGCAAGTCAGGCTTCTCCCACGTGCGTGATGCAGACCTGCTCAAGAAGCGGCGCTCACGGCTCAAGAGCGAGTCACTGTCGATGGATGAGGGGGAGGCGGGCGGCCCCCCAGGGGAGACACCACGGAGGAGGTCTGATTGGCTGGGAACGGTGAGTGGGGAACAGGAAGGGGCTCAATTATTGCAAGTTTCTCCAGGGCACTGCTTTGTTGTAGGGTCTGCATGCACTCGTTTGTTATGGTAGAGTCTCCCAGGAACACTGGTTTGTTATTATAGGGTAGCTCATAAACAGCATATATCAGGGGTAGGCAACCTATGCCACGCGTGCCAAAGGCAGCACACGAGCTGATTTTCAGTGGCACTCACACTGCCCGGGTCCTGGCCACCGGTCCGGGGGGCTCTGCATTTTAATTTAATTTTAAATGAAGCTTCTTAAACATTTTAAAAACCTTATTTACTTTACACACAACAATAGTTTAGTTATATATTATAGACTTATAGAAAGAGACCTTCTAAAAATGTTAAAATGTATTACTGGCACGCGAAACCTTAAATCTGAGTGAATAAATGAAGACTCAGCACACCACTTCTGAAAGGTTGCTGACCCCTGGCATACATAGTCCTAGTATTTATGAAAGACCCTCCCTCCTGGGATACTCTAATAGCAACCTGGCACATGCAGCCCCATGAGTCCTTACAGTAACAAATTAGCATGTGCAACCCTAGCAATTTATGATTATAGGGTCTCTTGGGGCTGCATGCACAAGTTTGTTATTGTAGGTTCTCCTGGGAGCATCGGTTTGTTTTTGTAGGGTGTCTCGTAAATACTAGGGCTGTGCATGCTGGTTTGTTATTGTAGGGTCTCTTGGGGGCACTGGGGTTGTGCTGAATTTGTTGTTGTAGAATCTCTTGCGGCTGCATAGACTGGTTTGTTATGGTAGGGTCTCATGGGAGCTGGTTTATTATTGTAATGTCCCCTATCCTTTTTCTCCACCAGGATGACCGTGAAAGCATGATGACCCCCAAGGCGGGACCCCCTGCTTCCGCCAGGACTCAGCAGCCCCCAGGTGAGCCTGGGTTTTCTGTAGGGTCTGCCTTATTTAGCAGCAACAGGTTTTGGGGCAAAGGGGCAAGATGGATCCTTAAGGGGGAGTAGGGTGGTTGTGTTAATTTTGGCACACTGCAGGCCCAGAGTGTCCAAAGTGTTAGCAGATCCCTGTCACTGCACAACACTAAAGTGCTAACCCAGGCTCAGGGTGTGGAATTTGGAGATCTCAGCCTGCTTATTCCCAGGACAAATACTCCATTATAAATCCCTTTAACCTTGTATTAAAAAGACAGAAAAAGAAGGGATGGGAGAGTTACCGGGGCGGGGTCCCACAAAATGGGGTGAGTGGGCGACAAAATGGCAGATGAAATTCAGCATTGATAAGTGCAAGGTAATGCACATGCAAAAATAACCCCAAGTACGCATGTCTAACGGTGGGGGTCTAACTTAGCTATTACCCACAAGAAAGAGATCTTGGAGTCACTGTGAAGAGTTCCCTGAAAACTTCAGCTCAGCACACAGCAACGGCCAAAAAGGCTAACGGGCTGTTTGGAATCATTAGGAAAGGGATAGAAAATATCATAATGCCACTATACAAATCCATGGTACGTCCACACCTTGAATAGTGTGTCGGGTTCTGGTGTCAAAAACGATCGAGTGCCACTGGGGGGCTGGAAAGATGATCAAAGGGATAGAACAGCTTCCGTATGAGGAGAGGCTACAAAGATAAGGGCAGTTCAGCTTGGAGAAGAGACAACTAAGGGAGGATAGGGTAGAGGTCTAGACAATCATGCATGGTGAGGGAAAAGTGACTTGAGAAGTTTTATTTACCCTTCCTTAAATACAGAAATGGGGTCACCTGATGAAATTGATAGGCAACAGGTTTAATCCAGCCAAGAGGAAATACTTTCTTACACAACGCACAATTAACCTGTGGAACTCATTGCCGTGGGATGTTGTGATGGTCAAAAATAGATCCATATTAAAAAACGAACAAGGTAGTGAATGGAGGACGAGTCCATCAAGGGCTACTAGCCAGGATAGTCGGGACTCAACCCCCTGTTCGGGGCAACCCTAAACCTCTGCTGGTAGAGGCTGGGATTCAGCTGGAGCCGGCAGAGATGGTGACATCAGCTGGGTCCCTCTCTCTGGCCCCGGGCATCCCTCAGGATTAGGATGAAGGAGGCACCATGGTGTTGTGCTGCCTCCTCCAGTCCCAGGAGTCCCCAGGGGTGGCAGCCATGGTGGGGAAACTTGCTTCTCCTTCCTGGCCACTGTCACCCAACCAGCTGGCCTCCAATCTCCTCTGTGTTTTGGCCACCGCTTAGGCCTGAATTTCAACACCCCAATGTTGGCCCATTGCTTTCCGGGCTCACACTCATTTGCCAGACACAATTACCATACAGTAGCTGCCCTCTGCTTGGAGTAGTTGTGTCTGTCTCCCTGCCGCATCTTTGCCCCTCAGCAGCTATTGTTCACACCCCAATAATTACAACAGGGCCTCCACCACTTGGGGGGGCTGGGGAATGGGGTCTGACTGCCTCTCATGACCCCAATCTAATTGCCTCTCTCTGTCTTCTCCCCCACAGAGACAGCCCCCTCCTCCAGTGCTACCCCCCAGGAGCCGTCCCGGGATCCCAGCAAGGAAACCAGCACCGCAGAGGAGGAGGTTCCGGTAAGGATGGGTAATTGGGGGAGGTGGTGGCAGGGACTAGGACACAGGGCCTTTCCCCTCGAGGGGGCGCTGGGTCTGACCTCCTGCCTCCCTTGCAGCGGTTCCAAGACACCAGCCAGTATGTGGTGGCCGAGCTGCAGGCGCTGGAGAATGAGCAGAAGCAGATTGATGCCCGGGCAGCCGTGGTGGAGAAGGAGCTGCGCTTCCTCATGGAGTCAGGTGCTGCGCCAGGACACACACAACAGCCCTGCGGGCGCTGGGATTAGTGATCATCAGGCGCAGTCCTGTGCCCTCACCCCACTCCAGCATTGTGGCCTATTAGTACCACCTGCTGGCAGCTTCTGGAACTGCTCAGGACCCCTTGGTGATGAGCCCCTCATTGGGTGGGAGGGGGGAATGTGCTCTGTATGGATGTCCTATCATCTGTGTCGCTGCCCTGCCACCCCCAGCTGGGCTTGAAGGGAGCAGACAATTAACAGGGGTAGAGAGAAGTTGGGGAATGCACCAGAGGATGACCCCATCCCATCACTGGGCCATGCTCACCCTCCCACCATCAACACTCACTGCTGCACTGCCACACAGGTGCAAATGGCACTTGCTGGTTCCTGTCGTGTACTCACACCCCACTCCTCCCCCACCCGCCACTGCAGGCACAAACAAGGCCCAGGAGGAGGAGCTGATCCAGGAGTGGTTCACACTGGTCAATAAGAAGAATGCACTGATCCGGCGCCAGGACCAGCTGCAGCTGCTGTGAGTGACCCTGGCGGGAGGGTGGTGGCTGGGCTTTTGGTGATCATCCAAACCATGCGGGGGAGAGGAGAGAATGTGTAACCTTGGGACTGACACCCCCTACACACATTTTCTCCTCCTCCTCCCCCCAGGATGGAAGAGCAGGACCTGGAAAGACGATTTGAGCTACTGAGCCGGGAGTTGAGAGCCATGTTAGCTACTGAAGGTGAGGGCTGGGCCCCTGAGAGCAAAGGGGACTGGGAGTCTGTGGAAGGGGCGGGGGGCTCTTGCTCTGGGCTCTCAGCTGAGATGTCTCTCCAACCCCTGCAGACTGTCTCAAGACAGAAGCCCAGCAGAGGCGGGAGCAGCTCCTATTGGAGGAACTGGTGTCGCTGGTGAACCAGCGGGATGAGCTGGTGCGAGACCTGGACATCAAGGAGAGAATGTGAGTCTGGGCATGACTTTCAGGCCGGGGTTTTGAGGTCAGGCGTGGTACCCTAGGTTTTAACTTGCATTCCCCCTTCCACCCTTCTCCTCACAGAGCCTTGGAGGAAGATGCCAGGCTGCAGCGGGGCCTGGAACTGCGACGGCGCAAATACAGCCGCAAAGATAAGTGCCGCATCAGCTAAGAGGCAAATGGCCGCTCCAAAGTCCTTGTCAGTGTCCTGCGGCTGGGATACTACCCAGGATGCCTGCCTGCCTCTTAAAGGGCTCAAAGGTTTGCCTGCTGCTGCTGTTACCTCAGTGCCTCACTGTGTTGCCCCTTGTACATTTTGCTGGTTTCCCTTCCAGTCTGGCCCCCCTCTAGGACAGATGCAGTTTCCCAGCCTTCTCCAATGAATGCCAAGGGGAGCACAGGGTGCCTGGCTGTCCCCTATGGCAGAGGGAAACAGTCTACTGGGGGCAGGGTGGGACTATTTATTTTTGTGTGTGTGAGAGACTTTGTTCAGCTGGGTGTCCCTTCCCCACCCTGTCAGCTGCCATTTCACAGCCAAGTTGTCGGGGTTTTATCATGGTACAAAAAGTTGATGTGAGTTTAGGGAGGGCAGAAAACAGAAGTGCCTTGACAGTGCCATCCAGCCATGTATTGTAATGGCAAGTTTCAATTCCTTGTTCCCTGGGTATTTGCACTAATTTGTAACTGTTTGAAATATGAAATAAAGAGATGTGAAAGAAAGCCAACTCATACACTGGGTGCAACTGAGTTGTGTATAACAACTGCACTCAAAAGGAGTCAAAATTTCCAGAGAGCTGCTACGTAGATATCGATGTAGCAAATCCTGTGATCTATACACAGTATAGTCCAGTGGCTCTCAAACCTTTTTTACTGGTGATCCCTTCCACACAGTAAGCCTGAGTGCAACCCCCCTTATGAATTAAAAACACTTTTGATATATTTAACACCATTATAAATGCTGGGGGCAAAGCGGGGTTTGGGGTGGAGGTTGACAGCTCACGACCCCCCCATGAAATAACCTCACAACCCCCGGAGGGGTCCAGACCGCCACTCTGAGAACTCCTGGTATAGTCACACTTCTTACTACATTCTATTGGCCACCAAGTCAACTTTGCTATGATGCCTCCATGGATTTTTTTTTTTTGGGTGGGGAGATTCAGACCAGGCCAAGGGGTGGGTGTGTGTATACAAATTTTTGGTGGCTTTAAAGAGGCATTGGTGGCTCTGACAATTTAACTTCAGGAATAACAAGTAAATATGCCCATGCACAAATCATTGTAATTTAGTTATGTAGTTTTATAACTATGAAAAGTAATGTTAACATACAGGTGAACCCAGGAACAAATTTATAGTCGGGGGTGCCCCCCCCCTTCTCAAATTTTTTCTTTTCCAGGCAGCAAGAACATGCTATAAGGGCAATTGCCTGTCTGCCCCCCTCCCCCCGCTCTGCTGAAGCCAAAGCCTGAATAATGTAGCTTCTGCTTCAGCCCCATGCAGTGGGGCTTTGGCTTTCTACCCTGGGCCCCAGCAAGTCTAATGCTGGCCCTGCTTGGAGGCCCTGCACCCCTGGTTGAGCACCACTGCACTAAGTCATCTAAAGAGACTGTGTTCTTGACACGTTTCCTCCCCAGGAGCAGCACTTGACCACTGGTGACGTTGTGTGTGTGCCCACTGCTTGATGCCCGATACCCCCGCTGTGGGTGCAGAAACGCCCCGGCTAACCACCACCTCCCCCTTGGGGGACTCACTGAGCCCCAGAAACCTTTTCAGTGAGTCTCACACAGGAAAGGCCAGAGTAACCCCCACCCCCACGAGGGTAAAATGTGCTGGACGTGGGCGGGGGCTGCCCCGCTGCTGCTCCAGCGCCCGGTCCCAGAATCCGGTCCGCGCTGCACCGCCGCCCCCGCTCACAGGCGCTGCTCCGCTCCCCGCGCGGGGCGCTGGTGGCGCGCGCTACTCACGCCTCGCCTTTGGCTCCAGATGCAGCAGCAACCTCTGCTCGCTCGCGCGTAGGCCGCTTCCGGGCTTATACCCCGCCCCATTGGCCGCCGCCCCGACCAATACGAGCTGAGTCCCCCGGCTGGCGCTACGGAGGGGCGGGGGGGGTCTGTTTCTAAGAGCGCACGCGCTGGGCCTCGGTTTTTCAGGGCGCATGCGCCGCTTCGCCCGTCTGGGTCCGCCACAGGGGGACTGAATCCCCGGGGGAGCCTGGTGCTGAGTAAGCGCGTGGCGGCAGCAGGGCTGGCATGATCCACTCCCCCAGGAGAGGGGGGGCTCTAGCGCGGCCAGGACCCCCCCCTTTTTGGTCCAGCCTCTTCCCCCTTCGGCCCAGGGCTCAGAACTGCCTGGCTTCGTCCCCCCCTTTGTGCCCAGGGGAGCTGTGGAGCTTGCCCCCCCCCCCCCCGGGCGCAAAGTTACTGGAGCCAGCGAGTCAGCTCGCAGGGCAGATCCCAGCCTCGAGGATTCACCCTGGGGAAGAGATTTCCGACGCACATGGGCTCAGGAATCTCATGCAGGGGAGGGAAACACTCTGGGGGCCCAGAATGGCTGCAGGGATCCTCCCGCCTCTGCCCCGCACGGGGTGCGGCTGGGGCTCAGAATGGGCACCCCCAGCCCTGCAGTCCCTTCTTGCATTAGAGACAAACAGCTCCGCCATCTGACCTTGGAAATAGACGAGCAGGAGCCTTTAGCCTAAACAATTTTACACACTTACGCTGGAATATCATATTGAATTTACCAGCATTCTTGGAGCAGTACACCTTCCCCTCTCCCTTATGCAGTAATGAATCAAACATATTGTCCCCATTTTACAGATAGGGAAACTGAGGCACAGAGGTGGTTTATTCAAAGGCACACAGGGATGAGGGACAGGACCCATGAGTCCTGACTCCCAGTCTTCTCTTCATATTGAGAGACAGAGGTGAAAAGCTCCCTCCCCCCACCATAGATTGGGATGGGAATAAATACACCCTCACTGTCCCCAGAAGACACCTGCAGCCTCTACAATAAAAACACTAAATCCAGCAAAAACCTTATTTAGCAAAAACAATCTCAAAGACCCACCAGCCCACAACAGCCTTACTACATCAGCCCCAGAGAGCATCACTGGCAGATAGCTTCCTATTGCTGTCACAAAGGCTTTTAGACAGGGATCCTTTCCATCATGCTCAGAGGCACAGCTAAGCCCGCCTCAAACACTTCTGAAGGGCAGGGACCCAAGCGAATTGCAGCAGCCCAGGCATTTCTCTCTTTGTGTCAGAACCCAGCAAGGGTGGGGCTAGAAAGGCTGGGCTAAGGGAAGGGCTGAGATGGAAGATTTTCTGACCCTACCCCACCCCCATAAGCTGAAGAATGCCTTTTACAGGGGGAGAAGGCATGCAAAGTAGGGAAACTAGGAGTAGAAGCAAAGTCAGCTGATGATATCAGCAAAAAACAAAGCTGAGGAAGGAAATAAACCAAAAATGTTCTTATGACAAGATCCCTAGCCTGGCCCAAGCAATATGATTAGGTGACATTAACCCTGTAAAAGTAGCTGAAGAAAGCACAGGAGATATAGTAGGAGCCAGGTTACAAGATGGGGGATCTTTTAGCTGAATGTAAAACCAAAGAGCAGGCTGGTAAAAAATTGGGAAAGTTACAGTAAGTTGCCAGGTACCAGGGTATTTGACTGAGGGCTAGTCTACATTGGCAATGCTTTAATGTGCCTTGTGTGGTCACGCTCTCCCAGCGCTCTAAAAAACCCATCTCAATGTGTGGGACGTAGCTCCCAGCACTGGGGCACAGTTTACACTGGTGCTTTACAGCACTGCAACTTGCTGCGCTCGGGGGGTGGTGTTTTTTACACCCCTGAGTGAGAAAGTTGCAGCGCTGTTAATTGGCAGTGTAGACAAGCCCTGAGACAAAGGGGGTAATATATGATGTGCCATTAGAACTGACCAATGAGGCGATACAAGTAAATTAGCAGAGAAGACAGCAAGGCATCAACAGCAGTGCTGATTACATTTAAGGTCAGGCATCTACCTGAGAAAATAACACTAGGGTTTCAGATCGCTAGAACCAAGCCATATATTCTCCCCTTCCCTAAAATGTTATATATGCACCAATGGGGTGAGCATGTAGCAAATATTTGGCAAGGGAAAACGAGGGATGGTCAGCGTAGGGGCCAGCATGGCTGTGACAGTTGCACAGAAATGGCAGCGGTTGCATGTACTGCCGTGGTAATCCCAGTCTGGCAGCTAGAAGGTGTATTGCAGCAAAACAAGCTAAGGAGACACAAAAGCCAAAGTTGTTAACAACATGTGGAAGTTGTAAGGAGGCTCTGAAAATATCAGGTGGAGCAGGGAGAGAGAATCAGCACAGGACAAAGGGTACTGCGACATAGCCTCCCTCTATAAAAACAGAACAAACACTGCACACGGAACAGGTGATGATCTACTAGTAGTGAAAAAATAAAGGGTTGCTGCATTTATGATAAAAGTGAGAAACTGCACATCATAAATGGGAGGGGGGAGTCAGAAAAAAATCAAATTACAGCAAGGGCCATGGAAAACTACTGGTGTGTTAGCAATTTGTCAATGGACCGTATTCATGCAATTTTGAATGAGTTTCATGGTGAAATATGACTCATCTGGGGATCACAATCTTCGGTTGGAGTGTGCACAGTTTGATAGCACGGGGTCAAGAACTAAAAGAAAATAGCCAGAAAATGAAACTAACCTAGATGTCCAGTGTATCCAGGTGGTTGGTTAAATAGCTTGCTTTTAAAATCCCAAGGTATATTGCCTTTAGACAAGACCAAAAACTAGGGAGAGGAAGAGGTGTTTGTACTTTCATAAGGGAAAGATTTCACTACATAGCAACAGAGAAAGACATAAGTCTCAAATACAATGATGTTGAGATCCCAGTGCAGAAGATAAATCTTTCTTTAAAGATTTATAATATCTTTAACCCTTGGAATGACAAGGAATAGTGAAGAATATTAAAAGACCATGTATTATATGCAATGACCTAAATAGTCATAACTTGTGTGGAAGTAAGACAGCTGATACCAGGGGCACATGCTTGGAAAAGTTTATTGTTGAAAATGATCTAGTGGTTTTGACCAGCTAGATTTAAGGCAGCAGATGACAGTTTTTCTTGCTTAGCCCTGGGAATTAAAACAGCAGATATTGCAGGTAGATGCAACTGGAAAATGTTTAAGGAAGAAGGAATGGGAGTGATCCTTTGCCTACACTTATTATTTTTCAAGGACAAGGTGAGTTGAAGGTAATGAAAAATGACCCAACTGGTATTTTCAGAAAGCTACCTGGGAACTATTTACTAGTAAGTTACTGATTTTGTGAATGTTCATTGTGTGAGTGATGGCAGAGAATTTCAATGACAATGTAATCAAGGAATTATGGCTACTGTAGCTGTTGCTATTAAATAAGATATTGAAGTAAGTATCCCAGAACTAAACCCTCCCCCTCCCTTCCAAGGTAGAATGAGGTGTGCAAAATGATAGATAAATAATGGAACAAAGCTTATAAAAAAAGCAAAAAAGACAATCCATAGTAGAGATCTACCAAAGTATAAAAGTAATAAGGAAATACCACAAAGCATTATTAAAAACAAACAACTAAAGAACAAAGAAAAAGTTGGAGTCCGTGCTGTGGGCAGATAAACATACCAAGACATCAGAAACATTCAAGCAATTCAGAAGAATGACTGGAATTCAGGCTAAGCCCTGGTCAGTCTACACTATAAACTTTGCTACAACAACATTGCTCAGGAGTGTGAGAAACCCACACCCTGGAGTGACACACTTATACTGCCCTAACTCCCAGTGCAGACAGCGCAATGTCAGCAGAAGATCTTCTCCCATCTACGTAGCTACTGTCTCTCGGGGAGGTGGATTAACTTCACTGATGGGAGAAGTTCTCCTGTCAGTTTAGTAGTGTCTTCACTGAAGCACTGCAGCATTTTCAGTGTAGACCTGCCTAAAAGTAGCCATGTCCCAGATCTCCTTGGGACTGACAAAATAGAAGTTCTGTTCATGAGAAAGCAGCTAAAAACATGGTACGAAATGGAAGGCTTGCCATAGAAATGCCCTTGAGTGAACAGGAATTCAAAAGTCTAGTACAGAAGAATGTAAAAGAGGAATGGCAAAAAAATTAGGAATAATGAAAGAAGAGGAAGAAGATTTTTTGATTTGTGCCCTACAGTTAAGGATAAGGACGTTCTTCAGGGCCTGACCTAGGACAATTAAGTGACTTTGTTTAGCATGTTAACTGGCCACTGTGGCTTAAACAAAAATCTTTTTTGAATAAATAGACACAAGGAGAGACTATGCACGCGCTATAGGGCAGAAGAAACTAAACACCACCTGTGATGGGTATGTAAGGGCTTTGATAAAGGCATTCTAATGTCTTAAGGTAACAAAAGTAAGATTGTTATTTAGTAAAAATAGTGGAGGAACAGGGTAGTGGCAGCAAGGCATCCTTACATTACCTGAAGGGCACAGGGCAAAGCAAGAGAATATAAACTGCTGAGTATTGAGGCATCATAATTGTTGGCGGTGATGGACTATTCAGTCAAGTCTGCTTCACCATTAAAAACAGAAGAAAAAGAAACCCAGCGGCATCTAATAGAGCAAGGAGAGAGGGGCTGGGAGCCAGGACTCCTGGGCTCTATCCCAGCTCTGGGAGGGAAATGGGGCTTGAGGGGGTGGGAGGGACTCTGGCCTCTGACAAATGGGATGATGAGTTGACATTAAATCCCCTCCCACCCCCCCAACCTCCTGAGGGCAATGAACAGGCCCAGATACCATGGAGCTGGATGAAGGGCTGATGCTCACCTGAGGCAGAGCAGAGGCCATGGCTCAAAGGCTAAGGCCAGAAGGGACCAGCATGATTACCTAGTCTGATCTGCACATTGCAGCGCACAGAATCTCCCCTACCCACCCCCATCATTTGCCCCTAACCTCTGGCTAAGTTACTGACTTCAAGTTACAGAGGATCCACCATTTACTCTAGTTCAAACCAGCAAGTGACCCATGCTGCAGAGGAAGGCAATAAAACAAACAAAAAACAAACCCAGGGACTCTCTGACCCAGGGGAAATTCCTTCCTGACCCAAATCTGGCGATCAGTTAGACCCTGAGCATGCGAGACTCGCCAGACACCTGGGGAAGAATTCTCTGTAGTAACTCAGAGCCCTCCCCAACTAGTGTCCCATCACCGGCCCTTGGAGAGATTTGTTAGTATCAGTCATGGAGAGTCACATGCCATTGTAGGCAGTCCCATCCTACCATCCCCTCCATAAACTTAGCAAGCTCAGTCTGGAAGCCAGTTAGGTCTTTTGCCTCCACTGCTTCCCTTGGAACTTAAGGTGTGACAATGCTGCCCGTGGGGGACAGCTGAGGTCACTCAATTAGGGTGAACTGTAAATAAAACGGGGCAGACAAACCCCAAAGGCAGGTGGATATTCCAGTACTTAGATTTACCACGCCAGCACAAAACAACTTCTATATTACTTCACTGGTCACTCAGAAGTCCAAATAATGCAGTTCCTTTAAGGTGCCCAGCCTCAGGCCTCCATCCAGACACACGTTAGATATCATAATGATTACTGAACATCTTATCTCATCATATCAAAGAAAAGGTTCTTCCAATCCCAAAGGGTCAGCCACACACCCAGGTCCAATTATAACTTAGATCTTACCCAAAATACACGCTTATAGTCAAATCTTGTTAACTAAACTAAAATTGATTACAAAAGAAAACAGAGAGGGTGTTGGTTAAAAGATCATTATACATACAGACTTGAATTCAATTCTTGAGGTTCAGATACATAGCAGAGATGAGCTTGTAGTTGCCAAAAGTCCTTTTAGAAATAGTCCATAGGTTATAGTCCAATGTCCATATTCAGGGTGACTCCAGTCAGTGACTGGGGATCTCAATCCTTATGGCTCAGGGTTTTCCCTTCTCGAAACCCAAAACAGATCTGAGATGAAGGAGGATCGTGTCCCAGGGCTTTTATACATTTCCAACAGACTTTTGGCATGAGAAAACAATAGGCTTAACTTTCCTTCTCCCAAACATCATGGCAATTAGCACAGGGTAATTTACCCATTAAACAGTTCAGATACAGGTTACCACAACCTTCAAAGAGACATATAGACAATAATACTATTTCACTCGCGTCTTCCTAAATACTGATATTCCTTTTTTGATCTTTGAATCAAAGTTATAGCAATAGCCAAGACTTGTTTGCTTACATCACAAGACCTGAGCAAACATCTACCCTTCTATCTCTAACAATGCAGGCTTGCATTTCAAAGCTCTATTCGTTTACATATCTTCCTAACAAGTCTTTAAAGTTCGGCCATGGGTCATGTCAGTCTGTGAGTTAAACAACTCTTTCTGGCCCTGTGTCACCTTTCAATGAGCTATATTACACTCATAACGTCACAGAAGGCTGTTCCAGAACTTCACTCCTCTGATGGTTAGAAACCTTCAACTAATTAGGAACCAAATTTGTTGATGGCCAGTTTATAGCCATTTGTTCTTGGGTCCACATTGGCACTTAAATTATTCCTCTCCCTCCTCTGATGTGTTTACAGCGAGCAATCAGATCCCCCCTTAGCCTTCACCTTGTTAGACCAGGGGTCTCAAACACATGGCCCAGGGGGTTATTTCCTGCAGCCCGCCAAGCTCTCTGCATGCCCCCCCCAGAGTTATTTCCTGCGACCATCAAGCTCCCCTCACCCACCGTGCCGCATCCCCACTCCTTTGTCTACTTCCAGGGGCTTCCCGCCACCAAACAGCTGTTTGGCGGCTCTTAGCGCTTTCCAGGAGGGAGGGGGAGGAGTGGGGAGCCATGCGCTCAGGGGAGGAGGCAGAGAAGAGGTGGGGCCAGGGATTTGGGGAAGGGGTTGGAATAGGGGCAGGGCAGGGCGGAGTTGGGGTAGGGACTTTGGGGAAGGGGTTGGAATAGGGGAAGAGGTGGGGCAGGGGCAGGGCCTCAGCCTCATGGAAGGGGTGGAGTGGGGGGGCAGGGCTGGAGGGTTGTACCTTTATATGAAAAAGTGTCAGTGATGCGGCTCTGGGGCCAATGTACTAGTCCTCATGTGGCCCTTGCCGTGATTTGAGTTTGAGATCCCTGGGTTAGACTAAACAAGCCAAGCTCCTTGAGTCTCTTTTCTGTTCCTCAGACCATCCTACTAGCCCTTCTCTGCACATCTTCCCCTTTGAATTCACCTCTTACACATGGGAGACCAGAACTGCACACAATAGTCCAGATGAGGTCTCACCAGGGCCTTGTACAATGGTCCTAACACTTCCCTGTCCCTACTCTAAATACCTCGCCTCAGGCATCCTAGGACTGCACTAGCATTTTCCACAGCCCCGTCACCCTGGCAGCTCATAGTCATCCTGTGATTGACCAATACGCCCAGGTCTTTCTCCTCCTCTCTGCTTCCAACTGAGCTGTCCCCAGCTTATAGGAAAAGCTCTTGTTGCTAGTACCTACGTGGACGGCCTTGCACTTTGCAGTATCCCATTTCTATGATTCCAGTTTTCAAGGCTGTTCAGTGACACCCTACAGCCAGAGCCTGGGCGTAACCCAGTGCCATGGACTGACAGGATGATGCCTACAAAGAACCTGATTCCTGGGTTCTCTCCCAATGGGGATGGGCAGTGGTTAGCGGTGGGGTGTCTCACCCAGGTGCCAGCAATAGGCTCCTGCAGGCTGATCCAGGACAGTAGGAAGGTGGCAGCAGGGTTGGTGCCCAGCAGGGCAGTGGCATCGCAGGGTCTCAGCTGGGGCAGTGCCCACAGATGCAGGTAGGAGATGGGGGAAAGCCGACTGCTGCAGAGGAGCGTGTGGATCGGACACAGACTTCTCTTAGGGGAGAGTCTGATGATAGAGAATCTCCAGGTTATAGTCAGGAGCAGAGGAATGAGAAGTATAATGTAAGGGCCGGATCAGATGATAAACAGTCACATAAAAAAGAATCTGGCACATCAGAAAAAGGCAGGCTAAAAAACAGGGACAAGTTTTTAAAGTGCTTGTACACAAATGCCAGAAGTCTAAATAATAAGATGGGTGAACTAGAGTGCCTTGTGATAAAGGAGGATATAGATATAATAGGCATCACAGAAACCTGGTGGACTGAGAGCAATCAATGGGACACAATCATTCCGGGGTACAAAATATATCGGAAGGACAGGACAGGCCGTGCAGGGGGAGGAGTGGCACTATATGTTAAAGAAAGTGTAGATTCAAATGAAGTAAAAATCTTAAGCGAATCCACAGGTTCCATAGAGTCTCTATGGATAGAAATTTCATGCTCTAGTAAGAATATAACAGTAGGGATCTATTATCGACCACCTGACCAGGACAGTAATAGTGATGATGAAATGCTAAGGGAAATTAGAGAGGCTATCAAAATTAAGAACCCAATAATAGTGGGGGATTTCAATTATCCCCATATTGACTGGGAACATTTCACTTCAGGACGAAATGCAGAGATAAAATTTCTCGATACTTTAAATGACTGCTTCATGGAGCAGCTGGTACGGGAACCCACAAGGGGAGAGGCGACTCTAGATTTAATCCTGAGTGGAGCGCAGGAGCTGGTCCAAGAGGTAACTATAGCAGGACCGCTTGGAAATAGTGACCATAATACAATAGCATTCAACATCGCTGTGGTGGGAAGAACATCTCAACTGCCCAACACTGTGGCCTTTAATTTCAAAAGGGGGAACTATACAAAAATGAGGGGGTTAGTTAGACAAAAGTTACAAGGTACAGTGACTAAAGTGAAATCCCTGCAAGTTGCGTGGGCCCTTTTTAAAGACACCATAATAGAGGCCCAACTTCAATGTATACCCCAAATTAAGAAAAACAGTAAAAGAACTAAAAAAGAGCCACCGTGGCTTAACAACCATGTAAAAGAAGCAGTGAGAGATAAAAAGACTTCCTTTAAAAAGTGGAAGTCAAATCCTAGCGAGGCAAATAGAAAGGAGCACAAACACTGCCAACTTAAGTGCAAGAGTGTAATAAGAAAAGCCAAAGAGGAGTTTGAAGAACGGCTAGCCAAAAACTCCAAAGGTAATAACAAAATGTTTTTTAAGTACATCAGAAGCAGGAAGCCTGCTAAACAACCAGTGGGGCCCCTTGACGATGAAAATACAAAAGGAGCACTTAAAGATGATAAAGTCATTGCGGAGAAACTAAATGGATTCTTTGCTTCAGTCTTCACGGCTGAGGATGTTAGGGAGATTCCCAAACCTGAGCTGGCTTTTGTAGGTGACAAATCTGAGGAACTGTCACAGATTGAAGTATCACTAGAGGAGGTTTTGGAATTAATTGATAAACTCAACATTAACAAGTCACCGGGACCAGATGGCATTCACCCAAGAGTTCTGAAAGAACTCAAATGTGAAGTTGCGGAACTATTAACTAAGGTTTGTAACCTGTCCTTTAAATCGGCTTCGGTACCCAATGACTGGAAGTTAGCTAATGTAACGCCAATATTTAAAAAGGGCTCTAGGGGTGATCCCGGCAATTACAGACCGGTAAGTCTAACGTCGGTACCGGGCAAATTAGTTGAAACAATAGTAAAGAATAAAATTGTCAGACACATAGAAAAACAAACTCTTGAGCAATAGTCAACATTGTTTCTGTAAAGGGAAATCGTGTCTTACTAATCTATTAGAGTTCTTTGAAGGGGTCAACAAACATGTGGACAAGGGGGATCCAGTGGACATAGTGTACTTAGATTTCCAGAAAGCCTTTGACAAGGCCCCTCACCAGAGGCTCTTACGTAAATTATGTCATGGGATAAAAGGAAAGGTCCTTTCATGGATTGAGAACTGGTTAAAGGACAGGGAACAAAGGGTAGGAATTAATGGTAAATTCTCAGAATGGAGAGGGGTAACTATTGGTGTTCCCCAAGGGTCAGTCCTGGGACCAATCCTATTCAATTTATTCATAAATGATCTGGAGAAAGGAGTAAACAGTGAGGTGGCAAAGTTTGCAGATGATACTAAACTACTCAAGATAGTTAAGACCAAAGCAGATTGTGAAGAACTTCAAAAAGATCTCACAAAACTAAGTGATTGGGCAACAAAATGGCAAATGAAATTTAATGTGGATAAATGTAAAGTAATGCACATTGGAAAAAATAACCCCAACTATACATACAACACGATGGGGGCTAATTTAGCTACAACGAGTCAGGAAAAAGATCTTGGAGTTATCGTGGATAGTTCTCTGAAGATGTCCACGGAGTGTGCAGAGGCGGTCAAAAAAGCAAACAGGATGTTAGGAATCATTAAAAAGGGGATAGAGAATAAGACTGAGAATATATTATTGCCCTTATATAAATCCATGGTACGCCCACATCTCAAATACTGTGTACAGATGTGGTCTCCTCACCTCAAAAAAGATATTCTAGCACTAGAAAAGGTTCAGAAAAGAGCAACTAAAATGATTAGCGGTTTAGAGAGGGTCCCATATGAGGAAAGATTAAAGAGGCTAGGACTCTTCAGTTTGGAAAAGAGAAGACTAAGGGGGGACATAATAGAGGTATATAAAATCATGAGTGATGTTGAGAAAGTGGATAAGGAAAAGTTATTTACTTATTCCCATAATACAAGAACTAGGGGTCACCAAATGAAATTAATAGGCAGCAGGTTTAAAACAAATAAAAGGAAGTTCTTCTTCACGCAGCGCACAGTCAACTTGTGGAACTCCTTCCCTGAGGAGGTTGTGAAGGCTAGGACTATAACGATGTTTAAAAGGGGACTGGATAAATTCATGGTGGCTAAGTCCATAAATGGCTATTAGCCAGGATGGGTAAGAATGGTGTCCCTAGCCTCTGTTCGGCAGAGGATGGAGATGGATGGCAGGAGAGAGATCACTTGATCATTGCCTGTTAGGTTCACTCCCTCAGGGGCACCTGGCATTGGCCACTGTCGGTAGACAGATACTGGGCTAGATGGACCTTTGGTCTGACCCGGTACGGCCTTTCTTATGTTCTTATGTTACCCAGAGCACACAGCAGTCAGTGCCCCTGCCTGCACCTGGAGGGACAGGGCTCCAGGGAGTCCACAAGGCTGCTGGGGGTAGACTAGCTGGAATGCCACAGCTTCCTGCACCCTTATCCACTAGTGCTTCCCCTCCTGTGTCCCGCCATCCTGAACCCCCCACTGCTTTCTACCCTCAGCCCCCACCTACCACAGCCTCTTTCCTCCCCACACCCTCACCTACTCACTCCCCTCCCATCTGCCTCCCTCCACCTCACCTGATGCCCTCTCCTCCTCCCACCCCACCCCCTGCACTGACTGTCCCTCCTCCTGGACCCTCAACTTCTCCCCCTCTCTCATTCCACCCCCATGTCCCTTCCAAGGGATTGTCAAGGATTTGGTTAGTTTAACCCCCCCACACTCCAATTAGTGTGTTAGTGAAATTACAGTGAGCATTTAGCCCAGTTTAATTCCCCCTCATACACACCCCTCCCAGAGCTAGAGATAGAACCCAGGCATTCTGTCTCCCAGCCACCCTGCTCTAACCCACTAGACTTCACTCCCCTTCCAGAGCTGGGAAGAAGCCAGGAGTCCTGGCTGCCAGCCCTCCCTCCCGACTCTCTGGTCTCGGCTGGTGGGGGAGCACAGCTGTGCCCAGCAGGATAGAGGAGAAGGAAGAAGCAGTTCCAGAGGGTATTGAGCCATGTGTTGGAGAGGGGTGTCCGTCCAAGGCAAGCCGGGCACGGTGGTTTTCCCATACCTAGGACAAGGGGATGCTAGCCACCATCAGGGCCCCTGTGGCCCAGGCCCAGCAGTACTGTCTGGTGAGGGGATCCGCATGCGGGGGTACTCACATGAGAAAGGAAAAGGTGAGTGCAGCACAGCAATCTTCCTCCACAGCAGTGTCCCCAGCCGGGGACTCGGGCGCTGTGAGCTTCCCCCACAGCAGTGCAATAGTTATTAAAACAACAAACCACCACAACATTGTAACTGGCATTAGGAACTTGTCACCTATTTGGACTGTTCAGATCCTGGATTAGAACCCAGGAGTCCTGGCTTCCAGCACCCCCTGCTCTAACCCACTAGACCCCCTCCCTTCCAGAGATGTACCCCTCTGGGAAGGGAATTCTCACCTTGCTGTGGCCAGGTGGGCCAGGAGGTAGCAGTGACCATAGGGCCCAGATGCCTGGTGGCCTTTGCTGCTCCCCTGGGCTGTGAGGCTGGCATTGGCCTGGCTCAGGGTCCAAGACTTACCCCTTCCTGGGTAATTCCTGGGGGTGGGGGATAGGATGCAGGAGGGTGGCTTATTTACTCGGAGGTTACCAAGTGTCTTCCCATCCCCATCCAGCCCAGTATTTCCCCTGCCCACTCAGGGTCACACCTGTTGGCTCTTCCATGCCAGTGTCTCCCCTCTCTGCTGTCCCAGATCCAACCCATGGGATCAGCCACCCCTGTATCCCTCCCTCCCACAATGAGACCAATGGAAATGGGCTCATCCAGCCCATATTCTCCCTGTCCCAGGACAAAACAATGGTACTGGTACCAGCCTGGCACCCCCACTCCACATGCCCACAGTCAGTGTCTATTCTGTACAGCTTCATTTATTGATGCATGAAAGGAAGTGTAGGGGGACACAACACATTGTCCATGGGGGTTACCCAGAGGGGCCATCACGGGGTGCTGCTCTCCCATCTGCCTCGTTGTCTGCTTGGCTCCCAGAGTGGGTGGCCCCGCAGACAGTAGCCAGGCCCAGCTGGTCATGGCTCAGGATCTCCAGCTGGTCATCATCCTCACTGGAGGGGGAGGCAGGGGCCTGTGGGGGGGCAAAGAATCGGACAAGGCTGTGGACCTCGCGCAGCTCATAGATGGTCTCCAGGGCCAGCAGCATGGCCAGGAGCCCCAGGAGAAGGTAACCTGTGGGGGAGAGATGAGGATCAGGGGACTGAGATGGGATTTCTCCCCTTTCCTCTGCAGCACAGCATCCCCATAGAGCCCCATCCCCTCCCTGCACCAGTGCCCCCTACAGAGCCCCTACCCTGCTCCCTGCAGCACAGCACCCCCTACTGAGGCCACCCACCTCCATCCCTGCAACACAGGCCCTCTGCTGAGCCAGTCCCCCCACTCCCTGCAGCACAAGTGTCCCCTAGTGACTGCCTGGAGAATGGCTTACAGGTGATGCTGATTTTGTAGAGATGGCGCAGCGAGGGGGGGCTGCCACGACCTGGCACGTAGTCCCCAAGCCCAATGGTGCTGAGCGAGATGAAGCAGAAGTAGACAGACTCCAGGAAGGTCCAGCCGTTCTCCAGGGCCCAGAAGCAGAGGGCTGGCAGCAGGATAAAAAGCCCCAGTACACTCAGTCCCATGGCAGCTGCGTGTCCCAGCGCTGCATGGCCTGGAGAGATGCCCCAGTGGGTGTGAAAATACTGAACGGGCCGGTGGGTCAGCAGCCGCATGAGTCGCTGCAGGAGACAGGTGGCCAGGAGCAGGGTGGCTGGGAGTCCCAGTAGGGTGTAGAAGATGCAGAAAACCTTCCCCCCATCCGACAGGGGCACTGTATGGCCATAGCCTGGGGGGAGAGAGTCAGTGGGGAGGGGGCAGTGCCCCTCACTCCCAACCCATAGCTCACTGCTATCCCAGCTCTGGCCCCCATACCCCACCCTAGCTCTGCTAGTGCTGCTCACTCCCAACCCACAGCCCCTGCTCCCCCACCCCTGGGCTCCCTTCACCCCCCATCCCTCCCAGCGCCTCTCACTCCCAGCCCGCAGCCCCCTGCTCTCCTAGCCCTGGGCTCCCTTCATCCCCCACCCCTGGGCTCCACTCACCCCCCAGCCCTGTCAGTGTCCCTCACTCCCAGCCCGCAGCCCCCGGCTCCGGGCTCCGGGCTCCCGGCTCCCAGCCCCGCCCCTACCCGTGGTGGTGAGGACGCTGGCGGCGAAGAACAGCGCCGAGCTGAAGTCCCAGTTCTCGTCGTCGGAGACGTTGCCCAGCGCGGAGACCCCGTAGCTGTCGGCGTCCAGCACCCGCTCCAGCAGCCGCTCCAGGCCGGGCTCCGCCAGGCAGCCCTGGTGCTGGCGCACGAAGCCGGCCCTGGCGCCCCGCAGCGCCTCCCGGAGCCCGGCCTCCTGCGGCGCCTCGACGCCCACGAAGACGGCGGTGCCCAGCAGCAGGAAGAGCCCGTAGGCGCCCAGCAGCAGCCAGTAGCGCCAGGGCTGGGGCACCGCGGGCAGCTCCATGGGGCCAGCCGGGCTGCGGCTGCTTCCTGGCCGGGCCACACCTGCCGCGGGTGGAGCCGGCTGGGGCCCGGGCCAGGCAGGTGCAGCCGGTTCCTGGTGCTGCTGAGCTGGGCGTGTTAACCCTTCCGGCGCCGGCCTGGCCCGGGAGTCCAGCTCGGCTCCCCAGGGGCGGGTCCGTAGGCCTCTGCGGAAGCCCCCAGAATGGAGCCTGGAGCAGAATCGACTCCCTCCGCCGTGGGCAGGGAGAGCCCTGAACCCGGAGAAACACCCCAGTGGGGAGGTTATGAGGCTGGGAGCCAGGACTGGGCTCTACCCCGGGGGGGGCGGGGCGTGGGGGTCTAGTGATTAGAGCAGGCGGTTGAGAGCCAGGATCCCTGGGGTCTACTCCTAGCTCTGCTGCTGACCTTGGACAAGTCTCTTCCCCACTTAGTGCCTCAGTTTCTCCTCCCATCCTGTGTCTAGTCAGACTGGGAGCTGTACAGGGCAGAGCCTGTTTCTCCCTGTGGGTCTCTGCAGCAGTGGGGGCCCCAATCTCTGCCAGGTGCTGCACAGACCCACAGGGAGAGGCAGACTCTGACCTGAACAGCTCCAGTCCCAGTCAGATTAGATAAAGACAGGATCATTCCGTATTGTACTGATGGGTAGGGTTGCCAGCCCTACCGGAATTGGCATCAATCTCCCGGTAACTATTGAAAGCAATCGGGAGATTTAATAGGTATGGTACAATTAATGACATTACATCATGGGGGTGGAGCGGGGGAAGTCTCCTGGAATAGCTTCAGTCAGAGTTGGCAACCCTGCAGATGAGAGAAACTGTGGTGCAGGGGAGAGGCAGGGACACATCCATGATCCTGCCTGGCACCTGCAGCAGAGATGGCATGTGAACTCAGGTGTGCTGATGCAGCACCCCAACCACAAAACCCTTCTCCCCTCCCCCATTACGGGCAAGGTTCTTCTGCACAAAATATCCAGCAAATCTCAGAGACCCCAGCATACAAAGGGTTAACCCCTCAGCGCTCCAAAGGGGGTGGGGAGGACTGACTGGGGGGAGGAGAGGGAGGGTCTGCTCCCAGCAGCTGCAGGAGGCGGGGGTGACAGGAGGTCAGGGCAGGCATGTGTCTGGCTAGGCTATTGAAAGTGGCTGGCTTTGGGGAGCGGGGTCAGTGGGGCATGAAGCTGCCCTCCAGCCCCAGGGACTGGAAGTGTGTGTGTGTATAGAATTGAAACCAACAGTGACCCCCTACACACACACACACACACACCAGCTGGGATCTTTTGCAATAATCGTTGGCAAAGCAGCTGGTCTCTTTGGGCAGCCGTTCAACGGGGAAGACCAGCACTCCAGGAGCAAAATGAATGGGTGCAGGGATCTCATTCTGTCTCTTAGAGAGAGACACTGGGGACCTCTGGTCACACGCAGAGGTCACTGGTGCAGACAGAAAGAGTGTGGCTGAGCTGGTAGCATTCACACGTGCTTCACACCAGGCCTGGGGTGTATCAGACCAATGGGCCCATCTAGCCTGGTATCGTGGCTGCTGGATTCAGAAACCTGGCAGCTCTGGGATAATTTAGCCCCAGGTAAAGGTTCTACCAGACTCCAGGAAACTGAGGCATGGCTCAATGTTGCTGAAGCTTAGACCCCAACTAAAACTGTGGGAAACTGAGGTATAGTTCAGTATTGCTGTAGCTAACATCTCAGCCAAACCCCAGGACTGGAAGAACCTTTTCCTAGTGACAAATTATCCCATAGCTTAGGGGGATTTAAGCCAGCCACAGGCAGGGGCAGCTCTAGCCATTTTGCCGCCCCAAGCATGGTGGCACGCAGCGGGGAGCGCTCTGCCGGTCACAGGTCCCGCGGCTCCAGTGGACCTCCCGCAGGACCAGCGGACCCTCCACAGGCACGCCTGCGGGAGGTCCACCGGAGCCGCCAGCCGCCCTCCCGGCGACCGGCAGAGCGCCTCCCGCGGCATGCTGCCCCAAGCACGCACTTGGCGTGCTGGGGCCTGGAGCCGCCCCTGGCCACAGGACCAGGCTAGATGGAACCACTGATTATTTTTTACCTCATCTAACTCTGGATATGGTGGCTATATTCACTCCCCTCTGTGGGGTTTTTTTTTTTTTTTTTTTGGTAATAAGGCTGAATGGAAATCTAGTTGCAATGAGTCCCCCAGGTAAAAGGTGTATGGGATAGCTCATTGGTTTGAGCATTGGCCTACTAAACCCAGGGTTGTGAGTTCAATTGTTGAGGGAGTGATTTGAGGATTAGTCCTGCTTTGAGCAGTGGGTTGGACTAGATGCCCTCCTGAAGTCCCTTCCAACCCTGATATTCTATGTTTTTTTGAGGGGCGGGGGAGGATCTCTCACAGGGCAGTGCAGAAACAAGAGGTGAAGATTAATAGGATAATTGAGAACCAATAATGAACTAAGAATGAGGAAATGATCCCGCCCTGGAATGTTGTGCTGGAGAATCCAGATATGAAGTAACAAGGAACTGAAAGACTATTGTAATGAAGTAAATAAAATAACCACACAATATTGTTAATGAATAGAATTAAATAATTAATCAAGATGTTAATAAAATAATGATTAAATTATTAACCCATGACAAATCATACATAAAAAAATTTACACATAAATATAATTAAACAAAGAATGACTATAACAGTAAAATAATACATAAAAACACTATTAACAAAATAAAATGAACAATTATAGTCTCAATTACTAGTTATAAAATGAATGAAATACATTGATACTATTTTGCAATCAAGTTAAGCATAAAATAAAGCTATTTTATTAATTATAATTAATAATTACATTATATTCACAAAATTATATTCAAATATAATAAACACAAATAAAATAGAACATTAAAACATAATAAAATACAACATTAAATGATAAGCCAACAATAAAACAATGTTAATAATAATTATAAAATGTATAACATAAAAGTATAATTATTGCTATAAAATTAACACAATAAAATAATTATATCAATTAAATATATCAATAAATATAATCAATGAAAGAAAAACACTACTAATAAAATATAACTAATTAATTATAAAACCATATAATAATAAATCAGATAAATGATAAAATGTAATATAATACAATATAATACATAAAAATAACAAAAATAATTAATCCAATGATCACGATAATTAATAAAATGTGATCTATACAAGAATAAAATCAAGATATATTTTAAAATCAGTTACTGAAATAAATAAGAAACATTAACTACAACAGGGAAAGCAATAGAAAATATGTGAAAAAATAAACATGAAATTAACCCAATCAAAAGGAAGTGCATAATAAGAAGACACAAACTACGGGAGGACACGTATTAAAGTGGAGAGAGAATGCATTTTTAAAAATTCAGTAAAGACAAATTTAATGTTAAGAAAGCATAAACGATTCAGAAGTCTAACAAAGAGCTCATACAGTGTACATTTAAAAATAAATTATGAATGTAAAACATGATGACAAACAGTACTAATATGACTGACTGTGTGGATGAATAAATAACAACATATAGATACTAGACTGCAGGGGAGAAGCCTACACCCCGTTTGGGGTTGTGTGGGGGAGACTGTAGGGGGATGATTCTGCACTCAGAGTGCGCAGAGGAAATAAATCTTAAGGGGCGATCCTGCCCTGCAGGCTGTGGGGGCTAGGTGGAATCTGGGTTTGATACAACCCTGATATATACGCCCCCACACACCTGCCTGCCTGCCTGATCCCCTTTAGAAACGGAACCAGAGCTCCTTCCTTCCCCTGTGCATCTCAAGGGTGCTGTGAAGGGTTAATTCCTCCCTTCCACACCCCCGCCCTGCTCCTGCCCCACAGCCCAGCTCCAGTGTGAATTCTCTCTCTGGGGGGATGACTCATTGGACTCCCCCCCAGCACGTGCTGTGCCTATAATAGGGGGTCCTTTTGTGTCTGGCGCAGGCAGTGATCACGTGTGGGGGCACCTGCCATCTGCCACTGCCCCCCACTCCCTGGGGACCCCCTAATCCTGCTGCCAGCCCCACAGCCATTGGCTTCCCCAGCCCGACCATCTGGAGCTGTGGGGCTGCACAATAGGGGCAGGGGCTTTATATACAGGGCTGGGGCATATGGGGCACAGAGGACACACAGACTGAAGGGAGTGGGGACAGTGCTGAGGTCCAGTCAGTCTGAGGGAGACCCCAGAACTGGCACAAAGGCTGGACAGGCCAAAGGAGCCCCAGAATCAGCACTGAGGTGTGGACAGACTGAGGGAGCCACTAGAATCAGCACTGAGGTGCAGACGGGCCGACAGAGCCCCCAGAACCGGCACCAAGGTGCGGACGGGCCGACGGAACCCCCAGAACCGGCACCAAGGTGCGGACAGGCTGACAGAGCCCCCAGAACCGGCACCGAGGTGTGGACGGGCTGAGGGAGCCCCCAGAACCAGGACCGAGGTGCGGACGGGCCGAGGGAGCCACCAGAACCAGCACTGAGGTGTGGATGGGCTGAGGGAGCCCCCAGAACTGGCACTGAGGTGTGGACGGGTGGAGAGAGCCCCCAGAACTGGCACCGAGGTGCAGATGGGCCGAGGGAGCCACCAGAACCAGCACTGAGGTGCGGACAGGCTGAGGGAGCCCCCAGAACCGGCACCGAGGTGCAGACGGGTGGAGGGAGCCCCCAGAACCATCACTGAGGTGCGGACAGGCCAAGCGAGCCCCCAGAACCGGCACCGAGGTGCGGACGGGCCGAGGGAGCCCCCAGAACTGACACTGAGGTGCAGACGGGCGGAGGGAGCCCCCAGAACCAAGGGCGAGGCCGGCCGTGAGAGCCCCCAGGGCTGACAACAGTGAAGTTCTTACAGACTGAGGGAGCCCCCAGACCTGGCACCAAGATCCAGACAGGTCAAGAGAGCCCCCAGCGCCCACAATGCCCCGTGGTTTCCTGGTGAAGAGAACCCATAAGGCAGGCCCAGCCTCCTACCGGATCCGAGCCCCCTCAGCTGAGCCTCTTGGTGCCAAACCCTGGCCTCCAGGCTGCCCCATACCACAGCCCCCGACCCAGGGGAGCCCCCCTAGTGCAAGCTGGACTCCAGCATCCTGCCCCCTGCCCCAGAATCCCCTGCTGCCAGCAGCCTCCCCCTCCTCCTCGCGACGGGGAGCCATTGTGTGCCAGCTGTGCCGCCAGGCCTACGGCGACCCGCCCTCGCTGGCCCGGCATGGCTGCTCAGGCCTGGCCCGCGTGGAGTACCGCTGCCCTCAGTGCCCCAAGGCCTTCGGCTGCCCGGCCAATCTGGCCTCCCACCGGCGCTGGCACAAACCCCGCGGGCAGGGGGCAGCCAAGGAGAACCAGAGCCCTGAGCCGGGCACTGGGCCCGACTCCCACCGGGCTGACTTCGGCTGCGTCCACTGCTCCAGGCGGTTCCGGCGCCGCAGCGACCTGCACAGACACCTGCAGCTACACCGGGCCGGGCCAGGGCTGAGCCAGAGTCAACTTCTCCATGGCAACTGCCCCCCCCATCCGCCTCTGCTTGCCAAAGGAGGGGGCTCTGGGCCTAGCTGTTGGCTCCCAGCCCTGTCCACTGGGGGCAGTTGTCTCCGCCAGCCTTTCCCGGGGCAAGGGAGGTCTGATCAACCCCCACAGTGAAGCTCTGGTCTCCCCCCCAGCAGCTCTGTCAGTGCCACTCAATCCCGACCCCCAGCTCTACCAATGCCCTCAATCCTGACCAACAGCCCCCTGCTATCCCAGTCCTGGGCTCCGTGTCCCCCCCCCCCCCAGCCCCAGCTCTGTCAGGGCCCCTCAATCCCAACCCACAGCTCCCTGCTATCCCAGCCCTCATTCCCCCTCTCCCCCACAGGAGTGCCCCTCAATCCTATTTATTGTGTAACAGAGATTTTATCATGAAGATCTAAGAGCAACAAAGAACTGTTTTCAAAGAAGAAAACTGCTCAGGTCAGGCCGGCCCAGGCCCCACCTTCCCCGGATCCTGAGCACTGGTGTCAGATGTGCACTGGACAGGCTCACGGACTGGGTGGATCTGAAGCAGACAGACCCCCTGTGGCTTTGCTCTTCTGAAAAACTGAGACATTTGCCTTGAAGATCCAGCACTGAGGGGAAGGTTTTTGATTTGCAACAACTGCCCTGTTCTGCGTGGATCCCTGGCCCCCCACAGGCAGAGGCGCATGCCAGCACCACCCAGGCCCAGTGTGGCACAGGAGCAGAGCTACACGCTACCATGGTATGACTGGGCACTGCTTAGGAAGGCAGCTCTGTCTGTGCCTGGGGGAGGGCATGTCTATTAACAGAAGAGTTTGGGGTGAGGTTATTGTGAGGGCGAGGCAGTGGGTGTGTCTGCATGGGAGGAGTTTGTCTGAACTGTGTATCTAGGTAGCGGGGTGTTTTGTGTCACTTTGTGGGAGGGTTGTCTAGTGCCTGTGGGTATCTGTGGATACATATCGCAATGCTGTTGTGGTTCTGATCTGATGGGCCCAATAATGGCATGTTTCTGTATGCAACCAGCCCCCGCTTCCAGTCTCTTCAGCTGGCCTGGCACTAAGCACCCACACCCTGTGCCGGCTGCTCCTGATATTGTGACATGTCATAAATGCAACAAAGATAAATAAACTCTGCTCCCCAATTCCCAGGTGTCTCCCGCCCCAACCCAGCATGGGCACCACACAATGGGGAACATTCCCCAGAGGAGTCTCCACAGATCCTGACCAAGATTGGGGCCCCATCATGCCAGGTGCTGCCCCGAGATCAAGGGCACCCTTTTGTGAGGGGCACTGCACAGACCCCCAACCATGATCAAGGGCCCCTGTTGAGCCAGTGCTGCAGACCCCAATCAATATCAGGCCCCTGCCATGCCAGGTGCTGCACAGACACACAATGAGAAACAGTCCAGCCTCACAGAGCTCACAGGCTAAATTAATGAAATCCAGGAGTCTGGGCTCCCATCACTCTCCCAACTCGGGACTCTTCAGAGATGGGTTCGTGTACTCCGAAAAATTCATGTTCCCCCGTAGTAGGGGTCTACTATAGACCACTAATGAAGAAGGAGAAGGAGTTCCATGAGGCATTTCTAGAACAAACACCAGCAATATCCAAGACATGAGACCTGGGTAGGAATAGGAGACTTCAGCTGCCCAGCCAGCTGGTGAAAAAGTAATGCAGCAAAGCACAAAATGGGCCAATAAATTCTTGGAACTGTTGGGGACAATGTCTGTTTCAGAAGGTGGAGGAAGTAACTCGCCCCTGGAGACGGGATTGTGACCAGTGGGAGGGATCACTTGCAAATCTGGGTGAAAGCGATCCTGCAATACCATTTCATGACTCTAAGGAAAGGAAGGAGTCAGAGCAGCAGAATCAGGACAACAGGCTTCAAAAAAGCCAATTTCACCAAACTCAGAACTGGGAGCTAAGGTCCCAGGGGAAGAAAATTGAAGGGAAACAGGAGTTCAGGAGAGCTGGGAGTTTCTCAAAGAGACAAAGGTAAAGGCACAATAGCAAACTAGTCTGATGCGAAGGAAAGGCCAACGTGGCTCCATCAGGAGGTCTTTAATGACCTGCAAATCAAAAGGGAATCCGACAAAAAGTGGAAACGTGGGTGAATTGCTAAGAATGAGTACAAAAGACTGGCACCCGCAGGCAGGGACAAAAGCAGAAAGGCTAAGGCACAGAATGAATTACTCCTAGCAAGGGACACAAATAAGGCCTTGTGTAATTCAGGCATTCACAGAAACGGTGAAATTAGTCCAAGATAGTGGTGTTTCCAGAAGTGGGGAGGCAGAAGCAGGGCTGTTGAAAAAAATTATGGTATTGGGCTAATTTGGCTGCTTGTGGGGGAGCAAGGGCAGGGACTGGGGCTCGGATCGCTCCATCCTCAGCTCTGGCCCAAGCTGTCACTGTTGTTTCCTGTCTGGTCAGCCGGCAGGGAGAGTGAGGGTAGCGCTGCCAATGTGGAGCCCTGGCTGGCCTGACCTATAGTGGCCCCTGACAGACTCGGGGGGAGACACTGCAGCACCAGCTGGCGAGGAGGAGAGATTGGGATCTACCACTTGGAGCGGGAGCAGGGGTGTGAGGGGGTCCTCCCCTGGCAGGGGGATCTTGGTGAGAGGGAGCCCTGCCCTGGCACAGGGATCAGTGTTGGGGGATGGAATAGACACCTCCCCCTTCACACAACTGATCATGCTCCAAGCAGCAGAACCTGGTCTCACCCTGATCCCCCCCTCCAGGACATGGCACCTCACACATCCCTGATTTTCCCAGCAGGGCAGGGCCCTCTCCCCCATCTCTGCCCCAGGCCAGATTGCCAGCATCATGAGGTGAGACATCCCCCCAGGCCACCACCTCACTACTCCTGGGGTTGGACTGATCTGCCACCTCCATGTCCCTCTCTGGAATGGGACCAGCTTGCGAACCCTGCATGAGCACCTGAGGCTTCAGTGGGGAGGTGGAAGTGGATATGTCTGTTTCCGCCTCCCAGCTGTTGGAAGAAATACAGCAGTGTGAGGATGCAGGGACTTGGCAGCTGTGCATATTGCATGAAATTCATACTCTCACCCATAACCCTGTTGTGATTTAAAAAAACAACCGCCAAGCAATGCAATTTTTGCAGGGCCTTAGACATAAAAGGTAATAAGAAGAGGTTCTAGAAACACATTGGGAGCAAGAGAAAGATGGAGAGTGTAGGCCTACTACTTAGTGGGGAAGGAGAGCTAATAACAGATGACATCAAAAAGGCTGAGGTCTTTACTCCCTGTTTTGCTTCAGTCTTCACTAAAAAGGTTAATGGTGACCAGATACTCAGTACAATTAATGTTAATAAAAAGGGGGAAGGAATGCAGGCCAAAATAAGGAAGAGCAGGTTAAATATTTAGCTAAAGTACATCTATTCAAGTTGGCAGGACCTATAGAATTCACTCTCAGATACTTAAGGCACTAGCTGAAGTAATCTTGGAATCACTAATTTATCTTTGAGAGCTCATAGAGGATGAGTGAGGTCCCAAAGGACTGGCGAAGGGCAGACATAGTATCTATCTCTACAAAGGGGAACAAAGAGGACCCAGGGATTATAGACCAGGCAGCCTAACTTCAATACCTGGAAAGATACTGGAACAAATTATTAAATAATTGGTTTGGAGGTACTAGAGGATAACAGAGTTATAAGGAATAGCCAGCATGGGTTTGTCAAGAATAAATCATGCCAAAGCAACCAAATTTCCTTCTTTGACAGAGTTACTGGCCTAGAGTGGATAGTGGGGAAGTTGTAGATGTGATATATCTTCATTTTATTAAGGCTTTTGACACAGTCCCACGTGAGATTCTCATAAGAAGACTAGGGAAATGTGGTCTAGATGAAATTGCTATAAGGTGAATACCATGGTTCTCTTTCAGACTGGGAGGATGAATCTAGTGGGGTCCTGCATGGGGTCAGTTCTGCGTCTAGTACTATTCAATGTTTTCATTAATGACCTGGATAATGGAGTGGAGAGTATGGCTGTAAAATGTGTGGATGACACCAAGCTGGGAAGGGTTGCAAGCCCTTTGGAAGACAAAATTAGAATTCAAAATGAGCTTGACAAATTGGAGAATTGGTCTGAAATCAACAAAATGAAATTCAATAAAGACAAGTGTAAAGGACTGCACTGAGGAAGGAAAAAAATCAAATGTGCAACTACAGAACGGTGAATAATTGGCTAGGTGGCAATACTGTTGAACAGGATCTGGGGGTCATAGTGGATCACAACTTGAAAATGAGCCAACAATGTGATACAGTGATGAAAAAGGCTAATATTCTTGGGTATATTAATCAGAGTGTCATAAGTAAAACACAGGAGATAAGTGTCCTGCTCAACTCAGCACCGGTGAGGCCTCAGCGGGAGTACTGTGTCCAACTCTGTGTTCAACATTTTAGGAGAGATATGGAGAACTTAGTGAGAGTCCAGAACAGGGCAAGAAAAATGACAAACAGTTTAGAGAACCTGCCTTTGAGGAAAAGTTAAAAAAACTGGGCATGTTTCATCTTGAGAAAAGAAGACTGCGGGGGAGCTGCTTACAGTCTTCAAATATGTTAAGGGCTGTTCTAAAGAGGACAGTGATTGGTTGTTCTCTGTGTCCACCAAAGACACAACAAAAAGTCATCGACTTTGTTTGCAGCAAGGGAAGTTTAGCTTGGAAAACCTTTCTAACTCTAAGGATAGCTCAGCTCTGGAGCAGGTTAGGAGTCTGCGGACTCCACGCCACTGGAAATTATAAGCTAGACAAACCGCTGTCAGGGCTGGTCTATGTATACCTGGTCCTGCCTCAGTGCAGGGCGCTGGACTAGATGGCCTCTTGAGGTCCCTCCCAGTCCCACATTTCTTTGTTTCTATGGAAATGCCCCCCCTCCCCCTCTGTCCCATTCCCAGCCCCCGGAACCAGCATTCATACGTGTCCAGGGCTGAGTAAGCTCACACAATAGGCAGGATGGTGTCGGACCCTGGGAGCTGCATATCGGCTCTTTATTGCACAGAGGGACTGGGGGACAGACACGCTGCGATTTGTACATTCACGTCAGACACAGATTCTCTGGATCTAAGATGGGCCATTTTCAGTGTAAAAAACTAACATACAAACAAATAAACCTGAAACAAACACTTGTATTCTGCTTGGTACTAAAATATTTACAACCCAAAAGGAGATATGACAACCCCCCATGTCACAGGGGACGCTCTCCAGAAATATCCCCTAGCACCAAATGGGGAGCTGGGCCCTGTACCCATGGCTATGCCTCAAAGGAGTGCGGGGGGAGGTAGTGGGGGATGGGCTTGTGCAGAGGGAGGGGCACTGCTGGGTGGGAGCAGGTGACCAGAAGCAATGTCCCCATATCTCTTTTCTGCTATGTGGGAGGCTGGGCTGGGTTGGGTTGGAGTGCGGGGGCATTAACTCACAGCTTGCAGTATCTTCACAGTTACCAGGCGGGGCGGTGCCCTCTTCAGGCCAAGATGTTCCCGCGCTGGCTGGGTCAGTGCTGGATGGGAGTGGGGCTCTGGGGGATCTGGGGACCCAGGTGAAGGTGTTAGTGTGTGTGTTTGCATGGGAGCATGTGTCAGTGCGTGAGAGCACGTGAGTGTGAGCATGCATCAGTGTGAGCATGGTCTGCCCAAGCACAAGTCTGCACGGGCATGGATCAGTGTGAGGGCATGTGGGACTGGAAGCACTCTGAGCTGGTGTGAGGAGTGCACCTGGGCGAGCACATGTATGAGTGTGTGTGCAAGTGTGAGTGTGTGCAGTCATGTGTGTGTGTGTGTATGCAGTCACGTGTGTGTGTAAATGTGCATGAATGTGTGCAGTCACATGTGTGAGCATGTGTGTGTGAGCATTTGTATGAGTGTGTGCATGAGTGTGAGAGTAGAATCATCTCTCTCTCATGCCAGGATTTTCCTGAGGCCTGGATTGATGCAGCAGGATGGGGTGGGAGAGTATTGCAAATTGATTTTTTCTGAGGGGGTCGAGGTCAAACGTGCCATTAAGTCCCTCCTTCTCACTCCTGCTCAGCAACACCAGCCTTCCCTCCTGTGCCCGCCCCCAGATGACAAGGCTACAACCTCCACCCCATTACAGTCAGATTTACCAAAGAGTTGAGATCTGTGTGTGAGCTGAGTCAGCTGAAACTGGGGGTGTTGCCTGTACCCCGATATCAGGGCCTGCTCCTGGCAGTGGCCTTTGAGCTGGTGAGTCTGTGCTGGGCTCTCCGGCAGTAACAGTCTTGAGAGATGAGAAGCCATATTCCGGGGAGGTTGGTAGTCAGAATCCGCTGTGCATGGCCAGTCGGAAAGTGGGCCCCCCAGAGTGCAGTTCAGATTGTGGTCCCTCCTGGGGGTAACAACAGTGCCTCCTGTGGACCAGAGAGGGGAGGAGTGGAAGTGGGGTCAATGGGGAGACAGAGGCGGTGGGGGGATGACTGGGCAGGGGAGCCTGGAGGGGGCCCCGGGCCCCTAGAGGGACTGGCTGGGGGAACCACACAGCAGGCGGGTGACCTGGCTGAGCCGGGCAGCCGCACTCTCCTGCTCCTGCTGTAGCCGCTGGTTGTTTTGCCGCAGACTCTGCACCTCAGCCTGTAGTGCTGCCTTGGCTGCCTGCTCCTGGGAGAACATGGGTGGGGTCAGTGGGGAGAGGCAGTACCCCCCCAACTCCCAACCCAGTCCCTCCCACTCACTCGCCATTGACCCTCCGACACCACAGCCCCTGCCCAATCTGGTCTGGCCCTCTCACGGCACCTCCTTCTAATGCCTGCACCACACCTGCCCTGTAACTCCCCTGCAGTGCCTTGCCCCTGCCCTCCTTCCTGCAGCCTCCACCGCCCTCCGCTCCCCTCCCTCTTTCCTCACCTTCGCCCCCATTCCCTCCGCACTCCTCCCCAACCCCTTTTCTCCCTCCCTTGTGCGCCCCCCAACACACCTGCTGCAAGTCCTCCTGCAGCTTCTTTAGCATGGACTCCAAGTGAGAGACCTTCTCCGACAGCGACCGGGACTGATGGCCTCTGGGCGAGTGAAGGAAAGAGCGAGAGATGGAGAAGTGTGGGGATGGAGAGATGGAGAGATTCATAGGATGATGATATGCATCAGTCAGGCTGAGGTCAGATGGGGCAGGGGGAGCAAAGATCCCTTATCTCCCCACAGCCCAGCCCTCTCGGTATCCTCTCCTCCCCAGGGTTGTCAGAGAGCACCCCAAAGGTGCAGAGCCAGTGAATGTGTCAGCCTCCCACTGGGGGAGTGTTGTGGCACAGCCACTTCAGTTCACTATTCAGCCACCAGATGACCCTGGTGGCTTCGTGGTAAACGAGCCCCACAAAGCTGGGATGTGAGCTGAGCAAGAGATGGTTTGTTGCGGTTTTCCCCTGCTATGACTGGATTATCATCATGGAATATGCAAAGGGAGGATGAGAGCAGGGGGGATACAGTGAAATGGAGGCTGGTGGAGGAGAACCCCCCCATCATTCCTCCCACCCCTCTGTTTAGCTTCTTACTCATCCTCGGGGGGCTGCTGGCCTGGGTTCCTCTGGCCACTCCCACCAGGGGGCTCTCTGCTCTCCAGCACGTGTTGCCCTGCTGCAGAAAAGAGGGGAGACAGAGTGAGATTCTCCTCCTCAGACTGGGGGTTTGCAGCTACTCCTGGCCCCAGGCAACTTTAACCAGGTTCTTTGCCTAGGGATTTCCCAGCTTTAGCCCCCGATGAACAAAGCTCTTTGCCTAGGGATTTGCTCCGGACCACAGCCAAGTCCTCCACTGGGAACTCTCGGACTCCAGCCCCTGTCTGCTTGTATGCAAGCTGGGCACTCCCACTCATGATGCAGCCTGGGAATCTGTTGCTCACCTTCCTTCGAGAGCGCCTCTAGGATGCTGTTGCAGGTGGTAGCCAGGTTGGAGATGGAGTCCCACTCCTCCTCCAGGGACTCACCGGCTTCCGACAGAACTGGAGAGAGCAGGGGCAGGCGGGGCAGGACAAAGAATGGCATGAATGAGGGCAAGGAGCCCAGCAGCTGTTTAAAGCAAGGCCCTTCAGACCTAGAGCCCAGGCCCCCCAGCTTGGGCTAAAGTACTAGAACAGGGGTTCTCAAACTGGGGGTTGGGACCCCGCAGGGGGTCGTGAGGTTATTACAGGGGGGTTCACGAGCTGTCAGCCTCCACCCCAAACCCCACATTGCCTCCAGCATTTATAATGGTGCTAAATATAAAAAAAGTGTTTTTAATTCATAAGTGGGGGTCGCACTCAGAGGCTTGCTGTGTGAAAGGGGTCACCAGGACAAAAGTTTGAGATCCACTGTACTGGAAGGTTGTTATCCTCCAGTGGGTTCTAGCCCCACAGCTCAGCCGCAGCTATTCATTAACGTCCATCCTCAGAGTTAATTAGAGTTGGGGAAAATCTGTTGACCTGAGATTCCCCTTCCCTGCAAGCCCTCTTTGATTTGAGATTTTGTTACAAGTGTGGGTTCTCGACAAAGGAATCTCGAAGGAAACAAACAGGGGTTGATGTGTGAAAACCCGCTTTGGGGCCCCTCCCCCACACTTTAGTTCCATTTTTCCTTCCCATCCCCCTGCTTTTTTTTTTTCTAACTGGAGAAAAATCCCAGCACAAAGCACCCAGCTGGCACTTGGAGCTGGACCCTGCGCTTGGAAAAAGGAAAGCTCCCCCGATGCTAACGGGACAGGATCAAACCGGGGGCGCATGTGTGTGCTTGTCTTACTCTTGGTGATGGAGTTTCGCAATGAGAGCGTCCGGGGTAGGAATTTCTCGGTGTCACTCATGTCTGAGGTGGGCGGGGCCATCTCACTAGGGAGCGAAGCCTGGCTATCCATGACCCCATGATCGGGGGGAGCCTGCTCCAACGATGTGGGGTTTCCTGGATGGTCCTGGGACAAGATAACACAGTGATTGATGCCTGGAGTTTCAGCCACCTCTGGGTGGGATGTGGAGGCTGTTTATACAGGGAACCCTCACCCAGTACTGAGATGCAGCCACCTCTTGGGTGGGGCACAGGGGCTGTTAAACAGGTTCACAGATTTATTTCACAAATAAATAGCTGCAAATAACAGTGCACATCACAGAACGCCAAGAACAACATTAGTGCACTTGAAACCTCCAGAGCTCCAGCACACGTAACCGAGCGGCCTGATTGCATCCTGTAGGGGGCTGCCAGGACACACACTCACCATTTCCCGCTCAGGGGGCCCCTTGGGCGTGGCTGCCAGGATGAGGTCAGGTGTGGGGTCAGGTAACATGGGGATCTCCCTGCTCTGGGACCTGCAGAGGCAGAGGAACATTAGCCTGTGGTAAACACAGCTGAGAAAAAGGGAGGGAATGCAGAGGGGGATAACAGCTGATGTGGGGAGCCTAGGAGAGGGATGGCAAACAGTCCATTGGGTGGCATTTGGATCTGGGGGGAGGAAGGAGTCCTAGGAGGCTGCGGGAGTACTCACAGCAGGTTGGGGGTGGGGTGAAGGTGGGGATCTGAGGATGCAGGGGGCACTCATGGTGGGACAGGAGACCGGGGGGGTGGGATGGAGGAGGGGGTCCCAGGAGGTACTCATGGCAGGTTGGGGAGCTAGGGAGGTAGCGTGGGGAGGTTCAGGGGTGGGATGGAGAGGGGCACTTATGGTGGGGCAGGGCGTCAGGTGGGATGGAGGTGGGGGTCCCAGGAGGTGGGGGTCAGTCCTGGCAGGGCAGAGAGGCCGGGGGTGGTATGGAGGCGGGGTTGCAGGAAGTTGGGGCATTCATGGTGGAGTGGGGGGCTGGGATGGAATGGAGACAGGGATCCCAGGTGGTGGGGGGCACTCACGGTGGGTGGGCGGGCTGGGTGGGATGAAGACGGGGTCACAGGAGGTGGGAGTACTCACAGCAGAGTAGGGGGCCAGGATAGGATGGAGACGGGATCACAGGACGTGGGGGGCACTCATGGTGGGTGGGGGGGCTGGGGTGGGATGGAGATGGGGTCACAGGAGGTGGGGGCACTCACAGCAGAGTGGGGGGCCAGGGTGGGATGGAGACGGGGTTGCAGGAGGTGGGGGCACTCACAGCAGAGTGGGGGGGTGGGATGGAGATGGGGTCGCAGGAGGTGGGGGCACTCACGACAGGTTGGGGGGGGCAGTGCCCTCGCTGTGGCTGCGCAGGAACTCGGTGCGCTCCTCAGCCAGGCTATGGGGGGGCCCGTCCTGCAGGGAAAGTGAGCGCAGCAGCTGCAGGGTGGCCGGTCTCAGCTCCCCCTCGGGCCCTGGGCCCCCAGCCATCCGGGGGGGCTCCCTTGCCGGGGAATCACTGCGCCGCTTCTCCTGCAGGGACTTCACGTAGAGCTCAGAGAAACTCCTGTCAGAGAGATATGATGGGGCAGGGTCCCAGAATCCACTGACCCCCATCCCACTGAGCCCCCACATCCTGCTCCACAGCAGCCCCTACAGTGATTCCACCCCATTCAGTCCCCGCTGACCCCTCCATCCTGCCACACAGCACCCCCAACAGAGTCCTACTCTCTGCCCCACAGTGCTCAGCACTGTCCCCAATTCTACCCCATCACACCTTCTACCCTGCCTCACACAGCTCCCTGCCACTGCCACTGCCACCTACCCCGACTGTCCCTGCACAGTGCCCCTCCCCAAGGATTCCTGCCCCATACCACCCACACCCCATCATGCCCCCTGCTGGGGACTCTTGCAGCCAATGCTCCTGCATCCTTCACCAGAGCTCCCCACCAACACGCCCACCCTGTGCCCCACAGCAGCTTCTCCTGGAAGCTCCTGCCCCCTCCTGCTAGTGTCCCCTGCTGGGGCCCCCAGCCCATATGCCTGAGCATCCCTGCCTGTAACCCATACCCTTGAGTGACCCCGCTGGGAGCTCCTGCCCCATGGCACCCCTTGCTGGGGACCCTCCCCTCTCAACACCCCAGGAACCCATGCCACCCACAGCGCCCCCAGCTGGCACTGTGCTCACCTGCGGGGCTTGCCATTCTCGTCAGGAGGCACCATGGTGATGGTGACTTTCTTGGCAGTGCGCAGAAGCTCAGTAGTCTGGGCGTGGCTGAGGCCGGGCAGTGCCCGCTCACACACACGCACCAGCCGGGCACCAGGCTGCAGGCCGGCCTTCTCCGCAAAGGTGAAGCGCTCGACATCGGTGATGAAGCCCTCGCTGTCCACCTGGAAACCCAGCTGGCCCAGCCCGTTCCGCAGCAGGGTGAGCTCCCGCGTCTCACAGCCCCGCGTCACCAGCTGGGGGGAGAGAGAGCATTGGGGGGACTGGCTGTGCCCCCTGTAGAGCACCCCTCCCAGCACTCCTGCCCCACTCCCTGCAGTGCCCCCTGTGGCAGAGGCCAGGGCTGGAATAGCCGGGAGCTCCTCTGCAGTACCCCCCACCTGCCAGTGGCCCAGGCCCTACCTGCAGCCGGTTCACAATGTCCTTGACCTCATCCCCTTGGCCGTCAGGAAGCCGCACGGAGATGTAGTCCCCGGAGCCGTAGTAGAGGTCCAGGCCGCAGTCGGAGTAGGTCCAGGCCAGCATGTCACGGCAGGAGCAGTTGAAGATGACTCGCTTGCCCTTGGCCTCGATGAGCACCAGGAACTCGGCGGAGATACTCAGCAGGCAGGGCAGCTCGGGGGCGGCCCGGTCTCCATCCCGTGCCCGCACGCTCCACACCAGGGCCCCCGCACTCTGCAGCTCCCAGGCCTTGGCCCCCTTGGCCCGCTCCTTTCTCTTGGCGCCCAGGGAGAGCAGGGGTAGGCGGGAAGAGGAGGCCTCCAGGCTGGTGGTGGTTGCATGGCTGCGTGCCAGATCCTGCAGGTACTCCTGGCGCGTGCGGGTAGCCATGGCGTGGAATTTGCCTGACCGCTCAGCCGCATTCTCTGCATTGATGGCCTTGGCTAGCAAGAAGTCCCGGAAGGCGGGTGTCCGGGGAAAGCGGTGCCCAGCTGGGATGGGTGGCCCAAAGAGTGGGATGTCCTTGGTGCGGCTCACTGCCACACTGGGGAGAAAGATGGGAGTCAGGGCCTGGGAAAGCTGGGGGCAGCCATACGCTCAGCCAGCGACAGGGATGATGGCATGGAAGGAGGCAGGTACGGAGGGAAAGACCTTGGCACATGCACCACCCCGTAGTTAGCGCACTCAGCACACGCTTCCTCTCTCCACTGTAGATGGCACACTGAGCACTTGCTCCCCCCATCTCCTGTAGGTGACGCTCAGCGCATGCTCCCCCCTTCCCTGATAGCAGTGTGCTCATCTCTCTCCTGTATGTGGTGTGCTCAGTGCACATTCTCTCCTGATCTGAAGGGGCACACTCAGTGCACGCTCCCCCACATGTAGGCAGTGCTCTTGGCACACGCTCCCCCATCTCCTGTAGGTGGTGCGCTTGGCACATGCTCCCCTCCTCCCCTGTAGGTGGCACACTCAGTGCTCGGTCCCCTCTTCCCTGTTGGCAGTGTGCTCATCCCTCACCTGTAGGTGGTGCGCTCGGTGCAGGGCTCATGCACGCGCACTATGATGAAGACATGCTGGAAGTGTGAGCGGATGGTGCGGGGTGTGAAGGGCTGTGCGCCCGGCTCCTGGAAGATGATTGTGACAATGTCGTTGCCAATGTGACGCTTCCGTAGCAACTACAACCAGAGAGATGGTGTTACTGCGGGAAGGGTAGGATCTGAGCTGGGCATCAGTGTGGGGATGGGAAGCAGGATGGGACCCCCCCCATTTCCAGGTCACCCACCCCTGCCCCCCTTTCCTGAGCTGCCTGGACTCTTGACCACTCTCAGATTCTCTTCCTGCACCCTCTGGATTCCTCCTTCCCAGGAATCCTTCCCTCTGGACCCCTGGTGAACACCAGCACCCCCTCCCCTGTGCCAGCCCCATCCCAGTGCCCTGCCCCCACCCCTCACCTGCTGGCGGTTGTTGGGTGTGTAGGGAAGCATAGTGGAGACGTGGAACATGATCTCATAGTCCTGGTACGTGGTGTACAGCGAGTGGGTGCCTGTGGAATCAGCTGGGGGAGACACAGGATGGGAGATGTCAGTGGGATGGGGAGTGGGGGCGTTATTGGGGCCGGGAGAGACAGGGACTCAGCAGGAGGTAGCAGGGAAAGCCCTTGACTGGGTCGAGTGGAGAATGCAGCCCCCTCCTTCAGAGCCTCCCCACCCCCTCCTGCCAATGTGTCCCCCTGCCCTGGAGTGAGGGAGGGACTCTTTAAGACCAGGCTCCCCACCTCATGGGGTGGGCTGGGGGCTGGCAGAGGGCAGCCTGCTATGACAGCTCCCCAATGTGTCTACTGGAGCCAAAGGCCGGGGGCAGCTGCCAGTGCAGTCCAGTCCCCTTTCAGCCCTCAGCCCTCCTGGCCCCTTTCCCAGTAGCCCAACCCCACCCCGGTTCCCCTCCCCCAAGGTCTGGCCTTGCCACTCAATATTTCCTTGCTCCTCCCCCTCGATTGCCCCCTTTCCTGGGTCTCACCCTCTCTTCCACAGAGTTTAAAGCCAGAGGGGACAATTGTGCTCTTCTAGTCTGACCTCCGGCATAACACTGGACCGCCCCCCAAAAATTCCTGCTTGAACTAGCGTGGATCAGCCATTGAGACTGGAAAATGAACTAAAAAAACAGCCATCAAGACTGGAAAACGTCCAAGGGTGGAGAATCCACCACAGCCCTGGGGAAGCTGTAACAGCAGTTACTGACTCCACTGTTAACAGCTGTGCCTTAGTTCCAGTCCGAATGGGTCTAGCTTCAACTTCCAGCGACAGGGTTGTGTTCGACCTTTGTCAGCCGGACTGAAGAGCCTCCTTTACCCCAGCTCTGTTCCCTGTGTAGGTGTCTAGGGACAGTGACCAGGTCACCTGTTCAACTTCTCTTTGATAAGCTGAGGAGATTGAGGTCCTGGAGTCTCTCACTGTAAGGCAAGTTTTCCAACCCCTCAATCATTCTTGGCGCTCTTCTCTGACCCTTCTCCAATTTATCCACATCCTTTGCGACGCTGATGTGCTGGCCCCTGCACTAGCCACAGACCTCCAGCAGCGGGCGCAGCAGTGCCAGATACAGGGGTAACAGAACCTCCCCACTCCTAGAGATTCCCCTGTTTATCCATCCAAGGATCATGTTAGCCCTTTGGCCGCAGCATGGCACTGGGAGCTCCTGTTCAGCAGGTTATCCCCTCCACACACCCCCGCCCCAGTCCTTTTCAGAGTCGTTCCTTCCTGAGACAGAGTCCCCCATGCTGCGAGCATGGCCAGCCTTCTTTGGGGCCCTACATGTATCTGTTTACAGTTACCACCCCCGGTACCCCCTCCCCACACTCACTCTTGGTGTCAAGCTGGGCCCGGTACTTGGTGAAGCCGCGCAGCTGGATGTGCTGGCCCAGCAGCTCCAGGAACTCCTGGAAAGGGGGGCCGGCCCCCTCATTGTTGTACATCTCCTCCTCGGAGCCCTGCCCCGCCCGGCAGTACAGAACTCCCACCTTGCGCTGGAAACTCACCTGCAGAGCGGCACGGTGAGGGGAACATGGGACCAGCTGATACAACATCCCCAAACTGCCCTGATTCAAACCCCCAACACAGCAACCCCCAATGGGACCCCTGACTCAGCCCCCCAAAATACCTCGCCCCCCAACACAGCAACCCCTGAGGGGACCCCTATCTCAACCTCTCAAACTGCCCCAATTCAATCCCCCAACACAGAAACCCTCAATGGGACCCCTAACTCAACTCCCCAAAATACCCTGACCCCACAACACAGCAACCCCAGTGGGACCCCTACACCCCCAAAATACCCCAACCCCCCCAACACAGCAACCCCTATGGGATTCCTAACTCAACCCCCCAACATACCCTGAGCCCCCGACTCAGCAATCCCTGATGGGACCCCTAACTCAACCCCTTAAACTGCCCCAATCTCACCCTCAATGTAGCATCCCTGATGGGATCATTGAGCCAACCCCACAAACTGCCGAGACCTCTGAACACAGTGACCCCTGATGGGCACCCCTGAGCTGATCCCCTCAAAGTGCTCAAGCCCCCCGCCCCAAGCCCCGACAGAAGACCTTGATCTACCTCCCGCAGAACAACCCTTCAGGACCTCCCGTTCCCCAACCACCCTGATCTAACTCTTCCTGAACTTCCCCTCCCACAGAGCCTGGCTTCCCTTCTTGCCCCCAGCTCCCTCACCACCCCTCCCGTGGTACTCCCCATAGTGGGCAGGCCCATGGCAGAATCCCTGTGGCACTCCGTCACTCACCCCCTGCTCGTCCAGCTTGAGCAGCGTCTCGGGCACCTTGGGTGAGTTGGATGCCAGGCGCAGCCCCTGCAGGTTCAGGTCGGGCAGCACATGCTCCAGCAGCTTCTTGGGGGACAGCCCACGGGCAGCGGGGGGACGGGCGGTGGGGGGCAGCGCCTCCTCCAGCACTGAGCCACGCAGGGTCCGCAGCTGTGGGGAGGAGAAGCCGTGGGGGGTGGGGAGAAAGTCAGGGAATTTTTGTACCCCTACATAGCCCCCTGACCAGGACTACCCTCACAGCACCACCTCTCCAGGGCAGAAGGGCCGGATTTATGAACGGCGGGGCCTGATTCGAATATCCGGCAGCGGTCCAGGGCTTCGGCGGCACTTCAGCAGTGGGGGATCCACTCCGGGTCTTCCACGGCACCTAAGGACCCCCCGCCGCCAAAATGCCACTGAAGCCCCGGAGCGGACCCCCCTGCCGCTGGGTGAGTTAAAAAAAAAAATTAAAAAGACGCCTAAGGCACAGGGCCCTTTTAGGCGCGTGCATGGGGCCCTCTTAGGCGCAGGGCCCGATTCTGGGGAATCAGGGGAATCGGCTTAAAGCTGGCCCTGCAGGGCAGTGCCCTACCCACAGTATCCTGCTCCCCCTGGCAGTGCCCCTGTGCTGTAAGCTCCCCCCCAGGCTGTGAGCTCCCTCTGGTGGTGCCCACCTCGCTGGTGCGCAGGATGAGGCGGTAGTTGTACTGCAGGCTGGCACCCTCCTTCTCCTTCTCTTCGCGCCGCAGCGACACGGCCACCGCTCCCAGGCGCTCATCCACCCCGAAGAAGTTCTGGTGCTCTGTGCCAGGGGATGGGTGTTTGTTAGAGATGGGCATCGCCATGACTGCCCCCAACCCTCCTCACACATTCCCTGACTCCCCTGAATGCCAGACCCATGGACCCTCACTTTCACCTCCCCCCCTCCCTGAGTGCCAGGCTCCTGCCTCCCCAGCCTTTGCTCCCCCAGGACCATTTTGCTGCCAGCTCACCCTTGTGTAGCAGCACGCATAGCAGCTGTCCCTTGCCCCCAGCTCCATGCTCCCTATGTCTTGTGCCCCTTGTTCCTTCCTCCCCACACCCTGTACCCCCCATACACTCTGCCCCCCGTGTCCTACCTATGCCCTGTGCCCTGCCCCCATACACTCTGCCCCCTGTGTCCCCTGTGCCCTGTGCCCTGCCCCGGCTCACCCTTGCCATAGAAGTATTTGCGGTAGTAGCTGGCGCCCAGGTCTGCATATTCAATGTAGTGGGTGGTCCGGCTGCCCCTGGTGGGGTAACTCTCCCGTGGCTCCTCCAGCACCGACACGGCCGCATTGGGCAGCTGCCCAGCGCCCCCTCCTGCTTCCTGGCGCCGACCCAGCCCCCCCTCCTCCTCACCCCCAATCTCATTGCGGAAGTGGGGGCAACTGAGCACTAGAGGCCCGTCCTTGCCATCACCTGGGTCAGGCTCCTCAGGGACAGGGGTCGGGGCAGGCCCTGCTGAGGCGGCTGAGGCCCCTGTGGTGATGTTACGCACCCGGCGCCCGGCACTACCCTGGCACCAGGCCGCCTCACCTGGATCAAAGAGGATGCTTTGCACGTCATAGTGGGCCAGCTGGCGCACCCAGATCTGTGGGGGAAACTTGGGGGGCTCTTCTCCCCTGTCCTGCTCTGGCACGGTGGTCCCATTCCCCTGGCCGTCCCCCTCCCACACCTCATCTCCTGTGAGCCCCAGCAGCACCAGGGGGTCCCAGAAGCGCCGGGCGGCTGGGCTGCCCGCCCGTGGCTCCTCGTGGCTGTGGGCGCGGGTGCGGGGGGGCCCCGGGCCTTTCTCGATGGAGCTCAGGCTGCCATAGTCCCGGTGCAGCCCGCAATCCCCACCCCCCACCAGTGACGAGGAGGGGGGTGTTCCATCCCCTGGCACTCCCTCCCCAAGGGTCACGTCACTGTTGCTGCGGTGCATGATGTGGCTGGCAGGCCTTAGGGCCAGGCCAGGGGGGGTGCCATGCCCCCTGGAGAGCCCCTGGGTCACCTCACTCCGGGGGGGTCGCAGGAGGGGGGCCGGGAGTCCCTTGGCGTCGAAGGAGATGGAGGCCAGAGGGGGCCGGGCAGAGTGGCGCCGGATTTTGCGGACAAAGAGGTCATCTGACTGCATGGCCCTCCCCCCCTACCAGCACGCCCCCCCCGGAAAACGGGAATGAGACGGCCTGGCGGATGGAGAGCTGCAGCCGCTGATCACATGCACGCAGGCTTGGGAGAGCGAGAGTCAAAGAAACAATCCAGTTGGCTGGGAAGGACAACTATGTGCTCTACCCCTTGCCAGTCAGCTTTCTCCTTTATGGCCACTGGTCGTCAGTGGGTGTGGCCCGTCGTCTCATTGGATGAGAGCATCATGGGGAGCCGCTGGGGAGGCGCTGCTGTGCTGGAAGCCGTCAAATCCAGCCATGGGGTGTGGCCGGCTGGCATGCCATGCTGGGGGGTTAAGGGCGGGCCTTGGTGCAGCCTGGGTTCTGGGCAGGGTGCTCTGCTCTCAGCTCCTGGTGAAGCAGCCTGCTCAATTCCAGATCCTGGTATGGGGTGGGGAGCCGCCTTCCTGCGAAAGGAGTTGAGGGGAGGTCTGAGATGGGGAGAGGCCCAGCCTGCAATGCTGGACCATGTCCCCCCAGAACTGAGGCAGCTTGTGCTGAGTCCCATCTCCCCAGCTGCCCCAAAACACCAGGAGCATTTCTGGCGACTGGTTGGACACCCTTCCCCTGGTGCGATGTGGGCAGTCCTGAAACACACCAGGTGCCAACCTGGGCTGCTCGCCAGGGAGATGATGGGGACAGGGGCTTGAGGAGAGGATATTTCTACAGCAATTTTATCTGTCAAACACTGAGCCATTCCCTCTCTGATACCTGGGTACTTTCCTTCTAATACTGGGGTACTTTTCTGGGCTGTTTATTTACCTAGTGCTCAGATACATTTCCTCTCTGAAACCCCTGTGCTTCCCTCTCTAACACCTAGGCACTTTCTTGGGCAGGTTCAATAATGTCTGGGTCACGTTTTCTCTCTACTTCCTGGGTTCTGTTCTGGGACACGGATCTGTCATCCTCGCTCAGTGGGAATCCCTTCTGTGCCCTCTCCCCTCTGACCCCTGGGGATGCCCCCGACTGCAGACTGGGCCCGATGGAGCCCTGATGTCAGGCAGCTTTGCCCCATCACAGGGAGTGGGGGGGAGGGACGGGACACAGGGCTATTGCTGCATACCCAGGGCAGTCTGGGGAGGAGAAGGCAGGTGCATTCTGGGAGGTTGATGTGACTGTTGAGTGGGCAGGTGCATTCTGAGACATCGATGTGACCATTGTGTGGGGCAGGTGCATTGTGGGAGGTTGATGTGAACGATGGGGAGGCAGGTGCATTCTGGGATGCTGATGTGACTGGTGGGTGGGGGCATACTGCATTAGCAGCAGCTGCAGACGGGACAGGGCTCCGTGGTCAGGGCTGCAGGAAATCTCCCCATACGCTCCCCTCTAGCCGCAACTTCCTGCCCTTGCTCAGATGGGGCAGCTGTGTGTGGAGGGAATGTCTCAGCGCTGAATGGGGGGTCAGGGACAAGCAGCTGCCTGACACAGGTACACTCTGTGACATATGATAGTTGAGGCAAAACCACCCAGATACCGGCCTGATAGCAAGGGGCACTGGCCCCAATTTGGGCCCAGAACCGGGGCTTGGCTGGCTCGGTTGGGAGAGAGACAGGGCCAACAGGGCTCTCACATTGGGGGTGGGATACGGGGCCCAGCTACCAACAGAAAGAGCCAAAAAAACAGGAACTTGCACAAGTACCTGTTTCTGTAGCAGCTTCCTCCTGTAGTGGGTGGGGGGACGCTGGGGACAAAAGACCGAGGCTCCCAGTGTGGAGGCAATGGCCCCCAGGGGCAGAAACAGAGTTGCTTCCTTGACCCCTGAAGTGACACCCCTCTACACACACACCCCCTACACCATACCCCGACTCCCTGCACCCACCCAGTGCCCCCCCATTCACAGTTCTGCTTTCTCTGCAGTTGCTGAGCCCAGCAGAGTGAAATCGGTGGGGGAGAGGTCAGACCCCACAGAGATAGTGGGGGGGAGGGGAAAGGAAAGCATCTGGCAGACAAATAATCACCCTGCACCCCAGAACTGAACTTGCCCCCCAGCTAATTGTGACCCCGCCTACCTGGAACTGACTCCCCCAAATCTGTCCCTTCCACACTGACTCCCCCCAACTACTGGGGTTCCAAACATCTGCAGAACAGCCCCTGTCCTGGCTCCCCCATTCCCAGCCCCTCCTTGGTCCCTGGTTCCCCAGGACTCTGGGGGCGGGGAGCTGGCTGCTTCGCCAGTGACATACCAGGCTGGGGAGGGGTTCAGGGAGCAGCAAGAACAGAAGAGAGAGACAAGGAAGGGGGCCAGCAGATCAGCTTCTGCCACAGTTCTGTTGGTGTCCCTCATTCGCGACCCGCAGACCTCTGCTATCTCCCCTCCCAAGCTCTGTTGGTGCCCCTCACTCCCAAACTGCAGCCCAGACAATGCCAAGGCTAAGATCCGTCAAGCTCATTTTGCTGGTGACTTGATCTATATTGGAACTCAAGCACCCAGACGTTCGGGGGGGGGGGGTGCGTGGGTGGCCCCCACTTCCCCATTTGTGGTTGGCTCTGTAAGCGTCAGATGAGCCACTGAGCTCCACCTCCCCCTCTCAATACGCTCGAGCCACGTCTGTGAGGTGAGGACGCATGGGGGAAGTGGGTGTCTGCAGTGATGCTCATGGTTGGGGGAGGTGCTGGCTCAGAGGTCCCAGCTCCCATCCCCCCCCTTGTGTGGTCCCCAGATCAGGGGAGACAGCAGGGAGAGGTCCCCTTCCCCCCACATCCTTCTCCCCTTCCCCCAGCCCCCTATACCGTCTTCCTCTTCACGCTCCCACCTGCAAGCTCCCTTCCAAACACACAGCCCCCCACCATGTGCGCTCCCTGTGTCATGGGGTTGGAGAGGAAAGCATGGTCCCCAGAGCCTGTTCAGCCCCACCCCCCAGGCCTTTCTGCTAGCCAGGGGCCGGGGCCCCGTGTGGGAGGTGCCCTATTCTACTAGGGATGACTGGCCTGAGACCCAGCAAACTCATCTCACAGACAGGAATGACGTTCACTATGAACCTGGGGCCAGATCAGAGCTGGCATCCCCTAGAGGGGAAAGGCCTCGTGTCCCCAATTCCTTGCCCCCTGAGCTAGCCCATCCCCTGCCCTGGGGCTGGATCGGAGCTAGTGCCCCCTAGAGGGAAAGGTCCCATCTCCTAGTCTCTGGTGCAGATGAGTTTTTTTAACCTAAAAAACAATGAGGAGTCTGGTGGCACCTTAAAGATTAACAGGTTTATTTGGGCATAAGCTTTCGTGGGGGAAAACCCACTTCTTCAGATGCATGGAGTATTTTCACACCATGCATCTGATGAAGTGGTTTTTTACCCACAAAAGCTTATGCCCAAATAAACCTGTTAGTCTTGAAGGTGCCACGGACTCCTCGTGTTTTTGTGGATACAGACTAACATGGCTACCCCTCTGATACTTGTTAACCTAGTTGCTTGCTGGAGCGTTAACAAAGTACCCGCCTGGCGTAGACCCTCCTCCCCCGACCCAGCAGCTCCATTGTGCCCCATCACTGTGCTGGGGCGACCATCAAGCCCCACCCCACTCTGGACACACACACCCCATTTACCCTCCCTGCCAGCTTGGAGGTCGGACTTGGGATGAACTGGTGTTTTTTTTCTCCAGAGAGTGGGGTGTAATTCCTGGGTCTCTATTGGGAAGGCTTGGCAGGGAAAGGGTTAATGGCAGCTGAATGCCTGGGTGGGGGTGTTGCTTGGGGTCCATTGGGGACCAAATGTGGGGCTGGTGACAGCAATGCCTGGTGGCTGAACCAGCCCCATTTGAGCTCCCATATTACCCCCATGGAACAGTGCCCTCCGCTCCCCTCCCCCCTCCCACGGGTGAGGTGTCTCCACCCCCCTCCTCACACACGGGAAAGAGCAACTCACCCAGCTCCCTGGGCAGCGGGGACGGATATTTGAGCCCAGAGGTGTCACAGGGACCTGGAGAAACAGAGAGCAAGAATTCAATATTTCCTTGGGGGGAAGGGGGATCCCTCACCCATTGCTGAGATGCAGCCACTTCTGGGGTGGGGCACAGGGGCTCTTTGTACAGAGCTCCCTTGCCTGGTGCTGAGAGTCATCTGTATCTGGGGCCTTGTTTAACAGCTGCACATTGACAGTTCCCAAGGATTTAGGACAGGAAGTGAAACAGAATCCTGCATCCTATTGTATCAGCAGAGGGAGAATCAGGAAGGTGTGGAGCTTCAGCTCGCTGGGACCCTTTCCTGGACACCGGGGTTCACGCTCTGTCTGGGGGGAGGGGGCGGCTCGGGGATAGTGATGGGCCTGGGGCTGGGGTGTCTGTGCAGGTGGGAGATGCTCCCATCACCTCCCCTCTATTTTGGATGTGGGGGGAAGGGACCCGGGGAGGAGGGGACCCCATGCTCAGGCAGGGGGCTGAGGGTGCTTAGTTTCGGGGTGTGATTTCAGGTCTCAGGAAGCTACAATGGCAGGAAGTACAACAATTCATCCGGTTAAACTGAGGAGATGGGGCAGGGGGGAGGGAGAGACACATGGCCGCAGCCGCATGGCCATGGACACAGAGCTCTGCTGGGACCTGTTGCTTGAGCTGCCCGTTGCATTTATTTTGCCCTGGGAAAACACCCTCTCCCTGGGGGAGCCCTCCAGGAAGGATGGTTGGATACGCTGCCCCATCCCCATGCTGCCCTTGACTGTTTCCTCCCACCGGCTGGGCCCCAGCCCACCCCAAGATTCCACAGTCAGCCTAAGCTGGCCCCCCCTCACCTGCCCCCCAGACCTGCTTCATTGCTCCAGGGACTCCCCGACAACCTGCACCCCAGACCCCACATCAGCCTGGGAGCCACCCGCATCAGCCTCCTGGCACTCCCACCCCCCCATGACTCTCCAGCCCCCTCCAAGCCAGGCGAAGGGCTCGGTACCTGGGGGGTTGGTACCTCGGGGTCCAGACGGGCTGGATGGCGCGGACGCTCTGACTCGCTTCCTGCTGTGCGGGAAGTGATGGCGCAACCAGGAGCCTGAGCCACGTCCCCCCCCACCCCCCCAACATCCTCAGGAAAGAGTCAGGCCCCAAGTGTGACCTGCCGACTCCCCACCCCCAAACCGGTGAGCAGCTTCCTGGCCACGCAGCTAGGCCTAATAACGCCACCCCCGCTCCCACTCTGCCAGTGCCCCGCAATCCCAATCCACAGCCCCCTGCGAGCCCAGCCCTGGGCTCCCCCACAGCCCTGCCAGTGCCCCTCGCTCCCAGCACACACCCCCATGCTAGCCCAGCCCCGGGCCCCTCACCTCTGCCAGGGCCCCTCACTCCCAGCCCTGGGCTTCCTGCTTCACACAGCCCGGCCCAGAACTCAATCAACTGGTCTTTTGCTCTTTCCCCTGCCGGTTCAAAGTGGAAACCACAAATCGGTGCCTCGTGCCCACAGGGAGATAAGGGGGGGCTGTGGATCAGGAGTACCGGCACTGCGGGGGAGGGGCAAGGGAGCCCAGTGCTGGGATAGCACGGGTTGTGGGTCAGGATTGAGGGGCACCAGCAGAGCTCTATGAATATTGGGGGGATCCCTCTTACTGGTACCAGGACGTGCTGAGCCAGCCCCCAACGCTGCCCCGGTTACTTCCCCTTGTCCCAAGTAAGCTTATGCAAGCAGACGTCCTCGCCTGGCCATGAATGGGTTCCCCACCCCCACCGGGTGGTGGGGGCGGATGCTATTTGGGCTGCGTCACCCCGAGGCTGCTGCCCTCAAAGGGGCCTTTCAGGGACATGCGGGGCGGGGCGGGGGGTGGGACAAGGGGACATCGGCAGCCATTGAACTGAATGGTAACCCGTGTGTGAGGGATGCTGGGCATTCACCAGGGTGCTCCCCTGCCCCAGAACCCCGAGCTCCAGGGCCCGGAGGGCTCCACTGCCTGGGGGGCCTCCAGCATGGCTGCAGTGTCAGGGGAACCCTGCCTACCCCAACCATCCCCCATCCTAGGCCTTCACTCCCCCCTGCAGCCGGCATCTGGACCATCTTCCAGCTAGAGGGGGTGGAATTTGACCCGCTTTGGAGCCCCAGGACAATGAAGCCTCTTTAGATATGCCCCCCCCCTCTTCCCCTCCTCCCTTCACTGCCCAGATCATTAGTGCCTTGGTCCCACGTCTCCCTTCTTCCCCTCAGGCTTCCCCTCACCCACCACTGCACTCCAGGCCCAACCCAGAGCTGGGATAGAACCCAGAAGTCCTGCTCCCAGCCTCCCCTAGACCCAACTCCCCTCCCCTCTCAGAGCTGGTAGTGAACCCATGAGCTGGCAGTGGAGGGGGGCAGGCTGGAATGGCAGCGGCCTGTAGGTCAGGACTGAGGGGCACTGGCAGAGCTGGCAGTGGAGGGAGGCAGGGCTGACATGACAGGGAGCTGCGGGTCAAGACTGAGGGGCACCAGCAAAGCTGGGGGTGGAGGGGGCCAGGGCTGGGGTGGCGGGGGGCTGCGAGTCCAGACTGAGGGGCACTGGCAGAACTAGGGGGCTGTGTATATTTCTATTCAGATTTGCCTAATGGCAGGATATTGGGTGTCCAACTGCATCTAAAATCCCCACTGCTGCCCTGCCCCTATCTCTCCAAAGCCGCCGCCCCCCGCCCCCAAGCTCTTCCCTGCTCAGGGCTCCAGCATCCCCAAGGGATTTCCCGGTCACTCAGAACAAAGGGGGAAGGGTGTTGGTAGGTGGATCAGAGCTAGACAGGTGTCCCAGGGCTTGGATCCCTGGGGGGTTGGGGAGTGTGAATCCCAGCGGTAGTGCCCCCCCCCAGCTTCTTCTGTTCCCCTCAACCTCCTCTGGTTCTGCAAAGCTGGCCTGGTGTTACTCAGAACAATCCACCCCCCCGCCCCCATTAATACTCCCTCATCAGTTCCCATTTTTCTTACAAGTTTATCTTCTTCATCCTTTTATAAGCTCCCTTGTGCCCCACCCCTCCCCGCTGACCCAGCTCCCTACTCCACCCTATAGTTATCCCATCAGCTCCCTCCCATCTCCTGATCTGGGCAATTCAGATTGGCAGGGGGAAGACATTGGGGCCCCCTGTTTGAAAGACCATCCCCCAGGGATTCCACCCCCAGCTCTGCCCTGCCAGTGCCCATCTAGCCTGCCTTCTGCCCGACAGGGAGTAGGCTGGAGGGGGCTATGTGAGTGTGGGCCATACAGGAGTGGTGGGGGATTGGGGGGCTGCGGCGGTAGGGGTGTTGGGTTGTGATGCCGTGCTATGGGCCAATGGTGTTGTGTTGAGATAGTGGGGTGCATGGGGAATGTGCTGAGAGGGGTGGCACTGGGCTGGGTCTGAGTTATGCTGCATTTTGTGGGTGTGCTATGGTGGGAAGTGTCCAGTGTGTGGTGTGCAAGTGGGGCTGTGGTGTGTATATCAGGCCATAAGAGGCACTGGGTGAGGGGGTTATGTTGTGCTGTGTTGTGTGTGTATTGGGTCGCACTGGGCACTGAGCGAAGGGGTTGTGTTGCATTGTGTATATTGGGTTTCACTGAGCATCAAGTGAGGGAGTTGTGTTGTGCATTTAGGGTCACGCCGGGCCTGGAGTGAGGGGGTTGTGTTGTGCTGTGTTGTGTGTATTGTGTTATGTGTTGTGCTTGGAATTTTTGGCTGCAGTTCTCCACTAACAGCTGTTCTTTGAATGTGAAATGTTTTGCGGGAACTTGCCAGTTCCGACAAAATTTTACATGAGAAAAAAACTAATTGCTTTGACATCCCCAGGTCAATGAAGGAAAAATGGTCGGTTTTGACTTTTATTGTTTTGGTTAGTTTCCTTTGGACTTTTATGTTTTATGAAAATACTAAATCTACAAACTATAAATATCAAGATATTAGTACTGCTGGGACATTTGTCATATTAAAATAGCTGTAGATATTTAATATTGTAATATATGCATGGTGATATACAATATTGGAGACATACTATCTTACAATCTTAATTCCAATATTATTATTATATATATAAATAGCTCATCCCCTGTAGAACGTATTGTATTTACTATTTCAATACGCGGGACAAGTCAAAATGAAATGGACCAAAATGAGAAAATCAAAATGGGGTAACTTTTTAATCAAACCCAAGCAGGGCCGAGGCCCTAAATCACCATTTTGGGACATTTGTTTTGCCCAAGGTTCCAGTTTTTTGGTTTTGATTTGGAAAGAAAAACAAAATCCAAAATGTCAGAATTTCCCATTGCTTATGGTTCCCAACTGGCTGTGCCTGGGTGCTGGGCAAGGGATTGTGGATTGTGCACAGGGTTGTGTGTGTGCTGAGCATGGTGCCAGCTGGGTTTTATTGTGCAGGTGCTGTGTGAAGAGAGGGGGCTGCATTGCATTGGGGCAGAGGGGTTATTGTTTTGGGGAGTGGAGTTGTGTGGGCATTTGGTGAAGGGGGGCTGCGCTGTGATGGGGGTTGTGTTGTGTGGGCATAGGCGGAGAGGATCTGTGTTGTGTTGGGGCAGGGGGCTGTGTTGTGTAGGCATTGGAGCATGGGCAGCATTGGATCAGGGGCTGTATTGTGTGGGCATTGGGGGAGGGGGCAGCATGTTGGGGACTGTATTGTGTGGACACTGTGGAAGGGGATGGTGTTGAGTTGGGGGAGGGGCGGTGTTGTGTGGATGCTAGGGGAGGGTGTGTGTGTGTTGGGGGGGTGTTGTGTGGGCATTGTGGGATGGGGTGGCGTTCTGTTGTGGGGTTGTGTTATATGGACGTTGGGGGAGGAGTGGCATTGTGTTGGGGGCTGTGTTGTGTGGGTGTCAGGGAAGTTTTAAAATATTAATAAAAGATTTTTTAAAGGATGAGAAATGAGCCTCACTGTTCCCTTCCAGCCCGCCAAGCTCCAGCCCCACAACCCTCTGCCTCTTCTGCCCCATGGCTCTCCCGAACTCCCACCCTCTAGTTATCCCATTCTTTTATAAATAGCCCCAGATGATGCCCAGCTGGGTACTCCCTCCCCTCAGTGGAAGCAAACCCGGGATAAATGGGGGGCAGCCCCACAAAAATCCTTCCATTACCCCTGTGGGAGCAAATCTCCCCAGCCCAGAGACACCACTATTCCCCCCCCCCCGGGGTCTGCCCTTCACCTGCAAAGTGGAAACCTAGTGCCTTTTGAGGGGGGCTGCGCGTTGGGAGGTGCTGAGAAGGACAGCTGCGGACAGGGGCACTGCGTTGGGTAGGGCTACAGGATAGACAGATGGGTGGGGGAGCAGGGGGTGCAGGGTGCTGGGAAGGGGATGGGTGGGGGAGCAGGGATGGGTGAGGATGCTATATGGGGTGAGGGGGATGGGCAGGGGGTGCTGTGTAGGGTGAGGGGGATGGGGAATGGTGGGCTCTGGGTGCAAGGAGATGTCTGGGATGGGTGCGGGCGCTGTATTAAGTAAGGGGGATGGCGGTGAGGAGTCGGGGTGTTGTGTGGGATTAGGGGGATGGATGGATGAAGGATGCTGTGTGGAGTGAGGGGGATGGGGTGGGGTTCAGGGGATGGGAAGGATGTGCCATGTGGGGTGAGAGGGGTGGAGAGAGGGTCACTGGCTGGGATGGGATGGGGCACTGTTGGGGGTGGGGTGGGGCTGGGGAGCAGGTGTGCTGGCTGGTGGGTGGGGAGTGGGGCACTGGCTGGGATGAGTGGGGCGCTGTGTGGAGAGTGGGGCTGGGGAGCGGGGGCACTGGGGGGGGTGAGGAGGATCGGGAAGCTGGGATGGGTAGGGGCCCTGTGGGGCGGATACTGAGCAGGGGTGCTGGGTGGGGTGAGGATGGGGGAGTTGGGCTAGATGGGGGCACAGTGCGGGAGTTAGGGGTAGGGAGCACTGGTTGGATGGGTGGGGCACTGTGTAGGGTGATGGGGTGGGAATGGATGGGTGCTGGGGAATGGGTGGGGTGCTGGGTTGGGTGAGGATGGGGAGCTGGGATAGGTGGGGGCACTGTATGGGGTGAGGAGGATGGGGAGCTGGGATGGGGACGCTGGGAGGGGTACAGAGGATGGGGAGCTGTGATGGGTGGGGGCACTGTGTGAGGTGAGGGGATGGGGAGCAGGGGCACTGTCTGGGACATGGGGACATTGTAGGGTGAGGGGGATGGGAGGTGCTGGGGGATGGATGGCGGGTGCTGTGTGCAGTGAGGGGTGGGAGAGCTGTGGAGGGTGAAGAGGATGGGGAAGCTGGGATGGGCGGGAGCGGTGAGGAGTGGAGGCGCTGTGTGGGGTGAAGAGGGTGGGGGAGCTGGGATGGGCGGGGGAGAAGTGAGGGGGGGGGGAGCAGGGGTCGCTGGAAGATGGATGGGGGATGGGGATGCTGTTTGAGGGTGCAGCGGGCACTGGCTGGGACAGGCAGGGGACGCTGTGTAGGTGAGGGGATGGGGGCGGGGTGCTAGATGGCGGGTGCTGTGCAGAGTGAGGGGCGGGGCGCTGTATGGGGTGGGGCGCTGTGAGGGGTGCAGAGGAGGGGGAGCTGGGATGGGCGGGAGAGCGGTGAGGGGTGGGGAGCGGGGCGCTGTGAGGGGCGCAGAGGATGGGGAGCTGGGATGGGCGAGGGCGCTGTATCGGGTGAGGTGGTGGGGAGCGGGGGGCGCGGGGGGCTCCTACCTCCGGGTCCGGCGTCCCGCGTTTCCCCCCAGCCTCCGCTCCGGCCGCTCCTCCCCTCCCAGCTGACAGGACCCCACTTCCCCGTCCCCGCGGTGTCCGAGCGCCGCCGCCGCTGCTGCGGACGGAGGAGCGGAGACTGATAGACAGGCGGGGAGTGGGGTGAACGACAGACAGGCGCGGGGTGGTGGTGGGAAGGACGGACAGACAGGCGGGGTGGGCAGGACAGAGGCGCGGGGTTGGAAGGACTGACAAGCAGGAGGGTGGGAAGGACAGACAGGCGGGGGGTGGGCAGGACAGAGGCGCGGGGGGGGGGTTGGAAGGACTGACAAGCAGGAGGGTGGGAAGGACAGACAGGCGGGGGGTGGGCAGGACAGAGGCGCGGGGATGGTGGGAAGGATGGACAGAGGCGGGGGTAGGAAGAGAGGCGGGGGGTGGGGGAGAAGGGAGGACGGACAGACAGAGCCATGCAGTGCGCTACCAGGAGTCTGAGCACAGAGTGGAGAGATTGGACGGGCAAGAGGCAGACAGACTGACCCATCAACCTGCAAGTAGGGCTGGATGGCCAGAACACCAGGAAGGACAGACTCTCCCACTTGAGGGGGAGGGAAGGGATGGGGGACAGCAGACACAGGACAGGGGCCCTGCTTTGCTACCACAGGACAGGGCCAGGGTCCCTGCTGCCAGGACCCATGACCAGGCATGCAGACCCCTCATGGACAGATCCCCATGTACAAAGAGGATGGGGGAAAGCAGTTGGCTTAGTGAATATTTAGGGTGGGGGCAGCATAACCCACTCACTGGATGCAGCCAGGCACGCTGCACCCCATTCATTCCTTGACACCCCCATCCCCCACAATTCCCACTCCTGCCACTAACTGCCCTCTGCTAGGCAGGACAACAGGTTTTGGGGAGGCCCAGATCGGCACAGGATTCTCACCTGCAAGGGGCTCCTTTGACCCACACAGGAACCAGCCGTGGGGCACACCCCTGGCACTAGGGGAGAACCCCTCCTTCATGAGGCCTGGGGTGCTTGTGCTTTCCCCCTTGGGCCCACCCCACAACCAACCTTGCAGCATCCCCCTGCTAAGAACTCTGTGCTCCCCCACAGCCTGGGCCCAGAGATTCACCAATTATGGGGGAGGGCAGGAAGCCCCAGCCCCCTGCAGGGCTGGCTCCCCCCTGGGGAGGCAGGCTGGATGTGGAAGGGGAAGGGGAGGGGGGCTGCCCCGTTTCTCCAGAGAAGTGCAGCTGGACAGTGGGGGCACCTCCAACTCCCCCAGGAGGGGCCAGTCCTGGGAGGATGTAACTCCATGGCAAGAGCCTGGGGGAGGGCAGGGGCTGGACCTCTCCCCTCATCATTGAGCACCTAGAAGGGACCCCAGGCAGGATAAAGGGGTTTCTCCTCCTTTGGGCAGAGGGGGAATCTGAGCAGAGGTGTGGAAGGCGAGATTGGAACCTATGCATCCTAATGCAGCCCCTCCTGCTGTAACCAATGAGAGCCCCGTCCCCAGCCCAGAATAGAACCCAGGAGCCCTCTAAGCCTGCTCTACCGTCCCCGCACCCAGCACTAGGCTATAACCCAGGAGTCCGGTCCCTCCCCTACCCTACACAGACTTGCTGGGAGGTTGCATGTCTGGGGCGTGGGGTGGTTTCCTTTTTCTTTTTTTGTATTTTTTAATTTTTTGTATCAACCAAAAATCCAGGATCAGAGAAAAATAAACCATCAAAAAAAAATCAAAAATAGTGTTATTCGCTTGAGTCCCAACCCCCCTTAAATACAGCACTGGGGGAGCAGCGCCGGGGGAGCAGTACTGAGACCGAGGAGCAGTTGAGTCTCTGATGGAGGGGACCCCCGCCTGCCCCACTACAGGGGAGACAGTACTGTTGTCCATAGGGTCCCCTCTGGAGTCCGGTGGGGGGAGGCAGGGGCAGGTGGAGGAGCCATTAGCCCCCTTATTGCTGTCCAGGGTCCTGAAGGCGAGAGGGGGGACTGTGTGGTGGGACCAGCCCATTGGTATCAATGCAGGGGGATAGGGAAGACAATGGCTGCTCCCACTGCCCCCCCTCAGTACTGGTGCTCCAGGAGCGGCTGGGCGGCGGGGCTCTCCTTCTCCCGCTGCCGGCCCCACTCTGGTGGTGGGGCACCAGGGCCGGGTGGCTGCTGCTCTGGCTCTGCCAATGGGGAGCACTGCTGGGAGGAGTTGGCCTCCATGGTGTCAGCAAGAGGGCCTGGGTCCGGGGGCACAGAGGGCTGTGGGCAAAGAAACAGATGGGTTACAGGCTAGATGGAGGGGATGGGGGACAGGCCAGGATGGGGCCCCATGGGGGGCAGGCTGGGCTGATTGGGATGGGGCCCCCATGCAGGACAGAACAGGTTGGCAGAGGTGGGGAACATCCAAGCTGCAACTAATCCCAGGTGCCCTTCAAACGGCTTCTCGTAGGGGTGGAGGCGGCACATGGGTGCCCCAAGCCGGCTTAAGGGCTTTCTATTAGCACTAAGCTGATCTGCCAGAGCTGGCCTGAGGCACCTGCTTGGCAGGGCAGCAGGGGACACCACGGTGTGTCCAGGGCTGATCCCTCCCACACACAATGAAACGGCTGTGTCTGATATGGAGGGGAGCTCTGTGCAGCAGGCACAGCCCCTAAGGGAGGGGGCAGCCAGCCATGGTGCCCTGGGTGTGGGAGTTGGGGGAATGAAAGGTAGCCCCCACCAGCCACATGGTGTGGAGGAGGGAGTGGGGGGTCTCCCCTTGGAGGCAGGCATGGGCTGGGGTTTCCCTGAGGTTCAGGGTGGGGGGGTCGTTCTCACCTGTGCTCTGGAATTCGCCCCACGTGGGGGTGTGCCCTGGGTGGTGCCGGTGCTGGCTGGGGTCCCTGGGGAGGCATCTCCCTCGCTCCCCCCCAGCCCATTGAGCCCCTTGCGGCCAGGCAGGCTCCACTTTCCGCACAGCCCTTCGTAGGCAAAGGTGGCTGAGGTGCCCAGCGCAGGCCGTAGGGGCAGCGGGAGCGGCAGGGGGGCCCGGCCTGGCCCTGCGCCCTCGACTTGGGAGGCCATGGAGGCCAGCGAGCTGGTGCAGGAGAGCTGGCTGCCAGAGAGGCGATGGGCGGGCACCCAGGGGGCAGCAGGGGGGGCTTCGCGCCGGCTCTCCACCTGGCTTCCTGGCACCGGCCGCACTAGCCAGTTCTGACCTAGTGGAAGGCTCTGCTCTGACCCTGTGGGGAGGTGGGAAGGTTAGAGCTGGCATGGCCCAGATACAGCACCCTGAGCCCAACCATGGCACTGGCACCCACCCTATCCCCCTGCTACAGCTCCCAGTCCTCAGCGAGATAGCCCCACCCCCACCACTGAGAGAGAGCCTGGCACCACCCAGCTCATCCCACCAGGCCTCCCAAAACACCCCCAAGCACTGCACAGATGGACCCTACCTGTGCCTGCAACCAGATGGCTCTTATCCAGGGAGAGGACACTTAGGCAAGGGGTCAGGGCAGAGAGGGGAACAGAACCAAGGAGTCCCAGCTCCTAGGACTCCCCCCCAAACCTGCTCTAACCCACTAAACTCCCCTCATCTCCCGGCTGAGCTGAGGAGGGAACCCAGGACTCCCAGCCCACCTACACACCCCACCCCTTCCAGAGCAGGGAGGTTTGCTGCTGGTGGTCTCCATACCTGGCTGAGGCTGGGCAGTGGTGACGGGTGGCTCCTGGGGGTTTGAAGCCCCCGGGGTGGCCATGCCCATGCTTGGCCCACCTGGGGCACTGCTCCCCTGCTGCCCATGCCCTGCAGGGTTGTTGCTGATGGATGAGGAGCCTCCGCCACAGTCCGAGTCCTCAATGTTCCCACCGCTGTTGCAGCCGGCACCACAGCCCTTCTGTAGCCTGTAAGATGAGGCACAGGGGCATCAGTTCATAGAGAGCACTGCATCCCGGCTAGCCAGCAGGGGACACTGAAGGGAGCGGGGCAGGAGCACTGCTGTGGGGGGAGCTCATGACTACTCCAGCCCTGGCCTCTCCCAGCAGGGAGCGCTGTGGGAAGCGAGGCGGGAGCTCCGGAGTGCTCACCTCTCCCAGCTGCTGATGAGCCAGGTGGAGATGTTGTGCAGGCTGATGGGGCCACCCCAGAGGGAGCGCAGCTGGGGGTGGCTGCCAGCGTAGGAGGTGGTGAGGGGCGACACGTAGATGGGGTAGCCGATGGGCTGGTCACAGGACGAGTTGATCATGTTGCGCAAAGCCTGCTTGGCATTCTGGATGCTGCCCCGCTCTGGGTTGCGGTTCCGCAGGAACACCAGCTCCTGCTGCTGCCCGGCCCAGAGCCCTCGCACACACTCCCGGTTCACCTGGCCAAGAAGAGAAAACGGGGTGAAGGGTGGTCGGGTTCTAGCCCCAGCTCTGCGAGGGGAGTGGGGTCCAGTGGTTAGAGCAGGAGGCTGGGAGCCAGGACTCCTGGGTTCCATCCCAGTTCTGGGAGGGGAATGGGGGCTTGGGGTGTGTGTCTCACCTTGATGACGCGGAAGCTCAGGTAGCGCTTGTTGAGCATGATGATCTTGTACTCGTCGCTGGCGTCATCCATGACATGGCGCAGCGCCAGCAGGGCAGGTGTGTTGGCGAGGATGGCGCTGCGCCAGGCTGGGTCACCCTCGTGTGAGATCACCATCTTCTCCTCATTGGCGGTGATGGCGTCATACAGCACTGCCGGGTCCTCGTACTCATCTGGTGACGTGAAATGGTCCTGGGTGGGAAGGGGGGGGGGGTGGTCACGACCCTCTGACCTCCAGACCCTTCCTCTCCAGCACAGGACAGGATCATCTCCCCTCCCTCAACAAGCTAACAGGGTTACCCCTCCCCTCCTTCCCAGTGCTCCAACCCTCTCCCTGCCAGCAGGCCAGCCCACCCCTCATCCTCCCTTCTCCCGCAGCCAGTCACCCCCACCCCCAGGCCATTCCCTCTCCCCCTATTCCCTAGCATGCAGGCAGGTGACAGGACAAGCCCTCTCCCCTCCCCCGGGCACAGTCCTTAAGGCACGGAGGAGGGGAACCTAGTGCCCATCTGCCCTAGGGGAGGGGCCTGCAGGCAGGGGTGGTACCTGGTGCAGTTTGAGCGACATGCGGACACCGGGTGCCACCACGCGGTGCAGCAGGTCCATGTCGGCGAAGACCCACTCGTCGCGGGGAGAGGTGATGCGGAAGTCGCCCTTGAAGAGGGCGTGCAGGCCGTACAGGAAGGGCTCCAGGCTGTGGGGATAGCACGGCTCAGCGGGGGGTCGGGGATCTGGTCGCCAGGCTGTGGGCCCGTCCTGCTAGTGGGGCGGGGTGTCTCACAAATTCATGGCATGCCAGGTCAGAAGAGACCACTGGATCGCCTAGTCTGCCCTGCTGTACAGCCCAGGAAAGACACCCCGTGCTGCCTGCACTGGAGATGGAGACTCCACCCCTGCCCTGAGGTGTTTGTTCCAATGGTCAATCACCCACCCTGGCAAACACAGGTCTTGTTTCTCATTGGAGAGCATCTGGTCGGCTTCCAGCCACTAGTTCTTGTCCTGCTTTTCCCCCACTAGCTTAAAAGCCCTCTGGCACCTGCGGGTTCACCCGGGGGGATATTTATACAGTGATCAAGTCAACTCTCCATCGGCTTTCTGATCAACTAAACAGCCGGCGCTCGTCCACTCTCTCCCTGCAGGGGTTTTCTCCAGTCCTCCAACCACTGCTGTGGCTCTTCTCGGGCACTGGCCCCAGCTTCCCACTTAAGATGCAGCCACCTAGACCTGCTCTCACTAATGCTGCAGCCAGAAGTAAAACCTCTCCCTGCTCCTACTCACTACTCCTCTGTTCATCCACAAAAGGGCTGCATTGGCGCTTTTGGCCACGGTGTTGTGGTGGGAGCTCATGTTGAGCTGTTGGCCCCTCAAGGCTCTGCCAGGAGGCTGTCCCCCATTCTGCAGGGTTTAACCTACACTCCTTGCCCCTGGGTGTAAACCTCTACACTGGGCTGTATTAAAACCGTTTGTTTGAATAGGCCCAGTTTAGCAAGTGATCCTGATAGTTCTGCAGGGCTGCCCTGTCCTTATCACTCCACCCATCTTTGTGCTACGCACAGATTTTATCAGCAGTGATTTTATATTTATTTCCTGATCCAAGAGGAGGGCGACTTGATCACAGTCTATAGGTAACTACAGGGAGACCAAATACTGATCCACAGGCTCTTCAATCTAGCGGAGAAATGTCTGACCCGATCCAGTGGCCAGACATTGAAGCTAGACACATTCGGAGTGGAAATAAGGCGTACGTTTTCAACAGTGAGGGTCACTGGAACAATTTACCCAGCGTCATGGTGGATTCTTCATCACTGGCCTTTTTTAAAATCAAGACAGGATGTTTCCTCTAAAAACGCTGCTCTAGCAAGTATTTTGGGGAAGTCCTCTGACCTGTGCGATACAGATGGTCAGACCAAATCATCACAATGGTTCCGGCTGGCCTGGGAAGCTATGAATCAGTGATGAAAATGTTGGCTCGTGTGTGGCCTCGAACTGATCCCCACAGAACCACCAGATCTGGGTGAGCAGTCCCCGCGATGACTTTCTGAGAACTGTCAGTCAGCCAGAGAGTCAGCCATTGAACGTGGGCTTTACTGATACTACACAGCGCTCGTGTATTATCAGAACACTGTACAACAGTCTATTACATCTGCACAGCATCAACCCATCTCATCACCGAACAAAACTACGTTTCTTTGACAAGACCTACTTGACTAGCATTAATTATACTACTCCCAGCCTTCCATTTGTTATTAAACGAACCCCATATCTGCTTTCCCATTATTATGCCTGGCAGACAGGCTGGGGGTGGGCCTCGCTGGCACGGAAGGGGCTCTCTTGCCTGGTAGACATGCTGTGGGCGGGGGCAATGAGGGAGGGTGTCTCACCTGGCAGACAGGCTATGGGAGGCCGTGCCCAGTGCCCGGCGCCCCAGGATGCACAGCCCAAAGCAGAGGGTGACCAACGGGGAGTCCCACTCCTTGTCCATGGGCTGCAGGGAGAGAGAGGCAGCTGTGAGGGGGAGGGAGGAGAGGACAAAAACCCCACCCACCATGGAGCACAACACCCCCTGCTTCTAACAGACCCGCAACTTCCTATGTAGGACTTGCCCCATGGGGACAGAACCGAGGAATCCTGGCTCCCAGAGCCCCCCGGCCCCCAGCTGGGATAGAACCCAGGCATCCTGGCTCCCAGCCCCCCTGCTCTAACCCACTAGACCCCACTCCCCGCCCAGAGCTGAGCCAGATCCCAAGTGTCCTGGCTCTCAGGCTCCCCTTGTTCTTGGGTGCAGGCCCTGGCATCCAGGTGCCCACCTTGTCCCTGCGGCCGGCGCAGTACTGGATCCAGTCCAGGTAGACGTTGCAGAAGGAGGACAGGGTGACGCCAGCCATGCGGGGGTCGTAGTCCTCGTCGATGTTCAGATTGAAGGTGGGATCGCTGTCAGCGTAGCTGGGGATCATGCAGGGGCGCAGTGCCTCCTGAATCACTGTGTTCCCCAGCCACTCCTCCAGCTTGGATGAGCATGTCACATAGTAGATGATGCTCTGCCGGGGCACACAGAGTTAGACATCCAGAGCATAGGCACACAGAAAGTGCCCCCCCGGGCACAGACTTCGGCACTGACCTCCATGAGCCAGCCAGTCCCCTGTCCTGGGGACGGATCAGAGCCAGTGTCCACTAGAGGGGGAAGGCCCTGAGTCCGATTTCCTGGCCCCTCCCTCTCCGCACTGCAGCTTTCCCTGCCTCTCACCCCACCTCCTCTAGCCCTTCTTGCTGAGCCCCCAACCCATCTTCTCTTACCTGTTCCTGCACTCAACTCCCATGGGTTTTCCCACCCCCCCCTTCAGCTGCACCCTCCCAGCCCCAAGCCCCATCCCCCACTCCATCTGTCCTCTGCCTTGGGCCCCCTGGCCTCATCCTCAAGGCCCTGCCCCCATTCCCTGCCCCAGGCACCCCCTCCAGTGCTGGCCCCCTCACCTTGACGTAGTATGTGATGAGGATCTTGCGCAGGTCGAAGACCTGTAGCATGGAGGCGGCGTTGTTGTCGCTGATGCTGTACCCCTCCAGCACATACTTGGTGGCCGCCACCTCCCAGGCCAGCCAGCGCTGCCCGAAGGCCGCATTGAATGACAGCATATGGGGCAGATGGCCTGGCTCACAGCAGCAGCAACCCTCGTCCTCCTCCACACCCTCTGTGATGGCCTCCACCTCACGCTGCTGGCAGTACGTACCTGTGGGGGTGGGGCGTGAGCAGAGCTGCCAGGGACTCCCTCAGATCAACCCACCACCACGGGACGGGACGAGAACAGGCAGACAGGACACTGGGCTGGCTGGGCCTGCTGGGCTGACACAGAGGCAGGGAGTGGGCAGGATACCATGCTGGGTGGGCCCATGGATCTGATCTGGGGGGATGGGGGAGGTACCAGACTGGGTGGGCTGATGGCGGCCTGGCACATGCTATGAATGTATGAGTGAGGTTACTAGACGGCTAGGGGCCAATGGGGTCTGCGAGAAGGGCCCTATCCAGGCCAGAACTGCAAGGCTCCCCACTCCGCTCAGCCAGGGCCCAGCCCTCACCCCGGAACTCAAGGCCACGCAGCTGGAAGGTGACGAGGCCGTTGCCGAGCTCGATGAGGTGGACGAGCGCATTCAGGTAGTCCGAGGCCAGGATGAAGCAGTCACCGGTGGCATAGTTGCCCCAGCGGCCCAGCAGCAGGTCCCCACACAGCGTGTGCTGTAGGGAGCGTGTCAGGTGCTCGTAGAAGATCGAGTTCAGGTTGTTGTCATCAGCGCCTGACATAGAAAAGGGATCGGAGGCTGTGGGGGCTCAGCAGGGGGCGCTCTCCCCTCGCAGTCCGTGCTGACCCAACACAGCACTAGGGGGCGCTGTGCTGCAGGGTGGGGCTCTCCCCTGGCAGTCTGCGCTGAGCCAACACAGCACTGGGGGCTCAGTAGCCAGAGCTCTCCCCTCACTGTCAGTGCTGGCCTCAAAGCCCCAGTATTTCACTAAGGGGAGCTGCACTGCACAGAGCAGAGGGCTCAGCAGGGCATGCTCCCTCCTTGCACTCACTGCTGGTCCTAAGTCTCCAGTGTGGTGTTAGGGGTCGTGCTGCAGAGAGCAGGATGCAGCAGAGCATTCAGTGGGGTGTGCTCTCCCTTTGCAGTCACCACTTTCTGGGCTGGGGAGCCCAGTCCCCTTGGCCCCGGCAGACATGGGGGCTCAGCGGGCACACTGGGTACGCACCTGGGTTGCGGTCGAGCTGGGTGGCCAAGCGAGTGTTGGAATGGTCGACCCTCTTTGTGCTGGGGAAGGAGGAGAGCCAGGTTAGCAGTGCGCCACCGGACCCCTGCACAGGGCTCCCACCCACAGTGGCCCCCTGCACTCTCGGTTAAGCCAGGAGGGGGCCAGCCTGGACAGGGAAGACTGGGCAAGCATGTGTGTGAGTGGGGAGGGGCCGGCTGACCCAATAAGGGGGCATGAAGGGGAGGGAAGCTGGCTAGGTGGGGTGGGGATGTTCAGGGCCCTGCAGTGAGGGTGTGTGGTGGGGATGCAGGGGGCCCTACTGGCGGGGAGAGGGTGTCTCTCACTCACTTGTAGTCACGCTCCCAGAACTTGACGGGGCGGGCGTACGACATGATGAACACAGCGCTGCCCAGCAATGGGTTGAGTGGGGTGGAGAACAAGGCCGACAGCACGGCCTGCACGAACAGCATGGCTGAGTCTGGGGGCGTCAAGGCAACAACCCCTGTGGGGCTGCAGTGCCCCATCCCATTGCCGCCCAACTGCCACAGAGCCATGGCACCCCATGCTGCTGCTGCTGCCGCTGCCGCCCAACCACCCCAGAGCCCCACCCCACCGCTGCCCAACCGCCACAGCGCCCCACCACTGCACTGCCATGCTGACCTCCCAACTGCCCTACTGTCACCCAACCTCCCAAGTGCCTCGTCCCGCCACCGCCCAACCGCCACAGAGCCATGGCACCCTATCCTGCCACCGCCCAATCGCTCCAGGGCCCTGCCGAACAACCACCGCTGCCCAACCGCCCCAGGGACCTGCTCAACTGCCCCGCCACGCTGACCTCCCAACTGCCCTACTGCCACCCAGCCTCCCAAGTGCCCCATCTCACCACTGCCCAACCCCCTAGTGCCCTGCCCAACCTCCCCCCGTCCCACCGACACCCAACCTCCCCAGTGCTCCGTCCCACCGACACCCAACCACCATAAAGCCATGGCACCCTGTCCTGCCACCATTCAACTGCCCTGGTGCCACACCCCATCACCGCCCACTATTATCCCACTAGCACGCTGTTATCCCATAGCCCCCTCCCCAGACTCCCTCACTAGCCCATAAGCTCCCTGAGTAATTCCCCTCCACCCAACACTCCTTAGCTCACACCTGCCCTCAGTAGTTTCCCCTATGCACATTCCCAGCAACTCTCATGCAGCCCTTGCCCTGCCTCCAGCTTGGGGGGACCCACAGGCAGCTCTCCAAGGATACGGGGCACGGCAAAGGGCTGGGCAAAGGCATGGAAGGCCGAGCCCCACGTGATCTGCCAGGGGGCGATATAGGTGAGCACAAAGCGCAGCTTGTAGAGCAGGTCCCATAGCTGGGGTGGAGTCGGGGGGAGAGAGAGAAATATGTCACATAACACAGAGCCCAGCTCAGCCACAGGAAGCCAGGACCACTGGGTTCTATCCCAGTTAGGGAGGAAAGGGACTGGGGTGTAGTGGATTAGAGCGGGGGGATTGGGAGCCAGAATGCCGGGGTTCTATCCTCAGGCTCCCTGAAAGACTCAAATGCTGAGGGATCCTCAGACAGCAGGATCTGCTGGGTGGGGCAGTTCTGGTACCTATTGCACAGCATCAGCGGAAACCCCAGTAGGAGTGAGTGCCAGGGAGTGTGGGAGGCAGAATATTGCTGAGTAGGGGAAGCAGGGGATTGTGGGTCCATGACACAGAGCAGGGGGCAAAGTCACTCTGGGTATGTGGGGCCTGGGGCGGCGGCGAAGCCGAGGGGCGCGTGGGCACCTTGCTGAAGAGGATGGACATGACGAAGTAGTCGATGAGGAAGCCCTCCGAGTAGCGCTGATAATCGAAGTGGAAGAAGAGGACGGTGAAACCTAGTGCCACGTACTGCTGGGGCGGGCAGCAGAAGGAGCAGCGCAGCAGCTTCATGCCAGCCATGGTGATGAGGAGTGCGCGGCAGCTGGGGGCAAGAGAGAGAATGTGAGGGGGCACTGGAGCATGCAACCCCCAGCCCAGCCAGGTGTGGGGCAGGTAGCCCTGCCCCCCTTCCTAGATTGGTTAGTTAGACCGGAGCAGAACGCTAAAAACTAACCAAGAAGCAGTTTCCAGACCGCCCCCTTTTCTACTGTGAGTTTCTACTTCCCAACCTATCTGCGCAAAGGGGAAGATTAGAAACTCTCCCTCTGTGAGGGCCTGCCCAGCTCACTGCTTATTACTCCTGTCCCAGGCCCCCCTTCCTGTGCTGTATCCAGTTCTCGCTCCCAATTGCTTTTCATGCTGCGTCTGAACAGCACCCCCACTAGCAAGGGGAGCTAGGTGGGGCTGGGATGTGTGCTGCCGACTCAGCCCCAGGGAGTGTGGGAGACAGAGGGACCCTGTAGGGATCTGCTCCTTGGGAAAGGAAGAACCCCCTGAGAAGCAGCATTGGGGGAGCTGTAGTCAGGGAGGCTTGGCCGGTGCCGCAGGGGGTGGAGCCCCAAGCAGGGGCTGCAGGTACCTACTAGATGCAGATCTTTTCCTGGTGGGGGGCACTGACTGAGTGGGCATCCACCGTCAGGGCGTTGAGCACCACGGCCGGGTAGATGAAGTACTTCTCCACACACTGCAGCCAGGCATACAGCTTCTCAAACCACATTAACTGGGCCGCGCCTGTGGGGCACACGCGGTTACTCCCCATACCCACCAGAAGGCAGCAGCACAGGGACAGCACGTGGTTCTAATGCACAGATAGTCCAAATGAACCCCACCCCCAACAGCAGGGATCCCTTGCCCATGCTGAGATGCAGCTACCTCTGGGGTGTGGCATAGGGATCAGTACTGAGGTGGGGTGCGGGGCTGTTTGTATAGGGATCCCTCACCTGCGCTGAGATGCAGCTGCCACTGGGATGGGGTGCGGGGTGGTTTGTACAGGGATCCCTCACCTGCGCTGAGATGCAGGGCGCTTTGTACAGGGATCCCTCACCTGCGCTAAGATGCAGCTGCCTCAGGGGTGGGGCGCAGGGCAGTTTTTAGAGGGATCCCTCACCTGCGCTGAGATGCAGCTGCCTCAGGGGTGGGACGCGGGGCGGTTTATAGAGGGATCCCTCACCTGCGCTGAGATGTTTTCTGTCATGTGAAAGAACAGGTCGCCCTACTAGCACTGCACTAGGACACTGGGGCCAGGAGCCCCTCTACCCTGCTGCCTGCAGCACAGCACCCGCTAGCATCATCCTGGGGCACTGGGGCCAGCGCTGATGGGGAGGGGAAAGCGCCTCCTGCTGGGCACACCCAGGAGCACTTACTGCGCACTTCGAACTGGCTGTACTCGCGTGGCTTCAGCACAGGTAGCGAGAAGCAGAACCAAGGCAGCTGCTTGCGGAGCTGGGGCAGCAGGTAATGGGTGAGCAGCCCGACCAGCCCAGCCAGGGCATACAGCACATAGCCTAGAACAGACTGAGCGCCCAGCGGGATCAGGGCATCTGATGGGACCCCCGTGTGCCCCCAAACAGCCCACCCCACACAGAGGTCCCCAGAGCCTCCCTCTCCCAATCACACACCCCCTACCGCTCCACCTACCCAAGCTGCCACCCATCACACTCACAGCAACCCCCCTCCCTCCCCAGCTTGCTGTAACTCCCTCTATGGTCCACACAGAGAAACAGGCTGGCGTGATGGTCAGGACTCCTGGGTTCTACCCCCGCGCAGCCAGGGCACTGGGGTTTGGTGGGTCAGGGCAGGAGATGCTGGGAGTCAGGACACCTGGGTTCTATCCCACCTCTGCCAGGGGAATGGGGTATAGTGAGTTCGACGAGTGGGAGACTGGGCACCAGGACTCCTGGGTTCCTTGTTCTGCCTACTCAGCTGTTAACATCACCATAGACTACTAACAAGGGGCCCCGACACAGCCTAGTCTCTGACCCCACCTAGCTGCCGTGCCCTCTACCTGTCCCTCCTGCACCCACTGCCGCCATGAGCTGGGATGGCCCCTGACTGCCCGAACAGCCCCATCACTGGCGACGCCCCTCCTTCTCAACCCAGGCGGTACCTTGAGGGCGATGAAGACGGTGCTGGCACTGATGGCGAAGGTGAGCACCGCGATGACCACGCACATCACCAGGTCTGAGTGCAGGATCTCCCGCTGGGAGGGGTGGGGGTGAGTGTGTGTGTGACAGAGGGAGCGGCTGGAGCCACCAGCCATATGCACCCCTCCACACAGAGCCACACATGGGCCTACCCCTGCCCAGCCATGGGCCCCCACCACCCACCTCCAGCCATGCCTAGTCCTAATTCCCTCCCACTATGCAACTCCTCAGCCATCCATGCCCCCCACTGACCACATTAATCCAGGTACCAGCTGCTTCCATTCTCCCCAATCCCTCCCAGGCAGGCTGCAATCCCCTACCCCCGCCCCAATCTTCCCAGCCATGTGTCCTGCCCCCACATATCCATATCCACCTATCCTGCCCTGTAATCCTGCCCCCACCCCGACACACGGCCCCTCGCCCTTGCACCAGGCCCCTCCCCCTCGTAACCCCAGTCACATGCCCTCCCCCGCACCCCCTCTCCCCCACACCTGGTCCCTATCCTCCTCCATGACCCCACCCCCGTGCCTGGTCCTTCCCTGCCCGTAACCCCAGCCACACCCCCACCATCCAGCCCCTATCCCCCATAACCCCAGCCATTCCCCTCCTCTCCCACCCATCTGGTCCCATCCCCGTAACCCCAGCCACGTGCCCCCTCCCCATCCAGCCCCATCCCCGTAACCCCAGCCATCTACCCTGCCCCCCCCTCACCAGGGAGTTGCGCAGTTTCTCAGGCAGCGGGTCCTGGATCTCGGCTGGTGCATTCTCCACATTTCGGTTCTCAAACTCGGAGAAGAGCTTGGTCCGGATCAGGGACCTAGGAGGCAGGGCGGTTATAGGAGTTCGCTCCCTCCTCACAGGATCAGCATCGAGGATGGGCCCCTGACACCTCAGCCCCTCTCCAAGGAGCCCAGCCTGGCATCCCCGTGACAGAGCGTCCCCCTCCTGCACTCTCCAGGACAGATTTGCCATCCATGGGCAGAGGACAAACCTTTGTCCTCCTGGAACTAGGGCTTGAACCCCGGAGTCCTGACTCCCAGCCCCGCCCCCACTCTACCCCAGCAGAGCTGGAATAGCAGCCAGGGGCCCTGGCTCCCAGTCCCTGCAGTGGAAGATGGCCCAGCCTGGCCCTCCCCCAGCCCTGGGATACACACCACAGCACAGTGGGGTCGCTGCTCTGGCGACTCAGGTGGTAGGACAGGGCGACCAGGAGGCCGCAGAACACGGAGAAGAGGACCGGGACGTGCTGGTCGCCCCACGGGGCCTGGAGAGGAGAGAGGAGAGAGCATGAGTCCCGGTGCAGGGAGGCCCCCCACAGCATCAGAACCCCCAGCACACTCACATTGCACTGTACCTTAAACCACAGACCAGCCCACACAGAATCAGCGTCTGGGACTTCCGCCAGTCCTCCACCCTGGGCTTGAACTGAAACCAGGGCTGCCTAGAGGGGAAAGGCCTCATACCCCATTCGCTACCCCCATCCCACCACCACAGGGCCAGATGGGAGCTGGTGCCCCCTAGAGGGCAAAGGCGCCATACCCCATCCCTGAGGCAGCCAGTCCCCCATCCTAGGGTTGGATCAGACCGGCGCCCCCTAGAGTCCCCCTCCTCCACACACCCAGGTACCTTAATGGCTCCAAGGCAGAAGCCATAGAGGAGGACAGCGACCAGGAGACTGCGCAGGAGACTGAAGAGGGCAGTGAGGGGGCTGGTGGCGGCTGGGAAACAGAAAGGTGGCAGGGTCAGTGTCAAACAGGAATATCCCCCAATTGCCCCGTCCAGGCCCTGTGCACACACCAAGGTTGCAGCACCACCTACTGCCCAGCAATGGCACTCACACGGGGCAGCAACAGCAACACATCAGCCAAGCTAGAGAACCCAGGGGTCTTGGTTCCCAGCCCCCTGATCTAACCCACCAGACCCCTCTCCCTTCCTAGAGCTGGGACAGAACCCAGGAGTCCTGGCTCCCAGCCCCACTCTGCTCTCACTACTAGATCCCATTCCCCCTGCAGAGCTGGGACAGAACCCAGGCATCTGGGCAGTACCTGTGCCGCCAAAGATGTGCATATCCATCTGCTCCAGCAGGTACATGAGGCAGGTGTTGACCTGGGGCAGGAGCCCGAAGAGGAAGATGGCAGGGAAGCAAAGGGTGAAGACTGTGAAGGACACCACAAATAGGGGGCGTTAAATCAGCGACCTCCCACCCCCAATTCCCACTGCAGAGCAGGACTGCCCCCACTCCTACCTAGAGAGAGCCCCCCTCCTACAGGTGAATGGGGTCCACAGAGAAACCTGCATAGCACCCCCTAACTCCTCACTGGGGGACTGCAGAATCACAGAGCCCCTTACCCCCAGCTGGGGGGAGGAGGGGGTGCTGCAGCAGGGCACGGGGAGGCGGCACCCCCTACCCCAGGCTGGGGAGGCAGGGGGAAGGAGGGCTGCAGCGGGGCACAGGGAGGTGGTGCCCCCTACCCCCGGCTGGGGAGGGCTGCAGCAGGGCAGAGGGAGGGAATGCCCCCTGCCCTCAGCTATGGAGGGCTGCAGTAGGGCACAGGGGGATGGTGCCCCACACTCACCGGTGGTGACATCCCGGGCACCGTAGAAGAAGTCTGTTGAGAAGAGGGTGAGCCCATAGAAGGTGATGGGTGGGACAGGCACAGCCCGGGCACACAAGTCCAGCACCCAAATCAGCACGCAGGCCACGCAGAAGTAGACAGGCCGGCTGTAGGCAATGATCCAGTTGTGTCCCTGCAAGACAGCGTGGGGTGAGGGGCATGGGGGCAGCCAAGGGGCTGGCCCTCCCCACATCTCAGGGGTGGGGGGCAGCCTAGCTCCCAGCTGGCACTAGAGGACCCCCATGCTGCCAGTCACAGCCGACAGACCGGGCACTGCACAGGCCAAGGGGCCCGCACCCAACTCCCAGAAACCCCCAGCTCCCAGCAGTCTCAGAGGCTGCAGCGCTGGGCACCAACCTACACTGAGGACTCCATGGCCCATTTACACAGAGATCCAGTGCTCGGTGCTGACATGCAGCTGCTTCTGGGGTGGGGCGCACGGCTGGTTAGAGAGGAACGGTTCACCCGGAGCTGTAATATCCCGCTCCCTGTAGCACAGCACTGAGGCACGGGGGCCAGCACTGACTGCAAGGGGAGAATGTCCCCTCCTGGCCCTGCAGCCCCCCAGGAAGGTCACTTACGTGCATGGGGGAAGCAGCATCAGGCTGGACGCTCTGAAAAACAGAATCAAGGTGACCTTAGTGATGCCCGTTTCCCCAGTAAGCACTCACTGGAGTGGGGCTGGGAAGTAAAATGGGCCCTGCACCCCGCTGGAGGCGAGGAGTTGGGATTTCTGTGATTAGCTGGTGTCAGGGGCTGGATCTCACAGGGGAGCAAATCAAAAGGGCTGGGGTGCCCCTGTTGTTAGCCTGCCAGGGAAGAGAGTGCTGGCACTGCCAGAGGAGAGTGCATGAGTGGCTGAAAGGCCGGGGCTATCTGGGCACGGACAGCAGCCAGGCACAGGCAAAGGCAAGACTCCCTCACTCTGGAGGCAGGGGTACCAGTGCAGCTCACTATGCTGGGTGCCCCAAGAACTGTCACAGGAGGGCTGAAAGCCAGGGTAAAGCGATCCCAGAAGAGCTGGGGCAGCATGAGAGCGCCCAGGGCTGAGATAGCAGGGGACTTCGGGTGAGGACTGCGGGGCAATGGCAAAGCTGTGCAATGCCCAGAGGGCATGGCCACACAGGCGGGCTCTCACCTTGAGCAGCGAGTACTGGCAGCTGGCGATGACCAGGCAGAACTGGAAGACCCAGATGTCGCAGAAGAAGCCCTGCAGCAGCAGCAGGTAGCCCAGAAAGGCCACTAAGGACCCCAGAGACACCACGAAGATGTTCTCCATCACCCGCCGGTTCCTGGGGGGCCCAGAGCACAAGGCAGTGTCAGCCACTGGGCAGTTGCCAGCAGGTTCCCCAGGCACCCAGTGCTGCCAGGACCCCAGTCTCTACAGCCGTAACCCGGGCAGCCTGCTGGATGGGCTCACGGGGCTGGTTCCGGTGAGGGGATAAAACAAGCTGCATGGGCCTATGGGACTGATCGGTGTGTGTGGTGGGGAAATCGGCTGATCGGTGTGTAGGTGTGTGTGGACGGGCCCATGGGGCTGATCGGGGAGGTGGGGGGACAGTAATCAGGCTGGACAGGCCCATGGGGATGAGGGGGGCAACTGACCGGTCGAGAAGTGCCAGCAGCGCCAGCCGGTCGTAGCGCACCCGCATCCAGCGCCCAGGCAGCACCCAATACTTGTAGTACTGCCGCGGTTTGGACTTGTCCTCGATCATCAGCGTGTTCTCCTGGGACTCGTGCAGGGACTCCTGATCCAGCAGGTCAAACTGGGGGGGGAGATCAGGCTCAGTGGGGTGCAGGCAGCCTGCCCATAGACCACCAACAGCCAAGCCAAGCTACGATGAGGGGGTGCCCCCTCCAGACAGCACAGAACCCCCCAGCAAACCACACCCCATGCAGCAACCCCCCCAAAGAGCCCCCCTCCAACAGAGATCCCACCCCTTTCATGGATAACCCACTCACACTGAATGGGGTTCCCCCCACCTCAGAGCCTCTGCTCCATCTCAGAGACCAGGCCCAAAGTCAGCCCCACGCATCAGACCTCCCCCCCCGAAATGTCCCCCCATCTGCCAATAGAGCCCCCTTCACAGCACAACTCCCAGGGCACTGACCCCCCCTTACCTCAGGGATTTCCAGGGGTACCCTGCGCACCTGCATGCCCTGCAGCACCACGGGACGCGGCTGCAGCAGCGACAGGGCGGGCGTCCCCTCGGGCACATCGGTGGAGTTGAAGCTGGAGGAGTGCGAATGCCGGTCCCTGAAAGGGCAGCGGGGGGCAGAGACGTGAGGGGAGAGAGAGTGAAGGAAGCAGCCCCCTCCCCACCACAGCTCCAGATCCTGGACTCATGGCTCCCCCACTGCATAATGAGCAGCACAGCGCCCCCTAGGACAACACTGGGGCCAGCACTGCCTGTGAGGGGGCAGTGCCCTCTGCTGGCCTCTCACCTCGCAACATGGCGCCCCCTAGGGCCAGCACTGCCTGTGAGGGGAGAGTATCAGAGGGGTAGCCGTGTTAGTCTGGATCTGTAAAAGCAGCAAAGAATCCTGTGGCACCTTATAGACTAACAGACGTATTGGAGCATGAGCTTTCGTGGGTGAATACCCACTTCGTCGGATGCATGTCAGGGGAGAGCGTCCCTGCTGGTTCCCCCAACCCTGTGGCACAGCACCCCTTCGGGCCATGCTGGGGCCAGAAATGCCTGTAAGAATGCCGCCTACTGGGCCCCTGCCCCGCTCCCCGCAGCTCCCAGGGTTTCCCTGGTGGCCTGCCACCCAAGTGCTGACCTGCCCCTCCCAGCTTAGCAGAGGGCAGCACAGACCCTGCCAGGGATTTCCCCCAAGCCCCGCCCCTCCCCGGGCACTCCCTAGTGCTGGGGACAGGGAGCAGTGTGCCATGACAAGCGGAGGGGAAGGGGGTGTCACTCACCAGGCGCTGTTGGTCACATGATCCACACTGACCTGCTGCCCCACCGGGTTCTCGTAGCCGCCTCCTGCCAGGCCAAAGGTGTAGGAGCGCCGCACACCTGCAGGGGGAGGCAGGGAGCCAGCTAGACTGGGGGACGTGTAGCAGGCGAGGAGGGGAGACCCCACAGCCATGGGGCTGGAAGAAACAGCCCCACGATGGGACCAGCCCCTGGCTACAGTCACGTCAGCCACGGGAGCCCTGGGAAATTACAGGCCCCCCTCTGCAAGGGAACGCCCCCCGACTCTACCTCAGGTGGAGGGTGCCCAAGGGAATTGGCAGTTCCCCCCCGCTGCAGAATATTTATAAAAGCAGCAGCCCAGGGCTGGGATAGCAGGGGGCTTGGATAGGGATTGGGGGCATGGGCAGAACTGGGCAGGAACCCAGGGGTGAGATAGCAGGGGGCTGCAGGTCAGGATTGAGGGGCACTGCAGAGCTGTGTGTGGGGAGCCCAGGGCTGCAGTTGCAGGGGGCTCTGGACAGGGATTGGGGGCACTGGCAGGGCAGGGGGAATCAGTGGCACTGTTAGATTGCCATACTTTGTAACCTGCCCGCAAGCCCCAAGGCCCCTGAAGGGGCGGGGCAAGCCATGGGCAGGGCAGCGGCAACCCCCCTGCCCACCTGCACTCACCACTCTCGTCGTAGAAGTAGTGCACGGCACCCTCGGAGGTGTCGTCAAAGTTGCAGGCCTCGTGGATGGCGCCACGCGGGAGCAGCAGGGAGCTGGCGAACTGCAGGGCCGAGGGCAGTGTGAGCGCCCGCGAGTGAGAGGAGGCACGGCCCCGCTGCAAGTCTTGCAGGCTGCAGAGAGAGGGGGACGAGGCGTCAGGCTGCGCCAGCCAAGGCTCAGCCATGAGCACAGTGTGGGAGGTAGTGTTAGCAAGACGGAGGGGCAGGGCTGGGATAGCCAGGGGTTGTGGGTCAGGACAAAGTGGCACCGGCAGGGTTGGGGGCAGCCCCAGGCTGGGACAGCAGTGATGAGCCCCCAAAATCGTAAGAACCAGTTCCCTACCAGGTCCTCGGCGGCAGGTGGGTGGGTGCGTGTGTGTTTGTTCACTCGCTCCGGGTTTTCGGCGGCATTTCGGTGGCAGGTCCTTCACCCAGAGTGAGTGAAGACCCCACTGCCACGCCGCCGAAGACCCAGTAGGGAACTGCGCGGTGAGTATAGTACAAGTCCCACGTGCCTGTCTCCCCCTCCACACACACATCCAACCCCAACCCACGTCCTGCCCCCGACTGCCCCCCTCAGAACCCGCAAGTTTCTCCTCCTCCCCTCCCTTACTGGGGTAGCAGCAGCAGCAGCCCGGGGCTCCGGGGGCTATTTAAAGGGCCGGGGCTCCCCTGCTTCTACCGCCCCGGTGCTTTAAATAGCTGCCAGAGCCCCGCAGCCCTACCCCAGGGCTCCAGCAGTGGGGCTCTGGTGGCAATTTAAAGGGCCCTTCAAATTGCCCCCTGGGGAAGCCGGGCCACCCTTTAGCAACTGGTTCTACACCGGCTTCTAAATCTAACAACCGGTTCTTGTGAACCAGTGCGAACCAGCTCCAGCTCACCACTGGCTGTGGGTCGGGATCAGGGTGCCCGGGCCAGGCTATGCTGTTAGCAGACTCTGGGCTGTCTCGGGGGGACTGAGCGAATGTCTGCGTGGAGTGGTGTGTCAGTGTCTCGCGTGGGGAGAAGTGTCACCTGGGCGGGGACCCCATCACCGAGGACGGGGGTGTGGGGTTGCTGCCCGCGTTGTGCCGCCGCCTCATGGCCTGCGTGCGTTTGACGCTGCTCGCCCGATCCCGCTTGCTCCCCTCCTCACCTGTGGCGGCTGCAATGGAGAAAGAGAGCTGTCAGGAACCCCGGACTGAGAGCACCCCACCCAGTGGGGATCCCCTCCAGGGGGCGCTGGCTCCGATCCAGCTCTAGGTCAATAACCATTACAAGTCAGCCCCATCTGTGAGACGAGCGTGCCGGGTCTCAGCCGGGTTCCTAATGGGCCAGGGGTCCCCATCACACCAACCCCAGCCCTTCAGCAGGATGGCCAGAGGCTGAACAGGCCACAAAGGCTAAATCCCACTCTGTCCCTGGGCTGGGGGGTCTCCATGCCAGCTGTGGGCTCACACACAGGACCCTGGGGCTGAAGGCTGGGGTGGGGCAGTGTGCATGTGTGTGTGTGTGTGGGGGGGCACATCACTCCCCACCCCAGCTCTGCTACAGCCAGGGCCCCCCGTGGCTGCTCACCTCCCCCGACGGCCCCCTCCTCCAGCAGCTCCCCCCTCCAACCAGGCTGGTTCGCCGACTGGCTGCGGGTGCTGCCCCCCAACTCTAGCTGGCGCGGGGGAAAGTGCTCCGGCTGCCCCGTTCGGGCCTCTAGGTCCGACTTGGAGACGGTGAGCACCGCAGCAGCCTTGCTGTCCCCGCTGCCCCCATCCATGCTGAGCACGCGAGCGTGGGTCTTGGCGCTGGCCGTGCTGGCGCTGCGCTGGGCGTAGTGCGGGTGCTTGGGGGGCTCGGCGACCTCGGGGGCCGGCTCGGCCTTGGGGGTGTGGCGTGGGCGCTGGGGCGCGGCCTCTGGGGAGTAGCAGGAGGTGCTGGAGGAGGTGTCGGAGCTGTAGTTGTGCTGGGAGGGCAGGCTGGAGGCACGGCTCAGGTCGCTGCCATCGCTCGAGTCCTCATCCTCGAAGAAGGTCTCGCTGTAGGCCTTGCTGTCCAGGATGGCGCGCACAGGGGCATAGTCCCGCGGGTACCCGCTGTCAAAGCTGCTGCTGCCCCCACCGTGCTTGCGGGAGGGGCGCCGGCGCCCTGGCTTGTGCCCTGGGCGCAGCAGGGCCAGGTCTTTGGGCCGCACCACCTGCTCGGCTGGACCCTCCCAGGGCTCCCCATCGCCCCGCACCGTCTCCAGCGAGGCCAGGGTGTTCTGGGTATCGTCCGTGTGGCTGGCGAAGCTCAGCTCCCCCAGCAGGCCCTGTTCGGGCGAGCGCAGCAGCTCGCTGTCCGACAGGGCGTCCGTGTCGCTGCCATCTGGCAGGACCCCAGCATCCAGGGCCGGCGCCGTGTCCCCTGCTGGCCCCAGCGAGGGGCTGTCCAGGTGGGTGGAGTTGGTCTTCTCACTGCGGTAGCTGCTGAGAGTGCTGGGCGTCTCCTTGTCGGTGCCACTGAAGCAGCTGTCGGAGGAACCAGCCTTGCGGGGGCGCTCCTCACTGGGTTCACCCCGCCCCTCCAGGGGCCTGTAGTCAGTGCCCGAGCGGCGCTTCTCCTTGCGGCTGCTGGTGCGCAGGATGGTGCGCTCGGGCAGCGCCAGGCTCAGGAAGCTCTGGCTCAGCTCCTCGCTCAAGCTGCTCTTGATCAGGGGGCTGAGGGGGGTGTCGCCCGCACTCTCTGATTCGCTGGCATGCCAGCTGCCAGGCAGCTGACGTGGGGCCCCACCCCCCAGCACCGCTGGCCCCACCCCTGCCAATGATCCCAGGCCCAGTGGGGACTGGTCGGAGGAGTCTGTGCTCTGGATGGACGTCTGAGCTGGCAGTGAGGGGGGTGGCTTCTTTCCAGCTGCAGGGGGATCTGCCTTGGGAGGGGGCATTGGGGCCTCACCACAGGACCCTGGGGCTGGAGAAGCCAGCTGCGAGTCGCCAACTGCAAGGGAGCGAGACAACATGGCTTACACAAACAGCAGGGAAACTGAGGCACGGGTAGGGCACCATGCTTACCCAATGAGCCGGGAGCTGGGGATAGACCCCAGGAGTCCTGACACCCAGCCCCCCTACTCTAACACACTAGACCCAGTCCCCTCCCAGCGCTGGGACAGACCCTAGGAATCCTGACACTGCATTCCAAGCAGTAGACCCTTTCCAGCCCCCGTCCCAGGTCCCTCCTGGATGCAGCTCACAAGCTGTTTACTGCACTGAAGGCTGAGGTGCCCGGTTCCATTTCGTCCCCAGGAATCCTGGGAGCCAGCCTCCCCTCAGGCTGTACAGCCCCACCCCCACCCTGGGCACCTACTGACGTTATCCTGGGAGCCGGGCTCCCCCCATGGTGTACAGCCCCACCTCAGCCCCCACGCAGGGCACCTACTGATGTTCTCCTGGGAGCTACGCTTGAGCAGCTCGCGGTCCGCCGAGGTGACAATGACATTATTGCTGCCCTGCTCCCGCACTAGCTCCTTGATGTCTGAAGGACGAATGGAAAGGGAAGGAGGCATTACTGGAGTACAGGAGCTGCTGATCCCAAGGGGAGACCTGCCTTCCCCGTTCCCTTTGCACCCCACACCACCCTGAATCGCCTACACTGCTGCCTTCCCCTCACCTTACACCACCGGCTAGAGACACCTAGGGCACCGCCGGGCTCTCCCCGCAGGCAGTGGGGTCGGGGTGGGGCTTCAATATTCACAATGGATCCAGCAACTAGTGGGGCTCAAGTCACCTTAAAGGGGCTCTGATATACAGATGTTGCAACTGTGCCCCCCGGGTACCTGCAAGTCTGAGTTTCTTTGGGAAACCTTGGTCTAGGTGGCTCAAGGAATGAGACATGGGGCCTTTCCCCTCTAGGAGGTGGTGCCTCCGATCCAGCCCCAGGGTGGGGGGACAGCCTGGGCGTGGGGAAGAGGCCTTTCCCCTCTAGGGGACCCCAGCTGCAGTCTGGCCCCAAGGCAGGGGAGTCAATGGAATATCCACCCCCAGCTCTGTGATTCTGGTTGCCAGAGGAGGGACAAGGCAGGATATTAAGCAGCCAGAGGCAATCAGGGAACACCCTGGAGAGGGGCAATACCCACAGCTGCAGCACGAGGCAGGCGCCCCAAAGGGTCAGGGACCCTGCTGGGGGGGCAAAACATTTGCACTGGGCTAGGGGGAGCCTGCCACCCACTCACCTCTCGCTGCTCCTGCATCCTCCAAGTGGGGCAGCAGCTCCTATGAGGGGGAAATCAGTCAGGGGGTTACATGCCAATGTCTGCAGCCAGGCAGGCCCAGGAGAGCCCTTCGCTGCAGAGAGCCCAACGCCCAGCCCTCCTGATGCACCAACGGGGCCTGCGGGGCACGGATGGGGTTTTCTAGCCTCCCTGCTGCAGGGCAGCCACAGCAAACCCTGATGCAAGCATAACTGACCCAAACACCAGGCTCAGGCTGCAAAGAGCATGCGGCAGTGGCTGTGGGAGGGCCAGGCGCCTCACTGATTGCACCGGGGTGAGGAAAGACAACTCTCCCACCCCCACCCAAGGAGCCGAAGTGCTTTATAAATCAGAGAGGCCTCCTCACCCTCAACACCCACCACCCACATGCAGCCACCTCTGGGATGAGGCAGAGGGGCTGGTTGTACATGGACCCCTTGCCCAGCACTCACATACACACGCCTCAACTCCCTGGGCTGGGGAAGGTTGTAGAAACCCAGCTCTCCCAGGACGAGGGATTGCTAGTGGGCACCTCCCAGCCAGGAAGGCAACAGGAAGCCCAGAGGATCGCCCCAGTACTCACCATGACTTGGTTGAAACCAAATACTGAGTGCTGGGAGCTGCATCTCACCGGGGGCGTGGAGCTGACTTTCCGGAACACTGTCATCTCGACTCCCCCACCCGGGTCTCTGCAGAGAGAGGGAGGGAGCATTGCATGGACATGCATTGACGGTTGAGCAGTTAACGCAAGTACAGAGGAGAGCAGCGCGAACAGACCTGCTGCCCCAGATCAGACCAACCGGCCCCCAATGCCTGATATCCCCCCTCATAGGCCAGACCAATGAGCCAACCTGAGAAGCTGCTGAATCTCCATATCAGGTAAAGGATCCCTCTATAAACAGCCCCCACACTCCACCCCAGAGGCAGCTGTATCTTAGCACGAGGTGAAGAATCCCTGTACAAAGAGCCCTGGACCTCACTGCTCTCCCCTCCATGCACCCCAAATGCTGGTGACTCACCTGGCCAGGTTGCTGTCATCCCCTGCAGTGCCCTCCTCAGCCTTGGCCCCATCAGTCAGCACCGAGCCACCCTTCTCTACAATCTCGCCCTGGTCGAACATGGTGTGCAGCCGAAAATTGATGGTCTTGATGGTGGTGAAGAAGACAGCTATAACTGCACAATATATGCCAGCTACCAGCATGCTGGGCGGCAGCACCTAGCAGAGAAAGACAGGACAGCACGGAGTTAGCACCAATCGGGGCATTAGGGGGCCACCGTGCTCTCCACCAGGGACCTCAGCCTACTTCACCTGCTACACAGAAACTCAGGCACAAACCATGACTTGTCAGGTTAAACCCAGGAGTCCTCCCAGGCAATCCTCCTCCTCTCCTCTAACCATTAGACCCCACTCCCTTCCCAGAGCCAGGGAAAGAACCCAGTCTCCCAGCCATCACCAGCCCTACTTTAGTTACTAAACCCCACTCCACTCCCAGAGGCAGAAACAGAACCCAGGAATACTGCCTCCCAACCCCTCCCCTCTCCCAACCACTGGGTAACACTTCTGGTTGTAATACATGGGCTCTATACACCCAGTCTCTTGGACTCTTGGGGAAGCTGGTAACAGAGCTCCGGGGCAGCAGCGTTTGGGTCACTTTCTCTCCCATCGCCTCTGTTAAAGCTGCTTGTTGAGATAGCGTTTAAGTGTTTTCAGCTGTCAAGAGACATTCACGCACAGGACTCCTGGGTTTTATCGCTGGTGCTGGGAGGGCAGTGCAGCCTAGTGGGTGACAGCAGGGTTCTATCCCCGCACTGCTCACGGACTTGGTGTGCAACACTGTGCACCCTGACTCAAGTGAAGCTGATTTTTATTTACCACCCATAACACCACAGTGCCAGGAGCACCAGCCATGGCCCGGCATCTTGTCTCCAACACAAACTGTGTGAGTTTCACAAAATATCCCCCTGTTCTCTTTGGTTACAAACATTCCCCTGCAGCATCTGCCACATACCCTCCACCCTGCCCCACCCCAGCCTTGGGACAGAGGAGTGAAAGTGGCTTCCAATGCCCTTTTCGCAGCTAGGCTATTTCAATCAGTGCAGATAGAGGGCAGGGAATGGCACTGGGAGGGCCGGTATCAGGCCTGCTCTGGTTCCCTCGGTTTTCACTGCCTCGGGCATCACTTGTAACAGCAGCTCAAGCAAGGCCCTGTCATTATTTGTTTGTGTTACGGTTGCGCTTACAAATTGCTTCCAAGCTCAAGCCTTCTCTTCCTCACCAGGTATGCTCAGAGCACCCCAGCCTCCAACTGAAATTGGGCACCCTGGTCACACCAGGAGCTGCCTGGACCCCTCTACTGCTCTTTGCCAAGATCGGGGGCACCCTCATGCCACACAGACCACTCAACTGCCCTAGGCAGAGATTGGGCAAGGACCCCCTGACCATGACTGTGCCCCCCATAGCTCCAGGCACTGTATAGACTCCTCTCCCCACTGAGACTGAGGCCCCCCATTGTGCTGGGTGCTGCTTGGACCCCTCCCCCCAATCATGACCAGAGCCCCCCACCACTGCACAAATCCCCCTCCTCCAACTGAAGACTGCAGCTCTGTTGTGCTAGGAGCTGCGCAGATGCAGAGACAGACGGTCCCTGCCCCAGAGAGCTCACAGTAACAGGCAAAGGTAGGATCATCTCCCCATTTTACAGATGAAGAAAGTGAGACACCGAGGCAGGGCAGGACTGAACACAGTCACCCTGCACTCCACTCCAACCCCTCACACACAAACCCATCACCCCGCTCTGAACCCCAACATGCTGATCACCCCTCCACCAAAGGCTCAGCTCTCCAGGGCCCCCAGTGACAACAAGGGACTGAGAGTCCCCTCTCGCCTAGAGTCCCCCACGCTGCTTTTAATTTCTGTGCCAAGTTCAGTGGTGAGGGGAGCTCATCTCCAGGGGAGAGTTAGCTCTGGGGATCAGCCTCTACATTACAGAGCAATATCTCAGTGCAAGGCAGGGCCAGGGAGGCAGAGTGAGAAAGATACAAGTTCTACTCCCAGCTCTGCCACTGACCTGTGGGATGACCTTGGGCCACATCCTTCACTGCTCAGTGCCTCAATTTCCCCTCCCACCCTTTGCCTACTTAGACTGGGAGCTCTTCAGTGCAGAGATTCTCTCTCACAGCCTGTCTGTGCACAAATGGGGCAGGGGGCAACCTCAGTGAGGGGTGTCTTTACAGCACCCAGAACAACAGGGGCCCTGGTCAATGCGCTAAGCCCTACTGAAATACATACGCTAAATCACACCAGTGCATGAATGCAAGATCAGGTGTCACAGGACCCCAAATTGGGACATCAATGCCAGGACCCCACACCCCAGGTTATCAAGAGTGACATGCACAACTGGCACTAGTGTCAGGTGCCTAACTCCAAGTCTGCAGTGAGGGGCCTGAGGTGGACTCACCATGTAGAGCAGGAACGGGAAGGTGAGCAGGAAGATCCAGGTATAGAGGTGGAAGCAGTTGGAGAAGGTGCTCTGGTGGGGATCGAAGAACCAGCCGCCCGTCAGTGAGGCCCAGACGCCCTGGCGCAGGATCTGCAGCACCTGCGAGCCCATGGCCACGGCGGTGCCTCTTCCTCCTCCCCCTCCGCCCGTTCCTCCTGCTCAGGGAACGTGACTGCCAAGCTTGCACCTGTAATATCCTTCATCAAGGCAACTTGAAGGCCATGATCCGCAGGCTGGGACCCCAAACACCGACCCCACCCCTCTCTTCCTGTTAAACCAGGCTGCACTCCTCCAGCGGGGATGGGCACCTCACACACCCACACGTGAGAACCTCAGCTACCGCTGCTGTGAAGTCTCACTAGCCATCCGGGGTGCCCTTCTCTCTCCCCGGCAACAAGCCTCCTTCCTCCCTCCACGTTCACCACCCCCCACTCCGTTCATGCCATTATGATTGCTGGAGAGGGGTGGTCTCCACTGTCACAAGGAAATTACAATTAAACAGTGGAGGGGCCGAGGAAGGAGGTAGGGTGGCAGGGAGCTAACTCTCCAGTGGAGGGGACTGCAGGCTCAAGTAGAGGTGGGACCAACTGGGGACATAGGAGAGGGCGCCCTGGTGAACAGGCTGGCACCTGCCTTGTTGCCACTGAACAGCAGCCCAGTGGATGGGGACCCCAGGAGAGGGGAGGCTCAGTGAGGTGAATGGCCCAGGGAGGGGAGTGGTCAGCACGGTGGTGAGGGGGGACCGCGAGTGGGAAAGCACAACCCTGTGGAGAGCGTAGCTGGTGTAGTGGGGGCAGGGGAGCAGGGCTAGGGGGCAAGCAAGTGGGGACCCAGGCAGGAGGGTTGGGGGGTAGGGGAGCGGGAGCCTAGATAAGGAGCAGGGATGGGGAACCCCACACGTGAAGGGCCCAGGCAGCCGGGGGAACCCGAGGGTCGGGGGGCCCAGGGATGGGGGGACAGGGGCAGCGGACCCCACGGGTGAAGGGCCCAGGCAGCCGGGGGAACCCGAGGGTCGGGGGGCCCAGGGATGGGGGGACAGGGGCAGCGGACCCCACGGGTGAAGGGCCCAGGCAGCCGGGGGAACCCGAGGGTCGGGGGGCCCAGGGATGGGGGGACAGGGGCAGCGGACCCCACGGGTGAAGGGCCCAGGCAGCCGGGGGAACCCAAGGGTAGGAGCCAGCCCGAGCGGCGCCCACCAGGCACCCAAAAAATGCTAAGGGGGCCCAAGATCTTGTTCACTTCCGGGGTCAGAGGTCAGTTCGGTAGCCCCGAGCGGAGGGGGCACCCGGCCGCGGCACCTCAACCCAACTAGAAACTGGGGAGGCCGGAAGAGGAGCCCGGGGAGCAGCAGGAACAGCAGGAGAAGCACGCATGCGCCGATCACCTCCCCCCCCCCTACACACATACACAGAGCCAGGAAGCGGAAGTGAAGGTGCTTGGGTCAACTGAGAAACTGCTGACGGCTGAAGCACTATCGCGCATGCGCTGAATTGTGTCCTCTATACGCATGCGCAATACTACTACCCCCCCCGCCCAATGAGAAATTTTCTCTGTGCGCGTGAGCAGATTTCGCGGAACTCTGTTTACGCATGCGCATCAGGTTTCATCTCCGCCATTCTTCCCTCTCAATCGGGTTCTTCGAGCCCAGAGGAGCTCGGAGGTGGGCATGCGCACACAAGTTGCGGGCCCTAACTGGGCAACTGCTCCCCAAGGTAGATACAGGATGGTGAACTCCGCATGCGCATGGTCTGGGCGTTCGCTCGCGCGCTCTCTAGGTCTTAATTTCTATTGGACTGGGTAGTTTGATCGACATTTTACTCCCCCAATAAGAATTGAAGAAGGGTTAAAGGGGTGTGTTGGGGGCGCGAATGCTCCCTAACCAAATAATAGGCTAGAGAAGAAGAGGGTGGGGGTGGTGAGTAGGGGAGCTGAGCTTTACCACTCTGGGCTTCCGGGTGTCTGCCCGCCCATGGGGCCCGGTTAGCTGGGCACTGGCAGTCCCCATGGGGCTGAATTTGGAAGGATAGCCCAGGCTGTGGTAATGTCCATCCTGTCTCCCTACTAGGTTTCCAGGGGGTGTTTCACAGGGGATGATCTTCACTGCTGTTTCATCAGGATCCCAGGCTCCTGGACAGGACCTGGGGCTCTGATGGGCACTGGCTGCCCCAGATGTATGGGGCCCTCAGACAATAATCTGTGACACCGAGTTGGATGCTTGAGTTCTTTTCCCCATCACAGGCTGTCAGTGGAGCTTGAACAACTCCACCCAGGCCTCCAGGCACCATCCTCAAAGCTACACGTGTCACTCTGTTAGCCAGCAGCAGTAGTAGGCTAGTATTCCATACAGGGCTTCTCTTGTGTATTGGAGGTAGAAAACTGGGTCAGAGTGAGTGGGGTTAGGAATAAGCAGGGTGCATACCCCTTATCCTCTCCCCCTTGCTGAGGGGAAGTAAATGGAGTGATGCCCAAGGATCAGGCCCCAATAGGAAGCAATGAGCATTGACAGTTAATGATTATTTATTATATGAATTGCAAAAGCTTTCTGCGCAGACACAATGTGAGTGACAGTCCCTGATCCAAAGAGCTCACAGTCTAAATAGTGTGAGGGAAAGGACTCAGCTAGGGTCCCACAGCAGACCAATGTCAGAATAAAAAATAGAACCCAGGAGTCCTGAGTCCCAGTCAAGGGCTGTCACCATGGGGTTGACGTCAATACAGTGCCCAGTGCAATGGGGGCTCTGATCTTGGTTAAGGTTTATACAGTGCCTGGCACAACATGGCCCTAATTTCAGTAAGGGTCTGTGCAGCATCCAGTTGGAGAGGGGCTGTGATATCTGTCAGAGTCTGCCCAGCACTATCATAATACACACTAACAATCTGAGGCAGTCCTTGCCCCAGAAAGCTTACCATGGTCCAGCAGTCAGGAAACCAAGAATATTTCCCCAAATCCTTTAGAAAATGGTCATGGGACTAAGCCATTCCCAAGGGAACTGCTGACTTTAGTGGGGATGGGTTTATGCATCTGGTAGTGAGTACCCACACAACAGTTCCTGGCTGGGAACAGCCTCTGGGGAAGCTTACTGCATTGAAGCCCAATTTGTCTACTGCTATGAGGAAGCTCACAGCTTGGGAGTTCCAAGCACTACGGGAGGGGGGGGAGCTTGCAGTGCCAGAGCCCCCACCTGGGCACTGCTATGTGGGAGTTCCTGGCTGGGCAGCTCCGAAGGGGAGCTCACTTTTGCTACCACCCAGAAAAGCAAATTCGGAACAACTCATGAATGAGCAAAGAGTCAGGAGAGTAATGACTGAGGAGCCCAGACATTGTCTCCCAGCTCCCCCTGTTTTAATCACTATACCCTACTTCCTCCCAGAGCTGGGGCTAGAACCCAGGTGTCTTGGCTCACAGCTCCCCCAGCCTAACTCACTCCGCTGCTGCTCCCAGAGCTAGGAAGAGAACCCAGGCGTCCTGGCTCCGAGCCCCTCCCCCCACTCTAGTCGGACTCCTGAACTGTGTCTCCGCTCTTGTTCCTTTTCCTTTGTCCCGGTAACAATGTGACCCGCTCCGCCTTCCTGGTCCCAGACTCCACCCCAGAGCCTGTGCGGGGCGGGGGGACGGGCCAGGCCAGCGGGCGCTGCACTGGGGGAGCCGGAGCACACCCCGGGAGAGACGGAGAGACCGGGCCGCCGCCGCGGACGATCGATCTTTGCGCCCGGAGCCCGCTGGCTTCCTGTGGGTGCCTGGGGTGGCCAGCGACCGAGGGGCAGAGGCATTTCCCACGCCCGGACTGGCCGGGACCCTGCCCGAGAGACGCCCCCAGGAGCGGCGGCTTCCAGACGGGGAACTTCTCCAGCCGAGGCATTTCCTCCTCGCTCTACCGCGGCTTGGGACAGAGCTCGGGCCGGGCCAGCTGGAGGGAGCGGGCTCTGGGCTGGGCAGGGCGCGGGGAGCCGGGGCCTTTGGGTGCTTGGAGATCGCCGGGTCCGTAGCTAGATCGGAGTAGAGGACCCTGCAGGCAGAGGGGCACTTCTGTGGCCCTGGGGGGATAGGCTGTAGGGGGCAATCCTGGTCCCTCTGGGAGGGCAGAGTGTAGGGGACTATCCTAGCCCCTGTGGAGGGGGGCAGACTGTAGGGGTTATCCTGGTCCCTGTGGGGGGGAACAGGCGGTAGGGGGGTGATCCTAGCCCCTGGGGGTGGGGGGCGGGCTGTAGAGGGTGATCCTGATCCCTGTGGAAGGGGCAGGGTGTAGGGGGCTATCCTAGCCCCTGTGGAGGGGGGCAGTCTTTAGGGGATTATCCTGGTCCCTGTGGGGGGGAGCAGGCTATAGGGGGTGATCCCACCCCTTGTGAGGGGGAATAGACCGGAGAGAACAAGTCTGTGCCCCCCAGAGAGGGAGGGGGGGAATAGACTGCCAGGGATGATCGTGGCCCCCGACAGGCGGAATAGATTGTAACTGGGATGATCCTGCCCCAGCAAGGTGGGGATTAAACTGTAGGGGCCAATCCTGGTTCCCAGATGGAAGGGGACTCCTGTAAGTGTGCGGGTTTCCCAGCCCCATAACCACCCTGCTCCCGTGAGACCCCTGTGAGCTGGGACCCCCAGGCTGGCCTTGCAGCACCTCTCTGGGAAGATGCCCGTGCCGTGAAGGGCCACATTTGGGCAGGGTCTCACTAGAGGCTGCCCCCAGCCTCTGACCCAGGATGGAGCCACTGAAGAACCTGCTGCGGAAGGGCGCATGGGCGCCGGAGCGGAGTGGCGGGGCGGCCTACACCAACCCGGTGTGGACGGCACTCTTCGACTACGAGGCGGCAAGCAGCGACGAGCTCAGCCTGCGCCAGGGGGACCGCGTGGAGGTGCTGTCATGGGATGCCACCGTGTCTGGTGATGAAGGCTGGTGGGCAGGCCGAGTGCGGAGCCAGGTGGGCATCTTCCCCTCCAGCTACGTCTCCTTGCAGCCAGTTGGCTATGGCGAGGCTCCAGTTCACGCTGACTTCCGGGAGCTGCGGCTGGAGGAGGTGATTGGAGTGGGGGGCTTCGGCAAGGTGTACCGCGGCAGCTGGAAGGGCGAGCTGGTGGCGGTGAAGGCAGCGCGCCAGGACCCGGATGAGGACATCAGTGCTACAGCAGAGAGCGTGCGCCAGGAGGCCCGGCTCTTCGCCATGCTGCGCCACCCCAACATCATTACCCTCAAGGCCGTCTGCCTGCAGGAGCCCAACCTGTGCCTAGTGATGGAGTACGCTGCTGGGGGCCCACTCAGCCGTGCCCTGGCCGGGCGCAGGATCCCTCCCCATGTGCTGGTGGACTGGGCGGTGCAGATTGCCAGGGGCATGCAGTACCTACACTGCGGGGCCATCGTACCTGTCATCCACCGCGACCTCAAGTCCAACAACAGTGAGTGTCACTCTGCCCCATGGGATCCCTCCAGCTCCATTGGTGTCCCTCAAATCCGACCTGCAGGCAGTGGCAGAATAGCCATTTGGCCAATGGCGCCTGTGCCCGGGGCCCTGGTCAATTGGGTGTCCCCTTGAAAAATGGGCAGCCCGTGCCCCGATTAACTCTGCCTTCCTGGCACTCCTGCGAGGGAAGGCCCCTGCATCCCAACCCCGCTCCCCAGCAAGAGCGCTGGAAGGGGGGCAGGGCAAGCCCCCGCACCCTGACCCCATTTCCCTGGCAGGAGCACCGGGAGGGGGTGGGGAGACTGCAGGCATAAGGGGGGGAGGGGCCCCCACTTGCTTTGGCCCAGGGCCCCACAAACCCCTAATCTGCCTCTGCCTGCAGCCTGCACAGGATCCCCCCAGGTCCACTGGTGTACCTCAATCCCGACCTGCAGCCTCCTGCTATCCCAGCCCTGCCCCCCTTTCTTCATCTCTCACACAGCTCAGCTGGTGCATCTGAGTTCTGACCTCAGTGACCCTGGGCAGCAGGAAGTGATGACAGTTGTGGGACCTTAGAAAAATGTTTGATTTTAACATGGACATAAAATGCAGGGGGTGGGGAATGGGATTTAGGCTTTGGCACTCCCAGGGGCACTGGCTCCCATCTAGCCCCAGGGTTGGGGACTTGCTGGCTCAGGGGGTTCCACTGGATTGAATGAGATACCAGGAGCGTTAGGGCATGTCTACACTGCGATAAAACACCACTGCACAGCCACAGCTGGTCCGGCTCAGCTGACTTGGGCTCGCCAGGGTCTCAGAGTCTGGGCTACAGCTCGAGCCCGAGCCCGAGCCCAAACGTCTATACTGCAATTGTACAGCCCCACAGCCCAAGCCAGGTCAGCAGAGCCAGGCTCAGACTCAGTGCTGTGCAGTGTAGACAGTGTAGACGTCCCTTTAGAGGCTTGAACAGTGAGGGAGCCTGGGGCCAGACTGGGCTTGATTAGGAAGAGTGGAGGTGAATGATTAGAGCAGGGGAGGCCGAGAATCTATCCCCGGCTATGGGAGGGGAGTGGGGCCTAGTGGTAAGAGCAGGGGTGGGGTTAGAAGCCAGGACTCCTGGGTTCTATCCCTGTTCCTACCTAATAAATAATGAACTGGTTAAGTGGAAGGTTGAGGTCATGACTTTTGCCCTGGTTGACCCCGTTCCTGTTAGGATCCCACTGGCTCTTAAGGAGCTGATTGGCTGGCGCTGCCTTGGCCTAGGCCACCATTGAGTTCCCAGCATGCCCTGCTGCAGGGGATGGGCAGGCGGGGGCTGTGGCTTGTGTGGTGCCTGGTTCAGCGCTCCTGCAGCACTGGGAGGAGCTGGGGCAGGCAGCTGGGGCTAGAAAGGGTCATGAGGTGGGGCGTGGGGGTGGCGAGACTGAGGGGGACTGGACACATGTTGGCGGGAGGGTACAGGGACACATACCAGCTGCCCCTTGTGCTTGTGCCTGGTGGGAGGCACAGGCTCACAGCTGGCTCTGTACAAATGGCCCCTCCCAGGCTGACTCCCCAGGTTCCCGCCCCTTTCCAGGGCTGCAGCCAACCCCCAAGGCAGGGGTGGCCTTCCTCAGGGACTGGGAGAGGGCAGCATTGGGGCGCAGGCTGAGATTGGGACCCTCGGGAGCTGGTTGCTATACAGATCATGAGCCCCCCAACTGAGATCAGGGCCCCATGGGGCTGGACTCCACACAGCCCCTGACACCCACCCCGATTGAGATCAGGGCCCTGTGGGGCCAGACGCTGCACAGACCCCCAACCGAGATTGAGGTCCTGTTGGGCCGGGCACTGCACACACCCAGAGTGAGAGAATCTCTGCCCCTAAGAGTGCACAGTTTGAATTGGCTAAAGGGTGGGAGAGGAAACTGAGGCACTGGGGAAGGAAAGGGACTTACCCAAGATCAGAGGCAGAGCCATAAATAGAACCCAAGAGTCCTGATGCCCAGCCCCCAGTGCTGTAACCACTAGCCCCAACTTCCTTCCCAGAGCTGAAATCAGTGTGGTTGGTGGTGGGTGCAATCATTAGCCCACACTGGGGGAGAGGGGAATGTGTAAGTCTCTATGACCCCCCCCCCCCGATACGGCTGGGGGGGGTGTCTGTCCCCAGTCTGAACCTCTCCCCCTCCCTGCCCATTTCCTGTCTTTCTAAATTACACTGGTTCCTGTCTGCCCAACTAGCTCTGGAACCGGCTCCACTGGAGGTGCCTGTAGCTGGGGCGGTGTTTGGAGGAGGGCAGTGCTGCCTATCCTGCCCCCACACAGTGAGGAACTCCCTTTAACGGGGGCCTGCCCTGCCCAAGGGGCAGTGTGGGCTTTGGGGGACACTGTGGGAGGGAGGACACTGCTTGGGCAGGGGTCTGGTATTGGAGTGGCTGAGAGGGACTGGGAAGGGAAGGCCACAGTATGGGGAAGAGAGACTAGGTGGGGGAGAAGAGTATTGGGGGGCTGTGGTGGGGACGTAGAGCACTGCAGCATGGCAGGATCCAATGTGGGGAGGTCACAGCATGGGGAAGAGGGATAAAATTGGAGGCTGTGGGGGAGGGGAGGAGTTATTGGGGTGGCTGTGGGGTGGGGGCTATTGGTGGACTGTGGTGGGGACTGGTTATTAGGGGATGCAGGCTGGGGAGGGGCATTGAATGGGGGCTGTGGTGGGCCTTGGGGGGCTGTGGTCTGGAAAGCAGATGGGGTGTGGGATGGGACAGTGGGGGCTGTGATCTGGGGGCCCCTGGGTGGGGGAGGGAGTATGGGGGGCTGCTGACAGGGGGACGTTGGAGCTGTTGTCCAGCCGTTCCTCCGGCCCCCAGCTGTGGGAGCGCCTGGCCTGGCCCAGGGCCTCCCTTCTCAGCTTCCTTCCGGCAGCTTCCTGCCCTGGTTTCCTGCCCCCCTCAGCTGGCAATGGTGTGGGGAGAAGAGAGAAAACAGCAGACAGGGAGGGAGTGTAAGTGCAGAGGACCCAGGAGAGGGGATGGCAGAGGTGAAAAGGGGAGGGACCCAGGGCTGGGGGATTCCAGCTCTGCTCTGGTGCCTGGGAAAGGCACCTATCTTGCTCTTCCCCCTCCCTCCTGGAGGGTCCCCATGGCTGTACTGGGGAGAAGGGAGGGAGGGAGGGAGGCAGTTACTGCAGCACGGGAGGGTGGAGCTGGTGGGGGCAGCACTAGGGGTGTGGCTGGGGGGAGCTGGCAGGGGCAGTGCTGGGGGTGTGGCTGAAGCGCTGGGGGGACTGGTGGGAGCAGCGCTGGGGGTGTGGCTGCAGTGCTGGGGGGGAGGTGGCGGGGGCAGTGCTGGGGGTGTGACTAACGTTGGGGGGGGACTGGTGGGGGCAGTGCTGGGGTTGTGGCTGTAGCTCTGTGGGGGACTGGCAGGGGCAGTGCTGGGGTGAGGCTGTCCCGCTGGGGGGAGGACTGGCGGGAGCAGCACTGGGGGTGGCTGCAGCGCCGTGGGGAGGAGCTGGTGGGGAAGGGCTGGGGTGTGGCTGCAGCACTGGGGATGTGGCTGCAGCACTAGGGGAGCTGGCGGGGGCAGTGCTGGGGTGTAGCTATAGCACTAGGGGTGCTGGCGGGGCAGCGCTGGGGAGAGCTGGCAGGGGCAGTGCTGGGGATGTGGCTGCAGCACTGGGGGAGCTGGTGGGGGCAGCGCTGGGGGTGTGGCTGTAGCACTAAGGGGTAAGCTGGCGGGAGCAGGGCTGGGGTGTGTGGCTGCAGCGCTGGGGGAGAGCTGGCAGGGGCAGCGCTGGGGGTGTGGCTATAGTGTTGGGGGGGCAGGCCGGGGCAGTGCTGGGGGTGTGGCTATAGCACTAGGGGGTGCTGGCGGGGGCAGCGCTGGGGGAGAGCTGGCAGGGGCAGCGCTGGGGGTGTGGCTGTAGCACTAGGGGAGAGCTGGCTGGGCCGTCGGGGGAGAGCTGGCAGGGGGCAGTGATGGGGGCAAATGGTGGAGGGCAGCACTAGGGGTGTGGCTGCAGCTGGCGGGGAGCTGGTGGGGGTAGCACTGGGAGTGTGGCTGCAGCATTGGGGGGAGCTGGTGGGGGCAGCACTGGGGGTGTGTCTGCAGCATTGGGGGGGGGGACTGGTGGAGGCAGAAGACAAAGCACTAATTCTCCAGCCAGCCGTGCACAATGGGCCGCTTAGTGCAGCACAGTCCCAGGGAATGTTTCTCTTTCGCCTACGGGTCATGGGGCTACAGAGCCCAGCTGGGTGGAGCTGGATGCCAGGACTCCTGGGTTCTCTGTCCAATTCTGAGAGGCGAGTGCGGGCTAGTGGTTAGAGCAGGGGGGCTGGGAGTTGGGGCTCGTGAGTTCTATCCCCGGCTTTGCTACTGAGACTCTGTGCAGAGCTTGCCCAAGTCACTTCTCCCTGCCTCAGTTTCCCCAGCTATGACATGCTCTTGGGCCAGCTTTGCCAAGGAGCAGCTGCCGGTGATTCGTCCTCACTGGCACCTGCCTCAGCATAAACTAGTCCATGAGCCCTGGGAAAGGGGAAGTGATACTAGGCTTCTAATATAAGAGCTTGTATCTCAGGCTCTCTTCCTACAACAACAGAATCCCCAGAAAAAACGTCACAGGAAACGTGCTGCAAACAGCACATCAGCCATGGCTGGGAGGCCTTGGGGCCTGTCCCCTTTACGGGGTGTGGGCTCCGATATGTGGGACATTGCACCTTTCCCCTGCAGAGGCACTGACCCCTGTCTCTCTCACCCCTCAAGTCCTGCTGTCCCAGCGCATTGAAGAGGAGGACATGAACGGGAAGACGCTGAAGATCACAGACTTCGGGCTGGCGCGAGAATGGCACCGCACCACCAAGATGAGCGCAGCTGGCACCTACGCCTGGATGGCACCCGAGGTCATCAAGGCCTCCACCTTCTCCAAGGGCAGCGACATCTGGAGGTGAGCACTCACAGGCCAGCCAGGATGCCTGGGTTCCATCCTAGCACTGTGCGGGGAGGGGGTCTAATGTCCATTTTCCTCTTTCCTGTCCCTCCTTGGGTTACCATGGGGATGAGGGATGCTGGGGATGGTCTCTCTTCCCCCCCACTAACGCTCTCTCCCCTCCCAGCTATGGTGTGCTGCTGTGGGAGCTGCTGACTGGGGAAGTCCCGTACCGCGGCATCGACGGGCTGGCTGTGGCCTATGGCGTCGCCGTCAACAAGCTGACGCTGCCTATCCCCTCCACCTGCCCCCAGCCCTTCGCCCAGCTCATGGCAGGTAAGGGCAGGGAGGGAGTCAGGACCCCTGTTCTATCCCAGCTCTGGGAGGGGTGTGAGGCCTAGTGGGTAGAGAGACAGCAGGACCTGTGTCTCACCAGAGCCAGATCCTGGGTGGCTGGGCAGTCTGAGTGAGGCAGAGTTTGCCCCACCCCCCGATGGATGAGACAGACCCTGACATGTCCTGTTCCCCTGCTCCCTGCCCCCAGAGTGCTGGGACCAGGACCCCCATGGGCGGCCCAGCTTCGACTCCATCCTGGCCCAGCTGACGGCACTGGAGGCCCAGGTGCTAGAGGAGATGCCCCAGGACTCCTTCCACTCCATGCAGGATGACTGGAAGCTGGAGATCCAGGGCATGTTTGATGAGCTCCGAGCCAAGGAAAAGGTACAGCTCCCCCATTCCCCCTTCAGCCCAGCCTCCTGCTCCCCACTGAGCCCCCACGGCCTGGCCTCCCCTCAACCCCCACAGCCCAATCTCCCACTCCCTACTCAGGCCCCGCACTCCCCACTGAACCTCTGCAGCCCAGCCCCCCCCAGCCTCTGCAGCCCAGTCCCCTCCTCAACCCCTCTTTCCACGCAGCCCCGCCCCCCCACTCCCTACTGAGTCCCCAAAGTCCATCCCCCCCACTCAGCCCCTACAGCCTGGTCCCCACTCCCCACTGTGCCCCCGCAGCCAGGCCCCCCCACACCCCCCAAAGCCCAGCCCCCTCCTAATTCTCCCCTTCCCACTCAGCCCCCACAGCCTTGGCTCCTACTCCTTACTGAGCCTCCCCACTGAGCCCCCTGACTGTTCCCCACAGCCTGGCATTTCCATTTCCCACTGAGCCTCCCTCCCTGCTCTCTCACGCCCCCTAATGGTGCCCAGGGGCATTGCAGTCAGTGCTGCCAGCGAAGCGTGAGCCCCCTGCCCTCCCCACAGCGGTGCGGTGACCCCATCCTCACCCCACGGCAGGAGCTGCTGAGCCGGGAGGAGGAGCTGCAGCGGGCGGCGCTGGAGCAGAAGTCCCATGAGGAGTTCCTGCGGCAGCGGGAGCACCAGCTGGCTCAGTGGGAGCTGGAGGTGTTTGAGCGGGAGCTCACACTGCTCATCCAGCAGATGAACAAGGAGCCCCCCAATGTGAAGCGCAGGAAGGGCACTTTCAAGAGGAACAAGCTCAAGGGGCGGGACAGCGAGAGGATCAGCATGCCCCTCGGTACAGGCCTGGGCGCTGTGGGTTGGGACGCACCGGGAGAGCTGGAGGGACCCCAGGGCTGGGATGGCAGGGGTCTATGGGTTGGGATTGGGGGCACTAGCAGGGCTGAGGGCTCATAGCAGGAGGGCTGCTTCTCCATCCCTTGCTCTGAGTCCCCATTTCTCCCTCTGCCACCTTGCTCCCCTCCGTGGCCACATGCTCAGGCCACGCCCCACTCTGGGCTTTGGCTGGGAGTATGGAGGGCTCCAGGCTGTGGTTACTCAAAGCTAATTATCTTATTTACTCTCCTTTCCCAGCAGGGGCGGGTGCAGGTAATGCTGCTAACGGAGACACCCGGTGTAAATCTGGAGTGTCCGGGCAGACACCAGGGTGGAAACCTTCTGGAGAGCTGAGATCAGAATCTGACCCTAACCCCAGTGCAGTCAGGGGGGACTCCGGATTGACCCTGGGGAGCTGAGATCAGAATCCAGCCCTGACCCCAGTACAGTACAGTGATCTTTTGGGGGTGGTAACTCCGGGGGAGGGGCAGAGGGCTATTCTCACCTATCTCGTTCTCCCTGCCCCCTAGATTTCAAACACCGCATCACGGTGCAGGCCTCCCCCGGGCTGGACAAGAGGAAGAACGTCTTCGAGGTGGGGGCTGGAGGCTCCCCAACCTTCCCGCGCTTAAGAGCCATTCAGCGTGAGTGAGACGTTGCTGCTGTAAGGGGCCAGGAGCTGGATTAAGGCTCTGTGCTTGCACCGTGCCCCCCACCCTAGGGAATAGTGTCTTGGTGCTCCCCTGAACTTACACCCCACATGATGGAGTATCTGGTTGGGGAGGGAGAGCTGTGCTGTCACCACTTTCTGGCCAATCAGAGAGGGACAGGTGATCACATCATAAGTATTCACCCATGATGTCGTTTCCTTCTGGTCAGTCAGAGAAGCACAAACTATAATTAAGGCTATGATTATGTCTCGGAATCTGTGCCTTCCAGAACCTCCATGACATTTTCTGCTTCAGCCCCAGGGTCATGGGGCTGGAGCTGTCAGCCAGCGGGGACGCCAGAGCTCTCAGCTGCCGGGGCCCTGAAGCTCCAAGCTGTGGCGGGGACCCCCACGCACAGCTCCCAGCGGTGGGGGGCCTTGCAGCTCTGGGAGCATGCCCAGAGCTCCAGACTGCCAGAGCTCTGAGCTATAGCAGGGGTCTCCACAGATTTGAGTCACCATGGGCAGCCCCCGGAGCTCCCAGCCACCACAGGTGGCCTCCGGAGCTCCCACCCACCAGTCCTGGAGCGCCCAGCCGCTGTGAGTTGCAGCAGCGGTGGGTGCTGGACCTCCCCACTCCCCATTTTGTCAGAGTTATTTTTAGTAAAAATCGTGAATTTTTGTGTATTGCCCGTGACCTGTCTGTGACTTTTACTAAAAATTTCTGTGACAAAATCTTAGCCTTAACTGTGATGTGATAACTATGTGGCCACAATATAATTTTGTACAATAGGAGCCGCCACCAAGGGTCAGTTGCACAGAGTATAATGATCCATGGGTTGCTTTATATTCCCCCCTCTCGCCATACACACATACCCCTCCCCTCAGCATTTATTGGCCAGAATTAAATTACATCACTGCTGTGTCTTTAGCATGTCCATCTTTATGCTGATTGGATGGAGTGAAGTGACATCAGCTGTTGTTGGGTTTGATGACTCAACATGGTGTTGACCGGATGAAGGAGAACGACATCACAGGAAGTTGCTTGTGTTATCACTTCCTGTGATTAGCTCCAATTGGACCAGAGTAAATGACGCTGGGGGAAGAAGTTGGTGTGGGAGGATGCAGGGATTTGCTGTTCCATTGTGGTCTGTGTTTTGTGCTGATTGGCTGACAAAATGACATCACAGCTTATGACATCATTACACAACTTGATCAGAGAGAATTAAATTTTATCAGAGTATGTGACATCCAGGGCTGGCTTTAGGCCGTTTCCCCCGATTCCTGTGAATCGGGCCCCATGCCTCAGAGGGCCCCGCAGTGTCCGGAAGAGGGGCCCCGCAAGGTAAGCCCTGGAAGACAACTGCTGCCGAGGAAGGACTCTCCGACGAAGTGCCGCCGGAAACAGTGGCAACTGATTGAGCTGCCACCAAATTGCTGCCGCTATCTTTGGCAGCAGCTCAATCGCTGCCACTGTCTTCAGCGGCATTTCGGCGGCAGCTCTTTCGAATCTCTTGGGACTCCCTGGTCAGCAGGAAATGACATCACAAGCGATTATATGTGACATTACTTGTGCTTCTCTGATTGATCAGAAAGAAATGATGTCACGGGGGACATGCTGACATCACAAAATATTCACCCACGATGTCCTTTCTTTCTGACCAATGCTCTCCGTCCTGAGTAGGGGGGTCCGGCATGACATCATCCCCCACTGAACCATGTGTTTTTTCCCATGCAGTGGAGCCCGCTGAGAGCAGCAAGAGCTGGGGCAGACAGGCACCACGCCGCACAGATGAGGCCTGGAATGGGGAGCGCCGCCCTGGCAAGAACTGGGGTCCTGGATCCCCCAAGCCCTGGGAGGGCAGCACCCAAAATGGCAGGTAGGGGATGCTGCTTCCCCTCCCGCATACACCCTTCCTTTCCCCTCCCTAAGCCCCTCACCCTGGTGTTTGGGGTTGGGGGAGAAATCCTGGCTGCCCCCCATGATGACTAACTATAATATTAATAATGTTGAGACAGGTACTGAGATGGGAGCGAGGGCTCCTGGGTTCTTTCCCAGCTTGGGGAGGGGAGTGGGGTCTAGTGGGTTAGAGCAGGGGGGTTGTGAGTCAGGATTTCTGTGTCTCCGTTGCCCCTCCTCTAGCTGCTCCTCCTGGCTGCCCCCCCCCCCCTGTCCCTCTCAGGATTCTAACCCCCACACCCCATCCCCTGCAGAAGGAGGTCCCGGCCGGAGGAGACGACCTGGTACGTTGAGCCGGAGGAGCCCAATCCTGTGGAGCCGGCCCCACCCCAGCCTGCCCTGAACGGTGAGTCCCCGTGGGGGAGGGGACACAGGCTGGCTCTGGTGTCAGGCCCAGACTCCCCAGCCTGGGGAATTCAGCACCCAGACAGCGTCACTGCATGTACGAGAGGAGCTCCTGCTGACGTGCTGAGCACCACACGCTGCCCTCAACTGAGGTCAGGGCTGGACAGCACATGCTCCCCCTGCTGAGATCATGGCCCCCCTCGGGCCCGGCACCGCACAGACCCCCCGCAACTGTGATCAGGGGCCCCCTTGGGCCCGGCACCGCACAGACCCCCCTGGCTCTGATCAGGGGCCCCCTTGGGCCCGGCACCACACAGACCCCCCTGGCTGTGATCAGGAGCCCCCTTGGGCCCGGCACCGCACAGACCCCCCGCAGCTGTGATCAGGAGCCTCCTCGGGTCCGGCACCACACAGACCCCTCGCAGCTGTGATCAGGGGCCCCCTTGGGCCCGGCACCGCACAGACCCCCCGCAACTGTGATCAGGGGCCCCCTTGGGCCCGGCACCGCACAGATCCCCTGGCTGTGATCAGGAGCCCCCCTTGGGCCCGGCACCGCACAGACCCCCCGCAACTGTGATCAGGGGCCCCCTCAGGCCCGGCACTGCACCAACGCACAGAGAGACAATCCCTGGCCCAAAGAGCTCACAGTCTGAAAAGCTGAGTGTGTGTGAAGATGGATGGGGGCGGAGGAGGAGGGAGGAATGGATGCGAGGGATCTGTGGGAGGGTGAATGAATGGAGGGGAATTTGCTTGGGGGAATGGGACATGCTGGCTGTGTGTCCTGTTCCCTGCACTACCCTGGGCAGGGGATTCCCAGCATGGGCGTTGTTGCTTATGGCTCTGACCCTTCCTTGCAGGTGATGTCCCCTCTCTAGGCCCCAACGGGACCCAGGAATCCGAGGAGCAGCGGGCACCGGCTCCGGAGCGTATCAGCACCCCCAAACTCATCCAGAGAGCACTGCTGAGGGGCACAGCGCTGCTGGCCTCCCTTGGGCTGGGCCGGGACCTGTCACAGGCCCGACGGGAGGAGAAGGGGGAGCCCCCACCTGTGCCCACCCCCCCGCCTTCTCCTGAGCTCATCCGCTTCTCCCCCAAGGACACACACTGCCCTGCCCTGCTGGTGGAGCTGGACCAGGAGGGGCCAGCCCGGACACCAGGGTCCATGGAGGAGGACCAGGAGGGGCCGGCCCGGACGCCAGGGTCCACGGAGCAGGGCCAGGAGGGGCCGGCCTGGACACCAGGGTCCACGGAGCAGGGCCAGGAGGGGCCGGCCCGGACACCAGGGTCCACGGAGCTGCTCATCCATCTGCTCCCAGGCGGTGATAGAGGGTCCCTGACCCCCTTGTGGGGTCAGAGGTCACCAAAGAGCCCACGATGTGAGGAGGAGTGGAGTCCTGGCAGCAGGGCGGATAAGTGGGGTAAGTGGGGAGTGACGAAGATGCAGAGACTTTTCCCACTCAGGGGTGCTGGCTCCAACCCAGCTCCAGATGGGGGATGGGTTGAGTCAGGGGGATGGGGAATGGGGCCTTTCCCCTCTAGACGGTGCCGGCTCTGACCCAGCCCTAGGGCAGGGGACGGGCTCGTTCAGCTTGGGGGATGGGGTTTGGGTTTGGTCAGTAGGTGCCCACCCACATGTTGTTCTAACATCCCCTGTTCTCTCTCACCATAGGTGGGGCCCTCCCATCGCCCTCATCCCCCTGCAGCCCCCACTCACCACGCCCTTCCCCCCACACCAGCCTCATCTCCCGGCCCCGCCCCTCTCCTGTGCGCAGCCGCATCGACCCCTGGAGTTTTGTGTCAGCTGGGCCCCGTGCCTCCCCAGCCCAGTCCCCCCAGCCAGAGCCACGCCGGTGTCGGGCAGGGACTCCCGACTCCAGCAACCCCTTCATGACCTCTGACCCCTTCTTCCACCCCTCACCGGGACCTTTTGATTCGGAGACCTTCGACCCTTTTGCCTCGGCGCCCAGATTGACCGGTCTCTCCTGCCGCCTGGACCATGGCCAGCTCAGTCCTTACCCCTCGCCCCCTCCACGCCACTCCTCTGGCTTTCCTGCCCCTCTGGAGCAGACCAAAGAGACCCACCCGCTGCCATGGTGGGTGGCCAGATCCCCGCAGGAGGACAGCAGAGTCCCAAAGTGAAATGGGCGATACAGAAAGTCCTGGCCTCTTTGGACAGTTGCACACAGGAAGTCCTACAATGAAAATGGGCAATACTGGAAGTCTCACCCTCCTCAGACTTTGCATGGAGGAAGTTCCGCCCTCTTCAGACAATTGCACACTGGAAGTCCTGCCCTCCTCAAGTTCTGGGCACAGGAAATCCCATCTTGCATGGATCATTGTACCAGATACAAGGCTCAGGTTCGGGCGGTCTCTATGTTGGATGTTTGGGGAGCGGGGGGAGTTTTCACTATACACTGGAAAGGTGGGGGAGTTCTGGGGAGCTCCTGTGGGGTAACTGTGGCACCTCCCCCCGCCTTAAAGAAGAGACTAACAGGGGCTTGGACACCCTCTGAGCCTGGTGCCATGTTACACATGGTATGAGGTTGTCAGGTCTCTGCCAAACTCTCACCCTGGTCCTCAGAACCACTGCATAAGTAGTGATCACTGTTTGGGAGTGAAGGGCACTGGCAGATCTGGGGGAGCCCAGGGCTGGGATAGAAGGAGTGAGGGGCACTGACTCAGCCCATCTGTTTCATGAACACTAATAGTGGGCCCTCTCTGTTCCCAGCGTGGGGTTCTGGTGTCTGGGTTGGGGACCAGACACCCCTCCCACAAGGTAGCAGCCCCTTTTGCTGATAGCAGGGGGTGTCTTGGGGATATCTCGGGAGGGTGGGAGGACACTGTGAGGGGTCAATACGGCATCACCTCCCCTTGCTACATTCACGAGCACGGACTGGCTGCAGGTGAGCGTGCACTTTGTGTGCAAGTGTTGGTGTGCGTGCAAGGCTGGGAATGCTGTGTACTCAGGCGAGTGTGCAAAGCATCATGGGGTGCGCGTGTGTGCAGCTGCCCCAGTACCTTTGTGCTGGTATCTGTGGGTGCATGCAAAGCCGGAGGCATGGGAGCACGTGTGAGGGCTGGCCTGGGCGGGGCTGTACCCATACGTGAAGCTGGGCACGCTCGCCCATGCATGGGCTGGAGACAGGTGTGCTTGGGAGCAGCTGTGCCATCACCTGCACGTCCAGCGTGGGAGTCTGCTGCTTCCCTCCCACATCTGTGGGGTCTCCGTTAACTCTGTCCCTTCCTCCTGCTGTGAGTTTCTGCCATGGGGGGTGTGGGGGGGGAGGCAGGCCATGTCAATGCCCCCTGTAACTGCACCAAGACCCCAGGCTGGGGAGCAGCTGAACCTGGGGCTGCCTGTGGATTGAGACCAAATAAACTCCCAGCTGCCTCCAGCTGCTGCCTGCTGCTTCCATTCTTGCCCCTGCTTTGGTTCCATCTCCTCCCCCACCCCACCCCCGCAGCTCGCTGCACCCTCCCTCCCCGGGTTATGGTCTCAGAGCACCAGTAGGAGAATGGCCCCGCAGGGTGCACTGGGCCCAGGGCAGGCCCTTGAGAGGCTTGGCCACCTTTGCACAGCTGCCCGGTATGGGCGTTAGCCTAGCATGGGAGGGAGCAAATGTGGGTGTGCGAAGACCTCTGGGTGCAGAAAGGACTCGGCTGTGTGCATGCCCCTCGCATGCCTGCCTGCCGCAGTGCCAGTCACTGCTGCTTTACACTGACTGCCTTGTTCTCACGGCGGCCCTGGGTGCATGGTGCTATCCAGGGCACGTGGCTCTGGTGCCCGTGCGTGGGCATGCATGACTCTTGCAGGTGCCACTTTTTGCTCTTAGCTCCGTTCAGCCTGACCCCGACTCCAGCCCCAGGGAAGGTCAGGACACCAAAGCGGCTCGGCCCCATTTGCATGCCCATGCATGTGCATGCACCTGGCCCATGGAGGTGCCACGTGTGGCTTTGAACATCACTGGGGGCTCAGCACTGACCCAGGTACTCTGTGTGCCCACACTTGTGTGCGTACACACCTCACATTTACACATGCAGGTCACTGAGCACGGGGGGAAAAGGGGCACAAGTGACTGCTGCACACGTGTGCCAGCATGACCCTTTTACACAGTGATCTTCCCTGGGTGAGGGGATTCCGCCCACCCACCCCGAGCATCAGTGGGGCTGGAACTTCCCAGAGTGTCAGCAGCCGCAGCCTCCAGCCAAAGCGGGAATCTCCCAGAGCTGCTAGCCACTTGCGGGGGAGCAGCTGGGACTGTGTCCAGCAGGGGGCAAGAGAGACACACACAGAGCAGGGATCATTCTCCCCTGCGAGGAGATGGACACACACTCTCCCAGCTCACCCCTGACACATGCAGGTGTAGGGGGTACCTCCCCCTCCCCATGTACACACACTTCTGATGGGAGAAGCCCCCCCGCTCCCATGACCTATACAGGGGCCCAGCCCTGGCCTGAAGAGTTTCTGCCCCAGGGGGCATTTGGAGGATTGGAGCATGGGTAGAGAGGGGAAACCACTTCTGATTGCAAGAGATTGGTTGTGCTGCTATTATTTGTACTACTGTAGAACCAATACATTCCCCCCCCCAATTGAGATGGGGGCCAGGGGCTGCACAGACCCTCACTGAGAGCAGGGCCCCCATTGAGCTGGTTGCCACACAGACACACCCCCTCAGATCAGGCCCCCGTCGAGCCGGGAACTACACAGAGCCCCTGATTTATTTAGACTGTAAGGGATCACTGTGCTCAACTAGTCTGACCTCCCACATAGCATGGGCCATAGGACGTCCCTGCATGAGTTACTTCTTCTACCAGAGCAGCTCTGTTTGAGAAACATCCCCGCGAAATTTTAAAATGGGCAGTTATGGAGAATACAGCACCATGGGTATGGTGTCCCACTGGCTAGTGACCCTCCCTGGGATCAATGGGGACCTTATTTCCAGTATGATTTTGTCTAGCTTCAACTTCTGGCCACCGGATCTTGTTAGCCATTGTCCTCCCTTGGCTGGCTGGCTATCTATCTATCTATCTGAACAGAGGCTAAAATAGGGAAAGAACAAGTTAAAAATTACTTAGACAAGTCAGATGTCTTCAAGTCACCAGGGCCTGATGATATACATCCTAGAATACTCAAGGAGCTGACTGAGGAGATATATGAACCATTAGTGATTATCTTTGAAAAGTCATGGAAGACGGGAGAGATTCTAGAAGACTGGAAAAGGGCAAATATAGTCCCCATCTATAGAAATAAGGCCAACCCGGGGAGTTACAGACCAGTCATCTTAACTTCTGTACCCAGAATGATAATGGAACAAATAATTAAGCAATCAATTTGCAAACATCTAGAAAAGTGTTTTTCAATCCGTGGGTCACGACACAGTACTGGGTCGCGCCATGTAAGGCGCTGGGTTGCCTTGCTCTGGTCAGCACTGCCAACCGGGATGTTAAAAGTCCCATCAGCGGTGCTGCCCAGCTAAGGCAGGCAAGTTGCCTTTTCTAACACCATGCTGTGCCTGGGAAGCAGCCAGCATTGGTCTGGCTTGTAGGCAGGGGAGCCATGGGGCTCCATGTGCTGCCCCCACCCCAAGCACTGGCTTCCCAGTCAATGGGAACTGGGGTGGGGGGGGAGGTGGAGCCACTTGCGTGTCTCCACCTAGGAGCCAGACCTGCTGCTGGCTGCTTCCAGGGCGCACCACGGTCCGTGGTGCACCCTGGCTGTGCCACTGATTGGGAGCCGCCAGAGGTAAGTCTGTGCCGTACCTCAATCCCCTGCCCCAGCCCTGAGCCCCCCCAAACCTGGAACCCTTTCCTGCACCCCAAACCCCTGCCCTGAGCCCCTCCTGTGCCCCAGCCCTGAGCCCCTCCTGCACCCCAGCCCTGAGCCCCCCCAAACCTGGAGCCCCTCCTGCACCCCAAGCCCCTCAGCCCCAGCCCAGAGCCCTGACCCCCTCCTGCACCCCAACACCCTGCACCAGCCCTGAGCCCCCCAAAACTCAAAGCCTCTCCTGCACCCCAAACCCCTCATTCCCAGCCCAGACCCACTTCTGCACCCCAACCCCAGCCCAGAGCCCCCTCCCACACCCCAAACCCCTCATCCCCAGTTCCATTGGGTCGCGTGCATCAACAATTTTCTTCAACTGGGTCCCCAGGAAAAAAGTGTGAAAACCACTGATCTAGAAGATAATAAGGTGATAAGTAACAGCATGGATTTGTCAAGAACAAATCGTGTCAAACCAACCTGATAGCTTTCTTTGACAGGGTAACAAGCCTTGTGGATGAGGGGAAGCGGTAGATGTGGTATATCTTGACTTTAGTAAAGCTTTTAATAGTCTCGCATGACCTTCTCATAAACAAACTAAGGAAATGTAACCTAGATGGAGCTACTATAAGGTGGGTGCATAACTGGTTGGAAAACCGTTCCCAGAGAGTAGTTATCAGTCGTTCACAGTCAAGTTGGGAGGGCATAACGAGTGGGGTCCTATAGGGAACAGTTCTGGGTCTGGTTCTGTTCAATATCTTCATCAATGATTTAGATAATGGCATAGAGAGTACACTTATAAAATTTGTGGATGATACCAATCTGGGAGGGGTTGCAAATGCTTTGGAGGATAGGATTATAAATCAAAATGATCTGGACAAACTGGAGAAATAGTCTGAAGTAAATAGGATGAAATTCAATAAAGACAAATGCAAAGTACTCCACTTAGGAAGGAACAATAAGTTGCACACGTACAAAATGGGAAATGACTGCCTGGTAAAGAGTACTGTGGAAAGAGATCTGGGGGTAATAGTGGACCACAAGCTAAATGTGAGTCAACAGTGTAACACCGTTGCAAAAAAAGCAAACATCCTTCTGGGATCTATTAGCAGGAGTGTTGTAAGCAAGACACGAGACGTAATTCTGCTCTACTCTGCGCTGATTAGGCCTCAACTAGAGTATTGTGTCCAGTTCTGGGCACCACATTTCAGGAAAGATGAGGACAAGTAGGAGACAGTCCTGAGAAGAGCAACAAAAACGATTAAAGGTCTAGAAAATATGACCTATGAGGGAAGATTGAAAAAACTGGGTTTGTTTAGTCTGGAAAAGAGAAGACAGATGGGACATGATAACAGTTTTAAAGTATCTAAAAGGTTGTTACAAGGAAGAGGGAGAAAAATTGTTGTTAACCTCTGGAGGACAGGACAAGAAGCAATGGGTTTACATTGCAGCAAGAGAGGTTTAAGTTGGACATTAGGAAAATCTTCCTAACTGTCAGGGTGGTTAAGCACTGGAATAAATTGCCTAGGGAGATTGTGGAAACACCTGTCAGGAATGGTCTAGATAATACTTAGTCCTGCCATGAGTGCAGGGGACTGGACTAGATGACCTCTTGAGGTCCCTTCTAGTCCGTCCTCTCTCTCTCTCTCTCTCTCTCTCTCCAAACAGCCCCTCTATCTATCTATCCCCAAACACCCCCTCTATCTATCTATCCCAGGGGTGGGCAAACTACGTCCTGTGAGCTGTTTTAAGCCAGCCCGTGAGCTCCCACTGGGGAATGGGGTCTGGGGCTTGCTCCGCTCTGGAGCTCCAGCGGGGACGCTGGGTCGGGGGCCCCACCATGTAGCATGGCCCTGCTCCAGTTCTCCAGCCGAGGCGCAGGGTTGGGGGCCGCACCACTGCTTCTGGGAGCCTCTTGAGGTAAGTGCCACTCAGAGCCTGCATCCCTGAGCTTCTCCCCATGCCCCAACCCCCTGCCCCAGCCCTGATCCTCCTCCCACTCACCAAACCCCTCGATTCCAGCCTGGAGCACCCTTCTGCACCCCAAATCTCTCATCCCCAGCCCCACCCTGGAGTCTGCACCCCTTCCCACACTCCAACCCCCTGCCCCAGCTCTGTTTCCCCTCCTGCCCTCTGAACCCAGCCCAGAGCACCCTCCTACACTCCAAACTCCTCATCCCCATCCCCACCCCAGAGCCTGATCCCCCAGCCAGAGCCTGCCCCCCCACCCCAACCCCAATTTTGTGAGCATTCATGGCCCGCCATACAATTTCTATTCCCCGATGTGGCCCTCAGGCCAAAAAGTTTGCCCACCCCGATCTATCCTGATACACCCCCTCTATCTATCTATCCCCATACGCCTTCTCAGTACCAGGTTTACCATGGGGCCGGGCCCAGAGTCAGAAGGGGCCCCAGCCAACCCAATATCCTGGCCAGCTGCCACACCCCTGCTCCGCCTCTTCCCACCCCTGCTCTGCCCCAGCCCCGCCCCCACTCCCCCTAAACTCCACCCCTTTCCCCCCCAAACCCTGTCCCCTGAACTACGTGTCCTGGGGGACTGCAGCAGGGCTTGGGCCGCCCTGCACTCACCAGGCGGAGGGAAGTGGAGCAACCCGGCCCCAGCCTGCTTTGCTCCGCCAGCTCCCAGCCGTCCTGCTGGTGATTGCTGGGGGCGGTACCCCCTGCCCCCCAAGTCCCAAGGCTGGGAGCCAGGGGAGCAAAGTGAAGTGGGCTAAGGCCGGGTCGCTCCACTTCCCGCCACCCCATGAGTGCGGAGTCAGGCCTGCCCTGCAATCACTGGGCAGCAGGAACTGGAGCGACCTGGACCCAGCCTGCTCCACTGGCTCATGCTGGGGGGCGGTTCCCCTCTGCCCCCCAGAGCCTGGGGAGGAGATGGAGTGGTAGGGAAGGGGCATGGGATAGGGAAGAGAGGGGGGCAGGGGAAGTGGGGGCTGGGGGAAAGAGGCAGTAGGGATTAAGGGAATGGGGTGGGGAGGAAATGGGGCAGTGGGAAAGGGGCATGGGATGGGGAAGAGGCAGGGGAGAAGGAAGGGGATGGGATGAGGAGGAGATGGAGCGGTGGGGAAGGGGCATGGGATGGGGAAGAGAAGGGGATGGCGGAAGCGGGGGAAGGGGAGAAGCTGGAGCCCAGCGTGTGGCATCCCCTTGGCAGAAGCTGCGGCTCCCCTGTTAAGCAGACCCATCGAACCCTCACACTGACAAGCCCCACCTCCCCTGCATCTGTACCACCCCACTGAGCCCCCCCAGTCTCTAGACCCCCCCCCAGTCTCTAGACCCCCTCCCCACTGAGCCCCAACCACCTGGACCCCCACCCAAATGAACCCCACATCCCCTGCACCTAGACCCCCCCGCTGAGCCCCAAACACCTTCACCTGGATCCCCTGCAGAGTCCCATTGCCCCTGCACCTGGAACCCCACAATGAGCTTCTGTGCATCCAGATCTCCCACTGAGCTGACCACACCCAGACTGCCCCACAGAGAACTCTTACCCCCACCTGGATCTCCCCACACTAAGTCCCTCTGCACTTGGATCCTGCTGCCGGGCCGAGCCTACTCACCCACACCTGGTGTTTCTGGGGCAGGCTTGGCCCTTGCACTGTCAGGGTTGGGTGCAGCCTCACTGCCAAGTCCCTGTCCTAGGGTGGGGTTGGGGGAGGCTGCAGGGTAACCTCCCACCTCCATGCAACCAGTGGCCTGTGCTCCCCACTGCCATGTTGGAGCCTCCACATTTATTTAATGACAAATAAAATTTGCAGAATTTTAAAATATTGTGCACAGAATTTGTAAATGTTTGGTGCAGAATCCTCTCAGGAACATGGGGTGCTGTGCAGCTGTGATGGTGGGGCTGTGAGGAAGGTGCTGGGCAGTGGGGAGATCTATGGGCAGGGGGTGCTGGGCGAGCGGTGTGGTGTGCAGGGTGCTGTGCAGTTCTGGTGGGAGGCCAGCAGGGGAGGTCTCTGGGAGGGGTGGGGGCTGGGCATAGAGATCTGTAGTGGAAGTCTCTGAGCGAGGGGGCGCTGGGCAGCGGAGCGGTGTGGTGCAGGCCCACCCTGAAGGGGAAGGGCCACGCTGGCAGCACAGGGCTGGGCAGGCCAGTGTGCATCTGGCAGCTGCAGGTTTGTAAACAGAGCCCTCCTGCTGGGCTGCCCTCACCGTGCTGTGCCTCATTGCCCCCAGCCCGCCCTTCACTCTGGAGCCTGCCCAGCCCGCCCCTTACCCCAGGGGGGCCCACAAAGAGTTAATCTGGCCCTGCACCCCCTCTAGCTATCATCTATCTATCCCTATGCACCCTATTATCCCCCCCAGCCCACGACCCTCCGATTGGGGTGCTGCCCCCCTCTGTCCATCCCGCCCCCTTGTGGCCGTGTCCTGGGCAGGGCTCCGAGGCGGAGGGCGGGAGGGGGGCAGCCCCTCGGAGCCGCCCTGCTGCCCGGAGCCAGCCCTGGCTCTTGGCCCCCGGCCCAGATTCCTGCCCCCGGCCGGGGATTGGCTGAGCGCGGCACAAACAGCCGGCCGGCCAGCCGCCCCGTCTCGCTCCCTCGCTCCGCCATCCCGGCCCTGCGCCTCTCCCCTTCTCCCTTCTCCTTCGCTCCGTCCGCAGCGGCGCGGGGAGCCCAGGCGCCGGCCGGAGGCGGGGGTGGCGCCGGGGGGCCTCCGGAGTGGGGCAGAGCGTGTCTGCCCGGGGGGGCGAAGGAAGGAGAAGAGGCACCGGAGAGAGGGCGGGGTGGCCAAGGGGGCTCGGGGAGGGGAGCGAGGGTTTCGTTCCTTCCTTCCTCGCCGATCCTTTCCCCGTTCCCTCCATCCTCGCCCTCTTTGTTTCCCTGTGCCCGGGCCAGCGGAAAGGGGAGGAAGGAGCTGCGGGAAGGAGTGTGGAGGCGGGCCCTGGGCGGCTGAGCTGTCTGTGCTGGCTCTTGGCTGCAGGGGCTCCCTCGCCCCCTCTGACCGCCTGCCAGGCGGCTGGTGCCAGGGTGGGGCTGGGGGACGATGTAAAGATGCCCCGGGGGTTGGCACTCTGGGTGCTCCTCTTGCCCTGGCTCTGTGCCCCCGGGGCACGGCCTGCAGCGCCCGATCGGGCGGCCGTAGCGCGGGAGCGCTTCAAGGTGGTCTTCGCCCCGCTGGTCTGCAAGCGGACCTGCCTCAAGGGCCAGTGCCGGGACACCTGCAAGCAGGGCAGCAACATGACCCTGATCGGCGAGAACGGGCACTCGGCTGACACCCTGACCGGCTCGGGCTTCCGCGTGGGTGAGCACTGCACGGGGCACAGGCCGGGGCATGGAGGAGGGACAGCAGGGGTTGACAGTTATGTGAAAAGGGGCATTGGGGGCTTTGGTTGTCCAGGGAGGGGACTGAGCTGCACTGGGGATGGGGGAGCTGTCTAGGGGAGGAGGTGCACTGGAGAGCCCCTCTGGGGTGGAGGGAGGTGCTGGAGGCAGGTCAGGGGCATGGGGGATGAGGAGCTATTGGAACACATCTCCCTGATTTCCACTCTGCATCAGCATGCAGGCTCTGCTTGTGTGGCTGCACTCACCTGTGTTGCTCACACCTGTCTCACCAGCATCGGTTGCACGCAGGCTTTTGCACACTCACTCTGGTGCACTTTGGACACGGAGCTGCTCACATGGCTCCATTCCACCTGTCACTTGCTTCTTTTCACATGCGTGTGCCCCTGACATGCCGACACCAGTAGAGGCCCCCAGTCCCTCACCCACACACGGTGCGTGGCCAGGCCCCTTGTCTGTGCACACATTTGCACACTCACAAATCTCGCAGATTGTGCCACCGTCGTGCTCAAGTGGGCGCATTTCCTCCCGTGGGCACTTGCCGGTGCACTAACTAGCACTCAGAGGCTTGCACGCTTGGCATTCACTTAGCCGTGTGCGCACTCTCCCCTCTCCCCTGGCAGTTCTTCCAGCAGCAGTTCAGGGCTGGAGGAAAATCTCGCCTCAGCGAATGGCCCCGTCCCAGCTCCGTCCCCTGGGGCCCGTCCGACGCCTGCACCTCCGGCAGCCGGCCTCCAGTCTAACACACACATGCGTCACACGCACACACATGGAATCCAATGCACACACAGGCAAGGAATCTAACACACACACACCCAATCTAACACTTGCACACATGCAATCTCATGCACACACCACACAATCTACTATATGCACAAGCTAACACACCCAGTCTAACGCACGTATGTGCACATACAAACACAATTAAATGCACATGCATACACCCACTCACACAATCTAACACACATGTGTGTGCAATCTCGCTTGCCCATGCACACTCATGCAGGTTCCCCCACACACTCTCACACACACCCCGACTGGCACACACTCGGACATGTGCTCTCACATGCACACTCCTTTGCACGCACAGCAGCCTGGGCCAGCTCCCTCTGCGAATTCCCTGGTTTGTAACATTCCTCAGCTGATGCTGGTGCCCCTCCTGCCAGGCACCATGCCAGCCCCCCTCCCCGCCCCCCCAGCTGGAGGAAAGATCCCTGGTGCCCCTTCATCCTCCTGCTGGGGGACAGCTGGTGTTGGGGGTGGAATGACCTCTGAGGCTAACTGAATCCAGAACTGGGCTGGATTCAGCCCAGAAAATCCCCTCCTGGCCCAGGGCGGGCCCAGCACCTGCACCCAGCCTTGGGTGTGGGAGTGAGAGGGATGGAAGGTTCAGGGGAGGAGAGGATTTTTTTGGAGGGGAACTCTTTGATCCTTGCTGAACAAGTTCTACCTCCCCACTGTGGGTCTGACCCAGACCTCAACCCCTCCAGTCACCCAGTCACAGACCCCTGGGGAGACTCTCCCCCTGCATCCCAGCTGGCCCACCCCACATGTCCCTCCCCTCCACACTCATCCCTGCTGTGCTCCATCCTTCCCCCAACACCCCCCCCTTCCCTGCCTGCTCCCATTCACCCCCATGCACCCCTGCACTCCATCCATGCACCTCACCCCATCCTCCATCCAGCCCCCCTCCCACCGTGTGCTCCAGCCACACACACCCTGCTCCCTCCATCTTCCCCTGCCCCCCTCACTCAATCGCATCCCAGCATGTGCCCTCTCCCCCCCGTTTTGTCTCAGTGACACAAAAAGACTAAAAATACCTCAGGCTCCAGAAACCGCGGCCTTTATTGACTTTGCACTTGGGAGGGAATGAAATTGAGTCACTGCTGGAAGTGAGGGGGCTGGAGCAGGTGCTAGGTGACCCCACTTCGCCCACCAGTGCCGACTTGCAGCCCCCTGTTATCCCAGCCCTGAGCTCTGCCACACAATCCCTCAGTCCCGACTCACAATTTTCTCTGTCCCTGAAATCCCTCTCCCACCCCAGTGCACTTTTTCAACTGGACACCATGATTCTCCTTCACTTCCTGTCCTACCATGGTGTGCGGCTGATCAACAGCCCTTCACGCCCCACCCCAGAGGTGGCCACATCTGAAGCCCTGAGTGCGCAGTGTGTCGGCCTTTCCGATGATGGGACTGCCGCAGGAGCCATTCGCTGTCCTTTTGTTATTGTCCTGAGTGTTTGGATAATCTCTGTTCCAACACTGAGTCACCCACGCTTGAGCCAGGGCAGATGGCTGGGCCTGGGAACCGCACCACTCTCTCCCCTGAGCCACGGCTGTTCAGCTGCCCCTGCAAACTCCCCACCCAAGGAAATAAACCAAAACAGCTGGAACCCCAGCCTCAGCCTGGGAGTCAGTGTAGGGATGGTGGTGTTTGCTGGGACTGCTGGCTCTGGGAGGGGAGTGGGGTCTAGTGGCTAGAGCAGGGGGCTGGGCGTAAGGGCACTGGAGCTCTGTCACCAGCTCTGATTCACTCTGTGACCTGAGGGATGTCACTTCCCGCCTGGATGGCCTCAGCTGGGTATTTCACCCTGTGTGGGTTTGTGGGGAAGGATGTGGGGGAGGAAGGGCTTGTGGTTAAGGCCCTGGGGCCAGGAGACCTGGCTTCTTTTCCTGCCTCTGCCACAGACACCCTGTGTGACCTCGGGTGAGCCCCTCCCCCCTCCAGGCCTGTGTCCCCCCCCCGTCCTGTGTCTATTTAGACTGTAAGGCCTGTCTCTCACCATGGGTCTGTGCAGTGTCTGGCACAATGGTTCCTGATCGTGCGCGCGTGTGTGTGTGTGTGTGTACAGTGCCCAGGACATCAGGCCCTGATCTCAGGTGTGTGTGTGTTTGTATACAGCGCACTAGGCCCTGATCTCGTGTGTATGTGTGTGTGTGTGTGTGTACGTATAGCGCACTGGGCCCTGATCCCGTTTGTGTGTGTGTGTACGTACAGCGCACTGGGCCCTGATCCCGTGTGTGTGTGTGTACGTACAGCGCACTGGGCCCTGATCCCGTGTGTGTATGTACAGCGCACTGGGCCCTGATCCTGTGTGTGTGTACGTACAGCGCACAGCGCACTGGGCCCTGATCTCGGTGTTGTGTGTGTGGGTAGCACCCAGCTCACTGGGCCCTGATCTTGGTCGAGGGCCTCCAGGTGCTGCTCCAATACTAACAGGGATGTTAACACATTGGTGTTACATGAGTCCCTGGAGGCCCAGCTGAGATCACAGACTCACACAAGGAAGAGTTCCTGCCTCTTGTGCTCTGGCCAGCTTTCCCCTCACCTTGTGTGTACCCTGGCTTGCCTGCTGGCTCCCCCACACCACGTGTGCCCTGTCTTGCCCGCCGGCTGCCCCCACCGTGTGTGCCCTGGCTTGCCTGCCAGCTCAACCCCATGTGTGCCCTGGCTTGCCTGCCAGCTCACCCACCGCATCTGCCCTGGATTGCCCTCAGGCTCCCCCCTGCATGTGCCCTGGCTTGCCCGCCGGCTCCCCCCCCCCCCGTGTGTGCCCTGGAGCAGGGGTTGGATGGGGCAGGGTGGGGACAGGGAGCAGGGGGTGGGTGGGGCAGGGACAGGGAGCAGGAGGTGGGTGGGTAGGGAGCAGGAGGTGGATGGGGTCGGGGTAGGGAGCAGGGGGTGGGTGGGAGCAGGGGATGGATAGGGTGGGGGCAGAGAGCAGGGAGTGGCTGCGGGTGGGTGGGGCCAGGCGACTGCAGGGTGGACACAGGCGGTGCGGCAGTGGGGGCAGCATGGGGGTCCCTGGTCTAATCTCCCTCTCTCTCCCCCCAGTGGTGTGCCCGCTGCCTTGTATGAATGGCGGGCAGTGCACATCCCGTAACCACTGCCTCTGCCCCCCTGAGTTTACGGGGCGCTTCTGTCAGGTTCCTGCGAGCCGCCAGGCCCAGGCCCAGGGGGGGCAGCAGCTGCTGCAGTCGGCAGCGCTGGGGCCCCTCGAGGGCCCGGCCGGTGAGACGGGCTCCAGCAAACACGCCATCTACGCCGTGCAGGTGATCTCCGACGCGCATGGTGCCGGGGAGCCACCCGCCGGCCACAGCCCCAAAGCCACCGTCAGCCACTCCACCTTCATGGTGCCCCTGGGGCCTGGGCACCACTCATCTGAAGGTAACTGCTGCTGGGAGCGGGGAGGGGGTGGGTCTGAGAAGTGTGATGGGGATGGAGGGCAAGGGAGGGAGTGATAGGGCGAATGGGGTGACAGGGTAACTTGGAGTGAGGGGGTGATGGGGCAGGGGAGGGGTGACTGGGTGAGGGTGATGGGGGTAGGGGTTGTTGGGGGTGAATGATTGGGCAGGGGAGTGATGGGGTGATGGGGGCAAGAGACGGGTGAGTGGGTGGGGGTGATGGCGGGCAGGGGTTGTTGGGGGCGAATGATTGGGCAGAGGGGTGATGGGGGCAGGGGGTTAATGGCGAGGGGCATCTCTCATTTAGGGGAAGTGCCAGGTGTTGTTGCCTGGGGATGTGGGTGTCAGGGGAGGGTCCATGTGCTGACACCCACTCGGGCCCCACTCCAGTACAGGTCCACCCCCCTCTGCTGAATGTGCGCGTCCACCACCCGCCCGATGCCTCTGTGCAGGTCCACCGCATCGACAGCATCAGCACTGAGGGCACCGGGCCGGGCGCCCAACACCACCTCATCCAGCACCCGGCCCAGAGCTCCATGGGCCAGAAACCCCCCACGCCCCATGCCCGGCCCCACACGCACAAACCCCTGGGACGCTGCTTCCAGGAGACCCTGCCCAAGCAATCTGTGAGTTGCCCGCTCCCCAGGAGGCACTGTGCTGAAGGGAGGGGGGCGGGAGTCAGCAGGGGGTGCTGTGGTACAGGGAGCGGGGAGGGGTCAGTAGGGTCGCTGTGCTGCAGGGAGGGGTCAGCAGGGGGCGCTGTGCTGCAGGGAGCAGTGATGGGTCAGCAGGGGGTGCTGTGCTGCAGGGGCAGGTGGCCGTCGTGGTCTGACTTGCCTGTCGTTTCTCTCTCCGGCGATGGGGGGCACCGTTTCTCAGTGTGGGAGCAACCCCCTGCCAGGCCTGACCAAGCAGGAGGATTGCTGCGGGAGCATCGGCACCTCCTGGGGGCAGAACAAGTGCCACAAATGCCCCCACCTGCAGTGTAAGTAATGGCTGTGGCCCCCTTCCCCGTACAGCCTCACAAGCCCCGTGGCCCGCCCCCTGCTAGTGCTCCTGTCCCCGCCCCACAGTGCCCCCTGCTGGGAGAAGCCATGCTGGAGTAGCCAGGAGCTCCCCCAGCCAGTGACCCTGCAGCCCTTCTGCTAGCCAAGAGGGGTTGCCCATTGCGGGGGAGCCAGGACGGACCCACTGAGGGTCTGTGAGGGCTGGTGCTCCCACTTGTCCCCCTGGCCTGGCGCCGACCTCTCCCAGCCTGGCACAGGGTTTACGGGAAGCCTGGATGGGGCCTTACGTAGCCAGGCTGTGGCCAGCTGGGCTGCCACATTCCAGCATCTCGCCTTGGGAGCTGGCTGGGCAGTGCCCACCAGTCCCTCCCAGAGCTTCCAGGGCACCATGGCGGAGGATGCAGGGCACAGTGCCCTATGCCCAGCTGGCTAAGATAGGGAGGGGATGGATCAGGTGGCAGGTTCCAACCCTCCATTCTACCCCTCCCCCCGCACCTACCCCCCTTCCTGGCGCTCCCACTCAATGGCTTTTCCAGCTCCCGGGGATATGTGAGCCGCAGGGTGTTTGTGTTAGAGGTAGCCAAGAATGTGCTTCATGGCCTGGCTCCCTGTTCTCCGGCTGGGCAGGCCCGCCCGCTCCCTTTCATCACGCTTCGGCTCTTCCCGTCTGCAGCTGCCACCCACCCATCCCTGTGGGAAGTGCTGCCTGCCCCCTGGGGGTGAGAGGAGCATGTGGGGTAGGAGAATGGAACCGTTTGTTACCTGAGGGAGTGCACGGGTGCTGCCACCCCGGCCTCTGCCAGCAGGGGGCACTGCAGGGAGTGAGGCAGGAACTGGCTGCGGGGGAGCTCCTGGCTACTCCAGCCCTGGCCTCTCCCAGCAGGGGGCAGTGTGGGGAGTGAGGCAGGAGCACAGGGGGAGTTCTCAGCCGGGCATTCTGACCTAACTTGCCCCTGGGGGCAGTTTCTCCTTACCCGTCAGTCAGTAGCCAGCAGTGACTCGGGGGTGGGGGCTGTCTCTGTTCCCCCTGTCTCTGCTGCCTGCGTGAGTTGTGATAATGCCTCACCCTTTTCCCAGCCCTGCCCTCTGCACAGGCCAGTGGTGGTGAGTCCCTCAGGTTAATAAATTCCCACGGTCCCTTGGAATTCTGTTGCCATTTGAATCTCACTGGGACAACCCCCTTCATCCCCAGCGTCCCCCCAGCGCCTCTTTCTCTTTCTTCTCAGTCTTTCTTTCCATTGTTCCCCCCCCCAATGTTCCCCAGCTTGGACAGATCAGGAGCAGCCTGGCTGCACACACGCCTGCTGGAATGAACATCATCCCATGTCCCCGCCCCCTGCGCCTGCTGGCCTGGCTGTGGTAGTGAGACCGGCGCAGCGCTGGCTAGCTGATCACTGCTTCCCCCAGCACCACCCCCAGCGGGGCCGCTGCTGCGGGGGGCGAGGAGCCAGAGACCCTGGGCCAAGAGGCAGCGCGTCCAAACCGCCGTCTGTGCAAGCGTCTGGCACCCGTGCTGGGCAGTGTCTGTGTCTCTGCTATTGCAATGGTGATGCAGACCCCCATAGCCCACCCAGCTGGAGATTGGGCCGTGTCTGGCCAGGTGCCATGCAGACTCTCATAGCCCCCTCCCCCCTGCCTGAGGTCAGGGCCCTGCCCCAGGCTCTGCACGGATACAAGAGACAGTGTCTGCCCTGTCAGGCTCAATGTCTAGACAAATGAATAAGAGGGGAAGGAATGGCACCGAGTGGGAATGGGACTTGCCTGAGGTCAGTGGCAGAGCTGGGATAGAACCCAGGAGTCCTGAGTGCCAGTCTCTCCCTGGTCTAACCCACTAGGCCCCGCTCCCTTCCCAGAGCTGGGGCTAGACTCAGAGAGTCCTGCCCTCACCTGTACGCCACGCTGCATCCTCGCTCCCGCTGATTCTCCCTCTGGGGTTTGTTGTGTGTTGCAGACTCGGGGGTGCAGAAGACAGGCCCGATCCGAGGGGAGCACGGGGGTGATTGCCCACAGGGATACAAGAGACTGAACAGCACCCACTGCCAGGGTACCCGGCGGGCGCTCCCTGGGTGGGGGGACTGAAGACCTGCTTCTGTGTGTGTGTTGTGTCTGTGGAAATGTGTCGTGTGTGGGGCTGTGCTGTGCTGTTGACCCATCTCTCCCTAAACACACTTTAATGAGTGTGCTCTGTGGGGAGTGTGCGTTGTGTTGTTGTGTTGCATGTTCTTGTGTCACTGACCCCTCTCTCTCCCTGTGCAGACATAGAATCATAGACTTTAAGGTCAGAAGGGACCATTATGATCATCTAGTCTGACCTCCTGCACAATGGAGGCCACAGAATCTCACCCACCCACCCCTGTATCAAACCTGTGTCTGAGCCATTGAAGTCCTCAAATCATGGTTTAAAGACTTCAAGGTGCAGAGAATCCTCCAGCAAGTGACCCGTGCCCCACGCTGCAGAGGAAGGCGAAACCCCCCCAGGGCCTCTGCCAATCTGACCTGGAGGAAAATTCCTTCCCGACCCCAAATATTGCGATCAGCTAAACCCTGAGCATGTGGGCAAGACTCACCAGCCAGACGCCCAGGAAAGAATTCTCTGTAGTAACTCAGATCCCACCCCATCTAACATCCCATCACAGGCCATTGGGCATATTTACCGCTAGTATCACTCTTGTGACACTGAAACTAGAAATATGAAATATAACTCTGAGGTCCAACATTAACGAGTGTGCCCTGTGGGGTGTGTGTGTTGTGTTGTGTTGTATATCCTAGTGTTGCTGACCCTCTCTCTCCCTGTGCAGACATTAACAAGTGTGCCCTGTGGGATGTATACGTGTTGTGTTGTGTATGCATTGTGTTGTTGTGTTGTGTGTCGTTGTGTTGCTGACCCCTCTCTCTCCCCATGCAGACATTTATGAGTGTGCCCCGTGGGGTGTGTGCATGTTGTGCTGTGTGTGCATTGTGTTGTATGTCATTGTATTACTGACCCCTCTCTCTCCCTGTGCAGACATTAACGAGTGTGCCATGCAGGGCGTGTGCCAGAATGGCGAGTGTCTCAACACCCAGGGCAGCTTTCGCTGCGCATGCAAACCTGGCCACATGCTGGGCCCATCCCGCAGCCAGTGTGTCCGTATGTAGGGGGACTGGGGGTAGGCTGGGGGGTCAGGGGGACTGGGAGGGTTGGGCAGGGGGCTTGGAGCTGCATTGACCCTATCTCCTGGGGGGGGTGATGGGGGCTCAGTGTCTCTCTGGGGTGCCCAGCTGGGGGTGGGGGGATGAGGGGAGGGGCTTGGAGCAGCACTGACCCTGTCTCTCCCGGGGTTGCAGCAGAGAAGTCGGGGGAGAAGAGCCTGTGTTTCCGGCTGGTGAGCCCGGAGCTCCAGTGTCAGCACCCACTGCCCACTAAGCTGACCCGCCAGATGTGCTGCTGCAGCGTTGGCAAGGCCTGGGGGGCCCGCTGTGAGCGCTGCCCGGCTGATGGCGCAGGTAAGGAACCACAAACTGGGCAGGAATGGAGTATCTGCTTGCAGCGCCGGAGTCACTGGCTGGGGCACTGCCACAGGGAATTTCGCAGTGCTGTAGTCACTGGCTGGGGCACTGCCACAGGGAATTTCGCAGTGCTGTAGTCCCTGGCTGGGGCACTGCCACAGGGAATTTCACAGTGCTGTGGTCCCTGGCTGGGGCACTGCCACAGGGTAGCTTGCAGTGCTGGAGTCACCACCGGGGGGCACTGCCACAGGGTAGCTTGCAGCACCAGTGTTAACCTGTCTCCTCTCCCATCTGGCAGCTGCCTTCAAGGAGATTTGCCCAGCAGGGAAGGGCTACCACATCCTGACATCCCACCAGACCCTGACCATCCAGGGGGAGAGCGACTTCACCCTGCACATCCACCCCGACGGCACCACGGACCTGCAGCAACAGCACGAGCTGCCCAGCCTGCCGCCCCTCGAGGGGGACTCTCAGGAGTCCGAAGGTCAGAGACCCCGGGGAGGAGGCTGGACTGGGCACGGGGGCCAGGGAGGTGCCACTGGCACTCTGCTCACCATGACATGGGGGTTCCCTAAACTTCCCCTAGTGAACCCCAGTAATTGCAGGGGTTGTACCTCACATTGCCCCATGGTGAACCCCAGTGTTCTCACAGGCTGTACCCCACATTGCCCCATGATGAGCCCCAGTATTCCCAGGGGCTGCACCCCAAATTCTCCCACTGTGAACCCTCTCTGAGAATGTGGAGTTCACAGACAGATAATTTGGAGGTCCCTACATTCTCCGATTTTACAACAGACTCCAGAAAATATTAGAGACTCTCCCAGACAAAGACATTACCATCCTTATGGGAGACTTTAATGCCAAAATTGGACCTGATAACACAGGATACGAACAAGTCATGGGGACCCACGCTCTGGGAGAGATGAGTGAGAATGGAGAGAGATTTGTGGATCTGTGTGCACTTAACAACCTGGTCATAGGAGGCAGCATCTTTCCTCACAAGCGGATCCACAAGAGTACCTGGGTATCGCCAGCAGGCATGACAGAAAACCAGATCGACCATGTCTGCATTAGCAAGAAGTTCAGAAGATCCTTGCAGGACGTTAGAGTTAGAAGAGGAGCAGACGTGGCGTCCGACCATCACTTAGTGGTGGCCAGATTGAAGCTGAAGCTGAAGAAGAACTGGATAGACGCGTCAGACAGAAGAGCGGAGTACAACGTCAACCTTCTGAAGGACCATAAGACCAAGGAAGATTTTGGATTGACGCTGAAGAATAAGTTTTCAGTACTACAGGATCAGTCTGAAGAAGAGGAAGACAGTGTACTCAACAGATGGCAGAAAGTGAGAGACACACTTAGGTCAGCATGCCAGGAAGTGCTTGGAATTAAGAAATACCAGCAGAAAGAGTGGATCACAGCAGAGTCCTTGACAAAGATAGAAGACAGAAAGAAGAAGAAGGCAGCAGTCAACAACAGCAGGACTAGAGCAGCAAAGGCCAAAGCTCAAAAAGAGTATGCTGAAGCCCACAGAGCAGTGAAGAGGAATATTAGGAAGGATAAGAGAGATTATGTGGATGGACTGGCAGCAGAAGCAGAGCAGGCAGCATACAGCGGTAACATGAAACAGCTGTACGATACTACCAAGCGACTGTCTGGAAAGTTCAGCAAGCCAGAACGTCCCGTTAAAGACAAGCAGGGAAAGTCTATAACAGGAATAGAACTACAGATGAACAGATGGGCGGAGCACTTTGAGGAACTCCTGAACAGACCAGCACCACCAAATCCACCAGACATCAACCCAGCCAATGAGGACCTCCCAATCAATTGCGATAAACCAACCAGAGACGAGATCAGAAAAGCCATCACTATGATGAAGAACAGGAAGGCGGCTGGACCTGACGATATCCCAGCAGAGGCCCTGAAAGCAGACCTGGATGCTTCAGTGGAAATGCTGTACCCCCTCTTTGAGAAAATATGGGAAGAAGAAGTGATTCCGGCCGACTGGAAAGAGGGATATCTCATCAAAATCCCCAAGAAAGGAGACCTCAGCAACTGTGCCAACTATAGAGGAATCACACTCCTGTCGGTGCCAGGGAAGGTCTTCAACAGAGTCCTCTTAGAGAGAATGAAGGATGCCGTCGATCCACAGCTACGAGATGAACAGGCAGGTTTCCGGCAGAACAGATCATGCACGGACCAGATAGCAACGCTCCGCATCATAGTCGAGCAGTCTATGGAGTGGAACTCCTCGTTGTACATCAGCTTTGTTGACTATGAGAAAGCATTCGATAGCGTGGATCGAGAGACCCTCTGGAAGCTCCTTCGGCACTATGGCATCCCAGCAAAGGTGGTCAACCTGATCAAGAATTCATATGACGGCATACACTGTAGAGTGATCCATGGAGGGCAGCTCACAAACAGCTTCCAGGTGCGAACCGGAGTCAGACAAGGATGCTTGTTGTCACCACTTCTCTTTCTTCTCGTCATCGATTGGATTATGAAGACATCCACTTACAAGCGTAGGAATGGAATCCAATGGTCATTGTGGACCCAGCTTGATGACCTGGACTTTGCCGACGACCTTGCACTCCTTTCGCACAGTAAACAGCAGATGCAAGAGAAGACCAACGTAGTGGCAGCCACGTCATCACAGGTTGGCCTCAACATCCACAAGGACAAGACCAAGATCCTTAGGATCAATTCCATCAGCAACGACCCAGTCACACTGAATGGAAGCCCCCTGGAAGAAGTGCAGTCCTTCACCTACCTAGGTAGCATCATCGACCATCAGGTAGGAACAGACGCAGACATCAAAGTAAGGATTGGTAAGGCAAGAGCAGCCTTCTTACAGCTCAAGAACATCTGGAGCTCCAGAGAGCTGTCTTTGGCAATAAAGATTCGACTGTTCAACTCCAACGTGAAATCAGTCTTACTGTATGGAGCTGAAACCTGGAGGACAACCAAAACAACCACCAGGAAGATCCAGACCTTCATTAATAGCTGCCTCAGAAGGATTCTCCAGATCCGCTGGCCAGACACCATCAGTAACATCCACCTCTTGGAGAGGACCCGTCAACTCCCAGCAGAGGAAGAAATTAGAAGGAGAAGGTGGGGCTGGATAGGACATACACTACGCAAGCAGCCAACCAACATCACCAGACAGGCACTGCAGTGGAACCCCCAAGGCAAGCGGAAAAGAGGCCGCCCAAGAAATACCTGGCGACGCGACCTTCAGGTTGATAGCAAAAAAATGGGCTATACCTGGAACCAGCTAGAGCGAATGGCCCAGGATAGAAGACTATGGAGATCTGTGGTTGGCGGCCCATACCCCGGTTGGGGTGACGGGCATGAATGAATGACATTCTCCGAGGGACAAGCCCACATTCCCCAACAGTGAACCCCATGTTCTCACAGAGGTGTCCCCCACATTCTCCCATGGTGAACTCCATGTTCTCTGGAGCACCCCAAATTCAGTAAGGGTGAACCCCACTTTCTCAGAGCTGTTACTCCCTTCTTTGTTGGCAAACCCCCAAATGTAAGGGGGCAAAGCCCATGTTGTCAGAGCTGTTACCCCAAATTATCTAAGGGCAAACCCTATTTTTCAGGGGTACACCCTGTTATCTAAGACCCCCAGAATCCCAGAGCTGGGAGACCCTGCTCCCAGAGCAAACGCCCCGCTCTCAGGAGGTGAACCTCACATTCTCAGCTTGGCATGGCAGGATCTGACCCCTGGCCCTGTGTTTGTCTCTTGCAGCTGTCACCACGGCCATGGTGAGTAGGGCCTCCAGAGCAGCAGAGGAGCAGCGGATGAGCAGAGGGGTGATGCGGGTGTGAGGGAAGGATGGAGGGAGTGGGAAAGGAGGTGCTGGAGGGTGGTGGGCGAGAAGGCGGGAGGAGAGGAATGAATGAAAGAACGAGAGAAGGGGAGGAATGAAGCGAAGCAGAGGGAGGAATAGGGCACCCGGCTGGGTAGTGGAGAGCAGCAGGTGCCCCTACCGTTTAACCACTCCCCCTCCAGCTGCCGGCATATCGGACCAACTCAGAGGAGCAGTCAGTGGACCAGTTCTATGCCAGTGCAGCCACCCTGGGCGCCCGCTACCCTGGTGAGTGATGGAAGAAAGGGCACTGCTGCGGGGAAGCTCACAGCGCTGCAGCCCCCGGCTGGCCACTGCTGCGGGGAAGCTCGCAGCGCTGCAGCCCCCGGCTGGCCACTGCTGCGGGGAAGCTCGCAGCGCTGCAGCCCCCGGCTGGCCACTGCTGCGGGGAAGCTCGCAGCGCTGCTAACCCTGTTCTGTCTCCATTGGGTCCCAGAGGTGGTGGCCCGTCCCACAACTGCCATGGTGCAGAAGGTGCTGCCGGATCAATACACGCGTAGCGCCGTGGAGATCGCACCCACGCAGGTGACAGGTGAGAGCCTCACGGCAGGGGTGGGGGGGCTGCGTGCCAGCAACCTCCCTCCCTCCCCTTTTTGGGAGAAATTTCACATTCATGGACCAAACTTCCCTGCTGGGGCCTCCCCTTAATTATCGGGGGTGAACCCCAAATGTTCCCCAGCGGTGTTCATGTTCTTCAGGGGGTCCCCCAAGTCCTTTCCAGGCTGACGATGTCTCCTGAGCGCTCCGGTCCGATGCAGTGTGGTCCCTGCGAGCTGCTATCGCAGCCGCCCTAGGGGTGGGAACTCCTGGCTCTTCTGGGGATCTATGAGAAAGAGATCTCCTGGCTCCTATGTCTGAGCCATTCGTCCTGATCCCCCCCCCGGGCTGCATCTGTCTGTCCCTGCAGAGACGGATGAGTGCAAGCTGAACCGCAATATCTGTGGCCATGGAGAGTGTGTCATGAATTTGTCCGGCTACACCTGCATCTGCTACCCGGGCTACCGCTGGCATGCCCAGCGCAGGTTCTGCACAGGTAACATGCTGCCTTGCCCTCCTTTGTGGACGTGCGACACATGCACAGGGACAGGCATGTGCATGGCTGGGAGTGTGGGGGACATGTCACGCCCACCCTGGTGCATTCACGGAGGTGTCAGCGCCCTGGAGGATCACAAGCATTGATATGATGGAGTGACCCCCGGGTATGCCTACATATACAGGTCTGTTATGCCCCCCACTAGCCTGTATGCAAAGGTGCGACACATGTGTGTCTGCGCAACAGGTGTGTGACATGCCCACACAGCTGCGCAACAGGCGTGCGACACGACCACACAGCTGTACAATAGGTGTGTGACACACCCGCAAGTCGGTCTGTGGAAGTCTGAGACACCCACCCTGCTTGCGCACGCTGGGCCTGGTGGTTAGGCCTGCAACACATGCACAACTACACATGCAAGCCTGTGACCCCGGCCCCTGAAATATGCATGTGGCCAGGGCTGTGACAGGCCAGCGTCCCGGCATGGCAGGAGTCAGTCATTCTCTCTCCCTCCCGCCCCCCGCCTGCCACAGACGTGAATGAGTGTGAGGCGGAGCCGTGTGGCATCGGCAAGGGCGTCTGCATGAACACGGGCGGCTCCTACAACTGCCACTGCAACCGGGGGTACCAGCTGAAGGTGCACAAGGGCGTGCGCTCCTGCGTGGGTGAGCACTCCAGAGGCAGGGGCTGGCGGGGTGGCTGCTGGGGGAAACGGGGCATGGAGGAAGGGGGGCTGGGGGATTGGAAAGGGGTGGAGGGATGGGCTGTGGAAAAGGGGAGCTGGAGGATGGGAAGGGGGGCTGGGGGATGGGAAGTGGGCATGGGGGATGGGAAGGAGGCATGAGGGATGGATAGGGAGTTGGTGGGGGGGAAGGGGTGATCGGTAAAGTCCTGTCCCCCTTCCTCTACCCTGTTCACACCCACCTCTCTGGTAGACATCGATGAATGCTCCAAGCCCCACATCTGTGGGGATGGGGGAGCCTGTGTCAACTACCCTGGGCACTACAAGTGTGAATGCCACCCCGGCTACCGTCTCAAGCCTTCCCGCCAGCCCCTCTGCGAAGGTAAGGGCTGGGCTGGGCTGGGCTGGGCTGGGGAGGAAGGAGAGAGCCCCAACAGCCTGGGAGACAGAGACCCTATAATAACAAACCAACGGCCCTGAGAGATTCTATCATAACAAGTGGATGTGTGCAGCCTGAGCAGTAGTGAAAGCCAGAAATTTCCAAAGACCCAACAAGAACAAACAGGTGCACACAGCCCCAGAGTTACTGAGAGAGACCCTACGATAACAAACCAGTGCTCCGAGAAACCCTACAATAGCAAACCAATGTCTAGGCCCAGAGCTTGCACGAGACCTCAGAACAAGAAGACAGCACCCCTGAGCAACCCTTCTCACAACAACCTGTCAAGTAGAGTTGTCAGGGACTCTACAATAACAAACCAACTCCCTGCTTGCCAGAGGGCTTGCTGAGTCCTCAAGGGCCCTGCCCTGTGCTCTGCCCCTTGTGGGGCTCCCCCAAAGGCCCTTCACCCTTCACCTTTTCTCTCTCCACAGACATTGATGAGTGCCTGGACACCGGCACCTGCCCTGACGGGAAGTGTGAGAACCGGCCAGGCACCTACAAATGCAGCCCCTGCCCTCCGGGCTTCCGGGGCCAGCATGGGATTTGCTATGGTAAGCGCTGGCCACAGAACCCAGGAGTCCTGGCTCCCAGACCCCACTCTAACCCAGTAGGTCCCACCCTACTCCCAGAGCTGGGGACAGAACCCAGGAGTCCTGGCTCCCAGCTCCCGGCTCCAACCCAGTAAACCCTCCTCCTCCTAGTGCTGGGGTTGGTGCAGTATCTGGGGTGTGACTGTCATGCTGGGGTTGGTGCATTATCTGGAGTGTGACTGTCATGCCCCTGTGGTGAGAGGTGCCCTGTGCAGTCCCCAGTGGGCTGGGGGATATTCAGCCCAGACCAAACTTGGCTGCAAGGGACTGGGTTGCAGGTCAAAAGTTGTGTGGGGGGCAGGGTTGGGGTTCAGCATCTGTGTCTTCCCAGATGTGGATGAGTGCTCCGAGGAGACCCCGTGCAAACACGGCTGGTGTGAGAACCTGCCCGGCTCCTTCCGCTGCACCTGTGGGGAGGGATTTGCGCCCGCGCCCAATGCCCGGAGCTGCTTGGGTAACTAGATCCCCTGCCCTCCCAGAGACCCCTGTTCTAACCACTGCACCCCCCTCCCCTCCCAGAGCCCCCTGCTCTAACCACCGCACCCCCTCCCCTCCCAGGGCCCCCCTGCTCTAACCACTGCACCCCACTCCCCTCCCAGAGCCCTCCTGCTCTAAGCACCGCACCCCCTCCCCTCCCAGGCCCCCTGCTCTAACCACTGCACTCCCTCCCAGAGCCCCCTGCTCTAAGAACCGCACCCCCTCCCCTCCCAGGGCCCCCCTGCTCTAACCACTTCACCCCTGCCCTCCCAGATCGGAGGACAGAAGCCAGGATTCTGACTCACAGCCCTCCACTCTCTCTCCCTGCAGATGTGAATGAGTGTGAGGATGGGGGGCTTTGCCCCAATGGGGTCTGTGTCAACACCCTGGGCTCCTTTAAGTGCCAGTGCCCAGCCGGCTTCCACTCAGTGAAGGACAGGCCACGCTGCGAAGGTGAGGGGCTGGTCCATGGGGTGGAAGGGTGAAGGGGGCTGAGCTGATGGGGGGCATGTAGGGCTCAGGGTGAGGGATCTGGGCCAGGGAGCTGCCTGTGGGCAGTGAGGCTCAGTGGGGGGTCAGCAGGTCGGTGGGGCTGCCTGTGGGAGTAGAGCAGCTGTGTGAAGGGGCTGGGTGGAAGGGTTTGTGGACATGGGAGCTGTGAGAGGGTCAGGCTGGTGGCCATGTTGCGGGGTTTTTGGGGAGGGGCCTGGGCTGGGTGGCCATGTCAGGAGGCTGGATGAGGGGACCAGGCTGGTGGCCATGTCAGGGGAGCTGGGTGAGAGGGCCAGGCTAGGTGGCCATGTTGCGGGGGAGGGGGGCTTGGGTGAGGAGCCTGGGCTGGGTGGCCATGTTGGGAGGCTGAGTGAGGGGCCTGGGCTGGGTGGCCATGTCAGGGGAGCTGGGTAAGGGGGCCAGGCTGGGTGGCCATGTGTGGGGGTCTGGGCAACATGTTGGGGTGGGGTTGGGAGGGGCTGTGTGGCCATGTCTGGGGATTGGGAGGGGCTGGGTGCCCATGTCTGGAGGGCTGAGTGAGGGGCTGGGCTGGGTGGCCATGTCTGGGGTCTGGGTGATGGGGCCTGGCTGGGTGACCATGTGGGGTGGGGTTGGGGCGGGGCTGGGTCGCCTTGTTGTGGGGGCTAAGTCAGGGAACTGGGCTGGGAGGCCATGGGGGGGCGCTGGGTGAGGGGGCCAGGCTGGGTGGCCACATCCCGGGTGGGGCTGGGTAACAGGACCAGGCTGGGTGGCCATGTCAGGAGGGTTGTGGGGGGGGGCTGGGCTGGGTGGCCTTGTTGGGGGGGGCTGTGTGAGGGGACTGGGCTGTGTGAGGGAGTGGCTGTGTAATGGGGCTGGACTGGGTGGCCATGTGGGGGGGGCTGGGTGGCCACGTCTGGGGTGGGGCTGGGTAAGGGGGCCAGGCTGGGTAGCTATGTCTGGAGGGGTGGGGCGGGTGAGGGGGCCAGGTTGGATGGCCATGTCCTGAGGGACACTGGGTGAGGGGACCAGGATGGACGGCCACGTGGGGTGGGGGCTGGGAGTGGCCCCCTCACCCCGCAGCTCTCCATGTTGCAGACATTAACGAATGTGACTTCCCGGCCGCCTGCATCGATGGCGAGTGTGTCAATTCCGTGGGCTCCTACCGCTGCCTGTGCCGCGCCGGGTACAAGCTGGTGAACGGCAGGAAGTGCCAAGGTGAGGTGGGGGTATGGCACAGACAAGTGTGAGCATCCAGGTGTGTGCGGGCAGGGCATGCCAGGAGTCTGGTGTTCCACACACGGGAGTGTGACGCAGCGAGGAAAGCATGTTGCACCGAGTGTGAGCAGCTGTGTGTGGCAACACAAGGACATCGCACACGGGGAGGTAGGAAAGTCTGGGCATGGCGGGGTAGGAAGGCACGTGAAACACTAGGCTTCAGGAATGCCTTGTGCCCAAGTGTGAGCCTGATATGCTGCAAACTGGGCCTGCCATGAGTAAGAGCGAACACCAGGGTGTGTGTGAGGGACAGAATGTGTGGAGCTGCACAAAGCAGTGCAAGGCCCCATGCATGTGTGTCTTAGTGAGCGTGGCACACTGGAAAAGGAATGAGTACAAGCCTGTGTGTGTGTATAGCTGGGTGTGAGTGTCCGTGAGTGTGAGTTTGTGTACTGTAGGGTGACACACACGGGGCACAGGTTTGTGGCATGGATGAGTGTGTATCTGAGTGGGCACAGGTGTGGTTGTGCAGCAAGCGTGCCACTGCACACCCCCTGCCTCTATCTCCCACTGGTCTCCTGCCAGATATCGACGAGTGTGCACTGGACCCCAGCTTGTGCCTGCCCCACGGGACATGTGAGAACGTGGACGGCTCCTACATGTGCGTGTGCGATGAGGGATACACCCTATCTGAGGATCAACATAGCTGTGAGGGTGAGAGTGGGACGGGGGGCCTTCCCCTCTCGGGGGCACTGGTTCTGATCTGGTGCCAGGGTGGGGCACTGTGGGATTGATTTACCCTCTGCCCCTCAGATCTGCAGCCCCCGGATCACAAGAAGGAATGCTACCTGAACTTCGATGACACCGTCTTCTGTGACAGCGTCCTGGCCACCAACATCACCCGCCAGGAGTGCTGCTGCTCACTGGGGGCTGGCTGGGGTGACCACTGTGAGATCTACCCCTGTCCCGTGGCCAACTCAGGTGGGACACACTCTACCCCCTCCTCCATGCCACCCTCCCCCATTCCCACTGCCACCAGTGAACCGTGGAACTACCTGCTACTGGACACGGTGTGACTGTGAACATCCAACCCCCAGGCTCTAAGGCAACTACTAGAATCCAGCTGTGGAGGGGGGGTCAGGAAGGCATTACCCATGGAGGGAGTGGGGGGATACCGGGCAGGATGGGCCCATTGGTCTGATGTGGGGGCAGGGAGGGGGGGATACCAGGCTGGATGGGCCAAAGGTCTGATCCATGGGGCAGGGAGAGGGAATACCTGGTCTAGACATTAATCCCTCTTCCCCAATGTGCATGTCACCCGCCTCCCCTGCAGCTGAGTTCCACTCCCTCTGCCCTGACGGGAAAGGATTCATCCTGGATGACAACATCCTGAACTATGGCATCCCCGCCCACCGGGGTGAGTGCCAGGGCCCGCGCCCTGATCTGCTTGGCGCCTGCACTCGACGGCTGGGGGATCAGGAGCCAAGGTTACACCTTCCCCTGCACCCTCCCCCCACAAGTCACAGGGATTCCAACCCTGCTACCTGGCCATTACAGCCCCCTACACTCCACCACAGAGACGGCTGCATCTCAGTGCCAGCCATGGGACCCCTGTATAAACAACCCCCATACCCCACCCCAGAGTTGGCTGTATCTCAGCGCTGGGCGAGGGATCCCTGTATAAACAGCCACTGCACCCCACCCCAGAGGCAGCTGCATCTCAGTGCTGGGTGAGGGATCCCTGTATAAACAGCCCCTGCACCCCACCCCAGAGGCAGCTGCATCTCAGTGCTGGGTGAGGGATCCCTGTATAAACAGCCCCTGCACCCCACCCCAGAGGCAGCTGCATCTCAGTGCTGGGTGAGGGATCCCTGTATAAACAGCCCCCCTTCCCCACCCCGGGGTTCCTTGCAGACATTGACGAGTGCAGCCTGTTCAGGGAGGAGATCTGCAAGGAGGGGAAGTGCGTCAACACGCAGCCGGGCTACGAGTGCTACTGCAAGCAAGGCTTCTACTACGATGGCAACATGCTCGAGTGTGTGGGTGAGGAGGGCGAGTGGCATCAGCTCAGGCGGGCAGATACCCTGGTCTAGAGCTGGGGGAAGTGGAGGGGGCAGACAGGGATGCCCTTCTAGGGGGTGCTGCTGTGATCTGGCCTTGGTGGGGGGTCTGGCTGGCTCAGGGGAGTGAGTGGGAAATGGGACATGGGACTGGTCCCCTCTAGGGGGTGCTGCTGTGATCTGGCCTTGGCAGAGGGACTGGCTGGCTTGGGGTGGGGGAATGGGACCCAGGCCTTCCCCTCTAGGGGGCGCTGACTGTGATTGGGGTGTGGCCAGGTGGCCAGGAGAGGTGCCGACAGGAGGGGCTGGGCTCTGAGCCATGCCCTTTGCCCCCAGATGTGGATGAATGCCTGGATGAGTCGAACTGCGTGAACGGGCTGTGTGAGAACACTCTGGGGGCCTATGTGTGCACCTGCCCTGCCCCTGCCATCTATGACTCCACCCACAAGAAGTGCCTGGCACCCAGCGAGATCGGTGAGTCCCCTTCACACATGACATGAGCTCACTGGGTCTGAGCCTTGGCCCTATCCAGGTGGGCAGCCCCATCACAGCCCTACCTCCTCCTGGCCCCTTTGCAGGTGGGATGCTGGGGACGGAGCTTCCTTCCTCCCCAGGTGGGGGGCACATTGGTGGGGCGCGGACTTGCGAGCAAAGATGCCCCCTTCCTGCCCTTGGTGTCATGATGACCAATTTGGGGTCCTTGGTGCCATGACAACCCACTGAGCCTGTGACATTAGAGCAGGGGTGGGCAAACTTTTGGGCCTGAGGGCCGCATCGGGTTTTGTAAATTGTATGGAGGGACGGTTACGGGAGGGGGTTGTGGTCCAGCCCCCACCTCCTATCTGCCCTCCTCCCCGGACTCCTGCCCCATCCAACCCCCCCGTTCCCTGACGGCCCCCCAGGACTCCTGCCCCATCCACACATCCCCGCTCCCTGTTCCCTGACCACCCCAGGACCCCCGCTGCCCCATCCAACCCCTCCTCTCATTCCTGATGGTCCCCCTGGGACCCCTGCCTTATCCAACCACCCCTTCTCTCTGTCCTCTGACTGCCCCTGTAACCCCTGCCCCTGACTGCCCCTGCTGCCCCATCCAACCGCCCCCCTCCTTCCTGACTGCTCCCCTGGGACCCCTGCCCCATTTAACTCCTGTTCCCCCCTGACCACCCCAACCCCATTCCACCCCCGCCCCTGACCACCACCCTGAACTCCCCTGCCCTCTATCCAACCCCCCCTGCTCCGTGCACCCTTATGGTGCTGCCTGGAGCACCGGTGGCTGGCAGCGCTACAGCCGGGCCATGCCGTCGCCACCGCGTAGCTCAGAGCACCAGGTCAGGCCAGGCTCTGCAGCTGCACTGCCCCAGGAGCTCACAGCCCCGCCACCCAGAGCATTGCACTGGTGGCAGAGTGAGCAAGCTGAGACTGGGGGAGAGGGGAAACAGCGGGGGAGGGGCCGGGGGCTAGCCTCCCGAGGCAGGAGCTCAGGGACCAAGCTGGATGGTTCTGTGGGCCGGATGTAGCCCACAGGCCGTAGTTTGCCCACCTCTGCATTAGCGCCTATGGTGATTCCTCCTGGCCCCTGATGCCATGGCAACCCCATCAGGTGCAGAGTTACCATGATGACCTCGGCTGGCCCTTGATGCCATAGCGACCTCATCAGGTGCAGTGTTACCTTGGTGACCTCGGCTGGCCCTTGATGCCACAGCGACCTCATCAGGCGCAGTGTTACCATGTTGACCCTAGCTGGCCCCTGATGCCATAGTGACCCTTGTCAGTCTGGTGGTGCCATAGCAATCCCTGCTAGTCCCCAATGCCATGGCAACCTTGTCAAGCCCTGATGCCCTGTGACTGTACCCTGGTCCTGCAGATGTGGATGAGTGCCGGGACCCTGGGGCCTGCCGGCATGGGCGTTGCATCAACACGCTGGGCTCCTTCTACTGTGAGTGCAGCCTGCCCTGGATGCTGGATCCCAGTGGCAAGGAATGCCAGCTCCCTGACATGCAGGCAGGTGAGGGGTATGCAGGGCTGAGTGCTACTGCACAGGCCCAGGAGAGTGGGGGGTGGGGTGGGATTGTGAACCTGACTCTGTGAGCGAGCAGGGGGGCAAGTGTGAATGAGTGAGTGTGTGTGTGTCACTGAGTGTGAGCAGGGGTGACTGTGTGTTCCTGATTGTGAAGCAGGGTAAGTGTGAGCACCTCACTGATTGTGACCATGGTGGTTACGAAGATTGTGAGTGTGCCCCTGTAGTTGCTGGTGCCTGTGTGTGAGTGTGCACCTGCTTGGGTGTGCAGTGAGTGTGGTGGTGTGCACAAGGGCCCCTCCAGCATGCCAGGCCCTGTGGGAATGTCTCCTGCGGGTGCTGGCTGGCATGGTGCTGTGGGCTCCCCCTGCTTTCTCTCTACCCTGGCAGACCGGGCGGCCGATCGGCGCGACATCTGCTGGCAGCACCGGGGGGAGGACAGCATGTGTGCCTCCCCGCTCAACGGCTACCACCTGACCTATGAGGAGTGCTGCTGCCGCTACGGCAAAGGCTGGGGCTTCCAGTGCCGTGCATGCCCCCCCCGCAGCCCAGGTAGCACTCATGACCAGCCTGCCTCTGGGGCTGTTGCCTTCAGTCTGGTCCCAGGGTGGGGGGACTGGCTGTCTCAGGGGATGAGGAGTGGGGTACGGGGCCTTTCCCCTCTGGGGGCTCTAGCTGGCTCAGGGGATGGGGAGTGGTGTATGGGGCCTTTCCCCTCTGGAGGTTGCTGGCTCCTGTCTGGCCCCACAGTGGCGGGGACTGGCTGGCTCAGGGGGGCGGGGAGTGGGGTTCAGGGTCTTTCCCCTCTGGGGGCTCTGGCTCTGATTGCACTGGGCAGGATCTGATGGGATGTGATTCACTGCTATGTGTCCCAGGCTCATTGTTGTGGTTCCTTGCAGGGCAGCAGTGTCAGCCATCTCAGAGCGAGAGCAACTCCTTCTGGGACCTCAGTCCCTTGTTCCTGGGCAAGTCCCGCAAAGGTTAGTGATCCTTCTATACACAGCCCCCATGCCCATCCCAGAGGTTGCTGCATCTCATTGCAGGCCAAAGGGTTCCTGTATGAACAGCCCCCTGTGCCCCACCCCAGAGTCAGCTGCATCTCTGTGCCAGACAAGGGATCACATGCCCCCTCCCACAGTTTCAGCTGCATGGAAATAGGCTCCCTGCCATTCCTGTGGTCTCACCTGTGTTCCCCCCACCTTTGTACCTCACCCCGCTCTCAGAGGATGATACCTCAGAGGAGGATTCAGATGAATGTCACTGCCTGAATGGCCGCTGCGTCCGGACCTACCATGGTGCAGTTTGCGAGTGCCCTGCAGGCTTCCAGCTAGACGCCACCCGCATCCGCTGCCTGGGTAAGAGTGCCAAGCTGCCTGTGAATTACATGCACTGCAAAGGGATGTGCTCTCCACACCACCAGGGATCCTGAGTACTATCCTGGGACGGGAGTCTGGTCTAGTGGATTAGAGCAGGGGTGGGGTTGGGAGCCAGGACTCCTGGGTTCTCTTCCCTCTTCACCTTTCACATACAGTGCTGCTAGCTGTCTCTCTGTGCCTGGTCTGTTGGGAGATGCAGGTTGAAGAACCATACTCAGGCTCTAGACCACAGCCACTCCATTAACCCTTTCCCTCCCTCTCCCCACCCACAGACATCGACGAGTGCCGGGAGCTGAACCAGCGAGGCCTGCTGTGCAAGAACGAGCGCTGCATCAATACCAATGGCTCGTACCGCTGTGCCTGCAAGCCAGGCTTTGTCCGATCCCGCCACCATGGGGGCATGTGCATCCCCCAGCGTCGCCGATAGCTCCCTGTCACCCACCAGGGGCGCTGCCAGCTGACACAAGAGAGAGACTCTGTCGCTAAGGGTTCACATCCTGTTTGCGGGGGGAACGTAATATTTTTTAATTGCTAAAAATGGGGCATTTTATTGGGTTTTCCTCCCTCTGCAAGATTTTTTTATTAGCATTATTTTAGGGCTGCATTATTTGCACTCATTTCTGTAGGAACCAGGTATACAAAAGCCAACAACCTTGTAAATAATGAGAAGGAAGCTAATGAATTAATTAAATTGTGGGAGTGGATCCTGGGCTAGGTGTTTGTATGCTGTGCTATCTGCATTGGTGGGGGCGGGCTCTGCAGACTCTGCAGCTGCTGCTCCCCAACAGTGGGTGCTGTGACAAAGGAGGCAGGGCAGCCTGCATCCTTGCAACCCCACCCAACTCTGCCCTCCGAATGGCCCCCCTTTAGAAAGCCTGGACACAGCTCTGACATCATCCAGTACACCCATGATGTCATCAGCCACGCTCCCCTAGACTGTAACTCCTGCCTTGCAAGGCTGGCTCGGGCACTGCTGCGGGGAAGCTCACAGCACCATGGTCAGCTGTTGGGCGAGGACTGCAGGGGAGGGTAAATGACATCATTAAAATTCCTACTATGCCTTGGAGGGCTCAAATGGCCTCAAGGTTTAAAAAAAGTAAAGGCCCAGCCGGGCGCTGGGTGTGGACAGCCCTGGAACACCTCCGGCTGGAGTAGGCCATGCGACTACGGTGCCCATAATTCCTTGAGGAAGTATAAGTCTCTGAATAAAGAACAGGAGTACCTGTGGCACCTTAGAGACTAACAAATTTATTTCAGCATAAGCTTTCGTGGGCTACAGCTCACTTCTTCAGATGCATAGAGTGGAACACACAGACAGAAGATATTTATACATACAGAGAACATGAAAAGGTGGAAGTACCCATACCAACGAAGTCTCTGAATGTACTGCCAGAAAAACTACAGCTCCCAGCATGCACAACAGCAGGTGGGCCCTCCCCCTCGGGCACCAAACTTCATTTCCCAGGAGGCTGTGGGCAGCCAGTTATCGGGACCAGTACTCCCATCATGCCATGGGGCACGCTGGCTTCCGTCCCCAGGAATCAGACTACATTTCCCATAAGGCACCGGGGTTAATTATAAGCTATAACTCCCAGCATGCCTCGGGTGACATGGTGTGATTGGCTGGCCAGGCGGACTACAATTCCCATCGTGCCCTACGGCTCCCATGGTGCCTTGCGGGCCTAGCATGGCTGCTACTGTGCCTGTGCTGAGGGAGTGAAGCTGGAGGGGGGCGGAGGGGCTGCTGCCTCTGGTAAAGGGGGTCGGGGGGAGGGGGAGCGGCATGGAGGGAGGGGGACCAGAGAGCAAGTGTGGAAAATAGGGACCCCTCCTGTTCGGGTGGGGAGGGATAGTTGTCTGTGTAGGACAAAGCCCCTAATAGCTGGTCACATTAGAGGGGGGGCGAGGGAGAGATGAGGGTCCCCGTCAGGGGGGGTGAGAGACGGGGTGGGGGTTCCCTTCAGGGGACAGGTGGGGAGAGAGGCAGACACACAGCTCCGGCGGTCTGACCTGGCCCTGGCCCTCCCCTCAGCCACCCCTGATGCTTTCTCCTCTCCCCAGCTGCCTTGGGTGCCCGCCATGGGGCTGAAGCCATGGCAGAAGGCCCTGTTCCCGCTGCGCTCGGTGGAGGACGTGGTGCGGCTATTCATGGCCGAGCTGCAGCAGGAGCAGCCCGATCTGGTGCTGCTGTCGCTGGTGCTGGGTTTTGTGGAGCATTTCCTGGCTGTGAACCGCGTCATACCCACCAACGTGCCGGGCATCAGCTTCGAGCCACGCCCGGGACCGGAGCCCGACAGCCTCACCTACTTCCCTGTGGCTGAGCTGTCCATCGTGGCTGCGCTGTACGCCCGCTTCACCGCCCAGATCCGCGGCGCTGTTGACCTGTCCCTCTACCCCCGGCCCGAGGGCTTCTCCTCCCGCGAGCTGGTCAAGAAGGTGTCGGATGTCATCTGGAACAGCCTCAGCCGCTCCTACTTCAAAGACCGGGCCCACATCCAGTCCCTCTTCAGCTTCATCACAGGTAGGGGGCCCACTAGCATGGGGATGGAGACAGTACCGCCCTGGCCCAGTGTGGGGCGCTGCACTGGGGCAGCCTGAAAATACTCAGCTCTGCTTTTCCTCTTGCCTACTCCCTGCAGCACAGCACCCCCTAGTGATGGCTCATTGGAGTTGGGACTGACTGAGAGCAGAGCACCCCCGACTGAGCTCCACCCTGCTCTTTGCAGCATAGCACCACACTGGTGCAGGGGTCAGTGCTGGCTGCAAGGGGAGAGTGCCCCCTAATGAGCCCCACACTGCTCCCTGCAGCACCGCACCCCCTAGTGCCATGTGTTCCTTGCAGGCACTAAGCTGGACAGCTCAGGGGTGGCCTTTGCTGTGGTGGGGGCCTGCCAGGTGCTGGGGCTTCCGGATGTACACCTGGCGCTCTCGGAGGACCATGCCTGGGTGGTGTTTGGCCGAGATGGTGAACAGACGGCTGAGGTGACCTGGCACGGCAAAGGCAATGAGGACCGGCGTGGGCAGACCGTGAATGCCGGTGTGGCTGAGCGGGTAAGTGAGGGGAAGCCATCAGCTTTGAGGGGGTGGGGGGTTGCAGTGAGACATAGCTGCAGGAGGTAGGGCAGTGGGGGGCGGAATGGGGCTTGGGGTCTGTGCAGGGCTGGGGCTGCCTGCTTGGATCAAAAAGCTGCTGTGCAAGATCCCCTGGGCTTTAACCTTAGTAGATGGTGCAGTTAGTAACTAATAACTGATCCACATGAATTGCTGTCACTGAGGTATCTGCCAGACTGAGATCAGGGCCCCACCCATGAGGCCAGGTGCTCTTCAGACCATGGGCAAGATCTGGGGGGCTCTGTCACATTCTGGGGTACAATGCAGACCAGTGAGGGGTGTGTCACCCTGGGTGCCGCGCAACGTTTTGCTGCTGTAGCTCCCACCTGGGCTTCCCACAAACAGCATAGCAGCATGCAGGTCCCATCCTGAGTGTCTGTGGATAGCCACAGTCCTGGTCCAGCAGCTCTGACCCCAGCGGCCAGTCAGCAAACACCAGCCACGCTCTGGCTTCCAGCAGCCTTAGTTACCACCCACAGGGCAGCCCCAGCATGCTCCCGGTCCTGAATTTTCTGCACTGTCCAGTCCATCCCTGGATGGGTCAGATATTAGAGGTCAGTATGTAGCAGTTTGCTATTTTAACTGGAGTTACCTGGACAGCTCAGTTGAAACACAGCACAGGATTGGACTTGATTTAAAAAGAATAAAACCAGTTGAATTACAGAGAGGACATGAGTGAGAACAAGTATATGGTGTAAAGTCAGAAACAGTTACAAGGGAAATCCCGATAAAGCGCATTCTAGCAACTAAACGCAATAAACTGGACTTGGTTCAAGGTAAAATCCTTAGCATGTGCTCCCAGCAGCGGGACAGCCCCAGTTCTCTGGTCAGAACCCCTCACAAAGGCTGGTTCCTTTGTCTTCTCAGGTGAGAGAGAGAGAGAGAGAGAGAGAGTCCTCCTCCCCCGCCCCAAGTGTGTTTGCCCCTCATTTTCCTAGTCCTGTCCCCTTTGACATGCGCTGTCCTGAGGTTACCCCTAGATCAAGTTCCTTCCTGCGGTGAGGATGGAGCCATGGGGTCTCATGGTGAAAGAGCTTCCATGCTGTTTGCTAAAATGCAGAGTGCTCTGTTCCTTCCCCAAAGAGTGGCCGCTTGGCTGGTGTTTTCCAGTTAACTCTGGTGACACCTGGCTAGAGGTGCCAGTTTGTCCTTTGAGGAACAGTCCCTTCTGCCCCTTTGCCATGTCTGGTAAACACGTTTCAGTTGTAATGTCTGCTTATGTTTGTTACTCTCCATATAGGGCTGCTCCACACATCCCACCAGGATATTACTGAGCAGGGAGTTTGTTACTTTTCCAATGATACCTCACAGGACATATTTGGTACAAATATATTATTACAGTTGTGTGCAGGATGTGAATACAGGGGTGCATTCAGTCACTGGCCCCCATCGGACCAGCTGCCACTGAGACCCAGGCTGAGATCAGCTCCCCTGCATCGGACCAGGTGCTGCTTAGACCCCAGCTGAGATCGGGGCAGGGGCTGCTCAGACCCAGTGAGAGACAGTCCCTGCCCTGAAGAGCTCACAGTCAGAATAGAGGCACCAAGAGGAGAAGGGACTTGCCCAGCATCAGAGGCAGAGCTGGGGATAGAACCCAGGAGTCCTGGCTCCCAGCCCCACCCCCCTGCTCTGGGCTCAGGGGTAGCCTGGCCCAGCTCCCTCACTCACCTGCCGCTGTCCCCCGCAGAGCTGGCTGTACCTGAAGGGCTCGTACCTGCGCTGTGACCGGCACATGGAGGTGGCCTTCATGGTGTGCGCTATCAACCCCTCCATTGACCTGCACACTGACAGCCTGGAGCTGCTGCAGCTGCAGCAGGTGGGACATGCCCCCTCTCCATGTGTGCGCGTCCAATCCCCTTCCCCCTGGGCACACCCCCATGCCTGCCCTATCCACAAGCCCATCTACTCCCTCCCTCCCCGCATGGCCCCCTCCAAATTGTTCTAGTCTCCTCTACCCCACGTCCCTCCAGTGCTGTGCTTCGCACCCCACACCCTTCCATGTCCCTCCGCCACGCATGGCCCTCGCTTCCACTGGGATCTTATCCATAGGAGACTCGGGTCTCATCCCCCACCCCACCCCCATGGCTCTGTGTCCTCAGTAACCCACCCTCCCCTTTCCTTGCAGCGGCTCCTGTGGGTTCTCTACGACATGGGGCACCTGGAGAGGTCAGTACAGCTGGGCTTTTGAAACCACAGCTTGGGGAGGGAGGTCTAGTGGTTAGAGCAGGGGGGCTGGGAGCCAGGACTCCTGGGTTCTATCCCTGGCTCTGGTGGGGCAGTAGCGTTTAGTGGGTTAGAGCTGGGGAGGGCTGGGAGCCTGGACTCCTGGGTTCTATCCCAGTTCTGGAGGGCAGTGGGGGGCACCTCATGGACTTGAGCTATCACCTCTGATCATTAGTTTCTCCATCTGCAGGGTGGGGATCATTAGGCGTGGCAGACGCAGGCTTTTATTTTGTATAGTTTTGACAGCTAACACTGATGTTTATTTGTAAGTGTTTTTCCTGTTTGTATTGATTTTAAATATTCACCCCGGGGGACGTTCTCGGGGTCAGCCCATTGTTTAGTGATGGGAGCGGTTGAGATGGCAAAAGTTTGCAGCTTTGTAACTGGTAGCACAAACTGTCCCCATCCCCTGTCCAAGTCCACCAAGGAGACGTCCTTCAGCCGGCCACGCTCTGCTGACTTTGCCTGGCTGTAAATTTTGGTTTTTAGCAACGGAAGTGTATTTTCACTGGTCTGTGCGCGGCAGAATCCCTCCCAGCCTAGGGCTGGCCACCCTGGCTCCCTTCATAGAGCACGTGGAGCTCCAGCGCTAGGCAGGGTTGGTGTGGATGGAGATGTTCTCTAGCAGAGCCCAGCTCTGGGCTAGGTCGGGTCTTCTCCTGCCTGTGGGCCTGGCCCGTGAGCATGTTCTGCTGGCCGCTGGGATGTGTGCGCCAAGGAGTCGTGGTGCAGAGCACGCGGTGCAACAGGGGATGGCACTGGCAGGAGCCAGTGGGTGGGTCTTACCCAGCACCTCTTGAAATCAATGGGTTTTTTACCATCTGCTGCCTTGGGGTGCCCTGCCCCCAAGTGCCAGGCATTGCAGTGCTGCCCCAGTGCCGCCTGTTGAGGGCAGAAGGCAGGATAGAGGGTCCCTCCCCCATGCCTGTCTGCTCTGCTGCCCTGGCAGGTACCCGATGGCACTGGGCAACCTGGCCGACCTAGAGGAGCTGGAGCCGACACCAGGCAGACCAGACCCCCTCTCCATCTACCATAAGGTGAAGGGTACAAGCTGGGATCGCAGGGATGGTGGGTCGGGCTCAGGGGCACTGACAGAACTGGGGGGAGCCCAGGGCTGGGATCGCAGGGGACTGTGGGTCGGGACTGGGGGGAGCCCGGGGCTGGGATCGCAGGGGACTGTGGGTCGGGACTGGGGGGAGCCCGGGGCTGGGATCGCAGGGGACTGTGGGTCGGGACTGGGGGGCACCAGCAGGGCTGGGGGGAGTCCAGGGTGGGGATTGCAGGGGGTTTGTGGTTGGAATGTAATTTGTAAAACATAAATGTTCCTGAGACGTTTGAGAACGTCCTTTTATTCTGTTCCCACCCCCTCCAGGGCATCAGCTCAGCCAGGAAGTACTACAACAATGAGCACATCTACCCCTACATGTACCTGGCTGGCTACCACTGTCGCAACAAGAATGTCAAGGAGGCGCTGGAGGCCTGGGCTGACACAGCCACTGTCATCCAGGAGTGAGTGTCCCAGGAGCCCGCCCTACGGCTCCAAACCTTTCCCTTCGTTAGGGCTTGGCTGGCCACCAGCCAATGGAACTACCGGTACTTGCTTAAAAAGGAGACTGGAGTGATTCATGTCTGGAAGGACACCGTGCCTTCCCCTCTAGGGGGCGCTGGCTCTGATCTGGCCCCAGGCCTGGGGTTTGGCTGGCAGTGGGGGAATGGGACACGGGCTGGCCCCAGGCCTAGGGGCTGGATGGCAGTGGGGAATGGGACATAGGACCTCTCCCCAATATGGGGCGCTGGCCCCAGCTGCTCACTGCCTCCCTTGTTCCTGTCCTCCCCCAGCTATAACTACTGCCGGGAGGATGAGGAGATCTATAAGGAATTCTTCGATGTGGCCAACGACGTGGTTCCCAACCTGCTCAAGGAGGTGGCCAACCTGGCAGAGCCACTGGATGAGAAAGGTGCTGGGGAGAGGGGAGAGGTGAGTGGGGTACTGAGTTGGATGGGCCTCTGGGATTGGAGGGGGGGTGATAGAGGGACACCAAGCTGGAGGGGCCATGGGGCTGATCGGCGGTGGGTGGGTGGCAGGACACCAGGCTGGAGGGGCCAGGGCTGCCCAGAGGATTCAGGGGGCCTCGGGTCTTCGGTGGCAGGGGGGCCCCTGCTTCGGCGGTAATTCGGCGGCAGGGGGTCCTTCTGCTCTGGGACCCGCCGCCGAAGACCCAGCACTTCAGCGGCGGGGGGTCCTTCCACCCCAGGGCGGAAGGAGCTCCCGCCGCCAAAGACCTGGAGCAGAAGAAGCTCCGGGGGCCCGGGCCCTGCGGGAGTTTTCCAGGGCCCCCAGAGCGAGTGAAGGACCCCACTCCAGGGGCCCTGAAAAACTCTTGTGGGGGCCCCTGCGGGGCCTGGGGCAAATTGCTCCACTTGCCCCCACCTCTGGGCGGCCCTGGGAGGGGCTCTGGAGCTGAACAAGGGGGGGCCATGGGGCTGATTGGGGGTGGGGGGGGACACCAGGCTGTAGGGGCTGTTTAGCCCTGGCGTGTTGGGCCCCTGGGAGGCACTAACCCCTCTCTCTCTGTTCAGGGGTCCCCGGTGCAGGCTGGGGGCTCAGCCTTGCAGGACCCTGAGTGCTTCGCCCACCTGCTGCGTTTCTATGATGGCATCTGCAAGTGGGAGGAGGGCAGCCCCACGCCTGTGCTGCACGTGGGCTGGGCCACCTTCCTGGTGCAGTCGCTGGGACGCTTTGATGGGCAGGTGAGGGGGGGCCCTGGCAGGGATGCGTCTGGGAAGTAGCATGTGTTGGGTGGTGAATCATCTGAGCTGGGGGGCTCAGGTGGTATGAGGGGGGAGGGGGAGCTTTATGCTGAGTTTGGGGGACTTGGGGGAGTCCCTGCTGGATTTGGGGGCTCAGGGCTGGAGTTTTGGGGGACAAAGGGCTCAGGGCTGGGAGCTCAGGGCTGGGGTTTGAGCATGTGGGAGTAGGGGTCCCTTCTGGATTTGGGGGTTCAGGGCTGGAGTTCTGGGGGACAAGGGGTGCAGGCAGGGGCTCAGGGGTGGGGTTTGAGCATGTGAGGCCTGGGGGGGGTTCCCTGCTGGATTTAGGGGTTCAGGACGAGTTGTCAGCAGGGCATGGGGTTTAGGGTTGGGCTTTGGGGGGGTCCCTGCTGGATTTGGGGGCTGGGGCTCGGGGGGCGGGGTTGCAGTGGCTGTGGGATGCTGGCCCCTCCCCTGACTCCCTCCCCCCCACTCCCTCCCCCAGGTGCGCCAGAAGGTGACAATCGTGGCGCGGGAGGCGGAGGCCAATGAGGACGATGAGCAGGGCAGTGAGGATCCCCGCGAGGGGCGCCGCCGCGGACCCCGCCGCGAATCCAAGCCTGAGGAGCCCCCCCTGCCCAAGAAGGCCTCCGAGCGCCGGCGCCCCAGCTCAGGCCAGCGCCCAGACAAGCCCCCTGCAGCAGAGAAGGAGGAGGGGGGGGGCCCCGCCCCAGGGATCCCCCCTGCCCCTCCGCCTGAGGGGCCTGTCCTCACCTTCCAGAGCGAGAAGATGAAGGGCATGAAGGAGCTGCTGGTGGCCGCCAAGATCAACTCAAGCGCCATCAAGCTGCAGCTCACGGCCCAGTCCCAGGTGCAGATGAAGAAGCAGAAGGTGTCGGCCCCGAGAGACTATACCCTGGCCTTCCTCAAGCGCCCCCGCAAGTCCCTCTGAGCCCCGTGGGGGGCGCTGGGGTGCAGTGCTGCCCGCTGCCAAGCTCTGCCAGGCTCAGCTTCACGGGGCAAGGAACTGTTGCCTTTAAAGAGGGCATGGGGAAGCGCCCTGCCCCCGTCTCTCCCAGATGCAGGGGCTGCCTCACCCCTGCTGTAGCTTTCCTGGACTCCCCGTGGCATGAGGGAGGGGGCTCTGTGGGTTTGATGCTGGGGTGGGGGGGGGCAGTTCTAATATTTACCCCCCCCCCCCCAAGAGACAGGAGCTGTCATGGCCTGTGCCCCCCTGAGCTCTGGGGTTCAGGGGTGATGAGTTCTCTGTGTGCTCCACATATCCGGGAGAGCTGCAGGAATTGGGTGGAGGTTCTCTCTACCTTGCACCCCTTCTGCTGAGGAGCTATGGCCCCGTCCCCTCTGACACACCCTGGGCTCTTTCTGGGTGAGGTGTCTCCAAAATACAGACCCACCTGAGCCAGCCCATGCCCTGCCCAGGAGCCAGGTTTGTGCCCACACCCTCTAGAGGAGAAGAAAGCCGCATCCCATTCTGTGCCCCAAGTCAGCCATGTAGGGGAGGGGAGCTCTTTCTCTTTAGGCTGGGGGTGGGTGAGTTAGCCACTGACTTTGATCTTTCCGGAGTCCAGCTGCTGTGTTCTGAGCTTCCAAGGCATCTTCCGGCCCTGCACAAAGCCCTGGGTAGAGCCACAACTGTTCAGTGTGGCGGATGTACCTCTTTCCCCCCCCTGGAGTTTGTAATGTAAACTTCCTCCCCCCCGGTCATGCTCCCTCCCCCCATCTCCTCCCTCTAGGTGGTTATGCCCCCCCTTCTGTTCTCAACTGAGGCCTTTCCCTTGAGAGTGCTGGATCTGCTGTAGGGGGTAGGGGCAGATAGAGGGGGATCTGAGCATGCCACCAGGCACAGGGGAATAATGGGGTATGACCAGCCACTGGGAACGCAGTGGGCTTTCCGCTGGGCTGTGACGGGTCCCGCTAAACAAGCCCCAGCAGGGCTGTAGCAAATGCATTTGTAGGGGGCACTGCCTTCCCGGTGCAGCTTAGGCAGAGAGCTCCTGAGGCTGTGCTAAGTGGGGAAGCCCACAGACTTCTAAGCAGCATGTCCCGCTCTGCCCCACTGTCTCCCTCCAGTGGCTGACATGGGGTTTGCATTGAAGGGCCATGGGGGGCAGACCTGGGGTGGGGGCAGGCAGGGCTTTGTACAGTTAGAAGGGGAGTGGATGGTGCTGGGGTGGGACAGCTTTGGCAGGACTGCGATAAACAGCCTGAGGGTTCCCACAAAGTGGGGGGAGGGGACACGTCTACTAAATGGTGTATTTTTTAGTAGCATGAAGAGTTAATAAAAAAGTTGGTTTTTAAATAGTCTGCCACTAGTGGCTGGTTTGTTTCTTGCAGGTGCTGGTTCCTAGTTGGGGTGGGGGGGGGGAAGCTCCCAGCTACTCCAGCCCTGGCCTCTCCCAGCAGGGGGCACTGTAGGGAGTAGGACAGAGGCCCCCTGCAATACACTCCCCTGCCAATCTCACAGCCCTCAGGCCCAGACAAGCTAGTTTCCCTGCTGCCTTTGCTCAGGGCTTGGCTGGCGTGTGGCCTGTGTCTATGGGCGCCAGGTTTGTATAATTGTTGGTGGTGCTCAGAATGGGTCCAAGCAGAGCCCTCCCATCCATAGGATGGACTGGGGCTACTGCCTCGGGCCCTGCACTTCAGGGGGATGTGGGGTCCAGAGCATCCTGGTGACAGCAGCAGCAAATGACCTGGCCCCAACCTGTGCTCCCCGCTAGCTCCTGGCATTGCTTGAAGGAGGGGGCAAAAGCTGGAAGGAGATGGGGCGAAGGCCTGGGGGAAGAGGTGGAATGGAGGTGGGGTGGGGTCTCGGGGGAAGGGGTGGAGTGAGGGCGGAGCAGGGGTGGGAAGAGGTGCAGCTGCTTGCTGGGGCCAGGCCCTGTTATCCCCTCAGGCTGCCCTGCACCCATGTCCCCCTGAAGCATGAGGCCCCTCAAAGCATGTCCTATGGACCGGCTGGCTCTGAAAATATAAGCCCAAACAGTGGGCCCACGTTCCTGAATATTGAGTGGAGCATGGGCACCAGGGGCCTAAATAACTTGCTGCCTATGCCTGTGTCTAGTTCTAGCCTGCAGTGGGGCTCCCTGCAGTGCCAAGGGGAGAGGGGGTTCTTGAGCCAGCCCTGGGCAGGCTTTGTGGCAGGGCACTCGGTTCAGGCTGTCACAAGTGATCAGTGATGTTTGCAGCAGAGAAGGATAATTTGGTGCTGGCCCCAGGTGGGAAAGGGGGTTGGGAGATGCCTGCTCAGCTCAGAGCGGGGATGGATTTTCCTGCCCATGTGTAGGTGGGTTATGGTGCCACAAGACTAGTGCTGGTGCGTGGCCTTGGGCTAGCCCTGTGCAAATGGGCTTCTCAGATTTGGGTACAGAACCCAGGAGTCTGGAATCCCAGCCCCTCACCCCACTAGGCCCCACTCCCCTCCCAGAGCTGGGACAGAACCCAGGAGTCCTTCCTCCCAGCCCCTCACCCCACTAGGCCCCACACCCCTCCCAGAGCTGGGACAGAACCCCGGAGTCCTGACTCCCAGCCCCTCACCCCACTAGGCCCCACTCCCCTCCCAGAGCTGGGACAGAACCCAGGAGTCCTGACTCCCAGCCCCTCCCCCCCACTAGGCCCCTCTCCCCACGCTGGCCCAAAGCCATGGGGGGTGGTGTGCTCTTTGCAGGCTCCTGTTTTGGGGGGCGGGGTCTCCAGCAGGAGCAGCGTGTGTGACCCCTTGCCCTGGCCGCTCTCCCCACCAGCATGGCTGATTTTCTCTCCCCTCTCTCTTTAGGGGATGTGACCCACCCCCTCCCCTCGCCCGTCCCATCGGCAGGGCCTGTCCCCTCCCCTGTTTGGGGGTGTGACCCCCTTCGTTCTCCCCGCCCCCAGGGGGGCAGGGCTGGCTCCGCTTCCCTCCCCGCTGGTTCCCCGGCCGGCCGGGCCGCGCCGTACCCTACTGCCCCGCGGCGCCCCGGGGACCATGAGCCTCTTGCGGGACGTCTCCCTGCTGGACCCCCGGCTCCGCTACGAGCTGATCCAGCGCATCGGGGCGGGCACCTACGGCGATGTCTACAAGGTGAGGGGGCGTCGGGCGCCCGGGCCGGAGGGGGAGCGCAGGGGGGTGTCGGGCGCCCGGGCCGGGGGTGGGGTCGCGGGGGGCGCGGGGCTCACGGGCCGGGGAGAGCGCGGGGGCTGCACGGGCCGGAGGGGAGGGGCTTGGGGCGGAGGCGCGTGCTGTGTATAGAGGGGACCCTAGGGCATGGGAGCTGGGGTGGGGGTGGGGGTATGGCAGAGAGCATAGAGGGTTTGGGGAGCTGGGGTGGGTGTGGGGGCATGGTGGGGAGCCGGGGAGAATTGGGGCATGGCAGGGAGCCAAGGGCTGTGGGGAACTGGGGTGGGGGCAGGGGGCATGGCAGAGCACAGAGGGGGTCCTGGGCCATGGGGAGCTGGAGCAGTGGTCCCATGGAGCAAAAGAGCGGGTATGTGGGGCTGGAAAGATGAGGTGGGGTGCATGGTGGCCCAGGAAGATAAGAGGGGACAATGGGGCCCGTGAAGCTGGGCTGGGGGTTGCAGGGAGCTAGGCGATTTCCTGGCCTTTGGGAGGTATGTGAGTCAATTGGTCTTGAGGACACTGGAGGGTGGGGGCTGCAGGGCAGGGGGGTGGATCTTGTGGCCTGGGGATGGGGAGTAGCCTGGGGGTTTAGGAGCTGGGATACAGTGAGATGTATGAATGGAGGAAAGGAGGGCCCAAGCAGAGGTGCTCAGGGGTGGGCATGGCCAGTCCAGGAATCAAGGGGAGACTAGGGTGGATGAAGGATCTTGGAGTATTTGGGGGGCTCCTAGGGAATTGGGGTCAGAGGATCCCTGGGAGATTCAGGGGGAGCTAGGGGATATATGGCGGCAGGGAAGCTGGGGATACATGGGGGCCGGGTTGTGTGGGGTTCTGCTAAGGGCAGGGGTGGGTACACAGGGAAATCTGGGGGTGCCTGGCAGGATTTTTGTCCTGGGCAGTAGAGCAGGATAGCAGTGGCTGGCAAGACTAGCTCGATGCATGGGGGGCATGACCCAGATGCCTGCGGTGGGGTGCCCTGGGTGGGGGCTGTCTTTGGGGCAAGTGGTGGGGGATTGCCCTGAGGGTAGATGGGGGGAGTGCACAGGGTATTCTGAGGAAGGGGCTGATGTTCAGGTGTGAGGGGTGCATGGTGTATGTGGAGGAAGGTTACAGGCATGGGGTGGGGGTGGCAAGGCGTTGTACAGGGTCAGAAACATGTGGGGGAGCCCCTTGAGGGGTCCCTGGGGCGCTGTCAGAAACTCAAACCTCTGCAACTGGCACTTCATTGCCAGACCAGGAAGGTGTGAGGGGATGGAAGGGGAGCTGCTAAGACAGGGAGGGCCCCCTCGAGAGGGGTCCAATGCATGGGGTGACCTGTCCTGGGTTGAGCAGAGGGGCCGGGAGCCAGGACTCTTGGGTTCTACCTCAGACTCTGGGAGGGGAGTGGTTCTATTCCTGCCGGTGGTGCAGGCTTAGCCCTACCTACACTTGGGGAATAGCTCCGCAACACTGAGCATTGCGAAGGATGAGCTGGCATTTGCATCAGCTAATTAGGGTTCATTCCCGAGGCTTCCTTTGCCCCCAGCACCCGAGGTACCATGGCTGTGGCTGGCCAGATCTGAACCAATTTCAGGCCATTTGGGGGGGATCTAATGCTCGCCCTTCCCAGGCACTAGGGTGGCCAGAACCCCCGTGCTGCCAGCTGTTTCTGTGCCACCATTGTGCCGACTCAAAGGTGTTGTGCAGCTGGGGTTGTGTGGGGTAGACAGGCTCTGTGCCCCTTGCCTGCTGGGCCACTCATAGCACTCCTCTTCCCCCCCAGAGCTGGGCCCACAAGGTTGGCTCTGGGGTTGAGATCTGCCAGGGTCAGGAGTGAATGAACGGGGCCAAGAGGCAGCTGTTTCATGCTCAGACTCGGAAATTGTTTTTCTTTGATGGAGGAAATGGGCACACAGAGTCCCTGGAATGGGAGCGGGGGAGAATGTGGAACCTGATACTGGGGGGAAGGAGAGGCACAGAGCCCCTGACAGGCGGGGGGCACCGGGTACTTGGCATGTGGTCACAGAGCCCCTGGCGTGAGGGAGGGGAAGCTGCAGGGAGTCCCTGCGATGGAGGGGCTGGGAGGGTGGCCCCAGGGAGCAGTGTGGGGCTGGAGGGAGGCAAGGAGCTGGGGTGGGCAATGTGCTGGGCCTACAGTCGCTGTGAAGCCTGCACCCCCTTGTGCTCTCTGGTTTTGAGAACCACAAGGGCCCAACATCTTGCTCAGCCTCCTACACAGCCTGGGCGCAGACTCCCCGCTGCGATGGAGGGGCTGGGAGGGTGGCCCCAGGGAGCAGTGTGGGGCTGGAAGGAGCAGACTCCCCCCTGCGATGCCTGCCCCAGCACAGGTTGGTGAGCCAGGCGGGAGCAGAGCTTTGAGAGAGAGATGCCCAGGCTGAGCCCACAGAGGCCAAGCGCTGGTGAGTTCATTGCACTGTGGTGCATGTGGCTGGGAGCCAGGACTCCTGGGTTCTATCCCCAGCTCTGGGAGCGGGGTGGGGTCCGGCAGTTTAGACCAATGGTTCTCAACCCAGGGTACGTGTACCCCTGGGGGTACGCTGAGGTCTTCCAGGGGGTATATCAACTCATCTAGATATTTGCCTAGATTTACAACAGGCTACATAAAAAGCATTAGCGAAGTCAGTACAAACTAAAAAATTCATACAGACAATGAATTGTTTATACTGCTCTATATACTATCCACTGAAATGTAAGTACAATATTTATATTCCAATGGATTTATTTTATAATTATATGGTAAAAATGTGAAAGTCAGCAGTTTCTCAGTAACTGTGCTGTGACACTTTTGCATTTTTAGGTCTCATTTTATAAGCAAGTAGTTTTTTGGTGAAGTGAAACTTGAGGTACACAAGAAAAATCAGACTCTTGAAAGGGGTACAGCAGGCTGGAAAGGTTGAGAGCCACTGGGTTAGATGGGGGGGAGCCAGGACTCCTGGGTTCTATTCCTGACGTTGTCACTTAACTTGGGCATGTCAGTTCCTCTCTTGGTGCCTCTGTTTCCCTTCCCATCCTGTGTCTAATTAAATTGGGAGCTCTTTGTGGCAGGAACTGGTGCTCACTGTCTGTGCAGTGCCTGGCCTGATCTCAGTCAGGGGGGCTGTGCAGGGCATAAACAGGTAGATCTTAGGGGTGTATTATACCCTACAGGTCCCTGAGATTAGGAGGCGGGTGGGGGGGTTGCTGGGAGTCAGGACACCTGGGTTCTCTCCCTGGCTGCCTGTGGGGTCTAGTGGTTTAGCGGTTGGGGTGGGACGGGGGCTGGGCGTCAGAACTCCTGGGTTCTATCCCAGCTCTGGAAGCAGGGTAGGGTCTAGTGGTTAGAGCGTTTCCCTCTTCAATGCTCTTTATAAAGCTGAAATCATTAATTCCTCTCTCCCTCCCCCACACGCCTTGGGCAGGTGCAGGGCTCAGAGCGATAGAACAAGCCGGAGACATGGGGAGGGTGAAAAGGAAATTGCTTAACGTCAGGAGATGGCGCCTGTGCAGTGGCGTGGCTTAACTTGTGTCTGTGGGCTGGGGTGGGCACCTGGCCCTGTCATGCCTGTGTCCTGGGGAGGGGGCATCAGAGCCCCCTGCCCCCACCCCAGCCCTGGGCTGCTGGCACGGGGAGTTCACATCCTGTCTGTCTGTCTGGGCATCAGCACAAGGGCGCTTTGCAACATGCCCTGCCTGCCGCAGGCCTGGGTGTTGGAGAGCTCAGCTAGGCTGGGGAGGTATCTGTCTCTCCCCACCCGCCCACCATCTGCAGCTAGGCCCCAGAATGGGGTAGAGTTGGAGGCAGGAAGTGCTGGGTGGGGCGGCGGGGGGGGATTGGCACCGGAAACCCGGAACAAGGCTGTTTTGGTGTCAGAAACCACGAGTGTGAACAGGGGAGAGACCCTGAGATTGGGAGGAGGGGGAGAATGTGTGTTGGGGGGAGGGAGGACAACAGAGGCTCCAGATCGGAGGGTGAGGTGGGTGGGGAGAGGTACCCTCTCCTCAGGGGGAAGGTGGGGTACTGGGCTGGGAGAGACGGGCCCTTGGGTTGGTTGGAGAAGAGGTGGGGCCTGGGCTGGGGGGGATCCAGAATTTTGGGGTTCAGGGAGGGGTGCAAAGTGGATCCCAGGCTCCTGAGTCTCAGGCTCAGAAATGGGGTTGGGGGGAGCTCCTTGGGGGGGTGTATCTAGACCCAGGACCATTTGGGGAGTGGGGAATCTTTCTGCACTAGGAGGCTGGGGGCAGCTCTGGGCCCTGAGAACTGAGCCTTCCAGGCACAGCAGGGTGTGTTGGGCGGAGGAGGGGGCTGGGCTGGTAATGGTGGGATACCAGCCCAGGGTGTGTGTGTGTGTGTGTGATGGCTACATCTGGGAGACAACCCTCTCGCTGCAGCCCGGAGGAGGGTGGGGGGCACTCATGTGGGAAGAGCTGGATCCGGAGCCCCTTCCCCCCACCCCCCATAGGCGCATAGACAGCTAATGCTGAGGCCCCTGCGAGTGATGGCCCCTTCCCTGTTCCTAGGCCCGGGACACCCAGACAGCAGAGCTGGCTGCCATAAAGATCGTCAAACTGGACCCAGGTAAAAATCCAAACCCTCCCCCCCCCCCCCCCGAATCACTGCTCCAGTGGTCTCCACATCACCCCCAGGACTCACCCAGAATCACTGGCCTAATGTGTCTCTAAATGACCCCTAAATTGCTCCAGTATCAGAGGGGTAGCCGTGTTAGTCTGGTTCTGTAGAAGCAGCAAAGAATCCTGTGGCACCTTATAGACTAACAGACGTTTTGCCGCATGAGCTTTCGTGGGTGAATACCCACTTCTTCAGATGCAAGAAATTGCTAAATTGCTCCAGTTTGCCCCCAAATTGGCCCTGAGACTCACCCTGGTGCACCCCCAAATTGCCCCCAGTATCACCCCCCCAGTGCTCCTCCCACCCTCATTGCAGTGCTTACCTTTGGTCCATAAGGAACAATCTGTGACACCACCACCACCCCTCCCTTAGCCTGTTTAGCCCCTGGTGCTGCCTGGGGCCGCCTGTGGGTGAATGGGGAGTACTGCAGCCAGCTTGCGGGGGTTAGCCCTTGTGGAGCTGGCTATGTCCCTGATACAGCTCCATTGGGATGATGCCCCCAGCCCCCTCCCTGACGTTCCCCCAACTCCTCTCATTCCCAGGGGATGACATCAGCTCCATCCAGCAGGAGATCACAACGCTCAGGGACTGCGGGCACCCCAACGTGGTGGCGTATTTCGGCAGCTACCTCAGGTGAGACATGCCAGGGGCGCTGTGCTGCAGAGAGCTAGGTGGGGGCGCTCTCCCTTCACAGTCAGTGCAGCTTTAGGAACAGATCACCTCAGATAACTCCATTCAACGTCCCCCCACCCCAGATTTTACATGAGTTTCCTTCACTTCCTGTGAAAAATTGGTATCAACAGCTCCACCCCAGAGACGGCTGCATCTCAGCGCTGTGCTGACATCTCCTCCCTTACTCCCTCAGGAATGACCGTCTCTGGATCTGCATGGAGTTCTGCGGAGGAGGATCCCTGCAGGAAATCTACCACAGTGAGTCCCTGCCCCGGTGTAACTAGAAGCAGGGAGGGAGGGTGGGCGGCTGGGAGTCAGGATTCCTGGGTTCTTTCCCCCAATCCTCTTCCAAGGACAGAAACCAGGACTCCTGACTCCCAGCCCCACTGCTTTAACCCACAAGGCCCCACTCTGCTCCCAGAGCTGGAGTCCTGGTTCCCATGTGCTCTGACATTGGGGGACAGAATGTTCTCTCATCAGGATGTTGTAAAAAGAGGCATCTGTTTCACTTTCTGGTCGGTTTCCCTTCCTGTTTGCAAAATGCCTCTGGTTCCCGGTCATGTGGGGGTTGGGGTGGATAGGAGGAAGTGGGGGGCAGGCGGGGGGGTGGATGGGAGGAAGTGGGGGGCAGTGTTACAACATGGAGAAGGTGATGAGGCAGAAGCTAGATGTGTTGGATTGTGTGTGGGGGATATTCGGGGGCTGTGGGAGTGGGGTAATTGGGGTGTTTGTAGCTGGGCATTGGAAGAGATTATGGGGGGTGTATTTGGGGAGTGGTTGGATTGTGGCAGGAGAATAGTGACCCCCCCCAGGTGTGTATCTGTCCACGTCTGTACATCTCTTCCAGCCACAGGCCCCCTCTCTGAGAAGCAGATTGCCTATGTGTGCAGAGAAACGCTGCAGGTGAGTAAACAGGGTGCCGAGGGTCAGATTGGAGGCTTTGAAGCCTCTGTTGGGCACCCCCCATTTGGGGGCACATAAGATTGGGGATGAGCGCCTGTCCCCAGCTCTGGGAGGGGAGTGGGAGGGTGGGCTGGGAGCCTGGACACCTGGGTTCTCTGCCTGGGGCTGTGTCTGACGGGACCTGGGCCAGGCAGGAAGTCCTTGTTTCCCGTCGATTGCCCTGCAGCTTCCTCTGTCCCTGGCGGCAGGAAGAGCTGTGTTAGTTGCAGCACAGGCACTAGCCTCGACACCATGGTGGGGGGAGCGGGTACAGGTGGCTGATGCCCCCTCCCTGAGTGGACCAGCATCCTCTCCAGGGTCTGGGAAGTCAGTCTGGGGTGTGTGTGGCAACATGCGTGGACAGGGGGGCACTCAGAAGGTCATTCCTCCCCTCCAGGGCCTGAGCCACCTACATACCAAAGGCAAGATGCACCGGGACATAAAGGTGAGACCCCCTGGACCCATCCAGCACCAGATCCCCCGCTATTCTGCCAGATCAGACCCAGGGGTTCATCCAGCCCCAGATCCTGCCCAACCCCCAGATCAGACTCATGGGCCCATCCAGCCCCAGATTCCCCCTTACCCCCCCGGATCAGGACCATGAGCCTATGCTGGGGATCACCTTTGCTTATTAATCCCCTTTTCCCAAGTTAACACCAATAGGACCCAGGCAGCTGACTCTATTCGCCACCCACACTTGGCCCTTCACTGTGGTAACATCCTGCAGCATGTTGTTCCCAGGGTTAACAAGGGTAGTGGGAGAATCCCATTGGGCTTGGGGAAGGGAAGGATCAGAGAGTGATGTTCCCCTTCCTCCTTCACCAGTCCCTTGGGTTCATCTCCGAGCAGGCTGCTTTAGCAGGGGAGGTCACTCCAGTGAAGCAGTGGTTCTTCCTGCACTGACACTTTCCCCTTTTTGGTGCAGGGAGCCAATATCCTACTCACCCTCTTTGGAGATGTGAAACTGGGTGAGTTACTTGCTCTTCCTCCTTCCCCATAGAAAACCTGGATCCCTGTGTGGGTTGGGGGAGCCCAGGGCTGGGACACCAGAGGGGTGTGTGTGTCAGGACAGAGGGGCACTGGCAGAGTTGAGGGTCAGGGAGGAAGTCCAGAGCTCGGATAGTGAGTGACTGTGGGTTAGGATTGAGGGGCTCCAATGAGGGGTGGGGAGAGCCCAGGGCTGGGATAGTAGGAAACTGTGGGTCAGAACTGAGGAGCACCAGTGGAGCTGTGTGTGCCCACCTGTCTTCCATCCATGGTGGTGACTAATGAGCCATCGTGACAGGTGCTGTACAGACCCACAATACGCATATGGGGTCCCTTCCCCGTAGTGCCCCCTAACAAGGGTTCCTGTCGTTCCCCCCCCCACTCTCCCTCCCACCCGTCTTGCAGCGGATTTCGGAGTCTCAGCTGAACTGACAGCATCAGTGGCGAAGCGGAAGTCCTTCATTGGGACCCCCTACTGGTACCTCACACCCCCACCCTCGTCCACACTACGCACCAGGGGAACATGGTGGGGGTAGTGGAGTGAACTGGCCACCCCAGCCTATCTCACCGTTCGGACACCCCATCTGGGGCTGTCTTGGAGCCTGAGGGGTGTCTGGGGGGAGGGGGGTTGGTGGGGCAGAGGGAGGCAGCATCTTGATGTTTGGAGTGAGGGATGGAGGAGGGTGTGGAGCCTGGGGGCCGTGGGGGTGCTTTGGGGTGCCCAGCAGCTGGGGAATTGGGCTGGGAGGTCGGGAATGGCTTGTGATGGGGAGGCTGGTGAACTGAGCCTGATGCCTCGGTCCCAGGGGTCGCTTGGCAGGTGGGGGGGGGGGGGCGGGTCATGGATATAGCTGGAAACCTGGGTCCCCTTGAGGGCTGGGAAGCTGGATGCCAGAGTCCCATTCGTATGGCCCGGTGTTGTCTGATTGGTCTGTGGCCCCTCTCCCATCTAGGATGGCCCCTGAGGTGGCCGCAGTGGAGAAGAAGGGCGGCTACAACCAGCTGTGTGACATCTGGGCCATCGGCATAACGGCCATTGAGCTGGCTGAGCTGCAGCCCCCGCTCTTCGATCTTCACCCCATGAGGTAAGAGGCCAAAGAGCGGAGTGCCCCCTTGGCATGGGGGAGGTGGTGACGTGAGTACAATGAGGGGGAGGAGAATCGGGTCGAGCTGCTGGAGGCAGAGTTGGATGCAAGGGAAGATCTGGGATCGAGCCCCCCTCCTGGCTCTGTCCGTCTCCCTCCCAACCATCCACATGCTGGTTCTGTCTATCTGGTTCCCCTGCCCTCTGATCTCTCTCTCTCTCTGCAGGGCCCTGATGCTCATGTCCAAGAGCAGCTTCCAACCCCCTAAACTGAAAGACAAAGCTCATTGGTGAGTGTTGCTGCCGGCCTCTCCCAGCAGCAGCCACTGCAGGGAGCAGGGCAGGAGCTGGCTGTTGGGGAGCTCCCAACTACTCCAGCCCCAGCCTCTCCCAGCAGGGGGTGCTGTAGGGAGTGGGACAGGAATGCTGGGGTTGGAGGGTGAGGATTCTATTTTAAAAGTGACGGAGAATTTGGGGGGCTTGGCAGGGCTGGGGGGGTCTCCTGAGGGACCTAGGGGAATTTAATGATTCTCCCTATCTTCCCCCGCCCCCAGGTCCCCAGAATTCCACCACTTCCTCAAACTGGCCCTGACAAAGAACCCCAAAAAGCGACCCACAGCGGAAAAGCTGTTACAGGTGAACCGGCTGAAGGGGGTGGTGGCTGAGCAGGGAGGTAACTGGAGTGAGGAGTGTGGGAGCCACTGGGGGTGGTGTGGGAGAAGCTGGGGAGACTGCACTGGAGTGTGGGGCAGGGTGTGTGTCAGGGAAATATGTGTTCAGTGTGGCAGGGCTGGGACGTGGTGAGTGGGGGGCAGGTGGGGGCAGTGCAGGGTGTAGGCATCGGGGTGGGGGAGATGGGGGCAGTGTGTGGTCTGGGGAGGGTTTGGGGGTGGCGAAATGGGGCATGCTGCGTTGGACAGTGGGGGGCTGTCTGGGGGGGACCATTTGTCTCCCAGTTTCAGCACCATGACCCCTGTTCCCCACAGCACCTGTTCACCAGCCAGCCCCTTGCCCGCACCCTGGCCATCGAGCTACTCGACAAGGTCAACAGCCCTGACCTGGCTGCCCCGTCCCTGGACGATGGAGATTTTGAGGTACCTGCCCTGGGGGAGACTCCAGGCCCGCCCATTATGCCCCTGCCCCCTGCAGACTCCCTGGGCACTGACCCACCACCCCACAGTCAGCTCAGCTTAGTCGCTAGGCCCAGTTACCATGACAAACGGCCAGTGGCGGGGGCAGCCTGGCTCCGATGACTACCCTGTCCCCAGGGGCGGCTCCACGCCCCAGCACGCCAAGCGTGTGCTTGGGGCAGCATGCCGCGGGGGGCGCTCTGCCGGTCGCCGGGAGGGTGGCAGGGAGGCAGCCTTCGGCGGCGTGCCTGCGGAGGGTCCGCTGGTCCTGCGGCTTCGGTGGAGCCGCGGGACCAGCAGACCCTCCGCAGGCATGCCTGCGGGAGGTGCACTGAAGCCGCGGGACCAGCGACCGGCAGAGCGCCCCCCACAGCATGCCGCCGTGCTTGGGGGCGGCAAAATGTCTAGAGCCACCCCTGCCTGTCCCGGTGCCCAGCTCCCCACCACTGAAGCTGAAGCCTGTTGCCTCAAGATGATGGGGGGTGCTGTTTGTGTTGATAGAAATGGCCCTGTCTTGGAGTGGATTTGACCAGCAACCGGGCAGTCCTGTACACCATGCACTCCCAGTGATGCTGCCCCGCTCTGGGGATGCATAGGACTGTGTGTGTTCGGTTTCTGGGGGCTGCCGAGCTGACACTTACCCCGACCAGCCCCCTCCACCGTTACAATCCAGCCCCACACCACGAAACCAGCTGAACCCAGTTCTGTGAACTGGCTGGGAAGAGGGGCCACGGTGAAGTGGGAGAGTTGGGGACTTGAAATGGACTATAAGTAACTGTTCCCCATCTCCCTGCCCCCTCCCCCATCCTGTCTGTATGTGTGCCTCCCAAATCTCCTTGCCCCCTTTCTTCCCCTCCCCCCCATTTCCTGTAAGGTTTACGACATCTTCCCAGACAAAATCCATTCCCGTGGGGCACATGGCCAGGCAGAACGGACTCTCTCTGAAATCCAGTGTAAGTCACCCCTGCTGCCCCTAGACTGGTGCACCCAGATCCAGGCACCCTAGCACAGCCACCACTCTCCCTTGCATGCTGTTTATTCAGGGATCCATCACATGGTGCTGAGATGCAGCTGCCTCTGGGGTGGCGTGTGGGGGCAGTTGAACAGTCATACAGCAAGGCTGCACAACAGCTTAGGGAAGAGAAGATGAATCCTGAATCCAACTGGAATGACAGGCAAAAATAATGGAATCTCCCAGAGCTGGGATTTGGCCTGGATGCCTGGGTTCACAGGATCTTCAAAAAGCAGGAGTGGTTAGCAGCAGGGCTGTTTGCCTCACCCCTGAATTACAGCTGATGCCTCCTGCTAGTCCTAGCTGCTCTGGAGCCGGGTGTGGGGGGAGGAGGGGGAATGGAGTGTCGCAATCAGCAAATGAACCAATTTGTATAATTTGATTTTCAGTTAATCAAGTTAAATTTGGGCCCCCACTGAGAAAAGAAACGGAACCATATTGTGGTCTGGTGAGTGGAAACACCATTAATTCTTTGCCTCTCCCAGCAGGGGGTGCTGTAGGGAGCAGGGCAGGAGCTCTGGCTGTGGGGGGAGCTCCCAGCTACTGCAGCCCTGGTCTCTCCCAGCAGGGGGCACTGTGAGGAGCAGGGCAGTAGCTGGCTGTGTGGGGAGCTCCCAGCTACTCCAACCCCAGACTTGCCCAGCAGGGGACGTTATGGGGAGCAGGTAACTCTATATGGGTAACAAGTCTTGTCCTTCCCCAGAGGGAAGAGGAGGATGATTGGACGTTGCTAGGAGCTGAAGAGTAAGTATCTTTCCGGGAGAGGTGTGGGGGAACCAAGGGAGTCTTGGGTTCAAAGTCCAGCCTCCCCTGTCCTGCCTGGAAGTGTCACATCATGATGTGGGGTATGGGGAACTGAGGAGCGCCTCCTACTGGATAATCTGGGAGCAGGGGGGTTGATGGCTCCAAGTGCGGGTAAATAGGCACTTTAGTCAGCTCTAAGGATGGGGATGGCTGTGATCCTGGGCTTCCAGTGTTGAGCACTGGGCTGTAGTGGGTTACAGCAAGGGAGGTTGGGAGCCTGGACTCCTGGGTTCTATCCCACCCCTGGGAGGGGAGTGGGGTCTAGTGGGTTGAGGGGCAGGTAATGTGTGGCCCGTATCCCTACCCCCTCTCCTTGTCTTTAGGAGTCTCCTGCAGTCTGTGGAGGAGGCGTTGGAGGAAAGGTAAAGCTGAGACTCAGGGTGGAGTTGGGGCAGGCAAGGGGTGTGTGTGTGTGCGGGGGGGGTCCCTTCACCTCCCACCAATCTGTAGAGATAGGGTAAATGGGGGGGGCAGTAATGCAGAGCCCCTGCCCCCACACAGTGAGTTTCACAAGCATCCTTGCCACTCCCCCTCATGGAGACGCGCCTGGTGCGTGTGTGGCGGGGATTGACACATGGGCTGTTTTTGGGGACAGGGGCAGTGGTGTGAACTCTGCTGACCCTGCTTTCTGCAGCTGCTTTGTATTTCCCTCTCCTCAATCCCGGGTCTGGAACGTGGCGGGGATGAATGTCGGAGACCCCTGATGTCACCTTGGAGACTCCCCAGAGCAGGGAGTTCCCCCACCCCAGGGCCCCCACTTTAGCTCACATAAAGGGCTGCCCTCTCCGAGCCCCACCCCTGATCCTTCTCTCTGTCTTTCCCTTACAGGAGTTTGACCATTCGCCCAGCGTCTGGACGGGTAAGTTCTTCTACACACATCTCTCCAGGCAGCTGCCTGCCCTGGCACAAGTCCCCTCTCATTCTGTGACTGTCTCTCTGCCCAGGTCCCCACCCCAGAGGATCAGCCTGTGGACCCTCACTGCATCCCTGAGAACGAGACGGGAACAATCAAGAGAGCGTCACTATGGGACCTGATGAATTGGGAGCTGGGGGGCACGGAGCCTGGGGGTGGCTCAGGGACCATGAGACAGGCCCCAGCAGGTACCGGGGTTTGACACAAGATGGGGGGACTGGCTGGCTTAGAGGGGCAGGGAATGGGATACGGGGCCTTTCCCTCTAGGGGATGCCAGCTCCAGGGTGGGGGATTGGCTGGCTCTTGGGTTGGGAGTGGGACACAGGGCCTTTCCTCTCTAGGGGGTGTCAGCTGCGTTCAGGCCCCAGGTCTGTAGTGAATGAAAGTGAGATGAGTTGGCTGGATCTCAGCCCATTGGTCCCTAGCAGGATGGGGCCTCCCATCACACTGACCTCCTTACTGGCAGAGAGGCCAGGGGCTGAACAGGCTACTGGGGATTCTGCCTCCCTCACACCATGACCCTAGATCGGCGGGCAGAGTGATGGGGGACTGGGGGAGGGGGGCCAGTGTGTGTGTGACACTCCGTGGAGGTGCCCAGAGGATCCCCTGCCATGAAGGTTGCAGGGGATAACAAGGCCGTTTAAGCACCACAGTCTAACCCAGGCAAGGAGTAGGGATCTCCAGAGGGGCTGAGAACTGTGAATGGAGGGGGCCCCTGGGTGGATGGGTGGGGCTGCCAGGGCAGAGCTGTCTCTGATTGGCGGGTGCTGTGTGTGTCCCCCACCTCCAGGCAGCCCAGAGTCAGGTGACGTCCAACCCCCCCTGCACACTGGCTCCCCAGAGCCTGGAGCCTCTCTGCTTTCCACCGAATGGGCCACCATGAAGAGGAGGGAGGAGACAGAGGTAGGTGCGAACCACTGGGGGAGCAGGCCTGGGTAGAAAAGGGGGGGTAAGAGATTATGGGGAGGCCTGGCGGTCATGGTGCATAGGCAACAACGCAGCAGGACTCCTGGGTTCTCTCTTTTGCTCTGGGAGAGGAGTGGGATGTAGTGGTTAGAGCAGGGGGCTGGGAGTTAGGACTCCTGGGTTCCAGCTTGATGTCTGGGTGTTGGCTGGTGCCCCAGTGCTCTTGTTGCCTCTCAGATGGGATGGGCAGCTCGGCATACTTCTTTTGGTGGTGTGGTGTTGATTGGCTTTCTCTCTCTTTCAGAGATCCAGCTGCCATGGGCTGCCCCCCACCCCCAAGGTCCATGTAAGTGCCATTCCTCAGCATTTCCGTGCAGGGAGCGCTGCCTGTTGGGGTTGCTCTTGGCTACTCCAGGCCTGGTCTCTCCCAGGAGGGGGTGCTGTAGGGAACGGGGCGGGAGTGCTGGCAATGTGGGGAGCTCCCGGCTACTCAGGCCCAGCCTCTCCTCTGGTCTCTCCTTCACAGATGGGTGCTTGCTTTTCCAAAGTCTTTAATGGCTGCCCTCTAAAGATCAACTCAGCTGTGACGTGGATCCACCCAGAGACACGAGGTAGGGCCCCCGGCTGCCTCTGACACAGCTCTCTGCCCCCCCTAATGTCTGTATTAACCCCATCTCTCCCCAGCTGCTCCATTCGGGGCTGTGGGGAGAACGCTGATTCTCCTCCCACATTCAATTCACCGATGCACTGGTTCAGTTTCACCCTATGCCCTCCTGTTTCCCACCACCCTTGCCGCACCCTCCAGCCTTTGTCATAGCTGAGCCGATCTGGGGACTTGATTTCTCCCCCTCCAGCCCCTGGGTACCAGCTCTGAGCTCCCAGCTGTTGGGCTGAAGAGGGGCATGTGGGTAGGAGGGGAGCAGGCACACTGCTGGCTTCTAAGTGAGTGCTGGGAATCCGGCTCCGCCAAACCTAACTCTGGCTGGCCTTGTTTCAGATCAGTACCTGGTGGTAGGGGCTGAGGAGGGGATTTACACACTCAACCTGCATGAACTCCATGAGGACACCATGGAGAAGGTGAGATGCCAGGAGACAGAGGTACAGCTTAATGCTCTGGGAGCTCCTGACCTTTCCCAGAGAGGGGACACTGTAGGGAGCGGGACAGGAGCACTGGCTGTGGGGGGAGCTCCAGGCTACGCCAGCCCTGATCTCTCCCAGCAAGGGGCGATGTGGGGAGTGAGGCAGAAGCGCAGGCTGTGGGAGGAGCTCCTGGGTACGACAGCCCTGGTCTCTCCCAGCAAGCCCTGCTGTGGGGAGCAGTTAGTAATTAACTAACTAAATGATGGGCAATATGGGCAGAGATAATGGCAGTGCTGCGTGGAGTTTCCCGATTAAGTTGACTGAAGAGCTAACCGGTGAGGTGTCTGTCTGTCCCCCTCAGCTCCTGCCCCACAGGTGCTTCTGGCTGTACTGTATGAACAACGTGCTGCTCTCCTTAGCAGGTGAGTGAGTAGGAGCGGCACCGGATCTGGGCTTCCTCCCAGTCTGGAAACTGTAGATTCCTTTGGCTACAGCTACTGTGAGATGCACAGAATGTCATATAAGTTATCAAGGGGCATCAGCCGGGAGGTGGAAGGGGCTGAGGCAATCCAGGCTGGGATGGCAGTGGATCTAATTTACCTCAATTTCAGTAAGGCATTTGATATGGTTCCACATGGGGAATTATTAGCTAAATTGGAAAAGATGGGGATTAACATGAAAATTGAAAGGTGGATAAGGAACTGGTTAAAGGGGAGACTACAATGGGCTGTACTGAAAGGTGAACTGTCAGGTTGGAAGGAGGTTACTAGTGGAGTTCCTCAGGGACTGGTTTGGGGACCAATCTTATTTAATCTTTTTATTATTGACCTTGGCACAAAAGGTGGGAATGTGCTAATAAAGTTTGCGGATGACAGGAAGCTGGGAGGTATTGCCAATACAGAGAGGGACTGGGATATCCTACAGGAAGATCTGGATGATCTTGTAAACCGGAGTAATAGAAATGGGATGAAATTTAATAGTGAAAAGTGCAAGGTCATGCATTTAGGGATTAATAACAAGAATTTTGTTATAAACTGGGGATGCATCACTTGGAAATAACAGAGGAGAAGGACCTCAGAGTACTGGTTGATCACAGGATGACTATGAGCCGCCAATGTGATGTGGCTGTGAAAAAAGCTAATGCAGTCTTGGGATGCATCAGGCGAGGTATTTCCAGTAGAGATAAGGAGTGTTAGTACCGTTATACAAGCCACTGGGGAGACCTCATCTGGAATCTTGTGTGCCGTTCTGGTCTCCCATATTTAAGAAGGATGAATTCAAACTGGAACAGGTGCAGAGAAGGGCTACTAGGATGATCCGAGGAATGGAAAACCTACCTTATGAAAGGAGACTCAAAGAGCTTGGCTTGTTTAGCCTAACCAAAAGAAGGCTGGGGGGAGATATGATTGCTCTCTATAAATATATCAGAGGGATAAATACCAGGGAGGGAGAGGAATTATTTAAGCTCAGTACCAATGTGGACACAAGAACAAATGGATATAAACTGGCCATCAGGAAGTTTAGACTTGAAATTAGACGAAGATTTCTAACCATCAGAGGAGTGAAGTTCTGGAATATCCTTCCAAGGGGAGCAGTGGAGGCAAAAGACATATCTGGCTTCAAGACTAAGCTTAATAAGTTTATGGAAGGGATGATATGATGGGATAGCCTAATTTTGGCAATTAATTGATCTTTGACTATTAGCAGTAAATATGCCCAGTGGCCTGTGATGGGACACTAGATAGGGTGGGATCTGAGTTACTACAGAGAATTCTTTCCTGGGTGTGTGTCTGGTGAGTCTTGCCCACATGCTCAGGGTTTAGCTGATTGCCATATCTGGGGTCGGGAAGGAATTTTCCTCCAGGGCAGATTGGCAGAGGCTCTGGGGGGTTTTCGCCTTCCTCTGCAGCATGGGGCACGGGGCACTTGCTGGAGGATTCTCTGCACCTTGAAGTCTTTAAACCATGATTTGAGGACTTCAGTAGCTCAGACATAGGTTAGGGGTTTGATACAGGAGTGGGTGGGTGAGATTCTATGGCCTGCGTTGTGCAGGAGGTCAGACTAAAAGATCATAATGGTCCCTTCTGACCTTAAAGTCTATGAGTCTATGAGAACGGCTGGTCAGGATTGAGGGGCACCAGTAGGGTTGGGTGTGGAACCCAGGCCAGTATGTCCAGGGCTGTGGCTGGGGGTGAGGGGCAGGGCTGGGTGTGGAGCCCAGGCTGGAATGGCCAGCAGCCATGGGTGAGGTGCACTGGCAGGGCTGGGTGTGGATCTCAGGCTGGAATGACCAGCAGCTGTGGGTGGGGGTGAGGGGCACTGGCAGGGCTGGGATGGCTAGGGCTGTGGGTGGGGGTGAGGGGCACCAGCAGATCTAGGTGCAGTTTCCCGAGGATAGCACATTAGGATCCACCATCCCAGTATCCAATGCAGCTCTCTCTCTGCAGGGAAATCCTCCCAGATCTCCTCTCACAACCTCCTGGGCCTCTTTGAGCAGCGGAGGCAGCTGCAGAAGCGGCAGGTCCCCCTCTCCATTGCCACCAACCGGCTGACTGAGCGCATCATCCCCAGGTGCTGTGCCTGGTTCTGCATCTGAAACTCCACCGAGCCGGGAGGGAGTGAGAATCAATCCCCAGATGGGGCCGGGTGTCCTCATAGCCCTGTAATTGGCCACTTCAGGCTGTGTCTCCCTCATGTTCCCTTAGGGCCCAGTATCCCCTTGGATTAGATCAATGGACCCCTCTTCCTCACTGCCACCCTGGGTCCATCCAGACTAGTATCCCCCATCTCATGCCTGCCATCCTGAAACAGACCAATGGGCCCATCTAACCTGGTCTCCTGTCTTCATTTGCAGCATCTGCTGGATGCCTCATTTTCCAATGCTACCTTGAGTGGGGGAAGTTCCTTCCTGACATCCCTGTTTGTAGTCAAGCCTTGAAACCTGACCTTCATGCAGTGTACAATTAGCCTGTGGTACACTCTGCCACTGGCTGGCACTGAGGCAAAGAGCGTAGTGAGTTTCCCAGAGGGACAGGTGCTCAGTGGAGAATGAGAACAACCAGATTTAGACTAGCTCATGGTAATGAATTTGGAAGGGAGCTCAATCCTTCTGCTTGAAGGTTTAAGAAGATCCCTGTTAGGGATTAGGATGAGACCTTCGTGAGGGCAGATTATCCCAATTGGCCTGATGTGAGGCTTCCTCTGAAGCCATTGTCAGGGACGGGACAGTGGGGTAGAGGGCCCCTGTCTGATCCAGTTTGGTGGCTCTTGACTAGAGTCTAGAATAACCGTCAGTCTTACCATGATGGGTGCATGGATACATCTCACAATCCTAACAGCAGCCACAATCTTCTCTCTGAAAACTCCTCCATCCTTCCTTCAACCCTCCTCCAGTTCTTTGCTTCTCCACTATTTTGTAGCGGAGAGTTCTGTGGGTTAACTGGCTGACAGTTCTCCCCTCAGGGTAACTGGGTGGATTTGCATCATGCCTGGCTGTAGAATCTCCTCTCCACTCAGCCTCTCATCCTGCCCCCTTTTGTCCTCTGGTGGCAGCTCATTCCTTCCTTCTGTTCTGTTCCTCCTCCCTGCAGGAAGTTTGCGCTCTCCTCCAAGATAGCGGATACCAAGGGCTGCCTCAAGTGCCGAGTGGGTGAGTGTGATCCTGTGATCGCCGGGGTGCCTCCTGTGGGCCGGATCGCAATCTACCTGGGGACAGGGGAGCCCCTCAGCTGATTGCTCTCCCCCTGGGGGAACCCATTCACCTGCCTTGGTTGCCTTTCAGTTCGGAACCCCTATTCCGGCAACACCTTCTTGTGCGCCGCTCTTCCCTCGAGCCTGGTGCTGTTGCAGTGGTACGAGCCCTTGCAGAAGTTCATGCTGCTGAAGGTAGGTCCAGGGTGTGGGGGGAAAATGGGGTGCTGGAGCCACTGGTGAACCCAAGAGTCTCATTGACTCTGACGTAGGCCTGCATGGAGCTAAAATCTGCAGGGCACTGCTCTGGAGGGATGCTTGCAACACTTGCCCTAGATTGGATGCTGCTCTGGTGGGGAAAACTTGCCAGGTCCCTTTCACTGACGGCACTGCCCTAGGGAAGCTCGCCGCATGGGAGAACCCATCGCTGCTGAGATCTCAACCTCCTCTTCCTCACACCAGCACTTTCCTGCAGTCCTGCCCATGCCCCTGAGCCTGTTTGAACTGCTTGTGGTGGAGACGGAAGAGTACCCCCAGGTGTGTGTGCGTGTCGTGGACCGAAACCGGCCGGGCCAGGAGCTGGAGTTTAACGTCCTCTCGCTCAGCACCAACTCCAGCCTCAGCACCGAGCCCTCTGCAGGTAAGAGACGCCCAAGTGGGGAATGGGACATGGGGCCTTTCCCCTCCAGGGGATATCAGCACACATGGGCCCCAGGGTGGCGGGGGGATGAATGGCTGGCTTTGGGGAGGCAGGGAATGGGACTCAGAGCCTTTCCCCTCCAGGGGGTGACAACTTCGATCTGGCCCCAGGGTGGGGAATGGAACTCAGGGCCTTTCCCCTTTGGAGGAATTGGTGGGCTCCAAGGGGAGGGAATGGGGTCCGAGGCCTTTCTCCATGAGAGGGCACCAGCTCCCTTAGGGTCTCAGTGTGTCTCTCCGGCTGTCATTGCAGATGTGGCCTCCAGTGTGGCCTGCCACGTGACTCAGATGGACAGAGACACAGTCCTCGTTTGCTTTGAGCGTAAGTCCCTCTCCCAGCAGGGCCCTCTCATTGGCTCAGCCTTGGCCACAGCTGGTGCTGACTGCCTCACTCTTTCTCCCCTGCAGACTATGTAAGGACAGTGAACCTGTATGGGGCCCCCAAGAGAGCCCTGGCCCCAGAGCTGACCTTCAACTTCCCCATTGAGACAATTGGTGAGTGGGGGGAGGTCTCTTGAGGAAAGGACTGCCACTGGCCTGCTCATCTCCTGGCCCACACTCCTGCCTGGCCTGGTGACCTCAGGAGCAGTCCAGCCTTCCGTTCCAGCACCCTCCTCCCTGCCCTGGTAGCAGTGTCCTCCATCTGCCAGCTTCCCCAAGGTGGGGGTTGTCCATACCACCCGCTGCTCACCCCCTTCTTTCTGTCCCTCCCACCACAGTGTGCCTTCAAGACAGCGTGCTGGCCTTCTGGAAACATGGCATGCAGGGCCGCAGCCTGGAGGGCAACGAGGTGAGTGCAGGTCAGGGCTTGGGTGGACGTGTCTCCCTATCTTCCCCAAAGAGGGGAATCAGACTCTGCAGGGGGGATTAACTTGGAGATGCATGGAGTTGGCATTGCTCCTGATGGAGACCACATGGTATAGGATCTGTCCCCTTCTCTCCCACCACCCTGGTTTGGGAGGGACATGGAGATGCACTGACCCAGCAAGGAGCTGGGCCAGGAGAACTGTGTGCTGATCTGACCCTTCTCCTTGACAGGTGACCCAAGAAATCACAGATAAATCCAGGGTGTTCCAGGTGCTGGGGGCCAACAGGTGAGGCCGCAAAGTGAGGATGTGGTCAGGGCGGGTTGCAGCAGGGACTGCACCACCAACAGAGAATTCTTGTTCTGCTCTCTCCACTCTCTGATCAAGTGGTGTGGCTGCCTGCTCTGGCTGACTACCCCTGTCTGGCTGTGCCATTGGTAGGAACTTGTTGCCGGGCTGCAAGGCTGGGACAGTAGGAAAATTATCTGGGGACTGGGAGACCAGGAGCTGTGAACTTCTTTTCCTTCCTCTTGCATGGGCTGGGTCATTTCAGTAGCCGGTCACCACCCTGATTCTCTATTGTGTCCATCCTGTGCCCTGTTCCTGCTGGATGTTACATGACGGGGTGGATTTGTAGGCCTGTTTTGAGGATGCATGGCGCTGTGTCAGGGTTTGGGCTGCATTCTGGAGTAGCTGGAGGTTGCGTGGTGGATGTGCCACATTGGGGGATGGGTTTGTATGGCTGGGTTAAGGTGGGCATTGCATGGCTGGGATGAAGTTATTTTATTCTATATTGAATCTTATTCTGTGCTTACCACTGCAGAATCAGAGCACCTGCCAGTAGCGCATTAGGCATAGTGGTGGTGGTTCTCTCATCGTTTTGCCAGGGGAGAAGCATGTGCAGGGAGTGGAACATGCTTGGTTTGGTTGGGCTTTATATAATAAAATGCTGCTATGTTTATATTATAAATGGTGAGGTCAGAGAAATGTGCCCAGCACTTGAACCAAGAGTGGATTTTGCATGGTTGGGTTGGAGAGGCTGGTTTTGCATGGTGGTCAGGGTTGTGGGGCTGGAGCTGCATGGTGGGTTTGGTTTTGTATGGTGGGTGGGTTGCATTCATGGCTGTGGGACTGTGATGGGGTCTGGGTTAGGCGGTGGGGTACAATCATGGCTGGGGCTGGCTTTGCTGAGTTGCATTTCTTGCTTGGGTGTGGCACCTCTCAAATCAGGTCTGGGTTACCAATCCTCCTGTTCTGCTCAAAACGTGCTCTGACCATTTGTCTCTCCACATGCACTCATTGCTCTTGCCTCTACCCCTCCTCCCAGAGATATCATCCTGGAGAGCACGCCCACAGAGAATCCCTTGGCTCACAGCAACCTCTACATCCTAACGGGACACGAGAGCAGCTACTGAGCGTGTGGAACTGCCTTTCCAATATCCCGTGTGGATGGGGAAATCCTGCTGTGATGTTTAAACTGCTGATAGCTGAGAAGCTCAGTGGAGGCGCACAAGTAGTGGGAGCCTCGGGGAACTATGAGCGGGGCCTGTCTTCTGTTGCGGGAATCCATGTCAGATGAGTTCTACGCTATAAACTCTACAGTCCACTTGTCCTATTGTCCAAAGTCTTCCTGAGATACCCCTGCTTTTCAGGAACGTATGGAGAGATTCCCTCTCCCCTTTTAGGGCCAGCGTCTCCTGAGACCCTTGTCTGCAATAATTGACTACAGCCAGTCCAAAGACACCTCCGCAGTCTGTCTTGACAGATAACTGTGCCTGCGGAATGCTTTCTCCCCCCATTCCCAACCCTAAGAAGATGTCTTCTGGAGACATAGGGTGTGAAAGTGTCCTCTTCCTTCAGCTTCAACATGAAGACAATCAGTTTTCCAGTGGGTGCATTGTGTTCCCTATGTAGCACTTAAGGTCCAGAAATCTGGCACATGCCTTCAGCTGCAAAAGGAGTGGGAAAGCAATTCTGTGTCTCATCATTCAAGTTGTGAGCAACAAGCAATGCCTGAGGTGGGACAAACCTATTGAATTTAATCAGTGGCCGGGATACCTGTTTGACTATATTGGTAATGGTTGGGCCGATTGCTTAGCTTGATGGGTTTTGATGGGGGAATGAGTGGGATGGCTAGTTGAGCATCCAGATTGGCTGGTTTGAGCAGCTGGCTGGTGGCTTGGTGGCAGAGAGAGCTTGAGTGCTTGCTGGTTGGGTGTGGTGATTATTAGGATGGGTTTGGTTGATGGGGCAGGTACAGTGGCTAGGTGAGGGACTTGGTTACTGAGCAGGCCAATTGTTTGGTAGAGTGGGTGGCTGATTGGTGTAAAGAGGTTTGAGTGTGTCTGCTATGGAGGGGCTGGGTGCATGGCTGGCATGACTGCTATTTTGAGTGTGAAAAGATGGGTGGGTGGATGACTGCTTTGAAATGAAGCAGAGTGCTTCATACTGGGAGGCAGTATGTTGCATTGGCTGGCTGCTAGGATGCCTTGTTCTTTTGCTACCTTGGAAACCAGTGCCAACCCCAAATGCCAATGTGACAGAGACCAGGATCCTGGGGCCAATGGCTCTACTAACTCAGGCAGTGGAAGCTTCCCTTTCCGTTTTGCTAATTTCTCTGTGTTTTTTAACTGAAAGCTGGAATTTATGGATAAAAGAAACCAAACTTGAAAAAAATATGCTATTTAAAAGATAAAGAGACATTGATATTAAACCTTTCATTTGCTTGGTGTTAATTGGGTGAGTCACTCCAAAGGGAGAGCCACTGGGGCCTCTTTGCCTTTTCAGCTCCACTGCTATTCTAGCTTTCCTCCCTAATCTTTAATACTGTCACTCCTCTTGGTAAGGGCTGGTCCTAAGTCCTGCCTGAAACCTCCTCCTACCCTCTGTGAGAATTGGGGATGGGGGCACAGAGCTCCACCCAATATTACTGGGACCTGGGCAGGGCTAAGGAAAACACCAGAACTGATGTTTGTTTTGGGGCTGGGACTATGCTCTCCTTGCAAGTGAAAAGCAGCCCCACAGCAGGAAGTGGCTGGAGACAGAGGAGTTTTGTGGAGGAGAAATAGCTGCTGAGCAGGGAGCCAGAAAGGAGCAGAGGGCACTAGATCAGCCCCTAGCCTACTGCTCAGTGACTCCTATGCCCTGGCTGCAGCGGGGGGGGCAAGGACTCCCGTGAGTGCCCCCGGGGCCTATTACCGTGGTACTTATCTTGGCTCCTAACCTGCTCCTCCGAAGGCCCTGCGGGGGGGGGGGGGTGATCGAGCCTGAGCATGCTCAGTAGTGACTGCAAGGTGTGGCCCCCATCCACGCCCCCCCTTGGTGCGTGCGGGGAGTTAACACTCCCCCCAGCCGGGCAGCCTTCCCCTGGCCTAGCTCCCATGAGCCTCATGGGCTCCCAGCAGCGTGAAAGACGGTGGTTCCTATGAGCCCCTAGCAGTGGGGGGAGGGGTCTCTACCCCTACTCCCAACACTGACTGGGGCTTAGGTCACCACTCAGCACCCTGCCTCGCTCCTGCCCTGTCACTCACCAATCAGAGAAGGAACGCCCCGTTAGTTGATAGGCCCCAGTCCCCCTCATGACCGCCCGCGCTGCGTATTACCCAATGAGAGCGACCCTCCGCATTAACGTCACTGCCAACCACCCCCGCACAGTACGGGGTCTTCCAACGACCTTTCCAAAATCTCTAAGGCGCACTGCGCGTGTGGCAAGACCACCCTCCCCAACCAATCCCGATGCGGCTCGCCACCCCGAGTGCCCGCCCTCCGTCTCTTCATCCAGTACCAACACGGGCACTCAACTAGACTCCCGCCCACCGTGCCATACAGCTAGTACCGCGCCTTACGTTCCCAGTCAACCAATCATAACTTGTCTTTCCCCAGTGCTGCTCACCCATCCTGCCTCTCAACCATTCCCACCGCAGTTCGCTGCAGAGTGACATCTCAGCTGACCTATGCGCGTTGCCTCCACCACTCGACTGCTCTCCTCCAATCGCTTTCCTTCACTAGAGCGGCTAGGCCAATGGGCCGCCGCGGAAGGCCAATGGACGTAAGAGTCTGCCAATGGAAGGACGCGCGACTGTGACCGACATCTCCGCGGCCAATGGCTTTCGAGCAGCTTTATGAGGTGCAAAGGCTGGAAGGTTCGCGAAACGCGAACGCCGCGAGCTGAGGAGACGCTAATGGCGGCGACTGGAGCCAACGCCACGCCGCTAGGGAAGCTCCATCCACCCCCACCGCCGGGGAAGCCGGGCTACCCGATGCCTCCGCCAGGTCCCCCAGGGCTGGTCCTGCCAGGACCCCCACCTCCACCGCCCCCAGGCCCAGGCCAGGCCCAAGCCGCTCTGCTAGGCCCCATGGCGGCTGCTGCCTACCCCTTCGCCGCGCTGCCGCCGCCGCCTCCTCCGCCACCCCCGCCCCCTCCGCCGCCCCAGCCGCAGCCCCCGCCGCAGCAGCCGCAGCCCCCGCCACCCCCACCCCCGCCTCCTCCCCCGCAGCAGCAACAGCCGCCGCCTCAGGCCGCGGGGCCTCAGCCCCCTCCTCAGTACGGACAATACCGGTATCCGTCCCCGCCGCCGCCCCCGCAGGGCCACGAGCAGCAGCAGCCGCCGCCGCCGCAACAACAGCAGCAGGATGAGAACGGCCCGGGAGGGGGCAGTAATCACGGTGAGGGGCAGGACGAAATGGAGGGAGGAGAGGAAGAACTGGGTTGGTTGGGGGTCAGTTATATGGATAGTGTCGAGGCAGGGATGTAGAGGAACTATAGGGCAATGGGGGATACAGAGTAGAGTTAGGCTCAGTAAGGAAGAGATGTGGAAATTAAGGGGCTGGAGTGGTGGGGGATACGCTGATGGGGCAGTGCTAAGGGGTGAAGGGGTAGGCTTGGGGCTTTTTGAGGTTAGTTGGTAGCATAGGCTGAGGGGGCAAGTTTGGAGAACGTTGCACCGAAAAGCAAAGGGATGGGGGGGGGCGCTTGAGATGGTCCATGGGAGTTGAAGGGGCTGAATTTTAGGGGTGGTTATAATTTTGGCAATTGTGGGGTGGGGTAGAAACTGTAATGGGGTATGTTTGGGGTTTAAGGGCTTATGGGATGGGAGATGGCTATAAGACTGTTGTAGGGGGATGGGGTAGATTTGAGAATGGGAAGAAGAGATGATGGGTGCTCTGGGAGAGAAAAGAATTTGGGGGCACATAAAGGGTTGGGTGGGATGGGGGTATATAGTAGGAGTAGGTAGAGAGTAGACTGGGAAAGGGGGGAAATGAGTCACGGTAGGAGAAAAGGATCTGAATCCTGCCAAATGTAGGGAAATGTGGCCGGGGGCCAGGATGGGATTGAGGTGGTGGCTGTGCTCTTTTCTGAGGGAGGGAATGAAGAAGAGAACATTCTTCTTAATTGGTTGGAGAGACCGGGTTTTGGGTAAGAAGGGAATGTAAACAGATCTGGGGGTTGGTAACTTAAATGGGGGTTCTAGATAACACATGTGGGCATGTGCTAGTCGGGAACTTTGGACACAAAATAACTGCAGTCCCTAAGGCACTGAACAGCCTGAGATGGGTATTCTTGGAAGAGACAAGGCCTGGTGTTATCTGTAGGAGTTAGCAAATACTCATACAACCAAAATGGAGGTCTCTGTAGGATTGGGAAGAAATGGAGGATAAAGGCTGCCCTGGTCTCTTTAACTTCCTATTTTTATTAGTCTCCCTCTTTAGCTAGATTATTAGGGATAGTTAATCTTGTTAAGCTTCTAATGTTTTCTAGAAGAGCACATTTTGGAAATGCATTCAAATCATACGACAAAATGCATGCTCTTCTGGCTGTGCCTGTGTGAAAGCAAGTCGTAGATCAGCATCATTAAAAAAAAAAAAAAAGGGAGGAGTAACAATTTCCTACACTACTGTTCAAGGAAAACTGCTGTGGGGTTTTAATAGTTTCCAATCACATCATCCAATGTAAATATCCCTAGAATATTTACTGTTACCTTAAGGGATCTTGTAATGTGTGCAGAGAGACTTGAATGTGAAATCGTGCTGTGGGAGGCAGCCATGTTGCTTTGCTGATGAAGATCAGAACTGCAGCGTTCCCTTTAAAAATGGTGGCTGAAGTGACTAGAAAAATGTTAGTTGGATTGGAGAGCAGCAGTTCTTTTGCTTTGGAAAGGTGATCTTGAAGCATCTGCCTGTTTTCCGTTTGTCTTGCATTATGGAGGGGCATAACTTTGTAGTTGATACCATTGTTTTGTTGAATTTCAATCTCACTGCTGGTTCTACCCCTTGCTGATTTGCTGATTATAAACAAGTTTTAATGTGGTAACATTTGCTGATAAATTTCTGCCCGTGCTGCTATTATCTATATTATGGTAGCACCTTGTGGCCTCAACAGAGAAGCACTCCCACTCTGCTAGGTGCTGTGCAAACATGGTGACAGTAAGATCTTAAAGGCTAAATAGACAAGGGGTGAGAGGGGAAACAGGCACAGAGAGGTGAAGTGATTTGCCCAAAGTCACATGGCAGGTCCATGATTAGACTAGAATATAATTTTGGTTCAGTGTGCTACCCTCTAGACCTTACTGCCTTTTGTGTGCAGCGCTCTTCATCCCAATGAGAGATTTGGTATTGAAAGGAATAGGTAGCCTTGACAGTATTTCTGACTTAAGGGAATTCTGTGTGCTCAGTGTTGCAGCAATTATTGCTTATGTAAGATGTATGTATTAAGTCAAATTGTATGCATGAAGGTGTTTCTACAAAGTGTGTCTAAAGAAGGATGCTTGCCCTTAGATTTTCCTAATAAGAAGCGGAAGAGAAGCAGATGGAACCAAGACACCATGGAGCAGAAGACCGTCATCCCAGGAATGCCCACTGTTATCCCTCCTGGACTCACTCGTGAGCAAGAGAGAGCTTATATAGGTAAATACACGTTCTTCCCTTTTTTTCATCTGATCTGCTATCAGTGGTGATCCTGAGACTATTTCTGGTTGCTGAGTATTTGGAAAGTTAACTGTGTTTTTTCTAGACTTCAGGTTATTGTGGCCTTATTCCATAACTTCAAATCAGTAATTCACACATTTTTGCTCAGTTGTGCACTGTTGCAGCTCCCCTGTCGTGCTTGTGACAAGAGTAGTGTTCTCCACAGGCAAGGTGAAAATGGAATGCCTAGAATAGTTTTTGTAGGGGTGGGGTGGTCCTTTCTCTAAGTATATTAGCCTCTCTTCTCAACATCTATTTAGTAATCTCATTACGGTCAGTGGGGCCTCTAGGATTACCTCTCCAGTGGAGAACACTGCGTCAGAGTCCCTCTTCAAACTGAATGTATTATGTGGGAAGCGGGTACCTCTTTCACAGCACAGCCTTGCACCAGAAATCCCCTCAAACCTAGTCTGACTTCCTTTTGGGCTGCTTAATTTTAAAAAAAATGATCTCTGTAGAAGTTCAATTTTTGTGTTCAAGGTGGTATTGGTCATATTGGTTTTGCTCTCAGAGGGAAATTGAGAAACGTTGCTTCTGTTCTTTGTGGCAAGAAATCTAAACCTTCAGCATCTCTTCTAGTTTAGAGCTCTGCTAAATGAGCTCTGTATTCACATGCACACAAACTGCTGGGAAAGGGATACTGCTTAGACCTATGGGAATGAAGGGTTTTGAAATGTTAATTGTGAAAACAGGAAATTTCAAAGGTTAAGATTTGTCTTTGGGACTACACCATTCCTGTATGGGAATAAGAATGTTTAAGTGACTTGGTTTATAAATACAAGGTTTAACATTAACTTTGCCTTCAATTGCAAACAGTGATGCTAAATTTCATGAACTACCAAATATAAGCCAGGAGGGTGAACAAGGGCAAGAAAGTCCTAATGTATCTGAGACTTTGCATTGTCACATGTAATTCTAGTCCTTGCATTTTACATAAAGCAAGCTCTTCTTCACAAGACAGGGTGATCCAGTTCATCTCCCTGGGGTTGAAAATAATTCTTGGTTTCTTTCTTCTGCATAACCACTGAGAATTTTGACTTGCTTTGTAACTAGTCATCTTGTTCACCCACAGCAGTGCTGAGAACTGGTTATGGTTCACTTTGTTAATAGTTCACTGTCAAGGTTGCTAAGTCAGTTTCTAGACAGTGTGGGTTTTGCCCTTGATTCTGTCAGTTTCTGTACCAGAGTATCTTCTCTAGGCAGAAATATAAAGCAGTTTTGATCCAGTATCATAACACAAATATCTGATATTTAAAGGAAGAGCCAGGAGTTAGCTGCATTGACAACTACTGTTCTACAGAGAGAAATGAGACCTGAATAGTCTGACTTCCAGATTTTCTGAAGTTGCTGTTTTGTTACTTGTGTAGAGCCCTGTGTGTATGTGCTATTTCAGCAACAAAGCTAAGACGTGTATCATACCCCAAAGAGCTTATAAGGTGTGCATAACTTATAAAACGGGATTCAATTTGGAAGAGGGAGACATGAGGGGTTGAAGAGGAGAGATGTGAGGTTTGGGGGATAGGCAGAGCCAGGATTGCTTGAAGAAAGTTTGAAGAAGGGAAATGATTGGTGTGCAAGGACAGTGAGTGTCCCAGTTTCTTAGAGGCTCTAAATATCATTTGAAGGGAGTTAGAAGTGCAAGACATAGCACACAAAAGGAAAGCAAGGTTTCTGCCAATGAGGCAATCTCTAACATCTTAAATTGGAACCAGCATAAAACTACTGCCAACTGGATAAAATAACTGCAGCTCAGAATTCTCAGTCTATGCTAAGGTAAGAAGCAAGTATAACACCAGCACTTTTATTTAAAAATATGGGGGAGGGATGTTGAGCAGAAATAGTGTGGACCAGATTAGCACCCCTCTCCACCACATGCTATTCAGCTTCTCCAGAAATTAACCAAATCACATTACTCAGGGTTCAGAGATCCTGATCTTTCTTCTTTTGTACAGCATCAGGCACCCAGAACTGAGTCAAGCTTAAACTGCTTGTACATTTTAGTAATTTACCATATGAAAATCGAACCCTGAATCTTTCTGACTTACCTTCTCCATTACCTATAACGGCAGCAGGCCTTTTGAAGTCTGTACATCATATGGGTTAGTTAGCATGGTACAATGCATGCAATTTCTGTATGTTTGTTTTTCCTTTACCTTAAGGAGTTCTCTTTAAGAATAAAGACATGCACAGGTGCATGGCCCATGTGCTGTTGTCTTAGAAAAAGAAATGTGACGTTTTCTAAACTGGTATGTCTGACTTCAGCAACATTAATTCAAGTCACATTTTTAATTGGCTCTGAAATCCATCAGTAAAATTATTTTGATATTTACAGAAATTGTTACTCTGCTATGGGAAGAAGTCCAGTAGGACAGTGGAATTGCTTGCAAAGGCATCTTCCATTAGGTCCGGATCTAATACCAGCTTTAGCAAGTCAGAAAGAGTTTTGGCTTCCAGTGACTTGCTGGTTGTAGTCTCAGAGATCAGACAGTTCTTTCTGCTAACCCCATTTCAGTTGAGCACTTTGCTTTCTAATTAATAATCCTCTTTGAAGAAGGCTAGCTAGATGTAAATAAGATCAATGTGGGCCTTTCTGGATTCCTGCTGAACTTAGCTGGCTGACATAACATTGTGTGGGTCTCCTTCGATTTGTTCACAATATCAGTCGTCCATTGCAAAGTCTCCCGTTCTTCATGCTTTGATGTTAAGATTTGAGATGTTTTTTGGTAACAATGTCTTTTTTCCATCCTTTTTTCTTTCCTAACCTGGTTTCTTCCAGTGCAACTGCAGATTGAAGACCTGACTCGTAAACTGCGCACAGGAGACCTGGGCATCCCCCCTAACCCAGAGGACAGGTTGGGAAACAGTTTTAACCAGCTGACAGTAACACTTTTACCTTTTTTTAATACATTTTTTTGGTGGCATCATAATGTGTCAGTTCAATACAATCCTGCTCTAGTCAGATGACTGCAATGCTCTTTGTGGAGGAGAGCTGGGGTTTTTCTGTTAGGGAAGATGGAATGGAACCAATTCTAGCCCTACAAAAACCACAGGGAAAAGGGTAATAAGGGTATATCATTGTTTCTGATTTTCTAAGCCTGTAGGTTTAATTAACCTGACTTGTTTTAAGGGAAGTTAAGGTAGCCAATTAATCTACTTTTTCAGAGTCTGACTTGTGCACATGCCCAGTATCTAGAGGTCTTTCTCACAGGTTCACCTTGCAAACTTTTAAGCACTATTTTATTTTATTTTAATTTTATTTTTTTGTTTTTGCATCATTGAGTTTGAGCAGCCTGGAAACATACTCTGATCAGAGCTTGGCAGAGCTTTCTGCTTGGTGGTTGAGGATGATTTTTTAAAAGCCAGATGAGTTTTCTAACCAATTTCTTTGCTGCCAGCTATTGTACAGCATTGGCCAACATCGGGAAATTCTGGGGACTCAAGGTGGTGGGATAATTCCAGCCTCATTTACTCTTTTTGAAGTGAAAACGTTGCAGTAGGGTTTTGGACAGCTGTGGCTATGTTGGGCTTCAGTGACATTCTGAAAAGTAACAGCGTTTAACCACTTTATTTTTGTAATTGGGTTGTTAGCATGAAACAGCAGAGTCTGGTTTGTTTACCGGAGGGGAGTAAACCCCTCTTTTCCCCCCCAGTCTTCCAGCTGAATTTGTTGTGTTATAGCATTTAGCACAACTGAAGTAGTTTTGCTTTTAAAATGGGAGTGAAACCTTCTTTGGCTTGAATTCTACCCAGCTGAAGGTGTATTAGATCAGTAAAATGGTGTCATGAATGTTAAAGCCATTCACTTCTGCATCTTTGTTTAGCGTTGCTAGGAGTCAAATTATTATGCCTTATTACCTTGCAATAACTAGTTTTCTTTAGCACACAAATTTTGCACTCCCATTGCACTTTTTACATTACAGGGCAACACTGCATAGTGTCTTTTTGACTATTAACTTTAACCATTATTACAAGTTACTAGTAAACTTTGAAAGATGGTGTTTTTTATCCTTTCATTGTCAGGAGGGAATAGATGTAAAGTCTATCCTTTTTCCCTTGCTCTTGGTTTTTAAGATTGAGTTGGAGCAATTGTCCTAACTTGACTGACAGATTGGCATTTGTTATGTGAACAATAACCCAGACTGATGAGGGGAGAGTTATTGGTGTCTTTATTTTTTCCTGTGAAGGCGAGGCATTGCTGTAACAGTCTTTAACATTTTTAATGATCAGTTCAGCAAAAGAGCCCAAAGTCAAAGTTGTCTGATCTGTCAAATATCAAACTTGTTAGTGGGTTAAAAAAAAAATTATTGGAGTTTCTGATTCAGTTACAGAAGAGTCTTAACTCTTAATTGCTCCTCAGCAGTTCAACAGAATCAAATGCATGAAATGACTTTTAGCATTAATTTCTGAAGGTGTAATATCAAAGTTAAGCCATTTAATAATTCATTGTTACTTGAATTCTTTAAAATGTGTTTCTAAACCAACTACTAGCTAACATGAGTTTAAAATGCTTAGTAAAAGCAAGCTGGGAGGGGGATATCTTGTATTTTTGTGTTGCTCTCTCTGCTATTGGACTGTGTTACATTTATTCAAATCCTAGAAATGGAGGTGTAATTTAGACATGATTAGTCCTGATCAAACCTGACCTTTTATTCCATGTGTTGATGGTTCACTTTAGGCTCAGAAGACAGTGGGATCAACTGATTTTAATCCTTGCTTTAACCCGCTAGAAAAAGTTTCTCTTAACCTAAAACAAGGGTGTAGGTTTCTGATTACTTCTGGGATGTATTTTTTTTAATAACCTGATCCACATAATCTCTTCCCTTCTTGCAGCTAATCCTAAATTTTCCTTCATGTTTTAAAAAAGGTCCATAACGTAATCAAATTTCTAGGAGTGTGATTTTTTTTCTTACCGCAAACACAGCTGTGGTAAATCAAACTGACTCTTTTATTTTAGCTTTACAACATTTTGCTGTTAAAACAAACAAAAAAAATACTCTGCTTTCTGGGCATCTAAACCCTGTGGAGAAAACAGGGCTCTCCATAGAGGTTTACAGGTCCAGACTGTGGACCAAGAAAAGGCGGTTTGACCCAGCCTCTAAGCCTTAACGCAGAAAACAGGTTTAGAGTCGGCCTTGAAGCTGCCAGCACAATGATGGAAAAGCCAGGACAGAAGCCATGACCGTCTCTCTACATTGGGGCAGTGAACTAGATTTAATGGGTGTTGCCAGCAGGATTAGTCACCTTTGATTAAAGACTAATCTCTTTTGTTACTCTGTTATGGTGTTAAAAGTCCACGTTTAACCTGCATTACCTCCTGCGTTAGGAGTCTCTCTAAACTCATGGCTGCATTGCGTAGTGAAGCTGGAAAGATTGTTCTCCGTGCGAATTAACTCTCTCCACCTTCCCCTTTAAAATACATGAGCACACTCATGGCAGAGTTGCTGTCATTGTAGCTGTTTACAGCCTTGCTACTCCCATAAAGCACCTTATTTCCCCCCTCCTCGTGGCATACAGTGTTTTGCTGCAACCTCCTTATCCATGTAGCAATAAGACAGGCATGAATGAACTTACACCTTCCTTTCCTGTGGTCTTAATAGCACATTTAGCTCTGATTTGCCTAAATTATGCTAGGGTTCAGGGGAAGCTGTACTTGTAAGTGGCCACTTGGGTTTGACCACAGGAGGAATAACCATGGGTGTTTTCTGCAGGTCCCCTTCCCCCGAGCCCATTTACAATAGTGAGGGGAAGCGCCTGAATACCCGTGAGTTCCGCACCCGCAAGAAGCTGGAGGAGGAGAGGCATAACCTCATCACAGAGATGGTGGCCCTCAACCCAGACTTCAAGCCACCAGCTGATTACAAGTAAGTGGAGGGAGAAGATCCTGCCAGATGTTATGGGTAGGCTTTTGCACTGTCATTCCTGGATGGTTTCATCCTGTCCCAAAATCCAAGTTTTGAATATTGCCCTATTACAGATGGTCACAGCTTCCTCTGCACAAGTGCTGCTGTGTAAATAGTTCTTTGGGATCTGCCTATAAAGCAGTGGTCACCAACCAGTTGATTGTGATCTCCGGTGGTATAGCGAGGCTGCCACTAGGCTTCCTCCCTCTCTGTCCTGGCCCCGTGCTGCTCCTGGAAGCAGCCAGCGTGGTCCCGAGGGAGGTGGTGGTGCGGGGGTCTTGGTGCGTTGCTCCTGTCTGCCAGCACTGCCCCCGCAGCTCCCATTGGCAGCTGAGGGGGTGATGCTGGCAGAGAGGGGCAGCATGCGGAGCTACGTGCCCCATGCCCCCCCATAGGGGCACGTTGGCCCTTTCCGTGAGTGGCGTGGGGCCGGGACAGGCAGGAAATCTACCTTCACCTTGCTGCCCTGCCAACCGGGAGCTGCCTGCGGTAAGTGCTGCCTGGTGGGAGGCCACACTCCAGCCCCCTCCCAGAGTCAGCACCCCAAACCACAGCTCTGACACCCTCCTGCACCCAGAACCCCCTCCTACAGCCTTGAGCCTGAGCCCCCTCCCAGAGCAGAGCTTGCACCCCTCACCTCCTGCACCCTGGCCCCAGGCTTAGCCTGGAGCTCCCTCCCACACTGCAAACCCCTCAGAACCCACACCCTCTCCCAAACTCCTGCCCCAGCCAGGTGAAAGTGAGTGAGGGTGGGGGAGAGCAAGCAATGGTGGGAGATGGAGTGAGCAAGATGGGGCTTTGGGGGAAGGGGCAGGGTAGATCCTGGGTTGCCCTTAAATTCAAAAAGTGATTTTTTGGGCTGAAAAAGGTTGGAGACCACTGCTATAAAGTGTATAGCCACTGTGTTTCCCTGGACTACCAATGCATTCTGAACTGGGGAAAGAGTTCTGATCTCAGTTGGCTCAGGTTCCTTATGGAGGTGTTTGTTGACTAGCTATATGCAGGTCTTGATGTTCACTTTTTGATTTGTTTCAGGCCTCCAGCAACCCGAGTGAGCGATAAGGTGATGATCCCACAGGATGAATATCCTGAGATTAACTTTGTGGGGCTTCTGATTGGACCCAGGTGAGCTGCTGCTACTCTCTGTGAAATGAGAGCAGTTCAGAGGTGATCAAATTTGGAATCCAAGAGTTTGACAGTGCTGGCTTATTTGCTTATGCTTGAGAGATGGTGCTGGTAAAAGCACATCAAGACCAGAGCAGAACTGGCAGCCTTTAAAATGGTTCAAAGCATGTCTATTCAGGAGCCACGCTGACTGTACTATGGGATTTTAAAGGCAAAACACTCCAAGTAGCTTTATCGCCTTGCAGCCCAGTGGGTGCTTGGAAGCTATTCCAGTTCTAGTCTCCACCATGCAAGCCCCCATATCTTAATGTAGGACTTCATGGCACTGAAACAGACGGCCTGTCATGTTATCTTCTGACAGGACATCCTTGATAGCATGTCTGACATAGTGTGTTTACGCCTTCTCTGGGAATGCAGAAATATTCCTTGTGTTTGAGGAGTGTGCGCTTGGCATTGACCTAGTGCTAGATATACGCTGGGAATTTACACCAGCATAGGTGCATCTCTCAGGAGTGTGAAAAATCCATACCCCTGAGAGATGTGCTTATGCCTACCTAACCCTTATTGTAGACAGCACTGGGTCAATGGAAGAATTCTTCCAGTGATGTAGCTAATGCCTTTTGGGAATGTGGCTTACCTATGCCAACAGGAGACTGCCTCCTGTTGGTATAAGTAGTGTTTATACTGAAGTGCTACAGCTGCAGTTGTGCTGCACTAACGGTTTAAGTGTAGACATACCCCTAGAAGTGTTCTAAACAGGGTGTTTATTGGGATAAAACTGACCTCACATGAAGAGGAGTACTTGGGGCAGTGATACAGTCACATTGGGAGTGAAGTAGCATCAGGGGGGAGTGGAGAAATCCCCAAGTTGGCATGGGAATAACGCAACCATTTGTTCTACAGAGGTAATACACTGAAGAATATTGAGAAGGAATGCAATGCCAAGATCATGATCCGGGGGAAGGGGTCAGTGAAGGAAGGGAAGGTGGGCCGAAAAGATGGCCAGATGCTGCCTGGAGAAGATGAGCCTCTTCATGCTCTGGTCACTGCCAACACCATGGAGAATGTGAAGAAGGCTGTGGAACAGGTATAAATGCAAAGCTCGGGATGGTCAAACCGAAAACATTTTGGGGAGTCAGTCTCAGCTGCGGTAAAATATCACATCGTGGAAACTCAACTCAAGCTTGCCTCCTGCATTGTAATCCATTGCCAGCCTCTTGCTCTTCATACTTGCTTTATTCTTTTAAAGAGGCAAGGTGATGATAGCTCAGTGGTTTGAGCATTTGCCTGCTAAACCCAGGGTTGTGAGTTCAGTCCTTGAGGGGGCCATTTGGGGGAACTGAGGTAAAGATCCGGGGATTGGTCCTGTTTTGAGCAGGGGGTTGGACTAGATGACCTCCTGAGGTCCCTTCCAACCCTAATATTCTATGATTCTATGAAATAAATAAGACCTGTCTGGGAACTTTGGAGGAAGATTCAATCTCAGCAGTCCACTCATAGGAGCGATATGGTGGGACATAGTAAAGGAATTGGAATGAGGGGGTTGGCTTTATCATTGGCCTGTAGGGAAGCTGGAATTCTAGCAGTGGTGTAGACCTGAGTTTGGGAGCTGAATTTCTCCAAGGCAGATGAGGGTTTGAGCTCAATACCACTAAGCAACATGTCTCTTCCAGATTCGAAATATTCTGAAGCAAGGCATTGAAACACCAGAAGACCAGAACGACTTGCGGAAGATGCAGCTGCGTGAGCTGGCCCGGCTTAATGGAACGCTGCGGGAAGATGACAACAGGCAAGTACCTGCCTGCTGGAAGTAGCAAAGTCAGTGCAGCTGCATATGTTTACTGCTGCTTGAGTGTCAAGCTGATCTAATTATGCTGTTATTCCTTAGGATCCTGCGGCCATGGCAAAGTGCAGAGACCCGCAGCATCACCAACACCACTGTGTGTACAAAATGCGGAGGAGCTGGACACATTGCCTCTGACTGCAAGTTCTCTAGGTAAATCTCCCAGGCCAGCTTGTTTGAGCAATCTTCTGTCAGCTGTGCCTGCTCATCATTTGTGTAGCAGATGGGCTCTGTGGCTGGAATGCTATAGCTTTTCAGAAGGGTGTCTTGGTAGCTAATTGCAGCAGACCATCCTCCTAGTCCTAGGAAATTATGTACTATCCAACACAGAAGCACTTGACAAATCAGTCTTCCTCTTAGCACAATACCCAGGGAAGGGGTAGGAGTTAGCAATATTTGGCTTGGAAACGAATCCTATACAATACATAATGGGGATTAGAAATGGGGATCCAAACCAGCCTCTGACTGGGATGAAGGAACTTTTCCTGGGATAGGTTATTTCTTAACTGTAGGGTTTCTGGTACCTACGTTTTGAAGCAGCGGCTAGTGGCTGATGCTGGAGATGGGATAATGGGCTAGATGGAGGCACTCACTCAATCCATGGTAGCAGTTTTCTGTATTCATTTTGCTTGACAGCTTACTCCATATGAAGCCTAGGAGATGAGTGGTGTAGCTTTGGATCCATCTGTCCTTCACAGTGGACTCCGCTCCCCTCCCATAGCACTGGTATCTGGTGTGTGTGGCTTAGAGCAGTGATTTTCAACATCCGGTCCACAGACTATCTAAGGGGTCTGTGAAAGGTGACTATAATAATAAAAAAAATTAGATCCTAGAAAAGGCATTCTGGTTTTCCGATCAATTAAAAGTATGTGAATGCCCCCACCTACAGGTCAAACCCCCAAATTGTTGCAATTACCATAGAAGCCCACAATTTAACACCCTTTCTCATGCTGCATCAAATGTGTCAAGCACGTGCAACTGTTCAGTTAGACTAAAAACTACTATGGTAGGGGTCTGCAGACCACAGGTTGAATTTCCAAAGGGGTGTGCACCTCCATTTGAAATTTTTTTAGGAGTCCACAAACCAAAAAAAAAGGTTGAAAACCACTGGCTTAGTGGCATGTTACTTTTTGCTTCCAGACCTGGTGACCCTCAGTCTGCTCAGGACAAAGCCCGCATGGACAAAGAATACCTGTCCCTGATGGCAGAATTGGGAGAAGCTCCAGTCCCAGCATCTGTGGGATCTTCCTCTGGCCCCACCAATACACCTCTGTCAAGTGGGCCCAGACCCTCAGGACCAGGAAACAACCCACCTCCTCCCGTGAGTGATTGGGCCTTTTCACCTACTAGTATTTGCTTGAAAGGAAACACCTTACAATAAGCCCCTTTTCTCCATCCCTATGCATTGCGGTGTCCGTCCCACAGCTTTTCAGTGGTGGTGACAGGAATCAGTCCCCCCCCTTTTTTTTTTTGAATGGCTCATAGGGAGAGAAACAACTGTGCAGTCAGTTCTGGGTTTTGTCCTATTTTTGGGTGCTCCAAACTCTGTTGAGGGGGTTGGAAATTCTCATGTAGAGAGAATGAAAACGTTGGGATTGTTTAGAGAACATAGATCTATACATGAATGACCTAGAGAATGGAGATCAGGAGCTTTTGTTCTCCCTGGCTCACAGTACAAGCACAAGGGAACACTGAAATTGAAAGGTGTCTATTTCAGAACGAGCCACGGAAATACTTTTCCACACTACAGATAATTGCCCCATGGAACTCATTGCCATAATATTGAGGCCAGAAAGTGACCTACATTCAAAAAGGATTGGACACTTCTACAGATATCAAGAATATCCAGAGTTACAGTAGTCAATGTTAACAAGCTTTGGCAGGGATGTTACACCACCTGCTTCAGAGCTTACACCAGTCTATAACTGGTAAGGAACAGGGTGAGACCTAATGTCAAGCAGGTTATCCCACATCTGCCCGATGCAGGGTGTGGTTTCTTGCATCTTCCTCTGAAGTCTCTGGCTACTGTCAGACAGGATATGACACTAGATGGACCCTCCAAGTCTGGTCCTGCCCTGTAGTTCCCGTAATACGACAGTTAATAGTTAGCAGTCTGGTTCCACCTTTCCTCTCTGAAGTACATAAGATGGCTTTGATTGTATTTAAAGGGATGTCTGAATAGCTCCTTTTTCTCCCCCACTGTAGAACCGTCCTCCGTGGATGAACTCTGGCCCCTCTGATAACCGGCCCTACCATGGGATGCATGGAGGACCTGGGGGTCCAGGTGGGCCTCACAACTTCCACCACCCCATGCCCAACATGGGCGGGCATGGTGGCCATCCAATGCAGCACAATCCCAATGGCCCACCACCCTGGATGCAGCCACATCATCCACCCATGAACCAGGGGCCACATCCTCCAGGTCACCCAGGCCCCCACCACATGGGTAAGTACATTCCAAGGCATTGCGGGTACGTGGGGATTGGCGTGGGCAGGGACTGGTGTTGGGGTTTGGCCATGGGGGAGTGCTCTGTAGTTAAGATGCACTCCACTAATCAGCATGCTCGCTCTCAAAGCAGAAGGGTTTATCCTTACAGCCTCAGGGTTTAGGCTACAGCAGATACTCAGACCTCAGGGGTTCAGGAGCCAAGTTAGTGATCAGCATTACCCAAAAGAGCCACAGCAATGTGAATGACAGGAAAAATATTTAGTGTTTTTACACACACATGCACGCACACTCTCACAGCAAATACGTTAATAAATTAGTGCAAGTTGATAACTTGGTAAAAGTATCCTGATTGGTTGTTAATTAAATCAGTGTTTGAATATCATGAGCCACAGAAGACACATTAAAGAGCCACTTGAGGCTGGAGAGCCACAGTTTGAGTATTACTGCGCTACAGTGTCTGCATGGGCTCTTGTCTGTGGACAGGGCTATTGGCTAATGAGTAGACTTGTTGGGGGAGAAGGGGGAGAATCTCCTAGTCTCATTAACTGGCACTAAGGCTGCGGTCTTTCATTCCCTCAAGATCAGTACCTGGGAAATACGCCTGTGGGCTCTGGGGTCTATCGCCTGCATCAAGGAAAAGGTGAGTGTCTTGTGTCACAAGCCCATAACCAAGTCACAATTCCGTGTCGCCTCGATGCCCAGCCCCTAATCGGCCGCCCCTCTCCCTTGCAGGTATGATGCCGCCGCCGATGGGTATGATGGCCCCGCCGCCCCCTCCGCCCAGTGGTCAGCCTCCCCCGCCTCCCTCTGGTCCTCTCCCCCCATGGCAGCAGCAGCAGCAGCCTCCGCCGCCACCTCCCAGCAGCAGTATGGCGTCCAGTACTCCCTTGCCATGGCAGCAAAGTGAGTAAGAGCAATTCTCTTACCTTCATCCCCATCCCGCATGCGTGCGAGAAAGGGACACTACCCCACTCACCCATATGGTTACATGGGTGTAGAAGGAGGGGTAGGGGAGGTGGGAGCACGGCAGCATGTTTGCAGAGGCTGGGGTGGTACAATTTCCACATCCCCATTGCTGCTGTCCGCTGCCCATTGGCCAGGAAACACCGTTATAGCAGTTAGTTCCCCCTGCTGCTTTTGGGAGCTACACTCCTGCACCCCACTTGCCCAGCTATCAGCTGTGCCAAAGCAAAGATGGAAATAGCTCTCTGCATGTAGAGTTCTCCATATGACTCCCTTGCCCTGACTGACACCAGAAAATGCTCCCTACACTCCCAGGAACAGTAGTGTCCTCTGTGCATGTGGTGAGCCTGCATCCCATGACAGTCCAGTCCCTTTAGCGAGGCTGACACTTCCCTTACCTGCAGTTACTCCGAGTTTCACCCCTGATCCTTTCAAGTGACCCTTTTCTTCTTTAAATCCCAGATACGACGACCACCACCACCACGAGCGCTGGCACCGGGTCCATCCCGCCATGGCAGCAGCAGGGGGCTGCGGTGGCGGCTTCTACGGGGGCCCCGCAGATGCAAGGCAACCCCTCCATGGTCCCTTTGCCTCCAGGGGTCCAGCCTCCGCTGCCGCCCGGGGCCCCGCCTCCTCCGCCGCCGCCGCCGCCTGGCTCCGCGGGCATGATGTACGCCCCGCCCCCTCCCCCGCCCCCCATGGACCCTTCTAATTTCGTCACTATGATGGGGATGGGGGTGCCGGCCTTGCCACCATTCGGCATGCCCCCCGCACCTCCGCCACCCCCACCACAGAACTGAAGGATGGATTTTTTTTCTATTCAATTGTCTCATAAAATGCTGAATCTCACCTTATGGAGCCAGGAATCGGAGGGGAGAGGCACGTGAAGCCAGGCTGCTGGGAACGTGCCAGAGATTACATCTCACACCCTCCTCCTTACTCTATTCAGAATGAAGGCTCGGGGCTTTGTCATGTCTGATTCCTATCCGACTGGTGTTTCGGTAGCAGAATCCACACTAGCTCTCAGGGCACTGTAGCACGGAGTCTCTCTTCTGAAGCAGGGGCTGCCGGGGCTCCCACAGTGAGATTGGAGGACTCTGGGAATGCAGCGAGGACACTCCCTCAGCAGGAACCTGCCTGTAGCTGGCTGGTGGCCATGTTGGGAGAACGGACAGTTCTGTGAAGCGACGCAACTCTTCCCTTGAAGAACGCGGTCGGAACGCTGGCTCCATATTGTGAACCTGTTTACTTTATTTTTTTTCTCTCTCTCTCTCTCTCTCTCTCTCTCTCTCTCTGCGACTTAGATTTTAAATCCATCTGAGGAGAGCAATGCTCTCTGAGTCTACTCTTTCCAGCACTGCTAGTGCCTGTAGGTTGGAATGCGGGCAAGGGGCAAGCAAATGGATTTTAGAGATCTCCTTGGACATGACTTCATACCAGAGGAAAGAGGCAGGAAAGTACCATAGCTGATCTTTAGGCCCTGTGAACCCCAGCAGTAATACACCAAGTCAGGGCTTTGGCTTGGGGAGGATTGTTTCTGTCAAGGGGCTACTATACCACACAATAGTAGTAAGCATGCTGGAGGGGTGGGGTCCATTGTCCTCTTAAGTGTGGGTATTGGAATGCCCCATGGGGGCAGTAGCGAGTTGTTAGTGGTTAATTGGGTAGTTGAGGTTTCAGTAGGCACTGAGAAGGCCCTGCTACTGCATACACTCAAGGTCCATTTGCTTTTCACTTGCCATGTGCCTAGAATCTTTTTCTAACATCTGAATGTTTTGTGGTCTGGGGTCCCCTTGCCCCCCAAATTGGAGCGATTTCTGTTGATGATAATGTGTAAAACGCTCTTCCGTTCAGTCACCCGCAGCCATTTCTTACTGCTTTTTTGTGTATGAATAAAACTGCGTTAGAGGGGAGGTTCCAATGAATAAAAGCAGTTTTTTATAAAGGCCTAATTAATTTTCTGTGGACTTGGATGGGGAAACCCGTTACCATCTGCCAACAAGTGGTGCTGTGCTCCACTGCAGGAGTTGGGCTATATTTCTTAAAAGCAGGGTTTGGGGGTATGATCCCTTGCACATTTGTATGGAAAGTGTGTGCTCCTGAAAGCTCAGCTTTTCTTGAGGCCTTCAGCCTTACAAACAGGGTCCTTGCTGCTCTTGGAGGTCAGTGCCACAGCAGCAATCCAACTGCAGGATATTTCTGACACTCCTGTTGCTGGGACAGGGTTGGAGAGCTGCGTGATCTGCTGTCGTATTGACCCATTAAAGGGTCACTGGCTCAATTAATACTTCATGCTCTGTAGTGCTGTCCACTCCTTTAAGCCAAGGGCTAGCTAAAACACCAAGTCTTGCAAGGCAATACTGGGTGGCGTGGTTCATCCAGTCACTACTACCACTGTCCCCATGGCAGATGTGAGCAGAGATGACTGAACCTCTCAAACTAGTCCCCTAAGGAGCATTTCTTCCACTTCACTGCAGTGTGCTCTTCCTCCTCCAAGCATTGCACATCATTTGTTTGGGTATGATCAGCAGAATATCCCTGCATGGTGCCAGTTTCCCTAGTGGATTTGGCTCAGGAAAAGCATACAGTGGCTGCATATACATATTTCAGTTGATCATCTAGCTCTGATACAGCATTTCAGTGGTACTATGGGCACAGTTGACTGCGGTGTAGTAAAATGGAGATGGATTCCCTCTCACTTGTGTAAAAGCTAACAAGTGTGAATGGACAAAATGACATCAGTCCAGATCTATTTATTGGCTGAATCTCTGCTGTGTGGTGCTGAACATCAGCTTCTCCTTCCATCTTTGACTCCTTTAAAAGAAACTCAGTGCAGTTACCAAACAGCAGCTAGGTTGCCTGCTCTGATCACATGGATAGCACTTTAATCTCAGTGCACTTTAATGCCCAAGAGTTAAGTCCCGTTTCCCCTGTGTGTCCCCGTCCCGTCCCCCCCCATGTTTGGAATACCTATCCACAAGATCACATGCAGGGTTGGGGGTGGGACCGGGTCCTCTGGTGCCCAGTTCCTTGCTCTGTCTTTAGTGAAATTGGCCAAGATACAGGAGCTTGGTAATTGTCAGACTCTTGTCACTGGGCCCTCTTGTCATTCTGGCATGCTGTCTCAGGGCCACTATGAAATAACCTGCTGGTGTAGTTTCTTCACAGCCTGATGTAACTCTATGCTCTTGTTATCAGGGTCTCAACTTGGTTTTAATCCTTATTCAGCTATTGGCCTTACTGTGGTTTTTTTTGTGTGTGTAAAATAAAACCCAGTTGTCAATGACTCCTAGTCCCTACTCCCCTCCTAGAGCTGGGAATTGAACACAGGAGTCCTGACTCCATGTGTCCCCCAGTTCTAAGCCCCAGGGAGTGGGGGGGGCACTCTTTCCAGAGCCCATAGAGCCAGGGGTCCTGGCTCCTAAATCTAAGCCACACAGATCCCAGTCAGAAGAGGTATCCACCAGTTGCTGATCATCTTCCTTGAGCTTCCAAGACCCTTGAAACAGGAAAATTTTTGAAGCAAAACCAATCTGTGACAGGTGCCCAAACACATCCCTTCTTCCTGCCTTACAAGAGGAAGATGATCTGTGGGGAGAGGTGGTGTGGCCCATGCGACAGAGTATTGGGACTCTGAACACCTGGGTTTGATTTCTGGCTCTGCCAATAATCCACTACGCGACTGTGGGTAAGACACATTTGTGCCTGTCTCCTTTCCCACCCTTTTGTCTGGGGCTCAGGAAGCTAGACTCCTCTTGTGATTGGAAATGGTGATCCTGCTTGGGTCTCGGCTGTAAACTTGAAGCAGGGACTCTTACCACATGTGCACTGTCACTGGCATGACAAGCCTCTCTCTTTCAGTTGGGCTTGAGCTGCACCTTGTGTGATGTGGGGGTAGAGGTGCGCCGTATTGGTCAGGGCCTGTAGGCCTACCTGAATCTGAAGTCTATTGCTCTAGCGGACCTTTTTCAACTCCACGTAGCTTGGCTTAAGTGCGGGAGAGTGAAAGCTTGTCTGCTCCTGCAGTTCAGCTGCTTCAGAGGCAGTGAGCAGTGGTGGAGTTTGGGACGGGCTGAGGCAATACCTCAATTACCCATGGTCATGGGGGAAGGCTGGAATTGTCATGACATGGCTGAATGATGGGGTGCTGCGAGCAGCCCCATGTCCGACCCTGAAGCCACTGCTGTGCCAGCATTGACTCCTACTTTCCACAGCCCCTTGTTTCTGCTAAAATGTGGGAGGCTGGTGAAGTAGAACTGTGCAGATCAGGAAACAAAAAAGACCGTGCAATCTACCCATGCACTGGAAGTTCCTCTGAGTGTGGCAGAAATGTCCCCTTCCTGTTGTCCCTGATCTGTGACCTATTGATGTGTGAAAAGCTTTGGCGAAGGAGCCCTTTCGTGAGTATGGCCATGCTTGGAATATAAATGAGGCCAGCAGAGGTGGTTCTGGAGGCAGTCGTGGAGATGAGGGCTGCCAAAGCGCTGCAGAGAAAACAGGCTGTTTATTTGATCAGCAAAACTCCTCCTCTTCCTATTGGGATTCAGAACTTGAAGTGGCCCCTCCCCAGCTCTTTGTTAAAAGCAGGGTGATCCTGGCATGCTGTAGACCCCCAGGTTTGCCCATCACTTAATGTGACCTGAAGGAGGGTGGACAGCTGGAGAGAGTGTCTAAGGTTCCTTTCTCCCCTGGTGCTGCAGGACAGGATTCGAGCTAGTGCAGTCTGAGGAGCCACCCATTTACCTGGATGTCAGGTCTGGTATCATCTAAGCTCCCAAAAGGGCTTTAGCTTCCCAGGGTGGGTTGATTTTAATGCAGTGGTTCTCAAACTTTTGTCCTGGTGACCCCTTTCACATAGCAAGCCTCTTAGTGCGACACCCCACCCCCCTTTATAAGTTAAAAACACTTGTTAAAATATTTTTAACCTCATTATAAATGCTGGATGCAAAGCAGGATTTGGGGTGCAGGCTGACAGCTTGTGACCCCCTGAGGGGTCCTGACCCCCCACTTTGAGAACCCCCATTTTAATGGAAATGAAGTGTGCAAATCCCCTGGTACCACTCATCTGAGCCTTGTAAATGTTAGTGTGCCTGAGAGTTGTCTTGGGTGTGAGGCTCTTGCCATTCCTGGCTCTGTCACAGCCTCTCTTGGGGCCTTGGGCAAGTTGCTTCATTATTCTGGGCCTCAGCTCCTATCTGTAAAACGGGGATAATGCTCATTTCTTTTTCCCATTCTCTTCTGCGCTCTCTAGATGGCAGCTCTATGGGGGCTGGGACTCTCTCTTGCCCTGTCTGTCCAGCACCTGGCATGACAGCTGTCATGGGGGGTTTGGTGGCACCCACCCTGCTGGGGACCCCTGAGCTTGGATTGGGCTTTTAATCTAAATGGACAAGGCAGGCAAAGGAAGGGGCTCCCCCCACTTTACAGATGGGGAATTTGCACACAGCCAGGAATGCGGCTCTTGCCTGCATTCACACAGGAAACTTATGGTGAGGTGAGAATGGGCCCCAGGAGTCTCCAGTCCCAGCAAAGAAATGCACTTTTGCAGTGGGGAGTGTGGGGGGCGACACACTTGACTGTTGAGCTGTTGACACCTCCCCCAGCTCCTGACAGTGCTGACTCCCAGGGCCTGCTTCTTGTGTTTCCCCACAAGCACTGTGGTGCTTCCTCCCCTAATGTCTGGGAGGAGCCACCAACCCACCCTTTAGGTGCTACTGCTAACAATAAAAGCAATGGCCACATTGACTGGAAGCTCTTTGGGGCACAGCCTGTCTTCTTCTGTGTGTGAACAGCACCTGGTGCAGTGGGGTCCTGGCCTGTGCCTGGGGCTCTTTGCCATCCAAATCACTGCGGGGAGAGCTGGACACAGGCTGTTTTGCTTTAGCGTGGGGATACCTTCCCCTCAAGGGCTTGGCTGGTATTTCATAGGGTTGGAGGCTAGAAGAGACTCTTCAGATCATCAAGTCCATCTTCCTATGCAAAATCCCACCCAGTGGTTTCTGCCACCTGCCCGTATCTGGTGGTTGAGCTAGAGTGGGGCTGCCAGCACAACTCTCTGTGCTGGAGAATCCACCACATCTCAAAGTAAGTTGTTCCCATTGTTACTTGATCTTCCCTGCTCCTCTTTACATCCCTCCACTGGCTCCCCTTTCTCCATCCTGTCAAATACAAGCTGCTTCTCATCATCAAAGCTCTTCACTGCCTATCCCCACCCCATCTCTCGTTCGCTAGTGAGCTGTCAGTTCCTGCCTCTGATCAGCCTGTGGTATCAACCACCACTTGTTCCGTTTTCAAACAAGCCCTTTAGTGCTTTCTCCGAAGCTGTCCCTTGTGCTTGGGAGGAGATCCCCGTAAACACCTGCAAAACCACCTGTTTCTCCTCCTCTCTCCTCAAAATTCTTCTTTGCCGATAGTCCTACAAAAAAATTGACTGGGGCTGGGCTGCTGGTGTGCAGAGATCACGGCCTTGGGTGCTGACCAGTATTGTCTCATTGTTTCCTCGTACTCCCCTGGCTTTCAGTATTCTCTTGTCTTAGTGTTAGGCTGTAAGTCTTTTGGTCTCTCTGTACAGCGCCTAGTGCAATGGGGTCCTGCTGCATGACTAGAGCTCCTAGCTGCTACCCCACTACAAATCATCTACCCCTCCTCACATCCTAGAGCCCATCCTGATTTCCCACAGAAATTGCACCAGTTTCCAGTCATCTAATCTTTCTTTGGACTCTTGTCAATATCAAGCCAGCAAGGTTTTCTACCTGCCAACAAGAAGAATCCTCTGAAGAACCTGAGAGTCATGATAAAACTGAATCCATATGCCAAGACAATGCAACGCAATACTATCCTGCGCCATGCTCAAAATCACAAAAGCAAACGAGAAGAAGTCAAAGGCTGCAGCATAATGCACTCATCAGGCTGCGCCACTTAAGTTCAAAAGTCTATACTGTGGATTTACAACAAATAAATATTCTATTGAGTCAGGGGGAAGAAAAAACAGGCTCAGATAACTGCTGGGGTTGGTCCTTCCCTCTGCCTCTCCCTGATCAGGAGGTGGGGCTGTAAGTGGCCTTAAGGCTCTATGGCCTTTAGCGCTTGCTTTGGATTGCTGGTGGATTGGGTTTCTGGCCCCGTAACCAGAGGTTCTGGATTCCTAGCACTCGGGTTATCTTTCTCCTGCCTCCACATTCTGCCCAGCATCATGCCTTACTCTGAAATCACCCGGAAAGATCCTTACGGGGAAACTTTAACTGGCCTGAGGGTGTGGGAGACTTGGAAGAGACCAGGACCCTCCCTATGCCAGTAAACTGTGTTTGGTAGAGCCTGTGTCCCTAATCAAGCTCTAATGAGCCTGGGTATTAATAGAAACAATGGGCTAATAAGGTCTTGTAGGGACAGTGCTTCTAATTTTATGCCCACTATACAAAGAGCAGAGGAGAGGTGACCCTGCCAGTCAGAACTGCTAGGTTCTACTCCCAGCCCTGGGAAGCGGGAGGGGATATAGAACTGGGGGCTGGGAGCTAGGACCTCTGGCTTCTTTTCCGGCTCGAAAAGGGTACGGTGAAGCAGCTAGAGCAGCTGAGAAGCAAGACTCCTGAGCTGTCTGGTGCTGGGAAAGGAGTGAGATCTAATAGGTTAGAGCAGGGAACTGGGGCACGGGACTGTTTCTGTTGTCTGTGCTGAAGTTTCCGCCTTTGTGACACAGGATGGTAATGTTTGCTCAGAAAGCTACAGAGGCCAAACTGCAGCCCAAGAGCCCCATAGGAAATTCTAAGTGTTCTGGGTCTCCCAGCAGGTCCACTGTGGTCTCTGCCTCCGAGGGCTCTAAAACACAGCGATTGTCTATAGCAGTGTTTCTCAAACTTTTGTATTGGTGACCCCTTTCACACAGCAAACCCATGAGTGTGACCCCCGCTTATCCATTACAAACACTTTTTTTTTTAACACCATTATAAATGCTGGAGGCAAAGTAGGGTTTGGGGGGTGGAGGCTGACAGCTCATAACCACCCCCCCATGTAATAACCTTGCAACCCCTTGAGGGGTCCCAACCCCCAGTTTGCAAACCCCTGGGTTATAGGACCCTGCACATTGGCCCAAGTTGACCAGGAATTATGGTTGTGGGCCTTTAGCTGCTTCTGTAGCTGCCTGCTTGTTACCCTCTCTGCCTACTCACTAGCAGGCATGAAAATGGGCATGGCCCCAGGCGTGGGTGGTATACACTAGGCCCCACACCTGCCATCTCCCCACTGCGCTCTTTTTTTCCTCCTCTCTGGTCAGGGGTGAACTGGCTAATGGTGTCACTTAAAAATACCACCACTAGGTTTCAGTTGAAGGCCTAGCTGCCCTTTAAATCCATGGGTGTCAGCATAAGCAACCCCCTCCTGTTTAATTTCACATTAGATTCCAGAGTGAACATGTGACTGGTATTTGCACTGCTGCCAGAGTGACCCCCGCCAATTGCATCTTGAATTGTTGCCAGGAGGTACCAGTGTGAACACTCCCTTTACATGAGATGGAGCAGTTCATGCTGTCCTCAGAGCTGCAGACCTCAGCCTTTAGCTGACCCTCTCTTGGCATTTTGAGGAGTGTCCTTATCACTGTAAGCAGTAGGGCCTGGATTGCTCTTTTCAGTTAAATTCTGTGGTCAGAAGCACTAGGAGCCAGAGCCAGTATCCTGGTTGGGCTTTGGGGGATGTGCTCTGCCACGCCCCACGTGAGGCCTGGGCAGGTTGCTCAACTGTGTTTCTACTGCAGTCAAACTCAGGTCATTATCTTCTTAAAGGTGAGTCAAGAACAGGCCAAGCCCCATCCCCCGTGTGCTGCCAGGTGCACTAATCTTGCTGCCTTAATCTCCACAGCCGGATCGGTTAATCTCCTGGCTCGCTGGGAGCAGTCTCACACCTCAGGAGTCCAGGGAAAGGGATGAGCATGGAGAGATGTGGCCTTTGCACCTGCCTTGGGAGCTTCTCTGGGCTGGGAGGCTGGAGCCTCTGCTGGGAGTGACGTAGGCCCAGTGTCCCAGTCAGGTGCAAGGGGTCGCTAGCAGAGTCGGGGGTCGGGGGATGTTAAAGGATGCAGTCCTATTAGTTGGTGCTAATGCTGGTCCCATGCTAGAGGGCGCTGTGCTGCAGGGAGCAGGCTAGGAAATCAGTCGGGGGCACTCTCCCCTCGGTCAGTGCTGGCCCTAATGCCCCTGTGCAGCAGTAGGGGGCGCTGTGCAGCTGGAAGGTGCCACATTGCAGATGAGAGGTACAAAGAGGGTGAGAAGCCTTGGCATATTAAATGCCCCTAAACTTAATGAATGCAGAGTTAAGGTTGCCCACTGTGCCCTGGATCCATCCACAATATGGAGAGTGGCTGAACTTAAACCTCTGATAACCAGAAAGAACCTTAACTCTGCCCCCTGTGCTGGCACTAGCCAGTAGTTTGATGGTTCAGGAAGGGTATTGCAAGGGTTAACCTGCTACTGCCATAGGGGGTGGGTTCTCCAGCTGTCGCCCTTCAGATCAGCCCCTGACTGCCTTCCTGGAAGGCCCTTTGGTCATATGCGAGTGAGGGGGCTCAGTGCAGAGGGAGCAAGGTGACGTGCTCTGGGCTGGGGGGCGGAGTAGGTGATCTATCTGTCCTCCTGGCCTTCCAACTCCCCACTCAGGAGCGCTGAGGAAGGCATCGGAGGAGGTGCCATTGTTTGTGTTGTGTGGTATTACATGGACTCAAATTCCAGCAGTTCCCTGCCTGCCCTCCAACAGCAGACTCTGCGGTGGGTGTAGCTGTGCTGAACTGGGAGGGACTAGTTGGGGCAGCCTGGCACTGTGCTGCGGCAAGAGGGATGTGTGCGCCTTAAGGGATCATTTCAGCCCTGATAGCAGTGGATTATGTCCACAGGGCTGCACCGGGGTCTGCTCGCCATGGGGGCCATCAGCAGCCTGGCGGTAGACGTGCCGGGGATTGAGTGACGGCTGTGGCTCAGAAGAGATGCTAAGGGGAGGGATCACATAGCAAGCCCAGAGTGGGTTGTTAGAACGGTTAGTTAGATGGGTATCGGGAGTTGGCCCTTCTGTTACCCCGCAGGGCTGGAGGCCAGGCAGTGGAAGCCCCAGACAAAGCCCTCCCAGGGCCTGGGAAGGAGTCAGGGGCGCTGGTGATGAGGACCCCTGTGAGGCCATGCCCAGGCATGAGGGGGTGCCCCTCAAGGTGAGCTTACCTATGTACCACCCTGGCTGTGTGCTGGGACTGCCCCTCAGGGGGAGTCTAACCCTCTCTCCTGGCTCCACATGTGTGAACTGGGATCTGGCTGGGGGACCCTGCCCCTCTGGAACGGTATGACCTTCTCCCCCTGGCCCCACAGGAGCTGAGGTCTGGGGCTGTTCTGCCCCTCTGGGAGGAATCTGACCCTCTACCCCAATGTGTGAGCCAGCATTTGGGGCCCCTGGCTGCCTGTGGAGGTCTGAGCCCTTCTCCTCACCACTCCTCTGTGAGGGCGTATGTGGGAGGCTCTGCCCCTCTGAGGGGGTCTGAGTTGCATTGCCACAGCTATTGCAATGGGACTTCCACCCATTACAAGCAAGGCAGCATCCTGGGACCAGAGCATGGGAGCCGCTGCCAGGGACCCAGGGTGCTGCAGGATTCTCCCGTCAGACACACAGGGCCCTTGGGATTCAGTAGAGCCCTGCCAGCATTAAAAAAACAAAGCCTTTTCTCAAAGCCCACTGGGAAACCAAGCCAATGAGGAGGCGCGAGCGGAAATGGATCCCGGGGCGGGCTCTACTAATCACTTAAATCCCATCTCAATCCTGGCAATAGGGATTTACAGCACACACAGGGGGTGACTGTCACCCAGGGGCAGGGATTAGGGGATAGAGGGATTAGACCAATAATGAGACTGGGGAGCTAGAGAGTGAAATTAGGGAGATCAACAGAGAGTTTAGCGGGAAAGAGGGAGATTAGAAAGGTAGGTAGAGAGATTGGAGAGAGGTGGGGCTGAACTGTTGGAGGATGAATAGATGGCCTGCTGTGTCCAGAGATGAAGGGGTGTGTATGGGGATGGATGGATGGTTACATACAAGGATTGATCAGTAAATGGAGAGGTGTATGGGGATGGATGGATAGGTTTGAGGATAGAGAGAGACAAGATAAGTAAGGTATATCTAACATTAGACCAACTTTTGTTGGTGGAAGGTGCGAGCTTTTGAACTACACAGAGGTAACCTTCAGGTCTGGGGAAAGAAATCTGAGTGTCTGAGCTAAATACAAGTCAGGACAGATAAGCATAAGGGGTCACATTGCAGGAAGCCATTTGAGATGGAGTGGCCCACCAGGGTGAAATTGTGATGTAAAAGGCACTTGAAATGCACCATTAAGGGTTAGCAGGCAGGTGTGTGTTATAGATTCCTGTAATGAGCCACGAAACCAGTCTCCCACTAAGTCCATGGGTTCTAGTGTCTAGTGGTGCTATGGATTTATGCTCCCAGGTGTTGTGCAGGTTTCATTTGAGGATGAGTCTGGAGAGGTCTGATACAGAGTGAGCATTTGGTGAGAAGTGTTTGCCCCTGGGTGACAGGGTGTTTTTGTCTTTTATCATTTTTCTGTGTGAGTTCATTCAAGAGCGTAGGCTGGTGCTGCTTTGATTTGGTGGGTCTTTGTCTGTGGGGAGTTTGCTTCTGTCCAAGAGCTTGGCAAGATTGGGGGTTGTTTGAAGGCCAGAAAGGGGGTTCAGGAAAGACTTTTTTTCCAGGATGTGGTCCCCATGGAGTATGGGTTGAAATTGTTTGAGGATCACCCATGTGGGTTCCAGTGTGGGATGGTAAGTGACAGCTAGGGGTGTGCGGCTGATGGATTTCCACCCCCCCCCCCCCGTATTGAAGCAGGTTCTCTTGGGGTATTGGGAGGCCCATTCAATTATGTGATCTACTTCTCTGGTGGAGTGTCCTTGTTTGGTTAAGGTGGTTTTAAGTTTAAGGGGTGTATCCCAGACTTTCTCCTCAGCATATTCTCTGGCATCTGAGTGCCTGGCTGTAGAGAACAGATTTTTTGGGGTGTGGGGTGGTTGCTGGATCAGTGGAGGTGAGTGTGGTGATCTGTGGGTTTCTTGTACATAGTCATTTATAGGGTTCTGTTGCTGAAGCTAATTAGAGTCCAGGAAGCTGATATGGGTGTGGGAGTGTTAGAGAGTTTCATAGATAGGGACTGGTTGTTGAAGTCAGAGGCACCAACTTCCTCTCTGCCTAGGGGATCCTCAACTCTGCCCCCAGCCCACCCCTTTGCCCAAAGCCCCACCCCTGCCCCGTCTCTTCCCACCTCCACTCTGCTCCAGCTCAGTCTCTTCCTGACCCCTCCCCAGATCATGCCCCATCCCCACTTCTCTCCCTCCCTCCCAGTGCCTCTTGTATCCTACGGAACAGCTGTTCTGCAGTGTGCAGGCGGCGCTGGGAGGGAGGGGGAGGAGTTGATTAATGGGGTGTCGGAGGGCAGGAGGCGCTAGGGGAAGGGGGGAGTTTGGCTGCCAAGCACCCACTAATTTTTTTCCATGGGTGCTCCAGAAATATAATGTCCCTCAGGTATCTTGTTGGGTTCATGGCACATTTTTTTATTTTGTTTTCAGAAATTCTTCCTTGAGGTGGCCCATGTAGAGGTTGGCATATTGCGGAGCCATCCTAGTACCCATGGCTGATCCCATGATTTGGACTAAGTGTGTGTTTGTTAAATGTAAATTGTTATGGGTGAGGATAAAATGGATGAGTCTGGGGTGGATTTCTGAGCACTGTACATTATCCTGTAGGTATGTGAGGCAGGCAGTGATGCAGTCATGGTGAGGGATGTTGGTGTCTAGGGAGGTGATATCCATGGTGGTGAGGATGGTGTTCTGAGGGAGCTGGTTAATGTTGAAGAGTTTCTGGAGGAAATCGGTAGCCTCTTGGAGGAGGCCTTTTGTGTGGTGAGTGGTTTGAGGATGGTTTCTATGAGTCCTGATATTCCTTAAGAAAGAATGCCATGGCCAGTTATGATGGGTCTGGCTGGGTTCCCTTGTTTGTGTATCTTGGGAAGCATGTAGAAGGTCTTTGGGGAGGGTTCGTGGGGGGTGAGGTTTCGGGAGAGAATTTTATGATCTCCTTAAATACCTGGGTGAAATGTGGTTTGGGGTCTTCTTCGAATTCTTTATGCTAGGTGGTGTCGGAATGTTGTCAGCTGGTCTTGTTGATGTAGTTATCGCAGTTGAGGACCAAGATGACGCCCCATTTATCGGCGTGTTTGATCACTATCTGGCGGTTGGATTTCAGGGACTCCTCTCAGTGGCAGAGATATTGTTGTGGGTGTGATGTTTGTTAAAGATTTCACTGATGATTGTTTTCCTGAAGCAATTGATATAATGATACAGTGTGTGGTTTCGTCTGATGGGTTATGGTCAGTCAGATGGTTCTTTTTTCTTATGACTATTGGTGGGGATGTGATAGTTGTGGATGATCTCATCTTTGTGAAATAATTCCTTGAGGTAGAGTCATCAAAATTCTTATAGTTAGTACGGTATCAGGTTCGATGGTGGGCAGAAGTTCAGTCCCTTGGAGAGTACAGATACTGTATTTCAGTTCAGGTGGAAGTAGTCTTGATAGGTTGATTATATTGGGGTGTTGTGTCCATGTGCTGGGTGCTGGTGTCATGGTTTCACTTACAGGTGGTTGTCTGTTGGTTGTTGCAGTAGGTTTCACTTTTTGTTTGTGTTGTTGGGTGGCTCTCATCAATTTTTTTAGATAGATGCTTTTGGTTTCCTGCATTATCTCCAGGTAGGTTTCCTGATTGTTTTCTTCCAGTTCATGGGAGCATGTGATGATTTCTTGTTTGAGCTGGTCTCCTCTGCAGTATGTAAGGTGCAGGAGATGGTTCCTCAGTTTTTCTGAGGAACAGATAAAATAATGGGGTGTGTGGGATGGGTAGATTAGCTGATGGTGGTGTTTGGGTGGGGGTGAGTGCATTAGCTGATGGGGTGTGGCGAGTATGAGGGGTTACATTTGGTGATGGGATTTGTGGGTGAGGGTGGGTGGGGGGTACATTAGCTGATAGGGGTTTGTAGGTGAGGATGGGTAGATTAGCTGATGGGATGTGGGGGTGAGTGGGTGTGGGTACATTAGCTGATGGGGTGCATGGGTGGAGGGTGAGGGAGGTGCATTAGCTGATGGGGTATGTGGGTCGGGGTACATTAACTGATGAGGTGAAGGGGGTTTGAGGGTGGGGGTGAGGAGGTACATTAACTGATGGGGTGTGTGGGTGGAGGGTGAAGGGGGTACATTAGCTGATGAGGTAAGGTGGGGTGAGGGTGGGGGGTGAGGAGGTACATTAGCTGATGGGGTATGTGGGTGAGGGTGGGGAATGAGGGGGTACATTAGCTCATGGGGTATGTGGGTGGGGGATGAAGGGGGGTGAGGGGGTACATTACCTGATGGGGTGAAGAGCGCGAGGGGGTACATTAGCTCATGGGGGTGCGTGGGTGGAGAGTGTGGGGGTACATTAGCTGATAGGGTGTGGGCGGGTGAGTAGCTCAGATAAGCACGTGACACCCTCCGCTGTCCGCCTGTGACTGCCCATCAAGGACTTTACTGCCATGACCTTGACACGGGTCAAGTTACCGACCCAGCGGCTGCAGCGCCACATGCGCACTGCGGCATCTTCCCCGCAGGCGCTCGCTCGCGCCGGCAGGGGCCTGCCCAGTACAGGGCATGCTGGGAGTTGTAGTCCTTGCCTAGCCTGCTAGGACGGAGATTTGCACGGCTCCCTCTCTCTCCCTCCCCCCATACACACACTCTGTCTGCCTGCCCCACCCCTTGTCTGTGCCAAGCTATGAATGGCAGGTGCCATTCATAATCATTCACCCGCCTTTGCGTGCTCAGCTAGCCCAGGTGTGCAGCTGCAGTGTAGCTCTGTGCAAGAACTGGGAGAAGACCTGCGGGAGGCACATGGGGAGGTGTCAGCTGGGAAGGAGGTTGAGGAAATATTGTCATTCAGCAACTCTAGTGCCAAGGTGCTGAGAGCTGCTTACAAATGTCCCCTGGCTCTGGCTTCGATTCCTGGCTCGGAGAGGGGGGTCTAGTTGGTTAGAGTAGGGAGAGGCTGAGATTCAGGACTCCTGGGTTCTATTAGGAGCCCTGACAGGTAATGGTATGTAGTAGCTAGAGTGGGGCTGGGTGAATGGGTGATGGTCAAGTGACATGCCTGGCTTCAGTGGAGCGACATGGTGGGCCTAGCTGCTTCCTTCTTGTGCCTGCATTGAACCTGTGGGGCTGATACTGAGGCCCGGGCTACGCTAGCAATGGTTCAGACAAGGGTGATTTTTTTGTTTTTTAAGTGACATTGGTATATTGGCAAAAGCCCTAGTGTAGAAGCAGTGACACTGGAAAAAGAGTGCCTGTGCTGGTAGAGCCTTATTTCACCTCAGCTCGACCCACCAAAGCACTCATTTGCTGGTAGAAGCTACATCTCCACTAGGAAGGTTTGCTGTGATAGCTATACTGGTTTACATATATATAATATACACCTCCCCCCTTAGCTTTTGCTGTAATGCTTTGAAGTGAAGTCTCAGCCATACTGCACTATTATGAAGGAGGAACTTGGTTCTGGCTGAGAAAAATACTGGTAACCTTGGAAAAGGGGAATATAAAAACGGGGACCAGTAGTAAAGAAAGACCTTGATCTCCCGTCCTCCCCTTCTCAGTGCAGGGGGGACAGGATTGCAATACCATCTGTTCAAAAAAACCCAGCTCCCCAGTAATATGGTGTGGGAAGCTCACCCACACTCCTTACAAATGTGTGCGCGCACACTGACACACACATATTCACACTCATGCATGCACATACACACTCATGGATGCACAGACACACAATACTCACACTTGCGCACAGCTTTGTGCGCACACAGAATAAGGATCTGAGAGTTGAGGCCCCTGAACTGCATGCCAGAAATAGAAATGAATATGACAGGGCAATCTTCCCTTGCCTGATCCCTTCTTAGGGGTGAGGGGAAAAAATAGCACAAGGTTAGCACACCGCTGTTTTCATAACTCAGCTCTTCAGGGGAGGGGTTTTGCTTAATTGATTATTCATGAGGGGGAGGGGCACACAGAGAAGGGGATCTGGGCCCTTTCAAGTCTTGGGCAATGGTTCTAATCCAGACCCTGGGCGGGGGGCCTGGCTGGCTTGGGGTGAGAGGAGAGGGGAAATTGGATATGGGGCCTTTCCCCACTAGGGGCTGCTGATTCCCATATGTTCCCAAGGTAGATAGTGATTGGCTCAGTGGGGGGGCAGGGAATGGGGTATGGGGTCTTTCCTTTATATGGGTCACTGTCTCTGTTGCAGGCCCAAGGCAGGGCCCTGGCTGGATCAGGAATGGGAGTACAGGTGGTCTCTTGAGTTTGCAGTCATTTAAGTGTGCAATCATGTGTGCCAAGTGTACACTGGGCTGCCAGTGTCATGTTATAATCCTGACAGGGGGATGCTGTCCTGTCTAAGGGCCTGGCTCCCCTGCAGTGGGAACCAAGCAGCCCAGCCAGCCAGACTCGCAATAGTGGAGGTCAAGCTCACGCACTAAAAATAGCAGGGTGGCCATTGCGGCTGCAGCGGAGACTTGCGCTAGCCACCTGAGCTCTGATCCAGTGGGGCCCAGCAGCCCGATCTGCTGCCCAAGCTGCAATGTCCACATAGCTATTTTCTGTGCATTAGCACAAGCCTGTTGGTCCAGGCTGGTCTGGTTGCTGCTTGCAGCAGTGTAGACATACCCTAAGTGACCAGGCAGGCACCCATCCTGTAATCTCCTCCTGCCCCCAGCGTCAGGAGTTTGTGTGCACGGTGCTGTGAAATGGAGACAATTTGTACTCAGCACACGGGGTTTGGGGACCCTTTCCTGGGGTTTGAACGCTTTGTCAATAGGAAAACTAGGACATAGAGAAGGGAAGTGCAGGGTCATGCAGGATGTACTTGGTAGGCTAGGGAGAGAACCCAGGCATCCTGCTTCTCAGCATTCTCTGCTCTAACCCACTAGACCCCACTCCCCTTCCAGAGCTGGGAATAGAACCCAATAGTCCTGGCTCTTAGTCCCCTCCTTCTGTAACCATTGGAACAAAGTCCCCCCAGTCAAGCCATTTATAAAAAAAAACTAGAGACAACAACAAATAGATTAATAATACAGTTATACAGTGATAAAAACATCAAGTCAGACCCTATTGTCTGAGTGTCTAGGACACAAAATGTTTTGAGATTGCCAATGCTTTGGCTATGTGGAATTCTTCCTCTATCATTTATTTGACTCCATCCTTAATCTAATTGCATCCTAGTCTAATTACATCTTATTGCTTTATGATTCTTTCCATTCATTCCCTTCTATTATTATTCTAATTTCTCCATAACATTCTCAGCCTGCCTTCTTGCTGTTCCATTGCCTTCTGCTAACTGAATTACTCTGTCGTTCTTACCCACTAATTTTCATTGTCTTGGCTGCTAATTAATTTGAAAATCATTACACAACAGTAAAAATTAATATCCCAGCCACCAAGAGCAAAGTGACTCTGAGAGTATGTATGTTGCCACTGCACTCTAAGCCTGAGTGTGGGCTGAGGTTTGAACCGAAGGCCCCATTCCATCTATGCATAAATCAGTCAGATTTTGGTCACCAACCAATCAGAACCTGGGTTGTGGGCCTGCTTGGAGGTGGGTCAGAACCCAATTTCTGCTGTGACTCCGGTCCAAGCCCTGTAATTTTGCAGTATGGCTGCTCATGTGCAGGATTGGAAACACCGGCTCCACAAAGATTTACAATGCAGTGTAGCATACGCTCAGGTGCTAAGGGGGTGAGGGACGGCGAGAGAGATATGCATGTAAGGGATAGATTGAGGTTGTGTATGGCGATGAATACATAGAGGGTTATATATGTAGCTAGCAACTTACAAGTCGTGTTTTGGGAGGGAAGATTAGATGGCTAGAGGGTGAGGGTTTCACAGACGGACAGATGAGTCTGGGGCTGGAGAGATTAGTTAAAGCACTGCTGAATATTTTATTAGTCCATGTAATGACAATAGCAGGAGCCCTTTACCAGCACTTCCTACTGTTGTGATTAACCCCTTCTGCCCCTGTCAGTGCTAGCCCAATCGGGGGCCAAAGGCAGGAACATTTCTCTTCTCTCCCCCCCACCCCACATACTAATAATTAATAGGGGCCCCTCAAGCTGCTCAGAACCCTAAGCGATTGCTTACTCTGCTTATGCCCAGCACGGGCTCTGCCCTCTGTTGTTTTCACCTCTACAACTCTTCAGCCAAGAGGGCCCCCCAGCGAAGGGGGATTCCCAGAGAGGTGTGGGCGGGATCAGCTGTATAATTGACAAGCTAAGGGGAGGAGCCTCATGAGCCAGGAGGCGGGGCGAGGGCCTCCCCCGCTCCCTCCCGGCCTGGAGGAGGGGCTCATGAATAATGCACCAATCTGGTTCGGTTAATAATACATGAGGGGCGGGGCTTAGGTCGTATTGCTGCGGCGAGCGGGCTGGGCAGAGCAGAGATCCAGGCTCCTTGGTGTCCCTCCTGGCAGCTCCTGCCCGCCCGGCTGCCTGGTGCCAGGGCCTGTGTCCCCCCGCGTGAAAGCCCCCGCTGTGCGCGCAGACTAGCCAGGCCCCCCCGGAGGCTGCAGGATGTCTCTGCCGCTGTCGGATTATGACAAAAGGAAGCAGATTAGCGTGCGGGGCCTCGCCGGGGTGGAGAATGTCTCCGACCTCAAGAAGAACTTCAACCGGCACCTGCACTTCACGCTGGTGAAGGATCGGAACGTGGCCACCCCCCGGGACTACTACTTCGCCCTGGCGCACACCGTGCGCGACCACCTGGTGGGCAGGTGGATCCGCACCCAGCAGTACTACTACGAGAAGGACCCCAAGGTGAGTGCACGGGGGCGCGTTGGAGAAGGGCGCTCAGCCCCTGAGAAGGGGTACGGTGGAGTGGAGGGATGCCCATGGGCGCAGTGGAGGGGGGGTGCCGGGGGTATATGTGCAGGGCTAGGGGAGAGTGCACTGGGGTACTCTGGAGAGGAGGTACGGGCTGGCTGTGTGTTGGGGAGGTGGGAGTGCTCAGGGGCAGGGAGGGATAACACCCAACAGCCGAGCCAGGGGAAGGGTAACGGGGCACTGGGGAGGGGCTGCCAGGGGGCCCCGACCGGGAGAAGGCTCTGGGCACAGCAGCAGCGCTATGTGAGAGATTCCAAGGGGCAGGGAATGCAAGGGGCAAAGGATTAGGCGGGAGAGCTGCCAGAACGGTCAGAAGCAGGGGGGCACCCGGGCAGGGTCTGCAGCTAGCGGGACCACCAGGAAAAGGGCAGTGAGGCCGGAGAGGGGACAAAGTTCAGGGACGTTAGGGCAGGGCATGTCTGGGGCAGTGGGGAGCAGACAGCGGAGGGGCTACCCGGGCAGGTCAGAGCTGCTGCTGGGAATAGCGGGGCCAGGGGTGTCTGGATGTTGGACAGGCTCCTTGTTCTAGGGCGATGGGGACAGGGGCGGCTCTAAGCACCAGCAAACCAAGCTGTTGCCTAGGGCGGCCAAATCTAGGGGGCGGCAGGCTGGGCCGGTGGACCTGCCGCAGTCATGCCTGCGGGAGGTCCACCGGAGCCGCGGACGACCGGACCTGCCGCAGGCATGACTGCGGAGGGGGGCTCGTCCCGCGGCTCGGCTGGACCTCCCGCAGGTATGACTGCGGCAGCTCAAGCGGAGCCGCCGGACCCGCGAACCATCCGCAGCCGTGCCCGCGGGAGGTCCGCTGTTCCCGCGGCTCCGGTGGAGCTCCCGCAGTCATGCCTGCGGCAGGTCCGCTCGTCCCGGGGCTCCGGTGGACCTGCCGCGGGAGCTCAACCGGAGCCGCGGGAAGAGGGGACCCGCCGCGGGACCGAGGAAGGGCGGCGCAGCGCACCGCGCTGCCTGGGGCAGCCTATTTTCTAGAGCCGCCCCTGGATGGGGACATGGGCAGTGGATGGCTCACAAATCAAACCCCTCTCCCATATGTGCACCACGCTCTATCCTTCTCCTGACACCTGGGAGCCAGACTCAAGTGCTGGGATCCCCCCCTTGTGCCAGGCTAGCTTGGCACGTGCTCCACAGAGGGTATAAATACCAGCTGGACTGTTGCCACCAGCTGCCCCAGACCCTTCAGCTCAGGGAGTAAAGGCCTGGGCTACTGGCGCTGAAGGGCTTGGGATCAGACCCACAGGCTCATCCAGACCAGTACTCTCCTTCCCTGGCTCCCGTCAGGCCCATGCAGCCCAATGCCTGGTGGTTGACAGGACAGCACCCCTGGCTAGTTGTGGGGGTCAGTGGGAACTGAGCAGAGCCAGTAGGCTTCCTTCCTTCCTTGGGGCAGGGATGGGACCTGCCCCTCTCACCTGAGTGTCCCCAGTCCAAGACTAGTGTCCCATCCACTGGGGCCAGCCTGCCACAGGGACAGTGTGCTCAGGGCCCGCTCTGTAGTGGGTGAGGAGGGCTGGGGGAGGGTGCACCATTGTCACCATCTGAGCCTGGTTCCCCCCCCCCCCAAAGTTGGCAGAGGGAGGGTGTAACTCATGGGGAGGTTCTTCCAGAGACCCAGATGTGACCCCAGACCCATTTGCCCTCCCCCAGCCACCTCTGCTCCTGCTCTTCCCCCACTCCCTCTGCTGCCCCTGCCCTTCCCCTCTCCCCCCACATCACCCGTAAGGCCTTTACTCATTGCTCCCCCCCCCAGGTTTTCTGTCCCCCATTTATCTTCACCGCTCTTCCACAGTGTCCTCCTGTCCCATCGCCCCTCGTTCTTTCCCTCCTCAGGCCCCCATGCCTCTCTGCGAGTGCCTTGGCCGTGATTCACCCCTCCCAGCCACCCTCCCCCAATCCCTGGCTAGCCCCCAAGTCCTGGGTGTGTGTGAGCCAAGGAGTCAGCACAAACTGCCTCTCAGAGACCTGCACTGGGGGCTGAACACTTGGGCTGGGGAATCACAGTGGGGCAGTATGAGGGGATTGCAGGCTATTAATCCCCTTCCTGTTTGGGGTGGAGTGCGGGGGTGACACAAAGGTAGCAGTGGCTGGACATTTGAGCCAATATGGGTAGATATGAAGAGTTAGTGGTGCCGCCCGGCATGCTGGGAGATTGGGGGACCTGCAAGGGGGGAGCTAGGGTTGGGGGAGAGGTTTAGGATTAGAGGGCAGTAGGTTGGGGGGGGGGGCACATTTGAAGGATGAAGGAAGCAGGCGATGGGAAGCAGGACCTTTCCCCTCTAGGGGGCGCTGGCTGTGATCCAGCACCAGGGTGGGAGACTGGCTGGCTCAGGGGGGCAAGAATGGGACAAGGGACCTTTCCCCGCTAGGGGCCCTAGCTGTGATCCAGCACCAGGGCAGGGGGGCAGGCAGTGGTACACGGGGTCTCTCACCAGAAGTGACAGGTAGTGGGGGAGGAATCCCAGCTCTCAAGACCCCTGGTTCTGATCCTATCTCAGCATCCTGGGAGGGGGCACAGTCTGGATAAATTTAGCCCAGCCTGACATTTGCCGTTGACTTTTGCCATTTAATCTGGGAAAGAGCCTGTGTCAGCCCATGGGGTGGGGGACTGGTGCAGGGGGCCTGGGACACTGGATAGGGGGAGCGGCTGCATACCCAAGATGGATGCCTGCCCACTCTCCCCCAAAGGTTAGCTGGGCAATGAGTGCCTTTGAATGGCCTGTTGTATTCAGCAGCAGGGGCTGGATCTATGGGCCCCAGCGTCCAGCCACACGCGCACACACCCCATCTGTCCCCCTCTGCCCCCCATAGAGTGCCCTGCCCAAGTAGGGTGGCAAATGGGATATGGAGTATTTCTCCTCTAGGGGACGCTGACTCCAATCCAGCCTCGGGGTGGGGGGACCAGTGTTCTTAGTGGGCCAGGGAACGGGGCATGGAGCCTGTTTCCTGGGGGTGGGGCTGACGGACTCCCCAACCCTCCCCCGCCCCGTCTCTGCCCCGTCTCTCTGCAGCGCATCTATTACCTGTCACTGGAGTTCTACATGGGCCGCACCCTGCAGAACACCATGGTGAACCTGGGGCTGCAGAACGCCTGCGACGAGGCCACCTACCAGGTACCCCAGCGCCAGCTGGCTGGGGGCAGGTGGGGGAGGTAGGGGGATCAGGGAGGAGAGGGGGTGGAGCAGGGAGAGGCAGTTACAGGGTGGGGGTGTCACGGGAGGGGATGGCTTGGATGAGAGGGGGCCGGCTACTCTTCCCTAACTCCCCCTTTTTCCTTCCCCCACAGCTGGGCCTGGACATGGAGGAGCTGCAGGAGATCGAGGAGGACGCTGGGCTGGGGAACGGGGGCTTGGGGCGCCTGGCAGGTGAGGGGAGCCAGCTTGGCAGCCACGGATCCTGACTGCCCTGTTTGCCCAGGGCCAGGAGAGCTCCCCCAACACACACACCCAGCCCCCTGACACACACCCGGCTCCCCAACACCCCCCCAACACACACCCAGCCTCCTGACACTCTCCCTCCCCCCGACAAAACAACCTCTGACATTGCCCCCACAGACACACACCCAGCACCCCAATGGTCCCCCCAGACAAAACTTCCAGCACACAGCCCCCTGACCCTTCCCCCCAGACACACACCCAGCCCCCAACACTGCTCCCCAAACACACACATGGTCCCTGACACTGCCCCCTGAGACAGAACAACCTCCGACACTGACCCCTCACAGACACACACAAAGCCTCCTGACACTGCCACCCCAGACATAACCACCCCGACACTGCCCCCTTACAGACACGCACCCAGCCCCCCTGCCACACACCCAGCACCCTGGCTCCCCAAGACAACACCCGACACTGCCTACCCAGACACACACCCAGCCTCCCCGACACTGTCCCCTGACTCTGCCCCCCCAGACCCATGGCTCTGCCCAGAAGTCGAGGAAGAAAGGAATCCAAGGGCTCCATTCAGCATCTACACCCATGTGAGCACCTGCCCCAGGCACTGTGCAAGGCAACCTACCCCCATCACTGTGACCCCACTACCTGACTCCTCCCCCATCCCCTCACTGTAACTCCACTACCTGACCCCTCCCTCACTCGCATCACAGTCATTCCACGCCTGTCCCCTCCTCCATTTCTCACCCCATCACTGTGACCCCACTGCCTGTCCCCCTTCCCTCTTCCACATCTCCTCTACCTGCCCCCCATCCCTATCCATTTTCCTGCCCCCCCGGGCCTGGCTGTTACTGCGTTACCCCTTGATCTGGCTGTAATGCCCAACCCCTGCCCCCCTTTTCCCCCTCAGCCTGTTTCCTGGACTCCATGGCCACCCTGGGACTGGCCGCCTACGGCTATGGCATCCGCTATGAGTTTGGCATCTTCAACCAGAAGATCTCTGGGGGCTGGCAGGTGGGTCGCACCCCCCACGGTGTGGGGGGGCTGGGACGTGGGCTCCTTTCCCCCAGGGGAGGAGGCAGGGCACTGTGGGGATGGGATGTGTGTTGGGGGACTGGATGTGTGTCCGGGGGGCAGGGCAGTGTCGAGTAGGAGAGGCCCACGATTTGCCACCAGTTTGGGGCAGGAGAGGCCTGGCAGAGAGGTTGCCCAGGGGCCAGTGTGGGGTGCTCTGGGTGGGGAGGCAGCAGGTGCTGCGGGGCACAGGTGATCGCAGCAGGAGATGAGGTATTGGGTAGGTGGGACGCCCCGGGTGTCACTACCAGTCACTGTGTGTGTGAAGGGATCCCGGGGGTGGGGGCAGGGAGCAAGATGGCACTAACCCCTCCTCCTCCTCCTCCTGCCCTCCCTCGGCAGGTGGAGGAGGCTGATGATTGGCTGCGCTATGGCAACCCCTGGGAGAAGGCCCGGCCTGAGTACATGATCCCAGTGCACTTCTATGGGCGCGTGGACCATGGGCCTGACGGCACCAAGTGGGTCGACACGCAGGTGAGTCCAGGAGGCCTGAGTGAGTGGTAAGTGTGCATACAAGAGAGGCTGTGTGTGTATCTACGTGAGGGCCTGGCAGTCATGCATGTACCCCTGCATAAGTGGGTGGTGATTGTGCGCCCTTGGGTGTACGGGAGTGTACATTCACATGCAGGGCTGTTGGTGCACAAGCCGTATGCATGGGGGAGAGGTGCATTCACAGGCCTTTGCACATGGTAGTGCGAGTGTGTAGGTATGCCTGAGTGCGTGCATTTGCAAGCGCACAAGTGGGCATTTCCATGCAAGTGTGAGATCCCTGTGCACTAGTGGCCTGTGCGTGCTCACATGTACCTTTGCACAAGTGCCTCCATGCATGTGCGATTGCCCAGAAGCACAGGTCCATTGCATGAGTCTGTCAGCACGCTCAGCAGCCTGGGAGTATGTGTGCAGGGAGCCAGGATGCTCTGGGGATTCAGTTACCCTGTTTGTTCTTTAGTTTCCCCACCAGTAAAAAGGGGGAGGGGAGGGTATTATGGGATGCGAGGTCAAAAGGCCTTCTGGGAAAGGTTGGGGTTGGGCTCTCTGCTCTTCATGCTCACTGGGTGCCGTGGCTGGCACTAATCCTGCTGTCCTTTGGCAGGTGATCCTGGCTCTTCCCTACGATACACCCGTACCTGGTTACCGCAACAACACTGTCAACACCATGCGCCTCTGGTCCGCCCGGGCCCCCAACGAGTTCAACCTCAAGGACTGTGAGTGAAGGGGGGGCCCTCAGGCTGGGCAAGGGTCTGTGTCTCTGCTGGATTCATCGCAGCAGCCAAGGGCCAGGTGTCAGACCCCCTCTGCTGAGCAGGGCTGGGAGACAGCTACTGATAACCAGGGAAGGGGGCTCAGTAGGAGGCAACCTCCCCTCCCCTGCTGACCCCAATGCCCCACCATGAAGGATTCCTGTATAAACAGCCCCTCCCAGGCTCCACCCTGGAGCTGGCTCCAGAGCTGCTGGGTAAAGAATACCTGTACAAAAAGCCCCTGTGCTCCATCCCAGAAGTGGCTGCATCTCAGCACCAGGCAAGGGATCCCTGTATAAATAGCTCCCACCCCAGAGGTGGCTGCACCTCAGCACCTGGCAAGGGATCCCTGTGTGAACTAAGGCCCCATTCTATCTTTTCCCCCTCAGTTAACGTTGGTGGTTACATCCAAGCCGTGCTGGACAGGAACTTGGCCGAGAACATTTCTCGAGTGCTGTACCCCAATGACAACGTGAGTAGCCCTCCGCCCACTCCAGTGCTCCGTGTCCACTGAATGGTTTCCTGGGGGGGAGCCTGTTAGACCTGGGGTGTGGATTATACATTGTGTGTGTGTGTGGTGGTGGTGGGGTGTTCTGCTTCCACACCCAGCCCCTGGTTCCGGCAGCAGGGATAGGGCCCAGGGGGTCAGGTGGGTCTAAATCTCACTAGCCAGGAGGGTTCACATTTGGGCAAAACTGGGATTTCTCTCTGCCCCCAGATCCCTGCCCCCATGATGTGTCCCAAATGTTACTCCCTTCAAGGTCTCTGCAGCCATGTGGGAGTGTGACACACCTCCTGTCTACTGCTTGGGGAGGCTGGGAGTCAGGACTCCTGGGTTTCATCCCCTGCTCTGGGAGGGGAGGGGATGCAGTGGTTAGAGCAGGGAGCCAGGTAACCAGGACTCCTGGGTTACATTCCCAGGTCTGCCACTACTTTCCCTACGCTGTGAGCAGGGGCTGCAGAGAGCCCATGCTACATCTGAAGCCACTGGTTCATTCTGCAGTTGGGATTGTACAGGCCTGGAGTGGGTTGGTGAATGCCCCATCCTCACCTGCCCCTCCTCCCTGCAGTTCTTCGAGGGTAAGGAGCTGCGTCTGAAGCAGGAGTACTTCACGGTGGCGGCCACCCTGCAGGACATCATCCGACGCTTCAAATCCTCCAAGTTTGGCAGCCGGGACCCCGTCCGCACCTCCTTTGACGCCTTCCCTGACAAGGTACTGGCCTCTCCCAGCAGGGGGCGCTGTAGGGAGCAAGGCAGGAACGCGGGCTGTGCAGGGAGCTCCCAACTACTCCAGCCCTGGCCTCTCCCAGCAGGGGGTGCTGTGGGGAGGTGGGCAGGAGCTGGCTGTGTGGGGAGCTCCCAGCTACTCCAGCCCTGGCCTCTCAGGGATAAACTCATGCGTCCTCTGTCATTGGTGGTCTGAGTTCTGCCCCTCTCCTGTAGGTCGCTATCCAGCTGAACGACACTCACCCCTCCCTGGCCATCCCTGAGCTCATGAGGGTGCTGGTTGATATCGAGAAAGTGGACTGGGACAAGGTAAGGGGTGTGTGTACGTGTGATGTCGGGGTCTCTGTGCTGTAGGGAGTGGGTGTCGTCATTTTTTCTGTTGAACAGCCCCCATACCCCACACAGAGGTTGCTGCATCTCAGGCTGTGCTGGGGATCCTCACGTGCTGTGTCTCTCCCAGGCCTGGGACATCACGGTGCGGACCTGTGCCTACACCAACCACACGGTGCTGCCTGAGGCCCTGGAGCGCTGGCCCGTCCATCTCCTGGAAACCCTCCTGCCCCGGCACCTGGAGATCATCTATGAAATTAACCAGAGATTCCTTGATGTAAGCTCCACCCCCGGGAAGGGCTGGGGTTAATCCAATGGAGAAGTCCCTTTCCCTCCATACGTGGCAGGAACTGGAATGTGTTAGTCTAGGGCTCCTGGGTTCTGTCCCCAGCTCTGGGAGCGGAATGGGGTCTAGTGGTTTAGAGCTGTGGGGTGCTGTCAGGACTCTAGGGTCTTTTCCCTGGCTCTGCAGCTGATTCACACATGCTCTTGCTGGGGTGAGGGTGGGGAACCAAATTTGGGGTGTATGGCTTGGAAGGGAACCACGGGCATTTGGGATTGCCTCCCACTGGGGGGCAGGGTGGGTGCTGGGGGGATGAGTGTCCTGGGGCTAGGACAGTGGGGACCCCCCATTTTCCTCCTGGAGGGCTCAGTTGCGGAGCTGCTCTCTGAGGGTGCCTGCTCTATCCGGATTCTGTCATTCCATTCCCTTCCCTTCCCCCCCGCCCCCGCCACTCCAGAAAGTCAATGCCATGTTCCCCGGGGACTTCGACCGGCTGCGGCGCATGTCCTTGGTGGAAGAGGGCAGCTTCAAGAGGATCAATATGGCGCACCTGTGCATCGTGGGCTCCCATGCCATCAACGGGGTCGCCCGCATCCACTCCGACATCATCAAGAAATCTGTGTATGTGCCTCTCCCCCTGCCATGCTCTGCCCCCTCACTGTCCTTACACTCCCTTGCACCTCACTGTCCGTCACTCCCCCGCTACTCCCATTCCTTCTCTTCCCGTCCATTCCTTTCCTCTTTCATCCCCTCTCTTTTCTATCTTGCATTTTTTCCCATTTCATTCTTCCCTCTTTCCTCCCTCTTCTCTCGTTCCTTTGATTTTTTTCCCCTTTCCCTTTTTCATTCATTCTCTTAATTCCTTATCTTTCTCTTCTCTTGTTCCATCCGATTTCATTGTATCTTACCCTCGTTTTCATTCATTCGCTTCTTTCTGTTCCTGTTTTCCTATATATTTTATTCGTTTTGTCCTTCTTTTTCCGTTTGTTCCCTTATTTTTTTCCTCCACTTTTGCCCCTCTGTATTTTCCTGTTTCATTCATTCTTTTCCCTTTTTTCTGTTTTTCTCAGACCTTCATTTTTTCCTAATTCATTTCCCTTTTTGTTCGTTTATTCTCTTCTTTCCTCTTTCATTCTCTTCCCTTCATTTCCCCTGATTCATTCACTCTTCTCTTCATCCTTTCTTTCCCTTCTTTTCTCTCTCATCGATTCTTGTGTTTGTTCTCTCACACATTCTTCCTTTCTCTTCCCACTCCTTTGCCCTTTTGCCCTCTAGTTTGTTTTCGGTCATGCTTTGATTCTTTCCCTCCTTGGTCCTCTCATTCATTTATTTCCTGTTTTGTTCCCCTTCTCTCCCCTCTCCCCCGCAGCTTCAAGGATTTCTATGAGCTTGAGCCGCACAAATTCCAGAACAAAACCAATGGGATCACACCTCGGCGCTGGCTGGTTCTGTGCAACCCAGGGCTGGCTGAGGTCATTGCCGAGGTGAGTGCAGTGAGGGAGGAGCCTGCGGGGTCCCTGGGGGAAGGATCCTAGGTGGTGATATGCAGGGATGGGGATGCGGTTAGGTGGGGGGTTGGAGGATGCAGAAGGCAGACAGATAAGTGCGGGATCTTTCGGGGGCACCATTCAGTGATTGTGGGGTTGACAGACAGGGAGGGGAGAGTTGGGGAGCAGGCTGCCATGTGAAGATGGGGTCTCTGTGGGGTGTGGGGATGCTAGATACAGACAGGCGTTGGGAGGCAGTTTGCCATGCAGGGATGGGGGCTCTATGGGGTGGGGGATGCTAGATACAGACAGGTGTTGGGGGGGCTGGCTGCCATGCAGGGATGTGGGGGCATTCATAGGTTGGACCCCTCTCCTCTGCCTTGCCCCTGGAAGGGCAGAGCCAGGGGGTGTCTGCCTACTCTCCTGTGCCAGGCCTGGCTCTGACCCTCCTCTTTCCCCAGCGTATTGGGGACGAATACATCTCTAACCTTGACCATCTGAAAAAGCTTCTGGCCTACGTGGATGATGAGGGATTTATCCGGGACGTTGCCAAAATTAAACAGGTACCGGGGTAGGGAAATGGGATCCAGGGCCTCTCCCCTCTAGGGGGCACCAGCTGTGATCTGGCCCCAGGGCAGGGGATGGGATTCAAGGCCTAGGTTCCCATCTCTGCTCTCCCACGCCAGGAGAACAAGTTGAAGTTTGCTGCCTATCTGGAGAAGGAGTACAAGGTGAAGATCAACCCAAACTCCCTCTTCGACGTGCAGGTGAAAAGGATCCATGAGTACAAGAGGCAGTTGCTCAACTGCCTCCACGTCATCACCCTCTACAACCGTGAGTGCTGACCCCCAGCCACATGCCACAGTGAGAGGGAGAACCCAGGTATCCTGACTGCCAGCCCCCCTGCTCTAACCACTAGTATCCACTCACCTTCGGTGGCGCTGTCAGTGACCGGGACATGGGCAGCCATGCCTAGAGTTGGAACAGGAGTCAGGCCCAGGGGCTGCAGCAGGAGTCGGTAGCCTGGAATTGGAGCCGAGGTCAGGACTGGGTATTCTGGAATGGGGCAAGGCGGGGGCAGGGCCTGGGCAAGGCAGGGGTTATCACTGCCAGTGGGAAAGACTTTGAGCAGCTGCTGCACTGCTGCTGGCTGTCAGAGCTGGTCTGCTGACTCTTCCCAGCAAGGAGGCCAACCTCCAGGCCAGCTGTGCTCACTGGGTGGCCAGGGACTGGCCAGCTGCCAGCCCTGCTCCCTGGCACACTGGCCCTGACCCTGTGTCTCTCCCCGTCCCCCTGCAGGGATCAAGAAGGAGCCCAACCAGCATTTTGTGCCACGCACTGTCATGATCGGCGGCAAGGTGAGACCTGGGGGCCAAGGCCCACCCCTCTCGGTGCTGCTGTCCCTTGGTGGGAGGTGAGGGTGGGGGTTAAGCGGCAGTCTCACCCTCCGTCCCCCTGCAGGCCGCCCCTGGCTACCACATGGCCAAGATGATCATTAAGCTGGTCACGGCAATCGGGGACGTCATCAACAATGACCCCGTCATCGGCGACCGCCTCAAGATGATCTTCTTGGAGAACTACCGTGTCTCCCTGGCTGAGAAGGGTAGGGAGGTCATGACCTCTGACCCTGCTATCCTCCCCACAAACCTGCCACCACTGCCCCAGATCAGGCTAAGGGCCATCTACCGCACATGGCAACTTCTGCCACACCTGGTGGGAGAATAGGTGGGGTCAGAAGGTCCCTAAAAGCTCCGCCCCCCATGCTGCCTCTTCTCCTTGAGGCCCCTCCCCCGTACTGTCGCTTCCCGCAAGACCCTGCCCCTGCACTGCCTCTTTCCCCCCTACAAGACCACACCCCCCCGCTCACTCGTCTCTACCCCTCACCCCCCGTTGCTCGCCCTAACGGCTGGTAAAAAGTGGTGGGGGGGGCTCCCCAGGCTCCCCTCCCGCCCCCCCAGTTCTGGCACTCCTGTTTCCCACCCTAGATCAGGCCAATGGGGCTGTCTGCTCCTTGCAGCCTCCTCTGACCTCCATCCCTTCCACTCCCGTTCAGGGCTGGATCTAGCCCACATGGCAGCTTCTGACCCACATTACTTACCCCCAAACCCCCTGCAATTGCCCTGGATCAGGCAAATGGGCCCTTTCACCCCACATGGCGACCTCTGACCTCCCACCCCAGCCCACTGATCCCGTCTCTCCTGCAGTGATCCCAGCGGCCGACCTGTCCGAGCAGATCTCCACGGCTGGCACAGAGGCCTCGGGCACCGGCAACATGAAGTTCATGCTGAACGGGGCGCTGACCATTGGCACCATGGATGGCGCCAACGTGGAGATGGCAGAGGAGGCGGGCGAGGAGAACTTGTTTATCTTCGGCATGCGGGTGGAAGACGTGGAAGAGATGGACAGGAAAGGGTGCGGGCTGGACCCCTGCCCCTCCCTCATGCAGGAAACCCCTCTGCCAGGCCTCCCTCCAATGCCCCCTTCCCTGCCGCTGGATTCCTGCTCCACCTTCTCTACCCACCCCCACCACCTAGCTGCCAGAATCTTGTCCTCTGTTGCCTGGATCTCCTACCCATGGTGCCCCTAACCCAGTGCCAGATTCGCACCCATCACCTGCTGGCAGGACCCTCCCGACACTACCTGCCTCCCCTCCTGCTAGGATCCCTTTCCAATTTTCCCCCCAACCTGGGTTCCTCACACTGTTTGGCTGCCCTCCTGTTGGGATCCTGCCCCCATTCCCTCAGCATGCCTTGCCAGGCCTCTTGGGGGCTGGTGGGGCAGGGGGCTTGGGGAGTCCTCTGGGGGCTGGGGGCTTCTGGTTTGGGGGGAGCCCCTGAGGCCATGCTGGGCTGGGGTGGAGCTATGATCCTGAGGTAACCTGCCCCCCTTCACCTCCCCTCCAGCTACTGTGCCAAGGACTATTACGACCGCATCCCGGAGCTCAGACAGGTGATCGACCAGCTGAGCAGCGGCTTCTTCTCCCCCAAACAGCCCCAGCTCTTCAAGGACATTGTCAACATGCTGATGAACAATGACAGGTGGGAGGAGGCACTGGGGAGAGGGAATAAGGGACAGAGGCAACCATGCCTGGTGTGGGGTGGAGGAAGGGGGCTCTATCCAGTGCTTAATTTGTAAGGAAAGAGGTGCTGGGGCTCAAGAAATTTTTTCACTTTCATAACTGACCTGCCCAGCCCAGCCCAGAGGTGCTGGGGCTCAGCCCTGGCTCTATCCCCAGCTCTGGGAGGGGAGGGGTGTCTAGTGGATTATGGGAAGGGGATCTGGGAGCCAGGACTCCTGGGTTCTGTTCCCACGAGTGCACTCATAGTGAGGGGCAGCTGAGGCATTGGGGAAGGGTTTCCCCAGAGCTTTGGGTGTCTGCTGCTGGCTATGTTCTTGGGAGAGGCTCCGGGTGTCGATCCTGTCTGTGGGCAGCAGGTGGCAGCATGCACAAGGACCCCCAGCCTGATACCCTTTTGCTTGCCCTCCCTCTCCAGGTTCAAAGTGTTTGCGGATTACCAAGCCTACATCAAATGCCAGGAGAATGTCAGCGCCCTCTACAAGGTGAGTGTGCACCCTAGTGGCCTCCCTGGGGTACTGCACCCAGCACTGGGAGGGGAGTGGGGTCTAGTGGGTTAGAGTGGCCGGGACAGGCTGTCAGGCAGGACTCCTGGGTTCTATTCCTGGGCATCCTAGCTCAGTTCCAGGACCCTCGATCCCAGAGAAACACTGACCAGCTCAGGTGAGAGCCGCAGCCCTGCAGGGGGCTGGAAAGGGGGCAGGATGGAACTTCATAGGGAGAGATGGAAAGATCAAAATCCATCAAGCTCAGCCCTGCGGCGTCCTGACGGCCAGGGGATGAGAACCAGGCACAATGCTAGAGGTATGTAAAGGGAAGCTCAGGGTGGGGCTGTGATGTGTGTGTCTGTCTGTCCGTCCTTCTACTCACCTTTATTTCAAGGTGTTCAAATTTTATGAAAGTCAGTGGTAGTCACTTGGATTCACCCATCCATCCCTGTACATGTTTTTTTACCTATCCATCCATCCCTGCACTCAACCCTCCTCTATCTATCTATCCATCCATCCCCATGCTCACCCCTCATCTGCAGACGCTCATCTATCCATACCCACTCTTCTATCTAGCCATCCCCTCCCCCCTCATACACGCTGTCCCTCTATCCATCCCCACGCACGGCCGGCCTGCCCCATTGACACTCACCCAGCCATCCCATGTGGCTTCCCCAGCCCCATCCCCCAGCAGTCCATGTGTGATTGCCACTGACCTGCGTCTCTCTCCCCAGAACACCAAGGAATGGACCAAGAAGGTCATTAAAAACATCGCCAACTCGGGCAAGTTCTCCAGCGACCGCACCATCGCGCAGTATGCCCGTGAGATCTGGGGCGTCGAGCCCACCCACCACAAAATCCCAGCGCCTGACGATCCCCGTGAATAGCCCCCTGAGGCCTGCTTGCCCGCCCCTGCCTCCCCATCACCAACCAATCGCCACCGGGTGCCAGCAAACAACAGACACTGCGCTGGCTTCTCCCAGATGCTCAGCATGTCCCGCATTGTGTGTGGGGACCTTCCCGTCCTCTTTGGTGGGGGGGGATCTCCCCTGCACCCCGCCCAGGGAGAACTGGCCACTACTTCCTCAGCTAGGCAGAGGCAGGATAAGCAGAAGGACATTTGGATTCCTGTCCCTTATCTCTTCTCCCCCCTCCCCCAATTCCATGGGGTTGGGGGATGAAGAAGCCCAGAGAAAAGGGATGCGAGGGGTTAACTCCCCCCCCCAACATGCTATTTATTTAAGGGTGAGAAATTCCCCCTCCCATTATAACCCCCCATCCAACCTACTTGGGGGTAGAACACCTAGCTATGTTTTGGGGCACACCCATTCTGTAGGTTAAAATTCCATGGTCCCCCATCTACTAACAAGGTAGAAAGTGTGTCAGTTCCCTAGGGGGAGGGAGGGGAGGTGTGGGAGTTGTCCTTCGCAGGCCCCCAGCACGGTGACCCTCTTCCAAGAGCACCATTTTTTGCACCCCGCCCCACCCCTTTGCGTGTGATTATCCGAGGTGGGGTGCCCTGCCTCTGCTACCCTGATGTGGTTTTAAATTTGGGGGGGATCAGTCCCCACCCACTGGTGACTTTTAAAATAAACAGAGTCACTCCACCCCACCCCACCCCGCCTTACATCTCTGTCCATACATCCGCCCTCCTGCCCCTCATTTCCCCTCCTAGGTGGTCTCAGTGCCTGGTGCTAACCCCCTCATAGCCTATTGCTACCACTTGGCGCATTGTGTGTTGTTTTTTTCCTTCCTGGTTTGCGGGAAGCTGGTGGGTGTGGGTTCCAGGACTCCTGGGTTCCATCCCTATTGCTGTACCTCAGTGAATACTGTTTTACGTAGGCCATGAGACTCCTGTCCCACAGCAATCGAACCCAGAATACGTCCTGCCACGTACTTGCTGGCTGTTTAGGGGGCATTTATGTTTATTATTTTTAGGGGTCCTTTCTAACTTATGGCAGGGAACCTGTGCAAATACCCCATGACTTTCAACTCTTAATGTGGGGCAGGTGCAATGGAACAGGCTGGGGATTTGTTGCTAATTTTAATGATGGCCCCATATGTGTGTGTCTCAGCCACTGCCTGCACTGGGCTGGGAGTCCTAGAAGCTGTGGGGTATGCTGCTCTACCCCACACTTTCCCCAGCTGTGGAGGGTCTGGGGCTGTGAGCCAGCAATAAAGGTGACACTTAACGCTCTCTGGCTGTGTTGCTTTTTTTTCCCCCTCGTGGTTCTCCCCTCCCCAACCTCACCCAGAAACTGGGGTCTTGGCCCCAACCCTGCACCTGTCCATGTGTGGTGCCTCCTGACTTCTGTCTAGCTCTGGGAGGGCAGTGGGGGCTAGGGGGTTAGAGCAGGGGCCCTGGCAGCCAGGACTCCAGGGTTCTATCCAGCTCTGGGAGGACATTGTGGGTTAGAGCCGGGGAGGTGGCTGGGTTGTATCTCTAGCACTGTCTCTAGCCTTCTCTTGACCTTGGGCCAGTGCCTGCCCCACCTGCCAGAGCTGCTATTCACAAGAGTGAGTGAGGGGGGCCGAGATGGGAGAGTGCATGAACCCCCTCCCCCCCACCGAGGCCACAGCAGCTGCTCATTACCACCCAGGGATGGGGAATTGGTACTAAAAATAGCTCCCCCAACACAAACACCCAGGCAGTGGAGGAGGAGATTCCTAGTGGCAGGAGGGAGTGGAGTTCTAGGGGGTTAGAGCAGGGGACTGGGTACTAGGACTCCTGGGTTTTATCTCCAGTTATCAGGGGGGCTTGGTGCCAGGACTCCTGGGTTCCTTGGTTTATGGTATTTTTGTAAATCATGAATGTAAAGGATTGTTCTTTTTTTTTATCACAGCTCCAGTAGCATCCCCCCAGCACTACCCCTCCCACCCAGGGGTGAGCAAGCTGGCAGGCACTGACACCCCCCTCCCCTTCAGGCAGCAGGCGCTGCACTTACCATAATTGGTTCCAAGGCTGCTGGGAGCCGCAGTGATTAATTGGCATCTCAGCAGGGCAGTGAGCCCACAGAGATACACACAACCAGCCAGCGGCCCTCCCATCCACCCAGTAAGTGTGTGTATGTGTGCGCACACACATGTACAGAGCCAGCGTGTGCACATGCACACCCATCCAGCCAGCCAGCATGTGCGTGCGCACGCGCGCGCACACACACACACACACACACACACAGAGCCAGTGTGTGGACACACACGGAACTCCTGAACACTCTTGTACTCATGCTCTGCCAGCTCACACGCTCAGCTGGCTCCTGTGCATGTGCACACTCACACCCACTGAGCTGGTGCACACAGAAAAACACACACTTGTACACATGTTCTGCCAGGTTAAGCAGCAATTCCTGATGTGCACATAAGGGGGTGCCAGAGAGCAACAGAATAACTAACAGCGACCCCACCTGACCTCTCCCTGCAAGGCTGGGTCCCAAAAGGGCTTGGCCCCATTTACAAAGGGGAACTCAGCCATCCGCTTGCCCAAGATCTCACAGATGCCTGAGAACAGAACCCAGGAGTCCTGGCTCCCAGCCCCTGCCCTAACCACTAGACCCCCCACGCCCTTGCCAGAGCTGGGGATAGAACCCATTGTACATCATCCATCCATCCCCCGCCACCAGTCAACGGTGCCCCCCAGTCAACGGCACCCCCCCAGTCCCCTCTTCTGTACCGGAAAAAGGCCTGGGGCCTGACAAATGCCTCCACCGCACAGATGGGGCTACACCCCCTTAGCAAGCATGGTGGCGCTGCCCCCCCCACTTCCATGTGCCGGGAGTGGGGCTCAGGATCTTAGGACAGCCCCGCACACCCACCAATGCACTGAGGTTGCACCTGCTCTTCTAGGTTAGTGAGTAAGCAAGTTTTGACTCTTGGGGAGACATGCACCCAATCCAGAGGGGGGATGGGAAAGGGGTTGGAGTGCAGAGGTGGGGCAGGGCAAGAGGGAGGAGAGGGTGTTCCCCACCCTGCCCTAGAGTTTAGGACTGTTTGCCAACTAGAGAAATGCGCATGGCATTTCTGTTCAACCGCAGACCACTTCCCCCCCACCCAGTCTGCTCCACCCTGTCCGGCATGGTGCCCCAGCAAAGGGGTGGAGACTGTTCTCCATGATCACTGCTGGGTGCTAAAAAAAGGGGTTCAGAGGCTGACAAGCTGGGCCTGAAAGGGGGAGGGGTGGATGATGATGCAGCTGGCTGGGCCTGAGGGGGAGAGGGTGACACTGAGACTCCTTGGGCTGGGGGTGGGGTTGGAGGCTGAGACCAGCTCTCCCCATCCCCCACCTGCTCAGCCCAGCCTCCACATCCACTTCCTGGGTCCCCATTCCCCCTGCCTGTGGGGCTGGTTGCCATGACAACAGGCTATTGTTGGAGCTGTTTGCAGCCTCGGGCTCCCCCCACCCCATGAATGGGCATCAGGGTCTGGAGTAACCCACTGGCCCCTGCCCCCTCCTGGGACTGCCCTGTACATGGCTGAGGAACATAGGGCCCAGGCACCCCCGCCCCAGGCTGTGTGTGCCCCTCAGTGTGGGGTGAGGGGAGAGTTCCAGTCACCTTTGCTCTATTACCCCCCAATCGTCCCCCACATTAGCTCATGCATATGAGACTAGGGGGAGAAGTTGGGGGTCCCCAGAGCTGCCCCCTCCCAGAGTAACTGGTGCATATGGAATTGGCGGGGGCTGCTCCCCGCTTCGCTTTGAGCCCCCCCCCAGTGGCGCTGGGTGAGGGCAGCGCACCTGGCACAGGAAGGGTTAAGAATTTTGCAGTGGCACCTGCGGTCTCTGGCTCTCCGGGGGGGGGGGGGGGGGGCGAGCAACCATCGGCGTGAACGAAGGGTGTGTGCGCCCCTGCCCAGCCCCCCCGCCGCCTGCTGAGACCCCCGCCCAGCCTTCTCGGTCCGCTGCCCCCCCCCGCACCTGCTGCATCCCCCCCCCGCCTGCTGAGACCCCGCCCAGCCTCCTCGGTCCGCTGCCCCCGCACCTGCTGCATCCCCGCCCGCTGAGACCCCACCCAGCATCCTCGATCTGCTGCCCCCGCACCTGCTGCATCCCCGCCTGCTGAGACCCCACCCAGCCTCCTCGGTCCGCTGCCCCCGCCCGCACCTGCTGCAGCCCCCGCCTGCTGAGACCCCTGCCCAGCCTCCTCGGTCCGATGTTCCCCGCACCTGTGCCTGCTGCGTCCCCTCGTCCAGACTCCTCGGTCCGCTGCCCCCGCCCGCACCTGCTGCAGCCCCCGCCTGCTGAGACCCCTGCCCAGCCTCCTCGGTCCGATGCCTCCCCCCGCACCTGTGCCTGCTGCGTCTCCCCCCGCCTGCTGAGCCCCCCGCCCAGCCCCCTCGGTCCGCTGCCGTCCCCCCTCCCTCCCCCGCCTGCTGAGTTCCCCGCCCAGCCCCCTGGCCCGGGGCGCCCCCCAGCTGCGGGGCAGGCGGCCCGGCCGGGGCGCTCCATGCGGCGGGCGGAGCAGGCGGCGTTTGGACCCGCACGACCCTCCCAGAGCCGGCAGCGGGAGGAAGTCGGGGCGGGGGGGTGATAAGGAGACACAAGCCGCATTGTGCAGCCCGGCCGCGTTTGAATATCGCCCAGCGCAGGAGCAGAGCGGAGCCGGGTGAGCCGCGCGGGGGGGACCCGGGCCTGCCCCTCTAGGGGGCGCCGGCCCCGGGACGGGGGGCTGGCTGCCCAGGGGCCGGGGAGCGGGACGGGGCCTGCGCCTGCCCCTCTAGGGGGCGCCGGCCCCGATCGGCCGCAGGGGCCCAGGGAGTGAAAGTCACTCCCACCTGTGAGACGAGTTTACTGGGGCTCAGCCCCGTGTCTCTAGCCGGACGGCCCCGGTCACACCGATTTCCACCCCTCACCCCATCACACCGACCCCCCTTCACACCATCCCCCTGCCCCTGCCCTATCGCACCGACCCTCCTGCCCCCTGCACGCCACCATTCCTGCCCACTTCACCCATCACACCAGCCTTGTCACACTGCTCCCCCTGCCCCGGCACACCCTCCACCCACTCCCCCCATCACGACACCCCTCCCCTGCCCCCATCACATCAGCCGCCTGCCACTGTCACACCAACCCCTGGCGCCCTGGCTGGTGGGGGAAGGGACTGCACTTCCCCCCCACACACAAGGGAGGAACATGGGGGCTCTCCCTGTGCCACCCCCACTTTGGGGATGGCTGGGGGCTGCTGAGCTAGCACTGCCCTGGGTTATAATCCCCAATTAATTGGGGGGGGGGGCTGAATGGGGTTGGAAGGGTGGCGGGTGCACTGGGAGGCATAATGGGTGGCTAATGGGGGGCTCTAAAGGCAGTGATGGGGGCAGGGAGCAGGTGCCTCAGAGCCATAGCTTAGTGGTCCTGACTGAAGAGTGGGGCCCATATCACCGGGGAGAGGTGCTTTCATTTTGGGTTCAGTATGGTTGTGCCTGTGTGTGCACAGTACACTATGGGCCAGGTGTGTGCACTGCGGTGTAGTGCATGCAGCATGGCCGTGTGTGTGTCTGTGCACACAGTACACTGTGGTTGAGGGGTGTGCAGTATAGTGCATACAGGATGGCTGTGTGTGTGTGTCTGTGCACACTGTACACTATGGTTGAGGGGTGTGCAGTGCAGTATAGTGCATGCAGGATGGCTGTGTGTGTGTGTGTGTCTGTGTGTGCACAGTACACTACGGGCCAGGTGTGTGCAGTGCGGTATTGTGTGCAGCAGAACTGTGTCTTGGCAAAGCTGTGTGATAGTGCGTGTGTGTGCAGTGCAACTGTGTGTTTATGCTGCATACAGCGTGTACAATGTGTGTGTGGTGGCGTGTGTTTATCCCAGAGATGGCTGTGAGGCAACTGACATTTGGCAACACTGTATTTTGATTGATATTTTGCAACATGGCTGGTGCCTATGTGAGAGACATGCAGTTAGTAGGAGGTGCTGTGCAAACAAACAGCCAGATGGAAAAGAGGGACCATCCCCCCAAACCCCTTTCGTTCAGTCCTCCCCCCTCAGCTCACTCACTCAGTGTTGCTTCTATTCCTCTTCTAACTAACCATGAACAAAAAGCTGCCTAAAAATAACACTGCAAGAAACCCCAACCGTCAATTTACAGCGTGGTAAGTTGCACACACAAAAGCTTGTCTTAAAAGATTAATAATAATCTTGTCTTACTACAGAGCAATTACACAAAGGGATCCCTTGCCTGATGCTGAGATGCAGACAACTCTGGGGTGGGACATGGGGGTGTTTATACAAGGAGCCCTTGCCTGGTGCTGAAATGCAGCCACTTCTGGGGAGGTGCTGTTTATGCAGGGATTTACAACACAGATCTAAACCCATTCCCACTGGATCCCAGATACGCATGGCACCTTGCGCACCAGGCCCCTGATCCGCCCCCTCCTCCCCAATTGCTAATCCATCAGGAGCCGTTCCCTAGATTCCAGCTCTGCACACAGTGAGCTCGAATTCCCGAGATGTGAGCCCTTGTCTAAATTAATCTCTCAGCCTGAGTCACTGTGGCCAGATTCCTGGGTCCTTCATCTCTCTCCAAACATTCCTTGGTTCTGGATCTGACCCAATCCCCTGTTGTCACGTTTAACCCTTAGATACCTTTACCGGGGGGATAGAGCTTGGGAACTTGCTTTCCACCTAGGATCACCCCCTCTTTACAGCCCCCCAACCAAAGAGCAGACAGTCCCCCGCCTCTCCTCACCCTCCAAGCGATGTTACTATGCAAAAGGCCACTTATAAATTCCATCCCGGTCCTTTAACAGCCACGGGGCTCAGAATAGCTCAGCGGGCCCCAGCTGCAGGGGCTGCTCCTTCGGGCTTTGTGCAAGGTCAGAAGAACTTGGGGCTGGGTTCCAGGATGCCTGGGTTCTGTCCCCAGCTCTGGGTGGAGAGCAGGGTCTAGTGGAGGAGAGCAGGGGGGGCTAGGGAGCCAGGACTCCTGGGTTCTATTTCCCCACTCTGTGATCATGGGCTAATCTCTCTGCTGCAGGTTTTCCTGCTGAGATGTTGTGAGGTTGCACATGCTTTGTGTTTTTAGGGTCAAAGTGGCAGGCTGTAACTTAGAGGAGGAAGGCCCATGTCTCATTCCCCCCATCCCCAAGCCAGCCAGTCTTCCCACCCCGGAACCGAATCGGAGTCCGTGCTCCCTGGAGGGGAAAGGCCCCACATACTTCTACACTCCCAGGGGCAAAGCAGGGCCCGTCTCTGACCCAGGCCAAGGCAGGAAGCCAGGATGGAGGAAACATTTTGCAACTTTACCCGAAATTCTCTAGCTGTTTTGTTTTGCAACAAACTCTCCCTCCCCCAGTGTTCACAGCATCAGGGCGAAGGGAACAGAAACTCCCTAGACCCTGGACAGCCTCCCTTGGCTGATCTCTGCAACTACCCCTCTGGGCAGCATTGACCCCTGTGCACCTCAGCCTCAGGCAAGTGATCTCTGTAGAAACAGCTCCCCTGCCCCAGAGGCGGCTGCATCTCGTAAGAGTTATAACTCTAGCCCCATCTCCTCTTTCAGTGGCAGGTTCTCGCCAGGGAACCCAGATCTTAGGGGGCCGCTGACACATTGTCCCTGAGCTGGGCAGCACTTGTCTGCGGTGGGACCCCAGGCTGGCAGAGGGGGAGCTGGCCGGCACGGGAGGAGCAGAGATGAGCGAGACACTGGACCTGGACAAGGGCTGTACGGTTGAGGAGCTGCTGCAGGGCTGCATTGAGGCCTTTGGTAATGCGCTGGGGGGGGGGCTGTTATTTAGGAGCATGTGTGGGGAGAAGGGGTTGTTGGTGCAGGTGGCTGTAAGGGGTGAGGTGGGATGTGAGCCTGGGGAGGTGGCATATGGAGGGCTGGGGCTGCCCAAGGGGTTTGGGGTTTTCTTCAACCTATAGGGTCAATTGTCCTGACCCCTAGAGGGTGCTGTGCTGCAGGGAGTAGGGCGGGGACTCAGCCAGGGGTGCTCTCCCCCTTGTAATCAGTGCTGACCCCAGTGAGGGGCTGGGGGCACTGTGCTGTGGGGAGGAGGGTGGGGGCTCAGCAGGGGGCGCTCTCCCCTTGCAATCAGTGCTGACCCCAGTGCCCTGGTGAGGGGCTAGGGGGCGCTGTGCTGCAGGGAGCAGGGTCAGTACAGGTTGCTGTGCGGTGTGTGTGTGGGGGGGGGTCTCTCTGAGGCTACAATGGCAGCCATACAGTGAGTCTCGGAGACTGGGGCAACAGATGCAGGGTCCTAGGGCTTGTGCCCCGGGGCTAAGAATAGCTGTGTAGACACTGTGACCTGGGCGGGAGACCTCCGCCCCCAGGCTTCACAGCCCGAGCTGCAATGTCCACACAGCAGTGTCTGCCCAGCAATGTCTGCAAGTCTGCGGCCGAGCTCTCAGCCTCACTGCCAAAGGCTGTGCAGATGTAATCTGAGTGCGTAGGGGGCAGGAGTGAAAGTAATTTACAGGACTGCCGGAGCCCTGAAGGGGCGTGACCTCATCCGGAAGAGGCGGGGCCTCTCAAGATTTAAAGGCCCTGGGGCACCGGCTGTGGCTGGGAGCCCCAGGGCCTTTAAATCAACCCCGGGTTCCCAGATGCAGAGGTGGCTGGGAGCCCCCCAGGGCTCCGGCCGCCGCAGAGCTCTGGTCCCTTTAAATCCCCACCGCAGCTCCGGCAAGATTCAAAGGGCTCTGGGCTGCCCGCAGCCGCGGGAGCTCTGAGCCCTTTAAATCCAGCCCCAGCCCGGCCTCCTGAGCTGCGGGTGGGATTTAAAGGGCTCTGGGCTGCCCGCTGCGGTGGGGATCCCAGAGCCCTTTAAATCCCCTCCGCGGAAGCCAGTGCAGTCCGGCACGGTGTACTGGCTCTTGCCGGTACGCCAGACCAGACCGGACCGGCTTACTTTCACCTCTGGTTGGGGGGGGGCCAAAAGGGGGTGCTGAGTCAGGGAGGAGATCACTGGGGTCTCTGGGTTGGGGAGTCAGTGGGGGTCTCTGAGAGGGTTGGTTTGTAGGGGGTCTCTGTGTGGGCGGGTTGAAGGGTTGGGGGGATCTCTGAGTGGGGTGGGGATCTCTGAGCAGAGTGGGGATTGCGGAGGTTTCTGAGCAGGGTGGGGTCTCTGAGTAGGGGTGGGGTTGTGGGGTGGGGTCTCTGAGTAGTGTTGGGGGTTTCTGAGTGGGATGAGGGGTCTCTGAGCAGACTGAGAGTCTGTAGGGGGTCTCTGAGCGAGGTGGGAGGTTACGGGGGGTCTCTGAGAGGGGTGGGAGGTTGTGGGATGGGAGTTTGTGGGACAGGTCTCTGAGCGGGGTGGGTGGTTGCGGGGGGTCTCTGAGTAGTGGGGGGGTCTGAGAGGGGTGGGTGGTTGTGGGATCTCTGAACAGGGTGGGTCTCTGAGTAGGGTGGGGGGTTGCGGGGGTGTGTGTTTGAGTAATGGGGTGGGTCTGAACGGGGTAGGGTGCTGTGAGGGGTCTCTGAGTAGTGGGGGGGGGGTCTGAGCAGGGTGGGGGCTTGCAGGATTGCTGAGCGGGGAGGGTGGTTGCGGGAGGTCTCTGAGCGGGCTGGGGGGTTGCGGGATCTCTGAGAGGGGTGGGTGATTGTGGGAGGTCTCTGAGTGGGGTGAGGGGTTGCAGCGGGTCTCTGAGCAGGGCCTACTCTCTCTTGCAGACAATGAAGGGAAGGTGCGGGATCCCCAGCTGGTGCGAATGTTCCTGATGATGCATCCCTGGTACATCCCCTCCTCCCAGCTGGCCGCCAAGCTGCTGCACATATATCCTTGTGAGCCCTCCACCCCCCTTCCTGCACCTCTTTCCCTCATTCACCCTCCCACCTGCCTTGGGGCACCCTACTGCCCCCCTTTCCCTTCTGGGCACCCCCTCCCTTCACAAAGCACGTATCCCTGGCTGGTGAGGACAGAGCTAGCTTATTCTTCTAGCTGGCTGTCTCCCCAGCTGGGGCTCACCGGGGGACCCCTGCAGGACCACATACATTTCAACAACACCTCAGACCAACAGTGAGGAGTTGATTGTGCATGTGAAGGCAGAAGGCAATCTGGGTGAAAGTGACACTATTTCATGACTCTAAGGAAAGGAAGGAGTGGGGGCAGCAGGATCAGGACAATGGGCTTCAGAAAAAAAAAAGGGCTTCAACAGATCAGAGAACTGGGAGCTAAGGTCCCAGGGGAAGCAAATCGAAGGGAGAAAGCTGGGAGTTTCTCAGCGAGACAGTGTTAAAGGCCCAACAGCAAAGTAGGCTGATGCGAAGGGAAGACACGAAAAGGCCAAGGTGGCTCCCTCTGGAGCTCTTTAACAATCTTAAAAGCAAGGAAGAATCCCTCAAAAAGTGCAGATGTGGACAAGAGGCGCACAGAAAAATTGCACCAGCAGGTAGGGGCAAAATCCGAGAGGCTAAGGCACAAAATGAGTTAGAGAAATGCAGTCGGAAGAGGTTCTTTAGAAACACTGGGAGCAAGAGAAAGATGAAGGAAAGTGCAGGTCCACTGCTTTCTGAGGAAGGCGAGCTAGTTGATGGCATCAAGAAAGCTGGGGGGTTTAATGCCTATTTTGCTTCAGTCTTCACTAACATGGTTAATGGTGACAGGTACTCAGCACAATGAATATTAACAACAAGGTGGGAGGAACGCAGGCCAGATAGGGAAAGAGCAGGTTAAAGAGTATTTAGAGGAGTTCAATCTATTCAAGTTGGCAGGATCTGGTGCAATTCACCCTCAGATACTTAAGGAAGGCGCTGAAGCAATCCGGGAGCTGTTAGCGATTGTCTTTGAGAAATGGAGGACGGATGAGGTCCTCAGGGACTGGCGAAGGGCAGACATAGCACCTGTCTCTAAACGGGGGAACTAAGAGGACCTCAGGGATTATAGACCAGGCAGCCTAACTTCCAAACTTGGCAAGACACCAGAACAAGTTCTTGAACAATCAGTTTGTAAGTCCCTGGAAGATAATAGGGTTATAAGAAATAGCCAGCGTGGGTTTGTCAAGAGCAAATCCTGCCAAACCAGCCTAATATCCTTCGTTAACAGGGTTACTGGCCTAGTGGCTGCGGGGAAGCAGTAGACATGATAGATCTTGATTTTAGTAACGCTTTTGACCCAGTCTCATAAGCAGACTAGGGAAATATTGTCTAGATGAAATTGCTAGAAGGTGGGTGCAGAACTGGTTGAAAGCTGCTCTTTGAGGACAGTTTATCAGTGGTTCTCTGTCAAACCAGGAGGATGTATCGAGTGGGGTCCCAGAGGGGTTAGTTCTGGATCTGGGGCTAGTCAATATTTTCATTAATGACTTGGGTGATGCAGTGCAGAGTAGGTTTATAAAACTGGCGGATGACACTAAGCTGTGGGGGTTGTGAGCAGTTTGGAGGACAGGATTAGAATTCAGAATGACCTTGAGAAATTGGAGAATTGAAAGAAGAAGATGAAATTCAATAAAGACAAGTGCAAAGGACTGCACTGAGGAAGGAGAAATGACAAAATGGGGACGGACTGGCTAGGTCAGAGGTCGGCAGCCTTTCAGAAGTGCTATGCCAAGTCTTCATTTATTCACTGTAATTTAAGGTGTCGTGTGCCAGTAACACATTTTAACGTTTTTAAAGGTCTCTTTCTATAAGTCTATAATATATAACTAAACTATTGTTGTATGTAAAGTAAATAAGGTTTTTAAAATGTTTAAGAAGCTTCATTTAAAATTAAATTAAAATGCAGAGCCCCCCGGACTGGTAGCCAGGACCCGGGCAGCGCGAGTGCCACTGAAAATCAGCTCACGTGCCGCCTTTGGCACACGTGCCATAGGTTGCTTACCCCTGGGCTAGGTGATAGTCCTCTTGAAAAGGATCTAGGGGTTGGCTCACCAAGGGAATCTAAGCCAACAGTGTGATGCCATTGTGGAAAAGGCTGTTATCGTCTGGGCTGTGTTAACAGGAGAGGCGTGTGTAAGACACTGGAGATGTTACTTGGCACTGGGGAGGCATCAGCTGGAGTACAGCATGCAGGTCTGGGGGCCAGGCTTTAGGAGAGCGGTGGAGAAAGTGGAGAGCATACAGAGGCGAGCAACAAAAATGATAAAAGGTCTAAAAACCTGCCCTGGGAGGAAAGGCTAAAAAGCTGGGCATGTTTAGGCTTGAGAAAAGACGGGGATGGGGAGACACCTGCTGACCGTCTTCCAATATGTTCAGGACTATTCTGAAGAGGACGGTCGTCAGCTGTTCTCCATGTGCACTGGAGGTAGGACCAGATGTCATGGGCTTAATCTGCAGCAAGGGAGAAGTAGGTTGGCTTTTAGGAAACACTTTCTCAGGCTAGTTAAGCTCTGGAACAGGCTTCTGGGGGGGGCTGCGGACTCCCCCTCACTGGAGGTGGTAAGAACAGGCTAGACAAACACCTGTCAGGGATGCTCTGGGTTTGCTTGGCCCTGCCTCAGCACGGGGGGCTGGACTTGGTGGCCTTTGGAGGTCCCTTTCAGCCCCGCGTTGCTGTGTTTCTAGAACACTGACTCCTCCTAGCCGGGTCCAAGGGCCCTAAAGCCATGGCCCAGCTCCACTCCCAACTCCTCCCCCTTTCTCCCCCTTCCCCCAGTCTCCTGTGCCTGCAATGTGGAATTCACCTTAACTCTGCCCTTGCACCTACCAAGAGTCTCGTAGCTCAGAAAGCAGCTCCCTGCAGGTGAAAACCTGCCACCTGGTGAGGTGAGTCTGGAGGAGCCCCACATTTCTGGGCAGCATTTTCAAACCTCAGGGGCAAAGCTGGCCCCAGTGCAGCATTCAAGGGCACACTGCTGCAGGGAGCAGCAGGGGACTCAACATAGGGCATCTTTCCACTGGGTGAGGGATCCCTGTATAAACAGCCTCTGTGCCCCACCCCAGAGGCAGCATCATCTCAGTGCTGGGTGAGGGATCCTTGTATAAACAGCCCCCGCATCCCACCCCAGAGTTGGCTTCATCTCAGTGCTGGGTGAGGGATCCCTGTACAAACAGTCCCTGCTCCCCACCCCAGAGGTGGCTGTGTTCCGCGTGTTGGCTGTCGTTACCCCTCCCCCCCCCAGGTACTGGATCTCAGCATTCCCGGCGGAGTTTGATTTGAACCCGGAGCTAGCAGAGCAGATCAAGGAGCTAAAGGAGGTTCTGGGCCGCGAGGGGAACCGGCGCCACAGCAACCTCATTGACATTGAGAATGTGTATGTGGTGGGGGTGGGAGCACGGGGAGTGGAGGAGTTGGGGGGGATCTGAGAGGGTGTGGGGATGGGGTTGAGGTGGTGGGGAGCTGAGGGAATGGGAGGGTCAGGGATAGGGGTGAGGTGTCCCAGAGCAGCTGTCACCCCAACAGCACCCTGTGTGTGAGCAGGGGGCCTGTATGGGCTGAGGAGGGGGTGTGAGCTGGGGCACAAGCATGTGTACAGGGGTGTTCCAGTGCACGCTTGTGAATGTGTCTGTTGTGTGTGTGCACTGTGCATGTGTGTGGGGGAGTGCATGGGGCATGTTTGTGTGGGCACGAGCGGGACATGCACATGGGAGTGCCCAGGACATATGTATATGTACGTGGTGTGTGTGTGAATGCACGAGGTGTGTGTCTGCACATGGTGTGTGTGTGGGAGTGCACGAGGCATGTGTTTGCACATGGTGTGTGTGTGTGGGAGTGCACAAGGTGTGTGTTTGCACATGGCATGTGTGCATGTGCACGGGGCGTGGGAGCTCACAGGGGTTTCTGGGCTGTGCATACATGTGCAAGAAGAGCGTGTGCCGGCAGTTTGGGTGCAAAGACTGGCTTGGCTCTGACATTCCCCCTCTGGCTGTGCCCCCCCCCCCCAGCCCTACCTACAAGTGGAAGCGCCAAGTGACCCAGCGCAACCCAGTGGCCCCGAAGAAACGCAAGATGTCGCTGCTCTTTGACCACCTGGAGTCCTCCGAGCTGGCGGAGCATCTCACCTACCTGGAGTACCGCTCCTTCTGCAAGATCCTGGTGCGGCGCGGAGACCCTGCGGCAGCCAGGAGGGGCTGCCAAGGGGCTGGGGAGGCTGCTGGGGGTGGAGGGCTGCTTTGGGAATGACCTTTCCTCCCCCCATGGGGCAGGCACTTCCCCACCCTCTATGTCCGTGGGGCAGGCACTGAACCCCCATGCTCCCCCATGGGGCAGGCACTGCCATAGCCCCTATGTTACCCCCCCGCCCCACGTGGGGCAGGCCCTGACATCCTGTTTCCATCCCAGTTCCAGGACTATCACAGCTTCGTCATGCACGGCTGCACTGTGAACAACCCCATCCTGGAGCGGTTCATCACCCTTTTCAACAGCGTCTCACAATGGGTGCAGCTCATGGTGCTGAGCAAGCCGACCGCCCAGCAGCGGGCGCAGGTCATCACCCGCTTCATCCTGGTGGCGCAGGTGAGGGGCCCCTCAATCCTGACCCACAGCCCCCTGCTGGCCCATTGTATGCTGAGCCCCAGTTGGGCTCCAGGTGTGAATGTCCCCCGGGCCCCACTCCTCCGTCCTTGGAACTAATCCGACCTCTGTCTCCCCCACCCATCTCCACCGTCCCTCGGCTGGCTCCCCCTCTGGCCGGCCATCCCTGCAGAGACTCCTACAGCTGCAGAATTTCAACACGCTGATGGCTGTGGTGGGGGGGCTAAGTCACAGCTCCATCTCCCGCCTCAAAGAGACCCACAGCCACGTCAGTTCTGAGACCACCAAGGTACAGGGTGCAGGGCCGGGGGGAAGTGGGCCAGGGTGATACTCGAGGGGCTGGGGCAATGCTGAAGGATGGGATGACAATCAGGCTGTTGGGGTGGGGTTGGGGTCTTGGGGGGTCTGGGACAGTGTTGGCGGGTGGGGGGAGCTCTGGGGCAGGGTTTGGGTCTGGGTTTGAGGGGTCGGGAGAGCTCTGGGGTGAGGTAGGGGTGTGGGGTGGTGTTGGGGTGGGTCAGAGAGCTCTGGGGTGAGGTTGGGTTCTGGGGTGGTGGGGTTGGGACAGCTCTGGGGCATGGTGGGGGTCTGTGGCAGTGTTGCGGGCAGCGGGAGAGCTCTGGGGTGGGGTCAGGGGAGCTCTGGGGTGAGGTTAGGTTCTGGGGTGGGGTTGGGGATCGGAGGAGCTCTGTGGTGAGGCTGGGGTCTGGGGTGGTGTTGGGGTTGGGAGAGCTCTGGGGTGGGGTTGGGGGTCGGGGATCTCTGGGGTGAGGCTGGGGTCTGGGGTGGGATTGGGGGTTGGGAGAGCTCTGGGGTGGGGTTGGGAGGTCGGGGATCTCTGGGGCGAGGCTGGGGTCTGGGGCGGGGTTGGGGGTTGGGAGAGCTCTGGGGTGGGGTTGGGAGGTCGGGGATCTCTGGGGCGAGGCTGGGGTCTGGGGCGGGGTTGAGGAGTCGGGAGAGCTCTGGGGTGGGGTCGGGGAGCTCTGGGACGGTGTTGGTGGGTTGGGAGAGCTCTGGGGCGAGGTTGGGGTCTGGAGGGGTTTGGGGGTCGGGAGAGCTCTGGGGTGAGGTTGGGATCTGGGGCGGGTTGGGGGAGCTCTGGGGCGAGGTTGGGGTCTGGGGCAGGGTTGGGGGGTCGGGAGAGCTCTGGGGCGAGGTTGGGGTCTGGGGCGGGGTTGGGGGGTCGGGAGAGCTCTGGGGTGGTGTTGGGGGAGCTCTGGGGTGAGGCTGGGGTCTGGGGCGGGGTTGGGGGGTTGGGAGAGCTCTGGGGTGGTGTTGGGGAGCTCTGGGGCGAGGCTGGGGTCTGGGGCGGGGTTGGGGGTCGGGAGAGCTCTGGGTGGTGTTGGGGAGCTCTGGGGCGAGGCTGGGGTCTGGGGCGGGGTTGGGGGGTCGGGAGAGCTCTGGGACAAGGCTGGGGGTTTGCTCTGGGCCCAGCCCCTGTCACCCCCCCCCCCCGTCCTTCCCAGCTGTGGGAGTCCATGACGGAGCTGGTGACCTCGCTGGGGAACTACAGCCGCTACCGGCGCCGCCTGGCCGAGTGCGTCGGCTTCCGCTTCCCCATCCTGGGCGTGCACCTCAAGGACCTGGTGGCTGTGCACGTGGCACTGCCCGACTGGCTGGACCGGGCCCACACCCGCGTCAACGGCACCAAGATGCAGCAGCTCTTCGGGATCCTCAACGAGCTGGTGCTGGTGCAGAGCATCAAACCGCCCTTCGAGGCCAACATGGACCTCATCAACCTGCTCACAGTGAGACCCCGCCCCCTGCACCCCCATTGCACCCCAACTGCTGGACCTCTCCCTGCACCCCCATAGTACCACCTGCACTCCAACTCCTGAACCTCATTGCATCCCAGCCCCCAGACCCGCCACTGCATCCCTCATTACATCCCAACCTGCAGTGCGCTCCCTTCCGCCCGTAACTCCCTGCACCCTAGACCATTAAACCGCTCTCCGAGGCCAACGCCAACCTTGTCAGCCAGCTCCTGGTGAACCCCCCACCCTCACTGTCTGATGGGCTGTGCTCCCCCAGGTGTCGCTGGATCAGTACCAGACAGAGGAGGAGATCTACCAGCTGTCGCTGCAGAGAGAGCCCCGTGGCAAGTCGGCCGTGAGTGCGTGTGTGAGTGCACAATGTGGTGTGACCTGTGCCCCGTGCCCCCCAGGGCCATGACCCTTCAGTTGCCCCCTGTGGGGAATGGGGGGGAGCAGCAGGCCGTGGCGTCTCTGTCCCATCCGGCCCCAGCAGCTGGTTCCCAGGCGCATTCGCAGCTGCCTTCCGCTCTGCTCCCTGGGGGCTGAGCTTCCTGTCCAGAGAGAGGGGGCTGTCGGGTCCCACACGTTCACTAACACCCTCGAGCTCCAGCCCCTGGGGCTGCAACACCGGGCGAGGGATCATGGTATGAACAGCCCCTGCGCTCCACCCCAGAGCTGGTTGCATCTCAGCACTGGCCAGGGGATCACTCAGAGAATATGTCTCTGTATGTCCATGCAGCCATCCAGCCCCACTTCCTGTTCCCCCCCAAGCCGACCAGCTGACATAGATGAGTGGGCCTTGGCTGTGAAACCCAAACCGGACCAGACGTTGGTGCGGACACACATTGAGAAGATGGTAGAGGTGAGAGCAGGGGCCTTGGACACCATGCTCTGAGTTTCTGTGGGTGGGGGGCGCTCTGAGACTGTGTGTTAGGGCAGGGTACCTTGAACTGACCCCCACCCCAGTCTCTGCTACCCCCTGCAGTCTGTGGGGGGGCGGGGGGGCGGCTCTGGGGCTGCATAGAGGGTGGCGTACCCCTCCCTCTGCTCTCTGCTGCCCCCTGCAGTCCATGTGGCCTGAGGCTGGGAGGAAAGACCCGGTTGCTGGGCTGGCAGCCCGGGGGCGCTGCAGCACCCCCCCGCCCCACTCCTTGTTCCTGTGCATGGGGCTGTGTAGGGGGTGGCATACTGCTAGGGCTGACTCTCCCTCCGCTCTCTGCTGCCCCCTGCAGTCCGTGTTCCGGAATTTCGACGTGGATGGAGACGGCCACATCTCCCAGGAGGAGTTCAAAATAATCCGCAACAACTTCCCCTACCTCTGCAAATTTGGGGACCTGGATGAGAACCAGTGAGTGCACAGGAAGGGGGGGACCCCGTGGGCCCCTCACACCAGAAGGAGGGGTGAGGTACTGGGGCCAGGCCTCCTCCTAGAAGCCTCATCCCCCATAATGCTTTCTTGCTTTGTTGGAACCTGGGAGTCCTGACTCCCAGCCCCCAGCTCTACCCCCCTGACCCCAGGCCCCGCCCAGAGCCAGGTGCAGACCCCGGGCATCCTGACTCCCAGCCCCCAGCTCCGACGCCCTGACCCCAGGCCCCGCCCAGAGCCGGGTGCAGACCCCGGGCATCCTGACTCCCAGCCCCCAGCTCCGACGCCCTGACCCCAGGCCCCGCCCAGAGCCAGGTGCAGACCCCAGGCATCCTGACTCCCAGCCCCCAGCTCTGGCGCCCTGGCCCCCACTCCCTGCCCAGAGCCGGGCGCAGACCTGGGCGCCCTGGCTGCCAGCATGACGCCCTGTGCCCCCAGGGATGGCTGCATCAGCCGGGAGGAGATGATCTCGTACTTCATGAAGTCCAGTGCTGCAGTGGACGGGAAGATGGGCTTCATCCACAGCTTCCAGGAGACCACCTTCTTGCACCCTGTGTCCTGCCGTCACTGCAAGAGCCTGGTGAGCCACAGCTCCCCCCGGGAGGGTGCAGGAGGCTAGTTGCTCTGGGGGCTGCCCTCTGTGGCCTCCCCATGAGAACACAGGACCCCCAAGCTGCCACCCTCCATAGATTGGGGGGCTTGTTCCACATGGGTGCCCCCTTTTCCCTTCCCCCCCATAATGACTGGAGGGGGGGTTGATTCCGCGAGGGAATATACCCCCTCATTAGTGGGGTGTGTTGCGGCCACGGAGAGGGCAAGAGGGGGGCTAGACCCCTGGGGCAGGGGCAGAGGAGATGACTGAAGAGACGCAGACCCCGTCTCAGCACACAACAGCTCTCCAGCTTTCCTTGTCCTGGCCTAGTTATCACAGGAGAACCCCTTCACCCAGAGAGGGCCCAGTTAGACGGGGGTAAAGGACTTCGCTGTTCTCAGAGGATGAGTTCTATGGGGGGAAGGCACCTTTATCCTAGGATAACTGTGCAAGGGATCCCTGTATAAGCAGCCCCCATGCCCCCCCAGAGACAGCTGCATCTCAGTGCCTGGTGAGGGAATTCCTGTATAAACAGCCCATGTGCCCTACCCCAGGGCCAGCTGCATCTTAGCACCAGGGGAGGGATCCCTGTATAAACAGCCCCCACCCCAGAGTCAGCTGCAGCTCAGCGCCAGGTCAGGGAACCCTCTATACACAGCCCATGTCCCACCTCAGAGGCAGCTGCAATTTAGTGCTGGGTGAGGGATAGCAGTATAAACAGCCCCCACCCCAGTCATCTGCATCACAGCAGGGATAAGCGTCCCAGTGTCAGCTCACCCCCCTCACCAGCATTGGTCGATGCTCGGCTTGTCTGTTCCATGGGAGATCCCGAGAACTGTACACTTTGAATTGGGGCAGAAAGCTGAAACGAAATCTTGTGAAATTAGCTCATTTCAACTGTAGCGATTCGACTGCTGGAGTGTAACTGAGCATGCCCCCTCCCCACCTCGCTGACCCCATCCCCTTGCATCTTTCTCCCCAGATACTGGGAATCTACAAACAGGGGTTAAAGTGCCGCTGTGAGTATGGGGGACAGAGATGGGAGGGGGCTGCCTGGGTAAATTATGGGTTCCTGGGGGGAAGCTGTGGCTGCGCTGTGGGAAAGAGGCTGTGGGTGGCTGTATTCTGGAGATATAGGGGTGCATTGGGAGTATATAGGGAGCTGTGGGGGAGCTGGGAGTGCTTTGCAGAAGATGGAGCGGTGCATTGGGGGCACTGGGTCGTGGGGTGCACCAGGGGAACGGGGGAGCTGGGCTGTGGGGGTGCAGGGGGGGAGCTGGGCTGTGGGGGTGCAGGGGGGGAGCTGGGGCTCCGGGGCTGCACCAGGGGAACTGGGGAGCTGGGCTGTGGGGGTGCATGGAGGAGCTGGAAGTGCAGGGGGAATTGGGGAGCTGGGGCCAGGGAGGTGTGTGAGGCACCTGGGCTGCATTAGGGTATATGGGGAGGTGTGGGGCCTTGGGGGGTTGCACCCAGGGGAGCTGCAGGGCCCACTCTCCTGACCTCCCTTGTTGCCCCCCAGGCTGCGGCGTGAACTGCCACAGGCAGTGCCGGGAGCACCTCTCCCTGGAGTGCCGCAAACGGGCCAAGAGTTTCAGCCTGGCCAGCCCTGCCCACGTCCCCGCCCGCTCCTTCAGCTTCTCACTGCCCCGCCCGGCCTGCAGATCCCCGCGCCACACAGGTATGGGCACCGGGGGGCAGCCCCACCCACCTAGCCCAGAGCCAAGGGCGCCCCCCATCCCCTCCAGCACTCCCCTACTAGAGCTGGGAGAGAACCCAGGAGACCTGACTCTAGCCCCTCCCCCGCTCTCGCCATGGCCCTGGTGTTGTGCCGGAAGCCAGCTTGCAAGCCCGATAACACCTCCTCCATGCGATTTCCTGACCCCGCCAAGGCCTCGGCGCTGGCCCATAATGCTGCACTACGCTGCTTCCTGTTTGTGTCGCTGCAGATGGTGCGGAATGGTGCTCTGAGCCCTGGCAGCTATTTTGAGACACCCCCATCATGGGCCCCTGGCAACCAACACATTGTGTTATCCCAGCCTGCTTCCGCACAGGCTTCCTGTCTACACAGCCCCCACATCCCACCCCAGAGGCAGCTGCATCTCAGCGCTGGGTGAGGGACCTCAGTATAAACAGCCCTCACCCCAGGGCCAGCCACATCTCAGTGCCAGGTCAGGGATCCCTGTATAAACAGCACTCCCACCCCCCAGGAGGCTGCATCTCAGCGCTGGGAGGGGTCCCTATACAAACAGCCCCCCTGCGCCCCCCCAGAGGAGGCTGCATCTCAGCGGGTGTGAGGGATCTGTGCCTGTCAAAGTGCCTTGGGAGTACTGGCCATCATTAATCCTAGCTGAGTGGCTCCCCCGTGTGGTGGGAGTGTGGGCTGCTCCGTTGGGGTTGCAGCGGCAAAGAGCTATGTGTGTCTCTGCAGAGATCCGCGAGGAGGAGGTCCAGGATGTGGAGGACGGGGTTTTCGACGTCCATTTATAAAGACAAACACGTAAGAGCTGCAGGGAAGGGAAGGGAAGGGGGCCTAGTGCAGTGGTTCTCAAGCTTTTGTACCGGTGACCCCCTTTCACCCAGCAAGCCTCTGAGTGCGACCCTCCTTATATATTAAAAACACAGTTTTATATTTAACACCATTCTAAATGCTGGAGGCAAAGCGGGGTTTGGGTAGAGGCTGACAGCTCGCGACCCCCCCCATGTAATAACCTCGTGACCCCCTGAGGGGTTCTGACCCCAGTTTAAGAACCTCTGGCCAAGTGGGTAGAATGGGGGGAGGGGGAGGGGGACGGGGCAGGGCTCGAAGGTTTTGCTCTGGGCTCTGAGAGGGGAGTGGTCTGTAGTGGTTAGAGCTAGACTGACCCCTCTGCTCTGTGTGTTTTAGGGTCTGCTCTTCCTCACCAGCTGTGGCTCTTCCTCCCAAGCTGGGATCTCCTGTCCCCCCCCAAATCTGCCAGCTGACTTCCCGGCTCCCCCACTGTGGGGTGACACAGAGACGAGGCAAAGGGGCGTCTGAGGAGAGGGCGTAGGGCAAGGGGGAGAGACGGCCCTTCCAGTGGGTGCAGAAGCTGCTCTGGGAGCAGTTGGATGGGTCCTTTACTGGTTGAGGGGGCGGGGAGGTGGCTGCATGTCAGGACTCCTGGGTTCTATTAATGGGGGATGGAGACATGAGTTAATGTGGGGAGGGGGTTGTGAAATTAGTAAGATCTTGCCTGACATCCCTCAAACACATCCTCCTGCACTCCAGCATCAGGGTCCAGTGTGGGTGTGTGGGAGGACTTCCCCATCTCTGGTGGGAGCTGCCTGGGGTATCCCCCCTGCCCTGCAGGGAAGAGGAGGTTGCCTGGGGCCTGATACATGTGGCTGATGATGGAGGGGGAGTGAAGGGGGTTGGTTTGGGAGCGGGAGGGTGGGGTGTGGGTCACAGTCAGGACACCCCCCTTCCCCTGTGGGCCCAGCTGTACAGATTCCTTGCTGTGTATATTTGTACCTAACAACAGGATTCAGAGATGTAATAAATATAATAAAACCAGTGGTCCCAGTTCCCATCTGTCCCCTACTTGGGTCCGTCTGTCCATCTCACAGCCCCCGCCCCCCCAGCTCATATTGGGAGCCCCCTGCCAACCCCAACCCCATCTCTGCATCTTTCCTGTCCCCTATCAGGGGGTAGCCATGTTCGTCTGTATCCACAAAAACAACAAGGAGTTTGGTGGCACTTTAAAGATTAAGATTTATTTGGGCATACGCTTTCATGGGTAAAAAAATCTCACTTCTTCAGATGCAAGGAGTGAAAATTACAGATGCAGGAATTATATAATGACAGTTGAAGAGAAGGGAGTTACCTCACAAGTGGAGAACCAGTGTTGACAGGCCTTCTGGAGCTGAGGGATGGCTGGGAGGTGGAATGGGGTCTAGGGGTTAGAGGGCAGGGTTGGGGGTCAGGACTCCTGGGTTCTATTCCCAGTAGTGGGAGGGGAGTGGGGTCTAGTGGCTAGAGGGGGGGGGCTGAGGGTCCTGGGTTCTATTCCCAGATGTAGGAGGGAGACCTGCTGTCTGTCCCTGGAAGATTCTAGGGGAGGGAGCCCATTGCAAAGCTGGAGGCTTAATGTGTTACTGGCTGAGGGAGGGGTCAGGGGTTGGGTCCCCCTCCCTCTTTGCTGAAGCTCGTGTCTGTGTATCCGTTGCCCCTGCTGGATGAAGTGAGACTTACGCTGTGTGTGTCCTTCTTGTGCCTAGTGGAGGAATGAGACTGTGTCCCTGTCACTCCCTGCTGGAGGGAAGGAGCCCTGCTCAGTGGAGCCATGTGTCCCCAGTGTCCCCTGCTGGCAGGGTGAGCCCTGCTGTGTGTCAGTGCAAGAGCGGGAGCATTCCCCCCCCCATTCCCCCCAGTGCCTGTTCCCAGACACCTGCCCCTCTACCATGCCTGGTTATTTGTGTAGCAGTGACATGGGAAGAGGAAATCGCTCTGATAAATACGTCAATAACAGACAGATCAGCCTGGCCAAATCCGCCCTGGAGTCAGCACATTCCGTGCCAGCCAGCTAGTGCTTCACCCAGGAGACAGACATTTCTGTAATGCCCCAGCCCAGCCTCAGAGAAATGGCTAGCAGGGTGCTGAACACAGGAGATGCAGCTGCCTCTGGAGTGGGGGGCTGTTTATATAGGGATCCCCCTCCTAGTGCTGAGATGCAGCTGCCTCTGGGGTGGAGCACAGGGGCTGTTTATACAGGGATCCCTCTCCTGGTGCTGAGATGCAGCCGCCTCTGGGGTGGGGCATCTCTTTATACAGAGCCCAGACACCAGAAGAGAGGTGGGGGAAGCAAATCTGTAGCATGATTATATATTTTTTTCCCTAACGTTGCTTGTCAAATCACACACGAGACAGAAAAAATAAATAAATAAACCAATATTGATTTTGCCTGGGTGACAGATTATATTTATCATTCTGGATTGCACATGTCACAGCTGCTGTCATACCGGCCTCAAATTAGGAGCTGGGCCTTAATATGCTGCCACAACCCCGCACCCCGCCCCCCACAACCCACCATGTTAGACACATTCTCCCCCTCCCCCCATCTCACAAAGACAACGTTAATGGAACAATCTGGTCTCTGCAAATAGATTTTTGTTGCCTTTATCTATATATTTATTTCCAGGGGCATGTGCCTGGCTTGGGAGCACTGAGGGTGCCTTGAATTGGACTGTCATCCTTGGCCCTGGCACCTGCCCAGGACTCGAGGGTTCAAACCACAGTGTTGTGGGGAGGGGGGGTTGCCCCAGGAATTGTAATGCCTAGGGTGGGTAAGACCATCAGTTTTAGTTCTCATCCAAAAGCCAGCCCCCCATTACAGCACTGCGCCCTCTAGCACCGCGCTGAGGCACTGGGGTCAGCACGGGCTGCGAGGGGAGAGCGCCCCCGACGAGGTCCCTGCCCTGCTCCCTGCTGCACAGTCCTTGCGTGCACGGCAGGGCATGTCTTTCTGCTGAAGGACACCTGGGTCCCCAACCTGACTGCAAGGGGCATTATGGAAAGTGATTAATATCCCTGCTACAGCTGACGGATGAGCTGGGAGGGTGGGGGAAGCAGCAGCTCCCAGTTGGCCAATAGGAACAGTTCCCAGGTGGGCCAGATCCATATAGCAGCAAAGTCATTGGAGTCAGTGGGAGCCCCCTCTGCAAGAGCCACAGGATGCGGGGGAGGCTTGGGCGGGGATTAAAAACTCACTTTACACCCATAAGTGAGATGCTCCAGGGACCGCTGGCTGCAGGGGGAAAATCCCGGCTACTCCAGCACCAGCCTCTCCCAGCAGGGGCTGCTTTGGGCAGCACTGTGTGTGTTAGATCTGTCTCCTTGCACTGTTCATTTCTGGCCCCAGTGGCGTGGGTCCATGTGGTGTGTGTGTGTGTGTGTGTGTCTCCCCGCCACTTGCAATGCCACGGGTGGTGTCCACCGCACTCCCCAGCATCTGACATGGTATCAATTGCTGAACTGTTGTATGAGCTGCCAGTTCACTGCTCCCCTGCCTGCCCCCCAAACCTGTTCAAGCCTGGCTCCCAGTACAGCCTCCTCACTTGGTACACAGGGGGCGCTTCATCTTTGCCACACGTGTTGGGGAGCTGAGGGTGCCGCCTGCCACAAATCATCTGCCTGCTAAGCTCATCCTGTGGCAGCTGCCTGTAGAGCTCATCCTCTGCTCGTGGGAGAGAGGCTGCTCCCCAGATGCACTCGCAGCCTCTGCATTGAACCAGGAAAACAGATGCAGGGTGTCGCAGTACCAGACTGCACCACTAGGGTATGCTGCAGTACCTGCCAAAAAGGTACACGGGATGCTGCGCACCCATCCTACACCACCAGGAGATGCTGCAGTACCTTCCAGTATATACCCAGGGATGGTAGAGTACCATGCAGGGGACACTGTAATACCAGCTACAAAAATACTGCAGGTCACCAGAGTATCAGCCACAAAAAAATAAGACCTGCTACAGTAGTAGTCAAAGCTACTCAGTCCCAAAGCAGAGCCAGCCTAAAAATACTAAAGGCTGATGCTACAGTATCATGTAACTATACTATAGCGTTAGAGGCCCAGAAAAAATGCTAGGTGATCCTGCAGTACCATCCAGGAATACTAATGAGTGCTTGAGTACCTGCCTAAAAATTGTGGCGCTGCTACATTAGCTGAAGCTGTTGCAAGGCCACCAGCCGTAGTCAGGGATGCTAGCGCAGCGCTGAAAAACACGGAGTTGTGCTAGAGAGTAACCCACAAAAATACTCAGGTACCAGCCTCTAGTATTAGGGGATACTGCAGTGCTATTCAAAAATACCAGGTGGTTCTAGTGTAGCAACCAAACCACTACTAGCTGAGGGACTAGATCCCTCAACACTCAAGCTGCACCCGTGTCATCTGACAAATCTGAGGCTAGTTTAAAGTAGCAGCACAAAAACACTAGGACACACTAGCTGCAAAGGCCCAGTAAAGCAATAGCAGGAACTAACATTTCCGGGGGCTAATTTGCTATACCAGGGAATGCCAACGTACCAGCCTAAACCTGCGGGGAGGGGCCTGCAGTGTCAACTACAAATACTGAGGGAGCCTGCACGTCCCCATCTGTAAAATGAGAGTAATTCTGCCGTTCTCCCTGCCTTTGTCTGTGTAGCTGTTGAGCTCTTGGGGACAGCAACTGTCTCTCACTGTGCGTCTGTGCAGCACTGGGGGCCTCGCGCTCCATCGGGCGGTGCAGAGCCTGGTACAATGAGGTCTTTTGGCACTACCAGAATGGTCTCTCCCAGCAGGGGGTGCTGTGGGGAGCGGGGCAGGAGCGCTGGCTGTGGGGGGCAGCACCTGGCTGCTCCATTTAAGGGCGTGGAGAGGTTAGGAAGGAGGGGGAGTTGTTCCCCAAATCTGGGGCAGCCCAGAAATTGAATTATGAAAGGCATTGATTGGAAATATGGATCGCAGAGAGAGATAAGTGCTGTCTGGTATTAACCAGGCAGGTAAACACGAGCCACTGCCTCCCCTGTAAGCGGATTAGACACAGAAATCAGACGTGACCTTTAAACTGCACCCTGTCAATGCTCTCACCCTGCTCTGGGTAGGGAGTGGGAGCTGGTGGCTGTGAGTCAGGGTTCTCTCCCTGGCCCTGGGCGGTGACACTGCTCCCGGAAAGCCAAACAGAGCCAGTTGAGATTCCTGCCTCATTGCTCCCTGATCTCAGACCTAGGCTTGTTTTACAGGGGATGGGACACTCAGTAGCATCACAGTGGAGCCAGCTAGGAGTGGGCCCCTCCTTGTGGGAAAAAGTCCCATATCCCATTCCTGCCCCCTACCCCTAGGCAGCCAGTCCCCCCCACCCTGGGGCTAGATAAGAGCCAGTGTCCCCTACAAGGGGACAAGCCCCAAGACTCATTCCCTGCCCCCAGACTCCCCCAGTCCTCCTGCCCTGGGGATTGCGGCTGGCGCTCCCTACAGGGGAAAGGCTGAGTTTGTACTGGGAGTCTCAGCTGTGGGTAGAGAAATAAAACCCTCTGAATGCTCTCTCTCTAACCCACCTGCTGCCCCCCTCATGCGCTGTCCTGGGAGACGGACCAGTAGCGATGGAACGAGACAATGAAATGGAAAGAATGAGTCGGCTCAGCCCTGTAGTGAATCCACCAGGCAATTAACCGGTGGCCGCTCCCATGGCATCAGCTTGGCTGAGCCTGCCGCACCCAGGCTGGGGAAGGGCTATTATAGGGTGGCAGGGGTATTGTTATCCTTGTCCCTAGAGACGTGCACAATGGAATCCCCAGTCCCTTCCCTGATTGCTTCCTGCAGCACCTGGTGGCCAGCTGGCTTGTGGAATGGCTCTGAGGCCCAAGGGGGGCAGGGTCCTGCCGTGTTACCAGGATGGGGCTGAGATAGACGACAGCTACTAGCTGGACTCATAATTCAGTATGAATACAAATTAGAAACCAATGAGCATTAATAGCGAACAATAATTCATCCTTAAGTACTAGCCCATGTCCCATCCTCCGCCCCTTCGGCCACCCAGCCCCCACATCCTGGGGCCAGATCAGAGCTGGTGTCCCCCCCCCCGAGGGAAAGGGTCTATATCCCATTCTCCATCCCCTTGAGCCAGCCACTCTCACAGCCCTGGGGCCCTGTCCTTGAGTCACTCAATCTGGGTTTAGCACCAAACTCGTATATTATTGTAACCTTGGTAATGGCTGATAAATGTGGTATACTTGCAGAGCCCAAGAACGGGGGTGGGGGAAGGCGGTTCATAGTAGGCACAGAATGAAAGCCCAACAAGGAAGTATGATTACAAGACTGGATATGGGGTCCAGTGGTTAGAGGGTGGCGGGCTGGAAGTCAGGACTCCTGGGTCCTAGTCCATATCTGGGTGGAGAGTGAGTCTAGTGGAAAAAACAGGTGGGGAATGGGAGAAAAGACTGAGGTGGGGAATGCCAAGGTTCTGCCCCTGACTTTGGGAAGAGAATAGGGTGTGGTGGTTATAGTGGGGTAGGGCTGGAAAGCAGGACTCCTGGGTTCTAGCCCAGCTCTGGGAGCAGAGTAGGGTGTAGTGGTTAGAGGTGGGGAATCAGGACTCCTGGGTTCTAGCCCAGCTCTGGGAGCAGAGTAGGGTGTAGTGGGTTAAAGTGAAGGGCGGGAGGCTGGGATCTGTTACTTCATGTGCCTGGTTTGGACTCTTTTGGGCTCACACTTTCCAGGTTTCTCTTCAGCCCTGTGGGCTAGGACCTGGCTTCTTTGTTGTAAGCCAAAACCTGAGACGCTTATCTCATGACTCCAGCAGCTGGGAGCTTCACCACATCAGCAAACACTGGCAGACTTGGCACTTGTGGGAGTCAGTTCCCAGCTCTAGGCCCTAGCTCTAGTGGGTTGGAACAGGGGAGGGGGACGCCTGGACTCCTGGGCTTCGCCCCTGGGGCAGGGCGGGGCAAGTGACAGTGCTTAGTGGGTGAAAGAAGCATTGGGGGAATTATCAAAATTTGGGAGCAGAAGCTTTAGTAAAATGGCACTTAAAGGTCAACCCAGCTTGATTTTTAAATCTTTTATTTTTGGGGGGAGGGACAGGTCTGGTGCCCGTTGTGACCCCTCCTCCCACATTAAGCGTTGTTTAGTGGGTTACAATAGGGGACTCAGAACTCCTGGGTCCCATTCTCAGCTGGGGGAGGAGAGTTTAGGGGCTGGGGCGGGGGTGTATGTGGAGAGAGCCAGGAAGGACTCCTTGGCCCTGCTCCTAGGGTGTGAGGCGGAGTGGGGAAAGCCCAGATTCCTGGGTTCCATTACCCCTGGGCGGGGAGGTAGTGCAGCTTAGGCGAAGTGTCTGTAGGGAACCCTTCTGGGAATGCCACTGTCTGCCTGGGATGGGGCAGCTGGGACTTGCTGGGCACAGGCTTTGCCAAGGACATTGGCGGCTGCTGATGCCCTGGCACCAGGGGCCTGCTTTGCCCCGTTGGCTGCAGGGGGCGCATGGATGTGCTTGTAGCCTCTGACTGAGAACTTTGGACCTGCTGATGCAACCCCTGGAGCAGCACCAGAGGCTGAAGCGGGCCAGCGCCAGTCACTGCCGGATAGGACTGGCCCAGCCGGGCGGAATGGGGGCCAGCAAGGTGAGGTGAGTGATGGGGAGGCAGAAGGGGGCCTGGTGGGTAAGGTATTGGAGGGGGACTCAGGACAATGGGGTTCAGTTCCTGGGTCTGCTGCAGATGCCCTGTGTGACACGGGGCAAGTCACATCTTTGTTCTGTGTCTCAGTTTCCCTGTCAGTCAGACAGGGAGAAGAACCCTTCCTGCAGCTGGCCTGTGAGCCGACTGGGCAGGGCCTAGCTTTCGCTGTGTGTCCGTGCAGCGCTAGCACTGGGGGCAGCCCTGACCTTGGTCATGGGACCTGTGCAGCATCTGGTCCAGCGAGGCCCCAGATCTTGGCTGGTTGGGGGGCTGTGCACCACCTGGCATGGTGGTGAGGGGCCTCGTCTTGGCCAGGGGTCTGTGCAGTTCTTGGCACAGCAGGGCACCCAAGCATGGTCGGGAAGTTCTGCAAGGTGCCCAGAGTGATGAGGGGTCACAGCGTGGCACAATGAGGGGGCTGTGGTGATGAGAGGGCCAGGATGGGACGGGTCTCAGCAGCACCTGGTGCAATGAGGGGGCTGCGGAGGTCTGTGCTGTGGGAGGGGTGTGTGTGTGTGTGTGTGTGGCACCCAATGCAATGCGGGGACCAGGGGTGTGTGAATAGTGCCTGGCGCGACGAGGATCCCACACCCAGAGCCATCTGCTGGCATCAGGCTGATACCGACATGTTCAGGGGAGAGATAAAGGCCCACAGGTTTTTTTCTTTACATTCTGTTGCCCAATGGCGACTGAGGACGATTGATTTTGCTGTTTTGCCCTTGACCTCTGCTGTGTTCCAGCAGCCTGCTGTGCTCGCAGGCCTGGGCAGGGGGCAGTGGTGGGGGATTGGCAATGCAGCGCCCGACAGGGGAGTGTGTGTGTGTGCGCCTGTGAGAACAGCGCAGTGCTGTGGAGCCCCCTGCAGGGTGTTATATCCTTGGGGCAGCAGGTAGGAAAGCATCATCACTTGCCAGAGAGAGCAGGCAAACAAAAACCTCCATTTTTTACACAAAAAACCAGGGGATGCTGATGGGGGCGCTAGTCGGGCCCCCTCTGTGTGCTGAGCCATTACCCCTGGGCGGGGAGGTAGCCGAGCCGCAGGACGAGCGCCCCCTCCGCAGTCATGCCTGCGGCAGGTCCAGTCGTCCCGGGGCTCCGGTGGACCTCCCGCAGGCATGACTGCGGCAGGTCCGCCGGCCCAGCCTGCCGCCCCCCCCCTGGCTGCAGGGGATGGGCCGCTCCTCAGCTCGCAGTGGCAGGATGAGCTGGGGCCCCAGCCTTTTACCGCCCCCTAGATTTTGCCGCCCTAGGCACCAGCTTGTTTTGCTGGTGCCTAGAGCCGCCCCTGGGTATTATGGGAGAGGGGGTAGCGGGAACAAGGCTGTTTCTGTCTAGTTTACTGGTCTAGTTATACTGGATTAACTCCCTGTGCGGACGCTCTCATTTGGAATAAAATGACCTGACTCTGGTTTAGCTTTAAGGCTTGTTTACTAATGCATTTGTGGCTGATGAAACTCCATAGGTGGATCTCTGTCTCCAGACCTAGAGCTTCCACACCCGGAGTGAATCGGGAATGGCCAATCTGCTTTAAATTCACAACCTCCCTGACACCAGATTAATTATCTACCCTTGAAAAAGCACAACTCCGAATTCAAGCCACGTGTATTCCAAATGAGAGTGTCCACACAGGGCCTTAAATCGGATGAACTCATCCAATTTATAGTCACCCCTTCAGTTTTTCCAGATTATTTTTCCTTGGAGACAGTGTGTTGGTGATGTTTGTAGGAAGGGGTGTTAGTAATAGGTAGCGTTGTAAGGCGTATCCTAGTAGGCGGATTAGCAATCTATACTAGTAAATGGAGTAAGCAGTGGGCAGTGTTAGTAAGTGGTATTAGTAGTTAGTGGGTAGTAGTAATTGTAGTATTAGTGAGGAGCATTAGCAGGCGTAGATAGCATTAGTAAGTGATCCCTGTATAAACACCTGTCACATCCCACCCTAGAGGCAGCTGCATCTCAGCACCGGGGGATGGAGTGCTGGATAAATGCAGGAGGCAGCGCTCGTGCTTACAGGACGTGCCACATTCCTGGTGCTGGGCATAGGGTGGGAGAGATGCTGTGTGGAATGAAGCTGTGTGAAGAGATCCCCTCGTCCGACTGCTTGGGCTGCCTCCCATGGCCTGGCCTGGCCCAGCTCTGCCTTCCCTGGCTCTTGTGTCCTCTGGGCTGTTTTCTCCTATTCTCGTTCATTCATTCTCCTCGTTGTTCTCCTGCATTTCCATCCATTCGCTTGTTCGTTCTTTCTTCAGCCTTTGCGTTCTGTCCGTTCGCTCATTCTTCAGGCTGGTTTTCTCTTTCCGCTTTCTAGCTTTCCAGCTGTCTCTGGCCATGTTTCTAGCTATCTGTCCTCCATGTTCCTCCATGTGCTTTCATTCCACCCCCCCTCATTCCAGCTCCACTCCTCTGTCTCGCTCCCTCCTTCCCCCAAGGCCCATGATAACCACACAGCTGCTTTTCCTCTCACCCCGTAGCCCTGTGCTCCCACCATCCTTGACTGGTAGCTGGGCACCCTGGGCACTGCGAAGGGCACTAGATGGCTCTTATCATGCATGCACTTCTCTGAATGTACCAGTCTGAGGACGAATCCCCGGCACACACACACAGTATGCCCTGGTGGGGGGTGAGGTCAGGGCAGGACCCCCTAGACGTGCCGTGGCTTGGATTCCTAACGAGGTCTTGTCTGTAACTCTCTGACCTGCTTGTCACACTGGATCTGAGATCTCAGCTCTGACAAACACACAGACTTTTCTGCTTTGTCGTTTTTTTAAAATGTTTTCTGCAATTTTATTAATTTACAGGACTCAGCTCAATAGTCTGGGCTTCCCGAGTAAATCAGTCGTTATTTATACAGGAATCCCTTGTCCTGTACTGAAATGAGGCCGCCTCTGGGGTGGAGCACAGGGACTGTTTACACAAGGATCCTTGCCTGGCGCTAGATGCAGCCACCTCTGGGGTGGGACTCAGGGGCAGTCAATGCAGATGTCCCTTGCTCATGCTGAGATGGTGCTGCCTCTGAGGTGGGGCATAGCATCTCTTAGAATGTGTAACAATGCTGCTCAGCAGTTTAAGACCGGAAGTATCTTGCATCCAATTGAAGAGCAGAGAATATTCAGAGAGTCAGACTGGCATCCCTGGCACCTGCCCAGGACTCGAGGGTTCAAACCACAGCGTTGTGGGGAGCGGGGGTTGCCCCAGGAATTGTAATGCCTAGGGCGGGTTAGACCATCAGTTTTAGTTCTCATCCAAAAGCCAGCCCCCATTGCAGCACTGCGCCCTCTAGCACCACGCTGAGGCACTGGGGTCAGCACTGGCTGCGAGGGGAGAGCGCCCCCGACGGGGCCCCTGCCCTGCTCCCTGGTGCACAGTCCTTGCGTGCACGGCAGGGCATGTCTTTCTCTTGCAGGATGCCTGGGTCCCAAACCTGACTGCGAGGTGTGGGGGCTCTGCAGGGTCTCCACAGTTCTCAGTGGAGAGTGGGGGAGGCGGCTACTCAGGATTGGCCCACAGGATGTGTTTCGAGGAGGGGACAGCTCCATTTAGCAGCAAAGCCATTGGAGTCAGTGGGTGCAGGAGCCACAGGATGTGGTGGGGGTGGGGGCCTGGGAGGCGATAATAATCACTTTACACTCATAAATGAGATGCTCCAGGGAGCGTGGCTGTGGGGGGAGAATCCCAGCTACTCCAGCCCTGGCCTCTCACAGCAGGGGGCGCTGTGGGGACTGAGGCAGGAGCACTGGCTGAGGGCGGGGAGAATCCTGGCTACTCCGGCCCTGGCCTCTCCCAGCAGGGGGCGCTGTGGGGACTGAGGCAGGAGCCTCATTTAGGACCTGCCGTGCCCCACCCTAGGGGTGTATGTGTCTCAGGCTGGCAGGCAGCAGCTGGGGAGGTGCTGCCCTGGGGCAGTTCATACCAGTCCAAAGAGGGATTCTGCCCAGGAATCACCCTCCTCTCTCCCTCCGTCTTCTCTGTGTCTGTCTCATTCTCTCCCTCTGCCTTGGGGGAGGCTCCAAGCTGCAGCCCATGCTCTGTTGTCGAGACACTCCCCCCCCCCCCTTCTGCATTCACTGATTTAATTGCTTCTGCCATGCAAGGGCAGGAAAGGTCGCTCAGCCCTCCCCCCCACCCCAGCCTCCCCTAGCAGCCGAGTGTGCTCCAGGGCTGCTAAGCAACCAGTGGCTGTTCCATGCCCAGCCAGGGGGGCTGGCACCACAAGGTAGCCCTCCTCTGCCATGCTGGAGGGGCTGTAGTGGGGCACAGGAGGCAGCAGCACAGTGCCCCGGCCTACCTCCTTGCTGGGGAGGATGCAGTGGGGCCTGGAGGGGGTGAGGTGGTGGCACAGCACATCCTGGGGGCTGCGACGGGGCCTGTCCCCCATCCCATCACTGGGGGGCTGCAATGGGGCCTGGGGGGGAGCAGCCTTTCTGCTCCGAGCCATCAGAGCTAATTGCACAGTGAGCTGGTCCTGGGCATGCAGCCCTTGGCACTGCTGGGGATGGGCTACTGGGCATGAGTCAGAGTAACTGGTTCTCTGGGTGCTCGTCTCACATCCTGCAGATGTGGGGTGGCTTGGGGGGCAGACAAGCCCCTAGCATCTTGGGCACTGACCATCAGCTGCGCAGTATCTGCATGCAAGGATTGGTCTGTGTGCGCCCCTCCTGGGACTGCGCGCTCCTGACCCGCAGCCCCCTGCTAGCCCAGCCCTGGGCTCCCCCTCTAGTTCTGCTAGTGCGCCCCTCAGTCCTGACCCACAGTCCCCTGCTAGCCCAGCCCTGGGCTCCCCCGCACCCCCCCCAGCATTGCTGGTGCCCTTCACTCCTGACCTGCAGTCCCCTGCTACCCAGCCCTGGTCTCCTACTCAGCAGACAGTCTGTTGTTGTGTGTGGTGTGTGATGGTTTTGCAAAGAAGCTGGCTGGGGGCAAAGGGGGGGCATTGGCTCGGGGCTGCCCATGCTCTGCTCCTGCTCTCTGATTCATTGGATTCCAGGGTGAAGGTTACCCCAGGGCTCCCCACAGAGCCCCTTTTCCCAGCAGATCTGAGAGCTAGTCTAGAAGGTGTCCCAGGACAAATGACCCCCATCCACCCTCAGCCATTAGCTGCGGGGGGGCTCCTGACCCTCTAGGCCGATGCTTCTTTTGTGGGGATGGGGGTGGGGAGACTCCATTCCCAGCCCTCCGGGGCCCTGTGTGTGTAACGAATACGTCAGGTCTCAGCCTGGCAGCTGGCACGACCCCCCGTCATTCGCGCTAGGCGAGGGGTGAACGGACCCCAGGGAAAGGTCCCTGTGGGCAGGGGGAGGAGCGGTGCAGTGCGGGGGGATGGGTCAGTGTTGGGGGAAGGGGTGGGGGAGAGGGTGGCTGTGTTCATGTGATGGGGTGGAGGGGTGGGGAGGCTCTGTGAGAGTTCGGGTCTGTGTGTGAGGCAGAGAAGCTGGAGGGACTTGTGGGGCCTGCTGAGCTGGCACTGTCATCCTTCCCCCCATGCTGAACACATTGCACTGTATGAGAGGAATAAAGCCTAGAAGCTAACAGAGCATATGGGGCTGGATTGGAGCCGGCTCTGGCTCGTGTTTCGGTCCCTGCCCCCCTGTCCCAGCCGGACCCGTGACCTGGTGCCGGATCAGAGCCGGCGCCCCCTAGAGGGGAAAGGCCCCATCTGTGTCCCATTCCCCGCCCACGCCCCCTGCTCTTCTGTTCTATCCCTGGCCCACAGGCCTTTGGTTGGGGGTGGCTCGGCTGGGAACAGGTGCTTGTGGTCTTGGGTTGTTATCGGCAAGTGGGGGATGGGATGGGCTCACTCTGACCTTCCTAGGTCTCGCTAGGGGCCCCTTTTAGTCCTGCAGTCAGCGCTTTCCTCCCCCCCGGCCCCCACCGGCCCTGTGCTGCCCCTCAGTCCTGGCCCCAGGACATGCTCCACACAGAGCTGTGGGGAGCAGGGCAGGAGCTGGCTGGGGGGAGCTCCCGGCTATACCCCGCCTCACCCAGTAGGGGGCACCGTGAGGAGTGGGGTGAGTGATGAAGCAGCGAGTGCAGCAGGGGAGATGATGGCAGGGAGCATTTGAAGTCTCCCAAGGCAGTGGCCAGTCCTCGGGGCCCACCTGTGGGTTCGTTGCCCATAGGGCTAGCGATGGAGTCCCCACTTGGAATCCATCTCCGCAGCGGCTGCTCCTTTAATTTGAAGCGTGGCTTAAAAGGAATTGCAAATAGAGGCGTGAGTGGGGGTGGGTCTCTTGGGGGCTGGGGAATCATCTTCTCTCCCTCTCCCCTCCTGCCTTTGCTTCAAACCAGAGCGCCTGGGCAGGTAACCCTGAGCTCGCAGCCGGCTGCAGTTGTCCCCGCTGGGCGGTGTGTGGCATGGGTCCACAGCCAGTGTGAGCTTCCACTTTTAGATCTGGGGGGTTCCCTGGTTCAGTCCTGGTGCCTGGGCCAAGAGGCTGGCCAAGGCATGTGCAGCGGGGATGGGAGACCTACAGGAAGGCATGTGTGGGGCTCAGTGAGGGGTGCTTTCTCTTTGCAGTCAGTGCTCGCCCAGTGTGGTGCTAGGGGAGATGGGGTGTCAGCAGGGGGCGCTCTCCCTCACAGTCAGTGCTGGCCCCAGTGCTGCGGTGCTAAGGGGGCGCGGTGCTAAGGGGAGCTGGGGAGTCAGCAGGGGGTGTTTTCCTCTCACAGTCAGCCCCGGGGGCGCTGTGGTGCAGAGAACGGGTTGTGGGCTCAGTAGGGGCACTCTCCCCTCACGTCCATGCCCCAGTGTGGTGCTAAGGGGGCTGTGCAGCTGGGGGCTCACATGAGACATTAAACCAACTGCTATAACCACTAGATCTCCACCCCTCCCAGCCTTGGGAGAGAACCCAGGGCAGTAGCATAGCTAACGGGGTGCAGGGGAAGCAGCCGCTTCCCCTCAGCACATTTTCAAAAAGCGGCGCCTGCCGGGCCGGCACTGGTGGCAGCACGGCCGGAGGAGCTATAGGGGGTGTGGGGGGTGGCAGGCGTAGCCAGAGGAGCAAGGGGGCCGGCTCCTCGGCCATCGCGCCCCACGCTCAGCATGGCCCCAACATCGCCGCAGCCACCTCCTGCAGTGGCGGCGGCTCAGGGCTTGGCAGCCAAGCGCTCCCTGCCCCTTGCTAATGCGGCAGGTGGGGGGAGGCAGGGGGAGGCGAAAAGGCCCCTGCGTCTTTAAGGTCGCCTGGCTGGCGAGCCCCGCGTGGAGCGCACTGAGTGCCAGGAGCAGGCCGGGGACAGGTGGCGGCGCAGGACGGAAGGTGAGTGGCAGGGGTCTGGTGCCTTGCACTGGGGGGTCCGGGCGAGGGGCTCCCCGGGGCCAGGCCCACAGGGCAGGGGCACAGGCCGCGCTGTCTGGACGGGGTCCCTGCCGCGGCGCAGGAGCCTGTAGCCCGGGGCAGGGGGGACGGGACCCTGCGGGTGGGGCCAGGTGGCGCAGCCCGGCGGGGGACACCTGCAGAGCGCGCTGGGCAGGAGAGACTCTCCCAGGACAGCGGGGGGACGGGAGTATCCGCACCCCCAGGAAGCCCGCAGGAGTCCTGAGCCGGCCCTGAGGTTAATCTGGGGGGGAGATGGGAGGAGCCGGGGGTGTGTGGCCAGAGGAGGAGCCGGGGGGGGCGCCTTTTTTACGTTTGCTCCCCCTACACTTAGAACCTGGCTACGCCACGTCCCAGGGTCCTGACTTCCAGACCCTCCTCCCCACCCCTTGTGGAGCTGGGAACCCAGGAGTCCTGACTCCCAGCCCTGCTCTAATTGCAAGACCCACTCCCCTTCCATGTTACCGACATGCAAGAAGCCAGCGAGAGCTAGGAGCCAGGACTCCTGGGTACTCTCCTTGGCTCCAGGAGGGGTGTGGGGTCCAGCGGGTTAGAGAAGGGGGAGGGGGGAGTCAGGACTCCTGGGTTAGGTTGTCCAGGGGTCCCTAAGGGGGACCATGCAGCTCTCTGTGTGTGTGGAGCAGAGCAGAGATTTATCTTACTGTACAGATCCTTTGGGGACTTCCATTGCAGCCCGTGAATGGGCTGTGACCCTGCCCCCCCATGCTCCCCACCCTGCCTGCAGTGGGTGAGCGATGGTGTCAGCTCCTGGCCAGGTTCCCGGCCATCAGTAGCACATTAGTGCTGCCTGCCGCTGTAATGCAAATGACAAGCAGGGGGGTCCATCTGTCTGGGCTGATGGCAGGGGTGCAGAAGGGGGCTGAGCGGAGCAGTGTGGTCAAAGCAAGCTCAGTCTGTGGGCCGCTGGAGAAGTAGCTGAGGGGTGGGAGAGTGGAACTAGGGGCACTGTGCTGCAGGGTAGGGTAGGGTAGGGTGGGGTGGAGGGCTCAGCAGGGAGCCCTGTGCTGCAGAGAGCAGGGAGGGATCAGTAGGGGGTGCTGTATGCAGAGAGTGGGGACAGAGTCAGTAGGAGGTGCTGTGCTGTAAGGACGGGGGAGGGGGTTGGTAGAGGGCACTGTGCTGCAGGGAGGGGGGAAGGGGGCTAAGCAGGGGGTGCTGTGGTGCAGGGAGCAGGCTGGGGGCTCAGTAGGGGCACTCTCCCGTCACGTCCATGCCGGCCCCACTGTAACAGCACTTTATGATACTTGGTACATTCTCAAAGGGCTGCAGCAGCATCTCACCTGTCATTTACTATATCTGTATGTGCCCTTAAATCCCGTTCCCTCCCGGGGCCCGGGCTGGTTGATGAGCAGAATGGAAGGAAAGTCTGATAATTTACTGCATCTCAGGACACCTGGGTTTAGGGTGACCAGATGTCCTGATTGTATAGGGACAGTCCCGATTTTTGGGTCTTTTTCTTATATAGGCTCCTATTACCCCCCACCCCCATCCTGATTTTTCACATTTCCTGGGTTCTATTCTTGGTTCTGCCATTGACATTGGGCAAGGCCCTCCCCTCTGGATGGGCCATCCAGCCCAATATCTCTCCCACCCCCTCCCTGTCCCACCTCAGACCAATGGGCCCATCTAGCACAAGTCCCTTCCCCCACTGGTGCCTCAGTTTCCCTTCCCACTCTCTGTCCATTCAACTGTAAGCTTGTTGGGGCAGGGACGGTCACCAGTCTGACTTCCCACAGAACCCAGGAGTCCTGACTCCCAGCCATCCCCTTCCGTAACCCCTTGACCCCACTCCCGTTCCCACTTGAGAGGGATGCAGGAAATCTAGGTCCCTGTCCCCTAGAGTTTGCAAATGTATCACCCCCATTTTATCATGTGTCTGTTTGGGGCGGGGGGATTGTTCAAGTGGTGGACAGATGCAGCATTGCAAAACTGGGGTCCTGGCTCCCACCCACTAGGCCAGGCTGCCCCAGCATTGCAATAATGGAGTCCTGGCTCCTAGCCCCACGCTCCACCCACTAGGCCAGGCTGCCCCAGCATTGCAACACCAGGGTCTCGGCTCCCAGCCCCATACTCCACCCACTAGGCCAGGCTGCCCCAGCATTGTAATAATGGAGTCCTGGGTCCCAGCTCTGTACTCCACCCACTAGGCCAGGCTGCACTGGCATTGCAATAATGGAGTCCTGCCTCCCAGCCCCATGCTCCACCCACTAGGCAAGGCTGCCTAGCTCTTCATGGCTTGGTCCCTATCCTGGTGCATGGCAGTGGTGGGAGAAATCTGGTTCCCCAGCCTGGGGCTGTATTTGCTCTGTGCATGCCCCCCCCACAGTGCCAAATTGCCTGCACAACCCCCCCGCCCCTGCTGGGGAGGGAGGGGCGGCGGGGCGTCGCTGTAGCTGTGGTGCTGATGCTGCCACTCATATTTGCAGGCGGATTGCGGGAGCAGCATCCAGCAGCATCTCTTGTTGCAAGGGAGCCAGGCAGGGAAGGGGGGAGGGCAGAGAGAAGAGGAGGAGGAGGAGGGTCCACCACCTTTCTATTGTCTCCTGCCTTCCTCTGCAGCAGCTGGACGTACAAGGCCCCCCCCGGAGCAGGTACCGGGATGCTGCGCCCATCGCTGCCCTTGGGGGTGGGGGGCGATAGGAGGGGGTGGGGGTGGGGTACCGCTGCATCCATTTGCACTAGCCTCCCCCCCACCCTTTGCAGCCGTGGCAACCGTGGGGGTTTCCATAGCATTGCAAAGCAGCAAGGTGGTGGGGATGGGTTGTGGGGGGCATCACTACAAGGGGATGGGGTGTGGTGGAGCTACAGCCGATCCATGCACATTTCAGGGGTGGGGAGCACCCCCTTCTCACCCTGACATCTATTTTAAGGATCTATGTGTGGGGGCTGGGGGTTGCCTCGCTGCTGACACAGAGCCGGCAGAGGTGGCATTGGGGTGTGTGGATGGGGGGGGCAGCAGGGGAGTCATTGCTGCATTGGGGTGGGGGTGAGGAGATATTGGGGGGGTGTAACGAGGCAAGCTGAGGACATTTTAGCTTTTGTTGCGCTCTCCAGTGGGGGTGGGGACCTGGCAAAATATTTTTTCCCTGGGGCTGTCTTTTATATATTTATTTTACACGGTGTGTGTGTGTGTGCGTGCGTGTGAACCTTATCTATAAGGTTGAGGTTATCTCTCTGAAGCAAGCAACTGGCATTTGGAGTTGATATCTTTGCATTAGGAGGAACGCCGGCAGATAGATCATCTGAAATGCTGAGTTAAAAAAATACATCTTGCCCAGACGGAGGCAGGGAAGAAAGCAGTGTGAATATTAGCCGTATGTTGGTATTATTCTTTAATTCCAGCATGGTTTGAAGAACAGCACTACTGCTGTGATTAGACTAGGATTAACATATTCGTAAATAGCGATATTCTGCTTCCAGATGGGTCTGGCTGAAGATTGGTGGTTGTTATTAAGGCTTCACGATATTATTTAATATTAATGGGATGGTTTCATTCGGATTGGAGCAGATCGGGGCTTCCATGAATTGTGCCTCTTGTGTGTGTTTTGTAGTGTTGTTTCTCACACAAATACACAACACCCCAAAGCTTATGAAATTACACAGTGTGGGGTGGAGCGCTGGCGGGGGAGATGAAAGCACAATCTGACAAAATGTTGCTGGCATTGGCTCAAAGCTCTGAACCCCTCTTTCCGGAGTTAACTGTAGCGTCTGTATCTTGAAATATTTTGACGTGGGATGGGGAGCATTTCTCTTAGCAAAGTGGGGGTGGGAGGCTGTGTTGTGCTCTGTAAGGGGAGTTTGTCTGGAGAACGAGAGTAGATTAATTATATTGGAAATGAGTGGAGGGTTCCCAGCAGAAATTAAAGGCATCCTTGGAAACAAGTGGTGGTGTGTGAAGCCCTGTATAAAATAGGATTTTAAAGAAAATTAACCCCCCCACCATGGAAATAGGAGTCAGTTGCTGAGCTCCTGGCTTGCGTTTCGCAGTAGGGGCTGTTAGTTAGCGCAGGCTGGCTGTTAGATATCTCTGCTGGCATGTTGCAAACATTTATATTATTAATTTTGTGCGTTAGATTACTCCAGCCCAGCACCTTATCGCTTTTCCAACCCTCTGTCAGACACTATCGCAGCATCAGGGGCAACGTACCGCTGCCTTTGGAAGAGGGAGGAATTTTTCCTAGATAAATCAAACAATAGCATCTCCGTTTCCACGATTTTGTATATGGCTGGCGCCCAAGGGCCTTTCTCCCACCAAATGAAATGAATGTCTGATTTCTACCCTGAAAATAAGCCCCCACCTGAGAAGAGCACTGTGTGTGTGTGTGTGTGTGGTATCTACTCAATTCAACTACTCTAATGAATTTTATTAGGAAACCAACGGGAAATTTCCCAGTGTGAATGGCCCAGTTCTGTTGTGCCTGCTCAGCCCAGAACTGGACTGTCAGGGCGAGAGGGAATGATGAATACGGTTCTGAGGGAAATGCGTCTGTGTCTATCCATCTCATGTAGCCATGTATTTACATCCCACACTTATTATGTCTCAGGTGTTTGGCTTTGATTTACAGACACCTGCCACGGTCTTTCACCCCAGGGAATGGACTCCAGGATCGGATACAAATATGCTGCGAGTTTATTTTATAGCTGTCTTTTAATTCTGGCCTCAGCCACACGCCCAGCACTTGCTCTGGGGGGTGGAGGGAAATCCAAGCAGATTTTTAGTGTGGCCCTTTGCCCATGTGAGCAGTTCTCTCTGTCTGGATGCAGAAGCCAGGTGTTGCAGTGGGGTTGTAGGTCAGTAGGTTTGTCCGACCCCCTGCAGCACCCAGGCCCTCTCTTCAGCATGTTCACTCGCTTGGGGGCTGGCTCTGTCCTGCCAAATGATTTTTGGAGACAGGGCGCTGGAAATATTCATATGAAATCAAGTTGGGTGGATCCAGACCCACAGCCTCACCCCTTCTTGCCCCACTGGGCTTGAACTGAGGCTCAGCAACCATGCGAAGTACAGGAGGGATGGAACCTGAGCCAGATGGGGCTTCCCCACAAACCCTGTCCCACTGGTGGTGTTTTACACCCCAAATGCAGCTTGGCCTAGAGGCTAGATCCCTGCTGTGGCACTCGGGATGCTGAGCCCTGCCGCAGGCCTGCTGGGTTACGTGTGGCAAGTCACTGCTTTCCCAGTGCCTCAGTTTCCCCATCTGTAGAAGGGAGATGGTGACACAGGCCTGCTTTGGAGAGCACTTGGAGATCGCTGGATGCAAAGAGCTGGGGGCTCTCAGCCTGGTGCCTATGGAGCCAAAGATTGGGTGGGCCAAGTGGGGTGGTTTCATGGGGCATGGGGCATATCGGCACTGGCTTAAAACCGGATGAAGCTGGTTGCTGCTGGTCTCAAACCAACGCAATCCAGCCCGTCAACACTGATTTCTCAGGGGCTATGGGATTCATAGGCCTGGATTCATAGACTGAAAGGCCAGAAGGGACTGTTAGATCTTCTCGTCTGCCTTTCTGCGCAACAGGCCAGAGAACCTCACCCCTGCACTGAGCTCAAGCCCTTGTGTTTATCCAAAGCCGTGGTATCAGCCTTTCCAGACGACTGTCCCCCTTGCAGGAGTCTGATTTGTCTCACGTATCCCCAAGCTTCACCTCACTTAAAAACGACTTGCTTACCAAATCAGACATAAAAATACAGAAGTGTCATAGCTCACTGTTACTGAGAAACTGCTTCCTTTCGCATTTTGTCTGTATGAAATTTTAGTTTGTTCTGACTTCGCTAGTGCTTTTTGTGTAGCCTGTTGTAAAACTAGGCAGATATCTAGATGAGTTGATGTACCCCCTGGAAGACCTCAGTGTACCCCCAAAGGTACGCGGACCCCTGGTTGAGAACCACGGGTCTAAAGCATCTTCCAGAATGGCAGCCATCTGGCCTGGAGATGAGAACCTACCCCTGCCCTCGGGGGTTTGTTCCAGTGGTTAATCCCCCTCCCTGTTAAAAACTGGAGCCTTGTTTTAAATTAGAACATGTCTGGCTTTCCGCTTCCAGCCATTCGTGTGCTGCCTTCCTCGGCGTTAGCGCCTTGCTTCAGCGTAGCCTAAACCCATTCCCGACTGGCCTAAACGAAACCGAACTCCAGCTGGACGTCCAGGTGCGAAGTGGTGTGTGATTGGGCCCAGACACAGCGCCTGTGAGACAGAGAAGAGAACCTACTGAAAGGTTGATTTCCTCTCCCTCCCTCTTGCGGTGAATAGTTGAGAAGGGTTCTCCTTGGAATATTTCACTCGAGGAGTTTTATCACTTCAGATAAAACAGCCCCACAAAAGCCCTGGAGAGCATTCTCCTTCTGTTGCTTTTCCTTATCGTCTCGCTACAACGTTCCACCCAGGAGTTCAACTTTCTTTAATTCGCTCCAAATTCTGGTGTGTGCGCCTGCATGTTTATAAACCTGCTGCTCGGTTATTGCTTTTTCCCCTTTTAAATTTCCTTCTGCTGCCCCTTTCTTCCAATTATAAAACAAAAGCCGGGGCTGTGACTAATTGATACATTTGAATGTTGCCGTAGAAGGGAAGAAAACCCCTCCTTCCCCCACGTCTTGTGCAATCTCTCGCCTTGTAGTTAACGGGTTTGTAATTTCTTTATAATTTTCCTTTCTTTAAAGTGGTGGCCCAGATAAATGTGCTGGATAATTTCTTTCCCTGCAGCCCAAAGAAGGAGCAAAAAAACAAATCCCACAGACCCTTTCTGGCCTTAATACAATAGCGCACTCCCCCCCCCCCCCCAAAAAAAAAAAAAAAGCGCACCAGATTTCATTTACAGTAGCTCGTGCAAGCATGGATTTGCACCTGATTTTGCAAACTGGCTTAAAAAGTGATCCTTTATTTGTAACCCCCCCCGCAAACCTTCCCAGTTGTACGCAGCCTTGTAATCCAGCATGATTGCTTTCCTGTGTGCAAGGCTTCCTGCCAAAAAACCCTGGTATTTATATGACAGTGGCATGCAGATGCTTTGACCAAGATTTGGGCCCTGTCATGCCAGGCGCTGCACAGACCCACAGTGAGAGACTGTCCCTGTCCCCAGGAGCTCACAGTCTATTTAGACAAAGAGCGGGAAGGGAAACAAAGGCATGAAGATGGACTTACCCAGGGCTGCCCAGAGGGATGGACAAGTGGGGCAATTTGCCCCGGGCCCCACAGGGGCCCCCACGAGAGTTTTTTGGGGCCCCTGGAGTGGGGTCCTTCACTCGCTCCGGGTCCCCGGAGCATCTTCTGCTCTGGATCTTCGGCGGCAGGGGGTCCTTCCGCTCCAGGACCTGCCACCGAAGTGCCGGGTCTTCAGCGGCAATTCGGTGGTGCAGGTCCCCCGCTGCCAAAGACCCCAGGCCCCCTGAATCCTCTGGGCAGCCCTGGACTTACCCAATGTCGGTGGCAGAGCCAGGAATAGAACCCAGGAGTCCTGACTCCCAGCCTCCCCTGCTCTAACCCATCAGACTCCAATCTCCTCTGAGAACCAGGGCTTGAACCCCATCTTTGGAGTCCCCCTCAGACCACCGACTTCGGGAGGTTCTGCAGAGCTGGGGCTGGAGTTAATTTAATGACTGCTAGTGGCGTCAGCTGGCTGATGCCCCAGCGAGTGCCTGGCTCTGCCCTCATCCCCTGCGAAGGAGAGGGACCCAGCTGCTTTGATTCTCCAAGACCTTGGCAGAGTCACTTAAGGACCAACTTAGAGCTGTGCGACCATTTCTGCCCATGTGTATGGGACTGGCAGAGTGTGGAGCCTGTCTGCTCCCATCCTGGTGGCTGAGGGGGCAGTAGGCATTGTGGGCAGGGCTCGGCGAATTGTCCTAGGGTCCATCCTGTGGCTGCACCGATGGGAGAGTGGGGCTTGGGTGTCTCGTGCCCTGGCTGTTGCAGATGGCAAGGGGGGGCTGTTGCAGGGCAGGCTGGCTGGATTGATGGGTGATTGGGGGGAGCTGCATTGGAGGTGCATGGGCTGCACCCTCCGCTCTGGCACCTCATGGCAGAGGTGCGGAGGACAACATGTGGGTAGAACCTGGCCCACCACCCAGTGTGGGAAGGGAGAATTGGTAACTGGAAGGGTATGAGGGAGATTTTGTTGCTGGGTTTATCTGGCACTGGTAGAGCAATGCCATGAGGAGGAAGGGCACTGCAGGGGTGGGGTTATGGCACTGGCATGGCAGCTGACACTGGAAAGGGTATCATAGCACTGGAATGGCAACTGGCACTGGAATGGCACTGCAAGAAGCCACCTATTTCACCAGTGGGGAGGTTCATGGGGCTTTGGAACTGCCCCATCTGGAGGAGTATAATCTCCCTGGGATCTCTACTCTTACTGGAATATCACTGCAGTGAAGATGCTACATCTGAATGGAGGATGCATGGAGTGCTGAAAAGGCAATGTGTGTGTGTGTGTGGGTATAATCCCGCATCATTGCAGTGGAATGGAGCTGCAGCGTGTGTAGGATTATAATTCCCTGGCACTGAAGTGGACACTGGAATGGGGATGCAGTGTGTGTGGGATTATAATCCCCTGGCACTGCAGTGGGTACTGGAATGGGGCTGCAGTGTGTGTGGGATTATAATCCCCTGGCATTGAAATGGGCACTGGAATGAGGCTGCAGTTCGTGTGGGATTATAATCCCCTGGCACTGCAGTGGGCACTGGAATGGGGCTGCAGTGTGTGTAGGATTATAATCCTCTGGCATTGCAATGGGCACTGGAATGGGGCTGCAATGTGTGTGGGATTATAATTTATAATCCTCCTGGAGCATGGGAATTTTGTGTCACCTGAAGAGAGAGGCCTGTCAGGAGGGGGCAGACTGACTGTTGGGGGGGGGGGGGGCGCAGGGGGGCAGAACAAAGGGGAAGGGGACTAGTAGAGACCCCAGGTGTGGGTGAATACAAAGGATCACAGAGTATCTCCCTCCTCTGTCTGTCAGGGCTGGGCGTGGAGAAGCCAACATGGCCCCCTCCGATTCACCTTGCCCAGCTAATGGGGGTGCAAATGCAGTGGCTCCTGCGCAGACCTGGGGTTAAAAGCTGCTGGTTAACATGGGTTTATATCCCATCTTTGATCCTAGTGGGGCGGGTCCTTGGAGCTGTGACCCAAGGGAGTCAGAGGTCAGGGTTTATTTTAAGGAATTCCCCAAAAAGCAACTTTTTAAGTCATAGTCTGACCTCTGTAGAACCCAGGAGTCCTGGCTCCCAGCCCCCCACCTCTAACCCACTACCCTTCCCGAGTTGGGGATAGAACCCAGGCATCCTGACTCCTAGCGCTCGCTACTCTAACCCACTAGACCTCACTTCCCTCCCTGGAAGGTTTGGTGTAGAGGCATTCCCCACCCCCACACAGTCATGCACCAGGGGCTGCTCTGGCAAAGTAATGTTATCCTTCCTGTAAGTGTTAGGGGTCAGGGCCTTAGACTGTGACCTCTTGAGGGCAGTGCATGTCTCTTTACTTCCTATAATATCTGTGTCAATTTACAGTGCTGTGTAAAGCTAGTGTCTTAAACAGCCCCCTGTGCTCCACCCCAGACGTGGCTGCATTTCAGCCCTGAGCAAGGGATCCCTGTATAAACAGCCCCCATGCCCAACCACCCCAGACATGGCTGAATCTCAGCACTGGGTGGAGGATCTCTGTATGAACAGTCCCCCTGCTGCACCCCAGAGGCAGCTGCATTTCAGCACCCGAATCCCAGTGTTGTTGGGAGCATGGAAGGCAACTGCAGCGGTGGTAAGGATGGATTCTGCTTGTGTGGAATGGAGGGAAAGGGGGAGGCAGAGTCGGGTGCTGTATCGGGGGCAGTTGTAGGGAGGAGTACGGGGGGCCGTGTGCGGGGAATCCCCACTAATTCCATCTGCTGCCTGCAACGGAGCAGTTGCTGAGCTCCGAGTTATTTCAAGGCGGTTAATTACACACGCTGCGTGGATGGAAGAGCTCCTGCTTGCTGCTCAGACACAGCTGATGCGTTGGCGTTTCTCCAGTAATGATTGCACGGGGCAGCTTGGAGATGGGGTGGGGAGTGGAGACTGGGCACACTCGGTGCCTGGCATGGGCCCACCCTGGGGAGACCAGGCATGCTCAGTGCCCGGGCTCTGCGGCTCCGCTCCTCTCCTGGGTCCCATCAGGGTCACAGAGGAAGCCCAGCAGTGGTAAAGCATGCCCCTTCATGTCACCCACGGGTGCCCTTGCTGTGCCCTCCCCACCATCCCCCTTCCCCCTCAACAAGGGAAATTCACCACTCAAAAACTTGGTGACGGCAGAGAATGCAGAGTGACGGTGGCGTTTTCTCTGCCATCTCCCTGTCCCCACCAGGGACCCAAGGGCCGTGTGAAGAGGGCATGCTCACAGTATGCCCTCGCCCTGACTCACATACTGGTCGGGGGCTGAGCCAGCGGCCTGTGCTGCCTCTTTGCGGCTCCAGGCCAGTCACTTGGTCTTAAGCCCCATTCGCTCCTCCTTGCACTGGGACTTCCCTCTGCCCCAGTGCCTGCCCCAGGGGCTGCCTTTTGTGGCCTGATGGACCAGGGCCGCCCAGAGGGGGGGGCAAGTGGGGCAGTTTGCCCCAGGCCCCGGGCTCTGCAAGGGCCCCCAAGAGAACGGGTGAGGCTCCCGCCCTGGCCCGACCCCACCTCCGCCCCTCTCCCGGAGCCTCAGCATACCCAGGACCGTCCCTGAACAGCGGAGCAGCATGGCTCCAGCGGGGCCTGAGCTGGAGGGGGCAGAGGCTGGGGGGGTGGTCAGGGGACAGGGAATGGGGGGGGGGGGTTGGATCGTGGGCATTCTGAGGGTCTGTCAGGACTCAGCGGAGGGGGGGGGGGATCGGGGTTGGGGCAGTCAGGGGACAGGGAGCAGGAGTGGGATCCTGAGGTGGTGGTTGGGGGTCTCTGGGGGATGGTGAGGGGGCAAGGAGAAGGATGGGTCGGGGATTCTGAGGGGGGCAGGCAGTTGGAGGGCAGGAAGTGGGTGGGGGTCAGATAGGGGGCAGGGCCAAGCTGTTTGGGAGGCACATCCTTCCCTACCCTCAGGGACGGCTCCAGACACCAGCACGCCAAGAGCATGCCTGGGGCGGCAAGCCATGGGGGGCGCTCTGCCAGTCGCTGCAAGGGTGGCAGGCAGGTTGCCTTCGGCGGCTTGCCTGCGGAGGGTCCGCTGGTCCCGCAGCTTCGGCGGACCTCCCGCAGGCGGGCCACCGAATCCGAGGGACCGGGGACCTCCTGCAGACAAGCCGCCGAAGACAGCCTGCCTGCCATGCTTGGCGCGGCAAAATACCTAGAGCCACCCCTGCCTACCCTAAAGCTCATTCAGCAGTTTGAGGCTTGCAGAAGAGCCAAGCTGTGAGCTTTTCCATTAGGGCTACCATCCCTTTCACTTCTCAAATGCCAAATTATAGTCTATATTTAATTTCAGTGCCATAGGGAAATATATGTCAGGGGAGGGTAGCTTCATTTAAAATTAGCCACTGGGGGGAGGGATCACATGAAAAGACCAATATCCTACACCACCTACCTCCTTCCCAACCCTACCAAGGGAGACCCCCCTCCTCCCTTGCATTCCCTGAGGCTTCAGAGGGGTTAATTCAGTGGTTCTCAAACTTTTGTCCTGGTGACCCCTTTTACATAGCAAGCCTCTGAGTGTGACCCCCCCCTTATAATATTTAACACTATTATAAATGCTGGAGGCAAAGCGGGGTTTGAGGTGGAGGCTGACAGCTTGTGACCCCCATTAATAACCTTGTGACCCCCTGAGGGGTCCCGACCCCCAGTTTGAGAACCCCTGGGTTAATTTAATTTTAGCACCCTGTGTCCATTCACATGCATGTGCTAGTTTTCACAACATAGGCTCATCCCAGATTCTGGAACAAGCTCAAATGCTCAGTTCATGGAGTATGTACATAGTCTGTACTAAAGACAAACCCACAGTAACCGTTTCCAGTTTGTGAGGGACCCCATGGAGCCAGTCTCTAGGAAACAGATAAATGCATGGAGGTTAAGTCCATTAATGGCTATTAGCCAGGATGGGTAAGGAATGGTGTCCCTAGCCTCTGCTTGTCAGAGGGTGGAGATGGATGGCAGGAGAGAGATCATTTGATCTCCCTCTGGGGCAGTTGGCATTGGCCATTGTCGGTAGACAGGATACTGGGCTGGATGGACCTTTGGTTTGACCCAGTATGGCTGTTCTTATGTTCTAAGCTAAATGAACCCAAAGTTATGGAGACAGATATGAGTCAAGGAAGCCAGCAGAGTATCAGAAACCTGGAAATATCTCTGACTGGATGGGCTCAGGCGTTTGGTCACAAGCTGAGGTGGTTCAAAAGTTTTGGATTTTTTTTTTAGCAGAATTTTTTATTGTTTCTTTAACCAATCAAACACAGCAAGCAGCAAATATCTGGCCACACACTTCTGAAACGCCAAACCATATTCAGGTTTTGGCAGAATAATTTCAGCTTTTCAATTAAAAAAAAACACAACAAATTTTGAAGGAAAGCAGACATTGTCCGTGATTTTTTTCTGCTTTTTAAAAACCCCTAGTTTTCAATCCAAAAAAAGTTTTGACAGAAAATATTTGTCCAACCCTTTTAATGAGCTTTAGTGCCTTTTAGCACTAGCTGATGCTGAGAACCAGTGATACCTTGTAAAGAAGTTTTCTCAAAACTGGGCTTGTGCTGAGACGCGGAAGGTTTATTTTTCCCAGGGCCGCCCATGGGGGAGAGCAAGTGGGGCAATTTGCCCGGGGCCCAGGCCACGAGAATATAGTATTGCAATTTTTTTTATGGAAGGGGCCCCTGAAATTGCTTTGCCCCAGGCCCCCTGAATCCTCTGGGCGGCCCTGTGATGGACAGGGCTCTACTCCCAGCTCAGCCACGGTCTGCTGGGTGACCTGGGATGAGTCAAGCTGCCGCTTTGTGCCTCAGTTTCCCCCCCTGTACAATGGGGATAATGAGGCTGACCTCCTTTGTAAAACACTTCAAGATCTAGGGATGAAAGGTGCAGAGCTTGGGCTGATGACGCTGTCGTGGGGCCAGCGCACTGTGGGCACTAACACAGAACTGGGCAGCGATGGGCACTGAGGACCAGTCTGGCTGCATCTCCTGCTGGCCACTGCTCCGAACCGCGCTAGGTGCTGTACAGAACTAACAGACGGTCCCTGGCAGCCTGCAGTCCGAGGCCTGGCCTCTGCTACCAATGTCTGTGGCACAAGCATGATCTCCAACCGACACGTTTGTGCCAGCAAACGCCCTCAGTGCAGAGGCAGCTAGGCTGGCGGAGCCAAGCTTTTACCGCTCCAGCTTGTTCCATGCAGGGCCTGGAATACGCCATTGTGTGTCGGGCTAAGCTGGGTCGACGCTGGAAGGGCTTTGCTGGTACCATACTGGGGTGGCGCTCCCAGCATGGCACTTCTAGGGTGGACCTGGCCTAAGTGTAAGCCCAGAGACAACAGGTGGAGACAGCTGGACAGGGCAGTGCGATGCGACAGGCTGGGATCTCTGCCCGCCAGCAGCCTCACCGTGGTCAAGTCTTGTGTAGCCACCGTGGCTCAAGAGGCGGCTTTGTGGCTGCAATGGGGAGCTCGGCCCCGGTGGGTGGGGCAGTGTGGTTGGATGGCCTAGCGCAGGAAGCGGGAGGAGGGTGCGAAGCTGTTTGAAGCTGTGTCTGTACAGCCCGTGGTACAATAGGATCCTGGGCGATACAGCCATCAGGATGCAGAGAATTGTGCTGGATGAGGGCAAGGTGTGTCCCAGTTCTGCTGCCAGCAGCAGGGGCAGAGTTAAGGCTGCCATGCAGTGTGGGTGGCATAACTCTTAACCCTCCCATAACCCAGGAAATGGGTCTAGCCGCCCACCATGCCCAGTGGGGACCCTGACCTCGGTCAGGTGTGTGTGTAGCTGTGCAGTGCCCAGAATGACAGGGGCCACAAAATCAGTTGAAGGGGTCTGTGCAACCCCTGGCACGATGGGGGCCCTGATAGCAGTCACAGGGGCCTGTGTGGTGCCTGGTCTGACAGGGACCCCAGTCTTGGTCGGGGTCTGTGCAATGCCTGGATCTTGGTCAGGGTCTGTGCAGCACCTGGCACAACAGGGGCCCCGATCTCACTTGGGGTCCGTGCAGTGCTTGGTGGGATGGGCCCCCCAATTCCTGCTATGGCTTGTAGGCACTACCATCAAACGGGAAGCAGTTAAGACGTGCCTCCCTTTCCTCGCCCTGGGGGCCGATCTGGACTGATCTCGTTACCCTGAAGGCCCGTCTGTCTCATCTGCAATTGCTGAGGGAGCTCGGGGCTGGATTTAAAGGCCTTTCATTAAGAACGTCCCCACCCCGATACCTTCCCCTCTGCTCCCATACGTCTGCGCTAACCGGTGATATTTTATTTATTACTGATCCCGGCAGGACAAGCTAAGCCCTAATCTGAGCTGACTGCAGCTGAATTATTGAGAGAGCCTCGTATGTGTAAATATAAAAACAGGCGTCTCCCGCTTCCACGCCCGGGAGCTGGCCGGGTGGCGCAGGGGTGTGTGTGTGAGGACCCCTTGCTTCAGGCCTTTTATAAGGGCATAAGAGACGAGGAATTAGTTTAAAGGCAGCGTGGCACAGCGGGGTGGGCAGGGAAGTAGGGTGCAGGTAGGGTGACCAGATCTCCTGATTTTTATAGGGACAGTCCCGATTTTTGGGTCTTTTTTCTTATATAGGCTCCTATTACTCACCACCCCCATCCCGATTTTTCACACTTGCTGTCTGGTCACCCTAGGTGCAGGACTCCTGGGTTCTATTCCTGGCTCAAGTCCTTTCCGACTCCCCAGCTTTGTCCGTTCAGACTGGGAGCTCTTGGGGCAGGGGCTCTCTCTCACTGTGGGTCTGTGCTGCGCCTGGCGTGGTGAAGGTCCCAGCTCAGTCACTCGGGGGGGGGGGGGGTGTAGTGCCCAGAACAATGGGGGCCCTGATCCTGATTGGTGTGGGGGCCTGTACAGTGTGAGAGAGGGCCCCAGTTTCAATTGGGGGGGGGGTCTGTGGGCACTTGCTTGTGTTGCAATCTCAGTTGGGAGGGGTCAGTCTGTATAGTGCAAGAGGGGCCCCAATCTCAGGCAGGGGGGTCAGTGTGGCACAAGGGGGGTGATCTTGGTTGGGAGAGACAGGGTCTGTACTGAGAGGGGGGAGGGGCCCGATCTTGGTCAGTTGGAGGAAGGGGTCTGTGCTGAGAGTGGGGAGGGGGCCCGATCTTGGTCGGTGGGGGGAAGGGGTTTGCGCTGGGATGGGAGAGGCCCGATCTGGGTTGGGGGGAAGGGTCAGTGCTGGGACCAGGGTGTGTGTGTCCGGATCTTGGTCACGGGGTGGGAAGGGGTCTGTGCTGGGACCGGGGGCCCGATCTCGGTCAGTGGGAGGAAGGGGTCAGTGCTGGGACTGGGGAGTGGGGGGAGGTCTGGATCTTGGTTGGAAGGTGGGAAGGGGTCTGTGCTGGTTGGGGGCGGTCTCGGTAGGTGCGGGGAAGGGGTCTGTGTTGGGGCAACAATCTCAGTCGGTGCAGGGAAGGGGTCTGTGCTGGGATGGGGGGGGTGATCTCTCAGATTCTCTAGGTGCTCTTGTCACGCAGCCTGACTTCTGTGTGTGTCCCCAGAGGGAGGGCAATGGCAGGGGGAGGCCCCCCTGTACAGGGACACATACGCGCGCACACACACAGCTCCCCCCACGCGACTGAGTCAGTCCTAAACCCTGGGTCCCCCCAGGGAGGACTGGGAAGCGCCGTCTCTGTGGCTGACTCAGTCCTGCTGCTGAGATCCACAAATAGTAAGGTGGGAGGGTTGGGGGCGGTGTAACAGGGGGATGGGAGTGCAGGGGGCTGCTGTGATGGGGGACTCGTGGGCCCTGTCCTGCTAGGGACCGACCAGGCTGAGACCCAGCAAACTTGTCTCATGAAGGGGCGAGGGTGGGGAATGGGTCAGGGTCAGTTCTGAGGCCCTGGAAGGTTGGCTGGACAATTCTCTCTTGGTGAACGCAGGGCAGTTGGGGGCAGAGGGCAGAGTGTGTGTGTGAGAGAGGAGGGGGTGTGAAGAGTGTGTGTATGTGAGGGGTGTGTGTGTGCTTGCATGGGAAGGTGGCCCAGCAACACCCCAAGTCTGTTCTGGGCCCAGCATGGCCAGGCTGATGGTAACATGCTTTTGGGGGGTGGCACAGTTCCTTATTCCCTGAAATGAGGTTTGGTGCCTCTCAGTTGCACCCAGACCTGACTGCTCTGTGTTTGCCCACCAAATGAGCTGTACCCTGGGGTCGGGGGTGTGACTCTCCCCACACCCCCATGCCAGGGCACAGGAATGAGATGGGGGGGGTGAGCCAGCCCTCCCTTCCTTCCCCTTTTCCTTCTGTCTTCCCCAGTGTTGACTCTCCCTGCTTGGGTGCAGTGCCTGGGAGGGGCTAGAAACATGGACCAGCTGGGGTGTGAGTGGAGGGCAGGTGCCAGGGAGGGAGGTGCAGGGGGTTGTGAGTCCCAGGCTGGCGAGGGCTAAAGTACAGGGCTCTTAATTGGGGGGAGCAGATTGGAAGATGGGGGAGCACTAGGGAGAGATCGGGGGTGGGAAATAGCTGAGACAGGGTTTTTTTGATCCAGGGTGGAAATGCCATATCCTAGTGACCCCGGGCAAGGATGGACTTTTCACAGCCAATCCTTTAATCTCCTGAATTATTGTGATACTTATCAGATTTCCTGGGGTGGGAGGGGAGAGGGGTCTAGTGGGTAAGAGCAGGGTGGGGGGAGGGACTGGGAGGCAGGACTCCTGGGTTCTATTCTGAGGTCTGCCATGTACTCACAAGATCTTCCATAAAATGCAGCCATCTCTGGGGTGTGACTCAGCAGGTTTCTAACAGCCACATTGTATGGAGGAATTTTAAGGGCCTGTCAGGGGAGAGTGCCCCTTACTGAGCCCCTGACACCATTCCCTGCAGCACAGCACCCCCTAATCCCACGCTGCGTCAGCACTGATTGCAAGGGGAGAGAGCCCCCTACTCTGCAGCACAGCACCCCCTAGTGCTGGGCTGGGGCATGGGGGCTAGCACTGACTGCTGAGGAGAACACTAGCTCTTCCCCCTTGCCCTTGGTGCGGTGGCCCGTGCATGCTGCGTAGGCTGGTGTCTTGGCTTGTGATGGGAGCGATGACAGCTGCTGATTGATCGCCCAGAGCTGCTCCCCCCGCTGTGCCCGCTCCCCCAAGGGACTGCACTGATTAGTATTTATATTTTCTGCCTTTGCTGCAAGCTCTGTCTGTGAGAGTCAAAAGCAGTCACCTCCCTGCTTGGAAACCAGCTCTGGGAAGGGAGTGGGGTCTAGTGGTTAGAGAATGGTGGGGTCAGGACTCCTGGATTCTACTCCTGGCGCAGGGCTCTGCCTGCTAGAAGTCACCCCAAGGTTGCAGAGCCACTGGATTCCCCCCTCCCCCAGGTGCCAGTCTGCCACCACGTGCCCTGGCTGCACTGCTAATTCTGGTGCCGCATGGCAGGATCAATTCAAGCTGCCGACCTCAAGCTCCCTGGCTTCCGTTCCCCACCCTGGCTGCGCCATGGGCCTAGGCTTTGCCCAGAACTCTGAGGAGGTATCATGGAGCGGGGAGGAGTACCTCAGTGTCCACCCACACTTGGACAACCATACAGCCCCCCTCTGTGGGCACATACCAGCTCTCAGTTTTGAGTCCCCCGAGGGGCAGCGGCTTTGAACCTGGGTGGCTGGGCTCATGGCCAGATGCAACCCACAGGGTGCCAGACTGTTTAATGCCTTCTCTGCATAGATGGTGTGAAATTCATCCCCAGTACTGGGGCAGCCCAAGGACTGTGCACCTCACCAACATCCCCCAGGACACAGGAGTCCTGACTCCCTGCTCTATCCCATTAGATCCCACTCCCCTCCCAGAGCCAGGTATAGAACCCAGAAGTCCTGGTTCCAACCCCGCCTCCCCCTTATCCCACTTGACCCCACCTGCGTCCCAGAGCCAGGGATAGAACCCAGTAGTCCTAAGCCCTAAGTAAAGAACAGAACTGGGAGCTGGGACTCCTGGGTTCTGTCTCCAGCTCTGGGTGGGGTGTGGGGTCTAGCGGTTTGGAGCCAGGGGGCTGGGGGCCAGGACTCCAGGTGATTATATTTTCATGCAGTTCAAGTGCTGCCGAGTTCAGGATTTGGATTTCGGAATCACCCGGGCTCAGAGTCTAGTCGTGGGTGGGGCTGAGGGAGGCAATTCTATTATTGACATAAACATAATTTGAGGTTAGTCAAAATTAACAGCACAAACTCAGTGCCTGATGCTGCCCCCTCCACTGCCCCTTCCAGCCCCCCTGATGCTGCATCCTCCAAAGCCTTTTAATCACCCCTCCACTCCTATCCCCATTTCACAGAGATCAGTGTCTTTTTTGAGAGAGAAGGTGATGGTTAAACAGGGGCGGCTCTAGGCATTTTGCTGCCCCAAGCACGGCAGGCAGGCTGCCTTCGGCGGCTTGCCTGCGGAGGGTCTGCTGGTCCTGTGGCTTCGCGGGACCAGCGGACCCTCCACAGGCAAGCCGCAGAAGGCAGCCTGCCTGCCACCCTCGCGGCGACCAGCCGCCCCAAGTACGCACTTGGCGTGCTGATGCCTGAAGCCGCCCCTGTGGTTAAACCCCTCAGCTGGAACTGCGAGGAGATGGAATTGATGATGCCTTAGAGGGGAAAGCCCCCTCCCACTCATTTCCCCTGAGCCAGCCTATCCCCCTGCGGCCAGATCAGAGCTGCCTCCCCCTTGGAGGGAAAGGCCCCGTGTCCCACTCCCCCATTTCTCTCCCAGGCCGCAGGGATCCCCGTGTTGCCGTTAGGTGTCCCGCTTGCCTTGTATTCATAGACAGTGGAGCCCGTGCTCCTCTGTTGAGTCAGGGCACGCGGGTATGAAAGCAACAGCTTGGTGCTTAAATATGGAACAGGCATCTGGGAACTCCGGCACCCTCGCCCGTCTCTCACCACAGGGCCTGTTACGCACAGAGCCGGCGGATTCAGAAATGCATGTTGCTGTATGTACAAGAGTCCCCGGGCACTGCACTGATTCCCCACTCTGCCTGCAATGGAGATTAGGGCCCCCATTGGGCCGGGCATTGTCTGGACCTCAAGTGAGATTAGGGCCCCTTTGGGCTGGGCGCTGCATGGACCCTGACTGAGATCGGCCCAGGCGCTGCACAGACCCCGACCCAGAGTGGGGACCCCGTGGGGCTGGGCGCTGCACAGACCTTGACTGAGATCGGCCCGGGCGCTGCATGGTCTGATGCAGAGCAGGGAGTGGGGGACATCGGGGCTAGGTGGGCCCTTGGCAGAAGCCTGGGGGTTATTAGCTCTCCCTGGAGTCGATCTGTCCAACGCTCCCCACACCCGGGTCTCCTCCTCTGCTTGACCTTCAAGGCGCCCTGCAGTGGCAGCGCTGAGCACCGATCGATGCCTGCCCTGGCTGTGCTTGGGATTAGTGAGACACTGCTTGCTGGGGCTGTGGGACTTTAGCGCCCCTAGGTTGCGATCCCTCCCTCTTTACTGCCCCCCTTGCTCCCACCCAGCATTCCCCTCCCCTCTTCGCTCCCTTCCCACCCTGGGCTCTGGCCATGTTAGCTATAGAAAATAAATGAAGAATGTCAGCACTTCTGGAGGGCCCAGAAATTTCACCTTGAGCCAGGAGTCCTGGCTCGCTATCCCCCTTCTCTAACTGGGAGACTTGCTCCCTTCCCAGAGCTGGGGAAAGAAAGAACCCAGGAATCCTGTAGTAAAGTGGTCATCATGGGGTTAACTGGGTTATTCCTGACTGCCATGGTTGGGAGCCAGGCTCCACTCCCTCCAGGCTTCCTGTTTAGCTTGTGAGTGTTTTCCCCCCACCCTGATGTTTAGCTGAATAAAGCAACGCCATTCCCAGCCTGCCGTACTGTAAGTAGTGTGTGTGTCTTGTGCACTAAGCCATCTCTTCACAAGTCCTGATTCCCAGTCCCACCAACCTTCCAGGGCTGCCCAGAGGATTCAGGGGGCCTGGGGCAAAGCGATTTCGGGGGCCCCTTCCATAAAAAAAAATTGCAATACTATAGGATACTATATTCTCGTGGGGGCCCCTGTGGGGCCTGGGGCAAATTGCCCCACTTGTCCCCCCGGGCGGCCCTGCAACCCTCTCCCCTCCAAGAGCCAGGAGAGAACCCAGGAGTCCTGACTCCCAGCCCCCTGCTCTAACTACTGTACCCCACTGCCCTCCCAACTGGATTACTTGAGAGCGTCTGGCCAAAGCAAGACTCAGCAGACCATGTTGTTTACCCAGTTGTTGAAATAGGAGGGGGAGGCCCTGGAAGCTGGTGTTGGGGGCTGGCAGTTTGGGGTTGAGGTTAGGGCTGGGGACTTGTGGGTGGGGGGAAGGCCCGAAAGTGGGAACACAGTGTGTGTGTGTGAGGGGAGGATGGGATGGGGCAGAGGCCTGACAGAGGACTGGGGTGTGTGATGGGAGGGGGATGCAGTGGGGCCGGGCAGCACTCAGGGATCTGGCAGGGGATTGGAGTTGGGGGGGATAGGCCCAGCAGGGGATCAGAGTGTATCAGAGGGGAGGCCTGGCAGGGGGTTGGAGTATGTGAGGGGATGGGATGAGGGGAGGCCCAGCAGGGGTCAGGGTGTGTGTGGGGAGGATGGGATTGGGGGAGGCCTGGCAGGGGTTGGGGTGTGTGTGGGGAGGATGGGATTGGGGGAGGCCTGGCAGGGGTTGGGGTGTGTGTGGGGAGGATGGGATGGGGAGGCCTGGCAGGGTACGTGAAGGGGGATGGGATGGGGGGGAGGTCTGGCAGAGGATTGGGGTGTGTGAAAGGGGGAATGGGGGGAAGTCCAGTCGGGGTGTGTGTGTGGGAGAAGGAGGGGGGGAGGCCCAGCAGGGGGTTGGGGTGTGTATGGAGGAGGAGGTGGAAAGAGGCCCAGTGGGGGTCGGTGTGTGTGTGTGAGTGGGGGATGGGGTGCTGGGCGGGGGGGGGGTTGGAGAGGCTGGGGTGGGAGGAGCCCTGGGTTCTGGCTAGGGGGTGTGATGGAAGCAGAGGGATTTGGGGAGGCAGCATGTCCAGGCACGGTGCTTGCCTGGCTTGGGGCAGTGTGTGGCTGGCAGCACTCGGGGATCTGGGAGGGAGACGGCTCTTCACACGTGTCTGAGCAGCCTGCCTGCTTGCCCTAATGCAAGGAGACACCCTTGGGCCGGAGGCAGTCGACTGGAGCGACTGTGTGTGGGGTGGGACAGGGGATGCTGGACTCCCGGGTTCCTGTCTTCCTCCCCCGTTGGAGGTGGCTCCCCACAGGGCCAAGAACTCCTCCAGGAGCAGGTTCTCTGGACACTGCTCCCTTATCCCTCCTCCCCTGATCGCAGCCTCTCAGGTTTAGCTATTTTAAAACTATTTCTTTGCCCTGCACAGGACTCCTGGGTTCCTTGCCCAGTTCTGGGAGGGGAGTGGGGGCCAGCGGGTTAGAGCAGGGAATGAGATGCTCTAGGCTGGGGATGGCCCTGTGCTCTGTGCCCCTCATGGTAGGTTCTTGCCCCTATGGTGGAAGCCAGTGGAGGTTATGGCATTGGGCTGGCATGACGGCAGCTTTTATTAAGAGCTGCCTGGTAAACGTGTAGTGTGAAGGCCACTCGCTGTGTCCATGCTGCGCTGGGAGAGCAGGGTAAATAAATCGGCCCAGGTACTGATAGGCTGGATGGTCCCCGTGTTAGCTAGCCCTAAGCACCTATACCATGTTGTTGCCGGGGGTGGAGTGGGGGGGGGAGGAAGGAGTAACAGAGGCACAGGCAAGGGGAAGGAAGTGGATGAGACGGGGTAGAACCTGACTCCCCGCCCCCCCTGCTCTAACCACTAGTCCCCACTGCCCTCCCAGAGCTGAGAATGGATCCCAGGAGTGCTGATGCTCAGTTCCCTCCCCCTTCCCACTGGTGTTACCTGTGTGCGTGTGCCATGGATAGTATGATACATGATGGAGTCTGCTGGTGTGGTCCCCGCTGTGAGGGATTTGTCCTACTGAGGCGTGTGTGTGTGTGTGTGCACACGCAACTGGATGTGATGGGAGGGGCTGCTGTTTTTGTGCGGGCATGTGCTTGCACAGGGTCTTGCCTGTGTTGCGTGTGTGTGGCCTTGCACAGGATGATGGGGCTACAGAGGCAGGGAGGGGTGGGCTCGCATGAGGCTCTGGCCATGTGCACATGCATGTGAGTGCGTGTCCTTGCACGGGGTGATGTGGCTGTGGGAGCACATCTGTGTGTGGACTCACAGCAGGCTCTGGCTATGTGCATTCACACATGTGTCCTTGCATGAGGCAATGTGTCTGCATGTGCATGTACCTTTGCAAGCTCCTATGGTACTTCTTGAGCCCATAAATGTGTGCTCACACAAGACTGGCCCTGCTCACAGTTGCTTGTCTCTGGAGCTGCTCCTTGCACACCATGCTGAGTGGCTGGCAGCCCCTGTTGCAGGATGCTGCCCTGCAACCCGGCTCAGAAACAAGGATGGGGGGAGGGAGAGAGATTCCTGCCTGTGGGATCCAAAGGACGTTATGTCCCCTGAACTCCCCGCGCTGGCCTAGCTGCCCAGCACAGAGCCAGGCTGGCAGAGCCTGCGGGGCTGGCAGAGTAGAGCACATGAGCACGGGGTCCTTCGTACTTGTCTGCACACGCTCGGCGACACGCTTAATCTGAAGTGACACCCCAGGGCTGCCGTACCATGCTGGAACTGTGATACTGAGGATGGTACGGGGGCAGGGACTCATACCTCTCCGAGCAGATCCATGAAGATGGGAACTGGTGTGGCAGAGTGGCTCAGGGGCCCAATCTTGGACTCCCAGGATCCCTGCAAGGGACAGCACCCACCCCTCTACACTCAATGCAGTGCTGCTCACCTGTGGAACTTCATGCTACATGATTTTGTTACAACCATCCTTGGGATCTTGGCACCTCAAGGTCAAAGCACAGTACCCACAACCTGAAGGATGGGCTGCTGGGGGTAGTGTGCTGGATAGGAGCCAGGACTCCTGGGTTCTAGCCCTGGCTCTGCCACTGAGCTTGGGCCAGTCCATTTGCCTCCTGGAGCCACTGTTTCCCCTCCTCTCTTTTGTCTATTTAGACAGTGAACTCTTTGGGGTGGGGATTGTTTAAATGTATGTCTACACAGCCCCTGGTGCAGCAGGGCCCCAGTCTCAATCGGTGCACCATGTGGCATGTCTGGGCTCTGATCTCAGCTGACACCAGTGCAAATAATAACGTGTCAACTCTTCTTAGCATTTACTTGCCCAGGATTTAAGTGGTGGCTGTTCCTGGCTCAGTGGTGTAATTCTACTTCTTGTGCTGTGCTTAGACACCCAGGTTGCTATGATCCGGAGAGGAAGAATGAGAATTGTTTGATCATTTTCTTGTAGCAGGGAGTTCCTCAGGTGAACGATGCAGCACTGAGAGCCTGTTAGACAAGGGCCGGTGGGGGTTTCACCCAAAGTTCATTGGATGTTGCTGCTAGCACCAATCTTGTTTTGCATCTGTGTGCATAGTGGGATGTTTAGGGGAGAGCACCCTTGATTTGATGTACCTTAAACTTAATCAAGACCATACTGCTCTTGACCCTGATTTGGGGTCAGGAATATATTGCAATCCAAGCTTCATGGTATGAATCCTAGTTGTGTTTCTCCTAATTACCCAGAAGAGCTGGGTGGAAGGAGGCCTTTGTGGTTAGGGCACTGGGACTCAGGACTCCTGGGTTCAATTCCCAGATCTGCTACAGACTCCTCCCTGAACCCAGGAGTCCTGACTCCTCTTCCCCCACTCTAACACACTGGACCCCACTTCACTCCCAGAACTGGGAATAGAGCCCAGGCATCCTGATTCCCAGCCCCGCTCTCTCTAACCCAGTAAACTGCACTCCCCTCCCAGAGGTGAAGATAGAACTGAGGCCTCCTGTCCCTCCCCCGCAGTTCACTGTGTAAAACCAGCCCCCATGTTCATTCTTCCCCATCCCGTGTTTGTGACTGCATTGCTCCAAACCGTGGCTGCATGGAGAGCCTTCCAGCTCCCTGTATCTCCCTGCAGGCCACCACCTGGCTGGTGGGAATGTGACCCCATCACTCTGGGCAGCAGGAATCAATAGTTAATTAATTTCCTCCTCTAAAATAGACAAGAAGGGGTGGGGATGGTGAGGGGGCTGGGAGTAGAGGGTGCGGATGGTAAGGGGGGACAGAGGTCTGGGGGGGAAGAAGGAGGAGGAGGGGTGGGGATTGTAGGGGAGGAGTGCAAGGGAAGGAAGTGGGATGGTAACGGGGAGGGGGTGCAAGGGTGAGGAGAGATGGGGGTTGAGGGGATGAGTTGGGGGAGTGAGAAGCATGGGGAGGAGGTTCGACTGAATTCAACCCTCCACTACAGTCTCATCCCTTGGTGCAGTCTGCTGGGATTTGGTGGGGGCAGGAAAAACTACCCCTCATCCCACTACACACCCGAGCGACCGAGAGGGGATGATGGCGCTGAGGAGGGAGAATCATGGGGCTCAGAGCCCAGCCCCCCAGCACACTTCTCAGGCATCAATCAGTGCCTCCCCTCGCACAGGTGCAGCATTTAATGTGATTGGCTAATTATGCAGTGCATGCTAATGGCCCCCATTACCCAATGAGGGGCACAGACGAGGCACAGTTATAAATAACCTGCCGTACCTCATTTGCATGATGCCATATCCCCGGTGCCGTGTTACCGCGGAAACCACCCCTTCCCCCACCCCATTTACATTTGTTCTTTTAATAGATTTTTGGGGTGACAGGGTGTTAATGAGGGTTGGTTGCAATGGTCGCTGGGTAGGGGTAACAAGTTCGACCAATGGGCCCACCCACCCCAGTATCTCACCTCCTCCTGCCGCCTTGCATCAGACCCATGGGCCCATCCAATCCCTGCTGTCTCCAATCAGACCTACTCTCTGTTCCCCTCTGCCCCACCCCCTCCTCTTTCTGGTCCCTTCCCCCCTCACCATGCCCCCCTCTGCCTATAGTATGCCAGTGGTGGGTGGGTTATAAATAATGCCTGACTGGCAGCACAATGATGAGATGCAGATTGTCGCAGGGGGGAGGGGGAAGGCTGTAAATGGCATATGGCCCACAGGGAGGGTCTGATCAAATAACATGGTGGTGGGGACTGGTCTGTGCAAATAACGGGGTGGGCTGGGATTGTCCCTGTGCAAATAAGCCAGTGTGTGTAGGATGGCTGGCGGGAGCCACCCTAGTCCCCTGGAGGTTGGCATCGAAGGCAGCTGCTCTGGTCACCTATCCCTGGAACAACCGGGGGCTGGGGCCCTGTGCAAAGAACACAGGGTGTGTGGCTGGGAGAGCAGTCGGCACTGGGCCCTCAGCAGGGTTGCTTGGGGGGCAGATATCAGAACAAGTCCAAAGGGAGGGTGGAGGAGCAAGGAGTAAACTGAGGGGAGGAGGGAGCAGCATCTGTCCCTATGACAATGGTATGGCCTGCTCTGCCCTTCCCCCCCCATCCTCCTTGTGAGAATAATATGACCTGCTCCCTCCCCCCCATCCTTGCTGTGAGAATGGTACAGCCTGCTCCCGCCTCTCTCTCTCTCTCTTTCCCCTGTGAGAATGGTATGGCCTTCTCCCACCTCTTCACCTTCCTTCTCATTGTGAGAATGGTACGGCCTGCTCTCACCTCTCTCTTTCCCCCATCCCCCTCCTCACTGTGAGAATAGTATGACCAGCTCCCTCCTTCCCACCCATCCTCACTATGAGAATGGTATGGCCTGCTCCCGCCTCTTCCCCCCCTTGCTGTGAGAATGGTATGGTCTGCTCCCGCCTCTCCCTTCCCTTCACTGTGAGAATGGTATGGTCTGCTCCCGCCTTTTCACCTTCCTCCTCACTATGAGAGTGGTACAGCCTGCCCATCCTCACTGTGAGAATAGTATGACCTGCTCCCTACTTCCCATCCATTCTTGCTGTGAGAATATGACCTGTCTGCTCCCTCCTTCCCCACCATCCTCACTGTGAGAATGGTATGGCCTGCTCCTGCCTCTCCCCCCTTGTCCTTGCTGTGAAAATGGTACAGCCTGCTCCGCCTCTTCACTTCCCTCCTCGCTGTGAGAATGGTATGGCCTGCTCCCACCTCTCTCTCTCTCCCCCATCCTCACTGTGAGAATGGTACAGCCTGCTCCCACCTCTCTCTCTGTGAGAATGGTAAGGCCTGCTTCCTCCTTTCCACCTGTCTTCTTTCTGTGAGAATAGTATGATCTGCTCCCACCGCTCCCCCTCCCTGTGAGAAAGGTACAGCCTGCTCCCACCTCTCCTCTCCTCTCCCCTCCCCTCCCCTCCCTGTGAGAATGGTATGGCCTGCTTCCTCTTCCCTCTCCCTTACCCAAAATCCTGTTGGATGGGGTGCTACTTGGCCTCCTGTGTCAGCTCTGATTGGCCACCCTCCCACAGGAGGTGGGGAAAGTGGGGAAGAGCAACCAATCAGAGGAGGTTCTGGGCTGGAACTTCTATAAGAGGAGGAATTTCTGGCGAGAGTAGCCAGCCCTAGGGTTGGGGGAGGGGGTGTTCCCTGAACGCCTGGGTTCAGCCCTCAGCTATGGGAATGTGGGCTGCGTTGTATTAACCCTTTGGTGCACATGGCCTGGCCTCACATGTCTCCTCTCTCTCCTCGCAGCTCCGCCCTCCTGCGACGCGACGCCGGAGCTGGGCTGAGCACGCCCTGTGGGCGCGGCTGGCTCTGCACCCCGCCGGAGGAGGATGCTGTAACTTGTTGGAGCTGGACCTGGAGCCTGTGATTGGTGGAGGCTGGGTGGGGGGAGGGGGTTGACTTGACGGGGGCCTGGATTTGTTCTCTCTGACTTCTGGATATTTGGATTCTGGCATCCCATTGCCCCTTGTCATTGAGTGGCAGTGAAAGGCCCCCACCCTCCCTCTGAGCGGAGCCCCCCACTCATCTCCACCTGCTCCCCGGCCTCCAAGGAAGCCACCGCACCCCAACCCCGCCTGCCCCTCCCTCCCCCCATCCAGCCGCCTGCCCCCCCCATGAGGATCTGAGGCTGTGGCAGTTGGGGGGCGGCGCCCAGCATTTGCCTTGAGGGGGGGGCAGGGACAGATGCAACTGGGCGCCATGGCCAGACTGCTGCCCTTGGTGCTGCTGATGGGTGCCCTGCTGGGCCCCGGGGCGGGCGGGGCGGCGCTGGAGTTCGGTGGCGCCACGGGGCAGTGGGCCCGCTATGCCCGCTGGGATGCCAGCTCCTTGGGGGAGCTGAGCTTTAGCCTGAAGACAAACGTCTCGCGGGCGCTGGTGCTTTACCTGGACGATGGGGGGAACTGCGACTTCCTGGAGCTCATGATCACTGATGGGCGCCTGCGCCTGCGTTTCACCATCTCCTGTGCTGAGCCTGCCAAGCTGCACCTGGAGACGCCCGTGGATGACGACCGCTGGCACATGGTGCTCCTGACCCGCAACTACCGAGAGACCATGCTGGTGGTGGATGGCGAGGCCAAGGTGGCCGAGGTCAAGTCCAAGCGGCGGGACATGGCGGTGGAGAGCGACCTCTTTGTGGGGGGGATCCCGCCCGACGTGCGCCTCTCGGCGCTTACCCTGAGCACCGTCAAGTACGAAGTGCCCTTCAAGGGGCTGGTGGCCAACCTCAAGGTGGGCGACACGCCGCCGGCCCTGCTGGGCAGCCAGGGCATCCGCAGCGACACGGAGTACCTGTGCACCAAGCAGAATCCCTGTGCCCACGGGGGGCTCTGCAGCGTGCTGAATGGCGAGGTGCAGTGCGACTGCAGTATGACCGGCTTCCAGGGCAAGTTCTGCAGCGAAGGTGAGACGCCAGGGGACAGGAGGGGAGGGTGAGGGTTTGGAGCAGGGGTGTGGCCCAGATGGCTCACTGTCCCTCCCCAGAGTTGGGACATTGCTCTAGGGACAGGCTGGGCAGCAGCAGAGAGAGCGCGACCCTCCCACGCCCTCACAGCATGCTCTCCCCTTTCCCAGAGTGGTGCCGGCAGAGAGGGGCTTGGACTTGTCAGTTGTGTCAGCCCTTGGCCTCTGCTTTGTGCCACCGGGAGCCTGGCTGAGCTGTCACAGCCGTGGCGCCTGACTGGCTGGGATGGGCTCTGTGCAACCCGGGAGAGTGTTTGGGGTGTCAGCTATCCAGGTTTGGGGTGCTGGCCCCTTGCCCATGCTGTGGGATCTGGACCCAGATTTGGGCCTGGCCCCATCTCTTCTTTGGCAGCTTCTATCAGGGCATTCAGAGGAGGGGACAGGGATGGACAGGCTGCAGGCTGGAGCCTTTGGGGATGTCGCTTTGTGGGGAGCTTATTTCTTTTATTATCGGGGTTTGTTTGTGGGTGTTGCTGTTCTGTCCTGGTTGTTGAGGCTTTTAAGGTTAGAGCACGGGGCTGGGAGCCAGGACTCCTGGGTTCTATGTCAGCTGTGTGAGGGGAGCGGGGTCCAGTGGTTATAGAGGCTGGGTTGCTGGAGTGGGGGAGTCTCTGGCTTAGGTTGGTGGTCAGGAACTGGGTTGTATTGGCTTGGGGAGGACACTTTACCAGCTTAGCCCAATGAAGTTCAGCTTCTGGCCTACTGGGTGTCCTGGGGCAAGTCACTTCCCTCTCTGTGCCGCAGTTCCCTAATCTGTAAAATGCAGGGAATAATCTGACTGTGTGTGTCTGGGCAGCGTCTGACTTGACGGGGGTCCTGACCTCGGTGTGGGGGCAGGGTGGGTCAGTGCAGTGCCTCCCTGACGGGGGCCCTGAGCTCAGTGTGGGGTGGGTCCATGCAGCGTCTGATTTGACGGGGGCCCTGAACTTAGTTGGGAGACTTTTAGTGCTATTGTGAGATCTGGCAGGTTCACGGGTACCAGGCTGGCCTGTGTGTTGTCCATCTTTCTTGAAAGCCGAGTGAGTCAGACAGATCGGCACAAAGAAACTCCTATTTTTTGGTGGGAAATTTTGAAAAAAATCCTTTTATTGCCCATGCAATTTCCTGTGATTTCTTTTTAATGAAAACCCACCCGTCTTCCCTCCAAAAATCAGTTTTCAAATAAACATTTTGGTCCTCAACTGATTTTTTTCCCACCTCATTTTCAGTTTTTCAACCAGAAATCAGAAAATGTTAAAGGGAAGAACATTTTTCCGAGAGGATTTCTCATTCCTTCAGTAAAACATGTTATTTAAAAAATAAAGTGTCCATGAACACTTCCTGCCTGAGCCCTGAACTCAAGTCACATTCGTGCTACGTGGCCAGTGAGTTTGTGTGGGTGGCTACTGTGTTTTTAAGTGGTCCAGCAGGACCCACCTTGGGCCTGGCTTTGTGTCTCCTAGCACCTTGGCCAGCTGTTGTCACCAGTGCTCAGTGACTGTGATGTGCTCAGAGGGTTTTGCACCAGTGCACGGGGTGCTCATGCTCAGTGCAGCTCTAGGGTCAGCCCCTGCCCTGGGCAGTTTGTTTTCTCAGTAGATGAAGGAAGGATGATTATCCCCTGTTTTACAGAGGGGAAACTGAGGCACAGGGTGATGACAGGTAGGAATTGAACCCAGATGTCCCAAGTCCCTCCTCCTTCCCTAAGCTCGAGTGCCCCTGGAGGTCGCTGTGAATGTGTGAAATGGGCCAGCATGCCCGAAGTCAGTATCTGCTTTGGGAATGCAGTGGCCAGTCGCTGTTTAGAGAGGGGTGAACTGGTGCTCAGCTGGCCCAGCTGGCAGCACCGTTGGGGTGGGTGCGTTCTAACGGGGGAGCAAGCAGGTGACTAAGGTCAAATGGCTGCATTTCATGGGGACATCAAATTGTGGCATCAGTGTTATCAGGCTGCTTGGGAACAAACTACCCAACAGGGCTCTGCACTGTGCCGGGCATGTTTGTACACGCTGTCCCCCCACGCATTTGTGCTCTCCTTGTGCCAGTTGGTAGAAACCCCCTTCCCTGTGACCGAGAGTGGGTCACGCGGCACAGATACACACTGACAGGCCACGCCCCAAAGAGCTCACAGGCAAAATAGACAAAAGGTGGTGATGGGTAAACTGAGGCATTGAGCGGGAAGAGACTTGTCCGAGGTTGGGGCAGAGCTGGGGATACAACCCAGGAGTCCTGACTCCCAGTCCAGTGCCCTGCCACTGTAATCTGCTGTCTCCCCAGAAATGGCAAAAGAGGGTTTACGCTGGTGAGAGCAGAGATCACAGAGCTGGGGTGCATTTGGCTGGGGCGGGGTGCTGGAGGGATACATAGTGAGGACTGGACAGAGAAGGGAGACAGGAGCTTAGGAACAGACTAGATCAGATCCATAAGCCCAACCAGCATCATCTTCCTCCACTCCCCCTCTTGCCACCCTCAATCGGACCTGACGCCTGCCCAGCCTGGTATCACCCCACCTGTCAAGGCTGATTCCCCACTTTGGCAGGTTGAGTGCAGAAGGTGGAGGCCCGCAAAGTTTTGAAAAATTAATACTTGACACTCCAGGCTGGTATTAAACTCCCAAGGTCACAGCTTCTCTCTGACTTTGGATGGGTAGATGCTGCCACCACCCAAGTGCAAAAAAACCCTTTGGACCCAGGAAGGCACACGTGGGAATTCATCCCTGTGGGGTACCCTCAAGCCCCTTCAGCCCCCCTTTTGGGGAAGAGCTGAGAAAGAAAAACAAAGGAAATCAGCTGTTGCCACCAGCTAATTAAACAACAAGCACAAACCTCTTAGGACACAACCCCCCCCAATCCTGTTCTTAAAAAAGGTAAATTTTATTCAAACCAAAAAGAAAGCAAATACATCTGGAACTTAGGTTATTGCTAGATTTAAAAAGAGCAAATATAATTAAGCATCAATAATGGTTTTCTTGAGGTCCAGCTTAATGGTTACAAGCAAAACAAAAGCATTTGGGGGTTAGCACAGAGGAGTCCACAAGCCAATAAGGGGGAAAAAAAAGAGAGAAACCTAATTGTGTCTTCCTAGACATTCCCTGATCCACTTACATGTCTGGGGGTTTCAAATAAGCAGTCTCTAGGTATGATCTGATGGTTTTTCATACCTGGTTTAAAGCTTCCTACAGCATAGTTCAGCCCTGTTCCTGTTCTGTGCCTCCTCTCCCCGGAGAACAACAGACAGACAGACAGACAGACAAAGGGAAAGATTTTTCCCAATTTTAAAAAGTTCTAGCCCTGCCATTGGCTCTTTTGGTCAGGTGCCCACTCCCTTCCTTTTGCCTATTGGCTTTTTTAACCCTTTACAGGTAAAGCAAGTAGAGAACAACTACTAACAGGGATTTTATAGCTGGCTGGGTGTCCATAAAAGTGAGCCCCCCCCACTTCATTTATCACGCGCCCCCCCAAATCACAGACGGTGCTGGCCAGCCTGGTTCAGGTCGGGTCTGCACCGGCTGGGATTTCTTCCTGGAGGTTTAGGAAACAGAGTTAATAAGATACGTGCACCTCTAATTTTACTACTAATTACATGAAGAACTAAACAGTATTTTTCACATTTCGAGGACTACAATGACTTAGAATACAGGGACATTTTTACCCGGCTGATTCTGGGAAATCTTCCCAGGAGAGTGCATTAGCCACTTTGTTAGAGGCTCCTGAAATGTGTTATATTTTAAAATCAAAGTCTTGAAGAGCTAGACTCCACCAAAGAAGTTTTTTGTTAGTCTTTTTTGACTGTGTGAAGCCACTTCAGTGCAGCACAGTTAGTCTGCAGGTGGAAATGGCATCCCCAAATGTATGGGCGTAGCTTCTCCAGAGCATACACAATGGTGTATCATTCTTTTTCTGGGACTGAGCAGTGACTTTACTTCTCAGAAAGTTTTTTGCTGAGAAACACGACAGGATGGAATTGTTGATCTGGTCCTTTCTGCATTAAAACTGCTCCTACACCACACTTGGAAGCATCTGTGGTTACAACGAACGGTTGGTTGAAGTCCAGGGCCCTCAGTACAGGGCCAGACGTAAGGATCGCCTTAAGCTGGTTAGTCCACTGAACTGCATTTGGTTGTTTTTTTCCTGGTCAGGTCTGTCAGTGGGGTGGCCATTTGGCTGTAGTGTGGTACAATTCGTCGGTAATTCTTGGCCAAGCCCAAGAAGGATTGGATCTGCTTCTTTGACTTAGGGACAGGCCAATTTTGGATAGCATTTACCTTAGCCTGTAGGGAGCTGATAGTTCCTTGACCCACCTGGTATCCAAGGTACGTTACCCTTTTTAGGCCTATTTGACATTTTCTGGCCTTACCAGTTAATCCTGCCTCCCTTATGCGCTGGAAGACATCTTGGGGGTGTTCTGCCCATGAATCTGAGAATATAGCCACATCATCAAAGTAGGCTACTGCAAATTCCCCAAGTCCAGCCAGAAGGTTATCTGCCAGTCTCTGGAAGGTGGCAGGTGCATTTCACAGTCCCAAAGGGAGCACATTAAATTCATACAGCCCTACATGGGTGATGAAGGCTGACCTTTCCATGGCGGGGTCATCTAGTGGTACTTACCAGTATCCCTTGGTTAAGTCTAAGGTGGAGATGAACTGGGCACATCCCAGTTTCTCCAATAGCTCATCTGTGCGTGGCATTGGATAGTTTTCTGGGTGAGTTACAGCATTTAGTTTACAGTAGTCCACACAAAAGCGGATTTCCCCATCTGGTTTGGGAACCAGAACCACTGGAGAGGCCCATGCACTCTCAGAGGGGCGGATTACACCCATCTGTAACATGTCCTTGATCTCCCTTGCTATTGTGGTTTTGGCTTGAGGAGCCATCTGGTAGGGTTGGGCCCTAATTGGGCGAGCATCACCTGTGTCAATGGAGTGGTATGCCCGTACTGTCCATCTGGGGGTGGCTGTAAACATTGGCACGAAGCTGGTGCACAGCTTCTGGATTTGCTCTCACTAATTACGCCCAAGGGTGATGGAAAGGCTCATCTCTTCTATGCCACCATTGCTTTTTCCTTCATAGTAGACTCCTTCAGGCCATTCAGCGTCATCTCTTTCCTGGGCTGTAAACTGGAGAACCTTGATTTCTCAGGAATAAAAGGGCTTTAGAGAATTAACATGGTTTACTTTAGGTTTTAGGGTAGGGTCTGGGAACGCTATGAGGTAATTAACAGCTCCCAGGTGCTCTTGGACCATAAATGGCCCCTCCCACGACGCTTCCATCTTATTGGTCTGGAGCGCTTTCAGGACCATGACTTGGTCACCTACTTTGAAGGAACCGCTCTCTGGCATGTTTATCATACCAGGCCCTTTGCTCTTGTTGAGCATCCTGTAGGTTTTCTCGAGCAAGGGCTAGAGAGTCCTTGAGGGTGTTTTGCAGGTTGGTTACAAAGTCCAAAATGTTAGTTCCTGGAGAAGATGTAACCCCCTCCCATTGCTGCTTCACCAACTGTAATGGCCCCTTAACTTCGTGGCCATAAACAAGTTCAAAGGGTGAAAACCCCAAACTGGGATGTGGTACAGCCCTGTAGGCAAAGAGCAACTGCTGCAACACTAAGTCCCAATCATTGGAGTGCTCATTCGCATCATGGCCCCCAAGTCCCATTAAACTTCTCCACTAGGCCATTTGTTTGATGGTGGAAAGGGATGGCCACCAAGTGGTTTACCCCATGAGCTTCCCAAAGATGTTTCATAGTCCCTGCCAGGAAGTTAGGTCCCGAATCTGTAAGGGTGTCTGAGGGACAACCTACACTGGCAAAAATGTCTGCCAATGCCTGGCTCATGCTTCTATCCCTGGTGTTGCTTAGAGCTACTGCTTCCGGCCATTGGGTGGAAAAATCCATGAAGGTCAGTATGTACAGCTTTCCTCTGGGTGTCTTTTTAGGGAATGGACCCAGAATATCCATAGCTACACGCTGAAATGGAACCTCACTTACGGGGAGTGGCTGGAGAGGGGCCTTGACCTGGTCTTGGGGCTTTCCCACCCTCTGGCACACCTCACAAGACTGGACATAGATAGAAACGTCCTTACCCATTCCCTCCCAGTGAAATGACTTCCCCAAATGGTCTTTGGTCCTGTTCACCCCAGCATGGCCACTAGGGTGATCGTGGGCTAAGCTCAAGAGCTTTTCCCTATGCTTAGTTGGAACTACCAACTGTCTCTGAGGATGCCAGTCCTCCTTGTACCCGCCAGAAAGGATTTTCTTGTACAAGAGTCCTCCTTCTACAACAAACCTGGACATATTGGAAGAGCTGAGAGGTGGTGGGTCGCTCCGTGCCACCGTCCAAGCTCCCTTAAGGTTTTCATCCACTTTCTGTTCTGCCTGGAACTGCTCCCTTGATGCTAGAGACATTAGTTTCTTGCGGGGTTTTGGACTTGGGCTTGGTCCCATTGGAAGCGATGCAGGTGATGGGGCTGTCTCCATCAACTGTGAACCGCTCTCTGCTGGTGCACTGGGTTGTATTTCAGGTTCCGGTTGATCATCTTGCACCGGTTGAGCTGCTGCTGCCGGTGCAGGCTCTGTGGCACCATTTGGTGCTGGCTCCCCTGACTCTGGTGAGGTTGCAAGCACAGGCTCTGGTGCTGACTGCTTCATCAGTTCCGATTCTTGGGCTGGTTCTGGCTGGGTCCCAGGAACTGGATCTACAACTGCTGCCAGAGACTTTGGTCTGGGGTCTGGTTTCACCCCCTCTGGCTGGATCCCTGTAGGAGGCTCAGGAATGGAGTTAGGTGTGGAGGCCTGTTTAGCCTGGCTGCAGGTGACTATCCCCACCCATTTTGTTGCCTCACATGGTTGGCTAAGTCTTCTCCCTGCAGCATGAGAAGAAGAAAGCTAGTAGCAGTTGGTGCGGATGCGAGAAGGGGCAACCTGAGCAGACACCACACCATCGGTGTCAGCCCAAGGCCCCACCTTGCAAGGAAGAGCCCTCCACACAGCCAGGGAGACCCCAGATGCCTTCTCATCCCACCATCCTACTCTCCAATCACCCACCTTGCTCCAGCCCAGTCAGCTGGATGATGCTTCAAATGTAATGAGCTGGGGCATGTGAATGCCTACTGCCCCAAGAGCACCAGCTGATTGCAACTCATGACCCCGGGTCCCAATGAGAGCCTTCAGGCCCAGATGCGTTGCAAATACCCCCAGGGCAAAGGGAAACTGTGAGTGTGGGTGGGAGGAAGATTACTGCATGGAGAGATACTTGAGCACAGGTGTCAGCTATCCACCAGTCCCAGGTGGACCCCAAATTCATCAACCCAGAGGCCCAAGTGATGGTGCAACCCTTTAAGGCCAACTCTTTTAACTTGCCTACAGCCAAGTTGCCTGTCCAGTATAAGGGCTGGTCAGGAATACGGACTTTTGCAGTCTATAATGATTATCCCACCTCTACCACCATGCCAAGGCTGATTCCCCACTCTGGCAGGTTGAGTGCAGAAGGTGGGGCCCACAAAGATTCGAAAAATGAATGCTGGCCACTCCAGGCTGGTATTAAACTCCCAAGGTCACAGCTTCTCTCTGACCTTGGATGGGTAGATGCTGCCACCACCCAAGTGCAAAAAACCCCTTTGGACCCAGGAAGGCACACATGGGAATTCATCCCTGTGGGGTACCCTCAAGCCCTTTCAGCCCCCCCTTTGGGGAAGAGCTGAGAAAGAAAAGCAAAGGAAATCAGCAGTTGCCACCAGCTAATTAAACAACACGCACAAACCTCTTAGGACACAACCCCCCCCCAATCCTGTTCTTAAAAAAGGTAAATTTTATTCAAACCAAAAAGAAAGCAAATACATCTGGAACTTAGGTTATTGCTAGATTTAAAAAGAGCAAATATAATTAAGCATCAATAATGGTTTTCTTGAGGTCCAGCTTAATGGTTACAAGCAAAACAAAAGCATTTGGGGGTTAGCACAGAGGAGTCCACAAGCCAATAAGGAGCAAAAAAAAAAGAGAGAAACCTAATTGTGTCTTCCTAGACATTCCCTGATCTACTTACATGTCTGGGGGTTTCAAATAAGCAGTCTCTAGGTATGATCTGATGGTTTTTCATACCTGGTTTAAAGCTTCCTACAGCATAGTTCAGCCCTGTTCCTGTTCTGTGTCTCCTCTCCCCGGAGAACAACAACAAACAGACAAAGGGAAAGTTTTTTCCCAATTTTAAAAAGTTCTAGCCCTGCCATTGGCTCTTTTGGTCAGGTGCCCACTCCCTTCCTTTTGCCTATGGGCTTTTTTAACCCTTTACAGGTAAAGCAAGTAGAGAACAGCTACTAACAGGGATTTTATAGCTAACTGGCTGGCTGGGTGTCCATAAAAGGGAGCTACCCCCCCTTCATTTATCACACCAGCCTCCCTGCCATCCCAGATCATACCCAAGGGCTCATCCAGCCTGGTATTCCCCCACCCTCCCTGCCACCCCTTACCAGACCCAGGGGCCTATCCAGTGTGGTATTCCTCCCCTCCCCGCTGTCACCCAGGGCCTATCCAACCTGGTCTCTGCAACAGTGGCCAGTCCCAGTTGCTTCAGAGGAAGGAGCCAGAACCCCTCACCAATGAGATAATCTGTCCCCCAGGAAGGTCTCCCGGCCTCCCAGGGAGATCAGTTTAAAGCCTGAGGCAGCGCTAGGGTTTGCCCAGGATAACTGGGGCGGTGCCAGATCACGCCCTTCACCTGCATAGTTATACGTGTGCTTGTGTATGAGCAAGAGTTCCACCAGGAATCCTGGGGGGGGGATGGGGCCCCAGAACCCCTGGCATGGTCCAGCAGAACCTGCCTTGGGCCTGGCTTTGTGTCTCCCAGCACCTTGGGCAGCCGTTGTCACCAGTGCTCCTGGCAGGGGGGGCACAGAGCCCCGGCATGGAGGGAGAATAGGGTTCCTGGCATGGGGGGGAATGGGAGACCTGGCATGGGGGGCACAGAGCCCCTGGCATGGGAGAGAGGGGAAGGGGTACCTACAGCCCATGGCATGCGGGGGAGAATGGGGAGCCTGGTACTGGGGGGAAGTAGGGTTACAGAGCCTCTGGCAATGGAGGAGAATGGGGTACCTGGCGTGAGGGAGGGGAAGCTGCAGGGAGTCCCTGCGATGGAGGAGAGCAGCAGTGGGGCTGGAGGGAGGCAAGGAGCTGGGGTGGGCAATGTGCTGGGCCTACAGTCGCTGTGAAGCCTGCGCCCCCTGGTGGTCTCTGGCTCCATGGGGTTTCCCTGTTGCCACCCACACCCAGCACCCACGAGGGAGCTGCTGTGATGTGTGTGTCTGACTGGCGGGGGGAGGTGGGGGCAGGGCAGAGGTACAAGGAATCACAGCCTCATAGGAGGCATATGGGGATGTTAAACACCTAAAATCCTGCAAGTGCCTCTTCATCTGCGCAGTGATTCCACACTGCCAGAGTGACACTGCGCAGAGAGACACGGGGGCCCAGTGGTTAGAATGGGGCAGGGGGGCTGGGATTCAGGACTCCTGGGTTCTGTCCCAGCTCAGAGAGGAGAGTGGGGCCTACTGGGTTAGAGAATCAGGACTTCTGGGTTCCTTCTGTGACTGACCAGCTGGGTGACCTTGGCCAAATTCCTTTTCCCGCTAAGTTAACTGGGGACTTGTGTGGGGTGAGATTGGGCTCTGTTTGGAGGAGCAATCTCATCCCAGCCATGCGGTGTTTGTTTAGCCAAAATGGCTATGTCTGCTTGGCTGTGATCCCGCGCTGGTTAAGCTGTGTCTGTGAGTTGCCCCAGCCAGCAGAGGGGGAGTGCTCCCTGGCTAGTCACTAGCAGTCTGTGGGGGAGTGTGTGTGTGTGTGTATGCAAGCAGACACATTTACTCATGACACATCACGCCCCCCCCCATACACTCTCTCAAAAACACACACAGATAGATAATACTCAGGCAAACTCACAGCATCTGCGTGCACACACGACACACTCTCAGTACACACAGGCAGATGTGCAGTACACCCACCCAGATAGCACTCACATACATAACACACAAAAACACTCACACAAAACATACATGTGTACAGACACATGGCGAATGATGCAGTCACACACTGTTCACACAGGCAGGCACCCAGTAACACAGAAACAATCACAGACACACGCTCACATGCGACACTCATAGAGTCATATATACACACAGAGACACTTTCTTAAACACACAGATAGAACCAGGCACTCTCAAAACACTTCACGCACACGCACATGCACACACACACACTACTTATAGAAGCACAACAAATGTACTGACACACACACAAGAAACACATCAACTCACATGCTCACACACACTTTCTCACATACACACAGACACCCTCCCCAGTCATACAAACACACCTGTACAGACACAATCACGCGGACACACAACACACCTTCCCAACTGTCACACAATACACCCACCTACTCACACAACACACACAAACACGGCAGATGCACATAAGACAGCCAGCTACTCGCTCGCCCACCCACCTATGCACAATGCACTCAGCCACACACAGACACACATCTCCCTCACCTTCCCTGCACAATCCACCCACACATCTGCCCACACACTCTGAATCCTGGGTGACAGTTGTCTAGGTTGGTTGCCATGGAGAGAACTGAGACAACTATTGACTGCTTGGTGATTGTTTGTGTTTCTTGCCCATTTGCTATGGAGACAACTGGGCCAACCAAATCTTCATTGGCTGTCGTCTATGGCCGCTTGCCAGGGATACGATTGCACTGGCTAGCTTCCTGGCGGCTGTTGTCTAGGGCTGGTTGCTATGGAGACAGTTGGATTTGGGCTGGCTGACTCTTGGCAACTGTCCATCATTGCTGCGGAGGTTGTGCCGACTGAATTCTTTGGCTGAGGCCAGTTTCTATGGACAACGGTGTGGTGAGTCCTCAGTGACTGTTGCCTAGGCTGGTTGCCCAGGGGACAGTTTTGCTAACTACTCTTCAGTGACTGAGGAGGTTTGGGTGGGTGTAATGGGGGGGTGGTTGCTGGGTACAATGAGATGATGTTGGGGGAGGACACTGCGTGCTAGGGTGTGTGGGGTTGCTTGGCTATGTTACATGTAGGAAGACGAGGTCATAGGGGTGGTGTGTACTGGGATGTTAGGTTGTCTGGGTGGAGGATTATGATCTTGGGGTGTTGTGCACTAGGGTGTATGGGTGAAGGGTAGACCTACCAGGAGTGTAGGATGTCTGGTTGAAGGATTGTGGTGCTTGGCAGTGTGCAGAAGGTGTTGTATGGGTGAAGGATTATGCTGTGTGAAGGAATAAAAGTATGGATATGATCTTGTGGTGTGTTAGGACCTTGTTGTGTGGCTCTGTGCAGAAGGTATTATGTATGAGTGAAGGACTACATTGTCTGTGTGTGTGAGTTTGAATACGAGGATATGGTGCCGGGGTGTTGCGTAATGGGATGTTTATTGTACGGGTAAAGGATTGTGGTGTGCGGATGTGTTTTCAAGTAGTTTAGGATGTTGGGTAGTGGGGTGTTAGATTGCATGATTCTTCCTGTGTATGCTGTTTTTTGTGTGTGTAAATGCTAGATGTACAGGAGTGGTGTGTAGTAGGGTGTTAGGTTGTAGAGTTGAAGGATTATACTCTGTGTATATGTGTATGTACGCAAGTGGTAGACAGTGAGTTTTGGGGTGTTAAGTTGTATGGGAGAATTGTGGTGTGTGTGAGTACAAGCATTATAGGGTGTAGGGATGTCAGGTTGTATGGGTATGCTGGGGTGTATATGTATATAAGGAGTATTGAGATTGTTTGGGAGGTTTATACCATATGTGAATACAATGGACATGGGCTGTAGAGTGCTGTGTACAAAGTTGTATGGGTGAAAATTTATGCTGTGTGTATACAAGTATATAGGGTGTTGGTGTGCAGGTGTAGGGTTATGCTCTGTGTGTACAAGTGTGATAGGGTGTCAGTTATAGGGTTGTATGTGTAGGAGTATGCTGTGTATACAAGTGGGATAGGATGTTGCGGTGTTAGGCTGCAAGCCTGTAGAATTATGCTCTGTGTGTGTGTGTACTGGTAGTGTAGGGTGTCAGGGCAGTGTGAGGGTGTAGGCATATCAGTCCTGCTGTGTGTGGAGGTGTTTTGGGATGAATGGCATGAGTTGGGACTGGTGTGGTGGCAGGGCGTGCCTGCATGCTGTGTGTTAGGCATGGGTTAGGACAGTGATGAGCTGCCAAAATCGTAACAACCAGTTCCCTATTGCGTCTTTGGCGGCACTTTGGCGGCGGGTCCTTCACTTGCTCCAGGTCTTCGGCCTGCCGCTGAAGACCTGGAGCGAGTGAAGGACCTGCCACCAAAGTGCTGCCAAAGATGTGGAGTGCTGCCCGGTGAGTACCAGCCCCTTGTGCCTCCCAAAACAGCCTGTCCCGCCCATCCCCCCCATCCAACCCCCACCCATGTCCTGCCCCCAACTGCCCCTCTCAGAACCCCCAACCCATCAACCCCCCCGGCTCCTTGTCCCCTGACTACCCCCTCCTGAAACCCCCCACCTTAACTGCCACCCAGGAACCCACCCAACTCACCCCACTCCCTGTCCCCTGACTGCCCCGACCCCATCCACCACCACCCCGACAGACCCCCAGGACTCCCATGCCTACCCAATCCCCCCATTCCCCAACCCCGGACCCCCCCCCCAGAACCTCCGCCCCCTCCAACCGCTCCCTGTCCCTTATCCAACCCATCCTCCCAGCCCCTGCCTGGTCCCCTTACCATGCTGCTCAGGGCAGCGTGTATGGATGCTGCGCGGCCTGCTGGAGCTCGCAGCCCCACCCCCTTACCATGCCACTCAGTAGCTGCAGAGCTGCCCAGGAGCGGTCCGGAGCACCGGCACCGGTGGTGCTGCACGCTGAGGCTCTGCAAGAGGGGGGAGGGGCCGGGAGCTCAGGCGGGCCGGACAGGACGGTCCCACGGGCTGGAGTTTGCCCAGCAGCCCACCCCTTTAACAACCGGTTCTAAACCGGCTTCTAAATTTAACAACTGGTTTGCACGAATTGGTGCGAACTGGCTCCCGCTCACCACTGGGTTAGGGGTACAGCAAGTGCCCTGGTGGGTGTATGGGTCAAGGGCCATGCTGCGGCAGGGCTGCTGGCTGGAGGGGGAGTGCTGCTTTATATTAGAGGGGCTGTCCCAGCTTGGCACCTGGACCCAACCGCATGGGGAGGTTCCAGCCTGCCTGTCCCTCCCATTCCCTCCCACAGTGCAGGGTCAGGAGCCCCCAGGGTGACTGGTCTGGACGGGGTCTGGGGTGTGTGTGAGAGGGGTGATGGTAGAGGGTGTATCAGATTCTGGACGGGAGAATGTTTGTCGTCTCTCCCCCTCACTGAACACTGAGCCTGCTCAGGTGCCCGTGTTACCCTGATCCACATTATGTCACAGCCACGAAGGGGCAGTGAAGGGGCCGCAGGGCTAGGACAGGGTGCCAAGTCCTTGAGGTGTCCCCCTTTCCCTGTACTCAGCTCGTGTTCCTGACCTCCCTGCTCTGCCCCACTTCCCCCTGCTGACCCCCCTGCCCAAACCACTGTTGATTTTTATTTTTTTCACTTTTCCATTCATTCTTTTCTTCATGTCTTTCCCTTCCTTTCTCATGCTTGCATTCCTCTTTTCTTCATTATTTTGTTTCCCTTTCCATCTTTTTTGTTCTTTTCCTCCTTTTTTCCATTTATTTGTTCTTTTTTATTCTTTCTCATTCTTTCATTCCTTGTTTCTCTCCTTTTTATCCTTTCGTTCTTTTGCTCTTTTCCTTTTTTATTCGTTCTTCTGTCATCTTTCCTTTCTTTTCCTGTTTCTGCTTTCCATTCTTACTCGTTCTTACATCCTTTTATTCTCCTCCTTTTTGCCCTTTTTCTCGTTCTTTCTTTCATTCATTCACATTTTTCATCCTTTCTCTTCCCTTTTTTTTTGTTTTTTTTCCCATTTTTTCAATTCTTTTCTTTCCCGCCACTGGCCCTGACGTCCTCTCCCCGGGGCCCCCCACCTGCTCCTATTAGCACTGTTCACATGTGGGGAGCGCTGACTGTGGTGCTTTGGTCAGAGCTGTGCCGCCGCCTGGCCTGGATCCCCCCAGCGTGTCTCTCTCCGGAGGGTTGGGGGAGGCTCTCCGGGCCCAGCCATTCGCGCTCAGTCTCTGCCTCTGCAAGGACAGCCCAAGGTCAGCTGGTGAAGAGCTGCCAGGAGACGGGATGTGGAGAGAGCTTGCCCATCCCCGCCTGCATGCCCCCCGGGAGGATGGCTTTTCCGCATGGCTTGTGCCGCCTGAACCCTGTGCTGAACAGCTGGGCACCACCAGGTGGTGCTAAGGAGTCCTCCCCCCCCACCAGCTGTGCCACTGCCTGCAGCCGGCAGGGAGTGTGAAACTCGCTCAGTGGAGCCAGTGTGGAAAGCAAGGGGTGTCTGTGCAAGGGAGGGAGGCCGCTGGGAAAGCTGGGATCTGCCTTTGCATGTAAGTGGGGGGAGGTGGGGGTGGGGTTCACTTGGAATCGAACCCTCCTCCCCCCTGCGTTGGGTTCAGCACAAAATGCCCATATTTGCCTCCCTGAATGACACAGAATTCCTGAGTCATCTTATTGCAGTAGTGTCTGCCTGCCCCGGCTGAGATCAGAGCCCCTAGCAGGCCGGGTGCTACACGGACCACCCCATCCCCCTGCTGAGATCGGAGCCTCCGGAGGGTGAGGTGTCTCTCAGACCCCCCACTCTGCTGAGATTGGGGCCCCCGACAGGCCAGGGGCCACACAGACCCCCTTCCCCCATGGCCGAGATCAGGGCCCCAGGTGGTCTGGGTGCTGCACAGACCCCTGACCCTGGCTGAGATCAGGGCCCCGAGCAGGACAGGCACTGCACAGATCCTGCATGGCTGAGATCAGGACAGGCACTGCACAGATCCCGCATGGCTGAGATCAGGACAGGCACTGCACAGATCCCGCATGGCTGAGATCAGGACAGGCACTGCACAGATCCTGCACGGCTGAGATTGGGGCCCCTTTTGGGCGCTGTACAGACATATAGTGAGAGATGGTCCCTGCCCTGAAGAGCTTACAGTCTGAAGAGATAAAGGGTGGGAGGGGAAACTGAGGCATTGGGGGGGGGAAGGGACAGTGGCAAAGCTGGGATACAACCCAACCCAGCGTCTGAACCACAAGCTCCCCGCCCATGTTTGTGCTGCATCATCGCTCTGATCATTGTGCACGGTGGAGAATTCCCACAGCGTGGGAACACCGTGTGTGTGTGGGGGGGGGATGACTGCGGGGAGGGGCTGTGGTTCATCATTTACTTGAAGCACGTGTAGCCTGGGAATCTCGTATGAGTCAGGGTCAGCCCTGAAATGGGTTCCCTTAGGGTGATCTAGATTCAGCCCTAGTGTGGGGGCTCTAGCACAGGTCTTGGGCACAGTGGAGGGGGTTGGATTTGGCCCTGGGGTGGCAGCATAGAACAGAGCTCGAGCACACTAGAGGGGTTGGATTCGGCCCTGGGGTGGCAGCATAGAACAAAGCTCGAGCACACTAGAGGGGTTGGATTCCGCCCTGGGGTGGGGGCTCTAGAACATGTTGAGAGAGGTTTGGGCCAATGTCTGTCATTGCTCGGTTGGCTCCAGAGGGCTCCCTGGGGAGCAGTGTGCCTTGCTAGGGCATGAGTGTGGGGACTGCACGTCCTCCCCCTGTATGGGGCGGGCAGTGGGCACGGGCCCTTGAGCACTATTAGTGAGCAATGTGTGCCACTGTTCTGCCTGTCTCACCCACTAGTGAACATACTGTGTGCTGCTGTCCTGATGCTGCCCTGTGCAGCGCTGTGCTGTGCTGATGGGCTGCCTGGCAGCTGCTATGTGAGGCATGTGCCAACCCCATGTTGGGGACGGGTTGTCTGGGAGCCCAGAGCCCGGCTCCTGCCCAAGCCAGCAGGGGGCCACACCTCAGACAGACAGACATGCACGCATTCCGCAGACCCATAGACAGACAGACACACACACACAGCCTGCAGGCCCACAGACCCACGCACGCCCCACAAACCGACCCATGCACACACGCCATGCATACCCCGCAGACCCACAGGTAGGCAGACAGACCCATGTACATTCTACAGACCCACGCACGCCCCACAAACCAATCCATGCACACATGGCATGTACACCCTGCAGACCCACAGACAGACCCTCCCTCCATTCAGACCTACAGAGAGATGATACACCCCCGCTTCGCAGACCTACATGCAGAGACACACCCCGCAGACCCACAGCAGACGGACACACCCATGTACATTCCACAAACTGACCCAGTGGCAGATTTAGAGTTAGTGGGGCCCTGTGCGCAGCTTCATTTTCCCCCCCCCCCCAGGACACAGCCAAAAAAAAGAACATTCTCTCTTATCTCCTCCCTGTTTTTCATTCTTTTTTTCTTCCTCCTCCTCCTCCTCTATTATAAGTAATGGGAAGTAGATGAAAATAAAGTGAGGTACCTTGATTGGGGCAGGGGGTTAGGGTGCAGGATGGAGTGCAGGGGGTGCGGATTCTGGGAGGAAGTTTGAGTGCTGGGTGCAGGCTCTGGGCTGGGGCAGGGGGTTGGGATGTGGGAGGAGGGGTGAGGAGTGTGGGCTCTGGGAGTTTGGGTGCGGGCTCTGGGCTGGGGTAGGGGGCTGGGGTGTGGGAGGGGGTGAGGGGTGCAGGCTCTGGGAGGATGTTTGAGTGTGGGGTGCAGGCTCTTGGCTGGGGCAGGGAGTTGGGGTGTCTGAGGGGGACGGGGGGCGGCGCTTACCTCGGGTGGGGCGGCTGCCAAAGCAACTGGTGCACACACCCCTCTGGCAGCATCTCCTAGGCAGTGGGGGACAAGGGATTTCTGTGCACCGCTGCCAGCAGGTGCTGTCCCTGCAGCTCCCATTGGCCGCAGTTCCCAGCCAATGGGCGCTGTGGAGTTGGCGCTCAGGGTGGGGGCAGCACGTGGAGACACTCTCTGCCCACCTCCAGGGCCTCAGGGACATGCTGGCCACTTCCGGGAGTGAAGCAGCGCGGAGGGAGGGAGACAGAGCGGGCAGGGAGCCGCCTTAGCCCTGCTGCTGGCACGTCTCTATATGCCCCTTGCAGAGAGGAGGGCAGCGGGTCTCTGTGCACTGCCCAGGGTGGGGGCAGCATGCGGAGCTGCCTCCTCCCCTTCCCCACAAGGGGCGCACAGAGATGTGCCAGAAGCCAGCTGCTGCCGGGAGCAACGTGGGGCCACCAGCCATGGCATGCAAACAGCCTGCCTGCCTGAGCCCTGCTGTGCCGCTGGCCAGGACTCAGGGGCAGGTTGTCAGATATTTGTCCTGCATTTTGGGGGCCACCCTATCGTTTGGGCCCTGTGCCGCCGCACGGTTTGTTTAATGGTAAATCCGCTCCTGAACTGACCCATTCACATGTGGCATGCACACTTTGCAGATCCGCAGACAGATACACACAGCCCGCAGACAGATACACACAGCCCGCAGACCCACAGACAGATACGTGCCCACCCCCCCGGCAGACCTACAGGCAGCGGTAGACCCACATGTGCATGCCTAGAGTCGCTGTCTCCTCCTTTCTCCCTCGCCCCAATGTGCCCCATTGCCCCACCCTGGCCTTCCACATTCGATGGCTGTTTCAAGCCCCCAGACTCACTGGATCATCCCTGCTGCCCTTCCCCAAGTTTCCCCCTTGCCCAGCAGGGCGTGCGGTGGGGCAGGGAGCAGAGTCTGAGGCTGGCACAGAGCCTGGTGTGCAGGTGCTGACCCATTGGAACAGTCAGGCTTCTAGGGGCAGGGGGTGCTGGTCTCCCAGCAAGGGCTGCTCCCTGCAATGCCTGGCCCCCATGGGGAGAATGGCCCCTTCCCTCCCACAGAGCATCCTGCACAACATGGAGAGGGGAAGGGTCTCATCCCAGGTCATGCTGGGACCCAGGTGTCCTAGCTCCCAAGCGCCCACTAGGCCCCACTCTCTGCCCAGGACTGAGGATAGAACCCAGGAGTCCTGGCTCCCCCTAGGGTGACAGGGGAGGAGTAGATTTGGTTGGGGATGCCTCCTTTTTTCCATCCTCCTCCCGCCATGTGTTAGAGCCCATGTCATCCTGGCCAGCCTTTTGTTTGGGGTTGCCATGGAAACCAGCTCTTGCCACCCGCCCTGCTCATTTTGCTCAGTTATCACTAAGGAGGATCCAGAGGGGCCTGGTGCCTTGGTACCCCTCCCCACTCTGCCATGCACAGAGTTGCGGGCATTGGGGTCTCTAGTGGGGGTATCTGGGATGCATTGGGGTGTCTGGTGGGGGTATATGGGGTGCATTGGGGTGTCTGTGGTGAGAGATATCTGCGGTGTCTGGATGGTATGTGGGGTGCATTGGGGTGTCTGTTGTGGGAGGTATCTGGGGGATGCTGGGGGGTGCATTGGGAGACTCTAAGCACTTACTCCACCGCAGCCCCCCCTTGACAGAGGGGTCTGGAAGAGAATGACCCCTCCTCCAACACACTGACCCAGCAGACTTCTTGTCACAACCCCAGCACCTGGCTGTGGGGGAAGAGAGCACAGAGCCACGCTTGAGCCTTCCCCCCTGCCCCCCCGACCGTTTGCATACAGAGTTAATAATGTTGCATGGGGCAAGGGGTGATCAGTCCCTGGGAACAGCTGGTGGGAGTGCAGCCACTGGAGGGAGCAAAGGCAGGTGTGGGGAGACCTGGGCGGAGCATTCCTGACTCTGCCCCATTTTATGGAGAGCAGAGTGTGAGTGTGAGTGTGTGTGTCGCGGGATCGGTATGTGTGGGTCAGGACTGAGGGGCACCAACAAAGATATGGGGGGAAGTCCAGAGCTGGGATCACAGTGGGCTGCAGGTCAGGATTGTGGGGGCTGGCAGGGCTGTGGGGAGGCGGGAGCCCAGGCCTGGGATTGAGGGTCACTGGTAGGGCTCTGGCGGATGAGGTCTGGGCTCGGATGGCAGGCAGGGCCGGCGCTTCCATTAGGCAACCCTAGGCGGTCGCCTAGGGCGCCAGGATTCGGGGGTGGCATTTTGTGCGCTCCCCACGGGGCGCACAGGAGCTTCCGGTTCCGCTCCCGTTGCGCCGCCGAAGAAGGACCTTCTGCCGACGTGCCGCGGAAAACAGCGGCAGGCAATTGAGCAGCTCAATGACTGCCGCTGTCGCCTACGGCATTTCGGTGGAGGGTCCTTTTTCGGCGGCACGATGGGAGCGGAACCGGAAGCTCCCACGCGCCCCGTGGGGAGCACACAGAATGCCGCCCCCTGAATTCTGCCTAGGGCGCCAGAAACTCTGGTGCCACTCCTGATGGCAGGGGGCTGTGGGTTATGATTGAGGGCACCGGAGGAGCTGTGTCGCTCTCCCTCAGCTGTTTTGGCTGCTGTCCCTGGTTCTGACAGCTGGAGGTGGGTCCATCGGTGCCAGCGTGGAAGGGGGGAGGGCTCTGCGGTTAGCCTGTTGGCCCCAGTTATTGGCTGTGAGCTCCTTGCCTTAGTCCGTTGTTATGAATTGCTTTACTTGTTGGTTTGGCTCTGTTCTGTAGGAGGGGAAGGGTTGTTCTGAGGGGTGGGAGCCTTGGGCCCTGCCCCATGTGTTGTGTCTGGGGGGCGCGGCTGGTCACACTCTGTTCAGACACGGCCTTCCTTCAGCAGGCCCCCAAACTCCATCCCTCGTGGTCACAAGGTGAGGCCTGCCTGAGTCTGCAGCGCCTGCTATCCCAGCACAGGACTCCATCCCCAGGCCTGCTGATGCCCTCTGGTCCTGACCTGCAGCCCACTACTAACCCAGCCCTGGGCTTCCCCCCCAGCTCTGCCAGTGCTCCTCAGTGCACACCTGCAGCCCTCTGCCATCCCAGCCCTGGTGCCAGAAGGCCTCATGCTTCCTCACTCAGTGAGTCTGGGAATGGTTAGGAAAGGACTAAAGAAATAATAAAGGTTGGTCACAAAACATTTAGTTGCAGTAGAAAGTGTCTGTCCTATATTGAGCTCTGTGCAAAGCCCAAGGGTCAAACCCAGGCATTCTGCTTCCAGACCTGGCCCTCTACACTCACCCACTGGATCCTACTCCCTCCCCAAAGCTAGAGAGAGAACCCAGGAATCCTGGCTCAGCCCCACCCCTTGCTCTAACCACTAGACACCACTCCCCATGAGCTGGGAATAGAACCCAGGAGTCCTGGCCCTTTCCCAGGGAGGGCACCCGTGAAGATGAGTGAGCTCATGGCTCCCGCCTACTGTGTAGCCCCACCAAAGCAGCTCAGCCAGGTGTTTACATCATCAAAAGGTCCTTCTGTGCAGGGCTCACATCCCAGCCAAGGACGGGGCTCCTCCCGCAGATCAAAGGCAGCTTCTGAATCTAGCCCAATCAACAAATTGGAGAAATGGTCTGAGGTAAACAGGATGAAGTTTAACAAAGACAAATGCAAAGTGCTCCTCTTAGGAAGGAACAATCAGTTTCACACATACAGAATGGGAAGAGACTGTCTAGGAAGGAGTATGGCAGAAAGGGATCTAGGGGTTATAGTGGACCACAAGCTAAATATGAGTCAACAGTGTGATGCTGTTGCAAAAAAAGCAAACGTGATTCTGGGATGCATTAAAGGTGTGTTGTGAGCAAGACATGAGAAGTCATTCTTCTGCTCTACTCTGCGCTGGTTAGGCCTCAACTGGAGTATTGTGTCCAGTTCTGGGCACCGCATTTCAAGAAAGATTTGGAGAAATTGGAGAGGGTCCAAAGAAGAGCAACAAGAATGATTAAAGGTCTTGAGAACATGACCTATGAAGAAAGGCTGAAAGAATTGGTTTCAGGGGATATTTATACATACAGAGAACATGAAAAGGTGTTTGTTTAGTTTGGAAAAGAGAAGACAGAGGGCACATGATAGCAGTTTTCAGGAATCTAAAAGGGTGTCATAAGGAGGAAGAAAACGTGTTCATCTTAGCCTCTAAGGATAGAACAAGAAACAATGGGCTTAAAATGCAGCAAGGGAGGTTTAGGTTGGAAATTAGGAAAAAGTTCCTAACTGTCAGGGTGGTTAAACACTGCAATAAATTGCCTAGGGAGGTTGTGGAATCTCCATCTCTGGAGATATTTAAGAGTAGGTTAGATAAATGTCTGTCAGGGATGGTCTAGACAGTATTTGGTCCTGCCATGAGGGCAGGGGACTGGACTCGATGACCTCTTGAGGTCCCTTCCAGTCCTAGAATCTATGAAACCCATCTCCTTCAAAATAGCCCCCACCTCCGCTCTGTGGGCTCCCAGGGTACCATGTGGGGCTGGAGTCAGGGAGTGGGATCACCAGCAGGGGTTGGGGTTTTCAGCACTGCAAGGGGGAAGGGAGCTGGGATGGGTCCATGTTGAGAGAGCTAGGGGTGAGGGGCACTGGCAGAGCTGGGTGTGGAGCCCAGGCTGGGATGACTGGGGCTGTGGGTGGGGGTGAGGGGCACTGGCAGAGCTGGGTGTGGAGCCCAGGCTGTGATAGCCGGGGATGTGGGTGGGGTGAGGGGCACCGGGGGCATTGGCTTGCACAGATCTTGTCCTGTTATGATTGGTTTGGCCTGTCACCCCTCCCCCCCGCTAAGTCCTTTCCCCAATGTCTCTGGCACTGTGGTGGGGTGGGGAGGGAGATTTAGTGTCTGTAAACTGGGACCCCAGACCCTGCCAACCCAATCCTGGGGAGTCTGGGGGCCAGAGTGAGGGCTCTGCATGGAGATCCCCACCATGGTCCTTTGGCTCCCGTCCTGCCCACTGCCCTGGGGAAGAAGCCCACAGTGGGGAAACTGGGGGGCAAGACTGGGGGATTGGAGAACACAGCATACTGTGCTGCTCCAGCCTATTTCCCCCTTCCCCGGGGCAGCTTGGCCCCCTATTGTCTATCCCCGCCCACCAGGGGCAGCGTGGCCCCCTACCGTCTATCCCTGCCCACCAGGGGCAGCATGGCCCCCTATGGTCTATCCCCTCCCCCGGGGGGCAGCATTGCCCCCTATGGTCTCTTTACCCAGTTATCTATAAGTGTGTGCCTATGCTGGTGGCCTGGCCCCCCCTTCACTAACTCCCTCTCTTTCTCTCTCTGTGTGTCTGTCTGTCTGCATCTGTGGGGGTGTCTCTGGCAGAAGAGCACACGATGGAAGGTGAGTGACCCCTTTGCGTTCTCTATGCTGGCTGTGGATGGCGTGGGTTGGGGCCATGATACAAGAAGCAAATTAATGTCTTGCTATGGGGGGGCGCTATTTCCTGCTCCCGCGCCCTGTGGGGGTCCATTGAGAAGTGCCTGGACTTGGGGGGCTCCTGGGTGACTGGGTTGGGGTTCCCCTGTGTTCGTTGCAACAGCGTCCTAGCTCTGTGCTCTCCCTACATGATGGTGAATTGGATCCCAAGTGGTCACTTACTGCCAGGATGTCTGTCTCGGGGTTGCCTCTACAGCCAGGCATCGCCAGTTGTCTTGGGGTCCCCCCAGCCCTCCAGGGTTTGTCTCAGTGTGGGGGGTAAGAGCACAGTAATAGCAGTCTGTCTCTGTGGCTGTTTGCCCCACACGAGGAGGGGTCATACACCGCTTTGTCGCTGGGGCGGGGTGGGGGTATGTGTTGGATCCTGTACGTGACCGAGGGGGTTGGGGAAGGACTGGATCAGAATGGAGATATTGGGATGGAGAGCTTCCCAATCCCCACAAACACAGCCCACTGCTCTCCTAGACTGGAATAGTCTGTAGGGGGCGATCCTGCCCTGGGGGTGGAATAGACTGCAACACACAAATTAGAAGGCACGCCCACTTCTGAGGCCTTCCCACCCTCCTTCCTGCCCCCAAGCCCCTCCTCCCTGGGCTCTGGACCATCCCCTTTCTCCCTACTCCTTGAGGGGTTGTCTCGCTTGTGGACGTAGCCTTGGCATTTGGAGGCAGGGTTGTGACCTTGATTTGATTGTGATTTTTGTGGAGCTTGTCTAAGAGACCAGGGAGAGGGGTGGTATGGGGAGGGGGTGTTGCCCTTGTCTGTCCCCCATACAGTAATTGGGGGATGGGTTGCACGGGGAGTTAAAGTGGGCAGGGTGCTTTGGTGTGTCAGTACAGTGCGTGTGTGCTGTGTGATAAGAGCAGTGCATGGAGGTGAGTCTGTGGAGGTTGTGTGCAGATGTGAGTGCATGTGGGAGGTGTGGGGTGGGTATATGGTATGTATGACTGCATTGTGAATGTGTGTACAGTGAGCATGCACGAGCACTGTGTGTGTGTGCGTGTTCAGAGTGCGAGTGGTGTGTGTGTATGCTCAGTGTGTGTGAATGGTGTGCATGTGCATTCTCTGAGTGCATGAGTGGTGTGTGCATGCTCAGAGTGCAAGTGGTGTGTGTGTCTATGCAGAGTGCTTTGGTGGTGTGTGTGTGTGCAGAGTGCATGAGTGGTGTACGTGCTCAGAGTGTGTGAGTGGGGTGTGTGTGTATGGGGCACGTGTGTGTGTGTAAGTACAATGTGTATGCAGGGCCGGTGCAACCCATTAGGCGACCTAGGCGGTCGCCTAGGGTGCTAGCATTTGGGGGGCGGCATTTCGGGTCCTTTGGCAGCGACTGCGGCGGCCGGATCTTCAGCTGCCCTGGTCGTCATTGGCATTTAGGCAGAGGGACCTGGGGCAGGAGTGCATGGAGAGGGTTGCCTGCAGCAAGTAAGGAGGTTGCGGCATGCAGGGGAACCGCTCCCTGCCCCAGCTCCCCTCTGCTCCGCCTCCTCCCCTGAGCACACTGCCCCGCTCTGCTTTGGCACCGCATGCCTGGGAGGGAGAGAAGCAGAGCGGGGTGATGTGCTCAGGGGAGGAGGTGGAGCAGAGGTGAGCTGGGGCGGGGAGCTGCCGCACGGCTCCCCGGGCGGGGGGGAGCGCCTCAGGGCGGGGTTGGGTGGGGAGCTGCTGCTGCGAGGGGGGGCGCCTTAGGGTGGAGGGGGGGGGGCAGAGAGCTGCCACAGGGCTCGTGGGGGGAGGCGCAAGGTGGAAGTTTCACCTAGGGCACAAAACATCCTTGCACCTGCCCTGTGTATATGTGTGCTCTGTTGGATGTTGATGTGTGTTGTGTTGCTTGTAAATACAAGCTGTGTCTGTGAGGGGTGTGTGTTGTATATTTGATTTCTCAGTTGTGGTCCCAGATGGGAAAGGCACCTGATCCCCATGGGGGAACCTGGCCCCCCAACCCATCTCCCCATCCCCTCGCCCAGTTAGCAGGGCCAAGAAGGCATCCCAGAGTATCTAGGGAGTGCAACTCCAAACCCTGCCCCCTCCCCCACAGGATCCATTTATGAACAACTCCTGTGCGGGGGGCTGCATCTCAGTGCTGGGCAAGGGATCCCAGCATAAATGACCCTGCAGCCCACTCCACAGGCATCTGCATCTCAGCACTACGTGAGGGATGCCTGTATAAATATCCCCGGCACCTCATTCCCACACACTGCTCTCCAGACCCCCCCTCCCCCCACACACACACTCTGCCCCTCATTCCTCTTTTCCCCCAGAGCTCTCCAGTCAGTTCCTACACACACACTGGGACTGGGTCATAGCAGGTGCCCCGCGCCACAGAGGAAAGGCCCCATATCCCATTCTCCGCCCCCTCTGTCCCTGGCTCTCTGCCTGCTGGGTAAATTCGTTTTTTCCATTCATGCTGAACCTCAGCTGGGAGCTCAGGGCAGCAGCCATTTCTCTCTCCAAATCCCATCTCGTATTGCATTGGCAGGTGTGTTATTGTAGGGTCTCCTGGGTGTGCTGGAGCTGTGTGAGCTGGTGTATTACTGTAGGGTCTCCAGAAGCACTGCGACTACCCTCCCAAGTCTGTTACTGTAGGGTCTTCCCAGAACACAGGGGCAGTGCGGCATGCGGAATGGGTGCTGTGCTGTGCTGGAGTATGTATGGAGGGCAGGGGAGATTTGTGTATGGGAATGGGAGGGCTCTGGGCCCATAGGGGGCTGGGCTTGGGAGGCTGACCCCCAGTGGGCTGGTGTGCTCCAGGGAGGAGAGTTTGGGACTGGATGAGTTGGGGTGTAGATAGTACCCGTTTTGCAAGCAGACCCAGGAGTCCCCAAGCATGGGGGGAATCCAGCCAATGGCTCCCTGCTCCTTTCCCACAATCCCCCTGGCAGCTGGCTGGCTGAGTGCCGCAGTAAATAATGGGCAAAGGAGAGGGGTTGGCAGTTGCAGGGTTCCCAGGGCCTGAGGGAAGCCGTGGGTGTGTGTTGGGGAGCTTGGGAGGCTCAGGGGACCTGTGAGGGGAAACCTCTTGCCTGTATTTTCTCTGCCTCCTCGCCCTCAGTCACTGTGTGAGGCTTGTCCCTGAGCAGCCATCTTGAGATAAACCAGCTTAGAGACCATGCTCCCCTCTAACGTGCTCTCTTTTGCCCCCATTGCAGAGACCCTGCTTCAGCGCGCCCCCACATCCACCCACGGAGATCATGCTGCCTACCCCCACCCCGAGACCATGTCCCCCCACTCCATGCAAGAGTGGGCTTAGAGCTGGGAGCCAGAACTCCTGGGTTCTAGTCCAGCTCTGGGAGAGGAGTGGGTGTTGCTGGTTGGTGGAGCAGGTTGTGTTTCAGGGTGAGGGCTGGGCACTCTGGGGGCTGCTTCCCTAGAGTGTGATTGTGCCCGTGTCACGAGCAGGGGGACGTTGTGTTTCTCTAGTGGAGCCTGAATGCAGTGTGTGTGAGAGGGGAATGGGACTAACTCTTTGGGGGGATGATGTGTCCCTGCTTGTATCTCCCCCCTCCCCCGCTTCTAGTCTGCTGCTGTGTCGTCACACAGCGCCTGTGTGAGTTTGTGTGGGTGGGTGTTTGTGTGTCAGTCTGTTCTTGTATGCTGCCACCATTTTGTCCCTCGGTGGCTTAATGGGAAGAAAGTGACTGGCCTTGTGTGTGTGTGTGTGTGTGTGTGACTGGCTGTCTCCCTGGGGTTGTGTAGGGGCGCAGCTGTCTGTGTGTGTGTGTGTGTCTTTTCGGGGGTTACAAATTGTGTGCGTGCACTGACTTTGTGTGTGTGCGGGGGTACAGACTCTGTGTGTGTGTGTGTGTGTGTGTGTGTGTGTGTGTGTGTGTGTGTGTGTGTGTGTGTGTGTGTCCTGGCACCCCCTGGTGCTATGTGCTGCAGTGTGGGGGACGGACAGGCATCTGTGCTGGGGAGATAAGATTTAGCAGCATGGTGACTTGATGCTGTGTCTGCTCAGAACGGGGAATTGCCGAAGAGAGGGGTGAGGACTTGGGTGCTGCAGCCTCCCCCTCCCACTGGTGAAGAGGCAGGGGGCATAATGGCAGGGTGAGTTACGTTATAGGGGAGGCACTTGGTTTGCACAGACAATAGTATGGGCACAGCAGCCTAGGTATCGTGTGCGCGGGGGGTGTAGAACCTGTGCCACTGGGCATGGGGGGCTGCCCACCTGTCAGTGCACACAGACACTCGCCTCCCATGCATTGTGTGGGTAAAGAATAGGTGTGCAAATGTGCCATGTGGAATATAGCCCTCCTGCGTGTTTTCTGTGCATTCCCCCCTGCTTGTGGGTGAATGTTTTGCATGGAACGTGCCTCTCCTGTGTGTTTGGCTCGTGTAGCACATCTGTGTGTAAGCATGTTGGATGCATGATGTGCTTCCTGAGTATTCCGTGTGTGTATATGAGTGAGCATGCCATGTGAAACATGCACCTCCCGTGGTTTCTGTGCGTGCAGAATATGGCTGTGGGTGAATGTGTTGGAGCACCCCCCTTTCCTGTGTCCCCCATGTGTGGGATGAGAACATGCATACAGCTGTGCTCTGCTTAGCAATATATGGACAAACACAAAGAACATGCCACCTGTGGAGCCTGCATATGTCTGCATGGGAAATGAGATGCCTGTCTCCTCTGCATGTATTGTGTTTGGAGCAGGTGCTGCCCATGGGGGTGTGCATGTCTCTGTGTGTGTGCTTGTATGTTCATGTCTGTGTGAGTGCACGTGTATATTGCCTGTGTTTTGAACCCACACCACCTGTGTGCAGAGTCTGTACGATAGGCCCCACCTTTCCTTTGCATGTGCAGAGAAAGCAGTCCTATGCATCCTTTGGTCCGCACATCATTGGCATGAAAGATGTGCACATGCTCACATGCGTGTGCACACACACCTCTGCCATGCCTCCTCTGGCTCCTTGCACCTCCCATCCATGCCCCACAACCCCCCACCCCTCCCACACAATGGATTTCCCTTTCCTAGCTTTCCCCATTTGAAGGCTGGGCCATACAGCTGCAGCTCCCACCCCATTAGTCCATGACTCCGAGTCCCCCTGCCCTTATTCCCCCCAGCATCCAAACTCCTGAGGGCCAATGGCCTTGTGTTATGCTAATGAAGGGGGGCATTGGAACCAATGGGCTGGTGTTTTGCTAATGAAAGGGGTATTAGAACCAGTGGGCTGGTGTTAGCTTAGCTAATGATAGGGGCCATTGGGACCACTGGAGTATCAATATGCAAATGATGGAGATTGGAACCAATGAGTTCGTGTTATGCAAATACCTGAGCTGTGATTTGCATTATTTGGGGCCCTGCACTGTTATTAATCTCCTGATCCGCGACTCCGTGCTGATTACGAGCCTGTCATTAACCGACATGATCTGAGACAATGCAGGGCATGTTATCTGGGTGCCTGGGCTAGGCCAGTGGATGGGGCCATTAATCACTCTCCACCCCACTAGCGAGGCTGCTGTGGGCAAGCACAGGCTCCTGTATACATGAATGGGTGGGCATGTGCAGTGCGCACACACGTGTGAGTGCATGATGGTGTGAAGGATCAGATCAGGTATGAGGGGACCTACCCAAGTGTGTGTTATGTGGCATACAGATGTGTGTGAATGGGTGTGTAGGGGCATGAGGGAGGATGTAAGGATGTGAGTGTCACAGGGTTTAAGGCCAGGAGAAACCACCTGATCTGTACAGCACAGGCCAGCACCCGCACACCAAACCCAGCATCTGAGACCAAAGCCCACCGGAGAATAGACTGTTCTGTGCCACAGGCAGAGAAGAGGAGGGACCAGAGTGTGCTAGGGCCTGAGGCCGATGAAGTGAGAAATACCCAGGTGATCTTGGCAACCGACCTGCGCCCACACACTGCAGAGGAAGGCAACCCCCCCACCCCCAGGCCCTGCCAATCTGACCTGGGTAAAATTCCTTCCTGAACCCACATGGGCCACCAGTCAGAGCCTGAACATATGAGCAAGAATGAGCCAGCCAACACCTGGACAGAGAATGCTCAGTGCCACCTCAGAGTCCTGGCCCTCCCCACCCAACATCCCATCTCCAGCCATGTGCAAGGCTGTGTGGCATATTCAACAGTGCATGTGTCATGGTGTGATTGTAAAGGTGCATGTGCATGCTGCAGATGGTGAATGTCGGGGCAGGTGCAAGCCCATGTAGGAGCATGTTGTACATGTACCAGGATGTCCGGGTGTGTGTGTGTGAGATACCCCAGTATGTCACCATGTTCTGTTGTATGTGTGTTTGGCATGTGTTGGCATGTTGGAGTGTGTGTGTGGCGTGTGCCCATATGTGACTGTGTGTTTGTGTCCATAGGCTAGGCAGGTGCACATACATGAGAGGTGTGTACTGTGTGTGTGTCTGCATGGGGGTGTGAAGGTAGGAGTATGTATGCAAGGGAGGATCTGTGTAAAGTGAGTGTGTGAGGGAGGGTTGTGTGGCATGTGTGCAAGTGAGGGCCTGTGCGGTAAGTGTCAGGAGGGCACAGGTGCTGGGGATCCTGGTAGCACTGGCTGTCTGTGCTCACACAGCTGTGAGCAGTTGCCAGTAAGGAGGCTGGGGTTGGACCCCGGCGGGGACTGGGTGTGATTTACAGCCTTCCAACTGACAGAAGCTGCTGCATAATAGAGCTGGGGTCTCCTCGTTACTGTGGGGGGAGGGTGGCTGGGAGAGCAGGGCTGCAGGTTGGGATTGAGGGGCACCAGCTTCATCCTTCCTTCTCGTGGTGCCAGTGGACACTGTCCTCCCCCCATGGCCTTCTCTCCACAGGGGCCCCATCCTGGTGTTGGGGGGAAGCTGTAGTGTTGGAACAATATGGCTGCCACCGTCATGCCTGAGGGATCCTTGGAGCTGGTCTCCATGGTGACAGGAGGAGAGCAGACAGCATCCTAATGTGCCAGGCCTAGGCCTATGGAGGGGGGTGTTTGGGCCTGTCAGCCTCCGTGCAGCTTCCACCCCCATCCTTCTTTCCCCTCCCCAGTCCTCCCCCAGCCCCACTGCAGCCCTTACATCTGCACAGAAGCCTGCTGTAGCCCCCCACCCACCTTCCCAAGCTCCCCCCGAACTGTGGCCATTAACTCTTCCCCCACTGTAGCCTTCACAGCCCCAAGCTCTTGCTTCACACAGAGACTCCCCCCAGCAGAGTGTTCCTAACGTGCAGTCTGGGGGAGTCAAGACTCTGGCTGCAGTCGGCCCCCAGTAGCCAGGTGGCCAGTTGGGATATTGCTGATACCCAGCAGACTCGTTTCACATCACCCTGTGGAAGATGGTGAAGGGATAGCGGCTTCGTATAACCCACACTGCCGCCAGCCACCCCCACCTTGGATCGGAGCTGGCGCTTTCCAGAGGGGTAAGGCCCCATGTCCCATTTTCCACCCCCCTGAGCCAGGGGTTAGGGCATGAGGATTCCTGGGTTCTGTCCCTGGCTCTGGGAGGGTAGTGGGGTGTAGTGGTTAGAGCAGGACTGCATGAGTTTGGAGCCAGGACTCCTGTCTTTGAAGGTCAAACTCTCCTGCCCCTGCAGGGTATAAGCCCTACAGGCTGCAAGTGGGTGCCTTTGGGCTCGGTGGGGGTGGTGATGGGTAAGGGGGAGCATGCGTCTTGGGATGGGGCATCTGGGTGTGGGGCAGAGAGGACTCCATGCCATTTGCATGAAATTGCCTGATGTCTTGGATGCAGCTGCCTGGCACGGGGAGAGGAGCGCACACGATGATTAATGACGCGGGAGGTGCTGGGGCGGGAGAGGAATATTAATGCCTCCTGCTCCTGCCTGCCCATCTTCATCCTCGCCCGCAGGCGAGGGGTGGGAGAGGAGCAGAAGGAGGAGCTGTTTGGGGAATTAGCTACCCTCTGCTCCTGGCCTCCCCACACAATGGCTGCATACAGTTCCCTCCATGGCAGAGAGAGGGTTGGGACACTTGGCCTAGTGGATCCCCTGTGATCTATCCCCCCCCACCCCAATCTATCAGGAGGCAGCTTGGGGACTGAGCTGAGTGGATTCCAGCAGTTGATCCCAGGAGCTCTACCCCCCACACCCAGATCTCTCAGAAGGGAGCATGGAGCCTAGTCTGGGTGAGTTCCAGTGGTTGATCCCAAGGATCTATCCCCCCAGTCTGTCAGAAGACAGTGCAGGTCCTGGGTGAATCCAAGCAGTTGATCCAAGGAGATCTATCCCCCACACCCTGATCTCTCAGGAGGGAGTGTGGAGGATGGGATCCCAGCATGGGATCTCAGGGGATCTTTATCTCCTGTTTGATTTATTGTAATGGAAGGTAGCATAGGAGCTGGACCCAGTGGTCGATCCCAGGGGATCTATCCCCCCAATACAGTGTATCGTTAGGCAGTGCAGAGGCTAGGCGTGTTGGATCCTAGCAGCTGATCCCAGGAGATCTGTTGATTGCCACACACCGATCTATCCAGAGGCAACACAGGGTCTGGGCTGGGTGGATCCCAGCAGCTGGACCCCAGGGATCTATCCCCATGCTCTGTCAGAAGGCAGTGCAGATCCTGGGCTGGGTGGATCTCAGCAGCTGATCCCCACACCCTAGTCTTCTACACCACCACAGACTGACATATGCAGCATGTGAAGCTGAGTTTCAGTGATCAGGCCAGGAACTGAGGTGTGAGCCGGGGAATCTGCCCAAATCCCATGAGCCGTCCCGTTTCCTTTCCAACTTCCCACCCCCATAAGTAGCCAAAATCAGTTGGGAAACCAGAGTGGCCATAGCAATGGACATCTGAACCCTTGTTAGGAGTTAGGGTGGGGCCCCTAATCCTGTCATGCAAGAGGGAGGGGAGTGGGATGTAGTGGGGTAGAGGAGGCAAGGCTCGGAGCCAGGATTCCCTGGGTTTAGTTCCTGACTCTGGGAGCCGAGTGAGGTCTGGTGGGTGGAGGTGGGATTCACAGGGCTGCCCAGAGGATTCAGGGGGCCTGGGGTCTTCGGCGGTGGGTCCCGGGGCGGAAGGACCCCCTGCCGCCAAATTGCCACTGAAGACCCCCCCTGGGACCTGCTGCCGAAGTGCCGGAAGGACCCCCCGCCGCAGGTCTTCAGGGCACTTCGGCGGCGGGTCCCGGAGCGGAAGGATCCCCCGCCACCGAATTGCTGCCGATGAGCCGGAGCGGAAAAAGCTCCGGGGGCCCGGGCCCCGCAAGTGAAGGACCCCGGTCCAGGGGCCCCAAAAAACTCTCGTGGGGGCCCCTGCGGGGCCTGGGGCAAATTGCCCCTCTTGCCCCCCCCTCTGGGCGGCCCTGGGGATTCGGGACTCCTGGGATTCACAGGGTCCCTGTCTATTCTAGCAGCCCCTGCTTCCCCAAGGAGGGACGGGCGATGGCCCGTGTTGGGGGAAGCTCATGTGGAGTTGTACCTGGCCTTACCCCTTATTTGGAGTCTCCTGCCCTGCAGGGTAAGCGATGTCTATGAGGTATTGTAACTGCCCCCCCACGCTGCCATGCACGAGGGTCACATATCTTCAGTTGGTGTTTCCTTTCTCTGTGCACTGGGAGGTGCCAGGCTGGGGTGGCAAAAATGCCCAGGAGCAGCAGGTGTCGGAGGTGCAAGGGTGCTTGGCAGCGAAGCTGTTGGTGTTGAGTGACTCTCCGCTGGTGCCGGAACAGCCACCCGTGTTCCTGCGGGGTGACTCTGATTTGCCCTGGGGTGAGCACGAGGGGAACCAGCCCCAGTGAGTGCCATGGGGTTACTCTGGGTCTAGGCTGGGTGGGCGAGAGGGGAACCTGCACTGGTGGCTGCAGCGGAATTACTCCTGATTTTCACTGTGTGTGTGTGTGTAGCTCCTCTGGCTTTGGCGGTGTTCCTGTGTCAGACTTGGGGAGGGGAAGAGCAATCAGCACTACTGCCTTCCCTGGAGTGACTCCTGGTTTACACCGAGGTGACCAAAAGGGTAATTCGCTCCACTAACTTCCATGGAGTGATTCCGGATTGACACCTGTACATAGCTCTTCTCATTGTGATGCAGTTATCCCTGCTTCCCACTGGGCTGCAGGAGGGGAAAATCCTCCCCACTGACTGCCCGGGAGTTCATTCCTCTTGATTTACACTGGGGGCAGTTCCTCTCGCCTGACTGGGCTCACTCCTGAATCACAAGAGGGTGCGAGAGGCCAGTCAGTCCCCAGCTGGCCCTGGTGACCTCCCACCACTAACCCCCTTGCCTCCCAAAGCAGCAGTACGCTCCAGCTCTTCCTGCGGGACCCTCCGGCGCCAAAGGCAACATCGTCCCCTACATGCCTTCTCAGGCCTTGGTTTGTGTCTCTTTCTCCATTGTTATTTTTCTTAATTTTATTGTTTAACCGGAAAAAAAAGAAGCATTTCCCCGTCTCTCTGCCACAGAGGGGCCCCGAATGCTTTTTTTTTTTTTAAAGAGACTAATAAAGACCCCTCCCAGACTCTCTTCTGTTGTCCTCTTTCAATTTCAGTTCAATCTGTCCGGGCTTTTGAGTTCTCTCTCTGTTTTTCCTTCCCTTTCTTTTTTTTGTTCACTCCGTTTCGGCATCCGAACCCCTTTTCTCTCTCTCCCCCCACCCCTTTTCTCTCCCCCTGGGGCCTGGATGTCTGTCACAAGTTAAAAACAGCTTTTAAATTGTGGCAAAAAGATTAAACCCTCCTTTTTTCTGTGCGTTTATATGACTAGTCTTTTTTCTTTCTTTCTTTTTATCTTTTCCTCTCCCCTCAAGGTCCTGCTCATCTGACGTTAAACAGCCAAGGTATGACACTTTACCTTTGTTATTTTCACCCCAACAAACAGAAGTTTTAATTTCCACTCCTCCCTTCTGATCTTCCCACCATCCCTCCTTCATTTCTCTCTTCCGGTTATTTTTCTTCCCTCTCTCCCTCCCTCCCTCCCTCCCATCCGCTTGATTCATCTCTTGACTCGCGGTGGTTTCTGCCATGGTCCCAGATGTTTTGCTCGGACAGCCGTGTTGTACAGCCGGGTGGTAGAGGGTAAAGCATGTGCCAAAGCCAAAAGGATAAAACTTGTTTTCCTGCAATGTGAAGCAGGGGAAAACAGCATGTGGCTCAGGGCAATGCTCTGATTGTTAGCAGCCGTGTCTATGGTGATGGCTGTGGGGGGATTTTGAAGGCAGGGGGTGGACCCCTGAGCCAGGAGAAAATCAGCATAGCTGTGTTGAAACCAGCTGACGTGTGCCGATTTGCACCAGCCTGGGATCTGGCCTCTGCTTTTTAACTGGTGTTTGCTTAGCATTGCTTGTGCGCAGTTAGTGATGATGCACAAGGGCACCTGTGTGTGGCACATAAGAGGAAATCGACCTTTGCACTGATACACAAAGGTGCCTGTGAGTGTCCCGGAGGTACGGACCCCCGCACTGAGACTTGAGGGCATGTATGTGTTGACTGGCGCTATGGATCCTAGCTGTGAGACATGTGTGCGTGTCCCGGCAATACAGACCCTTGTAGGGGGATACATGTCCTGCGTGTATCCCTGTTGGTACAGACCCTCATGCTGAGACACACGGGGGGGTGTATGTTTGAACTGGTGGTACGGCCTGTGGCAGCAAAACATGAGGGCGTGCCAGTGTGTCCTGACTGTATGGAGCTTGAAATGACACATGAGGGTGTGTATGTGTTGTGGTGGTACAGACCCTCACACTGACACCTAAGGTCATGTGTGTGTCCCAGCTCCCAGCAGAATAGATCCTTTCACTGAGACACGAGGGTGTGTGCATCTTGCCATGTTACGGACTCTCACATTCAGAAGGGGGTGTGCACGTGTGTGTCCTGGTGGCATGGACCCTTGAGATGTGAGGATATGAGTATGTGCATCTTGGCGGAACGGAACCTCACACTGACACCCGTAGGTGTGTGCATGTCCCTGTGTTACAGACCCTTGCACTGAGAAATGAGAGCATGGATATATAATATACCAGTCTGTTCTATGGACCCTCACACTGAGACACATGATTGTGTGTGTGTGTGTTCTGATTGTACGGACCCTTGAAATAAGGCATGAGTGTGTGTGTGTGTGTGTGTGTGTGTGTGTGTGTGAGATGGGTTGGATCACAGAAACCCTCTTGGGAGCTGCCACCTGATGTGCCAAGACTACTTCTACCCCTGCTTTCCCTGACAGCTCAGGACTCCAGCACCCTGCCTTGCTGAGCCAGACACTCCCGTCTGCTCCAACACAGACCCAAGGTCTGAATTACTTTCCCCAAAGCTGCAGGTTTACCTGAAAGCAGCTAACATAAGTGTGCTTGTCTTTAACACTCAGATGCCCAACTCCCAAAGGGGTCTAAACCCAAATGGATCTGTTTTACCCTATATAAAGCTTATACAGGGTAAACTCATAAATTGTTCACCCTCTATAACACTGATAGAGAGATATGCACAGTTGTTTGCTCCCCCAGGTATTAATACATACTCAGAGTTAACTAATAAGTAAAAAGTGATTTTATTAAATACAGAAAGCAGGATTTAAGTGGTTCTAAGTAGTAACAGACAGAACAAAGTAAGTCACTGAGCAAAATAAAATGCACAAATCTATGTCTAATCAAACTGAATACAGATAAGATCCTCACCAGTTCCAGAATGCTCCCTTTTACAGACTAGTCTCCTTTTAGCCTGGGTCCAGCAATCACTCACACGCACCCCTTGCAGTCACTGCCCTTTGTTTCAGATTCTTCCAAGTATCCTGGGGGGTGGAGAGGCTCTCTCTTTAGCCAGCTGAAGACAAATGGAGGGGTCTCCCAGGGGTTTAAATAGACTTTCTCTTGTGGGTGGAGACCCTCTCCTCACTCCTATGCAAAGTCCAGCTCCAAGATGGAGTTTAGGAGTCACCTGAGCAAGTCACATGTCCATGCATGACTCACAGTTTTTACAGGAAGCATCCATTGTTTACATGCTATCTTGAACGTCCTCAAGTAGACTTCTTATGTGGACTGGAGCATTCCAAGATCCATTGTCCTTTAAGTGTTTCTTGATTAGGTACTTAATTTCAACATTCCTTTCTCCAGGAACTGACCAAATGCTCTACTAAGGTTATTTAGAAATCAAGCCAGTACACAGCCAACATTCATAACATTCATAACATCGAATACAAAAATGATACATGCATGCAAATAGGATTAATACGTTCAGTAGATCATAACCTTTACGGAGATATGTTACATGGCATATGTAGCATAAAACACATTCTAAGCATATTTCTGTAGAGCCTTATGGGAGGTACCGTCACAGTGTGTACTGGGGTACGAGGGTGTGCGTGTGTATCCTGGTGCTTCAGAACCTCGCACTGAGATGCAAGGGTGTGCATATGTGTCTCAGGGTAAGAATGCTCCCACTGAGACAGGAGGGTTTGCATGTGTGTATCGGGGGTTTGCACCATCCAGTGAGACAGGAGGGGGGCGGGGTGTGTCTTGGGGGTAGGAACCGTGACACTGAGACAAGAGTGTGTGTGTGTGGTGTGTCTCAGATGTATGAACACTCCCACTGAGACAGGAAGGTGTGCTTGTGTGTCTCGGGTATAATCTCTCCCACTGAGACAGAGTGCGTGTCTTGGGGGTATGAATCCTCTCACTGAGACAGGAGGCTCTGTGTGTGTGTGTGAGGTGTATGAACACTCCCACTGAGACAGGAGGGTGTGCATTTGTGTCGCGGGGGTATGAATTCTGATACCGAGAAAGGAGTGTGCATGTGTCTTGGGAGTATGAACCCTCCCACTGAGACAGGAGGGTGTGCCTTGGGGGTATAAGCCTTCTCACCGAGAGAGGATGGTATGTGTGTGTGTCTCGGGAGTATGAACCCTGACACTGAGACAAGGGTGTGTGTGTATGTGTTTTGGGTGTATGAAAGCTCACACTGAGATAGGAGGGTGTGTCTTTGTGTCGCGGTGGTATGAATCGTGATACTGAGACAGGAGGGTGAGTGTGTGTGTCTCAGGGATATGAACCCTCTTACTAAGACAGGAGGGTGTGTGTGTGTGTGTGTGTGTGTGTGTGTGTGTGTGTGTGTCCGGTGTATGAATACTCACACTGAGACATGAGGTTTGCACATGTGTCTGAGGGGTATGAACCCTCCCATTGAGACAGGAGGGTGTGCCTAGGGGGTATTAACCCTCTCACTGAGACAGAAGGGTGTGTATGTGTGTCTCAGGAGTACACCCTCCCACTGACACAGGAGGGTGTGTTTGTGTCTTGGGGGTATGAAACCTCTCACTGAGACACTACAATGTGTGTGTGTGTGTGTTTGTGTGTCTTACGGGTATGAATGCTCACACTGCGACAGGAGGGTGTGCGTGTGTGTCTCGGAGGATATGAATGTATGAAGGTGTGTGTCTGTCTGTCTCAGGGGTGTGTGTCTCAGGGGCTATGAACCCTCTAACTCTGACAGGAGGATGTTTGTTTGTGTGTGCCTGCATCTCAGGGGTATGAACGCTCACACTGAGACAGGAGAGTGGGCGCGTGGGTCTTGGGAGTACACCCTCCCACTGACACAGGAGGGTGTGTTTGTCTCTCGATGGTATGAAGCCTCTCACTGAGACATAAGAATGTGTGTTTGTGTGTGTGTGTCTCGGGGGTCTGAACGCTCACACTGACACATGTGAGTCTGTGTGTGTGTCTTGGGGGTATGAACGCTCTCTGCAACAGGAGGGTCTCGGGGATATGAATGCTTACTTAGAAATAGGAGGATGTGCACGTCTGTCTCGGGGGTATGCACACTCCCTCTGACGCAGGAGGGGGTGCTTGTGTGTCTCAATGATATGAACCTCTTCAATGAGACAGGAGTGTGTGTGTGTGTGTCTCTTGGGGTTATGAACCCTGACACTGAGACAGGACAGTGTGCATGTGTCTCCAGGGTATGAACTCTCACACTGAGACAGGAGTGTGTGTGTGTGTGGGGGGGGGGGGTATGAACTCTGAAACTGAGATAGGGTGTGCATGTGTCTCGGGTGTGTGAACGCTTCCACTGAGACAGGAGGGTGTACCTCAGGGGTATAAGCAGTGGTGAGCTGCAGCCGGTTCGCACCGGTTCGCGGAAACCGGTTGTTAAATTTAGAAGCCCTTTTAGAGCCGGTTGTCCCACGTGGAACAACTGGTTCTAAAAGGGCATTTAAATTTAACAAGCGCTCCCTGCTGCGGCCCCAGCTCACCTCAGCTCTGCCTCCACATACTCCCATGAATGCTCCGCCCTGCTTCTCCTCCCCGCCTGCTTCCTGCGAATCAGCTGTTCGCGCGGGAAGCCTGGGAGGGCTGAGAAGCAAGCAGGCTTCCCGCTCAGGCCCAGGAAGGTGACGCTGAGGTAGGGGTAGAGGGAACGAGGAGGGCTGGGCGCCCTGGACGCGGCCCTTCCCAGCTCTGGCTGCGGCCCTGCCCGGCCCCGACCGCCCGGCTCCGGCCGCGGCCCTCCCCGGCTGCCAGTCTCCAGTCTCCCTTCCTGTCTCTGGCCCCGGCCGCCCAGCTCCAGCTGTGTCCCCGCGTCCCCGGCCGCCCGGCTCTTGCTGTGGTGCGACGTGGCCCGGCTCTGGTAGTGCAGGTCCGGGCATGGCGGCGGCCGGGACCCTGGATGCCCAGCTCTGGACATGGCCCCCTGGCTCCGGCCCGGCCCCGTGGCTCCAGCCGTCCAGCTCCTGCTGTGGTGCCACATGGCCGGGCTCCGGCAGAGTGGGTCCGGGCGTGGCGGTGGCCCCGGCTGCCCGGCTCCAGCTCCGGCTGTGTGGGTCCGGCTGGCCAGCCTCCCGCCACATCCTCCAGCCCCGCATCTCCGGGATCCGGCCGTGCAACTCCTGCCCCAGCCCCGGGCTCCCGGCTCCAGCCGCGGCCCTCTGGCTCCGTCCCTGGGCTCCAGCCGCACAACTCCTGTCCCGGCCCCATGTCCCCGGGCTCCCGGTTCCGGCCGCAGCCGGACTGTAGCGTCGCCAGCCACGTCCAGGCAGCATGGTAAGGGGGCAGGGAGGGGCTGTTGGAGAGAGGGCAGGGGAGTTCAGGGGTGGGGGGGGGTGGATAGGGGTTGGGTGGGTCAGAGGGCAGGGGGAGCAGGGGGATTGAATAGGGGCAAGGGTCCTGGTGGGGCAGTCAGAAAGGATCAGGGATTGGATGGGGTGGTGGGAGGCAGTCAGGGGCAAGGGTTCCAGGGGCAGTCAGGGGACAGAGAGAAGGGGTGGTTGGATGGGGCGGGTTGGATGAGGCAGGGGGCCATCAGGAATGAGAGGAGGGGTTGGATGGGGCGGCGAGGGGCAGTCAGGGTACAGGGAAGGGGGGTGGATGGGGCAGTGGTCCCTGGGGTGGGGGTGGGGTGTCAAGGAACATGGGGGATTGGATGGGGCAGGAGTCCAGGGGGTGGGCCATGACCCCTCCTGGGGTGAGGAGGGAACCGGTTGTTACGATTTTGGCAGCTCATCACTGGGTATAAGCCTTCTCACTGAGAGGATTGCGTTTGTGTGTGTGTGTCTTGGGGGTATGAACCTGACACTGAGACAGGAGGTTGTGTGTGTGTGTGTTGGGGGTGTGAAAGCTCACACTGCAACAAGAGGGTCTTGGGAATATGAATGCTTACATTGAGATAGGAGGGTGTGCGTGTCTGTCTTGGGGGTATGTACCCTCTCACTGACACAGGAAGGGGTGCTTGTGTGTCTCGGTGATATGAACCCTCTCACTGAGACAGGAGGGTGTGTGTGTGTGTGTCTGGGGTTTAAACACTCCCACTGAGACAGGAGGAGGTGCGTGTGTGTCTCAGGGGCATGAATGCTCACACTGAGACAGGAGGGTGTGTGTGTGTGTCTAGGGTGTATGAATGCTCACACTGAGACAGGAGGGTGTGTGTGTGTGTCTAGGGTGTATGAATGCTCACACTGAGACAGGAGGGTGTGCATTTGTGTCGCGGAGTATGAATCCTGATACTGAGAAAGGAGTGTGTGTGTGTCTCGGGAGTATGAACCCTCCCACTGAGACGAGGTGTGTGTGTGTGTCTCGGGGGTATGAACCCTCCCACTGAGACAGGAGGGTGTGCCTAGGGAGTATTAACCTTCTTACTGAGACAGGAGGGTGTGTGTTTGTGTCTCGGGGGCTATGAATCCTCTCACTGAGACAGGAGGGTGTGTGCGTATGCATGTCTCGGGTGTATGAACGCTCACACTGAGACAGGAGAGTGTGCGTGTGTGTCTCAGGAGTACACCCTTCCACTGACACAGGAGGGTGTGTTTGTGTCTTGGGGTTATGAAGCCTCTCATTGAGACACGAGAATGTGTGTTTGTCTCTGTGTGTCTCGGAGGTATGAATGGTCACACTGTGACAGGTGGGTTTGCGTGTGTGTATGTGTCTCGGGGGATATGAATGTAGGAAGGTGTGTGTGTGTCTCTGTCTGTCTCAGGGGCTATGAACCCTCTAACTGAGACAGGAGGATGTTTGTGTATGTGTGCATCTCGGAGGTATGAACGCTCACACTCAGGAGGGTGTGCTTTTGTGTTGTGGGGGTATGAATGGTCGCACTGAGACAAGAAGGTGTGCATGTTTGTTTGTCTCAGGAGTATGAACCCTCCAACTGAGACAGGAGTGTGTGCCTAGGGGGTTTGAACCTTCTCACTGAGACAGGAGGTTGTGTGTGTCTCTGGGCCATGAACCCTGACATTGAGACAGAAGGGTGTGTGTGTTTGTCTCGGTGATATGAACCCTCTTAATGAGACAGGAGGGTGTTTATTTGTGTGTTTGTGTCCTGGGGGTATGAACCCTGACACTGAGACGGGAGGGTGTGCGTGTGTGTCTCGGCAGTGTGACCCCTCCAACTGAGACAGGAGGGTGTGCCTAGGGAGTCTGAACCTTCTCACTGAGACAGGAGGTTGTGTGTGTCTTGGGGGTATGAACCCTGACACTGAGACACCAGGGTGATTGTGTGTCTGTGTATCTCGGGTGTATGAATGCTCCAACTGAGACAGGAGGGTGTGTGTTTGTGTTGTGGGGGTATGAACCCTGATTCTGAGACGGAAGGTGTGTCTTGGGGGTATGCATCCTCCCACTAAGACAGGAGGCTGTGTGTGTGTGTCTTGGGGGTGTGAACGCTCCCACTGAGACAGGAGAATGTGTGTGTGTGTCTCGGGGGTATAAACGCTCTCACTGAGACAGGAGGGTATGTGTGTGTCTTGGGGGTGTGGACTTTCCCACTGAGACAGGACGGTGAGAGTGTGTGTGTGTGTGTGTGTCTTGGGGGTGTGAACTCTCCCACTGAGACAGGATGGTGTGAGTGTGTGTGTGTGTCTCAGGGGTATGAATGCTCCAACTGAGACAGGACGGTGTCCATACGTGTGTCTTGGGGTTACGCAGTCTCCCATTGACACAGGAGGGAGTCCATGTGTGTCTCAGTACTATGAACCCTCTCACTGAGACTGGAGGATGTGTGTGTGTGTGTGTGTGTATTGGGGGTATGAACCCTCCCACTGAGACAGTAGTGTGTGCGTGTGTGTGTGTTTCGGAGGTATTAACTCTCCCACTGAGACAGGAGTGTGTGTGTGTGTGTCTCTTGGGGGCATGAACCCTCCCACTGAGACAGGAAGGTGTGCCTAGGGGGTCTGAACCTTCTCACTGAGACAGGAGTGAGTGAGTGTGTGTGTGTGTGTGTGTCTCGGGGCCATGAACCCTGACACTGAGACAGTAGGGTGTGTGTGTCTCTCGGGGGTATTAACTCTCCCACTGAAACAGGAGGGTGTGTGTTTTTGTGTGTCTCGGGAGTATGAATGCTCACACTGAGACAGGAGGATGTGTGTGTGTGTCTTTGGCGTATAAACCTCACACTGAGACAGCAGGGAGTGCGTGTGTGTCTCGGGGGTATGAATGCTTACTCTGAGACAGAAGGATATGAGTGTGTGTCTCTGGGGTATAAACCCTTACACTGAGACAGGAGGGTTCGCGTGTGTGTCTTGAGGATATGAACGCTTACTCTGAGACAAGAGTGTGTGTGTGTGTGTCTCTGGGGTATAAACCCTCACACTGAGACAGCAGGGAGTGCGTGTGTGTCTCAGGGGTATGAACGCTTACTCTGAGACAGAAGGATGTGCATGTGTGTCTCTGGAGTATAAACCCTCACACTGAGACAGCAGGGAGTGCATGTGTGTTTTGGGACTATGCACCTTCTTTGACATTCCCTTGGTGTTATCTGGACCGGTGATCCACTAGGTCACTCCAATCCTCGACTCTGGGAGCCAGCCTTACCCTGCTCTGCTGTGAGAACCCCCACTCTTTGGATGTTCATACACAGCCTCTGGCATGGAAGCTGCTCCCAGCTACTTGCAACCGAATGACACTAGGCAATATCTCTGGTCCCAGACACAACCCTAGGAACCTCTGTCTTGCAGTGTCCAGTTATGTCCGCTGGATGCTGCAAGCTTATGTGAGTTTGTCAGTTTAACAAAGAAATTGATATGTATCAGGCTTGTTATCCCAAGGAGAGTCTCTGACATTCTCCAAACCAAATGCACTGCTTCAGGTAGAATAAACAAACACATTTATTAACTACAAAAGAGAGATTTTAAGTGATTGTAAGTCAAAGCGTAACAAGTCAGATTTGGTCAAATGAAATAAAAGCAAAACGCATTCTAAGCTGATCTTAACACTTTCAGTGCCCTTAGAAACTTAGGTACGTGAGAGTCCAACAGATCTTTTGTTGCTGCTTAGGCCAGTGTCCTTTGTTCCTTTGAGGCTGGGCTGGGTTTATCCCATACATGCCCTGATGAGGTGTGAACTGCCCCTCTGTTCCTGGAGAGTTTAGTCTGGGCTTGTTTTAAGCCCGGAGGACACATGTTCAGTGTCATAACTCTATACATGAAATTACAACCTATAACATTACTATAACAACAATGCTCAGTGCATCATGAGCCTTCCGAAGACACCCGACATGACAAACTTTGCATTGGATACCACACAATTGTATTATAAGGATGAACATGGGGGTGCAGGGTATTCCCCTGAGATACAGAGTGTCACACCCTCCCACTGAGACAGGAGGGTGTGCGTGTGTGTCTTGGGGGTATGAACCCTCTCACTGAGACAGGAGATGTGTGTGTGTTTGTCTTGGGGGTATGAACGCTCACACTGAGACAGGAGGGTGTGTGTTTGTCGCGGTGGTATGAATGCTCACACTGACACAGGAGAGGATGCGTGTGTGTCTCAGGGTTATGCACCCTCACACTGAGATTGGAGGGTGTGCATGTGTTTCTCGGAGGTATGAACCCTCTCACTGTGGAAACCTCTGTGCTACAGTTGGGAGCATTCTTCCTAGCTAAACATAACAGTGTATCAGGGTGTAGCATGGTGGCATTTCAGGCCACCTGCCGGACTACAAAGCTGCCCTGGGCAGCTAACCTCAGCTACTGTCCCCAGATACACTGCTTTTAGCACACTTGTTCTAGAAGAGCTAGCACGTGTCTGACTACCCACCCTGCACCCTCCCAGCTGCTGTGTAGATGTACTGAGGGGTGTGTGTGTGTGTGTGTGTGAGAAAGAGAGAGAGAGAGAGCAGTGTGAATCCTCATACTGACACACACAGGAATGCATGTGTGTCCTGCTGGTACCAACCCTTGAAATGAGACAGGAGGACATGCATGAGTATCCGGGGGGCGTGGACACTCGCAGAGCGACACGAGGGCATGCTACGTGTCCCTGGCGTACAGACCTGGGAAATGAGAACTGAGCAGGGGTGTGCATCTGTTCTGACAGCATGGAACCTGACAGTGAGGCCTTGTCTACACTACAAGACTATTTCGAATCAACTTAGTTCGAATTTGTGGATTCGACCTTATGAAGTCGAATTTGTGTATCCATACTAAATATACTAATTCGAATTTCTGAGTCCACATTAACGGGGCCAGCGTCGACTTTGGAAGCGTTGCACTGTGGGAAGCTATCCCACAGTTCCCGCAGTCCCCGCTGCCCATTGGAATGCTGGGTAGAGCTCGCAATGCCTGCTGAGGGAAAAATGTGTCGAGGGTGGTTTTGGGTAACTGTCATCATTCAACCATCACTCACAACCGCCCTCCCTCCCTGAAAGCGCCGGCGGGAAATCTGTTCGCGCACTTTTCTGGTCGGTTACAGCGCGGACGCCACAGCACTGCGATCATGGAGCCCGCTGCGATCATCGCTGCACTTATGGCCGTTGTCAACTCCTCGCACCTTATCGTCCACCTCTTCCACGGTCAGCTGCTGAGAAATCGGGCGAGGAGGCTCCGGCAGCGCGGTGAGGAGAGTGGCGCAGACCTCTCAGAAGGCAGGGTACGCCGGGCAGTGGAGATCATGGTGGCAATGGGTCAAGTTCATGGTGTGGAACGGAGATTCTGGGCCCGGGAAACAAGCACGGACTGGTGGGACCGCATAGTGCTGTAGGTCTGGGATGAAACAGAGTGGCTGCGAAACTTCAGGATGCGTAAGGGCACTTTCCTTGAACTCTGTGACTTGCTGGCCCCTGCCCTGAAGCTCCAGGGCACCCGGATGCGAGCAGCCCTGAGTGTGCAGAAGCGAGTGGCCATAGCCCTCTGGAAACTTGCCACGCCAGACAGCTACCGGTCAGTAGCGAACCACTTTGGCGTGGGCAAATCTACCGTGGGGGTTGCTGTGATTCAAGTAGCCCACGCAATCGTTGAGCAACTGCTCTCAAAGGTAGTGAACCTGGGAAACGTTCAGGTCATCATAGACGGCTTCGCCGCGATGGGATTCCCAAACTGCGGTGGGGCTATAGATGGAACTCACATCCCTATCCTGGCACCAGCCCACCAGGCCAGCGAATACATTAACCGAAAGGGCTACTTTTCCATGGTGCTGCAAGGACTGGTGGACCATAGGGGACGTTTTACCAACATCAACGTCGGGTGGGCGGGCAAGGTTCATGACGCGCGTGTGTTCAGGAGCTCTGGTCTCTTTAGACTCCTCCAGGCAGGTACTTTCTTCCCGGACCACAAAATAATGGTTGGGGATGTGCAGATGCCTACAGTGATCCTCGGGGACCCAGCCTACCCGCTAATGCCCTCGCTCATGAAGCCCTATACAGGCGCCCTGGACAGAGAGAAGGAACTCTTCAACTACCGGCTGAGCAAGTGCAGAATGGTGGTGGAGTGTGCTTTCGGACGTCTCAAGGGGAGATGGCGGACCTTACTGACTCGCTCGGACATCAGCTAAAAGAATATCCCCGTAGTTATTGCTGCTTGCTGTGTGCTGCACAATCTGTGTGAGAGCAAGGGCGAGGCCTTTTTGTCCGGATGGGATGTTGAGGCAAATCGCCTGGCTGCAGTTTACGCTCAGCCAGACACCCGTGCCGAGAGAATATCCCAGCGGGAAGCGCTGTGTATCCGGGAGGCTTTGAAAGCAAGTTTCCTCGGAGATCAGGGTAACCTATGACTCTCCACTTGCTTTCAAGAGAAACTGACCCTGGGCCTGTGTCTGTTTGTGTCGATTTCGATCTGCGGCTACATGCCGCGTTCTCCAAGTTTCCCCCACTTCCAAAGCACGTTTTAAAGCAAAGTAATTGTTACACTCATTATTAATAAATCTTTGTTTTACTTTGCATTTCTGTTCTGGTGTTGAAACATGGACGCATACTGTGCTGGGCACGGTGTGCACTGACGTACAGACCGCTTCCTCCATAGAGGACTGACATCCTCCTGCTCCTACATAGGTCTCTGGGGTGGGGGACGGCTGAAAGTGGTTCTGCATGAAGGGGAGGGTTTGCAGGAAGGGGCGAGTGGTGCCTTCTTTGCATAGGGGTTTGGATGACGGCAGTGGGCTGCGGGGTTGTGCGTAGGAAGGGGTGATGGGTGTGGGAGAAGGGTGAGTATCTGTCCGTGGATGAGGGCTCTTGTTGGGGCTCAGGGCAGCGGATAGGCTCGTTGATCCGTTGGAAGTGCATGGTAAGGGCAGCCTGCCTTTACATTAATGGCGTGGCAGGCGCTAGGACCCTGGACAAGCATACACATTACGGAATGACCAAGGTCAGCATACACAACACAGAATGACCCTGGTGCCTACTGACTGCAGTGTGTGTGTGCCCCGCAGTTGATCCTTTCCCCAAGTCTGTACCCTGGTACTGTAGGCTATACCGTGCAAGTATGAAACCCCTGTCCACCCCATACACCGAAAAATCCTCTGACAGGAAAGACATGACCAAAACAGTGATTAACAGCAAACATCTTTTATTAATCTAATAAACAGTGGGGGGATGAACCTTGGATTTGGGACTGGCTGAGCCTATAAGGGAAGCACTTCTACAAATTTCTAACGTGAGAAGTGCGGGGTACACGGTCGCTCTGTTCTGGTTCAGTGACAGTTCTCACGGCCCCTACTGCCCCTCCGTCTTGTACTTTTGGGTGAGGGGGGGCCAGGACTTCTTGGCGGGGGAGGGCGATTGCAGAGACACTGCAGGGGGGCCCTGTCCTCCAGCCTGCGGTCCTGCAGGACATCAACAAGGCGACGAAGCGTGTCCGTTTGTTCCTTCATGAGACCAAGCAGCGTTTGGGTGGTCTGCTGGTCTTCCTGCCGCCACCTATCCTCACGTTCCATGAGTGTGCGATGCTGCTCACATAGGGTCTCCCTCCAGTGTTTCTGCTCTGCAGCCTCTGATCGGGAGCAGGCCATCAGTTCAGCGAACATCTCGTCCCTAGTCTTCTTCTTTCGCCGTCTAATCATTGCCAGTCTCTGCGAGGGGGATGCCGGGGCAGTCCGGGAAAGAGCCGAAGCTGTGTGATGGGGAAAGTTAGTGATTTCCTTGAACAGATACATTTTTGCGAACAGTGAACACCGTCTAGTCAATTTCTATGAACAAGACCGTACCGGGCAACAAGTCTCACGTGGTCTCAAGAGAAGCACGACATTTTGGGCTACGCTCTGATTGGCTGCGCCATTGCACAGGAGAGTGGAGAAGTCGGAAGAGATAGCAGAATCCGTCTAGCAGACAGTCCTGGTAAGCCTTACAGTACATTATGCTTATCAGTTAACGGATAGCTGTGCCCTCCTGCTAAAGGCAATCTGGAAATCAGATACTATGACCCTTTTCCAGCCACTCCCGACACTGCAGGGGAAAGATCAATGTATGCTTTTCCTCTGTGGCCTACAGCACGTGGCTGCTAAGCGAGGGGCTTTGTTATGCAAAGTATAAGTAAACCATTAAGAACAGTAACTATTCGCTAATTGCCCTAATTAGATGCAGCACTTCATGAACGAGATTACCCTGAGGCGGGTCTCTCAAGTACAGAAAGACAGGATGTTAAGGGAAGCACTTCACCGACCGGGACCCTACGCGGCCATGCTGGTTGAGGCAATGGTTCCCCTGTATCTACGGATGTCGTGGCGTGGAAGAGTGTGCTTCACCGGAGGACCAAATAAGGCACCTCTTCCTAGAAACCTCCTGCGGAGGGTATTTGAGGAACTTTTTGACGCATTTGTGGAATTGTCCATGGAGGACTATTGTTCCATCCCAATCTGTGTGGACCTACTGTTCGTATAGTTTCCCGTTAAAAACTTTTAGATATAGTATTTAGATATAGAATTTCTATTTTTTGTATACATGTTTTCGTACAAATAAATGTTTTCTTGTTTATACGACTTACCGCCTGATCCTTCCCCTGACTCTGAGTCCGGGTTCACGGCCGGGGAGGGTTGGTAGGGGATCTCTGTGAGGGTGAGGAAGAGATCCTGGCTGTCAGGGAAAGCGGCATTGTGTTCGCTGTCGCCTGCGCCTTCCTCCACGGACCCTTCGTCGTCTTCCCCATCGGCGAACATCGAGTAGGAACTGTCCTGGTTCACTATGCCATCCACTGAGTCCACGGTCACTGGTGGGACAGTGGTGGCAGACCCACCGAGAATGGCATGCAGTGCCTCGTAGAAGCGGCATGTCTGGGGCTGTGCTCCGGAGCGTCCGTTTGCCGCTCTGACTTTTTGATAGCCTTGCCTCAGGTCCTTGACTTTCACGCGGCACTGCATTGCATCCCGGCTGTATCCTTTCTGTGTCATGGCTTGGGAGACCTTCTTGAAGGTCTTTGCATTACGCTTGTTGGAGCGCAGATCCGACAGCACAGACTCCTCGCCCCACACAGCGATCAGATCCTGGACTTCCCGGTCTGTCCATGCTGGGGATCTCTTTCTATTCTTGCATTGGGCTGACTCCTCTGCTGGAGAGCTCTGCATCGTTGCAGGTGCCGCGGAGCTCGCCCCGATGTCAAAGCAAGAAATGAGATTCTAACTGTCCAGACAGGAAAAGGAATTCAAATTTTCCCGGGTCATTTCCTGTGTGGCTGCTCAGAAAATCCAAGCTCGGACTGCTGTCCAGAGCGTCAACAGAGTGGTGCAGTGTGGGATAGCTCCCGGAGCTACTAAGTTCGATTTGCATCCACACCTAGCCTAATTCGAGCTAGCAAGTGCGAATTTAGCGTTACTCCACCTGTCGGGGTGGAGTACCAAATTCGAACTAAGGAGCCCCCTAGTTCGAATTAAATGGCTTCCTGGTGTGGACGGTTGAGCGATTAGTTCGAATTAACGCTGCTAAATTCGATTTAAGGTCCTAGTGTAGACCAGGCCTGAGACAGGAGGGGTTATGTCTGGGAGCCATAGAGCCTCGTACAGAGAAATGAAGGTATGTGTGTGGCATGCACCCTTGCCATGAGCATGAGGGTCTGTGCATTTCCCAGTGGCATGGACCATCACACTGAGACAGGAAGGCATATGATGGTTTTGTGGCCATACAGATCCTTGCACTGACACACAAGGGTGGGCCTGTGTATCCCAGCAGAACAGACCCTTGCACTGAGAAAGAAGGGGGCGTGGGTGTGTTCTCCTGGCGGTAAAGACCCTCCAAATCAGAGATGAGAGAATGCATGTGTGGTCTAGTGGTACAGACCCTCAAAATGAATGCATGTGTGTCCCAGTTGTATGGACCCTTACACAGAGACATGAAGGTGTCCCTGGTACATACCCTTGCACTCACACACGAAGGCTCAGCTGTATCTGGTTGGTAAGGACCCTTATACTGAGAAAACAAGGGTGTAACTGTGTTTGCTTCAGTGGTGTGGACCCTCGCACTGAGAGGCAAGGGTGTTTTTGTCCTGGGGATACAGACGCTCACACTCAGACATTGGGTGTGCCTTGTTCCCATGGTGCGGACCCTTGCACTCAGACACACAGGATATGTATGTGTCCTGCCAATGTGGAGCCTCTTGCTGATGCATCAGGGTACGTATGTGGTGCTGGTATGGACCGTAACCTTGGGATGTGAGAGTGTATGTTTGTTTCCCAGTGGTGTGGAAGAGGGCTTGCATGTGTGTATCCCTGTGGCACAGACTCTTGCAATGCCACATGAGGGTATGTGTGAATGTTCTGGTTGCTGACTCTTGCACTCAGACGGGGATTGCATGTGTGTATCGGTAGTACAGACCCTTGAAATGAGATGCGTGTGTTTCCCGGTCACACTCTGACAAGCAAGGCGTGTCCCGGCAGAATGGATCCTCACACACAGAGATGACCGTCCCTGTAGTATGGACCATTGTGCTGGGACACAAGGACATGCAGTGTCTAAGCAGTATGGACTCTTGAAATGAGATGCAAGGGTGTGGATGTCTGTAATAGCAGTAGGGACATTCACAAGTGCGTGTTTATGTGTTCCAGCAATGTGGACCTTCGCACTGAGACAGGAGGGCGTGTGTGTATGCATGCCAGGACTTTACTAACCATTGCAGTGAGACATGAGGGAGTGCATGTCTGTCCTGGCACTACAGCCCCTCACACTGAGACATGAGGACGTGTGTGTCCCAGTTGTATGGACCCTCAACATGAGATGCAAGGGTGGGTGTGTTTCCTGGTGGTACAGAATCTCACAAGGGCATGCGTATGGGTCTCAGTGATATGGACACTCGTACTAAGGCACGAGGGCATGTGTGTGTATCCTGGCTGTACGGACTGTTGTAGTGAGGCATGAGGATGTGTGTGCACCTCCCAGTGGTGTGTACACTCACAGTCAGACACAAAGGCTGACCTGTGCATCCTGGCAGTATGATCCCCTCACTGAGCATGAAGTGCCTGTGTGTTTCCTGTTAGTCCACTCTGAGCATTGAGACAGGAGGGCAGCATGCGAATGTCCTGGCCGTACAGACCACTGCACTCTGTAGCGAGACATAAGAACATGACTTGTGTAGGTGCTCAGGTGGTACGGTCCTTTGCACTGAGATACGAGGGTGTGCCTGTGTGTCCCCGCTGAAAGAACCCCTTCAGTGATACATGAGGGTGTGCATGTGTGCCTTGGTGGGACAGACACACACAGTCAGATAGAAGGGTGCAGATTTATGTCGAAGTGCAGACCCTCGCATTGAGATCTGAATTTGTGTTTGTTCTGGATGTACTGACCCTCTCAGTGAGACACGGGGGTGTTCCTGTGTAACATGCTTGTATGGACCCTCTAAATGAGATGAAGGCAGGCTTGTGCCTCCCAGCGGTACAGACCCTCACACTCAGGAGGCCGTACATGGGTGACCTGGTGGTATGAGCCCATTATGCACAGAGACAGGGGGCATGCCTGTGTATCTTTCACAGCGAGACATAAGAACATGTTTTGTGTCTCCCGGTGGTACATGTACTCACAGACAGACACAAGGGCCTATGCATGTTTGTGTCCTGGCACTACGGCCCACGCACTGAGACCTGAACACACACACCTGAGGCGTGTATGTTTCCTGTTGGTTCACCCCTACCACAGTTGTGACAGCATGCATGTGAGTGTCCCAGCAGCATGAGCCCCTACCCTCAGCCACAAGCGGTATGTGTATGTGTGTTTGTGTTCTCATGGTACAGATCCTGGATATGAATGTGTGTCCTGGCAATATGAACCATTGAACTCAGACATGATGTGCATTTGTGTCCCAGTTGCCCATATCATTGTATTGGTGCATGAGGACATACGTGTGGTGGCAGCAGAGACTCTCTCACTGAGATGCAAGGGTGTGCACATGTGTCCTGGTGGTATGGACCCCGGCACTAAGACACACAGACATGCATGTGTCTTCCGGCAGTGTAGATCTTCTCACTGACTTGTGAGGATGTGTGCGCACACCCTGGCTGTACAGACAGTCACAGTAAGACTCAAGGGAGTGCATGTGTCTCCTGGCAGTACGGACCCTCAGAATGAGATGTGAGGGTGTGTGTGTCGTTCCTGGCGATAGAGAATCTCACACTCAGACAGGAGGGCGCGCATGTGTGTCCCTGTGATACGGATACTCGGACGGAGACATGAGGACATGTGTGTGTATCCTGGCTGTATGGGCTGTTGTAGTAAGATACGAGGATGTGTGTGCGCCTCCTAGTGGTGCATATACTCACAGTCAGCCATGAGGGCCTATGATTGTGTTCCAATGGTATGACCCTCTCACTGAGACAGGAGGTGTGTGCGTGTTTCCTGTTGATCCAGTCAAGTGTATGCCCTTGTGTCTTAATGGTCTAAGTGTCCTGTCAGTATGGACCCTTGTGCTGAGATACAAGGATGTGCATATGTGTGCTGATGGTGTGGTCTCTTGCAGTGAGTCCTGCTGGTGGTATGAACCCTCACAGTGAAATACAAGGGCATGCATGTGTTTCTGGGTGGTATGGACCCTTGCAGTCAGACTGTGTGTGTGTGTGCAGCAGTATAGACCCTCACAGTGAAATACAAGGGCATGCGTGTGTCTCTGGGTTTTATGGTTCCCTTGCAGTCAGACTGGGGATGTGCGTGCAGCAGTACAGACCATCACAGTGAAATACGAGGGCATGCATGTGTCTCCTAGCAGTATGGACCCTCGCACTCAGACAGGAAGGTGTGTGTGTCTAAGCAGTATAGACCCCTACAGTGAGACTGGAGAGCATGTATGTGTATCCTGGCAGTATGTACCTTCATACTCAGACACAAGGGTGTGTGTTTGCGTCTCAGTGGAACAGACCCTCTCACCAATGCATGAAGATGTGTGTGTCCCGGCAGTATGGACCCTCCAAATGAAAAGTGAGGGTTTATGTGTGTGTCCCGCTGGTATGGACTCTAACAGTGATTCACGAGGCTGTGTAAGTGTGTGTTGCTGGTATGGACTATCACAGTGAGACATGAAGGGGCGTATGTGTGTGTCCGGGCAAGATGGATCCTTGCAGTCAGATAACGGGCGTGTGTGCATGTCATGATTGTACAGACCCTCGCAGTAAGACACAAGGGCATATGTTTGTGTCAGAGCAGTACGGGCCCTCGCACTCATACACGAGGGGTATGAGTCCTGCTGGTACAGACTCTCACAGTGAAGCACGAGGACACGTGTGTGCTTCCTGGCAGTACATATGCTCAAAATCAGACAGGAGGGCGTATATGTGTGTGTCCCAGCAGCATGGCCCCTTCCCAGAGACATGAGGCACATGTGTGTGTCTTTGTGTTATGGACCCTAGGTGTTAGACACAGGGCTTGTGTGTTGTTCCGGTGGTACAGACCCTTGCAGTGATACACAAGGACATGCATGTGTGTCCTGGCAGCGTGGACCCTTGCGCAGAGACAGGAGGGTGTGCATGTGTGTTGAAGTGGCATAGACCTTTACACTGAGATAAAAGGGCATGTGTGTGTGTCCCTATATGGACCCTCACAGTGAGATATGAGAGTGTGCCTGTGTGGCTTGGTGAGATGAACCATTGTAGTGAGACACAAGGACGGGTGTGTCCCAGTGACATACCCTGGCATTTATACATGAGGGTGTACGGATGTACCTGTTGCTACAGACCTTTGCAGTGATATACAAGTGCGTGCATATGTCTTGGCAATACCGACCCACACTGAGACACAATCTCATCTGTGTGAGTGTTCAGGCTATTCGAACCGTCGCCATGAGGGTGAGTGTGTGTGTGTTCTAGCTATAGAGGCCTTTGCCAAGAGACACGAGGGCAAGTGTATGTGTGTGTGTGTGTGTTCTGGATATATGAGAGCGAGTATGTGAGTGTGTTGTGACTATAAGGACTCTCGCTGCATGATACTATAGCAAGTGTGTGTTCCGGCTATAGGAATCCTTGCCACGAGACAAGAAGGTGAGTGTGTGTGTGTGTATGTGTGCGCGCGCGCTCAATATATGGACCCTTCATGTATGACAGGAGGGTGAGTGTGTGTTTGTTCTGGCTATAGGGACCTTTACCATGAGATTTGAAGGTTGTGTGTGTGTGTGTCTGTGTGTGTGTGTGTGAGTGCTGTAAAACATGAGGGCGAGTGTGTGTTCTTTATATATGGACCCTTTGTATAAAACACAAGGGCAAGTGCATGTGTGTTTTAGTTATAGGGACCCTCCCTGTGAGAGAAGAGGATGAGTGTGTGTGTGATTTGGCTATAGGTGACTCTTGCCATGAGACATGATTTTGTGTGTGTTCTAGCCATAGGGACCCTCGACATGAGGGGCAAGAGTGAGTATTCTATAGGGACCCTGGCCATGAGACACAATGGTGATTGTGTGAATGTGTTCTGGCTAGAGGGATCCGTGCTGCAAGAAACGAGGATTTGTGTGTGTGTTTGTGTGTGTGCACACGCATGCACATTCAAGCTATAGAGACCCTCACCACAAGAGAAGAGGGCGTGTGTGTGTGTGTTGGCTATAGGGACTCTCTCCATGAGACTCGAGGGTGCACATTTGTGTCTAAGTGGCATGGACCTTCGCACTGAGATCCGAGATTGTGTTTGTTCTGGATGTACTGACTCTCTCAGTGAGACACGGGGGTGTTCCTGTGTACCTGGTCGTACGGATCCTCTAAATGAGATGGAAGGCATGTGTGTGCATCCTGGCAGTGCAGACCCTCACACTCAGGAGGCCGTACATGGTTGACCTGGTGGTATGAGCCCATCATGCACAGAGACGGGGGGTATGCCTGTGTATCCTGGCTATCCAGACTTTCACAGTGAGACATAAGAACGTATGTGTGTTTCCCAGTGGTATGTACACTCACAGACAGACACAAGGGCCTGTGTGTGTGTGTCCTGCAGGGGCGGCTCTATGTATTTTGCCGCCCCAAGCATGGCAGTCAGGTGGCTTTTGGAGGCATGTCTGTGGGAGGTCCGTGGTAACATGGATTCGGTGGCATGCATGTGGGAGGTCCGTGGCAATGTGGATTTGGTGGCATGCCTGCAGGAGGTCCGTGGTAACGTGGATTCGGCGGCATGCATGTGGGAGTTATACCGGTCCCACGCCTTCGGCGTACCCGCCGCTGAATTGCCGCCAAAACTGCAGGACAAGTGGACCTCCCGCAGGCATGCCACAGAAGGCAGCCTGACTGCTGCCCTCACGGCAACCTGCAGGCTGCCCCCCGTAGCTTGCTGCCCCAGGCACGCGCTTGGTGTGCTGGTGCCTGGAGCCGCCCTGGTGTCCTGGCAGTATGGCCCCTGCACCAAGACCTGTACACACATACCTGAGGTGTGTATGATTCCTGTTAGTCCACCACTAACACAGTTGTCATGGCATGCATGTGAATGTCCTGGCAGCCACAAGTGTGTGTGTTTGTGTTCTGGTGGTATAGACCCCAGCACTAAGACTTAAGGACATGCTTGTGTGTCCCGGTACTGTGGATCTTCTCACTGACGTGAAGGTGTGTGCATGCACCCTGGCTGTATGGACTGTCACAGTCAGACTCAAGGGCGTGCATGTGTCTCCTGGCAGTACGAACCCTCAAAATGAGATGTGAGGGTGTACGTGTCATTCCTGGTGATATGGACACTTGCACTGAGACATGAGGGCATGTGTGTGTATCCTGGCTGTATGGGCTATTGTAGTGATACATAAGGATGTGTGTGTGCCTCCTGGTGGTGTGTATACTCACAGTCAGACATAGAATCATAGGACTTGAAGGGACCATGGGAGGTCATCTAGTCCAGTCCCCTGCACTCATGGCAGGACTAAGCATTACCTAGACCATTCCTGACAGGTGTTTGTCTAACCTGCTCTTAAAAATCTCCAATGATGGAGATTCCACAACCTCCTTAGGCAATTTATTCCAGTGTTTAACCACCCTGACAGTTAGGAAGTTTTTTCTAATGTCCAACCTAAACCTCCCAGGCTGCAATTTAAGCCCATTGCTTCTTGTCCTATCCTCAGAGGTTAAGAAGAACAATTTTTCTCCCTCCTCCTTGTAACCTTTTATGTACTTGAAAATGGTTACCATGTCCCCTCTCCGTCTTCTCTTCTCCAGACTAAACAAACCCAATTTTTTCAATCTTCCCTTATAGGTCATGTTTTCTAGACCTTTAATCATTTTTGTTGCTCTTCTCTGGACTTTCTCCAATTTGTCCACATCTTTCCTGAAATGTGGCGCCCAGAACTGGACACAATACTCCAGCTGAGGCCTAATCAGCGCAGAGTAGAGAGGAAGAATTACTTCTCGTGTCTTGCTTACAACACTCCTGCTAATACATCCCAGAATGATGTTGGCTTTTTTTGCAATAGTGTTACACTGTTGACTCATATTTAGCTTGTGGTCCACTGTGATCCCCAGATCCCTTTCCGCAGTACTCCCTCCTAGTCAGTCATTTCCCATTTTGTACGTGTGCGATGATTGTTCCTTCCTAAGTGGAGTACTTTGCATTTGTTCTTATTGAATTTCATGCTGTTTACTTCAGACCATTTCTCCAATTTGTCCAGATCATTTTGAATTTTAATCCTATCCTCCAAAGCACTTGCAACCCCTCCCAGCTTGGTATCGTCCGCAAACATGTGGGCCTACACTTGTGTTCCAGTGGTCTGACCCTCTCACTGAGACAGGAGGTGTGTGTGTGTTTCCTGTTGATCCATCCATGTCTATGCCCTTGTGTCTTAATGCTCGGAGTGTCCAATCAGTATGGACCTTCGTGCTGAGATACAAGGATGTGCATATGTGTGCTGGTGGTATGCTTGCTTGCAGTGAGATACGAGAGTGTCCGTTAGTCCTGGTGGTATGGACCCTCGCAATCAGACAGGAAGGTGTGTGTGTGCATATGTGTCTGAGCGGTATAGACTCCTGTAGTGAGACTGGAGATCGTGTGTGTGTATCCTGGCAGTATGTACCTTCATACTCAGATGCAAAGGTGTACATTTGCATCCCAGGAGAATGGCCCCTCACACCGATGCTTGAGGGTGTGTGTCCTGGCAGTATGGATCCTCCAAATGAGATGTGAGGGTGGCTGTGTGTATCCTACTGTATGGACTCTAGCAGAGATACCTGAGGGTGTGTAAGTGTGTCCCACTGGTACAGATCATCAGAGTGAGACCCAAGGGGGTTTATGTATGTGTGTCTGGGCAAGAAGGATCCTTGCAGTCAGATAACGGGCATTTGTGAATGGTTAGGCTATTTGGTCTTTCACCTTGAGGCATGAGGGCGAGTATGTATGTTCTGGTTATAGGGACCCTCGCTGCGAGACCAGAGTGTGTGTCTGTGTGTGTTTGTTCTGGGTATAGAGACCCTCGATGCCAGACAGGAGAGTGAGTGTGTGTGTGTGTGTGTGTGTGTTCTGGCTATAGAGACATTTGCTATGAGACACGAGGGTTAGTGTGTGTTCTAGCTATAAGGATCCTTGCCATGGGACACAAGGGCAAATGTCTCTGTGTGTATGTTCTGGATATATGGACCCTCACCGACACACAGGAGAGCTAGTATATGTGTATGTTCTGACTATGGGGACCCTCACCGCGTGATACTATGGCGAGTGTGTGTTCCAGCTATAGGACCCTCACTCTGACACTTGAAGGCGAGTGTGTGTGCGCTCTGGATATATGGACCCTTCACGTGAGACAGGATAGTAAGTGTGCATTCTAGTTATAGGGACCCTCGCCACAAGAAACGAGGGTGACCGTGTGTGTGTTCCTCCTATAGGAATGCTTGCTGGCAGACACGAGTGTGTTCTGGCTATGGGGACCTTTGCCATGAGATTTGAAGATGAGTGTGTCTGTGTGTGTGCTGTAAAACAGGAGGGCAAGTGTGTTCTTTATATATGGACCTTTGTGTGAAACATGAGGGCAAGTGCACGCGTGTTCTAGTTATAGGGACCCTCCCTGTGAGAGAAGAGGGTGAGTGTGTGCGATTTGGCTGTAGGTGACTCTTGCCATGAGACGTGATTGTTTGTGTGTGTTTTAGCTATAGGCACCCTCGACACCAGGCACAAGAGTGTGTGTGTGTTCTGGATATATGGACTCTCACTGAGAGACATGAGGGCCTGTGTGTATGGTTTGGCTATAGGGACCCTCCCCATGGGACACAAAAGTGAGTGAGTGTTCTAGCTATAGGGCCCCTTGCCACAAGACACGAGAGTTAGTGTGTTTGTGTTCTGTTCTGGATATATAGACTGTCACCGACACACACAAGGGCTAGTGTATGTCTATGTTCTGACTATAGGGACCCTCGCCGTAAGATACTATGGTGCGTGTGTGTTCTGGCTATAAGGACCCTCACCACAATACACAAGGGCATGCGTGTGTGTTCTGGCTATAGGGACTGTCGCCGTGAGACACGAGAGTGAGTGTGTTTGTGTTCTAGCTAAAGGGATTCTTGCTGCGAGACACAAGGTTGGGTGTGTATGTTCTCGCTATAGGGTTCCTTGCTGTGGGACACAAGGGCAGGTGTGTGTGTGTGTTCCTGATATTAGACCCTCACCGAGACATGCGAGGGCAAGAGTATGTGTGTGTTCTGACTATAGGGACCCTACCCTAGCCGCAAGATAGGTGTGCGTGTGTGTATGTTCTGGCTATAGGGACCCTCGCCATGGGACATGAGGCTGTGTGTGTTCTGGCTGTAGGAACCCTCATTTTGAGACATAAGGGTGAGTGTGTGTGTTGTGTTTGTGTGTGTGTTCTGGCTCTAGGGACCTTTGACACAAGGGTGTTTGTGTGTGTTCTGGCTATAGGGATCCTCATTGTGGGACATGAGGGTATGTGTGTGGCTGTTCTGGATATATGGATCCTCACCAGGAAACACGAGGGTTGGGGTGTGTATGTGTGTGCGTGTGCATTCTGGCTTCCAGAAACCCTCGTTGTGAGATAAGAGGGCAAGTGTGTGTGTTTCCTGGCTATCGAGGCCCTCGCAGTGAGACATGAGGGTGGGGGTGTTCTGCTATATGGACCCTCACTGACACACATGAGAGGGGATGTATATGTGTGTTCTGACTATAGGGATCCTCACAGTGAGACATGAGTGCAAGTGTGTTTGTGTGTTCTGGCTGTATGGACCCTCACCGTGAGACATGAGTGCAAGTGTGTTTGTGTGTTCTGGCTGTATGGACCCTTGCTGTGAGAGAAGGTGGTGAGTGTGTGTGTGTTGTGGTTATAGGGATCCTCACCAGGGGACAGAAGGGCGAGAGTGTGTGTGTGTGTTGTGGTTATAGGGATCCTCACCAGGGGACAGAAGGGCGAATGTGTGTGTGTTGTGGTTATAGGGATCCTCACCAGGGGACAGAAGGGCGAGTGTGTGTGTGTGTGTCTTTGCTTTACATACTTGGGAGAAGGGTCCCAGCAGCCTACTTCCCCAGGACAATTTCAGGGCCCACCAGGACCTTCTGAAGCGGATCACTTCAAACCTTGGTTTAAAAATTGAGGCGCTCAAAGAGACATCGCACAGCCTTATTGATATCCTGGCTGCAGCAGCTCCATCCCAGGGGGCCCTTCCCATCAGTGAGGCGGTGATGGGGCCAGTCAAGGCCCTATGGCAAACTCCTTCTCTGGCCCCCACTTCAAAGAGGGCAGAGAAAAAGTAATATTTGCCAGCAAGCAAGTTCGATTACCTGTACTGGTGGTGCCTGCAGTGATCGAAAGGGAGAGGCAAGGCTAGTCGAGTGCTACCCCGCAACATAAAGATGCTAAGAAAACGCACCGTTTGGAAGAAAGGTTTATTCCACAGGTAGCCTCCAACTGTGTTGCCAATCAGCAAGCTCTGCTGGGGAGATGTGATTTTATTCTATGGGACTCCCTAAATAAATTGAGACTCCCTGCTTCAAGAGTAGAGACAGGAGTTCGCTGTGCTCTTAGAAGAGGGTAAGAACGTGGCCAGAACGCTCTCCAGGCAGCTCTGGAGGCTGCTGACTTGATGGCCTGGATAATGGCCTCCGTGGTCACCATGAGGCGCAGTTCCTGGTTCCAATCCTCTGGCCTTCCCCACAAGGTCCAAGAGTCCATCTAGGACCTCCCATTTGAAGGCTCCTTCCTATTCAGACGGACTTGAGACTTGATGGACTGAAGGACTCGAGGGCCACTCTACAACCCTTAGGCCTGTATGCGCCATCTGCCTCCAGAAAGCACTTCAGGCTCCGGCAGCCTCCTCGGTTCTCAGGGCCTCCAAGACAGGAACCCTACAAAAGCAAAGGCAGAGGTTATAAACGGTGCCAACCAAGCCCGTGCACCTCAGCCTCCCAGTCAGGGGCTCAGAGACAGGGCTGGCTCCAGGTTTTCTGCCGCCCCAAGTGGCAAAAAAAAAAAAAAGCCGCAGCAGCGCGATCGCACCGCTCCACTCTTCGGCGGCAATTCAGTGGCGGGTCCGTCACTCCGAGAGGGACTGAGGGACCCGCCACCAAATTGCCGCCAAAGACCCGGACGTGCCGCCCCAATAGCGGCTGGAGGGCCGCCCCTTGGTATTGGCCACCCCAAGCACCTGCTTCTTTAGCTGGTGCCTGGAGCCGGCCCTGCTCAGAGATACTCTGGTGAGCCCAAGCAGGCCTTCTGAAGGAATGCCCGCGGGCACTGTACCAGTCACCGTTTCAGATCTGCCCTCCCTCCCCCTTCATTTATGGACCATCTGTCGCTCTTCAGCCCAGCTTGGGCATCCATAACATCAGATCAATAGGTCCTGAGCACAGTGACAGTCAGATATACCCTTCCGTTTCTTTCCACCCCTCCCTCCCATCCCTCTCCCTCTTCAGGGACCCTTCTCATGAGTAGCTCCTTGTCTAGGAGGTACAATCCCTCCTACCTATGGGGGAAGTTCCTTAAGACTTGAGAGGGAAGGGGTTTTACTCCTGGTATTTCCTAATCCCAAAGGCCAAAGGGCGGCTCCAGCCCATCCTGGACCTGTCTCACCTCAACAGATATCTCAAGAAACTGAGGTTTTGCATGGTCTCCCTAACCTCCCATCATTCCCTCCCTGGATCCAGGAGACTGGTACACTGCCCTCGACTTAAAGGACACATACTTTCACGTTTCTATCATCCGTGGCCACATACGATTTCTCAGGTTTGTAGTGGGTCAACGCCACTATCCATTCACTGCCCTTCCTTCAGCCTATCAGCAGCCCTGTGGGCTTTCACAAAGTGTATGGCGATTGTAGCAGCCTTCCTCAGGCGGTGAGGTGTACAGGTCTACCTGTACCTTGACAACTGTCTGATCAAAGGTGCATCGCAGGCTCAGGTACAGAACAGCATCAGCACAGTCTGAGCCACCTTCGGGGTGCTGGGTCTGCTGACCAACGAGCAGAAGCCAACTCTTGTCCCGGTTCAGAGAAAAGAATTTATTGAGGCAGAGCTCAACTTGACCCAAGCTAGGGCCTTCATGTGGGAGGCCTGCTTCCAGACCATGGCAGACCTGATATCCAAGGTCATGGACCACCCAATCATGACAGCTTGGTTCTGCCTCAAGCTACTGGGTCACATGGTGGCTTGCAGTTACATGGTTCAATATGCAAGGCTGCGCCAGACCCCTCCAGATGTGGCTAGCGCCAATATACTCCCCGAGCAGACCCCACTTGGACTCAGTACTTATAGTCCTTCGCCTGGTCCTCACCTCCCGGGCTGGTGGAAGGAGCCAAGCTCAGTAATGATGGGGATACCCTTTAATCTCAGATGCGTCAGACCTTGGGTGGGGAGCCCACCTCAGCAACCTCAGGACCAGGGCCTCTGGTCCCAGGAAGAACTCTCCCTGCACATAAGCATCAGGGAGCTCACGGCGGTACATCTGGCTTGCCATTATTCCTTTCCCAGGTCTCAGGCAAGGTGGTTCAAGTCCTGACAGACAATACTGCAGGCATGTTATATATCAACAAGCAAGGAGGGGCCTGATCCTCTGCTCGGTGTCAGGAGGCCATCGCTCTATGGGGATTTCTGTGCGAGACACTCTGTTCATCTCGAGGCTTCTCATCTCCGTCCATATTGGTGGGTCACGTCAGCAGATCCTTTTCCTTTCACCACAAGTGGTCTCTTCATCCGGAGGTCGTCAGTGTCATCTTCCAAAAGTTCCCCACGTGGACCTGTTCACCACCAGGCAGACCAGAAAATGTCATCAGTTCTGTTCGCTGCTTGGGCACAGTATGGGCTCCCTCTCTGACGCCTTCCTGCTCTCGTGGGCAGGCTACCTACTATACGCCTTTACAATGATTGCCTTGATTCACAAGGTTCTCCTAAAAATCAAACGGGACAAGGCAAGAGTTATCCTGATAGCACTGGTGTGGCCGTGGCTTTTGGTTTAAAATGATCCCACCGCTACCACCATGTCAAGGTTTCTTCCCCACTCTGAACTTTAGGGTACAGGTGTGGGGACCTGCACGAGAACCTCTAAGCTTAACTACCAGCTTAGATCTGGTTTTGCTGCCACCACCCAAATTATTTATGAGTTATTTGGGAAACTCTGTCTACCTCCCCCTCAGAATATATCTCTCCCAAGTACTATAACCCTTCCCTGGGTAGCCTTGAGAGACTTCTCCACCAAGTTCCTGGTGAACACCGATCCAAACCCTTGGATCTTAAAACCAGGAGAAATTAACTATTCCCCCTCCTTTCCCCCCTCCCACCAATTCCTGGTGAGTTCAGATCCAACCCCCTTGGATTTTAAAACAAGAAAAAATCAATCAGGTTCTTAAAAAGAAGGCTTTTAATTAAAGAAAGAAAGGTAAAAATTATCTTTGTAAAACCAGGATGGAAAATAACTTTACAGGGTAATCAGATTTAAAGAGCCCAGAGGAACCCCCTCTAGCCTTAGGTTCAAAGTTACAGCAAACAGAGGTAAACCCTTTAGCAAAAGGAATATTTACAAGTTGAGAAAACAAAGATAAAACTAACACGCCTTCCCTGGCTGTTACTTACAAGTTTCAAATATGAGAGACTTGTTCAGAAAGATTTGGAGAGCCTGGATTGATGTCTGGTCCCTTAGTCCCAAGAGCGAACAACCCCCAAAACAAAGAGCACAAACAAAAGCCTTCCCCCTACCAAGATTTGAAAGTATCTTGTTCCCTTATTGGTTCTTTGGGTCAGGTGTCAGCCAGGTTGCCTGAGCTTCTTAACCCTTTACAGGTAAAAGGATTTTGGTGTCTCTGGCCAGGAGGGATTTTATAGTATTGTACACAGGAGGGCTGTTACCCCTCCCGTTGTAGTTATGACACCGTGAAACATTGGTTCGGTACACTTTTGGACCTCTTGGTGATAGCTCCACCCTGCCCAGACTTGATTTCCCAAGACCACGGCCAGTTGCTTCACCTGAACCTCACCTCCCTGCACCTAACTGCATGGATGCTGCATGACTGAACCATGAAGAACAGGCCTGCTCGGAACAGGTTTGGCAGATCTTGGCTAGGTAATAGAAAGTATTCCACCAGGGCTACCTACTTGGCCAAGTGGAAATGTTTCACTTGTTGGGCCTCTGAATGGGATCTCTCTCCCTCCCGGTCTTCTCTTCAGTCTATCTTGGACTGTTTGCTCCACCTAAAGCAGCAGGGTCTGGCCCTCTTGTCTATTAGCCATCTCAGCCTTCCATCCCCACAGTAAATGGCAGATCCGTGTTCTCCCATGGAATGACCGTCCAGTTTCTCAAGGGATTGGAAAGACTCTATCCTCAGATTCGCGAACCGACCCCCCGTGGGACTTAAACCTGGTCCTGTCGAGGCTCATGGGGCCCCCCCTTCAAGCCGTTAGCATCGTGCTCCCTGCTACTTCTCCCTCTTCCTGGTGGCGATCACCTCAGCCAGAAGGGTCTCGGAGATCAGGGCCCTTACGTCAGAGCCACCTTACACGGTGTTCTTCAAGGACAAAATCCAATTGCACCCCCGTCTGGCCTTCCTGCCCAAAGGTGGTGTCACAATTCCACACCAACTAGGTCATTTTTCTACTGTCTTCTTCCCAAAACCTCACAAGACCTCTGAGGAATGTCGGCTTCATATGTTGGATGTTAGGTGGGCCCTCGCCTTTTATATTGAGAAGACTAAGCCCTTCCGCAAGTCCACGCAACTCTTTGTAGCAATAGCAGAAAGAATGGGAAGGCTACCTGTGTCAACCCAGAGAATCCCATCCTGGATAACTGCCTGTATTCGGGCTTGCTACGAACAGGCCAAGGTCCCGCTGCCAGCAATTGCAACTGCTCATTCTAGAAGAGCCCCAGCTTCGTCAGCAGCCTTCCTTGCGCAAGTCCCAATCCAGGATATCTGCAGAGCTGTGACCTGGTCATCAGTCCATACCTTTGTGTCCCACTAGGCCATCACCCAATAGGCCCGTGACGATGCCTGTTTCGGGAGAGCAGTGTTGCACCCAGCACATCCATGAACTCTGAGCCCACCGCATGAGGTACTGCTTGTGAGTCACCTAGCATGGAATGGACATGAGCAAGCACTGGAAGAAGGAAAAATGGTTACTAACCTTTTGTAACTGTTGTTCTTTGAGATGTGTTGCTCATATCCATTCCATGACCCACACTCCTACCCCTCTGTCCGAGTTCCTGGCAGGAAGGAACTGAGAGGCCGTGTGGAGCCAGCAGCTCCCCTTACACCAGCGCATATGCGCACGGCTCCAAAGGGCGCTAGAGCCAGCCCAAGAGATACTACTAAGGGAAAAATTTCTGGCCACAGTGCACACAGTGTGTACGCACCTAGCATGCAATGGACATGAGCAACACATCTCCGAGAACAACAGTTATGAAAGGTTAGTAACCATTTGTTCTTCCATGGACCCAGCTACCCCCGAGACTCCTACATACCTCAAACCTTCAATATGCAGGCTAACTCACCACTAGGATAACACTCCCTTATGAAGAGCTTGGGGTGGTGGCAGGGTAGCTAATGGCCATGAGGATATGGAGGTAGAAATTACCACATCGGAGGTGGAAGTCAGACTCAAACAGTGTAATGGGACTAAATCGGTTGGGGGAGTGGGGGGAGAGATAATCTCCGTCCAAGAGTATTAAAGAAACGTGAAATTGCAAGCCCAATAACAAGGATTTTTAATTAATCTAAATTTGGGGTTCATACCCTGTCATAAACAGTTAAAGGTTAATTCCTCTTTTACCTGTAAAGGGTTAAGAAGTTCACATAGCCCAGCTGACACCTGACCAGAAGAACCAATGGTGGGACAAGATGTTTTCAAAGAGGGAGGAGGGAAATCAGTCTTTGGTCTGTTCAGAAAAGTTTGTGCTGGAGTGAAGGATCCAGGAATCAGCCATCTAACATTTCTTAAAAGTAGTAAGTGATTAGAGAAGGAATGTATTAGATTATGTTTATTTTCTTTTGTGACTTTGTTTTGCATAGAGGGAGAATCAAATTGGGTTTCTTTGCGTAACTAAGGTTTTGCCCAGAGGGACATCCTCTGTGTTTTGAATCCGTTGTCTGTGAGAGTAGCTTGCATGCTAATCTCACAGAGGTATTCCTGTCACCCTTTTTCTTTAATTAAAAGTCTTCTTTTAAGAACCTGATTGATTTTTCCTTGTTTTAAGATCCAAGGGTTTTTTGGATCTGGGTTCACCAGGAATTGGTGGGAGGTGAATCAGTCTCAATCCTGCCAGGAAAAGGGGGATGATAAAGACTGGGGAAATATTTGGGGGGAAGACAGAGTTTCCAAATGACTCTCCCATAAACGTTTGTTTAAACTATTTGGTGGTGGCAGCTACTAGATCTAAGCTGGTAAATAAGCTTAGGGGTTATCTCATGCAGGTCCCCACATCTGTACCTTAAAGTTCAGAGTGGGGGTGACACCTTGACATACCCTATGGCTGGATAATTGCTACTATAGTTCCTATTTTTAAGAAAGGGAAAAAAAGTGATCCAGAAACTACAGGCCTGTTAGTTTGACCTCAATTATGTGCAAGGTCTTGGAACAAATTTTGAAAGAGAAAGTAGTTAAGGACATAGAAATGAATGGTAATTGGGATAAAATACAATATGGTTTTACAAAAGGTAGAGCATGCCAGACCATGAGAAGTTATATTGAGAAGATAACTGATTTTTTAGACAAAGGAAATGCAGTAGATCTAATCTACCTGGATTTCAGTAAGGCATCTGATACAGTTCCACACAGGAAAGTATTAGTTAAATTGGAGAATTAATATGAAAATTGAGAGGTGTATAAGGAACTGGTTAAAGGGGAGACTACAATGAGTCATGCTGAAAGGTGAACTGTCAAGCTGGTGGGAGGTAACTAGTGGAGTTCCTCAGAGATTGGTCCTGGGCCCAATCTTATTTAACACTTTTATTACTGATCTTGGCACAAAAAGTGAGAGTGTGCTAATAAAATTTGCGGATGACACAAAGCTGGGATGTATTGCCAATTTGGAGGAGGACCAGAATATCATACAAGAAGATCTGGATGACCTGGTAAACTGGAGTAATAGAAATGGGATGAAATTTAATAGTGCAAGGTCATGCATTTAGGCATTAACAACAAGATTTTTTGCTATAAGTTGGGGACGTATCAGTTGGAAGTGACAGGGGAGGAGAAAGACCTCGGTGTACTGGTTGATTACAGGATGATTATGAGCCGTCAATGTGATGGGGCTGTGAAAAAGGCTAGTGCAGTCCTAGGATCCAAGGCAAGCGGAAAAGAGGCCGCCCAAGAAATACCTGGCGACGCGACCTTCAGGTTGATAGCAAAAAAATGGGCTATACCTGGAACCAGCTAGAGCGAATGGCCCAGGATAGAAGACTCTGGAGATCTGTGGTTGGCGGCCCATACCCCGGTTGGGGTGACGGGCATGAATGAATGATGAGTCCTAGGATGCATCAGGCGAGGTATTTCCAGTAGAGACAGAGAAGTGTTATACAAGGCACTGGTGAGACCTCATCTGGAATACTGTGTGCAGTTCTGGTCACGCATGTTTAAGAAAGATGGATTCAAACTGGAACAGGTGCAGAGAAGGGCTACTAGGATGATCAGAGGAATGGAAAACCTACCTTTTGAGAGGAGACTCAAAGAGCTTGGCTTGTTTAGCCTAAGCAAGAGAAGGCTGGGGGGAGATATGATTGCTCTCTATAAATGCATCAGAGAGAGAACTCCTCTCCCTCCCTGGTATTTATCTAAGTTAAGCACCAATGTGAACACAAGAACATATGGCTATAAACTGGCCATCAACAAGTTTAGGCTTGAAATTAGTTGAAGGTTTCTAGCCATCAGAAGAGGGAAGTTCTGGAACAGCCTCCCAAGGGAAGCAGTGGGGGCAAAAAACCTAACTGGCTTCAAGGCTGAGCTTATGGAGGGGATGGTATGACAGGACTGCCTACACTGGTGTGTGGCCCATCGGCGACTGCCAGTAGCAAATATCCCCAATGGCCACAGATGGGACGCTAGCTGGGAAGGGCTCTGAGTTACTTCAGAGAATTCGTTCCCAGGTATGTGCTTGGAGGGTCTTGCCCACATGCTCAGGGTCTAACTGATTGCCATATTTGGGTTGGGAACGAATTTTCCCCTGGGTCAGATTGGCAGAGACCCTGGAGGGGTTTTCGCCTTCTTCTGCAGCACGGGGGCACGGGTCACTTGCAGGTGTAAACTAGTGTCAGTGGTGAATTCTCTGTAATGTGAAGTCTTTCAATCATGATTCAAGGACTTCAGTAACTCAGCCAGAGGTTATGGGTCTATTACAGGAGTGGGTGGGAGAGGTTCTGTGACCTGCAATGTGCATGAGGCCAGACTAGATGATCAAGATGATCTATGAGTCTGAGAAAGAGACACCTCTACACTCATCCCCTCTTCTTGGGATAATGCCCCCTGCCAGGTACAAACACCCTCTGCCTGTCTTCCCGACATCTCCCTCCCCTGCAAAAAGCCATTCAGAGACCGCCCCAATGGCTATATCCCTCCCCCATCCACAGACGTGTCCCATAGCCATCTCTTTCCCCCCCTGCCAGATAACCCCTTCCTACATCCAGAGAAACCCCCATGGCCATCTTCCCCTCCCTCCCCCTTCTGTAATACCCCCCAACCCGAGAAACCCTCTATGGCCATCTGTCCTCCCCCGCCCAGATAACCCCCTCCTCTCATCCAGAGACACCCCCCATGGCCACCCTCCTTCACCCAGGCACACCCCCACGGCCATCTTTCCCTGCCCCTCTGATGACCCCACCTTCCAGGGACACCCCCCATGGCCATCTCTCCCCTCCCAGATATCCCAGACACACGCCCTGTCATGGATCTACAGGCTGTGCCCCTGGCTTTGGAACAGTTTCTTGGAGGAAGTGCCAGACCCCAGGGCTCTCACTCTTCCTCCAGGGCAGGCTACCCGGCCTCCCTGTCTTCTGAGACTGACCCTCTGGGGTCCGGCCCTCCTGCTTCCCCCTGAGCTCTGCCCAGCGAGTCCAGCTGAGACAGGCTCCTGGCCGGGCCTTGGCCACCCCTCAGGACTGATGCCCCTCAGCCGGCATTTCCAGTGACCCTTGAGCAGCATCCCCAGGGCAGTCGGTTTATTAGTCACCTGGCGCCAGCAGAGGCAGCCTGTGGCTTAGCACAGAGAGCTGAAGGTTAAAGCACAGTCCATTCTGCTCAGCCCAGAACCTGGCCCCGGGGTCAGGCTCTGTCTGTCTGTCTGCCCGCCTCGGTCTGTTCCCAGGTGGGAGCTGCCAGCTTCCTCCAGCAGCCAGCGCTTCTTTCCCAGCTCCCCCTCTAGTCCTTTCTTCTCCAGCTGGGGTCTCGGCTCACTTCCCTGCTGGGAGTGTGGATCCCTGAGTCACTGGGGCTGGCCTGGTCTCTCTGGCCCCTTGTTCTGGGTCGGTTACAGCTGGTTCCTGGAGGGCTCTGTTCATGCCACCCAGACAGGGAGGTGACACTCGCCCCTGTGTCTCTTAGTCTGCCCTGAGACAAACTTAATCCCCTTTTCCCCCACTGGATAACAATGCAACATACAAGGGAAACTAAGAGGCACACATAGGGGTCATAAAATATTACACAAAATTCTCACTTTGTCACAACCCCCCATTGCCACCTCCCACTCCTGGATAGCCCATCATCCCCCATCCAGAGACACGCCCACAGCCATCTCCCTCCCCAGATAAGTACTTTCCACCATTATAAGAACGGCCATGCTGGGTTAGACCAATGGTCTGTCTAGCTCAGTATCCTTTCTTCTGACAGTGGCTTGTGCTCGATGTTACAGGGAATGAGCAGAACAGGGCAATTACAGAGTCATAGAATCACAGAATTCAAGATCAGAAGGGACCATTATGATCATCTAGTCTGACCTCCTGCAAGATGCAGGCCACATAAGCCGATCCACCCACTCCTTAAGCAAGCGACCCCTGCCCCATGCTTCGGAGGAAGGCGAAAAACCTCCAGGGCCACTGCCAATCTACCCTGGAGGAAAATTCCTTCCCGACCCCAAATATGGCGGTCAGCTGAACCCCGAGCATGCGGGCAAGACTCTCCAGCCATACCCTCTGGAAAAAGGCTAACAATATCCTATCATTGACCCATTGTACTAATTACCAGTGTGGCACTTAATTGACCTATTGACTAAGCCCGTTATCCTATCATACCATCTCCTCCATAAACTTATCTAGCTTAATCTTAAAGTCATGGAGGTCCTTCGCCCCCACTGTTTCCTTCGGTAGGCTGTTCCAGAATTGCACTCCTCTGATGGTTAGAAACCTTTGTCTAATTTCAAGCCTAAATTTCCTGACTGACAATTTATATCCGTTTGTCCTCGTGTCCACATTAGCACTGAGCTGAAATAATTCCTCTCCTTCCCTGGTATTTATCCCTCTGATATATTTAAAGAGTACAATCATATCTCCTCTTATCCTTCTTTTGGTTAAGGAAAACAAACCGAGCTCCTCAAGTCTCCTTTCACACGACAGGCTTTCCATTCCTCAGATCATTCTAGTGGCCCTTCTTTGTACCCGTTCCAGTTTGAATTCATCCTTCTTAAACATGGGAGACCAAAACTGCACACAAGACTCCAAATGAGGTCTTACCAACGCCTTATATAACGGGACTAGCACCTCCTTATCCCTACTAGAAATACCTCGCCTAATGCATCCCAAGACCGCATTAGCTTTTTTAACGGCCACATCACATTGCCTACTCATAGTCATCCTACGATCAACCAGGACTCCTAGGTCCTTCTCCTCCTCCGTTACTTCCAACTGGTGCATCCCCAGCTTATAACTAAAGTTCTTGTTAGTCATCCCTAAATGCATAACCTTACACTTCTCACTATTGAATTTCATCCTGTTACTAATACTCCAGTTTACAAGGTCATCCAAATCTCCCTGGAGGATATCCCGATCGTTTCCGAATTTGCAATACCTCCCAACTTGGTGTCATCCGCAAACTTTATCAGCCCACTCCTACTCTTGGTTCCCAGGTCAGCGATAAATAGATTGAATAAAATTGGACCCAAAACCGAACCTTGAGGAACTCCACTGGTAACCCCCCTCCAACCCGACAGTTCCCCCTTCAATACGACCCTCTGCAGTCTCCCCTTTAACCAGCTCCTTATCCACCTCTGGATTTTCATTTCGATCCCCATCTTTTCCAATTTAACCAGTAATTCCTCGTGCGGTACCGTATCAAACGCCTTACTGAAATCAAGATATATTAGATCCACCGCATTTCCCTTATCTAAAAAATCTGTTACTTTCTCAAAGAAGGAGATCAGGTTGGTTTGGCACGATCTACCTTTTGTAAATCCATGCTGTAATTTGTCCCAGTTGCCATCGGCCTCAAGCTCCGTAACCACTCTCTCCTTTAAAATTTTTTCCATGACTTTGCATACTACAGATGTTAAACTAATAGGCCTGTAGTTACCCGGGTCACTTTTTTCCCCCTTCTTGAATATAGGAACTATATTAGCTAATCTCCAGTCAAACGGTACAACCCCCGAGTTTAGAGATTTATTAAAAATCATCGCTAACGGGCTTGCAATTTCACTCGCCAATTCCCTTAATATTCTAGGATGAAGATTATCTGGGCCCCCCGATTTACTTCCGTTTAGCTGTTCAAGTTTGGCTTCTACCTCAGATACTGTAATGTCTACCCCTATATCTTCATTCCCATCAGTCCCTCTATCACTATTCCTTAGCCCTTCATTAGCCTCATTAAAGACCGAGGCAAAATATTTGTTCAGATATTGTGCCATTCCAAGATAATCCCTAATCTCCACTCCATTTAAAGTTTTAAGCGGTCCCACTTCTTCCTTCTTGGTTTTCTTCCTATTTATATGGCTAAAAAACCTTTTGCTATTGATTTTAATCCCCTTCGCTAGGTCCATCTCCACCCGGCTCTTTGCCTTTCTCACTGCTTCCCTACACCCTCTGACCTCAATAAGGTAGGTTTCTTTGCTGATCCCTCCCATTTTCCACTCCTTGTACGCTTTCTGTTTTTTCTCAATCACCCCTCTAAGACGCTTGCTCATCCAGCTCGGTCTAAAACTGCTACCTACGAGCCGTTTTCCCTTTCTCGGGATACATGCCTCTGACAACTCCTGCACCTTCAACCTGAAGTAACCCCAGGCATCATCTGCCTTTAGATCCCTAAATATGTTAGTCCAATCCACTTCCCTAACTAGTCGCCTTAATTTAGTAAAGTTAGCCCTTTTGAAATTGTATACCTTAGTCTCAGATGCAATTTTGATTATCCTCCCATTTATTTTGAAACGAATTAGCTCATGATCACTCGAGCCAAGGTTGTCCCCTACAACTATTTCCTCAGCAAGGTCCTCCTTACTCACCAAAATCAGATCTAAAATGGCATCCCCCCTTGTCGGTTCAGCAACTACTTGATGAAGGAATTCATCAGCTATCACGTCTAGGAAAAGCTGAGCCCTATTATTATTACTAGCATTTGTTTCCCAATCTATATCCGGGAAGTTAAAATCCCCCATGATCAAACAGTTCCTATTAGTATTTACCTCCTTAAAAACATTAAAGAGCTCTTTATCCATATCCAGGCTAGATCCCGGCGGTCTATAGCACACCCCAATCACTATCTCAGGGGAGGCTCTAGTAGTTTTCTTCCCCAATGTGACCATTGCCCAAACAGACTCCGTATTATCCATTGCATTGCTAGTTATTTCGTTACATTTCACCTCATTATTGACATACAGTGCTACTCCCCCACCTTTACCTTTGCATCGGTCTTTCCTAAACAGCACATACCCTTCCATACCTGTACTCCAGTCATGGCTACCGTTCCACCATGTTTCGGTTATTCCTACAATATCCGGTTTCAATTCCCGGACCAGAAGCTCCAGTTCCTCCATTTTGTTACCTAAGCTTGTCGCATTGGTGAACAAACATCCTAATTTTTGCTGTTTGGCTCCTCTCACCCTTTTCACCCAACTTGGTAGGGACACAGTACTACCAGTATGACCTGTCGATCTAGTATCCGTCCCCCCCCTCTTCCTTACACCTAACCGTCCCCCTCCGGCTATATCTGTTGTTATCCTGTTGTTCTCACTCCCAATGTATAAATTTGGCGTGGAGAGCACCTGGACCTCTCCCAACCGTCTCCCCCCATCCAGAGTGATCCATCCCCTGTCGTCCAGTCCCAGCTCCAGGCAGTTGGAGGCTTGGGGACACCCCAGGCATGGAGTTGCATCCCTGCCCATCCTGGCTAATAGCCATTGATGGACCTCTCCTCCATGAACTTACTGAATTCTTTATTGAACCCTGTTCAAGTTTTGGCCTTCGCAACATCCCCTGGCACTGACAGACGGTGTGTTGTGTGAAGTAGTACTGCCTTGTGTTTGTTTTAAATCTGCTGCTCCCAGGTTCCTGTGCTAGGTAGGGGCAGGGTTATGAAAGGGATAAATAACTTTCTCCACACCAATCTCTTTAATCTCTCCTCATACAGAAGCTGTTCCATCCCCCTAATCATTTTGTTGCCCTTCTCTCTACTTCTCAGTTCTAATTTTTCTTTTTTGAGATGGGGTGACCAGAAGTACGCACAGTATTCAAGGTGAGGGTGTACCAGTCCAGAGAGAACCCCACAGCCATCTCCCTCACCCCTGGGATAACGCCTTGTCCCCATTCAGAGACAGCCCCCATGACCATCTGCCCCCGATAATCCCCATCCAGAGACACCCCCCACGGGATAGTCCCCTACCTCCCATCCAGAACCAGAGACAACTCCCATGACCATCTTCCGCCTGATAATCCCCATCCAAAAATAGCCCCTTACCCCCCATCCAGACGCACACTCCACAGCCATCTCTGCCCTGGACATCCCCCATCCAGAGACACCCTCCCAATGTCATCTCTCCCCATCCTCCGCATAGCTCCTAACCCCATCTAGAGCACCTTCCTATGGCTATCTCACCCCCTGAAAACCTCCCCACCCCCACCCAGAGACACCCCCTATGGCCATCTCCCCTCCCGCCCCAGATAATCCCACCATCCAGGGACATTCCCCCCATTGCTATTTCCCCACCCCTCAAATAGCTCTCTATCCCTGCATCCACAGAACCCCCCCACACTGCTATCTTCCCTTATAAAGAGACACCCCCTTGGCCACCTCCACTCATAACACCCTCCACCTCTGCCAGAGAAAACCCCCAAACTCCTGGTGTGCCCCCTTGTGCTCAGACCCAGGTCTGTGGGACCTGGGCCCCAGTGCCCTGAATGTCCCTGTCACCTGGTCCAGGGACCCTGTCTGGGAAGTGGGAGTGGGTGTGAGGCCACCGGGCATTGCTGGGGGCATCAGGCTGGGTGTTATTGGGGTTGGGGTAGGGGCATACATCAGGAGTTAGAAGAGGAAAACAGTGGAGCGCTGTCGACAGAGATGGTGGAACCTCTGGGTGTTACTGGCAGTCACAAGGACCCACATTAGGGGTTACATGGGGGCATGTCCTGTGCCAGGGCTTGGTTGGGGGAAAGTTAGCAACAGGGAGCTGAGCAGGATCCAAGCAATGGGCCCCTCTCCCAACTCCCCCATGATGAGGCATCCTGAGAACCACCAAGAACATGAGGGCATGTGTGTGTGTCCCAGTGGTACCGGCCCCTGCAGTGACACACAAAGATGGTGTGTCCTGGCTGCATGAATTCTCACTTTGGTGTGTCGCCTGGCGGGCGGGACGTAAGCTCCCAGTCAGACACGAAAGTGTGTGTGTGTCCTGGCACTACAGACTCTAGCGCACAGACAGGAGGGTGTGCGTGCAAGCGTAAGTGGTACAGACCCTTGCCCTGAGAAACGTCTGCAGGTGTGCCCTGGCTGTATGGACTTGAGAGTGTACGTGTGTGACCTGGTGGTACAGACTGGTGCAGTGAGACACGAGGATGTGCACATGTGTCCCAGCAAAAGGTACCCTCACACTCATACACAAGGCTGTGTGTGTGTCTCAGTGGTACGGGCCCTCACTCTGATACACAAGTTCATGTGTCTGTGATCTGATCATATGGACCCTTGTTGTTAGCTATGGGGGGGGTGGTGTCCCAGTGGTCCTGACCTGCACACACACACACAAAGGCCTGTGTGTCATGGAGCTGAGACCCGAGGGCATGCCTCTCTGTCCCAGCAGACAGTCATAAGAGCAGGTGTGCGTGTATCGCAGTGGCACGCACCCTCGTGCTCCTACATGAGTGCCTGCGTGTGTCAACAATATGGACCCTCCCATTCAGATGGGGGCTTGCCGGTGCATCCTGGTGGCACAGACTCTGACTCTAACACACAGGGGAGGGGGTGCATTCTGGCTGTACAGACCCTGAGTCAGACATGAGGGCGTGTGTGTCCTGATCCTGACAGTACAGACACTCAAATTCAGAAGTGATGGCGTCGATGTGTGTCTCAGCAGTATGGGGGGCGGAGGATGGGGGTAGAATGGATTAGAGCAGTGGTTCTCAAACTTTTGTACTGGTGACCCCTTTTACACAGGAAGCCTCTGAGTTTGACCCCCCCTTATAAATTACAAACACTTTTAAAATGTATTTAACACCATTATAAATGCTGGAGGCAGGGGCAGCTCTAGCTTTTTTGCCGCCCCAAGCACGGCAAGCAGGCTGCCTTCAGCAGTGCGCCTGCGGCAGGTCCCTGGTCCCATGGATTTGGCGGCTTGCCTGTGGGAGGTCCGCCTGTCCCATGCCACAGCTCATTAGTCACACAACATGGTTGGGGCCTTTTGGGACCTGGCTCTAGGAGTCCTGCAGCTCAGAGTGGGGATGGGCTTTTCTGGGGCAGGTGCTTCCTGTGCAGGGGTTGTGGGGTCAACAGAGAGGTACCCCCCCACACATGCTGTCTGGGGCACTACGGCAGGACAGCACATTCCTCTTGGGATGCCCCATCACAGGGAAAGTGTGGGGAGGGGCCCATTGCTTGGATCCTGCTCAGCCCCCTACTACTAACCCTCCCCCGATCATACATGTGGTGCGTGACATCTCCCCATCACACCCAGTGTGAGCTCATGTTGCCCCCAGTAGTGCCCAGGGGTTCCCCCATCCCTCTTTCAACAGGGCCACACCATCTCCCTGTTATAATACCTGATGTGTGCCCCTACCTGAGACCCTGATAACACCCAGCCTGACACCCCCAGCAATGCCCGGTGGCTCCACATCCTCCCCCGCATACTTCCCAGACAGGGTCCCTGGAGCAGGGTGATGAGGACATTCCGGGCACTGGGTCCCAGGTCCACAGGCCCTCATGCATCAACACACCTGGGGTGGGGGGACTCTGTCGTGGACACGGTTATCCAGGGAGAGGGAGATGGCTGGGGGGTGTCTCTGGCTGGGAGGAAATGGGTGTAGGGACGTCTGGCTGTAGGGGCAGGGAGGTATCCCAGGGAGGGGGAGAGATGGCCACAGAGTATGTGTGTGTCTGGCCGGGGGGAATGGAGTAATCCCAGGGGGATGGTGTGCGGGGAGTGTCTGTGGCTGGGGCATGGTGTAATCCCCTGGGGAATGGGATCTCTGGCCAGGGGGATGGTGTAGGGTGGGGGGACTCTGGCTGAGAGAAGGTGTATTAGGCAGCAGGTTTAAAACAAACACAAGGCAGTACTACTACACACAACACACAGTCAGCCTGTGGAACTCGGTGCCAGGGGATGTTGTAAAGGCCAAAACTATAACAGGGTTCAAAAAAGGATTTGATACGCTCATGGAGGATAGGTCCATCAGTGGCTATTAGCCAAGATGGTCTGGGGTGCAGTCTGATGCTCAGGTTGTCCCTAAGCCTCTGACGGCTAGAACCTGGAGCTGGATGACACGGGATGGATCACTTGATGATTTCCCTGTTCTCTTCATTCCCTCTGAAGCACCTGGCATTAGCCACTGTCAGCAGACAGGACACCGGGCTAGATGGACCTTTGGTCTGATGGTTGACCCAGTATGGCATTCTTATGGATGGTGTGGGGGGCTGTGTCTGGCCAGGGAGATGAAATAATCCCAACAGGATGCTGTAGGGAGGTCTCTGGTGAAGGGATGGTGTAATCCCAGGCAGATGTTGTAGGGGGGTTTCTCGCCATGGTGGGGATGGTGTAATCCCAGTGGATGTTGTAGGGGGTTTTCTGGGTGGAGGGGGATGGTGTAATCCCAGGTGGATGCTGTAGGGGGGATTCTGGCGGGGCGGGGGAGGATGGTGTAATCCCAGGGGGATGCTGTAGGGGGATGTCTGGGTCGGGAGGATGGTATAATTCCAGGCGGATGTTGTAGGAGGGGTTTTTCGCTGTGGGGGGGAGGAGGATGGTGTAATCCTAGGGGGATGCTGTAGTGGGGGTCTCTGGCCAGGGGGATGGTGTAATCCCAGGCGGATGTTGTAGGGAGGTTTCTGGCTGGGGGGGGGGGATGGTGTAATCTCCGAGGGATGGTGTAGGGGGAGTCTCTGGCTGGGGGATGGAGCAATCCCAGGCGGAGGGTTGGTGTCTGGCTGAGGGATGATGTAGGGAGAGTTTTGGGTGGGGGTAGTTAGCCTGTATCCTGGAGGTTTGAGGTATGTAGGAGTCTGTGGGGTGCCTGGGTCCATGGTGTGAATAGTTTTGGGGAAGAAGCGTTCCCCCAGCATTTCCCGTTGTGTGTTCTGTGCTGGGGGGCTGTATCCCACAAGGCTGCAACTCACCCAGGCGAGGAGACATCTCCCTGCCCCACTTCCCCCATCTACTCTCCCTCACTGCCCTCAGGATGGGGGCGGGCAATCAGAGCACCACCTTGTTCTTCTTTGAGTGCTTGCTCATATCCATTCCAGTTAGGTGTGCGCGCGCCGCATGCACGTTCGTTGGAAGATTTTTACCCTAGCAACACTCGGTGGGTCAGCTGGGCGCCCCCTGGAGTGGCGCCGCCATGGCGCCGGATATATACCCCTGCCGACCCATCCGCCCCTCAGTTCCTTCTTACCGCCCGTGATGGTCGTTGGAACTGTGGAGCGCGGCTTCGCTGATCTCCATATCCCTAGCTACTCGTAGTTCTGTACAGTTAATTGTATTATAGTTCAAAGTTTTATAGTTACAGTTAGTATTAGTAGTTGTATTGATAGTTAGTGTATATAGTTAAATGGGGGATTGGGGTTAGCCCCTTTTCCCCACCCCGGTGCGGGTTCATGCCCAAGACACCGGGATTCAAACCATGCTCGGCATGCCAGAAGCCAATGCCAGTAGGGGATCCCCATGACTCTTGCCTCAAGTGCCTAGGGGAATCCCACCTTACGGACAAGTGCCACATCTGCAAGTCCTTTAAACCAAGGACAAAGAAGGAGCGGGACTTTAGATTGAAGCAGCTCCTCATGGAGTCGGCACTCACTCCTGCAGCGTCGGTACCGAGCGCCCAACAGACTGCTTCGGTAAGGAGCGCCCCTTCGGCCCCGGACCGCTCCGGTACCGAGAAGGAGCCCCGGCACCGACCTCTGCCAGCACCGACATCTGCTCGGCACAGCTCCCTGTCCCCGAGACCCAGGAAGCAGCAGAGCGCTCCGACTTCTACAGCGCAACAGAAGGAGCGCCCTTCGAAGACGGCTTGCCTGGCACCGTCCTCTGCTGAGGCACCATCACTCATGGCACCGCCACCTGCGACTCCGCTGAGCTCGGCACCGTCAATTCCGGTCCCACAAGGGCCATTGAGTCCAGTGCCTGACAGCTCCCCAGCTCATGCTGTGGTTGAGCTTGCCCTGCCTTCTACACCGGAGACTTTCTCCACGGCACGGGAGCTCATTGCGAAGACGGAGTCCACGCGGCCTCAACCCCCGGCTCTGCCGGTGCAGGTTATTCAATCAGTGGGGAAACCGGCACTGATAAGGCCACCTTCTGTTGCCCCAACGGAGAGGCGTCGTTCAAGATCGAGATCCCACAGATGCTCTCGTTCACGACGTTCCCGCTCCCGGCGCCGCTCGCAGTCCCGGTACCGCTCTCCATCCCGGTACCGGTCGCACTCGCGGCGCCGGTCGACATCTCGGTCGCCGACCAGATACTCCCGGTACCGATCCGACTCTCGGCACCAATCTCGGCACCGTGTTTCCCGCAGTCACTCCAGACAAAGGGACTCGAGATACCGGTCGACCTCCCAGCACCGATACGGTAGAAGGTCCCGGGCTCCCTCACGGTACCGTTCCGGCTCGCGGTACCTCTCTCCGGCACCGACCCGAGAGCGCACATCTGCATCTGTGGCGCCTCCCCAAGATTTCTCTGCACCGCCGTGGCCTTCCAGACACACATCGGTATCTTCTCAGGCTGGTAGTGCATCCTACCACCAAGATAGGGATGCTGACATCCCCAGCCAAGGTCCTCATCACTGGGCCTTCTGGACACCGTGGGCGTACCATGAATCCCAAGGTACTCCACCAGTGCCTCCACGGTCGGTCCTGTCACAACATCAGGCACCGGAGGCGATGATAAGCCGTCCTCCACCTGCGGGCACGGACGAGGCTGCGATACCAGCGGCGGACACCAAGACTCCACCTGACGCAGAGGATGTTCCTCAAGTACAGGAACCCCTACAGGACCCATTGGTACTGGGCCTCTCCTCGTCCTCCTCGCCTGATGAGGCGGTGGCAGGAACATCCTCCTCAGGGCCCCTGCCGATGGATCTCAGGGCCCATCAGGACCTCTTGAGACGAGTGGCCCTGAATATGAGCCTACCGGTGGAAGAGGTCTCTGAGGTAGAGGACCCTGTTGTGGACATCCTCTCTGCTGATGCACCCACTAGGGTAGCCCTGCCTTTTATCCGCACCATCCAATCCAATGCGGATACCATCTGGCAGTCCCCGGCCTCGGTTCCACCTACAGCAAGGGGAGTGGAGAGGAAATATATGGTCCCCTCCAGGGGATACGAATACCTCTACACTCACCCACCTCCTTGCTCGTTAGTGGTTCAGTCGGTGAATGAACGGGAGCGCCATGGCCAACACGCCCCGGCCCCTAAGTCAAAGGAGGCTAGACGCATGGACCTCCTAGGCTGTAAAATATACTCTGCTGGAGGCCTCCTGCTTAGGGTGGCGAACTAGCAAGCCCTCCTAAGCCGGTATAACTTTAACACATGGGTGTCCGTGGGGAAGTTCACGGAGCTTCTTCCGCAGGAGTCCCGCCAGGAGTTTACTGCTCTCCTCGAGGAGGGTAAAAAGGTAGCGAGAACCTCCCTCCAGGCTTCTCTGGATGCAGCGGACTCTGCAGCCAGAACTTTGGCGTCAGGCGTGACGATGCGGCACATCTCCTGGCTCCAAGTGTCCGGCCTTCCCCCTGAATTGCAACAAACAATTCAGGATCTGCCCTTCGACGGCCACGGCCTTTTCTCAGATAAAACTGACCCCAGACTGCAAAGTCTGAAGGACAGTCGCGTTATAATGCGCTCGCTGGGTATGCACACACCAATGACCCAACGCAGGACCTTCCGACCACAGCCACACCGCCCGTACGCCCCGCCTAGACCGCGTCAGGACTTTGGCAGACGGCCTGGCAGGGGCAATCGTCGAAGGCAGTCTGGCCCTCAAGGAGGCCAAAATCAGGCGCCCCCTAAACCACCAGCGGGGGCTAAACAAAACTTTTGATGGGACGCCCGAGGGCGGCCCACCAGTTACTTTCCCGGATCCTTTTCCTCCATTCCTCAACCGTCTCTCTCATTTCTTCCCTGCCTGGTCCCAGCTCACTTCCGACTGCTGGGTCCTGCGCACGGTGGAATTGGGATACCACCTCCAGTTTGTTTCAACCCCACCTTCCCACCCTCCCTCCCCATCCCTCTCCAGGGACCTCTCTCACGAGCAATTCCTCTTACAAGAGGTCCAATCGCTCCTAGCTCTAGGAGCCATAGAGGAGGTACCAAAAGACATGAGGGGCAAGGGGTTCTACTCCCGCTACTTCCTAATCCCCAAGGTAAAGGGAGGTCTGCGACCGATCTTAGACCTGTGAGAACTCAACAAATTAATGATAAAGCTGAAGTTCCGCATGGTAACCCTGGGGACCATTATTCCCTCCCTGGATCCGGGAGACTGGTATGCCGCCCTCGATATGAAAGGCGCGTATTTCCATGTCGCAATTTACCCGCCGCACAGACGGTACCTCCATTTTGTGGTCGGCCATCAACATTTTCAGTTTACTGCACTACCGTTTGGCCTTTCTACAGCTCCGCCTGTGTTCACGAAATGCATGGCCGTAGTCGCCGCCTCCCTCCGCCGTCGTCGGATACACGTATACCCGTACCTCGACAACTGGCTCATTCGAGGGATGTCCCAGTCACAAGTGTCGCAGCACCTGCGCGTAGTCAAAGACCTCTTCGGGAGTCTCGGCCTCATGATCAACGCAGAAAAGTCTACTCTAACACCCACACAGAGACTAGACTTCATTGGAGCGACTCTGGACTCCAATCTGGCCAGAGCCTGCCTCCCACAGTCGCGGTTTCAAGCAATGGCTTCCATTATTCGAGGTCTTCAGACCTTCCCGACGACATCGGTACGCAACTGCCTCCGCCTGGTAGGGCACATGGCCTCCTGCACCTTCGTGACCAAGTATGCGAGACTACGCCTCCGCCCCATTCAAACTTGGTTAGCTTCGGTACACAGGCCGCACAGACAGCCTGGACTCCTTACTCACCATTCCGCAGGAGGTCCTGGACTCCCTAACATGGTGGCTGAACCCCACAATAGTTTGCGAGGGGATGCCATTCCACCCACCGCAACACTCGATGGCCCTAACCACGGACGCATCATCTCTGGGTTGGGGTGCCCACCTCGAGGGCCTTCACACTCAGGGTCGCTGGTCACCTCAAGAGCTGTCTTTGCACATCAACGTGCGGGAGCTGAGGGCAGTCCGTCTAGCATGCCAAGTGTTTCGAGACCATCTCCAAGGCCGTTGTGTATCAGTATTTACGGACAACACAATGGCCATGTTTTACATAAACAAGCAGGGCGGAGCGCGCTCCTCCCCACTTTGTCGAGAGGCCTTTCGCCTCTGGGACTTCTGTATAGCCCAATCAATTGACCTGGTAGCGTCCTTTCTCCCCAGAGTCCAGAACACTCTGGCGGATCACCTCAGCAGATCCTTCCTGTCTCACGAGTGGTCGATCCGCCCGGACATCATCTATTCGGTTTTCCGGAAGTGGGGCTTTCCCCACGTCGACCTCTTCGCTTCTCGCGAGAACAGGAAGTGCCAGAAGTTCTGCTCATTCCAAGGCCTCTCCCCAGGCTCGATGTTGGACGCATTTCTGATGCTGTGGTCGAGCCGACTGCTGTATGCTTTCCCGCCGTTCCCGCTGGTTCACAGGGTCCTGCTAAAACTCCGCAGGGACAGGGCACACCTGATCATGATCGCTCCAGCGTGGCCCAGGCAGCACTGGTACACCATGTTGCTCGACCTGTCGATAATCAGCCCCATTCCCCTGCCTCTCCTCCCAGACCTTATAACACAGGATCATGGCAGACTTCACCACCCAGACCTGCAATCCCTGCACCTCACAGCATGGCTGCTGCGTGGTTAAACCCATCTGAGTTACGTTGCTCTACCTCGGTACAAGAAGTTCTACTGGATAGTAGGAAGCCTTCCACTCGGTTAACATATCTGGCCAAGTGGAAGCGTTTCTCCTGCTGGTGCGAAACGCACAACGTCACTCCTACCGAGGTCCCGATCTTGGACTACCTCTGGTCTCTCAAACAGCAGGGCCTGGCGGTATCGTCATTGAGGGTGCACTTGGCAGCCATCTCTACCTTCCACCCAGGGGAGAGTGACCGCTCCATCTTCTCGCACCCTATGGTTTCTAGGTTCCTCAAGGGCTTGGAGCGCTTATACCCACAAGTTCGCCACCCCGCCCCAACCTGGGACCTCAACCTGGTTCTAACCAGATTTATGACTGCCCCATTCGAGCCACTGGCAACCTGCTCACTGCTATACCTGTCCTGGAAGACAGCTTTCCTTGTAGCCATTACATCGGCTAGACGAGTCTCTGAACTTCGGGCTCTCACGGTGGACCCACCGTATATGGTATTTCACAAGGACAAGGTGCAGTTGCGGCCACATCCGGCCTTCCTCCCTAAGGTTGTATCGGCCTTTCATATCAACCAGGATATCTTCCTTCCGGTCTTCTTCCCGAAGCCACACTCTTTGCAACGAGAGCAACAATTGCACTCCCTAGACGTCCGTAGGGCGCTCGCGTTTTATATTGAGCGGACAAAGCCCTTCCGTAAAACGCCCCAATGCTTCGTCGCACTGGCAGATCGAATGAAAGGCCTACCTGTCTCCTCCCAGAGGATTTCATCTTGGGTGACGTCGTGCATCTGCACCTGCTATGACTTGACCCATATTCCACTGAGCCACCTTACCGCTCATTCTACCAGGGCTCAGGCTTCTTCTGCTGCCTTCCTGGCTCATGTACCCATCCAGGAGATATGTCGCGCAGCTACCTGGTCTTCGGGCCACACCTTTGCCTCACATTATGCACTGGTCCAACAGTCCAGAGATGATGCAGCCTTTGGCTTAGCAGTTTTGCACTCTGCAACATCTCACTCCCACCCCACCGCCTAGGTAAGGCTTGGGAATCACCTAACTGGAATCGATATGAGCAAGCACTCGAAGAAGAAAAGACGGTTACTCACCTTTGTAACTGTTGTTCTTTGAGATGTGTTGCTCATATCCATTCCAAACCCGTCATCCTTCCCCACTGTCGGAGTAGCCGGCAAGAAGGAACTGAGGGGCGGATGGGTTGGCAGGGGTATATATCTGGCGCCATGGCGGTGCCACTCCAGGGGGCGCCCAGCCAACCCACCGAGTGTTGCTAGGGTAAAAATCTTCTGACGAACGTGCATGCGGCGCGCACACACCTAACTGGAATGGATATGAGCAACACAGCTCGAAGAACAACAGTTACAAAGGTGAGTAACCGTCTTTTTCTTTTTGTATCTGTCTCTCGTCTTCCCTCTTCCTGGGTCTCTAACTCCCTTTCTCCCTGCCCCCCACACCTGCTTCCCCACTCTGGGGGATGGGATGGGCCCTGGCCAGGGCCGGCTCCAGGCAGCAGCCCAGCAAGCAGGTGCTTGGGGTGGCCATGGGGAAGGGGCGGCACGTCCGACTCTTCAGCGGCAATTCGGCAGCGGGTCCCTCGGAGCGAAGGACTTGCCGCTGAATTGCTGCCAAAGACTGAAGCGGCGGCGGTAGAGCCCCGCAGATCGCGATGGCGGCTTTTTTTTTTCTTTTTCTTTTTTTTTTTTGCTGCTTGGGGCGGCAAAAACCCTGGAGCTGGCCCTGGCCCCGACGCAGACCCCAGTCTTCCCAGTCAGGCCTAAGGCCAGATCCCCTTTCACACTGGTTCTGAATTGGGATAACCCAACGTGGTTACTCCTGAATTACACCGGGGAATCTGTCATATCGACTTGGCAGGTAGAGCAGGGGGCTGGGTGTCAGGACTCCTGGGTTCCATCTCCAGATCAGAGAGGGGACTAGGGTTCAGTGGGCTGGAGCAGATTGCTGGGAGCTGGGAGGCAGGATTCCTGGGTTCTTCAGTTGTTTCACTTGGTTGCTCTGGGCCAGTCCCTTCCGCTCTCTACCTCCTCCAGTGGAGTGAGTTGGGCAGGTTTCAGCAGATGAATGGGGGTGAGGGGAGTCTCCTTGCTCCCCATGAGGGAGCTGTGGGGGATTCCATCGGGGTGAGGAGCCCCCCAGGTCACATTCAAGGGCAGGCAGCACATCATCCCCATTCTTCAGGACTGTGGGGACAGTCCGACCACTTGGAGCTACTCAGGTCAGCTCCACCCCCCCCACCCCCACCCCCGATTTCCTCCCCCTACTGCTCTCCCCTTGCTGCACGCGCCTCTGCCATTTGCTCCTTCCTGCCCCAGGGCGCCCGCCTGCCCACACATCCATAGGCATCTCTGACTTCGGCCTCCCTCTTCTTTCTGATTCATTCATTCTTTCATTCCTTTGTTTTCTTAGATTCACTCTCACATTCCTTCTGTGTTCTTTGATGCACTCATTCGTTTCCTCCTTTCTTCCTCCTTTCCACTGTATCCATTCGGTTTTTGGCTTAGTTCTTTTTTCCTTATTTCTTCATTCGTTCTGCCTTTCTTTCCAATCCTTGATTCATTCGTTCATTCTCTCTGGTCTTTCTCATTCTTTCAATCTTTCTTTTTTTCTGACTCTTCCTTTCCTCCACCTCGTTTCTTCCTGCTCTAGCCCTTTATCTCCCTCGTCTCCCTGAACCCCCCCATGCACCCTCTGTCTCCTTCATCTCCTGGAAACTTCCCCCCACTTGTGCCCTCTGTTTCCTTCATCTCCCTGCACCCTCCCTCGTGCCCTCTGTCTCCTTCATGTCCCTGACCCCCACTTCGAGCCCTCGTCTCCCTCATCTCCCTGAACCGCCCCCCCCACTCGCACCCTCTGTCTCCTTCATCTCCCTTCGTCCCCCTCGCTCATGTCCTCCGTCTCCCTCATCTGCCTCCCGCCCTCCCGCTAGTGTCCTCCGTCTCCCTCATCTCTCGGAAATTCCCCCCCCACTTGTGCCCTCTGTCTCCCTCATCTCCGTGACCCCTCCACTTGCACAGTCACACTGACCTTCCCCTGCTAGTTCTATCTCACACTGACTCCCTGCTGGCTGTCGCTCTCTCTCACACTGACCTCCCCACTCAGGCTCGCTCTCTACCATACTGAACTCCTCGCTCATGCTCTAGCTCATTGATCCCCCCACTCTGCCTTGTGCTGGCTCAGCACTTTTGCCTCAGGCTGCTGCTGCTCCCAGTGCCAGATGCCCACATCCTGGCCTGAAGGGGCAGACACACCTGGGGAATTGGCCAACGTGAGCCATGAGGGGGATAGGAAGCAGCGGAGATGCCTGTCCAACTCCGTTAGCCCTCGTCTAGTGCTGAGATGCAGCTGCCTCCGGGGGCTGTTTATACACAGGTCTCTCACCCGGTGTTGAGATGCAGCCACCTCTGGGGCGGGACGTGGGGGCTGTTTATACAGGGATCTCCACCAGGCATGGAGGTGCAGGAGCATGTGTCCCAACCTCCCCTGAAAGATCAACACTCCCTCTTTGCTGTCTCTAAGCAGGGCTGATGGGGTGATGGTTTGGGGATTACACAATATCCCAAAGTAACCTGAAGTGTCATTAGGTGTCGCAGGGTGCCCTAAAGCTTGGGTGAGGAGTGGGGGTGAGGGGCCAGTGCCCCCTGGTTCCTGGGCCTTGAGACTTGCTGTATCCTGCCCCCAGGATCGCAGGGAGAGGCGGGGGTGGGATAGAGGTGCAGTCTAATCTTCCCCTCCCTCCATTTGTTTGTCAAGTGCAGAGGGGCAACCTGAGAGGGCCTTGCCCTGCAGTCCCTAGCCCCAGTCCCAGCTTGTAACCCTTCAGTAACCTCCTCCCCACCCCTGCACTCAGGAAAGGCCCATCAGGGGGCGGGCTGGCCCTTTTAGGGAGTGGGGCTTGGCTGATGAGCTGGAGGGGGCGGCAGGCGGGTTAGCTAACAGTGAAAGCTGGGGCTGGGAGAGCTGGGTAAGGGCTAGGCTTGCTGTGGGTGCTGTTCTGTGGGGTCAAAGGGGGGCTGAAATCCGGAGGCTCTTGGGAGTGGGGGTAGGTACCTGTGCTGGTTTACCAGACCCTACAATAACAAATCTAGTGACATTTCCCCGGCCCTGTGGCTGTGTGTGGGTATTCTGTGGTGTCTGGGGAGGGTGTCTCAGCAGCTGCGGTGTGGTAATGGGGGTATCGGCAGCTGGTGGGAGGGTCGTTAGTGCCTATTCCCTAATCCTGTGGTTCTGCTTTTCCAGTAGGGTCCATTCTGTACTCGGAAGGGGGGGAAGGGAGAGGAGCCAGTGAGGTGCAGCACACATCGAAAGGTCAGTGCAACCCACCGCCCCCAGACAGTTCCCCACGGGTCCCCCATAATCCTTCATGCTTCTCTGCAGTCAAGTGTTCCACTCTCCTGAGGCTGAGATGAAGCTGTCTCTGGGGTGGTGTCTGGGCCCTGTTTATACAAAGACCCTTCTCCTAATGCAGCTGTCTCTGGGGTGGGGCGCAGGGGCAGTTTATACAAGGATCCCTCTGCTGGTGCTGAGATGCAGCTGAATCTGGGGTGGGGCAGGAGGGCTGTTTATACAGAGATCCCTCACCTGGTGCTGAGATGCAGCTGCCTCTTGGGTGGGGCATGCGGGCTAGTTAAAAGCAGCATTTTAGCACAGGAACTGAATGGAGGAAACTTTGTATCTGATAGAAAGCGTAGGAGGGAATTTTAGGGAGGCAGATTTCTCTGGGCTGGGATTTAGCCAGGAAGCTAGGGGTTTGCAGCAGGACTCATGGGAAAAGTGCTAGAGGATATTTAATGACCCAGAACAGTCAGGTCCTTAGTTTATATCTCATGTGAAAGAAAGACCCTTCCAGCAGCACAGCGCCCCCTAGTGCCATGCTGGGGTCAGCACTGACTGCAAGGGGAGAGTACCCTTATTCAGCTACCTTCCCCACTCCCAGCACTAGTGCACCTCCTAGCACTGCCTCCAAGAGCAGAATGCTCCCTAACAATTCTCCCTTTGATGTGAGGGTGATAAATACCTGGTGTGCCCAACCCCAGAGGCAGCTGCATCTCAGCTCTGGGTGAGATATCCCGGTTTGTATGTCTCCTAGCGAAACAATTTATACCTTGATTGTTTAAGAGAAGGTAGGATTATTTAGTAGTTAGATTAGGGGCGACGGAGCCAGGATTCCTGGTTTTTATCCCTGGCTCTGGGAGGGGAGTGGGGTCTAGTGGTTGGGGGGGTGGGGAGGGAATTGGGTTGAGTGTCAGGGCTCCTGGGTTGTATCCCCAGCTCTTCCACTGACTTGCTGTGCACTTCCCCCCTCCATGCCCTTGTGCTGTTAACCTCTGCCATATCCAGGCCAGGGGACTCTACTCTAGGCACCCAATGGAGTACAGGCAGTTGTTCATTCCCTCACCCAGTGCTAAAATGCAGCTGGCTCTGGAGTGGGCCGTGGAGGCTCTCTATTCAGGGATTTGTTTCCCAGCACTGAGATGCGACTGGCTCTGGAGTGTGGTATGAGGGCTGTCTATACACTACAGGGATCCTCCAACCAGCTGACTCACCCCAACCCCCTGGTGGCTACATGCCAGAGCTGAGCATACTCTGGGTATTCTCTCCTTCCCGCTTCTTGCTTCCCCCTGCTCCGTTGCAGGGACATCGTCTTAGTCTCGCTCCAGGGAGCACGAAGTACATGCTGATCCGGCTCTGTTCCATCTCTTTGGCCTTGCTGCCCGCAGTCACGTCTTTCTGGGCTGAGCATTGGAAGCTGTGTGATGAGCCCGGTACTGAGAGAGATACCCAGAACCAGGGATAGAACCCAGGAGTCCTGACTCCCAGTCCCCCCTGCTCTCACCACTAGACCCCACTCCCCTCATAGAGCTTGTAATAGATGCCAGGACTCTTGGCTCTCAACCCCCCCAACCCCTTAAGCCCCATTCCATTGGTTGGCAGGCTCTTTGTCCTCCACCTATTTGGACTGGTTTTCGGGGGGGGGGGGGGTGTCTCTCTGGTGTAGTGTCTGGGAGAGGGTGTAATTCAGGGTCATGGTGACCCAGAGGCTGAGTCCTTCATTGTGGGGAGTAGTTTGGGGGGTGTGTGAGTGTGTGAGAGAGAGAGACAAGGCATGCACATGTGTCACTGTGACTGTGTGACAGTGAGTGTGACTGTCATCACGTGAGTGTGATAGTGTGTTTGTATCTCAAGTTTGATAATGTCTGTATAAGCATGTGTGACTGTGCATGTGGGAGACTGTTTTCTTGTGTGTGAGAGCATCACGTAATTGTCTCCAATGTGAGAACATGTTTGTGTCTCTCTGGCTGTGGGTGTGACTGTCAGTGTATGCTTTTATCTCTAGTGTGATTGTGGATGTTTGTGGGTGTGACAGTCTGTGACTAGGACTGTCTTGATATATGTCTGTGGAGTTGTCTCTCTGTGGGAGATTGTGCACATGGCTGATTGTGAGGTTTTGTGTGTGCATCGTTGTGTGATTGTGTGTGCTGTGTGATTGTGCATGTGAGAATGTCTATATGATAGTGATTGTGTGTTTGTGGATTGCAGTTATGTAGCTCTAGGTGGTTGTGATTGTGATTATGTGGCTGTGCGATTGTGGTTGCGCAGCGGTGGACTTACTGCTCGGCGGTACCCCGTGCCAGTCCCTGCATTGCAATCAGCCTCCCCCAGCCTGTTTGGAGAGAGCCAATTCCCAGCCTCAATATTTAATTAGGACGTGAGCAATTAATACGTCCCGCCCGGGTGAGGGGAGGGGGGCTCCCGGGGATCGTTAACATTAATGATGCATTCAATACAAACGAGAGGCCATTAATATACAAAAGGCTCTGATTGATTTTAATCAGGAGGTTCTGGAAGGAAAATATTGTGGGCAGGCAGGGCTGACAGATGACACTGCCCTGCATGCAGCTGCCTCTGGGGTGGGGCAGGGGGCTGTTTATATAGGGAACCATGGCCCTGTCCATAGATGCAGCTGCTTCTGGAGCGGATCATAGCAGCTCTGTATACAGAAATTGCTTACCCAGTGCTGAAATTCAACCACTAATGCGAGAGGGCGCTGCACAGACCCTGACCCAGATCAGGACGTCCATCGCGCCGGGTGCTGCTCAGGCATACAGTGGGAGCCGGTCCCAATCTGGTCAGACTGTGGATGTTTTATTCACCCCCATTTCCAGATGAGGCCAGGAGAAGGGCAGTGCCGTGTGGTTTCTCGGGTGCTTGCAGTCAGCCCCCCAGTTCCCAGTATGGGGTGCACCTTGTGGTCATTCGGTCCACGTAACACCCAGGTAGCGGGGAGCCAGTGATGATGGAAGTGGCAGCTCCTTGGAGTGTTGGGGAGGAGGTCTGTCTCCCCACCTCTTTCCATTTGTCCTGTTGTGTGTCATTCCCCAAGCTGTGAGCTGTGCCCAGCTCCCCTCTGCTGCTGGCTCTCCCCTCTGGGGCGCAGGTTCTGGGTACCCCAAGGGCATCCTCCCATCTGTGTAGATTTGGTGAGCGGCTGGAATCAAACAGCATGGGGGAAAAGCAGAGGGGGGGCATCCTGTGGCAGTTATTGATAAGGTGTCTGGCTGGGCAAAATGTGTGGATCTCTGGGTAGGCTCAGAGTGTGTGTGTCTATGCACAGGGACATGCATGGGATGTGTCCAGAGAGACTGTGTGTGTGTGTATCTATGCACAGGTACATGTGTGGGGTGTAACGTGTGTATGCACTGTGGTGAGTATCTGTTGATGGGCTCAGCCCTGCAGGGCTCCAGCATCACCGTGTGACCATGACTCCTTGGGCATCTCAGGCTGTGGGAGGGATTTGCTATTTCCTGGCCATGGCAACAGCTGAGGGTTGGGGGGCATGCAGGGCCCTCTTAACCACACAGCCCAGTCACCCAAAGGCCCACAGGAAACTGCTGCTACAGTAATAAGCAACAATGAGTCCTGTGGCAGTCTGACGAAGTGAGTATTCACCCACGAAAGCTCATGCTCCAATACGTCTGTTAGTCTTTAAGGTGCCACAGGACTCATTGTTGCTTTTTACAGATCCAGACTAATACAGCTACCCCTCTGATGCTGCTACAGTGGTGCATGCAAGTGATTGGGCTGTGCCCATGCACCTGGAGCCTGTCAAGAGCCAACAGCCGCAGCCATGCAACCATAGGTGCTGGAAATAGAGGGGTCCTGCCACACCCCCTGGCTTGAAGTGGTTTCCATCACATACAGAGTTTACAGTTTGGTTCAATGGCTCTAAGCACCCCCACTATACAGATTGTTCCAGCCCCCCTGCCTGCAACGGGCTCCTGGAGCTGCACTAGCACGTTCAGGGCACAGCTGTAGCAGCACATGCAATTCGGATTGCATGACTGCATCCACCCATGCCTGCAGCTGCACAGCTGCAACAGTACATGCAGCTGCACAACTGGTAGTTGCAACAGCACAGCTGCAGCCAGCCAGTCATGCAATGGCAACTGTGCACTGGTGCAGCTGCAGCAACACACACACACTGCTGCAGAGGCAATCACATATGCAGGCTGGTAGACAAAACTGTTCCCACACCACTATCAGGGCACATGCATGTGTTCACACACACAATGGAATGTGCCCAAATGCAGTGTCTCACTCTTACACATGCACACAATTGAGCATATGAAAATGCACAGTCGCTCACACATACACAGCTCAGCATGTACAATGCAGGTAATGTTCACCTACATGAGGCACACAGCAGATGGCACAGCACACACAAGAACTGGCCGGTCCCTGGGGGAGGGCTGTTGTGTGTATGTGTGTGTGTGTAAGATATCTCCTGCAGACACTCACCTCATGCTTTATCTGAATTGCCGCACACTTGAAAACTCCCTCCCATCTGTCTCCTCCGTGCTGGGGATGGGGCGATATGGCTGGGGGAGCTGGTGTGCTGGCAGGGAGACACACCGCTCTGGGATTGCTAGCTGCTGTGATTGAAATTCTGCAATGCCAAGGAGGCGTGTAAAGAAGGAGCATGGAGCACATAACTGCACAGCATCACACACAACACATCACAAACACATGACACACTCACACCCTCCACACACACTCCTCTATCCTATACAAATACACTCACCACATTATATGCACATATGTCCCCCCAACAACTCAATCCGCGTACACGCTCAGCGCATCTTTTACAAATACACAGTCACTCGTGCTTCCAACTGTGCGTACAAACCACACGCCCCTGTGGCACATACAAACCGCACAGCCTAAAGCACAGAAAACGGTTGCGTGCAGAAAAGGAGCCTGCAGCCCCCGAACCACGCCCGCGCCCCACACGCTGTCTAGCCTAGGGATGTCCATATATGCACAACTTCACCATCAACCAAAACAGCCCTGTGAAAGAGGCTTCCTGTTGTGTGTGCAAATAGAACAATGGCATAAGAATACATGAAACCATAGCGCGCACACAGCTGCAGTGTCACTGTATGCAGCTGTTTACCAGTGGGGAGAGGGCAGGAGCGCTGACTGTGCGGGGAGCTCCCGGCTGCTCTAGCCCTGGCTTCTCCTCGCCAAGGGCACTGTAGGGAGTAGGGCAGGAGCGTTGGCTGTGGGACAAAGACAATCTTGCTTGTGGAAGTGGGGTTATTTTCATCCTGTGCTGTTAATTTTGGGGAGATTAATGGGGGGTTATGGGCACGTGAGGCAGGAATCTCTGTGGCACAGGGGGAGGGGGACACATGGTGCTTAGAGGCACCGCCCCCCGGTATTCTTCTCTCGTGGTGGTGGTCGCTAAGCGATGTTGAGGAGACGATAATATCCCTGGATCAGGCCGCGGGCTGGTTGCCATGCCGACTGGACTCCAGTGATGCTGGCATGCTGGGTCCCTGGGGAGATGGGAGGGGCCGGGGATTAATTGTCCTGGTGTCTCGTCGAGGAGCTAATGTCTTAAGCTGTCTGTGTGCCAAGGGGGGCAAGGATGGATGTGCCACAATGTGACTGGGGGTGAGAATCCTGGCGCTAGCGCCCCGGGGCACAGATCCTGCCGGGATGGGAATCCTGCTGCTAGCACCCCCAGGCACGGATCCAGCCGGGATGGGAATCCTGCTGCTAGCACCCCAGGGCGCGGATCCCACCGGAGTGTGAATCCTGCTGCTAGCACCTTGGGTGTGGATCCCACTTGGGTGTGAATCCTGCTGCTAGAACCCCAGGGCACGGATCTCTCCGGGGTGTGAATCCTGCTGCTAGCACCTTGGGTGTGGATCCCACTGGGGTGTGAATCCTGCTGCTAGAACCCCAGGGCACGGATCTCTCCGGGGTGTGAATCCTGCTGCTAGCGCCCCCAGGCATGGATCCCGCTGGGGTGTGAATCTTGCTGCTAGCGCCCCCAGGCATGGATCCTGCTGGGATGGGAATCCTGCTGCTAGCACCCCTAGGTACGGATCCCACCGGGGTGTGAATCCTGCTGCTAGCACCCCTAGGCACGGATCCGACCGGGGTGTGAATCCTGCTGCTAGCACCCCGGGTTCGGATCCCACCGGGGTGTGAATCCTGCTGCTAGCACCCCTAGGCACGGATCCCACCGGGGTGTGAATCCTGCTGCTAGCACCCCGGGTTCGGATCCCACCGGGGTGTGAATCCTGCTGCTAGCACCCCTAGGCACAGATCCCACCGGGGTGTGAATCCTGCTGCTAGCACCCCGGGTTCGGATCCCACTGGGGTGTGAATCCTGCTGCTAGCACCCCAGGGCACGGATCTCGCCGGGGTGTGAATCCTGTTGCTAGCGCCCCCAGGTGCGGATCCCGCCGGAATGGGAATCCTGCTGCTAGTGCCCCAGGATGTGGGGTTTTGTGTCTCTAACCAGCTCATGGGTCCAGTGTGGAGGGGGTTGGGGTGTGTCTCATCTTTCTAGCTGGCTCTGGCAGTGCTCTGTGTGTGTGTGTGTGTGTAGTCATCTCTCTAGGTCTTTGGTGTGTCTATTACAAAGTTGCACTGAAGGCAAAGGTTGGCAGTCTCTAATTTAGTGCTTAGGGTTGTGGGGGCTTAACTCTGGCCCACGTGATCTGACTCCCTTCCAGTCGGGCGGGGGGGGGGGAGATGCATCCCAGCCCCCAGCTGAGAACACCTGATTTTTAGGCCAGTGTGGCTGGAGGGGCAGATTTTGGAAGGGGGAGGTGCCACAAGGGTGTAGCCCAGCGGCAGGCAGCAGTCTGGGGAGACTGATCACAGCCGCCATGACCCCTGCACTCTGCCTGCAGGGGAGTTGATGCCAGTGTGGTGTTAGCTGGGCACCATGTGGCTCCTGGCAGTGAGCGATTGCTGTGGGACCTGGAGTAGGGAGCGGGAAATGCTGGGTGGCAGCGAAGTGTGCTGCCCGCTGGGCGGGGAGCGGTGTAGGGACAGCATTCATGCCCATACACCCTCCCCGTTGGACAGCCAGTGCGTGCTGCATGCTAAAGACCCGTCCAACTGCAGTTTCAGAGGGGACATCAGTGGAGGTGAGAATGCCAACTGTGTGTGTGTGTGTGTGTGAGAGAGAGAGAGAGAATGCATGCACCAATGAAAGGGCAGGTGTGCATGAAGCATATTTGAGTGTGCATGCACACGAGGGAGAAAGTTGTGCACAAGTGCATTAGTGTGCACACAAATGAAAGTGAGCACATGAGCTTGAGTGTGTGTGCATACAAGGGAGTTTGGGCATGCATGTGTGCAGAGTGTTTGGATGAATGTGAATGTGCACGAGTGTGCATAGAAGCAGGTATGTGACACTGCAAATGAAAAGGCCTGTTCATATGAGCGTGTGAAATCCAGCCCTGCCCCCAGTGCGGTCAGTGGGTGACTCTGGATTGACCCCGGGGAGCAGAGATCAGAATCCGGCCCTGGCCCCAGTGCGGGCAGGGGGTGATATTGACTTTTCTTTCTGTTGCTAAGGGGCTCTTGTTTTCTCTTTGGGTTTTCTCTCTTGACCAGGGCCGCCCAGAGGGGGGAAGAAGTGGGGCAATTTGCCCCAGGCCCTGGGCCCCGCAGGGGCCCACACGAGAGTTTTTCGGGGCCCCTGGAGCGGGGTCCTTCACTTGCTCCGGGGCCCCCGGAAAACTCTCGCGGGGCCCGGACCCCCGGAGCTTCTTCCGCTTCCGGTCTTCGCCGGCAGGGGGTCCTTCCGCTCCAGGGCGGAAGGACCTCCCGCTGCTGAATTACCGCCGAAGTGGGACCCGCTGCCGAAGTGCAGCCAGGTCTTCAGCGGTAATTTGGCGGCGAGGGGGTCCTTCCGTTCCAGGACCCGCCGCCGAAGTTCCCCGAAGACCTGCGGCGGGGACCCCCCGCCGCCGAATTACCGCTGAAGACCCGGCTGCACTTTGGCGGCGGGTCCCACTTCAGCGGTAATTCGGTGGCGGGGAGCCCCTGCCACGGGTCTTTGGGGCACTTCGGTGGATGATCCTGGAGCAGAAGGACCCCCTGCCGCCGAATTACCGCCGAAGTGGGGGCCCCCCGCCGCTGAAGACCCCAGGCCCCCGGAATCCTCTTGGCGGCCCTGCTCTCGATAGTAACCCACCCTCTCCCCTAACGGGCAGTGGTAACTTTATCAATGAGAGCATGGCTCCCAGCGGTAAAGCGCTGTCTATACTGGTGCTTTTCAGTTGTTTTTTCACACCCCTGAACGACTAAAGTTTTCGCGCTGAAAGTGGCAGTGTAGACATGGCTGTAAAGGTGCAGGTGTGGCTGGAAGACTGTCATGGCAGGGGGTAGGAGGAGAGCAGCGAGAGATTTAGGGGAATCATCTAAAGCAACTAGACACTCAGACTGAGCCCTGATGGGTGAAGGGGGATGGGCGGTGCCAGCCGGCAGGGCCCTGAGGCATTGTGTAGGGCCCAGATGGCTGGCATGCCCATGGGCATGATGCATTGTGTCTGCTGCTCCAGATGGACCTGAGTATGTTTGTAGCAGCCCTGAGCATTGCTGGGATGGGGGGCATTCTAGAGGGCCACCTCCTCACCCCTCCTCCTCTCAACAGCTGTGTCAGGCTCCATCACTCTGTTATTGGGATGACCTGCCAGTCCCAGAATGGGGGTGGGTCACACTCCTTTGTCCCCCCCTGAGATGAATGCAGCAATTTATCCTATTGCAGAGACCCTGCAGTTTGAAGTGGGAGCAGTGTAGGATTGCAGGCCCCTGCACCCCACCTGAGGGGTGGCTGCATGTCAGTGCTGGGCAAGGGATCCCTGTATAAACTGCCCCTTCGTCTCACCCCAGAGGTGGAGGCATCTCCCAGTGGGGGGGCGCTGTCGGGAGCAGGGCAGGAGCACCTGCTGTGGGGGGAGCTCCTGTCTGCTCCAGCCTTGGCCTCTCCCAGCGAGGGGTGATATGTGGAACAGAACTGGAGTCCCAGCCTAGGGTGTTTGTTTGACCCAGAGGCTGGGTTCACACCTTGTTTCTGTCCCTAGTTGCTGGAGCCCCACTGGAGTGGAACTTGCAGGCACAGAGCCAGGAGATGGATGGGGAAGGTGGCAGGGTGGTATCTTCCCCTCTTCCAGTTTGGGGTAAGAGCTCTCGACATGGGGAAGGTGCTCTGGGCTCTGAAGCCATGTTGGGAGCCAGCCTCCTCCATCCCAGCTGCCCTCCAGCCCTCAGATCCCACAGCCCCTCGTCAATTCCAACAAGAGAAGACAGAGGGAAAAAAACCTGCTGATGGCCAGAGAGGAAGGAATTAATTTCACCCTTGTGCCTCCCCAGAAACAGCTGCCACATCAGCTGGGGGAGATGACGTTCCCCTCCCATGTATACCCCGCTTCTCCTCGAACCTGGGCCCGGGAAGGAGTTGGGAATGACAGGCGAGAGAGAGAATCCCATCCTGCCGGCCCGGGCTGGAAATATAGATAATAGATTTCTTGCCCAGTCACAGAGATGCAGCCAGCTCTAGGGTGAGGTGTGGGGGCTGTTTATACAGGGATCCCTCACCCAGCACCATGCGCTTTATTAACCACACAAGGACACCATGACTGGAAGCAGGGAATGAAGGAGAATCCCAAAGTCGACTGCAGGGGCAGAGGGTGGTGGGGAATGGTCCGAGCTGGAATTTGTCTGGGACAGAGCGAGGATTTCAAGGTGCCCTGACTATATGTGAGGAGCAGGGGAATATAGTGGGTTCTGGGTGGTAGATGGGAACCGCAGTCGCTGCTGCTTTGCCTTGGGATGTTCCAGGGCTGGCCGGAGGAGGCAGGGATGTGGGGAGAGCATAATGGGAGCGGGGGAGAGTGTTTGTTTTCCTGCTGCAGGCACTGGGAAAGGAAAGAAAATAGCAAATTTGTTCCATTTAAAATGTTCTGCTCTCCACGCCGGCCTCGAGGTGCGAATGTTTCCTCAGGACTGGAGTTGATTTTCATTCTCTCTGCACAGGCACAAACATATTTGTACGATAAAAATGTCAGGTCGGAGTGGGGGAAATATTCTGGGTTTACTGCAGCCTTGCCCGCCTGTGGGAAGGCCATTCCAAGCTCACTGCCAGCCATAGGGGCAGATCTGGTCCCGGGAGAAATCAGGATGAGTTGTCTCAATAGTTTGTGGGGCTCATTATTGTGATAGCAACTACAGGAGCCCATTGTACCGGGCACCACACAGGCCCCTGTTGGGCCATGGACTGCACAGACACACAGTGAGAGACAACTCCTGCCCTCAAGGGGAAACTGAGGCACCAAGAGGGGAATGAATTCTCCCAATGTCCCAGTCTCCTCTTCCCTAAACCACAAATCTCCACTGCCCTCCCAGAGCTGGGACTAGAACCCAGAAGTCCTGGCTCTCATGCCAGATCTCTATCTACTGCACCGTGATGCCTCTTAGCTTTAAGCTTAGAGCTACTGGCATGTTTTTGCTAAAGTTCCATATTTGCACTGCAGTAAGTAGCTGTGTGTATGTGTGTGTGTTTGTTTGGCTTCTATGCAATGTACTGTGTGCCCCCTGGTGCATACTCCCTGCTGCACCCAAGCTCTGAGTGCTGTCAGGACCTGTTGGATGGGGCAGCACTGGCTGGCCTGGCACCCTGCTTTGTCCGGGAAACGGAGAGCTGAGCTGTGGGAGAGGAGCCAGCAGGCTGTGCTGCAGAAATGCACGTGCAGCCAGCTAGCGCTGCACAGGACTGGGAGCTTGGGAGGGGTGTGTGTGTGTGTGTGTACATATGTGTGGTCTGGATGTGTGTAGTGTGTGTGTACTCTGTGTGGGTCTGTGCTTAGTGTGTGTGCAGCGTGGGTATGTATGAATGTGTATGTGCTGTGGGTGGGTATGCTTAGTGTGGGTGTGTAGCATGAACGTGCACACATGTCTGAGTGTGAGTGCATGTGTGCAGCATGAGTGTATTGTATGCTGTGTGTCAATACGTGTCTGTGGAGTGTGTATGTCCTGTGTGAGTCTGTGCTTAATGTGTGTGCAGTGTGTTCAGGTGCGAGTGCATGTGTGTCTGTAGTGAGTGTGCACATGGGATGTGTTTCTGTGCATGTGGGGGTGTCTCTGTGCACACTCATCTGTGTGTGTTTCAGGGGGCACTTCTGGTGCAGTATGTGACAGGATCGTAGGCCCTCCCAGCCGTGCTTACAAAGGGGGTGAGTGTGGGGCCCTGCCCATCTCCAGGCAGAGGTCCCAGCGTGGCAGGGTGGGCACCATGCCCTCATTGCAGTGCTGAGTGACAGCCCTTCCCCTTGCATCTGTCCCCCAGAGAGCTCTGCACCCCAGCCCATGTGCCTCTAGCAAGGGCTGGGAGCCAGGACTCCTGGGTTCTATTCCAGCTGTGGGAGGGGCATGGCGTCTAGTGTGTGTCCCACAGCCCCTTTCACTCTCAGGCAAGGAGAGCTCCCACATGACTTGCATCTCAAGAAGCCAGTGACCCCCTGAACCCTGCTCCCCCTCCTGCCCCTGTGTCCTATTGATCGTAGCCTGGCTATCGATCCTGCTGCCCCACGGCTGGGAGCTCATGCTGGAGAAAAATAGTGACAATTAAAATCTCTAATGATAATGCAGAGCCAGCACCCACTCCATTTATCCCCATACAGAGCCTTCGTCTTCCTACAGGGAATCAACTGCAGGGGGCAACCCTGCTCCCTGGCGGGGAATAGGCTGTAGGAGCGACCCTGCCCCCCTCTGGGTTGTAGGGTGCGACCCTGGGAAGAGGCTGTAGGGGGGACCCTGCTCCCAGGGGGGAAATAGGCTGTAGGAGCGACCCTGCCCCCCTCTGGGTTGTAGGGTGCGACCCTGGGAAGAGGCTGTAGGGGGGACCCTTCTCCCAGGGGGGAAATAGGCTGTAGGCCAGCATCCAGGGAATAGACTGCAATTCCATCCCAGTTAAGAACGCATAGAGTCTTTCGCCTGTAGGTAACCAGGTCAAATCCAGCCCCTGCTGGCCCTTCCCTCTCTGCCTGAGATGAGTTTGCTGGCTCTCCAGCGGGCACTGCCCAAGCAAGGGAGACCAAGATGCCCTCTCCCTCAGTGTGGGGTTTTTCGCCTTCCTCTGCAGCGTGGGGCACGGGTAGGGTGACTAGATGACAACTCCAAAATATCGGGACCGCCGCAGGGGGAGCGCCTTTTCGATTGTTACACTCACCACGTCCGGGTCTTCAGCGGCATTTTGGCGACGGGTAATGAATCTTGCTGCCAAAGAAAGAAGTACCTACCGCCGAAATGCCACCGCTCCCCCTGCCTGTCACCGCCGCCTAAGGGGAAAAAAATGGCTGCTGTGCACGAAACAAAATATTGGGACAAAAGGCATCCCGACCGTACTTCAGTCGGGACGCGGGACAAACTGCTCAATATCAGGACAGTCCCGATTTTAGCGGGATGTCTGGTCACCCTAGGCACGGGTCACTTGCTGGAAGATTCTCTGCACCTTGAAGTCTTTAAACTATGATTTGAGGACTTCAGTGGCTCAGTCACAGGTCTGATACAGGAGTGGGTGGGTAAGATTCTGTGGCCTGCGTTGTGCAGGAGGTCAGACCAGATGATCCTAATGGTCCCTTCTGACCTTAAAGTCTATGAGTCTATGATTCTAAGTGTGTGCTGGGGGAGGGGTCACTGCCTGCTGCTGTCTCTGGGAACACTGGGACAATTCTGGCTGCCACTAATTAAGATCCACGCCCCATCCCAGTGCCTGTGGACACCAGCTGCTCTGGGTGAGATGGGTGGACAAGGAGAGATAGGGCTGTGCTAACTGTGGTGTGGGATCCTGGTGGGACAAGGTGCAGGGACAAGCTGGTGCTGGGGGAGGTGTGGAGGGATTGTGACTGGGGGTTTTAACTGGGGCAGGCTGTCTGGGAGGTGTGTGTGACTGGGGTTGGCTATTTGGTATGTGTGTGTGTGTGTGTGGCTGGGCAGTCTGTCGGGGTGGGGGCAGTTGTGGCTAGGGCAGGCTGTCCAGGGTGTGTGTGTGACTGGGGCAGGCTGTCGGGGTGGGGGGCAGTTGTGGCTGGGGCAGGCTCTCCAGGGTGTGTGTGGGGGGTGGCTGGGGCAGGCTGTCAGGGTGGGGGAGGGGAGTTATGGCTGGGGCAGGCTGTTGTGGGGAGGGCAGTTATGGCTGAGGAGGTGGGGTGGCTGGGGCAGGCTGTCGGGGGGTGGTGGTGGCTGGGGCAGGCTCTCCGGGGTGGGGGAGGGGAGTTGTGGCCAGGGCTACTGGGAATGGCTGAGTGCAGGATGCTAACATGACCATGTGACTTGCTTGTGGCTCTGGATGGAGGGAGCTGCCCCAGGCCAGGCCAGGCCAGACCAAAAGGAACTCAGCACAGTGGGTCTGGGGCTCTCATAGCTCAACCGCCCCCCATCCACCTCTCAAGTGCTTTTGCCAGGTCATTGTCCAGTTGGGAAGTGGAGACCATAGGATGCAATGGCAGGGAGGGGGCGGGACAGCACAGGGGTTGGGGGCTGAGCACAGGCAGGACAGCATCTTGCCACCTTCAGGCCCTAGTGGGAATCACTCTGGCTGCCTGGCTTGCCAGGTGGGTTTAAACTTTATGGGAAAGGAGCGATCGGACAGATAATTGGGGCTGGTGGGAGTCTGGGGCCAGAGCACGAGGCAGAGCAGGAGTTATGGGAAGGGCTAAAGCAGGGGGGTCACTGAGCCAAGGAAACACTGTGTGGGATAAAACGTAATAATCCCTCTCGATACACTCCTGTCTGCCCCTCCTCCATACACACCCCCATCTAGCTGTTTGAATGGGGAAACTGAGGCACAGAGCGGGGTAAGTGACTTCCTCAAGATCACATAGTGAGTGAATGGCCAACCTGGGGATAGAAGCCAGGAGTCCTGACTCCCAGTCTCCCTCCCACACTGTAACCCACTAGACCTCACTCTCCCACCAGAGCTGGGGTTAGAACCCAGGAGTCCTGTCTCCCAGCTCCACCTGCTCTAACCCACTAGACCCCACTCTTAACTTGATTCTTAGCAGAGGAGTGTTTGTTTCAGATGTTGTATCCGCCTATTAGCTCAGAGTCTCGGCACATGCAGGCAGGTATTACTGTGTCCCTTGCACTTGGGCGGCTTTCCCCTCTCGCAGCAATTGCTTCAGGCTCACTGCACACTCAGGCAGGTGTTGCTGCATTGGTCAGTTACTCTTGTTTCTGTGGTTATTGCAGTGACCACAAAGACCAGAAACAGTCTCTTAATGCAGGTTCTGGTTCTGGGGCAGTGGACCTGGGGCTCTGGGGAGTGGTTCTGGGGTGGTGGAACTGGCAAGACGGGGGAGGAAGTGGCAGTGCTGAAAGAAGTGGGCATGGGGATTGTTCTTAGCTTTGGCTGACTTCTTTGGAAAGCAGCCTTGCCAGGAGCTGCATGCTTCAGCTCGGAGCAGGGCATGGCCCCGGGCAGAGACCATGACCACCAAGATTCTTAATGCCAGTGGGTGGGTGCTGTGCTTATGGGGACGGGGTATGGTGGGGATTGGCAGGCTATGATGGCTGTTGTCAAATGCAGGCTCCCTTGACTGGTTGGGGGATGCTCCAGCAGGAGGCGCTGTATTGCCTGGGCTAATAGGGACTCTAGTCTCAGTGTAAGGTTCCTGCTGAGGTTCCCCTGATGCATCCCCGCACAGAGTGTGTGAGCCTGCACGGCCGCCTGCTGCGGGGGGAGGCAGGAGCATGTGAGCACTCAAGCCCTCGCTCTGCACTGGGGGTCTCCTTGGCCTGTTCCCTGCCCCCACCCTGCCCCTCGTGTCTCCAGAGGGCCCCTTCTGCAGCTTGGGAGACAAACCCCTTTCGGCCTGCAGCCCAGCTGAGCATGGGGACCCACCATGTACAATGCAGTGCGATGGCTGCTGCCTGACAGACCTCTGCCCGACCCCCCCCCTTCCCCCACTGCGGCCACAGCCAGAACCCCCTCCCATATCCCACCCTGCAGCCCCAGCCAGAGCCTCCTCCCCTCCCTTCCCCCAATGCCCCCCGTGGCCCCAGCCAGAATCCCCTTCCCTCCCCCCATGCCCCGCACGGCCTGACCAGAACCACCTCCTCTCCCCTCCCCGACCATATCCTGCCCTGTGGCCCCAGCCAGAACCCTCTCCCCTCCCCCCTATCCCGCCCGGCAGCCCCAGCCAGAACCCCGTCCCTCCCCATGCCATCCTAGTGGCCCCAGCCATACCCCCTCCTCTTCTCTCCCCCATATCCTGCCCTGTGGCCCCAGCCAGAACCCTCTCCCCTCCCCCATATCCCGCCCTGCAGCCCCAGCCAGAACCCCGTCCCCTCCCCCATGCCATCCTAGTGGCCCCAGCCATACCCCCTCCTCTTCTCTCCCCCATATCCTGCCCTGTGGCCCCAGCCAGAACCCTCTCCCCTCCCCCATACCCTGCCCTGTGGCTCCAGCCAGAACTCTCTCCCCCCCACATCCCTGCAAACAGTGCCCTCCCCATACATGCCTCTATCTATGAATGCATGCCTCCACTCTCCCCTACACATTTATCTATTTATCCATCCCTTCAAGTCTTGTCTCTTTCTTTCCCTTCCTGTTTCATTCCCCCTTTCCCCCCCCCTTCCAGGCTGTCCCTTGGGGTCACCCTTTCTAAGCTCTTCTCTCCCAATCACTCCTCTCCCTCGCACTCCAGGTCTGGCTCGGAGCCCCCCATGGGCAGCTGCTCCTTATGGGGTGCCAGCAGATGGGACTAAGAGGGATGGATCCAGTCCAAGGTCATGGAGCTTCACCAGAGAAAAGTGCTTACGGAGGGGCCAAGAGGCAGGCAGGGGGATTGGGTGGGAGCCAGGCAGCATGCCCCTGGGGTTAGCAAGGAATTAATTGCTCCCCCAGCTTGGCCCTGCTGAGGTGATTTATATCCTGCCAACACAGAATCCTGAAGAAGCAATTTAGGAGCCTGGCTGTTGTGAGGGAGGCCAAGGGGTCGAGTTGACTGGCTACTTAGCACTCCCTGTGCGGTGTGGGAGCAGGCTGGGACAGCCATGCCCCTCAGAGGGCGCTGTGCTGCAGGGAGCAGGCAGGAGCCCAGTAGGGGGCGCTCTCCCCTCTCAGGCCATGCTGATCCCAGTGCCCCAGCATGATGCTAGGGGGTGCTGTGCTGCGGTAAGCTCTGGTTTTCCAATGCGACATAGAGCCAGTGTGAACCCTTGTGTTCATTAAATCCTCAGGCATTGAACCTGGTGTCTTGGCAAAATCCCAGATGGGTGAGTCCATTCTGTCTTGCCGCAAAAACTGTTGTTTGAATTTGATACAGGATTTTCCTTCACTATGTGTCCACAGAAGTCAGGCTGTGTTGCTGTGTGGGAGTGAAACAATGCAGCATCCCACCCCAGAAGTGGCTGCATCTCAGTGCCAGGCGAGAGATCCCTGTGTGACCAGCCCCCACTTCCCATCCAAAAATGTCTCCCATCTCAACCTTACTGCTCTTCTGAATACACATCTCTCAAAGTCACTCTCCTCAGCTGGCAGACTGGCACATGAAGGTCTAACCCTAGTTCCTGTGGACACCGGTACCAGGAGCCTGCTGGCAGGCTGAGGTGGATCTGTGGCTGGCTATGTTTTTTAACCCCTTCTTGGAGTGAAAGAATAATTTGTTTCATTTAGATTTTATAACCTTTGCCATAAAGAGAGGGAGAAAATGGAAAAGCCAGGCCAACAGCGCAGAGTCCAGGTGCTGTTAGGAAGAGTTATAGAGGTGCTGTGTCTGACACAGACCCAGTGGGTCAGGGGAGTGTGTGTGCTTGGGGAACATGCTGTAGTGGTGTTAGACTGACCTGAGATGCACCTTCTTCTGGGGTGACGGGGTTGCAAGCAGAGGGAGAGTTTGCTTTGGGCCTAGGGCTGTGTCTGAAGTGCAGAGAGGGGTAGGGAGGCAGTGTGGCCTAGTGGGCACTGGTCTGGGACTCCACTGACCTGGGTTCCATTCCTAGTGCAGCCACTGGCTGCTGGATGACCATGGGCAGATCATATCCCTGCTCTGTGCCTCAGTTTACCCCTCTGTAAAGTGGGGTTAATGATGCTGACCTGCTCTGTAAAGTACTTTGAAATCTACTGACGAAAATCCCTAGATCAGAGCTACGTATTATTATTGTTTTACATTGAGTTAGGTATGTGATGTAAAATCCTAGGGGAGACAAGGCTCTGGAGTTTTCATCATGATGTTCAGGGTCAATCCTGGTGTGCTGCAGTGTGTGGAGTGGGGGGGGGGCGCTCTCCCCTGGCAGTCAGTGCTGACTCCAGTGTGCACCAGGGGATGTTGTGCTGCAGTCTGTGGAGTGGGAGGTTCACTGGGAGGTGCTGTCCCTAGGTCAACCAGTGACACTGATGTAAAAATGCCCCGCGTTTTTGCCCAAGACTCTCTAAGTGGAGTTGCTCCTAAGTGCGACGTTAATCCTGGCAAGCCTGGTGTTGGTGCTTGGGCTGAGCTGCCTGTCTGTGGGCCAGTTCTTCAGGAAATTGTGTTTTCCCGAGCGGGGGATTGTTAGGGAACCAGCCCCCCTGGTCTCCCCCCATCCCCGTGTCCTGACGGGCTCTGATCGCTGCCACGAACGACTGGCGCTGACACTAACACGATGATTGCGGGGGCCAGGCACAGGCGAGACAGGCAAATTTGTTTCCTCAGCATCACCAGATGGCAAGTTAATTGTCAGGTGCCAGCAGCAGAGGGGCACTCCCCTCACCGGCAGCGCTGGGCTGGAGGGTGGGGGTGTCCCTGCTGCCAGGGCGATAGCTGCTCGGGGAATGGGAGATGGGGAGCGAGAGCACACTCAGACAGACAGACAGACACATGCACACGTACAGTGACACCACTGCTTGAATTACAGACTCTAGGCCCCCTTACTACCTTCAGGGGCTTCCTCGCTTCTGCCTGAGGGTCCCTGTACTTCTCACTACTGTTTAAATTCAAGCAGGCCCCTTGACGGGCAGGGCCCCCCTCTTTTCTTCCCCATGCTTTGAGCACTGAGAGAGACACGTGCACAGACACACACACAAAGTGCTTTAGCGTAGAGCAGCCTAGGGTTGGCAAGGGGGTTAGGCCTCCTGGGTTCTGTACCTGGCTCTGGGATGGGAGTGGGGTCTAGCACAGGGGAGGGGGACTGGGAGCCAGGACTCTTGGGTTCCATCCTTAGCACTGGCAGGGGAGAGAGGGCTGCTGGATTACAGCAGGGGCAGGCTGGGCGTCTATTTTCAGCTATGCCACTGACTTGAGTGAGTCACTTTTCGTCCCTCATTGCCTCAGTTAACCCACCCACCTTTTGTCTATTTAGACTGTGAGCTCTTTGTGATATGGATTGTCTCTCTCTGTAGGTCTGTGCAGTGCCCAGCAACAAGGGGCCCCCAATTTCAGTTGGGGGATCTGTGCGGCACCTGGCACGATGGGGCCCCGATTACAGTTGAGTCCTCTGGGCTCTAAAAATGAATAATAACTTAGACACAAAATGATGATGATATTTACATACCCCTCGTGCACATGCCCCCTTCCCACATGCTCTCATCCTGCCTCGTGCACACACACTCCTCATGCCTCTGCCCCCTTCTCGCACTCTCTCATCCCGCCTTGTGCACACACCCTCTGTGCACCTGCTCCTCTCACTGTGCCACTTTCTCTCTGTGCAGGGAAGGAGGAATACGTGGCGACCTTCAAGGGCAACGAGTTCTTCTGCTACGACCTGTCCCACAACCCGATCCAGAGCAGCACTGATGAGATCACACTGTCCTTCCGCACCCTGCAGCGCAATGGCCTCATGCTGCACACGGGGAAGTCGGCCGACTACGTCAACCTGTCGCTCAAGAGCGGGGCCGTGTGGCTAGTCATCAACCTGGGATCAGGCGCCTTTGAGGCGCTGGTGGAGCCCGTCAACGGCAAGTTCAATGACAACAACTGGCATGACATCCGGGTGACCCGGAACCTGCGCCAGGTATGCACCAGCGCCAGCTGAGACCCATGTGGCTGGTTGGGACGGGGGGGGGCTTGCACTAGTGATCCTCCCTGGGCAGGGTTGTCTATGGTGCGCCCCCACCCCATGGCATTGCTGGTGGGATGTGCCCCAGTGATGTCCCCCCCACCAGGACAGCATTGTCTGTGGTGTCCCCGTGCCCCATGGCATTGCTGGGGGGACGTGCCCCAGTGATGTCCCCCCCACCAGGACAGCATTGTCTGTGGTGCGCCCCCACCCCATGGCATTGCTGGGGGGATGTGCCCCAGTGATGTCCCCCCTAGGGCAGCACTGTCTGTGGTGCGCCCCCACCCCATGGCATGGCTGGGGGGACGTGCCCTAAGGATGCCCTCTCTGGACAGAATTGCTGGGCTGGGAATTTCAAGCCAGCCAGAACGCCCTCCCCCAAATATTTCATGGTGCCAAGGGTGGGTGTGGGTGCATGGGCCATGGTGCCGGTGGGCAGGGGGTAGATGGGCTGGGAGCTGGGCTAGGTTCTTGTTTACTTCTTTGGTCCCCGGCAGTCCAGATGCCAGCAAGAGGATGTGTCTGAGACAAATTCACCTAGGGTCCCCTCAGCCCCCTAAATTTCCTCCCATCCCTTCTCCAAAAGAGGAGCATTCCCTCCTAAAGTATCTCTTCCCCCCCTCCCCCCTGAGACGAGCTGGATGGAGAGGGCCACAATGAGCTAGTGACAGATCCACAAGGTGCCTTAAATTCCATGCACTCAGCTCAGGGCTCTGCCCCATTGCCCCGTGGGGGTCCTGAGCCTCCCCCAATGAAGACAAGGGGCCGGGTGTTGCAGTTAGCCACCACAGCTAATAGGAAGACTGTTCTGTGGCTGATTTGGGGAATGGGACATGGGGTCTTTCCCCTCTAGGTGGTGTTGGCTCCGATCCAGCCCCAGGGAGGAAGGACTGACTGGCTTGGGAGGGAGGGCAGGGGATGGTATATGGGCCTCCCCCAGAGCTGGGGAAAGAACCCAGGAGTCCTGATTCCAAGTTACCCCTCTCTAAACCAGTAGGCATCACTCCCCTCCGGGAGCCAGGCAGAGAGCTCAGGAGTCCTGACTCCCAGCCCAGGCACAGACAGATATGGGCTGGGCTCTACTGATGGATCCCTCTATGCCGGGCTGGCCAGATGTGTCCTGGGTGTGGGTGCTGTTCCCCCCACCCGTGGGTCAGATCCCCGCTCTGTGGCTGGTGCGGTGAGAGGAATTGTTGCCTGTGGGCATTGTAGCCCATGCGCACTGCATAAATCCACCCATTGCACTGATCAGAGCTGGCAGCTCCCAGTGTCTTTGGATATCTGGACCTGCAAGATGCTGCAGCACAGGAGTCAAGGTAAAATGGATGGGCGCCCTCCAGCCCTCTACCTCTCAGGGCTCGGCATGCCCCCTGCCCCAGCCACTCATCCCACTGCTAAACACCCACTAATCTCCCAGCAGTGTCATGGAAGGGACTCCTGGGTTCCATCCCAGCTCTGGGAGGGGGCTGGGGTCTAGTGGTTAGAATGGAGGGGGACAGGGGCTGGGAGCCAGGACCCTGGGGGATTTGGGGAATGGACAGAGCATTGCGTTGGGGAGGTGGTTATGCACCACAATATCCCCTGGCTTAGATACACCCCACTCCTCTCCATGGTGTCTGGACTGCAGGACCCCTTCCACCCCACGGGACAGAGACCCCTGGGTCTGACCGACCAACTGGCTAGGCTGTTCTTATTACTTTGTGACTGTTTGGGGGGAGCCTCATTCTTAGGCGCTGTCTGGTGACTCATAGGGGGCTCCGGGGGCAGGGACAGGCTGCATTGAGGCCTGGGGGGTTGGGGGTGAGGATGAAGTGGAGGAGGTTGGGGGGTGGAGGGAGTTGCAGGAGGAATTGGGTAGGCAAAGAGGGAGGGCTTTGGGCAGTGGGAGGAGGAGCTGGGGTGGAGTGGAAGCTCAGGGAGTTAGAGGAGTTGAGGTGTGGGTTATAGGTGTGTATTGGGCAGGTAGGGAGAGTTGGTGTGAGGGGAGGTGTGTGGGGTTGGTGTGTACTGGGGAGGTTGGATGGGGTGAGGGGGAGGTTGGGTGGGGAGGAGGTGTGTAGGGGAAGGTAGAGGAGATTGGGTGTGGGTGACGGGGAGGGGGGGGGCGGCGGTGTATGGGGGGAGGTGGTGGAGGTAGAGGAGGTTGGGTGCAGATGAGTGGGTGTGTGTGGGCCCAGTGTGTACTGGGGAGGTGGGGGAAGTTGGATGGGGGCAAGGGGAGGTGCGGGGCCGGTGTGTACTGGGGAAGTGGGGAGGTTGGATGGGGCGAGGGGAGGTGTGGGGCCGGGAGTGTACTGGGGAAGTGGGGAGGTTGGATGGGGGCGAGGGGAGGTGCGGGGCCAGTGTGTACTGGGGGAAGTGGGGAGGGTTGGATGGGGGCGAGGGGAGGTGCGGGGCCAGTGTGTACTGGGGGGAAGTGGGGGAGGTTGGATGGGGGCAAGCGGGAGGTGCGGGGCCAGAGTGTACTGGGGGGAGGTGGGGGCGGTTGGATGGGGGCGAGGGGGAGGTGCGGGACCAGTGTGTACTGGGGGGAAGTGGGGAGGTTGGATGGGGCGAGGGGAGGTGCGGGGCCAGTGTGTACAGGGGAAGTGGGGAGGTTGGATGGGGGCGAGGAGGTGCGGGACCAGTGTGTACTGGGGGGAAGTGGGGGAGGTTGGATGGGGGCGAGGGGGAGGTGTGGGGCTGGTGTGTACTCGGGGGAGGTCAGGTGGGGGCGTGGGGTGTGTGGGGTTTGTGTATACTGGGGAGGTGGAGGAAGTAGAGGGGGTTGGATGCGGGTGAGGGGGAGGTGGGTGTGGCTGGTGTGTGGTGGAGGAGATAGAGGAGGTTGGATGAGGGTGAGGGGAGGTGGATGTGGTGGTATGTACTGGGGGAGGTGGGGGAGGTATAAGAGGTTGGGTGGGGGTGCAGCAGACATGGGGAAGATGGTGGGGGTGTAGAAGAGGTTGGGTGGGAGTCCACCCCTCACCCTCCCTGCCTGCAGACTGAGGCTCCCCCTCCATACTGGCTTCTCCTTCTAACCTGGTTTCTGATTCTTTCCCTTTTTTGGACTAAAGTTAATTAAGAAAAATAATTAACAAAAAGCAGGACAAATTTTTAACAGTCTCAGGAACTGGAGTGGGGGAGCTGGTTCCTCTCCCCCCGCAACTTGCCCCCAGCACTCCCCCAATAATACACTCCTCCCCACACAACATACAAGATAAAATCTGGACTCCCCTGGCTGGGGATACAGCCCACTCCCCCACTCTGCTGACCCCAGAGCCAGCCACTTAGGATCTACTAATCCTGCTAACACAGGCCTTGCTTTTCCTCCTTCCCCCTCCCCACCCTTCACCCCCCAAACCCCCCACCTCGTTAGAAATTACGTTGACAACTTTTTTGTGTGTGTGTTACTAACACGCTTCTTGAAAGACTCTAGCTCTCAACCAGAGACGCCAGAACTAACCCTCCTTGTCTCATCCAATGGAATGTCGGTCATTTCTTTTCAAGTCTTTAATTTAAATAGTCTCTTTTCCTTTCTTTTATTCTTACTAACCAAGATCTCTCTCTATATATAATACTTTATGGTTGGGAGGGGAAGGAGTTGGTCGGGGGTGGGGGGTGGGGAGGAGCAGGATGTGCAAGGGGAAGGTGGGCGGAGTCTTTTTTTTTTTTTAACCTGATCGCCCTTCTTGCGATGGGAAAATTGATTTTTTCCCTCTTTTATCTCCCTTGATTTTCATGGTTGGTCATTTTTTTCCTTTTCTTTTCTGTTTTTTTTATTATTCCCCCTTTCCCTCATTTATTTTATTTTTTAATACATATAGCACGCAGGAATTGGACACGCTATGGTAAACAAACTGCATTACCTGGTAGATATCACTCTAATTGTCTAATCGTTTGGTTTGCCGTGGGTTTTATCTTTTCCCTTCCCTTCTTTTTGTTTTTACTTAATTAATTGGGCTTTTAATTATCATTATTTTAATTTCTTAATTTTTTCTTTAAGTACTAAACAAGAAAGTGAAATGTAATTTTCAAAACTTAAAGTTTGAAATAAACTACCCAAACACACATAAAATTAACAACTAAATAATCAAACTTTGATAAGTCTAAATGCAAGAACTGGAAACAAACTGGTCAGCCACTCTGGAGTCAGTGCAGAAGCAACCCTGCTGCCAGAGCAGAGCTGGCATAAAAGGAAAAGAATCAAATACTCACCGTTCAATCAAACTTAGGTGGGTGTAGATTGAAAACCAACCAATCGACCAAACCAAGGTTGGTATAAAATTGACATGAACCAAAAATCAATGTCAGTATAAAATTGACGATAACTAGTACCCCAGGTTGGTATAAGATTAAAACCAACCTATCAAATGTGGTATTAAAAAAAATCCATTGTTTTTGAACCGCTAAAGCTTGTAATTAAAAATTTTTTAACCAAAAACATTTTTAAAAAGTCTTTTTCTTTCTTTTCCAAAAGCAACATTTTTTATTTTGTTTATATTTTTATTTATTTTGGGGGAATTTTTTTTGTCTAAAAGCAAAATTTTTTTAACTTTATTGGATTTTTTTTCAAAAAATAAATGAAAAAGATAAAAATATATTATTTCTTTATTTTTACTCTTTTGGTTTTACATTTTTTTATTCCTTTTACCTCCCCCCCTCAAAAACAACAACAACAAAAAATCCATGGAAAACACCATCCCATGAAGCAACTTCTGTGCGCGTCACATCTGCTCCATGGCGGCGAACCTGCCAGGGATTGTGGGAAATGGGCTAATGGCAGCCAGTGGGGTCAGGACCAGAGGTTGATTGGGGGGTGGGAGCAAGGGGGCAATGAAAGATGGACCATTAATTTGGATGTTTTGGGGGCACAAGCCACATTTCCCCCTCACCTCGCCCCTCTGTACTATGCATCTGGGGTAGTTCCATGGGGTTATCCGCTCACACCTTCTCCAAAGCTGAGTCTCTCCATCACTCTCAGTTGTCTTTGGACCAGGCCTATAAGGGATGTCCCCCCAGCCCCACTGGGAATCCCACCCCAAAGGTGTGGCGGGCTGCAGGCTGGCCTGTTAACCCCACTGGATGTCCTGGCTGTCATCTCCACTCCTGCCACGGGTGGCGCCACTGGCTCTCCATATCGCATGGCATGCTGGGACTGACTGGGGCATGCTGCTCTTGTGTCCGGTTTTTATTTTGAGAGCGACTCTCTGGGGCTGAACTAACACTGTGTCTGACACCATCCTTCCCACCCTCCTCCCTTCCCCTTCCCTGCTGTCTCCCACCCCACTCCTCCCACAGCTCTCACTGACTGCCAGTGCCTTTCTAACAGGAGCACCGTAGTCTGGGCCAGTTCAGGAAGGATGTGGAGCCAGGGGGTAGGGACCATAGCTCCAGCCTGTGTGTGATTTGGGAGTGTTGGGGGGGGGGGGGAGTGAGCACATGGGGCATGTGCATTGGGGGTGCTGTGGAGTGTGTAGGGCGTGTGCACTGGGGGGCTGTGAGCCTGTAGAATATGTACACTGGGGCAGGGGACAGTAAGCCACTGAATAAAACAGTAACACGTGTATGATGGAAGCCAGGCATTCAGTTGCCAAACGAGGAGGCACTGCTGCATCCCCAGCACCCCTTGTTCCAGTGCCCTGCCCAGGGGGTGGGGGGTGCATTGGCAGGGTGAGCTTGTAGGGAATGTGGAAGGATGCATATGAGTGTGAAGGGTGTGTGCATGGGGGTGCAAGTGTGCAATGATGTGAACATCAGGGTGAAGGAGTGTAGGGCATGTGCATGGAGGCATACGAGTGTGTAGGGTGAGTGCATGGAGGGGTATGTCTGTGAGGGTTTGTAGGAAACATGAAGTGAGGGTATGAGTATGTGAATGTATAGATCTGTGCAGCTCTGCCACGCTCTGCCCCAGAGGTGGCTGCATGCAGTATCACTGGGTTCTCAGTGTTAAGATCCCAGGCAAAGCAATGGAGTGTGTGTACGGGTATATGGGGAGGTTCACAATTGACACTGATCTGTGAGTATTACACATCCCTCCCCATTGGTCTGGGGGGCTGAGACAGCTACCAGGGTGCATGATTCCCTGGGATGGTGCCAGCCACCTATAACCAGCCCATTCCCCTCCATCAGTGCAAGGGTAGCTCTCCCTTCTGATCTCACCAGCCAGGAGAGTGTCCTAGGACTCCGTGTGTGAGCAGCAGACTGCAACAGTCTTTGCCATATGAGTATCTCGGGGTGGGGAGGGGGCCTGCGAGTTGAGAGACACAACCCCTCCCCATGCATAAGTGGGCGAGGGATGATGGTGATCCATTAGTGTGATGTGTGTGAATCAAACACATCACATTGCTGTCAGTGCACAGGGATGAGTGTGATTGTTCAGCAGACTTGTGGCCTCTTGTGCTTGTGCACACACAGGGGGACAGTTTCACATGGGTCCTCTGGGGTGGGTGATGTTGCAATGGATGTGTTACCCCTGCTTGGGCATGTGTGTGCAAGCTGATTGTGGACTTAGGCATGATCATGTACTGACATTGCCCCTGAACGTGCAACACTGATTGTGGAATATAACACACAGTTCCTTTAGTATGTATACATGTGTGTGCAACCAACACTCTTCCGCTCTGTGTGTTTGTGCAACTCACACATTGCTGCTGAGTGTGTGTGTTTCTGTGCATAGGTGTGCAATTGTACAATGAAAACCTTGCTCCTTTCTGCTTTTTTTTGTGATTGTGCAACATACACACTCCCCTGGGTGTGCAGATGTGCAGCAGCGACATCTGACTCCCTTGAGTAGGCATTTTGCCCATTACTGAAAAGCCAGCACCCAAAATCTATGCCCAGAGTTTTAGGATTCAGATAGGCAATGCGATGGGAAGAAGGGGGAAAGCAGGCTGGTGTGTATGGGGGGGTAATAGCTTTGGGGTGTGTGTAGGTGGAATAGCTCTGGTGCATGTATGCGGGTGTGTGGGGTAATAGCTCTGGTGCCTGTGTGTGTGTGTGTGTGTGTGTGTGTGTGCGTGCATTCATAGGTGGAATAGCTTGGGTGTGTGTATGTGGGTGTGTGCGGTAATAGCTCTGGTGCCTGTGTGTGTTTGTGCAGGTGGAATAGCTTTGGTGCATGTGTGTGTGGAGGGGGTGCACGCTGGTGTGTAGGAGGAAATACTATGGGGTGTGTGGGTGTATGTGTGGAGTAGATCTGGTGTGGGGGGGGGCAATAGCTCTACATTGCACATGTGCATGTGTGTGGGACAACAGCTCTAGACACGTACACGTAGGGGGGCTATAACTCTCGGGGCAATAGCTCAGGTGTATGTGTTGGGCAATAGCTGTGGTGCGTGTATGTGGAGAATAGCTCTGGGGTGTGTGTGGGGGGGTGAACAGCTCTGATGCATGGGGTGGGGGCTGGGAATAGTTCTGATGTGTATGTGGAGAAGGCAATCACTCTGGTGTGGGTGGGAGGTGGGAATAGCTCTGTGTCAGGGTCTGGGAGTCAGAGCCAGAGTCAGGATCAGGGCTGGAGCAGACTGGAGCTGGACAGGAATTAGGCAGGTGTAGGTCTGGAGTAAGGGTGGAATGAGGCCGGAGCATGGCTGGAGTAAAGCTGGGAACAATTCACGCACAGTCCAGCAACCTACTGCTGCTGAGATTAAATGAAGACCTCTTGGCTCTTTTCAGCCAATCAGGTGGGCCGGCCAGTCAGGCCCAGCTGGGCTCATTAACCTGCCTGAAAGCTGAACCGGCCAGCCCTCAGGCTTAGCTGAGGGACATACCGACCCCTTTCAAGGGTGCCTTCTAGGGGCCCTCAGCCCATCCTACTTGGGATGAGCCTGATGAAAGTCCTGTAGTAACTGTGGTGCATGAACTTTTTCTGCCGGTTCCCATGACTGGTCATTAGGACCATAGCCCTCCTGTTTCATTAAGTAACGAAGCTTGCCCTATGCTTTCTTGGAGTCAATAATTTGTTGGACACGGTATTTTTCTTGCCCAGGGACTGCAATGGGTAGTGATGACAAATTGTATTGACCTGGGAAGGGGTCCACAAGAGGAAGCTATGAAACACAGGATGGGTCATCATTGACTCTGGTAATAGAAACATGAATATCACTGGGTTGATCTGCTTGAGAATCCTGAATGGGCTTAGCTATTGATGATAGCTGGGTTGATCTGAGATTTCAAGTTGATAGCCAGACTTTGTCCTCAGTGCTAAAGTGAGGTGTGGCATGGTAGCCCTGATCAGCATAATACTTGTTGGTTTCCTTGGAGGCTTCCAGATGTTCTGTAAGTTCTTGTTGCATGTGATTCAGATACGTGACTGGTCCGCTGCTGCAGGAACTGGGGAGTTTGTGGGCAATGCTGGGTGAAAGCAGAGATAAAAGCCGTAATTTTTGTGGAATGAGCTCTATTGGGTAGAGGCATGGATTGAATTGTTGTAGGTGAACTTGGCTTATGACAGGAGGGAGACCCAATTATCCTGGTGATAATTTAAGAACCGCTGGAGGTATTGCTCTATGATCTGGTTTATCTGTTCTGTCTGTCCATTGGCCTGAGGTAAAGAGCTCTATATGCAGGAGTTTTAAAAGCCTGTGCCAGAAATGGGAAACAGATTGTGGGTCTCTGTCTGACACAATGCTAGTCAGGTGTCCCTGGAGCCGGAAGACATGCTTTAGAAAGAGGCAGGCTGTTTGCAGGGTTGTAGGGAATGTGTGAGAAGGGACAAAGTGGGCCATTTTAGTTAAGAAGTCAACTGCACCTAGCACCACTGAACAACCATGGGAGCAAGGTAATTCTACAATGAAAGCCAGTGACTTGGTGGACCAGGACTAAGATGGGGTGGGCAAGGCCTGGAGGAGACCAAATTGTAGGAATTAACATATTTCATGATAAACTAGTCCATACCAGTGCATACATGGCCACCATGAAGTTCCATGAAACGAAGTTTCTTGTTTTAGTTCCACCAGCGAGCGGTGAGTCATGACATGATTTCAGAACTTCAAGCATAGGCTGACCACCTGGGACATAAATGCATAGTTCCATGGATAGATCATCAGGTGATATAATACATCTGAGGAACTTGATCATACTGTGATCAAATTCACATTTCTCCAATTTAACAATGAGATAATTCTGGCAAACCCTTTCCAAAACTCAAAATACATGTTGATCATGAAGGGCTTGATCCTCAGAAAAAACAAGAATATTGTTGAGGTAGAGAGCGATGAATTGGTCCAACAGGTCTCTGAAAGTGTCATGGATAAAGTGTTGGAGCACTGCACAGCCTGAAGGCCATTAGTAAGTATTCCAAGTGCCCCTATCAGGAATGGAATGCAGTCTTCCACTCATCCCCTTCCCAGATACGGATCAGGAGGGTTAATCCTTTTTCCAGATTCTTTTGTAGATACTCTTGGAGCATCCACAACTCAGGAACTGAGAGAGAGTAAATATATCCAAAAGGGATGTCCACACCTGGCTGGAGGCCAATGGGACAGTCATAGTGACTGTGAGGCAGGAGGATATCAGCCTTTCTCTTGTCAAAGAATTCTGCAAGGTCCCAGTATTTCATCAGTATTGTCAAGGGAGGTGTTGACTGGAGAGTCTACTGGACTCAGCCTTTCTGTCCCAGGGTAACCAAAAGGTCAGGGTTTCCTTGGGGTTATACTACAAATGAGCCTCCAACTTGAGACCTGGTTCAGGATGACAAGACTATTGACAGTAGGACAAGAGGAAACTAATCATTCCTGCCCTCCAGAGGATGTGTGGATCATGAGTGTGATAACACCATGGATGTCCAGGAAGTGCGGGAACAAACCAGACCCAATTGAACGGCTTTGCGATGCCACTGAAGAGTTGTGATTTTAAGGGTGCAGTCTCAGAGGTGATGGGACCTGATAAGAGGAGTGATCCGTCAAAGGATTCTGTTACATTGGGTAAGTCCTTGTGCTGTGCTGGGATCCTGTGTGTGCAAGCAAAGTCCAAGTCCATAAAGCTTCTGGAGGAGACAGAGTCAATCATTGCTTTCATGCTGACCTCCATCAGAGTAGGATGCCGTAGACAGAGTGGAAGCAGAAGGTGCTTCGGTGCTTATCGGATGCCACACCAGTGGGGAGGTCCGGGGGCTGTAGCCTGGCATTTTCCAGTTGAGATATGGAACTAGCCTTTGCAGGACAGGTCAAAGCAAAGTGCCCAAATTCCCCACAGTAGAGGCAGAGACCCAATACCTGGCATCAGGCCTTCTCCGCCATGACCACCTACACAAGTTCAGACTGTGCAGTGGGCACTGGATGTTGACTGACCGGTGCTGTTGAGACAGATGTGAATTGAAAAGCCACTCTCCTTTCTTGGCAGTGTTCCAATAAGCAATTGTCAGTCTTGAGGCATAGGTTGCTAAATGTGTCCAGAGAAGTGGGGAATACTGTCCATGCAAGCTCATCTTTGATTTCATCATTTGGATCAAGCCGGAAACGATAGCGCTGAGAGGCCTTGTTTTCATTCTGCGTCTGTCACCCACGTATCAAAAATCTGCAGCGTAGTTAGCAAGTGGCTGACATCTTTGCCTCAGGATCTGGAGCATGACTTCTGCCCTGCGCGTACAATTTTGGTGGTCAAAGATCACTGTTGAGGCTTGGACAAACTCCTTGAACTGACTCAAGAGGGGACTAGATTTCTCAAGCAGTTGAGAGGCCCATGCCAATGCTTCCCCAGTCAGCAGATTAATGATGAGTCCCACCCTGGTTCGGTCTGTGGGAAACAACTGCAGGTCCATCAGGAACAGGAGAGGGCACTGGTTTAAGAACTGGTGGAATTTTCTGTGGTCACTGTCAAACTTGTCAGGTATTGGGATCTGCGGATCTGGAGGGGCCTGAGTCACTGACTATGTGGCTTACACCCGCAGCGCTACATTATGTTTCTGCAGGGCATCGACTTGGGTTTGTAGGGGTCAATCCCTGCAGCCAAATCAGGTCTTCTCTGTTCTTTGGGCTGCTCAAGCTATCAAGGACTGGGATGTGGGCAGTCTGACCTAATGGTTAGAGCCAAGGGTCAGCGCTGAAGTCGGAAACCAGGAGACAAGCCAAGGGTCAGAGCCAGAGTTAGAAGCCGGGCAAGGGAGCAGGGCTGGAGCAAGGCTGGGAACAAGGCAGGCACAAGGGAGATTGCAGTTGCAAGTGTAAGCATTGAGCAACCATGGACTGCTGCCACTGCTGAGCTTTAATGCAGACCTGCTGACTCCCTGCAGCCAATTGAGTGAGCTGGCCAATCAGGTGATTCTGATGCTGCCCAGCTGGGCTCATTAACCTGCTGGAAGGCTGAATTGGCCAGCCACAAGCTCAGTTGAAGGATCTTAAACCCATAGTTCCTGACCTTTGGAGAAGAGAGGAATAGTCCTGGGTGTGTGTGTGTGTGTGTGTGTGTGTGTGAATAGCCCTGCTGTGTGTGAGTGTGAGCAATAGCTCCCTGTGTGTGTCATGAACTGAGGCCGGAGTGGTAAGGTATAGTGGTCAGAGCTGTAGTCAGAGGCCAGGACCAGAGCCAAGGGTCAGAGCTAGAGTCAGGAACAAGGCAAGGGAGAAGGGCTGGAGCAGGACAAGAACAAGGCAGAAGCGTGTCTGGAGTAAGGCAGGGGACAAGGCAGACACAGAAGAAATTGCAGCTTTGGGCTTAAGTGTTGAGCAGCCACTAGCCTACTGCGGCTGCTGGGCTTAAAAGCAGTACTGGTGATGCCTCTCAGCCAATTAGGGTATCTGCAGGTCAGCTAGCTGGTCTCAGGCTCATGATTCCTGACAGTACCCCTCCTCTTTGAGGAGCACCTCCTAATGGCTCTAGGGCCAGGCATCTTGGTATAGTTTGGTGGAAGTCCCATAGTTGGTCTGGGACATAGATGTTCTCTATTGGTTCCCAGGACTGGTCGTTTGGACCATAGCCCATTCAGTCCACCAGATACTGGAGTTTTTCCCAACTCACTGGGGTGTGTGAGTCAAGAATCCGTTCTACCAAGTATCCTTCCTGCCCTCTAATGGTAGCAGTGTGTTGGAGTGGTTCAGGAATGGGTCTCAGTGCAAGGCTTTAGAAGGGAGACGAAATATAGGATGGATCTTTAGGAACTTGGGTAGCTGTCACTTGAATGTTACTGGGTTCTCCTAGCTTGAGATTGTGAATGGGGCCAGGTACCACTGCTCTAGCTTGGCAGATGGGTGAGCTGATTGAAGATTCTGAGTGGATAACCAAACCAAACCAAACACCATGGCAAGGTTCCAGGTGATCTGGCAACCTTGGCCAGCATGGTGCTTGCAAGCTTCTTTAGCAGATCACTACTATTCCTTGAGTTATTGGTGCACTTGGTGCAGATGGGTGGTCAAGTTCATGGCAGCAGGTATTAGGAACTCATGGATGTGTCTGGATGGCAATGTGGATGAAAGCCATAGTTACCAAAGAATGGGCTTTGTTGGGCGGAAGCGTGGGTTGCATTTTGTAGGCAAATTCTGCACAAGAAAGCAGGGAAAACCAGTTATCCCTGGTGGTAATTCAAAAATTAGCAGAGATACTGTACAAGAATCTGGTTCACTCATTCTGTTTGCCCATTAGTTTGTGGGTGATAGGCAGATAAGGTGAGAGGCTCAATGCCAAGAAGTCTTAGAAACTCCCGCCAAAAATGGGATGCCAGTCTGACATGGTGCCAGTTGGTAATCCATGGTAACAGAAGATGTTCTCTAAGAAGAGATGTACCATTTCCAGGGTAGTAGGGATGGCGTGGGACAGAACCAAGTGTGCCATCATAGTTAGGAGATCGGCCATGATTAGGATCATTGTGTGCCCATGACAGTGAAGTCTCTCCCCAATTAAATCACTAGATACAGTCGACCAGTGCTGGGGTGGAATAGGCAAGGGTTGGAGGAAGCCAAGCTGTCTGGAGTGTGGACTCTTGGTTCCAGAGTAGAGGTTTGCAGAACTTCATATATGTCTTGATGTAAGTGCATAGACCCGGCTACCAGAAAGTTAGACAAACTGGGCTCCTGGTCTCAGATTGACTGAAGTGACTAGCAAGCAGCATGTTGTGTCATAATTTAAAGACCCAAAGTCGAGGCTGGCCCTCTGGAACACAAATGAGATACCTGTGATAGAGAACACCATCTTGTAGTCTGAACTCTGAGTCTGGCTGGGCATCTCCACCTCCCAGGGTCTGGCGGATCTGGGTTGCAAACACATTGATGGGCAGCAGAGAATGAATGCAGGGCATCAGACTGCTGTCTACAGACTCGTTGGCAAAAATTGGGCACTTTAAAAACGGTTAAAGGAGGTTCTCCACCAGGTTCAAGATACTCATCCTTGGAAGACAGAGCATTCACCTTTCAATATCCTGTCCCAGACAACAGGTTACCATGAAGTTAAATCAGGCAACAAGGAGGGACCAGTGGATCTGGCATTGATTGTGGTGTCTGGCCATTTGGAGGGATTCCAGGTTCTTGTGGTCCATAAGGACCTGGACTTGGAACTGGGCTCCCTCTAAGGGATGACGCCATTCCTCGAAGGCCACCTAGTCCCAGATATCATAATTTCTTTCCACTGGAGTTAGTTTACAGGAATGAAAGGCAGAGGCATGAAGTTGGCTATGGAGGGCCACTTGTTTTGATAACACTGCACCGATGGCAAAGTTTGATGCGTCAGCTTCCACCATGAATGGCTTAGTGGGATCTGGATGGATAAGGATGGATGCTGTGGTGAAATCTTTTTTAGCAGATCTAAGGTAGGGTGGGCTTCTAAGAACCAGATGAACCTGGATCCTTTTCACAAAAGCATTGTCATCGGAGCGACCAGGCTAGAAAACCCCATTAGCTGTTGGTAAAAGTCGCCCAAGCCCTGGAATCACTGTACCTCTTGTGTGTCCTTTGGAAAAGCCAAGTTGGATACGGCTGCCACTTGCGCGGGTCCATAGTTAGTCCCTTTGGGGAAACAATGTACCCAAGGAATCTGACTGTGCCCTGATCAAATTCACACTTCTTAAGGTTGGCATATAAGTTCTGGCAGAGTCTCTCTAGGGGCTTGTCTACACTTACCAGGGGATCGACACGTGGCGACTGATGAATCAGTGGTCGACTTAGCGAGTCTAGTGAAGACCTGCTAAATCAACCACAGATTGCTCACTCGATGACTCCTGTACTCCACCTGAATGAGAAGTGCAAGGGGAGTTGACTGGAGAGTGTCTCCCGTTGACATAGCGTAGTGTGGACCCTGCAAAAAATAGATCTAAGTACGTCGACTTCAGCTATGTTATCCATGTAGCTAAAGTTGTGTAACTTAGATCAATCTCCCCCTGTTCTGTAGATGCAGTGTATATGTTGGTTGTGGAGACCTGGATCTGCAGATGAAGGTCCTCAGAGGATGTCATCGAGGTAAAAAATCACAGATTGGCCCAGCATGTCCCTAAAGATATCATTAATGAAATGCTGGAAAGTCAACGGAGCATTGCATAAGTCAAATGGCATAACCAACTACTCCAAGTGTCCACATTATGTGCAGAAGGCAGTCTTAAATTCATCTCCTTCTTGAATCTGAACCGAGTTATGAGTTCCACAAAGGTCCAACCTAGTGAAGACCTTGGCAGAGCAAAGTCTTTCAGAGAGCTTGATGAGGGGTAAGGGGTACTGGTTCCAGATAGTAACATTGTTTAGTGCTTGGTAATCCACACAAGGCTGCAGGGAAACCATCCTTCTTATTCACAAAGAAAATTGAAGCCCCAGCTGGGGACATGGAGGGATGGATGAACCCCTTATGCAGATATTCTTGGTGATAGCTCTGGAGAACTTGTAACTCATGCTCCGAGGGAGAATAGATATGCCTGAAAGGTCCCTCTGCTCAGTCTAGAGGTCGGTGAGGCAGCAATATGCCAGCTTCCTTTTTGTTGAACATGTCAGCTAAGTCTTGATATTTGGTGGATACCAAGGCTATTGGGAAGGCAGTGGGGGTTGACTTCTAAGTGGGCAGACTGGTGAGCGACTGGGTCCAAAGAAAGGAGTGAACCATCAACGGACTCTACCAAGTCAGGGGTAATTTTGCACTGGGTGGGGACATTATGCACTCAGGCAAATTCCAAGTCTCTGAAATTACCTGAGAAACTGCTGTACACTTGCGCTTCCAGGTAAACCTCTGACATTGTGGGGTGCCATAGCTGGAGCAGGAGAAGGGGGTGTGTTAGGCACCAATTGTCCATCCAGAGTACTAGCAGATAAATGTTTGTGCAAGGTACTAGAGTGAGAGGTAGAACCGCAACCTGAGTCTACAGGTTCTGCAAGATGAGACAGGAAGATGGCCTTAGCAGGATCCACCCCAGTAGTGGAACCTGTCCCTTCTCCATTTTTAGGTGGGCTACTCAAACTGGCACGGACCAGGGCATGAGCAGTCACGTCTAGTAGTTGGAGCTATAGCAGTCAGACCTAGTGATTGCACTAGGGGTCAGAGCCAGAGTCAGGTCCCAGGCAAAGGAGCAGGACTGGAGTGGGACAGGAACAAGGCAGGAGCGCCTGAAGCAAGGCTAGGGACAAGGCTTAGAACAAGGCATGCACAGGAGCAATCATAGGAGCAGATGTGTGTTGGTGGGGACAACAATTCTGGTGCTTCTGTGTGTGGGAATAGCTGTGTTATGTGTGTAGGGTGAGTAGCTCTTGTGTGGGAGAATAACTGTGGTGCGTGTGTGTGAGTGGGTAGAAATAGCTCTGGTGTGCCTGGGGGGGAATAGTTCTGGGGGGTGGGGTGCAGGCGGAATCTCTCTGCTGTGTGGATGTTTGGAGGGATAGCTCATGTGTGCATGTGAATGTGAGAAGTAACTCATTTAGTGGGGAAATGTCTGAGAGTGTAGTTCTGGTGTGTGGAGGGGGAGAATTCTAGTGAATGTTTGATGGGAAAGCTCTGGTTTGTGTGTGTATGGGGCTCTGTTGTGTGCAAGGGGGAGAGCTTTGGTGTGTGTTGGGGATACTGTGTTGTGCCTCGGGGGAGAGCCCTGGCCCATGTGTATTGATGGGAGTTTCAGTGTATATGCACGGCAAAGGAGAGCTCTGGGGCATGTGTGTGTGTGTTTGAAAGAGAGAGACCTCTTGCATGTGTGTGGAGGGATAGCTAATGTAGGTGTTGCGGGGGAGACCTCTGCTGTGGAAGGGGAAGCTAGCTCTGCTGTATGTGTGAGGGAGGAGCCCTTGGGGGGCTGTGGGGGGCATGTGTGTATATGTGTGTGTCGATGGCTCTGGTGTGTGTGTGTGTGTGAGGGAGGGTTTTGGAGTGTGTGCGGAAGGGGGATAGCTCTGGCGTGTGTGTGAGAGAGAGAGAGGAGAAGTGTGTGGAGAAGAGGGCTATCTCTGGTTTGTGTGGGGAAGGCCAGGTGTGTGTGTGTGTGTATGTTTGTATGTGTGAGCTCTAGGATGTATGTGAGGGAGGGCTCTGGTGTGTGTGGGAGGAGGGTTCTGGGGTTGTAGTACAACCCACACTCTTGTTTACCGATCACACAGGTGCTCCCGTTACAAACCACCCCCCAGCCAGCCCACTCCATTTCCATCATTTTAAACCCCCCCCCCCTCTCGTGCATGCCTCAGCCTGCATCTCTCTCTTTCTCTCTCTGTGCCCCCCATTGGTCCGTGACCCTTCCTTGGAACCCCCAAACCTGTCTAACATGCACGGCTCTGGCTATCGCTCATTCTGCCTTTCTGCCCTGCATGGCTTTCTTCTCTCTCTCTCCATCCGAGTCTCTTTCTCTTCGCCAATCTCTCTCTCTCTCTCTTTGATGATTAATTAATTAATTAACCAAGAGCCATGATTAATGCCAGCTGATAATTAACTCCTGTGGTACTAATACTGTGCTAATGAAGATTGTCTTACTGTTCCTACTAACTGCCATTTTTCTGTCTGAACTTTTAAGTTTGTCCGAGGAAAACAGATCCCCAAATTATTTTACTAATCCAAAACATCCCCACTCCCTTCCCCACAGGGGCGCTCTGTCCTATGCGGGGCCTGTCTGAACTGGGATCCCTCCTTTTATATTAGCTTTTTAGTGGGGGCAGTTTGTCCGCAGATGAGATTTTTGGTTTTTAACTAACAGATTTCTAGCCTGGCTCTGACAGGGGAGTGGTGTCTAGTGGTTAGAGCAATGGGATTGGGGGAAAGCTGGGAGGCAGAACTCCTGGATTCTGTGCCCAGCTCTTGCAGGGAAGTGGGGTTGAGTGGGTTAGAGTGTGCAAGATGTGGGGCTGGGAGCCAGGACTTCTGCCTTCTATCCCCAGCTCTCAGTGGGGAGTGGGGTCTGGTGGTCAGAACAGGGTAGGGTTGGGAGTCAGGAAACCTGGGTTCTATGCCCAGCTCTTGCAAGGAAGTGGGGTCCAGTGGGTTAGAGCTGGGGGGAATGGACTAGGAGTCACAGCTTCTGACTAGGAGTCACAGCTTCTGAGTTCTATCATTGGCTCTGGGTGGGGAATGGGAGCTGGTGGTTAGAATAGGAAGGGCTGGGAGTCAGGATTCCTGGGTTCTATTTCCAGCTCTGGGAGGAAACTGGGGGTCTAGTAATAAAAACAGAGGGAGCTGGGAACTCCTGTTTTATTCCCAGCTCTAGGGGTGGGGGGTGGGGGTGGGAGGCTGTCATCTGTCTGTCCCTGACTCGCTCTGTCTGGGAGCTCCCTCTGCTGTTTTCACCCTGGGGCTTGTAGACAGGTCAGGATCCAGGAATGACTTCAGCTGCTGCATATTCTGTTAGCTGGAGTGTCATAGGGCTTGTCTGAGTGTCGCCCCCGTGTGGTGATGTGGTTCTTCATTGGCCTGTGCTTAATGGAGTGCTTAACGGAGCCTCTTCCAACCACAGGGTCAGCCTGTCTAGCAACTTAAGGGCCAGTTCCACCCCAAGGCTTTAGCTTTTGACAGCAGGACTTGGGGAGGGGCACTGTTTACAAGGAGGGACCCCAGCTTGGACTTTACGCCTTCCTGCCCTTCCCTTCCCCTTCCTATTCTAACTTCTTTTGCATGTTGTTGTACTGACCAATACTAATGTGACCCCCCACAGCCTCCCCTCCCCCCATCCCCTGCTTTATGGGGAAGAGGAAATGGACCAAATGAAAGGAGTTTAACAAACCACAATCCCCCATCCCCAAATCCCTCCTCATAACCTCTCACCCATGCACTCCCCTTGGGTATCAAGAAACAGCCCCCCAACAAAGAAAAACACAACTAGTCCTCCTGGCCACCTTTCTAGTCCCCCCAATAAACACAATGGTTCCTCCAGGCCAGAGCCCTCATATGCACAAGATTTGATGGGTTGAAACAAGAATTGGGAGGGATGGGGGTACAAAATGCAGCCCCATCCTGTCTCCCCCAAACCTCATGACACGGGGTTAACAATTTGTGCTAGGGTTATTGTGGTACCTATATACCAGGGGAAAATGCTTCCAGGAGAGCCTGACTTATCTCATTCCACTGCATCAGAGATCAAGCCTGGATCAGAACCAGCACCCAAAGCAGTGGGGTGGACTTTGGATCTGAACTAGACCCAACACTGTGATCTGGTTAGCGAGCATTGTGGGGCAAAGCCCCAACATGTGCTGCAAGGGGTTGCTGCAGCATTGGGGTTCAGGTCCTCCCACTGCAAACAGGATGGATATGCAGGGCATCAGGGAGGGCTGGTGGGGGTAACAGAGGATTTATCTGTGTACTGATACACCCTTGGTGTGTGTGTGTGTGTGTACTACCACTGGAATAGGATCAGAACAGCCTGTGTAGCATGTGTGTGTGTGTATGCGTGTGCATACTCTCCCCTACTGGACAGGTTCAGAAATGCCTGTGTGTGGTTGTATATGCTGCTTCATAGTGAATATAGAGGCAGTTCTGATTTTGTTCTGGGTGGTGTGTGTGAGAGAGAGAGAGAGAGAGAGGCTCAGGTGTGTGTGTGTGTGTGTGAGAGAGAGAGAGAGAGAGAGAGAGAGAGAACACTCTCTGTGTAAGTACTACCCCTATTGGATAGGATCAGAACTGCCTATGTGTGCATGTGTACACTGCTCAATCCTGGGATAGAATGAGGACTGCCTCTAGGTTTGGTGGTGTTCTGCTCCCTCCTAGACAGGAGCAGAATGGCCTCTGTGTGTGTGTGTGTGTGTGTGTGTGTGTGTGTGTGTGTGTGTGTGTGTGTGTGTATACTGCTCATTAATGTATTGTTCAGGACTGTCTGTATGTGTATTTGTGTCCTTCTCAATACTGCATAAACGGAGGACTGCCTGTATGTGTGATGCTCCCTACCAGATAGGATCAGAAATGTGTGTATGAGCATACATGCATATGTACTGCTCTCTACTGGAGATGATCATAACTGTGTGTGCATGTGTATTGCACCCCATTGCACAGGCTCAGAACTGCCTGACTGTGTGTATACTGTTCCATACTGTACAGAATCAGAAGTGTGTGTGTGTGTGCATGCATGTGTGCATGCACGTATACTGCCCCCTATTGGACAAGATCAGAACTGCCTCTGTGTCTGCATGTGCGTGTACTGCTCCATACTGTGTATAATCAGAACGGCCTGTGTTTAGGCATGCTTGTATGTACTGCCCCATACTAGAAATGATCAGAAGTGTGTGTGTGTGCGTGCACGCATGTGATGCTTCCTACTAGATAGGATCAGAAGTGTGTGTATGCAAATGGATGTGTACTGCCTCCTACTGGAGATGACCATAATTCTCTGTTTATGTACTGCCCCCCGCAGAACAGAATCAGAACTGTGTGTGTGTGTGAGAGAGAGAGAGAGAGAGACTATAGAATCAGAACTGCCTACATGTGCGTGCTTATGTCTGTTGCCCCATCCTGGACATGTTCAGAACTGCCTCAGTGTGTATGTGTGCATTACTCCCTACTAGACAGGTTCGGAAGTGTGCATGTGTTCATGTATGGCTATGGCCCCCTGTGTCAGATATTCATCATAACTGCTTGAGTAAGTGTGTGTATTACCCCCTACTAGATAGGATCAGAACAACCTGTGAGTGTGTGTGTGTGTGTGTGAGAGTGAGAGAGAGAGATTGAGAGAGAGAAAACAAAAACTGTCCCCTACAGGATAGAATGAGAATTTCCTGTCTCTGTGTGTATGGACTGCTCCTGGATAGCTAGGATCACAGCTCTGTGTGCGTGCCTGCGTGCAAGCAAGCAGTGCCCTCTACTGGTCAGGATGAGAAATACCTATCTTCCCACACACTGCAGAAGGCTCATTACTGCCTTCTCTTACCCCTATCTACCCCACCCTGAACAACCATTACCCTCAGATTATCTGATACCTTCTCTCCCTGTATCCTGCCTGTGGGCTGGCTATTACCTTTCCACAGTCTCCCACTGACCAACTGTTTCTCCCTTCCTACTTCTCTCCTGGCCAAGCCATCACACACACACACACACACACACACACACACACTGTTACAGCTTCCCCACAGGCCATCTGTTACCTCCCTCTAACCCCTGTTAACTGCCCCCAGCTTCCCCCAGAACAGCTGTTACCCCAAATTCTGTACTCTCCACATACCAGTTGTTACCAACCCTCTCCATACAACTTTATCACAGAACAGCTGTTCTCTACACCCATACCACAGTGGCCATTGCCGCCATAGCCTCCTCTCGGAACAGCTATTCCCCATGTCTCCTCCCAAAGCAGCAGTTACCCACCATCCTGCCCCAGATTGGCTGCTACTCCCCTACCCACAGCCTGCTCAGGGAACAGCGGTTATCACCCTAACCACCAAATACTCACTGAATGGCCATTCCCCCTCCAACAGCCTCCTCACAGAATGGCAATTCCACCCCCTGACAGCCTCCTCACAGAACAGCCATTCCTCTCCCCCCACCCCCACCTCCTCACACAATGGCCATTCACCTCCAACACCCTGCTCACTGAATGGCTATTTCCTGCCCCCCCCTCCTCACAGAATGGCCATTCTGCCCCCTGACAGCCTCCTCACAGAACACCCATTCTGCCCCTCCGCCCCCCGCCCAGCCTCCTCACACACTGGCCATTCCTCACCCACCTATTCACTGAACGGCCATTACCCCTCCAACAGCCGCCTCACTAAATGGCTATTTTCCTCCCCAGCCTCCTCACAGAATGGCCATCCACCCCAGCCTCCTCACAGAATGGCCATTCCCCCTCACAGCCTCCTCAGAGAACTGCCATTTCCCCTCCTCCCCAGCCTCATCAGACAAAAAGGCCATTAACCCTCCAAAATCCTCCTCACAGAATGGCCACCCCCCACCACACACACAGAATGGACATTCCCCCTCCACCAGCCTCCTCAGAGAACAGCCATTCCCCCTCCTACCCCAGCCTCATCACACAACGCCCATTCCCCCCCAGCCTCCTCACAGAACAGCCAACCCCCCCATCATCCTTACAGAATGGCCATTCCCCCTCCACCAGCCCAGGGGCGGCTCTAGGCACCAGCAAAACAAGCTGGTGCCTAGGGCGGCCAAATCTAGGGGGCGGCAGGCTGGGCCGGCGGACCTGCCGCAGTCATGCCTGCGGGAGGTCCACCGAGCCCCGGGACGACCGGACCTGCCGCAGGCATGACTGCGGAGGGGGCGCTTGTCCCGCGGCTCGGCTGGACCTCCCGCAGGCATGACTGCGGCAGCTCAAGCGGAGCCGCGGGATCCGCGAACCGTCCGCAGCCGCGGGGGGTCCAGCCGAGCCACGCGGGACCAGCGGACCCTCTGCAGTCATGCCCGCGGGAGGTCCGCTGCTCCCGCGGCTCCGGGGCGCCTCCCGCGCATGACTGCTTGGGGCGGCCAAAACGGTAGAGCCGCCCCTGCACCAGCCTCCTCACACAACTGCTATTCCCATCCCCGCCCCCCTGCAGCCTCTTCACTGAACAGCCATTTCCCTCTCCAACAGCCTCCCCACAGAATGGCCATCCCCTCCGACCCCCCAGCCTCCTCACAGAACGGCCATTTCCCTCCCCAGCCTCCTCACAGAATGGCCATTCCCCACCTCACAGCCTCCTCAGAGAACGGCCATTTCCCCTCCTCCCCCCCAGCCTCCTTACAGAACAGCCATCCCCTCCCCACCAGCCTCCTCACACAATGGCCATTCCGCCCCCGCAGCCTCCTCACATAACGGCCATTCCTCTTCCCTCACCCTCCTCACTGAACGGCCATTCCCCAACCTTCCCCAGCCTCCTCACTGATCAGGCGTTTCCCCACCTCCCCCAGAATCCTCATCAAACGGCCATTTTCCCTCCCCCCACAGCCTCCTCACACAATGGGCATTCATTCAACTCCCTCCCCTCAGCCTCCTCACTAGCAGCCATTACCCCTCCCCACAGATGTGCCTGTAACCCCATCTTTTCTTGGACCTGCCATTATGCCCAGTGTGTCAGAGGTCCCAACTGCCCAAACTAAGGCAGGGGAGATGTGTCATATGCCCTAGGCCAACCAGGGTGGACAGTGGGAGGTCCCGGCTTGGTTTTAGGGCAACACTGTCAGCTTTGCACCCCAACCTGGACCTCGGTGAGGAGCTGCAGCTGTGGTGAGTGGGGTGCAGCCGGGGGTTGGTGGGGTTGGAGGGCAGATTGGGATGGGATATATGGCGCTTATCCATCACCCAACAGGTCTAGCTGCCTATAATATCACTAACCCCCCTGGCAGGGCTAGTGACAGGCCATCAAAACTGGTGCACCCCTCTTCCCAGCCCCCCACCAAATCTTGTGCAGACCCTCCCCAACAAATCTGTGACAATCCCCTCCCCAGCTCTCTTCCTCCGTTAAATCTTGTGAACAACCCTCCCTTGGTCAAATCTTATGTTCCCCCTTTTCTAGCCCCCCATCAATTTTTGTCCACTCCCCCATTTCAGCCCATCAAATATTGTGAACAACCCCATTGCAATCCCCTTTCCACATAAAATTTTATGCCGCCTCTTTCAAGCCTCCATCAAATTTTATTCAACTCTCCCTTTCCCCAAGCCCCAAATACTGGCATTCCTCCAAAGAGACAACCAGACATAAAAATGGCTTAGCCACCTCTCCCCTCATTACCCCCCAGCCCCTCACCAGCCCCAGGCGGTTAATATTCTGTTGTCTGCTTGTTTCCACCCCTCCTGCACCCCTCCCCCTTCCCTGCCACTGTCCCACCCCACCCCTGCAATTATGACGGACAGGTGACCATTTCTGTGGATGGTATCCTGACAACGACGGGCTACACACAGGAGGATTATACCATGCTGGGCTCAGATGACTTTTTCTACATTGGGGGCAGCCCCAACACAGCTGACCTGCCGGGGTCCCCAGTCAGCAATAACTTCATGGGGTGCCTCAAGGATGTGAGTATGCAATGACATGCAGCTGCCTCTGGGGCTGGGTGAAGTGTCTATCTCTATGGGGATCCCTTGACCAGTGCTGTGATGCAGCCACCTATGGGGTGGGGTGCAAGGACTGTTTAACATCCCATAGCAACGCTGCCCAAAAGTTTAGGGCAGCAAGTGCAGGAGTATCTCTTGTCAGCGGCAACTGAGGACCATTCCCATATGATCCTTGTTTGGGGGCTGGCAGGGATGGAATTTGGTGTGTGATGTAGACAATAGGAACCAGAAGGAGACCCAGGAAACTCATTACACATAGCAGCCATCAGCTCTAGATCAGTAGTCTCCAAAGTGAGGTGCGCACACCCCAGGGCAGGGGTCCCTAATGTCCCTAATGCGGTATCGCGGGTGCCATGGCGCCTGCAGGGGCTTCAAAATGCGCCTGCATCCTGACCAGCAGTCGAGCATCTGCCGAAATGCCACCGAATTTCTGCAGCATTTTGGCGGCAACGCCTCTCGATGACGCCGCTTACCGCCGACAAGCGACGTCATCGAGAGGCGTCGCCGCCGAAATGCCACAGAAATTTGGCGGCATTTTGGCGGATGCTCGACCACCGTCACGGTCCTTCGTCTGGCAGGCACCAGACGAAAAGGTTGGGGACCACCGCCCCAGGGAGTGCACAAGAGGATCCTTGGGGGTGCGCGGCAGGAGGAGCACTTGTTTTCTGTTTTCTTTTTGCTTTGGCAGTTCAGGTGGGAGTCCGAGTGTTTTTTTTGTTTTTTTTTGCTTCGTCACGGCAGGGGGTGCGTGCTCAAAATTTTTTTACTGATAAGGGTGCGCAATCAAAAAAGTTTGGAGACCACTGCTCTAGATCACTGTTTACTTGAAGCCAGATTGGAACTGGCTTTTCCCCTAGAGGGAAAAGACCTTGTATTCCACCCCCCGCCTCCCTGCAAGCTAGCCAATCTCCCTACCCCTTGAGCCAGCCAGCAGGTCCCTGCTGGGGGCCAGATTGAAGTTGGCACCCCCTAGAGGACAAAGGCCTCGTATCCCACTTCAGCTCTCCCCACCAGGTCGTGTACAAGAACAATGACTTCAAGCTGGAGCTGTCACGCCTGGCAAAGGAGGGCGACCCCAAGATGAAGATCAATGGGGACTTGGTGTTCCGCTGTGAGAATGTGGCAGCGCTGGACCCAGTCACCTTTGAGTCGCCCGAGGCCTACATCTCCCTGCCCAAGTGGAACACCAAGAAGACTGGCTCCATCTCCTTTGACTTCCGCACCACTGAGCCCAACGGGCTGCTGCTCTTCAGCCATGGGCGCCTGCAGCCCCCACGGGAGGGCCGTGCTGAGCGTCCACACAAGGCTGACTACTTTGCCATGGAGCTGCTGGACGGGCACCTTTATCTGCTGCTAGACATGGGCTCTGGTGGCATCAAGATGCGGGCCAGCAATAAGAAGGTCAATGACGGCGAGTGGTGCCACGTGGACTTCCAGCGTGATGGACGTAAAGGTGAGAGGGCTCCCCTGCCCTGTTTGCAACACCCCAGCCTATGGGGAACCCCATGCTCACCTCTGTCCCCTCATCCCCAGCCTATTGATGGAGATCCGTGTCCCACCTCTGCCTGCTCCCTGTGCCCTGGCTGCCTGGAACTCTGCCCACCCACAGGGAGTGCCATGCCACCTCTGCCCTCCAGACCGTGCCCGCAAGTCAACTGCCTACAGGGACCCCTTCTGCCTAGAACAGAGACCCCATGTGCTCACATCTACCCCCACCCGTGAGGAGCCCCTAGCTGGGATGTCTGGAGGTGTGCAGCAGTGTGGCAGGGTCATGGTGCCACATGGTGGCTCTGCTGTGCATTGGGGGCTGTAGGGGCTGTAGTTAGGCTTTGGATGAGGGCCAGCAGGTGAGGTGTCGGGGGCAGGAGTGGGGGACTGCTGAGTCACAGAGCTCAGTGGTGGCACTCAGGCTGAATTGTGCTTTGCACTTTGGGGTCAGGGAGCAAATTTGATCCTATTATAGTCCTTGCCCAAGGACCTGCCCAATAGAGAGCCCAGAGCTGTCTGCCCTCCCCGCCCCACACACCTTTTTTCCCCCTCACTGCTGATTGGCATACTGAATTGGCTGCTCATTAGCAGCTCATTAGAGAGGTGAGAAAATAGGCCCAGGAGTGGCAGGAAACAGAGACAGAGAAGCATTTCCTACAGCTCCCCATAAGTGGGGTGGAGGGAGAGAGAGAAAGAGATAGATGCAGTGCTGCCCCCTGCTGGTTCAAATATCTCAAAGCCTGTCTAAATCGATATACGTTCTCATTTTGGCCATATGTATATGCACAGTACTTTACTGATAGGGACATGTCAGCATGTCTCTATGTGCATATTAGCTCCCTCTGTGTATGTGTGCATTTATGTTCAGCCTGTGGAACTCTTTGCCAAGATGTTATGAAGGCTTCAAAAAAGAACTAGCTAACTTCATGGAGGATGGGTCCATCAATGGCTATTAGCCAGGATGGGCAGGGATGGTGTCCCAGCCCCTGTTTGCCAGAAGCTGGGAATGGGCCAGAAGGGATGGATCACTTGATGGATTACCTGTTCTAGTCATTCCCTCTGGGGCACCTGGCATTGGCCACTATCAGAAGACAGGATACTGGGCTAGGTGGACCTTTGGTCTGACCCAGTATGGCCATTCTTATGTTTATGCATGTGCATGTATGTGTGAGAATGGTGCATGTCTGAGTGAGCGTGTGCGAATTAGTGTGTGTGTGTGCAGGGCCGCCCGGGGGGGGAAATGGGGCAATTTGCCCCAGGCCCCGCAGGGGCCCCCACGAGAGCATAGTATTCTATAGTATTTCAACTTTCTTTTATGGAAGGGGCCTCCGAAATTGCTTTGCCCCAGACCCCCTGAATCCTCTGGGCAGCCCTGTGTGTGTGCATGAATGCATGGGGATGTGTAAATCATTGTGTGAGTGCATGTGTGTGAATTGTATGTGAGAGCATGTGTGTGAATCAGTGCATATGTATGGGTGCATGTATGTATTGTGACCTTGTTTTGACCCAAGTAGTAAGCCAAAAATTTAGTCTTGAAGGTTGTTCTAGTTAGGAGGAGAAAGTGGTGATGGATGCAAACCTGTTTATTTACAAAGAATGGACAAAGTTCTGATTCTCTGAACAAGGCAGGAATCAAACAGAGAGCTTCTTTGCTCATAGCTCCAAGCTCCTCTGTAGCCAGCACTAGGCCCAACAGCTCTCTCTCTCTTAACTTTTCCCAAGGGCTATGCTCCCAGTGCTTTTGTGACTGCATGTGGTGTTTCCTTGCTGCCTTTTCCTTTCCTTCCTCTGGTCTTTCTGCCTCTTTCTCACAAAGATACACACCTCTACAAAGCAACAGCCAGTGAAACCTCTCCATCCATGTGTGCCTTTGTTTTGAGCAGTAACACCCTGTGTTTTGGTTGGAGAGCCCTATTGTTTCAGCTGCCTGGGTCACTAAAATATCTATAATGGCTTCTTATAACTATCTTAAATGAAGGGTGGTGTTTCCGCTGAATAGTAACAGCAAAGTTTATCCAGAGCCTGAAAACACCCCTCATCTTATCTTCACCCATCACCTTGATGGAGTCCAAAATAGTGACACCCTGAGCAACACATCCCAGATAGAAAGAAAAGTAACTATTTAACAAATTACGTATGATACAAGCTTAACTATTTACATAGTTACAGTGTCTTTCTGTCTGGATATTTCACATAACCAACCCCAAACAATTTTACTTCCATCCAAATCTTCTTGGAGCTTTTCTTTCCCTGCCCTGTTTCCTTTCAGCCACAGCCAGGAGTTCCTTTTGAGTGGTGCAGTAATTTCACTCCAGAGAACTTAAACTTTTGCTGTAATAAGCAATCATGCTCTCAAGTCCTTGATGTTCTTGTGACGATACTGTCCCCGATCTGTAAGCACTAGTATTTGTGTTAATATGAAAGGTCTTTTGAATCACGGGCAGTCCAAGATAGGAGTAGTCACAAGAGCCTGTTTGAACTCTGAAAATGCTCTGCTGACCACTGAAATGGTTTCCCTTTCTCTCCCAACCTATGCAGCATTTTTGCGATATTGGCAAACCCACATATAAACCTTCTATAATAGGAGCAGAGTCTGACAAAACTCTGCACATCTGTGAGTGTCTGGGAAGTTTGCCAGTTCTGCACAGCCTCAATTTTCTGTTTGTCAGTGAAAATTCCCTCCTCCCTGATTGTGTGCCCAAGAGAGATTACTTTTTTTTTTAAACAGCTCACATTTCTTTGGGTTCCATTTCAGATTGGTATCCTTCAGCTTACCGCAGACAATTTGTAGATGTATCAGTTCCTGTTCAAAAGTTTTAGCATGCACTAGGATATAATTTAGGTGTAACAGACAGGCTGAGAGAGACATGCCGTGTCACACCCTCTCCATTAGCCTCTCAAATGTGGTTGGTGCACTGCATAAGCTGTGCAAGGCTCTTAATTGCCACCGGCCTTGTCCTGTGGTGAAATCTGTCTTTTCCCTGTCCTTTAGATCCTCTGCCACTTGCCAATACCCACTTTTAAGATTCAGTGTGGAAAACCAGATTGAACCTGCTGCACCACCCAGAGTATCATCTGTTCATGGTAGTGGATAAGAATCCTTTAAAGTGACTTCATTTAGTTTTCTATAGGCCACACACAATCAGGTGCTGTCATCTTTTTTCTTAATCAGCACTGTGAGTGAAACCCAAGGAATGGTTAAAGGCTCAGTTATGTCTTCCACATTTCTCCCCTCTTTGTTACTGGTAGCCAGTGAGATGGCTGTTTAGCGGGTCATTTCCCCCCATTTCAATCTTGTGCTGGATTAGTGCAGTACAGTCTATATCTTTGTCGGATGAGGAGAAAAACTCCTGATTCCTAGCCAGAAAGTCTCTCAGACTATTCTGCTGCTTTTCATTTAAATGTATGGCACTGCACTGGAACAAGTCTAATAGAAACTCTGGGAGCGCACCTTCCCCCCATCCCCAGTAGTTTTCTTCTATACCAGCAATTACTAGATCCACTGGTTCTTTAAGTGATGGTCCCTATGGAATACAGATTGGGACCACACATCTCAAAGAACCTCTAGTTATAGGTAAGTAACCTCCTTTTCACATTTTGCAGCTGTGGTTCCCTTTGTTATTATTTACTGCTTGTCAGAAACATGTAGCAGAGGAACAGACCTCCATTCCTAATTCAGCTCCGCAAGAGCCTTAGCAGCTAAGATTCTCCTGAGACCCTGAGTCTCAAAACAGGTTTTAGCTACTCCCCATCTTTCTTTGCTGGAAAGCTACCACAGCATGTAACTGTTATAATGGTTTCTCCCCCTAGGGGCAGGATGACTCCTTCACTGCAAACTAATTGCCTACAAATCATCTGTCTCACCTGAGCCAAGTATTTAAAGGGAATTTCCACAGACTGACACTTTTCCTGGCATTTATTACACAGTTATTAGCCATAAAAAAAATCCAAACTGATGATTAGCTCATCCACTATCTTGGCTATCCAGACTTTTTACTCAAATTCAAGAAGTCCAACTTTGAAATCTAATTTTCAGACAGGTGTATGTTCAACCCCCCTCATCCTGCCATTTGGGACTAATGAGGCAGATCAGATTTAGATCTCCTATTCCTAGCCTTTTTAGCATGTCTGATCTAATAACTATTATGTTTGAGCCAGTGTCGGTCACCTCAATGCATTTCACAGCTCCTATTATACACTTAATAGCCAATTCCTATGGTTGTTTAACTGCCCAGATCTAAACAAAAACTGTGGAGCTGATCCTTGTACCCCCAGGCTTTGCCCCTCCAGCATGGTGTCTCCCCGTTTACTGAAGTGGGTGAGGAACTTTCACTAGGCATCAGTGATGCTTTGTCCTGGCCCGTTTTTTTTAATAGATTTTTCACAGTGCAAACATTTAACTGAACTGCTTCCCTTAATTTTTATGTTATTGCCAATTTCCCTTGTTTTACAAAGTGAATTTATCACTTTTTCTGATCATTCCAAAACATCATGAACCAGATAAGAATCTCTTTTTCCACCATGTTTATTAGACACAGCTGTACTTACAGGGCTCCCGGTGATCAGCTTCCATCTTCCTCACTAGGCGAGCAGTTGCTTCCTATTTTGGTGAGCTGCTGCAAGGAAAGATTCAAGTTCTGTTGTAAATTCCACAGTCTCTCAGACTATCTTTGGCCTCTTTTCACTGATCTTGATCTGCAAGTCCAAGTTCAGCTGAGCATCTGCAAATTGATCTGTTCCCAATTTATCTTGGAAGTCCTTTTCGGTATCTAGATATGCCAGGAACATGAGTCTTTTCAGGTCCTTTGACAATTGAGGTGTGGTATCCTCTTTCCTGCTGTAAGGCTCTGTCTCCACTAGTGAGCTTACAGTGGCACAGCTGTACCAATGCAGCTGCACTGGTATAAGATGGCTCATGTAGCCGCTCTATGTCGGAAGGAGAGAGCTCTCCAATCGACATAATAAAACCACCTCAACAAGTGGTGGTATCTGTGTTAGCGGGAGAAACTCTCCCACCGACATGGCACTGTGCACACTACCACTTATGCTGGCAAAACTTATGTTGCTCAGGGGGGTGTTTTTTTTATTCCCTGGAGCAACATAAGTTTTGCTGACATAAGTGGTAATGTAGACATGAACTAACTCTTGGCTGTGCCTTGGACGCATTGCATTTAAAAAATAAGGGACTGTTTTCTTAGCATCCTCCCAATATTATCATTAATTATTAATAATAATGAAAAATAAGTAGCAGTCACTTACATTCATGGGGGTATTTCTTGCTGCTTTTTGCAGCACTCAGCAACTCCCAATCTTATTGTACAGAGGTGAAAAAAATAAGGGACGTCCCTTGGAATAAGGGACAGTTGGCAACCCTACTTGGACATCGCAGAATGATGGCTGGCTTCAGTGGTGGAATCTCCATCCTTAGAGGTGTTTAAGGCCTAGCTTGACAAAGCCCTGGTTGTGATGATTTAACTGGGGTTGGTCCTGCATTGAGCACGGGGTTGGACTAGATGACCTCCTGAGGTCTCTTCCAACCCTAATCTTCTATGATTCTATGATTCAAGCCACATATCAAGGGATTGTATCAGATCTGGACAACTCAGTTTGTTTTCTGGGGCTAAGTTCTGTAGCACTATCAGAACTGGGCCACTCAGGCTGGCTACTAGAGCCCCTCCCCTTCCCCGTTTTTGTCCATCTCAGCCATTCATATGGTGTTGAACTGAGCCAAATAAGCCGGGCAGTAAGTTTTTCCATCAAAGATAGTGAGTGGATATCATGGATCCGCAGGTCTGGTGTTCTGAACAACTCTGGAACTGTCCCTGGTAGGAACTCTTCAGTGTGCCAGACTCCCCCATAGGGTCTCACTTTTTTACCAGGGTAAACCACTTGGCTTCACTGCCTCCTTCGACCAAATCTCAGAGCCTTCACCACCCCTGTTTTACACTGTGAGCTCCCTTCAGTGAGTCCACCTGAGTTGGACACCTCAGAGATACTTGTACGCCCAAAGGGAGCAATGCACTCACACCTGCAGCATCCGCAGTGACTCTTGGCCAGTGTTATTACACAGCATAGAAAGTCCTTGGTTAGCATAGAGAAAAGAAAGTTACAGCATGCTCCATTTGGGTTAGCCCAGGGCCCCATCAAGTGGTGTGTCCTCCCCTCTTGGTCCCACTCTGTCCCCCTTTGTTCAAGTTCCTGAACCAGTCCCACCTGCCTCCTCTTCAGTCCGTTGTTGGCCAACTGGTCAAATGTGGCTGGCTTCTTGCTGAGAGTGGACCATCCATGGTTGTTAGTTGGTAGATAGCAAATGTCCTGGGGGTTGGCTTTGCTGTTGTCTTCATGGACTCTTTAATGACATGGGCCTCAAACTGGAGACAGCTAGACATCAGCCACATCTGTCTGGCAACCTCCCTGAGAGTAAACAGCCCTTTTTCACCCCAGGTGACAATGCAGCCTACAGGGGAAACAAAGGCACGCACAGTATTCATACAAAATATTTACAGAACATTCCCATTCCATCACTGTGGGATTTTGCATTATTGAGCTGAGACAATCCAATCTCTTCTATATGATTCTCTGGGGGTTACAAACAAGGCAGAACACCGTTGTAAACGTCTGGTCTTACCCAAGTCTACTGACTGGCCCAGTTCCACATCCAGCCTCTGATTTCCACTGTGGCCCATGCCCTTTTGATTTCCTTCTCAAGGTGATTTCTCAGCTCCCTAAGTCCTTGCTGCAGCTCATTCTGTTAGCAAGTTGGCTAAAGCTTCCCTGGCCTCATTTAATGGAAAACTTTCTGGTCTGTGGCAGTCATGTTGCTGGTCACCTCATTAATCCATCTGGCCATTCCAGTCAGGGAGTGTTGCAGCTGGGTTTCCCAGTCTGGCCAAGCGCTTTGTAACTGTTGCCTCAACAAAGATTTCCTCTTTGCCTACAAGTTGTCTCCCAGCCCTTTCTGGGAAACCTCCAGATGCTGCTTTAATTCTTTTTGTAATGCCTCCAGCACTTGTTTTAGATCTATGTTTTAAATCCTTTTGGCCAGCTTTGAATTCTGTGAGCACCTCCCTCATTTGTTCCATCTTGGTTCAAAAGAAAGACCAGCTCACAGTTTCTCTTCTTGGAAACTGGATCCTGCCCCTGATACCAGTGTTACCCCTTTTTGACCTGAGAAATTAACTAAAAAGTTGTTCCAGTTAGTAGGAGGAATTGGTGGTGGAATCAGGTATCTATGATGCAATCCTGTTTATTTTCAAGGAATGTACAAAGTCCTGTTTCTCTGAGCAAGGCAGGAATCCAACAACAGGAGACAGTTTCTTTGCTCGCAGCTCCAAACCCCTTTCTAGCCAGCACTTGGCGCAAAAGTTCTCTGTCTTGGCTTCTTCTCAGGTCCCATTTGCAATGCTTGCTGCCTTCTCTCCACTCTTCCGGTTTTTCTGCCTCCACACACACACCTCCACAAAGCAACAGCCAGTGAAACCCCTCCACCCACGTGTGCTTTGCATTTGCCTTTGTTTTGGGCAGTGACTCTGTCTCTGTTTGGGATGGAGACCACTCATTTCAGCTGCTTGTTCCTTAGAGTTTAAAGCCAGAAGAGACCATTAGAACAATCAGTCTGACCTCTTGATAGCTGCAGCTATTAAATTCCACTCAAATACCCCTCTGTTGAGCCAAGTGACTTCAGTTAAACCAAAGCATTTCAGTCCTCAGGATACTAATCTGTTGTGAGCCTCAGACAGAGAACAGAAGAAACTGAGAGGACACCAAAGCCTGAAGTCCCAGCAGTGGCAGGGAATTGACTAGATGAGAAGCTCAGGTGATCCCAGCAGGTGACCCATGACCCATGCTATAGAGGAGGGTGAACCCCCCCTCAAAGTTCCTGCATATCTGACCTCGGGAAAATTCCTTTCTGACCCCACATATGGTGATCAGTTAGTCTCTGAGCATGTCAGCAAGACCCACCAGCCAGGCAACTAAAACAGAGGATTGTCTGCACCACCTGATAGCACTGGCCCTCCCTAGGCAACTGTCTCCACCTCTGGCTGATGCTTCAGAGAAAGGTGAAAAAAAGCCACACATTACAAGGTGTCAGGGGGGAAAAAAACTTTCTTGACCCTTTCAGGCAGCCAGCTGAAGCGAGATTAGGTGCTAGTCATTCTCATAGTACATACATAATATACATAATCCCTAACGCCTGCTGCCATAAAGGAGTTTAATGGCTTCCTACAACTACCTTAAATGAAGGGCAGCAACTACACCCAACCCAGAACAACAAGGTTTAACCTGACCCCTGTTAGTATTGTGTGCATGTGTGTGGGGATCTCTCTGTGTGCACCACCTTCCCCTCCCACCGGGCCTTGCTATTGTGGTACCTGCTGCCCATGCAGCCCAGTAATGGCCTGTGGTGCCCTGCTCCCCACCACAGGCTCCATCTCAGTGAATAGCCGCAGCATACCGTTCCTGGCCAGTGGGGAGAGTGAGATCCTGGACCTGGACAGTGAGATGTACCTGGGGGGCCTTCCTGAGAATCGACTGGACTTGATCCTACCCCCTGAGGTGTGGACTGCCTTCCTCAACTATGGCTATGTGGGCTGCGTGCGGGACCTCTTCATCGACGGCAAGAGCCGAGATGTGCGGCGCCTGGCCGAGGTGCAAAGCGTGCCCGGCGTCTCCAGCTTCTGCTCCCGGGAGACCCTCAAGCAGTGCAGCAGTGCACCCTGCCGCAATGGGGGGGTCTGCCGTGAGGGCTGGAACCGCTTCGTCTGTGACTGCCTTGGCACTGGCTACCTGGGCAGAGTGTGCGAGAGAGGTGAGGGGGTCATGGGGGCACTGGGTACCTGGGCACGGTGTGGGAGAGGTGAGGGGGCTATGGAGGGTACCGGGTACCTGGCCAGGGTGTGGGAATGGTGAGGAGGCTATGGGGGCACTGGGTACCTGGCCAGGGCGTGGGAATGGTGAGGAGTCTATGGTAGCACTGGGTACCAGGGCAGGATGTGGGAGAGGTTAGAGGGGCATGGGGGGCACTGGGTACCAGGGCAGGGAGTGGGAGAGGTTAGAGGGTATGGGGGCACTGGGTACCTGGGCAGGGTGTGGGAGAGGTGAGGGGGCATGGAAGTGGTGAGGAAGGAATACAGGAGGCTATCCGCCCCAACTGCAGGTGGGATTTCTGTGTTAGGGTCAGTCATGGGAAACATGGTGCCTCTTAGTGAGACAGATGGGCCCTGGCATCAGGACAGAGTTGGTGAAAAGCTGATCCTCAGCTCACTGGCAGCTCTGAAAAATCAGGGAAAGAAGTGAGTTTGGGTCGAAGGGAATTGGAACTTTCCTGGAATTTTCAACCAATCTAAAAGTCAACAATAAGTCTGTCTGGGGTGAATGCAATGGGCTGTTTGGGGACATCTTTAAAGGGCTGGACTCCTAGAACGGCTGAAGGAGGAGTGTGGGGGGTGCCTCCCTTATAACTTTTAGCCCCATGGTCAGCGCACTCACCTGGGATGCAGTCCCTGCTCCAATGAATGCACAATTTATACAAAGTGGCACAGGTCCAACAGGCCAGATGGGGAGAGACCCACCCCAGAATAGCCTGTAGCTAGATATTGGGGCACTCACCTGGAGTGGGAAGAGCTGCAGTTAAGTCGCTGCTCCACAGAGGGTTCCCCCAACCCAGGTGAGTGCTCTAACCACTGGGCTAAAAGTCATCCCCTCTGCTTCCAGCTGCAGTTTTGTAAATGGTACCAAAGTCCCACTATGAGCCCAGCCCCTACATTTGTTTTCTCTGAGTTTGAGGTTGACCAAAGCTGTGTTTTGGGGTTAATAAACTATTTGCTCCAAAACCTTTGCCCAGCTGTAATCATGACTCCTGGGTTCCATGCCTAGCTGTGGGAGAGGAGTGATGTTTAGTGGTTAGAGCAGGGAGGCTGGAAGTCAGGACTCCTGGGTTCTCCGTGCGGGGCTGGAGGAGGTTGGGATTGGGAGGAGGGGCTCTCTGGATATTGTGGTGTAAGGCAGAACCTAACACATGTTCTCTCTCTCTCTCTCTCTCTCTCTCCCATTCCTGTTCTTTTTTTACCATCTCTCTCCTACCCCCATCTCAACCCCCATTCCCCGTGCACCCTCACCCCTCATTACCCCCTACCCCTCAGAGGCCACGGTGCTGAGTTATGATGGCAGCATGTACATGAAGATCATGCTGCCAGGGGTGATGCACACAGAGGCCGAGGACGTGTCCCTGCGGTTCATGTCCCAGCGTGCCTATGGCTTCATGCTGGCCACCACCTCCAAAGAGTCGGCCGACACCCTGCGCCTCGAGCTTGACGGCGGGCAGATGAAGCTTACCGTCAACCTAGGTAACCGCCCCACCGCCTGGGGTTGCCCCAGTGCTGAGGGGGCTAACCAGCTCCCTAGGGGTCACCCCCTCCCTCTTGGCAGCTGGTTCCAAGTGTCCCCTGGGAAGAGGTGACCCTAGGGGTGCACCTGTGCTGAGGGGTCAGCCCCCGCTTTGGAGCCCTCCTGCGCCCATCTGGTCTTTAGAAAGACACCCCCTTTTCCAGGGGGATTCACTTTTGCACCCAGTTTGGTCTTGCTGGTGCCAGAGGGCGGCTCCCTGTCCAACATGGGACCTGCTTTCTCCACTGTGCCTGGCCAATGGGGCGAGAGGGGCCCTTCAACTCGCTGGCACCCCATTGGCTGGCAGGAGTTGGTGGGCCTGAGGGGGAAGAGCCCCCCATCTTTCTAAAGGCCTGGCAGGGTTCGGAGTGATTTCTAGCTCGCTGTTTTTAACCCTTCATCGGCGCAGACTCTGCCAGCCCAGCAAGCAGCAGCCGGGACCAAACCCCGCAACCTTTACCCCACTCTCCCATCCCCCCAATTCCCCCAAACTCTGCCCATCCACAACCCCCCAGACCCCACCTCCACATCCTTCATCACAACCCCCCCCAAACCTCTGCAGAGCCACAGACCCCCACCCTTATCTCCACAACCCCCAAATCACATCCCCACATCCTCAGACCCCCACCCTTATCTCCATAACCCCCAAGCCCCAAAACCCATCTCCAGACCTCCACCCCATCTCCACAACCCTCTTACTCCACCCCAAAATCCTGAAGATCCACAGCCCCCCACCCCAACCAAACCCACGGCTCTCCTACATCCCACCCACCTCAGCGCAACTCCCTGTGGATACACTGCACTCCTAAACCCCACACCTCCTTCCCCCTGCCACACCTACCCTCATCTTCCCATCCCCCAGGAGATTACCCCCCTTTCCCCCATGGAGTTACCCCCTTTCCCTCCCTCCTTCGTCCCTCTCCCCCCATGGAGTTACTTCCTTCCACTCATTTCCCACCCCCATGGGCTCCCCTATTGGTTCTTTGGTCCCGTGCCTGTTTGCGCCCCACTGTTCTGTTGCGGTTGACGACGTGCGTCAGACCCAGCCGTGTAGCTTGTGGGAATGGGGCCCCCTTTCCTTTCTCCCCAGGGAACCCAGAACCTCCTGTCCACCGCAGAGATCAGGGAATGGCAAGAGCTCCCCGCAACCTTCTAGGTAACGGAGGGCAGATCTGGGGTGGCACACTGCACCCCACCACTCCCTTAACCTCTTCCATTCTGGCTATCTTAGGGTGTGCGGCACCTCTATAGTGGGACACTGATGCCCTCCATATGGAGCCAAGGGATGCCCCTGTGCTGTACAGCACCCCCAGCTTCACATAATGCCCCTCCCCAGAGTTGTGGGCATTGGTGGCACCCCAGAATCTGTATATGACCCCTCATCCATGGGGTCATGATTGACCCCCCAGAATCTCTGGGCCCTCCCCCAACCACATCACCTACTCATGAGGTGCAATCAACACGCTAGAATCTCCATGGTGCTCCCCATGCCCTTTTAATTTGTTCCCCCAGTTCCAGTGGAGCTGTGAAATAGGGTCTCTCAGATTATGTGGAGGATGCCATAATGTGCCTGGCACCATAAGGAACAGTGTCCTGGGGCCAGCGTGGGGGACTGGGGAACCCCAGAAAGGGGGGTAAGAGCCCACCCTGAGCTGCATTTGCTAAGTAACCCCCCAAATTCCAGCCACCCTCCATAGACCCCCCCAGCACCCTTATTCCCTCCAGCACCCCGTATTCTTCAGTGCTGCCCCCCCTCACAGAATGCATTGGTGCTGGATCTAATGTTCCCTGATCTCTGCAAGTTCCAGGGCTGCCCAAGGAAGATGGAGGTGGTAGCAAGCGGGGGCAACCCAAGCTTGGCCCCCTAATCCATGCTGGGTGCAGGGGGACCCTGGTTGGGGGAGTGAAGGGGAGAGGAGGTGCCCCCCATACATCTGAGCATGAGGCTGCTCAGCAGGGGTTAACCCCCCTTGTTTTCATCTTCCTTGTGGCACTGTTTGGGGTGCCAGGGTGGGGGAGGAAGAAGGGGGGGGTCCATCCCCCACATTGCCCGCTGCACGGCTGGTGTTTGCAAGGTGGCCATTTGTCAGAGGGGTGGGGATTATCCCAACAAAGTGGGGGGAGGAGAAAGAGCCCATGAGGTGGGGGGAATTGACTGCAAACCCCATTAAAGGTTATAAACCTTTCCTCTCCCCCCAAAAAGAGAAACCTCAGCCTAGACCATGTCTGTCACAGATCTGGCCAATCCACTTTCTAAACTGGTTCCAAATTAATCCACTTTCTAAAGTGGTTCTGGGCTAATCCACTGTCCAAACCAGTTCCTACTAAACTGGTTTAAACATATCAGCCCAGTCCTTGTAGATGGGCTTCAGAGTGAGCTGAGGAATTGGGTCCCAGCCCAGGTCCTGGCTCAGGTTCCCAAGCTTAGCTGGCCCAACATCCTACCTTGAGCTGGGACCGTAAAGCTGCATCCAAAACCAATTTGACAAACCCAGTTAGAAACCCAGTAAACCAGGACCTTTCCATGACCCTGTTTTTGGTCAGCTTTCTCATCCCACTCCTCATTGCCCCCCTAACAGTGCCAATCTGCTTCCTAAACCGGTTTAAGCCAGTTTCCTTTATAAACCAGCTCAGGCGAATTCCCTTTAACAAACTAATTCAGGCCTACAGTCCCTTCAAGTGGGGACGCAGTTATACCAGGATAAAGGTGCCTTAGGACCTGTCCACATGGGGAAATTTCCCAGCATAGCTACCACGGAATGGTTATTAATTGTTAACTATTAACTCCCAGTATGGACATTCTGTTCTGGAATAAAAGTGATTTTATTCTGGGATAATTACTCCGCTTGCCAAGCTCTGCCGGGGAATTTCCCCATGTGGAAAAAATCTCATATCAGAAAAGCTTATTCCCTGCCCCTACAGGAATAGTTGTGCACTTTTATATTGGTATAACCATGTCCACATTAGGCAGCACTGTTTTGCTTTAGACTGGGGAAGCTAAAGCAAGACAACTTGTGTGTGTAGCCAAGGCTGGAGACTGGAAGCTCTTTAGGAGCAGGGACTGGCTTTTTGTTCGGTGTCTGTCCAGCACCTGGCACAATGGAGCCCTGCTGCATCATTAGAACTGCTTATGACTTGAATAGCAGAAGTGCCTGTGAGCCCCCATCTTGGTTGCACCAGGTGCTGTATAGACACAGTCCAGTTATCATACGCAACAAGAAATGATGCAGCCCCACCGCTGTCCAGGAAGGTAGTTTGGGGCTGTAGGTGGGATACTTTTAAGGGACCAGTTCCTACCAAATTTGGGGTCCCCTTCCTCAGTGTGAGAGGTTTCCGTTCCCCTGGGCTCCAAATGGCCACCTTGACCCGCGTCTGTCCCCGGATGGTGGGCTGTGAATTGGATGGTTGTTTGCAGAAGTAACTTTGAAGGATGTAAAACTGTTGCGTTCTCTTCTCTCTCCCCCTACCCCCCCATCACCCTGGCCCCCGTCTCAGACTGTGTCAGGATAGGCTGTAACCCCAGTAAGTCACTTCTTTACCTTTGGGGTTTTTATTTCATGTTCTCTCTCTCCTGCTCGTTAAATGAACCGGGTGAATTTTGGGGGTCAATCCTAATGGAAAGGTGACAGGCGCTGTATGACTGTAGCTGATTTGCTATGATGCTGCACAGAAGAGGTGGAGGAGCTGGGACTCCTGGGTTCTATTCCTGGCTCTGGAAGGGCAATGGTGTCTAGCAGTTAGCGTGTGTGGGCTGGGAGGTTTTAATTCTGTGAAGGGAGTGGGTATAGGGGTTAGTGCAGAAGGGCTGAGTCAGAACTCCTGAGTTATATCCTGGCTCAGGGAGAGCAGTGAGGGCTGGTGGTTAGAGCAGCAGACTGGGAGTCAGGGCTCCTAGGTTCTATCCCCAGTGCTGCCCATTTTAGCGTGTCACCTTAAAATGAGTCACTTCACTGCTCCTTGCCTCAGTTTCCCCTTGCCTCAGACTAACTGCACCTGCCCTGTATGTGCATGTCCGAGCTTTATACCTCTACTGCATGTTTGATGCTTACAGAGCCTCATATAGGGTGGGAGGGTTGGCTAGGAATTGCTCTGCACCCCATCCCCACCTGGACCTGGAACACCCCAAGAAGACAGGACCTGCTATTTCCGCCCCCCATGCCTTGGCCCCTCAGGCACTGACGACACACTACCCTCCTCCCTGCAGCCTGTTTGCACCACTGCCCCTGCAGGCTGGATTCAGAAACACACTATGGGGTGTCATAAGCCCTCCTACTGCAAGCAACTGAGGGGGAGTCTCTAGTTCATGGTTCTCACCCTGCCCAGCATGGAGCTGCTCAGCAAATCTGGGGTAGGGGCACATTAAACACCCTCCCCCGTATCCCCACAGGCGAGTGGCAAAGCCCTGGTGGTAAGTGACTGGTACCTTGCTTTGGGATGATAGGTGCAGGGCACCACAGCACCTTGGTCCTTTCTGTGCCCACAACACACACCACATGCACAAGCCTCACCTGGTTACATAGACTCACCCAGCCACACCACAGTCTGCCCCAGACACACACAATCAGCTACAGACACAAATACACAAACTTTCACACTTACCACACATAAACAAAGAGATTCACACAACCACAATTTTACCAAACCACCACACCCCCATGCAGCAGGTCTCATTCACTCACTTAGATGGCAATGCACACACACTGAGGAGAGTAGGTCTTACTCCTTCCAGCAGGGGGCAGCGTGCACGCACACATACACACACACAGCAGGGGGACACTGATATGCACACTGGCCAGGGAACAGATCCAAATGCATGTATGCATGCCAGCTGGGGGAACATTGTACCACACAAAGACTGTCGGGGTAGGTACCGATTACACATACATGTGTGCTAGCCAGGGTCTGTGTTACACCATTACATACATGCATGTGCTGGTCAGAGGCGCACACCATTACATGTGTGCCAGCTGTGGAGTGTTTCACACCGTTACATGAATGTTCCAGCCAGGAGAGTACACCATTACATATACATGTGCATTGACTGAGGGGCACACAGTTACACGCGTGTGTGCACTGGCTGGGGGGCACATGGTTACACATGTTTGTATGCGCTGGCTGGGGCACACAGTTACACACATGTGTGCGCTGGCTGGGGGCACACAGTTACACGTGTGTGCGCTGGCTGGGGGCACAGTTACACACGTGTGTGCGCTGGCTGGGAGGCACATGGTTACACACATGTATGTGTTGGGGGTACAGTTACACAAGTGTATGCGGTGGCTGGGGGACACAGTTACATGCAGTGGCTGGAGGACACACAGTTACACGTGTGAGTGCGCTGGCTGGGTGCACACAGTTACACGAGTCAGTGCGCTGGCTGGGGGCACACAGTTACACGAGTCAGTGCGCTGGCTGGGGGCACACAGTTACATACCTGTATGCGCTGGCTGGAGGGCACACGGTTACATGTGTATGCGCTGTCTGGGGGGCAGCCATGGTTACACTCACGTGTGCTCAGGGCTGCACTTGTGCCAGCAGTGACATGCAGCCCCCAGGTGTGATGCATCTCCTGACAGCGAGGAGCTCCACCCCTTGGACTCAGGTGCGTAGATGGGCCAATGGCATTTCATTGGCTAGAAAGGGGTGGGACCCCATGGTGGGGATAAGCCCCAGCTCTTGTGCTTGTGGGTTCCTAATGTGGTGGGACGAGAACACCTAATCACAACTCACCCTTGTGCCAGGCAGGTGAAGAATTTACTATCAGCTCATGGAAGGGGAAGCTGAGACATAAGGAGGGGAAGTGACCAGTCCCCAAGATCACAGAGACAGAGCTGGGGAGAGAACCCAGGAGTCCAGGCTCCCAGCCCCAACACAGATTTCCATGTCTCCCATATAGTCCTTGATCTAAATTGCTGAGTTGTTACCCCGTCCCCCACCGGGTCTGGGAAATCCAGCCAGGATTCACCCTGACAAAGAGTCCCAGGTGTTTGATGGGTGGGTTCCAGCTCCCACTGAGCCCTAGAATTGGGAGGAGAGCCAGGGGTGGGGGAGGAGGATGGAGGTCCCTACACCATGGGGCAGAGACTTAGTGCAGAGAGGTGTGTGGGTGAAGGGAACATACATGGGTGAGGGTTGGGAGTGGCTATAAGGAGGGGGTGTAGGGATGATGATGATAAGTGGAAAGGGGGATTGCAATATGTAGAAAGGGGCTAGGGATTGGAGGGGCAGTGATTAGGGGTGGGGTGGAGTATTTCCTCACTGGGTCCCCCCACCCCTAATCACTGCCTCTCCAACCCCCATCCCCAGATGCGAGGGGATCCCCATCCCCAGGTGTGTTGTAGCAGGGAAGGAGAGGTCTCGGGGGGGGGAAATACAACTGGGCCCCCTTCCCCCAACTCAGGTGAGGAGGGGGCTCTTTTGCTTTGGGAACCTGTGGGAGGTCAGGATCCCTTGAACAGCCCCACCATCATTCCCTACCCTCCCCAGAGTCCTTTAATCCAACCAGCAAAAGGGTGCCTCCATTGCTGGACGAGGAGCGGCAGTGTCTGGGTTTCCCCACCAGGTGGCAGAACTCACCCATGCAAGCCTGATTTACCTGGGCTAATGGCACTTAGCAGGTGGACGCCGCCCTAACGCAATAGCTGAGGCACTGTGCCCAGCACCTGGGGGAGTGTGCAGAGAAGAATATTTCCCATTCATTTCTGAGGGGGCAGGTGGATGACAATCTAGGCCCAACCACACTTCAGAGTATAAACAATAACAGATTAGCCAGACTCGCTGTAAACCTGGACTGATTAGCCTCCATGTAATAAACGTAGGTCTGTCTGCAATACGGATACATAATAATTAGCCCATCTCTCTACCCAGCTGGGGGTATCAACCTCCGTGCAATGAATAACATGCAAAATAATAATGAACCACTTCCTTAGAGAATTTGGATTGTTAGAACCATACCATTAATATAGGTCCTACTCCAATACAGATAACTGCTGCTAATTTAGTCCCTCCTCTCCCTATGGGTCAAGAGTTGTTAGAGTCCCTGCAATTAATAACATAGGTCAGGGTTCCATAGATGATGGGGCTGTATCCAGCCCACCAACCAGGAGGCTGCTCCCTGGCCCCTGCTGGAGGAAGGGCCGGAGGCTGCCGCCCCCAGTTACAGCAGGCTCGCTCTGGCAAGGCCAGGTGGCCAGTGGCCAGAGTTTTCTAATAGGAAAATGTGTCCCTGGGCAGGGGCACAAGCTCATCTGCCTTCCCCACAGTTGGTGGAGCTGAGCAATGGCGGGCAGGCAGTGGTATGTGCAAGGTGATGCCATGCAGTGCAGGGCTGTCACTGCAGGACTCACTGCTCTGGCACATGTTCTCGCAGCAGTAGGGGACACTTCTTCCTGGACCATGCCGGCCTGCCAGAGGGGCTGGTAGAGCCTCTGCTACCTTAAGTGGCCCATCCCTGCATTAGGCCCAACGTAGAAATACCATAATGAATTAGCCCCTCCCCTATGTACCTGGGGATTATTAGCCCTCATGCAATTAATAATATGCAAAATACTAATGAACCATTCTCCCAGAGACCTGGGGTGGTTGGTGCCTTGCAATTAATGTTGGTCCTACTGCAATACAAATAATTAGCCCTTTCCTTCCCCGTATACCTGGGATTGACACACTAATATACCAATTGATTAATTATCCACTACCACATGCAATTATGAATACTAATTTAGGTCCTTCCTATATAGCTGTGTTTATTAGCCCCCATACAATTAATAATAATTAATGAATCATTCCCGCACAGACCTGGGGTGGTTAGAAAGCATGCAAATAATGGAGGCCCTACTACAATACAGTCCCTCCTGTCCCCACATCCACCTGGGTATATTAAACTCTAATGCAGTCAATAATAGGCATGGTGATAACTATTAAATAGCCACATCCTCCCGTGCAGTGACCTGGCATTAACCCTCCCATGCAATGAATTAGTTGCCTAATGGTAATGATTCATTAGCCACTTACGGGCTCTCAGCCCTGACTCCACCCTGCTCTAAGGACACCTGGATGAGGAGGGGGTGATTCAGGAGAGGGGGGGGTCTCTTAGCAGCTGGCTATTTATTGGGTCAGCCCTACCAGCTGCTAGTGACTGAGAAGATGAGATGCTAATGGAGGGAGGAATAGTGGGTTAGGATTGGCTATGGGTATTACTTTTTTCCTAACCTGTGGTTTGAGGGGTCACCAGTTCCCCATTTCTGACCTGGGGGGGTTTCCTTGGAGATGCAGGGATGGATTTCAAGATGATCTGTCATTTCACTTGTTCTCTTGCTGATTCACTTGCTCACCAGCAGGTGGTGATACACACACACACACATTCTCCAGTAGCAATCCTCATTGTTAGTTTGTGGTCCCTGTGTGTGAGACAAAGAGACTAGCAAGGTGGAGAGCTGAATGGAGCAGTGTAGGTGCGCTCTGGTCTGTGTGTGCAATCGCACCTAGTGGTAGAGTGTAGTGGGGCGTAGGTGTGTTCAGGACTGTTTGTGTGGTTACACCCAGCAGGGGGTTGTAGTGGGGTGTGGGTGTGCTCAGGGCTGTGCACGCAGTTGGAGGCTGTAAGGTTTGGGCCTGAATTTCCTGGGGAGCTGTCTTTTCCCAGCCCTGAGTCAAGAGTTTCCCCCGAGCAGCTATCACAACCTCTCCAGGGTACGGGCACCATTCCAGGAGTGCAGTGCGGTCAGAACTGGGGAGGAATGGAGGGAGTGATGAACTCACCCATCCCCCTGTGCACTCTCTGCTGTCAGGGAGTGTACGGGCTGTAGCGGGTGGGGTGTATAGTGGGGGCCGTAGAATCCTGGCCTGTTGCCAGCTGTGGCAGTATGGCGGGGGAGTGGGGGAGTGGTGTCTGTGTGGATTCAGTGTATATCTAGGAAGGGGTGGGGAGGGGGAGATGCTACCTAAGTTATGCTATGAGGAAGGAGCTGGGGGGGTGTTGCCAGCTGGGTGAGTATTGGGGGTTGTGTGTGTTCAGGATTTATCCAGACAGGCAGAGGAGGGACTGGCACATGGGGGCTGTCTAGGCCTTGTGTGCATTTCCCTGACCCAATTGGAGCACTAACCCCCTGTGCTGCCCCCCTCCCCGATTCAGGTAAAGGCCCCGAGACCCTCTTTGCTGGCCACAAACTCAACGACAATGAGTGGCACACAGTGCGGGTTGTGCGGCGCGGGAAGAGCCTGCAGCTCTCGGTGGACAATGTCACCGTGGAAGGTACGTGAGGACCCCAGACTGGGATATCAGGGGGCTGGGGGGCACTGGCAGGGCTGGGGTGGGGAGCCCAGGGCTGGGATAGCAGGGGCTGGGGGCACTGGCAGGGCTGGTGTAGCAGGGGGCTGAGGGGCACTGGCAGGGCTGGGCTGGGGGCACGGGCTGGGGTGGGGAGCCCAGGGCTGGGATAGCAGGGGGCTGGGGGGCACTGGCAGGGCTGGGATAGCAGGGGGCTGGGGGGCACTGGCAGGGCTGGGATAGCAGGGCGCTGAGGGACACTGGCAGGGCTGGGGTGGGGGGAGCCCAGGGCTGGGATAGCAGGGGGCTGAGGGGCACTGGCAGGGCTGGGTTAGCAGGGGCTGAGGGGCACTGGCAGGGCTGGGCTGGGGAAGCCCAGGGCTGGGATAGCAGGGGCTAGGGGCACTGGCAGGGCTGGGATAGCAGGGGCTGGGGACACTGGCAGGGCTGGGGTGGGGATCCCAGGGCTGGGATAGCAGGGGCTGGGGGCACTGGCAGGGCTGGGATAGCAGGGGCTGGGGGCACTGGCAGGGCTGGGATAGCAGGGGCTGGGAGCACTGGCAGGGCTGGGGTGGGGAGCCCAGGGCTGGGATAGCAGGGGCTGGGGGCACTGGCAGGGCTGGGATAGCAGGGGCTGGGGGCACTGGCAGGGCTGGGGTGGGGACCCCAGGGCTGGGATAGCAGGGGCTGGGGACACTGGCAGGGCTGGGGTGGGGGGAGCCCAGGGCTGGGATAGCAGGGGGCTGGGGCACTGGCAGGGCTGGGGTGGGGAGCCCAGGGCTGGGATAGCAGGGGCTGGGGGCACTGGCAGGGCTGGGGTGGGGGGATCCCAGGGCTGGGATAGCAGGGGGCTGGGGGGCACTGGCAGGGCTGGGGTGGGGGGACCCCAGGGCTGGGATAGCAGGGGGCTGGGGGACACTGGCAGGGCTGGGGTGGGGGGAGCCCAGGGCTGGGATAGCAGGGGCTGGGGGCACTGGCAGGGCTGGGGTGGGGGGAGCCCAGGGCTGGGATAGCAGGGGGCTGGGGGGCACTGGCAGGGCTGGGATAGCTGCCAGTTGGGCAGGAGGGGCACCGGCAGGCAGGAGGGCACAGGTCTGCAGTGTGCCCCCGTCCCACCCTGGTGTGTAACAGTGCCCTGCCCCCCTCCCGCTCCAAGCAGGGCAGATGGCCGGCGCGCACACCCGCCTGGAGTTCCACAACATCGAGACCGGCATCATGACGGAGCGTCGCTTCATCTCCGTGGTGCCCTCTAACTTCATCGGGCACCTGAGCAGCCTGGTGTTCAATGGGCTGCCCTACATGGACCTGTGCAAGAATGGCGACATCAGCTACTGCGAGCTCAATGCCCGCTTCGGCCTGCGCAGCATCATTGCCGACCCCGTCACCTTCAAGAGCCGCGCCAGCTACCTGGCACTGGCCACGCTGCAGGCCTATGCCTCCATGCACCTCTTCTTCCAGTTCAAAACCACCGCCACCGACGGCCTCATCCTCTTCAACAGCGGCAATGGCAACGACTTCATCGTGGTGGAGCTGGTCAAGGGGTGAGACGCAGCCCCAGCCCCCTACCTCCCCACCCCGGCCTGGGCTCCTTGCCCAGCCCGCTGGGCAATGGGCCCTGCCCCAGGGAGCAGGCCTAGTGCCCAACTTCTGATCCATGTGCTATGCCCTCTGGGCCTGCTGCATCCTCAGCCACAATGCTCCTCTGCCCTGCCCACTAGGGTCTTCTCTCCGCCCCACTGCCCTGCCTCCTGCCTCTCTCACTGCCCCTCACAGGGAGCCCTGCCCTGCCCTGCCCTGACTGACCCCAGCTCTGCCTCAAGTGCTGCCCACAGGGCGCTGGGCCTCACGCAGGGGCCTAGGTCTTCTGCCCATTGTCCTGCACTCTGGGCACACCCTCCTCCCGCTGCTCTGCCAACCAGCCCATCTGACCACCCCTTCACGCTCCACTGCCCCCTACACACAGGTACATCCACTATGTCTTCGACTTGGGCAACGGGCCATCGCTGATGAAGGGGAACTCGGACAAGCCGGTTAATGACAATCAGTGGCACAACGTAATTGTGTCGCGTGACACCAGTAACGTCCACACGCTCAAGATCGACTCCCGCACTGTCACCCAGCACTCCAACGGTGCCCGCAACCTGGACCTCAAGGGTGAGCCGCGCCAGCTGGCACTGGGCCATGAGGGCACCGGGGGCACACTCCCTTCACAGGCAGTGCTGGCCCCAGCGTGGAGCTAAGAGGGGCTGGGCTGCAGGGTGCGGGGATCAGTAGGGGGGGCTGGGCTACGGGGGTGTTGGTATGGGGGGCTGGGCTGCAGGGTGCGCGGGGGTCAGTATGGGGGTCTGGGCTGAAGGGTGTGGGGGGTCGATATGGGGGGCTGCGCTGTATGGAGTCAGTATGGGGGGTTGGGCTACAGGGTGTGGGGGGTCGGTCTGGGGGGCTGCACTGTAGGGGGGGTCGGTATGGGGGGCTGTGCTGCGGGGTCGGTATGGGGGGGCTGCGCTGCAGGGTGCAGGGGGGTTGGAATGGGGGCTGTGCTCTGGAGGTGTTGGTGTGGGGGGACTGTTACAGGTTGCAGTGAGGGGTCAGTGGGGGGGGCTGCATTTCAAAGAGCAGGGGGGCAGTGTGGGGGGGCGGTGGTGTGGGGTGATCTCCCCATGCAGCCAGCACTGACTGTATCTCAGATTGGATTGTTTTGCTGAAGCTCCCCAGTAGTGTCCATTGAGTTTGGAATTCTGCCTCACTTCCTGTCCTAAACTGCTGTGTGGATATGAAAAGCCCCCAGCTGCATCTCAGCACTGGCGGGGGCGTTCCTGACAGACTGAGCCATGCACTGGGGTCGGTATTCCTGCAAGTGAAAGGACCCAGAGGATCCTGTCCATTCGTTCACCCCTGCGTGCATGGATCACTCAATCGGCCGGGAGCAGGCCGGCACTGGGGGGCTGTCACAGGCTCCGGGCTGCGCTCCCAGCTTTGTGGAGGAATCCCTTCGCTGCGCCAGACCCCAGGGCTCTCACTTTTCCTCCAGGATGGGCCATGCAGCCTCTCGCCTGCTGAGACTGACCCTATGTCTGTCTGCCCGCCTCAGTAGTTCCCAGGTGGGAGCTCCCAGCTTCCTCCAGCAGCCAGCACTTCTCCCCCAGCTCCCACTCCTTTCCTTTCTTCTCCAGCTGGGGTCTCGGCTCAGCTTCCCTGCTGGGAGTGTGGATCCCTGAGTCACTGGGGCTGGCCTGGTCTCTCTGGCCCCTTGTTCTAGGTCGGTTACAGCTGGTTCCTGGAGGGCTCTGTTCATGCCACCCAGACAGGGAGGTGACACTCGCCCCTGTGTCCCCTAGGGCTTGTCCTCACTAGAAAATCCTTTAAATCGGCTTCAGTAAGTCTAACGTTGGTACCGGGCAAATTAGTTGAAACAATAGTTAAGAATAAAATTGTCAGACACATAGGAAAACATAAACTGTTGAGCAGTAGTCAACATGGTTTCTGTAAAGGGAAATCATGTCTTACTAATCTATTAGAGTTCTTTGAAGGGGTCAACAAACATGTGGACAAGGGGGATCCGGTGGACATAGTGTACTTAGATTTCCAGAAAGCCTTTGACAAAGGTCCCTCACCAAAGGCTCTTACGTAAATTAAGCTGTCATGGGATAAAAGGGAAGGTCCTTTCATGGATTGAGAACTGGTTAAAAGACAGGGAACAAAGAGTAGGAATTAATGGTAAATTCTCAGAAAGGAGAGGGGTAACTAGTGGTGTTCCCCAAGGGTCAGTCCTAGGACCAATCCTATTCAACTTATTCATAAATGATCTGGAGAAAGGGGTCAACAGTGAGGTGGCAAAGTTTGCAGACGATACTAAACTGCTCACAATAGTTAAGACCAAAGCAGATTGTGAAGAACTTCAAAAAGATCTCACAAAACTAAGTGATTGGGCAACAAAATGGCAAATGAAATTTAATGTGGATAAATGTAAAGTAATGCACATTGGAAAAAAATAACACCAACTATACACACAATATAATGGGGGCTAATTTAGTTACGAGTCAGGAAAAAGATCTTGGAGTCATCGTGGATAGTGCTCTGAAGACGTCTATGCAGTGTGCAGTCAAAAAAGCAAACGGGATGTTAGGAATCATTAAAAAGGGGTAGAGAATAAGACTGAGAATATATTATTGCCGTTATATAAATCCATGGTACGCCCACATCTCAAATACTGTGTACAGATGTGGTCTCCTCACTTCAACAAAGATATACTGGCACTAGAAAAGGTTCAGAAAAGGGCAACTAAAATGATTAGGGGTTTGGAGAGGGTCCCATATGAGGAAAGATTAAAGAGGCCAGGACTCTTCAACTTGGAAAAGAGGAGACTAAGGGGGGATATGATAGAGGTATATAAAATCATGAATGATGTGGAGAAAGTGGATAAGGAAAAGTTATTTACTTATTCCCATAATACAAGAACTAGGGGTCACCAAATGAAATTAATGGGCAGCAGGTTTAAAACAAATAAAAGGAAGTTCTTCTTCACACAGCGCACAGTCAACCTGTGGAACTCCTTGCCTGAGGAGGTTTTGAAGGCTAGGACTATAACAGCGTTTAAAAGAGAACTGGATAAATTCATGGTGGTTAAGTCCATAAATGGCTATTAGTCAGGATGGGTAAGGAATGGTGTCCCTCTGTTTGTCAGAGGATGGAGATGGATGGCAGGAGAGAGATCACTTGATCATTGCCTGTTAGGTTCACTCCCTCTGGGGCACCTGGCATTGGCCACTGTCGGTAGACAGATACTGGGCTAGATGGACCTTTGGTCTGACCCGGTACGGCTGTTCTTATAAAATTAGGTTGGTTTACGTACATCGCTCGGGGTGTGAAAAATCCACAACCCCTGAGCCTGTAGTTAAGCCAACCTAAGCCCTGGGCTACACTACAAAATCACCCTCGCTCAGGGTATGACTAATCCACACCCCTGTGTTGCTGTGTCCACAGGAGGGCTATTCCCCCCCACAGAGCTACTGCCTCTCGCAGACGTGGAGTAACTACGCCCACGGGAGACATTCTCTCCTCAGCATAGGAGCATCTTCTCTTAAGTGCTGCCGCCGTGCATCTGCACCAGTGCAGTGTTTTAAGTGTAGACCTGCCCTTAGTCCTTCCCCCACACGGAGTAACAGTGCAGCATATAGGGGAAACCAAGGCGCACACAAGCCATGTCTGCACTGCCACTTATGTCTCTGAGGGGTATGAAAAAACCACCCCCCTGAGCAGGGCCGGCACCAGCGCAGGAAGCAGGTGCTTGGGGCGGCCCATGGAAGGGGGTGGCACGTCTGGGTCTTCAGCAGCAATTCGGCGGCGGGTCCCTCAGTCCCTCTCAGAGTGAAGGACCTGCTGAATTGCCACTGAAGAATGAAGCGGCGATGGTGGAGCTGCCGCTGATCACTGCTTTATCTTTTTTTAGTTTTTTTGTTTTTTCGCTTCACCGCTTGGGGCGGCAAAAAAGCTGGAGCCGACCCTGCCCCTTGCCACGTATGTTTCACGAGCATAAGTGGTAGCGTGCACAGCGCCGTGGCGGCGGGAGAAGCTACCACCACTCATTGAGGTGGCTTTAGTATGTCGATGGGAGACACAGAGTGGCTACCCGAGCGCTCTTACAGCAGCGCAGCTGCATCGGTACAGCTGTGCCACTGTTAGACATGGCCTACGACTCACAAAAATAGTACCCAAAATTCCCGCTTTGTCACAGCCTGCTCCCAGTGAACCTCCAGCACAGCCCCAAAACCACTCAGCAGCATCCCATTGTGGTGCTGGGGCTCATGGGGTGAGGGCAGGCCTAGGCTGATGGGGGGGGAGAAGGGGAGTTGATTGGGGCACTGGGAGACTCACGGGGTAGGAGCAGCGCTGGGCTGATGGGGGGAGAAGGGGAGTTGATTGGGGCACTGGGAGACTCACGGGGTAGGAGCAGCGCTGGGCTGCTGGGGGTAGAAGGGGAGTTGATTGGGGCACTGGGGGCTCATGGGGTGGGAGCAGCACTGGGCTGATGCGGGGGAGAAGGGGAGTTGATTGGGGCACTGGGGGCTCATGGGGTGGGAGCAGCGCTGGGCTGATGCGGGGAGAAGGGGAGTTGATTGGGGCACTGGGGGGCTCATGGGGAGCAGCGCTGGGCTGATGGGGGGAGAAGGGGAGTTGAATTGGGCACTGGGGGGCTCATAGGGAGCAGCGCTGGGCTGATGGGGAGAAGGAGTTGATTGGGGCACTGGGGGGCTCATAGGGAGCAGCGCTGGGCTGATGGGGGGGAGAAGGGGAGTTAATTGGGGCACTGGGGGGCTCATAGGGAGCAGCGCTGGGCTGATGGGGGGGAGAAGGGGAGTTGATTGGGGCACTGGGGGGCTCATGGGGAGCAGCGCTGGGCTGATGGGGGGGAGAAGGGGAGTTGATTGGGGCACTGGGGGGCTCATGGGTAGAGCCCAAATTCATGGACATGAGAAATGTGTCACAGACCATGAAATCAGACCTCCACTGTGAAATCTAGCTGGGGAGGGGCAGGGCTGGGGGCACCTAGCCAGGGCTCCTAATGGCCCCCGGCTCCAGCTGCTAGTCCCATCCTGGCTGGGGAGGGATGGGACTTACTCTTGCCCTGCATAGGTGCTCGGGGGGGGGGGGGTTCAGACCCATCTCCGGGTACCTACCCCAGCTGCGGTCCCTGTTCATGGAGTCTGGATTCCTTTGCTCCCCCATCCCCAGGGCATGGGTTGTGGGGACAGCCGGGGCAGGGGCACATGGACCAATGGGGGATGGGGGGGCTTTAGGTCCTCCCTTGGCCAGGTCTGTTCGGGGGAGGGGAAGGTAGTGGGGCAGCCCTATGGTGTGCGGGGGGCTAAAAGACGTGTCTCATGCCCTCCCCAGGAGAGCTGTACATCGGGGGGCTGAGCAAGAACATGTTCAACAACCTGCCCAAGCTGGTGGCCTCGCGGGACGGCTTCCAAGGCTGCCTGGCCTCCGTGGACCTCAACGGCCGCCTGCCCGACCTTATCGCTGACGCCCTGCACCGGATCGGGCAAGTCGAGAGGGGCTGCGACGGTAAGAGACCCCCTGCTGCCCAGAGCCCACCCTTCTCCGCCCGGCCTCGCCCAGCAGGGGGCGCTGTGGGGAGCAGGCAGGAGCACTGACTGAGGGGGGCGCTCCCTCCTCCGGGCGTCGCCCAGCAGGGGGCGCTGTGGGGAGCAGGCAGGAGCACTGACTGGGGGGGGAGCTCCCTCCTCTGGGCGTCGCCCAGCAGGGGGCGCTGTGGGGAGCAGGCAGGAGCACTGACTGTGGGGGGAGCTCCCTCCTCCGGGCGTCGCCCAGCAGGGGGCGCTGTGGGGAGCAGGCAGGAGCACTGACTGAGGGGGGCGCTCCCTCCTCCGGGCGTCGCCCAGCAGGGGGCGCTGTGGGGAGCAGGCAGGAGCACTGACTGGGGGGGGAGCTCCCTCCTCCGCCGGGCGTCGCCCAGCAGGGGGCGCTGTGGGGAGCAGGCAGAAGCACTGACTGAGGGGGAGCTCTCTCCTCCTCCGGGCGTCGCCCAGCAGGGGGCTCTGTGGGGAGCAGGCAGGAGCACTGACTGGGGGGGGAGCTCCCTCCTCCTCTGGGCGTCGCCCAGCAGGGGGCGCTGTGGGGAGCAGGCAGAAGCACTGACTGAGGGGGAGCTCTCTCCTCCAGCCCAGCCTAGCCCAGCAGGGGGCGCTGTGGGGAGCAGGCAGAAGCACTGACTGAGGGGGAGCTCTCTCCTCCAGCCCAGCCTCGCCCAGCAGGGGGCGCTGTAGGCTCAGACAATCCAGGTCTCCCTGTTTCTAGTGCCCCCGTCTCCTCTCCTGCTGATAATGGGGATTGTGCCTCGGGAGCCAGCCTGCTTCCAGCCCAGCCCAGCCCATTCCCCCTGTGGGGGATGTTTGCCCCGTGATGGGGGCTGTGGGGAGGACCAGAGAGATGCAGACACCTTCATTAGCTGCCAGCTCCCTGCCATGAGCGTTGTGTCTCATCAGATGCTGCCTCGCATCAGCCGTGGGATATGGGTGGAGGCTGCCAGGGACTCCCCCATCTCCTCACCTGCCATTCTTGTCTCCTTCCCCCACCGCGGTGGAACACTCCCGGGCACCTGGATGCTACCCAGCTCTGGGAGGGGAATGGGGTCTGCAGGTTAGAACGTGGGGGGCACGGGGGGGTCTATCCCCAGCTCTGCCCCTGACTCGTTGCAGGTCCCCTCCTCTCTCACCTGCTTTTTTCCACTCTGCTCAGGGGGTTTATGACCCCAAGCCCTGTCCCGAAGGGTTGGGGGAGCCAGGCCAATAACCCCCGTCCCTGCCCCTTGCCCCCAGGGCCCAGCACCACGTGCACCGAGGACTCTTGTGCCAACCAGGGCGTCTGCCTGCAGCAGTGGGACGGCTACACGTGTGACTGCACCATGACCTCGTACGGTGGCCCCGTGTGCAACGACCGTGAGTGCTGGGGTCCAGCATGCCTGGCTGGGGGATGGGGAAGGATCCCGCAGGGGGAGCTGCATGCTGGGATGTGGGATAGAACCAGGGGGAAGGATCGTGCTGTGGGGGCCGCAAGCTGGGGGATTGCAGGAAGAAGGGTGGGGCACTCACGCTGTGGTTCTGCGAGTCTGGAGCATCGAGGGGAGCGTGCTAGGACTGGGGGTGCCATGTGCCCAGCTAGGGGATGGACAGGAGGAGGATGATCATAAGGGGGGTGCCTTGAGCTGGGAGCATCAGGAGACCAGAGGAGCACTCACATGGGGCAGCGGCTTTTGCCTGGCTGGGGACTGTGGTTTGACTGGTCTCTGGGACACCCCTGAACTGATGAAATTTAGGGGTGCCCCGGGCTGGGTCTGTGGGCCTGGGTCACGGGCCCGCACTGAGCCCATTGGCTGGGTCCAGAAACTGGAAAGATACCGGGGGTGGGTCTGTGTGCCAAGGCTTCTGCACAGGTTGTGTCAGAGCTGTGGGCCATGTTAGTGCCAGGGGCTGGTTGGCACTGTAGGACAGGTGGACACTATGGGCTCTGCCCAAGAGGCTGGGCCCATGGTCTGGTTCAGCTCTGTGGGGTGGGTCCATGGGGCTGGATCTGAACTCTGGTTTGGCTCTGTGGGATGAGTCTGGGGGGCAGGGTCCATGGTCTGGTTCAGCTCTGTGGGGTGGGTCTCTGGAGCGGAGTCTGTGGGTTGATGCAGGGCTGTGGGGCTGGATCCGAGCGCTGATTTGGCTCTGGGGCTGGATCTATATGTTGGCTCAGGGCTGGGGGGCAGCTCCATGGATTGTGTGAGTTGGACAGTGAATTGAGTCCACACCTCGGAGATGCCTCCTGTGATGGCTTCTCAGCATTGCCCAGCAGTTGGGCCCAGGGGGCTGAGCCATTCCCCACAGCCACCCCCTGAAGCAGATCCTGGCGTGGGGAATGGGGCTGGGATCCAGGCTATGGGGAGGGACACCCAGCTGGGTGGGTGGTGGTGGGAGCTCTCCCCACTGGTAATGGGGGTGGGGCGTGTGTGAGTGATTCTCATTGGCACTGCATCGTGGGCACTGGAGTGTGGAGTGTCCTGGCTGTGCCCTGGGCCCAAGCCCATCACTAGGGCATCTGACGAGCCCCCAGGAATTCCTGCCCTCTGCATCATCCTCTCCCTGTGATTCCATCCTCCCCCCACACCCCCTGCACTGGGCACCGCGCATCTATGTGAGAGGGGAAATACCTTCCGGGAGTGTAAAGGGAGCCATGGAGAGTTGGGCAGGGGCTGCGGGCAAAACCAAAGCCTGGGGTAAGGAATAGAATCTAGTGTGACTTGTGCAAGGAATGAATTGCATGTCCCTTCTGCCTGAGCCCGGGGGGGGGGGTGTTCTGCCCCCTGCTGGAGTGGGGGAGCCCTGCTCTGCATGTGTGCAGGTGCACAGCCCCCAGCTGGAGAGAATGAGCCCTGAGGGGGGTAGGGGTGGGGTGTGTTCTGCCCCCAGCTGGAGAGAATGAGCCCTGAGGGGGGTAGGGGTGGGGTGTGTTCTGCCCCCAGCTGGAGAGAATGAGCCCTGAGGGGGGTAGGGGTGGGGGGGTGTTCTGCCCCTAGCTGGAGAGAATGAGCCCTGAGGGGGGTGGGGGTGTGTTCTGCCCCCAGCTGGAGAGAATGAGCCCTGAGGGGGGTGGGGGTGGGGGGGTGTTCTGCCCCTAGCTGGAGAGAATGAGCCCTGAGGGGGGTGGGGGTGTGTTCTGCCCCCAGCTAGAGAGAATGAGCCCTGAGGGGTGGGGAGGGGTGTTCTGCCCCCAGCTGGAGAGACTGAGCCTGGTGGGGGTGGGGGTGTTCTGCCCCAGCTGGAGAGAATGAGCCCTAAGGGGGTGTTCTGCCCCAGCTGGAGAGAATGAGCCTGGTGGGGGTGGGGGGTGTTCTGCCCCCAGCTGGAGAGAATGAGCCCTGAGAGGGGTGGGGGTATGTTCTGCCCCCAGCTGGAGAGAATGAGCCCTGAGGCGTGGGGATGTGAGGGTGTGTTCTGCCCCCAGCTGGAGGGGGTGACCCCTGCTCTCTGTGCATTTCCTGGTTTGATTTTGACTCACTCCCATGGCAGCACATGGTGTGGGCTGGGGTGTCTCAGGGTTGGTGCTATGTATTCTGAGCACGGTTTGGGGGGTAGGGGGTGCCATTGTTTTAAATGACTGACAGCTTTGGAGGATGATTAAACAGCTGAATCCAGGCACGTGTGGCTTTTGTGAATGGCTGCCCCCGAAGTGCTGGGAGCTGCAGTGGGTGGGATGGCACCAGAGGGGGCTTGTGTGTGAGTGTATCTTGTGCTAGACCCTCATTGCTAATGGCAGTAAATAAAAAGATTCTTTTTTGGGATGCAACGATCTTGAGGAACCTCAAATGTGCAAGGAGGTGAAACTGGCAAAAGCCAGCTGGAATGCTTCACTTTTTGTGCGAGGATGTGAAAGTCTGAGTGTGAAAATGGCTAGAAAGTGACCGGGCCCCTTCACAGGGTGTGTGCAATGGGTGCTGTAGAATGTGAAAGGGGCTTAAATGGGACAGAAAGGCAACCAGCTTGCTCTCTTTGCGAGCATGTGGAAACCGGGGTGGGAGTGATTAGAAAAGGGAGGGGGGCATAGCGCTGTTTGGGTGTGACTAGCCAGACGGGAGAGGGATTTGAAAGGAAAGTAAAAGTGATCAGCTGTCTCCGTTTGTGCAAGCACGTGACCACCGGAGTGTGACCATGCCAAGAACATGTAAGTGTCCTAGCACGTTTCACTGTGTGTGGGGTCATGGAACCCAGAACGGGATGTGAATGGAGGCACTCGTGAGTGTGACCGGGCCTTGCACTGCGTGTGCGAGCACATGAAAACCCAGGACTGTAAAGAGAAAGCGAGGAGGTAGTTTGCTAGTGTGAGCATGCAAAGGGCAGAGACCAGCAGGGGCGAGGTGTGCAGGGGCCAGGTGGGGGTCTGCCACACCCCCTGCTGCAGGGGGCTATTAGTTAGCCCAGTACAGGAGCTGTATTTTGCCAATGTGGTTTTCATCTTGACAATCTCTCCAGCCGGTGGCTGGGTGGGGGGGGACACGAGGAGTTGTAATCATCCCATGGTGTTTGCTCACTAGTCCTCCTGGGTCTCATGGTTGGGGGCAGGACTTCTGGGTTCTATCCCAGCTCTGGGAAGGGAGAGGGGTCTAATGGTTAGAGCAGGGGGGCTGGGAGCCAGGACTCCTGGTTCTATTCCTCGCTCTGCCATAAACTGTCACTATGACCTTGGCTTCAGTCATTTTAATCTCTCTGTGCTTCAGGTTTCGCCATCTGTAAAATGGGGAGATGATATTGACCCCCTAGACAGGGAATGAAAGAGGGGAGCAGAGAGGGAAGAATGGATGGATGGAGGGGGTGGGGGTGAATAGAGGAGAAGTAGGAAGGGGTGGGTGGGTGGGTGGATGGCGGGGGGTGGATAGAGGATGAGTATAAGGATAGAGGGGTAGTATGAAGGAGTGGGTGAGTGAGTGAATAGGGGAAAGTATGGGGTGCGGATAGAGGAGTAGGATGGAGGAGTGGTGAAGGGGGGTAGGATGGAGGAGTGGGGTGGGGTGGATAGAGGAGTAGGACAGAGGTGATGATGGTGGGGGTGGATAGAGGAGGAGTATGAAGGAGTCGGAGGTGGAGGGGGCAGTATGGGGCATGGATAGAGGGGTGGGGTGGATAGAGGAGTGGTGAAGGGGAGGGGTGGGGGTGGATGGAGGAGTATGAAGGAGTGGGGGGTGGAGAGGGGGCAGTATGGGGCATGGATGGCGGGGGTGGGGGTGGATGGAGGAGTGGTGCAGGGTGTATTTGGGATGGATGGGTAGAGGAGGGGTGCATGGGGACACGCTGCAGAGCTGAGTCCCGGATCTGAACCCCTGATGTCCCTGTCCCAGTGCTATTGGGGGCCATTTCTCATCCCCGCACCCATTTGTCCTCCCTTTGCCCACTCTGTGCTGCCGATTCCCCCCCCCCCGGGGGGGGCCCCAGCGAGTGCTGGAGTTTCCACCCTGCACTGCGATGGATGGGGCGGCAGGCCTGATGTGACAGCCTCGCTAGTGCTGGCCACAGGGCGCGAGGGGACAGGCTGTGTCCGTGTGCGCTGCCAGCTGGATTAATGGGTCTACAGCGCAGGGGCTGCCCTGGGCATCGCTCACACATCGCAGGAGCTGAAGGCTCATTTATCCCCTGCCCCTCCCTCCCCAAACTCCCCTATTGTTACGTGGTCATTGTCTGGGCTTTGCTTGGGGACGTTTCATCTCTGCACTGACGGCCTCCAGCGCCGTCTGCTGGGAGAGGCTGGGGCTGGAGAAGCTGGGAGCTCCCCCCAGCCAGCGCTCCACCCCACTCCCTATGGCGCCCCGTGCTGGGAGAGGCTGGGGCTGGAGAAGCTGGGAGCTCCCCCCAGCCAGCGCTCCACCCCACTCCCTATGGCGCCCCGTGCTGGGAGAGGCTGGGGCTGGAGAAGCTGGGAGCTCCCCTCAGCCAGCGCTCCACCCCACTCCCTATGGTGCCCCGTGCTGGGAGCAGGGCCAGCTTTAGGCCTATTACACCAATTCCCCCGAATCGGGCCCCGCGCCTAAGAGGGCCCCGCGCCCAGTGAGAATCCCTTCCCTGGCTAGAGATACCTTTTTAATTTTTACTCACCTGGCGGCACTTCGGGTCTTCGGCGGCACTTCAGCAGGTCCTTCGCTTGCTCTGGGTCTTCGGCGGCAGGTCCTTTAGTGCCGCCAAAGACCTGGAGCGAGTGAAGGACCCACTGCCAAAGTGCTGCCGAAGACTCGGAGCACCGCCCGGTGAGTACAAGCCCCACGTGTTTTTTTTTTTACATGTGTGTGTTTTTTTACGTGTGTGTGTTTTTGTTTTTTTTAAAGTCATCCCTGCCGGGGCCCCATCGAAACTGTTCAAATTGGGCCCCGCACTTCCTAAAGCCAGCCCTGGCTGGGAGGGGCTGGGGCTGCAGCATCTGGGAGCTTGCCTCACACTCAGTAGGAGGTGCTCTCCCTTCGCAGTCAGCGCTGACCCCAGTTCCCCAGAATGGCACTAAGGGCTGCTGCACTGCTGAAGTTTCCAACTTTGACAGGCTCTAAAAACAACCTGCCCACTTTTGTTCATTAAAGATCCATGGAGTAATTAAACTCTCTGCCCCATCCCAGAGGTGGCTGCATCCAGTGCCAGGTGAGGGATTCCTGTATAAACAGCCCCCCATGCCCCTCCCCAGAGGTGGGTGCATCTCTGCACTGGGTGAGGGATCCCTGTCTTATAAGAACCTTGGAGATGCTGTAGGGCAGTTAATGGCTTGTTGGTTATTTCAGGCACCTCTGTGACCCTGGGGCTGTGTTTGAGAGTTAGATACTTTGCCCCAATCTCCATCTCACCTTCCCCTCTCCCTGGGCTCTGCTCCCCGCCTAGGCTGAAGGAGAAGCTCTGCCCCCTACCTCAAGCTGGCAGGCACTGATGGAGCTGTGTGTGTATTGGGGCTGACAGCCCCATCCATTTCAATGAGCCACTGACTGCCTAGGATACCCAAGGATTTGTTAAGGAGTCTCTTCGCTGGAGCCAGGCCAGCTTTGCTCTCTGTTCCCTGCACCGAAGGGGTGTCACAGATTCCTTTGCTCCCTCCCTCCTCTCCTCCGTTTCATTGGCATAAACAGCCTGCTCCTCCTTGGCCCATTCTGCTGCCTCTTCGCCAGGGGGTGGCTGGACCAAATCCAGCTCAGGAGGCTAGCTGCCCACTGCCCGAGGGGGGCACCAGCGCGTGGGCTGGTTCAGAGCTGGAAGGAAACACATCCCAGGCAGCTAGTGGGGCAGCGGGAGAATGAGCTGCTCTGTTGCCCCGAGCAAGGATGGAGGGTTATGGGGGAGAGTGGGAAAGGGGGCGCTGCCAGTGCCCAAATAGAAGCAGTGTGGGGAAGATGCAGAGCACTGAGTAAGAGAATCAGGGCCCAAACCATCAACTGGACCAAGGTGGTGTTGGATCTTTCTCTATTTACCCCTGTGTAAATCTGGAGCAAGTCCCTGCATTGGATCAGAATCCAACGCTGGCCCCATTGCAGTCAGGGGGTGACTCTGGATTGACACTGGGGAGCTGGCCCTGATCATGCTTACTGCCCTCATAGGAAATCCCTCCAACTGCCAATGGATCTCTGCTCTCTCATGGGGCTGGGCTAGGGAACCAGCTGGTAAGGGGACAGCAGGTAGGAGAGAGCCATTAGTGAGCTCCCTGTCACTGCTCCCTACTCCAGCAGCCCTGGCTCTGCAAACACCTCTCAGGTGACCTGTGCTTGCAGGCTCCAGCTGCTGCCTTAGAGCATAGCAGCAGCTGCAGGGACCATCCATGCAGGGATTGCTCCCCTATGCTGAGATGCAGCCCCTGTGGGCGGGGCACAGGGCTGTTAAACAGCAGTGGGGTAGTGTGAGAAGGGGTATGGAACTGCTGTCAGTGTGGGTTGCCCAGGGCAGAAAGGGTTAACACCCCAACTCCATGGAGGGAAACAGGCCAGGGAGTGCTTTAACCTCCGTTACACCTCTTCTTACTTCACATAGCCTTGGTAACGCAGCGCCCCCTAGCGCTGTACTGTACTGGGTCAGCACTGACTGCCTGGGGAGAGCGCCCCCTGCAGCACAGCACCCTATTATGCAGGGGGTCATTGGGGCCAGCGCTGACTGTAGGGGGAGTGTCCTGGTGAGCCTCCGGCCTGCTCCCTGTAGCACAGCGCCACTAGCACCACCCAGGGCCATGGGGGCCAGCACTGACTGCAGGGGCCCCACAGCGCCCCTAGCACCACCTGAGACCATGGGGGCCAGCACTGACTGCCAGGGCCCCACAGTGCCCCTAGGGCCACGGGGGCCAGCACTGACTGCAGGGGCCCCACAGCGCCCCTAGCACCACCCGAGACCATGGGGGCCAGCACTGACTGCAGGGGCCCCACAGCGCCCCTAGCACCACCCGAGACCATGGGGGCCAGCACTGACTGCCAGGGCCCCACAGTGCCCCTAGGGCTACGGGGGCCAGCACTGACTGCAGGGGCCCCACAGCGCCCCTAGCACCACCCGAGACCATGGGGGCCAGCACTGACTGCCAGGGCCCCACAGTGCCCCTAGGGCCACGGGGGCCAGCACTGACTGCAGGGGCCCCACAGCGCCCCTAGCACCACCTGAGACCATGGGGGCCAGCACTGACTGCCAGGGCCCCACAGTGCCCCTAGGGCCACGGGGGCCAGCACTGACTGCAGGGGCCCCATAACGCCCCTAGCACCACCCGAGACCATGGGGGCCAGCACTGACCGCTAGGAGAGAGCACCTGCCACTGAGCTCTTGCCCCACCCCATGGGTTTGGTCTTCCACACAAGCACTGGTGAGATGGAATCAGCCCCAAAGGTAACTGTCTCCATGGCTCTGCCCTCACCCACACAGGGCCAGCTCCAGACACCAGCCCAGCAAGCAGGTGCTTGAGGCAGCCAAGGGGAAGGGGTGGCATGTCGGGCTCTTTGGCGGCGGGTCCCTCGGTCCCTGCCGCCAAAGAAGAAAGCGGCGTGGTGGAGCTGCCACTGATCGCGATCGCGGCTTTTTTTTTTTCCTGCCGCTTGAGGCGGCAAAAACCCTGGAGCTGGCCCTGCACCCGCAGCACCCTCACTAAATCCCTGTGACTCTGAGCCATGTAATTGGGGTCACCTGTAACCCTGAGTCCTGGACAGTATGAACAACCCCCCCAGGCCCATTGGGCGGCACATCCTCCCCTTGGGCCCGGGTGGACCTTAACCCATCACGCACCCTGAGGAGGACTCATCCCCTTCAGCAGGGGGCAGCAGGCGCACGCGTGGGCACACACATGCACGCACTCTCTCTCTCTCTCTCTCTCTGAGCAGGGCTTATTCCCTCCACCGGGGGGCAGCACGCAGCCACTCCTGCAGCCTTCAGCCCCCCAGCTGCTTGCAAATGTCATGGCCAGTTGAGATGCTGGAGTCCTATCACGTGTTTCCCGGTGCTCTATTCCTTCCAGGGTGGGGGTAGGTGTGCAGACAGGGGTAGTTGCAGTTGTCCCTAGGGTGACCAGACAGCAAGTGTGAAAAATCAGGACAGGGGGTGAGGGGTAATAGGAGCTTATATTAGAAAAAGACCCCAAAATCGGGACTGTCCCTGTAAAATCGGGACATCTGGTCACCCTAGTTGTCCCCAGTGGCAAGATCCCCCTCCCTTGCATGTCTCCCTCTTGTAGAGATCAGCCCGCGTGCTAATAAATCTCCTGGGATCCATCGCCTAGCTCATTAGGAGCTGATGGTGAGTCAGGACTTCGGGGTTCTGTTCCCTGCTCTGGGAGGGGAAGGGAGTCTAGTGGTTAGAGTGGGGGGGGGAGCTGGGAGTTCCTTTTGGTGTCTGTGTGCAAGGGAAGGTTAGCTGTGAGGGAGTCCCATGATTCCTTATTGCTTTGAGAGTCTCTGATGTCAGGTTTTGTGTGTCTGTCCATCTCTGCCCAGCTCTCCCATGCATCTTCTCCTCTCCCTCCCTCCCTCGTGGCAGTGAGCACAGGCCAGGGCCCTGAGCCATGTCCCTGGTGCTGTAAACAGGGCCATTTCCCAGCTGGGCTGTATTTCTCAGCCTGCTCTGTAAATCTGGGCCCAGCCATTAACGCTCTCCTGCTTGATTTACAGCCGTTCCCTCTGCCTTGCTCGCTGCACTGCGCGCCTGGAGACTTGCCGGCTTCCGGGGAGGCGGGGGCCTATTGGGTAGAGCAGGGGGCTGGGAGCCTGGCTGTTTGGGCTGATTCTGAGCTGGTTCCAGGAGACTGGATGAAGGGCTGCTGTCTGCCTCCATGCACTCTGGCCCTGTCCTCGGCACTGGAATGATTTGCAGGGGCAGGTCAATGGTGGGCCCTGGCCATGTCAGGATGTGAGCACCCTAACCCTGGGCAAACCCCGAGCTGCCAGCTGGGAGCCCTGAGTCAGCAGCCTGGCTGTGTCTGTGTCCTAGCCCTCATGGCTTCCTCACTGCAGGCTGGCTGTGGTCTCGGCTCACTGCCCCCTGCAATGGGGGCTGCCCCCTGCCCTGCCTGCGGCTGTGCTTGCTCTACCAAGAGCGGAGCTGCCGATGTGCCAGGAAAGCAGAGAGGGGGCTGCAGGGCACAATGGGGCATGGCACCTGCGGAGGTATGTGGCAAGGGGGAGCTCCCAGCTACTGCAGTCCCTGCCTCTGCCAGCAGGGGGTGCTGTAGGGAGTGGAGCAGGGTGGTTTCTGTGGCCCTGTGAGTTTGGAGTAGAGGAATGCTGGGGGGGTTGATTTCTATGGGGCTGGGGGACACAGTGGGTTCTGTGGGGCTGGAGGATGCTTCAGGAAGCCGATTAGCCCAACTCTACATCCTCCCCTTTAATCTCTGCATTCGTGCCCCTGTGAGCACCGGGGGCTCTGGCAGGAGTGAGTGGTCAGTTGCTCTGGCTAAGCAGAAGCGACAAACTCATGGGAGGCTTCTTTAAGGGCATCTGGGACTGGGGGGGGGGGGTCTCCCACAGGAGGTGGGACCATGGGCCTTGGGTGGACACCAAGGATGGGGCAGAGGGGCAGCTCCCCCCCCCCCCCAAGCTGGTTCAGTGCCTTGTCGCTGCAGGGCCTGTGTCTGATCTGCCTCTCGACCAAACAGGATCAGGCAAAGTCAGTGCTTGGCTTGGAGATCACCAAGGGCCCGTGAAGTGTCTCTGCTGCGTTGGTGTGCCACTGGGGGGTGCTGTGCTGCAGCAAGTGGGGCAAGGAACCAGCTGGGGGCTCAGTGGGGCACTGTGCTGCAGAGCATAGAGCTGGGGGCTTAGGAGTCCCCTGCTCAGACCCCACTCCCCAGCCTTCCCAGAGCTGGGGATAGAACCCAGGAGTTCTAACTCCCAGTCTCCCACTCTAACCACTAGGCCCCATTCTCCTCCCAGAGCTGGGATAGAACCTACCAGTGTGAGGGTCAGAGGCGGAGAGTAGGCGCTCTTTCACTGGAGAGAGCTGCCTGGCCCTGGGGGGGGGGGGAAGCATGGGTGTGAGGTGGCTGTGGGATCTGTGATGGGGAGAGGGTGAAGAGATGGAGCCTTGCGGGGGCACCCCCCCACACACACAACATCCAGAGCATGAGATGAGTTGTGCAGGCCTCACCACCGTCCCTTGCAAGGTGGGAATCCCCTATCGCCAGCAGGGAGTCTGGGTAATGAGGCCAAGGAGATCTCTCCCTCGCCCCACTGTCTCTGTCCTGGGGCGCACACAGCTGACTGGCTGCCCTGGCACACAGGGCTGCAAGCTGGCACCCAGCACAGCTAATGGCAGTTGTGTGCGAGGGAGGTCTGGTCTCTGGCCACCTCTGTTTGGCCCCTGTTGCTGCGCCGTTCATCAGCAGCCCATTAGTTGCTAATGGGGGTCGGGGGCATGGACTTCCCCCTATAATTACTGCCCCCTCGCTCTGCCAGTAGCTGCGATGGCAGCACTGCCTTTCATTATTCACCCGGAAGGAGAGCGCTGCTTCCCGTTACACCTGCAGGGACACAGCTGCCCCACAGCACCTCCTGCTGGGACTGGGGTAGCCAGGAGCTCCCCCTGCAGCCAGGCACTCCTGCCTCACTCCCCTTGGTGCCCTCTGCTGGAAGAGGCCAGGGCTGGAGTAGCCAGGAGCTCCCCCCACAGCCAGCTCCTGCCCCACATCTCAGCACTGGGGAGGGATTCGTGTGTAAATAGCAATGTGCCCTGCCCCAGACACATCTCAGCACCGGGTATATACAAGGTGCTTTGCAATGAAATACACCAGGAAGCTGCTAGAGAGTAGTTGTCATACCCAAGTCCCTGCCAGCTGGCTCTTCTGTGTCCCCCATAAGCGGTCTGGGGTTGGGTTGCTGCCTCCACCAGACCTACTGGGCTCTCTGACCCTCCTGGGCAGGGCTGTGCCTGGGGAGAGGGGAGATAAGGAGGTCTTGGAGGGTACATTTACAACCCCCCAGGGGAAATCAACACAGCTGCAAACTCCTCTGGCTTTTGGTGTGTGTGTGGGACTTTAGGGGAGAGGAGTGATATTAAAACGGTCCTGGAATTACCGTGCGGATGGCATACTGGAGCTGTGAGCGAGCCGCGGGATTGGAGAGCCAGGGTCCTAGCCGAAGTGTCCCACTTCATTAGAGTCACTTCTCTGGGCGGGGGTGGGCAGCCACCACCCCTTGTGTCTGCAGGGGGGTGGGGGGAAACCCGGGCTGGGGCAGTGGCAGCCCCAACACAATAGCTGAGCTGGAGGTGTGGTAACCACCGTGACACGGTAATCCTGTGGCAGACAGGGCTGGGCCACTCAGCTCTAGGGAGGGTTGGTTTAATTAATGTGTGTTACTAACTAGAGCCAGGAGCTCCCCCACAGCCAGCGCTCCTGTCCCACTCCGTCCAGCACCCCCTGCTGGGAGAGCCCAGAGCTGGAGTAGCTGGGAGTTCCACCCACAGCCCCCACTGCTGCCAGAGATGGGAGCTGTGGGGCTGCCCATGCTATATATTCCTCACCCCATTGCAGGGCAGGGCTCTGGGCTGATCACCCCCATTGTAGGTTACACAAAAGGGCTGCCTTGGGGGCCAGTACCTTGTGCCCCTTAGATTTCTGCACAGTCACTTGGTCCCTTCCGTGCCAGGCCAGGGCGGAGCAGGGTGCCGGGCTCCACGTCATACCCCCAGCCGGAGACAAGCAGTGCTGATGCGCTGGCAGCGAGTGGGTATGGGTCGTGCCAACATCTGGCAGGAAACAGCTGGACCCTGCTAATTGTTTTTCCTCTTCGCCTCAAAAAGTGGCTATATGTGCTCAGCAGTGGGAGCCTCACCCGCTGTGGGACAAAAGGGAGAGCAAGCAGGGGCCCACCCCCAGGCAGGGATAGAACCCTAGCATCTTGGCTCCTGGGCTGCAAGGGGGCAGATCACCCCAAACAATCCATTTCTCCCCCTGTATCTGCTAAGACCCCCTGTGTGCCCATCCCCTTGGTATCTGGGGCCCCTGGGTGCCTGGCTCCCATCATTGCCTGACTCATGTCACACCTCGGGCATGCTGTTGCTCACACTCCTCTCTGCGAGGGGGAAAGGCACCCGGGGCGGCTGCAGGTGTGAATTGTGCACTGTGATGAGGTGCTGATGCTAGTTACTAGGAAAGTGGGGCAGAGAGGTACTTCGGAGAACCTGCCTCAGTCTGTGGGGGACGCAATAGACCCATGCCCCTCCCAGAGCGAGGGATAGAACCCAGGAGTCCTGGCTCCCAGCCCCCCTGCTCTAACACAGATCCTACCCCTTCCCAGTCCAGTGCCTTTTGGCCACAGGCTGAGGGGACTGGGTGGCTCAGGGCAGCAGGGAATGGGATCTTTCTCCTTTAGGGGGCACCGGCTCCAATCCAACCCCATTGTGGAGGGCCAGATAGGAAATGAGACATGAGGCCTTTCCCCTCTGGGGGGGGGGGGGAGACCCCGCCGGCTTCGATCCAACCCCATTGTGGAGGGCCAGATGGGAAATGAGACATGAGGCCTTTCCCCTCGGGGGGGAGGGGGGGGGCGCCGGCTCCGATCCAACCCCATTGTGGAGGGCCAGATGGGAAATGGGACATGGGGCCTTTGGCTCTAAGCTGGCCCCACAGCAAGACAGTGGTTGGCTCAGGGAGTGGGAAATGGGTTATGAGGGCTTTCCCCTATAGGGGGCACCAGTTCCAATCTAGTGTTGGTGTGTAGCCCATCCATGTAGTGAGTTTGGCAGCTCTCAGCACAGTTCCCAGCAGGGCAGGCACCCAGGGGCCCGAGACCACCAGTGATGGGCAGCGTGAGCCGAGACTGAGGCTGGGGAGCTGGTGCTGGCCTGGACGGTGGTGCTGCTAGTCAGACGGACAGGGACAGGTGCCCAGACGAATGCCCGGGTAGGAGCGCCACTGCTCACCCAGTTGCTCATTTCCGCATGCCTCCTTGCCTTGTCTCCCTCCTTCCTTTGTCTGCCGCTCTCTGTCCCATTCCCCCCCACCCATGCTGGATCCCTCTCAGCTCTCTCTGATTATCTCCCCGCGCCAGCCCTGCAGTGTCTGCCAGGGTGGGGGGAGATTAGCAAACCATTCGGGGATATTAACATTTCATTTCTCGGCTGATACGGGCTGGAGGGGAGTGGGGAGCACTGGGCAAGGGAGGAATGCTGCGGGTGGGCGAGTGTTGGGCCGAGGGGAGCCCACTGCCATGCGGGTTCCTCATGGCGTTTGGTATTCTAATGGAGTGTCACTCTGTGTAATTGTGTATGTCCCCGTGTCAGTGCAGGGGACGCAATGGCAGGAGCAAAGAGCTTTCGTGAGGGTAATAAACTGGAACAATTTGTGTGTGAGCCGTTTTGGGGATTAGACACAGAGAGGGGAGACAGGAAGAGAGAGCTATTTTGGAGCTGGGGATAGGACCCAGGAGTCCTGGCTCCCAGCCTTTCCTCCTGCTTAACTGGGGGTTGGGAGCCAGGACTCCTGGGTTCTAGCCCCAGCACTGGGTAGGGAGTGGGGTCTAGGGGTTAGAGCAGGAGGGGCTGGATTGTGTTCCTGGCTCTCCCCCATACCCAGTACCGAATTTACAATGGCACCACTGGTGCTGGGCCCACAGTCGAAAGGGGCCTCGGCCCGCTCTTCTCCACCCCCGCTCTCTCCTGTGGGGTCAGAAGCTTGACGCTGTGGGCTGCTGGGGCTCCGTGGCAGCCTCTGCCAGCAGCAGCTTGGTTCCTCCTGCCTCGCTTCTTGCCCCAGCGTGCTACGTTCCCTTCCCACCGCCGATCATCTGGATCAGCTGCTTGCCAGCAGGAGGGGTAGGAGGAGCGAGCCACAGTACAGTGCTCCGGGGAGGAGGAGGAGAAGAGGCAGGGGTGAGGCCTTGGGGAAGGGGCTGGAATTGGGGCATACCCCCTCCAGCCCCCTGCGTGAGCACCCCCAGGACCCCAGCCCACACCCCCTGCCCACCCTGACTGCTGCACCCCCTCACACACACCCTGCACCCCCTCACATACCCCAAGCCCCCTGCCCTGACTCCTGCACCCCCACACACAACAGCCCCCCGCACCCGCTCACATACCCCGAGCCCCTTGCCCTGACTCCTGCACCCCCCCACACACCCAGCCCCCTGCACCCCCTCACACACATCCAGCCCCGTCTTTACCCCTACACTCCCCTCACACCTCCCCAGCCCTGACCCCTGCACCCCCCACACCTCCCCAGTCCTGACTCCTGCATCCCCCCCTCACGCACCCCCAGCCCACTGCCCTGAAACCTGCAACCCCCCCATCCCCACCCCCATCCTGAGAACCAAACAGGAGCTGCCCCAGGTAAGTGCTCCACACCCCAACCTCCTGCCCCAACCCTGAGCCCCCTCCCTCACCCTAGCTCCTGGCCAGACCCCGCACCCGAAAAATGTTTTTACAATATTTGGAAAGATCATTAAGTGGTCTGTCGAGACCCTCCGTGATTTTCAAGTGGTCTGTGGAAAAATAAGTTAGACTACAAGAACAATCAAGGTACCTCACTTTATTTTCATTTACTTGCTATTACTTATAGGAGGAGGATGAAAAAAGAATGAAAAATGGAGGCAGGGGGAGATAAGAGAAAATGTTTTTTTTCTTGGCTGGGTCCCAAGGAGGAGCCCCAGAAATGAAGCTGAGCACAGGGCTGGGGGGCCCCACTAACTCTAAATCCACCACTGGCTGTCATGTCAGCTGAGCTGGGGATACTGTCAGGGCCAGTGTAACAACTAGGCGACTGCCTAGGGTGCCAAGATTTGGGGGTGCCAAAAAGCGGTGCCCAAAATTTTTATTTACACTACAGTGGAGTCACATCTTAGATGGAGGTTAGGTTCTAAAGTCACCGTGTAAGAGGAAAACTGCATATAGTGAAAATTACCATAAAGTACAGTCCACACAGTATACCTCTCCCAGGGTTCCGTCCACCAGCCTGGGGTTCCGTTCACCGGGGTTCCGTCCGCCGGCCTGGGGTTCCGTTCACCGGGGTTCTGTCCGCCGGCCTGGGGTTCCGTTCACCGGGGTTCTGTCCGCCAGCCTGGGTTTTTTTTCTGTTCGCCCGGGGTTCCGTCCACCAGCCTGGGGTTCCATTCACCGGGGTTCTGTCCGCCGGCCTGGGTTTTTTTCTGTTCGCCCAGGGTTCCGTCCGCCAGCCTGGGGTTCTGTTCACCCAGGGTTCCATCCGCCCGCCTGGGGTTCCTTTTACCCAGGCCAGCAGGAGGCTGAGCAGAGCCGGCAGCTGGAACCACAGCTGGCAGTGGGCTGAGGTCCCAGCCGCCGACCCCGCTGAGCCCACTGCCGGTCTGGGGTTCTGGCTGCTGGCCCCTTGCTAGCCCGGGTCTCGGCCACCGGCCCCGCTCAGCCTCCTGCCGGCCTGGGTGAACGGCAGGAGGCTGAGCGGAATCACCAGCTGGGACCCCGGCTGGCAGCTGAGTGAATGGAACCCTAGGCCGGCAGCAGGCTCAGCGGTGGCCGGGACCCACAGCCTGCCATTAAAAAGAAAAATCAGCTCACGTGCCACCTTTGGTGTGCGTGCCGTAGGTTGAGGACCCCTGTTCTAGTGTATACTGTGTATACTGTAGTTTACGGTAATTTTCACTATATGCGATTTTCCTCTTACACGCTGACCTTAGAACCTAACCCCCGCGTAAGATGTGACTCCACTGGATTCATTTTTGAAAATTTATAATAAGCGATGCTCCGGGGTGTGTGTGTGTGTGCAAGGTGGAAGTTTCGCCTAGGGTGCAAAATATCCTTGCACTGGCCCTGGATACTGTGTCAGCTGATCCCCACAGTCTCCAACCTACCTGGGCAGTACACCAGACATGGCCCTGCTCACTAGCTCCTCTCCACTCCCTAGCCCACCCACCACTTCCCCCCGCCCCCTTAAGGCTTAGCCTTCTCACTTTTAAAAATGATTGCTTCCCCCCCCCCCCCCGGCTTTTCTGGCAGCCCTGTTGCCAGGTATCCAGTTTTAGACTGGAAACTCCAGTAGAAAATGGGACCTGAGTGTCCGGTTAGCAGTGCTGACTGGAAACTAAATGTCCGGTTATAGGAGGAACCACATTAGCCTCCTCTCCTCCCACTCCCAACACCCAGCCCAGAGGGCTGGAAGAGAACCTGTCCTGCTGCTGCGGGAGGAGGGGCAGCTCAGTGCAGAGACAGACAAAGAGAATGGGCTAGAACCAGGTAGGTACCCGCTCTATATGGGCAGGGGGGATCCTGTTTATCCCCTCCCCAGCCCTGCTGCGCTTGCAGTTTACCCTGACCCCTCCCTTGCGCCAGAGACCAACCCTAGCTGCTGCCCCACTGTGCTTTTACCCCCGGCCTCTTTTACAATCGTTCCCGGGGGGGGGGGGGGGGCACAAATATGTTTGGCGCCGGGCCCACAAAAAGTTAATCCGGCCCTGCCTATACCTGCTGTGTGACTTGCAAGTCATTTTCCTTGTGTGTCTATACCAGAGAAGACTTGAGCGGAGCTACATTTTTCAGTGTGTGCTAAAATGTGTGTGCAGAGACAGATTGCCTTGGAAATTGGTACATTTCTAGAGTAAATGGGGCCGATTTGGGGTTATTTGGTCCAGGAGTTTCCAAGAGAGGCCCCGCTCCCTCAGCACCGGAGCAGGGTGTTATATCTGTGCTGAGCTGGGGCAGGGACCGTCTGTGCCCTGGGGCACGTCTACATTGAGGTGTGCAGTGATCGACAAGGCCCCCAGGCAGTTCACAGCCGGGGAGTCTTGAGACTAAATCATCAGGAACTGGAAGAAGAATGGGCACGTGGGGGAAGCACAAGAGTGGAAGGTAGAGCCTAGGAGTCTGGGGCTGTTAGCCCGGCATCCCCCTCCCTGACAGCGCCCCTTGTGGGCTGGGTTGAAGATTCTCCCCTGCTTGGAGTGGGGTTGAGCTCCGGCCTCCCTTGCGAAGCCCGTGCACATTGTATGGCTGATAACCCTTCCCTTCCCTTCCCTTCCCTTCCAGCGAAAGTGAGACCCACGTTCACCCAAAGGGGACCCTGCCCCACAAGTGTGGGCTGGGATTCCCTGGGAGATGCCTTTTCCCAGCCCCAGGCGCAGCACAAGAGCACAGCAGGGTTAGGGCTAGGAATGGGGGGAGGGAGGGATCTGAGGAACTACCCAGCCCCAGCCAGCCATCCCTATAGCCCTCTCTAGCTCTAATTACCTAACGAGATCCTCGCCTGCCCTTCCCCCCTCTGGGATCTCAGCCCCAGACACTCGCTGTGCCCACTCAGCCTGGGGGCACAGAGCAGTGCTGGGAAGCCCAGATGTCTTCAGAGCTAATGTGATCATCCAGCGCTAGACCTGGGAGGGCTAAAGTAACCAGTGGGGTGGGGGACGATAAACCTCATGCTCCAGCACTTAGCCAGACCTCTCCCTGCTGGGGTCAGGAGGGAGCTGGCTCGGGGCAGGGGCCGGGGTTCTCATTGCTGCAGTGTTCCTGGCACTGGCCTCTGAAGCAGTTGGCACTTGGATCCCTGGGCTGGTTTGATCTGGGGTGGCAGGTCCTGTCCCCTCAGCCTGTGGCAGTGCCTCACTATCATGGCTGTGTCAGGCTGTTAGCTTTGCAGTCTCCCCTGCGTTATTGCCACCCCCAGGGAAAACTGCAGTTTCTGTATCAGCTCAGCTTAGCTTTGGGTTCTCAGGTGTTGACTGAATAACGGTAGAATGGAAGAAGGTTACATGAGGCAGGGCCTAGGGAGCACTGGCTTGGCACCAGAGTGGGAGTCAGGACTCCTGGGGTGTGTCCCCAGCTGGGGGAGGGGAGTGGGGTCTAGTGAATTCGAGCGGGGGTGTGTGGGATGGTTGGGAGATCTCAGGTGGGGGCTCTGTTGTGCCAGGCTCCTCGCACACATAGGGAGAGACATTTCCTGCCCCAAAGAGCTCACAGGCTGAATAAACCGCAGGTGGGAGGGGAAACTGAGGCACCAAAAGGGGAAATGATTCACCCAGACCATACAGCACCTCAGTGGCAGAGAAGGAAGTAGATCTCAGGAGTCCTGACTCCCAGTCCCCCCACTCTAACCCCTAGACCCTCCCTCCCCTCCCCTCCAGAGCAGGAAACAGACGTCAGGAGTCCTGGTCCCCCTCTTCTAGTGCCTGCAGCCCCATGTCCTGCCTGCATCACGCTGGTGACTGGCATCTCTCAAAACCACCCCCAGGGCCAAGTGCTGGAATTCGCCTCGTGGATTGTGACTGCAGCGCGAGTTCGGTTGTCTCTGGTGCTCACTTTGAGCTGGATTCCACTTTGGTTCCTGCCCGCCCCCGGATGGACGCCCACCCCGTCTGTCATTCTATCCATCTCCTCGTATTTATAGCTCGCAAACAGCTCGTGCTGGCTGCCGGAGCTTGGTGTGTGGCAAACATGCAGCACGGGGGGGGGACACAACATGTGACTCCTCCAACACCCTTCCCCCCAGGGGCTTCTGATCCATTGCCTTTACCAGAGCTGGGACTGGGTGCCAGGAGTCTGCCCCCCACGAACCCACTAAACTCCCCTCCCCTCTGAGAGCTGCAAATGGAACCCAGGAGCCCCGGCTCCCAGCCCCCCAACCCGCACATCCCGCCCCAGAAAGAACTCAGTAGACCCTCACTCCCATCCTAGAGCTGGGGACAGAGCCTAGGAGTCCGGACACGCACACCCACCCTGTCCTCAGCATCTGTTGCTTTGATCCTGGCATTTGGCAGTAGCACCTTGCTGCCCTCGCCCTCCCTGTGCAAACCCTCCTCAGGGAGGCTCCATTGTGTTACCAAGGACCATTTGGGGGCAGGATGGGAAGCATGGACCAGGGCATGCCAATGGGCTTGTATAGTGTCAGGATTGCATGTGTGGAGGCAAGGGCAGTTGCGTAGCGTGGATCCCGTGCGTGTGTGCCAGGATTGTGTGTGTTGTGGGGGTTGTATGGCAGGATTGTGTTTATGGAGGGGTTGTGTAGGAGGGAGGGGGTTGTGCGTGTATCTGTTGGGGTTGTATAGTGTGAATGTGTGTTGGTATGGAGTTGTGTAGCATGTGTGCATGTTGGGGTTATGTAGAGGGAGTGGGCTGTGTAGTGTATCAGGATTGTGTAGAGGGAGTGGGGTGTGTCAAGGTAGTGTAGTGTGTCGGGGTCATGCAGAGGAAGCAGAGTGTGTTGGGGTTGTGTAGTGTTTCAGGGTTGTGTAGAGTAGGGTGACCAGATGTCCCGATTTTATAGGGACAGTCCCGATATTTGGGGCTTTGTCTTATATGGGCACCTATTACCCCCCACTCCCGTCCTGATTTTTCACACTTGCTGTCTGGTCATCCTAGAGTAGAGGGCGCGGGCTGCGTCAGGGGTGTGTGGAGGACTGGGGGGGTTGGGGTTGGGTAGGAGAAGTGCGGCGCATCGGAGCCGGGTACGGAGAGTGGGGCGCATTGGGGTCGTGTAGAGGAATAGGACATGGGGCCGGGAAGGGGGAGTGGGGCGCATCGGGCCTGAGTAGAGGTAACACGGCGCGTCAGGCCCGGATAGAGGTAACACGGCGCGTCGGGGCCGGGAAGGGGGAGTGGGGCGCGTCGGGGCCGGATAGAGGTAACACGGCGCGTCGGGGCCGGGAAGGGGGAGTGGGGCGCGTCGGGCCCGGATAGAGGTAACACGGCGCGTTGGGGCCGGGTAGAAGAGTGGGGCGTGTCAGAGCTGGGTAGAGGTAACACGGTGCGGGGGCCATGGGCTTTATCCTCCTGGCCTCGGGCAGACATGGAGTGAGTTTGAGAAGCCTCGACCAGCTGGTTCTTGTCACAGAACCGCAGCGCAGTCTGTTTTCGTGCTCTGGGGGGAGGGGCTAGCCGGGGGCTGCGGGTCGGGATTGAGGGGCACTGGTGGAGCTTGGGCAGGATGTGGGCTGGGCTAGCCGGGGGCTGCGGGTCGGGATTGAGGGGCACTGGTGGAGCTTGGGCAGGGCGTGGAGTCCTGGGCTGGGCTAGCCGGGGCTGTGGGTCGGGATTGAGGGGCGTGGAGTCCTGGGCTGGGCTAGCCGGGGCTGTGGGTCGGGATTGAGGGGCGTGGAGTCCTGGGCTGGGCTAGCCGGGGCTGCGGGTCGGGATTGAGGGGCGTGAAGTCTGGGACGGGGCTAGCCAGGGGCCGGATTGGGATTAAGGGGCACCAGCAGAACAGGGCTAGGGGCCCGTGGGCACCCCGTTACACCTATCTTGCCATTGCCCCTTGTCCAATACCCCCATGTACAGTGGTCCCCAAACTTTTGAGATTCACACCCCCCCTTCCCCCATCTGTGCCCCCCTCCTCCCGGAGCTGGGGCTGGGAGCAGGGCTGCAGCTCTGGGGTGGGGGAGGGGGACACGGACATGGGGGCCGAGGCTGGGGCCAGAGCTGGGGATGGGTCTGGGGGCGGGGCTGGAGCAGAGCTGGGTTGTGCTCCCTTACTGCCCCCCAGGGGGCTGGCCTGAACCCCACCACAGCTCCCCGAATGTTTCTCCATGCAGTTTGGGAACCTCTGGCCTAGTACCTTACATCCACCTGCCCCTCCCTCTGCTTCTCTGCCCCCTGCCCATCTGCTGCCTTTGCTGATAAGTCCCCACCCCCTTACGCCACCCTCCTGTCTCCCCTGAGCGCTGGCGCCCCGCCCCCCTCCTGGCCCAGCTGGGGAGGGGTGTGACATCATGGCAGGATGAGCTCATCGCTGGTGATTTACCACCACTGGGCTGGTGAGCTCAGCTGCCTTCATTAGGGAGAGGTGGTGAGCTGCCGGTAGGCCAGCCATCCCCCCGCCCCCTGCACATACTCTGACATGGCACCACAGGGAGTGAAGGACGGAGTCCCAGCTGGGGGCACTGCCATAGGGAAGTTCACAGCATTGGAGTCCCAGGTGGGAACTGAAAAGACCTTCCTTCCTGGGCATTTCATCTGACATTTCCACTGGCCATTCCCAGCAGGGGGCGCCCTAGGGAGCGGGGCAGGAGCACTGGCTGTGGGGGGAAGCTCCCAGGGAGGGCTGGCAGCAGGTAGGGCTGGCAAATAGAATACAGCTCCCCCCTTCAGCTGGGGGGAGGGTGCTGGGGGACAAGGGTGCGTCGGATGAGAGGGAGGCGGGGATAATCCAACCACTACAGGTCTTGGCTATTCTGCAGGAAGCTTGTTCCCCCCTCCCCAGCCCCAAAAAGAGGCTTGATCCCCCATTTCCTGATCCTTCTCTCGCCCCCCAACCTTGAGACCCAGCCCTTCCCGCACTGCTGAGCCCCACAGTGTGCCACATATTTTCACCCCTCCCCTGCTGCTGAGTGCACAGTATGCCAAACCCCCTTCTATATGCACATCCCCCTTCCCAAAGCGTGGACTCTCTAGCTTTGGAGGGGTTACACTTGCAGTGAGGGGGCTGTGTGTGTAGTGGGGGGCTGCATGTACTAAGAGGTATATTGGCAGTGGGGGGGCTGTGTGAGGTGATCAGGGTGGGGATACATTGGTGGTGCGGGGCTGTGTGTACTAAGGGGGGTACATTGGTGGGGGTACATTGGTGGTGGGGGTGCACTGGTGGGGGGCTGAGTGTACTAAGGGGGGTACATTGGTGAGGATACATTGGTAGTGGGAGGTGCACTGGTGGGGTGCAGTGTGTACTAAGGGGGGTACATTGGTGGGGGGTACATTGGCGGTGGGAGGTGCATTGGTGGGGGGCTGTGTGTACTAAGGGGGGTACATTGGTGAGGATACATTGGTGGTGGGAGGTGCACTGGTGGGGTGCAGTGTGTACTAAGGGAGGTACATTGGTGGGGGTACATTGGCAGTGGGGGATGCATTGGTGGGGGGCTGTGTGTAGTAAGGGGGTACATTGGCAGTGGGGGTGCATTGGTGGGGGGCTGTTTGTAGTAAGGGGGGTACATTGGGGGTACATTGGCAGTGGGAGGTGCACTGGTGGGGGGCTGTGTGTAGTAAGGGGGGTACATTGTGGGTACATTGGCAGTGGGGGTGCATTGGTGGGGGGCTGTTTGTAGTAAGGGGATACATTGGCAGTGGGGGTGCATTGATGGGGGGCTGTGTGTAGTAAGGGGGGTACATTGGTGGGGAGCTGTGCCTGCTCCCCCAACCCCGCTCTGGACACACAGCAGCATCCGGCTCTGATCACCATGGATCCAGTGCTAAATAAATCCTGGGCTCAGCAGCCTGGCTCCACATGCAGCCCGTCCAGCCCCCATCCCGGAGCTCGGCGAGTCTGATCCTTGTCCCCCAGCCCCTGCATGGGGCTCCTATGTCGGGCTTTGTCAGCCCAGCCCGCCCCAGCCCCTGCTGCCCGAGGCCTCTGCCTGCTGGGTATTTGCACAGCGTCCCCCACAAACACGGCAGGAGGCCAGTGACCTTTGGCAAAGATCGATCAGCAAAGCCAGGGCTGCACTGGAATCCCAGCCTTGTGCTGCCTCGTCTTTCCCACAGGGGGTGCTGTGGGGAGCGGGGCTGGCTGGGGGGGGAGCTCCCGCCTACTCCAGCCCTGGCCCCTCCCACAGGGGGTGCTGTGGGGAGCAGGACTGGCTGTGGGGGGAGCTCCCGCCTACTCCAGTCCTGGCCCCTCCCACAGGGGGTGCTGTGGGGAGCAGGACTGGCTGTGGGGGGAGCTCCCGCCTATTCCAGTCCTGGCCCCTCCCACAGGGGGTGCTGTGGGGGGTGGGGTGGGTGTGCTTTTTGGGGGGAGCTCACAGCTACTCCAGTCCCAGCAGGGGGCACTGTGGGACACAGCACAGGAGCCCTGTGGCTGTGGGGGGAGCTCCCAGCTGCTCCCATCTTGGCCTCCTCCAGTGAGCAAATTCCCTGGGCAGGGGGTTGGCTGGAGATGCCTGTGCTCAGCCCTCCCCCCACCCACCCCGTGCTGGGCTCCTCTGATCACACAGCCTCCTGGATTTTTATCTCAGTCAGATTTTTCATTAGCCTTGGGCTATGGGGAGAAAAACAGCCTCCCCCCCCCCAGCTCCCACCTCCAGTGTACAGTATTTAATTATCTGTCAGTGATCCCCCCCCCCCAACACAATCTCTAGCTGGGGAAAAAAGCAAACTGCTCTGGAGAAAACATTGTGCTTGTGTTTGCACGCCTGCGTGTGTGTGTGCACACCTGTGTGTGCGTGTGCCTGTGTGTGTGTTTGCGCAAGCCTCTGTGTGTGTGTGTGTGTGCACCTTTGTGTCTCTGTGTGCATGGGGTGGGGGGGTGCAGAATCTCAAAGCAGGGGAGCAAGGCAATTGGGGGGAAGAAACTGTGTGTGGGGATATGATCACTTTGAGTGGGGGAAGGGCAGTTTGGGGGGGTCTCTCTCTCCTACAGAGTTTGGAGCGGTGAGTGGGTAAATAATCAGGTGTTGGGGGTATGTTGCGCCTGGACTCAGTCTGTAGATTGCATCCCAATCTTGCCCAAAAGGCAAAGGGGTGGGGGTCCAGAATGGGGAGCAATGAAGATACAGGGGGTCAGTCCTGCTGTCTGGGGGTGAAAATACAGGGGGGCAGTTCTGGTCTCAGGGAGGGGGTGGACTCCAGCCTGCTGCTGCTGCTGCTAGGGGTCGGGGGAAGAATTGAAGATGGAGGAGAGCTGGGGAGCGAGGGAGCGAGAAAGAGATCAGGGAGGAGAGCGCTGCATCTGTAAAGAGATCTCGCAAGATCTCCCTCCCTTTGACAGCAAGGAGGGCTGGCGGGGAGCCTCAGTAATTCAGCAGCCTTGGGGGGGGTGCCAGGTGCAATGAATTAAGGAGCTTGGAAACGCTGTCATTAGATTTCGGAGCGATTCGGTGCTCTGGTCCTCCCCCCCATCCCCTCCCTCCCTCCGCCGACCCCCCTTCTTGGCTCCCTCCTTCCAGCCGTCCCTCTCCTCTGCAGCACACTCCAGCGAGCGCTGTGCCATTCCACTCGGCTCCCCCCCTCGCTCTCGCTCTCCACGCACTGCCTTCGCCTTCATCCTTTTCTTTCCTCTCCTTCGCCAGCCCCCCTCCATCGGCAATTCTTACCCCCATCTCTCCTTCGCCGGCCCCCTCCATCGGCAATCCTTCGCCCCAGCCATCGCTCGCCTGCCACCTCCTCGGCTCCATGTCCCTGCCCTGAATTCAGAGGCTTTTTTCCTCTTCACAGCCTTCCCTCGCCTTTTCTCATTCAGTTATTTTCTTCTCTTCCTTCTCCTGTCTGTCTCCATCCCTCCATCCTGCCCCCCTTGAAGGATGATGCACGACTCTAATTGAAACCCATCCTTTCCTCATTTATTTCAAATTTTTTTGCACTTGTCCTCTGGCTTTTTTCTCTCGTTCCTCCTTTCCCTGGATGTTGGGGACCCTTTGATGCTTCCCCACCCCCCTCACCCCACTCCCGTCCTCCCCTCCCAGGGGAAGCTGGATGTACAGTGCTGCCGCCGGATACTGAAGGATGGGGACTTCTCTGTGAATCAAGGAGTGTGGAAGTGGAGGCGGGGGAGGAGAGGAGAGGAGTCCTGAGCCGTCGGCCATCTATCCGTGGATCTGACCCCGGAGTTTATTTTTTTGGCACTTTGGATTTTTTTTTGAGGTGGGGGTTAACAATTTTTCATCCCCTCCTCCCCCCACTTTTTGGTATTTTTTGCCAGGTGGATTTTTGGTGATTTGAGGGGTGTTTTTCTCCCATCGCCGAGCAAACCCGCGGTATGGACGGCGTCGTGCCTGGGATCTGACACCGTGACTCCCCTGGGGGCCGCCTGCCCCTCTCCGGTGCCCTGCGCCATGAGGAGGAGGAGCAGGGGTGGGGGCGCAGGGCAGGGGGTGCCATGGGTTGTGCTCGTGGCCGCGGTGCTGGCGGCTCTGGCTGGGCCAGCTGGGGCGGCACGAGTGTCCTCCAGCCTCAGCACCACACACCACGTGCACCATTTCCACAACAAGCACGGCACGGTGCCCATCGCCATCAACCGCACGCCCTTCCTCACCCGTGGCGGCCATGGTAAGTGGGGACCCTCCCCAGATATCCCCTCTTTCCTCCCAATATCTCCTTCTCTCTCCGTGGTATCCCCTAGTATCCCCAACTCCTTCCCCAATATCTCCTACTGTCCCCCATATCCACCAGGTATCCCCTCCCCCCTCATCCTCCCTGGGTATCCCCTACTCCCCCAATATCCACCAGGTATCCCCTCCCCCCTCATCCCTCCCTGGGTATCCCCTACTCCCCCAATATCCACCAGGTATCCCCTCCTCCCTTCCCTCCTCCTCTCCTGGTATCTCCTACTCCCCCAATATCCAGATATCCCCACCTCCCTCCCCTCCTGTTCCCCTTATATCCCCTACTCCCCCAATATTCAACAGGTATCCCCTCCTCCTTCTCCTCTTCCGTCCTCAGTAGCCCCTCCTCCCCAGTATCCCTTCCTCCCTTCCCTGGTATCCCCTACTCCTCCCCATATCCACCAGGTACCTCTCATCCCTCTCCTCCTTCCCCCCAAAATCCCCTCCTCCTTTCCCTAGTCCTTCCTTGATATTCTCTATTCTCCCCCTCATATGCACCTGATGTGCCCTTCTCTCTCCCCTACTCTTCTCCAGGTATCCCCCCAATATTCCATTCTGTCCCCCATATTCTTCAGGTATCCCCTTCTCCCTCCCCTTTTCCTTCCTCAGTATCCCTCCCTCCCTCCCTGGTATCTCCTCTTCTCCCCATAGCCACCAGGTTCCCCTCTTCCCTCCCTGGCATCCCCTTCTCCTCTCCCAAATCCACCAGGTATCCCTCCTCCCTCCCCTACTCTTCCCCTGGTATCCCTTCTTCTCTTATCTACTCTTTCCTTGGTATCCTCTATCTTCTCCCCATATCCACCTAGTGTGCCCTTCTCCCTACCCTATTTCTTCCCCAGTATCTTCTCCCCTGATATCCCCAACTCCCTCCCCCCATACCCACCAGGTATCCTTTCCTCTCTCCGCCACTCTTCCCCTGGTACGTCCTCTTCCCTCCCCTGTATTCCCTCCTCTCTCCTTCCCAGTAGCCCCATCTCCCTGTTTTCCTTCTCCTCCTCTCTCCCCAGTATCCATATTTCCCCCAATATTCCCTCCTCTCTCCTCCTGGTATCCCCAACTGCCTCCTAGTATCCTCTTCCTCCCTGGTATCACCTCCTTCTCAGATTTCTCATGGTGCCCATTGCTGTTGGTCACATCACCTTCCTCACTCACCATGGCCACAGTAAGTAGGGACCCTTCTCTTCTAGTATCTCCTCCACACTCCCCTCTGATAGCCCTCCTTCCCCTGGTATTCCCCAGTATAGCCTTCTCCCTCCTTCTCATACCATCCTTCCTCCCTTGATATCCTCCAGTATCCCCTCCTTCCCAGCACCCACACAGTGCCCATCGCCGTCAGCCACAGGCCCTTCCTCACCCATGGTGGCCACAGTAAGTTGGGACTCTTCCTTTCTTCCAGTATCCCCTCCTTCCTCCCCACGGATGTCCTCTCCTTCCCCTTGGTATCCCCCTATATGCTCTTCTGCCTCCTCCACATATCATCTGACCCCCTGCACAGTGCCCATTGCCATCAACTGCACACCTTTCCTCATCCATGGCAGGCATGGCAGAGACTCTTCCTTCCTCTGGTATTCCCCTCCTTTCCCCCCCCCCACCCTTCCCTGGTATCCCCTCCGGTATCCTCGCCTTCTTCCCCCACACAACCTTCCCTGGTATTCCCTCCAGTATCCCCTCCTTCTCCATGCCCCCCATAACCTTCCCTGGTATCCTCTCTGGTATCCCCTCCTTCTCCCCCCCATAACCTTCCCTGGTATCCCCTCCTTCTTTCCCCCCCGTAACCTTCCTGGTATCCCCTTTGGTATCCCCTCCTCCTTCCCCCCCCTAATGTTCCCTGGTATCCCCTCCTTTTTATCTCCTGCACATTGCCCATAGTCCTCAGACACATGCCCTTCTTCACCCATGGCAGCCATGGTAGGTGAGGACCCCTCCACCCTGGCATCCTCTCTGCTATCTGCTTTCTCCCTGCTTATCGATATCCCTTCCTCCCCCACACAGCATCCTTCGCCATCCACCACACACCTTTCCTCACCTACAGTGGGCATGGTAATTGAGCATCCCCCTTCCTCCATGGTATCCCACCTTTCCTTCCCTCAGTATCCCATCCTCCCCCCCACACACATAGTGCCTCTTGCTATGAACCACACAGCCTTCCTTACCTGCATCGCCCATAGTAGGTGAGGCCCCTTACCTACTGGTATCCCTCTCTCCTTCCCCATGTGGCATGCAGCCCTGCTCCTCATGGTCTCTCTCCCTCAGTATTCCCTACCTCCCCTCTTCCCTCCCCGTGTCCCCTCTCTCCCTCTTCCCCTCTTCTAGTATCCCCTCCCCTCTTGGTATCCCCTTCCTCTCCTCCCCTCCCTCCATTCATGGTACCTCCCTCCCCTCACAGTGCATCCCCCAGTACCCGTGCTCTTTCCCCTCTCGGTATCTCCGCCTCCCCAGTGGCTCCCTCGCCCCGTGTAGCTCTCCAGTCCTTCCTGTCATTGGTGAATCCTGCTCCCCTTCCCCAGGGTTCCTTCCCTCTCCTGATCTTGCTCTTCCACACCACCCCCCATGCCCCTCCTCCCTCCCATCCCTGTCCCCAACCCCCCACTGCTTCAGCCAGGGCAGGGGAGGGGCCCCAGCCAGCCATTGCTGGAGTGTCATGAAGAGAACTTCTTGTGCCTGATCAACTTTTCAACTCATCCCCGCCCTGCTGGCATTGCTAGCTGAGTCCTAGCAAACTTGTATCACAGGTTGAGTGCGGGTCGTGGGGTCAATGCATCCCCTCTGGTCTGTATAGCTGAGTCCCGGCAAACTTGTCTCAGATCTTGAGGGTGGGGAGCTGTATTGTAGGTTCCTTGGCACTTTTGCTGAGCCCTGACAAATGTGTGTTACGGGTGAGGGGGTGGGAATGGTGGGGAGGGGCCTGTTGTCAATGCATGGTCTGTTCCATACCTGACCCCTGGCAAACTTATGTTGTGGGTAGGGGGAGGAAAGCGGGGAGGGTCCTGCCATCAGTGTGTCGTCTTTACTGGGTGCCCAAGCTGAGAAAGGCACACTCATCTCAGATCTCAAACCTGGGGGGGGCACTGCTGGTTGCTGCACTGACCCTGATCAAACTCTGCTCCTGTGTCTAGAGGTTGCTATGCCCCACATGTTGCTGGTTGCCTGCCTGAGCCCTCATACACTCAGAACATGGATTGGGGCTGGGGGAGCCCCCTGCTCCTCCTGGCCAGTACCCCTTCCCCACATTAGCATCTGTTTCAGCCCCACTCACCACCAGCTGAGCCCTGGCAAACTCCGCTCATTCCCCTCTGTCCCCCAATTGTCCCCTCCCCCCAGCACAATTCCCCCCCATTTGCAGGGCAGTGCCCCCAAAGCTTCATACTCTCTGAGCAAGTGAGCTGAAGCGTGGGTTTGCGGGGGGTTGTGCCAGCTGTGCCCAGCCCCACTCTGGCGGTGGGGTGAGAGGGGAGTGTGTGGGCAGAGGGGGTGCATGCTGCGGTCAGCTGTAGGGATGGGCGTGAGTGTGAGGGGAGCAGTGGGGAGGGGGAGTGTGGGGGATGGCTGGGGTCAGGTGTGGGGATGGGGGTGTGGGGGAGGTGTTTTTGGGTGGGAGCACTGGGGTCAGGTGTGGGGATGGGGTGAGTGTGAGGAGCGCTGGGGAGGGGGAGTGGGGAATGCTGGGGTCAGGTGTGGGATGGGGGTGAGCGTGAGGGGAGCACTGGGGAGGGGAGTGTGGTGGAGCACTGGGATCAGGTGTGGGGTTGGGGGTGTGGGTGTGGGGAGCCCTGGGGTCTGGTGGTATGGTGGTGTGTGTGCGGGGAGCACTGGGGCGGGGGAAGCGTGGGGGAGTGCTGGGGTCAGATGTGGGGTTGGGGGGTGAGTGTGAGGGCAGCACTGGGGAGGAAGGAGTGAGGGGGAGCACTGGGGTCAGATGTGGGGATGGGGTGAGGGGAGAACTGGGGAGGGAGAGTGTGGGGGAGTGCTGGGGTCAGGTGTGGGACTGGGGTGAGCGTGAAGGGAGCACTGGGGAGAGGAGAGTGTGGTGGAGCACGGGGATCAGGTGTGGGGCTGGGGGTGAGTGTGAGGGGAGCGCTGGGGAGGGGGAGTGTGGGGAATGCTGGGGTCAGGTGTGGGGATGGGGGTGAGGGAAGCACTGGGGAGGGGGAGTGTGGGGGAGCGCTGGGGAGGGGGGAGTGTGGGGGAATGCTGGGGTCAGGTGTGGGGATGGGGGTGAGGGAAGCACTGGGGAGGGAGAGTGGGGAGCGCTGGGGAGGGGAGAGTGGGGAATGCTGGGGTCAGGTGTGGGGATGGGGGTGAGGGAAGCACTGGGAGGGGGAGTGGGGAGCGCTGGGGAGGGGAGTGTGGGGAGTGCTGGGGTCAGGTGTGGGGATGGGGGTGAGTGTGAAGGAGCACTGGGGAGGGAGAGTATGGGGAACACTGGGGAAGGAGAGTGTGGGGAGTGCTGGGGTCAGGTGTGGGAATGGGGTGAGTGTGAGGGGAGCACTGGGGTCAGGTGTGGGGTTGGGGGTGAGTGTGAGGGGAGCACTGAGGAGGGGGAGTGTGGGGAGCGCTGGGTCAGGTGTGGGGATGGGGAGGTGAGTGTGCGGGAAGCACTGGGGAGAGGGGAGTGTGGGGGAGTTCTGGGATCAGGTGTGGAGATGGGGTGAGTGTGAGGGGAGCACTGGGGGGAGGAGTGTGGGGGAGTGCTGGGGTCAGGTGTGGGGATGGGGTGAGTGTGAGGGGAGCACTGGGGAGGGGGAGTGGGGAGTGCTGGGATCAGGTGTGGAGATGGGGTGAGTGTGAAGGGAGCACTGGGGGAGGAGTGGGGAGTGCTGGGGTCAGGTGTGGGGATGGGGTGAGTGTGAGGGGAGCACTGGGAGGAGGAGGTGGGGAGCGCTGGGGAGCGGAGAGTGTGGGAATGCTGGGGTCAGGTGTGGGGATGGGGTGAGTGAGGGAAGCACTGGGGAGGGGGGAGTGTGGGGGAGTGCTGGGGAGGGGGGAGTGTGGGGGAGTGCTGGGGTCAGGTGTGGGGATGGGGTGAGTGTGAGGGGCGCACTGGGGAGGAGGAGTGTGGGGGAGCACTGGGGAGGGGAGAGTGCGGGGGAATGCTGGGGTCAGGTGTGGGGATGGGGGTGAGTGTGAGAGGAGCACTGGGGAGGGGGAGTGTGGGGGAGCACGGGGGGAGGGAAATGAGTCTTGGGAGTGGGATCACTAGCTGCCTTATACAAACACATTCCCCCCGATCCTGCAGCACCCTGTCAGCTACCTAGCCCCTGCCCCACGTGTGTGGGGATGGGACGGTCCCAGGTGACGGAGTGAGATATTGATGCTTGGAGGGCAGAATTACACTCAGGGCGAATTAGCACCCCCCCCCAACACTCCTTCCTGCTTTGGGGATCAGAGAGGGCAGCAACGAGCTAACTCACACCCGCCGGCGGGGGGTAGGTATCATTAACTCCATTGTATAGAGGAGGAAACTGAGGCACAGAGAGGGGAAGGGACTTGCCCTATTAGATCCAGGGATAGAACCCAGTCCCCCCTCCTCTGACCCCCTAGATCCCACCCCCCTCCCAGAGCTGGGGATAGAACCCAGGAGTCCTGGGTCCCATCCCCCCACTAGAACACATCCTGTTGGTTGCTGGACCCCCCATCCTTGACTCCCTGGATCCCTAGAAGCTGGCGTGTGCTCCCAGCTGGTGCGGGGTAGGTACTGGTGAGGGAAGGGGTAGATCCCCCCCCAGCCTCTGGGAATGGATTACGTGGTCTGTTCAGTGCTTGGCTTCACAGTTACATCCTGTTGAAGCCAGGGGGTGGAGGGAAGTAGAAAGGGAGGGGAAGGAAGGAAGGAGAGCGAGGGGTGAAAGAAGAAGCGAAAGGAATGAGGGATGGAGATGAAGGGAGGGATGAAAAAGAGACCCGCGGGGGGGGGGGGGGGGGCGGCCGGTCGTTCCCCCCAACACACACACACACACACACACACACACACACACACACACACACACACACACACACACACACACACACACACTAAGTAGGTATCGCTCCCCACCCTGTACATTATGTAACACCTGGGCTGCCCAGCTGGCTGACTGGTGCTTGGTGGCTGCTGGGAGAACTGAACTCCCACCCCCGCCCGCGGGTAGCCTTTGGAGAGTGGGGCATTGGGCTAGGATCACCACATTGGGGTGTTCTGCCAGCCCCCCCCCACGATCCCCACACCCCTGGCCTTTTCCATCATGTCCAGAGCGCCCCACCGTTTAATGCATCAGTTCCCCCTGCCCAGGAGGCAGGATTATCTCCTGCGTGAGGAGGGGTCTGGTGGACTGGATCGGGGCTGGGGGGCCAAGACTCCTGGGTTCTATCGCTAGCTCAGGGAGGGGTGGGAGATCTAATGGTTAGAGTGGGGGCATTGGGAGTCAGGACTCCTGGGTTCTATCCGCTGGTCCTGGCCCTGCTTCAGTGTTGCTATTATTCCAGTCTCTGTCCATCCCCTGTTAGCTAATGAGCCAGGCCTGGGCCTAGTGATGAGCTCAGCTTGGATTAGCCAGGTCAGCAGGGTGTGTGCGCTCAGGACCCAGACAGCCCCGCCATGACCTGACTGTACAAGGGGTCCTCCAGTCCCCACCGGGCATGGGCTGGATGTGAGCAGTGGGTCCCTGCTCTGAACTAGTGTGAGAGGAGGTGCTCTTGTGGGGGCTCCCGGCCTGCCCATGGTAGGTCTCCCCCTAGCACCTCTTTGGAGCAAACTGCCCCCTCTCCTGCCTGCCCCTGACAGGGCGGGTGCCCCCAGGCTGCCAGCATCTCTGCCTGGCTGAGAGTGAAAGGCCTGGGCAGGTTTCTGCAGAGCCAAGGGGGATTCAGTTACTCAGGGAGACTGTGCTTGGCAGTGGATTTTGCCTGCAGCTTTGCTTGCCCCCTCCTCCCCTCCCCCCTACAGCTGCAGTTGTGGCCAAGTGAAGCAGGGGGGCGCTGGGCGTGGGGAGCTGCAGCAGAGGTGGGCCCTCTCCCTTGGGCTGCTGGCGCTGCTGGAGCTGCTGGCCCTGGTGCTGAAATGGCCTGAGAGCCTGGCAAGGTGGGAGTCTGTGCTAAGCAGCCTGGGGCCTTGTTCGGTTCTTGGATGGGAGACCTCCCCTTGAGCCCTGGGGGCACTCTCCCTGGTGGGTCAGTGCTGAGGTGAAGGGGGGAAGGGACAGGGGGGTGCTGTCCCCTCAGAGTCAGTTCTGACCCCAGTGCCCCAGCATGGTGCTAGGGGATGGGGGAGCTCACTAGGGGGCAGTCTCCTCTCAGTCAGCGCTGGCCCCAGCATGGCACTAGGGGGCGCGGTGCTGCAAGGAGGTGTATATAACCTGTCTGGTTTGTGCTCATTCAGGCTGGGAGGTGTGTGTTTAGATCACGCACCCCCAAGACTGCAAGGGGTTAACATCATCTCCCCCCCATATAGCCTTCAGACCCATGATACCTCTCCAGCCGTGCATGATTAGTGCCATGCAGCAAGCCACCCCCCCCACACGTATGGGGCCTCACGGGGCGTGCAGGTCAGGCGCTGCCCCCTCCTCCCATCCCACCATCCCTGCAAGGATTTCTCTCCCTCCTTTCTCTTTTCCCCTTCCTTCAGTTGCTCCTTTGTCTCCATCTCTCTCTTCCTCTTTTCTCCTGTCCTTTTCTCTTACTCCACTTTCACATCCTTCTTTCTTCACCACCTCCCTTTTTCTGCCATTTTCCTTCCCTTCCCCCAGTCCCTCTTCTCAGTCCCTCCTTGATTCCTTCTTTGTCTCCTTCCCCTCTTGTCCTCCTTCTCCCTTTCATTCCCTCCCCTTCTCTCCCTCCCCCTCCCCCCCTTGCCTCCTCTCCTCCATTTCCACCTCCCCACTCTCTCCAGTCCTCTCACTCTTTCATTCCTTATCTGCCACCTTCCCCATAATGCAGATGAGGGTTCCCCAGGCCCCTCTCGCCCTGAGATGGAGAGAGAGGGAGGCGAGGATCTCCCTGGCCATGCCAACGTGCCCCCCCTCCCTTGTCTGCTCCTCTGTCATTAAGCTCTGGCAGAGCGGCCTCTCGAATTCCCCCAGCGAGCAGGCAGATGCTGAGCCTGCAGTATCCAGCAGGGAGAGCAGGGGGAGGCAGGGTTTGCAGACAGACATCAAAGCAAGGACAGATTCCTCCCCAGTGGGCGACGGGGGACTTTGGTCTGTCCGTCCTGGCTCACTGGACACACAGACAATCCAAAGGACAACAGCTGACTGGAGACACAATCCTGGAAAGCGTGACCCGGCTGCCTTGGGGTGAGGGTGGGGGGACGAGAGGGAATGGGGGAATGTACTGCAAGTCTATGGGGTGTGGGGGGGGGACAGGAGGGAATGGGGGAATGTACTGAAAGTCTAGGAGATGGGGGAGCTGAGAGTCAGGACTCCTGGGTTCTGTCCCTGGCTCTAGGAGGGGCATGGGGGTTAGTGAGAGCCAGGATTCCTGGGTTCTATTCCAATTCTGGGAGGGGTATCTAGTGGTTACAGCAGGAGACCCAGCTCGTCAGTGGGCAGGATCTGGGTGTCTGCTCCATCCTTGGCAGGACAGTTGCCCTCCTTTCCATCCCTCTGGCAAACAGTTGGTGGTCTCCATGAATTCCCAGCCGGCAGGCGATTTATGGCATTAACCCGCCCATTAATTATTACTCAAGCGTGCAGTTTAATATGCTAATCAAGGCAGCCCCGGCTTGGGCCCATGGTTATGGCGTCGTGACACTATTTACGGTGTGTCCCGCTCCAGGTTACAGCAGCCCAAGGATTTATGGGCCTCACGCACAGATGGTTTTATTAATTAATTGCTGCTCCCCACGTGGCTCGCTGTGGCTCTCGGAGGCCAGGGTCACTGTCCAGAGCCCCAGCTAACCTGAGACCCTCACAGGCCCTGCGGCCCACAGAGACAGTGAATGTGCAGCTCCATGGGGCCCAGTATGCCATGGGCTTGGTGCTTCTCCATCGATCTGCTATCTGTCACCAGCCAAAGGCCGGCCTCTGTTCTCCATCTGAGATGCCCATCACTGTGGAGCTGAGCCCAGCTCCAGACTTGGTAACCATTGGAGAGTTTAAGCCCCTGGGAAGGAAGTTGTAGTTACAGAGCTGTGAAAAAGCCCCTGAGTCCTGACTCCCAGCCCCACTGCCCTCCCAGAGCTAGGGCTAGAACCCAGGAGTCCTGACTCCCAGCTCTATACACTAGACCCACTGCCCTCCCAGAGCTGGGGCTAGAACCCAGGAGTCCTGACTCCCAGCTCTATACACTAGACCCACTGCCCTCCCAGAGCTAGGGCTAGAACCCAGGAGTCCTGACTCCCAGCTCTATACACTAGACCCACTGCCCTCCCAGAGCTGGGGCTAGAACCCAGGAGTCCTGACTCCCAGCTCTATACACTAGACCCACTGCCCTCCCAGAGTTGGGGATAGACTCATGACTCCCAGTGCAGCCTCCGCTAGCTGGCCTGGCTTAGTGAGATGCCAGGTGTTGGCACTTGGGTAATTGAATCCAGGCTTCAGGACACTGGGGGATCATCTCCAGCACTCAGAAAGGAGCCTTGCCGCCTCCCATGTGGTGTTTCCCAGGGGATCCAGAAATTAAGCATTCTTTCTCAGAAGCACCCATATTGACACCTGCTGGCAGGGGGGATGACAGACTGGATGGACCCATGGGTCTGATCAGCGTGGGTGGGGGATACCATGTTGGATGGGCCCATGGGGCTGATCTGGGGAGGCGGGGGCAGGGGATACCAGGCTGGATGGGCCCCTGGGGCTGATCTGGGGTAATGGGGGCAGGATACCAGGTTGGATGGGCCCCAGGGGCTGATGCCTTGGGGAATGGGGAGATGCCATGAGATGTTGCCCTAAAGTCAGTAATTTCGTAGCTCCAACTGCAATCCCAGAGTAGTGCTGGGGGGATGGGGGGGCTGTGATGGGGGCCGCAGGGGGCTCTGTGCACCAAGTCTCTCTGGCGTGAAGGGAGAGCACTTTGTAATTCATGAAGTATGACACGGAGAACGCGTGCGTTGCCGATAGACAGAGCGCAATTGAATTCCGGGGCCGAGCGAAAGCGATTTCCCTGGGAATCGGGGGTGGGGGAGATGAACAGAGAGAGCAAGCATCAGCTCCATCCGACTGGCTGCAATACACGGGAGGGGAATTTATTAGGCTGCTCTTCCCAGCCTTATGAGGCGGAAATACAGTTTGTTGTAAAGAGCTGTTTGAGAGCTGAACTCTCTTGGGTGAGAGGATCCATAAGGGAGCGTGTGTGAGTGTGCACGTGTGTGTATGTGTGTGCACGTGCAACAGAGGGCATTCTACAGAGAATGGCACACGGACCTCTGGGGCCCACCCCCAGGGCAGGGGACTGGCTGGCTCAGGGGGTGGGGGACAGGAGCTGGGGCCTTTGCCCCCTAGTCCAGCCTCGTGGTGCGTGGTCTGGTGTTTCACTCCAATGGCGGGAGGTGCCAGTGGCATTGGAACAGTTGGTATAGCAGGGGCACTGAGCCATTACACAAAACTGCAAACCCTGGATATAATGGAACCCACTTCAAGCCAGGGGGTGCAGCAGCAGCCCCCGCAGCACCCCTAGTTCCAGCACCTCTGGGGGCGGTGTCTGTGTTTCTGGTTCCCCTGCAGCCACTCTGACCAGCGCAGGAGTTACTGGGGAACTGTCCTGGGGCGGGCGCATGGGCGCTGGGGTCAGGAAGAACGCCTGCCTCCAGCCAGGGATTGTCCTGTGCTGGGGGTGGCAGGGTGTTCCGTCTCCAGGCTATGTTAGTGCTGAGCGGAGAGGGGATCCCAGGCTGGATGGGCCCATAGGTCTGAGCTGGGGTGGGGGTGGGGGGGCAGAAGGGATCCCTGGCTGGATGGGCCCATTGGCTGCATTGCGTCTAATAGGGGTAGCAGTAGGGTGAGTGTTGAACACCCCCTCTCTCCCCTGCCCTACCTCCTCCCGTGCAGCTGCAGCATGCAAGGGGTTAATCCCCCCTTCTCATCTGGAGGGCAGGCATCAGGCTGGTGGAGGGAGGGCGCTGGGTATTAGGGTTGCCATGGAAACGGCAGAGATTCAGGAGTACTGCAGTGATGGGAGCTCTGGGGCTCATTAGTGGCCTCACTCCCCCCTCGCTCAGAAGGGCAGAGAGAGAGACATGGCTGGGGGGGCCCAGAGACAGGTGGTCCTGGTGGCTGGAGAATGTGGGGGGCTATGGAGAGGGGTGATCTCAGGGGTGGGGGGCTCTGGGGGCGGGGGGAAGGTGGGTACATGGCTGGTGGCCTGTGGAGATCTTGGTGGCTCAGGGGGTCTGCGGAGGCGGGAGCCCCAGTGTTTGTGGGGCCCAAGCAAGGAGCAGTGAGAAGGAGCCCAGTGGTTTGGGGATGGCTCGTAGGGGGCAGTGGCTGAGAGCCCATCGTGGGCCTAGGTTCTGGGGCAGGGGGGAGCTTGTTGGCTGCAGGTGCCTGTGAAGTATGGGGATTGCAGTAGGGGTGTCCATGGGGACCCAGTGAGGGAGCAGGAAGGGACCCAGTGGCTGGGGAGAATGATGGGGAGGGAGCAGTGTGTGGGGAGTCCATGGTGAGCCTGGAAGTTGAGGGGGCAGAGTCTGGGGGCTGCTAGCTGTGGCTGTGGTGGGGGCAATGGCTGGGCAGGCCTGGGGAGACAGTGATGGGGGGCTGGTAGCTCGGGCTTGGGGGGACAGCGGCAGAGTAGTGATTTTGAGAGCAGAGACCCAATTATTGTGCTCTGAGTGCACAGGCTGATTTTCGGGGGTGGGAGCGTGTGTGCTGAAAAGGGAGAGAGAGGAAGGGTTGGGAGGCAGAGACTGGGGGGACGTTTGTTCCCAGGAAATGACCCCCAGCAGATCGGGGTGCTGGGAGGGCTGGTGGCGATGCCCCCAACATGGGGGCTAGGGAGAGGTGCGGTCTCTGCCTCCCTTCACATATGGCAGCGGTTGCTATTCTGAGCAGGACTAGACTAAGGAGACCTAATGTCCTTGTGCTGCCTCTAATGGGTCATTTCCCAGACAATTAGCCGCAGTGGAGGCTGGAGCTGGCCTGGGATCCCTGGGCATGTGCCCTCCCCCCCCCTTGACTGCTGGCCTCCCCTTGGAGAGCCCACAAATGGATCACAGCTCCCCGCAGCTCGCGCCAACCACAGCCCTGCTGGGCCCAGGGGCTGCGGCGTATGGCATCTGTCTATCTCTCCATCCAAGCCCAGCCACACACCCTGTAGCCAATCACCCCAGGCCGACCCTGCCCCCGGCCAGTCTCTAGGCTGCATTTTCCAGACCCATCCCCCAGTGTACGTTAAATGGATGAGATGTCGCCTGTAGACAAAGTATTATGGGAACCTCCTGGCTAGCGACTGCAGAGCCCCCCTCGTACACAAGGTGTCTTTTTCACAGTGTTTGCAGGGCAGCAGAAAGCTGCAGTGCCAGGTACTCCGGATCGGGTCCCTGCATGGACTCTCCATGCTGTCATGGGGCTGTGGTATTTGTGAGCTTATCACGCGTGTGCATGTGTGTGCAACACCATGAGTGTCTGTGTTAGTCCACGCATGTGTGCTCTACACCCTGTGTGTGTGTGTGATAGTTCATATGTGCCTTACACCCTGTGTCTGTGATGGGTGCATTGCATATGGATCCTGCACTAGCTCTTCCTCCCTTTTGCACAGAGAGCGAATGGATGTGTGTGTGTGGGGGAGATTAGGGGCTGACCGGCTGGCCCCCCAGGGGGAAATGTGAGCGCGGAGTGCCTGCCACTTCTATTGACATTTCCAGCACAAATGCCTTTCTAAGCCAGGTAATTACAGGAGAGATATTAGGTGCTTTTGCTTAGGCCTGTGATTTGCAAGGGAAATGAGGCACGCCGCAGGCTTTACCCAAGCAGCTGCGCCCGGCAGGAATCATTGGGGGGCTGGGGGCAGGTTTGGGCTATTCCAGGGAGGGGAAGCCATGCAGCTGGGGGAGCTGCAGCCAGCTGGGGGTGTCTCATGGCCCTGCACAAGGGGGTGAAATGGAGTGCGGGTCTAGAGCCTTGCAAGGCTTTGGCTTCGTACAGTGCAACAACTGGAGCAGAAAGGATTGGCTGGCTGGCTGCACCGCTTCCCTGGAGCCGAGGAGCCAAGAGCTCCCTGTACTGAACTCGGCCCGCGCTAAAGCCCTGATCTTGCATAGGGGGCACAATTGCATCCCCCACTGTAGACCGGGCACAGAGGCAACGGCATTCTCCTGCTATAGACCTGCTCATGGTGTGGGGAGACAACCACATCCTGCCCCCCACTACAGACCTGCTCATGGTGTGGGGAGACACCCGCCTGCCCCTCCTCCCCCCTCCTCCCCTGCTATAGACCTGCTCCTGGCACAGGGAGACAACCACATCCCGCCCCCCGCTACAGACCTGCTCATGGTGTGGGGAGACAACCGCCTGCCCCTCCCCCCCCTCCTCCCCTGCAATAGACCTGCTCCTGGCACAGGGAGACAACCACATCCCGCCCCCCGCTATAGACCTGCTCATGGTGTGGGGAGACAACCACATCCCATCCCTCACTATAGACCTGATCCCGGCACAGGGACACAACCATGTCCCCCAGAGCCACAGACATGATGGTGGCACAGGAACATCCCCACACTGTAGCCCTGATCCTGGCACAGGACTACCATCATATCCCCCTGCTATAGATCTGACCCCTGAGTCAACCTTTCTGACATGTCCCTGCATTCCCCCGCCCCCCTCCTGCCCACATCTCCCCTGGCACTCTAGGCACTATGCGGGCTTGGCCCTGGTTCCGATTCAGTGCCCCCTGAGCCATCTCTGGCGGCTCTGATCAGTGATTCCCACGCCAGGTGGGGGCGGGGTGGGTGGGGAGCAGGACTTTTCACTGCCAAGGACACCTCGCTAGCCCCTTACTCTCTAGACTCACAAGGAACCTTCAAAGAATGAGCAGGGATGGGCATCCTGCCCCAGCACTGCCATGAGGGACCTGCCCCACCCTCCCTGTCACTGGAGAGGCAGGGGGAGATGTCCCAAAGAGAACTAGCTGAGTGGGGGGCTGGGCATTGACACTCCTGGGTTCTGTCCCCAGCTCCGTGAGGGACATGGGGTCTAGTAGTTAGAGCAGGGGGAGCTGGGGTCTGAGAGAAGGGCTGGGAGCTCCAGCACAGAACCCTGGGGCATATACTGTAGGAGATGATCCTGCTCCCTCTTTTATTGCAAACAAACCCTCCCCTGTTGGCTCCCCTCAGAACATGGATACACACACTCTCGCTCTCATGCACACAGATAGAGGCGTGTTCAAATGCACATGGATACACATACACGCTTTCTCACAGAGAAATACAGAGATACATGCGCACACACACTCTCTCACACAGATACACACACAGAGATACATGCACACACACACACACTCACAGATACACCTATACATTCTTTCACATGCACAGATGGAGATGCACACACACACACAGATACATTCTCTCGCACATAAACAGAGATACACATGCACTCTTGTACACACACATACACAGAGATGCACGCACAGAGATACACATGCTCTCACACACAGAGATACGTATGCTGCCTCAAATAGAGATGCACACGTGCACACACAGAGATGCCTGTATGCACTCTCTCATACAGAGAAACACACACCACACCAGGGCTGCCCAGAGGATTCAGGGGGCTTGGGGCAAAGCAATTTCGGGGGCCCCTTCCTTAAAAAAAAGTTGCAATACTATAGAATACTATATTCTTGTGGGGGCCCCTGCAGGGCCTGGGGCAAATTGCCCCACTTGCCCCCCCCCACCCCCGCAGACAGCCCTGCACCACACTTTCTCACGCACACAGAGGTATACAGACATTCACACTCACATACACGCATGCAGAGATACACACGTGCTCTCACACATACACACATACACAGAGATACACGCACACACCAAGATACACACATGCTCTCACACATACACAGAGATAGATACACACGTGCTCTCACACATACACAGAGATACAGAGATACACACGTGCTCTCACACATACACAGAGATAGATACACACGTGCTCTCACACATACGCAGAGATACACGCAGAGATACACGTGCTCACACCCAGAGATACATGCACACGCAGAGATACACACGTGCTCTCACACATACACGGAGATACACGCACACGCTGAGATACACACATGCTCTCACACATACACAGAGATACAGAGATACACACGTGCTCTCACATATACGCAGAGATACATGCACACGCAGAGATAAACATGTGCTCTCACACATACACAGAGATACACGCACTCACACACTCTGACATTTTCTCTTCCACACACAAGGAGATAGATGCTCATGGATACGCACTCTTTCTCCCTGTCTCACACACACACCCCCATGCACCCTCACACACTCAGGAGGGCTCCCTCTGGTTGGCTGGCTGAGCCCAGAGCCATGCAGCAGGTGGGAGACTGGTGCTGGCACGCACTGATTTCTGAGGGGCTGGGATTCACAGTGACCTAGATTGAGTTTGGCGCACAGACATAAACACCAGCACAGAGAGTCCTGGTGCTGCCTGCACTGCCCTGCCCGTGTCTGGCCTTACACGCAGCGCCAAGGAGCTGCTCCTCATCAGCCACATCCCTTCCTCACAGCCCTGGGGATCAAATCCCCTGCGTGGGGCACAGCATAGCCCAGGGTTTCTCAAACAGGGGTTGCCGCTTGCGTAGGGAAAGCCCCTGGCGGGCCGGGCCGATGTGTTTACCTGCCCCATCCACAGGTCTGGCCGATCACGCTCCCACTGGCTGCGGATCGCTGCTCCGGGCCAGTGGGAGCTGCTGGAAGTGGAATCTAGTGGGTGAGATGGGGGTCGGGGGCAGGACTCCTGGGTTTTATCCCCACCCCTGGGAGGGGAGTGGTTTCTAGTGATGCCTGTCTCCCCCAGTGCATTGATACAGGGTCTCCCACTCCTTATTCAAAGTGTGCCTGTAAACCCCAAACTCATGTGTCCAGTGGTTGCTGAGGCCACCCTCCCCCGACTTCTTTGTGGGGTGCCCTACCCAGCAGAACTGGGCTGCATGGGATGTCCTGCCCCATGGCTGTGCTCTCACCCCCACCTGATTGTGCTGCAGGGGCAGGTTACAGCCCAAACTTCCTTGCCCCATCACACTGGGGTGGGGGGCTTGCTGATGCTGAAATCCTCCCTAGGAGATGCCCAGCCCGCACCCTAGGTCCCCTCTGTCCTTGCACAAAGACTCAGCAGCAGGCAGCTCAGCCTGTTCCCTCCAGCTGACATGGCAGCCAGTCACAGTTTTGCCCAGGCTACATGCCCACCTAGTGTGAAAGGAGCAGTGTTGCGCCAACTCCAGATGACAGGGCGTCCCTGACAGCGACCGCTTTGGCTGGCTGCGAAAGCGTGCCTAATCCCGTTAAACTTCCCCTCGTTAGCGCCCGTGGCTCAGTGTCTGGGGACTGGCTGGCTGGCTGCAGTGGACAGCTAACACTGTCTCATCCTCTCAGTGCTGTGCCAGGTCCCCTGCTGGCCCAGGCGCCATTGTCTCTGATTCCTCCTCTTCCTCTTATCTCGTGTCATCCCCAGTCCAGCCATGGCAAGGAGTGACAGCCCAGGAAGAACTATGGGGAACATGCCCTGACTGTAACAGAAAGGGAGTAGGGTCTAGTGGTTACAGTAGTGGGACTGGGAAAGAACTCCTGGGCTCTATCCCTAGCTCGGGGAGGGGAGGAGAGGGACATGTCCCCAGGCTGTAACCACTCAACACCACTTCCCTCCTAGAGCTGAAGATAAAACCCAAGAATCCTGCCTCCCAGCCCTGCCTGCTGTAACCCAGCAGAAGCCACTGCCCTTCCAGAGTCAGGGATAGAACCCAGGAGTCCTGGCTCCCAACCCCCCATTCTGATCCCTGGACCCCACTCACTCCCCTCCCAGAAGTCCTGGCTCCCAGCCCCCCTGCTCTAACCCACCAGACCTCATTCCCTTCCCAAAGCTTGGGATAAAACCCAGGAATGCTGGCTCCCAGCCCCCTGCTGTAAACCACAATTAGCACTTCCAGGTGCTGCGCAGAGAATGACTGTGTCTATTTATTTGTTGTTGGAATGAAAAAAGATAAAAAGATAGAAAAGAATTCAGATAAACGATAGAAAACATGCAGGAGTAGAAACACTGCAGGAAAAGACAGACAAGAAATGGCAGAAAAATGTTGGACAAACGAGAGAAAAGATTTGCAGATAGAGAGAAAATGCAGAAAAATAGCAAAAAATGCTGAGCGGGGGGATGGCAGAAAAAAATGTCAGAAAGAGCAAATACAGGAAAAATAGTAACATTTGCTGGAAAACAAAAGCAAGGAAGTGCTGAGGCCTGGGGTTTGGGAGAGCCCACCCTTGTGGGGGTCTCAGCGCTTTCTCCGGAGGAATTGTGCTTGCTGGTTTCAACGCTCTCTTGGCCTGCTCTGTAGTTTGTATTTTCTCCCCGTAGTTCACAGTGCCCTCTAAGACACCTTGGAAATACAATTTCTTTCCCCTGCCTGGTTGTATTTCCCCTCTCCTCATCCTCTGTCCGTGAGCACGTCCCTGATTGCGGCTAACCCCCGAAGGGCAGGGTCGGCAGACGGAGCTGAGCCGTGCAGCTGGCGGGACGGTTTGCTCCTGTCTAGCCCATTGGCTCCGCCGCGGGGTACGCCGGGCCTGGGGCATTGACGCCCGGCAGAAAGGGTCTGGCAGAGCAGTGCTGCTCCCAGGGCAATTATGCCACTTTTTGTGTCTCCCAGTGTTACCCTCCTTCACTGCCCCCCCTCGAATGCTGCCTCTGCCTCTGCCTCCCCCCAACACGTCGCTGCTTTAGTTCCTGGTTGACGGCTCTAGTGCGAGTCCCTCCAGGCGGGGGTGGGGGGAGTAGTTGGGAGCGTGTGAATAGGGAGCTGTGTGAGTTGTTTAGGGGGCTGCTGTGTGTGTACTGGGGCCGGGGGGCAGTGTGCATGTGTGTTGGGGGCTAGCTGTGGGGAGGCTATGTGGAAGGGGACTAGCTGCTGGGGGGCTGTGTTTATGTGTGTGGAAGGGGCTGTATGGAATTGGATGTGGACAGGTCTGAGTGTGTGTGTGTGTTGGGCGCTGTTGGGAGGGGCTGTGTGTGGAAGTGGCTAGCTATGGCAGCTGTGTGTGTTGGGGGCTGCATGTGTCGGGGGCTGTGTGTTTGGAGGGGACTCTGTGTGATGGGGGCTCTGTGTGTGTGTGTTGGGAGCTGTGTCTGGAGGGGGATGTGTGGGGGCTGTGTGTGTGTTGGGGACTGTGTGTGTGGAGGGGATTGTGTGGGAGCTGTGTGTTTGAGTTGGGGGCTGTGTGTGTGGAGGGGTTGTGTGGGGGATGTGTATGTGTGAGGAGTGGCTTGGGGGGCTGTGTGTGTTGGGGGCTGTGTGTGTGTGGCGGGGGTTGTGTGGGGCCTCTGTGTGTGTGTTGGGATCTCTGTGTATCTGGAGGGGGTAGTGTGTGTGCTGTGTGTGTGTGTGTGTTCAGGGCTGTGTGTGTGTGTTGGGGGCTGTCTGTGTGGAGGCTCTGTGTGTTGCGGGCTGTGTGTGTGGAGGGGGTAGTGTGGGGGCTGTGTGTGTGGAGGGGTTGTGGGGCTCTGTGTGTGTGTGGAGGGGGTTGTGTGGAGGCTGTGTGTGTGTGTTGGTGGCTGTCTGTGTGGAGGGGGTTGTGTGGGGGCTGTGTGTGTGTGTGGAGGGGCTGTTGCCCCTTCTGTAGCCCCCCCGCAGGCTGCGTCCCAGCCACAGCACCGCCTGCACCATGTGCCTCTGGGCAGGGTACTGTGTAGGGTCAGGCCCCTCTGAGAACAATACCAGGCTCCTTGGCCAGATTAAGGGATTTGCTGGATTCTCCCCTCTACTAAGAGCGACTTTGCTGGAAATCCTCCCCCTTTCTCTTCTTTTAAAGGGACAGGCCTCTCCTGGCTCCCAGTTGCAGGAGGGGCGGAGAACCCCCTGTCCATCACGTCTGGTGGTGATTTTGTCCACACGTAGCCCGGCACAATTCGGTTTCAATTGTTCTGTTGAACCCAGGGCCGCAGGGACACTGTTCTTCCAGCTCATCCAGGCAGGGCCACATGGCGGGGGGGCAAGTAGGGCAATTTGCCCCAGGCCCTGGACCCCACAGGGGCCCCCAGGAGAATATAGTATTCTATAGTATTGCAACTTTTTTTATGGAAGGGGCTCCTGAAATTGCTTTGCCCTAGGCCCCCTGAATCATCTGGGCAGCCCTGCATCCAGGCTGGCATCACTGCTTAACCTGACTTGATCATAGAATATCAGGGTTGGAAGGGACCTCAGGAGGTCATCTAGTCCAACCCCCTGCTCAAAGCAGGGCCAATCCCCAGACAGATTTTTGCCCTAAATCCCTAAATGGCCCCCTCAAGGATTGAACTCACAACCCTGGGTTTAGCAGTCCAGTGCTCAAACCACTGAGGTATCCCTCCTGACTTGGAATGGGATTATGCCAGACCCAGGCCAGTCTGCTTCCTCCTCACACCAGAGCATCCACACGGAGTGTAGTGTCAGCTCCACTAACCCAGTCTACTTCCCCGCTGCAGGGGGTGTTCTTCCAGGGGAGTTTGCACACGAGTTAGCCTAGGCTTCAGGTCACTCGAGTTATAACGCATGTGTTGCCCCTAACATGAGTCCAGCACAAACCCCTCCTGCCAGTGCTGTGGGGCTGGCCTGCCAGAGACAGGTGACTCCTCCGCAGCCCACCGCCCTGCAGTGTGGATGCAGGCTAGCTCCATGGGAGTGCCTCTAGTCCTCCAGTGCCTTCCAACAATTCCCCCGCCTGCCCAGCAAGGACAGACACATTCTGCCACAGGTTACCGGGGGAGAATTCCCCTCAGCATGGCTCCCCTATCCACACACCCACACAACTCCCCTGCTAACACAGCCTCCATAACCACACACAGCCCCCCATTCACACACACAGCTCCTCTTAATACACCCCAGTACCCACACGCATGGCTTCCCTTAATTGAGTTCCTCTATCCACACACACGCTTCCCCCCTCACATATACAGTTCCTCTTAACACAGACCCATTAACATCCCTGGTACACACAAACACAGGGCCCCCCTGAACAGCACAGCAGTGTGTGCATTCGAACCTCAGTGTCAGATGGCACAGGGACATTTGCAGGTGGGAGCCAGCCCCATCGCTAAGCCAGAATGATGCCAGCAGAAGGACCCTCACAGGCCAAGCTGCCCCTGTTGAAGGACACCAGTGGAGCGTTCCCAGAGAGAAGGCTTCCCCCTGGACTGGCTGCATGTGCCTTTGGGGGCCAATCACCAGAGTGGTGGTTCAGAGCTCCATCCTCCAGCTTGGGGGATGGAGGCTTTCCGTTCGGTTCAAACATTGCTTGGTTCATGGAGCTTGAGTCATTTAGGCATGGGGTTCAGGCAATCGGCCACATTCCCACTGAGAGCTTCCACACAGGGGGTTAAAGAAGTTTAACTGAATGGAGGCCAAGGCATGTGTGGGTGGAAGGATAGGCTAGTGAGCTGCCCGGGCACTCAGGAGAGCAGGGTTCAAGCCCCTGCTCTGCCCTAGCCTTCCTGCGTGCCCTGGGGCTAGTCACCTAGACCCTCAGCTTCCCCTGCTGTAAAATGGGAATAATGGTATCCCCTGGTGAAAGGCTGCACTGTAACTCCTGCCCCGGGGCTGGGATAGAACCCAGGAGTCCTGATTCCCAGCCCCCGCCTCCTGACTAGACCCTTCTTCCTCGAGCTGGAAATAGAACAGAATAAGGGGGGAGGAAAGAGAATCTCTAGCGTCTTGGGTTGGGGGGGTTCCCCAGTATGTGTTGGGCAGGGAGGATCTGGGGGGAGGACGACACATTCCCCAGCATCCCAGTGGGGGAGGAGGGATCAGTGTGACTCTCGGGGGATATGTTCCCCAGCATCCCGGGGATGGGGGGGTCAGTGTGACTTCCTGGGGAGGGCAGTAACTGCCCTATGCACACCCCTAGTCAGAGCACAGGCAGCCCTGGCTGGTGGCAGCTCTAAGCGCCCTAAAGAGAATCATTAGCATAGGCTATTACTATTAATTAAACTCATTATAAATGGAATATGCCCTAAAGCTGCTGGAATGGGCCGGGCTCCATGGCAGTCAGATGGGGAGAGGGGTGCAAAGAAAGTGTGTGGGATTGGGCAGGAGGAGGTATGATTGCTGGGTGGTTAGCTGGGAGGGCTGGCAATGCAAACCCAGGGACACAGGCTGGGAATTGGGTCTGGTATTAACCATGGAGACTTGGCTGGCTGCTTGTGGGGAGACATCCGCTGGGCCTCTGGGAGTTGTGAGAGTGGGGCTGGATTAGCCGGGGGCTGAGCAGAGGGTCAGAGATAGAAACATTTGTACTGTCTGCCTGTCTATCCCCTACACACACTTCTCTGTCTTTCTAGCCCCATATTATTTCTCTCTGTGTCTATCCCCATATTCACCCTCTCTCTCTAGTCTCGTATTCTCTGTCTCTGTGTCCATCTCGCCCATACGCACCCTCATACACTCTCCCTCATACACTCAGTCAGTATCTATCTAATCTCCATCCATCCAGCCCCATATTCATGTATTGTGTCTAGATAGACAGGCATCGGTCTATCCGTCTATCTAGGCATGTTCCATGAATAAACCCATACCCCAGTGTATATGGCTGGGGCATGGGCCTGTACGTGCGAGCGTGTGTGTGTGTGTGTGTTTACAGTGATTTCTCCGTATCTAGCTCTGGGTGCACGAGTAGCCCAAAGCACTCGACTGTGATACACTCACTCACCCTGCACTGAAAGGCAGTACTGGGGGGCAGTGGGCTTCCGGAGGTGGCTACATCTTAATGCTAGGCGAGGGGCTGCTGTATAAACACCCCTGGTGCCCCACTCCAGAGGTAGCAGCTTTCTGAGTTTCCACCGAATCCTGCTGCATCCTGGGCTTTGGGTGAGGTAAAGAGGATTAAACCACATCTTAATTAAACCTTCCCAAGGGAGTTGGAAGGATTCCTTTCATTTCACGTCCGTTTGTCCTCGTTCCTGTTCATCTCTCTAATAAATCCCATTTGTGGTTTCACTGCCGGTCTCGGTTCATATTCCCAGGCCTGTGAGCTCCCAAGCGGAGATCTGAAACCCAGTCATGTGGAATGGTTGAATGAGCGGCCCCTGTATAAACGGCCCCCACAACTGCCCCAGAGATGGCAGCATCGCAGCTCGGGGTGAGGGATCCCTGTGTAAACAGCCTCTGCGCCCCACCCCAGAAGCAGCTGCATCTCGATACTGGGCGGGGATCCCTGTATACATGCAGCCCTGCTCATGTTTACACTCATGTCCCTGCTCACCCCGTATGTCCCCCACCCCGTCCACTCACTCATGCCTCGCATGCTATGTTCAAACATGCCCCTTCTGTGACAATCTCCCACTCCGGTCAGGTGTGCACAGCTGCCCTCTGTGCCCTCCCCCTTCTCACTGTCCCTTCCTCCCTGACCCTCCCCAGGCCCCTTTGCTTCAGCCTCACAAGCTAATCAAGGCTCTGAGGAGCTATTGTCTTGCAGCCCCAACCCTGGGCTCCAGCTGCGTGTGAATTGGCCGCTCACCTCACTCAGCAGATGGCAGAGGCTTGCACTTGCTAATTGCCTGGCCTGCTGCTGGGGGTGGGTAGGGGGCGCCATCCAGAGGAGAGGCTGGGCAGAGCTGGGAGGGGATCGGCAGAGCTTCTCCTGCGGAGCTAATTAACTCGTTCCTAAAGGACGATGATTGAGGCCGACAGCGTGGAGAGTCATCTCCGCTGTGGAGTGGCATTGGGAGCATTGCGGGGCGCGGGGGCTGCGCATGGGGGAGCAAGACAGTGAGCTCCCTGCCTGTCCCCTTCGCAACCCTTGTGCAACCCTTGAGCAGGATCCATCTACAGGGACCCAAGGCCATGTTGCACCCAAATGAGTGTGTCCAGGCAGGATTCAGCACGCTTCAGTGTCACCTTGAGTGGACTTGTCTGAACCTGAGTGTTCCCAGATAGACCAGCCTTCTTGCCAACAGTCGGTGCAACACGCAGCCCAGCTGAGGCTCCGGTCTCAGTCTGGGGTCTGTGCAGCACCCGGCACCATAGGGATCCCTGATCTCAGCTGGGGGGGGGTCTGAGCGTCACCCGACCTCACGGGGGCTCTGATCTCAGTCAGGAGGAGGTGTGTGAGCAGCACCCAGCTCAACAGGGGCCCCCAGTTTTGATCAGGGTCTGTGCAGTACCTGGCATGATGGGGCCCCTGATCTTGGCTGGGCTGTGAGCACTGATAGAGTCCTCAGTTGGAAGCAGATTTGTTGGCTGTATGGGGGTTGCCATGACAGCGCGATTCCCCCCCACCCATACTCAGGTGCGTGCATCTCTGTTAATGAACGAGGAGACGCTATTCTCATCCCATTAATTCACCGCCTTTTTAAAATAAATATTGATACCAGCGCTGGCGCGCCCTGAATGGGGCTGTTATGGCATGAATAATGGCAACTAATCGGGGGTTATTTTTAAACCATGGAAACTGACAAAGATCATTAGAAACTTAATAGAAATTCCTTCATTAGCATAAGTGTCGGAGATTAAAGGAAGAGATCTCTCTATTTCCTACCATCTACCCCCACCCGGCTCTGCTTTTGATGGAGAGAGAGGTAAAGGAACAGTCTTTATAGAGAACATTTGCCCACATGCCTGGCATGCAGCCCCATGCTGGGGGGGGTGTACTTGGGAAGATCAGCTGGGGAAGGGGGTTATTAAGGAATTGGCTGGGTGGAGCTATTGGAGAATCAGCTGCGCAGGAGGGTGTGCATTGGAGGATCCTTTGGACTGGGGATGTTAGAGGGAGGATCAGTTGGGCGGGGAGGTGTTCATATTGTGAGTATTGGTTGGGCAGGGATGTACTGAAGGGTTGGCTGGTCTGGAGGGTGTATTTGTGGGTAGATGTATGGAGGATAGTTTGGACTGGGGGATCATTTAGGTCGGGGGGGTATTGGGGGAGATTGGCTGGGCAGAGGTGAATGGGTATATTGGAGGATTGGCAGGGTGGGGAGTGTGCTGGGGTATCAGCTGGATGGGGCTGTATTGCGGAATCAGCAGCGTGGGGGTGTACTATGGGAATCGGCTGGCTCGGGAGGATACACTGGGAGGATTGGCTGGGTGGGGATTATTGGGCAGGGGGAGGTACTGGGGTGATCAGCTGGGCAGGAGGTGTATTGGGAGGATTGATTGGGTGGGGGGTATATTGGTGTATGGGAGGATCAGCTGGCAGGGAGGTGTATTGGGACAGTTGGCTGGGCGGGAGTGTACTGGGAGTTTGGCTAGCTGAGGGGATCAGCTGGGCAGAGGGCTGTATTGAGGGATTGGCTGGGCGGGGGCATACCAGGGGATGGGCTGGGTGGGGGCTGTATGGGAGGATCAGCTGGGCGGAGGCGGCATATGGAGGGATCGGCTGGACAAAGGGCTGTATTGGGGAATGGGCTGGGCAAGGGGGCTGTACTGAGGAATCAGCTGGGTGGTGGGCATATGTGGGAATTGGGCAGGAGGTGTCTGGGGAAGTGGCTGGGTGGGGGATGTATTGGGGAATTGGCTAGATGGGTGGGGCATACAGGGTTATCGGGTGGGGGATGTACCAGGAGGATCAGCTGGGCAGGGGGCATATGGGGGGATCAGTCGGATGCATGGGGGGATCGGCCGGGTGGGTGGAGGTATACGGGTGGATCAGCTAGGTGGGGGGAATGCGGGGGAGCGGCTGGGTGTGGGGTATACAGGGGGATCAGCTGGGCACAGGGTATACAAGGAGCGGCTGGGCGCGGGCCTGTATTGGGGAATCGGCTGGGCAGGAGGTGTACAGGGGCAGCGGCTGGGCGGGGGGGCTGTATTGGGGAATTGGCTGGGTGGGGAGGGTGTACAGGGGGATTGGCTGGGCGGGGCTGTATTGGGGAATCGGCTGGGTGGGGAGGTTGTACAGGGACAGTGGCTGGGCAGGGGGCTGTATTGGGGAATCGGCTGGGTGGGGAGGATGTACAGGGGATCGGCTGGGTGGGGAGGGTGTACAGGGACAGTGGCTGGGCAGGGGGGCTGTATTGGGGAATTGGCTGGGTGGGGTGGGTGTACAGGGGATCGGCTGGGTGGGAGGGTGTACAGGGGATCGGCTGGGTGGGAAGGGTGTACAGGGGATTGGCTGGGCGAGGGGCTGTATTGGGGAATCGGCTGGGTGGGAGGGTGTACAGGGGATCGGCTGGGTGGGGAGGGTGTACAGGGGGATCCCCTGGGTGGGGAGGGTGTCCAGGGACAGTGGCTGGGGAGGGGGGCTGGAGTGGGGAATCGGCTGGGTGGGAGGGTGTACAGGGGATCGGCTGGGTGGGAGGGTGTACAGGGGGATTGGCTGGGCAGGGGGGCTGTATTGGGGAATCGGCTGGGTGGGGAGGGTGTACAGGGGGATCGGCTGGGTGGGGAGGGTGTACAGGGACAGTGGCTGGGCAGGGGGGCTGTATTGGGGAATCGGCTGGGCCGGAGGTGTACAGGGGGATCGGCTGGGTGGGGAGGGTGTACAGGGACAGTGGCTGGGCAGGGGGGCTGTATTGGGGAATCGGCTGGGTGGGGAGGGTGTACAGGGGGATCGGCTGGGTGGGGAGGGTGTACAGGGACAGTGGCTGGGCAGGGGGGCTGTATTGGGGAATCGGCTGGGTGGGGAGGGTGTACAGGGACAGCGGCTGGGCGGGGGAGGAGGGGGGCACTGTGGAATGTTGTAGTGTCATGAGGATGGGAGAACAGGAGTCAGGTCAGGTGGGCTGTCTGGGAGTGGGGTTTGGTGGTTCCAGCAGGGCGTGGGGCTGGGAACCAGGACTCTGGTTCTATTCCTGGCTGTGGCTCTCATGAGTTAGAGCTGGGGTTGGGAGCCAGGACACCAGGGTTCTATGGCTGGCGGGGGGCACATGGGCCATTAGTCCCAGCCAAAGGCTGGGTTCTATTCCCCGGTGCCTCCCAGGGGTACTGACAGCAGTGGGTGATGTGGCGTCCAGCCCCCCGGGAGCATGGCGAGGGGTAACGAGTGCCCGTGCAGTGCTGTGAGCCTGCAAAGCCCTAAGGAAGGCTGCAGTGGAGGAGGCTCTGGAGCCTCCAGTGGGGAGGAGTCCCTGAAAGCCCAGGCAGGAGGGGTTAGACGGAGAACTCACGCCACTGCCAGGACTGGGAATGGAACCCAGGAGTCCTGGCTCCAGCCTCCTGAGCTAACCACTAGACCCCACTCCTCTCCTAGAGCTGGGAAGCAAGAGTAATATGTGACTCCAGTACCACGGCCTAGGCTAGCCTGGTGCTGGGGGCACTGTACCGCAGGGAGCAGAGTGGGAGCTCAGTAGGGGGCTCAGTCAGCACTGGCCCCAATGCCCCAGTGTGGCACTAGGGAGCACTGCGCTGCAGGGAGCAGCATGGGGGGGTCCTCAGGGGTCCCAGATTCTATATGGGCTACATGAGGCATCGCCCTGAGGTGGGGGTGAGATGGGGGAGGGTTATGCTGACTGGTAGCTTAGCACACACTGGCCAGCACACATGGGGTGAGGTACCTTGGAAGGGGTGTGTTTGTGGCTGTCAGACGGCCCTCTGTGACGCCGATGGTTACAGCCTTGTAACGGGGGAGCTCATAGGCAAGAGCAGTCTTGTACCTGGTGCCGTTCAGCGTTCACTCATCCCACATGCTCGAAGGCCTGGAGGTGGGGCCGTCAGGGCTGCGCTTTCCCTGAGCAGATGAAGCCAGATCAGAGGCTATGGCTACACCACAAATTACTTCGGTATAACTACGTCGCTCAGGGGTGTGAATAATCCACCTGTGTGTGTATGGATGGTATATGTCTGTGCGTGTGTTTGTGTGAGGCCGGGATGTGCACATGTGAATGGATGATATGTGTGTGTGTGTGCGTGGACGGAATATGCATGTGTGTGTGTGTGAACGGATAGGATGTGCACGTGTGTGTGTGTGAGAATGGACGGGATGTGCACGTGTGTGTATTAACAGACAGGATATGCATGTGTGAGTGTGAGCGGACGAGCTGTGCACATGTGTATGTGTGTGAATGGATGGGAGGTGCATGTGCATGCGTGTGTGTGTGTGAACAGACTGGCTGTGCATGTGTGTGTGAACAGATGGGGTGTATGTCTGTGTGTATGAACTGACAGGATGTGCACATGTGTGTGTGAACAGATGGGGTGTATGTCTGTGTGTATGAACTGACAGGATGTGCACGTGTGTGTGAACAGATGGGGTGTATGTCTGTGTGTATGAACTGACAGGATGTGCACATGTGTGTGTGAACAGATGGGGTGTATGTCTGTGTGTATGAACTGACAGGATGTGCACGTGTGTGTGAACAGATGGGGTGTATGTCTGTGTGTATGAACTGACAGGATGTGCACATGTGTGTGTGAACAGATGGGGTGTATGTCTGTGTGTATGAACTGACAGGATGTGCACATGTGTGTGTGAACAGATGGGGTGTATGTCTGTGTGTATGAACTGACAGGATGTGCACATGTGTGTGTGAACAGATGGGGTGTATGTCTGTGTGTATGAACTGACAGGATGTGCACGCATGTGTGAACAGATGGGGTGTATGTCTGTGTGTATGAACTGACAGGATGTGCACATGTGTGTGTGAACAGATGGGGTGTATGTCTGTGTGTATGAACTGACAGGATGTGCACGCATGTGTGAACAGATGGGGTGTATGTCTGTGTGTATGAACTGACAGGATGTGCACATGTGTGTGTGAACAGATGGGGTGTATGTCTGTGTGTATGAACTGACAGGATGTGCACATGTGTGTGTGAACAGATGGGGTGTATGTCTGTGTGTATGAACTGACAGGATGTGCACGTGTGTGTGTGTGAACAGATGGGATATGTGTATCCGTGCAGCAGTTTTCCCACTTGCACTGTGTGTGGCACCTTTTGCCTGTAGCTGCCTTGGCCTCGCCCCAGTTTGCCTGCCACTCTATTCCACACCCCTCTTGTGTGTGCCCTCCCAGGCCCCAGTCTCCCCTGCCTGCGTGCCCAGCTGGCTCCTGTTTGCCAGCCCTGTGCTGCTGCCTGGCAGCCTGGCCCCTAACTGCCTGTCTGGCTCCGTGCCAATGGGCCTTTGTTGGGAGGCAGAGATCCAGCGAGGGCAGTGCAGCATTATCTGTCTGTCAGTGCCTAGCAACCTCTGCCGGCTCCCTTCACACACCCGCCTCTCCCGAGCCATTAGCCATGGGGAAGTGGCTGTGCTGACCCCGCAGAGGCCCCAATTACCTACCTGTCAGGTCAAGCTGCCTCTAGCTGCCAGCAAGGCCTGGCTCGGGAGGGGAGATGGGCACCGCCTGGCTTAGCACCGGGGAAGGGGATACAGGCCCCACGTGGCGTAGCGCCAGGGAAGGGGATACAGGCCCCATGTGGCGTAGCACCGGGGAAGGGTATACAGGCCCCATGTGGCATAGTGGCGGGGAAGGGGATACAGGCCCCATGCGGCGTAGCGACATGCGGTGTAGCGAAGGGGAGATGGGTACCACCTGGCTTAGCACCGGGGAAGGGGATACAGGCCCCACACAGCATAGTGCCGGGGAAGGGGAAATGGCCCCATGTGGTGTAGCACCAGGGAAGGCTTGTGGTAGGGGGTATCTGGGTTCTGTCACAGAACTGGCAGCACCAGGGCATGGTTCACATGCACACACAAGGTAGCGTCACACACAACAGACAATCCCCACACACATACACGCACACCCAGAGTCACCACTCACCCGTACCCAAACACCCCTCTCAGTCCCCCACATACCCCATGTGTCCACACACACACACATATACTCCGTGTACACACATGGACACACACACACACACACACACATCCATACAAACATGCAAGAAGTCACACATGCACACACACAGCAGCACAGACACACACACAGATGCACACACACAGACACACTTAACTGCTCACCCCCTATACCACACATACACATTTATACACACACACGTGCATACCCACAGCCACCTCCCCCTACAGCTCTGGGTACCCTCACACACCTCTCTCCCTACCCCCCACAGCTCCCCCCCCATGAGGTATAGGAGTATTAGGGCAGCTTGGTCCAGATTTCCCTGTCTTTGGCTACTGCCAGTCAAACCCTTCAGCACCAGCAGCCCCCGCCCCCCCCCCCAATGCAAGGATGCTCCCCCCAGCAGAACAATGCCCTCTCTGGGCCAGTAACAGGCAAGGACACTGCCCATGATTTGCCTTCCACATGCACCATCCTAGATGCCTTAACCAAGCAGCCAGGGCTGCAGCGGCTCCCCCTTCCTTGGGGGGGGGGCAGACCCCCCCCCCAAGTCTCCCAGTCTATAGGGCGATGCAGAATTGATTGCCAGGACAGCTCCCAAGGAGAGAAGACGACCATTCATCGCCCACGGACAGCCTAGACCCTGTGCCCTGCAGCTCGTTAAACCTCCCCAGCGCTTTCCCTAATAGCCGGGGCGTGAACCCCAGCCCCTGGGCGGCTAATTGCATCCCAGCGTCCCTTCAATTGCCTCTGCAGTGCACACAAAGGGAGCCTTCCCATCGCCTGGTGTTACATGGGGATGTTAAATGGGCCCTGGCGCCCCACCCCAGAGGCAGCTGCATCTCAGCCATGGGCGAGGGATCCCTGTATAAACAGCCCCTGCGCCCCACCCCAGAGGTGGCTGCTCTCCTCTCTCCTCCCTCCCAACACTCCTATAGACTCTTTCTGTCTCTCCTTTTCAGCTCATCCCCCTTTCCAGCTCCTAGTGGGGAGATGAATTATTTAGCACCACAGCCCCTTCTCCAGAGAAAGTGCCAGAGCTGGCGTGTTCCCACCTCAGTGACCTACATTCCCCTGCCAGCCCCAGCCTCCTCCCCCATCACTGGCACCTCTCCCCACTGGGGGAAGGACAGAGATGGAGTGCCTGTCCCCCACCCCTATACCCATTTGCTAGCCAACACCCCCTCCTGCCCACCCACCCCCCCTTAAAGCCAAAGTGCCAGGACCTCAGCTCGAGAGCAGCACCCACCTTGGGATGTGAATTGGGGCTTGAAGGGGGCACAGAAGGGCCCCTCAGAACCAGGCACCATGGGGAAGAGTGTTAGACCTGGAAGGAGTCTAATTCTGCCACCCCTGATTTCCACTGAGACACACTAGGGTCTGTTGGGTCAGAGCCAGAGGGGGCTGGGAGTCGGGACTCCTGGCTTCTTATCCTGGCTCTGTGAGGGGTGTGGTGTCTAGTGGTTAGAGCAGGGACACTGGTTTAGTCTCTGCCTCTGTGCCCCTGGGTTGTTTATCAGCTCTGCTCCCTTCCCCCACAATCCGGGCAGTGCATTGGCCAGAGCCAGGAGTGCAGCTACTGAAGGAATCGATACCCTGGCTTGGGGGGGCTGTGGGAGCAGGGGAGGGGAGAGCCCAGGGGAGGAAGGGTGCTGTGGGAGTGGAGGGGAGGAGGGTGTGAGAACAAAGGGCATCGCGGGGGGCTGGCATCTGGCTGTAGAGTGGGATGGATATTAAATACGATGCTGCAGGAATCGCCACCTGCTGCCGCTGCTTTCCGTCAGCTCAGCTATTTTGAATCCACTGCCAGGAAGGGGTGTGAATGCAGAGGCGGCTGAGTGCTAAAGGGGTGGGGCTGGGAGTCAGCGTCAGGACACCTGGGTTCTATCCCCAGCTCTGGGAGGCAATCTGCTTTGTTATTTCAGGGTCACACATTAGCACTGGAGTGCATACACAGCTTTATTATTGTAGGGTCTTTGAGAGTGCTGGGGCTCCAAGGGCTGGTGTGTTACTGTAGGGGTCTCTCTGCAGGGCCGGGACTGTGCAAGCCGAGGTGTTATTGTAGTGGTCTGTCTAGGGCGGGGGCTGCACTGGCTGGTGTGTTATTTTAGAACTCTTTAATGCTAGGGCTGTGTGGGCTGGTGTGTTATTGTAGGGTCTCTCAAGCCCTGGGGCTCTGTGGGCTGGTGTGTTAGTCTAGGGTCTCCCCTGGACTGTGAGCCAGAAATGCCATGCAGGCAGGAGCCATGCCCTGTCCTTGTCCCCAGCCCTGCAGCCCTCCTTCCCGTGGTGCCCGGCTGCCATCTCTCCCTCTGCCTGGCGCCATCACATTCCCTGGCTCTGCAGCAGGGCCTTTATGGCCCTGGGACTGATCGTTTTCAAGGTAATCACTGCGGTGACAGTGATGGATGGAGGGGAAACCACAGAGCAGGGCCGCTTCCACCCCCCTCCCCAGCACACCCCTTCCCCCTCCTTCCACCACAGAGAGATAATCAGCCCCCACACCCACGCACCCCAACCCTGCCCCAGGGCAGCGCTACCAGGCACTCTCCCCTCACTGCCAGTGCCAGCCCAAAGCCCTAGTGGGGCACTGCTGCAGGGAGCAGGGTGGGGACCAGTAGGGGGCGCTCTGCCCTCACCATCAGTGTTGACCCCAAAGCCCCAGAGTGGCACTAGGGGTTGCTGCACTGCAGGAGGAGGCTGTCACAGATCCACAGGCTCGGGGCTGCGTCCTCAGGTTTGGAACAGTCTCTTGGAGGAGCCCCTTCACTGTGCCAGACCCCAGGGCTCTCACTCTTTCTCCAGGGCAGGCCACAAGGCCTCCCGCCGGCTGAAACTCACCCTCTGGGGTCTAGCCCTCCTGCTTCCCCCTGAGCTCTGCCCAGCGAGTCCAGCTGAGACAGGCTCCTGGCCGGGCCTTGGCCACCCCTCAGGACTGATGCCCCTCAGCCGGCATTTCCAGTGACCCTTGAGCAGCATCCCCAGGGCAGTCGGTTTATTAGTCACCTGGCGCCAGCAGAGGCAGCCTGTGGCTTAGCACAGAGAGCTGAAGGTTAAAGCACAGTCCATTCTGCTCAGCCCAGAACCCAGCCCCGGGGTCAGGCTCTGTCTGTCTGTCTGCCCGCCTCGGTCTGTTCCCAGGTGGGAGCTGCCAGCTTCCTCCAGCAGCCAGCGCTTCTTTCCCAGCTCCCCCTCTAGTCCTTCCTTCTCCAGCTGGGGTCTCAGCTCACTTCCCTGCTGGGAGTGTGGATCCCTGAGTCACTGGGGCTGGCCTGGTCTCTCTGGCCCCTTGTTCTGGGTCGGTTACAGCTGGTTCCTGGAGGGCTCTGTTCATGCCACCCAGACAGGGAGGTGACACTCACCCCTGTGTCCCCTAGGGCTTGTCTACAATAGAAACACTACAGCTGCATCTGTGCTGCTGCAGCACATCCGAATAGACACTACCTGCGAGGCGGGAGGGGTGTCCCCAGTGTAAGTAACGCACCTCCCCGAGAGGCAGGACCTAGCACTGCCTACACCAGGGTTAGGTTGGCTTAACTATGTCTCTCAGGGGGGTGGATTTTTCACACTCCTGAGCGATGTAGTTGGGTCAACGTAACTTTTAGTGTGACCCCCTTTCCCCCGGGCAGCCATGCAACATATAGGGAGGGGAAACTGAGGCGCACATAGGCATCATAAACAATATTATGAAAATTCCCACTTCCTCCCAGGGGCTCTGTAGGGGGCACTCTCCCCTGTTGTCAGTACTGACCCAGTGTGGTGCTATGCTGCAGGGAGTGGGGTGGGGGCTCCTGGTACGCTCCCCTGAGGCACTCAGGAGTGAGAGGCACCTCTCCACCTCCTGCCCTTCGCATGAAGCAGGCCTGCTGTAGCTCTACTCCCTGCACCCACCAGCCTCTGGCCACAGCCAAGCTCTGACTTCCAGGTCTCCGCAGCCCTCGCCTCACTTGAGCCAGCTAGTGACAGACACACACCAGCCCCCAAGCCCCTCTGCAGCACCCAGCCCGTCACTGGACACTCACTGAAATAACCAGGCACGCTGTCTCCAGAGAGACCGCGTGTGCACAGCTCAGGATCAGGGCAGCCCAGCGCTGGAAATGACCAGCCGGGGAAGTAAGTGGTTAAGATCTGAGAGCTAGTGAGCAAAGATGATAAGACCACCAGGTGATGGGGGAAATGGGGGATAACATGCTTCCTGGAGCCTGAACTGAACCTGAACATGCTAAAATCCTTGTCTGAGCCATTTCGCACCTACGGCAACCTCCCAGCGTCAAGAGCCCCCACGGCCAGCAGCCGACTTTCCGGAACACACAAAGCCTTCTCCCATTGGCTCGCCCGGAGGTGGATGAGAAAGGGGCCGCCTTCCTTCCTTGTCTAGTCCAGCACACCTTGGCAGTGTCCCTTTGGCAGCATGCCCCAGAGAAGACGCTTCTTCCTCCTTGCTTGCTGTCTGGTGCACCCCCGCTCACTCCCGGTGGTTTCATGTGCCCCCAGCCAATTTTTTCCGGTTCCCTTCACAAGCAAAGGGGGCTTCTGTTGTGTTGGCATCACAGGGCTGCACTCACCTCAGAGACAGGCCGAGGAGAATTGACGTGCACCTGTCGGCCAGAAGAGCTGTTTGTCCACTCTGCCTTGTAACCTACTTCCCGGCATCAGTTCAGATCTGTACACAGCTCCCTGGGCAGCGTCAGTAAGAGCAAGGCCCCGAGTAGCTTCAGCTTTCCCTCGATACCTTACAAGACACCATCTGGATAAGCATAGTGACAGCAGTGTGTTGGGTGTAGAGAGTTTGTCAGGCCTGATAGGAGTTGCTGACACAGAGTAGTGAATCCTTAGCCAGCTGACACCAACGTTCCTCTGTGTCACAGCTCCCTCCGGCAGTCTCAGTTGGATACAGGATTCTGCTTTACTTCTTGCTCCAGCTAGATGTGCATCATTCTGTGTGACTCTGTAAATAGGGGCTGCGCCCCACCCCAGAGGTGGCTGCATCTCAGCACCAGGCAAAGGATCCCTGTATATACAACCCCTGAGCCCTACCCCAGAGGCGGCTGCATCTCAGCACTGAGCACCATGTGGAACATCTTGTGCCAATAGTTGGTGGGTGGTATAACCTCGTGCAGCTCTTAACCTTATTTCCCTCCCTTCACAATCCCACCTCTAGCTCACCGCCATTGTGTATGTACCACATGTCAGTGCAGCACAGGTCCAGCCCACTGGGGTGCCAGGAGACACCGTGGGGCAGAGGGCTCTGTCCACCATGGGCTGCAGCCAGCGGAGCTGCACTGGAGGGCATTGGGGGTTGGGGGAGGCTTAGGTGGCCAGGCCTGGCTCTGGGAGATCCATGGAGCCATCAGACAGCTCAGCCTCACAGTTTCTCAACGGATTCCCAGTTGATCTCTCTCTGCCTCACAGTTAGAGGGTGCTTGTGGGGGCTATGACTGGTGAGCCTGAGGCGCCACAGACACGGCAGCAGAAATGGCAGAGGGGTGGGAAACAGCGCTAAAGCCTGATTGGAGGGTAGGCAGTTCTAGCACACATCTGGGAGGGGAGTTGAGCAGGGACTGGAGCCAGGATTCCTGGGTTCTAGTCCTGGCTCTGGAAGAGTGTGGGATCTGGTGGGTTAGAGTAGGGGGGCTGGGAGGCAGGACTCTTGGGTTCTCTCCCCAGCTCTGGGAAGGAAGTGGGGTCTGGTGATTAGGGACTGTCAGGATCCCTCCCCTCTCAGAGCAAGGAACCCAGGAGTCCTGGCTCCCCCTCTCTGTGATTGTCCTCTCCAGAGTCTTGTGTGACTCCCCCCATCTGACACCCCCCATTTACTCACTGCACCTAGCCGTGTTCCTTTGTAGGCCCAGCAGAACAGTCCACCATGAATCCGCTGTCAGTGCTGGACCTGATGGATGAGCCCTGATCACTGGGGACAGGAACAGCTGTGCAGGGGGCAGCAAATGGAGCGGTGCAGGGGGCTGGGTTATTGCGGCGAGATCTGAAGGAGCTTTTAGAAGGTAGTGCAGGAAACGTTGCCGATCTCATGTAGGAGTCAATTCCTGTCAGTGAGATATTGGGGGGGGGAGGGGGGAGATGTCTGGGAACTTGCCGCTGAGAGATGGGGGTCTGACAGTGCCAGTACGGTCCTCGGGGCAATTGGAGGGTGGGAAGCAATTGTGTTTGTGTCCTGGAATTGGTGTGTGTTTGTGCAAGTGTGTTTGCATTGGAATCAGTGTGTGGGTGTATTGCATTGGTGAGTATGTGTGCAGTTGTGCAGTTGTGATTTTGCATTAGAATGTATGGGAGGAGTTGTGTTTGTGTTTGTGTTGGGGAGTGGGTGTGCCATTTGTGCATGTATGCATTGGTGCCTTTGTGGGTGTGGATGTTTGTGTTAGCCTGTGATTGTGTGTTTGCATCTGTATGCGTGCAGGTGTGTTTGTGTGTTTACATTTGTCTAGTTGCGTGTGTGTGTGCAGGGAAATCAGGTCTGAACACACACGTGTCTATGTGTGTAGGTATCCCAGATCTGAATGCTTGCACATGTGTGCGTGTGAGCACACCTGCCTGTGTGCATTTACGTCCGCCCTGGTGAGTGTTTCTTTGAGTGAGAGTGTGGTGATATTTGTGCCTTTGCATTTGGCCAGGATCCCTGTGCGTTTGTGCAGGGTGTGCAGTTGCGGTTGGCTGTGTCTGTGCTTGTGTTTGCAATTGCCGTGTGAGTTCATTCCCCATGTTTGTGAGGGGCAGATAGAGAATTGGGAGAATGGGGGACTCAGCTGGAACCAGGGCTGGCTCCAGGGTTTTTGCCGCCCCAAGCAGCGGAAGAAAAGAAAAAAAGCTGCAATCGTGATCTGCAGCTCTACCGCCGCCACTTCAGTCTTCGGCGGCAAGTCCTTCGCTCCGAGAGGGAGTGAGGGACCCACCACCAAATGGCCGCTGAAGAGCCGGCCGTGCCATCCCTTTCCATTGGCCGCCCTAAGCACCTGCTTGTTGGGCTGGTGCCTGGAGCCGGCCCTGGCTGGAACCCCTCCCCCCATTATTCCTCTTTGCATTTCCCCCACCCCCGTCCATAAGAACAGCCATATTGGGTCAGCCCAGTGGTCCATCTAGCCAAGTGTCCTGTCTTCTGACTGGCCAATGCCAGGTGCTCCAGATGGGATGGACAGAACAGGAAATCATCAAGTGATCCATCCCCTGTCGACCATTCCCAGCTTCTGGCAAACCCCAGATCAAACCCTACCTAGGGTAACATCATCCCTCCTCAATACTTCCCACTGGATTCAGGATTCTCCTGCACTTCCTGTCCCAAACTCATGCAGCATTGCTGTGTGCTGTTAAACAGACACTGCCTTAACCTAGGAGCTGTTCTCAGCTCAAGGCGAGGGATCCCTCTCTTAGCAGCCCCAGGGCCCCCCTCGAGGCAGCGAGCACAGGGCCATCCATGCGTACAGGGTGAGTATCACATGGCACCCTGGGCTTCTTTGCAGGGAAAGGCACTAGAGCAGTGCGGGATACTACGCTCAGTATCTTAGAGAGCCCTCGGCCACGTCTGTAGCAGCTTCTGGACTCCTGGCCCTCTAGCACGGCCAGGCGTGGCCGGGGCTCCCAGCCACTCTGTGGTAGGTGCTACTAATTGCACCTGAGTTGGGGTTTGTTTTTTGCAAAATATTTTTCACAATCACTTGGAGGAAATTTCAGCCCGGCCCATCTTCCAAGCTGGGCCAGGAACAGACAAACGCATGCCAGCTGCCTTCCACTATCATGAGTGCTTGCGGTGTTTGTTAATTGCTAAGTGGCACCAGTTAAATCCCCCCCACAAACCAACTGTGGTTAATAGTGTGTGAGCAGTGGCTGAGGGGGGCTGGAGCTATTTGCATAGGCTATGAGGTGCGGGAGGGGGGGTGTTGGTGCTGGATGGCATCCGAGCTGGCTATGCCCAAGCTGGCTGGCTGGTGCTCTGGGGTGTCTGCGCTGGTGCTGTGTCAGCTGTCTATGGGGGAGGCTCAGGCTCTAGCATGTCCATGCCGTGTCTCTCCCATCACGCTCAGGGGAAGCAGAGGGGAATGGGAGGCCTGTTTGACCCTGAGCTCCCTGCTGAGGGAGGATTTATATTGAGGGTACCTTGGGGCTGGGCTGAGACCCAGCAAGCCTCTTACTAATGGGCCACTTGCTGTGGCTGGGCTGAGGTAGAGGGCGCTCTTTGGCCTGATCACTCCTTGAGTGAAGGAGACATGGCTGCTGCTCCGGAAGAGAGGTGGGACTGAGCAGCAGCGGCAGAGCTGTGAGGGGGAGTCCGGGACTGGGATTGCAGTGAGGAGGGCAAGATTGAAGTGCATTAGCCATATCTTCAGCTGTTCCTGGGGTCTATCCCCAGCTCTGGGAGGGGAGTGGGGCCTGGTGGGTTAGAGAGGGGGGTTAGGAGTCAGGACTCCTGGGTTCTACTGAGTAGCCTTGTCTGAGTTGTTCTCTAGGATCCCCTCTTACTAACCTTGTCTCTCTCTCTCTCTCTCTCCCCTCCCCAGCTGGCACTACGTACATCTTTGGGAAGGGCGGGGCGCTTATCACCTACACCTGGCCGCCCAACGACCGGCCCAGCACACGAGCCGACCGGCTGGCTGTGGGCTTCAGCACGCACCAGAAGAACGCCATCCTGGTGCGGGTGGACAGCGCCTCCGGGCTGGGGGACTATCTGCAGCTGCACATAGTAAGGAGAACCTGCGCTTGGGGGGCTGCCGGCGGGGGTGCAGGGGGCCGGCGGTGGCAGGGAGAGCACTGCTCAGGTCTGCACCCTGTAACTGGAACCCGTCCCCCCCAAAACCTGACCCTAGTGCTTCCCCCAGAGCCTGGGACCTCCCCTGCTGCCCCCCAGCAGCTTGGACTGAGCCCCTTCTTTAATCCCCCAAAGCTGCAATCTGACCCCCCACTCGGAGGAAGCTGGTTCCTCAATCGTTTGCCACCCAAATGCTCAGACTCAACCCAACCCCCAAACCTCTGCTCCCAGAGGCTCAGACCCAGCCCAGGCCCTGATAGCAAGTTTGGGGGGATAGTTTGTGCCGTCTCTAGTGTCTCTGGAGGAGAACGTTGGAGTTGGGGGCCCTGTGGGGGGAGGTCTGGCAGGGTAGGGGGTTCAGCTGTCCCCCCCCCCACCCCCAGCGTAACACTGGCTCAGAATATGGCTGCATCCCTTGCTGCACACTGCCCCTCTGTGCAGCTGCCCTGGGGCACAGCTGCCCGGGTGCACGTTGTGCCCGAAACATCAGGCACCTGCTTGGCTCTGCCAGTGCCTGGCTGGGGCCTTGTCTGCATCAGACTGGGGCAGTCGCTCCCCATCCCCCACTCATGGCAAGTGCTGTGAGTGATGCCAGGGCATCCGCACACACACCAGGGCTGGGCTCGCAGTCCCCCCATCTGACTTCCTCACACTCATGCCAGTGCCTTGATGATCGCTGCCCGTGGTGGGGTCTGAGGAGGCCGGTGCTTAGGGTGACCAGACGTCCTAATAACATTGGGACTGTCCCGATATTTAGTTGTTTGTCCCGCGTCCCGACCATTTGTCGCCATTTGATGCACTCGGGCTATTTTTTTTTTGCTTCAGCGGCGCCCCCCCTCAGCCCCCCCCCCCCAAATGTGTCCTGATATTTTGTTCTTGTCATCTGGTCACCCTACTGGTGCTAGTGCAACGACATGCCATCTGTGCCGTCCTTCACCCTGGGCATCGGGGCGCCTCCCACACATCAGGGTGGCAAAGCAAAGTCTTTGCTGGAGGCGGGGGTTGCTGGGAGTTCCATGCTGCTTCTTTGTGGACAGCTCTCCCCAGGGCAGTCCTGGGGGTTGGAGCCCTCCCCTCGGCACCATCCCCAGATCCCCCATGCCTCTGGCCAAGGCTGTGTCGCTCATGGAAAAGTGTGGTCTAGAGGGGAGCATGGGGCGGGAGATGGGCCCATGAGTGTGATCCGGAGAATGGGGGGTAAGGGCGATACCGGGCTGGATGGGCCCAGAGGTCTGATCTGGGGGGGCAGGGACTAGGGGGTACTAGGCTGGATGGGCCCAGAGGTCTGATCTGGGTGGGGGCAGGGATTGGGGGGTACCAGGCTGGATGGGCCCAGGGGTCTGATCGGGGGGACAGGGCCTGGGGGGTACTAAGCTGGATGGTCCCAGGGGTCTGATCTGGGGGAGCAGGAAGGGCAGGGGTTACTGAGCTGGATGGGCCCAGGGGGTTGATGGAATACATAGCACCCTCTGTTGACTCAGTCTGTGCATTGCACCATCACCAGCTGAGTTTGTTTCAGGACAGATGTTGAGAGCAGCAGCACACACGCCCCATTCTGTACCACTCCCCACCCCACGTGCTCTGCAACTGAACACACGCCCACTCTCCCGCACTGCGCACATGCCCCTGCACACCACTCTGGAATAAGCAGGAGCTTCCCTCACAGCCAGTGTTTCTGCCCTGCTCTCTGCAGCACCCCCTGCAGGGAGAGGCCAGACTTGCTGCCAGTTGTTTACCCTGCCTGAGGGCAGCTGTCTCCCATTACCAATGGTGTGTGTCATGTAGGCTGCAGGCAGCTCATCGGTCGCTTTCATCCTTGTTAATATTTATGTGTTAACAGCTGTGGGTGGAAGAAGGCGCTTGGTACTTACTACAATCTGGGGCGGGGGAGATGATTCTCTACCAGCATCTGTGTGTGTCAAAAGGGACCGGTATGGGGATAGATTGCACATGTTAGGGATGGGGCATGGGCCTTTCCCCTCTACGGGCCAGCGGGTCCGATTAAGCGGAGGACTGGTTCAGGGGGCATGGGGCTGTCTGTGCCAGAGGCTGCACATTGCTAGGTGTGTTACAGTGGCAGCAACAGGCCCTGACTGAGGGAGCAGCCCCATTGTGCTGGGCTCCGCACAGATGCATAGTGAGAGACCGTCCGTGCCCCAGAACCCCTGGGTTCTACCCCCAGCTCTGGGAGGGAAGTGGGGAAGTGATTACAGGGGGCACAGGACTCCTGTTCCCTGCTCTGCTGACTGCAGCTGTCTGGTGGGGGAAGGAGTGGGGAACTGGGCACCGGTGTTGGCACTGTATCAAGGGCACCCTTGTCTCTGCGATTGCCCCGTGGCATGCACTGGGCCCGGGCACCTCAGCTAATGCTGTGTGGCAGTGGGAAGCAGCCATGCTGGCTGGGGGAGTGCCCCACGTGTCAGGAATGACTGCTCGGCCCCTGCGGGGGCTCTAGCACACTCTCCTCCCGTCGGCCTCCTCGTCACAACCCCGCCAGGCTAACACGGGCCGACAGCCTAACCTGGTGGCACGGAGCTGCCTGTCTCATCTCACACGGCTCCCGCAGAGCTCCCTGCATCCAGGCACACGGCACTGCTGATGGAAGGAGGGAGCCAGGACACCTGGGTTCTAGCTCCAGCTCTGGAAGGGGAGTGGGGTCTAGTGGGTTAGGGGAGGCTGTGAGTCAGGACACCTGGGTTCTAGCTCCAGCTCTGGGAGGGGAGTGGGGTCTAGTGGGTTAGGGGAGGCTGTGAGTCAGGACACCTGGGTTCTAGCTCCAGCTCTGGGAGGGGAGTGGAGTCTAGTGGGTTAGTGGAGGCTGTGAGTCAGGACACCTGGGTTCTAGCCCCAGCTCTGGGAGGGGTCGGGTGTTTAGAGCAGGGAGACTCCAGGCCCTGGGGTTGGATTAGGACCAGCGCCCCCTAGAGGTGAAAAGCCCATTGAGGAGCTGCTCCCCCATGCTTCACTTGTGACCTTGGCACTGTCTTCCCCCAGGGGCCGTGCATGCGCTTGCTCCCCCACCCCGGCCTGGACATCTGTCACATGGCTGGGAACGTGAGCTGGGCAGGTGCAGCTGGATCAACCCTCAGGGCAGCATCAAGTCAGGCTGTGGGGAGGGGCACCGCCCAACTAACTGGCATCCAGTCCCCCAGGCTGGCGTGGGAGCATGTTAGCGTCTCCTCTTTGGTCCCCTCTGACTCACAACAGGTTAGCACCGGCCCCATCTCCTGTACCCCAGTCTCACCGCCACTGTGCGCCGAGCAGGAGCCCCGCCCCACTCCTCTCCCAGCCCAGCCGGCTGCTCCGTTAGCTGCACTTGCCTGCGGGAGGATGGAAGGACAGAGATGGGCCCTTCCCTTCCAGGGGGCGCGGGCTCCACTCTGGCTTCTGGCTGGCTGGCTTGGGGTGGTGGGGAATGGACATGGGACTATTCCCCACTAGGGGGCGTCTGCTCCCATCCCTGGGCCAGGAGCCTGGCTGGCTCATGAGAGTCATGGCCTCCAGGCCCTGGGTGCCCCAGCCAGGTTGTTCACCCTGCTCCCTGCTGCACTCTAGTGGGCAGGTGGGGGGTGCACCTGGTTACCAGCCTGGCCCGATCCTACTTAGCCATGAGATGAGTTGGTGTCTCAGCCCAGCTGGCTCCTGAGCTCAGAGCTGGCGAGGGGCGCAGTGTTCTGAGCGGGCGCTACACATGCCAGTTGTCTGCAGGCCCTGGGCACCTTGTAGGGGGATGCGAAGGCAGGTCAGTGATCGGGCTGATGGGGAGGTCACTTGCACAGCTGCCCCCCTCATGCTGCCCTTACGCCTGCAGAGGATGGGGGGCTGCATGGGGGCACCCACACCTCCCCTCCTAGATACACCAGCCCAAACACAGTTGTGCTTTGTATGTGTCAGCTGTGCCCCCAGCTGTGTGAGCAGCCCTGAGCACAAGGATGTGTGCACACCAGTAGGGCGAGGCATCTGGATGTCTCCATGCACACCTGTGCACCAGGGTTGTGTGTGGCCCTTGGCACACCTGGACACAAGGCATATACAAGCCTGTGCACTAGCAAGCATTCCCACTAGTGCACTTCCACACTCAGATGTGTGCCCAGGCACCCCCACACCCGGCCTGCTGGGCCCCGTCCTTCCCAGCGCCCCGCAATGGAGCCAGAATCCTTAATGAAGAGAAAAGTCTCTGCAAAAAGCCTGGAGTCACTTTTTAATTAATGAGAAAATCTCCCGATGAACCAGTTTCACGTTTTCGACTGCAGCAGGGGAATCTGGGGGCTTTGATAGGAGAGTCCTGCTGTGTTGCTCGCTCTGGGAATGGGGGAGATGCAGGGGGCTGCAGGAATGATGGACGGATAGGAGTAGATAGAGGGCTGGAGGGGAATGGACAGAATGGGGTGAGGGCATGGGGGAGGGATGGCTGGCTCGATGGAGGAGGGGTGGAGGAGTTCGGGAGGGAGGGATGGTGGAGGGGGGATTGATGGAGGAGGGGTGGGGGATGTGGAAGGAGATGGGTGAAATGAGCACCAGGTCCTCCTAATAATGCTGCAGAAAAGCCAACAGGCCCTGACCCTGAACCCATCTCCACTGCCCCCTCCCCACCTCAGTACTGAGGGCTGGGTTCATGGAATTGCACCAGCCTCACCACCTTGGCACAAGGGTTCTGGCTTCTCTCCAGCCCCCATAGCCTGATGCTGGGTTGGGTCGGGAGGCAGGAGCACTTTGCCTTGCCCAGACAGTTGGGGTCACTCACTGGCTAACCATGGGGGGAGCTGTCCTTGCAGAGCTCAGCCAGTGTCATCTTGTTGCATTGAGACTGGAGACCAGCTGTGGGGCTGGTCTAGGGCCTGGAGGGTCACGGTAGCTGGTGTGCGCATGTGTGTAATATAGTAGGTTTGGTCTGCACTTCTGGATGTGGGGCTGCATGTGTATAATATACAAGGGGGGTGTAGTTGCTGTGTGTATAACAATCCAATAGACTGTATAAACATTTGTGTGTACTGGTCTCTGTGTGTGTGTAAACTGCAAATAGCTGCGGGGGGCTGTCTCTGAATGTGTGTGTAAATGCCCTGTGGATTTCATTCACACAAACTTTCTCAGTGTTGTTGTTTGCAGGGGGCACAGGACTCGGAGCAGCCCCCCATCCCCTGCAGGCTGACCACCGTGTGTGTGTCAGAGTGGTCAGGTGGCGTTTCCCCAGCATGCAGCCCCCTCCTCCCCCCACCCTGGAGGTGGCAGAAGGAGACTCGACCTCTGAGGCCCAGTTAGCTGCTGACTGAGGCTGTCGACCAAGCAGGTGTTTGCCTTGGGATTCTGTGTGGTGGAGGCTTGAGTCCTGCTAGGAGCTGGTCTGAGACCTGGCAAACTCATCTCACAAAGGGGCCCTGATCAACAATGAAACTCATTCCCATACTATCTCTGGGAGCTCGTACTGAGTCAGTGTCTCCTAGAGGGGAAAGGCCCCGGTCCCAGTCCCTCCACCCTGGGGCTGGATCAGAGCTGTTGCCCCCTAGAGGGGAACAAACCCATTGCCTTCTCCCCTTGCCAGTGGTTGCATCTCTGTTGCTGAAGCCCCTGGCAGGTGAGGGGGTCCCTGCAGCTGGGCGAGGTCAGGAGCTGGCCCCTGGCGATCCCTGATCGTAGTGATTAGAGCTGTCGCTGCATTACGCCGAGCGCGCCAGTGCAGCCAGAGCAGCCGGAGCCCTGATTGCTCCCACTCGTCAGCCTTCCATGCTTAATTATACCCCTTAGGCTTCCGTTTGGCGGCAGCCCTCCGCCTCCGCTGCCGGAGTGATGCCAGCAACGACTGTCCCACCAGGGCGGGGCCCAGCTCCTCACTGTTAGGGCCATGCTCCTCAGTCTCTGCACATGGAGCCTCGCTGACCGAAATTTGGTCCCTGTTATGGCATCTGCTTTATTAGTAGCATTAGCGACCCGTTATGGTATGTGCTTTATTAGTAGCATTACGGTTGTGTCTGGACGCCACATTATGGAGTGAGCTTTATTAATAGCACTACAGTAACACCTAGATGCTCCATTATGGCATGTGCTTTGTTAGTAGCATTACGGTAGCATTTAGGGGGTGGGCCCCAGCTGAGATGGGGGAGCCACCCTATTAGAGTGTGTGTGGTAGCAACAGGAGACCCCAGCTGATAATGGACACACAATATTGGAACCCCAGTATTAGCAGAATTATGGTAGCACCAGGATTTCCTGTCTGAGACTGGGGCCCCATTATGTGTCCATGGTCATGCGTGTGGAGGAGGGGGAGAGTTGGGGGGGGGGAATGTGCAGACCTGTGCAGGGGGTTGGACACATGAGGTGGGAGTTGAGTATGCAGGGCTGTGTGTGGAGGGCACATGGTGGGAATTCGAGGGGAGGGGAGCATGCAGGGCTGTGCATGGGAAGTGGATGGTGATGGGAGCCGGGGAAGGGAGGGGCCTTGTAGAACTGTGCAGGGAGTGGGGAGGGCTGTGGGGGGGGGGGTGCGATAGGAGCTGAGGGGGGTGCCTGTAGGGCTGTGCATGGGGAGGCGATAGGAGCCGGGGGGGGGCGCCTCTAGAGCTGTGGGTGGGGAGGTGATAGGAGGCAGGGGGGCCGTCTATAGGACTGTGCAAGGAGGGGCAGCACAGCTGTGTGTGGTGGTGAGCTGTGTTGTGTTGTACTGTCCCCCCCACTCCTCCAGGCACCCCCTAGAATGTTGTATCTCTCCCCGCTCCAGTTACCACATCAGCTTCAGCTCTGGGCTGGGAGACCCTGGGGAGGGGAGCACAGGTGGAGGGAGGACGGGCACTCTGTGGTGCAGAGATGGACAGCTCCTTCTCCCCCCTCCTCCTGCATCAGCTTCTGCCCCCCCCCCCCCCAATAATGGCCTTGCAGTGAAGTGCTGGGGTGGGATCAATGCCAGGCGGCACCTCGCAGCCAATTTCACTCTAGCAAATAGGACTCAGGGCCTGGCTTGGGCCTGTTAATACATAAATATCTCCCAGCCCGCCCCCCACCCCCACCTCAGCACCAGGGGCCAGCTCTGGAGAACCCCAGGGCCACTAACTTTACCAGGTGGGGGCTTAAGTGAAAATATTTCCCCTCTCAGCGGAAGCCAGCTAGGGCAGCTCATCCCCATGCTGGGCATGGAACACTCTGGCTGGAGAGAACCCAGCAGGCTGCAGGGAGCAAGGCTTGGGGCAAGGGGGCCCTCAGAGTCAGTGCTGACCCTGGTATGGCACCCACTTCATGCCCTGCATCTCAGCGTTAGGTGAGGGATCCTTGTACAAACAGCCCCTGTGCCCCACCCCAGAGGCGGCTGCATCTCAGCACCAAAGAGCCCCCGGCACTTGGGGTGGATGACTCCATCACTTTCCTAATGAAGCACAACATTTAGCACAAGCTCTTGCATTCCCATAACTCTGTTAACCCCATCAGCTCCCCCAGCCAATCACCCTGGTTCCCAGCAGGCCCCACACCCCCCTCCACTCTGCCCCTTTGTGCTGCAGGAGATGATGGACATTGTGACCCTGGGAAGCTTAGCAGTAAATTGCAGGAGTGGAAGGGTGTTGAGATTGTCGGTGGTGCAGGTGGGCACTTCATCATCTGCCGAGGGGACCAATTTTCAAGGCCTGCCTGCCTCATTCCTTTCCCTGCCCCACAGGAGTGGGATGTTACTGGCTGGTCCTCTGCCCCCTGGCTGGGCTCAGGACCCTTTGCATGCAGCTGTGACCATGGGGGTATACACTAAATAGAATGGCTCTGGTTAGAAGCAGTGGGGTCTAGCGGATAAGTTGCAGGGCTGGAGCTCAGGATACCTGGGTTCTATTTCTTGCGTTGGAATGAGAGCGAGGTCTCGTCGTGGTTGGAGGAGGGGACCTGGGAGTCAGGACTCCGGGGTTCTTGGGAAGCCACCAGGATGGCGGGGGAAGAAAGCCATGAACCGGTGTAGAAAGACACGAATACCATGACAAAAGGGATCTGGATTGAAGCATCAAAACTGCTCACTCCTGGAACAAAGGCAGAGAGTGAAGATTTCAAACCCCAGCTCTGCTTTCCCCCTACCTGTTCCCTGCAACAATAGAGAGACTGTCAGCTAGTTGTAAGTTATTAATTTCTAATGCCACAATTACTTCATTATATGGCAGGGCGATGAATAGCTGGGGGTTTTGCACAGGCAAATAATTATTTGAGTCAAAATTAATTTACTAAGTGGAGCAATTCTTCACGGGAAATGTCAGGGGGTTTTGTCTCTTTTTTTTTTTTTTACTCCCAATCCTACATAATAAAGTCATCATGGGAAACACTGCTACCATGTGTCATAAGTCCCATATGAGATTTTAAACAGTGAGGGGTTTTGTTCCCCTGCCTCAGAGCCACAGCAGGAGAGAACGGGGTGTGCAGGGGTGGAGCCAGAGAGGGAATACATAGTGGGGTGGAAATGGAGGTAGGGGTAGCTGGGGATAGGACCCTGCAGTCCTGTCTCCCTTGTGTACTCAGGCCAATAGTGCCCATGTGCCAGGCTCTGGGTGGGCCAGTGCTCCCTATGCCACCATTCCCCCTCCCCCCAACCAGTAGCCCAGCCCAGGTGGTTGCTTGGGCTCCAGGCCCCATGGGTGACTCATCATGTGGGGGACGGGGACACTGATTCAGGAGACCCCTTAGTGAATGGAGTGAGGCAGGGCACAGCAGTGTTTTTCAGTGGGGCATGTTCACACAGGTGGGGGAGAAGGGGGCTAGGTGGCAAGGATGGGTAAGAGGGGGAAGATAATGCTGATGGGGAGGGACAGGAGGGGTATATTACATATTAAAGCTGGAAGGAGCCTCGGGATTGGTGAGTAAGGTCCCGCCAACCCCATCCACTTCATGGGGCAGAATCCCAATCCCTGCCTCTGAATATAACCCCAGGGACTCCAAGCAGGGCAATGGGCTGTGAGGTCTAGGGGGTTTAATGGGAGGGGCAGGGAGTCAGGACTCCTGGGTTCTATCCCCAGCTTTCCTGCTGTCACCTTGTGGGGAGGGACTGGTCCCTTCCCTCTCCATGCCTTGGTTTGCCCCCTGCATGAAATGGGGACTGTCCCTCCCTTGGAGGCTGAATTCCCACCTGCAAAGTGCTGGGAGATCCCTGGGGAGGCAGGTGTTGTGTTATAGTGGGTGTCGGGAGGGGCAAGTGGCTGGAGGGGGCAGATGCCATGAGGGGGAGGATGTTACAATGGAGGGATGCAGGGGTCACTGCAGGGAGCACCCCAAGTCTCTGGATTTTTGGAGGAATCCATGGCAGGCTCCCCGACTTTACTGGCTCCCTGAGTGTGTCTTCCTACCCTGGCAGAGCCGAACTGGCCCAATCCTGCTGTGCCTCCTAATCCTTTTAGCACTATGGACAATCTGTGATGCTCCTGTAATTTTCTCAGCCCCTCTGTTCCTGGGGGCAGATTCCCCCCATCTGCAACAGAGGAATGAGGAAGGCAGCCAAGCAGTGGACAAACGCTGCATGGGCCCCATGTCAGATCAGTGGGGCGCTCTGGGATTAGCTGGGATGTGGCTAGAGGCCCCTGCCCCTTAATCCAAACTGCTGGCACCTTCACTACAGAGTGATGAGAGCTGGGGAGGGGGTGGTGCTGGGCTGGATGGGCCCGTCACGACAGAGACCCAATCACGGTTCGGGGCTGTGCAATGCCTGGCGCAATGGGGACCCAGATCACAGTTGGCACTATCCTAATATAGCTAATACCCCTTATTGCTAATCCAGCCCCCCAATCCTGCCCCCTGCTCTGGGCCCAGAATCAAGCCCTGGTTCAAAGCCCAGCTCCCACCACATGGAACTGACCAGTTAAACCAGGCTCATCTCCCACGGGCTTCTCTTTGCCTCCTGTGTCCCAGTCGGCATGGGGGCTCTCATCTTTGGGCCTGAGCGCTCTGGGGAGGAGCGACAGCCTGATCTCCCTACACACACACACCCACGCGACCGGATGAAAAGGCTCAGCATGATGGGCCTGAATTATGCAATGATTGCCGCTTCCTTTGGGTCTGGCTACAGCGGGGGTGGGAATCCAGACACCTGCAACCCAGCTGGGGGGGGGGGACAGAATCAGGCCAAGGGGACCTGGTCTCTGATGGGATTGGGTGGAGGTTGAGCATGTGGAAGAGACAGGAGGTTGGAAGGGGGAAGAGAGGTGGGATGTAGATGAATGTGGAGTCACTGCGCTAACCCTGTAGAGCCCACTCCCTCCCCCGCCCCAGAGCTACGGCTAGGACCCAGGAGTCCTGGTTCCCAGGCCCCCTGTTAGAGCTGGGGATAGAATGCAGAAGTCCAGACCCCATCCCCTCTAACCCACTAGAGCCCCCAGGATCTAGCAACAGAACCCAGGAGTCCTGGCTCCCAGCCCCTCTGTTCTAACCCACTAGACCATGCACCCAGAACCAGCAGTAGAATGCAAGTCACCGACTCAGCTGCATTGCTGCTGCCTAACGCATCCCTACCCGCACTCCCACTACATGGCACCCCAGAGGCAGCTGCATCAGCCCTGGCGAGAGATCCCTGTATAAATGGCCCCCACAAACCCCCACCCGAGGCAGCCGCGTCTGAGCGATCTCTGTGTCTGGTTTGCATATTGCTCCAGGAGCACTTTGGAAGCGGTGAGGGTGGAAGGTGCTAGAGAAATCCACGTCTCTTGCTCTGATGAAGATATATAGAGGCAGGCCGGCCCTGTGTTTCTCTCCCTGCGTCTCTCGCTGTGCCTGCGCTGTGTGCATGTGAAAGCCCAGCACTGCTGATTGCTGCCTCTTTTTCCATCTAGGTCACCCGACACGCAGGGAATTTAAAGGGACGCTCGCAAGACAAACCCCCTGGGTTTCAGAGGAAGAAATCACTCCTTTCTTCCCCTCCCCCTCAGGCTGCCCCAGCCAAAAGACCCCTTTAAATAGTGAATTTGGCTCCTGGCTGGGCCCTGCTTGTTCCGTTTGGCTGGGAGGGTTTGAGTGGGTTTGGCCTGTGGCTCCTAGCATTGGGGATTGGTAAGGCTGGGCAGGCTGTTCCGAGTGCCTGGTCGGAGCTGTATAACCCAGCCAGGGGTTCCCCCCAGGGATCCCTGCATCCAGCCTGAGGCAGCTTGAGCCGGAGCACACCTGTTAGACAGACGTGCATCTTAGTTTGCCCATCCAGCCGGTATCCACCCTGTTCTGGGGTGGGATCTGTGTGCGCTCGGTGCCTCCCTGCTCCCAGGGATGACTTGGGGTGGGGTCAGTGGATTGTTAGTAAATTCCCCATCCCCTAATTGTTGCTGGGGTTCCAGTATCGATGCTCACTGATCCGGCGTCAGCCACTGAGAGAATCTCTCAGCCAGGGTGGGAGCACTGGACTCCTGAGTTCCCTCCCCAGCCTTGGGGTTAGAGCAGGGGAAGGGGGAAGAGAATTGGGATGTAGAGACCTTGCTTTGCTCCCCCTGGCATGGCTGACACTGGTGGGGGCGCTCCGTCTCCGCTCAGTGCCTGTTTCCCTGGAACGCTGCTTCTCACAGCGGAGACCACGAGAGATTTCATGGCCTGAAGACCTGTTAGGAGCATCCTGTGGACCCTGGGTTGCAGTCTCTCCCCCACCCATCCAGCCCAAGCCCAGGGCTCGAAATCAGGCCTGTCCTCCAAGGAAAGGGTGAATTGTGTGCCTGGGGCTGAGCCCGCAGTGCGTGGGGGCAGCTGTCACCCCACGGCGGCTGTGTCATCGCTCACCCCCACCCCACACCCCCTCTGTGCCATGCCTGCCGCACAAAGGAGAGGCAGAGAGGAGCTTGATGAGGCCTCTGTGAGCTGCATGTTAACCAGCTCCTTGCACCCGCCTCATGCAGGGCCCTCTGCGTGGAGCCTGGAGCATAGCTGTGTGTACGTGTGTGTGTTGGAGAACCTGGGGAGGGGGTCATGCCTGTGTGTGTACGTGTATACTTGGGGAGGGGAGTACATCTGTGTGTATACTTGGGGAGGGGAGTACATCTGTGTGTATACTTGGGGAGGGGTGTGTATACCTGGGGAGGGGTGTGTGGGTGTACCCAGGGATGGGTGTGTGGGTGGGTGTGTACCCAGGGAGGGGTGTGTGTGTGTGTATACCTGGGGAGGGGTGTGTGGTTGTGTATGTACCCAGGGCGAGGTGTGTATACTTGGGGAGGGGGGTGTGTGTGTGTGTGTATACCTGGGGAGGGGTGTGTGGGTGTGTGTGCACCCAGGGAGGGTGTGTGGGGTGTACCCAGGGAAGAGTGTGTATACCTGGGGAGGGGTGTGTGGGTGTGTGTGTACCCAGGGAGGGGTGTGTGGGTGGGTGTGTACCCAGGGAGGGGTGTGTATACCTGGGGAGGGGTGTGTGGGTGTGTGTGTACCCAGGGAGGGTGTGTATACCTGGGGAGGGGTGTGTGGGTGGGTGTGTACCCAGGGAGGGGTGTGTATACCTGGGGAGGGGTGTGTGGGTGTGTGTGTACCTAGGGAGGGGTGTGTGTACCTGGAGAGGGGTGTGTGGGTGGGTGTGTACCTAGGGAGGGGTGTGTATACCTGGGATGGCGTGTGTGGGTGGGTGTGTACCTAGGGAGGGGTGTGTGTACCTGGAGAGGGGTGTGTGGGTGGGTGTGTACCTAGGGAGGGGTGTGTATACCTGGGATGGCGTGTGTGGGTGGGTGTGTACCTAGGGATGGGTGTGTGCATTAGCTCTCCCTGCTGAATTGCTGCCGCCTCCCTCAACCTTAGCAACCCTTTTCAAGCCAAACATTAACAGTTTCTGGTTCGGGGGGGCTTATCCCTCTCCCCCAGTCGCTTGCTCCCCTGGGCTAAGTGAGGCCAGGCCCAGCCAGTGCTGAGTGTGAGATGGCCAAGGCAAGGACCATGACCCACAGTGCTGCAGGGAGCGGGGCAGGGGCGCTCTCCCCTCGCAGTCAGTGCTGGGCCCAGTGCGCCAGGGCAGCACTAGGGGGCGCTTTAGAGCAGGGCAGGGGCTCTCCTCTGGCAGTCAGAGCTGAGCCCCAGACCTCAGGGCCACTCTCTGGCTGACCTGCTCCTATTCGTTCTCCTACTGCCTCCTACTGGCTGGGGTCAGACCTGCCCAGTTGCTGATGGTTTATGGGCTGCTGGGACTGGGTGGCGGGAAGATTCGACAGGGCTGACCACAGTTCACCCGAGTGGCTCAGTTACACCAGTTATCCCCAAGGAAGCCTAATAAACCCTTCACACTGCAGTTGGGGCACCATTTTTCTGATGCACACTGTACAGAAATAAACCCCCTGTGCCTGCCTGTCTGTCTCTGGGGTGCAGAAGTTAAGCCCTTGAGCCCACCTGCTGCTGGGCAGGCTGGGGTGTGGACAGGGGAGCCCCCATCCCGCTTTGACTGCCAGCTGTGCCCCTCACCCCGGCCTCCGGTGTCAGTTCACGTGGTACCGCTGAGCGCATTGGCGCGGCGAGAGCTAACTTGAGTGCCTAACCAAGTGGTAAATGTAATTCAGCCGTCCCTGCGACAGACGGCCCAGGGATGTGACGCTGCCAGTTACAATTACGTCCCACTTTCAAGAGAAAGCGTGGGGATGTGAATGGGAAGAAAACCTATCCCGAGTCTTGGGAGCCCTCTTGAGTTGCGAGTGCTGATAAAAGGTGAGCCCTGTAATTGTGTGGACCATGGAGGCCTGACCCGCTCGGTGTAACTGACAGTCAGGAGTGCCAGTGCGCCAGCTAGCCAGCCCTCTGCGCCAGCCAGCGTATTTTTAGATTGCTAACGGAAGAGGAGGAGGGGCTGGAAATCTCCATTCTTCCTTTATCATCATTATAAAGGTTTTATTGGCAGCCACGAGAGATTTCTGGGTTATCATCTCACCGAGCGCCTCAGCTTTTTGGAAAGGTTTGTTAAATTGGCATAATAATTAAGGGGGAGGGACCCTAACTGAGATTGGGGGTCCCGTCGTGCTGGGAGCTGCACAGACATCCCCAACTCAGATTGGGGAGCCCATTGGGCTGGGGGCTGCACAACTCCCCTCCTCCTGGCCGAGATCAGAGACCTTGTGCCAAGCACCGCACAGACCGACTGAAATCAGGCCCTGTGGTGCTGGGCACTGCACAGACACCACCTCCTCCTTCTCCCACACCACCAGCACCCCGAGATCCATGGAATCTGGGATAAAGCTCTCCAGGGCTGGCTTTCTCAGCACGGATTCAGCCTGGCTAAAAACACAGCTTCAGGGGGAAAAGCAAACATGCATTTTTCTCATTTCGTTAGAAGATGGAGGAAAAAGAAATATAATAACGTTGCAGCTTTTGTTAGTAAATGGGAAGGGGCTGTGGTGTAATGGGGGAAAGCCTATTCCCAGCTCTGGGAGGAAAGTGGGGACTAGTAGTTAGAACAGGGGAGGCCTGGGGGTCAGGACTCGTGTGTTCTATCCCAGTTCTGGGACAGGTGTGAGGTCTAGAGGTTAGAACAAAGGAGGTCTGGGGGTTGGAACTCCTGGGTTCTATCTCCAGCCAGCACTGCCCAAAGAGAGAGGGGTTTTTCCCCCAGTTGAGAAGGCCCCCAAACTGATTGGCACACAGGGTCACAGTGCTGCTCAGCTCTGGTCTGCCACCTCTCTGCTGTGAGACGGGGTGGATGTGTGCCTGGGTGGCCCATCTCTGAGATGCGCTGCGACCCCGTGTGCCACAGCTCAGAATGGGGAGCAGAGCCCAGCCCCATGGGACAGGAGCTGCTGATGTGTGGTGAGTGCAGGGTGGGCTCCCCCTCCTCCAACCCCTCTTCCCTCCCTGGGCCCCCCCAGTGGTAATTTTGTTGGAAGAGTTGTGGGGCCCGTTTCAGATTTTGCCTCAGGGCCCCCAAAACCTCTCTGCAGCCCAGTCTCCAGCTTGGGGAGGGGAGTGGGGTCTAGTGGTTAGAACAGGGGAGTGCTGGAAGCCAGGACTCCTGGGCTCTATCCCCAGCTGTGGGAGAGGAGTGGGCTGTAGTGGTTAGAGCAGGGGGTTGGAAGTCAACGACTCCTGGGTTCTATCCTTGGTTTGCTAGGTGCCCTCAGCACAGGATTGCACATCTCCATGGTCTGTGCCCTCTTGTAAGATTCTGAGCTGGGTCCCAGGGACGGCGCCGGGTAGTGGCTGAATGTCTGAGAAGCAGCCCAGCTCTGCTCCCAGCCATCTCTGCCCATCACTTATTAATAACCGGCCACCAGAGGGGAACCTGTTAGCGTGGGAGCCAGGACAGATCTGTGTCTGTCCTGGGCCCACCATCGCTGGGGCTGGGCACCAGCAAGCGGTAGGCGGGTGGGGCAAGGAGAGGGGACAAGATGGGGGGTTGGAGGGGTGAATAGGAGAGAGATTTCCACACCTGGTGGGGGGAGGGTAGAGGGGCTCTTGGGGTGGGGAGGGGGAAGCGAGGGAAGGGGCAGGACAGAGCTTTCTTCTGGGAGGGAAGGTGGGAGAGGTGGTCAGTCCCACTGTGAATCAGGGAGGGGGGTGTCAATATGCCATGCCCCATCCCCATTCTGCTCCTGTCCCCTCTGCCCAGCAGCCCTGGAAGCCTTTGGCACGGGTGCAGTAATTACAGGTGCACCAACGAGCTTGGAGCCACCTGGCGCCCGATCAGACTCATTAGCTTCTAATTAACAATTACCCTTTATTGCCCTTTAACGGGGAATAGGGCACATGGCCCGAGCCAGAGCAGCATCCGCAGCCTCCCCGGACTCCTGTGTCCATCTGCGCCCTCACTCCCCTGCCCAGCTGAGCTCCCAAAGGATCCTGAAGGTCCTGGTGCCTGGCTGGGAGTGCCTCAGCTCCAAAGGTGACATCATCTGGGGCAACCCCTGCTGGGATGGGCGGTGCTGAAGGGCTGGCACTCTGGGCCAAAGGCCTGTGGTGCCCAGGACTGCCACCCTAGCACAAGGTTGCCCCAATCCCCACCCACCCTGATGCAGGCAGCACTCAGCCCTCCTAGACGACTCTATTACAGGTGCGCCCACAGGGTGAGCAATGAGCTGTTGATGCAGCCTGACAGATGGATGGAGCGAGATTGATCCCGCTCAGCCGCCCAGCGGGCGACCTAGCCAAAGCCAAGAGATTGATGGAGCAAAATAGCTTCCTACCAACAAACCACCCTTGATCCTGGGCCCCGTGCAGGGTGAGGGCTGTGGGTGCCGGGATTCTGATTGTACTGTGATTGCCCTACTCCCCACCCAAGAGGCAGCTGCAGGCCCAAGAGACGAGATTTTCATTGGGGGGATGTGTGAATGTCAGTTATTAGTTTGTATTATTAGTATTTGTTTCTACATATTTTATCCCAAACTCAGATTAGTATTAATACATGTATTAGGGTAACCCCTAGAGATCATAACGGAGATCGGGGGTCCATTGTGCCTGGTGCTGCACACATCCCTCTCCCCACCCCCCAAGTGTGGGGCCCTCCCTCTGTGCCAAGCTGCACAGTGCGAGGAACGGGAGACAGAGAAATGACTATAGAGACCTGTTCAGTTATGGTTTGGAATGAGGTGAAGAGGTGGGGGAGTTGGCAGAGCAGGCTGCTTTTGCATCCGTGGGGGGAAAGGCTGCAGTTCTCAGGATGATGTGAAGAAGGGGTTCAAAAAAAGGGAGTTTGAAGGGGACCCCAAACCCAACAGGGTGTATAGGGGGGCAGGAGTTAATGTCTGGGGGCAGTGATGAGGGGCTGGCAAGCTGGACAGGCAGTAGGACTGGTAGTGTAGACAGAGCTGGCATCATCCCGGGCATGGGGGCCATATAATGCCCCTGACTGTTGTCATCACATGGGCAGCATCCCAGCAATCCCAGAATGTGAAAGGGCTGCCCCAGCATCAGCAGCTGCCTGTTTTCTTCTGCACCCCTCTAGCGCAGTGCCCACTAGGGCCACACTGGGGCATTGGGGCCAGCACTGACTGCCAGGGGAAAGAGCACCCCACTGAGCCTCCACTTCCTGCAGCACAGCGCCCCCTAGTGCCGCACTGGGGCAGTGCTGCCTGCGAGGTCCCTGGTGACCATCCCCTGCAGAGCGCTGTCCTGACTCCTCCATGTCTACCCAGAATAGCCCCATGTCCCAGGCCAGGGGCAGTAAAGCAGAAAACCACTTTGCTATTGATTTGTCCACCGAGGTTAAGTGGCTGTTGGCAGCCCCAGCACACTGAGATTGGGCTGTAAAGGGCTAGTAAATGGCACCACAGGTCTTGCAAACAAATGGCACGCCCACAAAAAGCATCACATGGCTGGCCGTGCACATCAGGCCAGGGCTCAATGGATTGTTCTCAGGGTCATCAAATATGGGCCACCCAGAACACCAGACTGCGCCCATTGTTCTGATCAGGGGCAGCAGGGAGAGGTGGGATACCAGGCTGGATGGGCCCATGGGTTTGATCCATGGTTCTGATCCACTGTGGCAGGGAGAAATACGGGGCTAGAGGGCCCTTTGGTCTGATCCAGGGGCCGGGGGGGGGGGGGGATGAAATGGGCTGGAGGAGGGTTGATCGGACTGCCTGGCAGTATGGGGAGCTGAGGGGATGTTGGGAAGCATCTCTCTCCTCACAAATGTCTCTGAACAAAGCATCTGTGTTGGCTCGGGGGTCCATCCAGGGCGTGGTGGAGCCTGCTCCAATACACTGCTCATCATGAACAGACAAGCGAGTAGCCTGTCAGTCACTCCTGACCGACAAAGAAGCAGGGGCTCAACTATCATCTTGGGGGGAATTCAGGAGGATCCCCTTGATGGGGTTATCCCAGGAGTGTGGAGAACCCAACAGGAATTAGGCCCCAATGTGGTTCACACTGTCCTTAGCCTTTTTGTGCATTGAGAAGCACTGGGAAAGACAACCTTCCTTCCCTGTTTGTTGGGAAGCAGCCAAGTCAGGGACAGGTGGGTTCATTTGGAGGTGGCACAGATGTGGCAGCCATTTTGTTGGCATGGCTGTTGGCAACCATCTTGGGATCACACTCCCAGTTGAGAAGGTCTTAATATTCCCAGTGCCTCCTTGCAGTAGACAGACAAGGCTAGGGGCAGCCATATGTTGGAGGTCAGGAAGGCAGTGTCTTTTATCTGGCTTGGCGTGACTGGCAGCAGCCATCTTGGGATCACGCATCTTGTCAGGACAATCCTTGTCTTAATACTCCCAGTGCCTTGCTGAAAGAGAGAGAGAAGAAAAGGTGAGTGGCTGCTGGATGTCTGAGTTCCCTGAAGCGACAGTCATTTTGTTGGCCTGGGTGATAGCAGCCATCTTGGGGTCATATGCCAGGTTGGGAAGGCCAAAGTCTTAATATTTCTAGTATCTTTTTGAGACACAGAGACAGACAGACGAGATTAGTGGGCAGTTCACTAAGGCAGTGGCCATTTTGGTTGGTGTGAGCAGCAGCAGCCATCTTGTGATTGTATGCACATCTGGGAAGAGCCCAGTCCTCATATTTCCAGTGTCTTCCTGAGACAGACAAAGAGACAAGATTAGATGTCAAAGTTCAGTGAAGTGGTGGCCACTTTGGTATCTTGCTTGTCAGTAGCCATCTTGAGAGACATACAGTTTGTTGGGAGGATCAAAATATTAACATTTCCAATGGCTTCTTGACAGATAGATGGCCAGGAATAGCAGACAGTCTGCTGTCTGAGGTTGACTGAGGAGGCGGACATTTTGTTATCTTGCATAGCTTGGGTGATGATACACCTCCCCCTCTTTGAAGAGCCAATTCCTTGTTGGAAAGATCATAGTGTTACGTTTCTTGTGTCTTCTTGAGAGAAGGAAAGACAGACAGCCAAGACTAGCAGACAGCCAGACGTCACAGTTCACTGAGGCAGGGTCAGCCATTTTGTTGCCTTGCTTGGTGTGGGTGGCAGCAGCCAACTTGGAGATCATACTTCTTGTTGGGAAGATCGTAATATGAGTATTTCTGGTGCTTTCTTGACAGAAAGACAGACAGGCAGGAGTAGCCAGCAGATATCAGAGTTAAATGAAATGGCAGCCATTTTCTTGTCTTGCTCGGCATGGGTGACGGCAGCTATTTGTGGAGCACACTCCTTGGTGGGTAGATCTTAGCATTTCCAGTGCTTTCTTGAGATAGACAGAGGGACAAGATTAATGGGCAACCAGTCCTCGGAAGCTACCTGGTGGCAGCCATTTTGTTGCTTCACATGGCATTGCAGCCATCTTGGGGATCACGCTTCTCATTGGGAAGGTGGTAATCTTACCAGACAGACAAACGGACATAACTGGTGGGCAAGCAGACATCAGGCTGGCAGCCATTTCGTTGCCTGGCATGGCACAGCAGCCATCTTGGGGATCATATTGTTTGTTGGGAAGATCATAAAATTAATAGATAGGACCAGACCAGTTGGAAGCAGACATTGGGGAAGTGGCCGTTTTGTTGCCTGGAGTGGCCTGGTGGACATTTTGGGGGTCATGCTGCTCGCTGAGAAGAGCATAATCTTAACAGACAGACAAAACTAGTAGGCAAACAGAAATTATAGGTGGTGGCCATTATGTTGCCTTGTACAGTGGTGGCCATCTTGGTGTGGCTAGAGTGGCTCTTGCTGGCCTTGTGAGGTGCATTGGGCAGATGACTGTGGACAGCTGGTATACCAGAGCAGCTGTGCCCAGGCAGCGAGTGCTTTGCTCTGTCCCAGAGCTTTATTTGGTGTTCTTGCCACTTGGCTTTGTCAGTTTGTTCATTCCCCATGTCCCCTTTGAACTTCCAATGCTGGGGAGCAGCTTAAATCTCCCCCCAAGTGACCCTCAGCCCCTGCAGCTTGAATCTCCCCCTGAGTGACCCTCAGCCCCTTCCTCCACAGGGTCTTTCCAAATACTGCCCCAGTTCCTCCTCCCAGCCTCATCACATGACTGGATGGGGCTGCATCTCCCACCCTCTCCTCTAGTCTTCTTCTTCCCTCAGATCTTTTCCCCTCCCATTGTTCCTTCCCCTCCTCCCCCATCTCCTCTCCCCCCAGGTCCCTCCCACTGTTTCCCTACCCCATCTTCCCCTCCCCACTACTGTGCTGGCTGCCCAGCTCTGAGCAGGGAGCAGAGTTACATGCCAGCTGAGTAGTGATGCCACCAGGACTAGCATCTGTGGCTGTGCAGATATTGGGCTGTTGCAGAGCTAACCAGATCTCATGCTCCTGGTCCCTGGCTAATCGCCAAGGGAAGAGGAGAGTGGTCTGGAGGAAATTCCCCAACCCTATCCCTCACCAGCAGGGCAGTACAGCTGATCCATTACTGCTTGGGCCTTGGCTCACCTCAAGTATGAGTTACATTAGCCACGATGCAGGAATCCAGGAAAGAAAACCCAGGGGTGGGGGGAGACTGGGCTGGGTGGGCCCATTGGTCTGGTCCAGAGTGGAAGCAAGATGGGGTGACCAGACTGGATGGGCCCATTGGTCTGATCTGAGACAGAAGGGATGGGGGAGACTGGTCTGGGTGGGCCCATTGGTCTGATCTGGGGTGTAAGGGAGGGGGGAGACTGGGCTGGATTGGCCCATTGGTCTGATCCGGGGCAGAAGGGAGAGGTGGAGACCAGGCTGGGTGGGCCCATTGGTCTGTTCCGGAGCGGAAGGGAGACGGGGAGACTGGGCTGGATGAGCTCATTGGTCTGTCTGTGGCCTTGGGGACAGGGGAGGGTTAATGGAATAGATGGGCCTGATCCAGAGCAGTTCGATGAAACCAGATGAGAGGGCCCCCCAGTTCCTCTCCCCTGCAGTCTCCTTCCCCCAGCCCTATGCCCCACTGCTCCTCCCAGTTCCATCCCCTCTGCTGCCAATGACCTGCTTAGCAAAGGCTGAGCTGCAGTGAGGGGCATGGCAGTAGGGGGCTCTCCAGAGTGCTCTGCCCCAAGGAAGTGCTGCTCCCACGCCATGGCAGTCTGTGTCACAGCTGGGGGCCAGTACAGGGGATGCCTTCCCACTGACTCCAGTGCCCTATTTGCTGACGTGCCCATCTCCCCACAGGCCCCCATAGAACCCAGGAGTTGGTGAAACAGCAAAGAATCATGTGGCACCTTATAGACTAACAGAAGTTTTGCAGCATGAGCTTTCGTGGGTGAATACCCACTTGGTGAGATTCTCATTTTCAAGGGGCAACCCCAGCACCCCCACAACCAGCTTGGAGGACCAATATGCACCCCGTGCAGCTGAGACATAGCTTGTTCCTTTGCCTCTTGTGTTAAAGGGGCCAGACCCTGACCCTCTTGCTCCACCTCACATGCAGCTGCAACCCAGCCCAGCCACTAGTGTGTGGCATTGGACAAGTTCCATGTGCAAAATCCTCCCCGCTCCGCCCCACTCTGGGGCAGACCTGAAGCCCTTTAGGACCCCTGGGAGCAGGCCCAGCAGGGGGCCAGACTAATCTCTGCTCCCAGGGAGGTGAGTGGTTCTCCTCCGCCCCTGGGGTGCTGCAGCGCTGGTACCAGTTAGCTGGGCGCTGTGACAGGGCCATTGCTCAGAGCTTGGGGATGATGGTGCCCTGCTGGCTGGTGAGGAGGGGTAGACGGGGGCTGTTTGGGGCAGGATGGGGAGAGGAGGCGGGGGAACAGGTTGCGGTGCGCTTACAATCAGAGCAGGCATGACCACCCCACAGTGAGCCATCTCTGTAGCACTACCAGCTGCTCTGCTCCTGCAGAGCTTAGGGGCGCTCACCATGCCAGGTACCCAAGGGGCACCCCTCCTCACCATACTATTTGGGCTCCCTCGCCACTCTACCCCAGTAACTCTGGCAGGACAGCAGTGACTGCAAAGGGGCACAGAGTGGATGCTGATGTAGGGACACAGAGTGCATGTGTTGCCCCAGTGGTCAGTATTATATATACCGGCCCAGTGGTCCATATACCATGTGTTGCTTTAGTGTTACATTATTGTGTGCATTGCTCTAGCAGTGCATATTGCATATGCTAGTCCAGTGGGTCTGTACTGTATATATTGGCCCAGTGGTCCATATTGGGTATACTGCCCTGGCTTCAAATTATTGTAGGAGTAGGCAATCTATGGCATGTGTGCCGAAGGCGGTACGCGAGCTGATTTTCAGTGGCACTCACACTGCCCAGGTTCTGGGCACTGGTCCGGGGGACTCTGCATTTTAATTTAATTTTAAATGAAGCTTCTTAAACAGTTGAAAAACCTTATTTACTTTACATACAACAATAGTTTAGTTATATTTTATAGACTTATAGAAGGAGACCGTCTAAAAACGTTAAAATGTATTACTGGCATGCGAAACCTTAAATTAGAGTGAATAAATGAAGACTCGGCACACCACTTCTGAAAGGTTGCCGACCCCTGCATTATTGCATACGTTGCCTCTGCAATGGCATATTGCATATACGGCACCAGCAGACCATGTTACATATACTGACCCTGTGTTGCATGTGATGCCCTACATGCATTACCCCACTGATGCAATACTCCATGCATTGCTGTGGTGGTCAGTATTTCAAGTAACACCCTGCCACTGCGTGTTCCATGCATTGCCCCAGTGGTCCATGTTGTGCATAACACCCTGTAATTGCATATTTCATGCATTGTCCCAACTGTGCATTATTCCATGCATCTCTCAGTCTGTCCCTAGTACATGTATCTCCCTGTCACTGCATATCACATGCACTGCATTGGTGGTGCAATATTCCATGCATCGTTCTGGGGGTTCACATTGCATATAACAGCCTGCTGTTGCATATTGCATGCATTGTCTTGGCAGTGCAGCATTGCAAGCCCCACCCCCACAGGTGCAGCCATGCCAATGCTTCTGATCCTGCTAGCAGTCTCTATACATGTCCAGCAGTTGTCCCCCAGGTGCACTGTCCTGTCCCACGCTGCTTGTGCAAACCGAACAGCAGGCAGGGCATTACTTCCACCCCCTCGTGCTGTAATAACCCCCGTGTAATGCAGTAATTACATCCACAGCTCTAATAAGCAGCATGAGGCACCATAATAGCTGGGACGCAGCAGCCCATCCTGCCAATGTGCTGTTAAGCCCTGGTTAGCACTGTAACCCTTGAGCGCTGCACCAGGCCCCCGACTGCAAGGGTAGCAGAGGCGGCACATATGTATTTGGTGGCTCTCAGCTTTCTGAGGGGGCCCATGGCTGGGAGGCAGGTGTCTCTGCCAGCATTGCTTCCAGGGTGTGACAGGTAATAATACCAATCTCCTAGAACTGGAAGGGACCTTGAAAGGTCATCAAGTCCAGCCCCCTGCCTTCACTAGCAGGACCAATTTTTGCCCCAGATCCCTAAGTGGCCCCCTCAAGGATTGAACTCACAACCCTGGGTTTAGCAGGCCAATGCTCAAACCACTGAGCTATCCCTCCCCCCCAGGACAGAGGGATCCAAATTTCAGAACCACGTGGGCCAAGAAAGAATCACACACCAGATGGGTTAAAACCATCTGGGAATCCAACATGGGAGGATGGGTCCATGCTAAGCTCCTGCAGGAAGTTAGTGGCAGAGCTGGGCATAGAACCCAGGAGTTCTGACTCCCAGCCCCCCTGCTCTAGCGACTAAGCATCACTCCATTCCCAGAGCTGGGATAAAATGTCTTGGGGCTGGGGCTCACTGGAGGAGATGCACATTTTGCAGTGGCTAGTCAGGGATTCATTCAGCCTGAGCCTTTCCCACCTAGCTCCTGGTGCTCTGGGCCAGGGAGCAGTCCCTGCCTGGCATGCTGGCTGTGTGCCCCAGCTGGTGTCAAGGGCGGTGCCCAGCATCCCACCCCGTTTGAATCCGGGACCTTATGTGCACGGGGATCTCGATCATTTATTTCAAGATCTTTATTACCCCATGGCAGGTCCAGTCCAGAGGGAACAGCTGGCTGTGACTGACTGACTATTGAAAACACACAATGTACGCACACAGAGATAACTGAAATATATACACACAGTCCCAGACACACACCCAGAGATAACAGAAACACACACCGTCCCAGACTTGCCTGCACGCAGAGATAGAAAAGCACACAGTCACAGACAGGCACAGACAAGCACACACCCCGAGAGATGATCAGACGCACACTCCTGGACAAACACCAACAGATGCTAGCACAGAGAAACATACGCATGCACATGACCAGAGTGGGAGAGCCGACCTCCCCACCCCATACCCTAAGGCTGGGGTGCTGTGGGGAAGCCAGTGGCTTCCAGCCCATGCGCAGTGCCGTGCCTGGCTCCGGGGCTGGATCCATTCCCACTCTGCCGCAGACGGGCCCTCATCGTTAGCGTATTGACGACGCAAACGAGCTTAGGGCTGAAATTTCAATCGATGGCTCCCGGAACTGGATTAAAGGGGCTTTGATTACTCTGCAGCCCAAGTGAATTAGCCAGAGAGGGGATTAAAGAGACAGGGCTTGGGAGAAAACAGGACTCCTGGGTTCTATCCCCAGCTCTAGGAGGGGATGGGGGTCTAGTGGCTAGAGCGGAAGGGCTGAATGTCAGGTTCTATGCCCGTCTTCGGGAGGACTTTCTCCTCTTGCTTTAGCCTGGCGTAAGGGAGCGAGGACTCTGGCCCCAGGTCTGAGCCACCGGGGTGATTGTGTCTGGCACAGGCTGCTGGGAATGGATCTCCCAAGCTGCTGGCTAACAAATCACATTCCTCCCAGCAAGACTTGGAGTCACAGCAGACGCTTCCCCAAGGCTGTCCTCATGCAGCGATCTCTGGGCTGCCTCGCTAAGCAGAGACAGACCCACTCAGGGCTTGGAGGGGAGACCTTGAAGGAAGCAGCCATGGTGTGGGGGGGATGGTGTGGGCTCAGCCAGGGTTGCTGTCCCCTCAGACTCACACTACAGGGCACTGTGGTGCAGGGAGGTGGTGCTCTCCCCACACAATCATTGCTAACCCCAGTGCTGCGCTAGGGAGTGTTGTGCTGCCGGGAGTGGGCCAGGAATTCATGGTGCTGCAGGGAGAAGGGCAGAGCCTCAGTAATGGAGGCTGTGCTGCAGGGAGTGGGGCTGTAGGGGGCACTGTGCTGGGAGGAGTGAGAGAGGGCTCAATAGGGGGCACTGTGCTGTATGGAGCTGCTGGAGGTCATTAACAGGTGCTGTGCTGCAGAGAGTGGGGGCTTGAGGGGCACTGGAACATAAGAATGGCCATACTGCGTCAGACCAAAGGACTATCTAGCCCCGTGTCCTGTCTGCCGACAGTGGCCTATATCAGGTGCCCCATAGGGAATGAACAGAACAGGTAATCCATCAAATGATCCATCCCCTGTCTCTCGGTCCCAGCTTCTGGCAAACAGAGATTTGGGACACCATCCCTGGCCATCCTGGCTAATCGCCATTGATGGACCCAGCCTCCAGGAATTCATCTAGTTCTTTTTCGAACCCTGTTATAGGCTTGGCCTTCACAACATCCTCTGGCAAAGAGTTCCACAGACTGACTGTGCATTGTGTGAAGAAATACTTCCTTTGGTTTGTTTTAAACCTGCTGCTTAATTTCATTTGGTGGCCCCTAGTTCTTGTGTTATGAGAAGGAGTAAATATCATTTCCCTATTCACTTTCTGCACACCCGTCATGATTTTAGAGATCTCAATTATATCCCCCCCTTAGTCGTCTCTTTTCTGAGCTGAAAATTCCCAGTCTTATTAATCTCTCTCCGGATATGGCAGCTGTTCCATACCCCTAATCATTTTTGTTGCCCTTTTATGAAGCTTTTCTGGAGGGGTGCTGTGCTGCAGGGAGTGAGGGGAGAAATTAGAGGGGCACTGTGGGGCGGGGAGCTGGAGAGGTGCTGGGGAGCTGGAGGTGCACTGTGCTGCTGGGAGTGAGGTGGGGGATTAGAGGGGCACTGTGGGGTGGGGAGCTGGAGAGGTGCTGGGGAGATGGAGGGGCACTGTGCTGCTGGGAGTGGGCCGGGGGCTGGCGGGGCGCTGTGCTGCAGGGAGTGAGGTGGGGGATTAGAAGGGCACTGTGGGGTGGGGAGCTGGAGAGGTGCTGGGGAGCTGTGCTGCTGGGAGTGGGCCAGGGAGCTGGAGGGGCGCTGTGCTGCTGGGAGTGAGGTCGGGGATTAGAGGGGCACTGTGGGGTGGGGAGCTGGAGAGGTGCTGGGGAGCTGGAATGGCGCTGTGCTGCTGGGATTGAGGTGGGGGATTAGAGGGGTCCTGTGGGGTGGGGAGCTGGAGAGGTGCTGGGGAGCTGGAGGGGCGCTGTGCTGCTGGGAGTGAGGTGGGGGATTAGAGGGGCACTGTGGGGTAGGGAGCTGGAGAGGTGCTGGGGAGATGGAGGGGCACTGTGCTGCTGGGAGTGGGCCAGGGGGCTGGCAGGGCGCTGTGCTGCAGGGAGTGAGGTGGGGGATTAGAGGGGCACTGTGGGGTGGGGAGCTGGAGAGGTGCTGGGGAGCTGGAATGGCGCTGTGCTGCTGGGAGTGAGATGCACTTTAATAGGGGGCGCTGTCATGGTGGTGTTCCATCTTTCCAATGAAATACCAAGCCAGGCTCTTTCACACTTGTGCTCAGGGAAGGTACCTGGGTGCTGCCCCCAGGCCAGGGGACCTTAATTCTGGTCTCTGGCCAAATTCCCACTCTCGTGATTCCGTTTGACCTCCCCACAATCAGCCAGGAGATTCTCCCTTACTTCCTGCCTCAGACTCTGCCGAATCGCTGTGTGACGTTTGAACACCCCTGGTGCCTCACCCCAGATGCAGCTCTTCTCAGCCCTGGGTGGGCTGTCTTCTGGCCCTGAAAAGCCATGCCTGAGAAATGATACGGACTGCCACGTGGGAGGGAGAATCATTGCAGGGGGCAGGGGAGAGAGGGTAATGCCTGGCTGCTCAAAGCACTAGATATCACCCCTGCTCTTGGAGCTTGGATAGAACCCAGGAATCCTGACTCCCTTCCCCCCCACTCTAGCCCCCAGGCCTTTCCCAGAACTGAGGATAGAACCCAGGGGTCCTGGCTCTCAGCTCCCACCCTCACTCCCTTCTCTGATGTCTCTCCTCCCACTCCAGGACCAAGGCACAATCGGGGTCATCTTCAACGTGGGCACGGATGACATCACCATCGAGGAGACCAATGCCATGGTTAACGACGGCAAGTACCACGTGGTGCGCTTCACCCGGAGCGGGGGCAATGCCACGCTACAAGTGGACAACTGGCCCGTCAACGAGCGCTACCCAGCAGGTAAGCCTGGGCGCCGGCCCTGCCACCCACCCCGCCCCAACGCCCGGCCTGTGTGCCCCATCAGCGGTGGAGGTCGCAACCAGCCCTCATCCCTGCCTGGCCCTGAAAAGGATTCTGGGTAATGCCGCCACCCATCGGAATCAGGCCTGATCTCTGCCCATCCCCCCTGAAAAGGATCCTGGGTAAAGTCACCACCCACCTTGGAACTAGAGAGAGACTCTTGGGCATTATAGTGGTGGGAGAAGGCAGGTACACCAGGGGAGTAGTTTCCAAGCAGGGGTAGACTGAGGGGGACAGTCTGTAGCTGGGGGGGGTGGAATCTGGGGAGGTGCCCAGGAGGGGGGGCAGTTCCTAGTTGGGGGGGCTGAGGTGCCAGTGGGCTGGAGGTTTCTAGTGGGGGAGAGGATCAGAGGTGCCTAGGGGGAAATCTGAGGTGCTTGTAGAGGAGCAGGAGGCAGTTCCTCACCGGGAACAGGTATAAGGTGCCTATTGCGGGGGAGACAGTAGATCTGAAATTCCCTTTCTCAAGGCCCTGGAGGCAGTGACATGAGCCCTGCTTCCCTGCCCTGGGAGAATCCCCCCAGCCCTTCCAGTATAGGCCCTAAGACACACACTCTGGGCTCTGCCCTCTGGTTCTGCTCCAGCCAGCTGCAGAGTTGGAGAGTCAGAGGAAGTTACAGGGAAAGATCAGGGGTTACAAGTTGGTTCCGGCCTCCACCGAGCTCCCTCAGCCCCTGGGAATGTCAGGGGGATGGGGAGATGATGCCACATTTGTATTTGAAACCCCCGTGGCTTTTCTGTGTCCTGCCACCCCACATCATCTCTGGCTGCATCACACACAAACCGGCACCTCAAGAGCAGCCAGGCAAGCTTAACAGGGGTCAGGCCCCTGGGAAGGAGCAGGGGATTCACTCCCCTCGGACCTGGGCTGCCAAGCTGCCAATTGTTCCCTGTGTCAGCTGGCATCCCCGCTAGTTCCCAAGGACAGATCATCATGAGGGGGACAAGGCAGAGCTCCAGTCCTGGCCACCACTGCCCACAAATCCATTCGGGGCTGGAGATGAATGTACATGCACACCCATGCTCTCTCTCACATGCACACACATGTGAGCACACACACACACACACACACAAAGCCAGAAATGTGAATGCACATCTGCACACCCACACACAGGTATGCAAAGACACACACATGCAAACGCACCCAAGCATACACACAAGTTCGTGCACAAACACAGACATGCAAAGACAGATGTACACAGGTCTCCAAACACACACACGTGTACATGTAGGCAGGTGCCCAGAGCCATCCCCACAACACACAGCAGCAGAGAACTGCACATGGAATAGGCCCCAGCACTGGGACAGCTGCCTCACGCACACTGACACTCATCATACACACTTGTGCACATAGGTATCTCCCACAACCACACACTAGCATGCGCTCCTTCTGCCGAATGGAGTGGGGATGCCATCCTGGACTAGCCACTCCCCAGCACCCATCGGGCCGTGCTTGGCAGGCAGAATTGTGGGTAATCATCAGGGCGTGGTGTGGGTAATCATGAGGAGCACGTCATGCACATGCTGGATTGTCTCTGACACACTAGCAATTTCTACCAGCAGGAGGCCGGCAGTGAAACATGCCCCGCCTGCCACAATCATGCCCCCCTTCCCTGATCTCCCTTCCTACCCCACGCCTGGGCTGCCTCTTCCCAGCCAGTCTCATGCCAAGCCCCTCCCAGGAGAGCAGCCAGATAGCATACACTGGCAACTTGCATATTCAGGCACACCCCCTGCACACTGGTGTCTTCCACACTTATGTACGCACATAGAGACACCTTGCACACTCCCCTCACGCTGTGCACACTCCGTACACTCTCTCATAAGATTCCACCCCACACAACTGTTCAATCTCCTTCCCCCTTCTCAATGTGCTCTTTCGCTGTCCTTACATTGATCCCCCTCAACAGTCCTGCATCCATCCTCGTCCACACCATCTTCTCCCCCATGTACCCCTCCATCCATCCATCCCCATCCACACCATCTTTTCCTCCATCCATCTCCTTCCACACCCCTCCATCCATCTCCATCCACACCATCTTCTCCCCCACGTACCCCTCCATCCATCCATCCCCATCCACACCATCTTTTCCTCCATCCATCTCCTTCCACACCCCTCCATCCATCTCCATCCACACCATCTTCTCCCCCACGTACCCCTCCATCCATCCATCCCCATCCACACCTCTCCATCAGTCCCCATTCACTGCCCTCCATCCATCTCCATCCACACCATCTTCTCCCCCACGTACCCCTCCATCCATCCATCCCCATCCACACCTCTCCATCCGTCCCCATTCACTGCCCTCCATCCATCCCCATCCACACCATCTTCTCCTCCATCCATCTCCTTCCACACCTCTCCATCTGTCCCCATCCGCTCCATCTTCTCTCCCACATACCCCTCCATCCATCCCCATCCACACCATCTTCTCCTCCATCCATCTCCTTCCACACCCCTCCATCTGTCCCCATCCGCACCATCTTCTCTCCCACATACCCTCCATCCATCCCCATCTGCACACCTCCATCCATCCCCATCTGCACACCTCCATCCATCCCCATCCGCACCTTCTTCTCCCCCACATACCCCTCCATCCATCCCCATTCACTGCCCACCATCTTTTCCTCCATCCATCTCTTTCCACACCCCTCCATCCATCTCCATCCACACCATCTTCTTGTCCATCCATCTCCTTCTACACCCCTCCATCCATCCCCATCTGCACCATCTTCTCTCCCACATACCCCTCCATCCATCCCCATTCACTGCCCTCCATCTATTCCCATCCACACCGTCTTCTCCCCCAAGTACCCCTCCATCCATCCCCATTCACTGCCCTCCATCCATCCGCACCATCTTCTCCCCCACGTACACCTCCATCCATCCCCATTCACTGCCCTCCATCCATCTGCTTCCACACCCCTCCATCCATCCACACCACCTTCTCCCCCACGTACACCTCCATCCATCCCCGTCCATAGCCCTGCGTCCATCTCCATCCGCACCCCTCCATCCATCCCCATCCACACCATATTCTCCCTCCCGTAGTCCTCCATCCATCCCCTTCTGCAGAACCTCCCCACATCCCCATCCACCACTCTCCATCCATTCCCATCCACATTGTCTTCTCCTCCATCCATCCCCATCAGCACCATCTTCTCTCCCACGTACCCCTCCGTCCATCCCCATTCACTGCCCTCCATCTATTCCCATCCACACCATCTTCTCTTCCATCCATCCCCATCTGCACCCCTCCATCCATCCCCATCAGCACCATCTTCTCTTCCACGTACCCCTCCGTCCATTCCCATCCACAGCCCCACATCCATCTCTATCCACTGTCCTCCATTCATCGCTATCCGTAGCCCTCCATACATTGCCATCCCTGCATCCATCTCCATACGCAGCCCTCTCTGTCCCCATCCATACCATCTTCTTCCCCGTGTACCCCTCCATCCATCCCCACCCACAGCCCTCCATCCATCCCCATCTGCACCGTCTTCTCCCCCACATATCTCTCCATCTATCCCCATCTGCACCATGCATCCCCATCCACTGCCCTCCATCCATCCCCATCATCTTCTCCCCACACACATGCCTCCATCCTGCCATGCATCTCCATTTGCCCTCTCCATCCATTCATTCATCCCCATCAGCAGCCCTCCATCCATTGCCATCCACACCATCTTCTCCCCCACGTACCCTTCCATCCATCCCCATCCATCCCTATCCACATCGTCTTCTCCTCCACCCATCCTCATCCACACCCCTCCATCCGTCCCCATCCACACTGTCTTCTCCTCCATCCATCCTTACATGGCACCCATCACCGTAGCATCTGGATATCTCTTCCTGTTAATGCCTTCTCTTCCCTCCCTCCCCAACCCCACTGCTCACCCAAGCCACCAGTCACAGACTGTCTGTAGTCCCAAGGCCTCTTTGGGGGAAATGTCAGTGGACACCAAAATACCAGAGCCGGCTTTTCTGCCTGGCTGTGCTGTGCCATGCCACTCAGCTGGGTGCCCTGCAGTGGGGGAAGGCTGGAGGGGGGGCTGGTTTCAGAGCCCCTGGACCTACGTGGCCCATACAAAAGCTGGCACTGGGGGGGTGTGTGATGTAATACCCTGAACTGCTAGCTAGAGAACAGCCCAGAGAATGATAAAGGCTGTTGGGGGTTGGGTTCAAGAATCCGGGCACCCCCCACTCCCAGCACCTGGAGCTCAACAGCAATGCAATACACATATGTATAGTTTGTATGTACACCAACACCCACATGATTACACCAGCCCCAGGCATGTCCTGATATGTAGAGAGTGACGCACACATATGTAGTTTGTATGTACACAGGCATGACCTGATATATAGACAGGACATGTGATGCACACACTTGCAATTCCCGTGTACACCAGCACTCTCCCATTTAGCAAGCCCACATGCATGTGGCTCCAATGGCCAGGGGCGGCTCTAGGCATTTTGCCGCCCCAAGCACGGCAGGCAGGCTGCCTTCGGTGGCTTGCCTGCGGAGGGTCCGCTGGTCCCGCGGACCCTCCACAGGCATGCCTGCGGGAGGTCCGCCGAAGCCGCGGGACCAGCGGACCCTCCACAGGCAAGCCGCCAAAGACAGCCTGCCTGCCGCCCTCGCGGCGACCGCGAGAGCCCCCCCCGCAGCTTGCCGCCCCAAGCACGTGCTTGGCGTGCTGGGGCCTGGAGCCGCCCCTGCCAGTGGCAATCCCCCCAGCTTGCTGGAGTGCTGGCTGCTGATTAGCGACCCAGGTCACTTCCCAGGGATGGTGTGGTTTTAATTAAAGATGTTAATCGCCTCGTTAATACAGGCGCTAATGAGAGCATAAAAAGTCCCCGATTGCTCCTAATTAGGGGGCCAAATGGCATCCTGAATAGAGAGGTGAGGGTGGGGAGACCTCAGAGAAGAGAGCTCACAGGAGGGGTTTCTGCATCCCTTCCCCTCGCAGAGAGGAACCCAGCTTCTCCAACCACTAGACTCCACCCCTCTCCCAGAGCTGGGGAGAGAACCCAGGAGTCCTGGCTCCCACCAATTCCTACAGCCTCTCCACTTTAGTACCTCCCCCACATCCTCCAGAGGGGGTCTAACAGCCTGTTCCTTCCTCCCCACTCCCCAGTACAGCCAGTCCACAACAGGAGCCCAGCAGGGCTGCTCCACCCAACCTAACCCCACCCCACCCCACCCCAGCAGCTTCCTCATTACTAAAGGGTTGTTACCTCTGTGCACAGGCACAGCGGGGCGGGTGTCACTGTGACCTCCATGTCTCTGCAAGTACTGCCTCTCCTTCCCCAAACACAGAGGAACAGCCCGAGCGTCTCTGCCATGTCACTCGCACCAGGAAAGGTGCCTTTGGAGGTATGGTGCTGGGACTCAGAACACCTGGGTTCCACTCCACCACAGATCCCTTATGTGATCTTAAGCAAATCGAACAAGACCAGATTTTCCAGAGAGCCCAGGGCTCCTGGGTTCCATTCCTGCCTCCACCACAGACTCCCTGTGTGATCTGGGGCAAATCACTTGTCATGCACAACTGGGGCCAGATTTCATAGCTGCTTCTGCTGTGGCAATTAATAGCCTGATTTCCCTCAGGGATCAGCTCCCAGCATGCCAAGTTCTTTGGAGCTCTGGGGCCTGCTCAGTGCCGAGACCAGAGATCAAACCAGCTGCAGTCTCTACAGATTGAGCTAAAAACCCAGGGCTCCCTTGCTGGACTGTAACAGACTCGCAGTCTCTGCAAATCAGGCACAGAGCAGTGGCTTCCACTGAGTTCATTAGAAAATCTGCCCCATAATTGCTCTGTGCCTCAGTTTCCCCACCTGTACAATTATTTGATTTCATCCCAGTAGTACTTAGAGACCCTGACTGAGATCAGGGCCCCCGTTGCACCAGGCGCTGCATAGACCCAGACTGAGATCAGGGCCCCATTGTGCCAGGCAGTGCAGAGAGCCCACCCATTTAACCAGGCACTGCACAGACCCTGACTGAGATCAGGCCCCCATGGCTCCAGGCACTGCACAGACCCTGACCATCACCACAGATTCTCTCCTGCAAAGGCACCTCCTCCTGCCAGCCGAGCCAACAGGGAATCGCAATCAGCAGCAAAGGGTAGGTGTGTTACCCACAGCTGAGCTCTCCTATCCCTTGGCCTCATCTATGGCAGTAACACAGCAGCTTCCTTTACTCCTAACCTGTAGTTTGTGTGTGATGCCAGTTCCAGAGCCCAGTCGCCTTGGGAATTCACTAACCAGCTCATTTGTAAAGCATAGAGGACGAGACACGAGGAGCATTTCTATTCCAGTCAAAGGCTTGGCTGAGGTCAGGGACCCCGTTATTCTGGGTGCTGTACGAACACTGAGCTTCCCCTCTGGTAGCACCTAACAGGCATTTGGGATCGAGGGCCCAACTGCGCTGGGTGCAGCTGCTGCACAAACACCCTCCCTGCTAATGCAGGCCTGAGAGAGACCCCCCTCTCTTCTTCACTGAAACAAAACAGGAAGGCCTGCCCAACTTCTAGGGCCTTTTGGGAACATTCTTGGATTTTGCCAGCCAGGTTTTCAGAGACAAATGTGAAATGGGATGGGGGCGGGGGGGTGAATGTGACCTTGTTTGTGTGCTTTTTGCAGCGGGGGGAGGGCGCGGGGGGAATCGCGCAGAGAAGCTTGGCAAAGGAAGCTAGAAAGGGAAACTGGTGCACAGGAAACGTGTCTTTTCTCCGAGGTGGCCACAGGCCATGTGTCGCTGTTTTCGGGATTTGAGCTGATTTGGCAGGGACTAAAGGTTGATAAAAGTCAGTTTTAAACCCCAAACTGCACCGGAGCTTTCTCCTCCTAAATGTTGCATAAATCCGTTTAACATCCAGCCGCGCACCTAACATCTAAACTCTACTAAACTGTGTAAATAGCTCTCTGTGCTACCTAAATCGACTAAACTATCAACCAACCCCCCCCCCAGCCAGTTAATTTTGATTCAACGCTTAACCACTATTTGACCTCTCTAAACATGCTAACCTCTGACCTTTGACCTTCCAGATGGTGTTATATGTCTCTCTCTCTCTCTTATTTGATTTTATCTTTTTATTTATTTTTTTTTCTTTTAACCGTCTGCAAATCTCTTCTCTAAACTCTTTAAAGGGAACAGTGATAATGAGCGGCTGGCGATTGCTAGGCAGAGAATTCCGTATCGGCTGGGTCGAGTAGTAGATGAGTGGCTACTCGACAAAGGTAATTAACGATAATTAATTGCGGTTAATAAATAAAAAAGATTTAAAGGTGCAGAGCTCTCCCGCTGCCGTCCCAACCCTCTCCTCCACCTCCTCTTTAGAAAGCATCTTGTCCTGGAAGCTTAGTTAAAAATTGGTGGTGGGATTTGGATGGTAAAAGAGGGTGGATGCATGATTTCATTGGTCACCGAGAACTTTATATGGCTCGGTTGGTTATGACAGATGCAGCCCAACCTTTCCCCCGCTCTAGGTATCTTGGGTTTGGGTTACAGATTTATGTAACATTATTAGTTTTCTGTAGATGAAGGGAGACTGGGGTTAGCCTATGGGACTCTCCACTCCTGGAGGAGGTGAGTGAGATGAGCCTGTGAGACTCACAATTCCTGCAGGGGGTCAGCAGAGTTAGCCTATGGAACTCACTGCTCCTGGAGGAGGTCGGTGGGGTTAGCCTGTGGGACTCACTGCTCCTGGAGGAGGTTGGTGAAGTTAGCCTGTGGGACTCTCCACTCCTGGAGTAGGTGAGTGAGATTAGCCTGTGGTACTCATGATTCCTGCAGGGGGTCAGCAGAGTTAGCCTGTGGGACTCTCCACTCCTGGAGGAGGTGAGTGAGATTAACCTGTGGGACTCTCTGCTCCTGGAGGAGGTTGGTGAGATTAGCCTGTGGGATTCATTGATACAGATTATTTTAAGCAAAAATAACTCTTCAGGATTCCAGGCAGTTGTGAGTTGCAGAAGAATAAATACTGCAGATCAGCAAACAGATGGAGCCTGACTCAGAGAGAGGTGCTGTATGGGTGACAGAGAGGGTTTGCTATTTCTCCCACAGAATGGTGGGAGTGCGATACAGGGAGGTTCTCCAACCTACAATGCAGGGGTCAGGAATGACAGATATTATTGAGTTATTATTTTTCACTGGCTCCTGGAGGACTTGACTGAGATCAGGTCCCCATTGTGCTGGGTGCTGCAGGACACATGCTCCCTCTCCCAAAGACTTACAGTCTAAGTAGGCTAATGGGAATCAGAGGCTTGCCCACAGTCAGCAACAGAGCCAGAGCCAGGAATAGAACCCAGAAGTCCAAGGTCCCACCCTTGTGCCCTACCCACTAGACTACGCCATCTGTCTTGGCTAGAGAGACAGTGAAGGGCATTTTGCTGTTGACTTTAATGGAGCCAGCATTTCACCCTGTATCTTCAAACAGCCAGAATCCCTTCCTCGAACTCTGGGTATTTTTTCACCAGCTTTGTAACTGACTTGAGTTTTCATAGCACAGGGTCACACCCCGTTCTCTCTCCCGGCTGAGCTCTGTACCTTTAATGCTTAAACTCAGTTGGGGAAAAAGCAAAACAAAAAAAGTAATTTTAAATCTTCTTTTAACCAGCTAATAATATGCTTTTAACACAAACCGAACGCTAAACCAGTCTTGTAATGTATTTTAAACCGATAAATTCAAAATGTCTTTTAATAACCAATTCTTAGCACGTTTTTCTAACTGGGATAAGCATCTAAATGTATCTTTTAATGTCTGTAACTTGATTGTTTAAACAACCAACAACCAAAAAAAATCAGTTAAAGGGACTTTAACAAGTTAATTTATTTAAAACAAAAACTGAGAGATTTATACATCTATATTTATATACACCTGGATGAACCAAAAAAATAGCAAAACAAGATTTAACCCTTTGAGTAGTATGGGCTTTTATGTGTTGATTTTCCACTTTGGATGCTAAATTTCTTACCTTCATCTGGATTATATTTGGAATTTTAAACTGATTTTAAAAAGTCTCTCTTACCTTGTCCCCCTGCCACACACAAACACAGACACTTGCAACATATTAAAATGAGATGAACACCCCACCCCACCCCAAGAGATCTGAGTCTGGAAGAACTTATCAGGTTTTAAACTCTGACCCTCAGCTGATGTAAATGGATCTATAGCAGTTTACACCAGCTGAGGTACCAGTCCAAGTGGAATGGAAACTTCTGCCAATTCGAGTTGCTTTGTGAGCAAAATTCCCCCTGGTGCAGAAATCCAGCATAAGACTTCTGCTCCACTCAATTGGATTTAAGTGATGCATGAGCAAGGGTGAATTTCACCCTTTAGGACTAAACCACACTTTTTTATTATTATTTTAAAAGCCTTTGGGATGGGTTGTTTTTAAAAAGAAATCAGGCAAGAGGGGGTTCATCAGATCTGTGCTTAAATGGACACTATAGCGTCTAAAGAAAAGATTAAATCTCCCACTTCTGCAGCACATTCTTAACTCTTGCCGGGGGGAGCGGGGAGCTATATTTCTTATATCTGATTTCATCATTGATGCCCTACGGTTAACTTTTTTTTACTTGGCACTTCAATCAATGAAATGAGACTGGTCAGTTTCAAGCCTGCATCTCTAGTTAGTTTCACTATTGTTTTTAGTGACTTTCACCTTCAGGGCTAGCCCAAGGCTGCAACATTTGGGGTTAGGAAAGAGCAACAGGGTCAGATCACTGGGTTATCTTTTGTTATCTTGGGCCCAGTTTTCCTCTCATTTACACCAGTGAAATGCCGTTGACTTTGTTTGCAGTGATCAGGAATCCTGTGTCCGGTTCTGGTGCCCTCCTTTGACAAAAGATGATGGCAAAAGTGAAGAGGGTGCAGAGAAGAGCAGCAAAAATTATATGTGGGCGGAGGAAAAAATGCTGGAGAGTGAGAGATTTTAAGAGCTCAATCTGTTTAGCTGATCCAAAAGAAGAGGAAGAGGTGACTTGGTTATGGTTTACTGGGAGAAAATCCTGGGTACTTTAACCTAGTGGAAAGAGGCAGAACCAATGTCTGGAAATTAAAGCCAGACACATTCCACTGAGAAACAAGATGCACATTTTGACCAGGGTGGGCAATTAACCATTGGAACAAACGCCCCAGGGCAGGATGGCTGCCTCTCTGGAAGATGCTTTAGTCAAACCCAAGTGATTGGGATTTTGCAGGGTTAGCTTGGCGACATTCTCTGCCTGTGTTAGACAAGGCACCAGAGATGATCTAATGGTCCCTTCTGGCCTGAAAGCCATCAACCTATGAAATATTTGTACTGCTGTAGCACCTAAGAGCCCCTGGTCATGGACCAGGAGGCCACTGCACTAGGCCATGTACAAACACACAGCCAAGAGACAGTCCCTGCCTCATAGAGCTCCCAATCTGAGTCCAATGTTCTCAGTTCTTTTCAAAATCTGGCTGCTTATTGTGATGCCAAAATGCAGTATTGCCAGCTTGGGGTGGAGTCAGAAATCATGAGATTGGCTTAGAAATCATCACATTTTTTAAAAGAAGAAATCTGGGATTCTTCTTCTTTTGCGTTCTGCATTTTGAGTCTCTAGGACTCACATTTTCCAGCAACAAGGCAGTGTGTCCTACTGGGCAGAGCACTGGACCGGGACTTAGGGCGTCTGGGTTCACCCCCCAGCTCTGGCCTGCTGTGCCTCAGTTTCCCCTTCTGTAAAATGGGGATAAGACCCTCCTTTGTAAAACGCTTTGAGATCTGTGGAGGGAAACTAGGTAATAAATAAAACAGGAAGTGTTAAAACTTTTTTTTTTAAAGAGAACAGAAATTCTCACCTAATCCCATGATTCCTGGAGCTGGGGCTTTCAGGAAAAACACCAGCTATGATAATATTCCGAGAGTTGTCACAGCTGAGATCTAATACTCTTTTATACTAGTGTAAGCGAAAGACAAATTGAGCCCACTGTTTGCAGTGGAATCCTTCAAAAATAATAATTATCCCATAAACACTTCAGCAAGTTTTTTTTTGTTTTTTTTTTAGCTTGGGTTTATTTTTAACACCAACGCTGAGCATTGCAAAGATGCCCGAGGTGTCGAGACATTCCGATTCCCCTCTAAACGAATGGGAATCAAGTGTCTCAATCATCTTGGCTGAAAACACCACAGCTGAGAGCTATGTCTCAGGAGGGGATCTAACCAACAGTGTCATTTTAGCCCTTTGATGACTGAGTGTAAGAGATTTTGTGACTTGTGTGCTGGGGACCGGGTGAATTTGAAAAGGCCATCTCACAAACACAAGGTCCCCAAGGTTCTAAAGCTGCCACAGGAGTTCGGGTGCCTCCTGCATTTGCAGATGGTCCCTGCAGCAGGAGACTTTGTGAGCTCTTTAAGCATTGAACAGCCTTGTGATGGAAGTGGATCGTAGCTTCCCAACCATCCTGGGGCTGGATTTCCAAGGGATCGGCACCCACAAATCAGAGCAGGATTCTTCCAAAGCTTAGATCTCCTTTAGATCTGAAATAAAGGAGTCCGATTTCTCCCCGCTCCCCCAATGGGCTTTGAGCTATTTTGGAGAAGCCCCTTGAGTCAGGCTCCCAACATTCAAGACTTTGGCTGGCTTTCAGGGGCCAGTGAGGGGTGGCCATGAAGGAGGTCATCACCTGCCATGCTGTCGCAGTGTCCTGCCATGCCTACTTGTAAGACTCGGCACCAGTGCTCAAAGGGTTAAAGCTCTAACGGGCTGCACTGGAGGGGCCAGAGATTTAAAGGTCAATCAGGTGGGGGCTGGCAGTCACCCGGCCTCACTGCGAGCGTGGGTGGGTGTGAGGAAAAGGAGTTTGCCCTAGATTGGCACATCCCCACACACCCCCATCCATGCCCCCTCAGAACAACAGGGGCAGCAGCATCTTTCGGGGTTGGGCTCTGAATGTGGAAAATTTCCTCTGGATCAGGGCTGATCACCTGCTCCCTGGAGTTGCTCAGCCAAATGCCATTTCATCAACCAGCTTGTTGAGTGCCATTGTAAGCGACTTCGAGGGTATTTCATTCCGGGAAAAGTTGGAAATTTTGGCTTTTTGGTCTGACACAGGATGGCAAAAATAGTCAAAATCTCACATCATTTTGCAGGATGGAAAATCCTGCTGTTTTTAAATATTGTCCCTTCGTTTCGGTGCTGGATCTGGAAGGGTTAGAGTAACATGCTTTGATCCTCCCGCAAAAAATCACTGAGCTCCCGAACACTCTGTCCCTTCCCAGCCAGCTGTTTGATCCTCTAACCTGCCAGCCAAGAGATGAGGCATGAAGCCTGGAGCAGCTAGGCATACCATTAACCAAGTGTCTTCTTGGGCTCCCACCCCAGCTGTGGCCTGGTGGAGAGCACAGAACTGGTGTTCAGGACACCTGGGTTCTATTCCTGGCTCTGCTGCTGGGCGACTTTGGGCAAGTCTGCCTTTCCGTTCCTTGGTTTCCCCATCTGTAAAATGTAACACACTTTGAAAGTGCTGCAGTGGAGCTTGGCATTCCTGTGGAAGGAGAGCACACGTGGCCCTTGAGTGGGCCCTCGCTCAGCCACATCAAAGCAACGACCCTCTTCCTCCTGACACCCCACTTAGAACAACTTCGATCGCTTGGCAACATGAACAATGCAGTGGGTTCTTGAGCACCACCTACTGGCACATTAACTAGCTGCATAAGTACAGGCATCTCTCAGGGCACTCTCATAACAGGGTCCCAAGCTGCTCACCCCTTGGGAAGAGCCCAGCCTGTTATAACGCAGTCAGACAACCCTCATTTGGAGAGGGGATGTGCCTCCTTCCCTGCCAGCTCTTCCTCCTTTTAAGATTAGCATGGGTCCATTTGGACAGCCAAGGGCAGCGCTGACCAGGCCAGCTCAGGTCAGAACTGGCTCCAAACCTCATCCCTGAAAGCTCCAAACAGTCCAGGCTTGAGATCTGCACGTCGTCCGCGCCTTCTCCTCTTGGTTCAGCCCAAGGGCTCATGGGAGGCTGCTTCTCTGCAAATTCACTGCTGAACATCGAGGTGGGGCACAGAAGCCACCAACTTTGAGGGAGCTTCGCCTGCCAGGCAGAGGGGTGCTGGCAACTCCTGCAATGATGTTTTCTACCTCCAGCTGTCCAGCCCCTCCACACACACCCATCCATCCATCCCCTACACCCCCTTCCTTCCATCCATCCCCGCATACCCCCTTCCTTCCTTTCCCGCACACCCCCATCCATGCATCCCCCACACCTCCTTCCTTCCTTTCCCCCACACACCCCCAATCCATCCATCCGTCCCTGCACACACCCATCCATCCCCTACACCCCTTCCTTCCATCCATCCCCGCATACCCCCTTCCTTCCTTTCCCGCACACCCCCATCCATGCATCCCCCACACCTCCTTCCTTCCTTCCTTTCCCCCCCCCACCCCCAATCCATCCATCCGTCCCCCATGCCCCCATCCATCCGTCCCCGCACACAACCAACCAACCCCGACACCCCTTCCTTCCATCCATCCCCGCATACCCCCTTCCTTCCTTTCCCGCACACCCCCATCCATGCATGCCCCACACCTCCTTCCTTCCTTCCTTTCCCACACACACACCCCCAATCCATCCATCCGTCCCCCACGCCCCCATCCATCCCCTACACCCCTTCCTTCCATCCATCCCCGCATACCCCCTTCCTTCCTTTCCCGCACACCCCCATCCATGCATCCCCCACACCTCCGTCCTTCCTTCCTTTCCCCCACACACCCCCAATCCATCCATCCGTCCCCCATGCCCCCATCCATCCGTCCCCGCACACACCCATCCATCCCCTACACCCCTTCCTTCCATCCATCCCCGCATACCCCCTTCCTTCCTTTCCCGCACACCCCATCCATGCATCCCCCACACCTCCTTCCTTCCTTCCTTTCCCCCACACACCCCCAATCCATCCATCCGTCCCCACGCCCCATCCATCCGTCCCGCACACCCCTTCCTTCCATCCATCCCCGCATACCCCTTCCTTCCTTTCCCGCACACCCCATCCATGCATCCCCACACCTCCTTCCTTCCTTCCTTTCCCCCACACACCCCCAATCCATCCATCCGTCCCCCATGCCCCCATCCATCCATCCCCGCACACACCCATCCATCCCCTACACCCCTTCCTTCCATCCATCCCCGCATACCCCCTTCCTTCCTTTCCCGCACACCCCATCCATGCATCCCCCACACCTCCTTCCTTCCATCCCTCCCCGCATTCCCCCTTCCTTCCTTTCCCGCACACCCCCATCCATGCATCCCCCACACCTCCTTCCTTCCTTCCTTTCCCACACACACCCCCAATCCATCCATCCGTCCCCACGCCCCATCCATCCGTCCCCGCACACCCCTTCCTTCCATCCATCCCGCATACCCCTTCCTTCCTTTCCCGCACACCCCATCCATGCATCCCCACACCTCCTTCCTTCCTTCCTTTCCCCACACACCCCAATCCATCCATCCGTCCCCATGCCCCATCCATCCATCCCCGCACACACCCATCCATCCCCTACACCCTTCCTTCCATCCATCCCCGCATACCCCTTCCTTCCTTTCCCGCACACCCCATCCATGCATCCCCACACCTCCTTCCTTCCATCCATCCGCATACCCCTTCCTTCCTTTCCACACACCCAATCCATCCATCCGTCCCCCACGCCCCCCATCCATCCGTCCCCGCACACTCCCATCCATCCATCCCCTACACCCCCTTCCTTCCATCCGTCCCCTACACCCCCATCCATCCATCTGTCCCCCACACCCCCTTCCTTCCTTTCCCGCACACCCCCATCCATCCATCTATCCAACACTCCCCCTTCCTTCCTTCCTTCCGCACATCCCCCATCCATCCATCCCCTACACCCACTTCCATCCATCCCCTACACCCCTTCCTTCCATCCATCCCCACACCGCCTTCCTTCCATCCATCCCTGCACACCCCGTTCCATCCATCTGTCCCCCACACCGCCGTCCTTCCATCCAGCCCCACAAACCCCCTTCCTTCCTTCCCCACACCTCCATCCATCCATCCTCACCCCCTTCCTTCCTTTCCCCACACACCCCAATCCATCCATCCGTCCCCTACACCCGCTTCCTTCCTTCCCCACCCTCCATCCGTCCCCTACACCCCCTTCCTTCCATCCATCCCCGCACACCCCCTTCCTTCCTTTCCCGCACACCCCCATCCATGCAGCCCCACACCTCCTTCCTTCCTTCCTTTCCCACACACACCCCCAATCCATCCATCCGTCCCCACGCCCATCCATCCGTCCCCGCACACCCCATCCATCTATCCATCCCCACACCCTTCCTTCCTTTCCCGCACACCCCATCCATTCATCCATCCCCACGCCCCCTTCCTTCCTTTCCCGCACACCCCATCCATTCATCTATCCAACACTACCCTTCCTTCCTTCCCCACACCTCCATCCATTCATCCCCCACACCCTCTTCCTTCCTTTCCCACATCCCCCCAATCCATCCATCCGTCCCCTACACACGCTTCCTTCCTTCCCCACCCTCCATCTGTCCCCTACACCCCTTCCTTCCATCCATCCCCGCACACCCCTTCCTTCCTTTCCCACACACCCCCATCCATTCATCTATCCAACACTACCCCTTCCTTCCCCACACCTCCGTCCATCTATCCCCCACACCCCTTCCTTCCTTTCCCACACACACCCCCAATCCATCCGTCCGTCCCTACACCCCTTCCTTCCTTCCCCACCCCATCCATCCGTCCCCTACACCCCCTTCCTTCCATCCGTCCCTCGCACACCACTTCCTTCCTTTCCCGGACACCCCATCAATCCATCCAACACTCCCCCGTCCTTCCTTCCTTCCCCACCCCCCCATCCACCTGTCCCCACACTCCTTTGCTTCCTTTCCCGCACACCCCCAATCCATCCATCCGTCCCCTACACCCCCTTCCTTCCATCCCCGCACACCCCCATCCATCCATCTGTCCAACACTCCCCTTTCCTTCCTTCCATCCCCGCACACACCCTTCCTTCCTTTCCTGCACACCCCCATCCATCCGTCCCCCACACCCCTTCCTTTCTTCTATTCCCACACTCCCCAAATCCATCCATCCGTCCCCTACACCCCCTTCCTTCCATCCCTGCACACCCCTATCCATCCATCTGTCCAACACTCCCGCTTCCTTCCCTCCATCCCCGTACACCCCCTTCCTTCCTTCCATCCCCCACACCACCTTCCTTCCATCCGTCCAACACTCCCCCTTCCTTCCCCGCACACGCCCATCCATCTGTCCCCCACGCCCCCTTCCTTTCTTCCATCCCCACACCCCCTCATCCATCCATCCCCCACACTCCTTTCCTTCCATCCCCGCACACCCCGATCCATCCATCTGTCCCCCACACTCCCTTCCATCCTCAAACACCCCCATCCATCCATCCCCACACACATCCATCCATCCGTCTCCCACACCTCCTTCCTTTCTTCCATACCCACACACCCCCATCCACCCATCCGTCCCCACACCTTCCTTTCTTCTGTCCATCCCACATCCCCATCCATCCATCCATACCAACAGACCCCATCCATCTGTCCCCACACACCTTCCATCCATTTGTCCCCACACCCCTTCCTTCCATCCCCACACACCACGATCCATCTCTCCATCCACCCACACACCCCCATCCATCCCTTCCTCCTCACACACCCTCTTTTCCATCCACACACACACCCTTCCTTCTATCCATCCAACACTCCCCCTTCCTTCCTTCCATCCCCACACACCCCCATCCGTCTGTCCCCCACGCCCCCGTCCTTCCTTCCATCCTCACACACCCTCATCTCTCCATCCCCACACACATCCAGCCCTCCGTCTCCCACACCCTTCCTTTCTTCCATCCCCACACCCTCCCATCTATCCATCTGTCCCCCCCACTCCCGTCCTTCCTTCCATCTCCACATACATCCCTCCATCCCCACACACTCCCATCCATCCACCCCCCCACACTCCCATCCATCCATCCGTCCCCCACCTCCCCTCCCTTTCTTCCATCCCCACACACCCCCATCCATCCATCATCCACACACCCTTCCTTTCTTCTGTCCATCCCCACACTCCCATCCATCCCCAAACCCAATCCATCCATCCCAACAGACCCTCATCCATCCGTCCCCACACACCCCCTTCCATCCGTCACACACACACACCCATCCATCCATTCGTACCCACCGCCCCCATCCATCTCTCCATCCCCTCCACATCCTTATCCCTCCATCCGTCCCCACATACCCTTCCACCCATCCATCCCCCCCACACACCCGTCCATCAATCCATCCCCACACACCCCCATCCACCCGTCCATCAATCCATCCCCACATCCCCCTTCCTTCCTTCCATCCCCCACACCCCCCCCCATCCATCTATCCGGACCCCACACCGCCTTCCTTCCTTCCATCCCCCCCGACACATCCATCCATCCGTCCATCTCCACACACACCGATCCATCTGTCCCCACACACACCCTTCCTTCCTTCCATCCCCCACAGCCCCTTCCTTTCTTCCGTCCATCCCCACACGCCATCCATCCATACCAAAAGCCCCCCATCATCCGTCCCCACACCTCCTTCCTTCCTTCCGTCCCCACACACCCCATACATCCATTCAACCCCCCACCACCATCCATCCAGCCCCACGCACTCCATCCATCTCTCTATCCCCACACACACCCATGCATCCGTCCCCACACCCCCTTTCTTCCTTCCATCCTCACCCACTCCCATCTATCCATCTGTCCCCACACACCCTTCGACCCATCCATCCCCCCCACACCCATCCATCAATCCATCCCCACACCTCCTTCCTTCCATCCATCCCCATACACCCTCACCCGTCTATCCAGCCCCCATAACACCTTCCTTCCTTCCATTCCCATACACATACCCATCCATCAATTCGTCCTCCCACACCCTTCCTTCCTTCCATCCTCACACAACACCATCCATCCATCCCCCACGCCCCCTTCCTTTATTCCATCCCCACACCCCATCCATCCATACCAAAAGCCCCCCATCATCCGTCCCCACACACCCCCTTCCATCCATTCATCCCCACACACCCCCTTCCATCCATTCATCCCCACACACATCCATCCCTCCATCCTCCACACCCCCTTCCTTTCTTCCGTCCATCCCCACACACCATCCATCCATCCCCACACACCATCCATCCATACAGACCCCCATCCATCCGTTCCCACAAACCCCATCCATCCATTCATCCCCAAACCCCTTCCTTCCTTCCATCCTCACAAACCCCCATTCCTCCATCCCCCACACACACCCGTCCATCAATCCATCCCCCCACACTCCCATCCATCCATCCGTCCCCCACACCCCCTTCCTTTCTTCCGTCCATCCCCACACCCCCATCCGTCCATCCCCACACACTATCCATACATACCAACATGCCCCCTTACATCCATCCATCCCCACACCCCCATCCATCCATCCCCACACACCATCCATCCGTCCCCACACCTTCCTTTCTTCTGTCCATCCCCACACCCCATCCATCCATCCCCACACACCATCCATCCATACCAACATGCCCCTTCCATCCATCCATCCCCACACCCTTCCATCCATCTGTCCCCCCACACCCATCCATCCGTCCCACACCCCTTCCTTCCTTCCGTCCCCACACACCCCATCCATCCATTCATCCCCACACCCCTTCCTTCCATCCTCACACACCCATCCATCTCTCCATTCGTCCCCACACCCCTTTTTCTTCCTTCCATCCTCACACACTGCCATCTATCCATCCCTCCCTACACACCCTTCCATCAGTCCCCACACCCCCATCCATCCATCCATCCCTACCCACCCTTCCATCAGTCCCCACACCGCCTTCCATCCATCCATCCATCCCCACACACCCCCATCCATCCCTCCAAACCCACATACCCCCATCCATCCGTCCGTCCCCCCACACTCCCTTCCTTCCTTCCATCCTCACACCCCCATCTATCCCTCCATCCTCACACACACCCTTCCATCTGTCTCCACACACTTCTTTCCTTTCATCCGTCCACACGCCCACCCTCCCGTCCATCCATCACCCCCGACACACCCATCCATCCCTCTGTCCCCACATACACCCTTCCTTCCTTCTTTCCCCACATACCCCTCCATCCATCCCCACACATCCCCATTCATCCATCCGTCCTCACATGCAACCATTCATCCATCCATCCCCCATACACACCTCTCTGTTTATCTATTATCTCATTCACTAGTCAATTCATCTGCCTGACCCATGTCTCCCCACACACACTCCTAGCCAGCAGCTCAACTACCCCTTCAGCACCAAGGCATCCCCAACCTTGTCCCGGCCTGGTGCCTGCTGCACTCACAGTAGGCCTGGCCTTTCAACTCGCCGCACTAACCAGAGCCCAGTCTGGCAGTGCAAACTCTGGGGTGGGCTTTGGTCTCTGCTACCAGGAGAAAGGCACTGGGAAGAGACCAGCCCTCTCCCCTGGGAGCAGTGCTCCATGCCCCCCTGCCTGTCGGTTTGTGTGGAGACGCCTTTGTGGGCAGCCTAGTTCCCCCAGGCCACCCTTTTCTGGGACTAAGATTAAATCAGACAGCACTAACTTCCCGCTCTTGATTTCTGGCCTGTGCCCTGGGTGGCTCTGCTGCTGCAGCCTGAACCCAGCTGTGCAGCCCCAACCCATGCTCAAACCAGGTGTCCAGAGATTGGGAGAAATGCCCCAGTTTGTGGATGATTCCAAGCAGGGATCCACTGTTGTTCAGCTTCACGGCTTGCCACTTGAACTTCTGTCATCAGCCCTGACTGAGAGGGGAGACCCCCGCTCTGGTGAGCCCCTGCCCCACTTCCTCAGAGGCCTGACTTTCGGCACTGCTGATGTTTGGGAGATCAGGCTGGGTCGCTGGGCACAGGGGCGCTGCCCACGCGGGATAAGGAGCAAGCATCTCGGGACAGATCGTCTGTACCAGCGTCCCTGAGGGATAAAACACAGGAAGAGATGAGGATAGCAGAGAAGCAAGCAGGTCTGCCTCAGAATAATGCTTCCCTGGAGGCTTTTCAGCCGGTGTGGTAGCACCAGCTGCTCCATTAGGCTGGCTTGCTCATTCCCCTGAGACACACACACACACACAAACAAACCCTTCTCCTGCTGGCAAGTCAGCTGGATTTAAACTAAGCCCCAACAAATGTGCATTTGCCACAAGGGTCTCATGCCTCACAGATGAGCTGATGCTTCCCCTTTTCACAAGCATCCTGAGGTTGGTGATCATCAGTGTTCACAAGCGTGACAAGTTTGGTGAGGCTCTGTTTGCAAGCGGCATGAGTTTGTTAACCCTCAGCCTTCACAAGCCTCACAACTTTGCCAGGCCTCACACCTCCCACCAGAGCAATCACAGGGGGTTTGGGTGTGGGGAAGGAATCCAAGACAAATTTAACACAGGGCAGTATTGTGTGTGTATACACACATCCGGGTGTAGGCCCTGAAAAAAATCCAGGTGGCAAATAAACCACATAACAAATAAGCTCTTTAAATAAGCAACAAACAAACCAAAAAATCCATCTAACGAGAGTGAAAACTAATTAACGCGCTAAACCCCCCCAAACTCAGGGAAAAACAAATGACTGGCAGGAGTCCGAGCAGTTGGGTGCCGATTTCTTAACCCCAAGCAAAAGAAAATTAAAACAAAAATAATCCTGTTTTCTAAAAAAACCCAAGAAGCTGAAACTCAGAGGGTTAAAAACCTGCCGATTTCCAGAGTATTCATCCAAAGCTGAAGCTGTTGTAAAGTCAGAGCGTTAACCAGCTGATAACGGTTCAGTAAGAGCCATCTGGAGTCGGTTTTGCTCACAACAGAAGGTCCCTTTAACAATCCTCCTCTCCTCTCTTTTTTTTAAAAGGCATCTTTGAAGGGGTGGGGGGAGGAGAGTTGGCCAGGATTTGCTTTCTAAACTGCTCTGCACCACCTGGATGGCAGCTGGGACGTGGCTAATGAGAGGGAGGGGCAGGGGCAGGTTGGAAGGCAGATCAATTTGATGGCACTGCTTCGGTCCCCGCATGCGGCCCCCAGATTTAGATCAGCTGCTGGTGCTCCCCTCCACCCCAGCCCCCAAAACACATCCCAGCTAGCATCTGCCTGTAACAGCCCAGTGTGGGCAACCTGGCCCGGATCCCATTTATACTCATGGGTCCCCCTTGCTCCTCCAGCCAGCTCTGCATCCCCACACCCCACGGGCCCAGCCCCTCCCCACGAACACTTCCTCAGCTCTTCCCCCGCAGAGACACAAACCCCTCACCAGCCTCTCCTCATACACCCCTCCCCCATGGACACATACCCTTCACCAGCCCCTCCCCACACAGCCCTCCCCCTAAACACATACCCCTCTCCAGCCCCTCCCCACGCACACCTCGCCAGCCACTCCTCCCATAAACATATACCCCTCCTCAGCCATTCCCCACACACAGCTCACCAGCCCCTACCCCATAGACACCTTCCCCTCCTCAGGCCCTCCCACTTACACACATACCCCTTCCCATCCCCTCCCCACACACACCTCCACAGCCCCTCTCCCCATAGACACATACCCCTCTCCCGCCCCTCCCCACACACACTTCCCAAGCCCTTCCCCCCTCATAGACACATACTCCTCCCCATCCCATCCTCACACACCTCCCCACCCCCATAGACACATACCCCTCTCCACCCCCTCCCCACATACTCACATACCCCCTCACCAGCCTCTCTCCACACACCTGGCCCCCATAGATACATACCCCCAACTAGCCCCTCCCCCCCTAGATACATACCCCTCTCCAGCCCCTCCCCACACACACCTCCACAGCCCCTCTCCCCATAGACACATACCCCTCTCCAACCACTCCCTATACACACCTCCCCATTCCCTCCCACATACACACATACCCCTCTCCAGTCCCTCCACCCACACACCTCCTCAGCCCCTCCCCCATAGACACATACCCCTCTCCAGCTCCTCCCCACACACACCTCCCCAGACCCTCCCACCATAGACATGTACCCCTCTTCAGCCCCTCACCACAGACACCTCTGCAGCCCCTCTCCTCACAGACACGAACCCCTCCCCTCCCCACACACATCTCCCCAGCCCCTCCCCCTCATAGACAAGTACCCCTTCCCAGACACTCCCCAAACACACGGCCCAGACCCTCCTCCATAGACACATACACCTCCTCAGCCCCTCCCCACGCACACCTCACCAGTCCCTCCCCCCATAGACACGTACCACTCACCAGGCCCTCCCCATACACTCCTTCACAGCCCCTCTCCCCTTAGACACATACTCCTCACCAGCCCCTTTCCACGCACCCCTCACCAGTCCCTTCCCATCATAGACACATACCCCTCTCCAGCCCCTCCACACACACACACCTCCCCAGGCCCTCTCTCCATAGACAAGTACTCCTCTGCACACACACCTCCCCAGCCCCTCCCCCTCATAGACATGGACCCCTCGCCAGCCCCTCTCCACACACATCTCACCAGTCCCTCCCTCCATAGACACATCCCTTCCCATACCCTCCCCACACACACCTCCCCAGTCCCTCCCACTTACACACGTGCCCCTCTCCATCCCTTCCCCACACACACCTCCCTGGCCCCTCCCCCATACACACGTACCCCTCTCCAGTCCTTCCCCACACAAAGCTCACCAGCCCCTCCCCCTTTTAGACACGTACCCCTCACAAGCCCCCCCCCACACACACTTCCCCAGCCCTTCTCCCTCATACACATACTCCTCCCCATCCCCTCCTCACACACACCTCCCCAGCCCCACCCCCGTAGACACATACCCCGCTCCAGCCCCTTCCCTCATACTCACTTACCCCTCACCAGCCTCTCTCCACATACCTGGCCCCCATAGACACATACGCCTCACCAGCCCGTCCCCACACACACCTCCCCAGTCACTGCCCCTCATAGACAAATACCCCTCACCAGCCCCTCCCCCCATAGATACATACCCCTCTCCAGCCCTTCCCGCCACACACCTCACCAGCCCCTATCCCACAGACACCTTCCCCCCTCCAGTTCCTCCCCACGAACTCTTCCCCTGCCTGTCCCCCCCATAGCCACGTACCCCTCTCCAGCCCCTCCCCACACACACCTCTGCAGCCCCTCTCCCCATAGACACATACCCCTTCCCAACCCCTCCCCACACACACCTCCCCAGTCCCTCCCACATACACATGTACCCCTCCCCATCTCCTTCCCACACACACCTCCCCGGCCTCTCCCCCATAGCCATGTACCCCTCTCCAGCTCCTCCCCACACACACCTCTGCAGCCCCTCCCCTCATAAACATGTACCCCTCCCGGTCCCCTCCCCACACAAACCTCCCTGGCCCCACCACCATATACACGTACCACGCGAAGGCCCCTCCCCACATACACCTCCCCAGCCCCTCCCCTATAGACATGTACCCCTCTCCAGCCACTCCCAAACCTCTCCCCAGCCCCTCCCCCCATAGACACAGACCTCTCGCCAGCCCCTCCCCACACACACCTGCCGAGTCCCACCCACCATAGACATGAACCCCTCCCCAGCCCATCCCCCCATAGACACACAGCCCTCTCCAGCCCCTCCCCACACACACGCCCTCCCCACAGTCTCCTAGGTGGGCAGGTGCGTCTGGCTTCTTCCCCCTCAGCCTGGGCAGCTGCACTGCAGCCTTCTGTCTGACATGGGGGGAGGAGGGGCTGCACAGCTCTGATGCTGTGAACTCCTGGGCCAACCAACTCATGCCCCAACACTGCCCCTTCACCGCACACACTCCTTCCCCATTAGCTGGCCAGACCAGAGCCAGCACCCTGAGAGGGGAAGGGCCTCATGTCCCATTCCCCGCCCCCATGAGCCAGTCATTCCCCCCTTCCATCTCCTGCAGTGGGGCCAGATTGGAGCTGGCGCCCCCTAGAGGGGAAGGGCCCCATATCCCATTATCAGCCAGAGGAGATCTAACAATTCAAATGTCTGGGTTGTGCCCAGCACCTCTCTGTGCCTGCATGTCTCTCGCTCCTCCTCCGCTCACTGTCTCTGTTCCATGCAGGGGCTGTGAATGCAGAAATGGGTCCCAAGGGTCTGGAAGGGAAAGGGGGGCAGTTTGGGAGGGAAGGCAGATAGATAGATAGATGAGTGAGTATAGGGATGAATGGGTGGAGAAGGAATAGGGATGGAGGAGGTGGATGGATGGTGGAATGGGAGTGGATAGATGCAGAGCGTGGGGGTATAGATGGAGGGGTGTTCAGGGATGTTGGATGAGTGGAGGTGTGGGAGATGGAGGGATATGGGGGCAGATGGAGGGGCGGGGAGGTGTGGATGGAGAGGTGGGGGGATTGGGTTGGGGGATGGAAGGATGTGTCTGGGGACGGATACATGGAGGGTGTGGAGGGATAATGGTGGGAGGAATGTGGGAGAGGATGGGGGTGGATCAATGGGGGATGGAGGGAGGGAAGTGGTGATTGGGGGTGGATAGATGGAAGGGGTAGTTGGGCAGATGGAGGAGGGATGGATGGAGGGGATGGAAGAAGGGGTGTGTGGTTGGGGTGGAGGGCAATAGGAGGATGGAGGGAAGGCGGGGGTTGGATGGATGGAAAGGAGTGGAGGGAGAGGCGTGGAGGGATTTGAGGGCATGGAAGAAGGGGTGTGGTTGGGGATGGAGGAAGCGAGGAAATTGCATGGAAGGAGGTGGCGGGGATGGAAGAAGGGGTGTGGTTGGGGATGGAGGAAGCGAGGGAATTGCATGGAAGGGGGTGGCGGGGATGGAAGAAGGGGTGTGGTTGGGGATGGAGGAAACGAGGGAATTGCATGGAAGGGGATGGAGGGGATGGAAGAAGGGGTGTGGTTGGGGATGGAGGAAACGAGGGAATTGCATGGAAGGGGATGGAGGGGATGGAAGAAGATGGGTGGTTGGGGGTAGAGAGAGGGCTGTGTGACAGCCCGAAGCCATGTGCAGGTGCGTTAGGAGCCAGTGCAGGGGTGGGTGACTGGCAGGGAGTGAAGTGGGAGGAGGAAGTGAGACCATGGGGCAGGGGCATCGCTGTGGCCCCCAGTCAGGGCAGTGGCTGGGGGGCTGTCATGGGGACCCCTGCCTTCTGCAGCCCCTGGCTGGCTGAGCTCTGCTTCTCTCCCGGCCCGCCATTCACTCAGGATCTTTCTTTCTCTGTTTATTCTTCCCTCCCCTGCCACCCCCACCATGTGACTCCATCCTTCCTTCCCCCTATGGGCCTCATCCCTCCCCTTTCTCCCTTCCCCACCCTGACTCCCCTGCACCCCGTCTTGGCAGGTCGACAGCTGACAATATTTAACAGTCAGGCCGCCATCAAGATCGGAGGCCGGGATCAGGGCCGCCCCTTCCAGGGCCAGATCTCGGGGCTCTACTACAACGGGCTCAAGGTGCTGTCCCTGGCAGCCGAGAGTGACCCCAACGTGTGGGTGGAGGGGAACCTCCGGTTGGTGGGTGAGGTGCCCTCTGTCATGACCACCGAGACCACTGCCACCACCCTGCTGGCCGACATGTCCACCACCATCATGGAGACCACCACCACCATGGCCACCACCACCACGCGGCGCGGCCGCTCTCCCACCATGCGTGACAGCATCACCCAGGTGAGTGGGGGGAAGGAACCAAGGGGGGGGAGCGGAGAGAGGAAGGTGAGGGGGAGTCTGGTACCCAGAGGAGGGGAGATAAGAAATTGAGGCAGGGGATCTGGTACTCAGGGGTAGGGGAGATGGGAAGATGGGGGGACGTCTGGTTCCCGGGGAAGGGAGATGGGAAGGTGGGGGGGTCTGGTACTCGGGAGAAGGGAGGTGGGAAAGTGGCGGGGTCTGGTACCCGGGGGAAGGGAGATGGGAAAGTGGGGGAGGTCTGGTACCCGGGGGAAGGGAGATGGGAAAGTGGGGGAGGTCTGGTACCCAGGGCAGGGGAGATGGGAAAGTGTGGGGGGGTCTGGTTACCTGGGGAAGGGGAGATGAGAAGGTGCGAGGGGACTTGTACTCAGGGGAGGGGAGATGGGAAGATGGGGGGAGGTCTGGTAACCAGGGGGGGCTGTATGAAGATTTTGGGAGTCAGGCAAGATGCAAGGGGGCTGGGTGGGGCTGGCTTTCCTATCCTGTATCCCCATCCCCTGCGCTCCCCAAGAGCTGGCAACTCCCAGGTAAGGCAGGGGACCCGTGAGATGCCAGGGGATGCCTGTGGGGTCTAGTCTCCTGTCCTGGCACAGTTGCAGGGCTTGCTGCCCTGCTGTCCCGCTGCCTGGTCTCTGAGTGCCCCCCTTGTCAAAGATCCACAGGCTTGGGGCTGTGCCCCTGGCTTTGGAACAGTTTCTTGGAGGAAGTGCCAGACCCCAGGGCTCTCACTCTTCCTCTAGGGCAGGCTACCCGGCCTCCCTGTCTTCTGAGACTGACCCTCTGGGGTTTGGCCCTCCTGCTTCCCCCTGAGCTCTGCCCAGCGAGTCCAGCTGAGACAGGCTCCTGGCAGGGCCTTGGCCACCCCTCAGGACTGATGCCCCTCAGCCGGCATTTCCAGTGACCCTCAAGCAGCGTCCCCAGGGCAGTTGGTTTATTAGTCACCTGGCGCCAGCAGAGGCAGCCTGTGGCTTAGCACAGAGAGCTGAAGGTTAAAGCACAGTCCATTCTGCTCAGCCCAGTTCCCGGCCCCGGGGTCAGGCTCTGTCTGTCTGTCTGCCCGCCTCGGTCTGTTCCCAGGTGGGAGCTGTCAGCTTCCTCCAGCAGCCAGCGCTTCTCTCCCAGCTCCCCCTCTAGTCCTTCCTTCTCCAGCTGGGGTCTCGGCTCAACTTCCCTGCTGAGAGGTGGAGAAATCCTTGGCTGCTCTAGGTGGCATTGGCCTGGTGATCAGGTTTGCCATTCTCTTCTTGGATTTGCCATTGATTTGGGGTTGTTGTGACTCATCCAGGCTCAGACAGCAAGGTGACATTCATACCTATGTCTGCCAGCCTGCCCTAAGAGCAGGCAGTCCTTTCTTCCCCATTGGGGAGCCATGCAAAATACTGGGGAAACACATAGGCTTCATAAAACTGTTACAGAAAATTCCGACTTTGTCACTCACCCTCATGGGCCAGGCATCCTCCAGACCTTTACCTCTCCTGGGGAGATGGCAGCACACTGCAGATGAACCATGCTCCCCTGCAGGTGCTTCCTTGGGAGCCTGTGGCCAGAGATACACAACACCCAGGTAGCTTTCTGAAACCAAAGTAGTGTGCAGCTAGCAAGAGGTTCAGTGCATTGGAGACGAAGGATGTTTACAGTCTGCACACGTGTCTATCTAGTGCTTGTCTACACAGGAACGCTAAACTGGATTGAGGGAGTGGGTGAATTGAAAGCGGACTAGCTATTCCTGTTTAATTCTGTGTGAGGAGTGGACACTGATTCCAGATTAAGAGCATCCACAGATACAAACCCTTACCAGCCCCTTTTCCCCCAGAAAACTAGGCAGGGCTAGTTTCTCCAGACTCACTTGATTTGGTCCCCCTTTAAGCCCTGCTAGGATCTTTTGTTCTCCCGGATCTGCTCTAGTCAAACCAGGCTGGCGGAAGACTGGAGGTGGAATCCTCAGTGCTAACAGACTTGGTATGTTGTCCCTTAGTAAGCTGGGAGCACTTGGGGAGAAGTGGCTTGGTGGAGCCATTCTCTGCCCGTGCCCTGATGCTGGCCAACCTGCTAGTTCTCATGGGAGACTTTAATCACCCTGATATCTGCTGGGAGAGCAATACAGCAGTGCACAGACAATCCAGGAAGTTTTTGGAAAATGTAGGGGACAATTTCCTGGTGCAAGTGCTGGAGGAACCAACTAGAGGCAGAGCTCTTCTTGACCTGATGCTCACAAACCGGGAAGAATTAGTAGGGGAAGCAAAGGTCGATGGGAACCTGGGAGGCAGTGATCATGAGATGGTCAAGTTCAGGATCCTGACACAAGGAAGAAAGGAGAGCAGCAGAATATGGACCCTGGACTTTAGAAAAGCAGACTTTGACTCCCTCAGGGAACTGATGGGTGGGATCCCCTGGGAGAATAATGTGAGGGGCAAAGGAGTCCAGGAGAGCTGGCTATATTTTAAAGAATCCTTATTGAGGTTGCAGGAACAAACCATCCCGATGTGTAGTAAGACTAGTAAATATGGCAAGCAACCAACTTGGCTTAATACTGAAATCCTTGCTGATCTTAAACACAAAAAAGAAGCTTACAAGAAGTAGGAGATTGGACAAATGACCAGGGACGAGTATAAAAATATTGCTCAGGCATGCAGGAGTGAAATCAAGAAGGCCAAATCACACTTGGAGTTGCAGCTAGCAAGAGATGTTAAGAATAACAAGAAGGGTTTCTTCAGGTATGTTATGGGGTACGTCCAGACTACCCGCCAGATCGGCGGGTAGTGATCGATCTATCGGGGAACGATATATTGCATCTCATCTAGACACGATATATCGATCCCCAAACGTGCTCCTGTCGACTCCAAACTCCACCAGGGCGAGCATCGGAAGCGGAGTTGACAGGGTACCCGTGGCCGTCGATCCTGCGCCATGAGGACAGGAGGTAGGTCGAAATAAGATACGTCGACTTCAGCTATGCCAGGGGTAAGCAACCTATGGCACGTGTGCCAAAGGTGGCACGCAAGCTGATTTTCAGTGGCACTCACACTGCGTGGGTCCTGGCCACCAGTGCGGGGGGGTCTGCATTTTAATTTAATTTTAAATTAAGCTTCTTAATCTTTTTAAAACCCTTATTTACTTTACATACAACAATAGTCTAGTTATATATTATAGACTTATAGAAAGAGACCTTCTAAAAATGTTAAAATGTATTACTAGCACGCAAAACCTTAAATCAGAGTGAATAAATGAAGACTCGGCACACCACTTCTGAAAGGTTGCCGACCCCTGAGCTACGCTATTCCCGTAGCTGAAGTTGTGTATCTTACATCGACACCCCCCGCCACCAAGTGTAGACCAGGACTTTAGCAACAAGAAGAAAGTCAAGGAAAGTGTGGGCCCCTTACTGAATGAGGGAGGCAACCTAGTGACAGAGGATGTGGAAAAAGCTAATGTACTCAATGCTTTTTTTTGCCTCTGTCTTCACAAACAAGGTCAGCATGGGGAGGAGGTGACCAGCCCTCTGTGGAGAAAGAAGTCGTTCGGGACTATTTAGAAAAGCTGGATGAGCACAAGTCCATGGGGCCAGATGCGCTGCATCCGAGGGTGCTAAAGGAGTTGGCAGATGTGATTACAGAGCCATTGGCCATTATCTTTGAAAACTCATGGTGATTGGGGGAGGTCCCGGATGACTGGAAAAAGGCTAATGTAGTGCCCATCTTTGAAAAAGGGAAGAAGGAGGATCTGGGGAACTACAGACCAGTCAGCTTCACCTCAGTCCCTGAAAAAATCATGGAGCAGGTCCTCAAGGAATCAATTCTGAAGCACTCAGAGGAGAGGAGAGTGATTAGGAACAGTCAGCATGGATTCACCAAGGGCAAATCATGTCTGACTAACCTAATTGCCTTCTATGAGGAGATAACTGGGTCTGTGGATGAGGGGAAAGCAGTGGATGTGTTATTCCTTGACTTTAGCAAAACTTTTTATACGGTCTCCCACGGTATTCTTGCCAGCAAGTTAAAGACGTATGGGCTGGATGAATGGACTATAAGGTGGATAGAAAGCTGGCTAGATTGTCGGGTTCAACGGGTAGTGATCAATGACTCCATGTCTAGTTGACAACCAGTATCAAAAGGAGTGACCCAAGGTCCTGGGGCCGGTTTTGTTCAATATCTTCATTAATGATCTGGAGGATGGTGTGGACTGCACTCTCAGCAAGTTTGCAGATGACACTAAACTGGGAGGAGTGGTAGATACACTGGAGGGTAGGGATAGCATACAGAGGGGTCTAGACAAATTAAAGGATTGGGCCAAAAAAAACCTGATGAGGTTCAACAGGGACAAGTGCAGAGTCCTGCACTTAGGACGGAAGAATCCCATGCACTGCTACAGACTAGGGACCGAATGGCTAGGCAGCAGTTCTGCAGAAAAGAACCTAGGGGTTACAGTGGATGAGAAGCTGGATATGAGTCGACAGTGTGCCCTTGTTGCCATTTTGGGCTGTATAAGTAGGGGCATTGCCAGCAGATCAAGGGATGTGATCATTCCCCTCTATTCGACATTGGTGAGGCCTCATCTGGAGTACTGTGTCCAGTTTTTGGCCCCACACTACAAGAAGGACATGGAAAAATTGGAGAGAGTCCAGCAGAGGTCAACAAAAATTATTAGAGGGCTGGAACACATGTCTTAAGAGGAGAGGCTGAGGGAACTGGGATTGTTTAGTCTGCAGAAGAGAAGAATGAGGGGGATTTGATAGCTGCTTTCAACTACCTGAAAGGGGGTTCCAAAGAGGATTGATCTAGACTGGTCTCAGTGGTACCACATGACAGAACAAGGAGTAATGGTCTCAAGTTGCAGTGTGGGAGGTTTAGGTTGGATATTAGGAAAAACTTCTTCACTAGGAGGGTGGTGAAGCACTGGAATGGGTTACCTAGGGAGGTGGTGGAATCTCCGTCCTTAGAAGTTTTTAAGGTCAGGCTTGACAAAGCCCTGGCTGGGATGATTTAGTTGGGAATTGGTCCTGCTTTGAGCAGGGGGTTGGACTAGATGACCTCCTGAGGTCCCTGCCAACCCTGATATTCTACAATTCTATGACTCAAACCAATCTGTGCCTTCAGGCCGGGCAGGAAACGACTTTTCCGTCCCATGGGGCTTTTGGCGATCATGTGCGTTTGTCCCCGGAGAAGTCAAAATGTGGACAGTGCACAGACGAGGGAAAACCCGTCAGCTGGGGAAATGGAAATCACTCAGAAGAGGAGACAGGTTCTGGAGCAGCCTTGCAGTGGGACGTGGCTCTCCGATTTGAAGATGGAACTGGTTCTGTTCTTCTTCGAGTGCTTGCTCATATCGATTCCAATTAGGTGTGCGCGCGCCGCGTGCACGTTCGTCGGAAGATTTTTACCCTAGCAACACTCGGTGGAGTGTTGCCGCTATGGCACCGGATATATACCCCTGCCGACCCATCCTCCCCTCAGTTCCTTCTTACCGCCTGTGTCGGTCGTTGGAACAGTGGAGCGCGGCTTAGCTGACCTCCACTTCCCTAGCTACTCGTAGTTTCTCATTCCTTGTTGTGTATATAGTTAAAAACTTTTTATATAGTTCAACTTAGTTTATCATTTATAGTATAGTTAGTATAATATAGTTGAGGGGTTCGGGGAATAGCCCCTTCCCCACACCCGGTGCCGGGCCCATGCCCAGTTCACCGGGTTTCAAACCGTGCGCGGCCTGCCGCAAGCCGATGCCGACAGGAGACCCGCATGACTCCTGTCTGAAGTGCCTTGGAGAATCGCACCTGACAGCTAAGTGCCACATTTGTAAGGCTTTTAAGCCAAGAACAAAAAAGGAGCGGGACATTAGGCTAAAGCAGCTCCTCATGGAGGCGGCTCTCACCCCTCCGCCTTTGGCACCGAGCGCTGGTCAATCTGCGACCAGAAGCACCTCCTCGGCACCGGACCGCGCTGGTACGGCCAAGGCTCCTTGGCACCAACAGTCACTGGCACTGAGGCCAGCTCAACGCCACTTCCTCTCCCCGAGGTCGAGAAAGGCTAAGACTCCTGCTGCTTCTGTGCCACCTGCACCGCAGCCAGAGAGCTCGTCCAAGTCGGACCGCCCGGTGCCGACAACCACCGCGGCACCGACGTCAGCACCGTTGATTCCAGTCCCACAAGGGCTGTCGAGTCTGGTGCCTGTCAGCTCCCCGGCTAGACCCGTGGTAGAGCTTACGATCCTGCCTACGCCGGAGACGTTCTCAGTGGCGAGGGATCTGATTTCAATGACAGAGTCGACGCTGCCTCCACCGGGGCACCGCCGGTGCGGGTGCTTCAGTCACTGGGCAAGCCGGCCTTGATACGGACATCCTCTGTCAGCACAGCGGGCCAGCACCGTTCAAAATCACGGTCCCACAGACGTTCCAGGTCCCGACGCCGCTCCCGCTCCCGTCGCCGCTCGCAGTCCCGGCACCGTTCTCCCCCTCGGTACCAGTCGCACTCGCGGCCCCAGTCAGCAGCCCGTTCACCGGCCCAATATTCTCGGCACCACTCCGGCTCCCGGCACTGCTCCGGGCACCGGGACTCCTGTAGCCGCTCCCGACGCCGAGCCTCGAGATCGCGGTCGACCTCCCGGCACTGCTCCAGTCGCAGATCCCATTCTCATTCCCGGTACCGGTATGCCTCCCGGTACCGGTCTCCGGTGCCGAGTGCAGCAAGGCCAGCTAGAGACAGGGACTCTGCTCAGGGCCTCTCCGCTCCTCTGTGGCCATCCAGACACGCTTCAGTGTCGTCCGGCGCGGACAGCTATTATGCGCAGGACTGCGAGCCCGATGTGCCTGCCAGGGTCTTCCAAGAGGGACAGGCCCGGGACCTAGGGCCCCATCAGTGGTCCTTCTGGACACCTTGGGCGTACCACCAGGCCCAAGGTGCACCAGTAGTACCGTCCCGCTCGGCACCATCAGAGCACCGGGTGCCAGAGGTGACAATCAGCCATCCCCCTCCAGCTGGTACGGAGGAAGCTCCAGCCCACCCACCGGACTCCCCAGTCCAACTGGAGCAGGAGGTTGCTCAGGAGCAAGAGGCCACCCAGGACCCTCTCGTACCAGGTGTCTCCTCTTCCTCTTCTCCGGATGAGGCGGTGGCAGGGACATCCTCCTCGGGCCCTCCTCCAGTCGACCTGAGGGCCCACCAGGACCTCCTCCGGAGGGTAGAACTCAATATGAACCTCCAGGTGGAGGAGGTCCCAGAGGTAGAGGACCCAGTGGTGAGCATCCTGTCGGCGGATGCTCCCACCAGAGTGGCCCTACCATTTATCCGGACCATTCAGGCCAATGCTGACACCATATGGCAATCGCCGGCCTCCATCCCACCTACGGCCAGGGGAGTCAAGCGAAAATATATGGTGCCCTCTAAAGGGTACGAATATTTTTATGTCCATCCTCCTCCCTGCTCACTGGTCGTTCAGTCAGTTAATGAGAGGGAACACCATGGCCAGCAGGCGGCAGCCCCAAAATCAAAGGAGGCTAGACAGATGGACCTACTCAGACGTAAAGTATACTCGGCAGGTGCCTTTCAGCTCCGGGTGGCGAATCAGCAAGCCCTCCTCAGCCGCTATACTTTCAACACATGGGCGGAGGTGGGGAGATTTACAGAACTACTCCCTCAGAATTCCCACCAGGAGTTCGTGGCCTTTTTGGAGGAGGGGAAAAAGGTGGCCAGAACTTCCCTCCAAGCCTTGCTCAATGCAGCTGACTCAGCAGCCAGGACTCTGGCCTCAGGTGTTGCCATGAGGCATATCATGGCTTCAGGTTTCCAACCTCCCGCTTGAGCTCCAGTACACCATCCAGGATTTGCCATTCGATGGTAAAGGCCTCTTCTCAGAGAAGACTGACCCTAGGCTGCAAAGCCTGAAGGACAATAGGGTCATAATGCGTTCACTAGGCATGCATACGCCACTGACCCAACGCAGGCCCTTCTGCCCCCAACCTCCCCGTCAGTACTTTGTGCCTAGACACAGACAGGACTTTGACAGGCGGCGCGGACGAGGTGGGCGTAGACACCAATCAGGACCCCAAAGGGGCCAAAATCAAGGTCCCTCGAAACCATCGGCGGGACCAAAATCTAACTTTTGAAGGTGCGCCTGAGGACGGCGTACCAGTTTCATGCCAGGATCCTTCTCCTCCCTTCTCCAACCGTCTCTCCTACTTCCTTCCGGCGTGGTCCCAGTTAACCTCGGATCTCTGGGTCCTACGCACGGTGGAATATGGATACCACCTACAATTTGTTTCAACCCCACCCCGTCCCTCTTCAGGGACCCCTCTCACGAGCAATTCCTCTTGCAAGAGATGTGATCGCTCCTCGCCATGGGGGCTATAGAGGAGGTGCCACAGAACAAGAAAGGCAAGGGGTTTTACTCCCGTTATTTCCTGATCCCCAAGTCGAAGGGTGGTCTCAGACCCATCCTAGACCTGCGAGGACTCAACCAGTTTATAATAAAGTTGAAGTTCCGCATGGTATCCCTGGGGACCATTATCCCGTCCTTGGATCCTGGAGATTGGTATGCCGCCCTCGATATGAAGGATGCATATTTTCATATCGCCATTTTTCCTCCGCACAGGAGGTACCTCCGCTTCGTAGCCGACCATCAGCACTTCCAGTTCACGGTCCTACCCTTCGGCCTTTCCACAGCCCCAAGGGTATTCACGAAGTGCATGGCCGTGGTCGTCGCATATCTCCGCCGACGTTGGATACATGTCTTTCTGTATCTGGACGATTGGCTCATCTGGGGGACCTCCGAGACACAAGTCGTCCAGCATGTGCGCATCATCAGGGACCTATTCACTCGTTTAGACCTGGTGATCAATATAGAGAAGTCCTCTCTGGTTCCCACACAGAGGTTAGACTTCATAGGAGCCACCATAGACTCCAATCTAGCCAGGGCCTGCTTACCATGGCAGCGGTTTCAGGCAATGGCAACTATCATCCGCGGCCTGCAGAATTTTCCGATGACCTCGGTTCGCACTTGTCTCGCCCTCTTGGGTCATATGGCTGCTTGCACGTTCGTGACCAAGCACGCCAGGCTCCGCCTCCGTCCATTGCAAACTTGGCTCAACTCGGTATACTGCCCGAGCAAGGACTCAATAGACACAATAGTCACCATTCCCCCGAGCACTCTAGGCTCTCTAGATTGGTGGCTGACTCCCTCCCTGGTGTGCACAGGCCTACCGTTCCATCCGCCTCAGCCCTCTGTGTGCCTGACGACGGACGCGTCTTCTCTTGGCTGGGGCGCGCACCTCGGAAGCCTTCGTATGCAAGGCCTCTGGTCTCCTCAGGAGCTGACGCTGCACATAAATGTCCGAGAACTGAGAGCAGTCCGCCTGGCATGCCAGGCATTCCTGCAACATTTACAGGACCGCTGTGTCTCAGTGTTTACGGACAACACAACGGCCATGTACTATATAAACAAACAGGGAGGGACTCGATCTTCCCCTCCTTTGTCAGGAGACCATCAGACTCTGGGACTTTTGCATAGCCCACTCGATAGACCTGGTAGCGTCCTTTCTCCTGGGGATTCGGAACACTCTGGCGGATCGACTGAGCAGGTCATTCCTCTGCCACAAGTGGTCGATACGCCCGGATGTTATTCATTCCATTTTCCAGAGGTGGGGGTTTCCCCACATAGACCTGTTTGCCTCCCGAGACAACAGGAAATGCCAGATGTTCTGCTCCTTCCAAGGCCTCTCCCCGGGGTCGATCTCGGACGCATTCCTGATGCCGTGGACGAACCAGTTGCTTTATGCCTTCCCACCGTTTCTGCTGGTTCACAAGGTCCTGCTGAAACTCCGCAGGGACAAAGCACACCTAATCCTGATCACTCCAGCGTGGCCCAGACAGCACTGGTACACCACGTTGCTCGACCTGTCACTGGCCAACCCGATTACCCTGCCACTCCACCCAGACCTCATAACGCGGGACCACGGCAGACTTCACCACCCAGACCTGCAGGCCCTTCACCTCAAGGCGTGGCAGCTGCATGGCTAAACTAGTCAGAGTTGCGTTGCTCTGCCTCAGTACAGCAAGTACTCCTGGGCAGCAGGAAGCCTTCCACCCGGTCAACATATCTGGCCAAATGGAAGTGTTTCTCCTGCTGGTGTGGGACACACAGTGTGACCCCCACTGAGGCCTCAATCCCTACCATCTTGGATTACCTCTGGTCTCTCAAACAGGAAGGCCTGGCGGTGTCTTCATTGAGGGTGCACTTGGCAGCCATCTCTACCTTCCATCCAGGGGAGAGTGGCCGCTCCGTGTTCTCACACCCTATGGTCTCTAGATTTCTCAAGGGCCTGGAGCGCCTATACCCACAAGTACGACGCCCTGCCCCAACATGGGACCTTAACCTGGTTCTGACCAGACTTACGTCTCCCCCATTTGAGCCGTTGGCAACATGCTCGTTGCTATACCTGTCCTGGAAGACAGCGTTTCTCGTAGCCATTACATCGGCCAGACGAGTTTCCAAGCTTCATGCTCTCACGGTGCACCCACCGTATACTGTGTTCCACAAAGACAAGGTGCAGTTACGGCCACACCCAGCATTCCTCCCTAAAATGGTTTCGGCATTTCATGTCAACCAGGATATCTTCCTTCCGGTCTTCTTCCCGAAGCCGCACTCATCACGACGGGAGCAACAGTTGCACTCCCTGGACATCTGTAGAGCGCTCGCATTTTATATCGAGCGAACAAAACCATTTCGTAAAACGCCCCAACTCTTCGTCGCAGTCGCAGACCGAATGAAGGGTCTACCTGTCTCTTCCCAGAGAATCTTGTCGTGGGTAATGGCGTGTATCCATACTTGTTACGACTTGGCTCACGTACCCTCAAGCCACCTCACCGCGCATTCTACCAGGGCTCAGGCTTCATCTGCTGGCTTCCTGGCTCGTGTACCTATCCAGGAGATATGTCGTGCAGCTACCTGGTCTTCGGTCCACACCTTTGCTTCACATTATGCTCTGGTCCAACAGTCCAGAGACGATGCAGCCTTTGGCTCAGCAGTTTTGCACTCTGCAACATCTCACTCCGACCCCACCGCCTAGGTAAGGCTTGGGAATCACCTAATTGGAATCGATATGAGCAAGCACTCGAAGAAGAAAAGACGGTTACTCACCTTTGTAACTGTTGTTCTTAGAGATGTGTTGCTCATATCCATTCCAAACCCGCCCTCCTTCCCCACGGTCGGAGTAGCCGGCAAGAAGGAACTGAGGGGCAGATGGGTCGGCAGGGGTATATATCCGGTGCCATAGCAGCGCCGAACTCCACCAGAGAGGTCCTTTGGGGCCATCTGCCTGTCCCAAGTCAGGGTAAAGGAGGAGGGCTGGGCGTGGGGCTAGCAACTCCACCCCGTAAAAATCAGCTTGCTACAGAAATGCCAACAATAGAGTTAACAGAGACTTTTAGCCTGGAAAAAGAAGGGTCTTCAACTCGAAGACGCATGACGCTGGGTGGTGAAAGCTGCAAGGAAGCCACTAAGCCGATCACCCTTCTTACAACCAGGAGGATTACCATCGGCACATGGAACGTGAGGACCATGTACGAGTCAGGAAAGACGGCGCAGGTTGCAGCAGAGATGAGGAGCAACAACCTGACCCTACTAGGCATTAGCGAGCCCAAGAAATACCTGGCGACGCGACCTTCAGGTTGATAGCAAAAAAATGGGCTATACCTGGAACCAGCTAGAGCGAATGGCCCAGGATAGAAGACTCTGGAGATCTGTGGTTGGCGGCCCATACCCCGGTTGGGGTGACGGGCATGAATGAATGAATGAATGATAGCAGCGCCACTCCAGGGGGCGCCCAGCCGACCCACCGAGTGTTGCTAGGGTAAAAATCTTCTGACGAACGTGCACGCGACGCGCGCACACCTAATTGGAATGGATATGAGCAACACAGCTCGAAGAACAACAGTTACAAAGGTGAGTAACCGTCTTTTTCTGACCCAGATTCTCTGATGGCGGTGCCTGCGATAGCAGGGTCTGGACTCTGTGACCCAGGGTCCCTCCCAGCTCCATGGCCCTGTGGTTTTGATTGGTTTTCCTTCTCTTTTGTATCTTTTGGTCTGAATTAAGTTAATTTGGAAATGGAAATTCATTTTGAGCCAACCCACCGAATCTTTCCAGTTCAAAAGTATCAACCATTTGGAAGCATGTTTCTGACATTTTTTTGAACCGGGGAATTCGTCGGAGCCTCGTTGACCCCAAGGACATGTTGAGCTTTGACGAATGGGCTCTTTTGGCAATGAAATATTTCATCAAAGCGTTCCTGACCAGCTGGAACAGTCAGCCAGGCAAAGGGTCATCTAGCAAAGCTGGATTCATAGAGTCCGAGGCCAGAAGGGACCATTGTGATCATCTAGTCTGACCTCCTGCAAAACCTCCTGGATAGGCCTTTGCTGAATTCATTGCTGGGTGAACTAGAGCAGATCTGTTAGAAAAACATCCCAGCTTGATACCCACAGCTCTTGGTAAGCCAGTGCCAGGCCACTGTACAGTAGCCATACATCACAGCCCTGGAGCCCTGCTCCCTGAGCCGGCATCTCCTGAGAATAGGGCCGAGTTAGCCAGGGCTGGCCCCCAAGCAAGGAAACAGCAGGGGGCTGGTGAGGAGGGCGTGAGGGCAGTCCCTGCAATCACAATGGAGTGATCGGGGGTGGGGGTAGAGCAGGATTTAAAACCCCAAAATTAATTTTGGGGAGAGTCATTCATGTCACTGTCACACACACAACTTGGGGGGGGATGGGATGGAGGGAGTGGGACAGGCCTGGGGGGCAAGAGGAGGATGGGCAGGTAAGGGAGGAGGATGAAGTGGGGTGGGTGAGGAGGATGGAGGGGAGGTAGGCAGGGCCTAGTGCTGGGTTGAGGGGGTGGACAGGGCCTGGGACTGGGAGGTAGGCAGGGGGCTGGAGGAGGATGGAGGCAGTGAGGGCAGGGATGGGGGACAGGGCAAGGATGGATGGCATGGGCAGGAGCTGCAGCTGAAGAAGAGGTGGGATGGGGATGGGGAGGATGGATGGGTGGGGTGGGGTGGGGTGGACTGGGCCTGGTGGTCAGGTATGGAGGGCAGGGGCTGGAGAAAGATGGAAGGGTGCAGGACCTGGGGGCTGGAGAAGGGGAGAATGAGTGGGTGGGCAGGGGATAGGGTCCGGAGGAGGATGGAGGGGGCAGGCCAGGGGCTGGTGCTGTGCTGCCTGGATCAGGGTGTAGGGCGTCGTTATTCACCTCCGGGGTCACCCTCCCCAGGAACTGTTGCCGCAGCAGCCACCGGATTTTTCTTCCTCCTCACACCCATGTGTATGAAAAATAAAAATCGCTGACAAAGTCATCTTCCTGTTGCCATGGCAACCAGAGCAGTAATTAGACCAGCCTGATTTCCCATCCTTGAGAGAGAGGCTGGGGCTGGGGGGTAGGTTTCGGCGGAGGGCGAGGGGTATGACTCAGAGATGAAACACAGGGAGTTTAAAGGGGATTCTATTTGTGGTGGGTTTTTCTGTGCTCTGGCACCCAGGTGCCCCTCCAGAGCGTGTTCTCTGCCGCAGGGGCGGGGGGGGGGGGAGGAAGGGCACAAGGAAGGGACAGTGGCGTAGCCCCACCACAGACAAGACATGAGCTGGGCAGAGAGGGGATAGAATCTAGAAACCTGGCTCCCAGCCCCCCTGCCCTAACCCACTGGACCCCACTCCCCTCCAAGAGCTGGGGATAGAACCCAGGAGTCCTTTGCTCAGTCCACTAGAAGGTGCTGGATACGAACAGCTCCTCGTCCCAGGTCCCCGGCAGTTCATCCGTCCTGGGTGCTTACCCACTGCCTCCTGTTTAGGGGTGGGGAGGCTCAGATCTGAGTGTGGGATTCCTGCTTTGGGGGGCTCCCCAGGCTGGACCTAGGGGGACAATGCCCTCCATGCTCCATGTATAGACATAGTTGCGCGACCTCTTGTTATGGTGGTAGTTTGCAGTTGGACTAGATGCATCCATGGCTCCTCCATGTCACGGGGACAGCCAAGCCATGGGGCTCGGGATGCAGTGGGGGGCAGGGGCTGGGCACAGTTGCATGGCAGGGACAGTGAGTCTCATTAGTGGGTAGGGGCCAGGCCAGGATACTGATGGGATTAATGCACTAGCCGTACCCATTCAGGAGGGATTTATGGCTGTAATGAGGGGCCAGCACTAGCCATGGGAGTGCAGGCACCGAGCCATGAGACCAGAGATCCATCACACAGGACTGCCTCAGGGTGTGCTTTGTTATGTGACAGCCATGGCTCAGACCCCTCCCCCAACCAAGATCTGGTCCCCATCAGGCTGGGCACTGCACAGACCCCCCAACAGAAATCAAGTTCCTGTCATGCCACATGCTGCACAGACCACCTGACACTCAGGGGCCCTGTTGCACTGGGCAGCACACAACACACACACCCCCCCCCAGAGAGCAGGGTCCCCACCATGCCAGGCATTGCACAGACACCCCACAGAGAGTGGGGTCCCCATTGTGCCAGGCATTGCACAGACCCCCCACCTCAGAGAGCGGGGTCCCCTTTGTGCCAGGCATTGCACAGACCCAAAACTGAGCTCAGGATCCCTGCTGTACCTGGCATTGCAAAGACCCAGCAATTGAGATCAGGGTCCCCTTGGGCCAGGCACTGCACAGGCCCCCACCCCCAGCCAAGTTCATGGCTCTATGGGGCCAGCTGTGCACTGACACCTAGTGAGAGACCATTCCTATTCCTGCCCCAAAGAGCTTACAAGCTGGAGGCTGGGAGTCAAGACCTTGGGGTTCTATCCCAGCAGTGGGAGGGCTGGCGGTTAGAGCAGGGGGCTGGGAGTCAGGACTCCAGGGCTCTAGTCCCAGTTGCATCTGGAGGACACATGCTGTTGAAGGCCTGGCAGAATGGCAGCTGCCCCCTCCAGCAAGGACTCAGTCCTGTTGGGAGCAGGGGGTGCTTTGGCAGCACAGCCCATCCTCTCTGCACTCCAGGCCTTCTCTCAGGCTCTGCCCCAGAGCCCTGCTTTTCAAGGCAGCTCTGTTGATCTCTAACACGTGCTGGCAGGAGCAGAGCACACTGCCCCTGCTGCTGTTTATTGGTATGGCCAGACCCTCTCGGCATGGCCGACCTGGGCACCGCTCGCAGCCCCTTCCGCAGAGGCAGCACAGCACTGCTAAAGCAGTAGGCGCTCTCCACCCACAGCTTGTGCTGCATTGAGTGCAAGGGGCGAGTGCCCCTGTGGAGCCCTGCAGCCCATGCCCCCAGCACTGCCTGCGACAGAACGCCTCTACTGAGCCCCTACTCTGCCTTGCAGCACCCTGCTCCTGCCTGCCAGCATCCCCTGCTGGCCTCCCAGCCCACTCCCTGCAGCATGGCACCTCCTAGTGCAGCACAGACTGCAAGGGAGAGCACCCCCTACTGTTCCCCTACTAGCCAGGCCCAGCGCTGGGGAATTGCAGCATGATGCCACTTGCCGTAAGTCCTTCGCCACCTCAGTCGCTATTTCAAGCGGCCAGTGGCCCACAGGGAAGCAGCTCAAGAGCCCTGGAGGACCTGATTGAGAGCACTCGCCCCAGGAGGACCTGACTGAGAGCACTCGAGGCGGAGAGCCCTTGGAGGCGTGAGTGTGCTGTGCAGGAGAGGCCTTGGGTGGGGAGGGAGTCTGTTGCATCTCCCATTAGCTCCAAAGGAAGCCAGATTGGGAGAGTTAATGAACAGCTGGGGGGATGGGGAATCCCCCAGAGGCCTGCATCTGCCCCACCCCTTCTGTATCTTCACCCCATCTGCCCTTCCTGGCCACACCCTGTAAAGGGGAGCCCGGTACCAGCCCCCTAAAATCCTCTCTGGATTTGCCTTCAAGAAATGACTCTTGGGGCCAGGGACTCCTGGATGCCCCCTGCTTTTCAGAGCAGGCCTCTGCCTTTCTGAAGGACAGGAAGGGAGGGTGGTGGCACATGGGGTAGCTGGGGATTAAATGCAGGGGGGGGCGATCAGATACAGATGGGTCCGCGGGAACCAGAACAGCTGGCTGCAGAAGAGGCAAGGATTAGACACAGCTGGGGGAGGGGGTTTGTGAGAAATGATCAGTCACAGCTGGTGGTTTGCGGGGCAATTAGACACAGGGGTGGGGTCAGACAACTGGCTGGCTGTGCAGGGGAGGGGCGATCAGGCACAGCTGGCCGTGTGCTGCGTGGGGAGGGGGGAAAATAGACCCAGCTGGCTGAGGGGGGATGTTCAGACAGCTGACTACAACAGGGTGAGGATTAGACACATCTGGCTGCGGTTGGGGGGATTTGTCACAGCTGGCGGTGTGCAGGGGGGATCAGTCACAGCTGGCTGCGGGTGGAGGTCACAGCTGGCTGTGTGCGGAGGGGGGATCAGACACAGCTGGCTGCGGGTGGGGGGATTTGTCACAGCTGGCTGTATGCAGGGGGGAGGGGCGATCAAACACAGCTGACTGCGGTGCGGGGGGGGGGGGGAGGTGAGAAACAGACCCAGTGGCTGAGGGGGGATGATCAGGCCGCTGACTTCAGGGTGAGGATTAGACACAGCTGGCTGCGGGGGAGGGGATTAGACCTAGCTGGCTGCAGGAGAGGGGCTGATCAGACATAGCTGGCTGCAGGAGGGGGGAGGCATTAGACACAGCTGGCTCCATGTGAGAGGGCTAGCTGTGTGATTGCAGGGGGGTATCACTCCCCTCCACACACACTCTGCAGTGCTTCCACATTGCCATTCCTGCTGCTGTGCCAGGGCCTTGATTGATTCCCTGCCCCGGGGTCCCTGTCCAAGTCTTTGTTATGCTAATTCCGACATGCTGAGCATGATCCTGCGCAGCCAGCTCTGGAATACTGATTGCTCTGGAGCGGGCCCCTCCCTTCCCACACCACATGGGGAACAGGGAGATGGATAGCTGGGAGCCAGACCGGGCCAGCCCAGTATCCCCCCGGCCCAGCTCAGAGCAATGGGTTAGCTGCCCAGTGTCCCCACCTCCCTTCCATCCCAGATCAGACCGATGGGCCCGGCATAAATGAGATTGGGGCACCATTGTGTTGGGTGTTGCACAGACACAGACAGACCCTGTCCCAAAGACACAGGGTTGGAGAGGAAGTAGGGGCAGGGGGTGGGGGGAAGGAGTCACTTAAAGTCAGTGGCAGAGGCAGAAATAGAACCTACAAATCCTGATGCCCAACTCCCCCAACAATTAGGCCCCCTTCTCCTCCCAAAGCCAGGGCTAGAACTCCAGAGTCCCAAGCCAGTGTCTATCTATCCACAAGGCTCCCAGACCCAACCATGGCTGTTCACCAGCCAAGCTGTGTGTCTGACTCAGTGGGACCGCACAGCACGGTCTCCCCCTTGCTTTGCACTGCACCGGGATGTGGGAGACGCAGGCCAAGGGGACCGACCTGGCATAGCAACCTGTGCTGCCTAGCAGTGCGGCATACCAGCGACCTGCACTGCCAGAAGAGGTTTTTCCCGTAGGTGTAGGCACACCGCCTCCCCGAGCCATTTTTCCCACTGCCTAGCTGCATCTGCACCGGGGCTTAGGGCAGCATAGCCTGGGGGCCAGAGTGGGGTTCACACCCCTGCACACTGTGACTGTGTGGACCTAAATTTGACGTGGTGCCCAGGCCTCAGAGAACTGACTTTGAGGCACGAGGTCCTACCATAGGTGGGGACCAAAACATGAGAGTGTGTGAGGAGTGCCCAGGCCTGGCTGGCTCAGGGTGTAAGGAATGATCCATGAGCTCCTCCCCCTCCAGGGGGCACTAGCTCCAGGCTGGCCCCAGGCTAAGGGGCTGTGTGCGGGGAGGGCGTGCCCTGCACCACCTCACTGAGCTGTGCTCTCCTCTCTCCCCAGAACACAGACGACCTGTTGGTGGCGTCAGCTGAGTGCCCCAGTGATGATGAGGACCTGGAGGAGTGTGAGCCCAGCACAGGTGGGTCCTTCTCTCTGCTGCCGGCATGCGTGGGTGGGGGGCTTCTATAGGGTGCACTGGACACACCCCCTGACACACTGTCCCTCCTACACATGCACACCCTGGCAAAGACACACATCCCACACAAACCCTGGCACACTGTCCCCCCTATATCTCCTACACACATACACACACATACACCCTACACACATCCTGACACACTGTTCTCCCTACACACACACCGACACACTCTAACCCCTACATGCACTCACTCCCTACACACACATTAACCTATATACACTGACACACACATCCCTTCACACACTCCTGCATGCATTGAGGCACACACACACACAGGTGCACTCACACACATGCACCAAATGTACACACTCACCCACACATCCCTGTGTATGCACACAGAAACACACATGCACAGGCACAAACCTCTGCACACACACTGACACACAAACTCCTGTTCATGAATGCAAAAACCTACACAATCTCTGTGCTCATGTGTGCACACAGACACCCTTTTGAACTCACACAAACACCTGTTGGTGACCTGACACATTGCTACATGCACACACTCACACCAAGACACATCCCTGTAAACTCATAAAGCTACACACTTGTGTACACTCACACAAAGACACAGCCTTATGAACTCACATAGTGCTACACACACGCAAGCACGCCCCTATGGATACCTGCACAGAGAGACACAATTCTGTGAACTCACCCAGCACTACCCTCTCACCTCTATGCACACACAAATAGAGAGAAACCTGTGAACTCACACAGCTGCACACTTGTGCACACACACCCCGACAAACACTGCTACCGACACACACCCTGATGCCCCCTTAAACTTCCCACCCCCAGTTCTATGCTGCATTACATTAACCCAGTGCCCCTCCCCACTGATCAGGTCCTCAGTATCACACCTGTATTTAGCAGGCACCATCCCCACACCCTTAGACACCTCATGGTCTGACTGGCCCAACACATTCAGCCCCCGGCCTCCCTTACCGTCCTGTCTGCCTTTCTCCATGTAGGCGGTGGGTGCAATGGCTCCCCCACACCCCGCCCCTGCTCCAGGATTTACAGGACCTAAGAGTTACCTAGAGCCACCCCTCCCGAATCACACAAATCAAAGCCCAACTGGGGAAAGTGGGAATAGAACCCAGGAGTCCTTGCTCCCAGCCCCCAACCCCCTGCTCTAACTACTAGACCGCACTTCCCTTACGGAGCCAGGAATAGAACCCAGGAGTCCTGGCTTCCAACCCCCACTGCTCAAAGCACTGGATCCCACTCTCCTCCCACCACACAGATTCAGGCCCGCTTGTGAAGCATCCCTTTATTACCTCCTTTCCCATTTGCTGACTGAATGAAAGGGCCTTTAGTGGTTCAGGAAGCATTGCTGTAGTAGACTGTTGAGGAGCTGCTGCACCCCACCCTAGAGGTGCAGGGGATCCCCATATAAACTGCCCCCATTCCCTACACCAGAGGTGGCTGCATCTCCGCACTGGAGGAAAGATCCCTGTGTAAACAGCCAGCATTCCAAGGTGGCTGCATCTCCGCACTGAGAACTAAACCAGGACTAGGGAAACCTAAGAGGTGGACACTCCCTCCTTGAGCAGGGAGGTTATGCAGAAGGAAGAAGAGGTTTTACCTCTGGCTTGCTGGGAGCTGGCTTTGCTCCTTTGTGCCATGTTGTCATTTATGCTGCAATTGGGGAATCCCTCTGGTAGAAGTACCCTGCTGGGGGCGGGGAGGCTGTTGTCCAGGGCCTCTAAACCCCTCTCCACTCCTCACAAGAGCGGATGATGCAGGAGGAGGCAGAGGGAGGCAGTGATTAATGGGATCTCGCAGGACTTTGAGAGCTTTGATTGGCCCCAGCTCGTGTTGCCAGGCTGAGAGGATGGAAAGTGTCAGGTTCCCAACTGATCTCCAGAAATGCTCCCCTCCACCATGCCATTAGCCAGTGGAACTCTCTGCCACAGGATCTACCCAGAAGTGAGAGCTTAGCCACGTTCCGACGACAGCTCAGGACTTTAGACAGATACCGGACTGTGCAGAGGTAGAATTCAGCATAATAACCAGCGGCTATGGAAGGAATTGAACTCCTCTGGGTGGGACCAGCTGGGGGCAGGGGGACCCATAACTGCAGGGTTCTTTGAACCTGCTTCTGAAGCCGCTGGTGCTGGCCACTGTCGAAAATGGGGTACTGGGTTAGCGGGCCTGTTGGGCTGATCCAGCACGGTGGGCAGGTGGGTTATTAGACTGATCTGGAGTGACAAGGGACATTGGGTAATACCAGGCAAGAGCAGCTCATTGGTCTGATCCGGGGGGAGTGGGGAGGATACTGGGCTGGATGCACTTGTTGGTCTGATCCGGAGCGATGAGGGGGAGACGAAGGATGGTTCAGTTGCTCAGGTGACCAGGGAGACCTGGCTTTAATTCCAGATCCATGGCAAGAGTGCCCCCTATTGAGCCCCCCACCCCACTCCCTGCAGCACAGTGCCCCCTAGCACCATGCTGGAGTCAGCACTGACTGCAAGGTGAGCTTCCCAGCCCCTTGGGTTTGTCCTGCCACTCTCCCTACCAGCGCAACGACCCAACTTAGCCAGGGGGAGCCGCTGTCTCGTGCAGGTTTGTTCTTTTGCGCCAATCCCCTCTGTGGCCAAGTGCTAAGATCTGACAAGATCACAGCCAGGGTTGTTATGGCCAGAGGCATAGAACCAGAGCGTGGAATGTGTGTGTGTGTGAAGGGGGGGAGTAGTGAGGAAAGAGCCATAAATCCAGGCAGAGAGTGAGTAGAGCAGAGAGCCACATCCATGGGAGACACTGCACTGGCTGCAGGCAGAACCCAGCTGTCCCTGCAGAAACACACCCAGCCACAGATGGATGTGGCTTTGTGTCCTCTCTATATGGAATGGAAATCGCAGCGTGGGCTGGTGGGGGTAGATCCCACTGTCTCATTGACACACACCCCCACCCGCCCAGCATCCACACTGTTGATTGCTCTTAACCCCCTCCTCTCCACCCCACTCCCTGTTCCGCATCACCCAGGCCCTGGTGGGGCATGAAATTTACGCTGTCTCCTCCCTGATGGGAAGCAAGGGGGGATTTATGAGCCTGGCAGTGCAGGGAGCGCCTGGTGCTGCACTGGGCCTGGTTCATTAGCTTCATTCTTTATTGTCTGGGGAGCGCCAGGACTCTTCGGTTCATGTTTATCTCCTGTGCCAGCGATGAGTCTGCCTCCCCCATTGTGTGTGAGATTTCCCAGAGCCAGGGCAGCAGCAGGGAGATCTGCCCCTGGCACCCACACACATGGGGCCCCACCCCGATCAGCATGCCTCCCCATGCCCCAGAGAAACCCTGCTCACCCCCCATTCAGTCTCTCTGCCAGCCAGCGGGCCAGTTAGATGGCATTCTGAGCTGCACCAGGCAGGCATTACATGGGCATTGGGTGGGAAATGTTGATTGCACATGTGCGTCTAGACCTCTGTGGCCAGAGGCTGTAAGGAGTTCAGCAGGGGATGCTTTCATGCTGGAGTCAGATCTGATCCCAGCCTGATGCTAGGGGGTGCGGTGCTGAAAGGAGCAGAGTGGGGACTCAGCAGGGGGTGCTCTGACCCCAGCATGACACTAGAGGGGCTGTGTTGCAGGGAGCGGGGTGGGTGGTTCAGCAGGGGGCACTCACTGGAGTCAGTGAAGCTACTGACTTACCCCAGCTCAGGTTCTGGCCTATGGCCTAGTTTTCAGAAGCACGGCTCACCTTCAATCCCCACTACCGTCGCTGGAGACTCAGGCCCCTGTAACAATATCCCAGTGCTGCTGATTTCCAATGCATCATTTCGCACAGCCGGAAGGGCATAAAACCCAGCTGCATGCCTCTTTGCATTGGCAGTGCACCCCCACACAGCTGGAGCTGCAGAAGACACATCTGTACCCTTCAGTCCTGCCGCTGTGCTCACGCATGGCTGTAACCAGGTCTTGTGTACATCACAGCAGCAGCGAGAGGCTCTGACCACTGGGGTCCCCATTGTGCCAGGAGCGGGACAAACCCCCAGTGACACAGAGTCTCTGCATGAAGAGCTCACAGGCTGAATAGATGAAGGGAGGGAGGAGAAGCAGAGGCACCAAGGAGAAGGGACCACCACAAGGGCGATGGCAGAGGGGGGAACAGAACACAGGAGTCCTGCCTCCCAGCCAGTGCTCTAACCACTAGGCCCTGCTGCTGCTGCTCTAGCAGTCAAGTAACAAACACTGAGGGGATATTTCTGTGATAAAACTCATTTCCTTTCACTCTTTGCCCAGCTCCCTCTGTATTTAAGCTGTCAGTGCCCTCCCCCACCCCCAAATGCAAATGGTACCATATCCAGCTGTATAACTGGCTTGTAGTTACCTGCCTATGCAATAGGCTTTTGCAGATCTACATTGCTTGGTGTCTACCTGCTAGGGTGACCAGACGTCCCGATTTTATAGGGACAGTCCCGATTTTGGGGTCTTTTTATTATATAGGCTCCTATTACCCACTGCTCCTTGTCCCGATTTTTCACACTTGCTGCCTGGTCACCCTGCTACCTGCAAGCCACTGATATGCTGCACACCCCTCTGTGGGACTAGCGCCCCTCTGGGTTCCCCCTCTAGTCTTGCCTCCAGGTTCACACACATCTGTAATTTGGCTAGCACACATCTGTGCTGTTAGGGCACCAAGCTTAGTGTGCGTGTGCACACACCATGCCCACACTGCTCACAAGTGTGAGTCCACGCATACATGCATCCTTGTAGGAGGGCCTCGTTTTCAGCAGGACCTGCAGGGGGTGCTCACTCCCTCAGGTTGTGTGACTAGAGGCATGAGATGGACAGACCTCCCAAGGACCTGCTACCAAGGAACTTCAGGAGCAGAGCCCCAAATGGTGCAAATCAACCTCTTCTTAATTATGCAGCAGTGCCTAGAGATTACAACTGCGATCAGGCCAGGTCCCCATCAGGCCAGGTGCTGCACAGGCTCAAAGGGAGAGACAGTCCCTGCCCCCAGGAGCTCAGTCTAACTAGACAAGGGTAGGAGGGGAAACAGAGGCATCAAGAGGGGAAGGAACATGCCCCAGATCAGTGGCAGAGCTGGGAATAGGATGGAACCCAGGAGTCCCAGCCCCCGCTCTAACCCACTAGACCTCACTCCCCTCCCAGAGCTGGGATAGAACCAGGCAGGAGTCCTGGTTCCCAGTCCAACATTAGATCACAGCACGGGGAAGATCTAGCCCTAATTTCAGGGTGGACACCCGGGCTGCTACTGCTCTGCTCCCCAATAAAACAAGGGACTAATTAGCTGCTCCCCCCATATGGTGGCCCTCCCTTGTGAGTTGAGTAATTGCTGGCGCATCCTTTCTTCTCCTCCCGTACCGACGGCGCCACGGTTATGTTATTTCTCTCTTCTCCGTGATCAAAGGCAGCGCGGCTCCTTTGTGCAGCGCTTGCCAAATGTTTCCAAATGCATCACAATAAAAACCAGAGGAGGGGAAAAGACAGGAGAAAATGAAAGGCCCAGCGGGGGGGCTCGGCAAGCAGATAGGGGCTGCTCATTAAAAACATGCACACACCTTCTTGCAGGCTTTTAATTAATATTGGGAAGGCAGTTGGGGGGCAGCAGCGGGAGGAGAAGGAGCTGGCTGGGGGCAGTAAGGGGACTGGGTGTTGTTCAGCTGTGGTCCCTGTCCCCCTGTGGCTTTGGGGTGAGCGCAGGGGCGGCTCTAGAAATCCGGCTGCCCCAAGCAGCGCGGTGCGCTGCGCCGCCCTTCCCCGGTCCCGCGGCGGGTCCCGTCTTCCCGCGGCTCCGGTTGAGCTCCCGCCGGCATGCCTGCGGCAGGTCCACCGGAGCCCGGGACGAGCGGACCTGCCGCAGTCATGCCTGCGGGAGCTCAACCGGAGCCGCGGGAAGACGGGACCCGCTCGTCCCGCGCTCCGGTGGACCTGCCGCAGGCATGCCGGCGGGAGCTCCACCGGAGCCAAATGACGCCCCCCCGGGAAACGGCCGCCCCAAGCGCCTGCTTGGCGCGCTGGTGCCTACAGCCGCCCCTGGGTGAGCGCTCCCCTCCCCTTCCTTGCCCCCAAGGTCTTGACACAGAGTGACAGAGGCACCAGTGGGACCCAGAGTTCTGAGTGGTTAGAGCAGGGGGGTTGGATCAGACCAATTTGCCCATCCACCCAGGAATCCCTACCCACTTCTGGGGGGAGAGCAACTAATCAGGACTGCCGCAGGAGGTAGGCTGAGCTCTTCTCCCCGCACCCTCAGCAGAGGAGTTGGGGGGGAGGGGGCAGAGAGAGCCTAGCAGCTTGGTCAGCTCTGCTCCCTCTTCATTTCCTTTCTTCCCCCCTCTCTCCTGCAGACAATGGGTAGCCCCGCTCTCTCTTCTCTCCTCCTCTCCCCCAGACAATGGGCTGGCCCACTCCCTCTTCCCCCTCCTCACCTGCAGACAATGGGCTGGCCTGCCTCCTGGCCCCCCCCTCCTCTCCTGCAAACAATGGACTGACCTGCCCCTGCTCGTTCCCCCCTCCTCTCCTGCAAACAATGAGCTGGCCTGCCTCCCCCTCCCCTGCAAACAATGGGCTGGCCTGCCTCCCCCTTGTCTTTCTGCCCCCCCCCTTTTTGGGTGAGAGCAGGTGAAGAGCCCCTGAGCCTGGAGCTGCAGGAGAATACAGGTGCAATGGGGGCAGAGGAGAGCTGGGACCCCACATCAGCAAATGCAATGTTGGGGTACAGGGAGAAGTCAGGAGCTGCAGCCCATGCGCTTCTGCAGCAGGGGCCAGTTGTCATGCAGTGACTGTGCCCCAGGGTGGGGTGGGGCCCTGGAATAAAAAAAAGAGACCATCAAACAGGAGAGAACCTTGAAAAACTCTCCTGGTGTTCTGGGCCCAACTGATTTCTTCTGAACCCCCTGGTGATGGCTTGCAGGGAGCTGCTGGATTACCCTGTGAGGGAAAGGGTTGGCTGCTGCACCAGCCCCCAACTGTGCAGCCCCAGCTACTGGGTGAGGCTTTGCCATATCAGCCTGGAATCCTTTGCATGCAGCCACCAGCACAAAATGGCCCATCCCCAGCCAAGGCAGCTCAGCACATGGACTGGTACCCCTGGGACTGGGTGATAAGAGTATCCCCTGTCTCCCTGCCACCCTGGGCCAGACTGTGGCCCCAGCCAGCTCAGTATCTCCCCCGGGCTCATATTCATTGGCCCAGCCAAACCAGTATCCCCCCACCACTCCAGCTCCAACCTATGGGCCCAGCCAGCCCAGAATACTATTACAATCTATCATACCAACAATCGAGCAAGGCTTGTAATAAAGAGTCTGGCCAGGTCTTTCCAGCCCAGTGATGGAGCTACGGTCGATCCCCAAAGTGTGTGGGCCTAGGGAGTAGTGTGGCATTTTCCATTTCTGATCTGTCTGGGAGGGGGAGGGGGATTCTCTGTCAACCATGGGAGACTTTGGCGTTGGCGTGTGCAATTGTAGGGAGAAGCTTTTCCTTCCCTGTTATTTACTGTTGCCTTTCAAACCATAATGCAGCCCTGATTCTGTTTTCTTCAGCTGACAAAGAATGCAGCTTTTAATGATAATATTGAGCTAATGTATGTGACTCTGAGCTAGATGAGCTATAGGGATCCTTCACCCAGTGTGGAGATGCAGCTGCCTCTGGGGTGGAGTAATGGGGGCCTGTTTATACTGGGATCCTTCACCCATTGCTGAGATGCAGCTGACTATCCCTATGGCTAATGTGCACCACTGCTTGAAGCACAGCACCCCCTAGTGCCACATTGGGGTTAGTACTGACCTTGGGGAGAGAGCACCCCCTACTGAGTCCCCACCCCACTCCCAGCAGCCCAGTGCCCCCTACAGCTCAATTGCAACCTCTTCTAAGTGCACAGCAGCACTCAACCAGTGCAGAATAGGCCAGGAGTGTGTGCAGAAGCAGGGAGACTGTTATACAGCAGAATAGTCTCGTGCCATTGGGTAAATCTATGAGATGGCCCCAGCTTGGCAGAAATCACAGGGCAATGAAAACAATTCAAGATCTGGAAGCAGAGGAGGCTGACAAGATCAGGGTGTTTAGCTCAGCAAGGAGATGAAGGAGAGGGGGATATGCTAGAGGGGCCTAAAGGATGTACAGAATCTAGACAGGCAACTGGGATCTGCTATTCACCTTCACTCACCATTGAGGAACCCCCCATGAAATTCCAAGCAACACATATCAAGTGACTCCATTTGTACACAACATCATTAGCCTGCGGAACTCCCTGACACATGATAGTTATGGACCCCACTCCCTGCCTCTGGAGCTGTCCTTTCCATCAGTGTATTTTCCACCAGCCAAAATTGGCTCCTACAGTCTATTCCCCCCACCACCAGTGGCCAGGATTGTCCCCTACAGTTTATTCCCCTCCAAGTTTTATTCTTTGCTTCTGTTCATCCCATAGCCCCTAATTTCCCTCCAAGCCATTCTCCCTCCACCCAGTGTCTTTTGCACCTATTGGATACCTGGAGTCAGATCTCATGCCACCGTGCTGCTTGACTAAGTCAGTCATGGTGATCTCTCGTGAGCTTCCTTCATAAACTCACTCAGTCGCCAACATCCTCTCCCTCTTGAGACCCTGTGTCAGGTAACAGCTCTGAGTCCCAGGCTTGGCTGAGGGCTCTAACTAAGCAGTGACTTCCTTTCACTGCCCCCCCTGCAGGAAGGGGTACTGAAAACACACAGATCAGTTAAATACCTACTGCAGCCTTGTAAAGGAGAGTCACTCTCATATTGCACACCACCTGGCGCATGAGACGTGGGAGCTCAAAGCATGCACGTAGTTAATTCCACCCCAAATACTCCCTGCAGAGTGGTCATGTTATCTCTGATATTGCAAATGAAGGAGCAGCTAAGTGAAGTGACTCACTGGTAAAGCAACAGAGAAACAGGCCACAGTCCTCAGGACTCCTGACACCTACCTACCCCTGATCTAACCACTACCCTCCCAAGCCAGGGCTAGACCCTAGGAATCCTGGCTCCTAGCCCCCCTGCTTTAGCCACCTGACTCAATTTCCCATCCAGATCCAGGAAAAGAACTCAGGAGTCCTGACTCCCAGAGCACTAAGCCACTTGCTTCAAGCTGTTGTGTAACTCATTTCCCTTCCACGTTCAGTTCACCCCTGCCCCATAAGCGGAGCAGAGTATTTGGTCTGTAAACCATGGAGGGTAGTGGCTCTGTTGGGTGCAGTCTCATGCAAACCCCCCTGTCCTATCACAGCGCCCACTGGTGGTGTGAGCACATATGCAGGTTTATGAGCTCACTGCCTAAGTTCCCTCGAAGCAGCCACGTTAGCGCAGGTATTCAGGCTGCGGTGGGAAGAGATGCCTCTCCCCCAGCCCAGCCCAGCCCCAGACCTGCCGTGGTGGGGAGAGGCACCCCACCCCCACCCCAGCCCAGCCCTGGACTTGCTGCGGCCTGGGGGAGGCCCCCAGCCCCAGACCTGCTGTGGCTGGGGGGAGGTGCCCTTCCCCCGGCCTGGACCTGTCATGGCCCGTGAGAGGCACCCCTCCCGCAACCTAACCCCAGCCTGGACCTGCCGTGGCCCGCGAGAGGCACCTCTCTCCCCCAGCCCAGGTGCTGCTGTTGTAGCCCCAAGGCAGCCTGCATCCCAAACCCCTCATCCCTGGCCCCACCCCAGAGCCTGCCCCCCAACCCTCTGCCCCAGTCCTGAGCCCCTCATCCCCAGTCCCACCCCAGAGCCTGCACCCTCCGCTGGAGTCCTCAGCCCCCCACACCCCAACCCTCGGCCCCAGCCCTGAGCCCCCTCCCACACTCCAAACCCCTCGGTCCCTCCCCACCACATGAACTTTGTTATGTGCACCAATATGGAGGTGATGTGTCACACGTCACCTCCATATTGGTGCTCATAATAAAATTCAATCTGCACAGGGGTGAGAAACATTAGAGGGAACACTGCCCACTGCATAGGTGCTAATAGTCCCACCCCTTGGGACAGCCTGCCCCTGGAGTCCACCTTGGCAGGCAGCCCCAATCATTGTACAGACACAGCACTGCTACTACAGGCTGGGCTGTAAGGAAGTGGTGGGGAAGAGGGTGCCACTGCCCTCCCCTGGGAGGAATCAGAGTCACAGCTCTGTATGACAGAGCCTCACACAGTTAACAGCGAGTCTCTTTTAGCTCCAGTCCGTGGGCAGTTTAGGGGTAGTAAGGTTGGGAGTTCTAATCCTGCTACTGCCAGGAAGATTGGTGTAGCTAGGGAGCCCATGGCTTTGGTACTGTCCACTGAGAATCTGGTGAGGAAACTGGAAACCGGCTGATGGGAATGGCACATACTGGGAATAGTCTGCTAAACTCCTGGAGTCCTCATCCTCAGCCGGTGCAGTGGGGTGTAACTGCATAGGAGTCAGGCCTGCTGGGTTTTATCCCCAGCTCTGGCAGTCAGGATTCCTGGGTTCTATTCCTGTTGACGTCAGTGGTGCTAGGCATCTGTCCCTCTATCTGCTTTCTTTCCAGTTCTAATAGGGACAGAACCCATAGATCTGTCAAAACAGCTACTGAAAATATAGTTATGTATGTTTTTGAAACGTGTATTTTCCCAACACACACCTGCCAAATTTACAGCCAGTGCAAAGGACCAAAATAATGTGTGCAGTGTCCTTGTCATTTCAACATCAACTTTGGTTGCCAGATGTAAAAAAAAAAGTGGGGGGAGGGAGAGGTGGGAAGTGGGAATGGAAACTGCAGACAGACAGACAGAGTCGAAAAGTGTGTCTGGGTAGGGGGAGGGAAAGATTTTAAAATATGCAGAAGAAAGAAAGAAAGAAATGAATCTAGATAGGTAGAGAAATTAATCTAGAAAGAAAAAATGAAAGAAAGAAAGAAAATGCATCTAGATGGAGAGACCATAGATTAATGAATCTAGAAAGAAAATTAATAAAGAAAAAGGTAGATAAATTAATATAGAAAGAAACAGAAATGAATCTATATAGGTGGAAAGAAGGAAATGGATGTAGAAAGAAAAAATAATCTAGATAGAATGAAAGTAAAAAAGAAAATATGTCTAGAGAGGAAAAACTGTAGATGAATCTAGAAGGAAAGATAAATTAATCCAGCTAGACCGAAAAAAAGAATATAGATAGACACAGGAATTAATGTAGAAATAGTATAGATAGAAATGAATCTAGATAAAAAGAAAGAAGATAGATAAAAGAATACAGAGAGAGAGAAGGAAAGAAAATGTATCTAAAACAGAAAGACTATAGATATTAATCTAGAAAAAGAGGAACAAATCTAGTTAGAAAGAAAAATCAAAGAATATAGACACAAATGAATCTAGAAAGAAAGAGTATAGATAGAAAGAGAAATGAATCCAGATGGAAAAAGAGAAAGAAAGAAAGAAACATAGAAATGACTCTAGAGAGACAATTGAAAAGGCGAGTGGTAGAGAAAAGAGATGTTTAAAAAAAAAGAAAGAAAAAAAAGTTGTTTTTTCTCCAAAAAAACATTCTTACCTAGTTTTCTTTTTTGTAATTTTTTTTCTTCATGCTAAAATCACATGGCCAATTTGTTGATGTAAGTTGATTGAATTCTGTGGTTTGCTCTCTTATTTTTAAAACGAAAAGAAAAGGGAAAAAATGAAATGAAAGAGAAAAGGAGGGGAATAAAAAGAAATGTGAAAAGCAGTTTGCAATTAGGTTTTTTTCTTTTATTATTACTTAATTCTGCTGTTTGAAAATCTGTTTAATTTTTTTGCATTAAATGACTAATTTCTTTTTTTTAATTCCTTTTCTTTAAATTTATGATTTCTCTAGATTTTGTTGTAAAAAGCTACAGTTTAAAATGAAAAACAGTCGTAAAGATTCGTTTAAAAAGCAGCCAGAGATTGGGGAACGAGTCTAGTTTTAAATTCAGTTGATCAGTTTGATTCAGTTTCTTGTGTCCAAATGTGGCAGTTTTTCCTCCGGTTCGTATTAACCCATCTCTCCTTTTCTGTTTCTCTTCCCCCTTTATTTCTCTCTGTTCTAGGAGGTGAATTAGTATTGCCCATAATTACCGAAGATTCCTTAGACACCCCACCAATTGCCACCCGGTCTCCATTCATACCCCCGCCACCTACCTTTGGCCCCTTCCTAACTGTAATAGAGACCACCAGAGACACCTTAGCCCCTTCCGCCAATCAAAAACCCCCGTGCTTAGCCGACCAAGAGGACAGCGATTGTGAAGAGGGCATTGAGGCCTCCGGTTACGCCTCGGGCGAGGTCTTCGACTCCAGCCTGCCCCCTACTGATGACGAAGATTTTTACACCACATTCCCCTTGGTCACAGATAGGACCCTGCTGGCCAGGCCAGATGGAGCATCTAAAAAGTCCCAAGGCTTCAGGCCCAACATTAGGACAGGAGTGCCGGCTTCATCCTCAATCCCTGAGCTCCTGACCTCCACTGCCTCTCCCGATCTGGTCCGTAACATCCCCGCCGGCAAAATGAACAATCGCGAGGCCCCCAAACCCCACCCAGACCAGTACCCCCCTCTGCCCACCTCTTTTGAACTCGACAACCGTAACAGGCATAAGTACCCCGGTATAACGTCTTCCCCCAATTTCCACAATCTACCCACAGCTAACCCCACCGGCTCGGGGGAGAGGGGTCCCCCGGGAGCCGTCGAGGTGATCCGCGAATCTAGCAGCACCACGGGGATGGTGGTCGGCATTGTGGCGGCGGCCGCCCTGTGCATCCTCATCCTCCTCTATGCCATGTACAAGTACCGAAACCGGGACGAAGGCTCTTACCAGGTGGATCAGAGCCGGAACTACATCAGCAACTCGGCACAGAGCAATGGCACGGTGGTGAAGGAGAAACCCACCTCTGCCACCAAAACCCCCAGCAAGAGCAAGAAAAACAAGGACAAGGAGTATTATGTGTGAGTCTCCGCCCCCCCCGGCCCCGCCTCCCTCCTGTCCCTCTGGTGGCGAGCGCGAGAGAGACGATCGCAGGGTGAGACCGGCTCAAATCATGCCAACCTTTGGATACAAGAGACCAACGAAACCTCCCAGCCTTCCTTTCTCCTCCCTCTGCATCACAGAGGCAACCAGTGGATCCTGCCCCCCACCTCCACCCCACACTGGTTTCAATTTGTTCATTTCCCCCTTATTTAATTTTTCTGTTCATCCTCGTAAATTAATAACAACCACCGCAAAATCAAAATCATGCTCGCTTCCCACACCCCGCCCCGGATTCCTTCAGATCTTGGGGGTTTGCTTAATTTGTTTTCCTTTTAGCAAAGGAAGTGGGGGAAAGAACAGGGCAGGGGGCGATCAAATCACACACACCATGGTTAGAGGTTGGCACCGGAAATAAGCAACCACTCGGAAACAGAACAGAAAACGAGGATCTGGGGGTGGGGGAGGCAGATTAATGAAGGCTTCAGAGCTCCCTAGATAAAGCTGAGCCAGGATATTGCCTTATAGATATATATATATATGTGTGTGTGTGTATATATATATATATATAGGTGACAGCTCATTCCCCCCCCCCCTCTGTTATCCCAGGAGGTTAGACGCTTCCTCATCTGGATGAAACTTTGGGGTACATCTCCCCACCCCTTTTAGACCCCTCTCCCATGCCCTGTTTGGAAACAGACTAATCCAATTGGGATACAAAAGATTTGATTTTTCTCTCATAACTATCGACAAAATTCCGACGCGGAGCAGGATACAGCTGGATCCAGAAAACTTGGCTGGGCAAAGATTTTGGGGATGAAAAATCGGTCTCACTCGGAATTATTATTAAAACAATAAAAGGGGGGGGTTCTTTAATTATAACTGATTTTTTTCTCTCTCTCTTTGTTAATGTGTCAGAGTCTTGGAAATGTGTGGAGTAAACCGAACCGAAACACAAAATCACGAACTCTCGGGAAAATAAAAATGAATCCATTAATACCGATGGTGGTAAATAAAGCAGTTAACATGGATCTTGTCCAACTATGGAACTGATCGGCCAGTCGGCTCTCTGCTCTGTAGTAACAAAAGGGGGTGCTATTCTCAAAAGAGTTAGAGTTGGGCTGATGTTGGTTTTTGCAAAAGCAACAGCGATGGGAGCTGAGACTGGTTTGGGGGTACCTGCTCGGGATGTGTGGGGGTGGGAGAGATGGGAAAATATAGACGATGTTTCTGTTTTGTTTTCAGGGGATTGATGGCATAATTCCTTTTCCCCCATGCCTCCTCCACTCCCATCCCCTTTTCTCCATGCCAAGGTGCTATTGTGATCATCCTTTAAGTGTCTTCTCAGAGCATGTCCTTAAATTGTGTTGTTCTTTCAAGGTATCCAGGACAGGGGGTAAGCAGCTGTTGATGGGAATTTGCAAATGAAGGGGGGGTGGAGGCGTTGGACTATTTCCTTCACCCTCACCTTCGCCCCGCACTGGGGGAATTGGAAAGGCTTTTCAAATGACTATATATAAAGAGAGCTCTATATATATATAAAATATATATATATATAAATATATATATTATATAACGTATATGTGTGGACAGTTTACCACAGAAGAATCAAAGAGGGTTTGGAAGGACGTTTGAAAAGGAGCTAGAGACAAAAAATCTCTCCCTGCCGAGGCGTGTGGCATGTTACAGGTAGGATCCCTTGATGATCTCTGGGCACGGCCACTGGAGACCAACTCCTATCTTTGATCTCAATTCTGCAAGACTCCAGCCCATCCTTCCATGCGAACTGGCCAACAGGGCCAGCCCCTGCTTCCAGACAGGTCGGTGCCACAGGGCTTTGTTCTGTCAGGGGCTTTCCAGCTGGTTCCGATGCAGCAACTCACTTCAGCACCTGCCTAACTCAAAGCATAGGGGTTGTCCGGTCAAAGCCAGGAGGGAAAGAGTCACAGACTGGAAGAGACATGGCAGAATTTTGCCCAGAGGTTCCTGCACCCAGCTCATGAGTTGCCTCCCAATTAAACCATATCTATTTGATGATAGAAAGCCCTCGAGGGATGCAGAATCCTCCACATCCCTTGGGGAACGGCTCTAAAATTTCATTCCTCATCTCCCCCATTAAAAACGTGCATCTTACTGGCGCCAGCTCCCAGCCATCAGATCTCACTGTCCATCTGCTAGATCTAACAGTAAACCCCTTTTCTCTGGGGCGGTATCATCAATGAAGCTAAGGGAGCTGTGCTGGATTGGGATTGGAGAAGTCCAGCCCTACCAGGATCAAGCCCATCGCTGGGAAGGGTGTAGGGAGGCAAGGAATTTGGATCGGAATTCTTTCTTTCAGAGTGATAGGATGCAGGTGAAATAGGCACTTCAATTTCTCAAGCCTGGCAAAGTTATTGCAAACCCCCCTCGCCTTCAATGCTAAAATGCCAAAGGGGGCTAGCAGCGAGCTGGAGAGAGTGATAGATCTGCCATTGTAAGCTGTGAACTGAAACCATTTCCTATTAATTTTCAGGCTTTGAGGTGGGTTTTTTTTTAAGAAAAGACATCACATTTTACAAAGTTTCCAGGATATTTAGGCTCCTAAACTTTTTGAAAATGAAATTTAGGCTTCTAAACCTCTTAGGTGCTTTGGAGAATGTTAGCCAAGGTGAAATTTGGTGTGCATCTCTCAGCATCTTAGACCATTGCATGAGCTCAAGTTCTGTATTTTTCTCTTACCAAAAATCCCAACATTTTTTTTAAAGACGCAGATAATTATTGGAGTTTCGTTCATTCCAAACTTCGCCACTGAATGGAACTGTCTGCAGGGTGAAGGAGGGGGCTTTCTGTCCATTTCTCTAGGAGTGTAATGAACATTATCAACTGTAAATTAATTTGTACATTATTAATATTTTATTTTTGTTTGGGGGAGGGGCTCGGGCGGAGAAATGAAGGTTGCAAACTCTATTTTAAAAATATGACACTCTGATAAATAGCCTCTTTTTAAAATATCGAGAGAGAGATTGGTTTATTTTACCAATAGAATTCCCAATCTTTTTCCTTTACAGCATTCCAGGTGGGGAGGAAATAAATTTTTATTTCATTCTTTTTGTATCAGTTTTGGTTTAGTTTTTTTAAGGAACAGAAACCCCTTCCTGATTGTTTGGGGGGAAATCCTCTGTGGTTCTGCATACTTACCCTGTAAACTTCCTGTACTCTTCAATGTTACTGTAAAGTGTTACCAATTATGATGAAGTCAAAAAAAACTTTCAACCCATGTACATTACCGCAAAGGGGAATACAGTTGATTCTATACTTCGTACAACTCTGGAGTTCTAGTCATTTTGTGTGTGCTGGCCGGGCCGAGAGTCGGTTAAGGGATTGACCGAGGGCCTGTTTCTCCGTTGCTTTGTACCTTGTCTATTATGGGTTATACTGCAGTGCTAGTAGCATCCAACAAAGAGTGGGGCCCTGTCAGGCTGGGTTTTGGGCCGAGATCAGGGCTCCTGTCACACAGTTGCCACACTGACCCCAACCAATATCAGGGCCCTTGTCATGCCAGGCATGCACAACACACACATCCCTTCCCCCACTGCTGAGCGAGATCAGGGGCCCACTTGTGCCAGGTGCTGCCCAGATGCCCCAACCATGAGTGGCCGTGTTCCCACTGGGCTGGGTGCTGCACTAACCCCCAGACCGCGATCAGGGCCCTACTCTGCCACGTGCTTTACAGCCCCTCACTGAGACCAGGTCCCCACTGTGCTGGGCCCTGCCCCAAAGTGCTCAGTCTAACTAGACGAAGGATGGGAGGGAAACAGGCACCAAGAGTCGCAGGGCCGTGCGTAAGGTAAGTGACAGAGCCCAGAGTGCTCCAGCCCCCAGCCAGTCCTGAGATGAGCAGCCCCAAGAGAGCTAGTGCTGGGCTGGGCGCCGAGCTCTGGGAATACTCAGGCCTGCGCCTGTGCTCCGAGCTCACTAGAGAAGCCAACCCCTTTGCCTTTGACCCAGCCCGGCGCTTTGGCAGCTGCTTCGCTTGAGGCAGGCAATGACCCTGCCCCGGCCAGGTGATGGCTCCCGGGGCTGGTGCAAAGCACACGCCGACGTGCTTGGCTGGATCAGCCGCCTTGCAATGCACAGTGAGCATGGGATGCTAGTGGGGGTGCCGTTCTCACTGTGCCCCCCGCAAATGATGCACGAAGGTGCAGAGTGACGGAGAACGGGGCTCAGCTGTTATTTCAGGCAGAAAGGGACCACTGGGGTTGTCTAGGCCAGAGAATCCAGCCAGCAGTTCCTGTGTGAAGCGCAGTAACTTACGGTCAATTGTGGGGCTTGATCTCCGGGGTGTGATCTCAGCACATTAGCCTTTGGGTGCTAAGCACCTTGTAGCTCCATCTCCTGCATTGGAATGGGCAGAAAGCCCTTGGAGGAACGCGGTGCCTGGCCACGGGCCCTGCATGATGCAGCAGCAGCCCTGGATGGATGGGATGACAAGATTCCATTCTTCTCTCAGCCCAGGTAACGGAGAGGAGGCAGTGGGGGGATGTGACCGGGGACCCAACTGATATCAGGGAGCAGAGAGGGTTTTATTGCTGTCCCCTAACCTGGAATGGTGCAGCCTCCTAACTCTGCCCGTGTTGGGCCAGATCCCCAGCTGGAGCCAATCAGCCGTAGCTCCAGCTGAGCCGATGGGGGCCAGATCCCCAGCTGGGGCAAATCAGCCGTAGCTCCGGCTGAGCCGATGGGGGCCAGATCCCCAGCTGGAGCCAATCAGCCGTAGCTCCGGCTGAGCTGATATGGCCAGATTCCCCCCTTGGAGCCAATCAGCATTGCTCCTTTGGAGGCAACATCCCCCAAAATTGAGCCTGGGGCTCTGGCCCCCATTACAGGCGCTTGGGTACAGAGCGGGGCAGAGACTGTAGCATTGTCCCTGTCCCAACAAAGGCCAGAGGCAGGACTCACAGACAGACCCTGCAGTGTGGGGAAAGGAGGATCTGGCTAAACCCTCAGTGCCTTGGCCCAGGTCCTTCCAGGTTGGAGGAGCTCTGCTGGCAGGAGCGTGTCCTGGAGACAAAGCTTCATCTCTAAGAGCAGTGCACGGTGTAGCTTCCACCCCAAACAGGGCTGCTGGAGCAGTGCCTGGGTGGGAACTGCCCTGGGGCAGGGCCCTGTGCTGCAGCGGTGCTGGGGTGTCCATGGGGCAGAGCTATAGGAGGAAGGTCCCATGGCTGAGGGCCGCTGCAGGGCTGAATAGCCATTAAGAGGTGGGGCTGGCTGTCGTGGTCGTGGTTCCATTGCCATGGCTTGCATGGTGCCCTCTCTCCCAAGTGTTGCCTGGAGGGCACTTGGCCCAGCAGAAATGGAGAACAGCACCTCCCACTGGGGGCTGGTGCATGAAGGACATGAGGACGTGGATTGGGCAGGATGAGGAGCAGGATCCTGCATGTGCCCTGGGATGCTCACCCCCAGGAGAGGGGAGAATGTCAGTGCAGAGCAGAGACGTCCACGTGTGGAGGGGAACGCAGGCTGGAGAGAGACAGGAAGTCCTCAGCAAGCGGCATGGAAACAAATGGGTGGGGATGGAGCCCCAGAGAGGGTCGCCAAGCCTGTTCGTGGATGGAGGAGACTGGGATGAATGGAAATGGGGACATGTCTTGGAGACTTGGGAGAGGCATTTCCAATCTGAATGGGTGCCTGGAGGAGTCTGGGACTGACTGGCCATGGGGTGTCTCCGAGTCAGTTTCTACAGAGAAGAGACTGGAGTGGATGGGACATGGGAACCTCTAGCTTTGGGAGAGATGTCTCCCTGTGATGGTGCATAGAGGACACCTGGATGGAATGGGCCCGGAGGTGTCTCCTTTTGCCAAGGGAAGGTGCCTGGGATCAAAGGGCCACTGAGATGGGAGCTCCATCGGAGATGGGTGTGAAGTCTGTAGCTACATCTCCAGAGCAGAGTGTGCCAGTGCCTGGGCTCCCATGCATGCACCCCAGGCTAGCCAAGCCAGCCACCCCGCAGAGCAGCACGTGCCCAGACCCAGGTCATGCTGCACTGACACGGGCTTGGTGCTAGGATCTCGGGTGTATCCCACCCACAGTTCTTAGCTCACATGACTGGAGCCACTCTAGGGCTTGGTTCGCAGAGGTTTGTGGGAGAACTTGTCTGTCTCCAAGCCCCCGTGTGGAGGGGGCCCCAGCCCAGCAACGGGTCCAACCAAGGCACACCCAGGTCTGTTGCTCCTTGTGCCTGGCTGCTCCGGTGGGTGCCAAGCTCTGGCTCCTGCCTGTTCCTTCCCAGGGTAGCCCTGGTATTGCCGGACACAGACAGCGGCTCTGAGAGCTGGGGGTGGAGATTTCAGAGGCAGCACCTATCCTCCAGCAGGCAGGGGCTCTCCAAGGAGGCCTGAGCCCTGGCCCTGGTGAGACCCCTGATCTTGCTGGCACAGCTCAGAGATGACGCCCAGTGGACAGCCGAAAGGATGCATGATTGGCAGCACAAGGTGCAGCCTGCCCCCTGCCCACGAAGACGTGGTCCTGCTTGACCCTCCTGTGTGATGGGGGTGGGGGGGGGCAAACATGAGTGACGCGTTGGGACTGGTGCACTGGGGAGCCCATCACCATGGACGGGCTACAGGGCCAAGCCTGAGTGGGCAAACTGGGCAGTGGGGCAGCCAATGCTGTATCTTCTTACCACCGCTGTGGGGCTGGTCCCTGCACCAGGGCTCCCCCCAGGGGTCTGCCCATCCTTGCCCCGCTTCCAGCAGCCCGTGGCCCCCTCGCAGCTGGCGGGATGGCACCAGGGTGGGCCTGGCTGGAAGGGGGCCGATGGTTTGATGGGTGAGGCGCTGGGGCTGGCGACTGCAGAGGGGATGGCTGCACAGGGACTGACGGCACGGACCCTGGGAAACATCTCTGGGGTACCCCAGAGCGATTGCCCAGGACCTCTCAGCCAGGGAGTTTCCATCCCAGGCACCGCGGGTGCTCCAGCTCCGTTCCATTCTGCCGACAAGTGCACCAGCCTCCATATTCAATTCATTAACAAATTTGCTGTAATTATTTGTGTGCGCCAGAGAAAATTGCACTGGCGGCTTATTAGATCCAGGCTGATTATGGAGAGAGGCATTCCCAGCGCCAGACCCGCCCCCCGCCAGCGCCGGGAGGGATGCCCACCTCCGTCTCATCGCGCTGGGGCGTCAGGGAGGGCTCCCAAACCCCTCTTCATTGTGTCGTCCCCCTGCACTTGGCAGGGGTGGATGGGTCGGAGGGATACTAGGCAGCTCAGTGGGAGCTCACGTGATGGGGTGGGGGGGCCTCAGGGATCACTCGTGGCTGTGGCATAGGGCAGTCTCCCAAGGTCATGCAACAGGGACGAGCTGGGAATGGGACCCAGGAGGCCTGACTCCCAGCCCCACGTCTGCTCTAACCCACTGGAACCCCCCCCCCCCCCGCCAGAGAAAGGAATAGGAGCCAGGGAGCAGCACTGGGAAAGGTAGGCGGCATGGGGGGCACAGGCCAGAGAGGGGATCAGGGAAGGATCCCGGCCATGCAGGAGGCCGGTGAAGTGGGGATCACAGGCTGGGGTGGTGGGACTGGGGGGTCAGAGAGGAATCCCAGCATCAGGGAGGCTGGGGACATGAGGACACAATCTGGGGATGGGCGGGGTGGAGAGGGGAAATCGGGGGACTCTATGCAGCCTTGACCTTTGCCTCACCCCATCCACAACCCCCCCCCCCCCCGAGCACCCCCCTTCTTGGGATGCGGCTGCCTCCAGAGGGGCTAGATCCGCCCCTCCAGCCTGGTCACATAGTCGCTTTTCCAAGCTTTTCAGTTTTACATATAAAACAATTGACAAGATTTCCCACTTCTGAGGCACTGGGCTAAAGGCGGCTCCAGGAGCCAAAATCGCAGCGATTGGGCTTTTCAATCCCATCCCCCTCCCCCCCGCTTTTCATTATTAGTTCTTCCCTTTCTACCTTGATGGGCCTTTATGTCACCTCTATTTTATTCCTAATGGGACTCGTCTGATTGTTTTGAACAGCCTTCATTTCCCCCCCCCCCTCTTTCTGAAGAGGAATTTAAATAACTGCAAACATCTGATACATTAATGAAGTGATTATGTGGCTTGAAGCCAATTCCCAGCCCCTCCGCAGAGGAGGGTTTTACTCATTGCCCGACTTATTTATTTATTTACTTGGTCTCTTCCCCCCCCCCTTTAATTTACATCAGCTGAGGATTTTACTCAGGCAACTCAAGGCCAGGCTGAGGGAGCAGGGCCAGGGGGGCCTTTCCCCTTTAGGGGGTGCTAGCTCTGGTCTGGCCCCAGCCCAGGGGGGACTGGGTGGCTCTTGGGGGCAGGGAATGGGACATAGGGTCCTTCCCCTCTAGGGGGCGCTGGCTCTGATTTGGCCCCTGCTTTGGGGGGCTGCATTGGGCCAGAACATCCCAGTTGTATGTCCTGGGCCCTGTGCTGCTCCCCACAGGCAGGTCCCTGAGGATGGCCTTGCTTTGGGCTGAAGGGAGGCACTGGGTTGGGGTGGAATGGCCTGGCTGGTGTTAATGCAGGAGATCAGATGGATCGAAGGGTCCCTAGACCTGGCTTTAACTCTATGAAACTGACCTGTGACCATTCTCCTGTCACCTTCAGTCAGTTTCCTCTGCAGGCCAGGTGGGGTGGAGGTGTTAAATCCAGCCTGGGGGAGGGGCGGGGAAGGGGACTGGTAATTGGTGATCATGTGATCAATTAAGCCTTGTGCAGGGGAGAAGAGAGTTTAGAGCTAAAGAAAAGCCAGGGTTCTTCTCCAGCAAGGGGTAGTGATTGGGACCCCACCGGACCAGGTGCTACACAAACCCAGAAGAAACAGGTTTGTGTTTTATTGTGAGATTGTGTGTGTCTCCAAAGTTCCCTCTAGTGCCAGGCGCTGCCCAGCCCCTGACTGACAGGGGAGGGGATCTGGGGGGTGGGCTGGGAGCTAAGGTCAGGGGGAGGAAATGGGGCATGTATCCCAGCAGAGGGGGGTGGAGGGGGTGTGTGGGAAGTGAGGGCTGGGGGGCGGTGATCCCTGCACTGGAGGGTGGGAGAGGAGCACAGGCTGGGGGCAGCCACAGGAAATACATGTGCACTGAGCCAAGCCACCGACTGCCGTCTCCTGAGGCAATGAAGAGCTAAAGCAATTAAAAAAAACTGAGTTAATGAAGAAAACACAAATCTGGGATTGGCTCAAAGAACAAATGCAACAAACCTTCTTGAAAAGCATCTCTCCGGAGCCAGCTGTGCCTGTGAAATCGAAGGGGAGCTTTTGCCAGAATTCTAATGGCCCGTTGGAGGGTTTTGTTCCCTCATTTTCATTTTGGTCTGTTTATTTCAGCCCCTCGGCAATATGTGGGGGGGGGGGGGGAGGGGGTGATCAGTGTCCTGGCATTAGCCAAGCCATGCAGGGGCCTGCTCAGTGTGTGAGCGGAATGCCTTACAACTGGAGGTGGTGCAGTTAGTGTATTGGGTGGAGCACCAGACTGAGACCGGCTCTGGCACCTTGGGCAAGTTCTACCCCTCTCTGTACCTCAGTTTCCCCATCTGTAATATGGGGCTAATGATACTGTTGTCATACAGCACACTGAGCCCTGTGGGATGAAGTGCTGCGCAGAAGCTGAGCAGTGGTGCTGGAAGGCCAGGATCCCAAGCAGAGGGGGGTTAGACAAACTGGCCAGGACAAGGCGCCGTTGCTTCTGGGAACTAGATTCCCAGCATGTTACCTTGGTGGTGAGTTGGTTTCTCTCTCCAGTGACTGTTGCTGTGTGGCCAGAAGGGTCCATTAGAATTAGATTGTCAGCTCTGTGCTCCAGTACAGCACAGGGCAGAGGATGTTACCCAGTCACTGCTGCACCAAGCCAAATTACTTAGGTTTACCTGGAGCATCTCCCAGAGAGGCAGCCAGCCTGGAGATGGAGACTCCAACCCTGCCTGGGGGCGTTTATGTCCATGGTCAGTCACCCTCCCTGGGACAAATTTGGAGTCTTGTTTGGAACCAACCGTTGGTGGTTCTTCTGCCTTTCGTGGTGAGGCTAGAGAGCTCTTCAGTACCAAGATCTGCTCCCCAGGATCGCAATCAAATCACCTCTCAGTGTGCTTTGTGAGAAGCTAAACAGCCTACCGCTGGCAAGCGTTTTCTCCAGCCTTGGGTCATTTGTGCGGCTCTTCTCTACACCCTGTCTGGTTTTCAAACATCCCTTGTAAAATGTCAGTATTTCATTAGAGTCCAGGATTGTTAGCCGCCAGCCCTGCTGTGTGGTGTCCACTGCCCTACCAGAAACGCTCAAACAAAACCGATTGGGCAGGTTTGTTCTAGGAAAGCTTTTTTGTCATGTCACATGCTGCTGGGCACCAGGCAAAGAAGTTAACAACAGTGGCATTGTCAGTCCCATTTTGCTTCTGAATTAGCACTTTGAACGAGGCAGTGCAGCACTCCAGAGCAATTGGCTCAGGCTCTCTGCAAACTCAGGCATGTGTCACTTTGTCAGTTATATGTAGGGTGGGTCCCCCCCTCATGGAGCAATTGGTTCTGGCTCTCTGCAGACTCAGGCAAGTGTCCCTGACTCAGGTCACATTTTCAAAGTTTTCTTCACAACCAATGTTGTGCTTGAGTCTCTCCTCTTTTTTTTTTCTTTTTTTTCTTTTTTTTTTTTTTTTAATGAAAGCAGAGATTTTGCAGAGCGTTTACAAGGTCAGGAGGTTGTGCAGCACCTGACCTGCCAGGGACCCTCCAATGTTGGTCGGGGGGTGCATGTGACATTTCCATAATACGCCAGCTAAATTGTTCTGTCTCACACTCTATGGAATGGGGATGCAACCTATCTGGCTGCTGTGATTCAAGTGTATGTGGGAGGCTGTATCACCCTGTCCCTCAGCCCCCAGTGTGTGTGAACACTGCTAACTTAGAAACTAGCCATCTGCCAGCCATGGTGTTGATGGATATTGTCAAACTGTCACTGATTCCTGCTATCTGACAGGATAAATCTGATTTTTGCCCTGGGGGAACAGCAGGTGGATGTTGGATGTTTTGTCTAAAATGCATCCTGTGATCTAGTGGTTAGAGCAGGTGGGGGCTGGGAGCCTGGACTCCTGGTCAGGGAGGGGAGTGGGATCTAATGAGTCAGAGCCGGGCAGGGACTGTGGGGCAGGACTCCTCCGTTCCCTTCCTGAACCATTGCTTTCCTCCGCCTCTGCCCCTTAGGTGTGAGGGAGGCTGTAGTTAGAGATGGGCTATATTGAGCGAAGCACCATGTGTCTGCAAAGACCCGGGGCTCCTGGTATAATTCCTTCACCACAGTCCTTTAGATCCCTCCTTTCAAGCCCCAGCACTTCCCCACCCTTTGAAGCCTCTGTATTGAGGACGCCATTCGAATCTGACCTGCTTTTCCTGGGGGTGGGCGGGAGCGTGAAACAAAATCAGATACATTTTTTTTTGTTCCTTTTTTCTCACAGAGAGAGAATTGAAGTCAGCCTGTCAAAATATGTTCGTCTCGTGGGGTCTCCTGGGATGCGGGGTGGGGGGGGAGGGAAGTTGTAGTGGGATTTATTATGCAGACTAATTTTATATTTATTCAGGCGCTTTGCATATAATTCTCCAGGCATTAGGTATTCACGGGGAGTAACGTGCTCCAGCAGGTTTGCCTCTTAACGATACTGGGACCGGGGGGGGGAGAGAGAGAGTGCGCGCGCCTTCCCCGCACGCACGCACGCAATGCAGACCTCTGTAAAGCAGCCTCCCTGCTGGCACCCAGTGTGCGCCCATGGAAGGCTGGGTAGGAAATCATTAAAATGCAAATACCCGCACTGTGATTAGTCAGTTTCTCCCCTCTGTGTGTGCTGGGCATATGGAGCAGAGCAGGAGGGAGGTGGGACCCATCCATAGAGCTGCCTCGGGGGCAGGACACAGTGGGTCTGGGGGGCATGCAGAGGGGGGTGTCCACCCCAATCTCTCTGCGTGTGGGGGAGCATCCACCCCGACCTCTCTAGCAGGATGGGTGTCCCCTTCTCTGCTGGGAGTCTGCACCGGGGGTGGGGGGTTATACCCCATGTGTCTGGGACTGGGTGTATGGCCCTATTAGCATCCTTCCCCCTTCTTGCTGTAGGATCTTGCGCTGCTGGGAGTGGGATGGGACGCTCCGTAGGGGGGGCGCTCCCCTGGTAGACACAGCTGGTGCCTGATGTGGTGCTAGGGCGTGCTGTGCGGCAGGGAGCAGGATGCGGGGGACTCTCCCCTTGTAGCCAGCACTGACCCCAAGGTCCTGGTTCTGGATAGGTACCAAGTCCTCCTGTCCTAGTTCACTAAGAAGCTCCCTTAATTAGCTTTACCCCCTGGAACTCCGTGGATACATGAGATTAGCAAAGCTAAAAGCACAGGCTTCCTGGGCCTTTGTTAAAACGAATCCCCACCAGCTGCTAGCAGTATAGGATGAATGAGACACAGTGGCGCAGTTCTGATCCCCTCCACCAGGAGGCAGTGGTGTGGAAATGATCTTTCCCCAGCTCCCTGCACTGAGCAGTTTGCATCATTCTCTTTGTCTCCTCTCCAAAGGACTTGAGAGCCATTAGCTCAAATTTCCAAGAGTGGCTAGTTATGTTGGATGCATCCATTTACTTGCCTTAAGGGGGGCACGTGGCTTTTCAGAAAGAGCTGAGCGCTGGGGGAGATAATCCGCCCTCTTTAAGGCTGCAAAACCTGCCCCTGCCTCGCCCCCGGAACCACTCGCCACAGCTGGAAATTCTAAATATGCCACGAAATGGATTGAGGGGGAAACTGAGGCAGAGGGAAAGAGTGGGCAGGACTTACCCATCTTGCACTGGTGAGGTGAGGAGTGGAGCCCAGGTGTCCTGCATCGCTTCAGCACGAGGGGAATCGTTGCTTGGGCTGGCACACGGGGCACCCAAACCGCGCCTGATGTGCTGCATGGGATAGTAATTAGCATGACAGGCAGGCGTTGGGTTTGCCTGCAGTGCCCCAGCTCAGCAATCCGCTCTTGGAAACCTCATGCCCCAGGCTGCCAGAGCTGGGCTCCAGCCCGGGCTCCGGCTAAGCAGGGTGGGGACAGGTCAGTGTGTGGGGAGAGCAGGTGTTCTCCCAGTGCGGTGCTAGGGGGCCCTGAGCTGCAGGAAGTGGGGTGGGGGCTCGGCAACACCCATTTGAAGTGCTGGGGGTGTAGAGGTGCCGTCTTCTGGATGCAATGCAAAACCAACGTCCTGGCTGCTCGTAGTGGTGAAAAATCCCCGGGGGAGGAGAGATCCCACCCACACAGCCTCCATGCCCCACCCCAGAAGTGGCTGCCTCCCAGCGTCAAGCAAGGGGTCCCTGTATAAACGCACCTGCCCCAGCCCGAAGGCGAGTGTGAAAACTTGCAAGGCTTTTTCTAAGCATCAGCGTCTCTCAGATCTGCTGCGCCTGGATTTTTCTTCCTTTCCAAGGTCTTTATTTAGTGGGTGGCAACTTTATTCATCTTTATCGCCAGGGAGATGGTTACAAATGGGGCCAGTTGTTCGTCCCCCGAGATTTATCCGTCGCTCCAGGAAGGCGGGGGGGGGGGGAGAGGAGAAAGGGGGAATTCATAAAACACATGAACTGGCTCATTATTTCCGGAAACAGATGGCGGCGCAGTGGCCAAGTCACCCCTCACTCTGACAGCGCCGGGGCTGCGCAGGGGCGGGCAGGGAGCTCAGCGCCGGGTGTGCTGGCCTGGTGGAGACTTTTGGGTGCCGTTTCTTTGGAGGTTTTGGCCAAAGCGCCGGAGTTCGGTTCCCACGCGAACAGCAAAGCGCCGCCGTGTTGGGCAATGAAGCTTGGTTTGTTCAGCAGCAGCCCCCCCCCCCGGGGAAAACCACCCAGAAATGCCCTCCCCCGCCCCGAGTCAGTCTGGGGTCGAATGAAACATGTCGTTTGATACTTTATTTTTTTTCGTCTTGGCCGTGTGTGTTTGCACACGCGTGTGTGTGGCGACGGGCATGGGGCACGCGTGCAAGGGGCTCGGGGCTCTTCAGCAAAAACTCCCCCCTCCCTCCCCCGAGCAATCAGGGAGTAGTTGCTGCACTTTGCATTTGGGCACAAGCTGGGGAGTGAAGATGAGGGGGCCTGTAGGGAGGATCAGGCAGGTTTCAGGTGTGACTGTATGTGGGGAGGGGGTGCATGTGCAGGGGGAGGAGAGGCATCCCCCTCCCCCAATAATATCTTCTCATTTCCATTCCCAGTATCTCCAAGGCTTTTACAGACGGGAATGAGCCCTGTTTAACCCCACTGTATGGTGGAGAGAGGAAGGAAACTGAGGCATGGAAAAGGTCCGGGACTTTCTCCCCCTCCCCAAAGACCCACAGGCCAGCAGCACAGAACCCAGGAGTCCTGACTCCCAGATCCCCCTGCTCCTACCTACTAGATCCCACTCCCCTCCCGGAGCTGGGGCTAGAACCCAGGAGTCCAGGTGCCTAGTCTATAGATTGCATAGACGTGGGGTAAAAATCTAGTAGTCACAAAATCTGTGGTCAATGCTTGGATGGGTGACCGCTAAGGAAAACAGTCCGTGCGGGCCCCACTAAGGCATTAGGGGGCACTGTGCTGCAGGGAGGGCGGGGAGGGCTCAGGAGGGGGCGTTCTCCCCTTGCAGTCTGTGCTGCCCCAGTGCACCACTAGGAGGCGCTGAGCTGCAGGGACCAGCATGGTGGCCAGGGAGCAGGCTCAGATGGGCAGGTGTCCCTGGCTTGACAGCCAAATTAGCACCAATAGATAAACCTCTCCATCTGTGGCTGTAGCTTCCCTTGTGTGAGGATGTTCTCAAGCTTCTGAAAATAGCCTCCGGGCCGATAGAGCCAGTGTCTCCAGGCAGAGCCCCTTGCTAGATCCCTGTTGTGACCCTAGAGGGGCCGTCTGCCCAGGGGGCCCAAAGTATCAATTGCACAAACTCTCCCTGCCCTGGGCCAGAACCATGTATTACAGAACAACTTTGCCTCTTTAGTCTCTGGGAGGGAAGTGGGGTCCCGTGGTTAGAGCCAGGGCTCCATTCCCAGCTCTGGGAGGTGTGTGGGGCTAGTGGTTAGAGCTGGGAGGGCAGGGGCAGGCCTATGCCCTAGGCAGCAGCGATGTACCTAGGAAGTGGCCTGGCCTGGCAGGTGGGTAGATGGGTAGCCTTGTGTCACTCCCCAGTTCTCTTAGAGGCCAGACTGATAGAGCTGAACACAGGGGTGTAGGGGCTGTGGGGGCAGGGCTGTGCTGCAGAGATTAGGGACGGTGAGCCAGTGACGTCCAGATTTATCAGCCCCAAACTTGACCTACTTTTTGCCTCTTCGGTTCTGCCTTTGGAAAAAAAAAAAACATTTTCTTTTTCCTGAGCCAGGGGAGAAGCAGCCTGGGTGAGACTTGGAGCCTGGCGCTGTCTGAGGAGTGGGGTCTAGTGGTTAGAGCAGAGGGGGCTGGGAGCCAGGACTCCTGGGTTCTGTCCCAGGTCTGGTGGGGAACAGAGTGACTGGGACAGAGGCCAGGGTGTGTTTCAAGACTATGTGCCTCAGTTTCTCCACTCCGGGGGGCCACCCGCTAACAACGTTGGAAGCCAGGGCTTGATCGGCTGCCTCCCCAGCAGGACAGAATGTCCCCGACCAACAGCAACGGAGACCAGCCCCCACGTCGCCGGGGTTCTCACCTGCCACAGATGCTAATCCCGCTGGCTGGGTAGAGGATGCCCTGCTGTGCTTGCTAGCTTCAGGGGTCTGCTGCCACCTGGTGGGAATCCTGTGAATGGCAGCCCTAGAACCCAAGGCGGGGGGGCTAGTGGGTTTGCACTAGTGCAAAAAGTGCATTTCACCAGGGAGGTTATTGCAGCATTGGTGGTGGGGCCAGTGCCAAACCACCTCCCAGCTTAAATTCCTGCTCCAGCGTGTCCGTAATGGATGGTTTGCTCCACACCCCAGCAATCAGAGGGCCTCAAAAGTCTTTGCAAACGTTCATTGAGCTCAGTTGCCCCAAAGGTCACATTTTACAGTTGGGGAAACTGAGGCACAGAAAGGGGACGTTTCCCTCCCCCCTCACAAGTAGCAGACCTGGGATATATGGGATGGAGAAGCCAGGAGTTCTAACACACCCTTTTCCCCTCTCCAAATGCTTTGGGAGGGGAATGGATTTTGGTGGTGGGAGGTGGGAGTCAGGACTCCAGGGTTCTGGTTGTGGCACTGGGAGGGGAGTGAGGTCAAGTGGTTAGGGCAGAGAAGGGGCTGGGACTGGCCACTGAAGATTATTTTTCTGTGTTAAGGCAGTTCGAACCTTTTTTTAAAAAACTCCGCAGTCACCCGATTTCCCTCGTTATTCACAGCCAAATTGGTCTTAACTTAATGAAGTCACCGCTAAGTGTGTGTGCGCTACCAGAGCTGAACAATGTGCTGGAATTGCCGCCACCATTAGCGTCAATAACTTTATTTGAGGTTATTAACTCAAGTGATAAAATAATATTCGGTTATTAGGGTCATGTTCTCTAGGGAGCTGATTACCTGAGTGAGTCGGGTTGTTAGTAATTAATAGCAATGGTGGGAGCGGATGTTTCCACAGCGCCTTTCTTTGCTAAAGGAGTCTAAAGTGGTTTATAGAAAAGCCTTGCCTGGCACTGAGATGCAGCTGCCTCTGGGGTGGGGCACAAGGGCCGTTTTATACAGGGACCCCTTGCTTTGAATAGTGTGGAGTTCAGCTGCTTGCTAACAGCTTCACTTGACACACACCTTTTAGAATGGAGAATTAAAGACACTCTTCTGTCCAGCTGAAATATGCAGGGGGCTAAAGGGAGCCCAACCAGAATGTATCCTGGCCATTCACACACTATATCTTGCTGCCCTGGTATTGTTAACAAGAGGTGGGCAGAGCCTGTCTTCACAGCTGAGAAACTGTCACAGTGCTGCACTGGGGAATTGGGGTCAGCACAGACAGCAAGGAGAGAACACCCCCTATTGTGCCTCCCATGCTTCAGCACAGCGTCCCTTAGTGCCACATGGGGGGGGGGGAAGAGATCAGCACTGTGAGGGGAGAGTGCCCCCTGCAGAACAAGTTTGTAATCAGACATTTCTCATCTGTGCAATTATGCCCTGTGATACGGAGACCAGGAATATCCAATCTCCACTCCCTTTCTGGAGACTTGCTAAGCTCTTGGCCCCCGTGACTTCCTGTGGCAGGGAGTTCCACAGGTTAATGCCTTGTTGTATGAGGTGAGCATTTCCTTTGATGGTGAATTTCCCCACTTTTAATTTCACCAGACAGCCCCTTGTTCTTATGGTACGAGACAAGAACAGAAGCTCTGATCTCCCTTCTCTAGACCAGTCAGTATTTTAGAGACTTTGATCATGTCCCCTCTCCTTTGTCTCCTTGAAACCCATCCCAGTCTTTTCAGAGTGTTTCCAGGCCTCTGACCCCCCTGCTCATTCTGTAATTCCCTTTTGGAGATGGGGTGACCAGCAGTGCACACAGAACCTAGCTCAGATACCTGTCTGCACCCCGTTACCCTAGTCACTGAGCATCTCACTGGCCTTAATGCATTTTTCCTCACCATGCCCCGGTGAGGCAGGGCAGTGCTATTATTCTCATTGTATAGATGAGGAAAGTGAGGCACATAGAGACTAAGGGACTTGCCCAAGGCCATACAGGAAATCTGTGTCAGAGCAGGTAATTGACCCTGGGTCTCCCAAGTCACTCTAACTACTGGGTCTTCCTTTGCTAGCTAGTATTGCAGATGAGGCCACACCAGTGACATACAGAACAGCAATAGAACATTTTCCCTATTATTCACCACCTTGCAGCCTTTTTTTGCCCCATGCCCTGCATTTTATCTTCCTCTCGAGACTCCTCAAGTACCATCTGTGCAAGGGGAAGGCTGTGGATTAAAAGGCTGGGGAAGTGAGTGGCAGTGCTGAGGGCAATGCTAACACAGCCAGAGGGCACATACTGTGGGGAATGTGCATGCATCCCAGCACCCTCTGCTGGATAGAAGCAGAACTGCTCAACCATGTGTCCTAGATCCAGTATTACCAAAGGGCAATGAGGATTCCCTTTGGGCATGGCAGGGGAAGGGATCAGGGCTCTAGCCCTGCTTGTAGCCAACCCATGGTCACTATTCCTAGGCAGGGGCGGCTCTAGGGATTTTACCGCCCCAAGCACGGCAGGCAGGCTGCCTCCGGAGGTTTGCCTGCGGAGGGTCTGCTGGTCCCGCGGCTTCGGGGGGCAGCATGCTGGGGCCTGGAGCCACCCCTGTTCCTAGGGACCAATTCTGCACTCAGTGTCCAGAGGCGGCCCCACCGTGGATTGATAGAACGGCATTTTGATAGGACTTATTGATACCATTTTTATTTGCATTCACATAGATTCTCTGAGAAAGAAAACATGGGAAATGACACAGAGGGGGGAGGAAAAGGATTCCTTCCCCCACCCCCCCAAAAAACTTGTATTAATTGTTACTGGGTCTTTTTGTTAACTGTAGCTGTTGTTTCTCACTGCTGGCTCCGAATTCGAGGCTGGGATTTTCAGGAGACGTTCAGGACATTTGGCACCTAAATGGATCCTGTTCTCTGCCCCACTAAGCCAGCCAGTGCCCCTGTCCTGGGGCCGGCTTGGAGCTAGAGGGGAAAGGGCCCATATCCCATTCACCCCTCCATCCCAGGTCAGCCAGTCCCACCACCTTGGAGCCGGATGGGAGCTGGTGCCCTTAGAGGGGAAAGGCCCTGCATCCCGTTTCCCACCTCTCTGAACAAGCTGGTCCTGCTGCCCTGGGGCTGGATGGGAACCAGCGCCCCCTAGTGGGGAAAGGCTTTCTAATCCCGAACACTCCGATGTCCCTGAATATCCCAGCCTTGTGTACCAATATCCAGGCTCCATCTGATGACTGTGCTAGTCATGGGGCTTCAGGACAATGTTAAATTGACTTGGGCTTGGAATAGATCCTGTCTTCTAGCTCCCTCCCAATCTAAGCAGCATTAAACCCCTCAGTGCCTGGTGAGTGCAAGCTACATCGAACACACTTGCTCTTTTGTCCAGCGGTTCATTTTTCCCCTTCGTTTGATTCACCTTACAAGAAAACCACAGCGGGATTCTAAAAAAACACCTTTCCCAGCATTGCCCTGGTTTCATTATATTTGCTGCTTTCGTGTTAAAGCTCCTGCTCCTGGAGTCCTGGTATTATGAGAGACTCTTATGTAAGCCTGGTGTATGCTTAGATTTTGCCCCGGTAAAACTGTCAGTTACAGGTGTGATTGTTTGGCTTGTTTTAACTGCTCTGTTCAGACCTGTACACATCCTAGAGTGGAGGCAGTTAGAGGTATAATGGTGACTTACCCCAGTGTATTTATCCAGGAATAGCTGTAGCAGTATAAACATACCTAGCTCTCACACCGCACTTGTCATGAGATCTGCCAAAGCACCGGCCGCGGGCCAGCTGCTGGGATAATCCAGGCATGTCTCACCTCCTCAATCCCTGCCTCACAGAGGCCTCAGGGACCCTTCGTCTCTCCTGTTCTCTGCCTGGGGCTCAACAGTGGAGTTAAAACACAGTCCTCAAGAGACTAAAGTCATTGGACTCAACACGGGTATTTGGATGGAATTGAATGGCCTGTGTTTCTAAAGGAGGCCAGGCTAGATGATCCAATGGTCCCGGCTGGCTTTAGATTCTATAAAACTAACTCAAAGCACTTAAGCAGTTGGTATCACTAGCCACATTTTACAGATGGGGAAACTGAGGCCTGGAGCTCTTAAGTGACTTGCCCAAGGTCACCCAGGAGGCCAGTGGCAGAGATGGGAATAGAATCCAGATCCCTGTCCTGTGCTCTGCCCACTAAGCCACAGCTCTTCTGTATAGACACGGACTTGGTTAAACTAATGCGACTTGGTGTGGGGATGTGCTTGTATTGCTTCAAACTGGGTGCAGAGCTGCTTGGCTTGTGTCAGTAAATTTGCAGGTGCTGGCTAAACCGGTTGGAAACCAAAAGCCAGTTTAAGTGAAACCAATGCAATCCGTGTGAGCATATGTATTTTTAATATTTCCAGCCTGAGGGTGTAGGGAGAAACTTGGAAACAACTGAAAACCCAGACAGTAGATTTAGAGGGGGGGAAGTGTGTGTTTCAAAAACAAACAAAACAAAACAAAAAATTTAAGCCAATAGCGTGGTGATTTTCCAGCCGGCTCATGATTTTGGAACTCCTAGGGGCGGTGAGACTGCTTTCCCGCCGCCTGATCCAATCCAAAACATTGGCTGTATCCCTGGGAATTGTTTAGCTGCGAAGCACCACATGAATTGGAATGGTGGGGTCACATTGTGATGGCAATTCTTAGATTTCTGAGACGGGAAGGGCCCACTGTGATCATCTGGTCTGACCTCCTGTATAGCACAGGCCACAGGTCACTCCTCAATTAATTCCCGTTTGAACTGAAGCAGATCTGTCAGCCCAACATCCGGTCCAGATTTAAAAAGTGCCAGTGATGGAGAATCCACTCCAGCCCTTCATCCATTGTTCCTTGGAACTTGTTTGTCTGGCTTCAGCATCCAGCTGCTGGGTCATGTTAGGCCTTTGCTGGATAGACTGAAGAGCCCTCTGTAATCAAATGTCTGTTCCCCATGCAGGTACTTGGAGACACTGATGGCATGAAGCCCAGGCTGCTGAACAATCAAGGTTGAAAATGGGGCAGAAGGAAAATTTTCCATCGAAAATATTTGTCCCTGGAAAGTTGTGGGTTTGATTTAAAGAAAATGTTTTGCAAAAAGCACTTGCTTCCCATGGGAAATGACTGGGCATTTTTTGTATTGGTTTGGGTTTTTTTGTCAAAAATCAAAATATTTCAATTTAGAGATGCTGCTGCAATGCTTCGTGGGAGTTTTAGTTTGGATGCCCCATGTCCTTGGTTTTCCTCTACGAGCTGGTCTTTTCCAGACAGATGACGTTTCCAGTGAGGTACCCTTTCAAAGAGGACAGCGGTGCATCATGGGAGATGTAGTCTGACCTGGGAGCCTGGCCTATCGAGGAGAATGGGAGCATGGGGTAACTGAAACGCAACTCCCATGAGACATGGCAGCAGCAGCAAAATGTTTTTTTGGGACAAAGTTTGGGTTTTGGCCAAAGTCCTTCAACCTTTGCTGAACAAAGCAAAATGATTTTTATTCATTTTCATCAAAATTTTGCAAGGCAAAACCCCGTTGCCCAACGCGTTCTGTTTACGCCGTTTGCTTTCCTGCAACGACAACCATGGTGGAAATTTTGGAGAGGACGAGTCCAAACCCAGCGAATCTTGGGTACTGAAGGAGCTGTGTGTTGAATGGAGACCCTGGCCCTACAGTCAGCTCTTAGCGGGGTGAACCGCTGAAGTAAACAGGGCTCTCTGGACACGGGCGCTGGAACAATCTGTATAGGGGGGGTGCTGAGCCATTCAACCTAACTGCAAACCCTGTATATAATGGAAACCACTTCAAGCCGGGGGGGCAGTAGCCCCCCCCCCCCCCAGTTCCAGAACCTATGGCTCTGGAACCACGGCCCCAGATCTACTAACCACCTCCTGTGCAAAGGGTGGTCTTTTTGCTGCAGCTGACTGCAGCTCGGCGCCGACAGCGCAGATACCCTTGTTTCAGGGGACGGCCTGAAACGTTAGTCATTGAACTGGATTGAAGTTTGCAATCTCTGCACTTTCCCCGCCCTGGGCTGCACAGGAGGGCAGATGAGATGATCCACAGTGGCCCTTGCAGTCTATTAACTAGGTTTGAGGTTTTGTTGTTGTTCCTGTGTAAGGGCCCCGATCTTGCAAACTACTCAGGTATGGGAGTAAATAATTTCTGTTCTGAGAGTGCCTGACATTTCTGACTAAGACTGGGGAGCCTCCCCCCCACCCCTTGGGCAGGTGCTGCACAGACACGGGGTGACACAGTCCCTGCAAGAGCTTAGAGCCTGAATAGACGAAGGGCAGGAGAGGAACAAGAGGCACAGAATGGCAAATTGAACGGCTCCAGTCAGTGACCGAGCCGGGAACAGAACCCAGGAGTCCTGACACCCAGCCCACCCTGCTCTACCTCAGGAGATTCAGCTCCCTGCCCAGAGCTGGGGATAGAACCGACTCCCACTGCTTTCCCATAAAGCTAGCCTGGTATGTCCAGGCAACAGAGGACGAAGCAAAAACCCCTCACTGATCCCGGGGCCATTGTGTTTTGCAGCAGAACAAACTGGGCATGTTTAAACCTCCCGACAGCGAGTTAACAGTTTCCATTGGAAAAATAGGACCAAGCCAGGAATTCTGTCTGTGGGTGCAGCTCCCTGTGGCAGGGCCATTTCCATAGGAAATATCGTACCGTTTTACAGTGTGTGTTTGTTTAAAGGTGACTTGAAAAGAAGGTGGGGGAGGGGGAATTAATAAAATGAGGCATCTGCTCCTCTTTATGGTCTGTAAGTCTGGTTTGGTTATCTTGCTTTTAAAAAGGTATTTCCTTGTTTATTAGGAGCATTATGGTAGCACTTAGAACCCCCATTAGGCTGGGCCCTGTACACCTAGTGAGAGATGGTTCCTGCCCCCAAAGAGCTGAGTCTAAATAGACAAAGGATGGGAGAGGAAACTGAGGCACCGAGAGGATTTGGGACTTGCTCAAGGTCAGAGGCAGAGTTGGGAATAGAGCCCAGAAGTCAGGACTCCCAGGGCCTGTCTACATTGCAATGTAAGTCCAGGGTGAGTGGAACTGGAGGTTGCAGATCCGGGTTTGTTAACCTAGGGCTTAAGCGTCTACACTCCTTTGTCACCCCGGGTTAGGAATTGTTGAACCCTGGGTCCCAACCTAGGGCTCCAGCATCTATGCTGCATTATGCAGGACCAAGTCCAACTACCGTGTCCCACACTTCCTTGTGCCCTCCCAAAATGTGGCTGCGCTAGCCCTTTGGTCATGGTGCAGGGTGGGAAACCTTGCCTGTCCAGAGGACAAAGAAAGTTGACCCATGGGACTGTGGGAGACTGTTGGCAGACTCCCAGAGCTTGAGTCCAGTAGGGCTGCCTCTACACTGCAAAGCAAAAGGGCTTGAACCCTGGGTCCCAGCTTAACTCAGGCTTGGACCCTCTACTCCTGTGGGGTCCTCTGACCCTGGGTTAGTACAATTTGTGTGTAGACGGAAGGGGGGTTAGGCCTGAGTTCAAACCCTGGGCTTACTTTACAGTGTAGATACCACGCCCCACTCAGAGCTGGGAATAGAACCCAGGAATCCTGAGTCCCAGCCTCCTCTGCTCTGACCACTAGATACCACTCCCCTCCCAGAGCTAGAAATAGGATCCAGGAGTCCTGACTTCCAGGCCAGTGCCCTACCCCCAGTCCATACTTCTGTTCCCCTCTGCAGCCATGGAAGTTAAATCTTCCCATCCAAAGATCAGAGGCTGCTGGCTCTGGGGTGGTGCACTACCTCACATTAGAACATCACTTCTCTTCCTCCCTTTCCTTGGATCCCTGGGAAGCTGAAGGATAATAAGGTGCCTGGAAAGGAAATTCATTTAATGCGGGGAGCTGTTCTCCCCACTCAGGCTGTTGTTGCTATCGCTTTCAGGGGGGTTGGTTTTGTTGAATGCCCTAGCGCTCAAACAATTGGGAGGGAAATTGTCAAAATTCAACTCCCCCTTTCTTTCTTCCCTGGATTTATTTCGTGCAGAAGTGCAGTTCTGTGGGGAAAAGTTTCTAAGCCCGACTCGGGAGTGTTGCAGTAACTGTGATTCCATTAGGACGGCAGGAGCCTCACTCTGACTTCTGAAGAGGCCTGACCCCTTTTGGGGGGGGGTGACTAGCAGGACATCCTTGAAATGGGTGCACCCCAGAATTGCCAGTGGGAAACTTTTGGCGGAGGATCCTGCTGAGGGTGGTGGTAATAACAGTAACTAGTAATGGGGGCTCTTCCAGATCTTTATATGCCCATAAAGATGCACCCAGAAGAAAGAAAAGGGCAGGTCTCCAATTCCTGTCCCCCAGAACCAGCTCTCAGAGGCCATGGCAGAGAATGGGGGCATGAATTCAGTCCCTCTAGTGCCCCCTAGTGGGGGACTGGGGCATGACGCCAGCCCCCCAGCACTCAGGCACTGGGCGATTGGGCTGGAATCCTGCTCTCTAAGCACTGAGTCGGTGGGATACAGGGCCACCAGCCCCTCCATGCTCCAGCGTTGGGAGGCCGCCAGGGGTAGTGTGGGGAGTTGGGTGCTCACTGGCAGCACAGCCGCTCCACCTCCTCCTCGCAGCTGTAGAACTGCTGGAAGACCCCCTCGGCCGAGCCATTGCACTCGAACCAGCGCCGCAGGGTCCCCAGGGCCTTCAGGGCATCAGCCTTGGTGGGCAGGCTGCCAAAAAGGTCCTCTCCCTCTCCCTCCTCCTCTTCCTCCTCCTTATAGGCCCCGGCCGGAGGCAGGGCTGGGGGACAGGCCAGCTCTGTCTCCATGTCCACAAAGCGCCAGAAATCTTCTGGGCTCATCCCCCTGGGGGGGGCAAGGCTGGGGGGCCCCAGGGACCCCTTCCCCTTGGAGCAGCCGGCCTCCCCAAAGCACCGTTCCACCAGGGAGGGCTGGACTTTGTCCCAAGCGGCCGCCACCATGTGGAGGGCGTCCAGCACAGTGATGGAGGCAGCGATGGAAGCAGGGGAGCTGTCGGTCTCGCTGCTGATGGAGGACACTTTGCCCAGAAGCCTGCGCTTGTAGCGGGACTTGAAATCCCGGACGATGTCGGGATGGAGAGGGCAAGGTGAGGGGCCATCGTCATGGTGAGGCTGCGGGGGCAGGAAGACCAGGCGGATGTTGGCAGGCTCCGGATCAGGGAAGCGCCGCTCAGCATCCAGCACCAGCGCCACACTGCGGTGCTGCTGGCCCATCTCCCGGTCAAAGTCCGTCAGCCACTCTGAGAAGAGCTCCGGTGTCAGCTGACCATCAGCGCTGCTGCGGTAAAGGACTGGCAAAGCTTCCGTGTTGACCCCAAAGAAACATCGCGGAGCCAACCGCCTGCCGACCACCACGGGCTTCCGCTTCTCTGTGCCGCTCCCGTTCACGCACAGCGCCACGCACAGCCGCTCCTTTCCCTCCCGCTCCCTGCCCGGCATGGCCTTATACAGCAGCACCACCTCCCCACAGCCAAAAATGTTCTCCGGGGCAAAATCCTTCAGCAGCTGGGGCAAGCTGAGGGAAGCCGGCGCTGGGCCCTTGTCGCACGGGGGCTCCGGGGCATGGACCGCTCGTGCCGGGTGCCGCTGGCCAAAGCAGACGTTGTTACGACGCTTCCACCGCACCAGCCAGCCGATGCTAGGCACAAACTCCTGGCCCATGATGTCCGCGAGCTCCTTGGCTTTCTGAAGCAGCATGGGCCCCGTGACGTCCCACATCTTGGTGCGGGCGATGTGGAACCAGCACAACAAGGCCTCGTCGATGCTGCTGTATTTGGACTCCCGCTTGCGCTTCCGCTCCCGGTTGGCCGTCCCGCTGCACCAGTCAGCCAGCAGCTTCTCCTTGTTTTTGCAGATGCGGGAGATCTGGGGCTGGGAGACTTGGAAGCGACGAGCCACCTCTGACTGGGACATCTTGGATTCATCCAGCATCTCCAGCACCTGGATCTTCTCTGCCAAGGAAAGAGCATGAAGTTTCTTCTTCCCGTTCAGCTCCATGGTGGCTCTGGAGTGGGAGGTGAAGGGATGTGCCAGGCACTGGGGGCTGGAATATCTAGAGGAGAAAGAAGAGACCCTCCCACCCAACCCCCCCAGAAAACCTTGGTCAGCCATTGACAAGACCGGGAGACAGAATCTAAGGGAAACTTAACAACCCTGGGGATAGAACCCAAGAGTCCTGATTCCCAGCTCCTGCTCCCATCTCACTAAGTTCCATCTCCTCCCAGAGCTGGGACTAGAGTCCTGGAGTCTTGGCTCCCAGAACCATGCCCAGTTGACTCAGCCACAAGCACCTAAATGTAATTTTAATAAATATGGGAGACATTTCTGGAGAGACCGTCTAAGTTAGTTAAATGCCTAATTTGAAGGGAACCACCCAGCTCCAAATTGCCCCCAAATTTAGGTTGCTTAAAAATACAGCTTGTCCAAATGACCGATCGTACACTTTTAAGGGCAGGGATTGTCTTATTCCATGCAGCTCCTGGCTCAACAGGTGCCTCTGATCTCAGTCAAGCGGGGGATGGTGCAGACCCATGGGGCCTCATTCTCAGCTCAGGGACTGTGTAGTGCCTGACACAAGGGGGCCCTGATCTCAGTAGGGGAAGAAGAAGGTGGCCAATGCCCTGCACAACGGGGCCCTGATTTCAGCTGGCCCCCCTATGTGTTATCACGAACAGCACAAGTTTTCTATTATGACATTTGATTGTAATGCCACCTTTCTCCTACAGTGGACACAGCCCAAACATTGCCTCCTTGGGGAAACTGACATGTAATGGGGAACCTGACTACTAGAAAAACCAGGCTCTGAATTCATAACCTGTAGATGTTTTTAAATAGGAGCAGCCCTGCTAGCTAAAACCAGTGGGCCCCTCTAGCCCAGCAGTCACAGGTAATAATTGGAGATATACCAATCTCCTAGAACTGGAAGGGACCTTGAACGGTCATCGAGTCCAGCCCCCTGCCTTCACTAGCAGGACCAATTTTTGCCCCAGATCCCTAAGTGGCCCCCTCAAGGATTGAACTCACAACCCTGGGTTTAGTAGCAGGCCAATGCTCAAACCACTGAGCTATCCCTCCCCAGTACCAGCCGCTTTACAGGAAAGGACCGGGACCCCTGCAGCTATAGGCTAACTTGCCCTACAAGGGGGAAGAGTTTACTCCTGAGCCCAATAGCTAGAGGTTGGCTTTATATCCCTTCCAGCTATTAGAAATCCAAAGTGTGGGGAAAAGATGCCCCTCAGACAGGCTTCGTTTTAACACACCCCCCCCCACACACACACACACGTATTTTTGGCAAGAGCGCCCCTCGCGCGCGCGCGCACAAATAATTTAGCATGATGCCCCCGGGGGAGCGGACCCTCAGCTGGCGGGGGAAGGGCTAAATCCGGCATAAGCTGCCCGGGCTGTGAGGACAGGACAGCAGCTCTGCAGGCCTCGCCTCGCACACAACCACCGCTCCCGGGGGAAGTCCCCGTGCAAGCTGCCTTTGCTCCGTACCTACCTAGGAGAGAGCCTGGTCCCCTGCCTCTCCGGGGGCTACATCAGGGGCCATCCCCGGCCGGGGGGGGGGGGTGAGGGCTTCAGGTTTCCGGATCCTGATCCCCCCCTTCTGGATCTTCAGTTTTCAGCAGCAGCAGCAAAGGCCCGGAGTAAAACCTGGCCGCTGGATCCCGGCGCTTTAGGAGCGCTGGAGAAACCCATCCGGCGGCTGGTTCGGCTCCGCTGCCCAGGTTTGGGCGATCCAGGGTCCGGGTTTACACGCTCCTAAATCCCCCGCCGCTCACACCTTGGCTAGGTCCAGAAAGGGATGTAAACGGTTCCGCAAAGTGGGGAATTACGGGTCGTTTCCTCCCCCCTTGCAAGTGCCGAAAGGCTGGGGGCTGCACCGGGAGCCTAGCGGGCTTTCACTTAGCCACTGGCGCGGCTGGTGGGCCCGTGGGTCTTCTCCCGCAGGGGAGGGGGGTGAATGTCCCTGGCCAGCAGGACCTTGGATGTGAAAATCCTGCAGCCAACAAGAGCAGGAGTTTTGTGTCAGATGGCTTGTTATCCCGTGGGGGGCCCGGGGAGACAGCTGGCGAGTGGCCCAGGCCTGAGCACGGTTCTGCTCTAAGGAGATGTGCTGGAGAGACTTTTTCTTGTCGAGAGCCATGTATTTTTGGGTGCATATTTCTCCTCCAGTCGTGGAACGACAGGGTGTTGTGCGGCAGAATCAGGACTCCTGGCTTCTGTTCCCGACTCCCAGGCCCCCTTCGCCAACCCACTTGACCTCCCCCTCTCCCCCCCAACCCCACTAGAGCTTGGACCCACGAGTCCTGGCTTCCTCATTCACAGTCTTCACTGATTGATTAACTTATATCTCCCCCATTGCACCCTAGCGGGAACTCCTGGGGCAGAGGAATGAGGAAGACTGATTAAAAATTGCCTTTAAAATGCATCTAAACCAGCTGGCTGCTAACCCAGTCCTGGCTGCACAGGCATCCCAGGGGCACACTAGAGAAGAACAGCAGGGTGCTGTAGTAAAGACCAGAGCACGGTTTTCATGTCATAAGCAATCTGTTGTTTCCTGTCCATCTTATGACAGCTCACTGTATCGGCTTTACATCCCCCTGAATAAATACAGATGGGGGACAGACGCTCAGTGCCTCTATCTACACTGCAGAGACCACATTGGCCTAGCCCTGGCGTGTAGACACAGCCTATGCTGACAGAACGCAGTTTTCCTGCCAGTACAGGAACAGCGCGTCCCCAGAGGAAGTTAGCAACATTGATGGAAGCCCTCTTCCATTGACACAGTAGTAGCATCTACACTGGGGATTTGGTCAGTGTCTCTTGTCAGTAAGACGTGGTTATGTCAATATCACTTTTCATTGTAGGCCAGGTTGCACTACCAATTTTTCCTGGTAGAATGATGTTGGATGAGGTGTGGGATATTTTTGTGACATTTTTATACTGGCATAAAAGTCCTTTTGCCTGTTAGACCTTATTTTGCTCAGGGAACTGGTATAAGCTACACCAGCAAAAGGACTCTTTTGGCAGTATAAGTTACATCTCCTCTAGGCTGGGAGTGGCATCCCACTGAAAGACAAAATTATTTAGCCTCACAAAGAGAACTGGGAAGACGTTGTGGTCTATAATACTGTACTTACACGGGGGAGCAGCTCTCAGAGCAGAGAGCTCTGTAATGTAGCAGGCACAGGCAGGAGATCTGCTGGCTGGGGGCAGAAGTGAAAGAAATTCAGAGGCAAATTTTTAACAAGAAACCATTGGAGCATTTGACCTAGGAATGTGGTGGATTCGCTATTGCTTGGAGTCTGTAAATCAAGATCCAGTGTCTCTGTTTAAAATACACACACTAGCTCTACTGCAGGTTATGGGCCTGATGCACGAATCAGTGCGTAACTTTTTTTTTTGTTTAATTTTAGACCAAAAAATAAATGTGTGTGGATTTTCACCATTTTTTTTGCAGTTTTCAGTGGCTTTTAGCTGAAATTTGTTTACTGTTTTATTTTTGTTTGAATTTTCCCCCAGAAAATGTGCTTTGATTGTTTTTATGGGGAAAAAATAGTGTTTTTCCCAACCCACAAAAGTGATTTTTTTCCCAGTGGCTTTCAGCAAATTTTACAGTTTAAGGCAGCTCTTGGCAGAAAAAAATTACTTTTTTTAAATAATTTTTTTTTGCCAAAATACGTACATTTTTCTGCCAAAAACTATTTGGGAGGTTTAATGTAATGGTTTTTGGCAGAACGTTTTATGTGTTTTGGTGGTTTTAATAGGAAAATTTGAGTTTTTCCCTTTTTTGACAATTTTTTTCCCATTGTTCGCAGTAGTGGTGTAGCCGTGTTGGTCCCAAAATATTAAAGTGACATGGTGGGTGAGGTGATCTCTTGTATTGGACCAACCTCTGTTGGTGAAAGAGACGTGCTTTCAGCTCTGTGTAAGCTGGAAGCTTCTCTCTTTCACCAACAGTGGTTGGTCCAATACAAGAGATCACCTCACCCACCTTCTTTCTCTCAATTTTTCCATTGACATTTTTGACAAAACAATGCTTTGGTTTTGTCTTCATTTAAACTTTCCCCGGCGGTGGGGGGAGGCGAGGGCGTGAATCAATTTCCAGCGAGCTCTGATGGCCTCTTTTTGCCTTGCTGAGTTCTACACCAACACCTTCTAGCAAAACCCAACTAGCTGCTCTGGCTGTCACGGGGGGGAGGAGCTGTGGGGGGGCGGGGCATGGGAAGTGGAGTGTATAGTTAGAACAGCACTGAGGCTGCTCTCATTCTGTTCTGTGTAGAGTCATCACCGTGGTATCTGGGCACCTTCCAGTGGTCCACTGAGCAACATGACTCCACATTTGTCATGTAGGGGTTTCTTCTCCCCTCCTCTCCCAGGGGGAGAAGCACGAGCAGTGGAATGTCTTGTTTTGGTAGGGTTTTTGAATATAGCTGTTGCTCTGTATTTGTATTAGAGAAGGCAGGGCAAGGAGATGCACCTGGCACTTGGAGCAGAAGGTGGCAAGGTTTGGTATGGGCCTTAGCTCCTCAGGGAGCTCATTCTGCAGCCCCCCAGAAAGATCTGTCTCCCTGCACAGATGAGCTTTACCCTTATTGTAAAGAGTGCCACTGGGTCAGAGGAGCGGAGTGGGGGGCTCCATCCTGCAATTATAGGCAGCCTTCTTGGTACCTTGGGTGCAAGTCATGGAGCCTGCAGGACCCAGACCTTAAACTTGATTCAGCATTGTATGGGAAGCCAGTGCAGGGAGCAGAGGAGAGGGCTGATGCGTTAACAGTAGCCGGCACTGCTGAGGAGATACGACGCAACTGACCACGTAAGCTGGAGTTTCCTCGGGGCTGAAGGTGTCACACCCAGGTCACTGCAGTGCTGTGGTTGAGCTGAGCAATGCCCAAGGCTGAATAACTAAGGCCAGGTCATGGTTGGCCAGGCTGGGGCAGCATCTCTGAGCCAGCTGGAGATGGTTGAAAGCATTAGTCACGGAGTGGGCGCTGGGGGCCCGACTCTGACGGGGGCCGGGTAATTTAAAAACACCTGGGGGGTTGAACGATAAACCGGACCAGCAGCCATGTAGCTTTGCTTTCTCTGCCTGTGATCAGCAGAGTTCAGGACAGCTGCATCTTTGAGCCCCCCATTAACTTGTGTTTCACTAAAGCATTTTCCAGAGTCTGGATCGAGAATCCACCCCTGTCCTTGGCAGGTTGTTCCAATTGTTAATCACCCTCCCTTTGAAAAATGTGTCCTGTATTTGAATGTGTCTGGCTTTTGCTTCCAGCCTTCAGTTCTTAGTCTGCCTCTCTCCACTAGGTTAAAGAGCCCTTTAGGACCCAGGATTTTTTCGGTGGGAAGGTGCTTACATACCATGATCAACTCACTGCTTAATCTTCTTTGTGATTAAACTAAACTAAACTAATTGAGCTCTTTAAGTCTCTCACTGTCAGGCCTTTTTCCCCCCCCCCCCCCATCTTAGTGGCTCTTTTCTGCACCCTCTCCAATTTAACCAACACCCTTCCTAAAACATGCACACCAGAACTGGACGCACTATTCCAGTACTAGTCTCACCAACGTCCTATACAGAGGTCAAATCACCTCCCTGCTCCAGCTCGCTACTCCCCTCTTTATGCCCTCTGAGGCCCCCTGCTGGAGCCCTCATGGCCCTGCCACACCCTGCCCCAAAACAAGGCAATGGAAAGGGTCCTCCAAGCTGCGTAGAGTGACTGTGTGGGACACAGCCAATCAGGGCCCAGCAGCCTATTATAAGAAGAGCTGCAGGGCCAGAGGGAGTTCAGTTCCTTGCTGGTGCTGTCGGAGTGTGGCTGGTTGGCAGATAGAGTTGCAGAACCCTGGATAGGGCAGCACTGCCAGTACCTGGGGAGAGCAAGAAAGCGCCCTGAGCTGGTTACTAGGTCTCCATTAGGACGAGGCCCTGAGGTAAAGGTGAATATGCTGTGGGGAAGTGGCCCAGGGAATTAGAGAAGCCATGTGACATAGTTAAAAGGACACAGCAGACAGCTGTGATCTACAGGGTCCCTGGGCTGGGACCCAGAGTAGTGGGTAGGCCTGGGTCCCCACCCCACCCCACCCCGTTAGCCACTGGGGGGAAATGGCCTGGACATTAAGGCACCCCAGAAGGGGAACTGAACTATAGTGGCCCAACTGGAGAACTGTAGCCAGGAATCCCCAAGAGGGTGAAGACATTATCCCTGCTCTGGGATACAGCAGTGCCCCAGGGCTCCCTCCCTGGAGACAATTTGAGAGAGTGTGTGCAGGTGTGCACACTTGGCCAAGGGGGTGCTCATGAGAGGCACCCTGTTACAGCATCCCACGCCTGGATCAGCCTGTGATGGGGCATCCACCTCACACTGGCCAGTAAGGGGTTAATAAAGCCCTAGGGAGGCTGAGTGAAAAGCAGCCAATAGGAGGGGGACTATGAAGAATGGCCACTCAGGGCCCCCTTATAAGAGTTGCATGATGGACAGAGGAGAGCAGAGTGAGTAGCTGCATAGAGCTGGTGGAGGAAGGGTTGTATCTGGAGTAGGCTGCAATGCTGTAGCACCTTGAACAGAGCACTGCAGGCAGGACCCCAGGGAAAGGGGAAGGAGCTCCGGATGAGCTGCTGAGACTGAGGGGGGTTGCTGTGGCCCAGGGAAATGCAGCGATTGTAGAGGCAAAAGAATGCAGTAAGTGACTGTGGATCAGAGAGTCCCTGGGCTCACGCCTGGAGTAGTGGGTAGGCCTGGGTCTCCCCATTGTGGAAGTAGGATGACAGTTTACTGCTGTCACTACTGGGGCAGTGGCTGGACTCCTGAGGGGCTAAACCTCCCCCAGAAGGGGGGACATGGACAGTGCCATGGCCGGGGGGCTGAGCCACTGTCATGAATAGTTAGTAAAGGGTTAAAGCATAGTACCTGGTGGGCACCTGACCTGAGGACCAATCAGGGAAGATAATTTGAAATTCCTAGGAGGGAACTTTTTCCCTGTGTGTGTGTGTATTGTCTTTAGCATTTGGAGTTACAAGAGTCCAGATGTTTTAATCAAGTCTACCAGTTTCTACCTTTCTGAACTAATTTCTTCTAGTCAAGATAGTGAGTATTAGAAAGATACTTTGTGTCATTATCTAATAATCCTATGTTTGCAATTCTGTGTGTTTGTTATTGATTATTCTTAATTCTGCCTGTACTGGTTGTACTGAGAAGAGAGAGGATTCTCTCCAGAATTTAGCAAGGTTATACCCTATGAGTGTCCAGCTTGGACTCAGAGAGATTCTGTATTTTCTTGTTTTTCTTTTAATAAATTCTTTCTATAAAGATTTGATTAAATCCCTTCTACTGTGGATATAGGGGGAGGGGCTAAGACATTCTCTCTCGGTGGTGAGACAGCTTATCTCCGGGCAGAGAGGGGAGGGGGAGATTCCTCCTCTGTGAGTTGATCTGTGTTCCCCAGGGAGTGTCTTCTGAGGGAGACAGGGGGAAAACAGGGGTGTCCCGGCCCACGTAATTGACCGAGGTGGCGGCAGCAAAAGGGAGACCTACCCTAGGATTTTGGGGTGGGGGAAGACATGCGGGTCCTCACTTTGAAACCCCCCAGTTTCAAGTGAGGGTAGACTCTGACAGCCACAAAGAGGATGCTGCAGTTCCTGAGGCGGCAAGAGGGGCTGTAGGCAGACGGCGGAGATCAAGTGACAGTGTGCAGACTGTCGACCTTGAGCTCATCCCCAGAGCAACCTAGGGGAGGCACCAGGCCAGTGGTAACACACCGTGACACAGTCCTTTGGGCCACTGTGTTGCACTGGCAGCTCATATTGAATTGCTTGTCCACTGTGACCCTCATATCCTTTAGAGTCACTGCTTTCCAGGATAAAACCTTCAAAATGGAAGCCTGTGTTTGCTTGGCATGGAAAACAGCCCCGTCTTGACCTCAGTGCTCTTTCACTTAGTGAAAGGGTTTCCCATGGCATCTTTGGCTGTAACTTTTCTTCCCGTCCAGCTGCACCCCAGAAGTGGCTGCCTATCTGTGGGGCTTTCTACACAGACATTGTGTTGCAGTTATGGGGGAAAGACCTTGCGCTATATCTAAGGATAGGTGGTACGAAGGCAGAGAAGTAGGAGTCAGGACTCCTGGGTTCTTTTCCTAGCTCTGGGAGAAGTGTGTGGTGTAAGGGGTTAGACTGGGGGAGCAGGAGGGCTGGGAGTCAGGACTTGTAGGGTCTATTCCCAGGGGCTCCAGGCAGGGAGCTGGGTCTGGTGGATTGGTGTTGGGAGAGAGGGGGGCTGGCAGTCAGGACTTCTGGGTCCTATTCCTAGTTTAGCTGTATTATGCATAAAATATTTGACTCCCGTTAATCTCCTTTTGGAGGATCTAATAATGAGTCCACCCCAGCTGGCAATGGGTTGCAAAGGACCCATGCGTGGGAAAACAAGATACAGTGTGATATTGTTTTGCACTGATGCATCTATTCATCTTGGAGTAAGGGATGGCTTCCCAGAGGTACAGTGGCTTTGCAGAGCGCACACACATGCCCAAGGCTGTGTTAGCTACAGGAAAGCTGTACAAGCCCAGACTATCAGCCATCTTGTCCTGGGTCTGATTACACCCACCAGCACTTACAGTGAACATCCTGAGGGCTTGGATGTGTGCCAGCGAAGCGTTGCTAACCCCGGACTGGGATAGCTGCTCTCTCTCATCTCACATGTCTCCAAGGCCCGGAGAAGCACATTCCTTTGCACAATGAAGTCTCAAATCTCTGCAAACCCACTATGTATTCACCACCAGTCTGGGTATTGCTTTAATATACCAGGCCTTTAATCTCGCTCGCCACGGCTTCGGTTCTGACCTCCTTTCTAAGAGCAGCTCTGCAGGATTGACAGAGCCTGTGAGACAGGCTTTCAAACAAGATCACAATGAATTTCAATCAGTGTACTGGGTGCTGCACAGACCCCCCCCCCCCCCCACTCCTTGACTCTGACAGGGTAGGGAGGAAGCATTATGTCAGGTGCTGCACAGACCTGGACCAAGCTTGAGGCCCTTCGTGCTGGGCCCTGCCCAGACCATGACCGAAATCAGGAGCCCAGTGGGTCGTGCACTGCCCAGCTGGTCCCTGCTACAAAGACCTTCCAGTCTAAGTGGACAAAAAGGAATAATTATCCCCATTTTACAGGTGTGCAAGTGGAGGCAGAGTGAGATGAACATTCGAGTAGAAGGCAGGGACAGAGTCAGAACTCAGGAGTTCTATTCCTGGCTCTGGGATCACAGTGAAGTCGAATGGGTTAGAACAGGGGGTGCTGGGCTTCAGCACCCCGGACTGTATTCCTGGGGCTGATCACAGTGGTGGGGTTTAGTGGGTTAAAGCAGGGGGGCTGGGAGTCAGGATTCCTGAGTACCATCCCTCGCTCTAGAAGCAGAGTGAGTTCTCATGCCTAGAGACAGGGGAGCAGGAGCCAGAACTCCTGGCCACTATTCCAGACTCACTCTGAACTTTGGGGCATGTCCTTTTCCCGCTCTGCACCTTGGTCCCCAGCCTTTTTTGGCTCCGGCCATGAATTCCAGCAGAGTTGGGAACGGGGTGTCCAATCCTGGCCTGGCTTTTTCTCCATTGCAGTGCAGTGAGCTGTACCATTCAGGGAGGAGTGGAGGACGCTGATTTCCCTCAAGGGAGCCTGCGCTCTGGCACCTTCACCGCAGCAGCAAAGGAATCCGTTGGCACGTTGTTGGCTTGCGTTTCCTGAGATGTCCCCCAGGAGGATGGGAGCAGCCAGAGGCGCCACAGGGAGCTGGCAAGGACATAGGGCCTGCCTCTCAGATTTCCCCCCCCCCCCCCTCCCATGGCAGGTAAATGAGCTGGGAAGCCTCTGCTGTTCCATCACATCTATGGCAAAGACCCAGCACTCCAGGTATTGTGGCAAAGAGTTTGTATTAGGGATCTGCCGAGTGCTGGGTGCGCGGGGTCTAGTGGGTTTGGAGGGTCTGGTCTAGTGGGTTACAGCTAAAAATCACAGAGCAGGGAGTCAGGCCTCCTGGGTTCTCTGCCACCTCTGGGAGGGGAGTGGGGTGTGGTGTGTTAGAGCAGGGGAGGCAGGACTCCTGGGTTCAATTCCTGACTCTGGGGATATTGTCTAATAGAATATCAGGGTTGGAAAGGACCTCAGGAGATCATCTTGTCCAACCCCCTGCTCAAAGCAGGACAATCCTCAGACAGATTTTTGCCCCAGATCCCTAAATGGCCCCCTCAAGGATTGAACTCACAACCCTGGGTTTAGCTGGCCAATGCTCAAACCACTGAATAGGTTTAGCTCGCCTCCACTGGTCCCTGCACATTGCAGCCTGCTCCAGGGTGGCGGTGGCAGGGTCTCTGCCTGTCAGACTGGACTGGGCCAGGCTAACAGCAGAGAGTTTGCTGACTGATGAGAATTAAGTAGATTTTCTGTTGCCATGGAAATGCTATAGCTGGGTAAGGAGAAATCCTCCTACTCCCAGAACTCCTTCCCCGACACTGCTCTGCCTATGGCCCCTCCTCCCCCGACATGCACCACTAGGCCCCATTCCTCTCCCAGAGCTGGGAAAAGAACCCAGCAGTCTTGACTCCCACCCGCTCTAGCCCCCAAATCCCACTCTACTCCTAGATCTGGCATAGAACCCAGGAGGCCTAACTCATGGCTCTGTGCTTTTTAGCAGCATGTCCATCCCCGCCCCCCAAGGACCAGCTCTTCAGTTTTCTCATTCTCTCTATTTCATCCCCAGCTCCCAAATCACTCCCCCTCCCCCTCCCCCTCCCCACTACCAGGCAGTTCCTCTCCCCAAGGTGCTAAGATGCATGGAAAGTGGGGAGAACCAATGTCACTCAGGACATTTGGATCTAGGACACAGCCTAACCTTGGGGGATAGATTGTAGGAGGGGTAATCCTGCCTTCCTCTCGCAGGCAGTGCTGACCTTCATAGAATATCAGGGTTGGAAGGGACCTCAGGAGGTCATCTTGTCCAACCCCCTGCTCGAAGCAGGGCCAATCTCCAGATAGATTTTGACCCCAGTTCCCTAAGTGGCCCCCTCAAGGATTGAACTCACAACCCTGGGTTTAGCAGGCCAATGCCAAATCACTAAGCTCCCCTCCCTCCAGCACAATGCTAGGGGGCGCTCTGTTACAGGGAGCTGGGCAGGGGGCTCAGTTGGGGGACTCTCCCCTGGCAGTCAGCGCTGGCTCCCCAGTGCATGATGCTGCAGGGAGCAGGGTGGGGCTCAGCAGATGAGTTTCAGGATGTTCTCGTAGCTCAGGAAGGTCACCGCGTTGACAGGGAAGGAACGGATAATGTTCAGGGTAAGGCCCTTTAGGAAGACCTGGGGTCCCTCACGCCGAACGCTGATGCGGATGCAATCCCAGACCCCGCAGTAGGACACTCCCTTCACCCCGTCCATCTGGAGCCGGGCCTTGATCACGTCCAGGGGCGTGGCGAAGACCCAGGAGGTGGTGCCAGCACAGCCCCCAGCTATGAGAACTGTCACTGGCCCTGGGAGCAAAGGGGAGAGGGAAGAGAGTTAGGGCTCGGCAGGGGCCGTTACCCCTCAGTCAGTGCTGTCCCCAGGGCAGTGGTTGTGGTTAGTTATTGCAGTTGTTAAACAGCTGTCAGTTTCCACCCAAGAGATGGCTGCATTATAATGCTGTGTGAAAAGATCCACCTTAATTGTTTCTGGCCCATCAAAGCACTCGCATTACGCAACAGGAATCCCAGTTCCCTACAGTCTCTTCCCCCGGTGAGGTGGACTGTAGGGGGCTATCCATTCCCATCTCACCTGGTTCTCGCCCCTGCGCTGTCATGGCCTGGCAGAGGCTGGTGTAGGTGAGGAAGTAGATGGCCATAGTGGGTGTATCTCGCAACACCAGGGCCCAGGTGCCCCGGAACAGGCCCATGACCCCCTCCTCGCGGAATATGCTGGCACCACAGTGCACCGGGCCCCGGTACTGGGCTCCAGAGGCCCCCGCTAGACTCTTCAGCCCATAGGGGTGAAGCTGGTTCTGTAGCCGAACTTTGATCAGGTCAACAGGAGCCAGGACCACAGCCTGAGATGGGGGGGCGGGGAGAGAAGGGGTGAATGGGAAAAGAGGCCCATGGTTAGTTCCTCAAGGAAAAATATTGACATGCAATGACTCCTGGCTCTGGAGACAGAGAACCGCAGGTGTCCCAGCTCCCAGCCCCACTTGCTCTAACCCACTTCCACCCCACTCCCCCTTCCCGGAGCTGGGATAGAACCCAGGAGTCTTGACTCCCAGCCCCCCTGCTCTAAGCACTGGACCTGACTCCCTTCCCCTCCCAGAGGTAGGGCTAGAAGCCAGGAGTTCTGCTCTCTACCCCCGCCCCCCACATGAGCTGCCTGGTCCCTCACCTGCATCAGGCCGGAGAAGCTGCCAGCGGTGAGGACGTGGGCGTAGCTGGGAGGGTTGGCGTGGCGGTCGTGGTGATGGGTGGCGCTCAGGTACAGCAGGGCATTGCTGTAGGCCCCGAACATCACTGAGTTCACCAGGGCCACGCTCAGCAGTGGGAAACTCATCCCCTTAAAGAAGCCTAGGACCTGCAAGGCAAAGGGCACCATGGAGGGATCAACGCCAGCCCTGAGCGTATGTGACTCATGGCTCGGCATGAGGTAGTGAGTGGGGAACCCCTCTCCAAAGGCTGACACCCATGTGTACACGCACACACTGCTCCCCCTAGCATACAGCATGGGGGGGGGGGCTGATCCCCATCAGGGGCAGATGTGCAGCCCCCAGCACGAGGGGAGCCTCTGAGCTTGGGCAGGGGTCTCTTGGCACTGCCCTAATACAAATAATAAATGGGCTGCCTCAAACCGTTTCATTGCGGTACGTTTTGATTACGCAATCCAGGATCCCCCGATAGCCAGACTGCGTCTGCAGCCGCACCTGGAATGAGACACCATCTTTAAGCAAAGAATTTGCAGGGAGATATTAGCAGCGGCAGTTTATGCAAAGGCCAAACTCCTCCTTAGAGGCATTTGGAGGTAGCATTTTCTAGTGGATGGGACTGTGGCCTGGGACTTAGGACTCCTGGCTTCTGTTCACAGCTCTGGCTGGAGAGTGGGATCTAGGGAGTTAAAGCTGTAGGGGGGTGCTGGGAGTCAGGACTCCTGGGTTCTATTCCTGGTTCTGCCACTGAGCTGAGGCAAGTCCCTCTCTGTGCCTCTATTTCCCCTCCCACCTTGTCTATTCAGACTGTGGACTCTTGGGGGGAGGGGTTCTCTCTCACTGTGGGTCTGTGCAGTGCCTCTCCTGATGGGTGGAGGGCCCTGATCTCGTGGGGAGGGATGTTTGTGTAGTGCCTGGCCTGACAGGGTGGCCTGAACTTGGGCAGGGAGGGTCTGTGCAGACAAAGACCCCTATGTCGGTTAGGTCGACCATCATAAGAAATAAATGAGTTAAAATAGCTATTGCTTGCCCTTGGAGGTGCTGGACACTGCTCTGAGCTAGCTAGTTCCCTAGCAGGGATGTATCACCTCATTCTATCTATAGGAGAGAAGTTTTCCCTGTCCCTTCCCACCCCCAATCCCCCTACAGCAGTACCAGCTTCAGATTCACCTTCACTGTGTCCACTGGGTGCCCCAAGGCCAGCCCCACAGCTCCTGTGTCCAAAGGAAAAACAAGTCAGTTGGAAATTAGAACCTGCCGCTGTCCCGGTTATGAGAATGGAGCCCAGGAGTCCTGACTCCCAGGTCTGCTGCTGTAACTCACTAGGCCCACCCCTCCGGGGGCTAGGAATAGGACCCAGGAGTCCTACCCTCCTCCACACGTCCATAAACACCCCACTGCCACTTCCTCTTTTTCTTGGGGATCCCAATGCTGCCGGCAAATGTTAAAATGGTAGAAAAGGACACAGACCCCCAGTGCGAGACAGAGCTTGATTTATTTTTAAACTCGCTTGTTAATGAGTGACTGGGAAGTGTCACTTTTTTTTTTTTCAGCAAAAAAACTGAATTTGGAACTTAAATTCCACTCTTTTTAAAATGCAAATAAATTGGGGAGGGAGGCCGGCCTTGTCATGGTGAAGCTGGACTGGGATTCAGGGAACCTGGCTTAATTCCCTGTTCTACTACTACCTCTGCCTCCCTGGGTGATCTTGGGCAAGTCACTTCCCTGCTCTCTGCCTCATTTTCCCCCCTCTATAAAGGGGGCAGAATAATCTTTCCTTTGTCTATTAATTTAGATTAGAAATTCTTTGGGGGCAAAAACTGTCTCATTATGTGTTTGTGCAGTGCCCGGCACATGGGGGCCCCAGTCTCAGTTGGCAGGGTCTGTGCCGCACTTAGCCCGGGGGAGGGAGGTCTCAATCTCATCTGAGGTCTGGGAAGCCCCTGGCACGACAGGGTCCTGACTCTGAGCGGCAGGGGCATGTGTCTGGGCAGCACCCAGGAGGGTAGGAATTGGATCCTTCTCATTCTTACCTGAAATCCAGCCAGCCACAAATTCCTCCACGGGCATGGTGAGTAGAGCGCACAGGGACTGTACAGGGCTCTGGATAAGAGGAAAGATCTGGTCAAAGTTAATCCATTTAATCCCTAACTTGTCCTCCTGGGTGCTTCAATCTTTTACTTGATCCTCCCCTGCCCTGTGAATTGCCCTTTTCGCAACAGCAGTGCCCAGGGCACGCAGTGAAATGGAAACGCAGGAGATGAAGCAGGGGTGACCAGGCAGAGTTAGGGTAACCGGGGAAACTCAACTGGTGCAGTATCTCACTGAGATTAAGGGCTGGATCCACCAGCCAGGCTGGCTGCTCTCCCCCCCGGGGCCTGTCCTCCACCAAAGGGGCTGGAGCTCTGGGGGCCCCCTTTCAGGCCCACACTCAGGGCTGGATTTTCCAAAGCCCTCCGTCCTCAGCACACAGCTCCTTAGATGCTGAATTAAATTCACGCTCTGCCATTCTGAAAAACAACTCTCCCCTCAGGAAGATTCCCAGACCGAGAGAAGCGCGGAGCCTGCTTTCTGTAAGGGTTGTAAGTGGCTTTCGACGGGTTAATAACTGACAGCAGACTGTGCTGAGCATGTTTCAGGATGGGACGTTATAAAGGCTGGATTCTGCCAAGGCCTGTTCAGGTGCTTACCGGGAGGCATTTGGACGCAGATCCTTACAACGATGGAGGCACCCAACTCGTGGAGGCACAATTGCAATCAGGGACAGGGGTGCTTTTTGGCTTTCCTCTGAAGCATCGGGGATCACCTACAGCTGGAGCAGGAATAACAGGTAATGGGGCCTGCGCTCTGAGGTTTCTCTGTTGTAGATGGCTGTAGGGTGAGTCTTGTTCAGGGTCCAGCTGATCAATGATGTGGCAGTGAGCAGGAATTCTCCCCCCCCCCCCCCCCAGGTCACAGTGGCAGGGACCTTTTGCCCTCCTCTGCAGCATGAGGCGTGGGGCAGCTGTTGTGCTCATCATGGTCTTACCTAATCAAGCCCCACATAATGCCAGAGACCCTGGTTCTCTCCTGTTCTCTGCATGGGGCTCACAACCCCTTCAGCCAGGGGTGGGCAAACATTCTGGCCCGAGGGCCACATCTGGGAATAGAAATTGTATAGTGGGCCATGAATGCTCACAAAATTGGGGTTGAGGTGAGGGCTCTGGTTGGAGGTGAGGGCTCCAGGGTGGGGCCAGAAAAGAGGAGGAGTTCAGGGTGGGGGAGGGAGCTCCAGGTGGGGGTGAAGGTTCTGGCTGGGGTGCAGGCTCTGGGGTGGGGCTGGGGATGAGAGGTTTGGGGTGCAGGAGGGTGCTCCGGGCTGGGATCAAAGGGTTCGGAGGGTGGGGGGGATCAGGGTTGGGGCAGGGGCGTGGGGAGAGGCTCAGGGGTGCAGGCTCTGGGTGGCGCTTTTACCTCAAGCGGCTCCCGGAAGCAGTGGCATGTCCCGTCTCCGGCTCCTATGTGGAGGCGCGGCCAGGTGGCTCTGCACGCTGTCCGGTTCGCAGGCACCACCCCTGCAGCTCCCATTGAAGTGCCAGAGGGGGCCATTAGAGCACATAGGAACTGGAGGGGGGCCATGCCGTGGCTTCCGGGAGCTGCGTGGAGCAGCCCCCGACCCTGCTCCCCAGCTGGAGTGCCAGAGCGAGGCAAGCCCCAGACCTCACTTCCCAGCAGGAACTTGAGGACCGGCTTAAAATGGCTGGCAGGCTGGAACTGGGCCATGTAGTTTGCCCACCCCTGCCTTAAGCTCGAGGGTGGAAATGCTGAAGTCATTGGGCTCAACCTACGACTGTCTGGGTGAAGTTTAATGTCCTGGGATATTCAGGTCAGACTAGATGATCTAATGATGCCATCTACCTGTTACAGAAACATACCCTTAACCTCTGAAACCCTAGACACCGCTCCCCTCCCTGAGCTGGGGATGAAACCCAGGAGTCCTGACTTCCAGCCCCCCTGCTTTAGCCACTGTATCCCCTCCTCTCCCACAGCCAGAGACAGAAAGCTTGCCTCCCGCCCACTGACAAAGGATGGTGTGGGTTAATGAGCCAGCACCTTTTTTCCTAGCCAGGATGAAAGCAGCTTCCACAATCCCAGGCCAGTGCCTCCATCCCAGCACCCCCCAGCTGCCTTTGCAAACCTTTCCTCTCCCGTTAACCCAAGGCCCTGAACAAGTTTGCAGCACACGCACATGGAGTGTGCACTGGGGCCCTAACAGTGAGCTGCTTGCATGGACAGATCCTCGCAAACCAGCGTTACATCCTGGGCCGTGGCCCTTAGCGGCTAACCCTCCTCTATGCACCCCCCGGGAAGACTTACCCCATGGGGGTGGCGGGCACAATTTAGCCGGAAACTAAATTTCATCAACAACAACCTTGTTTATAGTCATGCGCAGAGGTGCCACTTCCGGCTGGACTGCATTTACTTGCCACGTCTCCACCTTTCACGGGCCCACTCCTCCAGCATTCGGCTGGCCCCCTTTTCAGATCGCCACCGTGATGGCCTCTCTCTGCCGAGAGGCCGGGGCCGGCCTATTGGCACTTTAATATTACAAGGACCCCTCGTTGATTTTGCTGATACAGACTAACACGGCCCATCATATCAAGCTACCACTAGAGGGAAGCAGACACCTACTTCAATGCACTCGTTGTTTAGGGTAGTGTCTGAAGGCCCAAACTGAAATCAGAGTCCTCACTACGCCCAGCTAATCTTGACTGAGAGCAGGGTAGGGCCCCTGTTGTGCCAGGCGCTGCATGGACCCTGACTGAGACGGGGCCCCACAGACCCGCATAGAGCCCGGGGTCAGGTCCCACTGGGTGCTGCTCAGACCCTGACTGAGGTTAAGTATCAGAGGGGTAGCCGTGTTAGTCTGGATCTGTAAAAGCAGCAAAGAATCCTGTGGCACCTTATAGACTAACAGACGTATTGGAGCATGAGCTTTCGTGGGTGAACGCCCACTTCGTGGGATGCAAGGTTGTGGCCCATGTCAGGTCACGTGCTGCACAAACCCAGACCCCGGTGAGACAGCCCCTGTCCCGAGCTGCTCACAGCCTAAGACCCAAAGGGGGGAGGGGAAATCGAGGCTCACGCGTTGGCAAAGCCGGGAACGCCCAGCCCGGTGCCCGCGTGTGACGCCTCCGTGCGGGGGGGGCTGGTGCACTTGGCTGCCCCCCAGCCTGGTGTTCTGCAGGGCGGAGCCCGCCCGTTTATCGGCCCCGGCCCCCGTTGGCATCGCTGGCTCGGACGGGTTCAAAATTCACTGTTGGGTTTGGGAGCCCCCGGTTCGTACCTCGGCACCACAAACCTGCCCGGAACCAGGTTAACCCACAAATCGAATTCCGGTGCGGGCGCCGCCGCCAATCGTCAGGCTCGGCGAGGCGAATCTCCGTGACGTCACACAGCCAGCGGCGGGCGGGGATTGGGCGGGACATCCCTCCCTCTAGCTTCCGGGGCTCGCCGCCCGCGCTGCTTCCAGCTGCACAGACCCAGGCAGGGAGCGGGAGAGATTCGGGCGGGCGGCGAGCGACGGCGCCATGGAGGTGAGAGGGGGGTTGAGAGGAGGCCCCCTGGGGCCTTCCGGGGGTCTGGGCTCCCCTCCCCCCAAGGGATTCCCGCTCTGGGGCCCAGCACCCCCTCCCCACCAGGGACCCTCTGCCCATCCCTCCCAGTGCCCCGCACTTCCTCCAACCCAAGAGACCCAATGTTCTTCCCCCCCCACTCTGGAGCCTCGCACCCCTCTCACACTCGAGCCCCTCTGTCCCACGCCCACAGGGGACCCTCTGCCCCCCCTGCTGTGGGGACCTGCACCCCTCCTCCTTGAGCCGGCTCCCCCTGTGGCCCTGCACCCCCTCTTCCAAAGGGCCATCTGTGACCCCCCCCCATCTAGAGGGCTCCCAACCTTGGGGAGCATGCAGAGCCCCAGGATCTCCCTCCCCCTGCAAGGTCCAGGGACATCCCTGGCTTCCTGCCCGGGGGCTCCCATCCTCCCCCCATCCACTAACTTCCCCACCCAAGGGTCTCCCAGTGCTGCTAAGATACCTAACTAGTGGGTCCTTACACTTCTAGCTGGAGGCTCCTATCCCCTGCTTGGGTCCAGCAACACCCTACCCCACACTAGTCCAGGTTCCCTGGGGCTTGGCTCCCATCTATATGCCCTCCTTGAAGCTCCTGGAGCTGTTTACCCCAATGTGTGCGCCCCCCAAAAAACGCTCTATGCCTGGGGGTCTCTCTTTTGGCGATAACCCCCATCAAGGTCTGAACCCTTTCTTCCCCTTCCCCCCGCCCCCCCCCCCCGATGTTTGTGTGTCTGCAGATGGAAGGCGCAGATGGGGCTGCTGTCCCCCCCAGCTTGGCCGATCGCTCCCATCGAAGCAGCATCTCCTCCATGTGTGCCCGATGTAGGTGACATTTGGAAGGCAGGTGGTGTCTCTTAGAGGAGGGTGGGTTGTCTGGTGGTTTCAGGTTAGGGATTGGGAGCTAGGACCCCTGGGTTCTTTTCCCAGCTCTGGGAGGGGAATGGGCTCTAGAGTGGGGCCGGGGGTGGGGGGGGGGGAGTAAAGAGAGGCAAGACTCTTGGTTTTTGTCCCAAACTCCGGGATTGGATTTAGTAGAGCGTCTCATGCTTCATAGCTTGTGTAGGCTGAACTCATTACACACCCTGTGCTCCTTTCGTCCCTCCATTTCTGCATCACCCCTTTCCCCCAGCTCCCTGTATGCTATGCCCCCATCCCCCTCTTCTTCAGGAACTCCTGCAACCCGATTCCCTTTTTCCCCCATGCCAGGGCTGTATATGGCCTCCCATTTCTCCCTTTCCATTTTTTGTGACTGTTTTTCACCAAGTTCTATAGGGATCTGCCTAGAATATTACTGGAAATTTTGGAGCGACTCGGATGTAGCGTTCAAAAGCTACCGTGTTACAGACAGAGAAATGCCCTGGAGTTGAGCATAAAGATTGATGTAAGCCAGTGGCTTTCAAACTTTTTTACTGGTGACCCCTTTCACATAGCAAAACTCTGAGTGTTTATAACCAGGCCCCTTATAAATTAAAAACACTTTTTATATATTTAACACCATTATAAATGCTGCAGGCAAAGTGGGGTTTGTGGTGGAGGTTGACAGCTCGTGACCCCCTGTGTAATAACCTCACAACTCCCTGAGGGGTCCTGACCCCCAGTTTGAGAACCCCTGATGTAAGCCAACTCTTGGGCCTCTGTTCAGTCAGCTGTGTCATGGCTACAGCAGGTCAGGACTTTTCCACGCATTGTTTGTCACCCAAAGATTCAACTTTGCCAAAACCAAAACTGTTCATGAAACAGGGTCGGTTTTGACAAATCTCTGAGCCCAAAAACTTTTGGGAAAATAAACAGTTTTGCGGTTAACAGGCTGTGTCATCTTTTTTGAACCAGAGAGTTCTGGGGGTTTGAGTCAAAATGATGTGGTATTTGGAAATTTTAGCAGATATAGATTTAAAAAGATCGAAATTGAAATGCATCAAAACTGATCTGGACTGAACTTTGTCAACTCTTTGGTTTGTGAAAATGTTCATGTTTTTGACTTTTTATCTTAGTTTGGGATGGAAAATTTTTTGGGGTATCAAAAACTTTCATGAAACAGGAAAACTGTGACCCTCTGCTCTCCTCTTAGCGGTGGATGTCCTGGTATATCTGATCGATGACACTGTGGTGCAGCTGAGCGTGGACAGTCTGATGTCTGTCACTGTTCATGAGCTACATCGCATCGTCCGGGACGCCCTGCAGCTTCCTGAATATGCCATGGAAGTCTTCGCCCTGTGGCTCATCTCTCCCTTGCTTGGTGAGGTGCTTGGTTCATTGTCAGGATCTCTTATGTTACATCCTCTCCTGTCACGCGGGGGGGCCTGTGCATAGCCTTCTCTACTGCTGCATTACCCAAGACTTTGCAAGTCTCATCACCCCCTTTTACAGGGGAAACTTAAGCACCGAGAGGGGAAGGGATTGGTCTGAGGTCATGTGTAGATTCATTGGTGGAACTGGCAATGGAACCTAGGGGTCCTGACTCCCAGTCCCCTCTACTCTAACCATTAGGCCACCCCTCTGCTCCCAGAGCGGGGAATGGAACCCAGCAATCTGGTTCCCAGCTCTGATCACTAAGCCACAGTCCCCTCCTATTGCTAGGGATAGAACCCAGGAGTCCTGACTCTCGGCCCAGTGCTCTAACTGCTAGACCTACTGCCCTCCCAGAGCTGGGCCTAGAACCCAGGAGTCCTGACTCCTGGTCCTGTGCTGCAATCATTAGCCTGCCCTGTCTTTCCACTGACAAAGTATTTATCTGCTTCTCACTTTGCATTGTCTATTTCTGTAGTAAATGGTTGCTGTTTGATTTCAGGTGGGTTGGAAATGTGTCCCCTGGCTGTTGTGTGACTCAGCCATTGTTTGTTAAAATAAATAAGGAATGAGGAAACTTCCTGTATCCATCCACCTGTGTTCCTAAATAGAGGTTCTGAAATGCTTTCTGTTCTAAACAGCCTCAGCGCCTCACCCCGGAGGTGGCCACATCTCTGTGCTGAGTGAGGGAACCCTGTATAAACATCACCCCAGAGGTGGCTGCGTTTCAACTGTTGTCAAAGCAACTGCTGTGTTTGTAATAAAGTGCTTTTGGAATCGGTCCTCGGTGGGTACTGAGGTATGGCTGCCTCTAGAGTGGGGTGCTGGGACTGTTGATACAGGAGTTCCTCACTGAGCATATGATGTTACATTGATTTATTGTGATGAACACTAGTAACAGTCCCTCTCTTGCACACTTACTGGACAATCATTTGGCTTTAAGTGCAACCAGGAACCCCATGCAAAAGTCCTTCAACTGGCTCTGCCCTGTGGTGCCTGAGCCCCCAGCCGGAGGGTTGTTAGCAGGAAGTGTTGAATGGCAGGCAGTGGGTTAATCTGGGGCTGTTGAGCCTGAGTCTTCCCAGCTGGGAGCACGTCGGGGAGCAGAACAGAAACTTCCAAGGAACATCCAGGCAAAATGAATCATTTCATGGCCCTGTTCCAGCTAGCTTGGCTGATGTCTTTGTCACCTGACTTACATCTGTTCCCTTATCTCCCATCAGCTTCCCATCCCTAGCACAGCCCTGCTGTAACCTCTCAGATGTTTCTTGCTTACTCTCTCAGACCTCCCCCAATCCCCCCAGCCTGCTGGTTTCATTGACCCTCTCCTGGTATTAGGAGTCCCAGCAGTGTTTGACTGTCTTCAAAACTTAGCATCTCAGGCTTTTTAGCAGCTGCAACCAGTATTGCTGGGTTTGATGCCCTCCAGTGTGAAGGGAAACTGGGAGTCAGGGCTCCTGGGTTCTATCCCCAGCTCTGGGAGGGGCGTGGGGTCTAGTAGTTAGAGCACAGTGCCTGGAAGCCAGCATTACTATTAGTGCAAGGTGTTGCATCTGTCATTAGGGCTCAGTCTCTGTCCAGGTGCCTAGATGCTGTGACTAAGGCTACGTTTTAGTCACGGGTATTTTTAGTAGAAGTCATGGACGGGTCACGGGCAGTAAACAAAAATTCATGGCCCGTGACCTGTCCATGACTTGTACTATATGCCCCTGACTAAAACTTGGGCCGTGGGTGCTCAGGGGGAGGGGGAGCAGGCTGTGGGTGTTTGGGGCGGGACCCCCATTGGTGCTGGGTGGGGAGGGTTGGCAGGCTCCTTACCCGGTTCCGTGCTGCTCCCCGGAAGCAGCCAGCATGTCCCTGCATCTCCTAGGAGGAGGGAAGGCCAGGGGGTCTCTGTGCTGGCTCTGCAGCGCCCACTGGCCAGGAACCACAGCCAATGGGAGCTGCAGGGCCAATGCCTGCAGGCAGGGGCAATGCACAGAGCCCCCTGGCTCCTCCGCCTAGGAGCTGCAGGGACCTGCTGGCCACTTCCAGTGGCCCTCCCCACTCCCAGCCCTGAGACCCCCTCCCACAGGCTGACAGACACACAGCCTTAGCTATGCCAACAGGTGCGCTATCAAGAATTGCAGGAAGTGGACTATGCTTCAGATCAATGAGTTTTTGGGGTGTTGTTTTCCATCTGCCAGTCTCCATTGCCACCTGTGCTTCTGCTGCCCTTGGTTAGCAGCACCGTCTCCCCCTGTGGCATCCCAACCTGCTGTGTGAATGGCCTTTGCTTCTCCTGCTTGGGACTCCAATGGTCAGGAGCACAGCTGTTACCCCTCCTCTGCCCCCTCCCCCAGTCTGTGGAGACAGAGGGAGCATTCACAAATGGGGGAGGGGACGGTGAGTTTTCCCTTCCCACCCCACCTGCTGACTGTCCCTGGGCCCTGGCAGTGTTGAATTTAGCAGGTGCTTATAAGTGGTTTAGGAGGGCTGGTCTTTTATTTCTGTTACGGTAGTGCCTAGAGGACCCAGGTGACAACAGGGCCTCTTTATGGGGTGTGCATTATTGGTAGTATGACAGTAGTTCCTAGAGGTCTCAGCCAAGATTGGGGCCCCATTCTGGGGTGTGCATTATTCATAGTACAGTACTGTGATTCTGTCCTGACAGCTGGGAGGAGAGTGGGGAGCAGTGGGGGCTGGGAGCCAGGACTCCGGGGTTCCACAGTAGTATTAATAACAACTTCGAGCTGGGTTCCCTGGACAATTGACTCTGCATCTGGCTCCAGGGCTGCAGGGCTGATGCTCTGTTAGAGACTCTCTCTTTCTGTCTTAGAGGTGCAGCTGAAGCCGAAGCACCAGCCATACAAGCTGTGCCGCCAGTGGCAGGAGCTGCTCTTGCGTTTCACGGATTGCCAGGAGGATGAGATCATGCAGGGTGCGTGTGCGAAGCTTCCTCACTCCTTTCTGGCCCGCTGACACCCCCGCCTCGGCCTTGGAATGCCCTCCTCCAATTGCTGAGCTCATCCTGCCTGGCTTAGTTGTACAGAGGGGAGTGTATGCCAATGGCTAGAGCTGGGTGTGTGTGAAAAGAGCCAGGACTCCTAGGGGGATGTGGTCAAGTGGGTGAAAGCTTTGGGAGTTAGAAATCGTAGGTTCTAGTCCCAGCTGGGGGAGGGGAGGCATCTAGTGGGTTAGAGCAGGGAGTGGGAGTCAGGGCTCTGGGTTTCTATCCCCAGTTGGGGGAGGGGAGGGAGTCTAGTGGGGTTGGTAGCTGGGATTTTGGGGTACTCTTCCCAGCTCTGACCTGTGTATCTGGCCTGGCTGGCTCCCCAGTTTCCAGGAGGCGGTGGGAAAGCAGACTCTTGGGCCACGTACATGTCTTTACTGGGGTCTCTTTTGTCTCCCAGATGAGCCTTCCCTGCAGTTCAGAAGGAACGTGTTTTTCCCGAAGAGAAGGGAGCTGCAGGTGAGCACATGGGCTCCTATCTGAGTCTCCTCTGCTGGTCTCACTCACCTCTGACTGTGTGGCGAGGCCTTTTGCATATTGATCAACTTCTTATTGTTTAGCCTCTGTTTATCTGGGGAGTTAAGAGCCTAACGCACTGCAAGCCCACAAGAGATGGGGTCGTGGGGAAATCCCAGCCTTGTCATTCACAATTTCTGTTACAGTAGCTCTGCACGGGTGTCCCCTCCCTGGCAGCCCCGATCATGGCCCCTGTTGTGCCAGGCAGCGCACAGACCATCCCCTACCCGAGGTGAGGGCCATGTCATGTGGGGCACTGCATGGGTACATGCTGAGAGACAGACCTAGAGAGGTGGGGGATTATTTTTGCTGTTATATGAATGGGGAAACTGAGACACAGAGAGGGGAAGTGACTTGCCCAAGGTCACACAGGGGAGTCAGTGGCAGAGCCAGGAATAGAAGCCAGGTGTCCTGTGTCCCAATGCCGGACCCTAAGACCATTCCTCCTACAAAAACATCTGCTCTGTCTCTAGGCTTTTGTAAAATCTTGCTGCGACCAACCTGGTGTTCTGGACTTTGTGTCAAGCTGTCAAATCAGTCCCTCGGCCTCCTGCTCTGGTTCCTTAGGCATCATCTACAGTGGGAAAGTCACACTGGTTAACCACAGATTTGAATTCCAGCTGGTTCCAGCTCCTCTGGAGATGTTGTAAATTCAGTTTAATTTAACTCTGTTTCCAGTGCCATGCAGCGAGAGACTGAAGCTGCTCAGTCTGTTCGTTTTACTACAAAGCAGATTGAGAGAGGATCTGCTAGTGTGGGATGTCTTCCTGGGGAGCAAACCCCACATACCAAAAGGATAGAACTAGTTGGGAATTCGTCAACAAAATGATTTGTGTTTGGAAAATGCCAGCTTGTGGAAACCAAAACTCTGCAGAAACCCGTTTTGACGCATGTAGCAGGGAAAACTTCTCCAGACCCGGGAGGGCCACCAAGAGAGAGGCGGGCCAGTAGTGCAGTGGTTAGAGCGCTTTCCTGGGATGTGAGAAACCCAGGTTCAAATCCTTGCTCTGCCAGACTTAGATTGGGAGCAGGGTGTTGAATGTGGGTCCCCAACATCCTGCACAAGTGCTTCTATCCTGCAGGGGGGCATGAGAAATTTTGAAAAGTTTCAGTTTCCTTCTCCCATCAGAACAAAAACAAATGTTGAAATTTCAAATGTTTCCATGCAATGGAATTGCTTCCCAGCCAGCTCCACTACAGGACTCTGAACCTAGCAAAGAGAGGCAGAAGAGGAACCACTGGGTGGAAGTTGAAGGCAGACATGTTCCAATTAGAAATAAGGCACCAGTTTTTAACAGTGCAGGTCATTAACCACTGCAACGAATTCTTGCGGGGAGTGTCAGAGTCTCCATCTTTTGACTGGGCTCAATACAGGGGTAGCTGGGTGAAATGTAATGGCCGGTGTCAGACGGGAGACCAGACTAGACGATTGACTGAGCCCTTTTGGCCTTAAAATTAACCTCCCAGGCAGCCCAGCTTGAGCCAGAGGTGGAACTGGAGCCACTCTCTGGCCTTAGCTTTGATCACACCCTTTGGCCTGCAGATCGAAAACGAGGCTGTCCTGCGGCTGCTCTACGAAGAGGCCAAGTTCAACATCCTGGAGGGACGCTACCCGTGTGACGTGGAGGACTGCGAGCAGCTGGGGGCCCTGGTCTGCAGGCTGCAGCTGGGTCCCTACGACCAGGACCAGCATACGGCCTGTGCCTTGAAGTAAGTGGGGGGTGGGGGCATTGTCTAGAGCAGAGGTGTCAGTCATCTGGAGGATCAGCCTTTTAACTGTGGGCCAGGGTATAAACTCAGGGCTATGTACTCCCCCTTGGATGCCCAGTAGGACTCCCGTTGGGGTGGCCCTGGGAGCAAGGGGAGAGCAGTCTTTATGCAGTTACTAGGGGGGCTGTATGCTTGGTAGCTTGCGTAGGCCAAGCGCATTGCACAGGGGCTCCGTACATCCCTCCACAGTTCCCCATGTGCCACCCTCCATCTCAGGGGCACCCTCTCAGAAAAACCCTCTCCCCCATGCTAGGGGTTCTGGATGCCACGCAGTCCCCCTACCCCCATATCAGGGTCTCCCATTCTCCTCCCTGTGCCGGGGTTGTGTGCATGCTCCTATCTTCCCCCCCACCCTTATTCTTTCCATCTGGGCAATTAGTCATTTGGGATGTCAATGTGTTACTCTTGGGAGGATGAGCAGAGAGAAGCAGGAGTGGTGTTATGCTGAAGGCGTTAATAGAGCCATCAACTAATTGTTTGATTTATGCACAAGTGCTTGACACTGGCTGTGTGAATCAAATGGCAAAGGCTCCATGTGTCCTCCATATTTTCCCCTTGTGGTTTTTCATTTCCCCCCCCCCCCCCCATCCATTGGGTTCTGGCCATTGATGCCTAGAACATTTCCTGAAATTTTGGCAACGGTCAGATGCAGCAGTCAAAAACTATTGTTGCGTCTATAAAGAGAAATGCCATTGAGTTGAGTGTAGAGGCTTTGCAAGCTGTGGCAGCTACGCTTCTGTTCCTGCATTCAATATCAGTCCAGGAGCAAAGCTGTAGGCTGATCGTTGCTTTCCCACTTTGGTTCTTCATTCTCCCATCTTCCTTTCTCTTTCTCTCCTTGTTTCTTCTCTCCCTTCCCTACAACAGTTGCTCCTCACCCCTTCTCCCTTTCCATCTGCTAAAATGATCAGCCATGGAATAGTCTGACACTTGTCATCTTAGAGCTCGACCTCCAGTGACATTAGTATGTGTCATGGGGAGTGGACCCCTTAGAGTATCATTAGAGACTCAGGTGTGTCAGTTACATTCAGAGCAGTTTCCCCCCCTCGCGCACACACAAAGCAATTGGTTCAGGCTCTCTGCAGACTCAGGCAGGCCTCACTGTGTTGCTTGCACTCAGGGCATTCCCCCCAATCCATCTCTGAGCTATTGTGTCGAGCTCTTGGCAGACTCAGGCAGGTGCTGTGATATCAGTCACACTCCGGTGACATTGGGAAGCTTGAGATTTTGTACCATTGAAATGTTATGCAAGCCACAGATACATCATACAGGCCACGCTTGGTCTGCAGGCTGTATGTTTGACATCCGTAATCTAGTTGAGTATACTTCCCTCTCAGAACTGGGAATGGAACCCAGGAATCCTGGCTCCCGGCCCCCTGTTGCTCTAACCACTGGACCCCACTCCTTTCCTGGAGCTGGGAATAGAACCGAGGAGCACCAGCTCCTAGTCCCACTGCTGAATGTGCTTTCCCATACTTGGAGTGATGCTGGCGAATGAAGATGGGGCAGGTTTTCCCCACTCTGTGCAGCTGGATGCTCCCAGTAGAGGGTCTGCTGATCCCACGCAGCTCACTTGCTCCCAAAGAATGCAAGATTGGCTGGGATCCTGAGCCAGGATAATGGCTCACTGTCCCACCCAGCAATGCTGTGTCTGAGGGGCAGCTTATCTGGGCTTGCTTGTGAACAATGGTGCTATTCAGTGAGGTGGTGCGTGTAGCTGTGCAACACCCACCTCTATTGGCGAGTCTACTTGCAGCTGTTTAAAATGTGCCCTCCACCGGCCTGTCTGTGTGCTGAAAGGAGATGGTGCCAGGGATGTACTCGTAAATATTCTGTAAGCTGTGATGCTTCTGATCCTGACCGTGGCAGAGCTCGGAATAGAACCCAGGAGTCCTGGCTCCCTTCCCCTCCTTCCTCGGTGGTATCCACACAAGTTACAATCTCCGAGGGGGAGCTGGAGAGGAGGGGGGATGGTTAACTGGATCAGGAGGCTCCATTAATGGGGGAGGGTGGAATCTCAGTAAAGAGGGTTGGGGGGAGGGAGGTGTCATAGCCCAGGAGTGAAGGGGCTGAAGGGGAGGGAGCTGTCTTAGCCTGGGGGTTATGGGGGGCTGCTGCCCCCCTGTTCTGAGAGCTGTGCTGTCCCTGCAGGGAGAAGCTGGAGGCCTTCCTGCCTGCTCACCTGTGCCGGCGGGGGCACAGCCTGCTGACGGCACTATGGAAGCGGGGGGCCAAGCAGCCAGCCTACGAGCAGGGGCTGCTCCAGGCCTACCAAGCAGTGCGGGAGGAGGCAGCCTGCGAGGAGCCTGAGGCTCTGCGCCAGCACTACCAGGCCTATCTGCAGAGGTGCCACCAGCTGCCATACTATGGGTGAGTCTGGGCATTTGGCTGCAGAATAACCTGGTAACTCCTGCACCTGTCAGTATGGGGGGGGGGAGGGGTTGGCAATCCCAGCCCAGCAATCCCACCATCTCCCCCGTTCGCGGTCTGCCTAGGCCCCTCAGGCAAGGACCTAGTTATGCAAGAACCATTTCCTGGCCGTAGCGTGACAAGATCTCGCAATAGCGCCTGTATCTTTGCTATCTGTGGGTTGGGGGACATGGGGGAGGAATATGGTGCCCAGGGGGACAAACCCCCAGATCTTCCCAGTTCTGTAAGTGAGCGCTTGTGCAATCCGAGCACTTCCCGGTGCGAGGCCTACCTGCCCTGGTGCAACGGGTGTGTGTGTCTCTCCAGCTGCGCTTTCTTCTATGGGGAGATTGACAAGCCAGCCCAGGGCTTCCTGCACCGGGGAGGGCGCAAGGCAGTGTCGGTCGCCATCAGCCTGGAGGGTGTGTACGTCATGGATAGCAAGGAGAAGGTAACACTGCTCAGGGGATCTCCAGTGGTGGGGGGGGGGGTGCATGAGAGCTGTGCACAGGGACATGGCTGGGGGCTGCCTCTGGATCCCCCATATCCCTACAGTGCCTCCTAGTGCTGCCCAGATCCTCCCTGGACCGCCCAGAGCCCCCTAGTGCCGCTCCCCACACACTCTAGTGCCTCCTAATACTGCCCATGTGTGTGCTCTGTTTTCTACCATGCTGAGCCAGCCAGTCCCCCTGCTGTGGGGCCGGATCACAGCCAGTGCCCCCTAGAAGGGAAAGACCTCATGTCCCATTCCCCACCCCCAAAGCCAGCCAGCCAGCCAGTCCCCCCGCCCTGGGGCTGGATTATAGCTGGCACCCCCTGGGAGAGAAAGGTCCCATGCTCCATCCCTCTTTCTATGGCAGCACGTCTTACTGGGCCTGCGGTTCCAGGAGCTCTCGTGGGACCACACGTACCCCGATGAGGAGGAGGAGCACATCCTCTGGCTGGAGTTCGATGGGGAAAACGAAGGGACCCTGGTCAACAAGCTGCTGAAGATTTACTCCAAGCAGGTGACTGGGATCTCTGGGGTGGTTTTGGTTTCTGGGCCCCATCCAGCATCTGGTCGCCCCATGGAGGCTGCCAGCGAGCAGCAGGGGGTAGAGTCAGTGCTCGGAGCAATGCTCCTGTCACAGCACTGGCCATTTTCCCCTTCTAGAGCCTGGATTTGTTTCACAGGCCAAAAAATAGCCACCGGACTGGGAACAAGCTCTTCTTGGGGCTGGGTTAGAGGGGGAAGTCTCCAGGTCCCATTCCCTGAGCCAGCCAATCCCCCCTGCATGGGGCCCAATCAGACCTGGAGCCTCTATAGAGGAACGGCCTCCTGTCCCATTCCCCACCTCCCTGAGCCCAGTCCCCGCTGCGCCCTAGCGGGGAAGGCCCAGCTGACCAACAACCCCCTCTCCCTGCAGGCAGAGCTGATGAGCGGCCTTATCGAGTACTGCCTGGAGCTGAACGCAGCAGCGGAGGCATCGGCCCTGGAGAACAGCACCCTCCAGAGCCCCACGCTGCCACCTCTGGCCAACAAGCAGCGCCCCAAGCTGCGACGGCAGAACAGCGTGGTCTGCAGCCGCATCCAGCACCTCGCCACCATAGACTACATTGAGGATGGTAAGGGGGAGGGGGGCTCATCCTGGGGTGCTGCACCCAGCTTGGAGCCACAACTGGGCCTGCCCTGCCCTCTACCAGTCCTCTGGAACCTCCTGTATCTCTCGCTCGAGTCACCCCCAGTGGAGTCTCATAGCTCCATTATCATCACCCCAGCATTACCGAGGGGACCAAACTGGTGGGTGAGTCAGTGGCAGAGCCTGGGATAGAACCCAGGTGTCCTGGCTCCCAGCCCCCGCTACTGTAACCCACTAGACCCAAATCCCTTCCCAGAACCAGGGATAGAACCCAGGAGTCCTGACACCTGTTCCTCTGCTCTAACCACGAGACCCTACTTCCCTGCAGAGCCAGTGAGATAACCCAGGCATCCTGGCTCCTAGCTCCCCCCTCTTTCCCCAGTGGAGTATGGAACTCACAAATCCTGCCTTAAGTGCTGCTGTGACTCTCGGGAGCTGTCTCTCGGGGGAAGCAGTCATTTTGTTAGCCATTTTCAGCTCCCACCATTAAGCTGTGGCCCCGTGGAGTCCAGTGAGTGAATCCAGGGCTGACTTGTGCCTGTATCTCTCCTCCCCACCCTCTTACCCGCTCCCTGGGCTCCAGGTAAAGAGATCAAGCGTGTGAAACCCAAGCGGACGGCCTCCTTCTTCACCCGCCAGTTCTCGCATGGCGCTACCTCCTACTCAGCTGTGCAGGCTCCAGCGGAGAGCCTGGAGCAGGGCTGAGTGCCGTCTTCGCCGGTGCACAGGGAGCAATGGACCGATCCATCTAGGGGCATGCCCTGTGCCCAGCACGCTGGCTCTCCTCCTAGTGCCTCTCTAAGTTATTCTGTGTTAATTTATACCAGTGGGATCCCAGCTTGCTGCATCAAAAGTCTCTCTATTGCAGCCATTCCAGCCTGAGCCCTCAGGTGCCTGGGCTCTTCTGGTTATGTTGCTTTGAGTGTTCTCTGCAGCTGGGCAGTGACATCCCCTCCCTCCCCTGGGTGGTGGAAGCCTCCCGGTGTGGTTCTACTGTATGTGTGCTGGCACACCGCTGTTGATCTCACTTGGCACCGATGTAAATGAGGGGAAGAGCAGCCATGTCACCTCGCCGAGCCACCTCGCCGAGCCACCATTGCTCTGAGATCATCTCTTCCCTCCCCCCCCCACTCCCGGCGCTCCTAGACCTCTGAGAGCTGCCCTGATGGTGAGCATGCTCTGCATCGTTCCTGCCTCAGAGCTCTGAGTCTCTCCCCCCCGGGGTGAAGTGTCCCGTCAGCACTGGCTTCATGGAGTGCAGGACCAGAACCTGCCTGCATGTGCCCATCAGTTCAGCACATCAGGGTCCTGCAGCACCTCGCTTGTCCTGAATGAGGAACTCTCCTGTCTCTGAATGTCACCTCCCTTGAGGGGAGGGATTCATCCGGTCTCCCGCGCAGGGCGGGAAGGGCTGCGCCGCGTTGGTTCATTCCACATCTGATAGAATATTGAGGTGTCTTGGCTATATCCCCTGGTGGATCGTTCCATTTTCCAACCTGTGTGGGAGTCGGATGGGGAAGGGGGATAGTGATTCTGACATAACCCCGCCTGCGTTTCTGGGTGAACTGATTGCGTAGCAGCTTTAAGACCTTTTGCAATCCAGCTGGGGAGTCTGATTTCAAAGCTGGCCTCACCTCTGGTCCATGGCTAATTCAGTCCAGGAGAGGTAGGCACGAGGTGTTCAGTGAAGTGAAGCGGGGAAGACTGCTTTGCTGCCGACGCTTCACTGAGAAACAAGCCTCCTGGGCCTATCAGCTCAGGACATCTCACCAGCCCTAAAAATCCCTTCCTGGCTCCTGCATCTACTTCCTGCCCCAGGAACTCAGCCCGCTTTTTGGAGGGGTTTGTACGTATCGCCCTTTCTGTTGATGGGATATTTTTCTCGATGGCTGGACAAGTGAGTTGCTGGTGCAGGAAATGGGTGACTCCCCCACATGAAGACTTGTTCAGCTGTGAAGGAGACACGCTGGGGTATTAACACAAAGGATCAGTAATTGACTGCAGCAGGTTTCCTCGCTGGACGTGCAGCTGTTGGAAGGAACAAGCTCCTTGCCTTTCTGAGGCTGCTGGTTGGTCTATTTCAAGTTGGGTGTGGTGACATATGCCAGGGGTCCAAACTGCTTTGCCCTATCCGTTCAGTACACAGAGGCTGTTTTGAACAACTCCGCCTGTGTCTGTGGTTTGGACTTGAGCCAAAGGGGGGGTTGAGATACACCAGCCCTGTTAACTTTAACAAGAGCTGTGCATCTAAATCTCTTGCTTCATTTTTGAAAATCTTAGCCTTAAAACCCCAGCACTGCACACTTTCCTGTGAGTGCTTTATTTCCCTAATGGGGAAGAGCTCTAATGGGTGCTTATTAAATGACTGTGTTGCTTGTTAACCTCCCTCCCCCTTTTTAAATCTGCACTGTGCAATCTAGGGTAGGTGGAGACATCCTTTTAATATGGAAAAAAACCTTTCAGGGTGGGATGTTTAAAGGGACAGAGGGGATTTAGTCTCTGAACGCCTGTTGAATTTCACTGGGAATTGGGTGCTGATTGGAAACCTTAGCCTTGCTTACTGCAGTGCTGTTTGGAGAGTGGGGAGCAAGCTGAGAGTGTGAAAGTGGAATAAGTCAATTTCCCCATCTAGACAAATCCTTGGTGGCTGGCAGTGGCTTTGTGTGCGTGGGCAATCTGGGGGAGGAGGGACGTCACCCAGGGGTATTGAGAATCTTAAGCCATACAGACCTGCCAGCCACACACCTCAGCTGCACAAGCACAGCACACACTGCTGTGCTCCCCAGTCTCCATCATGCACGTCACCTTGGAAATCTCTCTCCTATGGCAGCGAGGGTTTTCCAGGGATTGTACCACGACAGTTCGCTTGCCTTCTCAGCACACCCCACCAGGGAACCAGATGTTCCTGCTCATGGACTGAGCCTGAATGGCAGTTCATTCCCCTGCGCTGCCTAGAGAGGGTAAACGGCCATAAGCTATAGATCTAAACTGCTTATCCCGTGTTAGCAGCACTTGTGCCAAAAAAGCTTTGCCTTCTTCCCCTGGGGGTTGGCAGCTGAGCCCATGGTGCAGTTGGGGTCAGGCTGGCATTCTGAGCTCAGTGCCTTAGATTTCCAAAGGGTTTCAGGCACCAACTCCCATTGAATTTCAATGGGATTCCCTTCGCTCCTTTGGGGGAAAGCACTAGTCCCCATCTGTTGGCTTTGAGCACTTGTTGATGCTAATCCGGCATCCAAACTGATCAGCAATCAGACTGCTTGGGACTGTCACTGCCTAGGGGGTTGAAGTGTTCATCTCGGGTTTCCCTTGGGAATTTCCAAGTGGTCTTGTCCTCCGTTCCTTTGGGCCCTCCTGGCATTGCAGCGTCGCTAAGCGCTGATGTTGCTGATCCAGTGGCAGCAGGAGTGGGAGGTGTAGGCAGACTTTCCTCTGGGGCAGAGTTTGTTCACAGATCGTAAGGTAGAAAGATGGAGTTTTTCCGTGTGTTACCAAGTGGCTTGGCTGGTTTCAGAACCTGTTTGACAGCAAAAGTGTAAGGGTGGGGGGGGAGATTCAGTTTGGGGAAGGGAAAAAATTAGGCTCCAATTATTTTTAGGGTTGGCTGGAAAAGCTGCAGCACTTAGAGGAAGCAGGCCAGCTGCTTTGCCAGGGCTGGCTGCGTTTGCACCCAAATGGCATGCAAAGCTTTGGTTCTTGTCAGGGACAGCCTGCGTGTTGGGAGGGCTGGCTTGGTGCTGACAGAGGCATTGATGCCGCAGGCTTTTAGATACGGCACGGTGGAAGCATCAGTGGGTTAGCTGGGCCCAACTAACAACTTGTCTAACTTCCCTCTGGCTTTGTAGCATGTGCAGTCCCATGATTAGTGTATTTCTGGAGTGTGTGCCGCTGCCTTAGTGCTAGGATCCAAGTGTTGGGCTCTGTCTGTCTCATCTCAGTGGGAAAGGTGGTCTGCTAGAGGGACTTCATAAATGATTTTGCTCCAGCCCTAGGTTCATCTGGGTCCTGGGCTGATTTCTAGCTCTGCCAGCCAGTGCTCCGGCTCCAGCCGTTCTCCCAGTATGATGGCACTGCCCGTTCTGCTTCCAAGCCACATTTGTGATCAGCTCTGTTTTTCCGCAGAGTTGTTCTGACCCAGTTAGCATCTTGTGCTCACTTTGTGCTGTGGTTCCTGTTAGTGCAAAGGTGCAGGACTGCGGTGAATCTAGTTCCAAGCGCTGAATGGAGCGGAAATGGGGGTTGCTAGTGATTTGAGTAAAAATAAAAAACTGTGCAAAAAAATACAGGGCATAATCCTGTTTCAAACTGGGGGTGGGGTGGGGCTTAGAACCTTCCCTGGGGTACCTGGCAGTTTCTCACTGTACTGCAGAGTCAACATGTTAATGTGAGCATTGAAATGGTACGCCACAGAACGCATCCCAGTTTCACTGTGGTGAAAGAAAAGTACGCTGGTTAAAAGTGACAGCCATGTTCTCTGGGCAGGAGAACTCTGATATCCCACATGCAAAGGCTGGGCTCTGTCTTGTGCCACGGGACTGAAGCACAAGCCTTTGTGAGACAGACATGGATTCTTGCAGATTTGGAGTGGAGCACGGGGGGAACTGCTGCAGCTGTGAATGAGCCACAGGTCAGCTAAACACGAGGGCTCTGGATTTCAGTAGTGAGTCTGGGGGAAGTCCAGCCTGAGACTCCTCCAATGGGACTGGATTTTCAAAGAGCAGCTGGTCAGCAATTCCTGCAAACGAGGCCCCTTTTAAGGGTAGCCAAAAGTTGAAGCACCCAAAATCCTTAGTCACTGTTGAAAACTCTTGAGGATCATTCATGTTAAACCTGAGTGTCTGAACCCTGAATACTCTGGGCTGTTATGTCAGTAGAAGGCACCTTGAAGCATCTTCTCTTTAATGCCACAAAAGCTTTCAAAGCAGACAAAATGCCTTCGTTCTGCATCTGATGCAAGGTCCACTGCAGTGCCAAGTGGGTGTGAAACACCGCTGGGTCCTTGCATGCACTCTGGTAAAATTGCTACATGAGGCTGATGGAACTAGGCCCAAAGGTTCCAGTCCCCCTCTGCGATTGGATTCAGGCTGAGTTGGCGCTTTGGCCAGTGCCTGTTTTGTGATCAGCTTTGGGGACTGCCATGGGGGCTTTTAAAAACGCTGAGCTTGGCCTTCATTCTGCACTTCCCGATCAGCCTGTGGTTAGCAGGTTGGGAGGGGCCGAGGGAGAAAATAGTTTGCCTCTTAGCCATTTGCAACTGCTGGTGCTCGCGTAACTGCATTCCTCCTTTTACTAGGTCATACGTCACATCCTTCTGAAAATGACCCCACAGTTCTTGTTACAAACTAAAGGGAAGACTTTTAAAAAGCTCCTGAGCGATTTTGGAGCACAGATCTCTCTGAATCGCCTGATACTTGTGCTCCTAAACACCAGGCCATGCTTCAAAATTCCCCCCTTAATGATTAAAATTGGGCAAAATGTTTTTTTGTTTTGTTTTTGTAAACCCATTTTATATTTTTTCTCTTCTCTTAAGGGCAGTTAGTTACAAGTCAGTTTCATACTGAGGTTTTCATACGCTTGCACAATGGCTGCAATGTTTTGGGTTTGCAAGATTTTTTTTAAACAATGTAAACACTGCTGTTGGTTTGAGGTTTGGCTAAAAACGCAGGAGGGTGTTTTAACTACACTTGGGCAACCTCTGGACCCACTTCCTCTCATTTTTGGAAGGCAAAGGGCTACTGTTTTGGTTTCACAGATGCAAATAATGCTCCCTAGTACTTTACAGATGATCACCTGGTGTGTCTTCCTACCCTTCCCCCAGCATATTTCACAACAGCTGCAAGAAGACAGCTTTGGACTCTGACGCACTTGTCCAGATTTTCACTGAAGCTGTGCTGTTTACAGCACCTGGAATCACTGTATTGCTTTAGACCAGCGGATGTTCTGGCCCATTATCAACATAAAACTCCATATTATTAACATAGGTTTTGAAAAACCTACAACACTAACTAGTTGCCACATGGAGAATTTGGAAGAGCCACTATATTTTTCACAAATGATCCTGTGTCTCACTTTTGCATTTACCATTAAAGTTAAACTGGTCGGTTTCCCTTTTCGGCATCAGTTCACTTTCTCCTTCTGATGCTATTGTACTGTATTTGGGTCTCTGAATGTCATTTAAATCCAAATAACTTTGTCACTGACTTGTTTGATTTAAAAATTCCAAAAAATGTCTATTCACACTAAGCTTTGTAAACCTTCCCCTTTGTTTTGTATAGAGTGAATTTTGGGTTCTGTGCATACATGGTCCTTTCATTCCAGCCTTCTTGTCTGTTTAATTCTAGAAGTCTGTGGAGTGAGATACATATTTTTCACTCTTGGCAAGATCGCCTGTCATGTTTGTCTGGTGCCATGATGCCTTTCGGGATAAAATTGCCAACATGTGTCTTAAACCACAATCCATACAGTTGGGTCTAAGATCAGTATATGCCCAGCACTTTGTAAATGTATCTTCAAAGGCAGTGCCATGGAAGGAAATTGACTGAAATGTATTCTCTCTGGTAGCCAGTAAGCAAATCATTCTAATGTTACCTGGAGGAGTTGTGCTTTCCAGGCTGGATTCTGCCCTCAGAGACCCGAGTTTGTAATGGAGAATCAAGCCAATAATCACTATACACATCTGTCTGAACTGTATCATTCTGTCTTGAGCTCATTGCATCTTGTATCCGGAAGTGTTAATTTTGTGTGTGTGTGTTTGAATTCCCCTGAACTGGAAATATGTCATACCTATCTATGATATGCAACACAAAATGGCCTTCTCTTTTTACTGATTTCTGTGTGAATTTCATTTTTACAAAAAAAAAATTGTGTACATACTAATATTTTTCTTTTGTATGCTACAGATCACTCATAATAAAGAGGCTGTTTTCAACAAATGCTAAGGTGCTAATTTGAGATCTGCTTATAAATGGTATTATCTAAGAAGCCAGGTGTTTAGATGGGCAGTGTTAATTACAGCATGTGATTGAGGAAGGGAGGAGAGAGCTTGTTTTCAAAGTTACCCCATTTCACATGTCTCTCAAAGTTTATGATCATTATGAAATCATTTCTGTCTTAAGTATTCTTCTGGCCCCCATCCCCAAGGCATCTAAATACTTCACAATCTGTAATGCACTTCACACCACCTCTGGGACATAGGGCAGTGCTTTTATCCCCATATAACTGTGTGCCTCGGTTTCCCCATTTAAGTGACTTGCCCAAAGTCACATAGGGCAGCATTAGAGCAGGGAATCAAACCCCAGTCCCTCAAGTCTTAGGGTATGTCTACCCGCCGGGCAGTGATCGATCCAGCTGGGGTCAATTTATTGCGTCTAGTCTAGATGCAATAAATCGACCCCCGAGTGCTCTCCCATTGACTCCTGTACTCCAGCGCCGCGAGAGGTGCAGGCAGAGTCAACGCAGGGGAGCGGCAGCAGTCGACTCACCGCAGTGAAGACACCACGGTGAGTAGGTCTAAGTACGTTGACTTCAGCTATGTTATTCATGGACCTGAAGTTGTGTAACTTAGATCGATCCTTCCTCCTCCCCCCCCAGTGTAGACCAGGCCTTAGTCTAGCATCCTACCTGTTAGAGGGCTTTCTCTCCACTCTCCCACTTCCCTGGTTCTTGTCACATAGACAGCAAGCAGCAAAAGAGCAGAAGTCCAAAGTGCAGACAATGCAATGTTTATTGGGGTTAATTTCCAACAAGCATGATTCCAGTTTCCCTACCTACTTCCTGTTTGACCCCCATTTATATAGTAATATTCATAGACTCTAGGACTGGAAGGGACCTCGAGCGGTCATCGAGTCCAGTCCCCTGCCCTCATGGCAGGACCAAATACTGTCTAGACCAGGGGTCCCCAACCCCCGGGCCGCGGACCAGTACTGGTCCGCGGCCTGTTAGGAACCGGGCCACGAACTGACCCCTAGCACATCAAGCGGCGTGTCTCCGGCGGGGCCCCTGAGCCTTGCCCCGCTCAGAGCCGTGTGGTGAGGGGGCGGGGCTGCGAGCTCCGGGCTGAGCTCAGCTGCCTCCGCTCGGCGTGGAGCTCCCAGCCATAGTCTTAGTCACTCCAGATCAACTTGTCTCTTTTTTTAGTCAAGAGGTGGTCGTTCTAACTCCTGAGCAATTCAGAGTCGGAAGGTAGAGAAGAGATGTTTCAGTGAGGAGGAGGAGGAATGTGGGAAGATGGTGGTTGCTAGACTGCATCAAAGCATTGGTGCATTTATTTCAGTACCCACATGCTAAGAGTGGCCAGTGCCAGCTGGGTCAAGGGAAAGTGCAAGAATCCAGGTGGTATGTATTTACAGGATAACTTCCCCATTCCTGACCACTATTTAGGTAGTGGCTGGTTTATGCCCTGAAGCAGAGGACCCCAACGTGGTGCCCGCAGGTGCCATGGCGCCCGCCGGGGCATCTCTGTGTGCCCGCCTACTGGCCGCCGGACATGCAGCCGCCAAAATGCCGCTGAGAAGCGGTAACGTCAAGAAGTGTTGCCACTGAAATGCCACCAATTTTCGGTGGCAATTCGGCGGCGATGCCTCTTGATGACGCTGCTTTTCGGTGGTGACGCTTCTTGACGTTGCTGCTTCTCGGCGGTATTTCGGCGGCTGCTTGTCCGGCGCCCACCACACGGAAAAGGTTGGGGACCCCTGCCCTTCCCAAATTCTCATATATATACACTGAATGTTCTAATTCTGGATGTTCGTATACATAGAAATGTTCAGTCCTTGGCATGTCACCTCAATACCATGGATGAAGGTGAACAAAGGGTTAACAGGAGTTGGAAAGCTCATTTAGCCCACCTAGTTGCATCTGTCCTGGAGGGTGAGTCAGGCCTAATTAATGGGGAGGGGTTAGGTGGTGGTTTAAACAGGAATTTTAGAGCAGAAGGGGCCTGGAGAGAGAAATGACAGTCACTGTCTGCAGTAGGGAGTGAAGGGACCTGTAGGGAACTGGAAGGATCTTGCAGGGTGAGGAGACATTCCAGGGAAAGGCTTGGAAGGAAGAAGACCAGGGAGGTGGCAGCAAGGAGTCTAATGGGGTGACCCTGGACTGCCTGCGTAAGGGGACTGCTGGGCCGTTACTGAAACTTAGTGGGCTTTTTGGCTGGCCCACTCCCAGTACTAAGAGAAAGGGGAAGGGAAGATGCTACAGCTCAGCCTGACTGACAGGCAGGCCGGCCAATGAGGGAGACAGGAGCGTGGGGTCCCCATACTCCTTGTGAGCTAGATCTGCCTGACCAGAGGGGCCGAGCTAAGGAGAGAGCGGCAGCCAGAGCTGGAGCAGATCCATGCTGGGAGCAGAGCCGCAGCAGCAAGAGCCAGAACCAGGGAGCTGCACTGGAGGCAGAGCAGCAGTAGAGCTGGAGTGGGAGCAGTCTGGACACAAATATGGTGAGCAGCTGGGGAGAGCGAGGGGGACCCTGGGCAGCGGGCCCAGCGCAGGGAGATGCCCCCAGCCAGGACGTCTTGCAGGCTGGACTAGGAGGGAGGATTGACAGGGGGAAGAAGGGCCCTGCCACCTAGCGCCAGAGCAAGTGTCCGACCCGCTGCACCCCTGCAGCACAGCCAGGGCCTGGGCAGGGGCCTGGGACAGGTGAGGGACAGACTGAACGATCCAGAGACGGCTGGTTGTGGTGTCCCTGTGCCACAGGGAGGGGGAACGGGTTTTCCTTTCACATTCTTTCCTTTTTTTTTTTTTAATTGGTTGCTGTTTACTAAATTGTATTCGCTTTGAACTGTATGTAATGATCAGTGGGTCAGGGAAGTGTCCAGTGCGGAGAGAGCACCCCGGAGTGGGGACACCCTAGCCCCTGCCCTAAGTGACCACGACAAGCCTGGGGGTCGAGCCCCCAGGAATCCTGGGCCCAGCTTTGTCGGGGTTACGAGGAGTCTGCCACACAGGAGTGTGGAAGGGGAGCCCTCAGGGTCAGGCAGGCCTCTGGGGGAGGAGCAGGAGCGAGGATTCAGATCCTTTTGCTAGCCAGTTCTACCAGGGTAGTGTATAGGCCAGGAAAGTCCCCCATAATAGTGGGACCAATCCCCTGCTTCCCCAGTCCTAGGTCCCTGGCACTGGACTGGAACCCGCCAAACACTGATTAGGTGGTGTGAGGGCCCTGAAACAGGGATCTGGATAACTGGAAGCCCTGAGGAAAAAGGTGCATAAGAACGTAACATAAGAACATAAGAAATGCCGTACCGGGTCAGACCAAAGGTCCATCTAGCCCAGTATCTGTCTACCGACAGTGGCCAATGCCAGGTGCCCCAGAGGGAGTGAATCTAACAGGCAATGATCAAGTGATCTCTCTCCTGCCATCCATCTCCATCCTCTGACGAACAGAGGCTAGGGACACCATTCTTACCCATTCTGGCTAATAGCCATTTATGGACTTAGCCACCATGAATTTATCCAGTCCCCTTTTAAACATTGTTATAGTCCTAGCCTTCACAACCTCCTCAGGCAAGGAGTTCCACAAGTTGACTGTGCGCTGCGTGAAGAAGAACTTCCTTTTATTTGTTTTAAACCTGCTGCCTATTAATTTCATTTGGTGATCCCTAGTTCTTGTATTATGGGAATAAGTAAATAACTTTTCCTTATCCACTTTCTCAACATCACTCATGATTTTATATACCTCTATCATGTCCCCCCTTAGTCTTCTCTTTTCCAAACTGAAGAGTCCTGGCCTCTTTAATCTTTCCTCGTATGGGACCCTCTCTAAACCCCTAATCATTTTAGTTGCCCTTTTCTGAACCTTTTCTAGTGCTAGAATATCTTTTTTTAGGTGAGGAGACCACTGGGCCCAGACTTGAGGGCAGCAAACAAGACAGAGCCAATGGAAGGAGGACTGGGAAGGTTGGCCCAGTGCGTAGGAAGCTATTACTCTGGAAGGGTTGGGACTAACCCCCAGCTGGCCAGACAGCTGAGCCATGTGAAAGAGACAGACCAGGATAGGGCCAGATCAGCTGTCAGCAGGGGGCATTAGATGAGGTGAGCCCACTGTGCCATATCCAGCCATCAGGGGGTATCCCAGCAGTGACAACTCTTCCACAATCCCCTTGTTGCACAGGCTAAGTACATAGGATTGGGAAAAGAGTTGCTCAGAGTTAGGTGCTATTTTTCCTAGCTGTATGGGGAGTTTTCTTTGTTTTGTCAGAACAGCTCTTTGGGGGGTGGGTCTGTTTGGCACCTGGCATCACTGGGGCGGGGGGAGGCACCAGGCTCAGATATGGTGGGGTCTGTGCAGCACCCAGTGTGACACTGCATACCTCCACGATCCCAACTAGAGACACAAAACCCATCTGCCCTCTTGGTTGGGGTCTATGCAGTATCACTCCCCACCCCATCCCAGTTGGGGCCTCTATGCTGCCAGATACTAGATAATTATTAATAACTCAGGCCAAAATGTTTTTTAAAAATGACTAATGATTTGGGGAGTCCAACCTGACACCTTTTAAAAGGGGCTGGTTTTTAGTGGGTGGGTGACCCATTTTTTTAGTGCCTCAATTCAGGTGCCCAGTTGATCCAGATATTGAAAATCTTGTCTGCAACTAAAATCTCTTGCTGGAAGCCAGAGCCAGACAAAGACAAGTGAGAAATAAGGCATACGTGTAACAGTGCGTCTGACTGACCATTGTAATGAACAGCCAGTGGAAGGGGGGGGGGGTTCTCCAGCTCATTTCAAGACTTGGATGTCTTTCCAGAAGTTATTCTAGTCAAATACAAGTTACTGGGCTCAACGCGCCAGTAATGGGGTGAAATTCTCAGCTCTGTGTTATACAGGAGGTCAGGCTGGATAATCTAACACTCTTCTGGCCATTACCTCGATGAAAAAACCTTTGCTGTGTTGAAAATCTAAGCTCAGAGGCTTGAGGGTCTATTGGGCTTTTAGTAGAGCAGCACAGTTCTCTGCTTGTGAATCTTCTCTGCAGAATGAAGGAGCTGAAAAAACAGCTTGCAGAGACAAATCCTGCCACGAGGTGGTGCAAATGGACCATGTCCAATGCCTGTTTGTTTTTCCAAGATAGGGCTGGTTTTGTTCCTTTGTTCAGAAGCAAAGCTTGCTAGGCCCCGATGCCTCCCTAAGAAAGGCCCCTGGGGCCAGTGCTGCTTCTGTGTCGGTTGTGCTGTAACATTTTCAGAGCATCCAAAATGTGGCAGTAAAAAAATTGGGCTGGACAGCAGCAGCAGCCAGTGCTAAGGCCCCATGGAAAGGGGCAGAAACTGCTGGATACAACAAAAACTGCTGTCTGGAACCCACAGCAAGTTCTGCCTTTTCCCAGGGCCGCACAGAGGATTCTGGGGGCCTGGGGTCTTCGGCGGCGGGGGGCCCTTCCGTTCCAGGACCCGCCGCCGAAGTGCCCTGAAGACGCCGCCGAATTACCGCCGAAGCGGTACCCGCCGCTGAAGTGCAGCCCGGTCTTCGGTGGTAATTTGGCGGCGGGGGGCCCCCACCGTGGGTCTTCGGGGCACTTCGGCAGCTGGTCCTGGAACGGAAGGGCCCCCCGCCGCCAAATTACCGCCGAAGACCAAGCTGAACTTCGGCGGCGGGTCCCGCTTCGGTGGTAATTCGGCGGCGGGGGTCCTTCCGCCCCGGAGCGGAAGGACTCCCCGCCAGCGAAGACCGGGAGCAGAAGAAGCTCCTGGGCCGGCCCCGCAAGAGTTTTCCGGGCCCCCCGGAGCGAGTGAAGGACCCTGCTCCAGGGGCCCCAAAAAACTCTCGTGGGGGCCCCTGTGGGGCCCGGGGCCTGGGGCAAATTGCCCTTCTTGCCCCCACTCTGGGCGGCCCTGCCTTTTCCTTGTGCAAAATCGGGGGATGATGTCTTCCTAGGGTCCTGTCCCAGGCCTTGGATACAGTATCTTGTGGCATTTAAATGCCTGTCAGCTGTTATTTGTATCTAGGACATCTGTCTGTGGTTCTTACACCCCCCGCCCCGACCCCACCACCACAGCAGATCTGAATGCCTCCAGTCTGTCAATGGATCCTCCTGTGAGGGAGGGCAGTGCTGTTACTCTGTGGCACAGAGAGGCTTTGTCTGTGCTGGTGCTGGAAGTTGCAACGTCCAGCTTGAGACGTGCAACCACTGGCTAAGTGGTGCGAGCAGCAGGAGGGGCCAGTGTCTCAGGTGGGTACGTACTTGAGCTCCCACCACTGCAGCTACACTCTGTGTTACCCATGCTTGCTCTCATCCAGCAAGCAGGCTATGTCTCCATGAACGGTAGACCTGCCCTTGGTGACGTGCCCAAGGTCACGCAGAAAGTCTGACAGTGTTGGGACTTGAACCTCGATCTCCCAAGTCCACTAGTGTCCCATCACTGGGCCAATTCTACCCCAGTATAACTTCCCTGTGGGGACCCACTGGTTTAGAATGAAAGTGGCTTCTTTGATTTATCTTAAACCCCATCCCAAATGCCATAAATTAAACCAAAAAAGACCCTCTTTTACTAGAACAACAATGTCCACCTAGGAGGAGAAGTTGTGCCTGTTTAAATAGATGGGCTTAAATTTATAGCTCAGGCTATTAAGTGAAAATGTTGCCCTGTAGACAAGACTTTGCAGTACCACAAGATGCTGCAATCAGGATCAGATCCCTGTGGTTGGGGTGTTTGCTGCTATAAGAGTGCTGTACCAGGACATGCCTTCCTCAAACACTGCACTGCTGCTGACTCCATAGTGCAGAGAATATGGCATCTAAGCATTGCCTTTAGGGGAGCACTTACTGAGCTGGAGAAGGTGTATCTGAGTGTTTCCATGCACAGAATCCACCAAGGGACAGGGCTGTCTAAGGGTATAGTGAGATAGTGGCAGGAGTGGGAATAGAACCCAGGACTCCTGATCCCAGCCCTGTCCTTTGTTTTAACCTGCTAGAACCCACTCCCTTCCCTCAAGCTGGGACTAGAACCAAGGGGTCCTAGGACCCACTCTTCCCCAGAGCCACAGATAGACCCAGGAGTCCTGGATCACAGTTCTGTGCCTATAAAAACACAAATCTATTTCAGTTTCTCTTTCATGAAATGGACACTGCTGTCCCAGGAAGTGTGCCTGTAAAACTCCTCTCTAAATACTGTGGCCAGGCCCAAGCATTCCAAAATCATGAGACTGGCTTAAAAAAATAATTCACGGGGCTTTTTAAATTAGCAGCGGTGGGTCCAGTCACTTTGCCTTCTGGGTTTGAAGGCCTTAGGGGTCACATCTCCAAGCTAACGAAGGCTGCTAAGCAAAACCCAAATCCAAATGGAGTTGGGGAGCGCTGGCTCAGCCGCTGCAAGGGGCTGGCCTTGTTCTGCTGAGGCAGTTACAAGCGTGCCAGGATTGTAGCAGTGTAAATCCTGTATTTTTCCACACAGTCTCCCCTGTCTGTTTTGCAGCTCAGCGCTGGTCACAAGACAGGCTTCAAATAGACTGACCCCATGCTCTCCTAAGCTCTTTAGGGACAGGGTCCATTGTTGTTTGTACAGCACCTAGCACAGTGGGGTCTTTGGCTGGGGCTCAAAGGTACTATTATTTCCATGGTGGTAGCATCTCCATTATTGTTCTCTTAGCTATGGCCTCTGTCTGAAGTTAAACAGGACATGAACCATATCCAGTGTGCGGAGACTGCTATTATGAGCTGGGTGAAACCTTGTTGTGGTTGAGTTAAAACCTCATTGAGATTGCTTTTGCTGATTACTGTTTAGAGTGGGTAGGTGGGGGGGGGGTGGCAGAACAGACAAAAAACCTGGGAGAGACTGAAAGTCAGGGACTGTGGCTGACCCTGGAAGAAACCCCACCATTATGGAGAGGTTTTTGGGTCAGGGGAGCAGGCTGAAAAGCGGGCTCCTGGTTCCATGAGCAAAGGAAGCTGTTTCCTGCTGTTTGATTCCTTCCCTATGCGGGGACTCAGGCCTTTGTCCATTCTGAGCAAACAAAACAGCATCAAAGACAAAAACCGATCACCAAATTTCTGGTCCCATCTGGAATGCTCCCAGGGCCCTGGAATTTGCCTAGCTATTCGGGTTGAAAAGAGGCAACACTATTGAGAAACTGAGACCCGTGCGCTAACAATAGCTGGTCTACCTGCATTTGTCCCTTCTGCAGCTGCCCAAACAGCATTAAGTCATTCCTAGCATACATTTTGCCTCTAGCCGAGCAATGAATGTCAGGGCAGCAGTGGAAAATTCCTTCCACTCGTTCCTGCCTTTTCTGGAAAGAGCCAGATCTGGGCGTTGCCTTTGCTGTTGCAGAACTCGGACACTGTAGAAAAAACCCCTTGGAGACTGAGATTGTGGTGGTTTGGGAGGTGGGTGTGGGAGGGGAGCCCATAGGATGGTTGTGTGTGTGGAGAAAGTAGGGACCGTCCTGATATTAGGGGCTTTGTCTTATATGGGCAACTAAACCCCTCTCTGCCCCTGAAAAAAAAAGTGTCCCAATTTTTCACACTTGCTATCTGGTCACCCTAGGAGGAAGGCTGCAGGGAGGCTTCGGGGGGAGGTGTGTTTGTTTGGGGGGGGGGGAAGTGCCTCATGGTGTGTGGGGGGGATTATGTACAAGAGTGAAGTAGAGAAGAGTTTTTGGAGGGGATGGGTGGAGTGCATTGTCTCCAAGAGGGCAGATGGTTTTGTGTGTGTAGATGGGATCGTTGTAGTATGCAGTGTGATGTATCAGGAGTTGTTGTGGTGTGTGTTGTGTATATAGGGGTGTTCACGGTGTGTGTACAGAGGGTGCTGTGTACAGGGGCGGCTCTAGCTTTTTTGCCACCCCAAGCACGGCAGTCAGGCTGCCTTCAGCGGCTTGCCTGAGAGAGGTCCCGCGGCTTCGGCATACCCGCCGCCGAATTGCCGCCGAATCCACAGGACCAGCGGACGTCCCGCAGGCGCGCCGCTGAAGGCAGCCTGACTGCCGCCCTCTCAGGGACCGGCAGGGCGCCCCCTGTGGCTTGCCACCCCAGGCACACGCTTGCGCTGGTGCCTGGAACCACTGCTGGCTGTGTATGAGGCAGCAGGGGTGTGGTATGTTGTGATGGGGGCTGTGTGAGAGGTGTCAGGGTTGTTGCAGTGTGTTGTGTACAGAGAGACTTGTGCTGTGTGTGAGGCAGTGGGGTTGTTGTGGTTCATAGTGTACGGGGGTGGGTTGTGTTATGTGAAGATGCAGGGTTGTTGTGGCATGTTGTGTCAGGGGAGTTCTGTGTGAGGCTGCGGGGCTGTTGTGGTGTGTACAGGTGGCGCTGTGTGTGAGGTGGCGCAACAGAGTCATTGTGCATTGTGTGCAGGGGGGTTGTGCTGTGTGTAAGGCAGCAGGCTCTTGTGGTGTGTTGTGTACAGAGTGGTTTGTACCATGTGAGGTGCCATAGTCATTGTGGTGCGTTGTGTATGGGGTGTCATTCTGTGTGAGGCAGCAGGGTCATTGTGTTGTGTTCAGGCATCGCTGTGTGTGAGGCAGCAAAGTTGTTGTGGTGCACTGTGTACAGGTGCTGTGCTGTGTCAGGTGGGGATTGTTGTGGTGCATTGTGTACAGAGGCAGCGGGGTTGCTGTGGTGCATTGTGTACGGGGCAGTGCTGTATGTCAGGTGGTGGGGTTGCTGTGGTGCATTGTGTACTGTGTGTGTATGAGGCGGGGTTGTTGTGATGGGTTGTGAACAGGGGCTATGCTGTGACTGGCAGGGGAGTTGTTGTGGTGCATTGTGTACAGGGACTGTGCTATCAAGCAGTGGGGTTGTTGTTGTGCACTGTGTTCAGGGTGGGGTTTTGGTTGCGCAAGGCTCCCCCCCTCCTAACCAGAGACTGTGACTGCACTGAGCTGTCTGTCCCTTCCCCTCCCCCAGTCACGTCCTGCATGGGCGGCTCCCTCCTACTCTGCAGTGATGCGACTTCATGCGCAGATATCCCTCCGCCTGGGCCCTGCCCCCGCTCCCCAGTGTAAACACAAACCAGTAAAGGTTAAAGCCAGACACGCACTGCGCCCTCCCCATGCAGGATTGGCTGCTGGCTGCTCTCTTTGCCAGCAGCCAGCAGCCAATGCCAGAGCCTGGGATTGTACCTGGCCCCAAAACCGAAATTACCGCCCCCCCAACACACATTCCTGACAGGGGCTGGGGCAATATTTACCAGCGCCCCCTCCCACTCTGCCAGGGGCTGGGATAATATTACCCCCCCACCCCCGCATTACCTCCCCTGCCCCCAGTCCTGGGAGGGATTTGTCTTTACCTCCCCTGCAGGAAGTGGGGGTGACGGGGGGAGGCTGAGACAATATCCCCCCCATCTCTCCCATGATAGGGTTTATTTTGTATCCCCTAATTAGGGCAACTGGGGGCCCTGAACAGGTTTCGGGGGCCGCCAAGCAGGGCCAGTGTTGGACTCACAGGGGCCCAGGGCAGAAAGCTGAAGCCCCACTGCATGGGGCTAGGCCCCGCTACTGGAGGCTGAAGCCAAAGCCTGAGCAACGTAGCTTCGTGGGGGCCCCTGTGGCATGGGGCCCCAGGCAATTGCCCTGCTTGCTATTCCTTAACGCCAGGCCTCGCTTTTATAAGCAGAAAACCAGTTGTACAGGTGGGCTGTGGAGTTTTTATAGCCTATTGGGGGGGGCCCTCAGAAAGAAAAAGGTTGAGAACCCCTGAGTTAGCCATGCTGTGCCTCAGTTTCCCCAGCCAGACACAGGGAGTGAGGGCCTTGCCCTGCACCACAGGGAGGCTGTGAGGTTAAATACATTCAAGTGTGAAGTGCCCGGATACTACAGTGAGGGCTGCCATACCAGTACCTAAAATAGACCCCAAAGGGACAGCCTTGTCTTTCTCTCCTATTCCTCCCCCGCACCTGAGCCCCTGGGAGACGTCCTGGCTCCTCATCACAACACACACCCCTCCCCAATGTGCTTCATCCCCTGTTCCTTTGGCTGGATAATATTTAGTGCTTATTTGGAACAGTATTTACCCTCCCCCATCGCCTTTCTCCCCCCCACCCCCGTGTGAGGGAACTTTCCAGAACCTTCTCCGCAATCCATGTTCAAAAGGGACATGAAATCTGATTTATCCACAAGCAGCTTCTACCCTCGCCTGCCTTGATTCACCGCCCACTTCCCCTAGAGTGGGGGGAATGTACTGTTTTTGGAGGAGATAAAAGAGAGAGGGACTATTTTTGTTCCCTCTGGCTGGCGGAGGAATTGTCCCGATTTGGTTCCCTTTTGGGAGGTGCTGCGGCCAGGGCCAGGGTTATATAAGGAGAGCGAGGCGCGGTGTTGTGGGGCATGCTGCTGAGAGAGGAAGGAGAGGGCCAGAGAGGAGGGAGGGCTGGGGGTGGAAAGAGACTAGAGGCAGCTGCAATTGACACAAGAGAGACAGTGAGCAGAGCCAGCATGGGGAGGGGAGAGAAGCGAAGCACAGAAGAGAGGAGTGAGAAAAGTAGGTGGAGGAAAAGTGAAAAGAGGGCAAGGGAGCAATAGAGGAAGGTTGAAAGAAAGCAAGATGGATGGAGTGAGGCAAGGGCAGGGGAAGAGTGAGGCGGAAGGGAAAGGAAGAGCGAAGAGGCAGAAGGAAGAAGACACAGTTTTCTCCCATAGGTGATAGCTGCGTGGGACCCTCCCCTTGCCCTTGGTATAACGTGCGTATGACCCCCCCCCCCCCCCACGATCCAGGCTGCAAGTGGCGGGTGGCTGGAGCGCAGAGGCAGGGAGCCTGGGTTTGGGCAGGGGGTGGATGGAGAGCAGAGGCCAGTGGGATAAGTGTTTTGGTCTCTGGTTGGTGGGAGGAATAGCCCAGAAGTGCCACAAGAATTGCTGAGCAGAACGGCTCCTCGTTTCTGTTTTAGGCTATTGGTATAAAAGCCTTAACCCTGGCAGCTAGGGGAACACCCCTGATTTGCCTTTGATCAGTAGAAGATGGTTATATCAGGAGATGGGGCGTTGCCTCTTCCTAATAAGGGATAAACAGGCTCCTACATGAGAGCAAATTGAACAGCGGGTGTGGTAAACAATTGGTCACATTGCTTAATGCAGCTCGGTGATGAGTGTGGTGTAAGAACCTACAAAGAATAGAATAAGCGATGCGTGCTAGTGATGCTGCTTGAACCTGTGGGACTCTTGGAGGGAGGGGTGGTGTGTGCAAACCCTTGTGCAGTTTTCTTTTCCAGGTGGCAGTATTTCTGTCCCTCTATCCCCCACATCTCTCCTTCTGGAGTCTGGCTCTGGACTTGGAATTAGTCTCTTCAGGTCACTTCATCCCGCCCTCCCCCTTCCCTCCCTATTAAAATTCAAGAGCCTCAGAGTTGGTAATATAACTTTTTTTAAAAATAATTTCTCTCCGGCTACCGATAACATGGAGGTGTAAAGGGGCTAAGAGCAGCGCGGGGATGGCGGCATAAACCGCTGAGCTGGGAAAGAGGGAAAATCCCTTTTATCCATAATACAGCCTGATCGCTGATTCTAGCATTCTTGACTAACAGTCTTTGGACTGGGTGGGGATTGGCCTGGGATTTAAAGAAACTTAAGCAACATGTGCTTGGCGTCTTTGGCGGAGGGGTGGGGCGGGTTCATAAAACCAGCTATTTTTAGCCTTTTTTCCAGATGTGCTTTCCTATAAAGTAAAGTAAAAAGGCTTCTTGGCGCATGATCCATTATACCTAGTGTGCTTCGTGGTGATCAGATGAGACAGTAAAGAAATGGAAGCCGTTTGCGAGTGTGATGCCATAAAAGCAGTGCAGGAAAAAGAGAGCTTGTTCTTCTGCCTTGAGGGGTCTTTGCATCACCTGCCATAAATCGATGCCTGCAGTTTAAAGTTTCCAGAGCCTTTTAAAAAGGAAGCCAGAGTTAAATGCCGTGTGCCCTCCTTGCCAATCTAAAAGCATTCAGATGATCGGTGTGTCCCTAGAAGTGCTGTTCTGAATATCCACAGTTGGCTGGAATGATCATGCGGGCCTGCTGAGCAGAAATGTGCCTGTGGGGGGGTTTCTTTGATGTCAATTTGCCCTACAAAATGGGGTCCTCCTTTGTGTAGATGTATTGATTCAGTTCTGCACCATGGACTTTTTCCTTCCAATGAAGATGTTTAAGTTAAACGAGTATTTAAACAAAACAACCCATTAACACTGACCTCATAAACTTTCTTGCCAGTGCTATTTTGATAAATAGAAGAGCTATTGATGGACCCATTTTTAACAGACTTAACAAAAAAGTTCTTGTATGTGATATACAGGGTTTGAATATGCGTTTAACAGAAAGAGCTGAATTTCTAATGCTAAGCAAAAGATGACTGGGAACTTTTGACCTCTGTTTAGCTGATGGTTCATCAAATGTCTAATTGTGTGTTGCTAAGAAATGTGGTTAGTTGCAGAATGTGGTATTAATTGGGTTTGGGTTAAACTATGCACCACGCATTAACAAGTTGGTATCATTTGGTTGGTACTTTTTAAGAGTGTACCATACCATGCAGAGGATCATTTCTCTTGGGGAGTGGAGGGGTGTGCCGTAAGCCTTTACAATATCCTAGCCTGCTTGTTTGCAAACATGGTTTTTGCACTGCAGCTTCACTCCATTCTGGGGGGTTTATCATACACTTCAAAGTTATGCATTCTTCAGTACCAGCTTCACCTAGCTTAACTTCACTTAAAGGGACACTGTCAAGATATTTCATATATTTAAGAAGGTGTGTGTATATTTACAAATACTGTATATATATTTATGGACCTAAGACTTAAGATCAACCCACTACAACAGTTTAATATAACTTCTCACTGTTTATGCTGTTTTACCTTACAGTGAAACTACACTAGTCAGCATCTCTTTGGTTCTTCCCTTACAGCCATGGAAAGGTTTCCACTTTCTAACACAGCTGGGGGTCTATTGAAATTTTTTTTTAATGAAAATCATCAAGCCAAAATATTTCACTCATCTGTTTTTTGCAGAACTCCATAAATACCAAAACTGGAGCATTTCCACTCAGGTTTTGCAACCCTTTTTATCGAAGCAAAACATATACTGCAAGCCCCCTGAAATACTTGACAGTGTCCCTTTAATATACTCAGCCTTGTGATGTGAGAGAAGGCTTATATGGGGGGGGGATGTATGTATTGTCATGAAGAGTGTTCATAGCTTAATCTGTCCATGTTAAGACCGGCACTAACAGGAATCAGGTTCATGGAGTGGGACTATCTGTCGTTTATCTTTTGAAATCACTTGAAAGTTTTAATACAACTAAAAGTGGTTGTCATTCTGCAATTAATTAAATGTTGCCTCCGGTGGTTTGGATTGGTCCATCAGCAATGGTGCTTGTGTACACAAGGGTAGCAGTGATCTGAAGTATCTTACACCATGAATCTGTAAATTGGCTAACATGGGTAAAAGGAGGTTTTTTTAAACCAACTCTCTGATCACTGAAATTTAAACAGTTGCATGTCAAGCTGATTTTTTTTAATACAGCAGCTTTTCTGTCTGGGCTTAGACAGAGGGAGCATGCATAATCTCATCTATAACATTTTTTCTTATCTAGAACCATGACAAACCAGTTTTTATTGGCTGAAAATTTAACATTTCTTGGTTGTTGGGTAAATGATGGTATAACAAAGGGTTTAAAAGGAGTTCCATGAATGGAGGTGATGTGAAAATGACCTGTCCTCTTAACTTTTCTGTTAATGCACATTTGACCATGGCTTTTAAAGCAGTGTTCACTGTTCATATGACTGCTTAAAAAAAATCTTATCTGGATGGTGGTATCAATGGTGATAGAGTAAAGTTAACTTGTTTGTATCATGTCCCACTCCTGCAAAGGATATGCATTCAGAGGAATAATATTTTAAAAAGTTTTAACTAAACACTGTCCCTCAGGCTAAAAAAAATTTTTTTGAAAAAGAAATCACTGGTTCACTTAGGCTACATAGCGAAGGTTGATATTTTACCTTCAGTGATTATAGCTTGCTCTAAAGATCTAGTCAATTTACATATCTGAGGTTGATGATGTCTCAAATTATTTCCTTTTGGCCCTGCTATGCATTAGAGCAGTTTCATAAGTCATCTTTCTTGCTGGATAGGATAACCTGGATTGGTTTTATCCATACTAATTTTTAATCAGCGTAATTATTACTCAGAGGATGACCCATTTTTTTAGTTCATTTAGTTAATGGGATTAATGGCCTGATGCAAACGTAACTAAACAAGTTCAATATTGTGATCATAAAGAGTTCAATGAATGTGGGACACAGGATCAACAGTAAGTAATTATCAGGATGTTTGTTGTTTTAAATAAGTGTAATATATCATCAAGTGTGGCTTTATGTGAATAAATGTATCTTAACCCTTTTTTTTTTACAGCAATAATCACCATGTGTGTATTAACTTTATATTTGAAGGTATTGTCTTCTTATGTTGTAGCAGTCAGCTTTCTTTTTAACTGTCCTATTTTCTTCCAAATAAAGATTTATTTTTTTAAATAACCCAATTCACTTTTAATAATAAAAAATACATTTGAAACTTTGTAATGGTGGTCGACTAAGCTAATTTATTGTCAAAATGGGGGATTATTTCCTGAAATAACTGGGTCATTGTGGAATCAGTACTATGAAATACGGTCAAAATTTGGACAGATAGAATTCTGTCTAAAATATGACAGTTGGGCAGAATCTATTTAACCTGTTAAACTTGATCTGAGTATGTTTGTTTCCACATTAATGAAACTGTGGTGTATTTAATACTATGTGGTTCAGTATTTTCACATATTAACTTGGTTGCTAAAATTTGAGGAGTGTGATTTGATATACAAATATCTTCAAATAGTTACTTAAAATTTAGTCATCCTAAAGGTATAGAAATCAATATATATTCAATCTCAGTTTTGATGTACTTTGCCTGCAACAAAGGGTTGTTTTGAAAAACTATAAACTAGTCACTGAAAACTGTGTAGGCAGTTTCTCTAGTGGGTGACCAAGCTGCATGACTCCAGAGTTTTATCCTGACCTAATATGTTGGTTAAACTCCTAACTAGGAGATGTGTCCTGTACTACCAGATAAAGCCTAAAAGGTTTATATTCTCGAGCTGACTATATTTGTGTACCGATGACTGACTGTATCAAAGCATCCAAGTGCTTCTTTTCCTGTGCCTTCCATATTATCAAGTAGTGATACAGCATCTAAATGTGGTTCAAATCTTTTTGTCACACCAAAGATGTGTGTTCCCAGGGTTAAAGAAGGGGAAAGAAAACAGGTGGTAGAACTGAGTGTCTCAAAACCATACCTATAAAAAGAAATGTCTCTGGTGTTTTGGAACACCAAAAATGGGTACCTTGTTTAACAGCTTAGTGGGTTAAGCTACTTCAAATCTATCATCAAATGGTGTCTGATTGAGCTATGTTAATACTGGTGGATTTAAAAAAATGAATCGGTAGTTCTGTGTTACTCCTACCTAATCCTGGTAGGTAATCCTGGTACCTAAGACTTACAAAACCACTCTGGATGCTTTTTAAAATCCGGCAATATCTAGGACTGACATTAAAAGAAATGGTGCTCCCTTTCCTGTGAACTATGCAGACTTAGTCCAAGAAGTACAAAGTCTTTTGGGTTTTGTTTTATACTTGCGATATACTATACTCGTCGTTTAAACATTCATCTCTGTGAAGCAATAGATCCATTCTGCTTGGGTATGAAATGGTTCTACAGAACATTCAAATGAGTGGATATAATACAAAAAGCAAAGTAGTGGAAATGGCTTCCCAAATGCCTCTAGACTAGTTTGATGTTTAGCGCAGATGGAAGCTTAACATGAGTTAAGATGCTGATGGTAAAGAGGGAAGAATGTTACATCTTGCGAAACAAAACCAAGAAAACTGTCTAATCATACACAGGTCTAGCTCGCATCTTCTGTCAGGCTCCAGGGGTCACTTTCTTCCAAACATGTCAATTTCATGAATGAATCTTAGTGCCAATACAGTATCTGTATCCATTGTGGAGTCCGTATGTTAAAGTACACCTAAAGGTTTTCCTCAAGGTTTGAGTCTATAATCTCATATTACCAATAAACTGATACTACAAAATATTTATTAACTTGTGCAACTTATGCAGTGGTGAATTTTGGTCAGTGGGGCTGGTTTTTAATGATTAATTAAAATGTATTGATGGTGCCGAGAAAAAGAGTTCATGTGAAAATGGAAAACATTGATTCTGTTTAGCAGTAACTGAAGGTAGTTTGGTTTAATGTGTGTTTTAAAACAAAACAAAACAACATAAGCCCCCTAAAAGGATAGAAGCCTGAATACTGGATAAATTTTTTCTTTGTGATGTAAACAAACTGTTTGATTTTCTTAATATTTAATACTCTTTAGTGTTTACATTAGGAATATTTAATTAATAAGTTGTTTAGAAGTGCAAGTCCCATTGACTTGTGCTCCTAACTACTATAGTAAGGGATAGATTCTGATCACCACTGTCCCCTTTAGAAGCCTTTTATTCAGGGCCAGCTCCAGGCATTCCAAGCAGGTGCTTGGGGCAGCAGTCTGCAAGGGGCAGCAGTCCATGTGTTTTTGCTGCCCCAAGCAGCGCGCTGAATTGCCGCCGGACGGCGGGGGCAGTCCGTGTGCTGTTAGGGCAGCACGTGAGTTTCCGCAGCAGCGGCAGCTTCTATGTTCAGCTGTCTGTGGCAGCGCAGCTTATGTCTTCCAGCTGAAGACAGAAGCTGCCGCCAAATTGCCACCACCACGGAAACGTGCGTGCCATCCTAACGGCACATGGACTGCCCCCACCGTCCACGGCGGCAATTCGGCACGGGGCTTGGGGCGGCAAAACCAGTAGAGCCGGCCCTGCTTTTACTCAATAAGTAGTCCCATTGACTTTCATTGGTCCTACCTATGGCTTAAAGTACTATTCAGTCTGAGTTCCGATATCCAAACCTGACCCAAAACGGTTATGCTGAAGGGATATCATTCATCATTTCAGTAGGGAGATCATTCACTTAAAATAGAAAATTAATTACTTACAGGAATAAGGAAAATCAAAGGTTCAATTTGAAGTACTTTTAAAAAATGAAAATATTCATAAATATCTGTCCAGCCAATAAGAATAAGGAAGAAATAACATCAGCGTTAAAGATAGCTTATTTGTTACTGTCTCGACATCAGGAAAGGTTTTCTATAATAGTTCTACTCTTATAACTGAAGTCAACTTGATGGATAGATAGATAAGATTGATTAGATGTCAGCTGATGTGGTGATTTCTTCATGGTATACAATCATTTTTAAGCCGAAATCTCCTTTGAGGTATATAGACTTGCTAAATCTGGCCCATTGAGCACTTTCACAGGTCAAATTAACCGTTTTAAAATCTAGAAACATGGGTTCACAAGACTCTTCTGGAAAAAATTGTGTTTCAACAAAATTATAAAAATGTCTAATCAAGTAGTAAACACGTGAAGGGTTTAAAGCTTAATACAAGTTATTGGGGTCAACACAAGGGTAACTAGGTGAAATGTAATGGGCTGCGATAGACTAATGGTCCCTTCCAGCCTTAAACTCTCAGAATCTGTGAGGTTAAGTCTTTTACATGTCAAACTTGGTTATATTTTGCATATTGCTGAGTGATCTTAACTAAAATAATGCCTTATAGATTGTTTTAATTAATGGTGTCTAAAGTAAATCTTGGAAAAATTCAGGTGAAAACATCTGGAAATGTATAGATTTGATAAAGTATTGTGACAAAATCTTTTAAATTAAAAAGCAAAATAGACAAAATTTGTAATATTGTATAACAAAAAAAGCAGGTTTACTGGGAGACTTAAAATAATGTTGGTGGGAAAAGGGGAACTGCCAGGGATAATATGAAGATTTCCCAGGTGTCTTTAAATGTCGGTGGGTTGATGTTTTGGGTGAAATTTCTTCTTTTCAGTATAAATAAGAAATTTTGATTCAAACAGATTTTTTTTCTAAAAGCCATTATTGATATTAGAAATCTAGTAAATAAACAATGAAAATTTGGTTTTGAGTAATGAACTCGGTATAGGACGGGTGAGTATCACAATCACTGATTTGAGTTCTGCCTAATTAAGCAGAATATAGAGATGCTCCCAGTTGAATTTTAAATAAAGATCATAGGATATCCTGATGTTTTGTGAACCGATATAATGATAGGTGTGTTATCTTTTTTTTTTATAATCTGTTCAATACAGTAACTCAAGGTTGTATGAAATAGGATAATTTACTTTAATATGCTAATGCTAAAGAATAGATTTAAAAATTTTATTAACATGTTTTTTTAAAAAGTGAACGGTACAGAGTTTAAGCGTAGACGTTTCTGGTTATCAGGGAATAATATACAGATTATCAAGGGGTGCAAAATTCAGTTTAAGATTGGATGGCATAAGGAATACATAATCTGCAATATCCCAGATTGGGGGTAAAAGGTTAACGGATGAAAGTACAGACATTGAGATATGAGTATGTTGTTCATATGATGGCTATGTTCAGGTGTGGAGTATAATGGGTGGATATGATGATGAGGATGGATTGACCCTCATTTGGTGAGATTTAACGTTCAGTGAGTTTTTTTGGTTCCAGCTCATGGTCCAATGGACAAAGTCTCTTGGTCCCTTTTACAATGTCGCTCCGGCTCACACCTCCTGGTACTGTTGGTGGCCGGTGATGTGTTCAGTGTAGATAGGTTTCTATCCTTTATAATTGTTCAAAGTACTCTATCTGAAAGTGGAATCTTACATTTAATAGGTATTCACACACAAAAGTCCTCTTATAAAGTGGAAATAGTTGGTGGTGTTTCTAATAATCAAAAGATTTCTTAACTTCAGAACAGCGACCTTCAAATTATCAGTTTTCAATTACTCTGAACTGGATCTCAGATGTCAGGGATTTCTGCTTAGAGCAAATAGCACAAGTTAACAAGCTTTGATGTTTATATTTTGAGGTTTATTAAAGAATCTGTTCCTTTCCGCTCTGATCCTGCAAACGCTGCAACATGTACATATATGTGTAAGTAATCAGACTGACTCAGTGGTAAAACTCCTATTGATTTCAGTGGGTTCAGGATTTTCGCCCTAGGACAGTGCTCACATGTGTAAGTGATCACAGGATCAGGGGTAACATTATCAATTGAGGCCCAAGTGCCATTTTCAAAAATGACTCAGGCACTTAACTGTCATTCCAAGTAAATGGGACTTAAACGCCAGAGTGACTTCTGAAAATGGGACTTGGGCTCCTAAGTCTTGAAAATTTTAACCAAGGGCTTTCATTAGTGAAGTGCTGTATATAAGTCCTGATTCAGAAGGGACAGAATTAATCTACAACAAATATTCATTGAAGGAACAAGGAAAATACAAGAGCTATTTTGGTTCAATTGAAAAACTAATTTTAAAAAAATTATTGGAAGCTTGCTTTATAAAGATCTCTGTTCAGTCACTAAGGATCCAAATTGATTACCGGTATCTAGAGGTTGTGTGGCTAATCTGTTACTGTTTTAACAAGGACTGTTCACATCTAATCTTACATAACTAGGGTAATATAGATTGTTCCTACAAGACAAGATCATTCTGAAAAATTCTGCCTCAAAAATGATCAAATAGCCTAATTAGCTGGCAGCACGTGAAAGTGCTTAAAAATAATCTTGATGGGTCTTCATTGTTTTTAAAACTTGATAGTACATTTCAGTTGCTAAATGAAACTTGAACATTAATGCAGTTGGTTCTGATTAAATATTAACATTTTGTGCTGATTCATACTAATGAAACTTCTTAAATAACGCGAACGCCTGTAGAAAAGTTGCATATTTGACTGGAGAGGTAAGACAAATATCTCTCTGAATAAAGGCTTATCACTGGGTCTGTTTATACGTTTTTACTCTAATAGCATTGCTTCTTGTGGGCTGGACGCAGCAGTAGTTACTCATGTTGAATCGAATTTACCAGCTGTGAATGGGTAAAGTGCTACTTGGTATCAGTAAAATTTGCAGATTCATGCTCAGTCTCAAGTAAAGGGAAGATTTTTTTTTTTTCCCCCCAAATGCACAAACAGCAATTAGGCCACAATAGCTTTCAGTGGGAGACTGGCACAAGCTGCCATTTGTGTCTTTTGAAAATCTCATTTAAGGCTGTCTACACTTAAAATGCTACAGTGGCACAGACACCTATGCCACTATAGCGCTGTAGATGAATCCACCTCCGAGAGGTGGTAGCCTGGTCGACAGAAGAGTTCTTCCATCGACCTAGCACTGTCTATAACGAGGGTTAAGTTGATTTTAACTATGTCTCGGCGTGTGGATTGTTTACACTCCTGAGAGACGTAGCTGTGCCAATGTAACTTGACTTAGGCCAGATCTACACTGAAAAACTTATTAGCAAAGAATTGCTAAGTTGTCCAGTGGTTATTTCCAACAGGGTCTGATCATCTTAAATAAGGATTGATTGGTTTAACTCTATTAATGGTGTATATAAAGGAACTATTTATCAGGAGAATAAAGTTCAGATGAAGACTAGTGGAAATAAGTCTGATCTAATTAAGAACAGTGGATGTATATCTTTGCAAATTCTTCATAGCAATAAATTTATTATAATCCAAAAGGGACAAAATGGTGAATATGAGAAACTGTGATTTGACATAACTGGATAATGAAGAGTACAAAGGATGTTGCAAGTTTATGCAATTAAAATAGATGGGACATACCTTTTTGGGATGCAAGTTCGGTTGATAAATTATGTGGAAGAGAAGTACTTTAAATTATTTAAAAAATGTGGTCATTACTATTTGAAGACCATTTTAAAAACAATGAACAGTGAAGGTTTTGTTTGGATAACATTTTCAAAAGCACGTAAGTCACATTTTAAAAAGTGACTTGGTCACATAGGGCCAAAATTTTTAAAGGTCTTAGGCGTTGCTCTGCAGAGCTATTTGAATTGCTTATGCCTTGCAACCCCAAGTCCCATCTTCAAAAGTGTTAGTCTCTTAGAGACCAGCTTCTCAAAGGCATTTAGGAACCGAACTCCCATTGGGGAGCCTAACTACCTTTTGAGGAGATGTGCCTTAAGAGACTAACCCTCACTGAACGTCAATGAGGTTTCTAAGTGCTAATTTCTCTTTTTGAAAATGGAATTCAGGCTCCTAAGTCATGTAGACGCTTACGTAAATTTCTTATACAAGGAAGTGCTTATAACCAAAAAAAGTCTGAATCCAGAAGTTTGCAGTTTGAGTTTTTCTTTATTCAGAACAATATTGAGATGGTATGAGTTGAACTTGAAGTCAAGATTATAGGATATCTGCTCTGCTAAAAAAGAAGATATAAATGATTGGTGCTTTCTAATCTTGTATTTGATTAAAACAATTAAAATAGTACGGTGTGTTAAAATGGATGGAGAATAGACACTTAAGACATTAACATTGGTGGTTGACTTTCATATGCTGGGTTTGAATTGGGACACTACAGTAAAATATAATTAAAATTCAATTTGATCAGATGTTGAAGTTTGTCTTTTATGCAAAAATTTCAGAGTACTAATAGAAACACTAAATCTGCTGATGCAATGTTGGATTGAATGGATATTAATATAGAAAGGGTCCTTTTAAAAAGTGCAGATAATTGATGCTTAACTATTAAATATTAATATTAAACTTAAATATTAAGTTGTTCTAAAAGTTTCTTTTCCCCCTGAGAATTGTACACATTAAAAGTAAATTCTTAATTGTACAAATGTCAACTTTCAATAGGTCCTTTGAATTAGTCCTCAAATTTTAAGCGTTTTTCTTTGGAGCAAACAGCTGAGTTTTAGTGGTGGTTGTAATCTGAATTTTGTGGAATATACTTTAGTAACTACAGAAATGTTATACAGATTTTATCTAAAAACGTGAGTTGCAGGAATAAGGAAAATACATGGTTTAGTCTGATTAAATTCAAAACGTGATTTACTTTATGAAGCTACTTTATTTATACAATATTGTTAGCCAATAATAGGAATCAAGATTAGTTAACACAGGCTGGTGTATTACTGTCTCAACAAAAAATGTTTATATCAAGTCTGGGTTTCTTATAACTAAGGTCATTCTTTGACTAAGTCCTTCTGATCTCTGGTTAACTAAAACACAAAAGAATGCAACAATTAATTTATATATTTATGGTCTAAAGGATGGTTTGCAAAACACTTCTCAAAAATTGTTGTGGAGAAAAGTGACCAAGTATCCTAACTGCTAGTGCATTTAGTAGAGTTAGTTAAATGATGTGGGAAGGATGTGTGTAATTTTAATTTCATCAGTTCCAAAACTAAAATATTTGAACTGGCACTAAAGTCTCTCATTTGAGTCTTGTGTATTGAGGTATTCTCTATCTTGACAGGGATGGCAGAATCCAGCAATCTTAAATTAAAGCAAATGACCTTATTGGTGATTGCAATATAGAACTCTTTGTGCTGATTCACTAATGCAATTTCTAAGGTGTAATTTTTGCAAAAGGCCTTTTACATCCTCTTGTGTAAGGTAGATAAAAATCAGACTCTCTCTGTTCAGGAAAGTGGTGGTTTTTCTTATGGCTCTAGTGTAGACTATGATGGATGGGATTTTCAGGAGTCAGAATTGCGGACACGTACTGCATCCTTAGGTACCTAACTGTCTTTGTAATCTCAACCCGCGCAGTGTCTAACTCTTTCTCATTGACAGTTAGTGAGTCCATCCGTACTTGGAAAAAAGGTGTGTGTGTGTGTGTGTGTGTGTTTTCTTCCTGGGTCCTAACTAAATTCCTAGCACAGTAAAAGGTTTTACTTCACCCACTTTGTCTCTAGCACAGGCCAGGCAGTTTATACCTTTCACATGTGACTGCAGGCCGAGGTCAATATTAGGGGCTACCTCATGTTCACTCGACCTGCTAGTTTGTGTGAAAACTACAAACTTGTCCTCACAAGGATAGGATTACACCTCTTAGTTATGGGTGTTGAGAACACACCTTTCCCAACTAGTGATGCCCTGGCACTGAAATCCTTGAGGTCTCTCTGAAAACCATAGTAAAATGACTGAGCATACTGTACAACTGGCTGCTTAGAACTGAACAAGCCAGCTGGGGAAACCTGGTTTGTTTGTTTTTTGTTTTCATTGATGTCAATGGCCTTTGGCTCAGGTAGTACTGTTAAAATCAGATAGTTTGAAACTGACTAATTTTATACAAGGGCTACTTCAAGAAAGATCTGATCAACTTAAATTCAGATTTGCTGTAATGGAAATAAATTAATAGTTGATTTAAATCTATTAATAGTGTCTAGAACATATTGTGGAGATGGAAAACAACTGGAAACAAATGGGAATTCCAACTAATAATTTGAGGCGTATTCTGGCAAATTACTAAAGAGTAAAAATAAAAAATTCAAAAATTTTAAGCATTGAAGTATTAAAAACTCTTTATTTGAAAAACTGACAAATATGGATGGGAAATTACTAATAAAAATATTGTTCCAAAGTATCATAAAATGCTGTTGCAATAAAAACAGATGATAAATATTCTTGGAGTGTTGTTCAGATTGATCCTATTGCAGTCTAAAATAACTTTTTAAACAAAAATGTTTTTAAAAAATCAGGATTAGGGTAGAAATCTAGTTTTTGTTTATAGTGTTATACTTTTTGCATGGCAGCCTTGTTATAACAAAAACTGGGCTGAATCCAGAAATGTATGCTCTGAGGTAGAAAAATTGGGAATGGCAGCAGTTGAATTTGAAACTAAGATTTATGGTATTTGATACACTATAGGTGATAGAACTATATTGGTGTTTTATAATCCTCTACTCAATTCAGAAATTGAAGGTGTTGTAGGAAATGGATGGAGTAACTGACCCTAGAAGCACATTAATATTGCAAAGTGATTTTAATATATCAGTACTGAAAAATATATTGAAAATAACTCAAAGGTTTTGACCTTTTATCAGATGGTGTGTTACTCAATGTTCACAGGGTTAACAGACACTGAATTTGCTAGTACAATATTGTGTTTGAGATTTCAATATAGAAAGGTGGTCTAATGGAGTGAGAATAACTGCTAGTATTTGAATCGTTGGGTTATTCTACAATATTTCCTTTCCAAAACAATGTTTTAAAAATATCCATCTAAAAGGAAACTTGGCTGTCTTTAAGAGTGAGAGGAAACAAATGCAGCATTATTTTTTATTTAATTGAAACAGGAATTAAAACCTTTTTTGTTCCTACTAAAATTTTTGTTTATTGCTAAAATATCATGATTAGGTCAAGAGAAATAATCCCTAGTTTTTACTTAGCATGTTTCATCTATACATTTCAAAGCACTTGAAAAAGGAGGTCAGTACCACCATCTCTATCATACATATGGGGAAACTGAGGCATGGAGAGGCATGTGACTTGTTCAGAGTCACCCAGTAGGTCAGTGGCCTAGAGGGGAATAGAGTCCAAGTATTCTGCATCCCCAATCAGTATTCTATCTACTATACCGTACTCCCTCCTAGGATTCACTTAGGATCAAAATGTCTTAGTTAGTAATCAGTGAACCACTCATTTTCTGTCTTAACAAGAGAGGTAGCTTATAACAAGTGTGTTCTTCAGTTTTTGGCTTTATTTATTCACTCTGGTTTTCCAGTGCTCGAATCAAGGTTTAAGGACAGCGCAATTTAAATAGATAAAGTAAGATTATTTTAAGAGAGAGGCATTGCTGGAAAAACTATGCTTGGAGGAAAGAAGTAAAATGACTTAATGAAAGCCGTTCAATCAAATCTGTATAAAGTTAACAAAACTGGCCTTCACCTTTGGTTAAATGAGGAGGCACGTCCCAATTTATAAGAAATCTTGAGATCAAATAAAACAATTTGGTGCTGATGAAATGGCAAAATCTTTGTGTTAGGCAAAGGTCTTTGCATTCAGGATTATGGTCCATGACTATTCAAAATAAGATGATCAATTGAAATAAGGATTTGAGTGGAATATTTACCTTTTCTACAATAATATTACTACTTATGGAGTAGTCTCTGCAACCCTTACTCAGGATGATAGGTACTTGCTCTACTAAGTAATTCCATTAGAGTAAATGAGACTAGTCACATCAGAGAGTACATCCTACTAGAGTAGGATTTTCAAAGGAGACTACGCTTTTATCAAGATAAGGAGGTTATTCTGGAATAAGGTGTGAATTTGAAGTGCAATAACTATTCTGGAATAGCTTAATCCAGAAAAAGTTACTCATATTGAGATGTGGTCATAAATTTTCCAACATTTTTTTGTTGGACAGTGTATATTTGACAAACTTAAACTGTTTGTGAAAAAGCATCGGGTTCAACAAAACACCCACCTGGAAAAAAATTGGTAAAGAAAGTGATTGTTAAACAAGAGAGTTTTTGAGTTTCTCAAGTCAAAATGACTTCATTTTAAAATTGTGATACATTTTCACTAAAAAAGTAATGAAAAAAAGATTAAATCAAAACTAAATGCTTTGAAATTACTAAAACAAAATGTTTTCGATTGACCAACAGCAAAAAAAATTTCAGATTTTTCGTTCACAAAAAATGTGGACATTGGCCTGATTTAGGGCACAAAATGTTAAAATTTCTCACCGGACAGGCAAACCATTTCCCCTCAGCCCTACTGCTTTTCATGGGGACTTATTCCAGAAGAACCATCGCAGAATTGTTGTTCTGGTTAATTTTCCTGTATAGACAAGGCCTAAGGGAATTAGATCCTGAAATCACTGGGCACCTACTTTTCTTAGACTGGTTCAAAAATCTCACCATTCAGTGTAAATGTTAAGGGGAGAATGGAAAAAACTACTCTGACAGTACAGAGAAATGTCAATTCTATTAAATAGATGCAGTATTTAACAATTACACCTAGCTGAAAAGGTCATCATTATCCCCATTTTACAGATGGGGAAACTGAGGCACGGAGAGGGGTCCTGTCTTACCCAAGATCACTAAGCAGGCTAGTGGTCAATCCAGGAATAGAACCCAGCATTCCTGAGTCCCAGGCCAGTGCTTTAGCTACTAAGTCGCACTGCTAGAACTTTAGGCATTTTGGCCAATTATCTTAAAAATGTTATAATGAATGAGAATTTTGAAAACACTGATGGTGAATTGCTAAGTATAAAAGGGGTCTGAGGTGTAACACATTTTTGGTAAAATGTTGAGTTTCTAAACAACAGTTTGGAGATTACTTAACTAACTATATAATTGTTTCAACTGCAACCTAGTTGCCTTTGAAATTAGTCATTTTCAGTGTTTAGTTTAATGCATGTACTGATTTAAACAAGGCCTGATAACAGGAAATGGAGGTTTTAATATTTGAATACAATATGGTATCTGATATTTTGTCAGTACAGGTATTTCTAGTACTTTGTAATCATTTATCCACTATAGGATATGAGGGTAAAATATGAAGTGGTTGGGATAATTGTTAAACTGAACACATTGTAAATGGTATTTGAAAGCTTTCTCTGTTTAAACAAAAAATCATGATGCAGTCAGTGGTGAATCTATTAATGTTTTAACAAGAAAGTTATTTGGTACAAGCTTTGTGTTATAACAAAAGTCAGTTTTAAGACCGATATTCTGTAAATGAGTATATTATTTGGATTATTTTTTCTGATCAATTTTTTTAAAGGCTGCAAAACATAAATTAGTCTAAATATTTCTTACAAGGATATTGACAAATTTTGGTCTTGGAAAGGAAAATAATAGTTGCGATGTTGAGAAAAGTTTCCTACACAGATCAGTATTACAATAGATAGAGTGGATCAGATTTTGAGCTGGTGCAAATTATTATAATCCCATTGACTTCAGCAGAGCTATGACAACTGAATACCCAGCTGAGAATCTACTCCACTGCGTTATAAAATCCCATGTGAAGGTGGTAGTGTCAGATCTGTATTGCATTTTCAAACCTGGCCTCTGGATTGAGGTGGCACATTGCAGTTGCTCAGTTCTTAATATTATCAGATAGTACAAGATATATTTTAAAACTTGAGCTCTTTGTTGAAAACACTTTATAGTAAATGGAAAGACCTCTAGACTCAATCACACACATTAACAATACAATATCCCAGTTCACAAAGAAAATGTATGGACTTAAAAGTCACTAACACAAAGCTTAAAGGAGGAGTTCTGGTTGCTTAGCAGTGCCTTATACCCATTCAATGGTTGGCAAGTGCTCTTTGCAAGTAATACTGAGCACCTGCTAGACCAGTGGTCCCCAACCTTTTCGTCTGGCAGGCGCCAGACGAAGGACTGTGGTGGCAGTGGAGCATCCGCCAAAATGCCGCTGAATTTCTGCGGCATTTCGGCGGTGACGCCTCTCGATGACGTCGCTTGTTGGCAAGTGGCATCATTGAGAGGCGGCGATGACGAAACGCCGCAGAAATTCGGCGGCATTTCGGCGGATGCTCCACCGCCGGCCAAGACGCGGGCGCATTTAGATGCCCCCGCGTTGGGGACCCCTGTACTAGACAATCATATGTTGAACTATTTAGATATTAGTTTTTACTGATTTTTTTTCTATGGTTAATAGAAAAGTTTCCTGGCTTCTCCAGAACTATTAAACATGCCATAGGTGGATGCTGCTGTTGTATGTTAGCTTGCTTGTGCCCAGATCTAACTCCACTTGATGGAAAGACTTCAGTGGACTTTGATTCAGTCCCCTAACACAATTGGAGACATGTGTGAGTGGAATGAAAACCGTTGTGTGTATCTCTGGTATTTATATATTCCCTGTTTACCAGGGGGTACAAGCACCTCATAATCTTTAGTATATTTATCTTCTAAATATCCTTCAACAGGGGAGGAAGAGTGTTATCCCCATTTTTCAGATGGGGAGCTGAGGCAGTGAGGTCCAAAGTTACACAGGAAGTCTGTGGCAGGGCAGGGACATTAATTCAGGTCTCCCACATCTTAAGATCATCCTTCCTTTTCCAAAGCAGCCTGTTTGCATTCATGGTTTATTCTCAGTCTGTGACCTTTTCCTTTGGTGTCCCACAGGACTCAGTACTGGGTGAAATCCAAGCCCAACAGAGTGTTTTCCCATTAGATTTCAATGGGGCCAGGATTTTTACCTCTTGGCTTTACTTTAATGAAGATGATTCTTATGGGCCAGATTCTGCAATGCTGATTAGCGCTATCTCAAGCAAATGGTTTTAGTGGAGTGAAAATGGCTACTCAGCCTGTGTGAGACATGCAGATTTAGACCTTGTATTAGTAAAAAATTTATTTGCCAGCGCATGTGACTTTAGACAGTGGTCACTTCAAAACAGTGTTGGGTCCGTTGGAGTGAAGGAATATTGATATAAATACATGAATGGTGCCTAAAGTGGAAAGGAGGAGCAAATTGTCCAGTGGATAATGAGAAAAGGGATCTCAGTTGTAATTAATAGTAAAAATGGATGTCAGCAAACTCTTTAATTTTTTTTATATATATATATATATATACACACACACACGGGGACAAAGCTTTGAATATCAGAAATGCCGATTTGAATAGAAAACTCAAATGTCTAAAATGTGTTAAGAATTAAAAAAAGGTTCTAAGATATCATGAAATGTTGATAAAATATCTGATAAATATATTTAGGTTCACAGTTCAGGTGATAATCCCACTTCAGAATGTAAATGGTTTTAAAAAAACTGGTCACTTTGTTTGCATGATGGTGTTTGCAAGAAAAGTCTGTAAGGATCTTATAATCTGTCTGAATCCATAAATTAGTTTAATTTTTTTTCTTAATTAAGCAGAAAATAGAGATGGTGCAAACTTAATGAGACATGGAATAATAAGGTCTTTTGTTGCTCAGTTAACAGCAATGATATAATTATTGTTGAAACTAGAACCCCATAAATATCGAGACATGATTGTAAAATACCAGATTCAGATTGAGACACTTGAGAAAATACTTCAGAGGGTTATACTCTGTGATCAGATGTTAGATTTGGTGCTTTGCTCATGTTGTTCCAAGTACTATTGAATGAGGTGGAGTATTTGATTTGATAGGTGTTAATACAAAACAAGCCTTCGTCTGAAGTGGCAATAACTGATATTTCTGATAATCAGGGTATTAAAACAATATGGGATTTCTTCTCAGAATAAATTACTTAAACAAGAACAAGTGTCAATTTGCTAGGATTTCTGATTAAAATATAGCTCAAGTTATTGAACTTTCATAGTGTTACTAAGGAATTATGTCTCTTTTGGTTACTAAAGGATTATGCAAAAGTCTTGATTTAACAAGGGCTTAATTTATCCCCCAAAAAATGGAGTACAGGAAAACCCAAGGAAGATTCTGATTCAGTTGAAAAACGAATTCAGGTTTTTTAACTGAAAGCTTTTCATTAACCACTCAACTTCCATTGTTTATTAATCTGTTAATGTACTAAGAAAAAGCTTGTTTAAAAGAACAAGATCAGCCTTTTACCTGAGATTTGAAGTCGCTGAGTGTTTAAATGGTCAAATGTAAGTGTTAGAGGCTGCAATATTTAAATATTGCATCAGGAGCACTTGAAAAACTTTGCCTTAGAGAAAAGTGCTAAAATGGCCTTTTTTCAAGTAATGTGTGAAGGGGGTTGGATCAAATTGGTATTATCAAAATGAGCCTTAATTTCTAGGGTGATGCATCCCGGTGGCTAAAGATTATAAAAGTTAAAAGGACAGTTAGTACTGCCTGGATACTGCAGGTGTTAAAATCGTTTGATTAATTATGTAAACACTTAGAAGAAATTTATGCAAAGGCCTTTAGCGTTAGCAATTACATATTGTATTATAGTGCACATAAGCATTTCTTTGAAATTCCCCCAACGCCCGCGCGCACTCTCTCTCACACTCTCACACACACACTCCCCAACACATGCTCTCACACACTCCACCAATGCTTTTGCTCACACTCATACACACTCCAAGACACTATTACTCTCACACACACTCCTCCAACACTCATTCTCGCTTTCTCACACACACTCCCTAACACTGTTTCTCGCTTTCTCTCTCTCACACACACACACACACACACACACACACACACACACACACCCAAACTCCCCTGGTCTCTCTCTCTCTCACACACACACACACACACACACACACACACACACACACACACCCCAACACTCATTCTCGCTTTCTCTCTGGCACACAAACACGCACCCCCCAACGCTATGGTTCTCTCTCTCTCTCTCTCTCTCACACACACACACACACACACAGACACTCCCTCAACATTCGTGTGCTCGCTCTCACAGACACACCAACATTTGTGCACTCTCACACTCGGTCAACGCTCGTGCGCTCTCTCTCTCTCTCTCTCACACACACACACACACACACACACACACACACACACACACACTCCCCCAACTCATTCTTTCTCTCTCACACCCCCCAAAACTCTCACTTACTCCCCAACACACTAACACACACACGCTCCCCCAACACACACACACTCTCTCTCTCTCACACTCACACACACACACACGGTCCCCCAACACACTCTCTCTCTTTCTCACACACACACGCTCCCCCCAACACATTCTCTCACACTTGTGTGTTTTACTTTAGAGAACCTCACACATGTAAACTATCCTGAGATTAAGAACACAATATACACGAGGCACTTCAGTTTCACCATTGAGGTCAACTGGGCAAGGTCAGCCCTATACCCACATCTGGGATTGCCCTCGCCTAGTTCACCATGTAATAAAACGCAAGTGCTGTGTTTTCGCTTACGGGTAGCTCACACATCTTACTTAACTAGAGGGAAAAACACACCTTTTTTTTTTTCTTAGCAGTGAAGACAAAGCCTTACTGAAATTATTCAATGTACTACCAGGCACGAATATTATGGAAATGTTGGGTTTAATAGGCATTAATACAAAATAGTCCTCTTAGGAAATAGGAATAATTATTTCTAATCATTGGGTTACTCTAACATAAGCTTTTGCTCTCAAAGTAATTCAAGAAAATAATGTAAGAAAGAAAGCAGTGTTAGCTAAACTGATCTTTTTCAATGATTATGGAACTAGATTGTTGATTTCTGAATAGATCAAACTACTCAGTTACTGAACATTGGATTTATGTCTACATTTTTGGGCTTACTAAGGAATATTTGTTTTAATTATTAAAGTATTATACAGAAGTTTTGGCTTTAAAAGGATATATTATCTATTCCTACAAGGAAAATTCACTGGGTAATTTGCTTTTTGAAATATAAATTTAACCTTTAATGACAGGTTTTTACTAATATCATTATAAAGATAAAAATTAACTATATGCAGATTACTGTTGTTGTCTTAGCAAGAAAGATTGTTAGCAAGAACTGTCTTTTATTACCAAAGGCAGCTTAATACCTGATATACTCTGTATCATTGTGCTTTTCCCTGGTCAAAATCAAATTAAGGGCTACAAAGGTTAAATATATAAACTGTGGACTAAAGATTTTACAAGCACTTCATGAAATAAAAACAAACAACAAATTTAGTGCAAAAATTATCTAAGTAACTGATAATATATGAAGATCTTTCATAGAATGATCAGAAGGGGGCTAGAGATTTTTTACTGTGGTGGCATAATCCAGTTATGAAAGCATCTTTAAAGTAAAAGCAATTTGTCATGATTAAACCACATATTAAAACCTTGCTAATATGCAAATCTTGCACTAGTTCATCATTGAAATGTTGCAAGTAATTGTTGAAAAGCTCTTTAGATAGAATAGTTGACAGAGGTAAATGATATCCCTGTTCATAAAGTCTTGCTTGCTAGGTATCTCTCACCCCCCGCCACCCCTCACCCCCTTTAATGATATTCCTTCTCATGTACTGATCTTGCAACCCTTTTTTATGTTGAGTAGCTTGAGGTCAGATTTTCAAAGATAGGTGCCTAGTGGGTTTTTAAAAAGCACCTACGTACCTAGACACCTTTGAAAGTCTGGCCCCCTTATGCCCTTGCTCCAGCAAAGCATTTACATGCATGTTAGACTTTAAGCAAGTAGATACTCCTGTTGACAACAATGGGATAACTCACATGCTTAAGTGCTTTTTGGGTTTGGGGCATTAATCTGCAAGTAGTCTCTCTGGAGTAAGGTAGTACTCCTTGTGGGTGTGATTTTCAAATTTGGCCCAGTATTTTCAAAATCAGGATATCTGGAGGTGCCTGTGTAACTCAAAATATTGGTTGCTTCCAAATTGGGCCAGGCTACTATTGATTTAATATACTGCAATGGTGCCTACAGTTGAACATGGAGAAAAATAGTATAGATGAAAATAAATGGAGATACTATTTTTAAGAATAGAGGATGGGTATCTAAATGGACACAACTTTGAACATCAGGAAAAAACCCTCAGTTAGGAGGATTAAAATACTGATGGGAAATTACTGAGGATAAAAACAAGGTTTCAATATATCAACAGTTTTATTTATTTTTTAAATCCTGGATGGGTAATGTCTTTGGAACAATGCTTTAGGTGATATTTCTTCTTTGGTGTAAATAATAATTTTGTTTAAAATTTTGGCTGAAAAAGCTATTTTGTTAAATTTGCTAACAGTGCATTTTGAGTAATTGGAGATTTTTATTTAGAAAACAAAACAAAAAGAACTGGTTGAATCCAGGAATTAGTAATATGAATTTCACCTGATTCAGTAAAATCAATGAGATGGTACTAGCTGAATTTGAAATCCAGTTTAGTCCCAACAAAAATATATAATCATTGCTATTTTTTATAATCACCTACTTAACACAGGAATTAAAAGAATTATATGAAATAGAATATGTGATTGATATTCACAACATAAGAATACTGGTGGGTTACCTGAAAATGGCAGGTTTGAATTGTGATACTTCAGAAAGTAATTAAAAGGCCTTTTGTAATCTAACATTGAAGCTGGTATTTTACTTTTATTGTTCAAAGTACTAATATGGTACTGAATATACTGGGGCAATACTGGATCTGGTAGAGATCAATGCAAAAAAGTCCTCTTTGTAAGCAGGAATAACAGGTACTGTTTTTAATTGTCAGATTAGTCAAAAATAAGTTCTTTGGGTTTTGTTTTTTCTTCTCAAAAATGTATGTAAAAGATAATTTTTGAAATATCAACTCCTTTTCATTAGAACAATTAGCTCAAGTTTTTGAGTTCAGCTGATCATACAAGTCTGAGGTTTACTAATTAATGTTTCTTCTAATAAAGGATTATATAGGAAATCTTGGTTTAACAGGGTTATGCATTTATCTAAAACAACAAAACCACTGCCTTCTGGGAATAAGGAAAATACAAAGGCTCTGTTGGTTTAACTGAAACATTAAATATTATAAGATTTTCTTACTGACAAATATTTCTGTCCAATAAGTAACAAAATGAATTATATGGAGGTTGGAATAGTTACTCTGTTACTGTCTGAGCAAAAACAGTTGTTAATAACCAAGACTTGAATCATTACTAAGGTCAACTTCATTTAGTTGAGATATTTGGCAAAATTGTTTCCCTATTCAAATTAAATGTTAAAGGTTGCAAAAATATTTAAATTAAAGATTAAATTTGCTTTACAAGACACAGCTGAAATATCCCCCCTTAAAGAAGTGTTAAAATGGCTTTATGAATGAATGTCTTTTGACGAGAACTCATAATTGATTAAAAAGGGTCTTCATTTCTTTTTTCAAATGGGATGGAAGTAAATGGAACTAGTCAGATGAGTAAATACTCCTCTCAATATGAAGGAGAGAACCTGATTTTAATCAAACACTGCCCAAATCGGCATATCGGCAAAGAATTGTGTTACTTATACAGTGACCCGTTCAAAACACTATCAACTTTCAAGTGAATAAGGGTTTGATTTCAGTTTAATAATGTCTAAAAGGGTACTGTGAGCAAACAGTTCAGATGACAATAAGGAAAATACACATCAGTTGTATTGTATTATCCCCAGCGGTATGTGGGCAAATTTTTAAATGAACGACTGAAAACTAAAATTGCTAAAAATTTCAATAGCAGGAGGAAAAGGTGAAGGAGAAATAGAGAACTGAGAAAAATAAAAAGACGGTTCGAAATTTGTCATTATGTTTTGATAAAAAATGGCTGGTACAGAAAAATTTTGATTTGAGTATCTGCTCCTGTTTTCATCATAATAAATAAGCCTGTGAGTTTGAAAAACTTGTAATCTGCTAATAATGTTCAATTAACTAACAGTGTAAGATTAATTGGGTAACAAATTTGATAGTGCTGAAGCTAAGCCCAGCTGAATCTTGAAATTAATGATTTTGAGTTTTGAATCCAATTAATAACATTATTTTCAAGAAAGAATCAAGTAAGAGGAGCATAAGGTTGTCTGCCTTAAATAGACTATTGAGGTGGTACAAGCTAAAGAGAAATTTACAGATATTCTGAGTTTTTATTAAGGTAAAGTGAAATAAACATTCCAAAAGGGCCACCTTTTGAATATCAAATGGAAGGGGAAAGACAAAAGAAATAGGAAAAACTGATGTGAAATTTCGAAGTATTAAAAGGTGGTTTCAAGGTATCTTCATAGATTCAAAATTGATTTAAACTAATCAGCGTTTTTTGGACACAGTATCTTGAAATTGTCATTGCAACTAAAACCTCATTGAATCCTGAAATCAGTCATTTTAAGTTGTTTAACTTAATGAATGTATTGGTTACGAAAGGCCTACGTTGCCCGGTGTGCTTCGCTCCCAATAAACACACCAAGGTGGAGAATGCAGAAAAAGTTTATTTGAGCCCAAATAAGGTGCAAGGGAGACATAGCAATCTCAAATCCTGCACACAGACATAAGCTGTGTGTCTCTTCTTATACATGACTTCAGCTAGGCATCTCTATTACCCCCACTACCTACCCCCCCTTCTACTCTTTAGTCCCCTCCCATATAGTAGACACATTGTATAGCTAGCGATTACATTAAACAGGTTAAATCATCCTTGACAGCAAACAATGGATCTCGTTAGTAACTTTTCAAGGCTGTCAGCTTGGTTTACTTTCGGATTTATTACTTTGCTCCCCTCCTCCTCCTAAGCCAGATACAAGTAGGCCCCTTTTTACTATCTCCTGGTGCCAGTGTTGCACTGATAAGAAGCTTTTACACATTCCATTCTCAATTCTGACCTGTGAGTTCGACTAGAGTTTAACATAGAGGGACTCTAGACAAGCATAAAATAACTTTGGTTCATTCAGGCCTAGTACAGAAAGGCTTCATTAACACTGTGGTTTTCCACCCTCCTGAGTTACCTAGGGTTATGCTTAATGACACCAATAATGTCATAAAATGTTGATAAAACAAAAACAGATATCCGTTGAATGTAAAATAACTCAGACTGTGGTATTTTGTGATCTGGTCTTGACTAAATGATAATGGATGTTTTTAATCATTTACTTAAGGAATTGGCAGTCATGTATAAAGTAAAATGTTAATACTGATGGGAGATTTGAACAGCTTTAAATATAATATACACGGGAGTTAATGGAAAAAAAGATTTTCTGAGCAACTTTAAATGTGGATTTAATCAGAATTTATTAGAAAGTTCTACCTTTTATGTTGTCTTTTGTGGATTATTTCAGATTTTCAAAGTAACAGAGAAATCTGGTCTCATATGGCATTGAAGAGGAGAGTTCTCCTACATACTGAAAATGCAGACAGTATTTCTAAGCAAGTTAGTCTGCCATGAAGTCTATCTTTTCATAATAATTGTAATTTCTTAAAATCTATTTCATGTGTTAGGAATAACTCTTCAATAACTAAATCCCATTCTAAAGCCAAAATGGAGTCACCATAGGGCTGCTTAAAATGTTCTTTCTCCATCCTACTAGTATCCTGGCAAACTGCCATCAGTAGGAGGGAACAAAACCTGTTAAATTTAAGCAAAATTGTGTCCCTGGCCCATACCTCCATGATCAAAAGTTCCTTTAGAAGGAAAGATGAATCCACAGCCAAGAGCAGCATATTCATCTACAACATCCAGTATCGAGTAGTAGAGTTTTGGTAGATGAGCTGATTCAATCTCTCAGGCTAGGGACTCCGATTATTTAAGGTTTTTCTTTTCCTGGGAGAACAGGCTGTTGTCTCAGGTTTTGCTTTTCTCCTTTACTATATTAGCGCACACAAAAAAAGCAAAAGATGCTGGTGGTTGGCACTCCTGGTTTCCAGGACAGGGTTCAAATCCCTGTGGTGTCTTTGCTTTAATACCGTAGCTCCTTTGGCCTGAGTGGTTCACCAACATTCAGGGCCTTAATGGGCTGTTTCCAATAGGAGGGGAAAGTGATGAGAAGAACATCCGCATGGTCCTGTATCACTGACTGCAATAGGAACAAACAAGAATTTTCATTGCTCACAGTTTCCAAGCCTGCCTCTCCAGTCAGTCCTGTGCCCCAAGGAGCTCTGTCCCACTTCTGCCTCCCAGGGCCACACTCACCCATGCTTCTCTCCCTGTCTACTGGCTTTTTCTTTGGCTGCAGCTGTGTGTGTCCAAGCAAAAAAGCAATCAATGGCTCCATCCCAATTGTTAGCACCAACTTAGTACTGGGAAAAAGTGCCTCCTTGCAGTATTGTGAACCCCATGTGTTTAAAAGTCATGAGTCAGGCTCCAACACTCATGAGCTTAGCTTTAAAATCATGAGATGTTTAATAATAATAGTTAAGTTTTTACCTTCTGGTGTTTTGAATGTTTAGGGTTCATGGTTCCAAGCTTTTTTCTGCAATGACAAGGGCTCCACTTCTGACCCATCCATTTAATTAACCTAATTCTACACATTATGGCAGTGCCCTAACAAGGGCGAGGCAAGTGAGGCACTTGCCTCAGGCACACAAAGCCGAGGGGCGCAGAAAGTGGTGGAGAAAAAGGGCGGGGGGGGAAGCCGCTGGCTGGCACAGAGATATTTATAACCCAGGTGATCTCACCCCTCCCCCACCTGCCACCCCCCTGTGCCTCCTCCGAGTGTCCCCCGCCCCAATTTGCTTCCCCCCACCCCTTCCAAGCCTAGAGCAGAGCAGCTCCATGCTTCCTCCCTGCAGCAACTGCTGTCGCAGGGTCCTAGTGCCCGTATCTCACTGCCAGGGCTGACTGACTGAGCCTGTCCTTCCCCCTCAGACCCTTTCATTTTCCAATGGGACCCTCCAGCAGCACAGGGGGTCCCCTGACAACAGTCACTGCTTCTGCCCCTTGCTGGGCAAGGAGTCAGCCCCACCCCTCACTCCCAGTGAGGCTACAGTCAGGGGCAACAGCAGGGGAGGCGGCGCATGCAGCACCCCCTGGCACCCACCATGGGGGAGGCGAGGGAGATTCCTGGACCTGAGAGGGGCCCTAGGAGCACATGCAGTGACAGTGGTGGGGGTGAGTGTACTGCTGGGGGGGCTCCTCCCCCAGAGCTTGCTGCTGCTGGCAGGGAAAGGGCTGGGGGGAGTCTCCTCTCTGGCCCCTGTCCCAGAGCAGCCTGCCTGCACCCCAAACTCATCCCCAGCCCTGCCCCACCCCACCCCAGAGCCCACACCCCCAGTCAAAGCTTTCATCCCCCCCACTGCACCCTCAACCCTCTGTCCGAGTCCTGAGCCCCAAACACCTTATCCGTAGTCCCAGCCAGAGCCCTCACCCCCCACACTCCTACTCTCACCCCCAGTCCTGAGCCCCTCCCACACTCCAAACCCCTCATCTGCAGCCACAATTCACAGCCCTCACCCTGGCACCCCTCCCATCCCCAAACTCCCTCCCAGAGCCTGCACCCCAGTAAGAGTTTCTTATCCAGTCACAATAGGAAAGTATTAAGGCCATTGGACAAAGCATTGATAAGACCTCTTCTGGAACACTGTGTGCAGCTCTGGTCACCCATGTTCAAGAAAGATTAATTCAAACAGGCCCGTGTGCAGAGAAGGGCTCCTAGGCTGTCAGGGGAATGGAGAGCCAATCTTACAAGATGGGTCTGAAAGAGCTCCGCTTGTTTAGCCTGGCAAAATGCAGACTGAGGGGATGTGACTGCTTTCTCTAAATACAACCGGGTGGGGGTGGGAGGGATAGCACTAGGGAGAGGGAAAGGCTATTGACTCCAAAGGACAGTGGTACAAGAACAAATGGAGATAAACTGGCCAGGAATCAACTGAGGAAATGAGACGGTTCCCACCCATCAGAGAAGAGCGGTTCTGGAGCAGCCTCCCCATAGGAGGAGTTTGGGGGTGGAAACAGCTCAACTAGTTTTAAGATGGAATTTGATCTGTTTATGACCATGATGATATGATCAGGTTGCCTGCAATAGCAGGGACAAAACTCAATGACCCAGGAGGTCCCTGTGACAGGTTGGATCACAGAACCCCCCTTTGGGATTGCCATTGATTAGATGCTACCTTGAACATCCCCAGGTAGACTTCTTATGTGGATTGGAGTCTTCCAAGGTTCCTTTGTCTGTTAAGTGTTTCTTGATTGGGCACTTAACTTGCAAATTCCTTTCTTAAGAAGCTGACCAAATGCATTCATAAGCACATTTCCATAAAGCATTATGGGGTGCAATGTCACAGTCTCACCCAGTCCTATGTTCCTATGAGTGGCAGCCACAGCTGCCTAAAGCACCACTGCTCACTCATGGTCCCGAGGTGGACCACTGGCTAGTGTGCTGCCAAGTCTGAGTATTGCCAAGACCAAGCTTTTCAGAAATCATTAGTCACCCTCATGAAATTAGCTTAAAAATCATGAGATTTTCTTTTAAAATGCTTTTTTAAAAATTTGCCTTCTGGTTTCTGAGCCTTTAAATGCGCCCAGGTAGAGCTGGTCAGAAATTTTCCAATTAGACTGTTTCTTTGTTCTTCAAGTGCTTGTTCATGTCAATTCCAATCAGGTGTGTGCGCACTGCGTGTACAATAACCAGAAGATTTTTCCTCTATCAGTATCCATAGGGTCGGCCTGGGCAGCACCCCTTGGAGTCGCGCCTTCATGGCACCCAATATAGGGCCCTGCCGACCCGACCCCCCTAAGTTCCTTCTTACCGCCTGTGATGCCTAGCAGAAACTCCCTACCGCTCTTGCCTTGGCAGGTGCGTGCTTTGCAGTATCTCTCTTCATGTACATAGTCAGATTTAGCAGCAGATTAGTTTATAGTTAGTGTAGATAGCTTTTCTTATAAGTTTCCTGGGGGTGGTCTTCCCCCCCCCCCCCCCCCGACGTCTATTCCCTGGCATCAGGGTATGCCTCGGTCCCTGGATTTCAAACCGTGCTTGGACTCTGGCAGGTTTATGCCAAGAAGTGACCTGCATTCATTGTGCCTTAAGTGTGTTGGCGAGGGGCATCTCAGAGACCACTGTAAAATCTGTAAGGGTTTTCACCCCAGGCCTCTTAAGGACAGAGAGTAGAGCCTCCAAGTCCTACCTACGGAGGCAGCACTTTGGTCCCAGTTGGAGCCCGCTGCACTGGACCTGGCCTCGAGCGCTGCATCCTCAGTGCACAGTGCACTGGCACCTTTGACGCACGAATTGGTGCCGAGGAAGGACTCAGTGAGGCACCGCTCTCACTCCCCGGTGCCCCATAAAAAGAAAAAGGTGGACAGAGGGTGTTCCCCAGCTAGGTCTAAGGACCATTTAACCAGCAAGCCCCCATCGGGTGCTCAGTTGGCTGAGATCTCATCGACGCCTGCCCCAGGAGGAGTGCAGTCGAGTCCAGACCCGAGCTGCTCACTGGGCCACCGCCACGAGGACATATATCTCCTCTCCATGCTGGAGGCGTTCAAGGTGGCAGTGGATCTGTTGGCACTCATGGTGCTGCCCTCACCTCCTAAGAGGAAGAGGTCACCGGCACCGATCCCAGGCCCATTTCATTCTGTGGGCAAGCCGGCGATGATGTCTGCCATGAGGCCATCCCCGTTGCATTGGCCTGCAGCACCAGAGGTCTCTGTGGGGGAGCTGCTCCGGTCCCCAAGTGGCATTGATCCCTGGCACCAAGAGGCTCCGCTCCTCCCTGGTCATCACAATCACAGACCACAGAGTCTTTGCACTCTGGTAGGAGCAGAAGAACCCACTCCTGCCATGATCGACATCCCTACCTGGCATCGTGGCCGGGCTAGTGGTGGCTCGTCAGTAGCCCTTCTGGACACCCTCAGCCTATCATCAAAGCCAGGGTTCCAGATCGGTGTCGGTGGCCTCAGTCTCAGGCACACTGGCAACAGCGCCGGCTGCCACACTGTCCTCATCCCCGTTCCTGGCACCAGTCATGACGTCAACCGTGATCCCGATCCCAGCATTGTCTGTGGCTCCTATCCTGGTATCATCTGCAGCACTGATCCCAGCATCGTCTGCAGCACCAATACCGGCACCGATCCCGGCGCCATTGCTCCTTGCCGTGTGGGACCCCAGGGGGGCTGAGGGCAGTGAACAGACCCCAGTAGCAGCCACCTTCTCATCCTCTTTGTCACTGATGAGTCAGTGGCGGGTACCTCAACAACTCTGGTCTTAGAGGACAGTAGGGTCCTTCAGCAGCTGCTGAGACGGGTGGCCCAGAACCTGAATATCAAAACAGAGGAGGTGGTGGAGGAAGCCGACCCAATGGTCAATATTCTTTCTCCTTCCCGGCCCATACCGTATCGCACTGCTGCTGATCAAAACAATTAGCGTGCCACCAAGACTCTGTGGCAGACCCCGTCCTCGCTGCTGCTGACCACCAAAAGATACAAGTGGAGGTACTTTGTTCCCATTTGTACACTCACCCCGAGCCGGACTGCCTGGTGATTGATGCTGCTAACCAGCATGAGCGAGAGAGCTACCAAAGGCCCTCTCCCAAGAACCACAAGGCCAAGAAATTGGACCTTTTTGGGAGGAAAATATACTAGACTGGGGGGTTGCAGCTCCATATCATTAAGCATCAGGTGGTGGTTAGCAGATACAATTATAACACCTGTGGAACTATGCAAAAGTTCACTGAACTTCTGACTCTCATGTGGAGTTCTCTGAAATAGTAGAAGAGGGCAAATGGATCTCCTGGCCTTGGACGCAGCAGACGCGGCCTCCCACACGATGGCTACCGGGGTGGCCATGAGAAGGAGTTCCTGGCTGCAGGTCTTGGGCCCAACGTATGAGGTGGAGCAGACGATTCAGGATCTCCCCTTTGAAGGTCAATTGCTATTTTCAAAAAAGACTGACTTGCGTTTGCACAGCCTCAAGGACTCTCAGGCCACCCTGAAGTCTTTGGGCCTCCACACGCCTGCAACCCATAGGAGGCACTTCAGGCCTCCCACCCCTGAGGAATGATCAGCCTCAGGGCAGACAGGAAGGGTCAGGTAGGAGGAACAGGAACTCAAGAAAGAGACCTCATCCCTCTTCCAGTCAGGCTCTGGCCAGCCTAAACCTTCCTCAGGCCAGAAGCAGGCCTTTTGAAAGTGCGCTCGGGGGCGACACACCAGTGCAGAGACTGGATCCATCCCACCTTACCTTTTAATCTCATCTATCCCCTTTCTACCCAGTGTGGGCCCGCATTACATCAGACCATTGGGTGCTCTGCATGGTAGAAAGGGAATATTAATTCCAATTCTCATCCCTCTTGCCCTTCCACCCCCCTTTGAAATTATTAAGTTGGCCAACATCACCGAAATGAATGCACTGACATTGTTATAAAAACAACAGCTGTATAAGGAAGCTAGTCTATGTTCATACTTTTCAAATCTATTATACTTTTTCAGATACACATATTTTATCATACACTGTATATGCTTTTAAAGTGTGTGTTTTAATGTTTCAATTTCAATTCAAATTTCCAAACAATCACTAAATTGGCAACACTGCGTGTAATTAGTTCACAAAACTGAGGGGGAGGGAGGTGTTGTTTAAATTCAAGGGGGGTGTAGGGAAATCTCTGCCTACAAGCTCTGTTTCAGACTGTGTTCCTATCGTCTAATAAACCTTCTGTTTTACTGGCTGGCTGAGAGTCACGTCTGACTGCGGAATTGGGCCCTCTGGTTTCCCCAGGAGCTCCACCTGTGTGGACTCGCTGTGGGAAGTGCATGGTGTGAGAAAGGGAAGCTGAATGCTCTGAGGTCAAACCCAGGAAGGTCAAAACTGTGTAAGCGTCTTGCCCTGGAGACAGTATGCTAACAGAGAGGAGGCATGCTCTCTCAGAGTCCTGACTGGCTTCGTATGGAGTAGTTCCAGAGCATTGCCCAGTGACTCCATGACACCCTGCCAACATTGGTAGGCATCACTCCTGAAAATGTCTGTGGAAGGCCCAGTCACTTTGCTGCTTGTCCCAGACTTAATAACTCAGGAACACGGCTGCCTTCAGCACCCAAACCTCAAGTCGTTGCACCTCAAAGTGTGGAAGCTCCATGGCTGAACCCAATGGAGTTTGCCTGCTACACCAGATTAGAGAAGTCCTCCTTGGCAGTAGGAAACCCTCCATCAGGATGCCTACCTTGCCAAGTGGAAGAGATTTTCAATCTGGATGGCACAGCATCATTCATCCCTGACACTTGCCACTATACCACTATGGTCAGTCATTTTCTGAAAGGTCTCAACAGGCTATATTCAAAGTCAGGCAGCCAATCCTGCCTTGAGACCTTAACTTGGTCCTTTCCAAACTGATGGGTCTGCCCTTTGAACTACTGGCGACGTGATCCCTGTTCTATCTCTCGTACAAGGTGGCATTTCTGGTTGCGATAACCTCAGCCAGGAGGGTGTCTGGGCTCAAGGCTGTAACATCAGAGCCCCCTTACACCGTATTCTATAAGGACAAGGTTCGGCTCAGGCCTCACCCAGCTTTCCTCCCGAAGGTTGTCTCCCATTTTCACATCAACCAGGACATCTTCCTCCCAGTATTCTATCCTAAGCCGCACTCAAGCGGCAGGGACCAGAGGCTTCACTCATTGGATGCCTGCAGAGCGCTAGCCTTTTACATCAAGAAAACAAAGATATTCTGGAAGTCCATCCAACTATTCATGGCTGTTGCGGACAGAATGAAAGGTCTTCCTGTTTCCTCTCAGCAGATTTCATCATGGATCATGTCCTGCATACGTGAGTGCTATAACCTGGCAGGAGTTGCTGCCCCTCGATTACTGCGCACTCCACAAGGGCACAGGTCTCTTCAGCGACATTCCTGGTGCAGATTGCTACCCAGGAAATTTGCAGAGCAGTAACATGGTCCTCCATACACACTTCCACTGCCCACGGTGCAATCACCCAGCAGGCCCGAGATGACGTGGCCTTTGGTAGAATGGTGCTCCAATCAGTGGACAACTCCGACCCCACTTCCGGAACTTAGGCTTGTGAGTCACCTGATTAGACTTGACTTGAACAAGCACTCAAAGAAGAAAAAACGGTTACTCACCTTCTCATAACTGTTGTTCTTCAAGATGTATTGTTCATGTCCAGTCCAATACCCTTCCTCGTACCCCTCTGTCAGAGTAGCCAGCAAGAAGGAACTGAGGGGGCGGTGGGTCAGCAGGCCCTATATTGAGCGCCATGAAGGCGCGACTCCGGGGGCACCCAGGCCAACCCTACAGACACTGCTAGGAGAAAGATCTTCTAGCTGTTGTGCGTGCGGTGCATGCACACCTGATGGTAATGGACATGAACAACACATCTCGAAGAACAAGAGTTACAAGAAAGTGAGTAACCATTTTTTCTTTTTGTTGGAAAACACTGATGCATCAAAACTGAAACTTTCTGTAGAAAAAGGGCCATTTCAACCAATGTTTCGACTGGAAATTTGTTGAAGGGTTTAAATGGGAACAAGCTGTGACGGGTTGGATCACAGAAACCCCCTGGGATCTGCCACCTGATGTGCCAAGACTACTTCTGCCCCTGCTTTCCTGCCCTGTCAGTTTAGGACTTCAGCGCCCTGCCTGGTTTGAGCCAGACTCGCTAGCCTGCAGCAAACCCAGACCCAGGTCTGAATCACGTCCCCTAATAGCTGTAGGCTTGACTGAAAGCAGCTAGCAGATGTGTTCTTGTCTTTAACACTCAGATGCCCATCTCCCAATGGGGTCTAAACCCAAATAAATCCATTTTACCTTGTATAAAGCTTATACAGAGTAAACTCATAAATTGTTCACCCTCTATAACACAGATAGAGAGATATGCACAGCTGTTTGCTCCCCCAGGTATTAATACATACTCTGAGTTAATTAATAAGTAAAAAGTTATTTTATTAAATACAGAAAGCAGGATTTAAGTGGTTCCAAGTAGTAACAGACAGAACAAAGTAAGTTACCAAGCAAAATAAAATAAAACACGCAAATCTATGTCTAATCAAACTGAATACAGATAATCTCACCCTTCGAGATGCTTCAGTAAGTTTTTTCTTCAGACTGGACACCTTCCAGGCCTGGGCACAATTCTTTTCCCTGGTACAGCTCTTGTTCCAGCTCAGGTGGTAGCTAGGGATTTTTCATGATGGCTCCCTCCTTTGTTCTGTTCCACCCATTTATATATCTTTTGCATAAGGTGGGAATCCTTTGTCCCTCTCTGAGTTCCCACCCCCTCTTTTCAATGGAAAGACACCAGGTTAAAGATGGATTCCAGTTCAGGTGACATGATCACATGTCACTGCAAGACTTCATTACCCAATTGCCAGCACACCCATATATAGGAAGACTTGCAGGTAAAACACAGCCATCTGCAGTCAATTGGCCTGGTTAATGGGAGTCATCAAGATTCCAGACCACCATTAATGGCACACACTTTGCCTAATTACAATAGGCCCTCAGATTTATATTTCATATTACTTGTTTCAGATACAAGAGTGGTACATTTATACAAATAGGATGGTCACACACAGTAGATTATAAGCTTTGTAATCATAGACTTTACCTTACAAGAGACCTTTTGCATGAAGCATTTTCCAGTTACATAATATTCACTAATTAGCATATTTTTATAAAATCATATAGACTGCAACGTCACGCATGCCATGATCATCTATGTATCCAGCACATGCATTGCCTGCCCCAGAGTTAAAACGTGGTCCAACTGATGGCCAGCAGGCCGGAATTGCATCTGGTCCCTGAACATCATGTTCTATTGAATGGTGTCCCCTGCACAGTGTGATCTCATATGCACGGTACATGCAAGGTTACACTCTTTGGAGGATGCCATTTTGTAGAGCATCATAAAAAGGCTTGCAAGTGTAGAACTGAAAACACAGGGTTTTAATGGGGACTTCCCATTACATAAGTAAAGAAGACATCTCTCTTTGCATGACTCAGTGATTCAATATTTATTAATGAGCCATCATGCCTTTGTATGTTTCTGGCAGATTATTAGATTAAGTCCACTATTGCTCTCTGAGGTTTGCATTCTGATACCATGCAGCTACTAAAATTTCACACATGCATATTAAATCAATTAGATTATAGCTAGAGAGAAACATTGTGGAGTTTTTGAGGTGAGTTAATCTAGTGCAGTTCTGCACGGGGGACTAAAAATGCATGCAAGTGTTGAACTGAATTGTCCATGATAGAACAGAGATATCTTTGTATCTGTCATCTAAAAAGTTGTTGCGTACCTTACAAAAATGTCTCCACACACCATTAAACTGTTGAAATGAAGGATTTTGATGTTTTTAAAATGAAAAATTCCAGTTTTTTGGTTTGAAACAACTTTTAATATTGAAACTTAAGCTACCTGTAGAAAAATATTTAAAAAATGGTCAAAATAAAAAATGAAATGTTTCAAATGACCCAAAGCAAAAAAAAGTTTGGATTTTCAGTTAATGTAAATTTTTGAGATTTTGACTTTTCATCCTGATTCAGGACAGGAACACTTTCCCATATCTTGAAAATTTCAATGGGAGGAGAAAACCATTTCCCACCCAGGTCTTATGCTCAGGTCACATTTTCAAGCTTTGATCTGAAACCATAAGTCCTAGAAACTTTTTTTTTTTTTAATTAATTGAAGTTAAGAATTTTGCTTATTCACATGACTCCAGAAGTTGGAAACATACCAAAGATTGAGACAATAAAAGTGCTAGAGCTGAGATCAAGTGATGCACAGGGGAACAAAGGGAGGTGAAGTGCAGAGGAACGCAAAACAGCCAGGGGGCAAGGTGGCTTCTAGCTCCAGTAATATAAGAAACAAGAACGGCCATACTGGGTCAGACCAAAGGTCAATCTAGCCTAGTATTCTGTCTTCTGATAGTGGCCAGTGCCAGGTGCCCCGGAGGGAATGAACAGAACAGATAATCATCACGTCAGGGCTGTCCCTAGCCATTTGGGTGCCCTGTGCAGGCTGTATGGGGCCCTAGGCCTCCCCCACCCAGGGTCTGGGAGGCAGGAGATGAGGGGAGCCACTTTTGGGGGCCCCAAAGGCCCAGAGTGGCCTGGGGGATTAGCGGGGGGCCGGAAACAGCCCACTCCACTTCCCTAGCCTCGGCCCCAGCTGTGTTGCTCAGGGGAGGGGGCTTGGGGGAAGGGATCCCCCACACTCACTGGCAGCGGCGGCAAGCAGAGCAACCCGGCCCAGCCGGCTCAACTCTGCCAGCTCCTAGCCATGGCGCTCCGCTTCCCACCGCCGGTGAGAGCCGGGGGCAGTCCTTTCCCCAACCTGAGCGACGTGGCTGGGGCCGGGGCAAGGGAAGTGGAACGGGCTAGGGCTGCATCTCTCCGCTTCCTGCCACCAGTGAGTGTTGGGGGTGATCCTTTCCCCACGCTCACTGGTGGTGGGAAGTGGAGCGGCGGCTGGGAGCTGGCAGAGTAGAGCAGGCTAGGGCCGGGTTGCTCCGCTTGCTGCCGCTGCCGGTGAGTGCGGGGTCGCTGGTGGAAGAGGTGGAATGGGGGCAGGGCGGGGGTGGAGCAGGGGGAAGGGTAAGAGGCAGGGCGGAGGGAGTTGTCTGGGGCCCCATACCCCCCCTAGGGACGGCCCTGCCCCTTGCAGGGGGGCCGGCCAAGGGATAGGGCTGGTTGCCAGGGCTGGTGCTGCTACATGTGCAGCACGCAGCTGCCTAGGGCACCAAGAAATCTGGGGCAATTTAGTGGCCCAAATTTCATGGTGCCCTACGCACCTGCGTATGCCTAAGGACGGCCCTGCATCAAGTGATCATCCCCTGTTGCCCATTCCCAGCTTCTGGCACATGCTTAGGAATATGAGCAGTGGGCAACCATGCAAGGGACTCCTGGGCCACCTAATCTGCAATCCATAGCTAAAGAGCTCCATGACACTAGCCACGAGACTAGCCTTCAATGCACCTCTATGCACAGAGGAGGGGAGTGTACAGCAGGGGTCCCAGGAGAAAGCTGCCCACATGTGGTGGCCACAGAAGACTTAACTGCGGAGATCAGATTCCAGATCCTGGAGACATGAGAGGCCAGGGTATTTGGAAGAGGGCAGGGTGTGTGTGCCTCTCAAGGTGTTGTGCTGGAACCCACTGGTTGCTCTTCCTCAAAGGAACAGACCGGCCTCCAGTTAGACAGCTTCAGCTGACAAGTGGTGGAGAGGGAGCAGAGGAAGAGAGAGAGGCAGACCCACATCTTATTGGACGACAGCAGTCCCTAACAGAGGTCTGCCCTCACATCAGGTCTTCTGGGTCCTGGTCCCTGAGGGGCACATATGATGTTACAGAATAACCACAATTTGGCAGCTCTGCTCATAAGAGGCTCAGGGCTGGGATAGCAGGGGGCTCTGGGATGGGATTGATGATCATCAGCAGAGCTGGGAGGAGGAGCCCAGGTCTGGAGTAACAGCATTTTTAGTTGGGACTGAAGGGCACCATCAGAGCTGTAGAGGGCAGCAGCTCTGCAATAACAGGGAGCTGCAGGTCAGGACTGACTGAAAGGCACTATCAAAGCTGTAGGGGGAAGCCAAGGACAGATAGCAGTTGAGCTGTGGGTCAGGATGGAGACAGAGCTCTGTGTGGGAGGAACTCAGGGCTGGAATAGCAGTGGAAGTTGTGGGTTAGGATGGGGCCATCACAGGGCTGTGTGTTGGGAGCCAACAGATATCGGTATTAAGAGCCCTTTATATCGATATAAAGGGCTTCGTTGTGTGGACGGGTGCAGGGTTAATTTGGTTTAACGCTGCTAAATTCGGTATAAATATACACGTAGTGTAGACCAGGCCTGGGAGAGGCTGTGGGTCACCAGCAGGGCTGTATATGGGAAGTCCCTCCCACCGCTTGAAGGTTGTTACCTTTAGCACCAGAGCAAAGAACTCTACTGCTTGAACTTAAAGGATAAAAAGTGAGTTAGAGGGTTAATGCAAGGGGATTACAACAAGGTGCAGCTGCCACTGCTGTTCTCAGGGGTCAATGAGCTACTAATCTTTCCCAGGTGCCTTTAAGCAGCTTGTTGGGCAAAGTTATAAAGTCCCGGAGATGCAGAGGTTAGGTTAAGAAAACAGGCAGCTTCCTTTGCAGGTAGTGGAATAAACACACCAGGGGAATAAAAACTCTGCTCACCAATGGCAGGTGTTGGGGTTTTGTTTAGAAGAGAAAGCAACAAGTAAATGGCCTGAAAATTGCACCCTGCCATTGGAGAAAGCTCTCAAAAGTTATTTGTGTGTTGACATTAGCTGGCTGGTCCCATCTCTTTGCTGATGGAGCTGGAAAGACCTCTCGGGGAAGAAGGCAAAATTACAGCAGCTCTTCAGGGTGCTGCTGAACCCAGAAGAGGGGCCTGGTAAGATTTATCTGACTAGTATCATTGCTTCCAGGACTAAAACAGCAGAACGGACAAGCTTACAATCTTGGCCCCATAGGCTTGGATGTAATAAAGAGTAGGTTGCCATTTTACACCTGCCTTCACAGAGCCTGGGGTTTTTGTTTGTTTGTTCACCACATTTTCTATGGAGAATGGGTTGACTTTTAATCTTCATAGCGTGTAAAGCTAGAAAAGACCATTAGATCTTCTAATCTCACCTCCTGTATAATGCAGACCTTTGAATTTCACCCAGTTATCCTTGAATTGAGCCCTAAATTAGGTAGATTGTCCTTGTGGCTAAGGTACTTTGTTCCTCTCTAGGTAACACCTAAATGCCCTTAACATGTCACTTCCATTTTAATTACTGGGGCACTGTGTGAAATGGCATGAATCTGTTTCTTTGAGGAGAGAAGTGAGGTAACTGGGAAAGCAGAGGAGTCTGGGTATAAGGGACCTGGGACGGGTGGTAGGAAGGAGCTGGCAAACAAGGGCTGGGAGGGATGAAGTATTTGATACTGCAGTGATGGGCACAGTGCAAAGTTCTAACTAGGATAGGTGCACAATGCCAATGCCTACTGAATTGGGCCTAGAAAATGTAAAATGACTGCCACCACATCAATACCAGTGCCCACGGAAGTGTGCCTAGCCAAATTAACATGGCTTCCTGCCATCATGTGACGGTGGCCATTTTAGAGTTTGTTCAGGAGCGGGCTTGTCTTTGAAATGCACTTTCCCAAACTGCCTGTGCTGCTGGAACATTTGTGTGTAGAAGGGGAAAGCAGTGAATTAAGCTACCCTGGGTGTTTGTCCGTTAACTGACCGATCAGTTTCTGGGGCCATTCTTACCTACCCAGATTGTTGTGCTCTATTAGACAGGCTTGGAGACTTTAGCTATATTTACTTGTGACCAGATTTTTTTAAAACTGCTTTCACTTAATGTTTTTTTTTTTAATTACATGATTTTCGTGGCATGTCTTTTTCTCTTTGTTGCTGTTTTTGCAAAAAGGTGGTTGTTTCCTTAAGGTCTAGAGGACTGGGGCCAGCCTTAGTTGCTAATTCAGCCATGATTTCCTCACATAATTGTGTGGATGTCTCCTTTTTATTCACATTTTTGCCACGAGATGGCTCTAACTATTGGTGATTTGAAACAGCTTTAGCCTAAGCAAGTAAGGTTGTGGTGGTTTTTTTAAGTGAGTATATCTACAATCTCCATTTTATTTTCGTGCAAGTTAGACTTGCTGTTTTGTTTCTGTGATCCTTTCAATTGCAAGCAGCAATTGGCAAGTTAGACATACACATTTAGATCTTGTGTCCGAGGCACTTTTTTGGCCTGGGTTGTGTATACACATATTTAGACCAAAAGGGACCACCATTAGATTGTCTAGTCTGACCTCCTGCATAACAAATTCTAGTATGGTCTGAATACAGTTTTTGTGCTGATATAACTGTCAGTTGGGGTGTTGTGTGTTTGTTTTTTGTTTGTTTGTTTTTTAAACCCATATTGTTACACAGGAACAAACTGTAGTGTGGGTACAGTTAAACTGCAGCCTTAGACCAGTATAACTTATTCCCTTTCCTGTATAAACCAATATAATTTATTCCCATAAAGAGATAAGGTAGGTGAGGCAATATCTTTATTGGACCAACTTCTGTTGGTGAGATAGACAAGCTTACTGTCTCTCTCATACCCTGGGGCCAACATGGCTACAACACTACTGCAAATATATTCCCATAAACACACTTATACCTGTATACACCATGCTGCAGGCAGCGGTAAAGCCAAGTGGTTAGTGCACTGGACTAGGACCTGGGTTCTATTCTAGTTCTGCCCCTGGCCTGCTGGGTAACCTTGGGCAAGTCACTTGCCTCAGTTTCCCCATCTGTAAAACAGGGCTAATGATACTGACCTCCTTTGTAACCTCCCCCAATTGCACACAGACCAAGGAGTTGAAGGATAGGTGGCTTTTTGGCTGCATGGTAAATTGTCCTGCTTGGCATATTTCACAAAAGATCACAAAACCACAGTGATAGCACACCAACATGAAAGCTCCCCTCAGTATGGAGAAGCATGTGGCCATCACCACATGGAAGCTCCTCCTCATTGCTATTGGTCAGTATCAAATCAATTTGATGTGGGTAGATTGACTGTAAGGTTGATTGTCACAAAGGTTGAGATCTTAAAGCACTCTACAAAGACTGTCCTTAACCCCCTTGTATAGAAAAGGAAACTGAGGCACAGAGAGATGAAGTAACTAGGACTGTGAGCTCTTTGGTGCAGGGACTATCTGTTTGTTTGTACAGTGCCTAACACAATGGGGTTTTGGGCCATGAGTTAGGGGCTTCATGGCCAACTCATTGACAAAGCCAGGATTCCTGACACCCTTTCTGTTCCCTTATCCACTGGGAACACAATGCCCTCTTTATGCCCCCTTTACAAATCAGAGTCCAGACCATTGGAAATAAATGCATCATGAAGTTCCTGGAGAGAGTGACAAGGTGACAGAACAAACCCCAGGCCTGTTGCAGCTAATCCAAGGCGACAGTTGGCAAAGTCATTAATATTGGAGAGCCACTGCTGGCCTCAACATGGTAAACATAGCAGGAGGGGTATGCGGTCTCTGTGCTGATACTACTCTTTTATAGATAACCTGCCCTCTGTATGCCCCTCTGCAAGCCACACTTGTAGGTGATGTGAGCAAGGAAATGTAAGCTAGTGTAACATATTTCCTGTCCTTTAGCATGTCAGTAACACCAGGGTGGTAGCCTGCCTTACACCAGTATTGATGGTTACAACATTGCAAACACGCCATTATTGATGTGCCTTTACACCCCTCCACATGCACCACCAGCTCTTAATATGGACAGCATCTGCACATAGTTCAGGAAGGCACCTTCCTGTCTCTTTACCATGCAGCACGACTGATGCTTTGACAGTTATCCGGTGTATTAATAGCCACTGATCTTCAAGTTCTTCAACATGCGGAATAAACAGGCTGTAGTGAGAGGGTGGATACCAGAACCAGAGGGACTGTTGACCTGTTCTGATGGGTCAGTTCCCATGAAATAGAGAGTGGTTCTGGAACCAAAAGATGCTCCTAGCATAGGTATTCAGCAGCTTCGGTACAAAATTCCAAAGGAAGACGCTACAGAGAGATAATGGTAGAGCTGTGCAAATAATGGATATTTTCATTGTCTGGAGCTCTGAAAAATTGGAAAAAAAATAGTTTTGGGTCGAATCATATCCAAAATTGTTGGTGAATTGAGAAGTAAAAAAAAACTGTTTTGGGTTGAACTAAATGTACTTTTTGTTTCATCTGAAACATGTTTCTTTCATATTTTGAGCATTCTTTAACACTTTTAAATGAAATTTCTAAGCAAAGTAATTTTGAATAAAAAATCATGGTTAGAAAATGTCAAAACTAAATATTTTGGTTTTATTCTCAATTTGAGGGATTTTTAACCAAAACAATTAGGCAAAATGACACAAAATTGTGAAATGTTTGCATCACCAGATCTGCACTTTTTAAAAAAAAAAAAAAACACAAGAAAGTTTTGGTTGAAAAACTTCACTCAGCTCTGGCAATAAGCCTTTTTGCAGCTGCTGTTGTGGTATAACTGTGACAGTGTAGTATTTGGAGGATGGGGCACTTGGACTTGGGACTTGTGTTGGAAAATTTGGGGGCAGGGACTATTTTAATTTATCTGTGTTTGTGCAGCAGCTAGCATATTGGGGGGCCTGGTCCATGACTGGCATCCTAGGTCCTACTGGAATACAAATAATAATCCCAGCTCTGGAAGGAGAGTGTAGGCTAGTGGTTAGAGCAGTGGGAGGCAGGAATCCTGGGTATTTCCAGATCTGGGAGAGGAGTGAAGATTACCACGTTTGATGTAATAATTGAACCATCACCCAAAGTCCCAAACTTTGCAGATTTCCTATTTCAAAATGCAGATGAACTTGCTCTGTTAGGTGCCAGCAAAACCCTAATAAATAGCCAGTTTTCTGGGCATTATCTGCTGTGTTTGGGGTTTTATCCTGATCCTCGCAGATCACATTTCCATCCAACAAATTTTCATTAATATTTTTAACTTTTAGTCCATTGCCTATTTAATCGTTAACAGTACAGGGTATGTTTCCCTAAATCACAATCTGTCTGCCTATGTTACTTAGTGCCAAGCAGCACAGGGGACAAAGATCAGTATATGAGCTTGGTGGAAATTTTCTGATTGAATGATTTTCTGTCAGAAAATATTATTTTGCTGAAATTTTCTGTGGGAACATGTTAATTTCAATTACATTTTACCTTTTTTAATTGGAAACAAAGTGTTTCAATAAGGTCTAAATGTTCCGTTTTGACATTTTGACACTGGTTCTGATGTGCAGCTGCAATATAAATAATTTCAGAACAGAGCATTGCAATGTTTTGTTTTGAAATGACTTTTTGTTTAAATATTTATTTCATTGTTTTAAAAAAATAAACAGTTGAAATCAAAATGATTCAGACTGAAAATTTATTTTGGAAACTGTGGCATTTCTCACAAAATGGAAACTCCAGTTCCTGCACAGCTCTAATCATTATCCCCATTTTAGAGGGGAGGAAACTGAGGAACAGAGATGGGAGGAGACTTGCTATGGGTCTCACAGTGAGTTGATTGCAGAGCGGAGACTTAGAAGCCAGGATAATGTGACTCCTGGCCCAGTGCCTGACTGAAATCATGCTGCCTCATCAGTGTAAATGAACTGCTGACATTAGAACATGCAATTATGATGCACTATTTAATGACACTTTTGCAGAAAGAAATGCTTCTTAACTCAATTTAGTCTCCCTGGATACTCCTGGGGAATGCATGTAAATGGTGCTGTGATGAATCAGTCACGTGACAGAAATCTAGGCTCTGATTCCTCCAAGGACTCTATTCTCATAACTGCACCACATTTCACCATGGGCATGTTTTCACATGATGTTCTCTTTTCCCTCCCCCCCCCTTACTAATTACATATAACGTTTGGAATTTAGGTTTCTGACCTGAAACATGTCATGTTTTGGTGTGGGTTGAGAATTAGGAATGGGCTGTAGTCTTTCACCACCTGTTCTAGTTGTAATCCAGACTTGGCTGGTGGTAGGGTTGCCAGGCATTGAAAAGGGACCCTGGCAGCTCCGGTCGGCGCCACCAACTGGGCCATTAAAAGTCCATTCAGCAGCGCAGCAGTCAGGGCTAAGGCAGCTCCCTGCCTGCTGTAGTTCTGCGCAGCTTCCGGAAGCAGCTGCCAGGTCCTTGTGGCCCCTAGGAACATGGGCAGCCAGGGAGGCTCTGCATGTTTCCCCCACCCCTAGTGCTGGCTCTGCAGCCCCCATTGGCCGGGAACCGTGACCAATGGGAGCTGCGGGGGTGGTGCCTGCGGGCATGAGGGCAGCGCACGGAGCCTCCCTGGCCACCTATATACCTAGAGGCCGCAAGGACCTGTTGTCCACTTCCAGGAGCCACGATAAGTGCTGCTGGGACTCTGAACCCTCTACCATACCCCAACCCCCTGCCCCAGAGTCCCCTCCTGAACCCAAACTACCTCCCTGAGCCCGCACCCCCTACACTCTGCCTCAGCCCTAAGCACCCTCCTGCACCCTGACCGCTCATTTCTGGCCCCACCCAGAGCCTACACCTCCAGCCCAAAGCTCATACCCACCTGCACCCAGCCCAGAGCCCACCAGTCAAGTAACTTGCATATGAATTGACAGACTTGGGATGAGGTATCTGATCTAGTTTATCTAGCATAATATCCTGTCTCTGACAGTGGCCAAAACCAGGAGTTTCAGAGGAAAGTGTAAAAATCTTGCAGTAGGCAGATGTAGCATAATCTGTTCCCACATAGGTCTTATCCTGTTTTCTACAGGTATGTCTTCACTGCAGCGTTTACCTGGATCTGGGAACCTGAGTGTACAAGCTTCCACACTGCTAAGCCACACTTTGGTCATACCTGTGTAGCCATGTCCACGCAGGCATGGGTGGCACATATCACAAGATGGGGAAGGCTATGCCTCCCCAAACAGCCTGTGTGGGCCTGCCCATGCTTTGCCCTGAGGCCCCCTCTTGCTTGCTGCTAGTTAGCCCCAGCCCAGGCTGGCTGCTCCTCTTCTGGGAAGCTGGCTGGGGCTAGGGCAGCCAGGACTTGGCGGGGCTGGGGCCGCTTGGCACTGGGACCATGATGCCAGTACTCCGTGACTGAGGCCATGCCGCCTGGTGCTTTGGGGCTGGAGGGTGGTTGCATGCCACCTGGTGCTCTGGGTCTGAGGGAGGTGTGGGGGGCTCTGGGCTGGGGGAGGGGGAGGGGGCAGGGACTCAGGCGGAAGAGGCAGGCTGAGCTGGGGTCTAGCCTGGTTCACCCACCACTCGTGCATGCAGGTGCTTCACTAACCCTAACTAGGGCAGCGCAGAGATCTCGGGGGGGACATATCCCCTGGTTCTTAGTGCTGTACTAATAGAAATTGGTAGGTGACTTCAGTTGCAGCAGAAGGGAGCAGGTAGAAGGGCAGGAAAAGATGGTCCCTGGGAAATTATGGGAAGGCATTGGATGGAGGACTATTGGCATCTCAGTTCTGAATCCCAGGTTACTTGCCTGTGTCCACATTACCAAGTGTTTGGGTTTGAGACCAAGTTAAAATGGAACCAGGGCCGTAACTTATAGCTGTATCCTTCCATCTTTGCTCTGGTAAAGCATGCCATTTGCCTGAGTAACAACAACAGCAAGACATGATCTGCATTAGCTCACCAACCAATCACCTTTCTTCCTATCCCTCTGGATCCATCTTCCCACAGGCCGCCCTGGTGTATGGCTTATGAAGAGGACTCTGACCCATTCTCTTTGTAGCATTGGTAGGAGAAGGAGCTGGCATGAGGCATCAGCAGCAGACTCTGCTTCGTGACCAGGATCCATTTTAAACTCTGTGACTCATTCTGCACCCAGCCCCCAGTGCTGAAGCAGCTCTGCAATCAGAATCTTTACGTAAAACAATGAGCTGCTGCTGTTTCTTCCTTCATATCCCCATCCCCTCCTCTTGCAGCTCAGCCTGTTTATAGCTCTGTTGACATCTGGCCCCAAGAATGAAACAGCAAGGCTAACAATTATCAACATAACTGCACTATTATCATCCCTGCCCTTCAAGCTGGTTTGGAAGGGCATCATCTGCAAAAGCTGCAGTGACAAAGATGTTATTTTTGGTGGGGTGGAAGACTCTAGTATCCAGCTGACTGCAACCCACTCCTGATTTAGATTCTTTTGCTTAGTAGCTAAGCCAGGGATAGGGGATGTGTCAAAACTAGCATCAACCTATCCCTCGTAGAGTGTAGTCCTATTAACTGGTTAGGGGTAGGGCAATAGCCTGTGATTCACAAGACCCAGTTTCAGTTCCCTGTTCAGACATGACTTCCTGTGTGACCTTGGTCAGGTCATTTAGGTTATCCTTGCCTCAGTTTCCCCATGTGTCAAATGTGGCTCTTAGCACTGCCCTCCTTCACAGGGTGTGGTGAGGATGAAAAAGATTGTGAGGTGCTCAGATTCTGTGGTAATGGGGCCATATATGTGCAGCCAGATGGATATGGGGGCAGGGACCACAGGTCTTGCACAGCCCATGGGAGAAACAGTAATATTAAAAGGCCTTTACTGGAAATGGATAAAGATCTGCAAAGGCATCAGGCATGTCAGTTCTGCGCAGATCACTATGGCAGCCAATGCCATGGTGACACACCATTACTGGGGAGGGGAAAGAAACCCAGGCTTCAGCCTAGCAACAGTGAGCAGACCAATCCTGTTGCCAGCACGTTGTCATAACAGCCAGAAGGCTTGTCCAATGAAAAGGATGGTGTGGGATGAGATTAAGGAGAACAAAGGGACTGTAATAGTCACGTGGCTGGTGCGGTCCAGGCATGTTTAAGGGCTCTGGGAAATTCCAGCGAGTTCTGTTGATAAACGAGATCCGGCACATCTCTCCCTCCCTCTTCCACCTCCCTGCAGCTGGGAACCAAGGGTGCTATCCTGTTTCCTATTGAAACTACTGGGAGTTTGGCCACTGATTCCAGTGGAAGCAGGACTGGGTCCAAGACATCATGTGGCCCATCACCCTGAATTATCTTATGTAACATTATGGAATGACTCTATTAAAAACAACTGCACAGCACAGATATCACTAGCCCCCTTCTGCTCCCCATGTTACTGCTGCATTCAGGATGGCAGGACCTGAAATAATTTAACAAAATAATCTCATTTACTTTTCACTGTGTGGTTTGTTAAAATCTAATCTTCCTCCTATCAAATATCAGTAGTAATCAGTCAATATAGCATCTAGGTGCTAAAATAGGACCAGGGCTGCCCAGAGGCGGGGGGAGAAGTGGGGCAATTTGCCCTGGGCCCCATAGGGGCCCCCACAAGAATATAGTATTGCAACTTTTTTTTATGGAAGGGGCCCCTGAAATTGCTTTGCCCCAGGCCCCCTCAATCCTCTGGGCAGCCCTGACTAGGACAATCAAAATAGATGTTTAATTTCTAGACATTCGTGTCACTTTTACAGTACTTTCTGGCATTCCTCAGTGCTGCAGTGATCTGAGTTGCTCTATTACTTGTTTTAAATCAACTTGTTTCCTCGTAATGTGATTTAAAAAAAAATTTCCAATTAACTGAGATTAAAAAAAAAACACATTTTTTTTTATTCTTGGATTTAAGTGATTAAATTTTAGGCTGGACTTGACCTGACTGTCACTTTAGAGTTTTCAGTCCATGTAGAGTGTTAGTTGGGTGGGGCAGGGGTTTTGTGCTTTAGTTTCTTCATCTCTCACAGGTGTCCTTGCCTCCTTCTGTGCGGTGAGCAGACCAAAAGGAGGTTGAGTGTTTTAGTTTCCTCATTTTTCAAATTGACGAGTGGAGATAGTATAATACCCACTCACTGTACAAGGGAGTTCAGATGCTTAACTTTCTATAAAGTGCTTTTAAATCCTCAGATTAAGGAAAAGTTCTGTCCCTTGCCCCATATCTATATATTGCTGGTTCCGAGAGCATTTTGGTCCCTGGAGCAGCTCATAATAAAGCTGCCTTTACATCCTTCCTCCCCCTGGGTTGTGCCTTCTCTGCTGCAGCACAGAATCTCAACTAAAAGGTATAAGATTGGGGGAAATGTTGTTATACTGCCTCAATCCTGCAAAAAAAACATAAGCCTGTTCCAGAGAAATGAATGTGATGTTACAAATTCAGCACCGTCAGAAGGAAAACTGGGTGGCAAGAGGGATGAGTACAAGTATCTTTCAAGACCAGAGAGAATGTTGCCAACAGTTTAAAGTGGGGACTGGAGAGTCAGAAGTTCAAGGTTTGATTTCCAGCCGTACCAATGATTCATGCATAAATCTCGACCTCTGTAAAATGTGACATGTCTCACGTGAGGTTTTGTTAGATTTAGTTTTTGCAAAGATGGAGTTTTCCTACCCATGTGAAAGGTGGGAATTCATTTAATCTATCATTTCCTTTAGTAACCAGCACTATAGTAATAGCACCAATGTCTGGTTAGGATCCTGAAGCTAGTTTATTGGACCAGTTGAAGCAGTTTGAGATGGCTCTTCATTTCTGTGTTCTTGGCTTTGCTTGAGGAGGGGTAGGAGAAAACAGGAAATGAAAATTTGCCTCACCCACAGAAATAAGACTCTGGATCTGGTGAGTCTTTACACAAGCATTGGAGGTGGTTGTTAGCAAAGCTCAAATGTGGAGAGACCAGACTAAACAAGCAGGAATGCAGAGGGAGAGGCGGGCCTCTCCCATGTTTATGGTTTTGTAATCATTCTTGAGATCCAAACTCCTTTCATTGGCTGTTACCACAGCAGCCCTTACAGGGAAAAGGTCAAAGGTCGATGAATGTTGGCAGGTAAATGACCCTGAGTGATGGATGATCCTGTGTCTATGTTGTAAACAAAGCTTGAGTTATGCCTGCTTTGCTGTGTGGGGGAGGGACTGTGTTTAGCTTCACAGCACTGTATGACTCACATGGTGGTGGAATGCAGAGGAGAGGGACTTATTAAGAGCAGGAGTTCTCAACCTTTTTCTTTCTGAGCCCCTCCCCCAACATGCTACAAAAACTCCACGGCCCACCTGTGCCACAATAACTGGTTTTCTGCATATAAAAGCCAGGCTAGGGGATAGCAAGCGTGGCAATTGCCTGGGCCCCCATGAAGCTACATTGCTCAGGCTTCAGCTTCAACTCCGGGTGGCAGGCTCGGGGACCTGGGCTTCAGCCCCATGCAGTGGGACTTCGGCTTTCTGCCCTGGGCCCCAGCAAGTCTAATGCTGGCCCTGCTTGAGGCCCCCTAGGGGGCCCCAGAACCCTGGCTGAGAACTACTGATTTAGAGCATTTAACCTTCAAAATGCTTTACAGTCCTTAACTAACACAGTATTATCTCCATTTAATAGACTGAGCTGCCCAGAGGTATAGAGCTGCCATTCTCTTGCCCAGACTACACCTCTCTCTTGGGAAGAAGCTTCATTTTGGGATTAAAGCAAATATACTAGTGTCACAGAGTGTGGGGGAGTCCGGCTCTGCACCCCTCTTCCTGGGACTCACAGTGACTCTCAGCCAGTCAGTAAAACAGAAGGTTTATTGGACAACAGGAATGCAGGATACAGCAGAGCTTGGAAATACAGCCAGGACCCCTCAAACTGGTCCTTCTGGGGGTGCAGGGAGCTTAGTTCCCAGCTTGGGATTCCCTGCACTGCACCCCCCAGCCCCAAACCGAAACTGACCCAACCCTCTCCAGCCAGCTCTCTGCCTTTGTCTAGCTTCACGGGCAAAGGTGTTGACCTCCCCTCCCCCCCTGCCTAGCTCAGGTTACAGGCTCAGGTATTGTCCATCACCTAAAGTCCTCCCCGGCTCTCCCATCCCCCACACAGACAGTCCCTACTCCATCACAACTAGTCACAAGTCTGTTTGCTCCCAGCTCTGCCACTGACTCACTGTGTGACTTTAGGCAAATTCCTTGGCCACTCTGCACCTTAGTTTTCCCATCTGGAAAATGAGTCAGATGGGGTTGGGGATAATGACAGAATACTGTGATACTTTTAAGAGAATTCTGATTTATGGCAACCATCTATCTCAAAAGATGATGGTATAAGTGACAAACCAGTTCAGATACTGATTAAATTGCTAGAGAACAGCAAAGTGTCATTTTCATTATAGCACTTAGTGATAGTATTGGGTATTTTCTAGACTTTAGCTGGAAGTTAAAGCCAGACAAATACCAATTAGAAATAAGGCACACATTTTTAACTGTACAGGTGATTAACCACTGGGGAAAAAAATACCCACAGAAATGGTGGATTCTCTCTCTTGTTGTCTTCAAATGCATTTCTAGAAGATGTTTTAGTCAAACACAAGTGTGATATCCTCAGGGCCATGCAGGTAGTATATATATTGTGTGGATGTGGCCCACATAACACACAGAGAACTGCATATGCAACCCATGATGGTAAATAGGTTGAGAACCACTGAGCTATATCTTCAATGTGAGAAAAGAGAAAAAGGCCAGTGGGAAAAGCTCTGATTTTGAATACTGTGGGACAGCTTGTGATGGGATAGGTACAAGGTCTCCTGGCCTTTTGTTTGTATACAAACACAGTTTTGTTCCAGGCTAACTGCCAGTAGTGCCTTGGTTGCTGACATCTGGAAGTAGCATGAAGGTCAGATGTAGGTATGTCTGAACCACCTCTAGAGATTATTAGAGAACTGACGCAAACGAAGTTGAGATGTGGGTTCAAATTTCCCCCGAAGTTCAGACCTGTTTTGATCCATGGATTTTATTTGTGTTCATCTCTAGTTATTATTGGGGTTGGGAGACCAAACGTCTGAAGGAATATAAGCACTTACATAATGTAGTGATAAGACTCTCATTTAGTTCAGTGGACTCTGGATCAAGTGCCATGTGCGTCAGTAGGGATAGGTGGTTTTAACGCAGTTGTTCCAATCCTACGAGACATCATTTGAAAAATTAAAAATCAGATTTGCCTTTTTTTAGAGGTTCCTTTAAATAGCAAGAGCTGCAGGCTGATTAGCTCACCCAACTGCTCTCACTGCATTGCAGCACAAAGAGGGGGAAGGGAGATATGCTACAATGTTACAGATATTGTCCTTAGCTTAGACAAGACTCTAAATTGAGAGCTCCCTTCCTCCCAGGGGTAGCTCATCCCATCTCTGTCACTTCTTCATCCTCAGTTAAGTTAATTTGTTTGAGTTATAATGAGGGTGGTGTTTTATGATGATGTCTTTAAACTGTAGCTTTATTATATTAGACCAGAGGTGGTCAAACTACGGCGGGCCCGCGGGACCGTCCTGCCCAGCCCCCAAGCTCCTGGCCTGGGAGGCTATCCCCAGCCCTCCCCCACTATTTACCCTTCCCCGCAGCCTCAGCTCACTCCACTGCCGGTGCAATGCTCTGGGCAGCGGGGCTGTGAGCTCCTGGGGCAGAGCAGCTGCAGAGGCCGGCCTGATCTGGTGCTTTGAGCTGCATGGTGGCGGTGGCAGGGTAAGCACGGTAAGGGGGTGGGGAGCAGGGGGGGATTGGCTAGAGGGCAGGGGAGTTTGGGGTGGTGGTCAGGGGCGGGGTGTGGATAGGGGCGGGGTGGTTGGGGAGAGAATAGGGGTTGAATGGGGGCACGGTCCTGGGGAGGGGGCCGTCAGGCAGGTGGGGGGGGGTTGAATGGGATGGCAGGGAGCAGTCAGGGGCAGGGGTTCCGGGGGCAGTCAGGGGACAGGGAGTGGGTCTGTGTGGATGGGGCAGAGGCAGGGCCGGCTCCAGCTGTTTTGCCGGCCCAAGTGGCAAAGCAAAAAAAAAAAAAAAAGGCAATTGGCACTTCGGCGGCAGCTCAGACACACTGCTTCATTCTTCTGCGGCAATTCGGCGACAGGGACTGAGGGACCCACCGTCGAATTGCCACCGAAGACCTGGACGTGCCGCCCCTTTCCACTGGCCGCCCCAAGCACCTGCTTCCTCCGCTGGTGCCTGGAGCCGTCCCTGGGCAGGGGACCCGGGGGATCCGTCAGGGAACAGTGGGGGTTGGATGGGGCAGGAGTCAGGGGGGCTGATAGGTGGGGGCCAGGCCACGACCCCCTCCACTAACCGGCCCTCCCTACAATTTACGAAACCCGATGTGGCCCTCAGGGCAAAAAGTTTGCCTGCCCCTGTATTAGACAGTACCTTGTCCAGAAGTATGATTTATAAATAAAACTATTATATTGTAGGAACTATCTATCCATCCAAGCCCAATACATATCTGTACAATCCTATTTGTACAAGACCAAAGTTTCAAAAGAATTCAAGTGCTCAGTTTCCACAATTGGGCTCAGATTTTCTCCAAATAATCTGCCTCCCATTTAGGCACTGAAATAAGGGCCTAGCTTTTCAAAAACACTCAATATCCTTCTATTTCTGCTGTGACCCGTGTGGATGGATTTATTCTAAAGAGCTCATCTCCCAGTGTGCTGATCCATTTGGGAAATCTGGCCATGATTATGGTTGCTGAGCCTGGTTCAAAATTTGGCCTACATAGCCAATCACTGTGCTCTCTAGGTCCTGCAGCTCTTGCTCACCTGAGTAGTCCCAACTCAGGCTTCAATACAAATGAGTTGTATTGCAATTAAGGCAAACCCTTCACATCCAGTCTCACCACCAGCTACTTAGTATTAATGGGCGTTGGAGGGAAAGTCCACTGTCCAGGAAGTTCTGCAGAGATGCTGCACCAGCTCTTGCAGCTCCCACTCCAATCCCACCTCTGCTCCAACTTCCACCACCACACTTACTCCCATCTATTTTATTCTGTATAGGTTCTTATATGTCACTCATCACAGCCTCATGGTCTCAGACACCATCCGATGGTCCAGAGACATCTACACCAAACACATCACCAGACACGAACAGTACCAGGAGGAGTGAGCCGGAGCGACTTCATGCATCAACTATGAGAAAGGGACTGAGAGACTTTTTTCCGTTGGACCATATGAACTGGAACCATAAACTCACTGAACGTTAAATCTCACCAAATGAGGGTCAATCCATCCTCATCATCATATCCACTCATTATACTCCACACTTGAACATGGCCATCATATGAACAACATACCCTCCTATCTCAATGTCTGTACTTTGACCTGTTAACCTTTTACCCCCAATCGGGGATATTGCAGATTATGTATTCCTTACGCCATCTGATCTTAAACCAAACTTCACACCCGCTGATAATCTGTACGTTATTCCCTGATAACCAGTAACTTCTACGCTTAAACTCTGTACCGGTCACTTTTTTTTAAACATCATCTTAATACAATTTTTAAATCTGAGTCACTTCTAGTAGTGCATTATGTGATGTGACTTCATATCTGTCATGTGGGGTTTGTTCTCTAATCCTCTCCCCAGGGAAAGAAGCACGTGAAGTGGAATGTCTTGATAGTGTTTTGTTTCTTTAAATACATTGCTGTGTATTTATGTTAGAGAAATGCACTTGCACTTGGAGCAGAAGACAGTAAAGCTTGAGATGGTCCTTAATTCCTGGGGGAATTAATTCCACAGTCTCAGTCGGACCAACCCCCCAAGAATGTTCTGTTTCCAGAACAGACGAGCTTTATTCTTACTGTGGAGAGATTCATCTGACCAGAAGAGTGGAGTTGTCAACAACAGTCTTCAGGTGGTTTTTTTAGATTTTCTGGGCACAGGCCTTCGACGGTTTCAAAGATAAAGCCTTATCCACATAGTTATACAACAGGCTGATGTCCACACATACACCCCCTAACAGGAGACATGGTGGACAGAGTGTCAAAAGCGGTGAGCTGCTACCAATATTTAGTGAGGGCCTTTCACAAAAATACCCCCCACCACCATCCTTAGCCTGCAAGAAGCCCAGTTTCTTGAGGGTGCTTGTGCTGACAGGTTGAGGGATGCGGGATTTATTTCTCCATTTAATGCTTTCTTAGGACCACCTACCCAAGGAAAAGGCAGCACCCACTTTGCTGAGCCCCTCCATATACTGAGCACATTAATGAACCCTGGGTTGTGTCATCCTGTGCCATCTGAGGTGGGAGTGAAGGTCTTGTAGGGCAGATCAGGAATCCTACCCCAGGAAATTGGTATAGAAATACTTTTGCCTGTGGTGCATTGCAGGAATTTTTCTTTCCCCAAACTGAGCTGCAGAGGCACCAGCTGTCAGGGGCTGACGCCATCAGAGGTGGGGAAATCACCCCAACTTTCCCTTCAGTTTTCAATGGAGTTTTAATAAGCAGTTTTCTTCTTCCTACAAACTACCTCTATCACAGAGCTGGTTAAGAGGTCTTGCTGTGTAGTTTAGTATTTAGCAGCACCTTTAATTCCCAATTCAGTTACTGAGTCAGAAACTGAGTCTACGTCTTCACTACCCGCCATATCGGCGGGTAGCAATCAATTTCTCGGGAATCCATATATCGCGTCTCATCTAGACGCAATATATCGATCCCCGAATGAGCTCCTGTCGACTCCGGAACTCCACCAACCTGAACGGCGGTAGCGGAGTCGACATGGGGAGCCATGGACGTCGATCCCACGCCGTGAGGACGGTAGGTAATTCGATCTAAGATACTTCGACTTCAGCTACGTTATTCACGTAGCTGAAGTTGCGTATCTTAGATCGATTTCCCCCCGTAATGTAGACCAGCCATGAGTTGAGACAAGGACCATTTAATGGTGAGAAGTGGGGGTGTAACTGACTCAACTTACAATTTAAGGTCAAAAGAACCTATCATAATAAACCCTATTTTTCAGAAGTTAGTTACTGCTGCTGCAGAAGAGGGAACCAGGGTTTTCTATAATACCTTTCATGCTCCAGTTGCTGCTGCAATGCAGTGAAAATGGCTGAGCCAGCCCTAAAAGGAAAATGCTTGATAAAGTTGATTCTTTCCCCTGCCTCCCTCATTTAATAAACTTTTATATGCACTAGAGCTGGGGGGGGGGGGAACTGAAACTCTGAGGCATGAATGTTAGAGATGAGGCACCCAGAGGTATGGCTTTGCGTTCTGTTTTCATCTAGTGCTGCCAACGATTGACATGCCCAGGTGGAGAGAGAGCTGAATGGGGGATGGGGAATCTGCAGACTGGGTTTCTGGTGCCTTCCTGATTGACAAAGAGTTATTGATTCAGGCACAGAGCTCTCTGCCAGTTCTCTCCTCCCCATCCCCCGCAGCATCCTGTTTCCTGTCAAACTGCTGTTTGTCTTGCCAGGTCACTCAGTGTAATTGTGTTTATAATCATGGCAGCCCCATTTCCCCTGCTACTAAATAATTCATGAGCGTAAAAGATGAGGTATTTCTGATCATTCTAGTGGTCTGCTTAGAACAATGTCTCTTTTTTTTTTTTTTAGGGGCTATAGAATATTTCCACCAGTTTTTCAACAGAGTACAGTTTTGACAGCATTATTAATTCAAATTAGTTTTTTTTGCTTCCTACAAAACAGGTTTCAGGAAGGGTTGTTATTCTTTATAGATGGTAAGGTCAGAGAAATACATAAAGATTGTTGTGACAAAAAGAGTGGTCTGTGAGCTCATTGTGCTGTAAATAAAGAGTCCTTTGTTTGCTAAGCACAGTTTAATCTAGTCTAAGCAGTTTCTGTACCAATTTAACTATTGCAGTTAAGAGTGTGATTATGTAATTGAAAGAGTTACACTAGTATAAAGGTGCCAAAGATCCATCTTCATGGGAAATTTACTAGTTACAGGTTTCAGAGTAGCAGCCCTGTTGGTCTGTATCTGCAAAAAGAACAGGAGTACTTGTGGCACCTTAGAGACTAACAAATTTATTTGAGCATAAGCTTTCGTGGGCTACAGCTCACTTCATTGGATGCATGCAGTGGAAAATACAGTAGGACGGGTCATTACACAAAGTAAAACTGTTTATTTCCCCCCCACACTGTTCCTCACACCTTCTTGTCACTGCTGCAAATGGACCATTTTGATTACCACTACAAAAAGTTTTTCTCTCTCCTGCTGGTAATAGCTCACCTTAACTGATCACTCTCGTTAGAGTATGTATGGTAACACCCATTGTTTCATGTTCTCTCTCTGTGCGTGTGCGTGTGTATGTGTTTGTGTTTGTGTGTGTGTATATAATATATTCCTACTGTATTTTCCACTGCATGTATCCGATGAAGTAGGCTGTAGCCCATGAAAGCTTATGCTCAAATAAACTTGTTAGTTTCTAATGTGCCACAAGTACTCCTATTCTTTTTACTAGTTACAGTTATACAAGCATAGTTATGTTGGTATAACCCATTGTGGAAACCAGTATTTCCTGTGTGAAAGTGGCTTTTTTTCACTTTAGCTTAAATTTTTCCCCAAGTGATGTAAGCAAAACCAAAAAAAATTCTCTTATACCAAAATGAGAGTATCCATATGGGAGGTTATAGCGATATAACTATATTGGATTTAAATTCATGCCTTAGGTTATGCTGGAAAACCTTTCCCATTTAGATGAGGCCTAAATTGTCCTCAACATGCTTGTAACACTTGTAGCTCTGTATTATAAGAACTATAATCTATTCTCATGCTTCAGAGCTTCAGCTGGTCACCTGCAGAAGCTAGGAAGGATTTTTTTCTCCTGATGCGCAATTGTAATCTGGGTTGTTTGTTTTGTTTTCATCTCCCTTCTGAAGTATCAGCAATCAGATCAGCCACAGCTAGAGACAGGTTACTAGTAAAGATGGACCAGTGCTCTCAGGTGGTACAGAAAATCTTCTGTCTTGGATGCCTGGCTGTGGGTCTTGCTCACATGTTAAGAGTCTAACTGATCTCTAAATTTGGAGTTGTGAAGGAATTTTCCCCAGGTCAGACTGGCAAGGTTTGGGGGGTGGGGGGTTCTGCAGCATGAGGTGTAGATTGTCTGCTGTGATCATCTGGGAATGCCTCAACTAATCAATTCTATGCTATCGCAGGAGCCCTGGGCATTTGTGGTGCCTCGGTTTCTCCTGTTCTCTACCTGTGGCACACAACAGTTTAGTCTCGTAAGGACTAATACTTTAGTTTAAGTGAAGTCATTTGGCTTGGTTGGTAGGCATAAAATTGAATGGCCTGGGTTTAGGCAGGAGCTCAGACAAGATGATTTAATGGTCTCTTCTGGCCTTAAACTAAATTTATGAGCTCACATATACCAGTATAAACACCTTTTAAACTGGTGTACTAGATCCACACTAGGCCATGGCTACACTTGCAAATTTGCAGCGCTGAAGCAGGGTGTGAAAACACACCCTCTCCAGCGCTGCAAATTGCGGCGCTGCAAAGCGCCAGTGTGGTCAAAGCCCAAGCGCTGGGAGCGCGGCTCCCAGCGCTGTACGTTATTCCCCACAGGGAGGTGGAGTACGGACAGCGCTGGGAGAGCTCTCTCCCAGCGCTGGCACTTTGAAGTGCAAGTGTAGCCATAGCCTTAAGTTTATACCGCTTAAGTATACTATACTGGTATATTTGGAACAATTTTTATGAGTAGATGATGTCTTATCTATATTCCATATAAATGTGATGTCATCTAATTATTTTACTAGTGAAAAATACTTTCACCAGACATAAAGAATCTGAGAAATGAGGCTATAAAAAGAGTTACACTATAGGAATTAATCCCACTTAATTTCAGCTTTCCCTGCATGGATAATTTGTGTGTGTCCCAAATTTAGGCTGTGGCGAGTTGAGACAGTTACAAAAGTTACAGCCCAGACACACTTCCACATTAACTCAAAGCCCCCATGGTCACTCTGCCTTGCTTACTCTGTCACCCTGAAGACCACCGCCCAGACCCAGTACTGCATTCTCTGTTGTGTCTATTTTTTTCCTGTTACTTCTTTATGATTAGTAAATTGTGCAGCGAATCTTATAGGGTTTACAGAGAGCTGGTGGATGTGAATATTTTAGAGACATCTTGCTCTAACACTGAGTAGAGAACAGCTGGGTGTATATCTAGTAACTGCACAAGTAGATGGGGTTGAGTTCATTCTGTCTCCATTTTAAAAAGATCAAACCAAAACCATAGTGAAGACTGGAAGCCTTTCCAGCATGCAAGTTACATGGGGTTAAAGGATCATGTATTTATTACAATAGAAACCAGTTTGGAAAAGATGAGCAGATTAAAGCAGAGGGGGAAATGGATGACTGAGGTATTAAATGATTTGCAACAAAATCCTATTGAACATTGGGCAATACCAGGAGGGATGAGCTGAAGTGCGGATGAGAAGCGCAGTAAGGAAAGTAACTGAACTACTTCCCAGATAGATTGTATTTTCCAAATGGACAGCCTAACCTAATTCTCAATTACTGAGGGACAATCTTTTCTCATTGATATATTTTGCTTTCCACAACTACATCTCTGTACAACTTTTCATGAGTGATGTACCTGAATACTTGGATGCTAATAAAACTATATTCTTAAATTTATTCACCTAAGTTTGGGTTATTGCTGATTATGTACTATATGTATCATATGACTTTTAAAAACAAACTTTGTATTTGTGGATAATCTAAGCACTATCCCAGATGTACAGACACACTTCTGAGATTATATATATATATATCACACACACATTTTGACTAATATGTATGAACAAACAATTCTTACTAAAAACAAAGACATTATAAATGTTGCTTTTTCCTAAACCAAATGGGCTTGTTAGTATAATGGAAACCGATAAGAGCAGTTAAAGTGTTACTGAGCATGGTGAGAATGTAATATATGAGTGCACACTTGAAGACTGCCACAACTCCCTATCTCAAAGCAAGGTCAAGCAACCAGTTGGGAGGGGCAAGGGTTTTTTAAAAATCTGTTACACTGAATCTGAGTGAAAATATTTACAGTAAATAACAAAATGCCTGGAATTTAAGTCTCCTGTGGCAGCTAATGTTTGTGTGTTGACAGAGATGTAAGTCGTTTGCTGGAAGCTGGGGAGTTCAGGAACAAAGTTTTGCAGGTAGAATTTGGAAGATTCTGTTTTCTTTGCAAATGTGATTTTAATGTTTGTTCCTCCTTGAGTCAGTAAAAATGGAATTAATCTTTACCCTCCTGATTTGATGTGTAGCAAGAATTGTTTAAAAAGGCTAAAACTGCAGTTCTTACATGGTAAAAACTGTGACTTAATTTCATAACCATTGTGAATGTGCCTTTAATTTCTCATTCTTTTAATGGCAAAATTGCAATCAAATGCTAGTGTGCTTTACTGCATGATAAATAAAAGGCCCTGATCTACCCTTCCTGATTTTTCAATCATGCTTTTTCCTCATCCTCAAAATATGCCTTTAGCTCCCACTGTTCCTTTCAGAACCCAGTTCAAAGTTATCCTCCATCTTTTTAAAACATCCTTTGGTTCAGCTGACTCTGCTCTGCTCTTCTCTAGATTCATGTTGTTATGAGAAAAAATCAGAATTTTCTTTTCTTTTTTAAATTAGTTTCTAGCCCTCATAGTTGCAGTGAAAAGCTTGAAAATTACAAACATACCCTAAAGGCTCAGAAACCAAAAAGCAAATAAAAAGAACCCAAAATGTATTTGTCTTAAAAATCATGTTTTTTTGTTTGTTTGTTTGTTTTTTTAATTAGTCTGGTGAAGTTGCTTTAGGCCTGATTTGTGAGGCTTTTGTGTATTTGGGGTTGGCAATACTGTGAGTAGCTAGCATGGTATTGCTTGCCTTGTAGTACAGATTTAGGAGAGCGTGTATGGCTACAACGTATCACTCTACACCCCAACTGGAAAAAAATGTTACTTGGGGGAAGAGGGGGGAGGGAGAATGTGTGTATTGAGAAATTCTGAGTCACAATCAAATGCTTCATCTACTAGGCCACACTGCATCTCAGGAGACCTGGCTTCTAGTCCTGACTTGGCCACTGGCCTGCTGGGAAACTGAGGCACAGAGTAGGGAAGCAGTTTCCCCATTTGTAAAATGGAGATGATATTGACCGCCTTTGTAAAGCACTATGAGATTAAAAGTCTTGTATAGGAACTAGTGTCCATGATTTATCGTATCTGGCAATATGTTTTTGCTTGGGAAAAATTATTTTTCTTCAGGATTTTGAGAGAGGAAATGCATATATTTGGGGGAACATACTTTGTGTTGGAGAAATGCTCTTCTGGGGCAATTTGAAGTTGGAAAATACTTTAACTTGGGGGGCACTTTCATTTGGGCAAATGACTTTTCTTGAGGGGGATAATGCGATCTTTAGCATATTGTGGGACTGAAGAGGAAATGTGTTTACTTGGAGGTCTGGGAACTGGTGCAAATTACTCTTTCTTAAGGCAATCTTTGAGCAAAAGATTTACTTGCAATATTCTGGGGGGACATTTTGAGGGAAATGCCATTTGTTTTAGGTGGCATTTTTAAATGCTTATTTTCTACTGGGGGGATGCTTATTGTGGTTTATGGGCAAGCATTTGGATCCCACGCTCTGGTTTCAGCAGGGAGAGAGGAGGTTAAGTGCCTTCCCTCGCCCCTCCTCCCACCTTCCTGAGTCATTGCAGCAGGGTGGGAGAGGAGCGCACATGCGCACTGCTTCACTGCGGCACTGCAGCCGTTGTTTTAGCCAGCCAGGAGCTGGCTAGGACCGGTTTGAGCCGGATAGAACCAGCCGTCAAACTCCCCCCGCCCATCGTCTGAAATAGCTACTGCGCCACAAGCAATTTGTGCTTCCTCACGCTAGATATCCCTCCGCCACTCAGTCTCCCTGCCCCCATGCCATTCGCGAGACTGAGTGTAAACACAGCGCATAGGCCTCAATCCTGAACATTTCTGCGGGGGGGCTCAGGTCCAGCTCCCTATCAGATTTATATAAGGCTTATGCTCAATATGAGAGTGGGGGTGGGAGGTTGTATTACCTCAAAAAAGACTCCCAAATCTCATTGTTTGGTTCATTTTGAACTAATATAATTTTGTTGTGAAGGGGATTGAATACCTTTGAGGCCTGGTCACTTAAAAATGGCAATTATGCTTGTGTATGGAAACCAGGGAGTAAATTTTACCTCAAAACTAAAACTTTTGTTTTTTTTTGGTGTGTGGGCAAGACTTGTCAGAGATTTAAAAAAGTTTGAGGGAAATTAACTCCTTAATTACTCAAAACTTCTGATTTTGTGGAGGTTTATTTTTGGCTGCTTGATTTGAATTTTTGTGTGTGAAAGATTTTACAGACAACAAATGTTTGCAGAGGGGGTGAAATGCTTTTAATTGATGGGAATCAAGAATTTGAGGAACCGTGTCTCTTTTTTTAAGTGACAAATGAGATTCAAATTGGATAATTTTCCTCAGAAGTAAGTCTGAAACCGTCACGTTTTGGAGTTGATTTTGAGGATTTTGTGAGAGTTTTAATAATTTGCTGTCTTAGGTGCCCTTGAATGTTGAAATGATCAACCACAAGCAACTGGAAAAGAATGTTTTGCCCTAGCAATGATTTTAAAACAATCCCATAAAGCCCCAGGATTTACTTTGTGATAATTACGAGCAACGTATCTAGAAACAAACATATATATTAGGGTCATTTCACTAATTTGTAAGTGTTCAAAAAAGATGCACAAACAGGATTCAAACCAGAGAGAGAATTCACACACACACAAAAATACTGCTTTTTGCTCGGAGGAAATCAGCATCAGATGTAAGGGTTTACGAACCTTTATACAAATGTTGATTTTCCATACCTTGTTGTTTTCCAGCTATAATAATGCTTATCAGCCTTAATTTAAATAAAATGCCTTTTCCAGAAAAAAATATTTAAAAAATAACTCCCAATTTGAATTAATAGACCACACCTCATCCCTTTGAAAGTGTGACCAGAATTTAAAACTGGAATTTTTTTTATTAAGCTGCAGAAATTATCTACACTCTTTTTGTGTTATTAAAGAATTTGATGGGTTTTCAAGATTTTTACAAATGAAATCTACAAGTTAGTATTTAAAAGTCTCTTTGGGTGTATTCCTTTTCTCATCAGCAGTCAAAACGTTTGTCTTGCTTAAAAATAGTAAAAGAGAGACAGTATCGCTGATATTAACAAATACAAAGAATTAGTTTCCTCACTTCACAAATTCCTTATATACATAATCAAAGTTACTAAATCTACATAGTGTCTTAATTTACCATTTAAGTTTTCAAAAGCATCAGTCTTTTCACAAAGCAACAAAATAAGTTAATTAAATTTTAAAAATTGAACCAGTGAGGTTATTTAAAAAAAATCCTCCATTTGTTTGAGATGTATTTATTTTGAATAACCTGTTGACAGAAGTCCTTGCAACATACATACTTGGTAATTTAAATATTGTAAATCAGGCCTTATAGTGGATGGTACAGCAAAATGCTTTAAAACACAAACTTAATGGAGAACTTTTCTGCTTAAATATCAATGGCATTATAAGGACTCAGTGGGACTGTGAATTTTTATTAAAACTCATAGACTTAGATTTATTTGACCAGATACAAAAGTCTTATAATGGCTATTGCAAGCAGTAAACAAGGATAACTATTCAGCCACATAGGTAGGTAGACTGGGAGTAAAATTATTTTCAAATGTAAGCTACATAACATTTCTCTGTTAGTTGGAATATGGAATATACACCTTTGATCAAAACCTTTATCTAAAGGATTGTATTTGGCATTGTAGATCTTGTTTTTTACAAGAAAAAAATGTAAACTCTCTGTATAGGCCAAAACTTACTGTCATAGACACCATGATGCTGCATAAGAAAGATTATGTTCAGACTAAAGCTATGTATGTTTTTATTTAGAAAATTATAAAAATAATTGAAGTTATTTTCATGCCTGGCTTTGTACAGAGGATTTATTCCATTCACCTTAAAAAAAGAATTCAGTAAAATGATTTAGGATCTTGTTACAAATTCATTAGGATGGCCCAGTCTAATAAACCCATTTACAGAGCAAAAGAAACTAAATTTCTCCAGTGAACTAATTTCTTTCTTTCTTTCTAATTAAAAACGAATAAATCCACTCCACTCGTTTCAGTGAATGGACATTGAAAAACTTTATAGAATTTTCAGGGATTATTTTTTTGTGTTGATGATCAGTGTTTTTCCCTCCCCCTTAGCAGAGGAGGGGCGGAAGGAGATGCTATGCTGCAGTTAGTGAGTCTGTCACCAGTCTATAAATTGTCCTCCTCCCCACTTACTGTTAGAGTTGCAGGCAGGAGAGCTAGGGAGAAAGGGCAGGTGGAGAGGGAAATAAAACAGGGAAAGGAAACAGCGCAGGAATAGCTTTTAAAAAAAAAGTTAAACTAGATTAATAATCTATTAGAAACTATAGCTAATATTTTTTAAAGTAAATCAGTAAAGAGGATTTTACTCTTAAAATATTAATTATAGTTTGATAATTAAAAAGATATGGTTAACTAGTGCGCCGCTGGTTTTTAAACCACTTAACGTTCTTAAAAACAGGAAATATGAAGATTTTTAATATGAAAGGCAATTGGAAGAGGAGAGAAGAATCAAAGAATCAGAAGTATTCAATAAGTGCGGGAGGGTGATCAGTGGAGGTTTGGGTAAAGGTTGAAAGAAGGGCATTTTAAATGCCTCCAAAATAAAAATTTAACCAAGAAAACCTTGAAGATAAATTTAAGAAAAAAACAAGAAAAAAATTGAAGATTTAAGAAAATGCTAAATTTAAAATTTGAAGATAATTGGGAAAGAAAAAATTAAAATTTGAAGACAAGAAAAAAAACAAGATTTAAAAAAATGAAGATTAATTTAGAAGCAAAACAAGACAAAAATAAAAATTGAAGATAAATTGAAACCCAAAACATGCTTTAAACCAGTTTGGGGTGAAAAAATAAATTAAGCTGGTTGTTTTAAAAACGCCAGATTAAGTCTGCTTCAAGCAGAAGAAAATATGAAGAAACAAAGATTTTATTTAAAAACAGTGATTTTTAGAAAAGAAAATATTAGAAAAACAAGGTTTGGGAAGATTTTCAAGACAGGAGACTGAGAAGAGAAGGTTGTGGTTTGTTTTTTTGGTAATATTAGAAGGCAGAAGGTAACTTAGAAGAGGACCCAGGAAAAGAGAAGAGAGAAGGGGAGTTTGCATTTTAAAGATGAGCAAAATATATATATATAGTAGATTAGTTAAAAATGTGAAGACAGGAGGGTGAAAAAGACTTACACTGATACTTGTAAAATCTAAGGAGTAATATTTGCTGAAGAATTTAATCTCTTAATGCAAACTAGCTCAGTTTTTGTCATAAAAATCAAAATTACAAATTCATAGCATACTATAACTATTAATTCAAAGGACTTTGTGTATGAAAATTATTTCAAGATCAAGAATAATCTTTAAAAGATGTATTTTTTGTGTTGGACTAAGTGGAAAAGATGTCTTGGGCTAAAACGTTTAAAAAAATAGCTGACAAAGGACTAGAATAAAACCAGCCATTTTACATCTGATGCATTGACCAAGGCGGAATGTGGATTCAGTGAAGCTAGAAAGACAGGATTTCAAGGAGCCAGTGCAAATTGGTGAAGTTAGAGGGGAAAAAAGAGCCGGTGCAAATTGGTGAAACTAGAGGAAAAAGAATCACGGAAAACAAGATCAAGCAGGAAATTTTTGAAAGAATAGATTAGAGGCTTCTAGATCAAGATACCTTTGTGAAAGGCAGAAGTGGAAAAATGAGTGAAGACAGCAATAATTTAACCTGTAGTTGGTAACCTACTTTCTCCTTGATTTCTTTAAAACACTATTTTCTTTGCTATACTCTTTATTAATAGTAATTTGTAAAAGTGCCTATTGTTATGAGAGGGGGTTTGTTGGAGTGGGTCAAGTCGTGGTGTGTCGTAGGTTTTTCTCTTTGCAGGCTTATTTACTCATTGCATCTTGTCTGGAAGCTAATGGGCAGTCTGCCAAGGCCTGGAGAGTGTGGTCATCTTCCCGAGTGTTTAGAAAACTGCTGGAATTTTCCTTTCGGCTTTAGGAGTGAGTTGTAGCTAGCGTCTATATTGCTGTAACCCTACCCAAATTGGGGAAGTCGTGAGCCTGGTGGAGCGACAAGCATCTCTGGTGGCAGTGAAGTGTAAGCAAATCACATACAATTTTTTAAAAAGATTATTGCCCAACAGAACAACAAACTTGTTTGTTCACGTCTTAAAATATTGTAGGTAATGTATATTATTCCCCATGTATCCTTGCTGTTCCTAGCAAGAGAAAATAAATGTATTTTTGTCACGCATTCTAGTGGGAAGGGAAAAGGCTTTTGTTAGTCTTGCTCAAAGTGTATTTTTTTTTCCTTGAAGGGAGGGGAAGGGGACCAGAAACTTCTTCAGTGTTTTTCCCCCCTAGGTGTGTCTAGATCCTAGAGCCAGACGACTGGAGTGGTGACAATGTAAAGGATAAAAGAACCAGTAATCAGGATAAAACCTCTATTGTATTGATGATGGCAGTGGTTTAGAAATGTGATTGACCGGTATTGCAGCTGTAGATATCAATTGAAGTGTGTGGAGAAACTGGCCAGACAGAGGGAAATGCAAGTTAATTATATTCTATTTTTATAAGTTTGGATTCTTCATAAAGTAATTTACATTTTTTAATTATCAAACTATAAAGGTATCATTTATTTTGGGAGAGGGAAACATTTTTGTGTATGTTGAAAAGGGTGGTGGTGGGTAGGGATAAAAACAAGCTTGTTTCTAGACTCTTTGCAGATACTATAGTTCCTATTGGCTTGGTTAGAAGTGTGGTGGTTCTATCTACTGTGCTGTTGGGAGAACATTCCCCAGAGTCGGAGCAGCTTTTGCCTTGGAAGAAAGGACAGTTTACCTAAAATGGAGTTGGAAAGTTGGATTGGAGCTTGTATTCAGGACTCTCATGGTCGTTCAGTCATCCTCTAAGGCGAATTTAAGAAGAGCTTGGCTAGTCCAGAACTTGAAAGTTAAGTTTTCTCTAGTAAACAAACAAAACAGACAATCTTTGATACAGTATGTGTGTTATGGGTGGAATTTTAGGTGCAGTTTTATATGGCTTGACGTATTTGCGGGGGGTGGGGCAACATAATCGTCTATATGTTCTTCAGATTCTCTCCCTAAACTGCAGAAACATCCATAACGTTAGGACTGAAAAAAAGAATGTTCAGCTTCAATCCTGGCAAGTAATTCTCATAATGTAGCTTTAAATTGTTCTTGAGGAGGTGCCCCATTGAGTAATCGGGAATGTTCACACAGCTCATATGCATGTGTATTTACTTTTAAAGCACACACAATGCTAGTAAGAGACTAGCTAGAAAGAGAATAGTCAAGGTTAAAACTGTAACCCAGACTAACACAAACTAGCTTGTTTAATTTTTTTTCCCCTGTAGCATAAAACTTACTAAAAATACTCTCCCGGAAGTGGAAAGCTTCCACTAGTCCAAATTAACATGGACTACAGATAAAACACACATTCAAATCCTTCTGTAACTATTAGGATTGTGGTGTCTAGACGCATATTCTGGTGCATATCTGTATTGGGGAAAAGGTTTGAAACCTTGGATATGGTGGTGTGTGGCTTTTTCTTTTTTTGGCATTTTTTTTCAGGTGCTTAATGTAACTTAATGCTACTGTAGAGACTTCAGAGAGAAAGAAGTTGCTTAATGACCCTGGTGTGATTCCTTCTGATGGTAGCTTGTGTATTTTTCAAGTAAGATTCTGCTTTCAGTTGTCTGTAACCTAGAAATGTGGGTTTGTTTGAGTGTAGGAATTATACATTTTTTTTATTTAGATTTTTTTTGTTTGTATTAAAAAATGCAACACAGTATGTTACACCATACTTAAAATCCTGTAAAACTCTCACGTGCACTTACTGTCATAGTAAAAAATAAAAAACCAAAAGACCCAAGAGCAGATCAGTTATCAATGTAAACACGGTAATTTTTAAATTAAAAACACACTAATTAAAAAAAGTAAGAAACCTAGTTGTAATGCGTTTAGTTTGAATGTCTCTTTCTTTTTGGGGGTGGGGCATGGTGTGGGGAACAACTTTTGTCTTGTAGACATTTTTCAGATCCGCCATCAGAATCATAGCCCCGAGTCCTGAGAAAATATGGCCTCATAAATGCAGAGGGAACAGCTTCTTGGCGAATGATAAGTAAAGGCAGAAAAGATTCTAATGTTCCTTACTACTTGATGGAAAAGGATCCCAGATGTTAACAAGTGAAAATCCAATGTGTCAACGGGAAAAAAAAAAAGCCATAAGCAATTAAACTGAAAAATTTGAAGTAATAAGCATTGACTATCAAATATCTGATCAGAATATTTGCTCTAAGAAATCTCAAAATTATATGCAGTAAAGAGCAAATGTCCTCCTTGAAATACATAATTTCATTAAAGCAGTGAACAACTACTTCCACATCATTGCAATTAAATTGAAAGAAAATACCGGCAGAAAAAATGCATATGCAAATACATATGGCTTCTACCAAACTATTTGGTATGAATATTACTACCTAATCTTATGGATTTGAAGAAAGAATATGAATTATTTTGAAACCACAATCTAATTTGGGATCAACTTTCACTACTGTTGGATTTGAGAGGAGGCTTGTGCTGTGTTCCACTGTTTACCTGAGACAGGTTTTCTGCACTATTAATGAGGAGTTTTGCTTCATTTCATCTGGGAGCTGAAAAAAACAAGCAGGCATCTATTACAGATAAGTTTATCAATTATATCCGCAGATATTGCATGTTAGGGAAATGTACTTTTTAAATGCTATGAAGCAGTGGAAGCCCTAAACATCTGAACTGGCATTTCCCATTCCCAGCTTTTAGCAGTGTGTGGAATGGGTATAAGGGACTTAACCTACCCCTGTGCCTATTCAGGGCTGCACTTCCACTTTCTAAATTCCTTTCTCCTCTGTGCACAGGCCACAGTTGGATTTGCCCATCACCTACAGGCAGACAAGCATAGCAGCTATGCTGTGGTGCTTAGGAACAAACATACAATGTATATCCTCCTTTGGAGGCTGAGCCTACTCTGGGCCTACAGTTTGAGAGCCTGAAATGCTATACCAAACAGCACATTATGCTGCCAAAAACACACCTTATTTTTCTGCTATTTTGTAGCATTAAAATATATGCAGAAAACATGGGATTAAAAAAAAAAGCTATAAAGGCACTTGTTAATAAAGTTACTGATGTGCTCTAAGAATAGACAGTTTGTCTTCATTTTTATTAATAAAAATGTGCTGTCAATGTTCTTTGTGTGTGGTTAGCTCTGGGGCAGTGTGTTGGGGGGGATTCTTCTTTAATCTTTCAGAATCTTTCTCCAAGAACACCTGACCTTAATTGGACGGGAGCAGGAATTGAACAGAAGACTGAAATTCTTTTTTTATTCAGGCAGGAAAGTCTTTGCAGAATCTTTTCCTTCCCTCCCTCTCCACCGAGACAAATGTAGATCAAGGTACTTGGCAATAGAAGTCCTGTAATTAAGGAAAGTATCTGCCCAAGGAATGATTTCTAAAATGCTTTAAACTAGACCAGTGGGGGCAAAACTTACCAATTGGAGTAAGTTCATAACAAGTAAAATTTTGGCAATAAGACTTGCTCTGTCTCTAGAGCTAAAGTCCTGTTAAAATTAAAACCACCGACTTATAGTTGGGGAAAACGTTTAACTGCACAATAATTTGTTAAATTTAACACTAGTCAGTTTGCATATTTAGAAATTTGCATGCTAACAATGCTTGCAACCATTTCCTTCAGTGCTAGTGACGTCTCATTTTCTACTTCCAATTAACATTAGTGGGGGAAATGGGCAATTTTTTTTTAAGTATCTATCTTTGTAGAAGCTTCATTTCATAATGTATAGACCCTGATCCATCCCTTCATGAAGCTGTTCAGGATGATTTTGCTTGACATGCCTTGGCGCTTTCTTCTGTTCCCCACACCTTGTGTGTGTATGTGAAGGCCCCTGCAGTGAGTTAAACCTCTGTATCTTCAAACATTAACAGCATTTTTTTTTTTAATATCTGGACTGTGGCTGGGGTAGGGTGGGAGGGGCTCACAACTTGTTCTAGCTTTTCTTTTTACAGACTTCGCAGAGAATGCAGTGTCTGAAGCAGGTCTGGTCTGTTGGCAAGTAATGTGCAGTATGCTTGATCTGCTTGGGTAGAGCATTTGAATCGATTGAAATACGTGTCCCAAAGCTTTTGTCCATGTGTGGAGTAGTGATTGTTTGAAAGAAAAAAATACAGCTGAATGACACAAGTGCCTGTGTATACCCTTCGAGTATAATTCCCCGCAGCTTTAAGCAGTCGGTGTATGTGACTGAGATCCAAGTTCCTTTGGCTGTGCTGCTTTATTTAGGTAACTGCTTTTTGTTGTTCCCTTTCTGAAGTGGGTGGGGGGAGGGGGAGGGGGTACTGAAGCCTTTAGTCTCTTCCAGATACATCTAAAACATCTCATTGACAAGAAATAAAAGCTTCCAAACAAGCAACAATCCTCCAGGAAACTAACTGGCAAGTGACATTTTAAATTCCACCAGTTTAGTGACCATTTTCGGTACCTTGCTTTTTGTATGGGTCTCTTCCTTTCTTGGTTTTTTAACAGTTCTTTTCAAGAAAATACCAAACAAGCCAGTTCTTCATGATGGGCCACAGAAGCCAACCCAGTAAGAATAGTTTTAATTTACTTTAGAACAAAAAATTTAATTCATTTTCATGGAGTTTACTGGGAATTTGGGGGGAAAGTGGGGGGTGCAACCTAGTTTTAAGATTACTTTTCACAGACCTGTAGAAGGAGCAGCCAGACCCAATGAATTGAAAATACCACAGTGGACAAAAAGCAAACAGGTGAATAAACTTTTGTGTATTTACCATAAAGATTCAAAAAAAATTGGAATCTCCTCCCCACCCCACCCACAATTTAAAAAAAAAAAGGGGGGGAAATAATTAACTTTTATCCAGCTTTATGCTGCAATTGCACCAATTTAAAATGAGACTATATCTTTGAATCTCTTTAGGGATGTGGGTGGGGGAAAATGGGTTGAGACCTCTTTTGCTTAAGACTTTTGCAGGTGTCCCCATTTAAAGACAGAAAAGGCTTTAAAAAGTAGGAGAACCGTGGACCTTTACAGACATCTTGTGACAAAACTGACATGACGACAAAGCAGTTACATCAAGGTCACTCTTAAAATTACATGAATTTATTGAAGGCGATGGGGTTGCACTTGTAATATAAATCTTGCATATACTGAGGATATGTGCCTCAAAAGATGCTCTTTGCATTAACTATATATTGAGCAAGTTAATACATTACTTTAAAAGTAATGTTGAGTACCTTTTGTGTACTTATAGCCATGTTATCACTTCATGTAACCCCCCCCATTTAAAAACACTAATTCTCAGATCATGGCTTATACTTTAAAATGATGTAAATACTTAAGGGAGCGGGGGAGGGGATAAACCACAACCAGTTTTCGCTAGACTTTTTTTCCAGAAACCTGCTATTCAGTACCTAGTTCAGACTACACACAGCGCTTTTCCTCTTGCTTCAGCTGGTAGCATGGATCGTTGTCACTGGTATGCGGTTTTCTCTTAAGGTAAAATTCTAAAATGTAAGTCTACAAAACATTGGGATAATGTACTTTGCCTGGAACTCTCCTAACTTCAGAAGCTAACATCACATTTAAAAAATGTAATGATGCTTAATTATAAACTATTACTAAAATAGCTTTACCTTCAAATAACACTCAGAATAATATTGACAGGCAAAACTGTCCCAAAACTAAATAGTAAATCTAGACATAACAGATGGCAAAATACTTAACATTAAAAACCAAAAAAAACAAAACAACTTCATGGTGCTTTGGAAGAATGTTAGGGGGTGGGTACCCGCCATACTGTCTGTAAATAAACAACTAGAAAGTAAATCGTTGTGAGGTGGCTTTTGGGAGGGCTTTTGCAACTCTCTGCTAAGACTTTTTCAGGTGTCCTAACAAACTCGAAATAAGTGATTTGTCAGAAGTAGAAGCTTAGATGAAGCAGTTTTCTTCAGTGCTCTTTCAAGGTTTTTCTTTTCCTGAGAGAACAATGTGTTCTCTCAGGTTTTGCTTTTCACCTTTATTTTATTAACAAAAAAAGCAAAAGATGCTGGTGGTTGGCACTCCTGGTTTCCAGGATGGGGTTCAAATCCCTACAGTGTCTTTGCTTTCTTGTAGCATAGAGGTCTAAATACAGACCACTTCAGTGTGGGTTTTCCTAGGTGAGAGTAACTTTTTCATGGGGAAATTAGAGCTGTTTGCCTGGACAGACAGTACTTGGATAATATTTTGCAATTAACATTTGTATCTGTAGGTCACAGAGCAGTTCACAATGGTGGGAGTAACTCTTCACCTTTTACAACATGGGAAACTGAGATGCAGAGAGGACAGTTAACACAGCCAGTCAGTGACAGAGCTGTGACTTGAACCCAGGAGTCCTAATTGACAATCCTCTGACTAGGGCAGTGGTTTTCTACCTTTTTTCATTTGCTGACCCCTATTTTGTTTTTGCCTTTTGGAATCTTGGACCATAGGTTGAAAATCAAAGATCTAATGGGGATAGTGTCCTGCTGTGAAAACTACAATAGCCTTTTACTGTCCCTGAACAACAACTTGTTCATGCAGAAACCAGTTTCTTGTTGACAGCATTAAATAATTTACCCTGCTTCTAAACCAGCTTCCTATTGGCAGGTGTTTGGCAACCCAAGCATGGTAATGAACAACTGCAGAAACTCACTGAAATTTTAGCAAGTGTAGCAATAGATGTCTGCCGGCCTTCTAAAAAGTTTTAATTTAACTGGATCTACGACTGACTATTCTAACCTGATTGCTTTCAACAGCTATTACTTAACTTCATTGCAATGTATTAGAAGTTATGAGGGTTTTAGCTTGTGATGGAGATGGAATCTCTTGCTGCCTGTACAACTTATTTGTACTTCAACCATTTCAGTATATGGGGATTTAAACAATAAATACATCTGGAATACAATTTTTTTGTGTGGTCTGGTGTCTTTCTTGAGGTGCTTTACTGATTTATATAATAATACGGATAATAAACCCCCTAGCTTTTATTTTTTATAATTGCTTTTTCATCAGTGGACCTCAAAATACTTTTATCAAGGAGGTAAGCATTATTATCCCCATTTTACATATAGGGAAACTGACGCACAGGAAGGTGAAGCAATTTGCCTAAGATGAACCATCAGGCCAGTGGCTGAGCTGGGAATAGAACCCAGATATCCTGAGTCTCAGTCCAGTGCTTAATCCATTGGCAACCCTCCTCTCTTAAAGTGTATCTAGTTCTGTAGAAAATGAGTTTCAAATCAAGGTTATTCATAGTAAAAGTCTCAAACCCTGAACTTCCAAAATGGGTTTTGCAGTGCAAAATGAGTGCAGCTTTCACTTGTGCCTTCTCCCCCCCCACTCCCTGATTTTTGTACAGTGTAGTGTAGTGTGCCTTTTACATATGTGGTGATCAAGAAACTTGCAAGAAAAGTTCCCTGCTGTGTTGAAGAGCATATAGTGTGAATTCGGTGCTGTACAGCTTGTATTATAGAGTTGGATGGTGATCAATAATTTCTTTATTAGCATACATACTGTCTTCCCATTCAAAAATCAGTGCTTAAAAATATTAAGATTCTCTCTAACTTTGAAATGTAGGGTAGTATTCATCAGATTGGCAAACTGGAGGTACACCAAGGGAGTGATTTTCTTCCCTGTTTAAGAGTGAGGGTTAGAACAAAGATCTTAGTCCTATGCTTTAGGCCACAGGACTACTTCAATTAGCATTGGGGCTGATCGGTAAATAAAAGCCTGCATCTGGGCAGACACAAGTTGCATCGATCAATAGGGAAATAGTAAGCCAGCGCACTCTGGGTATCCTCAAATATGGCTCGCAGCATGCGATTGCCAATTGTTTAAAATTAATTAGCCATTGTAAATTTTAGGGGTTCTCCTTCAGAACTGGGAGCCTTCACTGTATGCATTAACCAGTGTCATATGGCTGCACCACAATATCAAGCTCTGGTCATGAAAGGATTAAGGTACAAGACTAGAAAAGCCGTTTTGGGGCCAAATCTTGCTTTTACTCATGAGAATAGTCCCACTGTCTGCAGTGGAACTATTTGGTAAGTAAGATAAGTAGGATTTGGCCTCTTGGTAATAGGGATGCCTGGATCTTTTTAATAATCAACATTACATAGTGTTTCTTGTTTTTAGATTTCCAAGTACTTTGCAACAGGGAGGAAAGCATTAAGTGGGTGTCTGAGGTGGTGGAAACAGGTAAATAGCAGTGAAACAATAATAGAATTAGTCTCTTGTCTGACTCCCACTAGACTGCACTGCCTCCAGATGTACTCTTTTCTCCCTATGGGTGCTTTAAATGCAAGACCTACTGGCACTGAAGAGTCTTAAAAGCTTGAACCGACAGAACATTTTGGAACAGCAGTGTGCTTTCCTTAAGGAAAATTATTCACCCTTAGTACATGGTTTTAAAACTAATGTAACTCACTAAGATGGGGGAAGAGTTACTGGATGGTAAATTGTAAAGGAACATTGATGCCATGTGTTATATTTATTACATTTGTTCAAGAGCCAATGAGAGGCATTAGTGATATCTCTAGAAATATGGCAGACACAAAATATGGTTAATCAAAATATGTAAAAGCTAGAGATCATGATTGATGATGCCACGTTGTTCAAAACAATGATCTTTTCAATGTTAAACACTTCTTATGAAATCAAGCAGAAATGTGTCTGCTTTTGTCCATAATGAGGAAACCTGGTTCAGGAACATACAGTGAAGGATCTTGTAATGTTGACACTACCGTAACTCCATTTAGTGTTGTGGAAGTACAGAAAGAACTGATCAACCAGTGTCCTACACATTAGATGGGGCCCAAAATTGTCAAACTTGGGTGGTGAACATTGAACACTTAAGTCTATCTTTAGACACCTACATATAACTTTGATTTTCACAGATGCTGTGCTTCTTCCCACATTAATTTGGATCTATGGGGGCCTACCACCTCTGAAAATCAGGCCAATTTATTTATGAAACTAACTTTAGACATTCATGTTTGAAAATATTGGCTTTTTCCCCTTTGCTAATTTGCTAATTCTGTTAGTTTATTTCCATACATGAAGAAGAATAAGCTATACTGGCATAACTGTTACATGAGGGATTGAATCAGTTAACTATTTCAGTACAAAAGTCACACTCCTGAGAGCAGGTCTTACCTAGTGAGTCATTTCAGAAATGGGGTATATGAAAAGCCACTCAAGGTCACAGTGTAAACTAGGTTGCACACTTTTTGTTGGCCAATCTTATTGCACACACCAGGGGCTCCTTGCATTTCCACCATTTCACCCCCACAAGTTCCCTGTGTGCCATCCTTCCATCTTCTTCTATTTCAGGGACTTGTTGCAACTTCCTCCTACCCCAATGCCTGGGGCTCTGTGTCCCTTATTCAGCCATATGCCAGGGTCCCCAAGTCTCCCAACACTAGGGATTCTGTGTGCCCCCTGCCCACCATTCCAGCCTTGTAATAAGGTCAGTGCAAATAATGCAGTAATGCATTTTGCAATTTACAATCTTACTTTGTAATTCTACCCTGCCTGATCTCAAGGTACTTCACTCTCATGAACTTGGCATCCTAACAGTTTACCTGTGATATTACTTAGCTGAACTGTCAAGTAGGTAACAAGTGTTAGAGTAGGACATTGAGGCCCCAGCTGAGATTTAGGTCCCATTGAGCTAGGTGTTGTACACACATACATAATGAAAAGACAGTCTCTGTCCTAGACATCATTAAGAGAGAAAGTACATTGATACAACAAAGGTAAGAATGCAATGTGACCAGGAGACTAGTATGATTAGAGCATAATAAGCAGTGGCTGAAGCACACCAACTACCTAAGCATTCTAATGTGATTTATAGGGAGCATGTCAGAGGTGAGAAGAGATTTGGAGGAGGATAATGTGTTGCCTTTGCAGAATTTTATGAGAAACTCAATCTGTGCATAAGAGAAAGTGCAAAGATGCCTGCTATGTGCATGCATGTATGTGGTTTTTGTATACCTGTGCTTGTGTATATACTTGTGTGTTTCTGTACCTGTGTCTACTTTTATATGTTTGCAGTACCCTGTGTGTGTGCACATATGTACATATATGTATGTTTGCATACCTTTGTGTGTGCATGCACATTTGTGGACATATGTTACATACCTGTGTGCGCATGTGTATATGTACATTTACATTATATGTGTGTTTGCATACGTGCATCCGCTTGTGTCCTTATGTGAGGTCTGGTTTATGCACAGATTTTATATTGTTGGGGAGAGGTGTTTTTTACCCAAATAATTATACCACTGTAATACCTAGTTTGGATGCAGTTACACTGATATAAAGGTGTCTTAGGCCAGATCTACAACAGGAGCTCTCTGACTGTATAGCTATACTGGTATACTATACCAGCAGAGCATTCCTAGTATGGATGCAATTTATACCAGAAAAACACTAGAGGCTTCTTCTGGCACAGCTCTGTCAGTCATTAGGCTCTGTCAGAGATTAGGCCCCTGACTGGCATAGCTATGCCAGCAGAAGTTTGTAGTATAGACCTGGCCTTATAACAATATAGCTTACTCCCCTTCCGAAATATGAACAGCTATACCATAATAAAGCACCTTTATACCAGTATAACTGCATCCACACTAGCACGGTTGTACAGTTCTAACTGTACTGGCAAGAGGCATTTGTATGTGTCAACAAGCTTTGAGAGAAGAGGAAATTGAGGCACAGAATAGATCTTGCATCCTTTACTCATGTGTGTAATAATCCCATTCCCTTTAGTGGGATTTTCTGTGTGAGTAAAGATTACTCAAGCCATGCAGAATTAGCCCCCCAGGATCACACAAGAATTACTTGGACATCTCCTGAGTACTCCGGCTCCGAACTCCGTTTCAACCACAAGGTTATCTGGCCCCTTAGATGCAATTGTGCAATTCCCTAGGCTTCCTTGCCTCTCAGAGTTAAATCAGTGAGAGAATGTCACTGTTCAGACCTTTGATACAGTCTACAAAGCCATGTTTGTCTGTATCCACAAAAACAACGAGGAGTCCGGTGGCACCTTAAAGACTAACAGATTTATTTGGGCATAAGCTTTTGTGGGTAAAAAAACCCACTTCTTCAGATGCATGGAGTGAGAATTACAGACACAGACATAAATATACTGGCACATGAAGAGAAGAGAGTTACCTTACAAGTGGAGAACCAGTGCTGAGAAGGCCAATTCTGTCAGGATGGATGTGGTCAACTCCCAGTAATTGATGAGGAGGTGTCCATACCAAGAGAGGGAAAAAGTCTGTTTTTGATTTGTTGTTGTTGGCTACTTTTAAATCTGTTATTGAATGTCTAGGGAGATTGAAGTGTTCTACTAGCTTTTGTATGTTACCATTCCTGATATTTGATTTGTGTCCATTTATTCTTTTATGTAGAGACTGTTTAAAAGTGACATTCTAGCATAAAAAGCCAAACAATCATTTTCTATTTTAATTACATTGTATCTCTGGTTGAAACCAGAATTTTCTGGAATCATTGCTCTGTGTGAGTTGCTTCCTCTTGCTCAGACAGCTCAGATTTAGGAAGGAACAGAAATTATTTGCATACCTTTAGCGCCTTCTAGTGATCAAAGTCAAAATTGCAATGTACGATTCAGAATGCTGCTTCCTCTCACAGGTTTCAGAGTAGCAGCCGTGTTAGTCTGTATCCGCAAAAAAACCAGGAGTACTTGTGGCACCTTAAAGACTAACAAATTTATTTTAGCATGAGCTTTCGTGAGCTAAATGAGCTTCCTCTCACAGTGCATTTAGTTCCGTAGCTAAACACTTTTTAGACCACAGTGTACAGTGAGGTTACTGGGACTTCTCAAAAAGGAGGAGCAGATGGGGTGGGCTGTCAGAGAAATAGCCAGGGTTTCAATTAAATAAGGTTGGTAGTTAGAAAGCCTGGACACAAAATCAATTAGTATTATTTATTGTGTGTACTGCAATAGCACTTAGGAGCCTTAGTCACGGACCAGAACCCTATTGTGCTAGGCGTAGTACAAATAAGACGGTCACTGCCCCCAAAGAGTTCACAATCTAGGAATAAAACAAGGGCCAACAGATGGACAGGGGAGTACAAAGAAACAATGAGACAATATCAGACAATTTCAGTACCACAGGCACCAACTTTCCAAAATGCTGGGAGGTGCTCCACCCCCGGGCTCTGCCCCAGGCCCTGCCCCCAATCCACCCCTCCTTCAAGGCCCCACCCCACCCCATATCTTTCCACCCGTGCTCCGTCCCACCCCACCACTTCCTGCCCCGCTGTGTCTCTTCCCACACAGTTCTGTACTCCTCCCCTGAGTGTGCTGCGTCTTCACTCCTCCCTACTCCTCTCCAGAGCCTCCCACATGCCATGAAACAGCTGATTGCAGTGGATGGAAGGCACAGGGAGGGAGGGGGAGGTGCTGATCCGCAGGGAGGCACTGGAGGTAATGAGGGGGAGCTGATATGGGGGCAAGCACCCACCTTTTTTTCCCTGTAGGTGCTCCAGCCCCAGAGCACCCATGGAGTCAGCATCTATGCTCAGTATCACCAACAACCTAACCATTGTAAAGTTTTTTGTAGGCATCACAACAAAAGAGAGATTTGAAGGAGGAAGATGAAGTAGTTTGTGAATGTTTACAGGGGCAGCATGGGAGGATGCACTAAGGTGTTTGCAAGGCCAGCTCCAGTGTTTTTGCCGCCCCCAGCGGTGAAAAAAAATAAAATAAAAAAAGCCGTGATCGGCGGCACTTTGGCGGAAGCTCTACCACCGCTGCCGCTTCATTCTTTGGCGGCAATTCGGCTGCAGGTCCTTCCCTCTGAGAGGGACTGAGGAACTTGCTGCCGAATTGCTGCCGAAGAGCTGGACGAGCCGCCCACTTGCATGGGCTGCTCCAAGCACCTGCTTCCTGCACTGGTGCCTGAATAGCCCTGGGTGTTTGCTAATTTAACAAGTGGGTAATGGAAGTGCAGGGAGGCAGGAGTCAACCTCTTGATAGTGAATGAGAGATGATAGGTCAGGTGGCATAGGGCAGTAGTCCCCAAACTTTTTTGCCCCTCCCCCCCACTTGGTTTGCACCCCGCTGGAGATGGGACAAAAGCTGGGAGTCAGGCCATGGCTGGGGCCAGGACCTGGTGGCTGGAGAGGAGCTCAGGGCAGAGAGGGGCTGGGTGGCACTCCCTCTGCTCCCGGTGGAGGCTGCATCCAGGACCCTACCTGAACATTCCTCCGTTTCCCCCTAGTGGGGACATGCCCCACAGTTTGGGGATTACTGGCATAAGACATGCAGGACTTTGAAAGTGAGGACAAGTAGCTTATGTTTGATGCAATAAAGAAAAGGGAGCCAGTGGAGAGAGACAAGGAGGGGTGACATCGTCAAAGTGAAAGGCTAGAAAATGATCTTTGCAAAAGTTTTTTGAATAGATATGAGTGGGGGTAAGATTACCTTTGTCAAGAGACAACGTGGATGCAGACAGACAGATGGGGAACACAAGAAAACAACAGACTATATTGGTCAGCATGATAGATCTTAAAAGAGGCTGAAAGGAATTAATTAAATAAAAATATACAAGTGAAAGGTAAAGGGATTTAACTTTTGAAACTTTGATATCTTGGGGAAACTGAATAACACAGGATATTATTTATTATTTGTATTATGACAGTGCCTAGGCCCAGCTTTTAAAAAGTATTTAGGGATTGCTGCACTCAGTGTTTCAATGCCTAACTGATTTAGGAGACATGGCCTAAATCTAATTTTCAAAAGAGATTTAGGTACTTTGGAGCCTAAATCCATAGGCTTTTGGGTCCTAAGTGCCTAAATCCCTTCTGAAAATTAGATTTCTGGTACTAAATCGGTTAGGCATTGCAACACTGAATGTAGCAATACTTAAATACCTCAAAATCAGGGTTCAAAACGCCAGAAGCCAAAGCCCTATTGCAGGGGTGGGGAACCTATGGCCCGTGGGCTGGATCCGGCCCGTTGCTTACTTTCATCCGGCCTGTGCCTGGGCGGCGGGTACCATAGGTTGGAGGAGGCTGTGCCTCCCCAAACAGCCAGGTGTAGACCTGCCCATGCTTCACCCTGCCCAGGCCTCCTCCTCTCCTATTTACTGCCATGCAGTGTGCAGTTCCTCCAGTCCCCCTGTGCTCCAGCTGGGGCTGGGCGGGTTGCGGCGGTACCGCTCATCTGCCCTCCTAGCGCTCCGGGACTGGGGATGCTGTGGTCACGCACTGCGTGTCTTCCCAGTGTTCTGGGGCTGGGAAGGCTGTGGCTGTGCGCTGTCCGCCTTCCTGGTGCTCCGGGGCTGGGGCCACGTGCCACCCGCCCTCCCGGCACTCCTCTGGGGCTGGGGAGCTAGCCTGGGGCGGGGCCGGTGGCCATGCTGGGGGGGCTCAGGGCTTCAAGGCAGAAGGGGTGGGGCTGGGGGCTTTGAATCAGACTCTTGCTTTTTACTTGTGTGTGGCCCGCGATTGATTTTTTTCTGGGAGTCAATGGCCTAGTATAGAAAAAAGGTTCCCCCTCCTCTGTCCTATCGTGTGAGGTATAGATTAATAGATTTTAAGACCAGAGAACCTCACACAGTAAGTGATTTCTGCATTAAGCTAATAATCTCTGTTTGCGCTTGAACAGATTGTTTAGAAAGACATCTAGCCTTGATTGAAAGACTCCAAGTGATGGAAAATCCACCACAGCTCAAGGCCAACTATTCTAGTAGTAGTTAATCACCGTCCCTTTTAAAAATTTGCACTATATTTCTAGTCTGAATTTGTCAAGCTTCACAATAATACCTAGCTCCTAGATAGCATCTCTAGATCTGAAAGTGCTTGTCAAGGGAGGTCGGTATCATTACACCCATTTTACAGAGGGGGAAACTGATGCACAGACAGGTGAAATGTCTCGTCCAAGGTCACCCAGCACAGCTAGGAACAGAACACATATAATTTCTCAGTTATACTAGACAAATAAAAATCAGTTCCCCACAAAAAATGTTGGGGGTGCTGGTGGTCATCTCAGGGTTAGAACAGAGACTGGGAGACAGAGTTTTATTCCTGACTCAAGGAGGAGAGCCTGGGTTAGTGGTGGAGCAGAGAGTGGGAGGCAGGACTCCTGGGTCCCATTCCCAGGCTGTCACTCACTTGCTGTGGGACCCTGTGGACTATCAGGTGGCCTCTTTGTGTGCCTGGACAGCTCCACCAGCAAAACACAGGCAGCAACTGGCAGGAGCCCTGAGGCCCTTCTGCCCCATACCGGAGTGTGCGGCTCCGGGATTAGCTCTGCCCCAGGCCTTCCCCTCCCCCATCATCGCTCTCCTGCTCAGCCCCTCCCAGCCTCCTTCCCCGCTCCCCCCACCGCAGCGCCGCGCTCTCTGCTGCCCCCTGGCGGCCCGTCTGCTCCGCGCAGCCCGGAGGAGCCGGATCCCGGTCCCGGAGCGGCCCGGCCGGACGATGTGGTTCTTCTCCCGGGACCCGGTCCGGGATTTCCCCTATGAGTTCGGCGCGGAGGCGGGCGCGGAGCGGGGGGAGCCCGCGGGGCCCTGGCAGCTGCACCGGGGCAAGAGGAAGGTGAATCCCCCCCTTGGGCCCGGCCCGGCCTCCGCCCGCCTGACGTGGCGGGGCCTCCCCGGTCTGGAGCCGCCGCCACCGGGACCGCCAGCCCGGGACACGGGGAGGTTTCCAGGCTTCCTCCTCCCCAGCCTGGGGTACGGGGGGAGGTTTCCAGGCTCCCCAGCCAGGGGTATGGGGGGGAGGTAGGTTTCCAGGCCTCCCCCTCTCCAGCCCGGGGTACGAGGGGGGGCTGTTGTTTCCAAGGTCCCCAACCCGGGATACGGCGGCGGGGGGGAGAGGTTTCCAGGCTCCCCAGCCAGAGGTACGGGTGGGAGGTAGGTTTCCAGGCCTCTCCCTCCCCATCCCGAGGTAGGGGGGAGGTTTCCAACCCCCACCCCCAGTCCGGGGTTCAAGAGTGGGTTTCTAGGCCCTCATCCCTTGGCCGGGGTGTAGAGGGTATCCAGGCTCCTCTTCCCCAGCCTGAGCTAGAGGTGGGGGATATAGGCGGAGGGTGGGGTTCAAGCCCTGCTCTTGGTGCAAAGGGGGAGTTTGAGAGAGCTCTTGGACGGAGACAGGGTTTCCAGGACCCCCCAGAACAGGTGTTTAATGATCCCCAGAGTTTTGCTTCTCCCCTGGTTTATGGGAGGGTGTGGTCCAAGCCTCCACTCAGATACTGTTCTCAAGGATAGAAGGGGTTCCAGGGGGACCCCACTAGGATGGAGGGATGTTTCAGGGGGCCCTCTAGGCTATTCTTTCCGCCAGTACCAAGGATTTTCAGGGTCCCTCCAAGCTCTCCCCACTCCTGAGCATCCCCAAAAATAAAGGTCCAGGGACCCCCAATTGAGGGCTTCTCTAGTTCCTCCTTAGTCTCAAGGGCCTCCCCCATACACACACACACACATCACTTTCCAAAGCAGCTGGGGGACATCCAAGGTCCGGATCTAGTACTAACTGTAGTCCCCTAGGGTCAGGGGACAAATAGCAGCATGAAAATGGGAGGTTTTAGCCTGCTTCCAGAGTGGCTGCTGTGTTCCACCCGAAAGGCAGACAGTTACCCTCATTATAGGGTCCATATAATAATAATAGTAATAATTATTTAATACCTAGCTCTGGTACGGAGCTTTTCATCAGTAGATCACAAAACCCCCTTTCAAAGCAAGTTGGTATCATTATCCCCATTTTATATGTGCGGAAACTGAGGCACAGAGTGGGGATGGGACTTGCCAAATGTCATCTAGCAGGCCAGTAGTTGAGCCTGGAATAGATCCCAAGTTTTGTGAGTGCAATGCTCTGTCCACTAGACTACATTGCCTCCCCGAAACAGATCATCCCTGACTCCCCCCCCCCCCCCATCCCACATGGGAGGAAAGATGAGCCAGCAATTTGAATGCCAGCATGGGACACAGGAGACCTGGGTTCAATTCCACAGACCTTGGGCAAGTAAGAACATAAGAACGGCCATACTGGGTCAGATCAAAGGTCCGTCTAGCCCAGTAGCCTGTCTTCTGACAGTGGCCAATGCCAGGTGCTTCAGAGGAATGAACAGAACAGGGCAATCATCAAGTGATCCATCCATCCCCTGTCACCCATTCCCAGCTTCTGGCAAAGTCATGTCCTTTTTCTGTGCCTCAGTTTCACCATCTGTACAATGGGGATAATAGCGCTGCTCAGATACTATAGGACAATAGACATCCTTAAATAAATAGCACATAACACTTCTTTGTTTTTCTTCAGACCACAGGGGATCTGGTATCTGTTTTTGTCTATGAAGTTAAACCTAATTCGGATGAACAGACACAGGTCGCCAAGGCAGCTTTCAAACGCTTTAAAACCCTCCGACACCCCAATATTCTGTCCTACATCGATGGATTGGAGGTACTGGTTATGATTTTTATTTGTGGCGGTACCTAGCGTCTGTTATATTTATGATTTCGTATTGTGGCCATGTCCACAGGCTTTGATGATTATGATTTTGGTTTGCGGTAGCGTTTGAGGCCCTGAACAGGGCTGGATTTGAATCACATCTGGCATGGAGTAAAGGGTGATCTCTGCCCCAGACTGTGTTTCCTATGCTGAAAAACACCAATGCTTAGGGTGCTGGCTTGATACTGTATGGAATTATGTTATTTATCGGCTGCCTTTATGAAACTGCAGCCAACCCTGAATCTGGATAAAGCGGTGTGACCCGACATGTCCAGCTTGCAATGGGACAGCACAGTGTATAACGCTTTTGTCTTCCTATAGTGGATGCATTTATTTATTATCTGTTTACTTGTATTATGGTAGGGCCCAGCAACCCTGAACAAGATTGGCGGTCCTCTTTAGGGCACCGCATGGATCCTGACAGAGATCTGGGCCTTTTGCCATGCCAAGGCTGTATGCTGGACCCCCTAATGGGGATGGGTCAGTCAGTGTTGGCTGTGGCAGTGGTGTCTGTGCAGTGGCTGGCACGAAGGGTCCCTTGATCTTATTTGTGGGGGGATCTGTGTGGAGCCTGGCACAATGGGGGTCCCTGATCTTGCTGGGATGTTTGTGTCTGTGCAGTCCCCTATCTTGGTTGGGAGATTTTGCGCAGTGACTGGCAGTAAGGGGTCCTTGCTCTCAATTAGTGGGGGAAAGGAGAGCATTGTGCAGTGCCTGGCACAACAGCGGCCCCAGTCTCAGTTGGAGGGGGGTTGTGCAGTGCCTGGCACAACAGGGGCTCCAGTCTCAATTGGGGATGGTCTGTGAAGTGCCTCTCTGATCTCAGTTGTGGGGGTCTTTGTGGCGTCCTACCCGACAGGATCCCTGATCTCAGTTGTGGGGGTGGTCTGTGCAACGCCAGGTCCAACAGGACCTTTCGATCTTGGTTGGGGCTTCACAATGCTACTATACTACTACTAATAATGTGCCCAGCACAAAGGGGCTCAGGTCTCAGTTGGAGCCTCTAGGTGCTTCTGTAACAAAAAGAAACATGGTGTTTTTTTTGCGGGGGGGGATAGACAGAGAAATGTTTGCACGTGGTGACAGAGCCTGTGACATCTCTGAGTACTTACCTGAAGTCGAAAGCAGACTCTGGCGGGCTAAACGAACAGGAGATATCGTGGGGTCTCCATCAGATTGTGGTAAGATACAGTGATTTCAAGCATGCCTGTGTAGAAAATCCTAAATCACCAACTCCTTTGCCCATAGCCCCCAGCCTTGGTTGCCCCTCAGCTTGGCAGAATTAGATTTTTATTGTTTTTAATTTTGACAGATAATATTGATCTTTATTTTTAACATGTTTTCCAATTTTGATTGGTTTTAAAATTTCACAGTTGCAGGAAATTATGGGAGTGGGGTTAGACAATAGGGGTCTCAGGCTAATTATTTAATGGCAGTAGCTGTTGAGATTCAAAAAGTTAAGGCTTTATTGCCGTTAAAACAAACTGTCAACTTCACGTCAGAAAATAAAAAGTAAATATCCTTTAATCAAACTCTACTATGTGCTTAAACAGCATTTTTCTTACTTTGCCTTTCTGTACATTTCTGTTATTGAAGGAGATATTTTTTTGTTGATTTGTGTGTACAGTGAAATCGAGATTTACCAATAAAAATCTAATCTTTCCAAGTCTAGTTTTAATGGAGCAATGTGCTGACATAGTAATAACGATAATTTATTTTGCTGTGCCCTGGTGAGTTTTCGAGTTGTGCCCAGACAGAACACACCTCTTCTGCTTCTTCTTTAACCAGGTATAGCTGTTGAGGGCTGCAGTCCTGCCAATGATCCCTTGATCTGTCCAGGGGTAGAACTGTCCAGGTTAGACCCAACTGAGGTTAGAAAGAGACTTCTGCCATTGCCCACTATGTTATCTTATTGTCTGATCCAGGATGTTGGGGTAAACCAACTATGAGTCAAGTGAATAGCATTATCCCTATTTTATAGATGTGGAAACTGAGGTGTGGAAAAGGAAGGTGACTTGTCCAAGGGCACACAGGGAATCAGTTGCAGAGCTGGCAATAGAACCCAGGAGTCCTGACTCCCAGCCCCCCCCCCGCTCTTTTCTCACAGCTAGACCCCACTTATGACCTACAGCTAAGAATGGAACCCAGGAGCCTTGGCTCCCAGACTCCCCTGCTCTAACCCACCAGACCCCATTCCTGTCCTAGACCTGGAAATGGAACTCAGGAGTTCTGACTCCCAATCCCACCCCTCAACTAGACCATTCTGTCTCTAAGGTTCTTCTCACGAGGGTCCCAGCTGATTGCTCCTCTCACTTGTCCTTCCCTTGCCTTTCCAGAAAGCTCTCAGCTTCCTGGTGAATGACTGCAACCTCATCCACAATAATGTGTGCATGGCTGCTGTTTTTGTGGACCGCGCTGGTGAGTGGAAGCTGGGTGGCCTGGATTACATGTACTCGACCCAGGGTGACAACACCCCGCCTCGGAAAGGGATCCCTGAGCTGGAGAGATACGACCCACCAGAGAAAACAGACAACAGCAAAACCCCTGGGGAGAAATGGTGAGTGGGAGATGGGGAGGGGCCCGTTACTCTCCTCCCACCCTTTTATCTAGTTAGACTGTAAGCTCTTTGGGGGCAGAGACTCTCTCACTGTGTGACTGTGCAGTGCCCAGTACGATGGGCCCCCTAATCTCAGCTGAATGAGGTCTGCAGTGCACGCGGCACGACAGAGGCCTCCCAATCTCTGTCAGGGCCTCTCTAGACACTACCGTAATACAAATAGATTTGTAGATGTTAAGACCAGGAGGGACCATTATGTCTGACCTCTTGTTTAACACAGGCCAGAGAATTTCTCCCTGTCATTCCTTCATTGAGCCCAATAACTAACAAAGCCCAGGGTCTAGAAGGGAGAGGCTGTGAGCTCTGCTTAGTGTGCCGTACATGCATTGCTGGGGTTTTATTGTTATTTCAGGGACCAGTTCCATATTACCCTCCTCATTGTTAATTCACTCTGTGATCTTTCTCCAGTCACCCTCCATGACCTAGTCTTTCTTTCTCCACAATGTCCTGCTGTGTGCATGTGCAAGAGCCTTTTCCTCCGCAGCCCCTTACCCTCAGGAATCCTCCTCCCTGCATCTCTCAATCTGCTCTTCTCTCAGTTCACCCGGCACCTGCTTCTTCTCTGTGTGTGCAGGACGCTTGTGTGCAAACAGAATTGCTGTATCCCCCTCTACGGCCCGTTCTGCTTATCTAATCCTTGCCACCTCTTGACAGTGTGTATGCACGTGCATGCAAGAGCCTCCGTCTCATTTCAAGCGTCCCTATTGTTTATTTTCCTGCATAGCCCTTCTGCCTAACCCTAAAGTGTCTTGGGGTGTAGTTTGTATGGATCATGCTATGCAAAATACAGCTGGGTTGCATTTTCCTTCCCCACGGGGAAACCACTGGGAAAGTTACATCGGTTCTTCTGCTGTGCCAGGTCTGCGGATATGTGGCGTCTTGGCTGTCTGATCTGGGAGGTTTTCAATGGCACCCTGCCCCGCCCGTCCTCCTTGCGATCCCTCGGCAAGGTAATGTGGTCAGTCCCCTTCCCACCTGCTCTGTGACAGGGCCTGGCAAAGTAATTAATCAGCAGTTCCGCCTGGCTCCAATCCCTCTACTTGTAATATTACACCGGTGGGTGGATTGTTGGCAACAGGAATCAAACCCGGAATCAGGAGCCTCTGTGACGTGTGCTGAAAGAACCAAGCTGTAGCAGACTCATCAACCTCTGTCTGTGGCCCAGCCATGGCTAGAGGGGGACAGCACCACGTGAAAAGTTGATTGCTGGTGGGTTTCGCAATATGCTGTGTGGGATGAATGTGTCTTTCAGGCCCCATTGACTTCAGTAATATTAGACCCTAGCTCTTATGTAGCATTTTTCATCAGTAGATCATAGAGGCTTTACAGAGGAGGTTAGACCCATTATTCCCATTTTACAGATGGGGAAACTGAAGCACAGAGGGGGCAAGATGTTACCCAGCAGGCCAATGGTAGAGCCAGGAATAAAACCAAAGTCTCCTTTGTCCCAGTTCGCTAGGCCACATGCCCCAGAGCTAACTGTCAACTTCACCCTGTTAATGTGAGGGTGAGTCGATGCAGTTTTCTATAGGGGTGCATTGGTGGGGAACTGGTAGCATATTGCCCTGCGTCTGTCCATCCTGTAGCTAAATAGTGGCCCTTCTGTTTTGTTTATTGGCCAGACTTATAGGAGCATGACAAGGATGTGCAGGTACTATTCCTTACGCAGTCCCTTATGGAGCTGTGCAATTTAAAACGGGTTGTTAAAGAGTTCTGTGGTTGTGCTGTAGAATAGCAGTGGAGTGCAATAGATAGGGCACAAACTGGGAGCTGGGAACTCTAGAGGGATTGGGGTCTAGGGGTTAGAGCAGGAGGGGCTGGAAGTCAGGGCTCCTGAGTTCTACTCCCAGTTCTGGGAGGGCAGGGGTGGGAAGTCTAGTGATTAGTGTGAGGGAGGGGAAGCAGCCAGGACTCCTGGATTCTATTCCCAGCTTTGGGAGGGGTGGGGACAGGAGTCAGGATTCCTGGGTTCTCTTCCCAGTTCTGCCATGGAGTTGCTGTGTCACCTTGGGCAGCTCAGCCTGTTTTCCTGTGCCCCAGTTTCCTCATTCCTAAAACAAGGATAATGAGATCCATTGGCCATTGTCAGCTGCTTTGCCATCCAAGCTGAAAAGATCCCAAACTAGTTAGTATACATAGCAAATGCTTAACACACATGGGGGACACCTCTTCCTGACTGTAGAATCTGTGTATCCTCTCTCCAGATCCCCAAATCGCTGGTCCCCCACTACTGTGAACTGGTGGGGGCCAACCCCAAAATCCGCCCCAACCCTGCCAAGTTCCTCCAGAACTGCCGGGGCCCCAATGGCTTCATGAAGAACAGCTTTGTAGAGACCAACCTTTTCCTGGAAGAGATCCAGGTGAGAGCGATGTCTGTAGCCTTGTCACCTCCGGTCAGGAGGGGTGGAAAGGATTAGAACTCCTCTGTGTAGGCCAGAGGTGCCCAAGACAGTGTCCAGTCAATTGCTGGGGCTTGAGGACCCCCTGCATTGGTTTATGGTCCCACTGAACTTGCCTTGGGCAGTACTGACCTTTGTCTTGGGTCCGTTATATGCTCCTTTGATGGGGAAAAGTGGCTTCCGGAGCACAATTAATTTTAGGGGGAGGTTGAGAAGGAACTGGCTGTGGTGGGGAATGGGATATGAGGCCCTTCCCCTCCAGAGGGCACCAGCCCTGAGGGGGAGACTAGCTGGATCAGGGAGGTGGGGAATGGGATGTGAGGCCTTTCCTCTCTAGGGAGTACTGGCATCAATCCTGCTGCAGGGTGTGGGGACTGATTGGCTTAGGGGGCAGGGAAAGGGGTAAGGTGTCTTTTCATTCCACAAGGCATTAGTTCTGATGTGGCCCCAAGTTGTGGGAGAGACTGGTGCAGAGGTGAAAGTAAGCTGGTACGGTCCGGTACGGCATACCGGCAAGAGCCGCAGGCAGCCCAGAGCCCTTTCAATCCCAGCCACAGCTCTGGCGGTCAGGCTGGGGCTGGGATTTAAAGGGCTCAGAGCTCCCCGTGGCTGCGGGCAGCCCAGAGCCCTTTCAATCCTGGCCATGGCTGGGATTTAAAGGGCTCAGAGCTCCCCCCTGCTGCTGGCAGCCCAGAGCCCTTTAAATCCCAGCCGCGGCTGAGATTTAAAGGGCTCAGAGCTCCCCCCCGCCGCGGGCAGCCCAGAGCCCTTTGAATCCCGGCCACGGCTCTGGCAGCCGGGCTGGGGGCAGGATTTAAAGGGCTCTGGGCTTCCCTCAGTGGCAGGAGCTCTGGGCCCTTTAAATCTCTGTCCCAGCCCCGCAAAGCTTGGGTTTCCCCCTGGCAGCCAGAGCCCTGGGCCCTTTAATTTGCCCCTGAGCCCCGGGGGGCTCCCAGCCACCTCTGCAGCTGGGAGCCCCTGGTTGATTTAAAGGCTCTGGGTCTCCCAGCCACAGCTGGTTCCCCAGGGCCTTTAAATCTTGAGAGGCCCCGCCTCTTCAGGAGGAGGCCACGCCCCCCTCAGGACTCTGGCAGTACCGGTAAGTCCTATAAGTTACTTTCACCCCTGGACTGATGGGTTCAGGGTTATATAGGATAAAGACCACTTCAACTTTAAGTCACTGGTTCAACTCCAGCCCATGTTAGCAGAGCTGGAAATTCATGCCCCTGTGTGGTAGAACAAGAATTTACTATTTCCATCCATTTCCTAGTGGGAGAGGAGACTGCGCCATCCAAGCCACCATTGTCATTGGTTCTCTTGTTGGCAGCTTCAAAGGGCAGAATGGAGCCACAAGGAGCAGGCTAGTCTGCCCAGTGACCCCATTTCCCTTTCCCCCTGTCCTGGCAGATTAAGGAACCAGCAGAACGGCAGAAGTTCTTTCAGGAGCTGAGCAACAACCTAGACACCTTCCCCGAAGATTTCTGCCGGCACAAGATCCTCCCACAGCTGCTGACGGCCTTTGAGTTTGGTAGCGCTGGTGCTGTCATCCTGACCCCACTCTTCAAGGTGAGCTGCTGTTCTAATGTTCCTCTGTTTACATCTTGTGACGGGATGGGGCTACAGGCCTGTTTCCAGTCTCTGGGCATTCTGAGGATTGTAGTTCCCAGAGCGAGCAAGGACTGCTAGCAAGTGGACTTTGCTTGTGGGGAGGGGAGAGCAGTTGCTTCTGGAGATCTCCTGCGACTGAGCAGGACCTATGGAAGTGACAGGGAGGAGACAGGCAAACACAAAGTAACACTATAGGGACAGTTCAAAGTGGGAGCAGACTGTTGCTCTGTTCGCTAGAGCCCCAGAGGGCTGGATCTCCACCTGTAACTCAGTGAAGTTGGGGGAGAGAGCCATTTTAGAGCTAAACTGCCCTATTAAGGGGTTGCGCGCTTCGTAGCTTCTGTAGGCTGCACACGTTGCATACACCAGGGGTCCTTGCATCTCTCCATTTCCCGCACAAGTGGCCTGTGAACCACCCTCTCATTCAGGGACTCCCTGCAACGCCCACCTCTCATGGAGGGCTGGATGTGCTACATTCACTCCGCCTATATTAGAGTCCTTGATTCTCCCTCCATGCCAGGGCTCTGTGTGCTCTCTCATTCCCACCCCCCACTTCCCTTACTTTCCCCCACCCCATGCCAGGAAAAGGGAAACTGAGGCCATCACTACACATTCCTCATCGTGTGTGTATGTATGTATGTAAAAATATGGGGACTCCATTCCTGAGATACATGGACCATGTTGGAGATGGTGCCAAGAGCTGATGTCAGTACTCCAGGAACATCTACAGATTAATTTCTTGGTGTGGCCCAGCTAGGATTATCTTATCTCTGGAAGGCTCATGGGCCCACCTCACCACTTTCCATCTCCACACTAAAGCTTTGCATGTCCCTCGTCTCCTCCGGAATCAAAGCCTCCTCTTTAACTTCCAGTATTTTTGCAGGTGGGGAAGTTCCTGAACACTGAAGAGTATCAGCAGAAGATCATTCCTGTCATCGTCAAAATGTTCTCCTCCACCGACCGAGCCATGAGGATACGGCTGCTGCAGCAGGTCAGTGATCAGCCTGGCTTCGCATCTGTGCACTTGGGCGGATCCAGGGCTCAGACGGATTGGCAGGAGCAGTATTTTTTTGTTCTTGTTAGAACAAGGAGGGGATGGGGAGTCTGAACTTTTGGGTTCTGTCCCTGGCTCTGGGAGAGGAATGGTGCCTGTCTAGTGGTGAGAACCAAGGAGAATGGGAGTTGGAACTCCTGGGTTCTTGTCTCAGCTCTGGGAGGGGAATGGTTTTGTGGCTAGATCAAAGAATTAGCAGACCGGATTTTTGGGTTCTGCTTTGGGAGAGAGTTCCTCTTAGTTGTTAGGACAAGGGGACTAAGAATTAGGTCGCCTGGGTTCTGTGCCCAGCTCTGGGAAGAAGCGTGCTGCAGGGGTGACTCGGAGCCAGGATTTCTGGATCTGTTCCTGGCTGTGGAAAGATGTGATGTCAAGGGCTTAGAATAGGTGATTGGGAATCAGGACATCTGGGTTCTCCTCTTGGCTTTCCCCAGATGGTGTTGAGCCCTGATAATTTTGACTGTGCATAGATCTTCCTCAGCACTAGACCAAACATTAAGTCCTGACTGGTGGCACATACGTGTGTGTGTGTGTGTGTGTTGCAGATGGAAAACTTCATCCAATACCTCAACGAACCCACCGTCAACACCCAGATCTTTCCCCACGTTGTGCATGGCTTCCTGGACACCAACCCAGCCATTCGTGAGCAGACAGTGAAGGTAGAACAACAGAAGGGCTAATGTGATCTTTGGATGTATAAATGGGGAACTCAAGTAGGGAGGTTCCATTACCTCGGTATCTGGCACTTGTGCAACCACTGCTGGAATACTGTGTCCAGTTCTGATGTCCACACTTCCAAGAAGGATATGGATAAAGTGTAGAGGGTTCAGAGTAGAGCCAGGAGAATGATTAAAGGGTTGAAAAACCTGCCTGACAGTGAGAGACTCCAGAAGCTCAATTAATTTAGCTTATCAGAGAGAAGTTTAAAAGGTGACTTGGTCACAGTCTGTAAGTACATACATAGGCCACAAATCTTTTTTAATGGGCTCTTCGGTCTAGCAGAGACAGGTCTAATAAGACCTAGTGGTTGGAAGTTGAAGCTAGAAAAAGTCAGACTGGAAATAAGGTGCACATTTTTAATAGGATAAATAACCATTGGAACAACTTGCCCACCCTCTGAAAACTAGATCCCTTTCCAATGTCTCTAACTGAGTCCTCTCCCTCCCCCACTCCCCTTGGGCCTGGATTCTGTTTCCAGCTTTAACAACGAGGAGTCCTTGTGGCACCTTAGAGACTAATGAATTTATGTGGGGACTAACAAATTAGTCTCTGAAGTGCCACAAGGACTCCTCGTTGTTTTTGCTAATATAGACTAACACGGCTACCACTCTGAAACCTGTTCCCAGCTTTGCCATTCATCTCGGGCAAGTCACCCACCTGTCTTTTTCCCCCATCTGAAAAATGCAGATAGTGATAGTGATCCTCCTTTGTAAACTGCTCTGGTATGTATGAATGTTAAGAGCTGGATATTCCCCCTTTTTGATCTGAGTAGTTAGCCAAAATTTGGGGTCCCCCAGGCTGTTTGGTTAGGAGGAGAAATTGATGATAGCATCAGGTTTTCTTTGATGCAATCCTGTTTATTTACAAAGAATGTAGAGTGTGCTGTTTCTCTGAACACAGCAGGAATCAAACAACAGGACATCTCTTTGTTTGATGTTTCTTTGCTCGCAGCTGCTTTCAGCCAGTACTCTGCTCAGAAGCTCTCTCTTGGCTTTTTCTCAGGGTCCTTTCCAAGTGCTTCTGTGTCTGGTGCATCCTGGCTGTTTTCTCTGCTCACCCCTCTACTAAAACAATACCCAGGGAAGCCCCTCTGCCCCCTGAATGCAAATGCCTGAGCAGCCTCAGGAGCCAAAACACACGTTTTGTTTGCAGGCCCCCTAATGTTTCAGCTCTGAGTCCATAAAGAAGCTTTAATAGCTTCTTACAACTCCCTTTAATGAAGGGCAGCAGTTACCACCTTCTCTCCCAGTTTTAATTAGCTTTAACCCAACCTTTGCCACTATCCTAAGGCGATTCATTGCAGACAAAGGGCTATAGAAATGCCTGTCACTGCAGGACATAGTGTCAGATCCAAACCCCAAGGGATGTTACTCTGTTGCCTGATTTTGGGACAGTTACTACCATTATTATATGTTTGTACAGTGCCTGAAACAATGGGGCCCAGACTTGTCCTTAAACTCTCAGGGGGCAGGGTGTGCTGTGTTATTAGAGTTGGCTGGGCAATGGAATTTCCATTCGGTGGGAAATTCTGACATTTCAAAAATGATTTTTGTTCTGATTCCTAAATTTTCCACAGAATGGAAGCTCTGAAAAATTTTGATTTGGAGCCATTGAAACGTTTTGTTTTGATAATGTCAAATTGTTTCATTTTAATAAGGTAAAAGCATTTAGTTTATGTCAAAACAATATATAAATTATACTATAAATTAAAAATTAATATAATATATATGTTGGCGAAATAAAATGAAACCGTGAATCATTTAGCCTCTCATTTTGTATCAATAATGTTGAAATAGTTTGGTGTGTCAAAACACTATAAAATATTAAATGTAAGTCAATACAGTACATATAATCTAATATTAAAATTATTATAATATAGAAGTAGAAACTAAATAAAGTTAAATGAACAGCTGAAACAGTATAAACAAATCGCTTTGACTTCCTTCCATTGAGAATTTTATCGAAAACTACGTTCCCTCACATTGTTTCAGTTTCCACCAGACTCTATTTTTCTATGGAAAATTGTTTTGTCAAAAAGGTTTAGTCCAGCTATCATTATTCTGTTTGTACAGTGCCTGACACAATGGGGCCCAAATCCTCTAAATTCTATTGTGATATAAATGTTGCATAATACTAGTGTCCTACAGAGGATAAAAGCCCTACTACAGCTGTACAACAAGAGATGCTTCTGGAGTTACTCCCTGTTATTAGCCATGCTGTCAACACATCCTATGAGCTAGGGCCTAATGGGTTAGCATTAGACTGGGACTCAGGAGACCTGGGTTAAATTCCTGTCTCTCCCACTTGCCTGCTGGGTGACCTTAGGCAAATCACTTTACCAGCCCCATGGCTCTGTTTCCCCATGTATACAATGGGGATAATAGTACCAACCTCCTTTGTAAGGCACTTTGAGAGCTACTGATGACAAGTGCTGTGTAAGAGCTAGATGTTATTAGACCTGAACTACTCTATGACCAGCATCTTTCCTCCCCTCACAGTCGATGCTGCTGCTGGCCCCCAAGCTGAACGAGAACAATCTCAACATGGAGCTGATGAAGCACTTTGCCCGTCTGCAGGCCAAGGACGACCAGGGGCCCATTCGTTGCAACACCACTGTGTGCCTTGGAAAGATCGGTCCTTACCTCAATGCCAGCGTGAGTAGTGAGATTGTTTCCTGCACTCCAGGAGGACCCGATGCCAGGCGGGATGGGGAAAATAGGGACACAGACCCTGGTTTCTTTCCCAGGGTGATTTCCCTTTAAAATGCCTATTTCTCACCAAGGCTTCAGATGATGCAGAGGAAGATTGTGACCCTCGAATTGTGGATTGTAGATCCCAGCAGTGGTCTAGCTTTCAGGAGAAGGGGACAGGAGGGTTTTGTGGTTGAAGTACCAGCCCAGAGCCTGGAAGGGCCTGGCTTTGATTCCAGGCTCTGCTACAAAGTCAGTGTAACCTTGGGCAAAATGCTTCATTGTTCTTTGGCTGTAAAACATGGATAATCTTCCTTTCTCCCACCCTGTGTCTGTCTAGTCTATTTACACTGAAAACTCATCACGGCAGGGTCTGTTTTTTTATGTATTTGTGCAGGGCTAGCACAATGGGTCTGTGACTGGGGCTCCCGGGTGCTACCATAATACACATAATAAATTGCCCATTCTCTTGTTTCCAGACTAGACAAAGAATTTTGATCTCTGCCTTCAGCCGTGCCACAAAAGACCCATTTGCCCCCTCCCGGGCAGCGGGCGTCTTGGGATTCGCTGCCACTCACAACTTCTACTCTATGAATGACTGTGCATTCAAAATCCTGCCGGTTCTCTGTGCGCTGACAGTTGACCCTGAAAAGACAGTCAGGGATCAGGTGAGTTGGATCTGCAGTGAAATTTGCAGAGCCACCAACTCCAAGCCTCCAGCTCTGATGCCCGGCACAACGGGGGCCTCCAACCTTGGACCAGTCCATTCTAGTGCCCAGTGTGATGGCGGCACCCAATCTCAGTTGGGGGTCAGTGCAGTCACTGGTGCAACAAAGGCTCCCACTGTATGATGGGGGTATCTCTACAGCATATAATAATAAAGTAACTTCAATCTCCTAGACTTTCAAGGCCATTCGAAGCTTCGTGACTAAGCTAGAAACTGTCTCTGAAGACCCATCTCAGCTCTCTGAACTGGGTGAGCGATCCTAATATCGTGCTGAAGTTTTCAGGCATTTAAACACCAGACAGAACTAATGGATGTTTTTCCCCTTTTCTTTCTGCTCCCTTTGCAGAGAAGGATGTTCACGCAGCATCAACCAGCCCTGGGATGGGAGCAGCTGCCAGCTGGGCAGGGTGGGCTGTGACAGGGGTCTCATCGCTTACGTCGAAGCTAATCCGAACAAATGCCGGGACCACGGTAGAACAAACAGCTGTGGAAACCCCCACTGGAGGTGCACCAGAGCCACCCAGTGTCGGTCAGTCTTTGCACAGCTGTAATCTCAAAGCTTGATTTGGGCTTTATTCACCCTGGGGTGGTGGCATCAGAGAATTGAGTAGCCATGCGGCAAATCTCACTGAAGCCAGCAGCACCATCTCAAGCGATAGAAGGAAATGCTTGTTTGCGTGACACGCAGTTAGCCTACAGAAGATTAGCCAGAGTGTAATTATAAGGATGGTTGCCCCTTTGGCTCAAGCAGTTGGTCAGTATTTGGGACTTTGTAGGGTTGTTTCCAGAAAAAGGGAAATCAGTGACACAAGTCAGGTATATTTTTAGTTAGAGCTGAGTGAATACGTGGTTTTTTTGAGGGGGGTGATGGTGGTGGTTGCTGAAATGAAAAACGTTGTTTCAGCTCAAAAAAACACCCGAAGCAAAATGAAAAACACAAAACACTTTTTGTTTGTTTTTTAATCTAAGCTAAATTTGTAAATGAAACTTTTCTAAACAAAAAGTCAAAATTGTCAAAACAAACAGTTTTTTGACATTTTTTGGGGAAAAGAAATAATTTTTTTAACTAAAACTATTTGCAAGCTAAGGGTGAGCTATAGCAAGCTAAGCTATATGGCATATAGTTTTAGTGCCCCTCAAAATGCATTTTTAGCTAATTTACTGTTTGCTGAATTTTGTTTTGCCCAACTTTAATCTTGATGTAATCTTGTTTATTTATAAAGAATGCACACAAAGTCCTGTTTCCCTGAACACAGTAGAACCAAACAACAGCCGGCAGTTTTCTTGATCAGAAATCCTCAAGTCTGCCCCTCTAGCAAGCTTTTCACAGATGTTTGAGGCCAGAAAGGGACCTTGTGATCATCTAGTCTGACCTCTGCTGTAACGCAGGCCATAGGATTTCCTTGTGTTAATTCCTATTTGAAATAGAGCAGGTCTCTTAGAAAAACATCCCATCTTGATTTAAAAATGGACTCTGATGGAAAATCCACTGCAATCCTTGTTAACTTGTTCTATTACCCTCACTCTAACTGTGAATAAAAATGAATGATTTTAATTAAAATAATGAAAGAAATCAGATTTTTTTTCATTTAAATTAATTAAAAAGTAAGCCTACTTAAAATTAAATTTGAAATCTTGATAAACTGTGTTGAGGCCTAAAAATACTAGAGTGAAGCATTTAAATTAAATGAAAAAAAAATATATTAAGCAGTATATATGTGGTGCCAAAGTTTTAAAGAAAATCAAACCACTTAACTGATGGAAATCACCACCTAAGCACCTGGAGCCAGAGTTTGTTGAAGTACTGAGTCAGCTTTTGACAGCAATAGCCTCTTCTGGAGGTGCAGAGAGAATATCTTCCTCTTTTCACTTTATTCGAGAAGTTTAGTTCAATGACTAGTTCATTTGAAGTTAATAAACTGATTGGGAGTTGAAAAAGCAGGAAAGCTTGTATTTCCTCTTCCAGTCTATGAATAATAAATCCATTAATTTTACATACAAAATATGTTTTTAATAAACTTTCATTTTCCAGCACATTTAAAGTAGTTCTATTTAGCTAATACCAAAATTAAAAAGCTAGTTTTGCTCATTGCTAATTGAATTCCACAGATCACAATTAATCACCTAATAAATAAGAAATGCACCATTCATATAATAAATAATAAATTCACCATTTCTGAAATAAAAAAAAGTAAGACTTAAGACTCTGAATAAATGTATGTTAAGCTATATAATTTCTTAAATAAATGTGTAGGGCAGGGGTGGGCAAACTTTTTGGCCCAAGGGCCACATCGGGGTTGCGCAACTGTATGGAGGACCAGGTAGGGAAGGCTGTACCTCCCCAAACAGCCTGGCCCCCACCCCCTATTCGTCCCCTCCCACTTGACTGCCCCCCTCAGAACCTCCAACCCCCCCTGCTCCTTGTCCCCTGACTGCCCCCCCCGGGATCCCACCCCCTTATCCAACCGCCTTGCTCCCTGTCCCCTGACTGCCCTCCTGACCCCTATCCACATCCCTGCACCCTGACAGACCCCCTGGGACTCCCACTCCCAACCCTGTTCCCCATCCCCTGACTGCCCCACCAGAACCTCCGCCCCATCCGACCGTCCCCTCCTCTCTGACTGCCCCCCAGGACCCTTGCTCCCTTACCCAACCCCTCCGCTCCCTACCCCCTTACCAGCAGCAGGAGCTTGCAGCCATGACACCTGGCCAGAGCCAGCTGCACACCCCACGCTGCCCAGCGGGAGTGGCAGGCCCAGAGTGTGGGTGGCGTGGCTGCGGGGGAGGGGCTGGGGAATAGGCTCCCCGGCTGGGAGCTATGGGGCCGGGCTCCCCAGCCGGGAGCTATGGGCCGGATGTGGCCCGCAGGCTGTAGTTTGCCCATGTCTGGTGTAGTGCATCCACCTGGTTAGCAAAAAATAGCATCACATTTAATGTAAAGGCAATATTTAGTTGCAAATCAGCATGTTTTAATGATTACAACCAGTGAAAATAACTTTTGGTTAGGCAAATAATTTAAAAGTACAAATGTAAAATAAAATTAACAATGGATGATTTAAATCCAAGTTTCCTGCTTGCTGATTTAACTCAATTCTCTCTGCACCCTATTCAAAGTGTGTGCTTTATATCCTGTCTCAATTTTTCTAGTTTCCACTTCCAGCCATTGGATCTTGTTAGGTCTTTGTGTGTTACACTGACAAATTTCTGTTCCCCATGTGGGGACTTAGACTCAAGGAGCTCGATCTATGTAGTGTAACAGAGAGAGTTCGGAAGTAACCTGATCTCAGTCTATCACTCTGTGCCCAAGAAACTCTGTCCCTCGTTTCCTCTCTCAAATACTCAGTGCTTCCCTGGGCTTCCTGCCACCAACACGCACAGGCTGCAACTGATCTCCTAGTCCCTGCAGTCTTGGCTCTGACCTGCCAGATGCATTGGTCAATCCCTCCATTCTTTGTAGCTGTCTCTACTACATAAAGTTGCTTAATTGCTCTTTCTGTTGAGACTGCTTGGCGCACCCATTGGCTGTAACTAGGGCTGTGATTGTTTTTGGATCAAAGATTCGGGTGATGGCAGCAATTAGCATCTTTCAACATTAAAATATTAAATGAACAAGGGATTTGGAAGGGATCCCCTGAGGAAATTGATCAGTATAGCCATAGCAGTCCCTGCATTGACAGGCCCTAGCTGTAATAGGAGATAGGAGAAAACTTGGGCGCAGTTCCTCTGAAGCGCTCAGTGCTGGCCACTGTCAGAGAAAGGACACCTTCTAATACTGTGGGCTTTTGTCTTCAAGGAGCCAGCCACATCACTTCCCCGGCGATGTTGCCAGCAGCTCCCGTTCCATCCAGCCGGTGGGATCTGGAGGGGGATGTGACCGAGGAAGAAGAGAACTCCACAGATAGATGGGACGATGATGACTGGGGAAGCTTGGAGGTGAGCAACACATTTCTGTCTGCAATAGAGTTTGTTTGAGGATGACAGGTGGGCTGCCTCAGTGATTGGATTAAGGACTTGTGACCTCTCTGCTGAGTTTGAGCAGATTTGGGAGCTTATAGTCTGGTGGGGAAATTAGTAGAGTGGGGGGCAATTTTTTAGTGGAACTTATTTATTTACACTGCATACACAGTCCTGGGGCAGAGGTGGTAACAAACAGCATGCAGGGCAATTCTGTTTCAGATTTCTCAGCCCAGATACCAGTGCCCCATGCCCAGTTCCCCAGAAACAATTCTGCCCCAAGAACCTGTTGTAGTTAAAAAGATTCTTCTTCGAGTGCTTGCTCATATCGATTTAAATTAGGTGTGCGTGCGCCGCGTGCACGATTGTTGGAAGATTTTTATCCTAGCAACACTCAGTGGGTCGGCTGAGGCACTCCCTGGAGTGGCACCCTAAAGGCGCCGGATATATGCCCCTGCCGACCCAGCGCCCCCTTAGTTCCTTCTTACCGCCCGTGACGCTCGTTGGAACTGTGGAGTGTGGCATAGCTGATCTCCACTTCCCCAGCTTTTTGCTCGTTTATACCTGTAGATAGTTTGTAGTTGTTAGTAGTTTCTAGTTGTAGTTAGTAGTAGTTTTTGTAGTTAGTGTATATAATAATTGGAGGTAAGGGGCTTCTCCCCTTCCCTCCTTCCCGATACCGGGCTCATGCCTAGGTCTCGGGCTTCAAACCCTGCTCAGCCTGCCTCAAGCCGATGCCTACGGGAGACCCCCACGACTCCTGTCTGAAGTGCCTGGGGGAATCCCATCAATCAGATAAGTGCCGCATTTGTAAGGCATTCAAGCCTAGGACAAAAAAGGAGTGGGACTTTCATTTGAAGCAGCTCCTCATGGAAGTGGCACTTAGCCCGACGCCCTCTGCCCCGCACTGAGACCCGGCGCCGTCGGTCCGAAGCGCGCCTCCGGCACTGGATCAACCTGGCACCGGCAAAGACTCCTGACACTGGACGTCGCCGGCACCATTACCAGCACGGCACTGGTCGCTGTCTCTGGGAGCCAGGAAGCAGCACAAGCAACCTGATGCTCCTGTACAGTTGCCGGCACCGCCTGTGCCTCCCTTGGAGAAGCATCCCGTGCCGGACTGTCCCGCGAAGGCGCCAACTCCGGCACCGTCGATTCCAGCGCCGCAAGCGTCGTTGAGTCCGGTGCACATAAACTCCCTGGTGCACACTGTGGTCAAGCTCAGCCTGCCTTCCACCCCGGAGACTTTCTCCACTGCTCACAACCTGATTGCGCTCACCGAGCTGGGACCGTCACAAACTTTGGTACCACCGGTGCGGGCTGTTCCATTGATAGGGAAGCCCTCCATGATCTGCCCTCCATCGCAGAGCGAGAAGGATCGGCACCGATCTCGGTCCCAGTCCAGGTCCCAGTCCCTATCCAGGCGCTGGTCTCCTCCACGGCACCGCTCTCAGTCCCGGCACCGATCACCATCTCGGCGCCTGTCGTATTCACGTTGCTGCTCGCCTCAAGAAGATCTCCTTCCCGATTCGATCAGTACTGGTCCAGCTCCAGCTCCCGGCACCGCTCTCCTCGGAGTCATTCCCAGCGCTGCTCCACCCGTAGATCTTCATCGAGATCCAGATCTACCTCCCGGCACCGATACGACTGTTGGTCCCGGTCCAGATTGCGGTACTGCTCGAGACCACAGTGCCGATCACCGTTCCCACGGTGCGGGCCAACAACACATGACAGTGCAACCCAGCATGAGCGATCGGCTCCACCTTGGCCTTCCCACCCCAACTCGAGGCCGTCCCAAGCGGAGAGTGGCTACCGCGTCCATGACCAAGATGTAGACAGCACTAGCCAATGGCACAACGAGGGGCAGGATCCTGCTCAGGGACCCCCACAATGGTCCTTTTGGACCCCTTGGGCATACCATCAGGCCCAAGGTGTCTCATCGGGAGCTTCTCGTTCTGCCCACTCAGAACCTCGGGTCCTGGAGGCCACTGTCAGTCGCCCCCCACAGGGCGCTTGGAGGTGATGGCCCTACCCTCAGCTCAGGCCCATGCCCCTAGCATGGAGGACCTAGGGCAGCCAGATCCCCCCCAGTAGGACTTGCCCCAGGGCCCTTTAGTGCTGGGCGTATCCTCCTCGTCCTCCCCTGATGAGGCGGTGGCAGGCACGTCCTCCTCTGGCCCACTACCTATAGACCTCTGTGCGCACCAAGACTTGCTTCGTAGGGTGGCACAGAACATGAACCTCCAGATGGAGGAGGTAGTGGAGGTCAAGGATCCGGTGGTGGACATTTTATCTGCCAATGCCTCCATGCGTATAGCCTTGCCATTTATTAGGACCATCCAGGCTAATGCCAATACAATCTGGCAGTCTCTGGCGTCTGTTCCTCCCACTGCCAAGGGGGTGGAGAGGAAGTACTTGGTCCCCTCCAAAGACTATGAGTACTTGTACATTCACCCCCAACTGTGCTCCCTTGTCATGCAATCCATTAATGAGAGGGAAAGACACGGTCAACAAGCTCCCGCTCCTAAATCCAAGGACGCTAGACGCCTGGATTTATTCGGGTGCAAGATATATTCGACTGGTGGCCTACAACTTAGGGTGGCTAACCAGCAGGCCCTATTGAGTCGTTATAATTATAATACCTGGAACTCGATTGGGAAGTTCAAAGAGCTGGTTCCTCAGGAGTCCAGGGAGGAGTTCAGGGCCTTGCTAGAGGAGGGCAAGAAAGTAGCCAGGACATCTTTGCAGGCTTCGATAGATGCAGCAGACTCAGCGGCTAGGACTCTAGCTTCGGGTGTAGCTATGTGCTGTATCTCGTGGCTGCAGGTGTCCGGTCTTCCACCGGAGCTGCAAAAAACAATTCAGGATCTGCCCTTTGATGGCCAGGGGTTATTTTCAGATAAAACTGACTCCAGACTCCAAAGTCTGAAGGATAACAGGGCCATCATGCACTCATTGGGCATTCATACCCCAGTGATGCAACGTAGGCCCTTCCGACCCCAACCGCAGCTCACCTACCTTAACCCCCAGCCGAGACAGGACTTTTCTAGAAGACACGGCCACAGTGGTAGGAGGAGGCAATCTGGTCCTCAGACGGGCCAGAACCAGGGCCCCCCCAAACCATCAGTGGGGCCCAAACAAAAGTTTTGAAGCTGCGCCCGAGGGCGGAGCACCAGTCTCCTTACAGGATCCTTCCCCACCTTTCACCAACCGCCTCTCCTATTTCCTCTCTGCGTGGTCCTGCATAACGTCAGACGCTTGGGTCCTACGCACAGTGGAAAGTGGATACCGACTTCAATTTGTTTTGTCCCCCCCCTTCCCACCCTCCCTCCCCGTCCCTCTTCAGGGACCCCTCTCACGAGCAACTCCTTCTACAGGAGGTGTAGATGCTCCTGGCTATGGGAGCTATAGAGAAGGTTCCAAGGGATCTGAGGGGCAGGGGTTTTTACTCCTGTTACTTTCTAATCCCCAAGGCAAAGCGGGGGCTATGGCCCATTCTGGACCTGCGCGGACTCAACAAATTTAGGGTAAAGTTGAAGTTCCGCATGGTTTCCCTGGGGACCATTATCCCTTCCCTGGATCCTGGAGATTGGTATGCTGCCCTCGACATGAGGGACGCATACTTCCACATAGCGATCTACCCACCACACAGGCGCTTCCTTCGCTTTGTGGTCAGTCAACGACACTTCCAGTTTACCGTCCTCCCTTTCGGCCTATCCACGGCACCAAGGGTATTTACAGAGTGTATGGCTGTCGTAGCTGCCTCGCTCCATCGACATTGGATCCAAGTATTTCCGTACCTAGACGACTGGCTCATTCGGGGTCAATCCGAGCTCCAGGTGCAATCCCATGTTCAGGTCACCATGAACTTGTTCAGTCAGCTGGGCCTGCTGCTCAATGTCGAAAAGTCCACTTTGCAGCCGACCCTGAGAATAGACTTCATTGGAGCAGTCCTGGATTCAAATCTCACCCGGGCATGCCTACCGCATGCCCGCTTCCAGTCCATGGCGAGCATTATCCATGGCCTCCGAAGCTTCCCGACCTCGACAGCACGCACGTGCCTTGGCCTACTGGGACACATGGCGTCTTGCACCTTCGTGACCAGACGTGCCAGACTACGCCTCCGTCCACTTCAGGCCTGGCTCTCATCAGTCTACCGTCCAGGCCGAGACAATCTAGACACGGTGCTCACGGTACCGACGGAAGACTTAACCTCCCTGTCTTGATGGCTGAACCCCAACGTCGTATATGGGGGGATGCCATTCCATGCCCCACAGCCCTCCCTAGTCCTAACCACGGACGCATCATCTCTGGGCTGGGGCGCTCACCTTGCGGACCTTCGCACACAGGGCCTTTGGTCCACACAAGAGATAACCCTGCACATCAACATACGGGAACTGAGAGCAGTACGCCTGGTGTGTCATGTGTTCCGCGAACATCTTCAGGGCCATTGTGTCGCAGTCTTCACAGACAACACAATGGGCATGTTTTACATCAACAAGCAAGGGGGGGTGCGATTATCCCCCCTCTGTCAGGAAGCCATTCGCCTGTGGGAATTCTGCATAGCCCACTCGATCGACCTGGTGGCGTTGTTTCTCCCGGGAGTCCAAAACACCTTGGCAGATCGCCTCAGCAGGTCCTTGTTATCCATTCTGTTTTCCGGAAGTGGGGGTTTCCCCACATAGACCTTTTCACCTCTCGCAAGAATCGGAAGTACCAGGTGTTCTGCTCTCTCATGGCGCACTATCGGGCGCCTTCCTGATGCCATGGAAAGACCATGTGCTTTACGCCTTTCCTCCATTCCCATTGGTTCACAAGGTCCTTCTCAAATTGCGAAAAGACAAGGCTCGCTTAATCTTGATCGCCCCGGCGTGGCCCAGGCAATATTGGTACAGCACTCTCCTCGATCTGTCAGTGACCACACCAATTCCACTCCGTTGGATCACTCAGGAGCATGGCCAACTGTGTCATCTGGACCTGCAATCTCTCCATCTCACAGCATGGATGCTGCATGGCTAACTCAATCTGAGCTGAGTTGCTTCTGCTCAGTACAGCACGTCCTCTTGGGTAGCAGAAAGCCCTCTACTAGGTCCATGTATCTGGCTAAATGGAAGTGTTTCTCCTGCTGGTGTACCCTGAGCAATACTGCCCCTCTGGAGGTGCCAGTACCTACCATCCTAGATTATCTCTTGTCCTTGAAACAGCAAGGCCTAGCAGTTTCATCCATCAGAGTACACCTAGCAGCAATTTCGGCCTTCCACCCGGGCGAAAATGGGCACTCGGTTTTCTCCATCCCATGGTCAGCAGGTTCGTCAAGGGATTGGAACGTCTGTACCCGCAAATTCGGCATTCGGCCCCTACGTGGGATCTCAACCTGGTCCTATCCAGGCTCATGGGTGCCCCGTTTGAGCCAATGGCCACTTGCTTGCTTCTGTATCTTTCCTGGAAAACAGCTTTCCTCATCGCTATCACCTCGGCGAGACACGTGTCGGAACTTCGAGCCCTCACGTCGGACCCACCGTACACGGTGTTTCATAAGGACAAGGTACAGCTGCGACCACACCCTGCCTTCCTTCCTAAGGTGGTATCTGCCTTCCATGTCAACCAAGACATCTTCCTTCTGGTCTTCTACCCGAAGCCGCACGCCTCTCAATGAGAGCAACAGCTGCATTCCCTAGACGTTCGCAGGGCCCTCGCCTTTTACATTGAACGAACAAAACCCTTTAGGAGGACGACCCGGCTGTTCGTAGTGGTGGCAGACCAAATGAAGGGCCTTCCGGTCTCCACACAGCGCATCTCATCCTGGATTACATCATGCATCCGTGCATGCTATGACCTGGCTAGTGTCCCGACTACGCACCTTAGTGCCCACTCTACTAGGGCCCAAGCTTCGTCCTCCGCCTTCCTGGCTCATGTGCCCATACAGGAGATCTGTAGGGCAGGAACTTGGTCATCAGTACATACCTTCGCTTCCCACTATGCAGTAGTGCAGCAGTCCAAGGGTGATGCTGCACTTGGTTCAGCGGTCCTTCACTCCGCGACATCTCACTCCGACCCCACCGCCTAGATAAGGCTTGGGAGTCACCTAATTGGAATCGATATGAGCAAGCACTTGAAGAAGAAAAGACGGTTCCTCATCTTTGTAACTGTTGTTCTTCAAGATGTGTTGCTCATATCCATTCCAAACCCGCCCTCCTTCCCCTCTGTTGGCAGGGGCATATATCCGGCGCCATGAGGGCACCACTTCAGGGGGCGCCTCAGCCGACCCACCGAGTGTTGCTAGGGTAAAAATCTTCCGACGATCATGCATGCAACACGCGCGCACCTAATTGGAATGGATATGAGCAACACATCTCGAAGAACAACAGTTACAAAGGTGAGGAACTGTCTTTTAAGGGTAGGCAGCAAATACCCTTGCACTGCTTGCAATAGCTCCCCTGAAAAAAATCCATGAATGCATCACCAAGTTAACAACAGCTTTGCATGTTTTCCAAGACTGGCCACTGCTCGTATGCAGAAAAGTAAGCACCACAGCGCCATCCAGTGACTTCTGCCAAATTAGCTGCAGGCTCTATTGCTGCCTGGTTTGAGATTTTGCTTCCTTGTGTGCTGTGCCTCATTTTCTGTGCTTTTGCTTGTAGCAAGAGGCCGAGCAAGCCAAAGGGCAGGTGAGCCTGGATGACTGGAACACCCCGGAGTGGTCAGAACCAGCCTTGGTGTTGAAGAAGCCTGGGGCCAGGATGGTAGGTGACTTTCCGCGCATGCTATCACTCTGATGCTGCACCATATGCTGTCTTAAGTGCAGGTATCCCTTTCTTTCATTTGGTCTCCATTGTCTCTGGGAGGGAACGAGTAACCCTCAAGCTAATACCAACTGGGAAGGGTGTAGGGGCAATAGTGTGGCCTAGTGGATAGGGTATTAAACTGGGACTTAGGAGTCCTCAGTTCTATTCCTGGATCTGCCACAGCCTGCTCGCTGACCTTGGGCAAATCTCTGTGCCTGTTTCCTTATCTGGGAAATGGGGATAATGACATCCTTTGTTCAATGCTTTGAAATGTATTGTTGAAAAGTGCTATATAAGAACTAATGATCATTACATCTAGGAACTAAGAATGTAGATCACTGTAATGGGGCAAGGGAACTGTATCCTGGACTACAGTGACATCAGAAAGAACTTGGACATCATGATAAATAACCAAGTGCTCCCAGGGCAATGCTAGAGCTGAAAGGGCGCAAACAGACTTGGACGTGTAAGCAGGGGAATATCGAGTAGGAGTAAAGGAAGAGGGCATCACCTGTGTCTATGGTAGTAGTGACACCATTACTGGATACTGTGTCTGGTTCTGGTGTCCACACATCAAAAAGGATGTCAAATTGGAAAAGGTCAGCAGAGAACTATAAGAATGATTCCGGGTCTGGAAAATCCACCTTATAGGGACAGACTTGAGAAGCTCAGCTTGTTTAGTTTATCCCAGAGAAGGTTAAAAGGCGATTTGATTGTGGTCTTTAAATTAAGTCTGTCAACCTTTCTCGCCTTAGTCACCATAGGGCCCTCAGATGGGAATAACCATTGTTCAAGTGCCTACTAGTATGAAAGACAGTGTGGTCTAGTGGCTAGGGTGGTGGGCAAGACTTTTCCCATTCCTGGCCTTTATCTGTTGAGCCTGGGCGCTCAGAGTCACCTCTTCTAAATCTTGCAGGTAGAATATGACTAGTCCAGAAGCCCCTTCAGTTCCTCTCTCATAGCTCATTTGTCCTCTTTCGGTTGTTCTGATCAATCCTCACCCCCACCCCCAAATCATTAACAGACCAGCAGCTCCTCCAAGAAACAGGAATCAGACTGGACCAGCTCTGGTTGGGAGGTTGGATCCACTTGGAGTCACAAGAAGTGGGGCGCTCAGGGACAAAGCTCTGTGGCAGAGGACAGCTGGGAGGAGGATTTTGATTCCCGGACAGCGCAGAAACCGACCCCCTCACAGCAAGCTCCCTTGGCCCAGCCAGAAGGGACCAAACTGGCCAGCGAATATGATTGGGACAGCTCGTCGAGTGCAGAGAAAGCAGATCCTTTCTTCTCCATAATCCCTACTCAGAAGTCAACAACAGAGACCCAGGTAAGTTTCTCCGTGGGTGTGTGTGTGTGTGTGTGTCACTTACTACCTGGGTGACATTGTTTTGGGTTTTTTGGGGGGGGTGTACACACCCCTCAAAGGCTAGGAAATGGCTAGTGCTATCCCCCCACCACCACACACACACACCCCGTTTAACCGAAGTTCCAGGGGAAGGCAGGCTGGGATACCCACTCAGTTTAGGGCTTAGCTACTTCACTTCTCTTCCTTTGTGGAAAGATAAATGTGTACTGAGTGCTCCCACCAGTATAGTGCATAACTTTGAAGGTCTCCTCTGAATTCTAATTCTGTGTCTAACTTCAATTGCTAGAGACGCATGGATGCCATTGGCGACTGGGGTACAGAGGAAAACTGGGAATCTGTGGACTCTGACCAGGGTGAGTTGTTGAAGCAGCAAAGTTGCACGTGATTGTTCCATCCAGCCATTCCTACTAGCTGGGAATTCTTGTGTCTCCCTAGGGCTCAGCAGGGCAGAATTAGCACGCAAGAAGCGAGAGGAGCGGAAGAAGGAGATGGAAGCTAAACGGGCGGACAGGAAGGTGGCAAAGGGACCTATGAAACTGGGCGCCAGGAAGCTGGACTGACGGCAACAGAGCAGCGGAAGCTTTAGCTATAGCTTGTACATATGCTCTTAGAATTTTAGTTTATACATACGTCAGCAATAAGGACACCCCCTCAGCCAGGTACACTCGCATGCAGAGAGATGCACAAACTTGTGGTTCTACTGTATTTATTCTGTACAGCTTCTCAGTAAAAAGCAGATGGGGGTCTGTGATTGTGTGGCTATTTACATTTTTCCTGTATGTGCTGCAATCTTTCTTGTATATAAAGGGTGTAGGAATAAATTAATTTTAAATGATCTGTGTTTAAATCAGAGACACTGTACAGACTAGTCTCTTAGAGAGAGACAGTTAGCAACAGCAAGACAGAAAGTGACACACACAGTCTACGCTCTTAGCGATAGAGATATACACACACAGTGTCTAATTCTCTTAGCGACAGCCAGAAAGAGAGAGAGACAGAGAGAGAAAGTCTAGTCTCTTAGACAGAAACTAAGAGTGAGAGACAGACACACAGTCTATTCTCTTAGCCACAGCCAGGCAGAAAGAGACAGAAACAAACACACACAGGCTACGCTCTTAGCCACAGCAAGACACAGCCACTAAGAGTAAGAGTGAGACAGACACACACAGTCTACGTTCTTAGATGACAGCCAGCCAGAAAGAGACAGAGAGACATACACAGAGGCTACGCTCTTAGCTGCAGCCAGCCAGAAAGAGAGACACACACACGCTACTCACTTAGCCAGCCAGAAAGAGACAGAGAAAGTCTGAGTGAGACAGAGGCTCTGCTCTTAGATGACAGCCTGAAAGAGAGTGAGACAGAGAGAGGCTACACTCTTAGTGATAGTGTTTGTCTAAATAGCCTCTCTGTGTGACTGTCTGAGCCCTGGTCGGGCTACACTAAGAGGTTAGATCGATTTTAATGCATCTACACAACCAATCCTGTTCCATTGACCTAAAGGGCTCTTAAAATCGACTGCTGTACTCCTCCCCGGCAAGGGGAATAGCGCTAAAATTGACCTTGCTGGATTGAATTTGGGGTAGTGCATGCAGACACAATTCAACAGAATTGGCCTCCAGGAGCTATCCCAGAGTGCTCCAATGTGACCGCTCTGGACAGCACTTTCAACTCTGATGCACTAGCCAGGTACACAGGAAAAGTCCCAGGAAATTTTGAATGTCCTTTCCTGTTTGGTCAGCGTGGCGAGCTCAGCAGCACAGGTGACCATGCAGTCCCCCGAGAACTGCAAACGAGCTCCAGCATGGACTGAACAGGATGGTGCAGGCTGAACTCCGATCAAAAAGAAGAAAAGCTAATATAAATGCCAAAATCGCACAGGGCATGGTGGAGCGAAGCTACACTAGGGACACACAACAGTAGGTCAGAGCCCCATACATGCTGCTTCTGTGATCAGCTGCATGCCATTCTGGGGGGAACCCTACCACTGTCCGTGGACACCTGCAAGGGGGGAGTCTCATGCAACACGGAGGAGGAGTTTATGGATGAGGAAGAGGAGGAGAATCCATTCTCCCCAGGAGCCAGGCTCTTTTCATCACCCTGGAGCTGATACCCTTCCAAGGCAATTTCCCGGACACTGAAGCCGGAGAAGGCACCTCTGGTGAGTGCACATTTGTAACTACATTACAGGGGTTAAAAGCAATTTTGTTTACTGTTTGATTTTGCCGTGAAGAATTGGGCAGCATTTGTGGCCAGTACAGCTACTGGAGAAGTCTGTTTTAACGTGGCTGGGGATGGAGCGTGAATTCGCCTTTGCAGAAGGTTTCTGGGGAGGGCTGCCTTATTTCATCCTCCATGGTAGGACACTTTGCCATGCCAAGCCAGTAGTCTGGAATCATTGCAGCACACAGCATGGCAGCGAATGGTCGTGGGTTTTGGTCACCTTCAAGCAACATTCGTTCTTTGTTAGGCTCAGGAGAGTGATATCATTCAAAAGCATTCCCACCTGTTATGAAGCCAACCCTGCGTACCCTTTGGATTACCGTGGCTGCCTGGAAACCGAATTCTGTTGCCCAGCCCTGTGTGATGTGTCACCATACTGGCAGGTGCTCAGTATACAAGACAAAATGCGACCTTCTACCTAAAGCACATGTGCTGTCTGCTGTGAATTGCTTGATTCACTCTGAAAGTCTCTCTCTTTTGTTCTCAGAAATGTATCATCTTAAATCTTACTCTCCTTTTTTATTCCCCCCCCCCCCCAGGTGCAAATGTTTCCTCTATCTTCTCTTCGGGCACAGCTGAATGGATGGAGGCAGACAGAGGCCAGGAAAGCATTACGTGAGCGTGATCAGAACCCAGCCACTCCACTCCAGAGGATGGCCCAAGTAACAGAAGGCTGTCATTTAACCATCTTTGATTTGTAGTGTGGCTACAATAAGCAATGTGGCCTTGTCCTTCCCACCCAGGCTACCTTGTCTGTGATCTCCCTTTTTTAAAAAATAAATAAAGAATGCATGGATTCAAAACAATATTCAACAAAGGGGGCAGTTTTGCATCAAAGAGAAATACACACAACTCTCACCCCGTACCATCTCCCCCTTAATCTCACAGATAAAGATATTATGGAGCACCCGGCAAGCAGCAATAAGAATGGGAATAGTGGTTGCAGTGAGGTCTAAAAAGGTCCATTCTGCCACCATTCCTACTGTCCAGGCTGCCTGTGTATGGCTTCATGAGCCATAGGAGCAAGGGGTAGGCTGGGTCCCCAAGGATAACTATTGGCATTTCAACATCCCGAATGGTAATGGTGCCAAGATAGGGATAGGTGTTGTATTACCCCATTGCAGCAAAGCCATCCACGTTTCCCAGAGTCACTACCCTTGTTAGCTGAAGTTCAGTGCTTACTGGGCTCATTGCTTCTCAGCTGTCAGGGCAGCTCTCATCGTGGTATTCCTGCGCTTCAGGGCAGGGGAGAGCAACTGACAAAGTTCCAGGAAAGTGGCCGTACATGTGCGAATGTTCCGCAGCCCTTGGATGGGACTCATCCCATACCTGTATGGTCCCACTTGTCAGTGCTTGTTTGCTGGGCCCAGAATGGGCGTTCCACTGTATCAACAAGCCGCATCAGACACTGGGCGCTTAACCCAGAATTCCAATGGGCAGTGGAGTCCGGGAGATGACTCATGGAGTAATGCACTCTGGGTAGCTAATAATTTCAGTGTAGCCATACCCTAGAGACATCTAAGAGTAAGCATGAAAGGGACACACAGTCTACTTGCTTTTACACACACACACAGCGATAGAGAGGCTATGCTTAGTGACTGCCAGAGACAGAGTGCGGCTATGCTCTTAGAGACGTATACACTATGTCTCGCTGTCTTAGCGACAGCCAGAAAAAAATACACACACAGTCTACCCGCTTAGCCACAGCCAGCCAAAAAGAGACAGTCTATGCACTTAGACAACAGCCAGCTAGAAAGAGAGAGCCACAGAGTCTTAGCGACAGAGACACACACACACACGCTGAGGCTACGCTCTTAGCGACAGCAAGCCAGAAAGCCATTAGCGAGTAACATACACATACTGAGAGTCTCTTTAAGAGTGAGACACACATGGAGGATACTCTCTTAGCAGAGCAAGCTGGAAAGAGACACACCAGGCTGGGAGGGGAGAAAGGTGAAGGCATCAGAGGCGGGCTCAGGACTCTGCAGCAGCAGCTCCAGTGTACTCAGACTCGCCCTTTGCTCCTGCTCACCTACTTCTCACTCACAGGCTACTTCCGGGTTGGTACCCAGCTCCTGCCTCCCCATTGGCTACAGCCATGACCAATAGGAGACGCTCGCTATGGTTAAAGGGTGTTTGCTCAGCTTCCGCCAGCTTGTTCCTAGGGTGCATGTGCCGGCCAGCTTTTTCGGCTGTGGGTCGGAAGCGCCCCTATGGGAGGTGTCTCCCCAGGGCCTGGCCTCAAACTAGCCCTTGCGCAGAGGAGGCAGCTGAGTGCTCCACACTGATCGTTCCCCCCACCCCATGAGCAAGTTTTAATGCCATCATCATATCAGCATTGAAAACTAGAAGAGCCCACTAATGTCATCTCTTCTGGCCTCCTGTCTAATGGTCCCAGAATTAATTCCTATTTGCTGTAAAAACTGCCAGCAATGGACAAATCAGTCCACCATTCTTGGACAACTGTTCCAAACCTTAATCACCCGCTCTATTAAAAACCTGTGCCTTATTATCACCCCCCCCAAGAGGATCAGTTACCTCTGTCCCTCTTTCAGCACATCCTCCCTTGCTGTAGAGAACAGAGCAGACTGCAAAATCTTTGCACAGCATTTAATGGTGCAGTTGTCCAATTATTTACACATTTGCTTCCTAAATAAATCTGGTCTTTGACCCACCCTGTACCTTTAAATAAGTGTCCCCTAGAATTTGAATTCCTGGAAGGATTCTCTCCCCTTTGAATGGCAATAGATAATCTTTGGTTTCAGCATCTCTTGGTTCTTGCAGAACTATGGAAAAGTTTAAGGAAACACTGAAGGAAATACAACCAGGATTAAACAATGTCGTGACCATTCAGCAAAGCAACCCAATCCCTGAGTAGTTCAAAAAGAACCCTGGATATACAGTGGCACAAGACGATCCAGACAGAGCCCTGTGAAACCAGATTTACTCTAATGGATCGCTACAGGTGATAATTTGAGATCAGAATCTGGCCCAAGCTGGACTCATTTCTGTTAAACAGCAGTAAAAACAAAGCAGCATCCGTCCCTGATTCAGATGGCTGCTAGAATTTGGCGATTTCTGGGAGAAGCAACACCCCCACCACGATCTTTGATGCTGTCTGCTCTAGTGGTTCCAGGTGCTGCAGTAGTACCCCCAATGGCCAGCAGGGTGTGCTCTTCAGGTGATGCAGCTCCGACTCCCCAGGTAAGTTAGGGTGCACCTTCACTTGCTTTGCAGGCTTTTCACCACTTGGGGCATCATCCCATTGCGCTATCCAGAGGCAAAGAATGGAATGCAAGTAAGGAGGCGCTATTCTCCCTGGTGAAAGCATGCATGTGTGAGGGGGATCTTTCTTCACTTCTTTTAATACTTAGCTTCCTCTCTACAGGGGTGTCTCAGAGACAGTAAGTGGTATGTCCTGGGGCAAAGGTTTTTTTGGGTGATGCATGGGGGGCGGAGAGACAGGGGAGATCAGGTGGAAATATTTTGGTACCAACATTTATGTATTTCAGTACAGGATGGACTAACTCCCCAGTTGCAGAGCACAGCCTCAGCAAGGGGAATGTTCCACTGATGGCAGCGGCAGCAGCAGCAGCATTACAGCACCTTGTGGTGGCGTCTCCAGCTAAAATACACAGGTTATCGTGTGCAAGAGGGGCTGGTTTGTGGCATTGGTCCTGCCACCTTAAGAACTGGCGCTCCCCTGGCTGGAGCTGACTGAGAGGTGGAGGCTGTGGGTCTGATCCGAGATCTGCAAGGAGACAGAGAAGAGTTAGGGTGGAGAGGGACCACCAAAAGCAAGGAACTGGCACAGCAGGGCAGCCTGTGATTATTACCACGTGGGTTAGAGAAACACCCAGAGGCACCAATCAAAATCAGGGCCCCAAGACAATTATTGTTTGCTTCATCATTAAAAACATTCCTGGTGACCAGATACTCAACTAATATTAACAAGGGGGAAGGAACACTGGCCAAAACAGGGAAAGAACAGGTTAAAGAATATTTAGCGAAGTTCGATGTGTTCAAGTCAGCAGGGCCTGATGAAATTCACCCTTGATGTTTAAGAAACTAAGTGAAAGCAATCTTGGAAGCATTAGCGATTATCTTTGAGAATTCATGGAGGATGGGTGAGCTCACAGAGAACTGGAGAACGGCAAACCAAGTCCCTATTTTGAAAAAAAGGGACCAAAGAGGATGCAGGGAGTTACAGACCAGTCGGGCTAATTTTGATACCTGGAAAGATATTCGAACAAATTAGTAAACAATCAATTTGTAAGCACCTAGAAGACTAAGGAATAGCCAACATGGATTTGTCAAGAACAAATCATGCCAAACCAACCTAATTTCCTTCCCTGACAAGGTTACTGGCCTAATGGCTAGGGCAGGGGTCCCCAACGCGGTGCCCGCGGGCGCCATGGCGCCCGTGGGGGCATCTTAATGCGCCCGCGTCCTGGCCCCTGGGAGAGCACCCGCCGAAATGCCGCAGCGGCATTTTGGCGGGGACGCTTGTCACCAACAAGTGATGTCATCGAGAGGCGTCGCTCCCGAATTTTGGCGGGGACGCCTCTCGATGACATCGCTTGTCGACGGCAAGTGACATCATTGAGAGGCATCGCTCCACCGTCGCTCCGGCAGGTGCTCCACCACCGCGGTGGTCCTTCGGCTGGCGCCCGCCAGCCAAAGAGGTTGGGGACCACTGGGCTAGGGGGAAGCAGAAGATGGGATTTATCGTGATTTCAGTAAAGCTTTTGACCCAGACCCACATGATGTTCTCAAAAACAAACTAGGGAAATGGAGTCTAGATGGAATTACTGTAAAACTGGATGAAAACCTGAACTCAAAGAGTAGTTAGCTATGGGTCACTGCTAAACTGGGGGGATGCATTTAGTGGGGTCCCGCAGGTGTCTGCCTGTCTGGGTCTGGCATGATTCATTATTTTCACTAATGACTTGGATAATGGAATAGAAAGTTTGCTTATAAAACTTGTGGATGACACCGAGCTGTAGGGGTTGCGAGCACTTTGCAGGACAGGCTTAGAATTCAAAACAACCTTGATAAATTGGAGAACTGGGCTGAAATCAACAAGATGAAATTCAATAAAACAAGTGCAAAGTATTATGCTCAGGAAGAAAAAAAAATCAAACAGAACTATAACATGGGGAATGACTGGCTGGACAGCGGAACTGCTGGAAAGGATCGTGGGTTAAAGTGGATCACAACTTGAATGTGATTCAACAATGGGACGCGGCTGTGAAAAAGGCTAATATTCTGGGGTGTATTAACGAGAGTGCCATGTGTATAGGACACAGGAGTAACTGTCTCGCTCCGATCAGCACTGCTCAGGCTTCAGCTGGAGTGCTGTGTCCAATTGTGGGTGCCACGCGTTACCAAAGAGGTGAACAAATTGGAGAGAGTCCAGAGCAGAGCAACAAAAATGATAAAGAGTTTAGAAAACCTGACCTATGAGGAAAGGTTAAAAACCTGGGTATGTTTAGGATTGAGAGAAGAAGACAGAGTGGGGACCAGGTAACAGTCTTCAAATATATTAAGGGCTGTTATAAAGAGGATGGTGAGGAGGACAAGAAGTAATGGGGTTAATCTGCAGCAAGGGAGATTTGGTTAGATATGAGGCAAAACTTTCTAATTCTAAGGGCAGGTAAGTTCCTGGATCACTGTGGTTGGAGGTTTTTGAGAATGGTTTGGACAAACAGGTGTCAGGGATGCTCTGGGTTTACTTGGTCCTGCCTCAGTGGACCAATGCTACAGTAGTAGCACCTAGAGGCCCACACTGAGAGCGGGGCCCCGTCGCGCTGTCTGAGGTGTCAAAGGGTGAGAGGGGAATTGAGGCACCAAGAAAGGAGGGGACTTGCCCAAACAGCAGGTCAGTGGCAGACCCAGGAACAGAGCCCAGGAGTCCTGACTCGCAGCCCAGGACCCTCACTACCAAGCCAGGCTGTCTCTTCAAAAATAGCTTTAAGTATTAGGGTGCTGCAGCCCCTCACCTCTCAATGGGGTGACGCTGAGGGTATTGGCAAGGGAGGCCTGTCCCTCCTCGGCCAGGTCTGGCTGCTTGGGGTCTCTTACCTCCTGCAGCATGTCAGTGCCTGTGAACAGGCCCTGTGGGGAGGTGAAGGAGTCGTCAGAGATGGAGCTGCCCGACTTACACTTCGCTGCAAGGGGACAGAGAGCTGTAGTCACTGGCTGGTGCAAACCTTCCCAGCTACTGCACCGGGACTCTGGGACCACCACCAACCTGGGTCCTAAATCCTGGGATAGAACCCAGAAGTCCTGATTCCCAGCCCCCACCCTGCTCTAAACACTAGACCCCACTCCCCTCCCAGAGCTGGGAATAGAACCCAGGAGTCCTGGTTCCCATGCCTCCCCACCCTAGCCATTAGGAATCCTTGTCCTGTTCTAAAGGGCTCAGGGTCCCATTGCAATTCTGGGTCTTTGAACGTGGCCTCAGGGGATTTGGGGTGCATGGGGATGCAGCGATCCCCAGTGGTTAGAACTGAGAAGCACAGCTAGTCTCACAGGACTTGCTGTCCCCTGGGAGAGTAATTCCACTCTGGGCCAGACAGGACCTGAGGGGTCGCTCCCTCCCCGATTCATTCCCCCTACAGTCGTGGGGTCCCTTTACCAGATGCAGAGTCCCCCAGGGCGGTGTCGCTGCTCGAGGACGATGGGTGGCGGGTTTCGGTGAAGCTGCGCCGACGCAGCTTGGCCTGTGACTCCCGTCTTTTCTCGTCCTGGGCCTGTGAGAGACAATCAGCATAGGGCTGAAAGCCCGGAAAGGGGAAGCACAGGGCCAGCGGGGGGCCCAGCTCAGCATGGGGACATCAGCAGGCCGAGAGCATAGGCAGGGGGTGCTCGGCAGGTAACCCCTCCCTCCCCACCCCTCTCGCTGTTTGCTTATATCCCTTCAAAGAGGTGACACCTCCAAGCCAAGGGTGGGTTGTTACCATCGGGTCACCAAGGGCCCACCAGAGAGAGTCTGTCACTGTAGGGTCACCAAAGGCTCACTGCAAGGGCAAGTTTGTTATTGTAGGGCTGCTCCAGCTCACCCAGGCTGGCTTGTTATTGTAGGGTCTCTTGCGATCATGGGGGCTAGATTTTGGTAACCACCACCCTGGCAGAAGATCCTGCCCTCTCTGCAAACCCAGAGCTGGTTATAGCCCCACCCCTGCCTTGGGCAGCATCTCACTGGCCGGGTTGCTACCCCCTCAGTGCTCACCGTGGGCAGGTCCTGCAGCCGGTGCTGCCCGTCGCCCGGCCCCACGTGCACCAGGTGGTTAAAGTTGGTTGGGCCGGAAATGAGTTTTGACCTCACACTGGGGTCTCGCATCATCTCCCTACAGGGGGAACAGAGAGGAGCAAAAAAATAGCTGGAGTGTGCCCTGACCGTGGGCGCTGCAACACCCTCGCGGGGGCTCGCTGACACATGGGGGTGGGGGACATGCTTAGACAGACACACATGAGGACACGCTGACAGACAGACACATGGGGGTGGGGGACATGCTTAGGCAGACACATGGGGACACACTGACAGACAGACACACATGGGGGTGGGGGACATGCTTAGACAGACAGACACATGGGGACACGCTGACAGACAGACACATGGGGGTGGGGGACATGCTTAGACAGACAGACACATGGGGACACGCTGACAGACAGACACACATGGGGGTGGGGAACATGCTTAGACAGACACACACACAGGGTGGACATGCTGACAGCCAGATATGACCCAGTGTCCCAGATCAGAGCACCCAGCATGATGAGCCGGGCGCAACCTGGCTGGACAGGAGCCGGCACTGTGGGGTGAGTGCGGGGCAGGCTCTCCAGCTGTGTGAACATTCACGCTGTACACCTCCATTTGTCACCTGCATAACATGCCGGAAAGGCACCACACATACACCTGATGGCTTCAGGGGGAGGGGGGGGGAGAGAGTGGGGCAGTCACTTCCCCGCCCCCATTAGCTCTGCCACTGGTGCTGGCCATGGGTTCAGAGGACCTCACTTCAGTTCCTGGCTCTGCCACAGACTTCTTGTGTGACCTTGCCCAAGTCACTTTTCCCTTCCTATGCTCCGTTTCCCCTCCCCGTAACATGGTGAGAACTACCTGCTTTTCTGCTCGGCCTGTGAGCTCTTCAGGGCAGGGACCATCTGCATTGCGCCAGGCAGGATGAGTTGTAGGCCTGGAGGTACTACCGTAATAGTACTAACACCACACACACCACGATGGGACCCTTATTGGGATTGAGGGCTACAGACCCTACCGTGTTCCGTACAGTATTCCCATGAATACAAACAGCATGTGCACCATGCTAGCTAGGATGGAATGACAAGCTTCTGTCGCCCTCCAGGCTTCTGGGTGAGGACAGGAAGGTAGTGCAGGACACACACACCTCCCCCCAGCCCCGCCCTGACCTTACCTCCTCTGCTGCTGCCACTCCTCTGCTGATATACGGAAGGAGAATTTCCGCTTGTTCTTGGTCCTCACCAGCTGCCGCCGGGTATTGTCTGTGGTCTCGGGAACATTGAATTCATCCTGGTCTGGAGCAGAGGGGCGAAATGAGGTTGCGAAGATGGGTCTACTTGCAGTTACACAATTCAGCCACTAGGTGCCTGTGTCTCCTGGACTAGTGGCTTGAGGCACTGGAGTGGGAGTCATGAGTCCTGGGTTCTATTCCCGTCTGCCATTGACCTGGGGCAAGCCCCTTCCGCCCTCTGCGCCTCTGTTTCCCTTCCCAGCTGTGTCCATTCAGGCTGTGAGCCCTTCCGGGCAGGGACTGTCTCTCACTGTGTGGCACAAGGGAGCCCCCTGATCTCGGTCAGTGCCACGAGGCACTACTGTAATATTAGCAATGGGACCCCAGTCTCAGCTCGGACCGCTAGACTCTACCATAAAGTTACTAATAATGGAGAGCACATAATGGGGCCCTGATCTCTCTCTGGTGCCTCTAGATCAGTGGTCCCCAAACTATGGGATGCACCTCACAGGGGAGCGCAGAGGAACATTTGGGAGGGCGCACAGGAGGGGTCTGGGCCAGCGCGATGAGGGAGCACCACCCAGCCCCACTCTGCCCCCAGCCTCGGCCCCCAGCTCCCAACTGTGGCCTAGCCGCAGCCCCACCCCCAGCTGTAGCCCCTGCACCCAGCCTTGGCTCCCAACCGTGGCCCGGCTCCGCTCCCGGGTGCAGCCCCAGCTCTTGCCTCAGCCTCCAACTGCGGCTCCTGGGAGGGCAGGGGAGATTATACTGGGGGGGACACAACTTAAAAAGTTTGGTGACCACTGCTCTAGGTGCTACCGTAATACTTTTAATAGTGTGCACATGATAATAGGACCCTAATGGGGCTTCTAGGAGATGCCATAATACTGCTACCATAATGTTACTAGCCTTTGCTGTATGGAGTTCTAGATGGCAGTAAGATTATTAGCCCAGGTGCTTGCCAGAACCAGAACCGACCCATGAGCCCACATAGCCTGGTATCCCATCTCTGACAGCAGCCAGTGCCTGTAGCTGGTATCAATCTGGAGTAACTCCATTGACTACAATGGCTCTAGTCCACATTGAGGTCAGTGTAAATGAGATGGGAAGCCGCTCTGGGGCTGAGCCCCGCAGTGTTCCGACTGGGCGGCCTGGAACAGGGAGCAGGAGGGGGTGGCTGGTTACCTGCAGACTTGTTCCTGAGATAGGTCAGGCGAACCTTCTCGCTGCCGTAGGTGCAGAGGGAGCCCTCGGAGTTCAGGGACCGCACCTGAGTAAGAGAATAAGAGTCATTCCCGGAAGGCTGCTGTTCCCAAGGAGCTGCTGGGTGGCAGGTCATCGCAACCCCCACGCTGAGGTGCAGGGAGGTTATGGCAGGTGCCCAGACTTCAAACAGAGAGATGGTGGCAGAGCCGAAAAGAGAACCCAGGCTCCCAGCATGACCCTTTTCCAATCACTAGACCCCATTCTTCTCTCACCACTGGAAATATAAACCAGGAACTCTCCCAGGCCGTCTCTGCTCTAACCATTAGAAACTGCTCCTCTCCCAGAGCTGCGAATGGAACCCAGGAATCATGGCTCCCAGCCTCATTTAATGGACCATTAAAATAAGAATGAACCAAGAAAAGTTTTGCTGAGCTTTGTCGGCCTATGCATCCCACATTCACCCCAGACTTGGCTAAATCCTGGGCCCCGGGGCTTGTTTCCCCCCAAAAGCCTCACCTTCTTCAGAGGGACTGTCTGTATCCATTCAGCCTTCCGCACATCAAACACATCCAGGGCGTTCTCACTGAACACACTCAGGTAGGGGGCGCTGTAGCCTAGGAGTTGAGAGACCAAGGGCATTTTAAACCTGCATGCAAATCCCAGCCAGTACAGCTGTCGGTTCCCTTGGGTGCCCACTAGAAGGCATCTGGTGTTGGCCTGTCAAAGACGGGATACTGGGCTAGATGAGTCCATAGGTCTGATTCGGGGCAGCAGAGAGGTTGTGGTGTGACAATACTGGGCTAGATGGGCCCATGGGTGTGATCCAGTGGGTCTGTGGCAATACTAGGCTAGATGGTCCCACAGGTGTGATCCAGGATGGCAGGCGAGTGGAGGGGGAAGCTACCAGGCTAGATGGCCTCACGGATGTGATCTGGGGCAGCCGGTTCTGGTGATGGGGCATTTGCTGCCCCCTGCTGCTCTCCTCTGCTCCATGAATGCAGCATCTTGGAGAGCAGGAACCACCCCCATCTTCCCTTGCCTGCCCCCAACCTCCCTTGACCCCACAGACCCACCACTCACAGCAGCTCAGGGGGGTCGCCGGCCACATCAGCTCCTGTTGCCGCGTTCTCCGGCCCTGCCCATCCACGTAGAGCCCCAGCCCACTGAAGCACAGGATCAGCTCATTCAGGCTGACCTCCACGGCCCGCAGGGCCTCCATCTGGGCCACGGCCACTCCACGGGGATCCTCGGGGTGGGGCAGGTGGACGGGTGCCCCCTCGTTCAGCAGGGGGTAGAGGGAGAAGCCCGAGGGGTAGCCTACGCAGAGCCGGTCACCCATGATGTCCAAGCACTGCACGTAGCCCTGGGCCTGGATCTCCTTGATGCGCCGGGAGTGGGGCCGGGAGTGGGTGAGCTGGTAGCACAGCACCTGGCGCTTGGAGGCCACGCACAGCACAGAGGTGGTTCCCCGGCAGATCAGCCCTGACACCATGGTCTGGCAGTTCTTGGTCTCGGCGATCTTGGTCCCCGGGGACTCTGGCGTCTCCAGCTCGACCCAGGAGAAGAGGCGCACGCTGTGGTTCTTGCCGCACAGCACTGAAAGCACCTGGGCTTGTGGGGAGACAAGGAGCAGCTGGACCCGCCGGCAGTCGCCCAGCTGGAGCACCTCTGCAAACCAAGACAGACAAAGGGTGAGAGTCAGAGATGTACAGTCACAGGGGGGCTGCATTGCCAGAGTGCTATGGAGGCTGCACTGGGAAGGGAGATGCTTATCTCAGCTACTCACTGGTGTAAATCTGGAGCAATCCCTGATTAAATCCAGAGTAGCTCCAGGAGTCACACTGGTTTGTTACTGAGATCAGACTATGGTGACCAGATGTTAAGGGGAAAATATCGGGACTGCTGCAGGGTTTTTTTTTTTTTTTTTAAAAACACTCACTCGTCCGGGAGTTCGGCGGCAATTCGGCGGAGAGCCCTTCAGTCGCGGACAGTCTTCGGCGGTATTTCGGCAGGGGGTAATATACCTTGCTGCCAAAGACAGAAGCACCTGCCACCGAAATACCGCCGAAGACCGTCCACGACTGAAGGACTCTCCGCCGAATTGCCGCTGAAGACCAGGAACAAAATATTAGGACAAATGGAGTCCCGACCGTACTCTGGTCAGGATGCAGGACAAACTCCTCAAAATCGGGACAGTCCCGATTTTATCAGGACTTCTGGTCACCCTAGATCAGACTCTGGCTTGGCAGAGTTACAAACAGGTGTAAACCCAGAGAGACCCTGATTAATTCCATGAGCTACTCTCCCTCTGCAGTCGTTTGTAACCTAGATCAGAATCTGGCTCGGTGGACTTCTGTTGAGTTACAAACTGGTGTAAATCTGGAGTCACTCCATGAGTGACTCCAGATTTACATCAGCTTGTAACAGAGACCAGAACTTGGCTCGGTGGACTTCTATCAGATTTATGCATAATGTCAGGGTGTGACCCAATGGTCCAAAATAAAGTCAGTGTATAATGGACTTATGTGGAATTAATCTTGATTTACACCAGCATTTAAGGTCAGACCAGCATCTGGCTTAATTACTTGGAACAGATTACTCCACATTTACTCCAGTGTGTAACTGAAATCAGAATATGCCCCAGTGACTTCAGTGCAGCTATTCCAGATTTACACGAGGTTTGTGACCAAGGCTGGAATCTAGCTCAACAACTTGACTGCAGCTACTTCAGACAGCATGTAGCTGTGGTCAGAATGCAGTTCTGAGCCCAGTGAAGTCAATGGAGTCACTCCTGATTTATACCAATGTGTAACAGAGACCAGCTCTGTTTTAATTATCTCGAAATGAACTACTCCAGACTTAAACCCAGGTCACTGAAATCAGAACATCATCCCTAAACCCAATTCATTGAGCGAAGTTACTCCAGATTCACACCAGATTTAACAGAATCTGTCTCATACCCAAGATGTACCCCCCTATTCATAACAGATTATCTATATATCAGAATGACTTAATGGACTTACTCCTGACTTACTCCAGTTTGTAACCAACAATAACATGTTCTCCTAAGTCCACGGATCTAATTGCAGCTACACCAGATTTACTAGCCATTTATATATAACAAGTAGTATAACTAAAATCCAGTCTGCCTCAAGGATTTCTCTGGGGTAGCTCCAGATTTACACCAGGGTGTAACCAAGATCAGAATCTGATCCAGAGTCTTAACTGGTGCCAAGTTAGGCCACCCAACTCTTCCCTGTGCTGGGCCCCGGACCAGCCCAGCTGCAAGCGTGTGTCATTCCAACCCCCATCCCCATACGCCTGTGAACTCAGCCCCTGACAGCTCTTACCATTGGTGTGCAGGTGAATCACAAACAGCCCCTCTTCGGTTCCCAGCGCGATTCGCTCCCGGTCTGCAAGCAGGACAGGGACAAGTGTCAGAGCGAGGCAGCCTGGATGTGGAAAAGGCTAGGCTGCACAGGCTGGCTCCTCCCTATGGGCCTGGCTGCTCTCAGACGGCAATACCTCCTGGGAAGCTGGGGATTTTATTACTCCCCATTTACAAAGTGGGAAACTGAGGCAAAGGCAGGCGCAGGGACTTGCCCAAAGTTATAGAAGTCAGTGACACAGCAGGACATAGAATCCATAAGTCCTGACCCCCCCTCCCGCCAGTCACCCCCTGCTCTAACCTACGAGACCCCACTTTCCCTCCCAGAGCTGGGATAGAACCCAGGAGTCCTGGCTCCCAACCCCTCCCCTCACCCAGCAGACTCCACTGTCCTCCCTGGGTGGTCTGTCCTTGCCTCCTATGCCAGCTCACCAATGACAGCAGCGGAGAGGGCCTGTGGTATTAGCGGCAGGCCATTGTCATAGGCTTCCTTGAGGATATAGACGGAGCGGTCGTGGTGCCGGTTCTCCTGCAGGATCCGGTGCAGCTCCACCAGCACCTGCACCCACTGCTTCATGTCGGCCTCACTGTCAGCAAGGAGCAGCAGGGAGCTGGTGGTGGGGGGCGTGGCCAACTGGGAGGATGTGATCTATGGGGAGCAGGAGAGGGCAGCTTAGCGTTGTTCTAAAAGATGCAGATGTTTAGCGCTGGATTCGGAGCTCAGCTCCCACGAGTCAATCTGGGGTCACCTCCCGACTGCAGTGGGTTCAGGGCCAGATTCGGATCTCAGCTCCCCTGGGTCAATCTGGGATTCAAGCCCTGACTACAGTGGGGCCAGGGCCAGATTCTGATGTCAGTTACTCCTGGTGTAAATGCAATGATGCCAGCTCTGCACCAGTGATGTAACCGAGTAGCACTTGCCCATTGCAATAAGGATCTGACACACAAGATGCCTGAGATGGAACTTGCGGGACTTAGTCATGTGACCCAGGCTGGAGTGACACGATTGCAGAGCTCTGCTGCTCTGGCCCTGAGGCACACCCAAGATTGTAAGTGTCCCGACTCCCAGAACTTACCCGGAATATGCAGGGCACGTCCTTGTTGCTGGCGTGGATGACGTCTGAGGCCAGAACCGACGTCACCGAGAACTGTTCATCCCTTTAAAGAGAAGACGAGAGGCATCAGCACCAACCAGTGCAGCCTCCCCAGCTGCACCTTACAACACCCCCGTGTCAGCTGCTGTGCCCCACAGAGCAACTGTAAGCCTGGGAAAGGAGAGGGATGTAGATTTGCTCACTACAGTCACAGATATTAAGGCCAGAAGGGAGCGCTCAATCATCTAGTCTGACCTCCTGTACAGCACAAGCCAGAGAACATCACCCAGTTACCCCCCTATGGAGCCCAGTTGCTTGTGGATCTCTTCCACGAAGGCAGCCAGGCTTGATCTGAAGACATTCAGAGGTGGAGAATCCACCACCTCCCTTAGGAGTTTGTTCCAAAGATTAATCACCCACACTGTGGAAAAAAAATGTAGCTTATTTCTAATTCATTTGGCTTTAACTTTCAGCCATTGGTGGTTTTTCTGCATTTCCCCGCCAAATTAAAGTAACTGGTAGCAGTAGTAGGCTTTTATCCTCAGTGTGGATGAGGCACACGCTTTGCCACTGGGTTCTGCTGCTATTTGCTGAAAGTGGAAGAATGTCGAGGAAGGGAGCATGCTCTGTTGGTTACAGAAACCTTCTGCCCATGACCTCCCCGGCCTCTCTGTATTTTCCTCTGCTCCTATTCCCCATCAACAGCAGCAGAGGGGCATCAAGAACAAAAAAAGAGAGAGCAGGTGACTTATAGGGAATGTGGATGGAGTGGGAGACAAATAAACAGTGACAAGTTTTTAAAGTGCTCGTACACAAAAGTCTAAATAATAAGATGGGTGAACTAGAGTGTCTCGTGTTAAAGGAGGATATTGATATAATAGGCATCACAGAAACCTGGTGGAATGAGGACAATCAATGGGACACAATCATTCCGGGGTACAAAATATATCAGAAGGACAGAACAGGTTGTGTGTGGGGGGGGTGAGGGTGGGGACTCTATGTGAAAGAAAATGCAGAATCAAATGAAGTAAAAATCTTAAATGAATCCACATGTTCCACAGAATCTCTATGGATAGTAATTCCATGCTTTAAATAAGACTATAACAGTCAGGATCTATTATCGACCACCTGACCAGGATAGTGATAGTGACTAAGCTAAGGGAGATTAGAGAGGCTATCAAAATAAAGAAATCAGTAATAGTGGGGGATATCAATTATCCCCATATTGACTGGGTACATGTCACCTCAGGACAAAATGCAGAGACAACATTTCTCGATACTTTAAATGACTGCTTCTTGGAGCAGCTGGTACGGGAACCCACAAGGAGAGAGGCAACTCTCGATTTAGTCCTGAGTGTAGCGCGGGATCTGGTCCAAGAGGTAACTATAACAGGACCACTTGGAAATAGTGACCATAATATAATAGCATTTAACGTTCCTGTGGTGGGAAGAACACCACAGCAGCCCAACACTGTAGTATTTAATTTCAGAGAGGGGAACTATGCAAAAATGAGGTTAGTTAAATGGTACAGTGACTAGAGTGAAATCCCTGTAAGCTGCACGGACACTTTTCAAAGACACCATAATAGAGGCCCAACTTAAATGTACACCCCAAATTAAAAAACACAGTAAAAGAACTAAAAAAGAGCCGCCGTGGCTTAACAACCATGTAAAAGAAGCAGTGAGAGATAAAAAGGCATCTTTTTAAAAGTGGAAGTCAAATCCTAGTGAGGCAAACAGAAAGGAGCATAAACACTGCCAAATTAAGTGTAAAAATGTAATAAGAAATCCAAAAAGGAGTTTGAAGACCAGCTAGCCAAAAACTCAAAAGGTAATAACAAAATGTTTTTAAGCACATCAGAAGCAGGCAGCCTGCTAAACAACCAGTGGGGCCCCTGGATGATCGAGATACAAAAGGAGCACTTAAAAACGATAAAGTCATTGCCAAGAAACTAAATGGATTCTTTGCTTCAGTCTTCAAGGCTGAGGATGTTAGGGAGATTCCCAAACCTGAGCCATCCTTTGTAGGTGACAAATCTGAGGAATTGTCACAGATTGACGTGTCATTAGAGGAGGTTTTGGAATTAATTGATAAACTTAACAGTAACAAGTCACCAGGACCAGATGGCATTCACCCAAGAATTCTGAAAGAACTCAAATGTGAAATTGTGGAACTATTAACTAGGGCTTGTAACCTGTCCCTTAAATCAGCTTCTGTACCCAATTACTGGAAGACAGCTAATGTAACGCCAATATTTAAAAAGGGTCTAGAGGTGATCCCGGCAATTACAGACCAGTAAGTCTAACTGTACCGGGCAAATTAGTTGAAACAATAATAAAGAATAAAATTGTCAGACACATAGAAGAACATAAATTGTCTGTCAAAAGTCAACATGGTTTCTGTAAAGGGAAATCATGTCTTACTAGTCTATTAGAGTTCTTTGAAGGGATCAACAAACATGTGGACAAGGGGGATCCAGTGGACATAGTGTACTTAGATTTCCAGAAAGCCTTTGACAAGGTCCCTCGGCAAAGGCTCTTATCTAAATTAAGTTGTCATGGGATAAGAGGGAAGATCCTTTCATGGATTGAGAACTGGTTAAAAGACAGGGAACAAAGGGTAGGAACAAATGGTAAATTCTCAGAATGGAGAGGGGTAACTAGTGGTGTTCCCCAAGGGTCAGTCCTAGGACCAATCCTATTCGACTTATTCATAAATGATCTGGAGAAAGGGGTCAACAGTGAGGTGGCAAAGTTTGCAGACGATACTAAACTGCTCACGATAGTTAAGACCAAAGCAGACTGTGAAGAACTTCAAAAAGATCTCACAAAACTAAGTGATTGGGCAACAAAAAGGCAAATTAAGTTTAATGTGGATATATGTAAAGTAATGCACATTAGAAAAAATAACCCCAACTATACATACAATATGATGGGGGCTAATTTAGCTACAACTAATCAGGAAAGAGATCTTGGAGTCAGCGTGGATAGTTCTCTGAAGACGTCTATGCAGTGTGCAGTGAAAAAAGCAAACGGGATGTTAGGAATCATTAAAAAAGGGATAGAGAATAAGACAGAGAATATCTTATTGCCCTTATATAAATCCATGGTATGCCCACATCTTGAATACTGTGTACAGATGTGGCCTCCTCACCACAAAAAAGATACACTGGCATTAGAAAAGGTTCAGAGAAGGGCAACTAAAATGATTAGGGGTTTGGAGAGGGTTCCATATGAGGAAAGATTAAAGAGGCTAGGACTTTTCAGCTTGGAAAAGAGGAGACTAAGGGGGGATATGACAGAGGTATATAAAATCATGAGTGATGTGGAGAAAGTGAATAAGGAAAAGTTATTTACTTGTTCCCATAATATAAGAACTAGGGGCCACCAAATGAAATTAATGGGCAGCAGGTTTAAAACAAATAAAAGGAAGTTCTTCACACAGCACAGAATCAACCTGTGGAACTCCTTTCCTGAGGAGGTTGTGAAAGCTAGAACTATAACAGGGTTTAAAAGAGTACTAGATAAATTCATGGAGGTTAAGTCCATTAATGGCTATTAGCCAGGATGGGTAAGGAATGGTGTCCCTAGCCTCTGTTTGTCAGAGGGTGGAGATGGATGGCAGGAGAGAGATCACTTGATCATTACTTGTTAGGTTCACTCCCTCTGGGGCACCTGGCATTGGCCACTGTCAGCAGTCAGGATACTGGGCTGGATGGACCTTTGGTCTGACCCAGTATGGCCGATCTTATGTTCTTATGGGGGCTAGAACCCACAGAATCTGAGAACAGCACCTACAAATTAATTTCTCAAACACCTAAAACAACTCCACCTCTTTGTCTAAAAGATCCTACGTGCCTCTATGACATGGGTGAGGAGCTGTATCAATAATAGAGCTGGACAGGACCTGGAATTTCTTTTCCCACCATTTTCAATTTTTTTCAATGCAAAACTGGGGGGAAAACAACAAACTGTGAAGTTTTCCGCAAAATAAAATTTTCAACAAAATAAATAATCGTCACCAAATGTAGTTTAAAGAAATCAAAATGTTTCCCTTAGATTCTGACTCCTTGTACTGATTTATTTTTTAGAAAGTGATTTTTAAAGGAAAAGTCATTTCAAAACTCAAGGTTGAAATGTTCCATTCCAAAAACGTCAAAATGGACCGTTCCAAGCTAACGGACATACGGTTATATAACCTTCAATAGGTAAAAGATTGTTACAAGAAGGACAGTGGATCAATTGTTCTCTGTGTCCACTGAGGGTGGGACAAGGAGCATGTGGCTTGGTTTGCAGCAAGGGAGATTTAGGTGAGAGATTAGGAAAAACGTCCAGACTGGTTAAGCCCTGGAACAGGTTACTGGGGAGATGGCGGAATCCCCATCACTGGAGGGTTTTAGGAACAGGCTGGACAACATCCATCAGGGATGCTCTGGGTTTGCTTGGCCCTGCCTCGGCGCAGGAGGCTGGACTTGATGATCTCTTGAGGCCCCTTCCAGCCTGACATTTCTATGGGGGGAGAGCTCGCGACCGCCCAGGATTTGGGCACGCTGCCTTCCCTGGCATCCGAGTGTAGCCTCAGCTTTAGCTTCGACCTGAACTGATCTGACCCTCCCAATAGCAGCCATTCAACCAGAACATACGTGTGTCAAGTGGCACTGGACCTGGTAAAGCCCGGCCACTTAGGGGCTGAGAGCTAAGCAAGACCGCTGCTCTTCCCACGTACGAGGTGGGGCCTCTCCAGAACTGTTGGTTCATTTGAAACACAGAAATCTTGACTCGGAATAGGGAGGTTCAGTTACCTCCGTATTTGGCCCTGGTGCGACCACTGCTGGAGTGCTGGGGCCCACAATTCAAGCAAGATGTGGACAAATTGGAGAGGGCTCAGGGAAGAGCCACGAGAAGGAGTAAAGGGTTGGAAAACCTGCCTTGCAGGGAGAGACTCCAGGGGCTCAAGCTGTTTAGCTTAACAAAGAGAAGGCTGAGGGATGACTTGATCACAGGCTATAAAGCATGGGGCTCTTCGGTCTAGCAGACAAAGGTGGAACGAGAACCACTGGCTGGAAGTTGAAGCTAGATAAATTCAGACTAGAGATGAGGTGCACATGTTTATCAGTGAGGGGAATGAGCTCTTGGGACACTTGATCTACGGCTGGACTGGATTCTCCATCACTGGGAATGTTTAAATGAAGGTTGGGTGTGTTTCTAACACATCTGCTCTAGTTCAAACAGGAATTAATTCAGAGCTGGCCTATGGCTTGGGTGACACAGGAGGTCAGACATTGGTCTCTTCTGGCTTTATTGTTTGTGCATATGGTTTAGTCAATCTGATGGGGCAGTTGATTTGGTATCAACCCGTTCATACGGATTATTTACGTCATGCTTTTTGCTTCATTATTCGGTTTAGTGAATAAAGCTCATACAATTGGAAACCCCGAGGGAGCGGAAGTTTATTTCCCAGACACCAGGATCACAACCTACATGAGCTCTGGGAAGAAAACAGACAACTCGACGACTCACCCAGCAGTGATTTGCATATCTGGAGGGGTGGTAAACCCATTGGGGCAACAGTGACGCTATGCTGCAGGAAGGGTGGTTGAGCAGGGGGCGCTCTTGCCTTGCACTCAGTCCTGCGGGCTCATTGGTCTGATCTGGGGCAGCAGAGGCTGGGGGGATACCAGGCTAGTAGGGCCCATTGGTCTGATCCAGGAAGGCAAAGATGGGAGGGACACTGGGCTGGATGGGCCCATGGATCTGAGCCAGGGTGGCAGGAGGGGGGATACCGGGCTGGATGGCCCCAGGGATGTGAGCCAGGAGGCAAGGTGGCCCAGGGGTCTGAGGCGAGGGATGGAGGGGGGGCGGGGGATCCGGGCTGGCTGGGCCCGGGGACCTGAGCCGGGGTGGCAGGAAGCGGGTTACCAGGCTGGCTGGGCCCAGGGGCTGATCTGCGATGACAGAGAGGGATGCAAGGCTAGGTGGGCTCAGGGGACTGACCAATAAGGCACTTCATGGGTCCCCTTTCCCTGCATTTTGCGGGGGCCAGTCGTGCCCCTCCCTACCTCATATCCACGACCTGCATGATGTTGACGCCGCACTGGGAGCCCCGGCCTTCTGGCACGTCGTAAAGGAAGAGCTTGAAGTCGCTGACCATGGCGAATGCCCTCTGCCAGCCCTTCTTCACCCCCGCCGGCTTCGGCACCTACGGGGATGGGAGACGGTTACAGCCCCATTCGCCACAGGAAGATTTGGTCTGTTGTTGGTCCACCATGCCGGGTGCTAATAGTACCCAGCAGGGCTTGACCCTGCCTCAGTTTCCCCTGGGTCGGGGTGACTGTCATAGGGGAATCGGATACAGAGAGGGCGAGTTACCCAAAGCTACACAGCACATCAGTGGCACAGCTGGGGATAGAACCCAGGAGTCTCGGCTCCCAGACCCCTTGTGCTAACCCACTGGACCCCACTCTCCTCCCAGAGCTGGAGAGAGGACCCAGGAGTCCTGACTTCTGTGCCCCTGCTTTAACCACATTCACCATGGCCGAGAAGATCGGGGGAAGGGTGCTCGCAGAATCATCTCTGCCACGCCACATCAGACAAAAGTCAGCCTGACACAGGGCACCCGCGGAGGGTGGGAGGACTTACCGACAGATACCCCTCAAATGCTGTGCCTGTCCCAGTAACCGGGTTGACTCCCATGGTTTTCCGGAGCTGTTCAGGGGGTGTGGGGCAGATGGCTGTGCCCCCAGCGCAGGACACATGGCAGACGTAGTTACAAGCTGCAGGGAGAAGCCAGGATGTGGTGCATGAGTGAGGAGAAGGGGACGGATTCTGACAGGGGCCAGAGACCCAGGCACCCCCCCAGGGCCCAGCATCCAAGCCTGCCTGGCAGGAGACCCAGGTGCCAGGCCCCAGTGCCCTGCCTGGCAGAAGACCTGGGTACAGCCCCATGGCCCAGCACTCAATGCCCAGCCTGGCAGGGACCCGGGTTCCAGGCCCAGAGGCCAGTGCTTAGCCCCATTCAGGAATTCACCTCAGGGAAGCAATTGCAACGGGGCCCGCACAGGGCAGAGCCAGCCCGGCCTCACTCACCCTCACAGGCGTAGCCCTGGCGCAGCAGCCCCACCATGAGCGCGGTGCAGCGCGTGCATTTGGTGGGCACGGCGAAGCTCTGCATCTTGAAGCTGTGAGATTTTGGCTGGAAAATGGGGGGGAAACAACAAAAAGGGGTTTCGATCTGCGGTGGGGGAGGGATTTCAGGAAGCCAGAGACACAGGGGAATAAACGGGCATTTGTCCAATGTGTGTACACAGACCCACACAATGCACTACACACACATACTAACCACCCACATTCATCTCCACACCCACAGCACAGCCCCATGCGCACCTAAATACACCCATAGATAGACATCTGCACACACAGCATACAAGTATACAACAAACACACCACACATACATCAGGTGCACACGCCACATCTCCCATGTTCACAGCATACAACTGTACAACGCACTGACACATACACCTCCATCATGCTCACAACATACATATCCAGAGAACACCCCATCTGTAATAGATCTATGTACCGCACACTCCGGGCATTCTAAATACACACCCCCACACTCTCAACACACGCAGAAAAAAAATACAGTATCAGGGAAATTGCAGGGGATTTGTGTCACCTGCACACATACCCAAACACCCCCTGTCATGCAACAGGCAGACATACAAAGCGAATGCAACACACAATGTAGTAACGTATGCGCAAAAAACCTCCCACGGCAGCTGACTAGACAGGGTTTATCTGACACTGGCAAGTATATACACACTTACCCACACCACCACACAAAGGAAACACACAATCCATGGTATAAATCCTCTCCATCACACACTCCCCCACACCAAACATATGGACACCCCAACACCACACAACAAATCCTCTCTACACAAATGCTCTATTTTCACATGTATCTCACGCCATATGCCAGAGAGAAACCACAACCACATGCCTATATAAACACAGATTCACACCACACACGCACTTACGTAAATCCACTAGAAAAGGGCAAGAGAGGATTTCTCTGCTAGCCACGTGTGCAGACACAAGGATGCCTAGATATGTGTACACACACCACAACTATCACATACACTCAATCATGGACAAAGTCCACCCTGCACCATCAGGCTGAGGTGGTTAAGGCCTGTGAGTTTCCCTAGACAATGGTACACATGGGCTAGCACCAGATCCAAACACACTTAGCTCCCCTAACCTGATGGATCAGGTACCCAGTTGTAGCTGGGTGGACCGGAGATGCCCTGTCTGGGTGAGATCGAGCAAGACTCAAACCCACAACTTCCCGGGCTGTGGCCAAGCACCTGAACCACTCAGCCACTGTGCCACACATCGAGAAATCATCTGGCTAAGTGTGGAAATGAAGAAGGCTCTGATCTTATGTAGCAGCACAATCACATATCATGACCGCAAACATGCACCTGAAACACGGAGAGAACTTGCACACATAAAACCTTCTCCCATGAACAAACAAAAACCACACACGCACACAGTACCAACACACGCTGAAATGCCACAAACACAACGTTTAGTCCTGGTTCCCCGCCTGACCCCACCCCCTCCCAGAACTGGGGTTAGAACCCAAGAGTCCTGACTCCCAGCCCCCAACCCCCTGTTCTAACACACACAACTAAAATACCCCCATATACACACACTCCACGCCCTCCCCTGCACAACAGAGCGCGCACGCACACACACACACTCTCTCTCTCACTCCCCCAGGTTACCTTGAGTGCACCTGAGCTGCTTCCTTCTGCAGCAACAGCTACCTGTGCTGGGGGTTTGTTCAGAGCCAGCTGTGAAGATGCAAGGAGAGAGAGGGCAGAGTCAGAACAGAGAGCCCGGAGGGAAACATTTCAAAAGGAGCTGCAAGTAAGTGACTTTTTCTAAATCAAATCTGGCGAAGAGCTGGGAATAGCACAAAGGCATCCTGCCTCCGAACCCCACCCTGCTCTAACCCACCACACTCCCTCCCGCTCCCAGAGGTAGGATAGAACCCAGGAGTCCTGGCTCCCAGGCCCCACTCCTACCCCCACCCATTAGACTCCACTCCCCTCCCAGAGCTGGGGACAGATTGCCATGGGCTGGGCTAGGGTAGAAGTGTGAGCCCTGGGGAGCCAAGAGCTACATCCTGCATCTGAGCTCCTCACTGGGGCATCACACAGCAAGGTTGTTAGCATTTACTACTCACATTGGCTCGGAGGCTTCTCCTCCCTTCTGGGCGCAGCTGGGCCTCCTCAGCTGATCTCCGATTCTCTTGCGTGTCTGGGGGGCTCCCAAAACTGATCGCATCCTTCTGCCAAAGAAAAAGCACCATGCAAACCCAACCCTGAGGCATGTAAGGCAATGAGGCAGGGATGCTCTCCCTTGGAGTCAGTGCTGGCCTCAGCATGGCACTAGGGGGCGCTCTCCCCTCTGAGCCAGTGCTGGCCCCAGTATGGTACTAGGGGGTGCTGTGCTGGAGGGAATGGGGTGGCGGCTCAGTAGGGGGTGCTGTTCCTTTGCAGTCAACGCTGAACCCAGAGCAGCACTGTGGGACGCTGCGGAGGCTCAGTAGGGGGCGCTGTTCCCTTGCAGGCAGTGTTGACCCCGGAGTGGCACTAGATGGCACCATATGAATCAAGGGGCTATTAATTCCCCCGGATGGGTGGGACCATCAGTGCACGCAGCTAAAGTACAAAGTCCCCTGTGTCAGTGTCTTGAGAGACCAGAGCCAGGAATAGAACCCAGGAGTCCTGACTTCCAGCCCCCCCAACCTAACCAACAAACCCCATTCCCTGCCCAGAACTGTGGACAGACCCCAGGAGTCTTAACTCCCTCGACTCCCTGAGCCAAAATATAATCCAGGGGCCCTGATTCCCAGCCTGCCCTGCTCCAGCCATAGCCTGATGGACACACCTCCGCACTCCAGAACGATAGGAAGGGAATTAGCGGCCCCTGTTGTTTTGTGCCTAGAAGAAAGAGAAAGATTCACACATAGCACTGTAACACCTCAGCAGCCTCCTGTCTATGGCCCAGGGTGGACCCCAGCTCCTCCCTCCCAAAAGCACAGACCCTACCTATTTGCACTAAAGGAGAATCCCCCATTAGCTGCTAGCAGTACAGGTGATTTGACACATGGTGAAGTTCCCGTTGCATCCAGCAAAAGACAATGGCACATAGACACACAGACACACACAGAAGCCAGTTCACACAACCACTGCGTTGGTCAATGGAACATGACGTGCTGGTTAGGGCTGGGAACTGGGAGTTTTCACTTCTAAGTGTGTCCCACCAGCACTGAATTATTACAATAGCGTCTATAGACCCCAAATGACATCGGGGTGGGCTCCCATGCAGGCCTCCCCCGCCCTGGTTGAGCCAAGTGCCCCCCACAATGCCCCCCACCAGTCGTTGCACACACAGCGAGAGCCTCAGTCCCCCAGAGCTGACAGCCTGGCCAGACAAAAGATGGCTTCTCCCCACTTTATAGGTGGGGAAGCTGAGGCCAGAGTGACTCTGTGACTTGCCCAAGGTCAAGCCATGGCCAAGCTGCGAGTGGAACTAGTGAGGAGGGCGCAGGACACCTGAGTTCTATTCCTGGCTCTGCCAGCGACCTCAGGAGAGTCTCTTCTCCTCTCTGCCCCTCGCACCCTTTGTTTAGGCCTGGAGCGCTTGGGGGCAGGGACTCTCTTACCATGGGTCTGTTTGTGCCCAGCCCGTCACGGCCCCTCGGTCACGGTCTGTGTAGCGCCTGGCACAACTGGGACCCCAGTCTTGGTGCAGCGCCTGGCACAACAGGCGAGCCTCTGACCTCGTTCAAGGGTGGGCCTGATCAGCACCAAGGACAGCCCCCCTGATCTCAATCAGAGGGTCCATGCAGCCCCTGGCATGGTGGGTTTCCCTGATCTCATTTGAGGGATCCCCCCCGAAGACCCCTGATCTCAGCTGGGGCCACCAGGCTAGAGCAGCAACCACACAGCAGCCATCCTGCGTGTGTACTCAGCCAGGCTGGAAATTCCAGGGCCTTACCTTCCACAGACCTGACCTTCAGCTCCTCCTTCAGCTTCTCCAGCTCCAGCTGCAGGGCCCGGTTCTGCGCCTCGGCCTCTTGCAATTTCCTTGTCAAAATATCCCAACAACAAGGGAAACCCTTGTCTTTATTGCTCCAAAGGTGCCACGGGGCCAGGGCAGCACAACGGCAGAGGCACCAGCCCCTCCCCAGACAGATTTTACCCTGATGAACATCTCAGGGGGTGAAAACTGTTGAAGCAGTAGCATTGTCTAGCCATTGTAGCAGGGGGCTGTGGGCTCCTCTGTCCTATCCCCAGCTCTGGGACAGCAATGGCATCTAGTGCTTAGAGCAGGAGGGGCCGGGGAGCCAGGACTCCTGGGTTCTAGTCCCATTTCAGCCACCGACAGTCCCCCAGCTGTCTGGCAAGTGTCCCAAGGCATGGGGCTCCCACCCCTCCCTGGCTAACAAGTATCAGCTCCCCACCCGCCTCACCGCTCGGTGGCCAGGTGTGCAGCCTTCATCTCAGTCAGCTCCTCTTGGACACCCTGCTTGGCCCGGATCTCGGCTTCCAGCGCTGACTGCAGCTCCAGCTTGGCCGAGGCCTCCATCTTCTGCAGGCGCCTGGCCTTCCAGTGATTGTCCTTCACATTCAGAGAGAGGAAGGGCTGAGCTAGGAGCAGGGAAACCCCAGGGCTGGCTGGATCAGAGGGAATGGGACCCCCAGCCTTCCCTCTAGGGGGTGCCAGCTCCAATCCCAGCACAAGGGCAGGGCACTGGCTGGCTCAGAGGGGTGGGGAATGGGATATAGGGCTCCAATCCAGCCCCACCAAACACACGCTGGCTCCAATCCAGCCCCACACAACCCTGTTGAGCTCATACTGGGCTTCTGGCATCTGAGGTTTTTGTGCTGATGTGTTTCAGGGATTCCAGCTCCTCGGTCATCCGGGTGGCCAGAGCCTGGAGATAGCCCCTGGACTCCTTCTCGTCACTGACCCTGGGGGAGGGGGAGAGAGAGTCAGGAGAAAGCCCTGCCAGGACCCAGCTAGACCAACCCAAGTGGGACCAAGGAGGCAGCAGCATCTGCCCCTGCAACCTATTTCCCAATCCCAGGGAAAGGAGCCCCCAGCCCAACACGTTCATGTCAACCGGGTGAGAGGGGTAAGTGATCTGGGGCAAGTCACACAGCCAGCAACACAGCTGGAAATAGAACGCAGGAGTTCTGTTTCCCAACCCTCCCTGTCCAAACAACTAGACCTCACTCCCCTCCCAGAGCTAAGGATAGAACCCAGGAGTCCTGACTCCCAGCCCAGCTCCCTGCTCTAACCACTAGACCCCACTCTCCTCCCAGAGCCAGGAACAGAACCTAGAGTCCCGGCTCGCAGGCTATACTGTTGTTCCCTGCTACGATGGGATGCTGTCTCATTCTAAGAGCAGGATAACCCTCGTGTGCTCTCACCCCACCCAACAGTGAGCCCTGCTAGGGGCTCTAATCCCTGGACCACCCAGCTCCGCATGGGGGGCTCATACCACTTCAGAATGTCAGAGATCTGGGCCTCCCAGTTAGTGACTGTTTCTCTTCGGTCCTCCAGTGAGCGCAGCTCCTGCTCCAGCTGCCTGTTGGTTGTATTTAGCTTCTCCACCTGGCCTAGGAGCTGCGAACAGGTAGGGAGACCAGACAGCAAATGTGAAAAATCGGGACAGGGGGTGGGGGATAATAGGAGCCTATATAAGAAAAAGACCCTAAAATCAGGACTGTCCCTATAAAATCGGGACATCTGGTCACCCTACGAACAGGAGAGGAAGACAGTGCCACAGGGACCTTGGACGGAAGGACCCGGCAGTTAGAGCCGGGTGGAGAATGGACTTTCATCCCCTCGCAGTTCCAAAATATCAGGAAAAAAATTGTATCAAATCGACCCAAAACCAAGGTTTTTTGGAATTTTCGACGAATCAAAAAGGCAAAAAAGTTTTATTTTTATATAGTTTTATTTCAGGTCAATTGAAATGTGTCATTTTCGAGTCCCTCTCCCCCCTTGAAATGTTATTTTAAATAAAATTAAAGGTAATTTCAAATGAGAATTCATTTCACATCAACCAGTCAACATGTTCCAAGTTTTGGAGCTTTTGATTTGTTCGATTTCAACCAAAACAATTTGCTGAAGTCGACCCAAATTCACAAAATGTTTCCATCTGCCTGAATCTGCATTTTTCACTGAAAAAAAGTTTTGATGGAAAAAGTTCGGGCAGCTCTACCTCCCTCCTCCCCTCAAATCCCTCCTATTCTTTTAACTCAGGGTGCCATGAGAGCTAGGTCTGTCCACACGTAGCTAGCTTGTTCGCTGAGTGTCCCAAGCATGTTCTATTCACTGGCCAAAAACTTGGCTAATGCAGAGTTACGGCTGATCTCTTGCTGTTCCAGAACATCAAATTTAGCAAAACTCAAACCTCTGGAAACTAGGACATCCAGAATTAAGGCATATGCATTTTCCTAATTATCTGCTGTTCTCAGATTCCATTTCCCCAAATAACCTCAGCTTGCTCCCCCTCCCTCGGATGGAGGCGGATTGGATCAACATGCCAGCAAATCTTTCTCTGACTTCTCGGCACAGCAGGTTTTAAATGCACATTGCCTATTGCCTAGGTGTATGCTCAGGTTCAGTACCCACAGCATGTCCCCTTGGTCCATCCAGGTCATGTGAATAGTGAGTGACAAAACCCTCTTGGCTATTCTCTCTGCACACGTACGTTGCAATGCATTCAGAGCACGAGTCTAGCCAGACAGCTTAACTCTGTTCCAAATAACATTTTCAATATTGCTTCCCCCAAAAAGCAGTGGGTGCCAATGCCATGCACTAGCAGGGATAAATGGCAAGTGTTTGAGACAATCAGACCCACAGTTTGAGCCCCAGAGCTGAGCAATCAAAGTTGATGGGAAAGTGTCAGCATTAAGAAATGCTGGGGAATTGGGGGGCTGTATCTCAGGAACCTCTTGTTTGAATGCCCCCAAATTTGGATCACTAACCACACCCTGTGCCCCCATGAGGCAAACCAAATTTCAAGGCAATTCAGTTAAGTATGTGAATTTTACAGCACCTGATAGAGTTGACCTTTAAACAGAAAGAGCTTCTCAACCTTAACTACAGCAGAGCTAGTGGTCGGCTATAACACATGGGAGAGATCTGTATATAGCCAGCTAAGGAGCATCTTGAGAGTGCACTGTACGTGGGAGAGCTCTGTCTACATACAACAGCTATTTAAATTCCTAATAGAGCGTGCTCCATGCAGAATTATTCCTGGGCTTTTCAGGGCCAATTCAAACTGTAGTGCACGATTGCAAACAGCTGCTCACGGACAGCTCCGAGCGCAGGGCAGAGCTTGCTCTGCTGGCCAATGAGATGAGACAGACCGGCTCTCAGGTACCAGCTAGGGCATGCGGTAGGGCTCTGTGCCTCCTCCTGCATGCTGCAGGGATTCCAGCGACCCTGTACTTTGCCTCTGGGGGCTAAGATCCAATAGCCCCACTTGCAGCCTGCATTCACTGCTCCAGGACCCCTTCCTCTGCTACCTGCAGCCCACGTGCAATCCCTCCGGCTGCAGCAGGCAGACCACAGCACTCTCCCATCAGGAGACGCCCCCTGTGGCATCAGGTGGTACTGCACCTTGCAGGATGCAGCCCCTGCAGCTACCCAGTGACAGCAGCCGGTAGTACAGCCCACAGCACATCAGCCATGCAACCCAGCAGCAACCAGATTGCAAGAGGCTAAGCCCCATTAACTCTGGAAGATCCAAATCAAGCCCACCTTGGAGAAATGGAGAGATTCAAGTTCCTCTTACCCTCTCCTGTTCCTGGGCGAATTTACTGTTCTCTTCCTGCAGCAAAGTCCTCTCCCGTTCGTTCTGGTCTTTCAGCTCCTTGTGTTCCCTTAAACTAGAGCCCAGGGGTTGGAAAAGAACATTAGAGCCACGATTAACAGAAATAATGATATTAATCCCTAGCTTTTATCCAACACTTTCCACCTGTAGCTCTCAAAGTGTTTTACCACAGTGCTTCTCAACCAGGGGTATGCAGAGGTCTTCCAGGGGGTACATCAACTCATCTAGATAGCTGCCTAGGCTACATAAAAAGCACTAGTGAAGTCCGTACAAACTAAAATTTCATACAGACAATGACTTGTTTATACTGCTGCATATACCACACACTAAAATGTAACGACAATATTTATATTCCAGTGGAATTATTTTAGAATGATCTGGTACAAATTTCTCAGTAATAGCGTGCTGGGACACATTTGTATTTTTACGTCTGATTTTGTAAGCAAGTAGTTTTTAAGTGAGGTGAAATTTGGAGGTATGCAAGACAAGTCAGACTCCTGAAAGGGGTACAGGAGTCTGGAAAGGTTGAGAGCTACTGCTTGAAAAATCTGATCGATATCATTATCCCCATTTTACATATGGGGAAACTGAGGCACAGAGAGAGGCACTGACTTGCTCCAGGTCACCCAACAAGCCAGAGGCAGAGCCGAGAACAGAACCCAGTCTGGGGCTGTAAGTGCTCGGCCACACAACAGCAACTGTGTCTGAAGGACATTTCTTTACCAACTCCTCCCCTTTTATCTGGGTTAAAAAGTGTGGATTTTTTAAAAAAAATTTCTTCAAATGAACAATTTTACCCTTTTCCCTCCTTTTAACCATTACATGGAATTGAATAAATGGTTCTTCCCCCTCCTCCTTCATTCGGTCACTCTCACTATCGGAAACTCCCCAAATTCCTGAAACGCAACGGAGCAGAGAAAAGGGAAAAAATTCCTAGGACGCAAAAATAAATGATTATTGGAAAAAATGGGGTGTCCAAGTCTGGGGCAGAAGTGGAGAAATGAAATCAAAGAGGACGAGAGAAGAGGGAGGAAAAAGGAAATAGGAAAACGAAGAAAAACTCCAAACATTTTCTTGTGGAAAAAATGTCTCCAAATAAAAAAAGAGAAATAATCTCACAGGAAAAATCCACCTTCCTTCTCCCCCTCCTCTCTCAGAAAAAACATAATTCCCCTCCCTGCCCCTGACCAATGGGGATGCTGAGCCCAGGAGAGGGTTCTGGGTTCAAATCACCACTCACCTCTCCTTCCTGGCTTTCTCCAGCTTTCCCTGCAGTGGGGCAAGCTCACCCCGCAGCACCCCCTGCTGGCTCTCCCTCTGCTGCAGTGGCTCACGCAGGCTCCTCCGCTCCCCCTTGGGCTGCAGGTCCCCTCGCAGGAGTGTGGGGTCCTTGGTGTGGTTGGGGCCGGCAGAGTCCAGAGAGGCCGTGCCATGCTTCGCCTGCAGGGGGCAGGAGAGTTCAGCCACAGGCACCCACTTGTCCATTACCATGGGGGGCGCTTATGTAGTATATCACTAGCTATTCAAAGAGAAGTGCTGATGCCTAATCCTGCAAGGGGCCCTAATGCTCCCCACAGGGACCCCAACTGATGGGTCAACGGGCCCTCGTGCACTCACCAACTGCCCCCAGGGATCCCCTCTGACGGGGCAAGGGGCCCTCATGTGCTCACCAACCACCCCCCCAGGGATCCCGCTAACTGGGCAAAGGACCCTCATGCACTCACTAACACCTCCCCCCTCCCCCCAGGGCCACACGGACTGGGCAGGGGCCTCCGTGCACCCGCCAAACACTCCCACAGGGACTCCCACTGACCGGGCAAGGGGCTCTCATGCGCTCACCAACTGCCCCCCCAGGGGTTCCCACTGACCAGTCAAGGGGCCCACATGCTCTCACTGACCCTGCCGGGCAGGGGAGGGAAATGCTCTGAAGGCTGCACTCTCTGCCTACCTGTGCAAGGGGCACTAGTGCGTTACTCCCCACATACCCAGCCCCCTTCCTCCTCACCTTCAGCCCCTCCAGCTCCTGCCTCATCTTCCTCGCCTGCAGCTCACTTCTCTCCTTCAGCTTCTGCTGCTTGGACACCTCGCTGGAGAGACCTTTGATCCGAGACTCCAGCTGTGGGGGTGGGGGGCCATCAGCCTCCAGCACCCCCACAGCCCCAGGGCTGGGAGAACAGCGGGCCTGAGCTGAGGGCGCTGGGGGACCTGGGCCCTTCCCCGGTAGTCAGACCCGGGGGAGGAGGAATGGCTGGCTCAGGGGGTGGGGAATGAGACATGGGGCCATTCCCCTCTGGGGCCCCCTGGCTCTGACCCGGCCCCTGGCTGAGGGTTGGCATGGATCCCAGCCCACTCCCAAGTCATCCCCCCACTGCCAGCCCCGGGTGACGTGGGCTTGCAGGGCCCAGCAGAACCAGGACTCAGTACCCAGCCTCAGGCAAGAGATGGGAGGACAGGGCCCAGAGACTATGTCCCAGTAGAAGGGGCTTAACCCAGGACAAGGAGGAGAGGCCGAACGCTCCCTGCCGGTGCCCCCACCCCAGGCACGCACACAGGAGTCAGGTCCAAAGGCAGCAGGGACCCTCTCCTAACCCTTGCACACCCCCTCTCTGTTTGAGGTCACCCCCCAGGGGTGCCAGCCCCTCTTGGCCTAAGGCAACTCACAAGGGGGCTGGATTCTGCTCCCCCATCCTCCAAGCCACCCAGAGAGCCTCAGAGACAGCACAGGGGGAACCAGGATTACTGGGGGACACAGCAGCAAAGTCCCTTTGATGGGAGGGGTTATTTTTATTTTTCAGGTGCACCCCTAACCAAGCCCACAGCACAGTCCTGCCCAGAGCAGTCCAGGTAGCCTCCTACCCCAGCACAACTCTGCCTTGCCTGTTCTTAAAGGCACCCATCTTAACTATGCCACTGCCACTGATTGCCAGATAACTGGGATTTAACCCCTGCCCTGTCCCCCAGTTGCCAGCTGGGGAATGGAGGCAGTGCTGGCCAGCAGGGGGCACTGTGCATTCAGCACAAGAGGCATGTGGCTCAGCATCATGCACAGCTGATGGGCTGCCAGCAGAGGGTGTTGGGGGGGGATGCAGTCAGTGCTGTATGATGCATGGGTGCAAGGAACCACCAGGCAAAGTTCCACTCGGAGCACTGGGAAGCTGAGGCTGGTGCTGCACAATGCAAAGCTGCAGGGCAACCACCAGGGGGCATCTTATGCACACAGCAGGGAGAGACATGGCCTGGTGATGAGGGCATGCAAGTTCCTCACTAGGAGGCGTCCCATGCTTGGTGCAGCCAGGAAGGGGTGGGCACTGCCCGGTTACCTCCTTGCGCCCACTCTCCACCCGGGCCAGCTCCTTGCGCAGGCCATCCACACGCCGGGCAGCTGCCTCGGTCTCCTCCTGACGTTCCCGCAGCTGGCGCACATGCCGGAGTAGCTGGGCCTGCAGGTCCCCACACTTGGCCTCAGTGCAGCGCAGTTCCTCTGCCGTTTGCTTCTGCCTGGCCAGGAGCTCCTGCAGCTCCTGGCCCTGGGCCTTCAGCCGCTCCTGGGCCTCCGACAGGTCCTGTGGGGGTACAAACACTGTTAAAGACAGCTGCTGTGCTCCACCCCGGAGGTGGCTGCATCTCAGCACCAGGTGAGGGATCCCTGTATGAACAGCCCCCGCACTCCACCTCAGAGGCGGCTTCATCTTAGCACCAGGAAAGGGCTCTCTGTATGAACAGCTCCTGTGCCCCACCCCAGAGGTGGCTGCATCTCAGTTCCAGGTGAGGAATCCCAGTTATTCTATACAGGGGGAAGGAGCAGTAGCTGGACTCCTGGGAGTGTCTCACCTTACGGGCCTCGTTCCTCTCCTGTCTGAGCAATTTCAGTTGCTTCTCCAGGATTTTCACCTGCCCAGATGCCTCCCCCTCCAGCCGCTGCTTTACCATGTCTTCGGCTTCCAACTGGTTCTCTGAGCATGAGAGAGAGACCAGGGAATTTACTGGGATTCCTTACGTCTGATCAGACCCATGGGCCCATCCAGTCCAGTCTCCTCTCTCACAACCCCACTACCCCAGATCAGATCAATGCCCCAGCTGATCCATGGCTGCTATCCCACAGGCATCAGTACCTGTCAACTTTCTACACAACAATATCTCTATTTCTCTCGTCAAGCTCCCTATTTCTGAGTTCCTGGCCGGGGCTTTGGAAACTTGGGGTGGGGGTAGGGGTGGGAATCTGGGCAGCATGTCTGTATGGGGAAATGCCAGGTGGAAGCAAAATGGGTCAGCCCCCAAAACTGGGTGAAAGGGACTAAAACAGGAAGGAGAGGGATGACTGCAAGCTCCCTCCCGGGGCATCCCTCATACACAACTGCTGGGTTCTCTTCCCAGCTCTGGGAGGGGAGAGGGGTGGAGTGGAGCAGGGGGCTAGGAGTCAGGACTTCTGGGGTCTATCCCTAGCTCTGGGAAGGTCAGGGGTCTAGTGGGTTAGAACAGGAGGTTGGCAGGCAGGGTTCCATCCTGGTTCTGTTCCCAGACTCATTGTCACTTTCTCTGCCAGATGGGGATGATGCAGATACATCCATGACCAGGTGTGTGGAGACCACAGGGATAAAGGTACAAGAGGGGGCATCTAAGCTGCTAAACAGGGCAGATCTTTGGGATTTAACCCTCGGAGCACCATCTGCCTCACCTTGAAGTTTCCGGGCCAGTTCCAGCTTCTCCCGCTCCAGGTTCCGGATCTTCTTCTCCAGTTGGGCCACGGCAGGTGATGTGGAAGGGGACGGAGGCTTCTGCTCGGAGACTGGGCTGCAGGACACGGGGAGGGGCGTGTGTGAGCTGGAACTGGCCCGGAAATCCCAAAGGTCAATTTAGCCCAGGATGTGGCTCTTTGTCTCCCCCTGGTGGCTACACCAAGTGGCAGAAGCCTCGGCATCCCCAGACTGGATGGTCCTTCAGCCCAACCCCTAGAGTCCTGTGTCTCTAGATCTCAAGGTGATGAGTTCAATCCTGGCCAGAGGGCACTGAGTTCACATGTGGCCCATGAGGGGATACCAGGCTGGATGGGCTCAGTGCAGCAGGGAGGGGGGCTCATGGGTCTGACTTGGGGCAGCAGGAGGGGGGCCCATGGGTCTGACATGGGGCAGCAGGGAGGGGGCCCATGGGTCAGACCTGGGGCAGCAGGAGTGGGGCCCATGGGTCTGACCTGGGGCAGCCCAGAGAGGGGCCCATTGGTTTGATCCAGGGAGAGGGGATCATGGATGTGCATTGAAGTGATAACAACGCTGGCTGCCCTGACCCCCAGGGGAACAGCTGTGAAGGGGGATGGGGTGTCCCTGCCAGGGGCTCGTACTCACCAGCCAGAGGTGAAGGTGAACCCCACAAAGGGGAGATGGTGGCCAGTGAACGCACTGTGAGAAACAGGGGGCAGCGTCTCCTGGGAGATGAGAGAGGGGACGACACATCACAAAGAGATCATGGCAGCCAGTGCGGATACACCCCCACTCCTGGGGTGGGACACGGGGGTTGTTTACACAGAGTCTGAGGAACCTCAGTGAACCTTTGTACCTCAGTTCTACAGCCTCAGAGGAAAATAGGCGCTGCATAGCACTGGGGCCAGCACCAACTGTGAGAGCAGAGTGCCCCCTACTGAGCCCCACCACCCCACCCTGCAGCACAGTGCCCCCTAGCGCCGCCCTCACCAACTCCTTGAGCGTGTCGTCGTCCACATCAAAGTTGGAGGTGTCTGCGGGGCTGTTGACCTCGGGCACGTAGGGGGGCGTGCTGGCTCGGATGTTGTCCCAGTCGATGCCCTCAAAGAAGGGGTGCTGCTTGAAGTCCTCAATGCCGTTCTGGCCCAGTCGCAGCTCCTGGCGGCACAGCAGCCCCCGGATCAGGTCCTTGGCTGGCTCCGACACGTCCGTGATGTCCGTGGGGAACTGCAGGTGGTTCTGGAGAGGGGTACAAGGCAAAGGGGCTCAGTGCAGAGGGACTGATGAGGGGAGTCAGGCTGGAGTTCCTTGCTGGCTTCCTAGCTCGATGCCCCTTTGCCCATCACATTATCTGTACCTCTGGACAGAGCTATCAGCACACATGCCAAATGATCCCAATGTATGCAAATTAACATGAATACACACAATTGATTGAAATGGCCACACAAATCAGTCTCCTGTATGCACAATTTATTCAAGTACATGCAGATGTATTCAAATTTATCCCCCTCTACCCACCCAGTTATCACAATACATCCTCATGTACCCATCCTTCCTCCATTCCATTCATGAAACATCCCTCTCCTTCCCTCCACTCCATCTACTCACCCACACTCATCTACCCTTCCATTCCTCCCTTCCTTCCCATCTGCCCATCCCCATCCATACACCCATACATCCATCCACCTTACCATATTAATCTATGCACCTATCTATCCATCCACCCATATTCATCTACCTATCCATCCATCCCCATCTATCCATCTTCATCCATCCATCTACCTATCTACCCATCTATCCATCACCATGCCCCATTCATCCATCCGCCTTACCATATTAATCTATCCATCCATCCACCTACCCATATTCATCTATCCATCTTCACCTACCCATCCATCCAACCAACCATATTCTTCCATCCATCTGTATCCATTCATCCATCCATCCAGATATCAACCCATATTAATCTATCTATCCCCATTCCTCATCCATCCATCTACCTACCTATCCAACCATATTCATCTATCCATCCCTAACCGCGTCCACCCATCCCCATCCACTCACCCATCTTCATCTATCCATCTTCATCTATCCTCCATCTACCTATCTACCCATATTCATCTATCCATCACCATGCCCCATCCATCCACCCACCTTACCATATTAATGGATCCATCCATCCATCTTCATCTACCTATCCATCCATCCATCCCCATCTATCCATCCATCCATCCACCTACCCACATAGAATCATAGAATCATAGAATTCGAGATCAGAAGGGACCATTATGATCATCTAGTCTGACCTCCTGCAAGATGCAGGCCACATAAGCCGATCCACCCACTCCTTAAGCAAGCGACCCCTGCCCCATGCTTCGGAGGAAGGCGAAAAACCTCCAGGGCCACTGCCAATCTACCCTGGAGGAAAATTCCTTCCCGACCCCAAATATGGCGGTCAACTGAACCCCGAGCATGCGGGCAAGACTCTCCAGCCATACCCTCTGGAAAAAGGCTAACAATATCCTATAATTGACCCATTGTACTAATTACCAGTGTGGCACTTAATTGACCTATTGACTAAGCCCATTATCCTATCATATCATCTCCTCCATAAACTTATCTAGCTTAATCTTAAAGTCATGGAGGTCCTTCGCCCCCACTGTTTCCTTCGGTAGGCTGTTCCAGAATTGCACTCCTCTGATGGTTAGAAACCTTCGTCTAATTTCAAGCCTAAATTTCCTGACTGACAATTTATATCGGTTTGTCCTCGTGTCCACATTAGCACTGAGCTGAAATAATTCCTCTCCTTCCCTGGTGTTTATCCCTCTGATATATTTAAAGAGTGCAATCATATCTCCTCTTATCCTTCTTTTGGTTAAGGAAAACAAACCAAGCTCCTCAAGTCTCCTTTCATACGACAGGCTTTCCATTCCTCGGATCATTCTAGTAGCCCTTCTATCCATCTATCCATCCAGATATCAACCCATATTAATCTACCCATCTATCCATCCCCATTCCTCATCCATCCCTCCCCATCTACCCACAGATTCCCCCAACCCTCCTCACAACCCTACCTCCTCTCAGACTCTCCTAAGCATCCACCCCTTTGCAGCAAAGCCTGCACCATACATCCCCTGTTCCAAGGCCCCCTCAGCGAGCTCAGGGAGGCCTGGCCAGGGCACCCTGCCCTGCCAGGCTCACCTCATGGTTCATGATCTTGCCATAGGTCTCCACCAGGGACTCGGCATAGAAGGGTGTCTCCCCGAAGAGCAGCTCGTACATGCAGACGCCCAGGGACCACCAGTCGCACTCGGGGCCGTACTTCCCCTTTCCGTCCTCCATGGCCTGCAGGATCTCAGGGGAGATGTAGTCAGGGGTCCCCACTGCCACCGCAGACTCCACCTGGCCAGGAGGGGAGACAGGGTGTCTATCTCCGTGTGTGGCCATGACAGCCCCCATCCCATGGGATCCACATCCCGGAGCAGACAGGAGCTGGTCAATCCACCTCCATCTCCACAAGGGAAGGGGCAGGAGCCCCATTGCCCAGGAGCAGTAACCCTAGACTGACCAGAGTCCTGGGCAATAGGCTGTAGGGGCTGACCCAGGCCTGGGTCTGTGGGGGTTCCTGCTCTGCAGGCAGCACACACTCAGTGCCTGCGGCAGCTTGTGCCTCTCACCGTCCCATCTGGTCGCAGTCGAAGACAGGAGCCAAAGTCGGCCAAGCGGATGTGCCCATTCATGTCGATCAGGATATTATCTGGCTTGATGTCCCTGTGGGGAGAGAGGGGAGAAGGCAGAGAGGGACCAGCCACTGATAAGTAAACAGGTCTATAAGATTACAGCAGGGGGCTGTGAGCCAGGACTCCTGGGTTCTATCCCAGCTCTAGGAGGGGAGTGGGGTCCGACGGGTTAGAGCAGGGGGGTCTGGGAGCCAGGCCGTACCTGTGCACGTATTGCAGCTGGTGGATGGAGTGAATGGCCAGGACCATCTCGGCCAGGTAGAAGCAGGCCATGTCCTCGGGCAGCCGGTCCTCGAACTTGCTCAGCAAGGTCAGCAGGTCCCCACCCACGTAATAATCCATCACCAGATACTGCAGACAGGGGGCAGCGTTAGTTGGGGAGATGTGGGGGGGAATCCCCTCCCTGGAGGCTGTGCCAGTCACCTGCAATGAGCCTTGCAGGACATGCAAAATAACTCACGGCAGCCGCAAGCAAGACAGTTGTACAGCGCCATCTGCTGGGAATATCCAGCACCTGCAGCTCATCCAGCAATGCCAGCCACCCATGCAGCGCCACCTGCTGGCAATCCCCAGCCTGCCCCACACACATCCTGTTGGCAAGGCCCAGCACCCACAGCGCCACCTGCTGGCAACCAGATGCATACCGCCTAAAAATTTCCTCTGGTTGCAGCTGGAACAGGATTTAAACCAGGCCTGTGCAGCCGCTTCCTCCAAGGAAGGGTCTCTGGTCCATGGGAGCAAGGAGATGGTGCTCAAGGGACCAAAGGTCTGCTTGCAATGCAGCACTGCCCCACCCCCAAGGGAGAGTCTTACCAGGTACTGCTCATCCTGGAAAGCGTAGTGCAGGGCAGTGATCCACTGGCTGTCCCCTTTCACCAGTACATCCCTCTCTTCCCGGAAGCAGGCTGTCTACAAGAGGATTGCAGGGAGATGGCAAGGCCTCAGGGGATGCACCCCAGAGCAGGGAGGTTGCAGGGCTCTGTCATAGCAAGGCCACTGCAGAAAGTGCTGCAGCACTGGGGCAATGAGCCCATCCAGCCCAGTCTCCCCCCACCCCCTGCTGTTCTGGACAGACCCATGGGCCCATCCAGCCTGAAAATGGGATACCTGCCATTGTTCACTGCCACTAGCCCGGGAATCTGTGGGATAGGAGGGAGGGGAGCATGGGTGGTGAGTGTCCTGGGCTGGGGGGGGGGTCTGAGGGTAGGGTTAGGTACCTCTGCTCTCTTCAGCATCTCCCACTTGTGCAGTATCTTCATGGCATAAACCTTCTCACTGTTCCGCAGCCTCACCACTGCCACCTGGTGGCCAGAGAATGGGATCAAAGAGGGCCGGTCTGAATTGGCCCTGAAATAGCTGCAGGGGCAGCATGGAGGGACCATGGGTGCATGGAGCCCTACCCTCTCCCCCTGTGGGAATAACCTGCTACAGCCCCACTCCCTGGTCTTCCCTCTGCTACCTGCAGCCCACGTGCCCCAGGACCTCCCCAGCCTCCCAGTGACAGCAGGCGGTATTGCACCCTGCAGGGCTCCAACCGCTCCAGCCCCACCCAGTGACACCAGGTGCTACTGCAGCCAGAAGGATACAGTGGTGGCAGCAGGCGATAGGGTGCCTGGCACTGCACCTGGGACTATGGCCAAAACTGAGGACCACTAGCCCCTCGTGAGTCCAAGCAGGGATGGCTGGCAGCACTCACCTCACCAAAGGCCCCTCGCCCGATGACCTTCAGAAGCTCAAAGTCCTCCCGGCGCAGGCACATCTCTTTCACCTTGGTGACGAATGGGGTGGCTGGACAGGGAGACACAGAGAGAGACCTCAGTTTGGGCAGCGCTGCCCAGGGGCTTTGCAAATGAGGGGAGCTGCCTGGAGACAGAGGGGTGGGCTAGTGGCTTGAACCCAGGAGTAGAAATGGGAGTCAGGACTCCCGGGTTCTATCTCTGACTCTGGGAGGGGAGTGGGGTCTTGTGGGTTAGAGCGCAGGGGGAGGGGGAGGCTGCGAGTCAGGCCTCTTGGGTGTATCAACAGTTTGAAAGAGGAAAGCTGGCACTGTGGTTAAGGCACTAGGCTGAGGCTTCCGGCTCCAGCATTGACTCCCCATTTGCCCTTGGCAAGTCAATGAATGGCTCTGCACTGAGCCTCAGCTGGTGTAAATGGTTGTGACTTCACTGACCAGTGGAGCTGTGCCCATCTCCATCAGTTGGAGATTTGGCTCTCTGGGACTCGGCTCCTGAACCTGTAAAATGGGGCAAACAATCCTTCCTTTGTCTAGTTAGATTGTGAGCTCTGGGCAGGGACTCGCTCTCATGTGTCTGTGCAGCGCCTGGCGCAATGGGGCCCTGATCTCAGTCAGGGTCTGTGCAGCGCCTGGCACAATGGGGCCCCTGATCTCAGTCAGGGTCTGTGCAGCACCTGGCACAATGGGGACCCTGATCTCAGTCGGGGTCTGTGCAGCGCCTGGCACAATGGGGCCCCTGATCTCAGTCGGGGTCTGTGCAGCGCCTGGCACACTGGAGGCCCCGATCTCGGTCAGGGTCTGTGCAGCGCCTGGCACAATGGGGCTCTGATCTCAGTCAGGGTCTGTGCAGCACCTGGCACAATGGGGCCCCTGATCTCAGTTGGTGTCTGTGCAGCGCCTGGCGCAATGAGGCCCCTGATCTCAGTCGGGGTCTGTGCAGCGCCTGGCACAATGGGGCCCCTGATCTCAGTCAGGGTCTGTGCAGCGCCTGGCACAATGGGGCCCTGATCTCAGTCGGGGTCTGTGCAGTGCCTGGTCTCGGTCAGCATCTGGGCAGCACAATGGGGCCCTGATCTCTTTTACAACCTCTGGGCAACACCAAAACACAGATGTATCTGGTTGGGTTATTTACAGGGAATTAGAGCCAGAACTGCTAGATTTAAAACAATCAGCCTCTAACCTTAACCTTTGGGCACAGCGCCTCTAGCTCAGAGCAGTAGCACACTCATTCGCCCCTAGAGGGGGCAAGGACCCACACCGTTGGGGGTGGTGGGGTTACCCCAGTAAGAGTAACATTCAAAGGCTGCAGAGAGGATGAGTGTGACAGACGTATTGCTAGAAGTATTACGGTAGCGTGCAGAAGCCCTGACTAAGGCTGGGGCCCCATTGCGCCAGGCGCTGCACAGACCCAACAGTGAGGGACAGACAGTCCCTGCCCCAAAGCTCTTACAGCCAAGACAGGCATGGGTGGCAGCAGAAACAAAGGCCCTGCGAGGGGAAGAGACTTGCCCAGGGTTACACAGCCCAGGGAGGTGGTCTGCAGATGTGCATCAAAGGCTGGGCCTGCCGGCCAGGGCTGTATAAATCACCCTCCCTCCAGTGATCAGTCCTGACTCCCAGCGCCCCCTGCTCTAACCCCTAGGCCCACCCCCCTTCCAGAGCCAGGCATAGAACCCAGCCTCCCTGCCCGCTCACAGCAGCAAGCACAACGCAAAAGTGATTTACGATGTTGCAACTTTTCCAGATTGTCTCCAATTAGGCACTTGTGGTTGCTACGCACCAACTTGTTCACCTGCCTGAGGTGCCCCTTCCCCCGCCTCTCTGCAGCATCCCGAGGCACAGCGTGATCAGGGCATGCTCCATCATGCCATGCCCCCTCGGCCCAGGACAGGGATTGGGATAGCTCGCCTGCAGTGGAAAGAGAGTGTCTGACTCTGAGGTCATTTCAGCCCCCGATCTCGCCAAGGAGACTGAGGGTGAGGAGAGAAGCTAGAGCTCGGGTGTCACTAGGAACACAGCTGAGACCCATCAAACTCGTTGCAGACGTGGGACACCCAACAGTGGCCAGATGGGAAATCTCTGGGTGTGCACAGACCTCTGCAGGCAACCCTACAATAACAAACCAAAGCTCATGATCCTTGCTTTGACAGGAGAACGGGGTCCTGTGATTGGATCAGGGGAGGTGGGAGCCAGGACTCCTCGGTTCTATCCCAGCTGTGGGAGGGGGGAGTGGAGTCTAGTGGGTTAGAGCAGGTAGGCTGGGAGTCAGGACTCCTGGGTGCTGTCCTCAGCTACTGCAGAAGCCAGTGAAGGAGTCTTGGGTCTTCACACTTTTCTTTCCCACCTGTGCACAGTGATGGCAATGACATCTAGTTTAAGCAGCGTGGAGGGTGTGGTCTGGCCTAGATGTGCCTGGGAGAACCTGCATCGCTGCATTCCTCCCTCAGGGACAGTGCTGGGTCTGGAACCACACAGGGGAGGCTGCCAGGCTGCAGATCTGCTTCCCACAGCCCGGTCACAGGCCCTCACCCAGCCACTAGGATCCCACCCAGCTACAGAGTGACAGACCTTACCAGCTGGATGGGCCCTGGGTCTGATGGGGGGTGGCAGGGAGAGTGGGGGGAATATCAGGCTGGGTGGAACTCTGTGTGTGATTGGGGGTGGGCCCCAGGTCAGAGCTGGGGTGGCAGGGAGGGTGGGGGATATCAGGCTGGGTGGGCCCCAGGTCAGAGCTGGGGTGGCAGGGAGGGTGTGGGGGGGGATATCAGGCTGGGTGGGCCCCAGGTATGAGCTGGGGTGGCAGGGAGGGCAGGGGGATACTAGGCTGGGTGGGCCCCGGGTCTGAGCTGGGGTGGCAGGGATGGCAGGGGGATACCAGGCTGGGTGGGCCCTGGGTCTGAGCTGGGGTGGCAGGGAGGGTTGTGGGGATACCAGGCTGGGTGGGCCCTGGGTCTGAGCTGGAGTGGCAGGGAGGGCGGGGGGGATACCAGGCTGGGTGGGCCCCGGGTCTGAGCTGGGGTGGCAGGGAAGGTGGGAGGGATACCAGGCTGGGTGGGCCCCAGGTGTGATTGGGGGTGACAGGGAGAGTCGGGGGATACCGAGCTAGTTGGGCTCACACAATCACAATGTTCCAAGCTCAGAAGGGGCCTCCAGGCACTACTGTAATCCTAACAGTAATGTGCAGGACATAACGGGGGACTGAACTCAGTTGGGGTCTGTAGCTACTACTGTTATAGTACCAACACGGCCACGGGGGTTCCAAAGAGGATGGATCTAGACTGGTCTCAGTGGTACCAGATGACAGAACAAGGAGTAATGGTCTCAAGTTGCAGTGGGGGAGGTTTAGGTTGGATATTAGGAAAAACTTTTTCACTAGGACGGTGGTGAAGCACTGGAATGGGTTAACTAGGGAGGTGGTGGAATCTCCTTCCTTAGAGGTTTTTAAGGCCCGACTTGACAAAGCCCTGGCTGGGATGATTTAGTTGGGGATTGGTCCTGCTTTGAGCAGGGGGTTGGACTAGATGACCTCCTGAGGTCCCTTCCAACCCTGATATTCTATGATTCTATGAACACTGCACACCCCTGATGTGCTACCGTAACATTAATGGAAACACGCATGCTGTAATAGGGCCCTGATCTCAGCTGGGCCAATTAGTATCTACCGTAATACTACAAATAACGCACACACGATAACGGCCCTGTGCTCTTGGCTGGGGCCTGTGGGCAGTACCATAACCCCGGCCCAGCTCACAAAGGCCCTGACACTCGGTTGGCATTTCTGGGTCTGTCTGGGCCAGGCTATAAGTTATGAGCACCGCAGCCAATCGCTTCCAGCATTTCAGGGAACAGTCGAGGCATCATTGGCCAGAATCTTATGGATTCTGGAGCAAATCACGAAACCAGAAGGGGAAAAGGGGGGACCCATTGAGCCTCTGCACAGCCACAGCCACAGCTCCGAGCACCTCTGCAGTTGTCTACAGAGCAAAGCACTGGTCGAGGGCATCTATTAACGCTTCCAGCATAACACTAGCCCTGCTCAGCTCAGCCTCCCAATAGAGTGTAACACGGAGACACCCCCACACCCGGAGTGACATTGTCCAGACAAATAATAAGTGGGGGATGGCGGGGGGGGGGGGATGTGGGCCTGCACTCAGCCTCTGGCATGGGGGGAGAATGCGGGAGCGGGGTATGGGAGGGAGCGAGACATCGGAGGCACACAGAACCCTGGCAAGGAGAATAATAGGGGATCTTGGGGGTGGGGGCATAAGAGCCCATTGCATGGGGAGGAGTAAGGGGGCACTCTGTGTGCCACTGAAGAGAATGGAGGGTATGGCTGGTGGGACTGGGGGCGCATACAGAGCTGCTGGCAGTGGGGGGAGAAAAGGGGACCCTCTTATGGGAGTAGGAGGAGCACATAGCACCTCTGATGGGAGGGGTGGGGGGTTGCAGGGAGTCCCTGATCTAGCGGGGGCTGGGAAGGTGGCCCGAGGCAGCTGCTGGGGGATGGAGGGAGGCAAGGAGCTGGGGGCGAGGCAAGGAGCTTGGCCTACACAAGCTATGACACGTGAGCGCCCGTCACACCAATATCTAATAATAACGCTGCTTGGCATGCTGAGGCCACTCAGCACTTCGCAGCGGCAGCGAGGAGACAGCTCAGCTCCTCCTGCTGCCAAAATCCTGCGTCCTTCAGCTAATGGACAATTGCCATTAGCCGCTAGCAGTACAGAGCTGATGACACACAGCTGAGCAGGCCTGATGCCAGCCAGCAGAGGGCAGCAGTGACTCAGCTCTACTGACCAGCATACTGCAATCCAGCCCTCCCTGCTCCTACCACTGGACACCACCCCCGCACCCCGAGCTGGCGATCAATCCCAGGAGACCTGACCCCCATCCAGCCCTGCACCCCCGTTCCCACAGCTAGACCCCACTCTAGAGTTCTAGCACCAGGTCTGTGAGGGGCGGGGATCTAGGGGTTAGAATAGTGGGGAGCAGGGACTGGGAGCCAGGACTCCTGGGTTCTCTCCCCAGCTCTGTGAGGGCAGTAGGATCTAGTGGGTTAGAACAATGGGAAGCTGGAAGTCGGGGCACCTGGGTTCTATTCCCCCATGTTCTGGAGGCGCACCTAGGACTGGGAGGAGTCCAGCTCCCCAGTGGGGCGATAGGAGAGACGGCCAGTGCCCGGGCACGTTGGGGCAGGTGCCAGCTGAGTCACAGAAGAACAGACGCCAGCAGTGTAAAGAGAAAACAAACAGCCTCTCTGCTTCAGCCACACACACAGGGACACTCCCTACAGAGTAGATTTGGGGGCTGCTGGGAGACTAGGGGGGTTAGGAGCAGGAGGTGCTGGGGTGCAGAAGGAGGGACCAGAGACATAGAATTAGGCGGGGGAGGCAGGGGCAGCATTAAAAGCCATGGAGGCAATGAGGAGGGAGCAGCATTAGATTAATAGGTTCCATGGGCAAACGGGACTGTTGTGATCACCAGGTTCAACCTCCAGTCTAGCATCGACCATGGAGCATCCCTGCATTAATTCCCTGTTTGAACCAGAGCACATCTGTCAGAAAAGCCTCCCATCTGGAGTTCCAGTTGCCAGTGCTGGAGGATCCACCCCCACCCTGGGTCAGGTGTCCCAAGAGTTAATTTCCCTCACAGTTAAACGTTTGCACTTTATTTCCAGTTGGACTCTGTCTAACCACTGGATTTCATTAGACCTTTGTCTGCAAATCAAAGAGCCCTCTGTGATCACATTTCTGTTCCCCACGTCGGTTCCAGTCACCCCTTAACCCTCTCTTTGGTATACAGAGCTCCCACTCGTTTAATCTCTCTCATGGATCTCTTCTGACCCTCTCCGATTTACCACATTCTTCTCCAGGTGTGGGCTCCAGAACCAGACACTCTGTTCCAGCAGCAGTGGCACCAGAGCCAAATCCAAAGGCAACAGAACCTCCCCCTCCTGCTCCAGAATCCCCATTTACACATCCCAGGATCGCATTAGCCCCTTTGGCTAAGGTGTCGCACTGAGGGCTCATGTTCAGCTGATTATCCACTGTGACCCCAAGTCTTTTTCAGAGGTGCTGGTGGGGGCAGCACTAGAGAGGGCCCAGCAGCACTGGGAGGGGCGAGGGCGGGTGGCAGCAGGGAAGCACCAGGAGGGACACAGCTAGGGGAGGGCTAGGCTGCCGGCACTCAGGTAACAACTCTGCTGGCCACACAGGAGACAGATTAAACTTTGACTCTGGCTCCTCCCATCACTGGGATGTCTCCTGACCGAGCACTCGGTCCCTCTTTCAAACCGAGACCCAAGAGGGCCTGCCGAGATCCGTCCGTATTTTTGCATGCGCATTATTAGTGATATTACCGTACTACCCAGAGGGGCCTGCTGAGATCAGTCCATATTTTGACATGCGCATTACTGGTAGTATTACAGTACTGCCCAGAGAGGCCTGCCGAGGTCCGGCTGTATTTGGGTGTGTGCGCATTATTAGTAGTATTACAGTACTGCCCAGAGAGGCCTGCCGAGGACCAGCCGTATTTTGTTGTGCGCGCATTATTAGTAGTATTACAGTACCGCCCAGAGGGGCCTGCCGAGATCCGGCCGTATTTTGGTGTGTGCGCATTATTGGTAGTATTACAGTACCGCCCAGAGGGGCCTGCCGAGATCCGGCCGTATTTTGGTGTGTGCGCATTATTGGTAGTATTACAGTACCGCCCAGAGGGGCCTGCCGAGATCCGGCCGTATTTTGGTGTGTGCGCATTATTGGTAGTATTACAGTACCGCCCAGAGGGGCCTGCCGAGATCCGGCCGTATTTTGGTGTGTGCGCATTATTGGTAGTATTACAGTACCGCCCAGAGGGGCCTGCCGAGATCCGGACGTATTTTGGTGTGTGCGCATTATTGGTAGTATTACAGTACTGCCCAGAGGGGCCTGCCAAGATCTGGCCATATTTTGGTGTGTGCGCATTATTGGTAGACAGTTACACCAGTTTAAGCTTGAAAGAGTGAATTTACAGCAGTGTAGTTAAACCCATTTCAAAGGACCATGTGGGTCCTGACTGGTGGGGAGCACAGGGGCAGCATTAGGAGGCACGAGGGGGAAATGCAGACAGGGCAACATTAGATTCATAGACCCTAAGGCCAGAAGGGACACTCAGATCATATTTGTGGTCTGACCTCCTGCATAACACAGGCCAAAGAACTTCCCTGAAATAATTCCTATTCAATCCAGAGCAGATCTGTTCAAAATACATTCTACCTTGATTTTAAAATGGTCAGTGATGGACAATCCACCACCGCTCTTGGGCCTTTGTTCCAATGGTTAGTTACTCTCACCGTTACAAATTTGCACTTTATTTCCAGCCTGCATTTGCCTAGCCTCAACTTCCAGCCACTGGATCTCACCAGACTGAAGAGCTCTCTATTATCCGATTTCTGTTCCCCTCCCCATGTTGGTTCTTATAGACCGTGACCAAGTTCCCCCTTAACCGTCTCTTTGTTAAGCTAAACAGATTGAGCCCCTGATGTCTCTCACTATAATCATTCTCGTGGCTCTTTTCTGACCCCTCTCCAATTTATCCATATCCTTCCTGAACTGGAACTGGAAGCAGTATTCCAGCAGCAGCCACACCCGTGCCAAATACAGAAGTAATATGACCTCTTTACTCCTACTCAAAATTCCCCGGCTTGTGTCTGTATCTTTACCAGCACAAGTACAACTTCAGGTGTTATCTTGTTGTCTGTGGGAAAGGTGTGTCAGCATCAGATCAAGTATGAATTAAAACCAATATATTTCTACCACTGTAACCCCCGTTGTGGGGACACTCGTTCTGGGATGAGTGAACTTTTTTGGTTTAGTTTTGGTCTCTTGGGAAGGGATTTAAGCTAACCCCAAAAAAGCCATTCTTCTACCAACAGAAGGCATGGTCTCCACCCAGACTGTGCCCTGGTACATATAATTATGTCTGCTAGGGTGTGATTTGTTTAGTTGATATCATTGTACTGCTATAAGCCCTAGCAGTTATGGCTGCCTGGATTGCAATGCTTTCTCCTTGCAGTTTGAAAACAAGCCGGCAGCTGTTTGAACACAGCACTGGCTCATGAAAACCAGATGCATTATGGGATAGCTGGAGAGGACTCATGGGAGAGCCAAAGACCCACCATGTGAAAAACCCCAGAATGAGAAAGCCCATCCGTGGAACATTGCACCCTGGGATACCTGTGTGCTTACTTACATACAAGTAGTTTTGTGACAAGACAAGATTTACTAGTGTCCTTGTCTACAGGGGCGGCTCTAGCTTTTTTGCCGCCCCAAGCACTGCAGTCAGGCTGCCTTCGGCGGCTTGCCTGCGGGAGGTTCCCGGTCCCGTGGATTCGGCGGCTTGCCTGTGGGAGGTCTGCTGGTCCTGCGGCTTTGGCGTACCCGCCCCCAAATTGCCGCCAAATCCACGGGACTGGCAGACCTCCCTCAGGCAAGCCGCCACAGGCAGCCTGACTGCCGCCCTCACAGGGACTGGCAGGGCACCCCCCGCGGCTTGCTGCCCCAGGCACACACTTGGAGCACTGGTGCCTGGAGCCACCGCTGCTTGTCTGACCCCATCTCTGTAATATCTGAGCACCTCACCAGTTTCAATGCCTTCATCCTCGCAACATCCCTGTGAGCACAATGCTGTTATCCCTATTGTACAGGTGGGGAAACTGAGGCAGAGTGGCTAAGTGACTTGCCCTACATCTCATAGGAAGGCCATGGCTGGGCAGGCAACATAGGTCTCTCAAGTCCCAGGCCAGCCTGCTAACCAGCAGTACATCCTTCCCCACGGGGGTTATGCTGGAGTAACTAGAGCTGTATAACTGGTAACACTTTCCCTAAGTGAAGGCCCGGCAGCTTTCCCATTTAGACAAGTCCTACATCTCCTTCACTGCCGAGTTACTAACTGCAGCCACAGGCCCTCTGATCAGTTCTCCTCCTCCAGCCAGGCCAGTAGGTGCCTCGCAGTCCCTGGTGGCTGTGCCGGGCTGTGGATTTCAGCAGCAGGCACTGAGAAGATGACAGGATGCTTGGGCGTGGGGCACGCCCAACACCCACCCCCGGGCACTGTGCAGCATGGTAATGAGTGGCTCTCTGAGGTCAGGAGGGGCGTGAAGCTGGGGCCTGCTGGCAAGTGCAGAGCAAACCACAGCCCTGCCTGTGCCTGAGGAACATTGCTAAAATCTCCCAAGTTGGCAGCGCCGGCAAAGGACAGCCATAGGCTTATGCAGCTGAATTAGGATGCAGGACAGCTGAAGTAGGTTAGGGCACCAGTCTGCAACCTGGGTTCAATTCCCAGCACTACCAAGGACTCCCTGCTTGACCTTAAGGAAATCACTTCCCTGCTCCGGGCTGCAGGTTCCCCCTCTGAATACTGCACCCTTTGTCCATTCAGACTGTGAGCTCTGCAGGGCAGGGACTGTGTCTCACTGTGTGTCTGTGCAGCGCCTGGCACGATGGGGCCCCAATCTCCGGCAGGGTCTGTGTAGGGCCCAACAAAATGGGGAAGTGGAGACAGAGAGGGGAAGGGACTTGCCGAGGGTCACAGAGGAAGTCAATGGCTGAGTTGGGAACTGGAACCAGGTTTCTTGCATTTCAGGCCAAGGGCTGGCCCCTAGACCACGCTTCCCTTCCCTCCCCCCCACTGAGGCCCAGATCCTCCCCCATAGGAGTCAGCTGCCTAAATAACTCAGAGGACCTGGCCTGAGACACTGTTTGCAGCACTGATGCTATATAAAAATAAGGTGCGTTAGTTTCACAACCAGCTTGCTTTACCCCCATTACCTTGTGCACGGAAGGACAAACGTTGCTAATTAACACTTTGAACCTCCCCGCTGCGCATTTTTAGTAGAGGATCGGAGCCCTTTACAGCCTAGCAGTACATCCATTAGAGGAAGGGAAATAATCAGTATAAACTGAGGCATGGGGCTAGGAAAACCTCTCTAGAGTGACTGTGGGTGGTAGCAGCATCTGTGTGTTGTAGCTGACAATGCAGAAGAGAGAGAATTGTGAATAAAACCCAGGAGTCCTGACCACCACTGTGCCTGCTGTAGCCATTAGACACCTCCCAAGGAACCCCCGCGTCCAGCCTCCCAGCTCTAACCACTAGACAGCACTTCCCGTCTCTTCACCACCCTCATCCTGTTCCTTAGGCCTTATCCACCCGGGAAAGCGTTACCAGTTACAGTTGATCGGTCCAGTCGTAGCTGTACAATCCCTATGGGGACACATCACACAAAAGTGGTATTTGAGGTTTTAGCTTAGACCCTTTCCCAAATGACATTAACTAACCTGAAAAAGTCCCTCTTCTACTAGAACATGCGTGTCTAGCTTCACAGCCTTCCAGGGACCATAAGATCATGTCATCTAACCTGTATATCCCAGACCAGAGAGTTTCACCCACTTGGTCCCCATGTACTGAGCCCAATAACTTGTGTCTGGCTAAAGCATCTTCCAGCAAGGCAGACAGACAGGACATGGCAGCATCAGGAGACTGAGATTCCACCACTTCCGGTGGCTAATCACCTTCCTGGGGAATTAGTGCTGCTTTGTTTCTAATTGCAGCATGTCTGGCTTTAACTTCCAGCCATGGGAGCTTGTTCTACCTTCCTCTGCTAAAGAGCCCTTTAGTATCTGGGATTCCCCCCACCCCCATGCAGGTGCTCTACCCTGTGAGCAAGTCACCTCTTGATTTTCTGACTGCTCTCACTAGCCGGCCTTTTCTACAGCCCTTGGGTCATTGGTGTAGCTCTTCTCCACCCACTCTGATTTTTCAACATCCTTTTTAACCAGACAACACACGTGAGGCTAAACCAGCATAACTGTATCGGTTAAAATTCACGCCTTCACTTACACCCTTTTGGGTGTCAACGAAACTGTCAAAATAGTTCCAGGTCTCCCCCTTGCTACAGCTGCACAGCTTCCTTTAACAGCCATTCAATTACTGAAAAGTTCTCCACCAGGTCAACAAAGCTCCTGCATCACGGTGCTGGAATGTCCGGCCAGACCAGCCAATTCATTCCTGGCTTATCATTATTACTAGGAAGTAGAGAGCTGACATACATGCTCCCCCATGAGTCACAAGGCTGAGGCGTCATGTGGGGGAGTGGGGTTTCCTGTATGCTCAGTATTACGCTAGCCCATCGCAGCCCTGACCAAGATTGGCAGTCTCCCATCATGCTCGGCATTGCAGAGATTCCCATTCACTCACCGGGTGGCCCCCACTGAAATTAGGGACCCTGTTACACAGGCATCCTCCAACAAAGATTAGCCCCCACCATCCCCCAAGATCAGGGCCTGTCAGGCGCACCAAGCCGTTCCTGCCCCCAGGACTTTGTGCTCTCCCTAGACAAAAGAAGGATTCTCCTCCATGTTTCACCAGTGGGGAAATAGATGCTGAGGAGGACTGAGTAGCCCCAGGCCACATAAGAAGCCTGTGGCAGAGCAAGGAACTGAACACATGCCTGTGTGACTTACCCACAAGACCACCCTTCTTCCTGCTGCTGTGCTTAGACCACTATCCCAAAGATGGCAAGAGAAGCCAGGAGTCCTGGCTCCCAGTCCCCCTGCTCTGACCACTAGACCCCACACCCCTGGTACCTAATCTCATGCTCTAACCACAAATTGCTGCCCCACACACATCCCCTCCCATGCTGGGAATAGAACCCAGAAGTCCCGATTCCCACTCCTCGCTTCCCTAAAGAGTAGGCCCCACTCTCTGGTGCAACTAGGGATGCAATGAACCTAGAGCGCTGACTTCCCGGCCTATATTTTAACCACAGCTCCATTTCCCTCTCCCTTCTCTGCACTTACTCTTCAAGCCACAATACCCTTCCGACTAACCAAATGCATCCTAGGGCAGCGAGCCGCTACAGCTGCCATCTTGTTAGCAGTTAAGTTAGAGGTTTTGGCAGAGTCCTGACTCATAAGAGCAGCACTGACTCCTGCGGGAGCCCCGCTGACCGAGCCCCAAGCCAACGGGTTCCAGTGTGACTCACATTTGCTCTGCTCTGTACAGTTGATCATTAACAACCCCCTTCAATAGACATTTAAACAGCTCGAGGCTTGATGCTGCCATCCCAGTGTGCATGCTCCGCCGGGCTGCGAGATGGAGCCTTAACACAGGGCTTCCTGCACTGACCTGCATTAAGGAGGAGGATTCCATACCACAGATACCCCCAGTTACACACCCTTTACCTGCCCTTTCTGCTGTGGTGGGGAAAGTGAAGTACACAGATGTGCGCGCTCTCATACCAGCTGTGTATATACATACATACATGCACATGGCCATGCTCCACCCATTACATAGTTATACACACACACACACACCCCACCTATCCCCACACATGCTCTTACACCAGCTAAATACACATCCCAGCTATCCACACACATGCTCTCACACCAACTACACACACACACAAGCTCTATTCTCTCTCTCTCACACACCCGCCCCCCCCCCCACTACTTCAACAGTGAACTCTGGACCCGAAGGAAAACAAAAAACAGCCTTAACACCCATCTGAGACATGCAACACGATTCAAAGGCCTCCACAGGGGAAGGTTGGCTTAGTGGTTAGGACACTAACCTGGGCCTTGTAGGATAAGGATTCAAGTCTGCTACAGATTCCCTGTTTAACCTGGGGCAAGTCCCTTCCCCCCTTTGTGCCCCAGGTTCCCCTCCCACCCTATATTGCAAGTGGGAGTGCTGCCGGGCAGGGATGGTTTCAACATACGTGTGTGCAGCACCTGGCCTGATAGGGACCCTGCTCTCAGGTAGGGTCCCAGCTGCTACTGTAGTGTTACTAATAATGTGCACCCTATAACAGGCTCCCACTCTTGGTCTTTCATGTGCTACCATAACACATCTAGTAAGTTAGCTACACTTATTAACCTCGCTAAACGGGACACTAACATAGTGACAAACAGCTGTTCTCAGCACATCAGGGGCACAGGCAGCATGTGTTATAAACGCCTCGCACAAGGGGTTAAAGACAGTGATAAGCAGCTCTAACAATTCATCAGCTATTCATTAAAACAGCTAGTGATTTATTAACCCTCCACATGCCTGTTTTGAAATGGAACTTGAACACAAAGCGTTGGCAAAGGGCCCCGGATTCCTTTCTCACTGCAAATCCAGGAGTGCTCCAGCAAATTCAGTGCAAGGCTGAGGCAAACCAGACACTGACGTAGCCGGAGCTGGACGGGCGATGGTAAAAAATTGGTAGCGTCCCTTTTTAACAGCTCAGAGTTTGCAGGAAGCCTCAGTTCTTTTACCAGTCAATCACTCAACACAGACAGAGCCCTCGGAAATCAACAGGCAGTGCTGGATCCAAAAATTACCTGCCAACCAAGATTCCAGCCAGGTTACCCTGACGACAGGAACAACACACACGCACACACAGTTGACACTTGTGCTAATTTTTTTAAAATTTAGTAGCTATCGTCCCCACTCAGCCCTGGCAGTTTCTCACTGATAGCACAAGGTACAGGGAGATGTTTGTATTGCAGCAGTGCTGCTGGGGGGAGGGGGGGCGCGCAAGGGGGGCAATTTGCCCCAGGCCCTGCAGGGGCCCCCACAAGAATATAGTATTCTATAGTATTGCAACTTTCTTTATGGAAGGGGCCCCTCAAAATTGCTTTGCCCCAGGCCCCCTGCATCCTCTGGGCAGCCCTGTGCCAAAGTGTCTGATCTGAGACCCACCAAGCCAGGTGCTGCACAGACATCCTCCCCCTCCCCCAACCAAGATCTGAGGGCCGTAGTTGTGCCACATGCTGCATACACACCCCTGACCAAGATCTGGGGAAAATCCCTGACCCCCTCACACTGTGCTGCACAGACAAAATGGGAGACCAGCCTTGCCTTGAAGAGCTCACAGTCCAAGCAAATGGGGTGAATAAGCCGGCCCTATTTTACAGACAAGGGAAACTGAGGCACGGATGAAGTAACTTGGCTGAGGGTTCCCAAGAACTGTGCAGTAGAGCCAGCCCTTGAAGCCAGGTGTCCTGCAGGTTAGTGCAGTGCTTTCACCAGAAAGCCATCATTGGCCTGGCTTTGAGATGGAGCATGAGTCACTCTTACCTAGGAGAAGGTGTTAAAACAAATCAGGAGATTTTGGGTCTGTGCAGGGCTCCCCACGCCAGGGGATCTCCTTTGGGCCCAACTATAGTGCAAGCAATGATACAGATGCCGTAAATGGGCCTCATTCTCAGCCAGGGGACAACACCTGGCCTGACAACAGGCCCCTTAGTCTGAGCTAGAGCAACATGGCAGTACCATACTACTACAGCAGATCATAGAATGGGCCCCTGCTCTCACTGGGACCCTCTGGGCATTACCACAGTACTATTAATAATGTGCATGTCATAAGGGAACCCTGATCTTGGTCAGCATCTTTTGGCTGTACCTTACTACTATTGCTCATGCACCTGCCATAATGCCTCCCCCGCCCCTCTGCATCTGGATCAGGGTCTGTGCAGTGCCTGGCATATCAGGGCCCCCTTCCTCATCTCATAGGGCTTCCAGCCCCTGCTGTCATACAAACCAAGGCACAGTAAAAATGAGGGGATTTCAAAAGCTGTTTTTAAACAGCCGATCATCTCTGAAATAGAGATCTTGAGCTGAAATCAATCAAGTTTCCTTTCAAGTTAGTCGCACAAGCATCTGCTGTGATCCCACGGAGAATATGCCCTGCCGCCAAAATGATTGATTAACTTTAACCAAAAATAAAAGGTAATTTCCTGCCAAGTACCAGGCATGGTTTTCTGAGGTTTTTGGCTCCTACAGCAAGATCAAGTGCTTTACCTAACGCAGCCAGCGCCTAAACCTGAAAAACGGGTCCTGTGCAGTTGGGGAGCGTGAGTAATCGTATTTCCACTGCCTCGCAAGAAAGAGCCAGCGGAGGTAAGAGTTACATCATAGATGTTTTTTTAAAAAGGCTGGTACAGCCGAGAGTTTCAGACAGGAGTGGCAGGCGGCACGCAGTGAGATGCTGCCTTGGATGACTGCGATTCTCAGATCCCTTTCTGGTGTATTACTGTGGTAGAAAAAGCAAAGTCTTGTCTCCACTGGGTGATTCTATGGGCTGCTGGAGATCTCAAGAGGTCTGTCAAATAAGGAGCCAAGGAAGCAATATTTAGATTATTATATGCATTGCAACAGTACCAAGGAGCCCCACTCATGGACCTGGACCCTTGTGTCTGGCACTGTCCAGACACAGAACAAGAGATGGTCCCTCCCTCAAAGAGTTTTTTAGATCGATTTAAAAATTGCTGTTCTTCCAAACAAATTAAAACACACTCCAAAATCTGCTGAAGATTGAAGCAGACACACACACAGGGAGGACCAGCTACTGTGGCCAATTTCGTTATTGCGCTAGGACACACAATATGTGGTTTTCCTGCTATTTCCCTACATCAAGCAGACACTGAACAAGAGCGTTCTCCATCCTGTGCATTACAGGAGTAGCAGAGGTAGGATTAGAACCCAGCTGTCTCAATTACTAGCCTAGAGCATGTGCCTTCTCTTTAAGCCAGGGGTAGTCAATTATTTTTTCATCAATGTCCAGACGCCAGAGAAAATAATAAAAACCCAATAACGATCATAAGTAAACAAGATTTCACACTCCGTTCAAAAGCGTCCGGTGGTCTGGATTCGGCCTGCAGCCCGCCTATTGACTACGCCCGCTTTCAGCCCTTGTCTGCGTAAAGTAGTTGTATCACTTTAATGCTGCTGTAGTTAAAGTGGCACAATGCACCTGACATAGCCAGAGTTTTACTCTTATCAATGTATATATACACTAGGACAATTATTCCCATGGAGCAGTGGCTTTCAAACCGGGGCATGCGTAACCCTAGGTACAGGAGTTCTCATCCGGGGGTATGTGCAAAAATTCCTGTAATGGTGGACAACGCATTTTATTTAGGAAGACTCTGCAATGGAATTGTAGGTATTTTATGACCCTATCTCAGATTGGGGTATGCAGTAGACTCCATTTGGAAAAGGGTACACAGCCTAGAAAGCTTGAAAACCACTGCCAGCCAGGGGAATAAGCTAGACCAGTCCAAGGCACGGGGCACCTGCAGAAAAGAGAAGGACATTTTTTTCTCTATTGCACAATTGGCCAAATGTAGCTGGGATTGTCTCACCTTCCTCTGACAGATCAAAGATCAGCTACAGCTGGAGACGGGACACGAGTCAAACTAGGGCTCTGAGGTGGTCCAGAGAATTCGCTGGCTTTGATGCCTGGTGGTGGATCTTGCTCCTGTGCTCAGGTTCTTACTCATCATCAGATTTCGGATTGGGAAGGAATTTCTCCCACAGCTGATTGGCAGGGACCCGGGGGTGGGGTGGGGGGGGCAGGTGTGCCTTCCTCTGCAGCATAGGGTGGGGGTCACCTGCTGGGATCATCTAGGCATGTCTCACCTCATTCAGGCCTCTGTTATGGCAGGGGAACAGGCACCGGCGGTCTCTCCTGTTCTAGGCCCAGGGCTCAGGTGCCCAAGGACTGAAATGCACTAGTCTAACTAAAGTCATTGAGCTAAGTACAGAGGTAGCTGGGTGAAGTTAAAGGGCCTGAGATACAAAGATCAAACTAGAGGACCTCATTGTCCCTTCTGGCCTTAAACTCTATGAAAGAGCATCCACGCTAGCCGATGTCGTGGTACATCTCTCTCACACATACCCCCACAACCACCAGTACAAGATCTGTGCGTAGGCCAGGCCTGAGCAATAACATTGTACAACTAAATTTTTCTTTAGCTGATTGAAGCCTCCAGTCCTGCATGTGTTTAACGTGAAACACACGCCTCAACCCCTTGCTTCCCCAGTGATGACACCCCTCTCTTTCAGGGACCAGGTTTTCCGTCCACAATGGCTCAGTAAACTAAGAACGATTCTCAACTGGGAGGGCAAATGAGCCCCAGTTTAACCCAGAGGGAGGGGTTGAAGAACCAGTAGCTGGGAGTGGAATTAAAATTCACACTGGGAATGCAGAAGCAAATTCTGTCTGCTATAGACCCAGGGAAAGGGGGATTCCCCCGTCACCTGCAGAGCTTTTAAATCAAGCCTCGATGTTTTGTCCCAACACGATAGATCTGGGCCCCTCCCCAGCTTGTCGGCTCAACACAGGAAGCAGCAGGTGTTCCAGCCAGGGCACTGCATGAGGCCCAATTAGATTATAACAACCCCTTTCTGGACTGGAAAATTCATTAATTGTGAACTCTGCTTGGACTGGAAGCTCTCTGGGGCAGGAGGCTGCACAGAACCTAGCCCCATGGGGACACACCTCTGTTGGCAAGCAGGTCTGGGCAGCCTCTAGCACAGCAGGGACAGCCCCATGCCCTTAGTCAGATGGAACAGGACGTCTCCCCCAGTCTCAGTGCAGGGGTTCTGGGCAGCAACGGGCCCACCCCCGGTCCCCCAATCTTATGCTCAAATTTGTTAGTCTCTAAAGGTGCCACATGTACTCCTGTTCTTTTTGCGGATACAGACTAACATGGCTACTACTCTGAAACCTGTTTGGAAAATGTCAGCTATTTACAGGGGAGAACTTAAGATGCCCGAGGAAGGAGGCCACTGGCCTGAACCTTTTGGAAGAGCTTGTTTTTGACTAACCTGAGGTTTTCCAAAAATTCACTCCCACTCCTTTAAAAGGACTAGAAGCATGTGTGTGAGCGAGCTCTTCAGGGCAGGGACCAGCTTTTGTTCAGTTTGTACAGCACCTAGCACAGGGGTCGGCAACCTTTCAGAAGTGCTGTGCTGAGTCTTAATTTATTCACTCTAATTTAAAGTCTCGTGTGCCAGTCATACATTGTAACGTTTTTAGAAGGTCTCTTTCTATAAGTCTATAATAAATAACTAAGCTATTGTTGTATGTAAAGTAAATGAAGCTTAAACATTTTAAAAACCTTCATTTAATTTTAAATTAAAATGCAGAGCCCCCTAGACCAGGGGCCAGGACCCTGGCAGTGTGAGTGCCACTGAAAATCAGCTTGCATGCCGCCTTTGGCATGTGTGCCATAGGTTGCCTACCCCTGACCTAGTGCAATGGGTCTTGATCCATGACTAAGGCTGCTGGGTCCGACTGCAGTATGCATGAAAACAGATCTATTATGGATAGAAATAGTTTAACAACTGGAGGCATTTTCACCACTTATCACACATCCCTTAAAGCCCCGTCGCTCACTCTGCTTCGCTTACAAAAGGGAAGGTGAAGGGGTGACTTGGTCCCAATCTAGCAGTACCGACATGAGGAATTCTAACTTGAAAATGGGCTCCTCAGTCTAACCGATGAAGGTCGAACACGACCCAATGGCTGGAAGCAGAAGCAAGACTAATTCAGAATGAAACCAGGTTCCCGTTTTAACAGACAGGATAATTAGCCAAGGGCTGTGGTGGATTCACCATCACTGGCAATGTTTAAATCAAGACAAGATGTATTTCTAACAGACCAGTCCTAGTTCAACCAGGAGTTACTTCAGGAGACATCCTAGGGCCTGGGATACACAGAAATCAGACTAGAGAACCACAATGGGTCTTCTGGCTCAGCTCTCTCTAGCCAGGACTTTCAGGCTCCCTACTATTAGCTAGTGTCTTAGGGCAGCTGGCTCCCCAGGCAGCCCAGGGAACCAGCTGACCTGGTAAACTGGAAGTCCTGGGACCCCAGAACCATGGCAGATACAATCCCCAGGGTCCTCAGCAGCTGCTCACATGATTCAGGTTAGCATCACCTGTCATGCAGTGGAGAGCAGAGTGAAACTGACAAGAATCATGTCTGTTTCCCCTGAGCACCTGCTGGGATAGGTATTACATTTTGAAAACAGTGTTTCCCTATTTCTAAAATTGTCAGACTTGCTGAAAACTTATGTCCTGCAAAGCAGAAATCCCACATTTCAGTCACTCTAGTGCTAGGGCAATGGTATTGCAAATGGGGTAGAGACGCTCTCACAGCAAGACATTAGGGCCTGATGCAGCTCTCACGTTCACACAGGAGGAGGGCACAGAGTCATGCCTTCTCATTTTGAATCTCTCCCACATTTTCACTTGTGAAGAAAGGACTTAAAACAAAAACAAAGAACACGGAAGCAGGATCATTCTCCCCCCCCCCGCCCCCCTCCAATCTTCATTCCTGCAGCATAAATCACTCCCAGCATGGAGAATACACGTAAGCAGTGGGAGTGGATGCAAACTCACACAGCACAGAGATTCCTGTTTTCCTGCAAACCAGCTCTCAGGGAGTGGAAGGAGAGAACACAGCACTTTACAATTAGCTAACGAAGTGTCATCACCCACCCTTTGCAGCTGCTGAATTATCAGCCTCAGTTTTACGAGGGAGGGGCAGACCCGGGGTTTAGACCTGGGAAAATAGGAATTGCCAGACTAGATCAGAGCAGAGGGCTGTCTAACCCAGAACTTAGAGTGTCATAATTTGGGGACAGGAATAGAGTTGTTGTTTAGTGTTTGTACTGCACCTTGCTCATGACTGGGACTTATAGGCACTACAGCAATACAAACACCATCCACTAATGCTTCAGAGGAAGATGCAGGAACACCACAGGGAGCTGATGTAGGATAAGATATTCCCAATGAAGGTCTCCTCCTGATTAGTAATCAATTAAAAGATGAGCTTAACCCCAAAGCTTGAGGTTTAATAGCCCTGCCAAAGTTTGCTAACATTAACTATAGCTGGATATTCTTGTTATCCATATAACCTGTCCAATCCTTTTTGGAAGCTTGGTAAATTCTTGGCCTCTGTGACTTCCTGTGGCAGCAAGTACCATAGTCTAAAAGAAATACTCTGTCCTTTGATCCGGTGCGAGTTTCATAAAGTCATAGAAATGTCAGGCTGGAAGGGACCTTGAGGGGTCATCAAGTCCAGCCCCAATACTGAGGTAGGATTAAGTAAACCCAGACCATGCCTGACAGGTGTTTGTTGAAACCAGTTCTTAACCTCCAGTGATGTTGATTCCACAACCTCCCTCAGGGGAGTTAAGCTCTGGAACAGGCTCCAAGAGTTAGAACATTTTTTTTCCTAATATTTGACCTAAAATCTCCCTTGCTGCAGATTAAACTCATTATTTCTTGTTCTCCATGTCCACTAATGGTAGGACAATTGATCAAATACGTTAAGGGCTGTTTTAAAGAGGATGGTGAAGACTTATCAGGTCCCCACTCAGTCTTTTCTCAATACTAAACATGCCCAGGTTTGGGTTTTTTTTAAAACCTTTCCTCACAGGTCAGGTTTTCTAAAGACCTTTATCATTTTTGTTGCTCTTCTCTGGACTCTCTCCAGTTGATCAACATCTTTCCTAAAGCCTGGCCCCCCAGAACTGGACACAGCCCTCCAGCCGAGGCCTCACCAGTGCCAAGCAGAGCAGGACAACGACCTCCTGGGTCTTACATACAAGACTCCTGTTAATACACCCCAGAATAATATCAGCTTTTTTTTTAAAAAAGCCACACAACTGCACCACACTGTTGGCTCATTCAATTTGTGATCCACTACGGCCCCCAAATTATTTTCCAGCAGTACCACTGTCTAGCCAGCTATTTCCCATTTTATAGCTATGCATTTGGTTTTTTCCCCTTCTCAAAGTGTAGTGCTTTGCACTTGTCTTTACTGCTACCTTCAGACTTCACTGTAGGCCCTCGTTCTTGTGCTATGAGGCCAGGAGATCCTGATTTACCCTCTCCCCTCATTTATTAGTTGATGGACTTATCTCAGGGGGCTTGGTCTGTGGTGCGAGGAGCAGCCATCCTCCACTGGGGTGAGCATGGAACTACAACGCACTCTTTACTAGGACTACAACTCAACCAGAGTTGGGGACAGATCCACAGCTGGTGCAAATGAACGTAGCCCTGGGACTTCAGAGATTGGCAGCAGGTGGCAGGACACAGAAAAAGACCCCCAAGCACTGGCGATGCTGTAGCCAACCCATTACAGTAGATTTACAAATGACTCTCAGAACCAAAGTTCTGCACATGGCAGTATCCCTCCCCTGTCCTATTTTCCTCTGTTTAGGCCAAGCTTTGGGGCAGGGACCTTCCTTTGTCAACAAAACAGCTTCAAATCGCCACTTAGTTATTTGGGGGCTGCCAAACTGGATGTGCCTTAAATGGACCCCTTCCATCAGGCTCCTTTAAGGAAGGTCTCCATTTGTGCACCCAGAAATCCTTACGCACTTTGGAAAAATTGAGCCCTCCCATCATTCGCTCTGTATCTGGAGCATGAGAGGGACCAGTTTGCTAGGAGCCAATATACTGGTAGCAATGGGCCAAACAGGAAGTTTACAAGCTTTTACAGGCTCTGGTATCAAATGTGTAGGTTTCTTTCTGTGAGAAAGGTGGCCAGATGCTACAGCAAAGGCTTCATGAGAACACAGCTGGATGGTTAGAAGGCAGGTATTCTGTATTTTTAAATAAAGGCAGCAGGTGGATTTTTGAGCACTTAGAAAAACTGGCTGTTAAACAGCAAGAATGTCTCAGCCTGAACTAAAATGGAGCTCCTGCCACACTATGACAAGAATATTCATAGATTCAGGCCAGAAGGGACCATTAGACCAAGTCTGACCACCTATATAACAGGCCAGAGAATACCACAGCAGTTATCCCTGTACTGAGCCCCATCACTCATGTTTTTCTTAGACAGCTGCTCTAGGAATGATTCTGGGGCTGTTCTCTGGCCTGTGCTATACAGGTGGCCAGACCAGATGACCACAACGTTCCCTTTAGGCCATGGAGTCTATGAACCTACGTTTGACTGGAGCATCTTCCAGCTGGGCAGCCAGTTTGGAGTGGGTGACATCAAGACATGGAGTATCCCTCCCCCCACCCCTTGCTTTCAGAGTTTGGTCCCTGAGAAACACTGGAGTCTTAACTCTAACTTGAATGTTTCTGACTTTAATCTAGTGGAGAACCGTAGAATAAGAACCAAGAGCTAGAAATTAAAGAGCCCTTTAGTACCTGCTGTTTCCTCTCTGAAGATACTTGTACACTGATCAAACCACCTCTCAATCCATCACCATCCTCCAAAAGCAGTGCCGCACATCTGGCACGGATGGGCGTGTGGTTAAGGTTCCGGAGACCTGAGTTCTATCCTCAGCTCTGCCACTGACTCCTTGTCTCACTATGGGCAACACGCTACAGCCTCTCTGCCTCAGTTTGCCCCATTTTAAGTGGTTCACTAGCCGATAGATGCTTTGAGGATAAACCAGCCAGACTGAGAGGCTCTGATACTGTAATGACAAGAGCCCTGCCAGGCCAGGGTGGCACAGGGCGATTGACCAGCACTGCTAGTCCTGCGTAAGAGTGAACTATTCCACAATAACTATTGTGCTTTAAATTCACACCCTACCTTACTTCAGAATACCTTCCTTGTATTGACAAGCTCCAAGCACCTAGCAGTGATCCAGACTCAAGCCAACTGCTTGAGGGGGCTGAATGACATGACATGAGTTTGCCACGTCTCAGACTTGTCCCTACTGGGTCATTTAGTGCCCACCTCCCCATATAAATAAAAGCAGCTACTTTCTCGATCAGCACAGACCCAGGAAAGAAAGGGCAGGAGGTGGGGGAAGCATTGCAGGGAGCAGTGTGCAAGTTTGTGCTACATGCTCACACCTCTGTTTCCTCCCCCTGCCCCGTTGTGAACAGGGGTAGGGGGGCACTCAGAGGGGGCACATTGTGCAGTGGCGGTGCAGAGTAAGGGGGCACTCAGGCACAGCCACTCCTGCCTTGCCCCCACCCACCACAGGGATCCCCCACCTTGTAATGGGTGACCCCTAGCCATCATACCTGGTGTGGGGAAGTCCTCTCCCCTTCCTGACCTTCCAATATCCCACCCCACATTGCAGAGTGCTGGGCGGCAGCATATCCTGCTATTGCACCCCAGGGTCAGCTCTCCCACTGCACCCTGAGGGCAGCCCCCCCCCCAGCCTACAGCTCCCCTCTAATAGCACAGGGCAGGGGGGGGGCTTAGGGGACAGGCCTCTTTCCTTCACTGCAAGAGCTATGAGGGGCAGCCTCCCCTAACACCTGGGACTCTAGGGCCCAGCCCCCATTGCACGGCGCTCTGGGGGCAGGAGACTCACCCCACTCCAGGAACTGCTGCACGCTGCGCTCCCGCCGCAGGGGGGCGCCGCTGCACTCCCGGTACAGGCACAGCAGCACGTCCAGCAGCGACTCGAGCCCGGGCCCCTGCAGCAGCTCCCGCAGCCCGGCCAGGCGCCGCTCCACCGGGCTGCACATGCTGCCCCACTCCGGCCGCTCCAGCCTCGCTGCCTGCCTGCCCTTCCCCACTCCCCGCAGCCCGGGCCCGGGCCCCGCCCCTGCCGGCCGGCCCCCAATGGGAGGGAGCTACCGACACCTGGGCCAGGTGGGGAAGGGGCGGGGCCAGCTGTGCCAGATGTGCTCTGACAGCTCCACGCCCCCAGGGCTGGGGAGGGAGAGAAGGGGAAAGCGGGGCAGAAGAAAAGGCGGGGGGGGGGGAAGACCACAAGAGCAGGAATGGAGGGAGACCGACGGGCAGACAGGAGCCAGGCGGGAAAACAGAGGGAAGGAAGATGTGTAGGGGAGGAATGGACAGATGGCAGGAGAGACGGGCGCAAGTACGGGGGGGGGGGTGGATAGATAGAGGACGGCCAATGGCAAAAAGAGGGGGTGGCTGGAGAGGCAAAGCTGCAAACAAGGAGAGTCTCGGGGAAGGCTGGCTCACGAGAAGGGATGAAGAGGTGAGGAGTGACAGCCAGCCAGGGCCGGGGGTGGATGGACCGACAGGAGAGCCCCTGGAGGGAGAACGGAGAACAGAAAGAAAACAGAGCGAGCGATTCAGCTTAGAATGAAAAAGAGGAAGATGGAATGAGAGAGGTATGGCACATGCTTGTTCTCCCCACCTCTGCTCTACCATGGAGGAGCCAGGCCAACCCCCTCAGGGCCAGGCTAAGATAGACGCCTGCCTCACTGGCAACCCAAACGAGACATAAGAATGGCCATACTGGGTCAGAGCAAAGGTCCATCCAGCCCAGTATCCTGTCTGCTGACAGTGGCCAATGCCAGGTGCCCCAGAGGGAGTGAACCTAACAGGTAATGATCAAGAGAGCTCTCTCCTGCCATCCATCTCCATCCTCTGACAGAGGCTAGGGACACCATTCCATACCCATCCTGGCTAATAGCCATTAATGGACTCAACCTCCATGAATTTATCTAGTTCTCTTTTAAACCCTGTTATAGTCCTAGCCTTCACAGCCTCCTCAGGCAAGGAGTTCCACAGGTTGACTGCATTGTGTGAAGAACTTCCTTTTATTTGTTTTAAACCTGCTGCCCATTAATTTCATGTGGTGGCCCTTAGTTCTTATATGTGGAAACAAGTAAATAACTTTTCCTTATTAATTTTCTCCACACCACTCATGATTTTATATACCTCTATCATATCCCCCCTTAGTCTCCTCTTTTCAAAGATGAGGAGTCCTAGCCTCTTTAATCTCTCCTCATATAGGACCTGTTCCAAACCCCTAATCATTTTAGTTGCCCTTCTCTGAAGCTTTTCTAATGCCAGTATATCTTTGTTGAGATAGAGACCACATCTGTACACAGTAGTCAAGATGTGGACATACCATAGATTTATACAACAGCAATAAGATTCTCCTTATTCTCTATCCCTTTTTTAAATGATTCCTAACATCCTGTTTGCTTTTTTGACTGCTGCTGCACACTGCCTGGATGTCTTCAGAGAACTATCCATAATGACGCCAAGATCTTTCCTGATTAATTGTAGCTAAATTAGCCTCCATCATATTGGATGTATAGTTGGGGTTATTTCCCCCCCGCCCCGTGTGCATTACTTTACATTTATCCACATTAAGTGATTGGGCAACAAAACGGCAAATGAAATTTAGTTTTGTGAGATCTTTTTGAAGTTCTTCAGTCTGCTTTGGTCTTAACTATCTTGAGCAGTTTAGTATCTGCAAACTTTGCCACCTCACTGTTGACCCCTTGCTCCAGATCATTTATGAATAAGATTGGTCCTAGGACTGGCCCTTGGGGAACACCACTAGTTACCCCTCTCCATTCTGAAAATTTACCATTTATTCCTACCTTTTGTTCCTTGTCTTTTAACCAGTTCTCAATCCATGAAAGGATCTTCCCTCTTATCCCATGACAACTTAATTTACGTAAGAGCCTTTGGTGAAGGACCTTGTCAAAGGCTTTCTGGAAATCTAAGTACACTATGTTCACTTGACCCAGAAAACGCCTCTCACACCAGGTCAGGAGGCACTGAAAGAGACTGGTGTTTGACTGTGACCAATCTGTGGCTGGGGGCAAAGTGGAGGGTCTCAGGCAGACCCCCTCTCAGCTCCCCACCCTGGGAAGAAGCAGGGCCGCTGTTCAGATATTAAGGACAATGCAGCCCTCTCTAGCAGCATTAGGATAGTGGCTAGAGCCCACATTATGCCGTGTGGGTTACCACCAGCAGTGCAGTAGGGCCTAGAGCAGTGGTTCTCAACCTGCGGCCCATGGGCTGCTTGCAACCCAACTAGCACACATTTGCAGCCCATGTGACATCCTCAGGGCCATACAGACCTGCATATGTGGCTCACCATGGTAAATAGACTGAGAATCACTAGCCTAGAGGCACCAACTGGCACTTGATGCCCCACCATGGCATGTGCATATTAGTATCAGGGCAGCATCTAAAGAACCTTAACTCAGATCAGTGCCCCTAGCATGCCATCTACTGCATAGACCCTGTGCCCCAAAGAGCTTGCAGTCTGAACAGACAAAAGGTGGGAGGAGTAACAGCCGATGTTGGGTAGGGAGGGGAGGGGAGAGAAGGACTCATTCAAGCTCTCTCAGAGCACCTGGGGCAGAGGCAGAAATAGAAGCCAGGTGTCCAACTCTCAATCCCTTGTACTAGCCGCTTGGCCATGCTGGCTTCCCTTTTATGTTGTGAAAGCACCTAGAGGCCACAACAGAGACTGGGGCCCCTCAGTCTGCTAAGTGCCAACCTGACTGGGGTCCCCCATCACACCAAGCTGCATAGGCCCAACAGCAGTGAGGTTTCCTTACACAGTTTAACCAAAGGCCATGGCAGGGATGGGGGGCAGGAAGCAGGTTACATGAAGCAACACTACCCACTGCTGGATGACTGAATTAAAGGCAGGTTATTGGGCTAAGACCAAGCTAACCCAGGGAAGCTCAAGGGTTGACTCCAAGCCCAGACTCCATCCCTCTCCCAGCTGGCACATCAAGGAAGTGAGAAACTTCTCCCTGCTGTCAGGCCACCGCAGCAGAAAGCGACCAATGAACACTGTGCCCAGTCATTAGGAGAAATGAGAGACAGGGCCTCATGCTAGAGCAGCACCAACTGATGCCAGACCCACACAGCCCATCTGACCCAAAACACTGTACAGCCTTCCCAGACAGCATGTGGCAGGCTGGGAGGTGGTGATGTCTCCTTATAGCAAAAACACAGGGGTGGGAGTCAGGACTCTGGGCTGTATTCCTATGTTCACCAGACTCCGCTTGTCCTCAGGCAAGCCACTGTCCCACCGATAATTATACTTACCCACCTCACAGCACATGCTGCAAAGATTGGTCTAATGATTGTGACCCCCCCACTCCACACACACAGCTGGGATTCCCTACAAAGGGCTAAGAATCACACACACAAAAAAGGACTCAGTTCAGGTGACAGTAGGGAGATGGCAGTCAGCAGCAGGGAAGGGGTTAAAGGCACATATTAGAAATTCTTATCCTACAGCAACTCACTAGCCGTTTTGGATTGTGGACGCAATCCAGCCTTGAGCAGCAATCCCCTGCACACTTATTCCCAGCATAGAGAATACAGGGGGAGTCCTAGCCTAAGAAGTGACCACCAAATTACCTCATTTAAGAACTTCCCCTCTGCATAAAATTCCCCCATTCACAAAGCTTCCCCCCCTTCCCCATTCCAAATTGGAGCAAAAAAGCTGAAATTGCAAAAAAAAGTTTCCCACAAAATAGAAGTTTGATTCAGGATCATCAACATGTGATTCAACTAAAGTGAAAGGACTTTGACTAACAAACACAATACATATACTGTACTGCCTGTTGAAAGTTACAATAGAATCTATTTAAAATTTTAAAGTCTAAACAGTTACAATATGGGAGTCTCAATGAGTTTGACTCCCCCATCCCTCCACTCCAACAGTTGGTGAAACTGACATTCCCACAAAGCATTTTGTTTAACCTGCACTTGCATGGAAACCTTGAGAAGATGTGAACTGTCTGCTGCCAGATGGCCAAGAGGGGTGAGATCATGCTCGCCCATCTTCCTCCCCTCTCTAGGCCTGCCCCCACTCAAGACTTCCAGTGGGTGCAGTACAATCAGGCCCTTTTATTTTTAATGGGAGAGCCCAATCCTGGATTCTACCCTCCCTCAGTTGAAAAGCCCCAACTGAGGCAGAGTGGGCCTCTAAACTCTGCCATGTGCTGCACTTTACATATCCCCCACCCCAAGTTGTTCAGGGCTGCAGGTGCCAAACAACCCCCTGTCCTCTGCTTAATACCAGGCCCTAAAACTAATTCCCTGCGGACAAATGGCAGCTGCTTTTCAGCAGCAGGGAGTACAAAGACTCTTCCAGCTGAACTCCAGCATCCAGGGCTGCATGCCAAGGATGGCAGGACTCAAATCCTGCTGCAGCTCTTAAAGGAGTAAGCTTTGACCAGGAGTCTCCACTCTTGGATATTGGCAGTACAGGGCTTTTGGAACAGCTGTGCAGTATCCATTCCACCCAGCAGAGGGCAGCAGCATTCCACCCTTCCTCCCTTTTCTGTATTCCAGGCAGCAGAATCCAGTCTCATTACATGCTGCCTCCACCCACTATTTGTTCCCACATTCCACCCTTCCCACCCACAGAATTCACCAAGAGTTTCAGTGCTGGTGCCACTACCCCTGCAACCCATTCCTTCCCAGCAGTAGCCCTGCAGGCAAGCTTCTCCCTCTGCCATGCTGCCACCCCCTCCCTCCTGCATTGCATGCAAACTCTCACCTTGAGGAGTCGATCCTTTCCCTCTGATAGAGGGAAACATTATGCCCTCTCCAGGAAAAGAGAGACACTGCCCCCACTGCATAGTAGCCCCTCCTCCCTGCGCACAGCCTGCCAGCCACCTGTCAGAATGGATGATTGGTAACAATAGGAGCTTGGGTGTTGAGAAGGGATCGACACTCTGGAACCGGGCCCAGGGAAGCCCACTGAGGAAGATGCAGAACAGGTCTCATAGGAAAATCCCATTCCCCTCCACCAGCTGGAAAGGGAGGGAAGCTGTGGGACAGGAAGGGTATGGGCATGTGTACACATGCCCTTGATCACACCAGGAAGTAGGAAGATGCCCTGAAGGTCCAGAGCATCAGCAGCTTCCTCCTCTAGACAGACTCAACAGCTACTGTTTGGTTGCAAACAAACTGCCCAATGTCTGTCCCTCCCAAGCTCCTGCACTCCTACCCCTCAACCCCACAGCTATGCTAGAGCCTGCTCCTCAACAGCTCCTGCTCATCTGATCCAGTTCCCCCACACTTCAATTCTTCCCTCCAGCTCTGTGACCCCCTTCCCCACTCCCTGTACTGCTCTCACCCAGGGGCTGGAACATGGTACAACAGCTGCATTCAGGAGCAGAGTTAACTGTGCTTAAGGAGAGATAAGCATTTCCCCATGGGGTACATTGCACTAGGGAGAGGCAAGGTAGCCTTGTGGTTAAAATGCCCTGGACTGGCAGGCCAGATATCTTGGTTCAAAATCCCAGCTTCCCTCGGGCTCAGTTTCCCCATCTGTAAAGTGGATGAAGGGGACTAATCCTCCTCCTCTAGACTGCAAGCAGCATCTCAGCAGTTAGGGTATCAGACTCTGGACATACGAGTTCTATTCCCAGCTCTGCCATTGACTTTAGTGGAGGGCCTTCTCCCCTTACCCCTTTGATAGTAACTGTCTACCTGGTAAACTAAGCAGCAGCTGACCCCATTTCTCTTTTCAGGGAGCAATACACAGGCCACCTCTCCCTCCACCAACAGAAACTATGCAATGTTAGGGCCACCTCCTACATGTGGGTCCACGGTCAAGTTTAGGTTGGTGCTTTGGGCCTGCACTGAAGAGCAGTTCCCCAGCTCAGGCGATACTCCTGCAGGAGCCCCATGTTGGTAGAAGCTCTTGCAGCACAGGTCCATCTCTGTTATGATGTGGCGCATTCCCTTCAACAAAGCTCAGAAGCCACCTCCCCTAGCATTTCCCAGGACAGGACGCAGACTCAGGAGCTGCAGAACTTGCCAATACATTTTAATGTTTCAAAAAGATTTAGACAGGCTTAAACAGAGCGCACTTCCCTCTTCTGATGCACAGGCCTGGGGGGGCCTCCCCTAGCCCCCCCCACTGAGAACTGCTTCATCGTACAGGAGGTAAATATACATAGTTAACAGATGCTGGAGCACAGGCCTTAAGTCTGACACTCCTTTGGCACAGGAGTCCACAGGGAGAAGCCCAGGAAGCTGGGAACATTCTAGCCAGTTACCTGAAGTATCAGAGCTTGTCTCTTGACTATCACATGGACTCAGCCAGAAATACTAGACCCCCCCCCTTCCTCCTCCCCTGGCAGCATGATACCAAAAAGATTTTGATTCTCGGTTTGTGGGCTGACTCCACTGATGAAGTACATACTGAGCAGAGACAGGCTGTTAAGCAGCTGATAAGGAACACTGGGGAAAAGCATTTTTAACTGCTTGCCTGTGAAAGCACCAAGAGAAACCCACCTATGCATGTTGCCTCCACTCCAACATTCGCAAAAATAAGGCACATGAGCATTCCACTTTAACCATCCCCATCTCCCAGCCTGGCAGGATGATTCTGTGGCAAACCCTTTAGGCCTCTCCCAGCACTGTGCTAACATTGCGTCACAGGAAGCTCTGCCTCTTGAAGGTTTGAGAACAGCCTAAATTGGGTGCCCAATCCCAGAAGGATTCAGTGCACCTAACTGTAGGTGCTCCTAAAGGCTGCAGTCTCTGGGCTAGGTCCTCAATTCTGGCACAGAGAATGGTTACAATTGCAAGCAGTTGAGTTGTTTGAGGGCTGCTGGCAGGGCCCTGAAGTTGACAGAAGGCCAAACAACTCAGGCACCTTAAGGAACTGCCATCACAGCCTGTGCAGCAGTGAAACAGGAACATGGCCACCCTTTCCCCAACACGTTCTTTCCTAACAGTTCCAGATCTAGCCCTGGAGGTTGACAAAGACAGGCTGAGTTTAGTGATCATCACTAGCATCAGACTGAACCATGCTACCAGAGTAACTGTCTTTAACCTACATTGAGTTTAATTCCAAGGCTTCCCAGGATGAAGGTTTCTAGACAGACAAGAGTTAGAAGTGAACACCTGACCATGTGATGCAGTGCAAAGTGTGTCAGTGACAGGGTGAGGATTAACAGGCTCAGATTAGGCAATACCTTGCACATCACTTAGAGGGCAAAGTGAGAGGGAATAGTCTGCACTGGAGCAACCAATGAGACAGTGAGGTGAGGTATCAGACCTGTGGCATTTTAAGGAAGAGAGGCAGCCTCTGGAATAGACTGTCTTCCTGTTTGAGAAAGTCACACTTCCCAGAACTGAGATGTTAATTGTGAAATTGACAAGAAGCCAGGTTAGTGAAGGAGGTGTCTAAAAGGAAGTGAGGGCTCTGAGGGGAATTCAAAACAAGTATGAGACTTGCTGTCTTTTGTAAGAGTAGACAAGGAGTGAAAGGCACAACAAGCAGCACCAGGGTTCCCCCACCAAAGAGAGGTCTGTCCATGTTCCTTTAAGAACCCCTCTCCAATTTTAAGTTAGCTAGAGCCAAGAGTAATTAACACTCATTTACTTGTGAACATTTTTGTATGGGGAAGATCAGGAAGCCCTGGAGAAGTGACCCAACTTCATCTTAAAACCAACCACCTGGGTCATTAGCATAAAAACTGCTCTGTACATGGGGGAAGTCAGCTGAGAACTGAAGTGTTTGGACCACATTCCAAAGAGAATTAGAACTGCTTCACCACTATGGGAAGTTACAGTGCCTGCTCCCCCAGAAAAAAAAACAACAGACAGCTGGGGGAACAGTTGTGCCATCCCAGCACAAGGGTAAAGCTTATTCCATTGTGAGCAGTTCTCCCAGGCAGGGAGATTGAACTGATGTCTGCAGCTCAGCCATGCTGCCCTGCCACACAGAGCCCTTCATTCACCACCTTAGGAAGACAAACCAGTTGCATCAGCAGCTCCTGGAGCAGCAACGCAAATGACAGAAGGGGAACAAAAATGTGGCCTTCAATATATTAAAATATCATTCTTGTGCACAATACGACATGTATGAGGGTTTCATTCAGGTCTTATCACTCCCATAGATGGGGCATTTGGAAGGAAGGTGCAAGTTCAGTGCCCTCTGAAGCAAAATTCAAATTGTCCACCAGCTCTCAGGGGTTGTGGCTCTTTAGCAGAGTTAGAAGTTGAAATCCAGGCATCTGGCTGCCCATCCCCTCCTCCCCCATTTAAAGGATGCTGGGGAGTCATTCATGTCTGCGTTTGGAGGGGGGCACAAGATGGGGGGGCAGTTCTGCAGGCAGCTCATGCCCTTCTAGCTTCACCTTGATCAAGTGGTTGGCCAGGGCAAACTCCTCGTCATCTAAGAATCCATCTTTGTCCACGTCAGCCAGTTTCCAGATCTTGCCCAGGACAGTGTTGGGCAACTTGGATTTCACCATCTCCTTCTTGGCACTGGCACCTGTGATCTTACCATTGACAGGTGAGAGGGTGTAGAAGATCTCATCATAGCTGGGCTTGTCCTTTCCTACCACCCACTCAATGTCATCAATGCCCTCGCCAGCCCCCTCCCCATAGCCATGGCCAAAGGGCCCATTCATAGTGCCCTCAAAGGCCCCGCCCTTCACTGCCTGGGTGGGCATCTGAGACTCTTCCTGCCGCACCATCACCATGAGCCGGGCAATGTCATTGGCCAGCATGTCGTCCACTGCGTCCAGCAGCTTGGGCTTCAGGAGCTGGAACTTGCTGAAGTCTTGGCTCAGCAGGAGCTCCTGGGAAAGATGGCAGAGATCAGCATTCAGGGTGGGCTTTGGCACTTGGAGCAGCCCGCTCCCCTATCCTACCCAATACCCAGCAACTCCAACTCACTCCTCAATGCCCACATTTCCCTGCCCCTGTCCAGCCATGCCCAGCTGTCCCCAATCCCATCTATCCCCGAATCAGGCTGAAGTACACTCCCATCCAAAATCCCCCTATGCCCCTAAACAAGGCCATCCCTAACCCATCCCCAGTGCCCACCTTGAGCTGCACCCACTCAATCCATCTGTCCCCTCCTGGACCACTCCCCCCAGCCCCTGGATACAACCCTCATTCCAGACACCCAGGTCTTAGACTTTACAAGTGGTGCGTGAAGCACTGTCTGCAACCACCTGTGGAATGGAGGACAGCTTCCAAGTGGCACACTGAACCATGGGGAATGGGAAGTTATTGTTAAGGGCATATGGGGAAAGAAACCTTATTCCTAAGCAAGAAGCCAGGGATTCTCCACATTTGTGGATAGCTGGTAGCTTGTTTCAGTCTGCCCCAGAACAGCCCATGGTGTGACCTGCATGGAGGCCTGTTCACCTTCCTTAGGGAGTGGGATTTAAGTCATCCCAGACAGGAGATTAGCCTGTGGTTCCAGGAAGTATTTTAGATACAGGGAATCCCAAATCGCAGCACCTCTTGCTCTAACCCACTAGACCCCATTCTTCCCAGCACTGGGGACAGAACTCAGGAGTTTTGGCTCCCAGCACCCCCTGCTCTGAAAGGAAATGTATTCTCATGGGAAGATTAGCCCTGCTCTCAGGAGCCCCAGTCCTGGAGGGCAAGAGCCCTTTCCCTCCAGGCTACCAGAGAAGCCCAGCCACTGCCTTGTATCAGTGCCATGCTGGATTTAACAGTGGCATGGAGGGAATCTCTTGCCTCAAACATGAAGTCTTGGCCCAATTCTGAGCTGGAATCACAAGATCACCTGCGCAGCAGGAGGACCAGGTAAGACAGGGATGGTCCTAATCACCCATAGCGGGGGGGGGGGGGGCACTAATGGGATTCATTTCCATGCCAGAGGCTAGCCAGATAAGGCCACCAGCAAACAGGAGTCTCTGGGGCAAGCAAGAAGTTGACTATAGCTAACATCAGGTGCAGTGACTGAGCCTAGATATTTGATGAAAAATCAGGATGGCTCAAGGCCCAGTGTAAACTGCATTTCAGCCCCCACGCCCACAGCATGACTTCACACCTGCATCTTGCGCAGATTGGGGAAGTCCCCAGGTGAGATCTGATGCTCCCGCTCAATCTTCAAGTAGATCTCGCCCAGGTTGTTCACCAGCTCCTTCTTTCTGCTCTCCTTCCCAAAGACATTGGGCATCTCCTTCTTCAGAGAGGAGATTATGTAGGCATGGACCTAGGGAAAGGAAGAGATGAGCTAGGATGCCCGATTGACAGCATAATGTTCCCACTTCCCCTGCCCTAATACAGACACCACCACCCCCTGCCCATTCCTTCCCAGAGCAGGAAGTAGAATCCAGGTATCCTTGCTCCCAGCCTCACTGCTGCTCTAACCCACTTGACCACACTCCCCTCAGTGCCAGGAATAGAGCCTATGAGTTCGACTCCCAGTGAGATGCCCTAGTCACTCTACAAAACCCATGAGTCAATCTCAAAGGTAGTCCCATACATGGGGCAAGTAGCTTTATCCTCACTTTAGCAAGGGGAAACTGAGGTACAGGGGTGGGGAAGGGTCACCCAGCAGGGCAGGAGCAGAGCCAGGAACAGAATCACTTAACAGAACCTCCATCAGGTGCTGGGGAAGGAAACTTGATGGATCTAAAGGAGTTCAGTTGGAAAGCGTGAGGAATTTTGGAGATGACTGGAGGGGGTTTTGTTTGTTTTTTGAGTAAAGGAGGGGAGTATTTTACTTGGGAAATGTAAAATCTCACTGAGGTAGAAAATGTTTGGAGGATTCTCTTGTCAAACTCTTGCCAGTATATCAGTAGATACAATAAGATCCTTAGTCACTACCATAAGTCTTTACATGTCAGTTTTGCCTTCCTGCTTTCAGATGTCCCCTTCCTTTACTGTGTTAAAAAGCAAAGCTCTGATTGTTGGGCCCAGTCATGCAGGCCCTTGTGGGGTGGGGAGCTTCCATTATTTTAACACAGGGAGGGTTTGTAGCATGCTTCTTCCCCCCACAAAATCATTAGTATTTATATTGTGGCCAAATCTAGAATTGTTTGTTACTTGCATATGTATCTTACAAAAAAAGACTAAATCTGTTCATGGAAGATAGCAATTGATGGACCTATTAGCCAGGTTAGGCAGGGATGGTGTCACTAGCCTCTGTTTGCCAGAAGCTGGGAATGGGTGACAGGGAATGGATCACTTGATTACCTGTTCTGTTCATTTTCCCTGGGGCATGTGGAATTGGCCACTGTTGAAGACAGGCTACTGGGCTAGATGGCCCTTTGGTCTGACCCAGTATAGCTGTTCTTACATGCCCACCAGGAACCACTGCCTCAGGACCCAGCCTGCGGGGAAGCTTAGCCACAGACTGCTGGTGCCCCTCACTCCTGACCTGCAGTGGGAGTGGCTTTGCTTTGCTTCCCAGCCTCTTGCTCAATATTTCCCATAAATCCTCTGTCTCTATTTAGATATGGGCATTTGAGCATCACAATGGATTTTATCCTCACTACTGAAGTACAGGTGGGGAACTGGGCAAGTCTCTTCCCTCTGGGCATCAAGATCAGAGCCAGACTTGAACCCAGGTCTCCCAAGTGCCAAGTTAGACCTAGTAATTCATTCCCCATGGAATGCCAAGTGGGCTTAACTAGCACTAGCCTAGGGATCAAGTTTCAAGAGCATCTAGGTGACTTTAGTTCCTTAAACCCCATTGACTTTCACTGAGACTTCAGTTCCTGAGGCACTGATAGTTTTATCTTAAGACTGGAGTCTGAATGGGTGATGATAGCCTATGGAGCCCAAGCCATCAGATATTAAGGCCTGAAGACCCTTGATCTAGCTCAGCCTCTTGCATAAAAGGCCAGACAGAAAGGATGGTTTAGTAGTTAGGGCACTAGCCTAGGACTTGAGACCTGCATTCAGTCTGACCTTGGACAAGCCACTTTACTGCTCTGATTCAGTTTTCCAACCTATAAAATGGGGATACTGGCTCCAGGATGCCACAGGTATATTTAGGATTGTAAGGCACTAAAGTAGAGAGAACTTCACCTAGCTATATGGAGCCCATAATTTGTTTGAAACTATAGCATCTGTTTTGGAGCAACATGCAGTCCATTAAGACCCCACTTAATGGAGAATCCACCACATTCCTTGTGGAGTTCTTGCAGTCAGTCACCCTCACTGGGAAACATTTGCACCTTGCCAGTTTGAATGTCTTGCTTCATCTCATTCTGCCTTTTGCTTGATTGAAGAGCCACCTGCTATCAGAAATTTCTTCCTTAGACAGTGACAAGTCACCTCTTGGCCCAGGTCTACTGACTGCTGCCACTGTAGCTATGCTGGCAAATCACACCTGTTCTACACAGCTATGCTGACATGCCACCTCATTAGCAGGTTGGTGTGAGCTGCACCTATGCTAAGTGCCAAACAGTGTCCCTAGTGTAGCCCATTTTGCTCAGGAGGGCTGGAATGAGCCATATCCACAAGAGCAGTTTTGCCAGTATAGTTGCATGCACACTAGCAGTGCTTTGCCACTGCAGCAGACTGGAATTCCTGTAGTGCTTTGAGTGTAGGACCTGCTTTAGTCTCTGAAGAGTTGTGCCTGAGCAAGTCTTGCTGGCTTAGCAGATTTCCTGGGTTCATTTTTGAGATCTGTTCAAACTTCTCTGCTTTTAGAGCAGCAGTGATTTCAAAGTCTTCTTCCATCTGCAAGGCATGCTGGGATCACGAGGACCTTGGAATGGTTGGACTGCTTGTCAGTTGAAACCAGATTCTTGCCCTTTGCACGGCTCATTTAATGGTAAGATATTCTTCCCCCCTCCCCCACATGTTGCTGCACTGGTGGCTTTTATGCCTGCAGTGGTTGTGTGGCAGGACAAGGATGGAGTTTGTCATGGAAAGGCTATCCTGCCTGGGGCAGTCTTACTGTCAAACCAGTGCTATTTGGATCAGAATTCAGTCTTTATACTCCAGGAGTCAAGTTGGGGGAGGGAGGGACCAACTTGCAAGTTAGTCACATGCCAGACAGCCCCTCAAACTGCTTTTAAGCCAAGTGGACTAAGCTGGGAAGTCTCTTCCCCTCCCACAAGGTCAGTGGCAGAGCTAGGCATTTAACCCAAGTCTTCGACTCCCACTTGGTACCTTAGCCCACACTGCATCCCAAAGCATCATTTCAGGTGGCTAGTGTACATAGACTTGCTTTGAGGGGTGCAGCCTGGCATGACAGGATTAGACATTCAGTGTAAAGCTGTTTCCCCCCCCCAATCCAACTGGTGAGTCTGACAGTACTGGGGAAGTGGCAATCTAAGTGAAATGTCTGAGTCGGTGTCTGAACAGGTGTGTGCTGGGCATCTCACCTGGCCACTTGAATTAACTAACTCTACAGGGAGAGTTATTACAAACTAGTATCCAAGAAAGATGAATCCAAACTGGACCAGATGCAGAGGAGGGCTCTTAGGCTGATCAGGGGAATGAAGAGCCAATCTTACAAAAGGAGACAAAGAGCTGTGCTTGTTTAGTCTTGGGGGATAAGGAAAAACAAAGGCTAAGAGGGGATCTGATTGCTCTATAAATACATTTGGTGGTAAACCCCAGGGAGGGAAGAGAACTATAGACGCTCAAAAACAATATTGGTACAACAAAACAAACTGACCAGGAATCCACTGAGGCTGGAAATAAGGAGATTCTGGAACAGCCTCCCAGTAGGAAGACAATCTAACTAGTTTGGAGCTGATTCAGTTTGACCAGGATGTGACTACAGCTGCCCACAATAGCAGGGACTGGATGCCATGACCCAGGTGGTCCCATCCATTTATGTTCCTACACATCTGATGACTTAAAACATGCTGTAACTTAAAGTACTACAGTCATGGACACAGAACAAGAATTTGATCCGTTAGACTAATCAGAGTTAGGGTTTGAAATTGCACTGATTTTAGAAGGCCTGGCCAGCTAGATAGATTTGTTCCTTCTAACGTGGATTGTGCTGAAATCAAGCAGCAGTTTGGATCTTTGAGAAGCCTAGTGCCAGCTCTGGCTTCAGGAGCTATTTCTGACCCATGTCAATGCTGAGCCCTGTGATTTCTCTGAAGCAATCAAGATTTTTACAGCTCCTTCCAGCTAGTTCAAAGAGAAACTGAAAACAGACATAAAAACAGCTGTGTTCCCATAAAGAGCTGCACTTCTCTAGCTAGGCTTGTGAGCAAATACCTTATCTGCAAGAGTGATGCCTTAAAGAGATAATGCCCAGAACAGTGCAGAGTCCATTGCAAGGTAAAGAGTTTAAGGCCACTGGGGTTTAAGGTGGAATTTCCTCAGCATGGCTGAGAAATTTCCATAATTTCTTTCCCAAAACTGACGCAAGACTCTCCAGCAAGGAATGTTAATCTGAGGGGTTTCCCTGCTGTAAAATGCAGCTGTCAGTTAGTAGGCTGTAGCAGAGCCAGGAATAGAATCTAGAAGATCCCAATTCTATCACAAAAGCCATACTTTTTGACTAGAGTGCCATTAGTTTGAATGGAGTGGTGAGACCAAACCACTGCAGGTTAGCAGGCAGTACAAGCTATGCCTCACCTACTCTTGGATTGGAGCCATGGCTGTTATCGCACTAGGAGCTTGCACTAAATGCCAGATACTTGCTGCACCAGTGCAGCATCTACATTAGGGTGTTGTATTGACACGCTAAAGCAGTGGAAACATGGATTGGGAGTCAGGACTCCTAGGTTCTCTTCCAGCTCTGGGTGGGGATACGTGGTCTAGTGGGTTAGAGCAGGGAGCTGGAGACAGCACTGGTGATTGCTATTCCCAGGTCTACTGTGCAACCTTGAATAAGCCCCTACCCTGCTTGATGTCTCTTCCCACCCTGTGGATATTCAGGCTGAGCTCTCTGGGGCAGGTATTGTCTCATTAGGGCTCTGCAGTGAATACTGTAATGTCTCCCCCTCCCCCATCTTTGCTAAGGACTCTGATCTCAATCTAGGGGGAGAGGTGCCTGCAGACACCTGGCACAATAGGCACATCCCTGCACTTGGTCAGGGGAACTCTGAAATGCTATATTAATGCTAGTCAAGTACCACCCTTGGTCAGAGAAGGCTTCATCTAGACCAAATCCCACCCATGTAGCACTGTCTGTGGCTCACTAGAGGGAATGCTTGGGACACTGTACCTTGGCTAGCCTGGCTCTCTTGATGAGGTCATTGAGCTTGCGGAGTGCAGCATTCCTGGGCAGGGACTGGATATCTTTGAAGAGATCCTGCTCTTCTGCTTCAAAGAGCTTCCTGTTGTCAGGGATGAGGAGTGGCTGGGACCAGAAGGAGCCAATGTAGACCCGCACCACCTCTGGGGTGTTTATGATCTTCCCCAGTGACCACATGAGGGCACCGTAGACCCGCATTAGCTGTTGTGTCTCAATCTGGTCAGCTTTGTTCAGCACCACCCGGATCTTGTCCTCATGGTTCTTCAGGGCCTTGATCACCTCTGAAAACTCATCTGAGATGTCCAGCTTGTGAGCATCGAAGAGGAGGATAATACGGTCCACACGCTCCGCAAACCACTCCAGTACCGCAGCGAAGTCATAGCCTGCGAGAGAGAGGGATGTTTATACACAAAGACTGCAGCTAAGGCAGCAGCTAGAGAGGAGAGCATCAACTTGGGACTCTGGAGACCCTGGGTCTACACTCCCAGGCCTGTCACTGACCCTGACAAATCATTGCCCCCATGCCTCAGTTTCCTCTCATCTTTGTTTTACTCATTTGTGTTGGGGTAGCACCTAGGAGCCCCAACACCAGGCACGGAACAGAAGTTGTGCTATGCACTACACAAACTGACTACTTTGGGAGTTCTCAGAGGCAATCTATTAGACTGCACACTTTGGATCAGGGACTGAATTGTGCCCACACCACCTAGCACAACAGGATCAGATGAACTACCAGTCAGTGCAAGCTATACTACACATCTGGGAAACTGAATGTTCTAGAACCCCAGCACATGCCACAGGATTAGATAGGTGAAGTGTTGGTGCTGAGCTCTCCACACACTATTTTTCCAATCTTAGATCTCAAAGATCTTCAGAAAGATCTCATTACCCCTGGTTTAAAGATAAGGGAAAGTTTAAGGCCAGAAGGGACCATCAGATCTAGTCTGGCCTCCTGTCTATCAGGCCATTCAGTTTCACCAGATACCCCAATACCAAACTGAACAATTGAGTTAAACCAAAGCATTTCATCCCTCAGGAGATGAACCTGTTGTGAGCCCCAGTTAGAAAACAAGAGAAACCAAAGGGCTGTCAATGCCAGAGGCCCCTGCAATGGCAGGGAATTGCTGCAGTGAGACACCTAGTGATACCAGCAGATGACCCATGCTGCAGAAGGCAACCTCTGCCTGTGCAAGGCCCACCCCTCCCCCCATTTCTGCAAATCTGACCTGGAAGGGAGGAAAGTGTCTTCTCCCAGGATCAACCAGCAGGCCAGTTGCCAACCTAGGAATAAAGCTCTCTGGAGCAAGAACTGTGTTGACAGGCTCTGGTCCATGATGGGGCTCCTACACATTACAGGTCTCCCAAGTCCCAGGCCTGTGCTTTGGCCACTAGGCTGTTAGTGTCAGCAGAAATAGTGGTTACCACAGGAATGACTGAGCATCCTCCACATTCCTGAGACTGAAAACCCTCCTGGAACTGCAAACCCCATGTGAGTGAGTCTGCAATCAGACTTTCTGTAGCAGGAGCATGGCCTGCTACTTTAACCTCTAGTAATGCTAGAGACAGTGCTGTATGGCTGCTACCTGCAGTAGTGGATGCACTCCAGTCTAAGAAATCTTGCTTCCAGCAGTACAGTGCCATGTGAACACAGGATGCCCCAAGCAGATATGCAAGTTACACAAGAATTGCTTAGCTCAAAGTGCTGCCACCTCTGGCGTGAAGCCAACTGAACAGCACCCAGCAACACTATGCAGATATATCCCACACACTGCAAGGGAGGGATTTTTGTAAAGGCTGATGTAGTTACTGAAGTTAAGTTTTTTGTCCTAGCAAGATCCTAACACCTGACAATGGTCTTCACAAAAGGATTGTCTCCCATTTGAGAGCCAGCTAAGCTTTGCTCCCCATCTCATCTGGGAAATTGCACCTACTGCCACAGAGCTTATGAACTGCACCTCAGGGTGATAACTAGAGCTGGACAAGGACTTTTTGGTCCATTGGCAATTTTGAAAGAAACTTGTTCTGCGTTGAACTAAGTGTCTTGAATTTTAATAAGCTTCAAGGAAACTGAGAAAGGACATTGAAGTGTTTTGTTCAAACCGTGTCAGTCAGTTTAAAACAATGCAGCAAAACTGCCATGAAAGCTTCTCAGAGGTTGGACCAAGATATTACCTCACCAACCCTGTCTTATGAATTTGTGAAGCATGTTATTGAATTTGCATTTTCACCGAAGAGTTTTACCAAAAAAATTCACCCACATCTAATAACTCAGGGAAAGTGCCACCTACCTAGGGCACCTAGGCCCCAAGATCACAGCACCTTTGTGCTAGGTACACTACAGTAAGAGCCTCCTGGAGAGCTTATAATCTAGCTAGGCCCAAGTCACATCTTGAGCCTGGCTGCATGGCAGCTATGTTGCCACCATACCCTTTTGCAAAACAATCAGATGTCACTGTCAGCACTGCAGGAAGGACTATTCATGCTGACTTTCAACATCTCAGCTCTCTTCCAGACATGTCAAACCCCCACCAAAAAACCCAGAAAATGGGTTGTGTTTTAATTGGCTTGTGAGTTGCTTGTTGGCTAGTAGCTTGCTGCCTTTTTTTTTAAAATAGGCTCTGGGCAAGGAGGGGTGAGAGTTAGGGGTGCACAGCAGTCCCACCACAGTCCAGACTGCACACTGTGGGATCTAGTCAGAGTGTTGGGGTTCTTAGGGATTGGCTTATTTTGAAATAGGATTAGCTTGATTTACAGTGTGAAAGTTGGCAACTGTAACATCCTGTATTTGTGCATTTGGAGAGACATCAGGATGCCTGCATTTAAACCTGTCACTAAAAAGGTGTAATTGCACACCAGGCAGACTCCATGATCAGCCAGCAGAATCTCTCTACATGAGAGAATTGGTGGTTGGGGTTAAGACATTGGACTGGGACCCTCAGGTTTGATTCCCAAACTCTTCTACAGCCTTCATGTTACTTTGGCCAAATCCTTCCCCCTGTGCCTCAGCTCTATTTAGACTTAGTAAGCGACTCTGCACACTAGGTGCTATATCTCAGTGGTTTACAGTCTTAGTTTGTGGACCCCTACAAAATTTTAAAAGGAGATAGACCCATTTGGAAATCTGTTGTGTATATATTGCTGAATTCTACTCAGTTTCCAGTCTAAGTCTTTCATGGACCCCTCAATCTGTGGATCACATATTGAAAGCCACTGCTATACACACACACCACAGTATCTAAGAGTTACTGTAATACAAATGTAAAACAGATATAAGATCCTCTACACAGAGAGCTAACCTTTAGCCACTCATTCAATAAAGAGTCACTTCAATCATCACTCCCCTTCCCATATTTAAAGGCCTCAATCTCCAATGCCTTTATAGCCTCTCCTCTTGAGGCAGGGCAGTACTATCATCCCTATTGTACAGATGGTGGCAGAGACTGAAGGACTTGGGCAAGGTCACATGGAAAGTTGCATGAGCTAGGAGACCTGGGTTCAACTCCCAAGTGCTAAGATAGCTCCCTAAGTACACTACACCATCCATCCTTCCTCTCCAGGGCAGTATATAGAAGTGATACTGACTTCACTCTTGAAGAAGAGACTAAATCCATTCTGAGAATTCCTAGCATTCAGCTGAATGCTAGCACACACTTTATAAAGCGACTCAAATCTCAGTCTCCTGAGAATAAAGTCCTTTAGCTAGGGTTATTGTGGCAAAGAGATGGGTAGTTTCTGGAGCTTTCAGAGGGACTCAACAGTATTCACTAGTAAGAAGAGTCCCTCAATCATTCTAAGCAGCAGCCCCACTGCTATGCAAACTATGTTGGACACTATCTGATTTTCCCCTCTTCATCCACAGGCCTCACTTTACAAAGGAGCATTATTCTCAAATAGGGAAATGAGCGGGAAAGGGGTATGACTTCTCCAGGTCTCACAGTAGGCCAGGGGCAGAGCTAGGAACAGAACCCAAGTTGGAGTCCTAATCCAGTGTGCCTGCCCACTAGGTTATATTGCCTGCCCTAAGCTCAAGAACTCAGACTAAACTTCAGAAGAGGTGGCACTGGTAAGCATCCTACAGCAGTTACACTTCTTGCCCTTCTAGAGCACTTCAAATACAAAGGCTCCAGATACCTGGTATCAAGAAGGGAGTGATGTGATGTACTCCAGAGTCAGTTTTACTGCAGTAGTGCCTAAAGGGCCTGCACCAGCTGAGATCAAGACCTCATTGTGCCTAGACACCCCCTGACTTAGAGCTTGCAGCATAAGAGAGTAGAGGGGAAACAGACACAAGGGGAAGGCACTTGTCACAGCAAAGATCACTGGCAGCACTAGGAAAAGTACCCAGGAGTGAACTCCAGTGACTAGAGCAAGGCAGCTGGGACTAGGTTATCTCCCCAGATTCAAAGACACGCTTCTCAAGTTTAGTTGCACAGCAGAATGGAATCCCTTATGTCATGGGAGAATCCCAGTTGCCTCCACCTCCTACATCTGGCTGCGTACACAGGATTGGATTGTAAGTACTCAATTCCATTGCTCTGCTGATGAACTATGTACTCAGACTGGCAACATGAGTTCAATTTACTGACAATGAACTGAAAACGGGAAGTAACCGACCATGTAGTTCTGAGAAGCCAAAGGGGAATTCTGTCTAAGAGACAACATTACAAACCAACCAATATACCAACAGCTGCCAGTTCCTCTGGAGGAACCCCAAAAGGCAAAGACCTGCATTGTATGGGCACTGCCAACTCACAAGATGTCATTTCTTAAATACTTGGCTTCCAGAACCATATTACACAACACTCCTTAAAGAGTCTCATGGTCAGAAGGGAGAGTTTGAAAGTAGGACTACTAAAGCCCCAAGACAGATGACAAACCAGATCTGTCTTAATCTCAGGATTACTTGAAGCCCCAGCCTACTTTCCTAGTGCTTGGGCCTGTCACTTATGTCCCAGAAGTTATATTGTGAAATAACCTAGCTTTTTCTTGACTACAAGCCATCATGTTTTGTATGATCAATTGGTTTTAGAAGTTTGGGGTACTCTTATTTACCACAAAGTACAATACACATTAAGGCCAATACAAAAACCAAGGGTTGCTGAAGTTATGGCAGCATGGCTAGTGGTAAGGACAGGGGAATCAAGTTAGGACACTTCAGTTTTATCACAAGCTCTGCAAAATTCACTATACTGGGACCTTTGGCAACGTAAGCTTGAGAGTACACCCCCCTCTTGAGGGGCATCTGGAGGTTTAACCTGCACAGAACATGGATAAGGCATTATGCTCCTTTAAAGCAAGGCAGAAAGAATGCAGCCCTTTAAGAGACCTGTCTTTGAATTGAAGACAGTTGTGTGCTCCCTTACTATCCCTGGCTGCTGAACCACACCTGACAGGTACAATACACAGTGCTGTCGCAATCTTGACCTGACATATTTCCCCACAGAGGAAAGCACTCAGTATTACCCAGTGGTGAGCTGCAGCTCGTTTGTACCTGTTCGCTAGAACCAGTTGCTAAAATTAGGTGCCGGTGGAGAACTGGCTGTTAAAGAGCCAGGCAGGTAGGAGAACAACTCTGGTCCGTGGGCCAGATGTGGCCTGCGGGACCATCCTGTCCCCCACTTGAGCTCCCAGGATTCCCTGCTCCCCCCCACAGAGCCGCAGCATGGCCAGCCGCTGCCAGCTGGGCAGCTCAGCTGAGCTCCAGCTTCGATCTGCTGCTTTGAGCGGCTGCCAAGGTAAGGGGGGGCTGTGAGCTCTGGGGCCACCTGGGGCAGAGGGGAGAGCAAGTGGGGCAATTTGCCCCAGGGCCAGGTCCTGCAGGGGTCCCCAGCCCCACGAGGATGTCTCCCCGGGCTCTCTCCCGCTTCCCCCACCCCACAGAGCTGCAGCATGTCCAGCAGCTGGGCAGCTCAGCTGAGCTCTGGCAAGATAAGGGGGGCTGTGAGCTCTGGGGGCAAGTGGGGCAATTTGCCCCGGGCCCCTAGCCCCACAAGGATTCCCCTCCACCCCCTGCAGTGCGGCCAGCAGCTGGGCTGCTCAGCTGAGCTCCTGAGTTGTCCTGCTGCTTTGAGTTGCTGGTAAGGTAAGGGGGGGACTGTGAGCTCCAGGGGGGCAATGGGGCAATTTTCCCCCAGCCCTGCAGGGGCCCCTGGCCCCACAACTATGTCTCCTCCCACCCTGGCCCCTCCCCTGCTTCCCCCCCTTAAATCAGAACTTTTTATAGGGAACCAGTTAAGATTTTGGCATATTCTGGTGAGTACAGGGTGCATTGTGCAGGTTGGCTCTCCCCACCTATCTGCCTTGACTCACATTAGTCAATTGCAGAGTCAGGAATGGAGAGAATTGGAGATCAGTGCTCCTACAATACATGAGAATGTTAGACACATTCCAATCCCACAGCTGCTTGTGAATCAGCAAGTCTGATCCCTGCTATGGGTCTGCTCTTTTTTTTTTTTAAAAAGCAGTGTTAAGAAAGTTCTCCTTTAACTTCCTCCTGGAGTTGTGGCCTGTTTGGTCAAATGAGGAACTCTCTCCCACAGCCTCTCAGTTTCTCCTGGGTAGAGCACAATTAGAGGTTAAGAAAAGTCATGGACACTGCATGGGACTGTTCAAGGGGAGCAGATTTGTCTTTGCATTGCTCCACTCACAGGAGAAGCAATCTATAGGTAAGGTTGGGTTATATCATGGTGACAAGGACACAAACAAATTGTGCCTTGGCTGGCAAGTTTTGCCAAGTAGGGTTTAAAGAAAGTCCTTGTCTTCCCCGTGACAGAAACTCAAGCAGAATCAGTGGCCCACAAACTTCCCATGTTTCTGCAGAACTGCAAGTTTGCGGTGTTGTACCCACAATATTAGAGCTCTGTGTAAGCTTGAAAGGTTGCCTTTTCCACCAATAGAAGTTGGTCCAATAAGGATTACCTTGTGTCTCAACTGTAAGAGACCTAAGAATCAAGTCCATTATCCTATTCCCCACTTTCCACCCCCAGTAGCCTGCAAGCTTTTGAATTGGGTGCTAGAGTACAGTCCTTGATCCACTGAGACCTGGTCTAGTTGAGCATCCACCTATTGTCTCTTGTCCTTTGCTTATGTATTTGGGGACAGGGATCTTTGAGCTGTTAGTGTACAGTACCTGGCATAATGGGGTCCTGCCCATGTCTGGGGCTTTGGGTACTACCACAAGACAAGCTGAAAATGTAACAACTGAGGGTATGGCTACACTTATGGTTTGCAGCACTGGTCATCCAGCTGTGTAGGAGCAGCGCTGGTGTGTGGCCACATTTGCAGCATTAGCAGCGCTGTTGGGAGTGATGCATTATGGGCAGCTATCCCAGCATTCAAGTGGCCGCAACATGCTTTTCAAAAGAGGTGGGGTGGAGTGGGGTCTAGTGTGACAGGGAGCGGGGGGGAGAGAGAGTGGATTTTTGGAGCCAACACTGTGTGTTTAGCTTCCTGCCTTGAAAAAATCAGAACATTTTTCTGACCCCTTAGTCTTAACTCTTAATTGCAAACAGCCTGCAGCCAACACGACTCCCTGCTGTTTCATTCGCTCCCTGCCTGCCTCTCATTTGATTGTTTACAGCCAGGTACAGATGATCACAGCAAACAGGCGCTCTGTTTCTTAGATAAGCAGCAACGGCAACGGAGCTCCGCGGAGCTCATTCACAACAAAACAGAGAGGCTGCATAACAAAACAAAGAGTAACTTATAAAAGCATTCTGGGATACATCCTTATACCCTGGAGGTGTTGGCCACACTTGATGACCAGCACTGCAGCACCAGCGCTGGAATCCTTATTCCCCATGCTGAGTGAGGTGTACGGCCAGCGCTGCAGCCAGGGAGTTGCAGCACTGGAAGTGCCCTGCAGGTGTGGCCACTTACTAATTGCAGCACTGGTGGAGGCTTTCCAGCACTGCAAATCGCCAGTGTAGCCATACCCTGAATGTTCCCTGGGCACATCAGTGACTCTTGGAACTCTGCTAGGCTCCTTACGTGACACCAAGTTCCACAGGAAACTACATTTGTAGAGGAGTTTCTTCCCTTTCATTTTGAAATTTGGTGCTCCTCATTCAGTGTTCCCATTTCTGGCTAGCCAGAGCTGTTCTCTTTACTGAGGTTATACAGGACAGGAAGTCTACATCATGTAGTAAACAAGTTGCAGTGCACTATGCATTGTAATAAGTTACTCTGTTGCCACTTTGCAATGTAGTTTAATAAAGTTTTACAACGGTTTTGCATGCAGCAATTGGTCACTTGGGAGGCTCATCTCAAGTCAGTGGGTGGTTCTGCTTGATTTCTCACATCCAGTGCTTCCCCCAAAAATGTGCTGCATTTCGGAGTAACATTTGTATCAGAGGCTGAAGTAACTGCCTTATCTGGGGGCAAGGCCTTGAAGTTAACACTGGCAAAGCTAGTTTCAGTAGTGAATGGTGGAATGTTACAAGGGATGGTGGAATGCTACATGTTAGCTATGTTTGTGCAACAGATCCTAGACTCCAGAGCTTGTCAGCAACTGAGTTAGTCATTTAGAGGCTACAGCAGTGATCAGCCTTTTTATGCCCAAGATCACTTTCTGAATCTATGGGCAACCCAGGATCCATCCCACCCCTTCTGAGGCTCTGCCCCCCTCGCTTGCTCTCCCTCACCCCTCACTCACTTTCACCAAGCTGGTTAGGGGGGTTGGGAGGGCATGTGAACTCTGAGCTGGGTCCGAGGGGTTTGGCATATGGGAGGGGGCTCTGGGCTGAGCCTGGGGCAGGGGTTGTGGTGCAGAAGGGGGTGAGGGATGCAAGCTCTAGGGTGTTTGGGTGCAGAAGGAGGTGCAGGGTTCTGGGAGGGGGTCAGGGCTGGGGTGTGGCTCCTACCAGGCAGCCCTTACCTCTGGCAGCCCCCATAGGTACTGCAGTGTGGCTGCCGTTAAGACAGGCTCCCTGCCTACCCTGGCCCCATGCTGCTCCTGGAAGGGACCAACATGCCCCTCTGGCCCAAGGGGAGGGTGTCAGTGGGCATATGGCTCCAAACACTGCCCACTGCAAGGACCACCCCTGCAGTTCTCCTGGCCAATGGAAGCTGTGGGGGTGGTGCTTTCAGGCACCTTGCCCCGCCTCCACTCCAAGGGCTGCACTGGGCACTTCTGGGAGTAGTATGGGACTGGGGTAGTCAGGGAGCCTGCCTTAGTGGCAGCCACACTGCACTGCTGGAGACTGCAATTGACTGGGAGATCCTCTATGATTGACCAGTCAATTGCGATTGAACAGTTGGTGACTACTGGGCTAGAGGTGCCTTTGATTTGCTCCCAAAGGCAAAACCAAGTGGAGTGTAACTGGCTGTAGCATCTTGAGCTGACAGCCACACACACCCCTTCCCACATTCAAAAAAAATCACTAATGATCTTCTCAGGGCCAGCCTACACAAAATGCCTCTCCCTTGGTGTTGTTGGGAAGCCCTTGTTCAACTAGCTTTTCCCCTTACAAAGCAGTCCATATTTGTTAATAGAGTAGGGACTGCTGGTTAAATGGTGCTGCCAGCTACTGTACTGGTGCATTAGAGGCCCCAGAATTCACTGCTACAAGTCAGAGGTAGAAGACTACAGTTTATGCAGCAAGCCAGCCAAATTCAGCTATTGAAAATCTCATTTTAGGCATTGTATAAAATCTCAGCCAACTCAAAATCATTTGAAGTGTTGGAACATTCAGCCATGCACAGAACTTAAATCCCCACAGCACCTCTGTAGCTGAGAAAGACAGCCCTCATATGTTCACCAGCCCCTTCCTACTCCAGTTACGTGGACTGGATTTGGTTTTGATTTGAGCAATGCTCTTACAACACAGAATAGAAGTTTGCATGTAGCAGACTCCAGATTTCCTGTGACTCAGCAAGACCCACAATGGAAGGCAATATTGTGCAGAACAGTTATGTAAATCAGGAACAGAAAGAGTTAAGCAAGCTGTGCTAAAAGCTGTTCTAAACAGCAAGTTCCCAGCTGACCTGTGCATTCTTGAGATGCTCTGATATGCACTTATGCCTTAGCAGTATGGTCAGACTGGGGAAGCCAGGACTCTTCATTTTAAATTCCCCTGCTGAGTTAAGAGTAAATTACAACTCTACAACTTCCAGTCTCAGTTCTGCCACTGAAAACTTGGCAGACCTTCACAAGAAAGTGTTAGCAGCATCAGGTAGAAGTAGATCAAGCCAGCCCTTCTGCACAGCAGTCCAGCACTACTCAAAGCTCTTTACAGGCAGACTATCCAAGGGCATTCATTTGCTTCAGACCACATGGAGTGGAAGGGATGCAGGGCCACTCACTCTAGAATGTGGGTTTAATCCCTAGACAAGATTATGGGAAATCACTAGCATCTGAGGTGAGAGGAGCTAGTGGGTCTGCGCCCATGAACAAGGTGTGTGTCCAAGTCACCAACAGAACTGCTGGTTGTGTCAGCAAGTCCACCCATGTCTGCCCCTTCATAACCTTGGAACCTGATCCCTCCCTAGTCCACCTTCCCTGGAAAGTAAAGATTGTTCTCTCTGGCTTTATAAGTGGGAAAACTGAAGTATAGAGATAAAGCAGTTTTCCCCAAGGCCACAGGGAGTCTGGAAATTGAAGCCAAGTACTTTGCCCCCTGTCCAGCACTTTAACCACAGGGACAACATAGGGCACAGATGAAGTTACCACTCCTGCTTATGAAGAAAGGTCCTTAAACCATTGTGGCAGGCCTTTCTGAAATGCCTGCCAACAGGACTGAAGTCTCAAGAGCACCTAATCTGGCATCTTTCATGCAGCTAAGATTCCAGACTCCTCCAACAGAAGGAATGCTAATTGGCTAAGATCTGAACACTGGGGAGGATTTAGACTGGATAAAGACTTTTTTCCATGTAGCAGATGGCTCGTCCAATGAGTATTCCTCAGAGCAGGGGTCAGCAACCTTTCAGAAATTATGTGCCAAATCTTCATTTATTCACTCTAACTTTAGGTTTTGCGTCCCAGTAATACATGTTAAGGTTTTTAGAAGGTCTCTTTCTATAAGTCTATAATATAACTGAACTATTGTTGTAAGTAAAGTAAATAAGGTTTTTAAAATGTTTAAGAAGCTTTATTTAAAATTAAAATGCAGAGCCCCCTGGACTGGTGGCCAGGGCCCGGGCAGTGAGTGCCACTGAAAATCAGCTCATGTGCTGTCTTCGGCACCTGTGCCATAGGTTACCTACCCCTGCTCTACAGCAACACAATGAACAGTTCTAATCAGCTGACAAAACTCAGCATTAATAGTGACTGTTTCTGGGGCCATCCTTGGTCAGATCACCTTATTTTAAGACAAGGGACCATTAGAATAGATCATATAGTGTGACCTCTTGTGTATCACAGGCCATTAAACTTCACCCAAATACCCTTATGTTGAGCCTGATGACTTCAGTTGAGGACTAAAATGTTTTAGTCCTCATGTTCTGTGTTTGAGACAGAAGTCTCCCAAGACTAGACTATGGCCACACTACAGAACTTAGAGCATCTGCAGTGGCACAGCTGTAAGCCAGGGGTAGGCAACCTATGGCACATGTGCTGAAGGCAGCACGTAAGCTGGTTTTCAGTGGCACTCACACTGCCCAGGTCCTGACCACCAGTCCAGGGGACTCTGCATTTTAATTTAAAAGTTGAAGCTTCATTTAAAATTAAAAACCTTACTTTACATACAATAGTTTAGTTATATATTATAGACTAAGACCTTCTAAAAACATTAGAATGCATTACTGGCACATGAAACCTTAAATTAGAGTGAATAAAAGACTCGGCACACCACTTCTGAAAGGTTGCAGACCCCTGCTCTAAGCTGATGGGAGAGTGCTCTCCACCCCAACATAATTATTCCAGCCCCCTGATGAGCAGTGATAGTTATGCTGCAACACTGCCTACACCAGTGCTTAGATCAGTGTAATTTAAGTAGTACGGGGGTGGAGGGGTGGCTTATTCACACTCCTGAGTGACATACCCACAAGCTATAGTGTATATAGCCCAAGGCCCACCAATGCCTGAGGCCCCTGTGACAGCAGGGAATTAGCTGAGACATGATTAGGTGATCTCAGCAGGTGACCCAGACCCCCTTGCTGCAGAAGGCCAAAATACCTCAAGGTCCACGATAATCTGACCTAGGGGAAATTCCTTTCCTACATCAAATCTGGTGATCAAAGACAGACTCTGGCACATGTGAGCACAGGCTAGCCAGTCAGCTAAGTCAGGATTCTTTGCACCACCTGAAAGCACCATTCCAGCCTCTCATGTCTGAAGTCCTCATACCCTCAGTCATTGCTTGGACTGCGCACACACCATCCTTACATGTAGGAATTTATACTAAGTGCAACTGTCTCTACAAAGGGAACAGAAGAAGATAAATAGGCCACCTAGCAGCCAGGCTTGGAGGCATGAAATGTCAGCCATGGAGAATCACAACTATGTACCTGCATCATTAGCACAGGCTTCCCCCATGCAAGCCAAACCTGAAGCACTAGCACAAGACCATTCGCTGCAGAGTATGTCCCAATGAAAGTTTAGAAATTAAAAAAAGGAATTTCAGACCTTGTTTTCCTACAAGATGTTCTGGGGACTGAAGTGACCTGCCTATCCCTCTAAAGTGGCTCAAAAGTCTCACTACAGGAATAAGATACAGCTAAACTCTTACATTACAAATTCTGTGGTTTGTAAGGGGGAGGGGTAGAATTGTTCTACAATTCATGGTGCTTTGTTTAGTGTTACATCCTGGTTTCTTTCTGACTAGGGGCAGCAAGAGCCTTATCTTTGAAAGCAGTTTCCTGCAGGCATTACTAGTCACTGGAAAAAAATATCAGTTTGGAAAGGCTGATGTGATTAATAAGCAAGACATTTTCCTTCCGGCCTTTGCCATAACCAAGAAGCCACAAATACAGCAGGAGCTTCTGGAGCAGTGCAATCGAATGCCAGGATTTTGATACTCAGGAAGAGCCAAACTAAGTTACAAGACTCTGCAGAGATCTGAACAAGCTGAGAGATGGACACGGAAGGGAGTGCACAGGGACCAGCCTCTGCACAGAAGTGACAAGCCCAGTTTCTCTGCTGGGGAGTAGTCACAGTGGAGTGCTTTGAAGCCGTGTGGGGTACAGAAGAGGAGTGAAATCCTTTGGCAGAAACATTGAGAACCCAATAGAAAGAAACTGAAACACTAGGTCAACGTCAGGCACTTGCTAGAGTCAGACCTGGATCATAACCAGCACTAGGCCAATAGACCAATAAAAGGCCTGAGATTTTGAGTCAGAAGTTGTGAACCAGTGGGGCTAGAGGTAAATATTTATGCTGCTTGGGATCCAGAAGAGCTAGGTCAGTACAGAGCATTTGCCTCTAGAACAGTGATCCCCAAACTTTTCAGGGTCATGTCCCCCCCCTCACCCGCTGGGGTGAGGCCAGGAATGGGGCAGTGGACAGAGGTAAGGGGGCCAAGGCTGGAGCCACAGGTGGAGGTGGGTCTGAGACCAGGGCCAGGTGTGGAGCTGCAGCTGGGCTGCAGTCAGCCCAAGGCTGTGGGTGGGGCAGGGCCAGGCCCTGCCATACACCCCTGAATCCTCCATGACAGTTTGGGGACCTCTGCTCTAGAAGGAAAGGAAGGCTAGTCTTGTGGTTTTGGAAATGGGCTGGGATTCACAAGATCTGAGCACTAGTCCCAACTCTGCAGACTTGGGCAAGTCACTACTGACTCAGTTCTCCCCCCGCCCCTCCATAAGATGGGGATAAATACTCCTTTTCTCACTTTGCAGTCTTATTGTACCAGGCCCTGTGCACACACGAAGATGGCCCCTGTCCCAATCAACTGTGACTTCTAGGAGCTATGCATGCCAACAGATTAGTACTCAGAAGTTGCTGTCAAAGAAGAGGTGGCAAAGGAATTTAGCTGGAGGGATATTTACTCTATACTCTGACACGATGTTGACAGTTTAACAATTAAAACAAAAATTGTATTTTGAATCTCAACATGGCATTAAACTGTCTGACCCCTACCTTCCATGATTTCCTATTTAAATCCAGTTGTGGGAAAGTGCTAAAAATTAAGTTCTGCCAAGCCTACTTATAACTAGGGCAATCAGAAGTCAGCCTGTCCTGCCTTCTTTACACTGGGTTCTCAGAAGAAGGTCAAGATATTGGTGTTTCTCCCAAGGCACTCCAGGCACTTAAAGGGGCCAGCAGCTCTGGGATGGGGACTAGAGTTGACAATGCTGCTTCAGGTTTCTACCTTAAGTTCATCTATGCAGGAGACAGCCACTCTGACTGGCTTCCTGAGAGCTATCAAAATCCCCCAGGAACTAAGGATCATCCCCAATTCCACCACCTTGAGCTCATTCTACAGGAAGCTAGCTTCCAGGCTCAGATGCCACTTGGCTTTAGCACTCCAGAGGTCTCATGGCACCAACAGGTGCTGCAGGCTACAGCTGAGGAAGACATTTCTGAGGCATCACTGCACACATCAAGCAGTAATATCTGGAAAACTGTCCATTGAATCTAGTGTACCCAGTGTGGTAAAAGCATTAAGCTGAAGAATACTAGAATGGGAGTCAGTCAAGTGAGAGCTGAAGTGTCACTTGTCAGGCTGGAAGAAAGGTAACTCACCAGAGCACAGAATGGGGAGCCAGGACTCCTGGGTTCTCCTGTCTATAGCCAGTAGGTCTAGTGGTTTAGACCGGGAGTTATTTGATGATCAGGAAACTAGGATTCTATTCCCCATCCCTGCTGCTCACCTATCTTACACAAATCACTTCCACCCTGTGCCTCAGGTTTTCCACCCAAATCTGTAGGTCACTATTGTCCCTGTCCTATCACCCAGAGGGCTGGTTTGCTGAACTAGTGAGGCCCTACGTTCAACTCCATTGTATGTGTTGGTCTGGATGCAACATGATCACTTTTGACCAGTACATCTAATTCTAACATTTCAGGGAATGTTGTAGGCATCAATGGGTAAAACTATTGATTTTAGGGGAAAATGGGGGGGGGAGAGAGAACATGAAGCCACTGCCATATTTAACACAGCCACAGCTTCAAGCACCTCTGCAATGTCTATAGATCAAACACCTTCAAGTATAACTATATTCCATCTCATCTCTGTTCATGACCACAAGAGTATCATGGGAACACCTTGAATGAGGTCTCATCTATTTTGGGTATATACTGCTGCAGAGAGTTAGCCCAAGCTCTTAGCCATGTGTTGCCCCTAGCACCCTACTCCCATCATATACAAAACCCTCTCACCCAGGTTTACAGGGACTTTCAGCTGGCCTGGCTGGGGGTTAGAGTCCAGGTTCTGCCTTCACTTGGGCTGGTAAGCCACCCTGCAGTGAGGACAGGCTAAATCACTCAAGTACTATTAGTCCTCCAATGCCTTCCCACAATTCCCTCTGTGCCTAAGACAGATGAATTCTCACAATTCACAAAAAACAAAGTAGCATAGACTGTTATACAAAGCACCATGGGATGTGCCATCACAAATCCTAATGATCTGGGGAATGCAACAGCTGCAAAGACAGTAGTGCAAGTATGTCAGCAGCCATGCTGCAAGCTAATTGGCCTTAACTATCCTGGGTGCTTGTCACCTAAGATCTCCACAGTGAATACATGCCCCTAGCTTACACTGCTGCATCCCACATTAGGGATTTGAACTCAAGCTTGTTCAACACTTGCTTTACACTGGTTCTGCTTGTAAGAGTAGTAACAAGATTAAGCAAGGGCTAAACACATCTGAGGTTTACATCAGTTTAATTAGATTTAGTTGAACAGGTGCAGCTTTTCTGATATGAGCATGAACATGCAAACTCAGCCAGCCATTGTCCCTACTTCCAGTACAGTGGAGAGGAAAGGAAACAGACCACATACACTCATTTTGAGAGGTGGCTCAGCTAAGTAACTCATTTAAATGATCTGACATGCTTTGTGAAGCATTCTCAGCAGCATGCTTCACAATTAACTAAGGTGGGAGGGTGTCATCCCCATTTTATGCTACAGGAAGAGGCACATTAATTAAGCTACTTACCCCAGAGCAAAGGCAGAGATGGGACTAGAACCCAGGAGAGCCAACTTGCCAGCTCTAACCATTACACTGCATTCCTCAGTCTAGAAATAGAACCCAGGAGTACTGACCCCCCAACAGCCAGCTCTTATTTCATGTCTATTAAAATTACTAGCCCCACACACAGCAAGGGAGCCTCTATTCTAAATAGGACAGACAGGGTGAGAGGGGAAATGACTTGCCCTGGGTCACAGCAGAACCAGGAATAGAACCACTCCTCTCAACTCCAAGTCAAATGCCCTAGCCACTAGACCAAGCTGCTCTTCCTCTAAACAGCCTTAAAGCATTGACAACCCAACAAGTGATCCTGCATACATCCAGGAGGTGCCATGCCAGCCTCCCAAGATGAACTGGACTTGTCCACTCCAGAACCATTGTATTAGGACATCAGATGCTGAGACTTAACTGTGAAGCTGAGACAATGCTCCTCAGACCTACTTCAAGTTAGTCTTCGGGCAGACTGTCCAAGTGAGGGATCACCTCTGCTGACACTATTCTCTTCCAAACCCAAAAAACCAGAGAACATTCACAGCTCCCAAGACACCAGACAGCTCCAGAAAGCCAGACTAGCAGTGGGTTTTAGCCACCAGTGCAATATGATTTACAGTGATGCCAATCATTTCTATACTAGGCGTTACATGGGGGCAAATCTCAAGCCTTGGTAGACAGAGAACAAGGAAGGTTAAGTGGATGACTTAAGCATGTCAAGCTATTTAGCCTTTAAGGTAAAACAAATCCAGCTGCCTTTGCTTGGAGCAGTAAGCTGCTGCTGTTGTACCAAATGCTTTGCACACATGTACTTCAGACCACATCTCTAAGAAACCAAAAAAATGGAGGGATAGTCAAGTTTGGCTCAAGCTAGTCTGTTTTTCTATTATGTGGTATCTCCGGTTTCATGCTTCAGGGCTCCATGGTCCCACTGGTCTGTCAGATCCAGTCTGGAAATTCTCATACAATGTAGGCACTGGTATGCATTTAAAGCAAACAATTACCTCTGCTTATGCGTTGCTTCTCTCCTGAGAGGATACCAGGTGTGTCAATGATACTGATGCTATCCAGGACAGGGTTGGGTAGTTGGGCACACATGAACCTACATGAGAAGAGATATTCAATTAGAGAGGCTGGGCACTTTCCTTCTGTGGCATGTAAAAGATCAGAGGCAAGAAAAAAAAAACAAAGAAGATCAGCCATGTGGTCAAGGCTGTAGGCTGGGTCTGAGGCTATCTGGATTCAATTGCAATCCCTAAGTGACCAGGGCAAGTCTCCCTCCCCTCTGCTGCCCCCAGCAGACACTGCCTTAACTCTATCTGTAAGGCAAGGAGAGTTTTACCTAACAGGGTATGGTGAGCATAAATCCAGCCTCAGATATATGGGAGGAGTGCTAAGCTAGACAGCAGGCTCTTCAGGGAAGGGGCTGTCATTTATTATGTTTGTACAACACTAGCAGAATGGGCATCTATAAGTCACTCCACCTCTGATTCACTGTTTTATAAGTGGCTACCTTGAGGTGCATCTCTTGCATTACAAGTATGTGAAAGAAACTGGAGAGAGTCTCTAGCTTCTTTGGCAGATTTACTAGCAGTTGTGACCAATTTTAAGCTACCAATGTATCAATTTTCTTTAAATTAAACCTGGAGTGTCACATTAGTACATCATCTACAGAGCAACACACCTGCTCTTCAGCCTTATATGCATAAAGCCACTATGTAAAAAGTCTATAAGGTTAAGGACAAGGGAGCCATACTGGAGCAGTGCTGTTAAGAGACATTTCTATTAAACCCCAATGACAACAACAGACTTGCTCTTCAGCTGGTGTAGATCAGCTTCAATGGAGTTCTGATTTACACCAGCCCAACATCTAATTTGTCACTTTTAATTAAGCTATTCTTCTCTGGTATCTGAAACCTTTAAGCCCAATAGTGAAATGTTAGATGCAAGTAGCACTGTGAGTCATTAGGAATATTAACTGGAAATGTCAGTCAATACTGCAGGTTAGTGCACTTTATACATTCCAGCTGTTGACAGAGTGGCAAGCTTGATGCCAAAACAGCATTTTTTTTTTAGAGGAAAGACTGACAGATTTTAGAATTCCACACTTAACCTTTCCACTGTGCCAATACTATTATCAGTAATTTAATGCTTCCATTCACTGTTTCCTAACTTTTGATCAGATCTTCTCTTGAAGATGAGTCATCTAAAAGAGGGAGAATTTGCTGGAATTCATTTATTTTTCCCCACTAGGCAGAACTGGCAAGATCTTTAGCTTGTTCTTATTTCAGAAGTTGAGTCCACTGCAATTTTAGTTGCTCAGTGGAGTCAGCAGCTCCTTTCTGTTGGGAGGAGATTTCAGCTAGCTATGCAGAAAGGAAGAGTCTGATCAACTACAACAGCAAAGCAATCCTGCTGATCTGACATGGATTTCATAAAGAGGCAGGAAATCTCTCAACTCCTGCACAAGACTCATTGTAAACCTTAATCCCTAGTGCAGGGGTAGGCAACCTATGACATGCGCACAAGCTGATTTTCAGAGGCACTCACACTGCCTGGGTCCTGGCTATCGGTCTGGGAGGCTCTGCATTTTAAATTTAATTTTAAATGAAGCTTCTTAAACATTTTGAAGCCTTATTTACTTACATACAATGATAGTTTAGTTATATATTAGACTTATAGAAAGGACCTTCTAAAAACATTAGAATGTATTACTGGCACACGAGACCTTAAATTAGAGTGAATAAATGAAGACTCAGCACACCACTTCCAAAAGGTTGCCAACCCCTGCCCTAGTGTTTCAGAACAGATTGAGCAGTTTTAAAAGCTGGACATTTCTACATTTTCTTCTAGACACCAAAAAAATCCTAGTTTCAAACTGCATGCCTTGCTGCTCATACACAGACACTGTCAGCATAGTGATTATAGCACAGCAGTGGGGGTAGGGGGAAGAAAAACAAGGACATGAGGATAAACCTGTTACTCCTTTGAGCCTAGAGATCCCGGAGTGCTCCTTTAAGGAGCTTTAGGATGAATGTAAGAGACAGACCTTTGTTATATGCCAGCTGAAGAACCCACTGGCTAGGACAGTTAACAGATTAAAAGGATAGTGTATTAAAGTTGCCGTACCCAACACACTAGGCCATCAAGATGAGACAACTTGGGTTAAGCATTAACACTCCTCACTCTCCTCCAACAGGGGGATCAGAGGCCAACATTCCAGAGGCCCATTTAACACTGATGTTTAAAGGCCATCTAGAATTGGTTTATAAACAAGCCAGCCCACAAACAGCTAGTAGAGCCTGACCTAGAATTGTCCAAAAGGCATCCTTCCGGGCAGAGAGGAAGCAGCCATGAATAGAGAGGGGCCCTGATCATGAGTTCAAGCTGCATGCTATGCTACTAGTATGGCTTTCAAGTGTTTCATTCATGCCTTCCTGCATCACACCCTTGTGGTCAGCTATGAAATCATCTTCTATCACCAAGGGCAGGGAACCCATTTCTGGATGATTATGAGAACCTGTGGCTGGATATGCCTGAATTACCCACTTCCTTATGGGTTTCACTTTGTCACAATTTTCTATTTTAATCTCACTCTCTCCCCTTTCAACTACAGAAGCAGCCACATGCTAAGAAATGTCCACTAATATTAGGCTTCAATCAGCCCCTTAAGGCATCAGAACATTTCCATGCCCCCCAGTATTATGGAGGTCACACCTTTGCACAAGACCAGGGAAGCCCAAGGGGAAACCCATCCTAAAATAGGTATTGGTTTAGTTGGAGAGAAGTTAGACTTGGTAACTCATTGCTTTGGGGGTGAGAAAGCATCAAGCAGCTCAAAGTTACAGCAGGCATCGGGAGACCTGTGTTTTACCCCCAGCTGTGGAGAGGCTTGGCTGAGTCACTTCAACCCTGCCTCTTAGTTATTCCATCTGTAAAACAGGGATGTTACCTTAAGAGCTTGGAGAGCTCTAAGTGGGTGTTTCAGTTAAATCAGGCCCCTTTACATTGCCAACAGCTATTATAGGTGCCAACAGTATTGAGCAAGAAGGGACTTCCCAGCTGGTACAGAGGCTTCATGCAAGCCCTGGGAGCAGGGGTACATGGCAGGAGTACTCTGCAATACTTCTGCTTCCAAGGGAGCTCCTGAACCCCCTTGCAGGACCAGAGAATTGGACTTTGAGTTATGAAGGGATGCTGTCATGTTAAGAGACTTTTAAAATTAACTATGTCCCCTTTTTAAGAGTTACTATCTTTGGTTTTGAGGATTGGAGTCTGGGAAGTTTAAATTAACTTGCTTTAATATTAATTTTTCCTCCCATTTCAGCTTGGGAAAACACCCAGTCAGTTTCATGTTTGTTTAGGGTCAGTTGCTAGTCAATTTCATTCAGAGCCCCCTCCATGCACCAGTCAGAGGTGGCCAAGATAACATTGCTATCGAAATCTGAGACACTGCTGGGAAGGCATCACTATGCTGTTCTGCACAAAAATCCCCTTCTGCCTGAGGCCATTCAGAGGCAGAAGACTGCCTATGGGCAGGGAGGGAGTTAAGAGAATTTGGCTGCAGAGTTTATAGGGTGAGGCATCCAAGAATTATGCCTTAAAGCTGCAGTTGTCAAACTTTTGGCCTCAGGACCCATTTGTAAACGTTTAGGGCCTGTCACGACCCTGTAAATAGTCTGGTGGTGGAGGCCCTCGGTGGTCTCAATTAGGTTCTGCTCAGCATTAACTGTACAATGGCAGCTCCCCATCCCCACCTACCAAGGTACCACCCCAGTGACCATGTTCCTCAACAGATGAAAGCCCCAACTCTAGCTTTAGAGAGGGGGTATTATGTAGAAGTCGGTACAGGGATCTGCATGAAGAAGGTTGCCATAAGTCTGGGGGCTGACAAGTATTGTTGGCAGTCTCCCCCCCCCCCACATCCTTTCACACCAGGGTCTCACCTCTTGGAGATGGTACTAAGCTCAAGCTGGAGGTGCCATGCAGTGCCACTCATGCCCACCCACCAGCCCAGACTCACCTATTGAATACGGCGCTGGGGGGGCCTGCAGGTGAGTGGGGCACTGCAGGTCCCCCCCATACTCAGGCTCTCACCTGTTGAGGGTGAGAAGCTGGAGGCTGCGGTGCCAAGACTGGCCACGCAGGCCCCAGGCAGCCCTCACCTAGGGAGAAAGGCGCTGAGGGGCGCCGCAGCCTCCCCGCCCCTTCACGTGGGGAAGGAAGGAAGGCAGGCGGCGAGCGACGCTGCAGGCCCCCGTGCCCCCCCGCTCACCTGTTGAGAAAAGCGTTGCCGAAGGAGTTGAGCTTGCGGAAGGGCCGCCGCGGGTCGACCACCAGGGCGTTGCCAGGGACGACGCCCTCGGTCTCGCCGCCCATGACGGCGATGAAGGAGTCGGTGGTGGGCTCGGGCCCGATGCGCATGCCCGGGAAGTCCTGCTCGATGAGGTGCCGGATGAAGGTGGTCTTGCCGGTGCTGTACTGCCCCACCAGCAGCACCATGGGCTTGTTCTCCCAGTCGGCCGGCTCCAGCGCCGGGGAGTGGAAGTCGTGGAAGCGGTAATACTCCTCCAAGGGCAGCAGCTTGGTGGCGTAGAGCTGCTTCAGCCCCTCCGAGACCGTGCGGAACAGCTCCGGCTCCTTGCGCCGCCGCGCGTCTTTGCTCACCCAGCTGAACATGGCTGCGGGGACTGGAGGGGCGGGGAAGGCTGCGTTACAAGCGGGGACGGGAGCGCGACAACGAGGAGCGAGCCAGCAACGCCCACCACTGTGCTCAGCCGCCTGCCACTGAATGAAACACCCCCCTCAGAGCCTGCATTTATACGTATCCCCGCCCCTCGGCCACGCACCTGACAAGCTGATTGGTGCCCGTCCGTTGGGCCGCTTCCGCCCCGCTCCCTCATCCCCAAACGCTCCTTGGCACAGCGCCACGATCGTAATGGCGTCACTTCCGCCCCTCTCGTCCGCCTTTTGCCTTTCGCTGCCCTCCATGACAGTTACCGAGGTGGAACTCCGTCCCCGCCCCCCACTAGTTGCCATGACAGTTACTGAGGCAAAACTAACCTCAACCATTGGCTGATGTAGGATCATGTGGTATTCAGGGACCTCAGGGGTTTGACCAAAGCCACAGTTACAATGAGGGGTTGCTATATTCACCTTGCATCCGACGAAGTGGGTATTCACCCACGTCTGTTAGTCTAAAAGGTGCCACAGGATTCTTTGCTGCTTTTACAGATCCAGACTAACATGGCTACCCCTCTGATACTTATATTCACCTTGTGCTTTCTCGCCACCCCGTTGGCCCGACTCCCCCCACGCTGGGCGTCTTGGATACCATTGTCACTGAATCAAAATCTCCTCACACCAACCCCTGACTCCCCCATCAAAATCAACCCCCAGCCCCGACAGTGCCCACCGAAATTAGGGGTTGCCAACCCTCCAGGATTGTCCTGGCATCTCCAGGAATTAAAGATTAATCTTTAATTGAAGATTATGTCATGTGAGGAAACCTCCAACCAAAACTGGCAATTCTATCTCGAAATCAACCCCAAAGCCTCTGACACTGTCCACCTAAATTAGAGGGACCAGATAGCAAGTGTGAAAAATCAGGACAGGAGGTGGGGGGTAATAGGCACTCATATAAGAAAAATCCCCAAATATCAGGACTGTCCCTATAAAATCAGGACATCTGGACACCCTAACCTAATTAAACACCTAACACTGCCCACTGAAATCAACGGGCCAATCCCAACACTGCCTTCTGAAATCAATTCACAATCCCTGGACAATGCCCACCTAAATCAGCTCCCCAACACTGACCACCAAATCAAACACCTGACACTGACCACCAAAATCAACCCCCAAACTCCATGACATTGTCCAAAATAGTCAACCCCACACTCCCTGATACTACCCACTGAAATCAACCTGCCTATTCCCCAGTGCCCATCAAATAACCCCCAACATTGATCACTAAAATTAACTCCCCAACACTGACCACCAAAACCAACTCCTCAACCCCCAACACTGCCACTGAAATCAAACCCCCCAACCACTGACACCATTCACTGAAATCAAACCCCAACTCCGACAGTGTCCACTGAAATGACCCATCAACTTCCTGACACTACCTCCCTAAACACCCAAGCCTCCTGAATACCATTCCCCCAACACCAGCCCTCCAGCCACTGTCATCCAAATCCACCCAATTTATCCCCCAAATCCTCCAGAAACCATCCCTCCAAATCCTCTGACGCTGTCCCCCCAATCTTTTGACACCATTCCCCCAGTTGCTCTCTGATTCTATCCTGCTGGATGCTGCCACTCCAAATCATCCCCCAAACTGCCTGACATCATCCCATCAAATCCCCTGATACCGTCTTCTTGACACCAGGCTAGATATATGGCTAGATTGATCCATGGGTCTGATCTGGGACTGCTGGGAAAAGGGGTGGGGGAATACTGGGCTAGCTTACCCCCAGTGGGGTGATCTTAGGTGGGAAGAAGGAGGGATATCAGGCTAGATGGGCCCATTGGTTTGATTCAGTGTGGTGGGGAAGGGAGTAATCCTGGACTGATCTGTTCTGATGTTTCTAGGAAACAGGGAAGAGACAATGGGTGGACAGAAAGATTTGAGGAGATTGAGGGAGGATCACGCTCATGTTTCTATTCTAGCGTTTGAGGAGTTTCCTGTCTGGGAGTGAATCATGCCCTCCGCCCAGTCACTGCCATTTCTCCTCCTGGAGAATCTCAGTGCTGGACAAACACATTTTCCCCTTTATCACTGCCTCTGTCTATAGCTCCCCAAATATACATATATACACAAAGAGAGATGGCCCGACCCTCACCAGAGCTGCCCTCATCCATTTCGGCCCCTTTGGCCGCTCCTTTCACCTTCCTCTGCGTCATTAACAACCGACCTGGAACCTTGCTTTGTCAGTGGGCTCTTGCATCACAGGTGAAGTCGGCAAAGTTCTGGAATGAGTCACTGTTAGGTAAAGGCTTGCTGCTATGCCCCATCACCCAGCTCCTTTCAGTTCCTCCTCCCGGACAATTCTACTCATGCTGGCAGGTATCAATGGCAGCCTGATTAAAGCCACTGGCTGTGCGAACCACCCTTCTTTCGGGAAAAACGCAAGGAGCAACAAAGCTGGAGACAACAGAAACCACCCAAGGCAAACAGCTGCATGGAAAAGCATGAGCATGGCTAAGCCATGTTGGCTGCAGGGTTTCCCTGGGACTGATTGCAAATGCAGGGGCTGGAGGATTGCTTGGCAAGCTGAGTCTGTGACCATGTGAGAGAGGCAGAGAGCCAGCAGACAGCAAGAGGAGCAGAGGTGAGCGTAGCCTTGGGAGACAGCAAAGAGACAGATCTTCTAGGACTGACTGGAGAGGCAGGCTTGGAAACTGAGCACGAACACTGCTGGTTGGTTGTTCCTGCTGTGATCAGGGACACAGGACAGTGTGGACATTCTTTGCAAATAAATAAGATTGCACCAGAAAACATAACCCACCTCACATCCTCTTCTTCCTCCTCCTCTCAGAAACAGCCTGGCAAGGCCCCAAGTGTTGGCGAACTGCTTGTTCCAAAGGGGAAGCAGTTCACTTAGGGTGTGATCCAATGCCCATTGAAGCCAGTGAAAAGGGTCCCATCAAGTCGCTGGGAATCATCTGTCAACGTGTGTGGGATCAAGCCTTTAGTTTGTCTTCTGGGGACCGTCTACATAGTTACCCCACGCTAGCATTTAACTTCAGAAAGGGCAACTACACAAAAATGCGGAAGCCAGTTCAACAGAAATTAAAAGTTAGCGTCACAAAATTGAAATGCCTGCAAACTGCATGAAAACTTTTAAAAAACACCATAATGGAGGCTCAAATGTATAACCCCAAATTAAAAAGCATAGAAAGAGGGCCAAAAAAGTGCCACCATGGCTAAACAACAAAGTAAAAGAAGCAGTTACAAGCAAAAAGGCATCCTTAAAAACTGGAAGTTAAGGCCTACTGAGAAAAATGGAAAGAAGCGTAAACTCTGGCAAGTCAAGTGTAAAAGTATAATTAGTCAGGCTAAAAAAGAATTTGAAGAGCAACTAGTAAAAGAATAAAAACCAAACAGCAAACAAAACAATTTTTTAAGTACATCAGAAGCAGGATGCCTTAAATATTTTTAAGTACATCAGTGGGGCCACTGGATGATCAAAGCGCTAGAGGAGCACTCAAAGAAGACAAGGCTGTTGTGGAGAAACTAAATGAATTCTTTGCATCAGTCTTCACTGCAGAGGATGTGAGGGAGATTCCCACACCTGAGCCATTCTTTTTAGATGACAAATCTGAGGAACTGTCCCAGATTGAGGTGTCAGTAGAGGAGGTTTTGGAACAAATTGATAAATTAAACAGTAATAAGTCATGGGGACCAGATGGTATTCACCCAAGAATTCAGAAGGAACTCAAATATGAATCTGGCAGGAGGGGGTTCTCTGTGGTATCCCAGGTCATTGAGTGATGGTCTCAAGGGAAGACAAATGGAAATTGATGCGCAATTTGCCTGGGAAAAGGCTGCCCTGGAAAAAGAAAAGGCTGCCCACCAGCAAACCCTGGACTTAAAAGACAAAGCAATTGAGGCCAAGAGACAAGCACAAACTGACTCCCAGAAGCATGAACTGGCTGTAATGAAGTGGAAGAGGTGCACAGAGACATGTATCCTGGAGGTGGAAGTTGGGGTCCTGGTGACTGCTGCAGTGGGAACAGACCCCAAGGACTCTGTACCTGAAAACAAGCCCAACCTGAGTGAAGGGGAGGGAGGTGGATTTTGCTGGCCAGAGAAGAGTTTGTCAGAGCTGGTAGCTGTGAGCCCACAGCTAGATCAGGGTCACCTTCCCTTTTTGGGGACACAGGAGTGTCTGCCCCAGAGGGGAGCCCAAAGAGGAATTTTAGGTATACTGCCTCCACCATGGGCAGTGTCCAAGTCTCTGGCAGTAAGTTCAGGAGGAGGGTGTGATGTTGCACTCCATATGATCTTATGAAATATGCTAATGAATGTGAATATAATGTAACTGGAATATGCTTCATGCAAAAGGTCTCTTGTAAGATATTGTTACAAAGCTTATAATCTACTGAGTATATTCATCCTATTTGTATGGATGTATCATTCTTGTATCTGAAACTAGAAATATGAAATATAACTCTGAGGTCCTATTGTAGTTATGCAAAGTGTGGCCATTAATGGTGGTTTGGAATCTTGATGGCTCCCATTAACCAGGACAATTGACTGTAGATGGCTCTGTTTACTTGCAAGCCTTCCTGTGAGTCAGGCTGGGAAGAATGAAGGCTTGGGGAGTCTCACAGGATATGTGACCATGTCACCTGGTACTGGAATCCATCTTAAACCCGGTGCTTTTCCATTTAGAAGGAGGGGTGGGGACCCAGAGAGACAAAAGATTCTCCCGCCTTGTGCCAAAGCTATAAAAGGGGGTGGAACAGAACAAAGGGGACTGCAGTCATGAGAAATCCCCTAGCTACCACCTGAGCTGGAACAAGGACTGTACCGGGGAAAGGATTGGGCCCAGACTAGAAAGGAGTCTAGTCTGTGAAAGAAGCTTATTGGAATATCTCTGAGGGTGAGATTTCATCTGTATTCAGTTTCCCACTATATTAGGCTTAGACTTGCGTGTTTTTGTTTTATTTTGCTTTGTAATTTACTTTGTTCTGTCTGTTATTACTTAGAACCACTTAAATCCTACTTTTTATACTTAATAAAATCACTTTTTACTTATTAATTAACCCAGAGCAAGTAATTAATACCTGGGGGAGCAAACAGCTGTGCATATCTCTCTATCAGTGTTATAGAGGGCGAACAATTTATGAGTTTACCCTGCATAAGCTTTATACAGAGTAAAATGGATTTATTCGGGGTTTGGATCCCATTGGGAACTGGGTGTCTGGGTGCTGGAGACAGGAGCACTTCTTAAGCTGTTTTCAGTTAAGCCTGCAGCTTTTGGGGGACATGGTTCAGACCCGAGTCTGTGTTTGCAGCAGGCTAGCATGTCTGGCTCAAACCAGGCAGGTCACTGAAGTCCCAAGCTGCCAGGGAAAACATGCTCAGAGGTAGTCTCAGCACATTAGGTGGCAGTCCCAAGGGGGTATCTGTGACTCAACCCATCACAACCAATTTTTAATTTTTTTTTAAAAGGCTCCAGAGGTGATCCCAGCAATTAGAGGCCAGTAAGCCTAACTTCAGACACATAGATGAACAGGATTTGTTTGTTGGGGAAGAATCAATATGGCTTTTGTAAAGGGAAATCGTGCTTCACCAATCTATTAGCATGCTTTGAGAGGTCAACAACATGTCGACAAGGGTGATCCAATGCATATAGTGTACTCAGACTTTCAGAAAGCTTTTAACAAGGTCCCTCACCAAAGGCTCTTAAGTAAAGTAAGCAGTCATGGGATAAGAGAGAAGGTCCTCTCATAGATCAGTAACTGGTTGAAAGATAGGAAACAAAGGTTGGGAATAAATGGTCTGTTTTCAAATTGGAGAGTGGTAAATAGTTATGTCACCTAAGGATCTTTACTAGGACCAGCGCTGTTCAACATATTCATAAATGATCTGGAAAAAACGGGTAAACAGTAAGGTCACAAAATTTGCAGCTGATACAAAACTACTCATGAGAGTTAAGACCCAGCCAGACTCCAAAGAGCTACAAAGGGATCTCACAAAACTGGGTGACTGGGCAACAAAATGGCAGATGAAATTCAGTGTTGAGAAATGCAAAGTAATGCACATTGGAAAACATAATCCCAACTATACATACAAAATGATGGGATCTAAATGAGCTGTTACCATTCAAGAAAGATCTGGGAGTGATTGTGGATAGTTCTCTGAAAAGATCTGTTCAATGTGCAGCAGTCAAAAAAGGCTAACGGAATGTTAGGAACCATAATAAGGCAGCAAATATCATAATGTCACTATATAAATCCATAGGATGCCCACACCTTGAATACTGCATGCAGTTCAGATCACCACATCCCAAAAAAGCTGTATTAGAATTGGAAAAAGTACAGAGAAGGGAAACAAAAACGATTAAGGGGATGGAGCAGCTTCTGTACGAGGGGAGAATAAAAAGACTAGGACTGTTCAGCTTGGAAAAGAGGCGACTAAGAGGGGGATATGAGAGAGATCAATAAAATCATGAATGATATGGAGAAAGTGAATAAGGAAGTCACCCAATGAAATTAATAGGCATCAGGTTTAAAACAAACCAAAGGAAGTATTTCTTCACACAACGCACAGTCAACCTGAGGAACTTATTGCCGGGGAGGTTGTGAAGATCACAACTATAACTGGATTATAAAAAGTATTTGATAATCTCACGCAGGGCCGGCTCCAGGGTTTTTGCCACTCCAAGCGGCAAAAAAAAAAGAGGCTGCGATCACGATCGGCGGCAGCTCCACCGCGCCACTTTCTTCTTCGGCGGCAATTCGGCAGCAGGTCCTTCCCTCCAAAAGGGACCGAGGGACCCGTCGCCGAATTGCTGCCAAAGAGCCCGACGTGCTGCCTATTCCCCTTGGCCACCCCAAGCACCTGCTTGCTGAGCTGGTGTGTGGAGCCGGTCCTGATCTCATGGAGGATAGGTCCTTCAATGGCTACTTAGCCAAGATGGTCAGGGATGCAACCCTGTGTCCCTAAGTCTTTGACTGCCAGAAGCTGGGACTGAATGACTGGGGATGGATCACTCTGTAATTGCCCGTTCTGTTCATTCCCTCTGAAGCATCTGGTACTGGCCACTGTCACAGGGTATGGGGCTAGATGGACCATTGGTCTGACCCAGTATGGTCGTTCTTATGTACTTACATGACCCCGTGACTGTAGCATCTAACCACCTTGCCATTGTTAATGTATTTATCCTTGCACTCCCCACTGTGAAATAGGGATGTACCATTATCCCCATTTTGCAGAGAGGGAAAACTGAGGCACGGAGCAATTATGGGTTCCCCTTTAGGCACCAAAAGAATTGGCCATCTCTGTGGAGTAGGGCTTTGCATATTTTCCATAAAGATCAGGGCTTGAAACCCTTGAAACCCTGGCCCAAAATAAGTGTCTGGGGTACAGCCAGGAACTGAACCCAGGCATCCTGACTGACAGGGGAAGATCACATTGTGAAGTCTGCTTTGTGAAATGACTTCCATTTTTATAGCCTAGTTCCCATTTTACATCCTAACAGCCATTTTGTTGTTCTGGGTTGAAAAGCCAGAGAAACCTTGACAAGGCCAGTCTATTCCAGATGGAGAGATATGGAGCCTTTTGAAGAGGCCTATCAATAAGGCTAAGATTACATCACAGAGGTCACAGATTCCGTGACTTCCAGAGACCTCTGTGACATATTCTGCTTCAGCCCCGGGGTGGCAGGGATGGAGCTGTGAGCTGGCGGGGCCCTGGAGCTCTGCGGATGATGGGAGGCCCCACAGGTCTCAGTCACCATGGGCAGTGGGGGCCCCCACAGTTTCCCAGCTTCCGTGGACAGTGGGGGGACCCGGAAACTCTGAGCTGCATGGGCAGGTGAGGGGACCCCAGAGCTGTCAAGAAGCCCTTGAGGAATTCCACTATGATTTCAACAATTTCCACCCCACCATCAACCTCAGCCTGGACCAGTCCACACAAGAGATCCACTTCCTGGACACTACAGTACTAATAAGTGATGGTCACATAAACAGCACCCTATACCGGAAACCTACTGACCGCTATACTTAACAGCTTTCTTACCATACTTTCATACTTTCTTACCATACTTTCATACTTACCATGCCTCCAGCTTTCATCCAGACCACACCACACAATCCATTGTCTACAGCCAAGCTCTACGATACAATCGCATTTGCTCCAACCCCTCAGACAGAGACAAACACCTACAAGATCTCTATCAAGCATTCTTACAACTACAATACCCAGCTGCTGAAGTGAAGAAACATATTGACAGAGCCGGAAGAGTACCCAGAAGTCACCTACTACAGGACAGGACCAACAAAGAAAGTAACAGAATGCCACTAGCCGTCACCTTCAGCCCCCAACTAAAACCTCTCCAGCGCAACATCAAGGATCTACAACCTATCCTGAAGGACGGTCCATCACTCTCACAGATCTTGGGAGACAGGCCAGTCCTTGCTTAAAGACAGCCCCCAAACCTGAAGCAAATATTCACCAGCAACCACACACCACACAACAAAAGCACTAACCCAAGAACCTTTCCTTGCAACAAAGCCTGTTGCCAACTCTGTCCACAAATCTATTCAGGGGACACCATGATAGGACGTAATCACATCAGCCACACTATCAGAGGCTCGTTCACCTGCACATCTACCAATGTGGTATATGCCATCATGTGCCAGCAATGCCCCTCTGCCATGTACATTGGCCAAACCAGACAGTCTCTACGTAAAAGAATAAATGGACACAAATCAGATGTTAGGAATTATAATATTCAAAAAACCAGTTGGAGAACACTTCAGTCTCCCTGGTCACTCGATTACAGACCTAAAAGTCGCAATATTACAACAAAAAAACTTCAAATACAGACTCCAATGAGAGACTGTTGAATTGGAATTAATTTGCAAATTGGATGCCATTAAATTAGGCTTGAATAAAGACTGGGAGTGGATGGGTCATTACACAAAATAAAACTATTTCCCCATGTTTACTCTTCCCCCCTACAGTTCCTCACACCTTCTTGTGAACTGCTGGAAAAGGGGCATTTTAATTACCACTACAAAAAGTTTTTTTTCTCTCCTGCTGGTAATAGCTCACCTTAACTGATCACCCTCTTTGGGCTGGTCTACACTAGGGGTGGGTATCGATCTAAGATACGCAACTTCAGCTACGTGAATAGCGTAGCTGAAATCGAAGTATCTTAGACTGATTTACCTCGGGTCCTCATGGCGCGGGATCGATGTCCGCGGCTCCCCCGTCGACTCCGCTACCGCCGCTCGCTCCAGTGGAGTTCCGGAGTCGACGGGCGCGCGTTCGGGGATCGATATATTGCGTCTAGATGAGACGCGATATATCGATCCCCGAAAAATCGATTGCTACCCGCCGATACGGCGGGTAGTCTGGACGTACCCTTTATAGTGTGTATGGTAACACCCATTGTTTCATGTTCTCTGTGTATATATATATCTTCCTACTGTATTTTCCACTGCATGTAGCTGATGAAGTGGGTTTTAGCCCATGAAAGCTTATGCTCAAATAAATTTGTTAGGGCTGGTCTACACTACGGGGGGGAAATCGATCTGAGATACGCAACTTCAGCTACGTGAATAACGTAGCTTAGATCAAATTACCTACCGTCCTCACGGCGCGGGATCGACGTCTGCGGCTCCCCACGTCAACTCCGCTACTGCCGTTTGGGTTGGTGGAGTTCCGGAGTTGACAGGAGCTCATTCGGGGATCGATATATCGCGTCTAGATGAGACGCGATATATCGATCCCCGAGAAATCGATTGCTACCCGCCGATATGGCGGGTAGTGAAGACGTAGCCCCAGTCTCTAAGGTGCCACACGTACTCCTGTTCTTTTTGCGAATACAGACTAACATGGCTGCTCCTCTGAAACCTGTCATTAGTAACTAGAAGTCTCAGCTGAGACTGGAGTAGTGTCAGGCCAGGCATTGCACAGACCCTGACGGAGATTGGTGCCTCCACTGTGCCAGGCACTGCACACACAAACAGAGTGAGAGACCGTCCCTGCCCCAAAGAGTTTACAATACCAGCAGGAGGGGATAGAAAAGAGAAAAGGAATGTTGCTCAAGGTCGCACAGCAGAGCCAGGAATAGAAAACAGGTGTCCCAAACCTCAGCCCTACCCACTAGACCACCCTGCCCTTCTCGGGAGGCGTGAGGGATAGCTATATAGAACAATCCTGTGCTGGGGCTCCCCACTCCACTGCCCACCCTGGGGTTACATTTATTACTGTCCCTTGGAATGGAAAGAGAATTGACCTGACTGCTGGCCCATGGGGCCAGCTGCTCCATGCTTGTGCATTAGAGAGTTTTCTTGCACCTCCCCTCAAAGCGTCTGATGATGGCTAATGTTGGAGACAGGATACTGGGCTGCATGGGCCCATGGGTCTGATCCAGCCCAGCCATATCCATGTCTCTAACCACATTAAAGGGCTAGCTTTGCAAGCAATGCTCTTTGCAAAGCCCTACTCCAAAGAGATCTCATTGCACCAGCCTTTGTCCCAGAGGACCCTTCCAGCTGGCTGTGGGAATGGGGGATGCCATTGGGCTGCGTGGGGATTAAATACTGATGGCTAAAAATGCCTCTGAGAACCCAAGCCAAGAAACCAGAACAAAATCAGCCCAGTTGTCCTTCCAAATAAGGGAGAACAGGAGGAGAGAGGCTGCGGATTCCCCTGAAGGGGCCAGTGCCTCATTTTTTCCGCTATTAAAAGTTTGCTGTCCGGGCTCCCAAGCAAAGGAAAACTGTAGCTCATGGCAGAGCTGGGGAAGGAGCGGGGAAGCAGGCAGTAAAAAGCAAGGACTCGCAGGGAGAGAATCATGGCAAGGATTCCTCAAACCCTGCCCAGCCATGCACCCTCCTGGCTCACATTCCAACCAGCAGAAGAATTCAGGCTTGACCACTCCCTGTTTGTGCTTCTCACTGACCCCTGGGGATTGCAAAAGGCTTTTGCAATTCTCATGCCCTGTCATTCCCCTCTCCCGCCCCCTCAAGGATCCAGCTGAACTTTGTGGAGGCTGAGCTACACCCACCCCTGGCGTGGGGTGGGCGTTGTTTATAAAGGGATCCCAGCCGTGGGGGTGGGCCACGGTGAGTATCCAGGGATTCCCTCACCTGGTGAGGAGATGCAGCCACCTTTGGGGTGGAATGTGGGGGGCTGTTTACACAGAGGCCCCTCCCCTAATGCTGAGATGCAGCAGCCTCTGGGGTGGGGGACAGGGGCTGCTGCATGCAGCATCAGTTTAAGACAGGAAGTGAAGGATGACCCTGTGTCCAACTGAAGGGAGGCAGCATGGAACAAGTGTGTTAGGATTTGGCTTTGACTTTGGGGTTAATGTCCCCACCTGTAGGGGAAAGTACCAGCTTGGAGGGAGACAGAAGACTCCATCTAATTAGAAAATGGCCATGGAGTGAGATTCAGACAATAGGGTCTTAGGCAGAATCCCGACCCCTACAACATTTGCTCAACATCTGCTCAGAATCCTGCAGGCCATATGCACTCAGCAGGGGGTGAGCAGTGTTCTCCATGACCTGGGAATAGAACTCAGGAGCTCTGACGCTTCCTCTCCCAGAGCTGAGGGCAGAACTCAGGAGTTTAGACTCCCTAACAAGCTCTGAAAACCAGGAAACTTCCCTGCCCAAACAGCAAATGTTCCCCTGCTCATGTAACATGCTAATATGCTTCCTCTCTGGGATCGGGAGGGACCCAGCCCTAACCCTTATCATGATGCTGGCAGAGCCCCAAACTCACAGCTCCTCTCGGAGTTAAATAATCCAGATCCCAGAGAAATTGAGGGTGGGGGCTGCAGTGAAAGAAGCTCTTGCGTGCCCTTCTCCCCCAGCATGGAGTGCTGTAGCACCATAGAAGGGGGCTCTTGTGCCGCAGTCAATGGAGAAAGTGGAAAGTATTGATATGCGAGGAGAGGGAGATCAAGGGCCCTGGGGCACAGGGACACTACAGTGAATGCAGAGGGGTTTGAGGGGGGTATTAGCACAGAGCAAGGTGCAAGAGCCTTCTCCACTGCAACACCTACTCCTTCTCAGCTGTTTCACTGGCTCTGCTCCTGCTTCTACTGCCCCCTCTCCCTAGCCCATCTGGCTGGTCACACCTTGTAAACAAGGCTGGGATGTTTGCCCCGCAGAATGGCTGCTTCCTCCATAAAATCCTGGCTCCAGATGATGTCTCAGGACAGCTCTCATCCCATGGTCAGCACCGGCAGAGGACAGTAGGTGGGAACAATTAGCCCTATGCCCAGGCTATTAAAGGATGAGCTTGTGGTTATGGTGTTTGATGGGGAGCTAGACAAGCTAGGTTCTAGTCTCATCTCTGCCAAAAACTGCCTGTGTGACCTTGGGTCAGACACTGTGCCTCCATTTCCCCAGAGGTAAAATGGGGTGGAATAATCCTGCCTTGGTCTGCTTAGACTGTGAGCAGGGCCAGCTCCAGGCACCAGCGAAGGAAGCAGCCAATGGAAAGGGGCGGCATGTCCAGATCTTCGGCGGCAAGACCCTCAGTCCCTCTCTTCCTCTTTGAGCTATGGCCGAATTGCTGCCAAAGAATGAAGCGGCGTGATTGAACTGCCACCGATCAGCTTTTTCTCCCCCACCCTCTTTGCCGCTTGGGGTGGCAAAAAAACTGGAGGCAGCCCTGACTGTGAGCTCTTCATGGCAGAGATTGTGTTTCTGGACAGTGCCTGGCACAAGGGGCCCCAATCTTGGCTGTGTGGTTCCTGGCCAGATGGGGGCCCTGATTTTGGTCAGGGCCTCTAGATACTCCCATATGTTCTGCTAGATCAAATCTTCCCTGGTCCTGCAAACACTTACACAAATATATTTACTCATCCAGTTCATCTCATGGTCATACTCATATGAGCCTAGCAAGAGAACCCTGGAATCCTGACTAGAGTTGCCAATTTTGGTTGGATGTATTCCTGGAGGTTTCATCACATGACATAATCTTTAATTCCTGGAGAGTTGGCAATCCTAGTTTCTAACTCACAGCCTCCCCCCTCCTCCCCAAACTATTAGACTACACTCCTCTGCCAGAGCTGAGGACAGAACCCAGGAGCGCTGATTTTCAGCGCCCCCCCCCCTCTAACCATTAGACCACACTCCTCTTCCAGAGCTGGAATGAGAGTGAGCAATTTCTCAGTAACTGCGCTGGGACACTTTTGTATTTCGTCTGAGTTTGTAGGCAAGTAGTTTTTAAGTCAGGTGAAACTTGGGGTACGCAAGAGAAATCAGACTCCCGAAAGGGGTACAGTAGCCTGGAAAGGTTGAGAGCCACAGCTCTATCCCACTAGGCCCCACTCCCTAGCATGGCTGGAGTCCAAAGGAGGAAGCCACGTGTATTAGCCTCTGAGCAGCTGCAGCCCCAGCCCCAACCCCTTCCTCCCATCATATGAAACCCCTCCCCACTCCCATCCCCGGGGCCATGGCCTGTCATAGCCCAGTGCTGAGCTCACTGCAAAGCAGCTGGCAGGAGAGAGCAGCCAACACCCCATGAGCTCATATCCTCCTCCCCGTGCCTAGCCCAGCCAGCCTCCACTGACCACGGGGGGGGAGGGGTGCTGGCCAGGGAACCCCGTTACCCCAGGGAGCACCAGCTAAACTCCAGCCTGGGCGGGGGCCACATGTCCCCTTTGTGTCACCTGAGGGGGAGCCTTCCCCACTGCTTACAGCAGGATTCCTGGGTTCTATTCCCAGCTCTGGGAGGGGAGTGGGGTAGCCTAGTGAGTCAGAGCGGGAGAAGGGGCACCTGAGAGTCAGGACTCCTGGGTTCTTCTAACCTCAGCTCTGCTAACCGCTAGCGTCTTGTGAGACCTTGGACAAACGCGAGTTTAGCGCGCCGCCTGGTGGAGACAGTTGGTTACTGCAGGGAGGGCTTGGTGTACTCTATTCACTGGCGGGGGAACCGGATTATCATGATTGGAGGGGGGGGGGACTGGAAACCCCCCAAGCAGCAGCCTGGCCTGACCCGTAGCTAGCACACCCCCCCAGCTTGGACTGACCCAGACCTCCTGGCACACACCCCCTCCCAGCCTGGCCTGACCCAGACCTCATGTCCTGACCCAGACCTCCTGGCACACACCCCCTCCCAGCCTGGCCTGACCCAGACCTCATGGCCTGACCCAGACCTCCTGGCACACACACCCTTCCAGCCTGGTCTGACCCAGACCTCCTGCCCCTCTCCCCCTGGCATGATCCAAACCTCCTGGCATACACCCCAGCCGGACCCAGACCTCCTGGCACACCCTTCCCCCCAGGCCTAGCCTGACCCATACCTCCTGGCACCCCCCCAGCCTGGCCTGACCCAGACCTCCTGGCCCGCGCGCACACACACACCCCTACCTACCTTGGCTGACCCAGACCTCCTAGCACACACCCCTCCCAGGCCTGGCTTCACCTGTACTTCCTGGCACACACTCCCCCCAAGCCTGGCCTGACCCATAGCTCCTGGCACACCCCTCAGCCTGGCACCAGCCCTCAGGATGGAGGGGTTCCAGGCTGGGGTGAGTAGTTGTGGTCCTGGGATGGGGGTTGATGCTTGTGTTCCCATGAGTTCCCCCAGAGTCTCAGAGCCTGGCTCCCCCTGCCCATCCCCCAGAGTGTGCAGCTAATGAGGTAGGGGTCTGGTATCTGGGACTCCTGCTATACCATTAACCCCGTGGTGCCCAGAAGATGCTGGTGAAAAGCTCCCCCCAGCCTCCCTCACGGATTGTAGAGCCAATAAGGAGACTCACACGTCTTTGCTGGGAATCCAGTTTATTTCCCCTTCTCAGGTCTTCCCCATCTCCCCCACCCCAGCCCCACGTAACCCCTCGCTCCCTGGCACACCCGCCCATCACCATGCCGAGGTCATGGAGGTGAACATACCTGTGCCCTACAGAACTGACAGCCAGGAGGTGGCAGAAGGACTGGCTGTCAATTCATAGGTCATAGTCCTGTGCACTGGGTCTTGGGGGGCTGCTCCCTATCTGCCCTGCCCCCATCCAGTCTTAAAGCCACTGTGTCCCAGAGCCGCTTTCCAGCCCTGCTTCAGGTGGAAAGCCGGCTCCCTAGCCCCCCTCCTGTCATTGCTCACCCACCGCCCCACTGTCTAGAACAACAGACAAGGGAGAGCTGGCCAAGCCCTCTGAATCTCCAGCTCAGGGGCGGCTCTAGACCCCAGCGCGCCAAGCAGGCGCGGGGCGCCGCTTTCCTGGGGGGCGGCATGGCGCGTGGAGCCGCGCCCGCCGCCTGCGCAGGGTCCCGGAGCCCGGAGGGAGCGGACGGACCGACCGCAGGCAGCGCGGCAGGAGCTCAACCGAGCGAGGAGAGGACCCGCCGGAAGACCGACCCGGGCGCGGCGCGCAGCGCCTCGCTGCCCTGCCGGCAGAGCCGCCCGCCCTGCTCCAGCTTGATTCCCAGCATGGGACTGGCTGTTGTCAGCTTGTGTTAAGTGTATTACTGAGATTGGGCCTCATTAAAGCTTGTGCATTATTAGCAGTATTACCGTACCATTTGGAGGGGGAACAAATTATGTCATGCCCACTATTAGTAATATTATGGTAGCTCCTAGAGGCCCCAACTGCGATCGGGGCCCCATTAGGGGGTGCACATTAGTAGTAGTATAAAAGTTGTATCTAGAGGGCCCAATGCCATTGTGAGATGCACATTATTAGCAGTATTATGGTAACAGTAGGAGGACCTAACCCACATCAGGGTCTCCTTCTGGAGTGATATTATTAGTGGTAGAATGGTAGTGTCTAGAGGCCCTGATTGAGATTGGGGTTCTATTATGTGTGCATTATTAATAATATTATGGTAGCACCCAGAGGCCCCAACTGAGCTTAGGATCCCCATTATGGTATGTGCATTATTCTGAGTATTACAGTAATACCTAGAGGCCCTAGCCAGTATACACCCTCTGGGGGTGGGGGTGGGGCTCGACCCAGCATCTCCTACCCCCAACCCCAAGCACTCTCTAGCTGATGTTCCCCACTCCTGCCCCCTGCTCCATGCGATGCTCCTGACAGCCTATCAAAAATAACAGCAGCCCCACTGGAAAAGGGATGAAACCTTCCACATGGAGTTGCTGTTACATCCAATAGGCATCATCTTCCAGCAGGGGGCAGTCTCCCACTAGGCAGGAGGCGGTTTGTGTTGCAGGGTTGGTCACTTCCAGCCCCAGTGGATCATGTGCAATGGGGGCTTCCTGCACTCCGGGATCCGAGTTCGAGGGGAAGCATTTCTCCAGGTGATGCTTGGATAGTCCATCGCTGGTGGGAGGTGATAGCTGTGTGCCGGACTCAGGTGGGGAAAGAGATAGTCACTTGCCAGGGACAGGGGATCCTGAATTGGACACCTGAAGGAATAAGAAAACCAGTACCAATTATTAGTATTATTTATGGATTGATCTTCATGTTTATCATGGAAGTGCTTTGGGACCAGCCAGGAATTGCCCCTGACATGCGACGTGCCATACAAACACAGGAGCAGATACAGCTTTGTCTTTTCTCCTTTCCTGGGTTGTTTCTCCCTCCTTCTGATATTAGCCTAATAATAAATCATACGAATATTTCTAGAGCATCCCAAAGCATCCCAGAGAGTGCTCCTCAGCACTGAGATGCAGCCATCTCTGGGCTAATTTACTAGGAGTAATTTAAATCAAGACATTGTGACTTGCTAGTGAGATACACAGCCACAAGCCTTGATCATATCTGCGCTACATATGTACCTACACGGTACTCCAGAATCTTGTCCCAGCAAGCACTGGACTTAGTATAAACCCAGGGACTGGTTCACAGTCTTTTCTTTGGTGGATTCAAACTTCTGGTCAGAAATGTGGAAGTTGTAACACCAGCTAAATGGAAATTGTTTATTCAGGGAGCCCTTGTGCAGTGCTGAGATGTAGCTGTCTGCAGTGGGATGCAAAGGCGGATTACTGGGATCCCTCACCTGGCACTGAGATGCAGCTGTACAAACATTTAGGACAGGAAGAGAAGTAGATTTGCTGAAAAATGAATAAAGGATGCAGAATGGAGCTACCCAAATGACAATGTGCCCAGACTGTGTTAAATCAATACTCACTGTGAGGGGAGAGTGCCCCCTAATGGCCCTCCAACCCATTCACTGCAGCACAGCCACCCCTAGCATGGCATTGGGACATCGAGGGCAGCACAGCACAGGCTGCAAGGGGAGAGCGCCCCCTCTGAGCCCCCTCATCCTGTTCACTGCTGCAAAGCGCCCCCTAGTGCTGCACTGGGGCATTGGCAGGGAGAGGAGACATCCCCCTACTGAGCCACCCGGAAACTGGCACAGAGTCACAAGTTCACCATCCACGGAATCGTTAGCCCAGCTCCCCGGCAATAAGGAAGCTGGGGTGATAAGGCGTGTGGGGCAATAAAGCAATGAAGCCTGCTTGCTTTACGATCTGCACTGCCTGCAGCACCCAGGCCGGGAGCTGAACTTCGCCCCTTGGCATCTGGGGTGCCAAGTGCTGTTAAAGGCAGCTCCTTGATAAGGAGCCATAATAAAAGGACTCTGATCCAGTGGGACCCAAGGTCTCTGACAGATTGTGGGCTGGATGCCTAAAGATCCAGGGTTTCAAGGAAATGTACGGGGGGACTCTGAAAAAGATTTAAGGATTTTATTAATTGTACCAGGCCCCAAATGACCTAATTGGATCTCAGCAGGGATCAAGATAGAAAAAGCTCCTGGTGCTGCAGGGAGCAGGGTGGGGGTGCTCTCCCATGCAGTCAGTGCCCCAGTGTGGCACTAGGGGGCGCTGTGCTATAAGGAGTGGTGTGGGGGGCTTCCATGCCAGTCAATCTCTAGGGAGGAGCTCCCACTTGGTGGGTGGTTTAGCCTTATTCCCCATGAACCAATAACTCCCGGGCCAGAAGTGTGGACAGGAGCAAGGAAATAAACCAGACCTTTCTCCTTCATAAACTGTGCCTGGATCCCGCACCCTGGGGCGACGGTTGGGACAGGACCCAGTGCCAGGGAGGGGACACAGGGGCACACAGGAACATGGGCCAGGCTGGGTAGGGAAATAGAGGAAGAAACACAGAGATTCTGGTAAGACAAATTAATTCACATGGGGGCAGCAAACCCCAGGATTCCTGACATTCAGCAGCCCCCTCCCCCCATTCCCCCCAGATTCCCCTCCCGGAGCTGGGGATAGAGCCCAGGAGTCCTGACTCCCAGCCTGCCTGCTCTGACCCCAAGACCCCACTCCCCTCCCAGAGCTAGGGCTGGAACCAAGGAGTCCTGATGCCTAACAGCCCCTAGACCCCTCTTCTCTCAAATTCAGGGACAGAACCCAGGAGTCCTGATTCTCAGAATAGCAGACTGAAAAGCCATATCTACTTCCTGTTCAGACACCTAGGAGAGTCCTGACTCCAGCGTGGGCCTCTGTCCCTTCCTATTGCTGTGCCACTGGGGGGTTGCAATGACATCACAAGGCCAAGCGCTCTGAAGCCTGTGTGGCTTGTTGAGATCCCAAGCTACTTTACACTAGGACTTGGTGATGGGCACATCCCAGCTGGGCTGATTCCATCCGGCCTTCCTCTATCCCCCATGCCATGTCAATGGGAGACCAGATTCCCCTTCACTGCCCGTCCCAAACTGTTGTGTTGCTGTGTGCTGTTAAACAGCAGCCGTACCCCATCTTAGAGGTGGCTGCATCTCAGTGTCAGGCAAGGGATCCTTGTATGAGCAGCCTCCGCACCCCTCTGCAGAGGCAGGTGCATCTCACTGCTGAGTAAAGGCCCCTGTAGTAAACAGCCCCTGCGCCCCAGCCCATGGGTGCCTGCATCTCCATGCCAGGTAAAGCATTCAAGGGCACCTTCCAGGGTGCCACGGAGATGGCCCCTGAGTCCTTCCAAGGGTGTCAGGGAAAAAACATGGCAGGTGAGATGTGCCCTGCAGGCACATCAACCTGTCTGGAAACGAAGGGGTTAAAAGATCAATGCTGGGTTCACAGAAATGGAGGAGGGTACCAGGTGGATTTAAAAAAAAACTTGGAAAGGGTCTTACCTCGGCATCTCCCTAGGGTCTGTCTGTCTGTCTGTCTCCCCTTCGCTGCGCCCCCGCCAGCCCGTACCATGCCAGGGCTGGAGGGACTGATGGGCCGGGCAGGGCTGGGCTAGCTTTTCACCAGGAGGCCAGGCCCATAAAGCACCAGGAAGTTAATGATTAGCCTGGCTGTAAATATTTGATAAGCACCTCGGGATTCAAAGTACAGCCAGCCACAGCCCAGCCCTCCTCCCCCACAGCAAGGAGGGGCTGCCCCAACAGCCCGCCCCGGAGGAGTCAAAGGCCAAATTTGGCCTGCCCTGGTAGGACCCCATCTGGGGGCTAAATGTCAAAATATTAGCTCAGTCCGTGACCTCCTGGTTCTAACCCCAGCCCCCACTGCCCTCTCAGAGCTGGGGCGAGAACCCAGGTGACCTGACTCCCAGCCCCCCTCACTTTCACCTGCTAGATTCCCCCCTTCCCTCCCAGAGCTGGGGATAGAGCAGGAGTTCTCATACTGGGGGTTGGGACCCCCCAGGGGGTCGTGAGGTTATTACATAGGGGGTCACGAGCTGTCAGCCTCTACCCCAAACCCCACTTTGCCTTCAGCATTTAAAGTAAAATGTAAATATGTAAAAAAGTGTTTTTAATTGGGGGGAGGGGGTTTGCACTCAGAGGCTTGCTGTGTGAAAGGGGTCACCAGGACAGAAGTTTGAGAACCACTGGGATAGAGCCCAGGAATCCTGGCGCCCAGCGCCCCCAGCTCTAACCCACCCAGCCCTCCTCCTGCATTGGCTTTGACCCCTGTAAGAACTCCAGGATTAATCGTTATATCCCCATTCCCATCAACCCTCTTATCTGGGGGGTGGGTCAGAGACCCGGGCAAAGGAAGCAAGTGCTGCTCCCTCCCGCTCCCATGCTTAGAGGGGCAATTAAGCTCAGAGATAGTGCTTGGCAAAGGTTAAAGATAAACAGGCCTGTGCCGGGGCGTGCTCAGGGGGGAAGGGACACACCCCAGAAGGAACTAGGACTCCTGGGTTCTATCCCCAGCTCTGGGAAGGGAGTGGGGTCTAGTGGTTAGGACAGGTGGGTGGGGGCTGGGAGTCATTCTGAGAATAACATCTGGACCCAAATCCCACCACCCTGAATCATGATTGAAGAGCCCCTCCCCAAGCCCAGGATGTGTGCAAACCTCCTCTCCCTAGAGGGGCTCACACACCCCTGCTGTACACCAGCCTGCAGTGGGCACTACACAGATACTGACTCTTGGCTCCCCTGCCCTGGCACCTGCAGCTCTGACCCTACACTGGGGAGTTGGGGCCCCCACCATGTCTCTGGGATGTGCCCCAGACAGTGGGGAGGCCCAGGCTGGGATCCTTCCCTCACCTTATCTCCAGAAAGCAGCCAGGCAGTTCACTGGCCTGCAGGGCGGGTCCCAGGGGTGCAGGGGAGAGAACTTTCGGTTTGAGTGGCGTGTCAGGGCCAAGGGCAGAGCGGGCAGTGTGTGCGTGTGTGTGTGCATGTGAGCTCCCCACTTCCTGGAGATACAATGGGGCAGGGCGGGGAAAGTGCGTGATGAGCCCATCCCAAAGGGAATCAGTTTCCAGGAATCCCGGCCTATGCCACAAACCTCAGCCCTGCACTGAGAGTCAGGGCGTGTTGGAAAGAACCTCAGTCAGAGAGAGAGGTGTACAGTCAGAGAGAGAGAGAGAGAGAGAGAGGGGTGTAGGTGGGGGGAGGGGATGGTTGGCTGTAGGGTATGTGTCTGGCCGGCTGGTGTGGATACAGACCGATAGATAGATGAGTGCAGGGATGGATGGAGAGGGAAGTGGACAGCAATGGATGTGTGGATGTATAGATGCCCTGACTTTCCATGTGGCCTCCTTTCCAAATGGTCAGTCATGTTCGTCGCTCAGCATTTTGCTCTTAAATGTAGGTCGCTGGAGTGAGCGCAGCTCGGCCTAAGAGAGGGGTGTCTCTGCTAGACAAAGGGTTTCTTCCCAATGCCTCCCGCAGGACTTCCTAGGAAGAGGAGACCCTCGCAGCCAGAGTCCTGGGGATCAGAGCCCTTGGCTATAGTGGGAACTATACAGTCCTTTAACCCTCCAGGGCCCTGCCTCAAAGTGAAATTCAGCTCTGGCCACCTCTCAGTGGTTTGAGCATTGGCCTGTTAAACCCAGGGTTGTGAGTTCAATCCTTGAGGGGGCCACTTAGGGATCTGGGGCAAAAAATAGTACTTGGTCCTGCTAGTGAAGGCAGGGGGCTGGACTCGATGACCTTTCAAGGTCCTTTCCAGTTCTAGGAGATAGGTATATCTCCTATTATTATCAATGATATTGTATGTCATGTGTCCGGGGCAAATACTAATTCAGGGACACTCTATGCTCCCTCCCTAAATGTCCCCTGCTGTTTCAGTGAGATACAGGATTCTTCTGCATTAAGCTATTGGGCAGCATTGTTAAACAATTCCCCACCCCACCCCAGAGGTGGCTGCATCTCAGCACCAGGGGAGAGATCCTGGTATAAACAGCCCCTGCACCCCATCCCAAAGGTGGCGGCATCTCAGCACTGGGTGAATCAGCCAAAGGGATGAGGGCGCCACTTAGTGGTCAGATGGCAGAAGGAGCCCTGTCCTTGATCTTCCCCATGTGGTTGAGGGGAGGGATTGGGAGTTTATTCCTTGTACCCTAGTGCTCCATCCCCTTCTCCTGCCACCAGGAACAAAGGTACATGAATGGAAGGGGCTGAGCCACTCTCCCCCCACAGGCTAACTGCAAGTAGTGCAACGTAGAGACATAGCCCCTCAGCTCCATATCCTAGCCCAGCGGTTCTGGCAACAAAATTACTACATGACCCTGGGGGAGGGGGCAGAGACAGAGCCCCACAACTCTGGGTGAGGGTAGAGCTCAGGCTTCATGTCCCCAGCAAGTCTAACGCTGGCCCGGCCCTGGTGACCCCATTAAAATGGGATTGCAACCCTCTTTGGGGTCCCAACCCACACTTTGAAAACCGCTGCGGCCTAACCCATTTTGCCCTTAGGATAGGTCCACTGCCCACCTTTGGGGCACAAGTCTCCCCTGTGCTTGGAATTGACTCTCTTCTGCTATTCATCTTTGGCCAGCAGGGGTCACTCCACCTATAGCTCGGCCCATGCAGCAATTGGAAGCAGAGCAGAAGAGCCTGCCCCACCTGCATCTCCCAGGCTTGGCTATCAGAAAAGGCCCCGTAATAGCCAAAGTGCATCCTTGAATCCACGGGTCTAATTTCCCCTCCCCATTTTGCAGGGGGAGACATGCCTTTAATCAGTTCAGGGAGTCACTCACACTGGGCTGTTGGGCAGGAGCTTTTCTTGACACCATTGTGAAGTCCCATTCATTGCCCACCCCCAACGGCTTTGCCACACATACACAGAAACACACCCGTTCAGCATTTCATTCTTTTTATTGGGGATATGTTGGTTGCTGCATAGAGTTGCCTCTTTGGGAAGACACCCAGACTGCAATGCACATGTGCTGCATTACCTAGAGTTACACCTAGGGGGAGACACACACTGCAATGTGCCTAGACTACAATGCCTGGCTCTGCCTCTAGGGGGAGACATACACACACTGCAATGTACATGGGCTGCAACGCCTGTCTCAGCCCCTACTTGGAAATGCACACATGCACAAACACCCAGCCTGGTGCTGCCCCTAGAGGAAGATATCCATACAGTAAAGTGCATGGGCTGTAATGCCTGGCTCAGGCTCTGGGTGAGGACACGTGCACGCACCCTGTAGTGTGCATGGGCTGTAATGCCGGGTGCTGGCCCTAGGGGAAAACAGGCATACACCACAATGCAATGGGCTACACTGGCTGGGGAGATACGTGCAGATGGGGAGATGGATGTGGTCTCTCCCCTGCTGTGGGAGTGTCATGACATCAACTCCTTTGCTCCGCCTCTGATGAAGTGGAGGGTTCCCCATGGAGCCGCAGGGCCTGTTTCTGGGTGGGGGATCCCAGTTGGGTGCAGAGATGGATGGAGGGCAGGCTCATGGTGGGGGGAGGGGTTATAGTGGGCAACAGGCCTTGGGCTCACCTGTGTAGAATTCACCAGCATGACCAGGGTGGGAAAGGGGAACCCCCACAGCTTTCCTCAAGTCCATGACAATTACCCAATCACCCCCTTCCCGGCTCCCTCTGCTTGGCGTTCCCTGTCTTAAGGGTTTCCTCAAAAATCTCATCATCCTGTAAGAGCTCCCTTGAAACTCACACAAGACTTCCTAATAAAGGACCCTTGAAACTCTCACATCCCTGGGGGCTCCCTTGAAACTCCTCTCATTCCATGAGGGCTCCTTCGAAACACCACTCATTCTATGAGGGTTCCCTCAAAACTCACCTGAAACCTACCCATAAAGGTCCTTTGAAATTCCCAGTCCCGTCCTTCTATGAGGGCCCCTTTGAAATTCTCCAGTCTCTGAGAGCCCCCTTGAAACTGTCACGAACCTGAGGGCTCCCTTGAAATTCCCATCATTTCATTTCATTTCATTTCATTTCTCCCTCAAAAATCCCTTTAGACCAGCCCAGAAAGGTTCCTTGAAACTCCAATCATTCAAAGGCGCAGGGGCTCCCAATGTACTCTCCACGATGGCATCCGTAAGCTCCCAGGACCCCCCTGTGGGTGCCACACCCCAAAATGTCTGCTGGGGCCCCCCACCCTACCAGGACGCCACCCACATTCTGCAGTCTCAGCCCTCCCGGCCCCAGTAGCGGGCGTAGGCTTGACGGAAGATGGGCCGGCAGGGGATGCGGGCACCAAGCCGGGCACAGATGAGGAAGGAACCAGCCATCTTGCGGTGGAGGGAGTAGGTTTCTTCGGGGGGCGGTGTCAGGCGGTGTTGCAGCATGATGGGCAGGAGGGCGTGGATCCGGTGCGTCGTGTTCTGGGCCCCAAAGTCGAAGGGGCCATCAGAAGCAAAGGCCTCGCCCAGGATCATCACGGCGTCTACATGGGCATCCTTCATTGCCTGGGGGAGAGGAGCATAGGACAGGCCCAGGGCAGCATGCCTGGGGGCAGGAGGGGCATGTGGGGGGGTAGGCTGGGAGCTTGGGGGACATGAGGGGCCATGGTAGTGCGAGAGGACCTGAGGGGCACAGAGAGGGCTGAGCGGGTGGGCAGGGACTGGAGGGAAACATGGTGGACGGGACCGAGGCGGGCATGGAGGGGGTTAGAGTACAGGGTGGGGGGCATAGAGGGACTGAGGCAGTGAGCAGGGCCTGGGAGACATAGGCTGGGGTCAGGTAGCAGGGGAGTCAGAGGGAGCTGAGGGTCAGAGGTATGGGGAGGTTGGCAGGACCAGGGCCGCCCAGAGGATTCCGGGGGCCCGGGGTCTTCGGCAGCGGGGGGCCCTTCCGTTCCGGGACCCGCCGCCGAAGTGCAGCCCGGTCTTCGGCGGTAATTCGGCGGCGGGTCCCGGAACGGAAGGGCTCCCCGCCGCTGAATTACCGCCGAAGACCAAGCTGAACTCGGCGGCGGGTCCCGCTCCGTCTTCGGCGGTAATTCGCCAGCGGGGGGTCCTTCCGCCCCGGAGCGGAAGGACCCCCCGCCGGCGAAGACCAGGAGCGAAGAAACTCCTGCGCCCGGCCCCGCAAGCGTTTTCCGGGCCCCCCGGAGTGAGTGAGGGACCCCGCTCCAGGGGCCCCGAAAAACTCTCATGGGGGCCCCTGTGGGGCTTGGGGCCTGGGGCAAATTGCCCCTCTTGCCCCCCCCCCCCGGGCGGCCCTGGGCAGGACCCGGGAGCACAGAGGTGACCGAGGGGAGCACATAGGCAGACAGGAGTAGGTGCAGGTAACTGGCTAGGAGAGCCAGGGAAGTTGGGCAGAGGTTGGAGGCATGGAGATGGCTTGGGGAGCAGGGTTCTGTCCCCCATCATCTGGGCTCTGGCCTCCCAACCCCCATGCTGTGGCCAGGGAGGGGCCCAAGGGTCTCACCTGAGTCTCATAGCCTGTGAGGAACTGAAGCGCAATGGATCCCTGCAGCACCCCAGCCCGGTCGCCCTCAGCCGCAGCCTTAATGATCTGGAACCATTAGCAGAGCAGCCCAGAGGCCTTGTGAGATGGGCACAGGGCTCAAAACACTACTGCCCCGCTCCCTACAGCGCCCTCTGCTGGGAGAGACCAGGGCGGGAGCAGCCAGGAGCTCCCCCAGCAACCAGAGCTCCTGCCTTCCTCCCTGCAGCACCCCCTGCTGGACAGTAGTAGTCTCACCTCAATGTACTGATCCGTAAAGGCCTTGTCAAAGCTGCGGGTGGCTCCGAAATCCAGCAGCGCCACCTGGTGTCCAACACAGGGAAGAGCAGGTCAGAATCAGCGGGGAAGCCCAGGTCTGGGATGGGCTGTGGGGGCAGGGGAGGGATCAGCACACCCTCCCCCACAAATCACACTGTTAGTGCTGGCCGGGGGAGGAGTTGGGCTGCCTGGACCCAAACTGAGTGACACTACTGGGGGAGGGGAGTGCAGCTGCCCGTGGTCAGGGGGAGGCCCCCAAACTGTGCCCTAGGGACAGTACCATGGGACGTGTTACATTTGTGAGGCAGGTTGGCGCTGAGCATCTGCACCATATCTCCTGCATGATTGGGGTGGGGTACATGGTCTAGACACGTGGCGGGGTGGTAGGACATGGTTGAGGGGTTCATAGTGAGGGGTGCGGCTGGGGGAGGGGGATCTGATGGTAGGGAGGGAGTTGGGGCGTCAGCCATGCAGGGTGGGCCTCAGCCCATTCAGGCACAGTTGGCAGGCTGTGGCATGGGGGGCAGGGACATAGTGCGGGGACATGTGGGGTGGGGGTAGTAGATCACTGCTTGTAGAAGGGAGACAGGATGCAGAGGGGAATCCCCCCATGTTGGGGAGGGGGCATGGCTGGCAGGCTGTGACATGGAAAGACAGAGGTGCAGTGGGGTCGGGGGCAGATGTGTGGGGTGGTGGGTCTCTCCCTATGCTGGGAAGAGGGCTGCAGCAACACAGGCCAGTAGGGGGCTCCCCCATTCAGGGAAGGGTAGGGTGACCAGACAGCAAGTGTGAAAAATTGGGACAGGAGGTGGGGGGGGTAATAGGAGCCCATATAAAAAAAGCCCCAAATATTGGGACTGTCCCTATAAAATCGGGACATCTGGTCACCCTAGGGAAGGGGGTCGTGGCTGGCTGGCTCCGACATGGCGGGGCTGCAGAGGGCCCCCCCTTCGGGGAAAGGGGTCGCTCCTGGCTGGCTCTGATATGGAGGGCAATGGGGGGTGTCCGTACCTTGCCGCTGTGTGGATCATAGAAGAAGTTGGACCAGTTGGGGTCGGTTTGCATGTAGCGGAAGTGGAAGAGCTCCCGCACGCACAGATCCAGGATACTGGAGCAGATCTGTGGGGGCGAGAGAGAGCCCAGCGCTGAACACAATGGCCCCCAGCCCTGCTCTGCCCCTCCCCATGACAGGCCCCCTCCCCCACTAGGATCAGGCTGGAAACTGCCCCTCTCCGATAGCAGCAGCAGCACTGGCTCCATGTCCCAGAGTTAAGGGGAAAAGGGTCGGGCATGGAACGGGGTCTGCGGGTTCTGGATCCTGAGGCAGGCGTGAGCAGAGGGCATCCAATGGGGGGATCCCAAGAGGGGGTGAGAGAGAGACTAGGAGTGTGTCCAAGCGTCTGGGATCCCGTGTGCATGCCTCACCCTGTTGCGTGTCTCCTGGTGCAGCCCCTGGGCCTGGTCGAGGGGGAAGCCGGGAACCAACTCCGTGGTCAGTACCCGCTGGGTGCTCAGCTCACTGATCACCGACGGCACATAGAACACTGGGTCGCCCTGCAACAGCTGCCTGTGAGGGGAACGTAACAGGAGAGGCTGTGTCAGTGTGGGCTCTGTACCAGCCTAACCCCCCCAACACACACACATAATGGGGGACTGTGCCTTAGTGGTCGCCTGTACCATCCCCATGGTGACCGTGCCAGAGCAGCTGCCTGTACCATCCCTTTACCAGGCGGTTGGGCCAAGTGTACCATCTCCCAGGCAACTGTGCCAGAGTGGCCAACTGTACCACTCTTCCAGGTGATTGTGCCACTGTGGCTGACAAACCCAGCCCCCAGGCAAGTGTGCCAGAATGGCTGACTGTACCATCTCCTGGGCGACTGGGCCAGTGTGGATGTGACACTGACATGGGCACTTACTGAAATCTCGTGGCACAGGCAGCCTCCCGCTTGTAGTCGCACTCCAAGGCCAGCTCACGGCTCATCACCTCGATGGCATGTTCAGGGAAAAGCCCTGCGGGGAAGTGGGCAAGGAAGGGACGTCAGTGCCAGCGCCCACCTCAGCCCAGCGCCTGGGAGCCCAGAGTGAGTCACACCCTCTGTCACTATCCCCATTCCAGAGACAGGGAAACTGAGGCTCCCAGAGGGAAGAGGTCTTGCCCAAAGCCACATATGGTCAAACTTGAAACGCAGGAGTCCCAACTGCCAGCCTCTGTTGCTCTAACCCACTAGATCCCACTCCCCTCCCAGAGCTGGGGATGGAACCCAGGAGTCCTGGCTCCCAGCCCCGTCCCCACACACACCATGCTCGCAGAATGTCATTAGAAGAGTTGGGATTTGGCCAGGACACCAGGGTCCCAACTCTTGGGGGAAGGCCTAGGAGGGCTTGGGCTCTCTTGGGACTGGGAGGGGGCAAGGCGTGGTAGCACTCAGGGGGAATGTGGTCCTTGGGCCTGGGACCTGGTACCTTCAGGCAGCGCGTTGCTCAGACTCAGTAGGGAGATGAGGTTCCGGACGTCACTGTTGATGCTCTGGGCGATGCCTGGGTACTGGGGGAAAGGGAAACGGGGTCAGACCCAGCGGCCACAGGGCCTGCCCATGGCACAGATGTCATGAACCAAAGGGGGCACACGGGGGTATCGAGGTGCTCAAAGGAGCCAGAGTGGGAGGTTAAATGCAGCCACTGGCAGGTGGGTGAGGGAAGCTCCTTCAGTCCAGTCATACAGATGCCAAGACCTTTCCCATCAGCCCCTTGGGCAAACAGGCATCAGCCACAGAGGGCCAGACTGGGACATGGCGGCCAATTGGATGGGGTGAAATCACTGCCAGGCAGTGCCCCAGGAAACCAGCTTCGAACATGGCCACCAGTGCACCAGGGGGACTGGCTTCCAACATGGCCACCTTCGCCCAGTGCTCCAGGGGAAGCGGCCTCTAATGGCTGCCACCAGTGACGCAGGAAGACCAGCCTCCACATGGCCGCTGCTCTGCTTGCGGGGAGTTCGGGCTGCCTGCAGGGGGATCTGGGCTCGCCTGAGCCCTGCTGATACCTGGATCTTCATGGCCACATTGCGCCCATCCAGCAGCTGCGCCAGATGCACCTGCCCAATGGAAGCAGCAGCGAAGGGGCGCTTCTCGAACCAGGCCAGCTGCCTGCGCCAGTCTGGGCCCAGCTCGCTGTTCAGCACCCCCTGCATGGAGAAGGGAGAACAGCAGGGTCAGTGCCAACTACCCCCACACCTCAGGTTTGGCCCCCCCCACCTTCCCATGCCCCCCCCAGACCTCCCACCTTCCAAGTCTGTCCCCTCCCAGACCCCACTCACCATCATTTGCTTAGTGGGCATGAAGTCAGCGCTGTGCCTGACCCTCTCAAAGATCTTCTGGAGTGAAGGGTTAATAAGAGCATCATCTGGGGGTACAAAGCAGGGGGAGCATCAGTGGCTGTGTTGGGGGGGATGTGACATTGGGGATGCCACTCCCCATGATGCCAGGCTGCAGGGAAGGAGCAGTAGGGTGACACTGGGCAGAGCAAAGGGGGGTCTGGCTGGGGAACTGTCCCCACAGCAAGCCCCACACCTGGGGGACGCAGTGGAGTTCAGTGCTAGGGAGCCCTGGCAAATAGGCTGTAGGGAATGATCCTGCCCTGGATTTGGGGCTGTTGGCTGCCCCCCTCCCAATCCTCCTGCCTCCTCACCTTGGATGCTCAGCATCTGGCCGAGTTTCAGGGCCGCGCCCCGCACCTTGCACAGGGTCCGGACGATCCGCTCTGCATTGGCTTCAGACAGGAGGACACCTGAGCTCGAGGGTGATGGCTCACCTGGGGGTGGGGGGAGAACAAAAGAGTGGTCAGGTCAGAGCTAACCCCTCATAACCTCTGGGGAGACACCCCCCCCCCCAAGAGCATGGACCCCTGCCTGTCAACCACAGCATCACAGATCTGGCAGCCAAGTACCCACTTTTGGGGGGGAGGGAGGGGTGTTGCTTACTGGAGCTGGCTCATCCTTTTCACCCCACCCGTTACTTCACTGACAAACAGCAATTCCATAACCCCCAAACCTCTCCCAAAGGCCTGTGGATTTTGCCACTCTTTTCATTTAAAGACATTTTTCAATCTTTCAGCACAATTCAGGAGAAATTGCAGGGGCCGGCTGGGCCAGCTCTGAAACAAAACATTGCAATTTTGCAACTTGAAGCGACTTTTTGATCTAACACGTCCTACCATTACCAGTGACAAATCGTTTCCAGAGGCTCTGAAGCCCAAACAAAATGATTTGTTCACCCCCACCCATGAATCCTTTCCAATCAGCCAGCGCTAGTACTGCCCCTGCCGCCCTCATCACTGAAAAGTCCTGCTGGCAAGGGGCCCCGCCCTGCCTGGCGGCCACATCCAAATCCCCATCTCCCCCTGGCGCTAGAATCACACCGGCCATTTGGCCCAGCTGGCGCCCTGCCCTCCAGCCCAAGCCACAGGTTCAAGCCCTTCGGTTGTGACCCGCTTTTCTCCCCCAATCCCCACAGGAGACAATGAGGTCACAGGAAAGATGTGCCCCACTCCCATTGCGCACACACAGGGCAGGGGTCTCCAGGCAGCCTCAGTGCACCATGGAGATGGGTGTCCAATAGTGCAAGACATTGAGTGTGCATGTGAGCCAGGGAGTGTGAGATTCTACGTACGCAGGTGCCCAAGCATGATTACTTGTGCATTGAGCCCCTGCCCCCAAGGCAGCTTCCAACACTGCTACT